>NC_059111.1:89958117-92358117 GCF_020740685.1 Jaculus jaculus | reverse complement strand
AAAAGAAGTTCGTTTGATTCATGGTTTTAGAGGCTGAAAGTCCATGATCAGGTAATCCTATCTGCTCGGACTCCATTGAGACATTGGCTGCATCCTAACGTGACAGAGAAAAGAAAGGAGCCCAGTATGCAGAAAAGGCCAATCACATGGTCCTCACAACAACCCTACTCCTAAGAGCTAACATCAATTCCTTCCAAGGTCCAGTAACTTGGCCACCTACCGCTAGGCGGCACCTCCAAAAAGTTCACCACCTTTCAGCAGTCACACTGAAGGCCAAGCTTCTAGCACAGTAGTTTTGGGGTGACACATCACATCCAATACTAGTGTCTAAAGACAGTGATGCCTGATCACTGCCCTATAGTTCACTGGTCCCCAAAGCAAGAAATTAGCGGATTCACAGGGCCACGTAATGCCAACGTTGAAAATCCCTGTTGTAATCTGAAGCAGTCTTCCCACTTTGTTTCTCATGATTCAGACCCTGACTGTAGCACCTGGGCCAGTTGTTTTCTCACAGCTGGTTTCCATTTAAACTAACAGCAAGTGGCCGGGTGTGGTGGCGAGCGCCTTTAATCCCAGCACTCAGGAGGCAGAGGTAGGAGGATCACCATGAGTTCGAGGCCACCCTGAGACTACATAGTGAGTTCCAGGTCAGCCTGAAAACAAACAAACAAGCAAAACCAAAACATAAACTAACAGCAAGAATAACACACAGATGACGCTAACAGTTAGCTGTTACTGCATGATGAACAACTCCCAAGCCAGGCATGGTGGTGCACACCTTTAACCCTAGCACTCGGGGGACAGGGGTAGGAGAATCCTGTGAGTTTGAGGCTACCCTGAGAATACATAGTGAATTCCAGGTCAGCCTGAGCTAGAGTGAGACCCTACCTCAAAAAAAAAAAAAAAAAAAAGCCTCCAGGGCTGGAGAGATGGTTTAGCGGTTAAGGCATTTGCCCATGAAGCAAAGGACCCAGGTTCAATTCCCCAGGACCCACGTAAGCCAGATGCACAAGGGGCACATGTGTCTGGAGTTCATTTGCAGTGTGGTTAGAGGCCCTGGCGTGCCCATTCTGTCTCTCTCTCTTCTCTCTATCTCTCTCTGCTTGCAAATAAATAAGTAATTTATTTTAAAAGACACCACCCCAAACACCAGTGATATAATATTAAGAACCGTTACCTAGTTTGTTCTATAGATGTGGGCTGCACTCAGCTGATGTTTGAACCTCTCATGTGTCCCATGTATTAGTTACTGTTACTATTGCTGTGACCTGAAAAGAAGACACTTAAGTGCTCATTATTTAAGAGGGCTTATTTTAGCTTGCAGTTACAGCCACCATGGAGGGGACGGTCTCATGGCAGGAGGTTCCCTGGTGGCAGCAGTATGAGCCAGAATTCCTCATCTCCTCACATCTTAATAGGATAAGAAGTGAAGCCTAGCTATCTTTATTCATTTTTATTCTTTTGTTTTTTTGAGGTAGGATCTTGCTCTAGCCCTGGCTAACCTGGAATTCACTATGTAGTCTCAGGGTGGCCTCGAACTCACAGTGATCCTCCTACCTCTGCCTCTCGAGTTCTGGGATTAAAGGCGTGCGCCACCATGCCTGGCCCGAGGCCTAGCTGTCAAACTTCAAGCCCTAATCTCAGTAATAACCCACTTCCTCAGGTAAGTCTCTCCCTCGTTCTAAAACAAGAATACCAGCTAAGGACCAAGTGCTCAAACACATGAATATTTCACACTCAAACTACAGCACCAAGTCCTTTGGTCAAGTGACAGTCTAAGATGACCTCCAGTTCCTTAGTCTATCTCTGGGATCAGTTCCCTTAGTCTGTCATACTTAGAATACTAGCCAGTAGAAGAGGTATGGTCTACAGTGTAAATGAAAGGTGAAGTAGCCAGTGAAGTTAGGCTAAGACCTGACACTCTGCCACTTGAATAGCATTCTGTTGGCCAAGACAAATAAAAAAAGCCAGCTGACTCCAATGGTAGAGAAATAAACACCTTTTCTGTATTAGGGTGCTCTAGAGGAACAGAACTGATGGAATCAATGTGTGTGTGTGTGTGTGTGTGTGTGTGTGTGTGTGTGTGTACTAAAAGAATAATATATATGGCTGGAGAGATGGCTTAGTGGTTAAGGCACTTGCCTGCAAAGCCTAAGTACTCATGTTCAAATCTCCAGGTCCTATGTAGCCAGACGCAGTGACACGAGCATGCAATGTCACATATGTGCCACAAGGGGGTGCATGCATCTGGAGTTTGTCCTCAGCTGCTGAAGACTCTGGTGTGCCCATTCTCTCTCTCTTTCTCTCTCAAAAAATAAATAAATAAAAATAGTTATATATATATATATATATATATATATATATATATATATATATATATATATGGTACAAGCTGAGCAGTCCAACAGTGGCTGTCTGCAGACTAGAGAATCTGAGAGACCAGTAGCTGCTCCGACCTCGGGGCTGGACCCCTCAGCAGTCCCGGTGTGACGCTGAAGGCCTAGAGGACTCTTGGAGAGCAGCTGGTCTTCAGAGCACATTGGAAGGCTGAAGAAGCTGGTCCACGAAGGCTGGCAGCCACAGGGCAGATGCACTCACCGGCAAGGCACAGAGCACCCAGGCAGAAGGCTCTGTTTTTCCTTCTCAATAGGCTGCCGCTGGGCGAGCTGCCCACTCTGGAAGAGTCTTCCTCCCTCAGTTAATCCTTCTTGGAAGTGCCCTCATACACCTGCCCAAGAGGCGTGTTTCTCACTCGGTTTCTCATCTGACCGAGTTAATGACAGCCTCCTATTGCTGCCAGCCTACGAAAGCAATCCTGCATCTGTCCCTTCTTACTGTGGCATGTCGGGAAGTACACAGCAGCAGGGTGAACCCACTCTTCAGTGATGATGAATGTGACACTTCGTTAAGTGATAGTGTAAAATATACCCGTTGCAAAACTCTTCTATACATTCGGGAGGGGCACTTTGGTGCGCCTTGTCAATCCTGTCCCCCAGTGTGTTAGTTTCCTAGGACTGTGGTAACACAGTTCTCACAAGTTGGGTGGTTCAAAACTATGAAAATGGGGGCTAGAGAGTTGGCTTAGTGGTTAAGGCATTTGCCTGCAAAGCCAAAGGATCCTGGTTCAACTCTCCAGGACCCACGTAAGCCAGATGTACAAGGGGGTGCATGCATCTGGAGTTCGTTTGCAGTGGCTGGAGGCCCTGACACGCCCATTGTCTCTCTCTCTCTCAAATAAGTAAATAAAATATATTAAAAAAAAAAGAAAGAAAGAAACTATGGAGCCGGGCATAGTGGCGCACGCCTTTAATCCCAGCACTTGGGAGGCTGAGGTAGGAGGATCACCATGAGTTCAAGGCCACCCTGAGATTACGTAGTGAATTGCAGGTCAGCCTGAGCTACAGTGAGACCCTACTTCAAACAAACAAACAAACAAACAAACAAACAAAAAAAGAAACTATAAAAATGGATTGTCTAGAGGTTGGAAGTAGGAAAACAATGTGTCAGCAGAACTTTGTTCTCTCTGAAACCTGTTGTTGTTTTTGTTTTTTGGTTTTGGTTTTGGTTTTGGTTTTTCAAGGTAGGGTCTCATTCTAGCCCAAGCTGACATAGAATTCACTCTGTAGTCTCAGGGAGGCCTTGAACTCATGGCGATCCTCCTACCTCTGCTTCCCGAGTGCTGAGATTAAAGATGTGCACCAGCACGCCCAGCCGTTTCCTGACTTTTTAGCTTCTGGTAAGCCCTGGGCATTCCAAGGCCCATAGCTGCAGCACATCACTTCGACCTCTGTCATTATGTGCCATCTTACTGTAAGGACACCAGTCATTTTGGATTAGGAAACCACCCTCCAGTATGACCTCGTCTTGACTAACAACATTGGCAACAGTCGAGTTTCCTATTAAGAACGTATTCTGGGATACTGTGAGTTTTTTTTTTTTTTTATTGTTGTTGTTGCTATTGTTTTAGAGGTCATAAATCAACCCCTAATGTCTAGAACTTTTCTTTCTTTCTTTTTCTTTTTCTTTTTTTTTCAAGGTAGGGTCTCACTGTAGTCCAGGCTGATATGGAATTCACTATGGAATCTCAGGGTGGCCTCAAACTCGTGGCAATCCTCCTACCTCTGCCTCCCGAGTCCATCACTTTTCACTCAATGGTTTTATCAGTGGCTGATGATCACTGCTTGAGTCAGTTATTAATTTGAGGATTGCACAACAATGTTTTTGTTTTTTTTTAAAAGTTTGTGTGTGGGCTAGAAAGATGGCTCAGCAATTAAGGTGCTTGCCTCCAATGCCTAACAACCTGAGTTCGATTCCCCACTACCCATGTAAAGCCAGATACACAAAGTGGCATCTAAATCTTGTGTGTGTTTGCAATGGCTTAGAGGCCTTGGATCATTCTTTCTGTTGCTGGGTATGGTAGACAAGTCTTTAATCCCAGCACTCGGGAGGCAGAGGTAGGAGGATCACCGTGAGTTTGAGGCCATACTGAGACTACATAGTGGATTCTAGGTCAGCCTGGGCTAAAGTGAGACCCTACCTTGAAAAGAAAAGAAAAACCTGTGCGTGAGTGTGGGTGTGCATATACCACAGACATGCGTGTGGAGGGACAATCCTTACCTTTCCATCTCAGGTAAGGCAGGATTTTTCTCTCTCTCTGTATTCATGCTCTGCTCTTCTTTGCTGGGCTCAACACAGCTTCCTGAAAATTCTATCTTTGTGTCAACATGCTGGGATTACAGAAGCCCATCACGACCTACAGCGTTTGTTTATTTAGTTAGTTAGTTTTGGCTTTTCGAGGTAGTTCTCGCTCTAGCCCAGGCTGACCTGTAAACTCACTATGTAGTCTCAGGCTGCCCTCGAGCTCACAGTGACCCTCCTACCTCTGCCTCTGGGATTAAAGGCGTGTGCCCCCGTGCACATTGAGCTTTTCACGTGAGGTGTGGAAAGATGGACCCAGATAGTCTGGCTTGAGTGGGGAGAGTTTTCTCTTTTAGCCACTGAAACATCTCTCTAGCCCTGTTTTGTTTGCTTGTTTTAGCCTCATTATGTCTTCAACTTTTATTACCTGGCATTTTTCTATAAGAGAAGTTTATTTTCCTGGTTCTCCCTCTTCTTTCCTTTTCTTCTTTTTGTCATTTTTAAAAGCACCTGAGGCCTGGAGTTATGGCTTAGCAGTTAAGGCACTTGCCTACAAAGCCAAAGGACCTAGGTTCAGTTCCCCAGGACCCACGTAAGCCAGATGCACAAGGTGACTCATGTGTCTGGAGTTCGTTTGCAGTGGCCGGAGGCCCTGGCGTGCCCATTCTCTCTGCCCCCCTCCCCCCCCCGCTTTCTCTCTGTCAAATAGATAAATAAGAAAACAAAAGCACTTGAGTACATCTCTTTTTGCTTTGCATGCACCCATAATATTCTTGCTTTGTTTTTGCATGTGCATGTGTGTATGGCATGATTGCATGTGTGCATTCATTGGAGGGGCACACATTTGTGTGCAGATACACATACGTGTGTGTGTGTGTGTGTGTGTGTGTGTGTGTGTGCGTGCATGCGTGCGTGCGTGAGTCTGGGGGCCAGAGTACAGTCTGAGGCGTCATCCTCAGGAATGCGTCTCCCTCCTTTGAGACAGGATCTCTCACTGGCCTGCAGCTCACCAATTAGGCTAACCTGGCTGGCCGGCAATCCCCCTGGCTCCTGCGTGTCCACCTCCTCAGTGCTGGGGTCACAGCTCTGTGCCTCGCATTTACACAGATGCTGGTGATCAAAGTCAGGTCATCCTGCTTGTAAGGCAGGCACTTTACCAACTACGCTATTTCTTTAGCTCCTACAACCACTGTACACACACACACACACACACACACACACACACACACACACATATATATTCCCCCCCCCCTCTGGTGCTGGAATTTGAACCTAGGGCTTTGCACATGCTAGGCAAATACTTTACCACTGAGCTACATCCCAAACTCTGCATTTCATAAAAATCATACAAGCAACATTTTCATGACCAGTCTTTTATTTATTTATTTACTTATGAGCATCAGATAGAGAGAGGAATAGACACATAGAGAGGGAGAGAGAGAATGGGCACATCAGGGCCTCCAGCCACTGCAAACGCACTCCAGATGCGTGCGCCCCCTTGGGCATCTGGGTAACATGGGTCCTGGGGAATTGAGCCTCGAACCAGGGTCCTTAGGCTTCACAGGCAAGCACTTAACCGCTAAGCCATCTCTCCAGCCCATGACCAGTTTTTCTTAAACTAACAAATGAAAATCCATGGGGTTAATTCATAGTGAAAGAAAGTGTATGTTCTTTTTTTTTTTTCTTAACTTTTTTTTTGAGTTTTTGGTTTTTCTAGGTAGGGTCTTGCTCTAGCCCAGGCTGGCCTAGACACTCTGTAGTCTCAGGCTGGCCTTACACTCACAGTGATCCTCCTATCTCTGCCTCCTGGGTGCTGGATTAAAGGCAGGCACCACCATGCCTGGCTCTAAGTAAGTTCTTTTTAACAAACTATAACAAATGCTCAAATGTGATTGCTCCAGCTAACCCATCTCTACAGACCTGTTTCTGTCATCCACTAAGTCAGGCTTTTTTATCATCTCCCTGGAGAAGTTTTGGGATTGTTACCCAGGGCGGAAAACACTTACCATCACTCCTAAGGTAGTGGAAGCTGTCATTTACTGAGAATTCTGCTTTACATATGTTTATTTTATTATTTTTTTTCTTTAAATGTGTAGCCCAGGCTGGCCTCAAACTCCTGATCCTCCTGTCTCTGCCTCTTCAGCAATATCCTATAGGCATGTGCCACCACAAGAGGCTTTATATGTTTATTTTTAACTGTCACAGCAACTCTCTACACAAGCAGTGTTATTACATATTACAAAGGAGAAATCTGAGGCTTAAAATGAGACACTGGAAAAACCATGGCTCTTGGAAACTGATGGGCTGGCCCCTGGCTCTATCACATATAACGTGTTTGATCTGCATTCCCCATCATCCTGGTTTATCAGTACTAGGCTGCTGCTGATGTTGGACTCACAGGTTGAGCCTGGCAGCCTGCCTGAAATGCAGTAGATATTATTAGTTCTCTGATATACACATCCTAACGATAGACTATGTCTTCTGTGTCATGGTAGATAATCACAGTGACACAGAGTCTACCAGTAATCAAGAATCGATTTATCTCATTAATTCAGAGTAAGCTCATTAAGAATTTAAAAAAGATAATTTGACTTAAGCTCCAATTAAAGTTCAACTTTAGGTCTGGAGAGATGGCCTCGCAGTTAAGGTGCTTGCCTGCAAAGCTTAAGAACGTATGTTCAAATCTCCAGGTCCCCAGATGCACAGTGACACAAACATGCAATGTCACACAGGCGCCACAAGGGGGCGCACACAGCTGGCGTTCGTTCACAGTGGCTGAAAGGCCCTGGTGTGCCTTTTCTCTTTCTCTTTCTCTTTCTCTTTCTCTTTCTCTTTCTCTCTCTCTCTCTCTCTCTCTCTCTCTCTCTCTCTCCCTCCCTCCCTCCCTCCCTCCCTCCCTCCCTCTCTCCCTCTCCCTCTCTGCCTCTTTTTCTCTATCTCTCACTCAAAAAAAAAATTTTTTAAAGTTCAATTGTAGATACCTTTGGGGGAGAACCAGTTTTCTGATCAATTTATTTAAAAATATTATAGGAGGGACATCACATGTATTCTTTAAAGAGAACAGCTTGGTGGGGGGAGAATTTAGGGGACGATCTTTAGCATTTTACATGTTCATTAGGCAGCTCATTTGCAGATCAATCTTCAGAGAAGACTCAGGCTCTGTCCACCTGAAGACAGTGTGCTCATTCAAGCCACGTGTAACATGGGGAGACACTCTCAGAAATGTAAGGTCAGGGCTGGAGGGATGGCTTAGCCGTTAACACACTTGCCTGCAAAGCCAAAGGACCCAGTGCTGATTCCCCAGGACTCACAAGGTGATGCATGCATCTGGAGTTTGTTTGCAGTGGCTGAAGGCCCTGATTTCTTAACTTTCTCCCTCTCCATCTTTCTCTCCCTCCCTGCTTAAATTAAATAAATAAATAAATACAGATAATACACAGAATGGTAATTGTAATTTCAAATTTAAAAGGTAATATTGAAGAAAAGTCTTGAAGGAGGAGCTGGAGAGATGGCTTAGCAGTTAAGGCCTATGTACTAGGCAGCAGAGACTAAGGACATAGAAACAGAGGTTCAAGTTACGCTGCGTATGCTCTGGGAAGTTTACTTAATCTCTCTAAGCTTTTGTGTCCTTCCCTGTAACATGGAGGTGGTGATAGTAGGTAGGTCATGTTTGTAGAATGTGTGACCTGATGCCAGGTATACAGTAAGTACTAAATCAAGCATGGCAGGTCAGGAGAGATGGCTCAGTGGTTAAAGGCCCTTGCTTGCAAAACCTGACAGCCTGGGTTCAATTCCCTAGTACCCACATAAAGCCAGATACACAAAGTGATGTATTATGTGTCTGGAGTTTGTTTGCAATGGCAGGATGCTCTGGTACACTCACTCTCGCTCTCTTTCTCTGTCTCTCAAGTAAATAAATAAGAATGGGCCGAGAGATGGCTTAGCTGTTAAGGCGCTTGCCTACGAAGCCTAAGGACCTAAGTGTGACCTTGCACACTTGTATCACCTTGTTTCTTCTCCTTCCAAGAACTGACCTGAGGCCTGGGTTCACCCTGTGGCTCATTTGGTGACATTTGGCGTAGCCATACAGGCACACTCACTGCCGTTCTGCAGTTTGCTCGAGCATCCTCTGGCCACTCTGCCTCTTGTCCGCTTTCTTCCCTTCTTCCTTTCACTGTCATTGCTCTTGGATTGCATCTCCTAAATAAAACATATTTAGAATTATGTCCTGGTTTGAGTTCTGTTCTTCTAGAAAACAAGAGCTAAGACATGCAAGCTCAATTTCTCACCATGGGAACACTTCTTAGATTTTCTTGGGTCAAGGCCAAGCGTCAAGATTGTATTCTGAAAGATACACAAGTGTGCTCGTACAAGGTGAAGAGCAGTACCCCAAGGTTGTGTTGTGACCTCCATACGAGCACCATGGCATGGAAAATGACAGCCTGGCGTGGTGGCGCACGCCTTTAATCCCAGCTCTCGGGAGGCAGAGGTAGGAGGATTGCCGTGAGTTCGAGGCCACCCTGAGACTCCATAGTGAATTCCAGGTCAGCCTGAGCCAGAGTGAGACCCTGCCTCGAAAAACCAAAAAAAAAAGGCTGTAGTGAAAGAGGCCACAAGCAAAGGAAAGACTGGGTCCCCAACAAGAGACACATTCTCCCAGGAGCCATCAGGAGATATCAATCCTGCCTACACTTTGATTTTTGACTTCTGGCCTGTAGAACTGTGAGAAAATAAAATTCTGTTGTTTTTCAGCCACCCAGTTTGTAATAATTTGTTACAGCATTCAACAGGAAACCAACAGAGGCCAAGTGGATGCTTAGTGACATAAAAATCTCTTTATCTCCAGCGGCACAGTGACACCCACACTCTTTGCCCGCCTTCTGTACCCCTCCAGCATTTCCACTGGGACCCTTCATGAGCTGCCGACCATCTTATGCTCCGAGTCACAGTAACTTTCGCATCAAAATATCTTTTTTGTTCCGGAGAAGATTACGACATGGTTCGTTATGACAAAAACCTTGTCTCGCATCTTTGGCAGCCCACAAAACTCCTTGCGCGGTACTTTGAGCAAAGTGGACATGCTGTAGTCGGTAGATGAGAACGCGAGCTTCCATTCGCCCAGCTGTAAATGGAAAATAACAATTTCCAATGACTTGCCTCTCAGAGGTACTGATGGAAGCGCTTCCTGGAACTCACTTCTGTACCTGTAAGAGAATGATGTGTCTGAAACACCATGCCTGCAGGAACAATTCCTTAGGAAAAAAAAAAAAAGAAGAAGAATACATTTAGTTTTAGCAAACCATCCATGCAATGCTGAGCTGACACGACTTTCAGGTCACCCCACAGAGGAAGAGGCGGGGGGTAATTAAGGGAGAGAAGAGGGGTCTGGAGAGATGGCTCAGTGGTTAAGGCGCTTGCCTCAAAAACCTAACGATCAGAGTTTGATTCCCCAATACACACATAAAGCCAGATGCACAAAAGGGGCGTGCTCATCTGGAGTTCGTTTGCAGCAGCTAGAGGCCCTGGCATGCCCATTCTGTCTGTCTCCTCTCTCTCTCTCTCTCAATCTCTCTCTCTCTCTCTGTTTTCAAATACATAAATTTTAAAGAGAGAGAGATAGAAGGCAGACGGAATGTGGTTCAATGGCAGAGCACTTGCCTAGCATGTTTGAGGCCCTAGGTTTTCCATCCCTAGCACTGGGGAAAAAAAATAATAAATGGAGAAGAAAATTCAAGAGGTAAAGGCAGATGTTTACTGAAGAACTCTGACTCATTCAGTAAACATCTATCCTAGAAACACTATGCTAGAATATAATCTGTAGGTACAGAGGGAATAATACATACAGAATAAAGCAGGAGGGTTTGTTACACAATAGGATGGATGCTTTTTATAAGAGCAAAACGGGACCAGAAGGAAGGGAATAATTAATTCTGGTGATGGAAGTTTGACTCAAAAAAATAAAAATAAAAAAACCAGTCATATTCAAGCTGGTTTATTAGGACTTCATCAGGCAGAGGCAAAGTCAAGAGCATTCCAGAACCAAAAGAAATAACTGCCTGAGCAGTTGCCAAGCAAACCACACCCTGTCCAGGCCTATTGTATCCGCAAAGACCTATTTTTATTCATTAGCCTCCTAGCTACTTTCTTAGAGGAAAAGAGAATGTTGGCTATGCCCTCTTTTTTTTTTTTTTTTAATCAAGGTATTTTCTATGTCAAAGAAAGGGAGACCCTCAGAAGAGAATGCCAGGCTATCCTTCGGTGAATCCCAAAATCTGAGAGAGGGGTTTTAATGACAACTCTTACCTTTCCTCATTTCTGACGGCTGAGCCAGGCTGTCCTGGGACAGTATGTGACAGACAGGCCTTCAGAGCTCAGAAGAGAGCAGTCAGGAATGACAGTACCCCTTGTCTCACTCTCTCCAACCAGAGCCACTTCTCTGTGGCAAACACTCCTTGAATGGGAATGAGGGTTGAGGCTTTAACCACCACCCCCCCCTTTCTGACCTTCAGATCCCTCCGTGGGGAGCAGCTCTGTCCCCAGCACCACCCAGCTTCTCTCCCGCTCCCTCTCCCTCTCCTTCTCCCTCTCTCTCTCTCTTTCTCTCTCCCAGGCCAACTCTGCTAGGCCTCTGAGGCCAGATCTGTGGTGCTGTGAGTGGGAGGGAAAACCCCTTGGGAAGGCAGCCAAAGACAGAGGTCTTTATCAGCTGACACCCCTCCCAGGAGCTCAGGGGTCCTCACTGTCACCCTGTAGCTTCCACTGGACATGGCGGTGGGGAGCCGGGGAAGAGGCAAGCTGAGAAACCAGCATCCCAGCCTCTGATTCTACATCCTTTTGTCCTTGTTTTCCCAGGAAGCCTCTACCTTCCAGACCCTGCCAGAAGGCCCGCGGCATTTTCACGAAGCAGTAATAACAAGGACAGAGCGTTCTAGCCTGCCCCAGCCTGCTGGCTGGTCACTCTTTCCACTGCCTTTTGTTTGCATGCATCATTCCCCTCCCTTGCTTCTCGGATCCCTTGGGGCTTAAAAAAAAAAAAAAAAAAAGCCACAATTGCTCCACACAGTGACACCACCCAGCGGGCTGGCAGACGTTGCCGACATGCACCCGGCCCTAAGTGATGGGGCACATAGAGAGAAGTTAGTTCCAAAAGGACCCGTTTTTCTATCAGCCTAGCTGGCAAGGTAGGACCTTAAGTACCACCCTGTAGATGGGCAAATCCCATCGACTATCTTATTGACATGTATCTGCAGGGCCGGAGAGATGGCTCAGAGGTTAAAGGCACTTGCTTGGAAAGCCCGATGGCCTGGGTTCAATCCTCCAGTACCCATGTCAAAACAGATGCACAAAAGTGGTCCGTGCGTCTGGAGTTCATTATGGTAAAAGGCCCTGGGCGCCCCCATTCCCCTTCCTCTCCCCTTGCAAATAATTAAAAAAAATATACAAATTAGTAAAATAAATAAATAAAATGTACTCGCAGAGCTGGAAGTGATGGTGTTGCGGGGGGGTAGAGTTAGGGTGACTGGACCCCTGAAGGTAAAGGGCAGGAAAGTTTGCACTTGCTAGAAATCAAAGATGATCTGATTTCTTACCTCTTGCGTAGGACTGTTTTTCCACAAACAGTCAGGACCCCTCCTGGGAGAGAGGTCTGTCATAGGATTTAAATATTGTGGTTGGTAAAGTTCAGACCCCAGAACTTGGTGCCAGAACTAACCTCTTCCTGAGATAGCTCCTAGGCCTAATCAACCTACTGGCCCTCTGGTTCACCTGGGCCAGGAGACAGCCCACCACCCGAAGGTTATAAATACCTTTGCAAGGGGAGGAGGGCAGGCTCTTTGACCACTTGGGAACTTCCACATGTGGGTGAGTTTCACTTTCAGCTTGGCCCAGGGGAGGGGCTCGGCCTAGTCCCTAGCCCAGGCCCAACAGCGAGGGCCCCCAGCCCTTACTCTTCACATGGGTTCTTTATCCCCTCCATCTCTCCACATGGCAGGAGCTCCTTGAACTTTCTTTTTCTCTTCTCTTTCCACGCTTTCTTCCCCAGGCCCTCCATGTTGGCTCTCTAGCCACGTGGCTGCCTTCCCTTGGCCCTACTTCCCTCAATAAAAATGATAATTTAATAATTATCCTTCTCAGTTTTCTTTTTTTATTCAATTCTTTGACTAAAATTAGAAACAAACCCAGGGTTTGGGGGTGCAAGGACTTCCCTGGACCCTTAGCACCCCGTTACGGTATATGCCTATAATCCAGTTCTTGGGAGGCTGAGGTAGGAGGATTGCAAGCTCAAAGCCACACTGGGTCAAATGAATAAATAAATAGATGAAAAATGCATGTGCAAGGTTTCTTTTTAATTTTTTTTTTTTGGTTTTATTATTTTATTTATTTGAGAGTGACAGGGAGAGAAAGAGGCAGAGAGAGAGAGAGGGAAGGAGAAAATGGGCGCACCAGGGCCTCCAGCCACTGCAACTGAACTCCAGACGCATGTGCCCCCTTGCGCATCTGGCTAACATGGATCCTGGGGAATCAAGCCTTGAACCGGGGTCCTTAGGCTTCACAGGCAAGTGCTTAACCACTAAGCTATCTCTCCAGTCCGCAAGGTTTCTTCAACAACGTGACTTCTCTACCTTTCTCTTCTAATTTCTTCCAACATAAACATTACCAGCAAAAGGCCAGCACAGCCTCACAGTTCTCCTCCTGGCTCATGTGTTTGAACACCCAGTCCCCGGCTGGTGGTGCTGCGGCAGGATCTGTGGAGCATTTGTGGCAAGACTTAGAGGGAGTCCAGCCTCGTTCCTGCCTTCCTCTCTGCTTCCTGGTTGGCCAGGATGTGAATAAACTGCCCGCTCCCGTCACTGCGGACTGGGCTGCGCTGTCACGCCGTTCCGTGATGATGGGCTATGGTCTCCGAAATCGGCAGCCAAAGCAAATCTCTCTTCCCTTAGTTGCTTCTGTCATGTGTTTTGTCACAAGACATAAAAAGTAACTAATGGGGGCTGGAGAGATGGCTTAGCGGTTAAGCGCTTGCCTGTGAAGCCTAAGGACCCCGGTTCGAGGCTCGCTTCCCCAGGTCCCACGTTAGCCAGATGCACAAGGGGGCGCATGTGTCTGGAGTTTGTTTGCAGTGGCTGGTCCCCACCTTCCCCTTTGAAACTCCACTGTCCATCATATCCCCTCCCCCTCTCTATTAGTCTCTCTTTTATTTTGATGTCATCATCTTTTCCTCCAATTACGATGGTCTTTAGTAGGTAGCGTCAGGCACTGTGAGGTCATGGATATCCAGGCCATTTTGAGTCTGGAGAAGCACATTGTAAGGAGCCCTACCCTTCCTTTGGCTCTTACAGTCTTTCCACCACCTCTTCCGCATTAGACCCTGAGCCTTGGAAGGTGTGATAGAGATATTGCAGTGCTGAGCACTCCTCTGTCACTTCTTCTCAGCACCGTGATGCCTTCTGAGTCATCCCAAGGTCACTGCCATCTGAAAAGAGGAGTTTCTGTAACCAAAAGTGAGAGTAGCATTAACATATGTGTGTGAACATTAAGAGAAGTGGTTACTGGGCAGTTTGGTGAGCATGGTGTATGCATTTACACCTTCTAGAATTTGATGATGCTGGTTCCTGACAAGGAGCAAGAGAGGGTCCCATATGTCACTGATAGGAGTAAAAATCAGTTCAGCTAGTGTTCAATAACCTGGAAAGCATCCTAGTAGAGTTGGAATATCCTATTCCTTCACCATTTCCATTTTAATATAGTCCCCAGAGGAACCCTCATGTGTGTCCAAAGAGACATACACAAGGATGTGGATAACATTGACACTTGAAATAGCAAAAAACAAACAAACAAACAAACAAAAAACCCAAAAACAAAACCAAAAACACTGTAGACATAGGGCTGGAGAGATGGCTTAGCAGTTAAGGCATTTGCCTACAAGCCAAAGGAACCAGGTCCGATTTCCCAGGACTCACGTTAGCCAGATGCACAAGGGGGTGCACATGTCTAGAGTTCATTTGCAGTGGCTGGAGGCCCTGGTGCGCACATTTTTCTCACTCTCTTTCCCTCTTTCTCTGTCAAATAAATAGAAATAAAACATTAAAAAAACTATAGATATACTCTATCTACAGGAGACTAGAGTCTAAAATATTTATGCAATGGGACAATATGTCACATAATTTTATAATATAGTATTACAAGCCAGGCGTGGTGGCGCATGCCTTTAATCCCAACACTCAGGAGGCAGAGGTAGGAGGATCTCCGAGAGTTCGAGGCCACCCTGAGACTACATAGTGAATTCCAGGTCAGCCTGAGCCAGAGTGAGACCCTACCTTGAAAAAAAAAAATAGTATTACAATGTTATAAAAATAGACCAGTTTGGGCTGGAGAGATGGCTTAGTGGTTAAGGTGCTTGCCTGTGAAGCCTAAGGACCCATGTTCCACTCTCCAGATCCCATGTGAGCCAGACACACAAAGGCTAGACATGCACAAGGTCGCACATGCCCACTAGGTAGTGCAAGCGTCTAGAGTTTGATTTTAGTGGCTGAGGCGCTGGTGCACCAATTCTCTCTCCCTATCTATCTCACTCACTGTCTCTAAAAAATAAAAAAGTAAAAAGCCGGGTGTGGTGGCACACGCCTTTAATCCCAGCACTCGGGAGGCAGAGGTAGGAGGATCGCCGTAAGTTCGAGGCCACCCTGAGATGACACATTGAATTCCAGGTCAGCCTGAGCTACAGTGAGACCCTACCTCGGAAAACCAAAATAAAATAAAATAAATATAAATAAAAAAGTAGACTAGCTCTGTAAGTATATAAATCTCAGAATCATGAGAAGAAAGTTATAGAAAAAAATGTATACTATTTATGTATGTTTGAATATTGAAAACTTGTAACAAAAGTAGGAAGCATGGGATCTCTGTTGTAAAGGCCTTTCAAGAAATTCTGATCCTCAGCTAGGTGTGAAAATGATAATTAACCATGCTTATGTTCTATCAATAGTTTCAACAAAGTTGGGAGAAAAAGAATTAAGAAAACGAGAGCTGGGCATGGTGGCACACACTTTTAATCTCAGTACTCGGGAAGCAGAGGTAGGAGGATCACAGTGAGTTCAAGGCCAGCCTGAGTTCCAGATCAGCCTGGGTTAGAATGAGCCCCTATCTTGGGAAAAAAATAAAGAAAGAAAGAAAATGAAAGGTGGAAAAGAAGGAAGATGGAAGGGAAAGAGGACCAGAATAAGCCTTTTAAGTTTAGTTCTAATCCTCCCCACTCTCTTTTTTTCTACACTTCTCTAGGCTTCTTCCCCTAAACTTGCTAGAATTCTATTTTTTTTTTAATTTTTATTTATTTATTTGAGAGCGACAGACACAGAGAGAAAGACAGATAGAGGGAGAGAGAGAGAGAATGGGCGTGCCAGGGCTTCCAGCCTCTGCAAACGAACTCCAGACGCGTGCGCCCCCTTGTGCATCTGGCTAACATGGTACCTGGGGAACCAAGCCTTGAACCGGGGTCCTTAGGCTTCACAGGCAAGCGCTTAACCGCTAAGCCATCTCTCCAGCCCAAGAATTCTATTTTTTTAATAGCATTTATCTGGCAATTACATTCTTTCCTGTACACTCCTAAAATGGATGTTTACTCAGTAAGTACATGCTTTATTTCTTAAACTAGGCTATAAGCTTCTGAGGATAAAAACAATATCTTGTTCATCTTTATACTTTCACCCATCCAGGTACTAACCAGGCCCAGCTCTCCTTAGCTTCCGAGATCAGAAAAGATCAGGTGTGTTCCGGGTGGTATGTCTGCAGACCACCTTTATATTTTCTACAATGTCTAACATAATGCCTCTCAGCGTAAGTAGTAAAGCATCCTAATTAAGATTATAAGGTTGGAGAGATGGCTTAGCGGTTGAGGCCCTTGCCTGTGAAGCCTAAGGACACGTGTTTGACTCTCCAGGTCCCACAAAAGCCAGACACACAAGGTGACGCAAGTGCACAAGTCACACATGCACACAAGGTGGCACATGCGTCTGGAGTTTGGCTGCAGTGTCTGGAGACCCTGGGACACCAATTCTCTCTCTCATAAAAAGAAAAAGAACATAAGATAAAAAGCCTGTGGCAGAGGAGGTCATGAGCCCTAGGGTTGTAATGCCTGTTCTTGCCGGGCTAAATGCATATATTATGCTCACCAAACTGCCCTGTAAGCACTTAAAAAAATTCATACCCATATATCAATGCTACTCTCACTTTTGGTTAGAGAAGCTTCTCTTTTTCAGATGGCGGTGGCCTTGGGATGACTCAGAAGGCACCATAGTGCTGAGAAGTGACAGAGGAGTGTTCAGCACTGAAACATCTCTATCACACCTTACAAGACTCAGGGTCCATTGCAGTAGAGGTGACAGGAAGAATGTAAGAGCCAAACGAAGGGTAGGACTCCTTACAATGTAATCTTTTGGGCAGAAATTGGCCTTGATATCCATGACCTCTCAGTGCCTAGCATTACCTTCACAAGACCCTCATAACAGGAGCAAAAGATGATGACATCAAAATAAAAGAGAGACTAATGGAGAGAGGAAGGGGATATGATAGAGAGTGGATTTGTGAAGGGGAAAGTGGGAGAGGGGAGGGAATTATTACAATTTATCATCTATAATTATAGAAGTTGTCAATAAAAAGAGGAAAAATAAGATAAAGCCGGGCATGGTGTCACACACTGATAATCCCAGCACTTGGGAGGCATACAGGAGTTTAAGGCTAGCCTGAGACTTCAGAGTGAGTTTTGGGCAAGACTAGGCTAAAGTGAAACCCTACCTCAAGCCTCCCCCAACAAAAACAATTTCAGAAATGTGTTAACATATGAAATCAATATATAAGGACTAGAGCTGGAGTGATGACTTAGTGGTTAAGGTGCTTGACTGCAAAGCCAAAGGACCCAGGTTCAATCTCCCTGAATCCACGTAAGCCAGATACACAAGGTGGCACTGGCATTTGGAGTTCATTTGCAGCAGCTAGAGGACCTGGCATGCCCATTCTCTTTCTCTCTCTCAAATGAATGAAAAGTAAAAATATTATATATATGGAGTAATCATACTTCTGTAATCTAGCAATGAAGAATCTGAAGAAATGAAATACAATGTAATTCCTATCCAAAATATTTTTGGGGGCTGGAGAGATGGCTTAGCAGTTAAGTGCTTGCCTGTGAAGCCTAAGGACCCTGGTTCAAGGCTCAGTTCCCCAGGTCCCACATTAGCCAGATGCACAAGGGGGTGCACACGTCTGGAGTTCGTTTGCAGTGGCTGGAAGCCCTGGCGTGCCCATTCTCTCTCTCTCCCTCTGTCTTTCTCCCTGTGCCTGTCACTCTCAGATAAATAAATAAATAAATGAACAAAAAAATATTTAAAAAAATATTTTTTGCAGAAATTGATGAACTTATCATAACATTCATAAAAAAAAGAACTACAGGGCTGGAGGGATTACTCAGTGGTTAAGGCGTTTGCCTGCAAAGCCAGAAGGATCCAGGTTTGATTCCCCAAGGCCTCCGTTAGCCAGATGCTCAAGGGGGCGCACACATCTGGAGTTTGACTGCAGTGACTGGAGGTCCTGGCACGCCCATTCACTCGCTCTCTCACACTCTCCTTCTCTCTCTCTCCTCTTTCTCTCCCTTTCTCTGTCAAATAAGTAAATAAGTAAAAAATATGAATATAAAAAAGAAAGAAGTACAGATAAAAATAGGCACAATAACCAGAAAAGCAACAAAGTTGGTACTTCATATTCCCAATTTCAAAGCCTACAGTTCAACTACAGAAATCCAGTGTAAGGAATATCTGTATGGACTGATGGAAAAGAATTGAGAGACCAGCAATTAAACCTCATTTATGGTTAATAAAGCATCACTTCATGGATAATTTAATGGGAACATAAAATAATAGGTTGTGTTGTTGTTGTTTGCATCTTTGGGGTCGGACCTTGGGCATCATGAACCTGAAGCAAACCTCTGTACCCCTGAGCTCCATCGCTGAGCCTCCTTTACTTTGTATTATGACACAGGATCTGATCTCACTAAATTACCCACGCTGGCCTGAGTTCATTTGTAGCCAGGCAGACAGGGAGCTTGTGATTCTCCTGCGTCAGCCTCCTACGTGGATGGATTATAGGCATGTGCCACCAGGCTAGTAGCTAAGAATAGGTTTTTATGAACAAATGGTGCCAGGGCACTGTATATCCACATGCAAAAGATGAAGTTTGTCTCTGTTTTAATAAAAGAATACTCGAAGTTTTAAAAAAATACATTTAACAAATATTTAACTTAAAAATTTTTTTGTTCATTTTTTAATTTACTTATTTGAGAATGACAGAGACAGAAGGAGGCAGAGAGACAGACAGAGAGAGAGAGAGAGAGGGAGAGAGAGAAAATGAGAATAGGCATGCCAGGTCTTCCAGCCACTGCAAATGAACTCCAGACGTGTGCGCCCCCTTGTGCATCTGGCGAACATGGGTCCTGGAGAATCGAGCCTTGAACGGGGGTCCTTAGGCTTCACAGGCAAGTGTTTAACTGCTAAGCCATCTCTCTAGCCCCTAACTTTTATTTATTAATTTGAGAGAGAGATACAGAAATAGATGGAGAGAGAGAGAGAGAGAGAGACAGAGAGAGAGAGAGATAAAGAATGGGCACCCCAGGGCCTCCAGCCGCTGCAAACAAACTCCAGATATGTGTGCCCCCTTGTGCACCTGGCTTATGTGGATCCTGGAGAGTCAAACCATGATCCTTTGGCTTTGCAGGCAAACGACTTAACCACTAAGCCATCTCTACAGCCCAAACAAATACTTTTTCTTTTTTTGAGGTAGGGTCTTGCTCTAGCCCAGTCTGACCTGGAATTCACTCTGTAGTCTCAGGGTGGCCTTGAACTCACAGCCATCTTCCTACCTCTGCCTTCCAAGTGCTGGGATTAAAGGCGTGTGCCACCATACCCAGCTTAAGCAATATTTTCATTTACTTACTTGCAAACAAGAGAGAGAGAGAGAGGAGAGACAGACAGACAGAATGGGCACACCAGGGCTTCCAGCTGCTACAAACAAATGTGCTATTTTGTGCATCTGGCTTTATTTACATGGGCGTTGGGGTATTGAACTTGGGTCATTAGGCTTTGCAGGCAAGCACCTTAACCACTAAACTGTCTCTTCAGCCCCCAAGTTTGACTGTCTTGAACACCATACCCCCCAAGAAAAGTTCAGCAAAGAATATGAAATGTATCTATGAAAATGTAAGAATCTAATTCATTATTTTGAAGTCCAACTAAAAAATTCATAAAAATACTAATTCAAAATGGGCCATTCACCTAAATGTAAGAATCTAAACTATAAATTCTATTTTTTTTTCCTTTTTTGAGACTGGGTGTTACTATGTACCCCTGGCAGGCTTGGAACTGGCTATATAGAATAGACTGGCTTTGAACATGAACCAATCCTCTTGGCTTTGCCTACAGTGTTGCAGGATTGCATGCATGAGCTACCACACCTGGTATAATATAAAACTGGACTGAACATATAGCTCACTGATAGATCATATGTTTAGTGTGTGGGAGGCTCTGAGTTCAATCTATAGCAGATAAATAAATAAATAGATAAATAAATAAAATCTCCTAGAGGAAATACCAGAGCAATGGTTTCTTAGATACGTCACCAAAATAAAAGTGACACAATTCAAAAAAATGGCCAAATTTGGGGCTGGAGAGATGGCTTAGCAGTTAAGCACTTGCCTGTGAAGCCTAAGGACCCTGGTTCGAGGCTTGATTCCCCAGGACCCACGTTAGCCAGATGCACAAGGGGGCGCACGCGTCTGGAGTTCGTTTGCAGAGGCTGGAGGCCCTGGCGCTCCCATTCTCGCTCTCTCTCTGCCTCTTTCTCTCACTGTCTGTCACTATCAAATAAATAAATAAAAATACCAAAAAAATTTTTTTTTAAAATAGGCAACTTTCAAAAGTAAAAACTTCTATGTTTTACAGGACACCATCAAGAAAACAAAAAGGCAAACCACAGAATGGAGGAAAACTCTTTGTTTAGCATGTACCTGAAAAGGGTCTCATATTCAGAATACACACGAAAACCCAATAAAACAAGTAGACCAATTAAAACATGAGTGTGGTGGTTTGAATCCGATGTCTCCCCTGAAGTGATGCACTCTGAATACTTGGACTTTGAGAGATGGAGTCTTGCTGGAGGAGGTGTGTTGTTATGGCGGGCTTAGGGGTGCTGGGACAGCTCCCTCTTGCTAGAAAATTCTGCTCACTCTTTTGCTGTGGCCTTCCATCTGCTGTGGCCGAGATGTCCGGCCTCTGCTTGTGCCATCGTGGAACTTCTCCTTGAGATGGTAGCCAAAATAAAAGCTTTCCTCCCATCAGCTGCTTTTTGTGCCAGCAACACAAAGGTGCCACCAATAATGAACAAGGAATTTGAAGAGACTTTCTCAGGAGAATGTATGCCCACGAGAGATGCCCAGAGCCATTAGTCCTTAAGAAAACACAGACCTCCATATAATCTGCACACCGACAAGAACAGTTATGACAAAAACACAGTAACAATTGCTAGTGAGGTCTATGAAGAAACTGGAACCCTCATATGCTGCTAGTGAGAGTGGAATATGATGCAAGCCCTTTGGAAAACCATATGGTATTTCCTTAAAATGTTGAGGAAATATATATAGTCAGTGGGCAATTCCTTCCCAGGCATACACATGCCCAGAGAAAGGAAAATGTATGTCCACACAGAAACTTACACATAAATGATTCTAGCAGCATTGTGTGCAATGAACAAGATGTGAAAGCAGTCCATGTTCATCAACTGAAGATCACAAGAACAAAATGCAGCAGATCCAAACAAAAACAAGTCATATGCTGAAATACATTACAATATGGGCGGACCATGGAAACATTATGCTAAATGAAAGAACCTGGCCACAAGAGACCACATATTGTAGGATTCCATTGACAGAAATATCAAGGATGACCCTTTTATGAGTGCTACTCTCACTTTTGGTAGAGAATCTTCTCTTTTCAGATGACCTTGGGATGACTTGGAAGGTATCATGGTGCTGGAAAGAAGTGACCAGAGTGCTCAATACTGTAATATCTCTATCACACCTTCTAAGGCTCAGGGTATGATGTGGAAGAAGTAGCAGAAAGAACGTAAGAGCCAAAGGAAGGGTAGGACTCCTTACAATGTGCTCTCCCAGGTACAAAATGACCTGGATATCCATGACCTCACAGTGCCTGACACTACCTACACAAGACCATCATAAGAGGAGGAAAAGATCATGGCATCAAAATAAAAGAGAGACTGGTTGAGATGGAGAGGGGATATGATGGAGAATGGAGTTTCAAAGTGGAAAGTGGGGGGGAGGGAGGGTATTACCATGGGATATTTTTTATAATCATGGAAGTTGTTAATAAAAATTTGAAAAAAAAGAAATATCAAGGATGTGCAACTCTAGAGAGACACAAAATAAATTCATAGCTGCTTGGGGTGGGGTGAGCTTGAGGGAAGGGAATGGGGGTGAGGAATGATACTTGGCAAATACAGTACCTCTTTTGTGGCTATTGACAATGCACTTGAATTAGATCTCTGTTGATGGTTACACACACCTAGGAAAACAGGTTTTAAAAAATTGACTGCACATTTTAAATGGGTGATTTTTTTAATGGTATGTAGAATATATTACAATTGCTATAAAAGAAATAACTAGAAAGAATGCTGGGTGCGGTGGCGCATGCCTTTAATCCCAGCACTTGGGAGGCAGAAGTAGGAGGATCTCCATGAGTTCGAGGCCACCCTGAGACTGTATAGTGAATTCCAGGTCAGCCTGGGTTAGGGCGAGACCTTACCTTGAAAAACCAATAAATAAATAAATAAACACAAATAAAAATAATAACTAGAGGGCTGGAGAGATGGCTTAGCGATGAAGCGCTTGCCTGTGAAGCCTAAGGACCCCAGTTCAAGGCTCGATTCCCCAGGACCCACGTTAGCCAGCTGCACAAGGGGACGCACGCATCTGGAATTCGTCTGCAGTGGCTGGAGGCCCTGGCATGCCCATTCTCTCTCTCTCTCTCCCTCTCTGTTGCTCTCAAATAAATAAAAATAAACAAAAAATTAAAAAAATAATAACTAGAAAACCCACTTTTGCATTCTAAGTCAATTAATGTTGCCAAGCAAGCCAAGCTCTTTTGCCCCCTCAAGCTCTTGGCATTTGTTGTTTCTCCAAGTCTTCGTAGTGCCAGCTTCCCATCATTTAGGCCTTCTGAATCCTTCGTCCACCCTGTGTGATCTCCTTCTCCTCCCCCAGCCCCAATCAAGCACCATTAAACACCGAAATTCATTTTTCTCACAGCACTGATCGCTGCCGGAAATCATCTTATCTTTTAGTTCACTGAGTTTACTAGTTCCCTATCTGCCCCTTTCACAAGAAGATAAACCCTGTGAGAATAAGGCCCTTGTCTGCATCCATTATCACAGTACCGTTATGCCTGGCACACATAAGCTCAAAAGTATTATTGGATGTTGAGTGAATGGAAGGTAGCTGATGTCTCTAGAGGATGTTGGCAACCTGTGACCCATGGGTTACAAGAACATACGTGTTTATTTTGCACGACATGCTGACATCATCTACAAAGTTCTGCTTGAGAAGGGCACAATCAAGTTACAAAACTAAGATCATAAAACAAAAAATCTCCATATTTTAAGTGTGTTTGTGATGTCACTCTTCCTGCTGGCTAGTTTTCACAGTACTGGAAGATAAGCTCTGCAGACTCTCGGACAAGAAAAGTCACCAGCAATAACTTGCACTAGCTAATCCTGCATTCTACAATACTGACCCATCAGGCAAGACATGTCCTCTGATGTAATAGTGGCATGGCTGTTATGGGGGTAACCATCACCTCTCTGATAAGATTTGGGGGCCACTCCATAAGAGGGAACTCATGCCTCATAGTGAATCTCGGGTCAAAAGCCCATGGCTCTGGAGACTACAGGCCAAGGGAAGAGTATGATATTGTATTGCTAAGCAGATGTGCTTCAAACTGCCTCCTAAATGTTTGTCTTTATACCCACAGATCAGCTCTGACCTCAGCCCTAATCACAGAAGCTGTATCTGGCCTGGAGGGATGGCTCAGTGGTTATAGACACTTGCTTGCAAAGCGTGCCCAACTGGGTCTAATTCCCTAGTACCCATGTAAAACCAGATGCACAAAGTAGCATAAGTATGCGGTGTTCGTTTGTAGTAGCCAAAGGCCTGTCCTGTCCATTTTTCTCTTTCTCTCTCACTCTCAAATGAATAATTTGCTTTTCAAAAAAGAAAAGGTGTATCTTTTTTCTCAGCACAGAGAAAAGAATCATAACTGGTCAAGTGCTGAAAATGAATGGCTGATGGATGGTTGGTCCTACACAGGACTTGCAAATCACCTTTTCAGGGCTGAGGAAACACTGTGGAAGATGGGATGGAAAGAATGTAAGAGCCGGGGGGGGGGGGCACTGTGGAATTCTGTCATCCTGACGTGACGAAGCCAACGTACCCACACCCACAGCAGCCGAAGGTTCCTGCTCAGGTCCTGCACATGATGGGGTCAGGCAACATTCTGTTGGGTAGGGAAGAAGCTTGAGGAAAAGTCCCTTTCCTGATGAGCTCATGAAAGCAATGAAGACAGGAGACAATGGGGAACTAAGGGGGAGGAGTAACGTGGCGGTACATATGATCAAAATGAAATGTATGTGTATGAAAAAATTAAGTTAATCTTTTTAAGTTTATAGTTTTTGTGTTGGGCCACATTCCTAGCTATCCTGAACCACATGTAGGGATTTTCATTTCCTAGTAACATGATGGCAACCTGATAATAATTACACGTAGCCCATAGCGTTATTGTGAGGGTTGAATAACAGTGTACGAAAAAAGATAGCTCATGATGACATTCAAACCATGTGAATAGTAGTTATTGTTACTGTTTCCACCACCACTGCTAATCCATGATTAAAATCGTCTGGATGAAGATAATGAACACCTGAAATAAGGTATTTTCAATAGGAAAACATAATTTAGCTTCCATCTTCAAGGCTAGACAAATTTGCAATCAAGACCCCTAGAATGTGGCTCCTCTTTAAACTAAAGTAATAGCTATAGTTATATTTTTTCTTTCATTTGGAGGGTGAGATGGATGGGCTTTGAATCTAGGGCCCAGTGCATGATAAAAATACACACCATCGCTGAGTTACACCTCAGCCCAGTAGCTATAATTTAGTTGGTATTACCTGTATTATAATGACGCAATACAAAATAGAAAAGAAAAAGGAAGAGAAAGAGAAAAAGACTAAATATCAATTCCCACCTCCTAAAGAGAAAAAGAGAGGGGGGCGGCCTGGAGAGATTGCTCAGTGGTTAAGGTGCTTGCCTACAAAGCCTAACAATTGAGGTTTGATTTCCCAAGTACCCACATAAAACCAGATGCATAAAGTGGCGCATGCATTGGAGTTTGTTTGCAGTGGTTTGAGGCCCTGACACTCTCAGTCTCTCTGTCTGTCTCTCTTCTATCTTTCTCTTCTTGCAAATAAATGAATAAACATATTTTAAAGAGAGAGAGAGAAGCCAGGCGTGGTGGCACACACCTTTAATCCCAGCACTTGGGAGGCAGAGGTAGGAGGATTGCTGTGACTTCGAGGCCACCCTGACACTACAGAGTGAATTCCAGGTCAGCCTGGGCTACAGCGAAACCCTACCTTGAAAAACCAAAAAACGAGAGAGAGAGAGAGAGAGAGAAAGGGAAGATCTTAAACCTATTGATAAGATTCTAGTAACTTTTCATCCATGTATTTAATATTCCATAAGCATCGAGTGGTTAACAAATATAATAGCCACTTGATGTTTGACACCTACTTGTTTCCTTAAAAGATCCAGGCCATAAAGTCAGTGAAGCATAAATCTGAAGTGAGGAGTGAGGCTGGTGTGTGAAGAAGTGGGTCGTGCAGACAGCAAGTGACTTTACACACTGATCAGCATTCACCCTGAGGCTTGTCACATTCGCAGTCATTCTCGTTAAAGTCAGACAGAGTCGCAGAAAGCTATCCTTTATCCTTTCCGTCTTTTGAGAAAGAAATGATATGGTGTAGAGGCGTATAAATCAGGAAAATTACGGTTATGCTGCAAGAACAAATGATCCCTAAAATCTCAGTGGCTTACAATAATGGTTTATATGTCACTCATGCCTCTTGTCCGTTGGAAGTCAGATGGGGCTCTGCTCTGGGCTTCTCTCCTATGAGGCCCAGAGTTAAGGAGCAATGCTGTCTAAAACTCCACCGGCTGTCATGAGGAGGGCAAAGAGAGTGGGCAAGCTCTGCCCACTTTGCTTCTGCCACACCTATTTCACTGGCCCACACAGCAAAATGAGAAAGTTCAATCTTCTGGTAGGGATAGAAATGGAAGGGAAGAAACCTGGAATGTCTGGGAAAATGTGAAACAACTCACTACATTGATCTTGTTACATTTTAAAACTTGGGAAAAAAAACTGCCTAAAAAGATCTCTCTTTTATTATTTTTTTTTAAACTTTTTTAAAAATTTATTTATTTATTTATTTGAGAGCGACAGACACAGAGAGAAAGACAGATAGAGGGAGAGAGAATGGGCGCGCCAGGGCTTCCAGCCTCTGCAAACGAACTCCAGACGTGTGCGCCCCCTTGTGCATCTGGCTAACGTGGGACCTGGGGAACCGAGCCTCGAACCAGGGTCCTTAGGCTTCACAGGCAAGCGCTTAACCGCTAAGCTGTCTCTCCAGGCCAAGACCTCTCTTTTAAATCTCAAAACTGTTCTTTGGGGGCTGGGAAGATGGCTCAGTGGTTAAAGGGGCTTGCTTGCAAAGCCTGACGGCCCCCAGTTCAATTCCCAAGCTACCCAGGTAAACCAGACACAGGAAAGTGGGGCAGGCCCGTGGTGTTGGTTTGCAATGGCAAGAGGCCCAGACCCGCCTCCACCCTTCACACACATATGCAAATAAATAATAACAGTAACTAAAAACTGTTCTTTTGAGTCGGGATGCAAAACTAAGCATATATGGAACGGAACGACAAGTCAGTGTAATAAAATAACCTTTAGAAGAAAATAGGTTATGATGTCCTCTAGAGTCTAGAGATACGCAAATTGCATGCAAAAATGCAAACAAGAAGCCTTTGAGAAGTGGGACTTTCAAGAGAATGTAGTTTAGATGACGGCTCTTCCTAGCCCGCCTGAGCACTAGTCACAGGGCCATTCCATGAATTTCTCTGGGGACTGAGACATCCTGTCTTTCAGGAAACTGGTGCCTTGTACAGCTGATGACTTGCTGGATGCTGGAAATGAGCCGGTTCCTGACGGCTGTGAATTACAGTAGCGATCGCATTAGATTTCTGGGAGACAAAGTGTTTTACTAGCACATCTTATGACTTATACATTTCCTCAAATCTAGAGTC
The DNA here is from genome assembly GCF_020740685.1 of Jaculus jaculus. Lineage (NCBI taxonomy): Eukaryota > Metazoa > Chordata > Mammalia > Rodentia > Dipodidae > Jaculus > Jaculus jaculus. Next base: position 92,331,023 of record NC_059111.1, on the reverse strand, counting down.
CCGAACTACTCATGTTTCTTTAAAGAACTGTAGTGGTCAAGGGCTAGATGGCGTACCCCCATTCCAATGCATGTTGGAGTCCTAACCCTTAGTACCTCAGGCTGTAATCATATTTGGAGGTAAGGTCTTGAAAGAAGTAATTAAGTTTAAACTGAGTGAGGCCTTTGGGAAAAAAAAATAATGAAGTCTTGCCAGGCATGGTAATACACAACTTTAATCCCAGCACTTGGGGGGCTGAGGTAGGAGGATTGCCATGGGTTTGAGGCCATCCTGAGACTACATAATGAACTCCAGGTCAGCCTGGGCTAGAGTGAGACACTACCCTGAAGAAAAAAATGAAGTTTTTAAGTTGGGCGTGGTGGTGCATGCCCTCAATTCCAGCACTTGGGAGGCAGAGGTAGGAGGACTGCCATGAATTCAAGGCCACCCTGAGACCACATAGTGAATTCCAGGTCATCCTGGGGTAGAGTGAGACCCTGCCTCAAAAAACTTAAAAAAAAAAGTCGTTGATACAATCCCTTATCTCATTTGGCTGTTGTCTACATAAGAAGAGGAAATCTGGGGCTGGAGAGATGGCTTAGCAGTTAAGTGCTTGCCTGTGAAGCCTAAGGACCCTGGTTCAAGCCTTGATTCTCTAGGACCCACGTAAGCCAGATGCACAAGGGGGCGTATGAGTCTGGAGTTCGTTTGCAGTGGCTGTAGGCCCTGGTGCACCCATTCTCTCTCTCTGCCTCCTTCTCTCTCTGTTTCTCTCAAATAAATTTTTAAAAATGTTTTTTAAAAAGAAGAGGAAATCTTGGGCTAGGGATATCAGTTAGTGATAGAGCACCTTCCTAGCATGTACAAGGCCCTGGGTTAGAGTCTTAGACCCTGAGAAGAAAAGGAAGAGAGAATGGAAGGAAGGGAAAAAGAAAAAAGAAAGGAAAGACCATGTGATGATACAGAAGCGAGGCAGCCATGTAGTCCAAGGAGAAAGCGCTCAGAAGTCAAGCTGGCTGACACTTGGCTCTTATACCTCCAACCTCTAGAACTGTAAGAAATACAATTCTGTTACCCAAAAAGCCCAGTCTATGGAGTTTTGCTTTTGAAGCCCTGGCAGACCAATACATCGGTGCTTTTGAGTCCGAAACAGTGACATGCTATGTCAGAAAGGACTATGTTTTTGTTTTCCTTTTTTAGTCCTAGGAATTGAACCGTGAGCCTCACCTATGCTACACGGTAGACTTTGAACTATACGCCCAGGCCTACGCTTGGTGTAACCTGTTGTTTTTCACACTACAGGTGTTAGGCGTCACGTCGGATCCTCCTTGTGCATAGACAGTTAAACACGTACCACGATCAAGGGCTGCCCGGGTTACTATGCACATACGCCCTGAGAAGCCCTGACCTGTGGGAGCACTTAGCTCACCTGTTCAAAAGGCCTCTCTCCAGGGACTTTTGTAAATTGGTAGAAATTAATCCAGATGTGCTTAAAAACAGGGGAAATGTCATTTTAAATGATGTCTAATTGCTGAGATCTCTTAATAAGATGGAGAAGTGATCACATCACAATTTACATAAAAACCAGGGTGCAAAATTAAAATGGATAGACCGAATCACCTCATCTATGTAATAATATGCGCAAAAGAAACACTAGCTAGAGACGTAGAGTTAACATTAGCTTTTCCTTGCGAGGAGATGGGCTATTTTTGTTTTCTTTTTTATACTCTTCTGCATTTCTGAATTTTTCATGTTGAGCATGTGTTACTTTTATGATCACAAAATATGCTCATATTTTAAAGATTAAACATTTGAGCAGAGGGTAGATGAGCCAGTGCCACAGATGAGAGCCAATTCCAGGGGATACGGACTTCAGGGCTTGTGGGTATGATCCAAATGCCATCAGAGGCCTGGTGCTCTTGGGATTTGGCCCTATATGTACCCCCATGTTTGGAAGCTTCAACTTCTTTTCTAAAATATTTTTATTTATTTATTTGCAAACAGAGAGATAGATAGATTGATAGATGATAGATAGATAGAGAAAATGGGCATACCAGGGCCTCTAGCTGCTGCAAACAAACTCCAGATGCATGCACCATTTTGTGCATCTGGTTTTATGTGAATACTGGGGAATTGAACCTGGGTTATTAGGCTTTTCAGACAAGTCCTGAACCACTAAGCCATTTCCCGATCCCAGAAACCTCAACTGCTATGTAGAACAGGTATCTGAGTGCCGACCGACCCTTATATCCAGACCTTTTAAGTTTTGCCTGTGAACGTGGACTTTCCTTGCTGGATTTAAGCGTCCACACCTTTCTTAACCAATGTCCCAACCTAACTGTTCCTCCCTTCCCCAGCCTTTGCTCCCAACCTTCTGTACTATGAGGTTTTTCTGGCACCTGTGTCTTCCATGAGCAGAGCGGCTACAAAGTAACAGGCACCAAAATGAAGGGAAGAGGGAAAAAAGGAGAGAAGTCTTGGAGGAACTGCTTCGGAGGTTTGCTTCCCTGTGGAGGTTTGACAGTTCTGGCTCTCCCAGGCCCTTCTCTGTAATTCTTTTTTTTTTTTTAATTTTTTTTCTTTGTCCATTTTTTATTTATTTATTATTTGAGAGCGACAGACACAGAGAGAAAGACAGATAGAGGGGGAGAGAGAGAATGGGCGCGCCAGGGCTTCCAGCCTCTGCAAAGGAACTCCAGACGCGTGCGCCCCCCTGTGCATCTGGCTAATGTGGGACCTGGGGAACCGAGCCTCGAACCGGGGTCCTTAGGCTTCACAGGCAAGCGCTTAACCGCTAAGCCATCTCTCCAGCCCCCTTCTCTGTAATTCTTGACTGTTACATTTGCAAAAAAACACAAGGTATAATCAGCGAGTCTCCTCCGCCCTTTCCCTTGCCTAGCTGTGCGCCCGCCCATGCTGAAGATATCACCTCGCTCTGCTTCACACCAAAGTCTCCCTCCCAGCCCAAATTCCAGCCCCAGCTTGTGCAGGCATGTTACCTATGATGGGGTCTGTTTACCTAACTAAAACACAGACGTCCTATTAGCTTTCACAGTGATGGATCTTCACCCCCTTTTTTTTCACCCCAGCACTGGGAAGTGAATCTATGGCCCCTTACATGCTAGGCAAACACTCTACACCTGAGCCATATCCCCAGTATCAGCTGGTCTTTATCTGTAATAGTAAAATAAAAACATGTACTGAATAATACACCCCCACAGTATTGTGTTGATACACAACCCCCCCCCATGATGGCATTAGGAAGTATGGTCCACAGGAAGTGATTAGGTCATGACAGTGGGGAGCTCATGAGTAGGATTCCTGCCTTTAAAAAAGGCTCCACAGGGCTGGAGAGAAGGCTCAGTGGTTAAGACGCCTGCCTGCAAAGCCAAAGGACCCAGGTTCGAGTCCCCAAGACCCACATAAGGCAGATGCACAGGTGGCATGTGTGTGTGGAGTTTATTTGTAGTGGCTGAAGGCCCTGGAGTACCCATTCTCTCTCTGTGTCTGCCTCTCTTTCTCTCAAATAAATAAAAATATTAAATATATATAGATATATATTGGTTTTCCGAGGCAGGGTCTCACTCTATCTCAGGTTGACCTGGAATTCACCACGTAGTCTCAGGTTGGCCTCGAACTCACAATGATCCTCCTACCTCTGCCTCCCAAGTGCTGGGATTCAAGGTGTGTGCCACCACGCCCAGCTAAATAAATATTTTTTTAAAATTAGACACACACACAAAAAAAGGCTCCTCAGAGAACTCTCCCATTCTTTTATACCATGCAAGGTTATATATAGTGAGAACTTGGTGTATAAGAAGGACCCTCACCTGATCATACTTGTGCCATGATTTTGGATTTCCACCATTAGAACTGTGAGAAGTAAGTGTCTACTACTAATTAGCCATCTGGTCTTTGGTACTTTTCTCTCAGCCTGAACTTGGATAAAGATGATTATTTTTAAAGTTATTTATTTATTTGCAAGGAGAGGAGACAGAGAGAGAATGGACGTGCCACAGCCTCCAGCCATTGCAAACGAACTCCAGAGGCATGTGCCACCTTGCGCGTCTGGCTTACGTGGGTCCTGGGGAATCAAACCTGGGTCCTTTGGCTTCACAGGCAAGCACTTTAACTGCTAAGCCATCTCTCCAGCCCAAAGGTGATTCTTTGATATTCACTGGCTCACTTTTTTGGTCTCTCATCCTGATCAGAGTTGAGGTTAGAGCTTGGGTAAAGGAGATGCCATTATTGAGTTCTTCCTGGAACTCAGTCAACTCTGTCCCACCAGAAAGAAAATAGCATTACATGTGTTAGTTTACTTAATCCCTAGGTACCAGATTTTTCTTTCTCTCTTCCCTTCCTTCCTCCCTCCCTTCCTTCCTTCCTTCCTTCCTTCCTTCCTTCCTTCCTTCCTTCTTTCTTTTTATTTATTTTATTTTTTTTTTTTTTGAGTTAGGGTCTCACTCTAGCCCAGGCTGATCTAGAATTCACTCTGTAGTCTCAGGGTGGCCTCGGACTCACAGTGATCCTCCTACCTCTGCCTCCCAAGTGCTGGGATTAAAGACGTGCACCACCGTGCTCCTAGGTGCTAGACTTTTCATCCCTGTGACATCATACCTGAGAAGACTTGAGAGAGGAATAGTTTTTTTTTTTTTTTTTGGCGCACAGGTTTGGCGGCTTGGTTCTGGACTATGATGAGGCAAAACAGCACGGAGCAAGAACAGGAAGGAGCGAATTTTCTCATCTTATGACAGGAAGCAGAAAGAAGGAACAGGAAGAAATTGGGTCTAAGACACCAGCAAACCTCCAGCTATGCTCATCCTCCAACCACCTCATACTGTCTATTCAAAATTGACCTCCTCAGCCAAGTGTGGTGGTGCATGCCTTTAATCCCAGCACTTGGGGGGCAGAGGTAGGAGGTTCACCACCCTGAGACTAGTTCTAGATCAGCCTGGGCTAGAGTGAAACCCTACTTCAAAAGAAAAATTAATTAAAATTGAACTCATCAATGGATCCAACCATTAGATTACGTCAGCACCCTCACGAACAAATTGCCCCTGGAAATGCCCCTCCTCACCCCCCAGAGGCATGGCTTTTCTTATCTCCTATGCATCTCCCATAAGATTAATCATCACACCCTACAGACATATCTGCTATTCTCCCCATCACATAAAAGAAAATTAAGGTTTGGAGGAATTAAGAAAATTGTCCAAAGTTTCACACTTAGTCAGTGGCAGGTGTCTAATTTCCAAAATGAAGCATATGCCTTTAACCCCAGCACTCAGAAGACAGAGGTAGGAGGATTGCTGTGAGTTTGAGGCCAGCCTGAAACTACAGAGTGAATTCCAGGTACCTTTGTTAACACTCATCATGGTTTCCATCTTCCAAAATAACCAAGTAAACTACCAACTGAGTGGCATACAAAGAAGGCAAAGATGCTACCACAAAGGACAATAAGTAAAATAACTATAAAACTGCAGACTGGGCCGGAGAGATGGCTCAGTGGTTAAGACGCTTGCCTGCAAAGTCTAAGGACCAGGGTTCAATTCCCCAGTCCCCACATAAAGCCAGATGCATAAGGTGGCACATATGTCTGAAGTTTGTGGTGGCTAGAGACCCTGGCTCACTCATTCATTCTCTATCTGCCTCCCTCTCTCCAAATAAATAAATAAACAAGATATTAAAACATTGAAGACCAGGAAACCTCCAAAAATCCATTTTCCCTCAGATTTATCAGAAAAAAATTTAAATTAACACATATATTTATTTTGAGATTGAGAGAGGCAGAGAGAGAGGGAGAGAATGGGTACACCAAGACCTCTAGCCATTGCAAGTGAAATTCAGACCCATGTGCCCCTTTGTGCATCTGGATTAACAAATTGGCACTCTAACTAGTATTATGGAGCATAAGAAATGCAGGAAAGAGAGGGTCACTGAATTTTCAACACGGTCTTGTGGTTTGGAAACTGCCATGGGTGATGTGAAGCAGGTTTGCTGGATGCCTGCATGAAGACCCGATGTAGCTGTGAGGATGGACCATGGGTTGCAGTGGAGACCCAGTGGAGATGCCAGGACCACAAGACAGCTGTTAAGGAAAGCTGCCATCCCTGGATAAAGTTTTCTAGGACTATGAGTAGTCTAGCTGGAGGGACGGAATTGGAAGTCCAGAGACTTGTTGCTGGTTAGAATTATTGGACTTGGAGAATCGTCACTGACTAGAGCTGTTGGAGTTGGAGCTACAGAGTTTGATGTTTGCCCTGTTTAAATTTGGTATTCATTTGGATATTTCTTTGCTATGCTCAATGCCATCTTTTGCAGTGTGAATGTTTATTCTGTGCCATTATGGATTTGGGGGAGATTTTTTTTGGTACTATGGCTCAGTCAAAAGACCTTGGATTATGGGGATGTTTGAGTACCATTAGGATTGATTACAAAGAATGGGGACTTTAAAAAAAAGTTGGACTGAATGAGGTGCATTTTACATCATGGATGGTTATCAGTTTATGGGGGCCAGGGGCGGGATGTGGTGGTTTGATTCAGGTGTCCCCCATAAACTTAGGTGTTCTGAGGGCTAGGTTCCCCAGCTGATGGCAATTGGAAATTAACACCTCCTGGAGGCAGTGTATTGCTGGGGGCAGGCTTATGGGTGTTATAGCCAGTTTCCCCTTGTCAGTGTTTGGCACACTCTCCTGTTCCCATTGTCCATTTGATGTTTGCCAGGGGGTGATGTCTATGGTCTGATCATGTCATCATTTTCCCCTGCCATCATGGAGCTTCCCCTCGACTCTGTAAGCCAAAATAAACCCTTTTATTCTTCCCCACAAGCTGCTCTTGGTCAGGTGATTTCTGCTAGCAATGTGAACCTGACTGTAACAAGGCTCTTACCTGCAAAGCCAAAGGACCTAGGTTAGATTCCCCAGGAGCCACGTAAGCCAGATGCATAAGGTGGCACATGCATCTGGAGTTCATTTGAGGTGGCTGGATGCCCTGGTGTATCCATTGTCTCTCTTTCTATCTCTCTCTCTCTCTCAAATAAAAAAAAAAAAAATCTTATGTCCTACTGCCTCAGGTAGCATGGACATAATTATAGTGAGTAACAAATTAACAACGTATGAAAACCAGAAGTAGTGAGTTATGACTACAAAATGATATTAAAATGCCAGTCATGGGTGACTGACCTTTTAAGCAGACCAGCTGAGGAAGTTTAGATATGACCTCTGAAGGGCAGTCAGCTGGGCCACAGTCTTTCTCAGCGAGCCAACAGACTCCCAGCTGCCAAGGACCGGGCGGCGCTTTCAGGATCTCAAAGCAACGCCACTTTCCTCTCATCTTCCCAACAAAAACTGAGAAAGTACAAGGGCATCTCACAGGCCACTAAGCACATTCCTGATTGCCCTCCAGGGAAATCTGATACTGAAAAATGGGCCTTTTTCCGGCATCGTGGTTCAAGCCACATGAAGAATTAGAGAAAAGACGGCCTTCCGTGGAAAATACCCTGCCTCCAAATCCCTAATGTCTTCATTAGGAAACTGAAAACACAGGCGACCAGCTGGTCCCCACTGCTTTGAAGCACGGTAGGGTAGTGGAACACTGCTGTAGAGGCTCGTGATGAGAGACCAGTCCTTCGGTCCCCAGCTCTGCCAAGTTTTAGCCGAGTGATCTTGGCAAAAGTGATTTATTTAAGGTCTGATTTCTTCAATGAGATCTTCACCAGACTAGGCTATCTTATGATTCTGATATCCTGTATCTTTCATCTTTGGATCAGCACCTTAGATCTGATGAAAACCAAGGCAGGTTCTTGGGTGTTATGTTTCACAGCGATCATGCCTCTCTGGGGCTGGAGAGATGGCTTAGTGGTTAAGCGCTTGCCTGTGAAGCCTAAGGACCCCGGTTCAAGGCTCAATTCCCCAGGACCTACGTTAGCCAGGTGCACAAGGGGGCGCATGTGTCTGGAGTTCGTTTGCAGTGGCTGGAGGCCCTGGCACGCCCACTCTGTCTCTCACTCTCTATCTGCCTCTTTCTCTCTCTGTCTGTCACTCTCAAATAAATAAATAAAAATGAACAAAAAAATTAAAAAAAAAAAAACTTTTCCATGGCTTCTCTTCTTGTACAAGGCTAAGGCAACCTTTCCATAGCATGGTAGCAGAATTCTTTATAATTGGGATATGCCTGCCTATCCCGGCACGTTCACTCTCACCAATCATTTATTTTAAGCTGCGCAATTGCTATACTACTTGATCCCATAATGCCCTTACTGTAATAGCAGATGTTTATTGATCATGCTTTCTGTGTTAGATACGCACTGTTGTATGTGGTTGCTCATGGTGCTGTCTTTGAGCGTCGCGCATTACTTAGGTGCGGGCTTGCTGCTATGACAAACTCTAATATATCAGTAGTTTAACGCAAGAGAAGATTATTTCTTCACCACGTGTGTCAAGTGGCTTTCCCCATGGAGTCCATCTATTTTACAGCTCTGCCATCCTTGAAGCACTAAAGCCCTTCACTTCCAGAGTTGACAGTTGGGGCAGGGGAAGGAAGCAGAATATTTTCATTTATTTGCAAGGAGAGACGGAGAGGAGAGAATGAGTGTACCAGGGCTTCTTGGCAGTGCAAACAAACTCAAGGTGCGTGCCACTTTGTGCATCTGGATTTATGTAGGTACTGGGGAATTGAACCCAGGCCAGCAGACTTTGCCAGCAAGTGCCTTTAACTGCTGAGCCATCTCTCATGCCCCACAACTACTTCTCTCTCTCTCTCTCTCTTTTTCTTTCAATTTTGGCTTTTCAAGGTAGGGTCTCACTCTAGCCCAATCTGACCTGGAATTCACTATGGAGTCTCAGGGTGGTCTCGAACTCACGGCGATCCTCCCACCTCTGCCTCCCGAGTGCTGGGATTAAAGGCGAGCACCACCATGCCCGGCCATATCTACCTCTTAACCTGGCTCAGATATGTTGCATGTCACTTTTGCTCCCATTCCTTTAATGAGAACTGGCATCCTGGTCCTATCTAGGAAAGGGGGATTGGAAGTTGGTAGGGCTACTTTCTGTCTTTCCATAAAAATGGCATACTGTGGAAGGAGAGCACACATCTTTGATTGTCAACCAGGATCTCACGGACTGCCTTGACCTCCTCTCTGGAGAAAGGGTTATTCACTGCTCAGATTGCAATCTAAGTGCTACTTTCTTCATGGGATGTCCCTGAAGGCCTGTGTACATGAAGCAAGGTCCACAGTTTTCCTGACCCACTGTATTGCATTTCATTCTCCACTATGACACTTACCACGTGGTGGTGTGTGGTTTGTATGTCAGTCTACTCAACTGGATGGACGGACTGTGGGATTCCTCCCTTCCTTCCTCTTCACCTCTTCCGCCCCATTCTTCCTTGTTTGTCACTGGCAGGTGGCACCATGCTACAGCCGAAGGTTCTACACTGAATAGATGGGGTTTATTTTATTTTTTTTTTAATTATTTATTTATTTATTTGAGAGCGACAGACACAGAGAGAACGACAGATAGAGGGAGAGAGAGAGAATGGGCGCGCCAGGGCTTCCAGCCTCTGCAAACGAACTCCAGACGCGTGCGCCCCCTTGTGCATCTGGCTAACGTGGGACCTGGGGAACCGAGCCTCGAACCGGGGTCCTTAGGCTTCACAGGCAAGCGCTTAACCGCTAAGCCATCTCTCCAGCCCTAGATGGGGTTTCTTGGGATGCTCTGGTAGGAGTTTGGGACCAGGACACCAACAGAATTTGACAGTGAAGGCATAGCTCATGAAATTTCAGAGGGGAATAAGGACTTTCCTGGGAGCTGATCACCTTGACTGCATTTAGAATTGCCTTAGAAATGGAATCTCCAGATATGTCCATGAAGGCACTCCCCAAAAGTTTAAACTAAGGTGGGAAGACCTGCCTTCAATATGGGCAGTACTGTCCCTCAAGCTAGGGGCCTGGGATGAATAAAAAGGAGAAAGAAGGTTGGAGAGATGGCTTAGCAGTTGGGACACTTGCCTGCGAAGCCTAGCCTTTACTCATGTTTTACTCTCCAGATCCCACGTAATCCAGACACACAAAAGGTGAGGCAAGCATAAGGTTGCACATGCCCACTAGGTGGTGCAAGCGTCTGGAGGTTGATTGCAGCGGCTGAGGCCCTGGCATACCAAATCTCTCACTCTCCCTCTGTCATTGTCTATCTCCCTCTCTCTTTCTCTCACTCTTTTAAAAAAAAAAATAATAATAAACAGCTGGGTGTGGTGGCACATGCCTTTAATCCCAGCACTCTGGAGGCAGAGGTAGGAGGATCACAGTGAGTTCAAGGCCACCCTGAGACTCCATAGTGAATTCCAGGTCAGCCTAGACTAGAGTGAAATCCTACCTCAAAAAACAAAAGAATAGAAAAAATAGGGCTGGAGAGATGTATTAACAGCTAAGGCATTTGCCTACAAATACAAAGGACCCAGGTTCAAGTCCCCAAGACCTATGTAAACCAAATGCACAGGGTGGTGTATGTGTCTGGAGTTTGTTTGAAGTGGCTGGAGGCTCTGGCGGGCATAATCTCTCTCTCTCTCTCTCAAATGAATAAATAAAAATTAAAAAAAATCAAAAACATTTAAAAAATAAAAAATAAGTAAAAAGTAAACTTAAGAGAAGGAGAAAGCAAGAACATTGGCATTCATTTCTCTTTGCTTCTTGATCGGGGACACAGGTAGCCAGCTGCCTTACGTGCCTTCCCCGCTATCACGGGCTGCACCCTCAAACTGAGCCAAAAATAAACCCTTCCTTCCTTCAGTTGTTTTTGTCAGACATTTTGTCACAGCAGGGAGAAAAATAGTTTATACAGTATGCAATCATTGTGCTTAGCTTTGGCTGAGTTTTTAAAAAAATCTTTTCATTGAGAATTTTTACACATGTACATATTGTATTTTGATCATAATTTCCTCCCTTTGCCAACGCTGCCTTCTTCTTCTCCTTCTCCTTCTTCTTCTTCTTCTTCTCCTTCTCCTTCTTCTTCTTCTTCTTCTCCTTCTTCTTCTTCTTCTTTTTTTTTCTTTTGAGGTAGGGTCTCACTCTAGTCCAGGCTGACCTGAAATTCACTATGGAGTCTCAGGGTGGCCTCGAACTCATGGTGATCCTCCTACCTCTGCCTCCCAAGTGCTGGGATTAAAGGCTTGCGCCACCATGCCTTTTCTTTCGTTTGTCACCCTTCCCATCCCCCTTGCACTGACCCATTCTTCATTCTAGCTAGTTTCTTTTCTACTTTGACATCTTTTTATTTCTTTCCCCTATCATCCATGAGGAATGTTGATGGGCCCAATATTGTGCAGGTGATGTACCTGGCTGTGATTCTTGAGGCAGAAATCTTGTCATTTCTTTCTCTCTCTCTCTCTCTCTCTCTCTCTCTCTCTCTCTCTCTCTCTCTCTCTCTTCCTCTCTCTCTCTCTGTGTGTGTGTGTTCTGAAAGCTTAGCACAGACTCTGGTAAGTAGAAATTTTGCAGTGATATTGAATGGATGAATATTTTGAGTGAATGAAGCAATCAACGAATGATTACCCTAAGGAAAAGAAGCTAGTTCTTACAAAGGAACAGATTCATTAAAAAAAAAAAAAAAAAGGCAATTAAAGGTTATCCAGGATGGAGCCTGCTATGGTGGCTTGCACCTATAATCCCAGTACTTAAGAGGCTAATGTAGGAAGATCACCCTAAGTTCAAGTCCAGTTTGGTATACAGAGAAAGTTCCAGGTCAGCCTGGGCTAGAGTGAGATCTCCTGCACCCAAACAAACAAACAAACAAAGTCTAAGGCATTAGGAACAAAATAAGTTTCCTTGTAAATATAGCAAGTATAATTAATATCTAATGAAACTATTTATTTAGAATTTTTCCAATAAGCTTCACTGTAGGAGATCTATATCTATATCTGTATCTATATCTGTATCTATATCTGTATCTATATCTATCTATATCTATCTATCTCTATCTCTATCTCTATATCTAATCTATATCTATATCTATATCTATATCTATATCTATATCTATATCTATATCTATATCTATATCTATATCTATATCTATATCTATATCTATATCTATATCTATCATCTTCTCCTCACTTCAGCACCTAACATCCAGAGTACCACAAAGAAGGTAGTCAACAAATATTTTGCAATGGACAAATGATGCATAAAAAGTATGGGCTGGAGGGATGTCTTAGCGGTTAAGGCATTTGCAAAGCCAAAGGACCCAGGTTCAATTCCTCAGGACCCATGTAAGCCAGATGCACAAGGGGCACATGTGTCTGGAACTCGTTTGCAGTGGATAGAGGCCCTGGCACACCCATTCTCTCTCTGTCTCTCTTCTCTCTCTCTCTGCTTGTACACAAATAAGTTATTTTTTAAAAAGAAATGATATGCACATCAAGATTATGCTCTTAAACCCATGAGTCATAAGAACATAATTTTGTGGAAAAAAGAAGGCAGAGAAGGACCAGTAAACTTACCAGCAACACTGGGGAAACAGTTGAGTGCACATCAGGATCTGCCACCGTCACCTCTCACTGTCCATGTCATTATCCTCTTTATGTGAGAAGATGAACAAACACTTTTTGCGGAAGTGAAAACCTCAATGGGAATTCTGGCCTGTGAGTAAATGAGAACAAATGGATGTCTCTAAAATGGTCAAACTATGAAACAGCCTTTGTAAATTAGTTAATGAGCGAAACAGGAAGAAAGGCTACAGACGATAATGTAGCCAAGACAACTGCAAAATATACTTTGCTTAAGAAAAGAAAACCTTTTGTTGATTTATTTATTGAGACAAGGCCCAGGCTGCTCTCAAACTCACAATCTTCCTGTGTCAGCCTCCTCAATGCTGTGAAAAATATCACTGAAGGAGGCCGGGAAGATGGCTCAGTGACTCAAGATGCTTGCTTCATAAGCCTGCTGAGGAGAGTTCAGACCCCTAGAACCCACATATAGTCAGACGCAAAGTCATGCTCCTGTCTGTAATTTCAGGGTTCCTATGGCAATGGAAGGTAAAATCAGAAGCATTCTGAGGTTCATGGGACAGTTGGTATGGCTTTCCCAGAAACAAACAACAAGAGAAACTACCTCAAACAAGGTGGAAGGATAGGACCAACACCCTGAAGATGTCCTCTGACCTCCACATGTGCATACCTACACCCATACACACACATACACATACATGTACAATATAACGACTAAAGAAAATACTGGCAGTGATTGAGATGGGGAGGTAATATGATGGAGAATGGAATTTCAAAGGGGAAAGTATTGGAGGGGAGGGAGGGAATTACCATGGGATATCTTTTTTATAATCTTGGAAAATGTTAATAAAAATTTAAAAATTAAAAAAAAAGAAAGAAAAAAGAAAATACTGGGCTGGAGAGATAGTTTAGAGGTTAAGGAGCTGGCCTGCAAAGCCTAAGGACTCATGTTTGACTCTCCAGGTCCCATGTAAGCCAGACACACCGTGATGCAAGCATGCAATGTCACACATGTGCACAAGGGGGTGCACGTGTCTGGAGTTCAACTGCAGTGGCCAGAGGCCTTGGCATGCCAATTCTCTCTCTTTCCCCACCCCTGCCTCTCTCACATTAAAACAAAGAGGCTAGACTGTTGGGCTTGCCTCAAAAAAATAACAAATTAAAACAAATGTTATTGAAGAGGCATTACAATAGACTAAAAGTTTATTTCTACCAAAAATTCATCTGTTTGAAACCTAACCTCTTCAATGATGATATTTGGAGATGGGGGCCTTTGGGAGGTGATGAGGTCAGAAGGCCAAAATCCTCCTAAGCGACCTCAGAGTGATCTTCACCCCCCCACACACCATCAGGGGACACAGTGAGAATGTATCATCTATAAACCAGAAAGCCGGCACCGAACATGCTGGGCTTTTCCGTTTCCAGAACTGTGAGGTCCAAACGGACCATGGTTTATAAACCGCTGCTGGTGGATCGAATGGATAGCGTCTCTCACAGCCTTGTGTGTCTGGGATTCCTGGGAGGTGGAGCCTTGCTGGGGCAGGCCTCGGGGTTTGATAATCCAGCCGCCCCCTGTCACTCTTGCTGCTTCCTCCCACCCGATGTGACAAGATGGGTCACCCTGCTGTCGGCTTTTGCCCTGTTTTTCCTGCTGAGATGAAACTTCTCCTTGAGACCTGCAGCTGAAATAAATCCTTTGCTCCCATAACCTCCTTCTGCTGGGTGTTTTGCCCCAGCAACAGGAAAGTAACCGCTACACCTCCTGGTTATATGTTGCTCCAGCAGCCCTACTGGACTAAGTTGCGCAACTATGGACACAATTCTTTTTTAAAAATTTTTTGTTTATTTTTATTTATTTATTTATTTGAGAGAGAGAAAGAGAGAGAGAGAGAGAGAGAGGGAGAGAACGGGCACGCCAGGGCCTCCAGCCACTGCAAACGAACTCCAGATGCATGCACCCCCTTGTGCATCTGGCTAACGTGGGTCCTAGGGAATAGAGCCTTGAACCAGGGTCCTTAGGCTTCACAGGCAAGCGCTTAACCACCTCTCTAGCCCAGAAGCAATTCTTTAGTAGACCTTATGTGACAAGTTTTCATTTAGCTAATCTGCATGGCTTCATGAAGATATCATGTTAGCAATATCATGGGAACCACCTGGTGAGATGGGCAACATTCAAGCGCAAGGACAGCTTGCGATACACAATCTTAGTATAGGTATCTTAGTATAGGTATCTGGAGGCTCTGAAAGTTCTATAGATGAATAAATGACTTCCTGTTTGGACTGGTTCATGGTCATTATGAGATTGATGATGTTGTTGACAGACCTTTTCTTTTGTCCCCTGTTTTTTTGAAACTGACCATACATGAGTGGCAGATCTAAGCATTAAATGAACTGAAATGGGATAAGATAGTTAATTCTGCACACGTTTGGTGGCATACAAGGACAGGACTAGCATTGGTACTATTTTTTAAATTTTTTTGGTTTATTTATATTTATTTATTTGAAAGTGACAGACAGAGAAAGAGGTAGAGAGAGAGAGAGAGAATGGGCGCGCCAGGGCCTCCAGCCACTGCAAACGAACTCCAGATGCGTGTGCCCCCTTGTGCATCTGGCTAACGTGGGTCCTGGGGAATTGAGCCTCGAACTGGGGTCCTTAGGCTTCACAGGCAAGCGCTTAACCGCTAAGCCATCTCTCCAGCCCTAACATTGGTACTTTTTGTCAATGGAATACAGAAACAATGAGTGCTAACCAATTCCGGGTCTTACCTTTAAAAAGCCTCTCGTGTAGTTGTGTAGTTGTTCTCTGAAGGCTTTCTGTCCCACTGGCTGAGTTGAGGGTTCTCTGGGAACCCTAGAAAACATGACTACAGCTCAGAAGAAGCCTATGTCTCTGAATTTCTGGATAGTGCGGATCGCCTCGTCTCCCACTTCTCAGCTCCAACCAGTGCGCATCGGACTGTGACAAGAGCTGTGTCTGTGGGACTGTCGAGATGGCCTCGTGGTTACGGGTGTTGGCTGGCAAAGCTTGCCAGCCTGGTTCAATTTCCCGGTACCCACATAAAGCCAGTTGCACAGATTGGCACATGCTTCTGGAGTTCGTTTGCAGTGGCATGAGGCCCTGGCATGCCCATTCTCTCCTTGCAAATTATATATATATATATAAAAGAACAGTGTGTTTATTTTAGATCAAACCTTTCAGATTTGGGGGGGTCATTTGTCACAATTAGCCTAGTCTGACCAGTGACTTATTTTCCAACTTTCCTCTTAGCCACAAGAAGAAAGAGTAATGGGTTAATTTCGGGAGTCCCAGAAGCTCAAGAAAAAGGAAAATATTGGTGACCAAGCTCAATATCGGAGAATATTGCATTTAGCAGAGTCTAGAGTGATTTCTTTTTTCTCTTCTTTTTTTCTTTTCTTTTCTTCTCTTCTCTTCTCTTCTCTTCTCTTCTCTTCTCTTCTCTTCTCTTCTCTTCTCTTCTCTTCTCTTCTCTTCCTTCCCTTCCCTTCCCTTCTTCTCGTCTCTTCTTTGGCAGTGTTACGGATTACATGCAGGGCAGGGCCATATGCATGTTAGCCAAGTACTCTACCACTGAGCTATATCCCTAGCCACTGGAGTGAACTTTACAGCCTTAGAAATTCTCACAGGGTTGAGGTCATACACATTACTTCTGCTTTTCTTTTTAAAATATATATATTTATTTATATATTTATCTGATGGGGAGAAAGAGAGAGAGAGAGAATGGGCGTGCCAGGGCCTCCAGCCACTGCAAATGAACTCCAGACGCGTGTGCCACATCACCTCATGCATCTGGCTAATGTGGGTCCTGGGGAATTGAACCTGGGTCATTTGGCTTTGCAGGCAAACTCCTTAACCGCTAAGCCATCCCTCCAGCCTTACCTTTGCTTTCATAACCATTCTTGAGGTCATTTTGATAGTCCTGAGAGAAGAGTGAAATACCACCTCCAACCTAGTTGTCCTGTGAATCCTCAACATAAACTAGTAGATTGACTATATGCAGAGTTCAAATAATAGCACATCTAAACCTGCTTGTTTCCATTTTTTTTCTAAACATGGTGATTAAGGAGAAGCACAAATATATTGGTAAGAAATTTTCTGCCTGGGAGCATATTTGTAAATGATTATAAAATGTTGTGGTTAGGTACAATACTAGTCGACAATTAGGGGGACCCAAACATCATGTAAAAAAATGTGATATTTTTGAGTGTGCTTGCCTGAAGATGTTATTGGGAAACTTTTGTTTACTTACCAGACTTTGAAATTTAAGACCATCTTTAACTAGCCTCAAGGTATTAAGGACAATAAATAAAAATGTGCTGATGGAAAACATTTAAAAAATAACTTGTTATGGTCTTTCAAATAATAAAGGGTAAATTCAGCTTAAATCAGAATACAGGCTCCACATTCATCTAGCCTGCTCAACAAAACCCCAGATTTAGCATCTGGATTCTAGGAGTCATCTCTGTCAGGATGCTCAACCAAATTGTTTTTAGAAATATTTTATTTTTTACTTATTTGCAAAGATGAGAGAGAGAGAGAAAAATAGCTACACCAAGGCCTCACACCACTGCAACTGAACTCCAGATGCATGCACCACCCTATGCATCTGGCTTTACGTGGGTACCAGGAAACTGAACCACGCTGACATAACACACCATATTCCATTGACAAAAAGTGCCAAAGATTATCCTGTTCTTGTATGGCATAGATCTGCCACTCATCTCTTGGTCAGTCTCAGAAAAAAAAAAATGTTTGTCAGCACCATCATCAGTCTGAACCATCTTCTTCAGCCATTTCATTAAAAGAAGTTTGGCAGGAGACCGGGACATGGGTTCTAGAAATTGCTAGAAAGTTCCTGGCTCTTAGTTGTTAATCTAGTTCCACTGGTAGAAAGATGACCACTTAATCTGTCTACTTCTAGAAGGATGAACTTGGAGACTGTCAAGGTCCAGGCAAAGAAAAGAGGGACAGAGTCAGCAGAAGGTCCCATTTCTTTTTTTTTTTTTTTTTTTTTTATTTATCTATTTATTTATTTGAGAGCGACAGACACAGAGAGAAAGACAGGTAGAGGGAGAGAGAGAGAATGGATGCGCCAGGGCTTCCAGCCTCTGCAAATGAACTCCAGACGCGTGCGCCCCCTTGTGCATCTGGCTAACGTGGGTCCTGGGGAACTGAGCCTCGAACCGGGGTCCTTAGGCTTCACAGGCAAGCGCTTAACCGCTAAGCCATCTCTCCAGCCCAGGTCTCATTTCTTAGAAGAGTCCCCATGGGACGCAGACAGGAGAAAAAGATGGGACATTTCTCTTCAGGGAAAACAATCCCTGACTTCATTTTCCAAGGCTGAAAATTAAGCTCTCAGAATGCCCTTGCACGCCTCATCTCTTTTACAATCTTCATCTTTAGCCCTTTTCCCTAGACACTATCCCTTTTTCTTTTTCTTTTTCTTCTCACCCGACATTTCCAGGACCACACCTGGTACTTACTGAAGTTCCCCAAGGCTATGTCAAAATCACATAGAAGCCAGGCGTGGTGGCACACACCTTTAATCCCAGCACTCTGGGAGGCAGAGGTAGGAGGATCGCCATGAGTTCGAGGCCAGCCTGAGACTCCATAGTGAATTCCAGGCCAGCTTGGGTTAGATCGAGACCCTACCTTGAAAAACAAACAACAACAACAACACCAAAAATCATATAGAAACTTGTCAGTGTAGCACCTGCCTGTGATCCCAGCCCTTGTGAGGATGAGACAGATGGATGGTGCTAAGTTCCAGGCCAGCTTGGGCTGCGGAGTGCAATGTGTCTCAAAACAATTACATCAGAATCAAGCAGGAAAACGAGCGGGCTGAAGCAAATGCTGCCAGGAGACTGGATAACTTTCGAGATGAGTCTTTTCATCAGCTCAAAGATGTGGGACTTCCTTGTATATACCCTAGTCAGAGGCCTTAGACTGGACATAAAAATCTGTTTTGTTTTTTTTTAAAGATAGTCTCACTATGTTCCATAGGCCGGCTGTGAACTTGAGATCTTCCTACCTCAGCGTTTTCCGTGGTTGGCTTGACATAAAATCTAAGAAAAGACTGATATGGACGGAGGAGACAGCTCAGCTGTTAAAGTTACTTGCTTGCAAAGCTTGTTGGCCTGGATCCAATGCCCCAGGACCTATGTAGAGCCAGATGCACAAAGTGTCTGGAGTTAGTTTGCAATGGCAAGAAGCCCTGATGTGCCCATACTATCTCTTTTGGCAAATAAATACGAGCAAACATTTTCAAAGCAAGAACACAGAAAAGACTAATGTGTCTGCACAGCTACCTCACGGGAGTGTTTCCCACCCTCTTCTGTCAATGATAAGAAAGATTTATCTCCCAAGGGCTGTGCGCTTTGAAAGATCTTTAGCTACAAATAAACTTCATCTGTAAAGATTTACGTATTTATTATTGGAAGTATTACCTTAATGGATGGTCAGTGCATATTATTAACAATCATCACAGTAGCCTGCAGAAGGGAAATTATTGGTCCTATTTAAAAAAATATATTTTATTTTATTTATTTAACACAGAGACATAGAGGCAGATAGAGAAAGAGAGAATGGATGCGCCAGGGCTTCTAGCCACTGCAAATGAACTCCAGATGCTTGCTCCCCCTTGTGCATCTGGCTTACATGGGACCTGGGGAACCAAACCTGGGTCCTTAGGTTTAGCAGGCAAGTGCCTTAACCATTAAGCCATCTCTCCAGCCCCTATTAGTTCTATGTTTTTGTTTTGTTTTTCAAGGTAGGGTCTCACTCTAGCCCAGGCTGACCTGGAATTCACTCTGTAGTCTCAGGGTGGCCTCAAACTCATGGTGATCCTCCTACCTCTGCCTCCTGAGTGCTGGGATTAAAGGCGTGCACCACCACTCCCGGAAGTTCTGTTTTTTTTTGTTTTTTTGTTTTTTTTATAAACAAGTAAAGTGAGGTTTTGGAGGTGGTAGGTAAATTGCCCAGGTCTTCTCACTAAAAACTAATTTCTGGTTGACCTCATCCTTAAACACATGTTCTTTCCTGTATATAACTCTTTTTGCTCATTGTTACTTTTCTTTTGTTTTTATTGCTATTTATTAATAAAATTATTGTTACTTAATTATCATTATGTTTATTTTTTAGATTTTTAAATTATCTTTCAGCATAAATAAATATAAAGGATGTATGTGTATGCGTGTGCACGCACACACCACTGTGGGTGTGTGCTTAGGTCAGAGGATGATCTCCAGGTACTGGACCTCCCCTTCCAACTTGCCTGCGGCAGCGTCTGTCACGCATCGTTCACTACTATGCTCACCAGGCCCGCTGGTCCCTGAGCTTCGCAGCAATTCTCCTGTCTCTGCCATCTCACCACTGTTGTGCTGGGATTACATAAGCCCACCACAGCCGCCGCGGATGACATATGGGGACCCAAACTCAGTTATTCAGGATTATATAGCAAGCGTTTCCTCCACTGAGCCATCTCTCCAACCCCACTATTTTGACTTTTTTTTTTTTTTTTTTTTTTTTTTAGGACAGGGTCTCACTATGTAGCCCAGGGTGGCCTCATACTCACAGTCCTTCTGATCCAGTTTTGCCTAGTGCTGGGATCATAGGCATGAGCCACGCCTATCCCCCGCACCATATATTCCTCTCTACCTAAAAACACAACCAATTAGAATTTCTTCATACGGGGTTGGACCGATGGCTCAGGTTAAAGGCACATGCTTGCAGAACCCGACAGCCCAGTATCCATGTAAAGGCAGATACACAAAGTGGCACATGCATCTGGAGTTCATTTGCAATGGCAGGCGCTCTGGGGAACCCATTCTCTCTGTCTCTGTCTCTCGTAAATAAATAAAATATTTTAAAACAATGAGTTATTTCTTTATAAAGGGCTATGTTCCTTACAATCTCCCCCACCTTCCAGTCCCATACGCCTTATTATGCTAGTTCATCTCTTTGGGGTTTATTCTCTGTAAATATACAAAATCCTCTAGGAATATTTAAGGGCTGGACATAGTTCAAGCGATTCTGACTCTACCTTGTTAGGACTCGGAGAGTCTAGAAATCCAGCCTAGAAGCTGCAGTTGGCAGTTCAAAACAAATGCAAGTTGGCCAGAAGGGAGTTCAGCACCTAGACCCAGGCACAGCCTGTCCTCCCCTGGGATTCTTCCAGTGGTTTGAATCTACTGAGTGTCACGCCACGGGCTGTGTGAAGCAGGAAAACACTATGAGAAAACAAAATTTGGCATGGAAAATCACCGAAGCACAGCAGGCTACGCTGGCAAAGAAAAGGAAGGAAGGAGGAAAAGAAAAGAAAACAAAAAAAGAATAGGTGGGGATGGAGACGGGGAAGGACCAGCCCAGGAGAAGAAAAGAAAGCAGCTGGAGGTCCTGGCACGCCCACCCTCTCTCTGTCTAACTCTCTCTCTCTCAAATAAATAAATAATTTTTTTTTTTTTTAAAAAAAGGAAGCAGGAAAGAGAGAAAAGAGAAAATGAACAGCTTCATATTATTTGGTCTTGTTAACGAACTGTGGGGTTTTTTTTAGCACCAATGACTAACTCCAGTTGTAAAACAAGACTTAGGAACCTGAATAGTATCTGAAGGTTAAATTCTGTTGTTTCTCTGCAGAAAATTCACAACTACCCTAGCTGAAAAACAAAATAACAACAACAACAACAAAACCCAAAAATGGACATTACAAACAAATAGGCAATCATCACCCCACCAAAAAATGCCCTTTAGGGGTCTGGGAACCCAGGACAGCCTTGGGTAGAGTTTAACAGGTGTGGCTATTTAATTGCTTTAGAACAAAGTGCTCCGAGCCGGGCGTGGTGGCGCAGGCCTTTAATCCCAGCACTCGGGAGGCAGAGGTAGGAGGATCACCGTGAGTTCGAGGCCACCCTGAGACTACATAGTGAATTCCAGGTCAGCCTGGGCTAGAAAACAAAAACAAAAACAAACAAACAACAACAACAAAAAGTGCGTATTTATCTCTCATTTTATTTATTTATTTTTTTCTGGAGAGGCTCACATTCTTAGTTTGAACAGAGAAGTCCTTCAGCTTGGCTGGGCAGATCTTCACAGGATCAGATGCCCAGTTCAAGGCAGCTGTGCAAGGAGCAGTAAGCTGCTGGCCAGGAAGCGCACGTGTGCTTGATCCTGGTTCTGAAAATCATGGCGCTCAAGAGGCGTCTAAAGATCTATTTACTTTGCACCCAAATAAATGGTCTTCCTTAACTTTTTAAAATTCTGGAACATAGGGCTGGAGAGATGGCTTAGCGGTTAAGCCCTTGCCTGTGAAGCCTAAGGACCCCGGTTCGAGGCTCGCTTCCCCAGGTCCCACGTTAGCCAGATGCACAAGGGGGCGCACGCGTCTGGAGTTCGTTTGCAGAGGCTGGAAGCCCTGGTGCGCCCATTCTCTCTCTCTCCCTCTATCTGTCTTTCTCTCTGTGTCTGTCGCTCTCAAATAAATAAATAATTAATTAAAAAAAATTCTGGAACATAAAGTGATTTGTGAAGATGGGAGGAGGAGGTGGAGGAGGAAGTAAGGGAAAATTACTTTAGAACATAATTTTAGAAATGTTCGGGTTGAGGAGATGGCTCAGTGATTAAAGGCACTGCTTGCAAAGCCTGGTGGTCAGGGTTCACTTCCCCAGACACACAAAGTGGTACATGAGTCTGGAGTTTGACTGTAGCAGGAAGAGGCCCTGGCATACCCACATCCATTCTTTCTCCCTCTTTCTCTCATAGGTTTTTTAATTTCATTATCTTAATTTCTAGTCTTCTATCTTTAGTAACTGCCAGTAAAAAGATCTGTTTGTCTATGGCTGAATTCTGGTTAATGATCACTTTCAGTGGGTCTTCTCCCTGAGCCCAAAGAATAAGTAGTCTCTTCTGGACCTCATATTCCAGAAATTTTTTGCCCTGATTAGCTACTTTTGGAGAAAAAAAAATTGCACTCCGGGATGGCATCCACTCCATAAAGAGGAAAAAGTTTTGGGTAATACTCTCTCATTGTTTGATTATTTTGAAACAAGATTTTACATAGCCCAGACTAGCCTTGAGCTCCTGATTCTCGCCTCGACATCTTAGTGCTGGGATGACAGGCGTGTACCACCACGCCCAGTTCATCTTCCTCTTTATACAAGGGAAAGACTACATCTTAGGGCTGGAGAGATGGCTTAGTACTTAAAGTGAAGCTTAAGGACTCATATTCGATTCTCCAGATTCTGTGTAAGCCAGACACAAGAGGCAACACAATTGTGCAAGGCCACACATGTGCACAAGGTGGCGCATGTGTCTGGAGTTCAATTACAGTGACTGGAGGCCCTGGTGTGCCAATTATCTCTCTTGCTCTCACTGTCACTCTCTCACACTTTTTATTATATATTATTTTCTTGGGAGCCAGGCAATTCCTGACAGCCACTTCACCTGAACACTTAAAGTAGGGACACTCCTTTTTATTATATTTTTATTTTTTTTTACTTATTTATTTGACAGAAAAAAAGAGGCAGAGAGAGAGAGAGAGAATGAGCACACCAGGGCCTCTAGCCACTTCAAACTAACTCTAGACATGTGTGCCACCTTGTGCATCTGGCCCACATGGGTCCTGGGAATTGAACCTGGGTCCTTTGACTTCACAGGCAAACGCCTTAACCGCTCAGCTATCTCTCCAGCCTAGGGGGTACTTCCCTTTAAGAGGTATAAGTAGTATACCATTTTGTAGCCCAGCTATTAAAAGGTGCTAGTGGGGCTGGGGTTGGTAGCTTGTGGAACATGTATGAAGCTCTCAGCTATATCCCAGTATCACCCAAACTAGGGGTGGTGGGCTGGAGAGATGGCTGAGCAGTTAAGGTGCCTGCATGAGAAGCCTAAGGACCCACGTTTGATTCCTCAGCAACCACATAAAGCCAGATGTACAAGGTGGAGCATGTGTCTGAAGTTCATTTGCAGTGGCTAGAGGGCCTGGTGTGCCCATTCTCATATCTACATATCTATATATATATCTGCCTCTTTCTCACTCTCTCTTAAATAAGTCAATCAAATAAAATATTTTCAAAGAACCTAGTTATGGTAGCCCGTGCCTGTGATCCTAGCATTCTGGAAGTAGAAGCTGGAGAATCAGGAGAGCAAGACCATTGTTGACTACGTAGGGAGTTTGAGGCCAGCCTAGGAACCACAAGACTCTTAAAATAGTAAATAAATTATAAATAAATAAAGCCGGGTATGGTGGCACATGCCTTTAATCCCAGCACTCGGGAGGCAGAGGTAGGAGGACCACTGTGAGTTCAAGGCCACCCTGAGACTACATAGTGAATTCCAGCTCAGCCTGGGCTAGAGTGAGACCCTACCTCAAAGAAACAACAACATTGACAAAGAGTAAGACTTAATTACTTTATATATATATATTGGTTTTTCGAGGTTGGGTCTCACTCTAGCCCAGGCTGAGCTGGAATTCACTATGTAGTCTCAGGGTGGCCTTGAACTTTTGGTGAGGGGATCCTCCTACCTCTGCCTGCTAAGCGCTGGGATTAAAGGCATGCGCCACCATGCCTGGCTCAAGTCTTATCTTTTTTTTTTTTTTAGCCTGTTATTAATAAGCTATCATCTCCTTAGCCTATGGATTCAATACTAACCCCACCAATAGTGGGCAACCAGGCATCATATTTGGTCTAATATATCTAGCAGTAAACATACAGCGTTACCCATGGGGAATTTGACCAGAGTCTGAACCTGACTCTTTTCAAGCCTTTAGATCTAATTACCAGCTTGCAAGATTAAAGAACAGAAGAGCATGAAATAAAATAAATGTGAACGTGGAAAGGGGAGAGAGCACTAGATGAAACATAATGTCTAAATAAAATACGTGACTCTTGTTTGAATGAAACAGAATCAAAAGATGCTTGGGGGACAGGGAAGATCATTCAGTTGACAAAGTGCTTGCTGTACAGGCATGAGGACTTATTTTTGTTGTTATTGTGTTTTGGTTTCTTGAGGTAGGGTCTCGCTCTTGCTCAGGCTGACCTGGAATTCACTATGTAGTCTCAGGGTGGCCTCGAACTCACGGCGATCCTCCTGCCTCTGCCGCCCGAGTGCTGGGATTGAAGGTGTGCGCCAGCACGCCCAGCAAGGATCTTGGTTTTGATCCCCAGTACCCATGTAAAATCCAGGCACAGTGGCCCACATCCGTGTTAGTCTAGTCAATGGGAAATGATGCACTCTTCAGTGGGGATCATGTCTCAAAAAAATAAGGTTTTAAGCCAAAGGAAGTGTAGGACTGCTTACAACGTAATCTTCTAGACACAGAGTGGCCTGGTTATCCATGACCTCGTAGTGCTTGGCATTACCTACACAAGACTGTCATGCCCAAGAGGGATGTTTTAAAAGAGGGAGAAATAGAGAGTTATTCTTCATTGGGTAGACTTCATGTTTGGGATAACAAAAACGTTCTGGAAACAGACTGTGGTGATAGTTGTACAATATTGCAAATGTACTTAATACCACTGAGTGATACACTTAAGATGGTTCAAATGGTAAATGTGTATTCTGCCATAATACAAAAGACCTTTCAGAGGACAGACAGGGAAATTTATAATGTGGACAGATATATAATGCTGTTAAAAAATTATGTGACTTGTGCATGATAGTGGAATTGTGCTTACCTAAAAATGTGTTTATCTTTCAGCAATTCAGGTTTTGCACATGAACTTTACTAAATGATACGTATTAGCTTTACTTCAGAAATGAGGAAAGTGGGCTGGAGAGATGGCTTAGTGGTTAAGCGCTCGCCTGTGAAGCCTAAGGACCCCGGTTTGAGGCTCGGTTCCCCAGGTCCCACGTTAGCCAGATGCACAAGGGGGCGCACGCGTCTGGAGTTCGTTTGCAGAGGCTGGAAGCCCTGGCGCTCCCATTCTCTCTCTCTCCCTCTATCTGTCTTTCTCTCTGTGTCTGTCTCTCTCAAATAAATAAATAAATAAAAATTAAAAAAAAAAGGTGGATCCTTACTTAAAAAAAAAAAAAGAAATGAGGAAAGTGAAGACTATGTGGCACAAGTTTAGCAATTATCTCATCTAGGTGATAGATACCGTGTGTTCATTACACTATTATAGAATTATGTGTGGAAGAGGAGAACTATGGATACACCATCTCTACAGACCAATTGGTAGCTGGGGTTCTACCTTGGAAACATGAGTTCTCTCTGTGCCAGTGCTCTTTCTCTCTCTCTCTCTCTCTCTCTCTCTCTCTTTGGCTTTTCAAGGTAGGGTCTCACTCTGGTCCAGGCTGACCTGGAATTAACTCTGTCATCTCAGGGTGGCCTTGAACTCATGGCAATCCTCCTACCTCTGCCTCCCGAGTGCTGGGGTTAAAGGTGTGCGCCACCACGCCCGGCTGCCAATGCTCTCTTGAAGGGCAAAGTCTCTCGCAGTATGAAGGTGGCACAGGATAAATGCTAGTGGGCATAACCATGTAAGTCTAACTGGTTACATTAAAAAAAATAATAACTCAGGCTGGAGAGATGGGTCAGTGGCTAAGGAGCTTGCTTGCAAAGCCTAAGGGCCTGAGTTTGATTACCCAGAACCCGCACAAAGCCAGATGCACAAGGTGGCACATACATCTAGAGTTCATTTGCCATGGCTAGAGGCCCTGGTGTACCTATTAAATTTCTCTCCCTATCTGCCTCTTTCTTTTTCTCTCAAATAAATAAACTATTTTAAAAAAATAGCTCAGAGAAAAGTTAAAGAGTGAAGAAAAAGTTTCAATCCAAAACCAGAGTATAAGAAGTCTGCCCAGGGGGAGGGAGGGCATTGCCATGGGATATTGTTTATAATCATGGAAAATGTTAATAAAAAATAGTTGAAAAGAAAAAAAATAAAGTTAAAAAATAAAAAAAAAAGAAGTCTGCCCAAAGAATCACTGCTCTAAGCTGTAAATAGTTCCCTACCTATCCCCACGTTCTCCGTCAAGGGTTATACTATTTAATTGTAATGAAAAAAACAGACAGTCGCATGTCTGGGAGCTAACCAGAGAGAAGGGGACTGCTTTTATCAAAGGCATCCTGTAGATCATTTTCCTTTTACAAATCAACATACCATAAGCAAGTCAGTAGGTCACGTCTCTTCCAGGTAATCACGAAGCTCATCTTCATCTTTCTTCTTTATCATAAATAGAAGTGTAGCATGCCTTCACTAGCGGTGATTCCAGAAGAGAAGGGAAGAAAAGGAAATCTAGGCCCAGCGTGGTGGCACACGCCTTTAACCCCAGCGCTCTAGAGGTGAGAGGCGGAAGTAAGAGGGAAACACTGTGAGTTGGAATTCACAGCCTGGAGCTAAAGAATGAATGCCAAATCAGCCTGGGTTAGAGTGAGAAGCCTACCTTGAAAAAAAAAAAAAAAAAGGCTGGAGAGATGGCTTAGCAGTTAAAGCATTTGCCTGCAAAGCCAAAGGACCCAGGTTCAATTCCCCAGGACCCATGTAAGCCAGATGCACAAGGTGGCACATGCGTCTGGAGTTTGTTTGCAGTGGCTGGATGCCCTGGTGCATCCACTCTCTCTCTCTCTCTCCCTGTCTCTCTCTCTCTCTCTCTTCCTCTCTCTCTCCTTTTCTCTGCCTCTTTCTCTCCAATAAATAAACAAAAATATTTTTTAAAAAACGAAAGAAAATAAAACAGTAAAACTAAAGGAAAGCTAACCACTCATACTGCAATTAGAGTAAGTCTCTAGAATTGTAACTGGGTGGTGCCCCTTCCCAGCATGCTGATAAACATCTACAAAGCATTTCATTTATACTAACAACTGTGGCTTTGATATAAAACACAACTCGCTTTAATGATTGTGCAATTGCTTTCTGGATTGAAATGTTACTTGAAATGTGCAGATTCCGCTCTCCATTGGATCTTTGATTTCCGAGAAACTTAGAGCATTCTAACTCACTAAGGCATTCTGCTCAGGTTTAATTTTACCTCATCCACCACCTGTCTCTCTATACCTCTGCCTGAAACCTTCCTTCCAAGAAAAGACTATCTCGGATTTTATCACAGGGGCTTTATTTCATCTTCCATTCTGAATGGTAGTTATACTGGATATGAGGTTTTTTCTTTCTTCTTTCCTTCCTTCCTTCCTTCCTTCCTTCCTTCCTTCCTTCCTTCCTTCCTTCCTTCCTTCCTTTCTTTCATTCTTTTTGATTTTCAAGGCAGGGTCTCACTCTAGCTCAGGCTGACCTGGAATTCACTATGTATTCTCAGGGTGGCCTTGAACTCATGACGATTCTCCTACCTCTGCCTCCCAAGTGCTGGGATTAAAGACATGTGCTACCATACCCGGCTGGATATAAGATTCTTAACTGATCTCTTTTTCTTTTCTTTTTTTTTTTAAATATATTTTATTTATTTATTTGAAAGAGAGAAAGAGGGAGAGAGAGAGAAAGAGAGAGAGAGAGAGAGAATGGGCTTGCCAGGGCCTCCAGGCACTGCAAACGAACTCTAGATGCATGCGCCCCCTTGTGCATCTGGCTCACATGAGTCCTGGAGAATCGAACGGGGATCCTTTGGCTTTGCAGGGAAATGCCTTAATAGATAAGCCATCTCCCTAGCCCCTGAGCTCTTTTTCTGTGAACATTTTGAATACATGAGGTTTTAGCAAAGCTCTCTTTGCCTTTACCCCTGTGCTCAATCTCTCATGTTTCTCTCTCTCATTATCTATCCCCTCTTGTTCTCTCTCTCCTTCCTCTTCTGTTCACCTCACGTGGTCTGCTTCTGGCGGGCTCTGATATCTAGCTCTTAGGCCCCGCTAGCTGCAAGCTCATTGTGCTTTTCGTTGTCATAATATTCTGGAAACATAAATTGTTCCATGCTTTGATCCAATCAAATTGAAGCAGGCCTAGCTTTTGAAGTCTGTCTTTAAGCTTTTCTTCTGAGCCCAAGCGGGCTCTTCAGAACTTTCTCTTTCCCTGTTTTAGCCAATCTCAAACTTAGCTTACAGCTCTCATGAAGACCACCAGCTTCCTTTCCATCCATCGTTTATCACCAACCTCTCTATTGTTCTTAAGAACTAACTTGAACTTGAACTTCTCCATGTTCTATTCCAAATAGAGTCCACTTCCTTTTCTCAGAGCTCCTTGCCCTTTGGACAGAGTGTCCAGGGGCTCTCCTCTAGGACTTGGCGTGGCTGGAATATCTCACTTCTCTTAGATTGATGTCCTTGCTTTAAAAGAAGAGCGATGTGTGGGGGCAATAACCACTGCTGTTCCTGGCTTGTATTCCCCTCTGTCTCACGTACAAACTACAGTGGGTAAAATCAGGACCCTGGGTTTTATCAGTCTATGACATCTTGGGAAGAGTTTCCATTCTACAAATGGAGGCTTGGTCAGGAATGGAGCCCCTAACCTGTTGGTTGTACTTTTCTGGAATTTAGCACCTGGAACATGGATCTAGGAAGGAGCAGAAATCCCATCATTCACACCGAAGTCAATGACCAGAAGACAGGGCAAGGGAAGCTCTATTTTCCTGGCCATATCTGTTTCAAGTTGGAGCTCCTGTCATAGCAAACCTCAGCGTGGGAGGCTGGAAGAGAGTTTGTGGTTCAGATACCATAGGGTTCTTGTTGGAGGATGAGTAAATCTCCCTGAATAAATGATTACTTATTTGCTGCATGCTCTTAGAAAACTATGCAGAGACTCTTAATGGTTATTTTTATGATATTTTTCCCAGTCACGGTTATTTTGTTGAGAGTGGGACTACAAAGCTCCTTACGCTATCATTCTGAAAATCATCTCCTAATAGGATCTTAATAGCTCCGAACATTTTCTTGACTGTTAATAATGTTTGTTTTTTATATAATTTTTTTGTTTATTTTTATTTATTTGACAGCAAAGGACACAGAGAGAAAGGCAGATATATATATAGAGAGAATGGGCACACCAGGGCCTCCAGCCAATGCAAATGAACTCCAGATGTGTGTGCCCCCTTGTGCATCTGGCTGACATGGGTCCTGGGAAGCGAGCTTCCAACTAGGGTCCTTAGGCTTCACAGGCAAGCGCTTACCATTAAGCCATCTCTCCAGCCCTGTTTTTTTTTTTTTTTTTCCCTGAGCTTCCTCTCAGGGTTAGGGATCTGATTAAAAAATGTGCAATATGAAGACTAAGTTGAAGGTGATACTGGAAATATAATATAGCTAGATCACCCCAGATCAAATGAAAACTTTACAGACAGGCTCTGAGCACCGTCTCGCTTGTGTATTCCAAGTACAGAGGTACCACTGACACTGACCACAATGAACTATGAGCTCGGTCATGAGAAGGTAAAAGTACCAATCTCGGATTTTCTGAATGATACAACATAAATCAGTCAACCTCCCCTGAGGTAAGCCTCCAGGAATGCTATTTCATATTAAATTATTTCTTACTAAGGTCTCTAAAACATGGTATGCAATTTAGATTGAATTTACAGTGGAACAATTTTCATTCAATCAACTCCATCCCTTCTCCCCCTGTTGCCCTGTGTTACTGACACCATGTATCTGTGAGGTGTCTGCTTGAACTTTAGGGGTTCTTGCTGCTTTGAAGCTAAGAAGTTCATACTGAGTCTTAGTCCATATGTTCTAAACACTTTGGCCTTATTGGATGACAAGGAAAGTCTCAAAGCTTTCTACCCTCCCATACAGAATGTTTTCAGTTGTGAAAGAAAGGGGATTAGGAAAATTTAAATTCTGAGTTGTGAACTTCTGGTCATAGCTATAGTTCTGCATTGGAATGATGTCTCATCTTCCCCAAGCACTGATGATTTTGGTTAAAATGCAGTTGGCAATTCCTCTCACAATTATGCCCTGCCTTGAGCAGGATCTTTATAAAGTCCCCTTGGCCCTGACTTAATTTGCACTGTCTTCCTCTTCTTCTCCTTCCCCTTCTTCTTTTTTGAGGTAGAGCCTCACTCAAGCTCAGGCTGACCTGGAATTCACTATGTAGTCTCAGGGTAGCCTTGAACTCATGGCGATCCTTCTACCTCTGCCTCACAAGTGCTGGGATCAAAGGTGTGCACCACCATGTCCAGCCACTGTCTTCTTTATAAACGTTGCCCTTATCCATCTGAATGCCTTGGGGAGCAAAATAAGTAAGTCTCATCAGTCACTGTGATGACTAAAATCAGTCTCCTCCCAGAGACTATGTTTAACAAGTTCACCCATAGGAACAGGACCTTTTGACCTAAAGGACCCTCATGGATGAATTAAGAGCAATTGATCAAAGAAGATCAATCCAGTTTTCTCAGTGTAGCAACCAAACCTTCATTTTGCTTGCAGAGATTTTGCAGCACAATAAAGTTTACTTAAGACCTTCTAGGGCTGGAGAGATGGCTTAGTGGTTAAGGTGCTTGCCTGCGAAGCCTAAGGACCCATGCTCTCTCTCCAGATCCCACGTAAGCCAGACACACAAAGATGATGCAAGCACAAGGTCGCACATGCCCACTAGGTGGCACAAGCATCTGGAGTTTGATTGCAGTGGCTGAGGCCCTGGTGTGCCAATTCTCTCTCTCTAAAATTTTGTTTTAAAAAATAAAAAAAAAAGACCTTCTATACTTTGGATATAGTTTGTCTCCCAGAATATCATATATTGGAGGTTGGATCCCCAGTGGAGTTGTGTGGAGGTGATAGGGCCTGTGGAAGGTGTTGATGGTAGGAGGGTTCAACCCTCATAAACAGATTAATGCTGTTCTAGAGGGTTCTGCCTTGTCATGTCTTTTCCTTCACCAGTAAGCACACTGCTATGAAGTTCTCAACACACTACACTGATGCCAGCATCATGCTCTTGATCTGTGAGCTCAATAAACATTTCTCCTTTAGAAAGTGTGTGTGTGTGTGTGTGTGTGTGTGTGTGTGTGTGCATATGCACTAACAATATAAAATGAACTAAGGCCCATGTCACTGGAGCACTATGGCTTAATGTATAACCATGATCAAATTTTGGAAGGACATATTGATGATGACACACCCATACACTGTAGACATACTTTTAAAAAACATGTGCTGGCAAAAGTCAGTAGCCTTTCTATATGCAAAGGACAAATATACAGAGAAAGAAATCAGTGAGGCTGTCCCATTTTCAATAGCAACAACAACAAAAATCAAATACCTTGCACTAACACTAACCAAGTATGTGAAAGACCCATATAATGAAAACATTAAAAAAAAATCTCAAGAAAGAAATTAAGGAGGACTTGAGAAGATGGAAAGACCTCCCATGCTCCTGGATGTGTAGAATTAATATTGTGAAAATTGCAATGTTAGCAAAAGCAATATACAGATTTAATGCAATGCCAATAAAAATTCTAGCATCATTCTTCATAGAGATAGAAAAAAATGATCTCAAAATTCATATGGAACTACAGCAGGCCTTGGATATCCAAACATATCCTCAGGAAAAAAAAAAAAAAAAAACACCACCACTGGAGGTATTACCATACTCAATCTATATTACAAAGCCATAGTAACAAAAACAGCATGGTACTGGCATAAAAGCAGAAACATAGACCAATGGAATAGAATTGAAGACCTGGGCCTTAGGGTAAGTAACTATAGCTACTTGATTATTGTCAAAGGTGCCAGTCATGTAGGTTGGAGAAAAGACAGTATCCTCAACAAATGGTGTTGGATAAATTGGATAACCACATGTAGAAAATTGAAACTTGACCCATTCATCTCCCCATACTCTAAAATCAAGTCCAGATGGATTAAAGACCTTACCATCAGACCTGAAACTCTTCTCCTACTGGAAGAAAAAAAATAGGATGAATGCTCCATGATATAGGAATGGGGAAAGACTTTCTGAACAAAACCCCAGTAGCCCAGGAAATTAAACAATCACTCAACCACTGGGATCTCATGAAGCTAAAAAGTTTTGCACAGACAAACATACCATAAGCAGAGCCAATAGGTTAACTACTGAATGGGAGAAAATCTTCGCCAGCTATATCACTGACAGAAGCCTAATATCTAGAATCTACAAAAACTCAAAATCTAAATGATAAAACAATCAAATAGCCCACTCCAAAAATGGGGCAGAGAACTGAATAGGGAGTTCTCAGAGGAAGAAATTCAAATGGCTAACACACACTTAACAAAATGTTCAACATCCCTAACCATTAGGGAAATGCAAATTAAACAACCATGAGATTCCATCTTACTCCAGTAAGGATGGCAATCATTAAAAAAAAAAAAAAATCTAACAACAACAAATGTTGGCAAGGATGTGGGGAAAGAGGAGCCCTTATTCACTGTTAGTGGAAATGTAAACTTGTACAACCACTGTGGAAATCAATATGGAGATTCCTGAAAAGGATGAACATAGAGCTACCAACAAACCCAGTTATTCCCTTACCTTGCATTTATCCTAAATGCTCCATGCTTCACTACAGAGATACTTGCTCAACCATGTTTACAGCTGCTCAATTCATTATAGCTAAGAACTGGAATCTACTCAGATGCCTATCATTGGATGAATGGATAACCAAGTTGTGGTACATTTACACAATGGAATTCGACTCGGCAGTAAGAGAAAACGGTACAATGAAATTTGCAGAAAAATGGACAGGCTTGGAACTGACCATACTCAGTGAACTCACACAATCACAGAAAGAGAAACACCACATGGTGTCACTTATCTGTGGTTCCTAACCTGGACCTGCCTGAGTTGCTGTCATACCTGATAGGTAACTCAAGGCCCAGACAATAGGAATGGAAGGGGTTTGAGGCTAGGGAAAGGGAGGGAGGAAAAACAAACACAAAACTAAATGCACATGCAGGTACCATAGGAACCTTTGTCCTTGGAGATAGCCTAAAAGACAAGCCTCAAAAGGAATAAAGGGGGAGCACCTGAAAAGTAAGGCCCTGAAGAGGGTGGGATGAAGCTGAAGCTTAAGAGAATTTTTTTTTTTTTTTCTGTCTCTGGCCTTTAACTCCCAGTTCCAGAGATTGGTTGCTGCCCACATTGAGCTGTTGACCGGAGAGACCTATGAGGTCCCCAAATCAAAACAGCTTTCTGTCAAAGCACTTGACTACCTGCCTGAGGCAAAAGGTGAGACCCTATTGCTGAAGACACCATATGCTGCCGACACAGAGCACAGAGAGACCTGGCTGGAATTCAGAAGAAAGCCAGTTCCCGGACAGTTAGCCTGTCTAGTGCTGGAAAGCGCTACATGAGCTCCTGGGGAAAAGTGGCCAAAAATGATCTGAGCAGCCAGAGGTCTAAGCAACTCAGGAGCAAACACCCTGACAGGATGTACACGCCAGTGCAATAGTGTCACACAGCCTCGGTGGGTAACCAATAGCTTTCTGACTGGCTAAGAGATCTGCTCAGTGGAAAGGAACGTGTATCTGGAATCGGGAGCCAGATCAGAATCCTATGGAGACAAAGATTATGTTCTCCAGCGTCAAGCTCTCACTAGTCTTTGACTAGAAGAGGGTTACGTACATCAACTTTTCCCTAAATTAATAATGCTTATCCCATTTAAACTGTGCTGACTTCACTGTCCGTTGGAGAATCTGTTCTTCTTTTTCAGAAGGTAGAGAGACCCCAGGAGATAAAATACCCCTCACACTTCAGCCAAGCCACAGCTGAATCCACAGAGGAACTGGGGAGATGAGCAAGAATGCTGCTTCCATGCTGAACCTGATAATCAGCACTAGGGTGAAGGAGACAGACCCTGAGGATACTCAACACCTACCAAAGCAGAGATCCAGAGGCTCCTAAAAGCTCATTACTGATGTAGACTTAAAACTCATCTATCACGGCTCAGGAATTTTGCAGAAGAGGGGGTGGAAAAGATTGTAAGAGCCACAGGTTGAGACATCATGCCCAGAGGCATTCCCTCCTCCCCACAAAATAACTGCTGCTCTTGTAATGCATAACCTTCAACCCCATGGGGAACACCTGCAACCCCACTGAGGAGCGTCCCTGACAGAATGCAGGCAGGGATAAGGGAAAAGGGGGTACCAACTCATGATGTATGCATATGAAATATGTTGTTAAAGAAATAACAATAGGGTTGGAAGCCGAGTGTGGTGGCGCACGCTTTTAATTCTAGCACTCAGGAGGCAGAGGTAGGAGGATCGCCAAGAGTTCGAGGCCACCCTGAGGCCACAGAGTGAGTTCCAGGTCAGCCTGAGCTATAGTGAGACCCTACATTGAAAAACCAAAAATAAATAAATAAATAAATAAATAAATAAATAAATAAATAAATATGGCTAGAGAGATGGCTTAGCAGTTAAGGTGTTTGCCTGCAAAGCCAAAGGACCTCAGTTCAATTCCCCAGGGCCCATGTAAACCAGATGCACAAGGTGGCGCATACATCTGGAGTCCATTTGCAGTGACTGGAGGCCCTGGTGTGCCCATTCTCTCTCTCTCTCTCTCTCTCTCTCTCTCTCTGTCTGCCTCTTTCCCTCTCTTGCTCTCTCAAATAAATAAGTAAAATTACAAAAACCCCCAAAATAAAAATAAGCAAAACAAAAAGTGGTGTTGGGAACTTAGGCCAGGTGCATGCTGAGTACATGCTATACTGAAGAACTGCATCCCCAGCCCAACACTGTCCATATACTTTAATGCCATTGAACTGTGTACTAAAAAGTGCCTCATGGTAAACCTTATGCTATTTTTGTTTGTTTGGTTTTTCGAGGTCTGGTCTCACTCTAGCTCAGGCTGACCTGGAATTCACTATGGAGTCTTAGGGTGGCCTTGAACTCATGGCGATCCTCCCACCTCTGCCTCCCGAGTGCTGGGATTAAAGGCATGCACCATCATGCCTGGCTGCTATATCTATTTCTTAAGTTTATTTTTTAATTTTTGTTTGAGAGTGACAGAAAGAGAGGGAAGCACAGATAGAGAGAGAATGGGCACGCCAGGCCCTCCAGCCCCTGCAAACGAAATCCAGACACGTGCACCCCCCTGTGCATCTGGCTAACATGGGTCCTGGGGAATCGAGCCTCGAACAGGGGTCCTTAGGCTTCACAGGCAAGCGTTTAACTGCTAAGCCATCTCTCCAGCCCTGCTATATCAATTTTAATACACACATGCAAGAAACATTTGGAGTGTCATTGCTGTTGGCTTTTTTTGTTTGTTGGTTGGTTGGTTTTTGTTTTGAAATAACGTCTTGTGAAGCTGAGGCTGGCCTTGAACACCTAATACTCTGGCTTCCATGTCTTGAGGGCTGAAAGCTGCTGGCTGTCTGTGTAGATGGTCCTCAAACTGTCTAACACATCCAGTCTGCCTCTTGGCCAGAATATTAGGGTTTGTAGGAGCTCCAAAAGCATCCTGTGTTATTTCTGCCATGAGCATGACTAATCAAAAAGAGATTAACCCTTCAAATCTCTGCCTAGTTCTCTAGACAGTTGGAAATAACATATAGTTAGTGATTTAGCGTTAAGGGATGTAGAATGGCTTGGGTATCTGTATGTTCAGAGTTCGCCTGAATTGGTATCTGCCTCCTTGTGCTGTTGTTTCTGGTACTTGAAATATCTAACAGGATCACAAAGTGACCTTCCGAAGTGGGAATCTAGAATTCTGACGAGACAACCCCAATTAGCTACCAATAGTTTTGAACATCCTTTTTTTTTATTGTGATTGATCATGCCTTTTTCCTGTTTATATGTTAGCCAGCTACAGCCTTGTGACCCAAGGCTCTGGAATAGATCAGCCCTCATCCCCTCCTGCGCACACCACAGCGTCTCCATGGAAACAGCTTGTCATGCCCTGCTTGGCGGCAGGTACCGGAGACCTCTAATCTGCAGGCTTGGTCCCACACAGATTGTCTTATCAACCAGGTAGGTGTTAGGAGCCGCATCCTCTGTAGCCTCTGAGATCTGGTCCCACCAACAAACCTCCTCTGGGGTGTACCTGGGAGGCTCCCAACCCCTCCGACATTTAGACAGCTATCAAGGGGATGGTAGGATTTCTGCACTGACTTCTGGTTTCAGCACGAACTCATTATCTCCCTCACTGTGCCCACGCTCCAAAGCCCAGAGCCATCCTCAGTTCCTCTGGCCCCACTTAGCAAAAACTCCTTCGTACCCTCAAACACCCATTTCTCTGCATTCCTGTTGCCTCTGGTATAGCCCGGACCTATAGGATTTCCTTCTTTAATTACCACAAGATCTCCCACACTGGTTCTAGTACTGCTGTGCACACAGTCTCCACGTTATGATTACTCCCTAAACATAGTATGTTCTAAAAAAAATGGAAGGATGTGGGGACAAGAGGATGTGGAGACACTGGGCAATAGGTGCCAAAATCAAGTTAAGGTGAATATAGTTTACAGCAACTTAGTACGTACTTTATAAGGAACCAAGAAAGAAGAGTTACAGGCTCCAAATACAAAGAAATGATAAATGTCCAATAATAATATAGAAATGCTCATCACCCTGATTTGATCATTACATGTCATATATATGTATATATCTATATACATATGCATATATAAAGTATGTATGCATTGTAGCCCATAAATATGAACAATTATTATGTATCAATTAAAATCAATTAGAAGTAAGATATTAGAACCAAAACACCAGAATTTCATTGTGCATATCACAGAGTTTTTCCCTCTGTGCATTAGAATTCCTATTAATTCTATGAAAAGGGTGCAAATTAGAGTCCTCTCTGAACTGAAATAGTTTATATTTTGGGCTAGACAGTGAATGTTAGGCATTGTAGAGATAAATTTGACTGTGACAAGAGTCCTTATTTTATTTATTTGATAGCACAAGAGAGAGAGAGGGAGGGAGAGGGAGAGAATGGATGCGCTAGGGCCTTCAGCCACTGTAAACAAACTCCAGACGCATGCACCACCTTGTGCAACTGGCTTACATGGGTCCTGGGGAATCAAACCTGGGTCCTTTGGCTTCATAGGCAAATGCCTTAACCACTAACCCAACTTTCCAGGCCCTAGTTTTAAATTAACTTATATTTCCCTTAGAATTCCAATATGTCTGGTGGGAGAGTCAGAGTCAGGATGAAGTCAACTTTTCTGAAGTAGTCATCTCTTTTTACAATTTATTATGCTTTTTAAATTGTAAACTATTGTTAATGGGAAATAACAAGGGTACCCTTCATCATTTTCCCATTAGACTTTTTTTGTTAAGATTTTATTTATATTTACTTATTAGAGACAGAACAAGCAAGAGCCAGAGCCTCTAGCCACTGCAAGTGAACTCCAGATGCATGTGCCACCATGTGCATCTGCCTTATGTGGGACCTGGAGAATGGAACCGGGGTCCTTAGGCTTTGTAGGCAAGTGCCTTAACCACTAAGCCATCAGTCCAGCCCCCATTAGACGTTTTTAGACATATAAAGTTTGATTCAAAACAAGGAGTAGGGTTGGGAAGCAGTTTAGTGGTACAAGTTGGATTCAATACCCAGTACACACACACACACGTATGTGTGTGCGTGTGCAAAACAAAGCAAAACTCCAAGGGCTAAAAGAAAAAAAAAAATAGGGGCTAGAAAGATGGCTTAGTAAATAAGGCGCATGTCTGTGAAGCCTGAGGACCCAGGTTCGATTCTCCAGGACCCCGTAACCCAGATACATATGAGGCACATGCATCTGGAGTTTATTTGTTGTGTCTAAAGCCCTGGTGTGCCCATTCTCCCTCTCCCTCTCTCCTTCTCTCTGTCTCTAATAAGTAAATAAAAATGAAGATAAAATCTTGAAAAAAATTATTTAAAAAAAGAGACAAAAAGTAACAGCTCACGTCCTTTTTCCACAAAAAGTAGTGGCTCCCACTACCCTCAGGGTAGACTCGAGGTCCTGTTGTAAGACACACCAAATCACACCATTTGAGTCTGACCTCCTCTCCTCTTGGACGTGGCTCCAGTCTCTTTCATGTGAACTCTGTGACTCAGCACCGTGTCCCCCCCTGAATGACCTGTCCTCCCCTGACCCCACTTGAAAACCTCCCACGCATTCTTCGAGACACTGGAGTTAAGTGTCTTCCACCTTTTCCGACCTGCCTCTCTGCTAACGTGTCGACCCACGGAGGGCGAGGAGAGTGCCCTGCCTCCAGCTCTGTGCTTAGCACTGCCCCTCAGGTG
This sequence comes from Jaculus jaculus, assembly GCF_020740685.1. NCBI lineage: Eukaryota > Metazoa > Chordata > Mammalia > Rodentia > Dipodidae > Jaculus > Jaculus jaculus. The sequence continues at coordinate 92,292,461 of NC_059111.1, read as the reverse complement.
TCCCTGTGAAAGAAGGAATGGGCCTCTGGCACCAAAGTGTCAGCACCAGCTGGTGATAAGGTCAATGCCCCCTTTCCTAGAGCATCGATCATGTACCCGCTGAGCCCAGCTAGGACTGGCGCATTACTATACCACTTGGACTGCTGGCCACTGTGTTTGGGGGGGGGGGTCACTGACTTGGCTCAGCTCTGGCTATCACTGGCCGTCTCTTCTGTCAGTCCCCAGGGAGGTGCACCAGGCCAAGCCCATGTGGCTTTGTCAGCAGCTGGAGAGCCATGCCTAAGAGCCCAGGAAGGTCCCCTTCTCACCCGGTGGTGCAATGCTTTCCTTAGGGGAGTCCAAGATTTGAGCCCCAGTAAGAGCAGTAAACAGCAAGCCATCTCAGAGATAAACACACGGCAAGTGTCTCCAGGAGCCAGGATTGTTGTATTCTGTGGTTTGTTTTATTTTGTTTGGTTGTGTGTGTGTGGGGGGGTGCTGGGGAGGGTAGCAGGGGTGGCAAGTCACCCCAGTTCACAGGTAAGTCAAAGGAGGAGATGAGTGGTCACAGATCCTTGCTCCCAGAGACGGCAACATTTATGTAGGGAAAAAGCCAAAAGATGAGAGAGACCTTTTTCACCAGGGGCAGGTGCCCACCCACGTGGGTACACAGTGTGGTATTAGAGAGCATGATCTTTCATCTTCTAGTAATGAGAAACCGACTTTTTTAATTTTTTTTTTTTGCCATGGACCAGGATGAGATGCAGAAAGAATGGGTTTTGTTTCCGTGTGAGTTCTCTTGTAAGGCTGGCACAGAAGGGCAAGTCGGGGTGGTGGGGGAGCAATCTGATGCCCAGCTTCACTTTCTCCTCTGCAGTAAGCAAGCAAAGGGTCCATTAAATGAGGAAATGGATGTGAAAGCACTTAGCACAGTGCTTGGCAAATGGATGGGATTCAATAATATTGACTCGTTCGTTTTATCTACACTCAGTGGGGAGACCTGCAAGGCAGATTTGTGCGCAGAAAGCATGATGGAGGTACCAGTAAGGGAGGGGTATGGTCTCTGCCTGGGTACTTGTTAACTTTTTCCTATAGAGGTTCCTTCCTTTGATTCTAGCAAAATCCAAAAGCCCATCAGAGGCCAAAAAAAAAAAAAGTAATTGTCTTTGAATATTTGTATTTTGCTATTAAAGGACTGATTGATTCTAACCTTTCTTCTTCAGGTAATAGTGAGGGGAATTTATTTAATCATTTTTATAATTTAAAAAGCTATTTACTTATTGGTAAATAGAGAGAGAGAGAGAGAGAGAGAGAGTATGGGCACCCCAGAGCCCCTAGCTGCTACAAATAAACTCCAGATGCATGCACCACATCGTGCATCTGGCTTTATGTGGGTACTCGGGAATCAAACAAGGGTTGTTAGGCTTTGCAGGTAAGTGACTCGCTTTTATATGTTTTATTGACAGCCTCCATACAAAAACCATGTACCATAAACATAATCCCCTCCCACCACCCTCCTATATTCCTCTTCCACTGAGGTGGTGAAGGGACTTTAGAGGCTTGAAACCCCATAGATGGGGAGGAAAATGCAGTAAAGGAAAGTTGAAACAAAAACCTGCCAATCTAAATGACGACACGACTATGCTCATCACTTGCAGTATAGAAATAAACAGAGCTGGGCCTGGTGGTGCAGGTCTAGCTAGCTGGGGTGCCAAGGGAGGAGGGTCACAAGTTCAAGGGCTGCCTGAGTTACAGAGTGAATTAAAGGCCAGCGTGGGCCATGTAATGAAACCCTGTCTCAAATTAAAAAGTTAAAAGAGCACTGGGGCTATAGGTCAATGGCAAAGCACTTGCCTAGCATGCGTGAAGCCCCAGGTTCAATGGCAGTGGGGGTGGGTAGAGGAAGGAAAGACAAAATTAACCTTACCAAAGTTGCTAATAGAGATGAAAGAGCAGGGGCTGGAGAGATGGCTTAGCGGTTAAGGCATTTGCCTGCAGAGACAAAAGACCTCGGTTCGATTCCCCAGAACCCACATAAGCCAGATGCTTAAGGGGGTACCTAGAGTTTATTTGCAGTGGCTGGAGGCCCTGGCATGCCCATTCTCTCTCTCCCTCTTTCTGCCACTTTCTCTTTCTCTCTCTCTCAAATAAATAACTAAAGTCTTATGTTTTTTTTTTTTTTTAAAGAAATCAAAGAGCAAATATAGAGGATAAGGAGCAACTATTGTCTTGCCTTAGTTCTAAGGTGGTTTCATATGTGGGAGCGTTAGAGATTGTTGGAAACTTAATGAGTACCATTGAGGAAGAAAAGGCAGACAAAAATCATAAGCTTGCTTATGCACAGAAATCTCATTTTCTTTAGTTATTTGAGAGAGTGGGAGAGCGAGTGAGAGAGGGAGAGAGAGACAGAGGAAGAGGCAGAGAGAAAGACAGAATGGGCCTCCCAGGGCCTCTAGTCACTGCAAATGAACTCTAGATGCATGCATCCCCTTGTGCATCTGGCTTACGTGGGACCTGGGGAATTGAACTTGGGTTCTTAGGCTTCACAGGCAAATGCCTTAACCACTAAGCCATTTCCCCAGCCCTATTTATAGAAATCTCTTAATAGGCAGCTTCTAACTCTCTTAACACCACCTAGGACAAGTCAGCATCCTTACAAGTGCTCAGTAAGTGCTTGTCTAACTAAAACCAAATTAGCAGAACATAATCAGACCGAAGCTTATCCACCATAGTCACCTGTAACTCACATTGGGTTCAACCAAGCTCTTGGATTAACATAGGCCACATCCTATATTTGTCCAACACTACTTTACATGCACTTTTTCTCCACTCTCCACAGTTCCCTGAGATATCTAGCCTTTCCCCATTCTATTTACAGAGGGATGGAGACTGCATTGCAACAGGTAAAAGGGCTTGATTAGCAAGAATTAAAAAAATTTTTTTTTGGAGACAGAGTCTCACTTAGCCTAGATAGATAGGTCTGAAACTATCCTTTTTTTTTTTTTTTAATTATTTTAGAAAAAGAGAAGAGAGAATTGGCATGCCAGGGCCTCAGCCACTGAAATCAAACTCAAGAGGCTTGCACCACCTAGTGGGCATGTGCAACCTTGCCCTTGCCTTACCTTTGTGCATCTGGCTTCCATGGGATCTGGAGAGTCAAACATGGGCCCTTAGGCTTCACAGGCAAATGCCTTAACCACTAAGCCATCTCTCCAGCCCAGGCCTGGAACTATGTAGCACCAGCTAGCCTTGAATTCACAACAGTTCTCCCATCTCAGCTTCCAGAATAGTGCAACTATAGATGCAAGATTTAGCCAGAAAAATAAAGTTGGCCTTAGAGGCGGAGATTCAGATCTTCAAAATTAGCAAAGCCAAAAAAAATTGCATTGGGTGAGCTGTTGGTCAGAGAGGCTACAGAGGCCCCCAAAGCAATATATGCTATTGCCGTTGCTCTAGGTTGCCCACCAATGCTAGATGGTAAGTCCATGCTGTTGAAGACACCACACATTTGGGTTGCCAAACAGAGAAGCTAAATGAACTGAGCTGGAAATTTCCTCCCAGCCAGCTAGCTTTCTTCATAAAAGGTGCTACATGAGCTGCTGAGGGAAAACAAAATCAACAGTTCTACCCAGCTGTGGATCCTGTGTATTCCACAACAGACCTGCCAGGCAAGATGTACTTGCTGGTGCAATAGTGGCATGAAAGTTATCGGAGTAACCAACCGCTCTCTGATTGGACTTGAGGCCCACTCCACAGGAGGGGATTTGTAACTGGTACTGTAAACCTGATCAACTTTGTGCCCTGGCTAAAGGAGAAGGGCTTAGGGTGGGGAGGGGGAACCTGCTACTGTGGTGAAGCTAAGTAGACAGCATGCCAAACTGCCTTCAAAATATCTCTGTTTGTTCCCATAGATTAGTATGCCTGGAGCCTCAATCACGGAAGTTTATTTTTATTTATTTATTTGAGAGTGAGAGAGAGAGAGAAAGAGGGGGAGAGAGAGGTAGAAAGAGAGAGAATGGGTGCACCACGGCCTCCAGCCACTGCAAACAAACTCCAGATGCATGCGCCACCTTGTGCATCTGGCTTACACGGGTCCTGGGAGATATAGCCTTGAACCGGGGTCCTTAGGCTTCACATGCAAGTGCTTAACCACTAAACCATCTCTCCAGCCCAGAAGTTTCTTACTGCAATGGGCAGTTAATATAGAGATGCACAGCTTACAAAATAGCAGGGAATGAGTGACTTCCGTATGCTTTACCTCCATAGGATGTCTGAACCACCCTCTTCAATGTTCAGGAAACCTCATGGAAGAGAGGGCAGAAAAAAAAAAAAAGTAAGGGCTGGAGGATGGGGAGGAGGGCTGCAAAATGCTGGATACGACAGGCTGTGACAGTCATGAATTCGTAGCAGCTGTGGTGTTCTGCACAAGACTGAGCCTGTCAGTACTTCGCCATCCACGTGGGAAGGTCACAGGGGGTCCCAGGTCTCCCAGAGTAGCTAGTGGCGGCCAGTGGTTGCTGGGAAAGGGGGTGTATTAGCCAGGCTTCTCTAGAGGAACAAGAACCAGTAGAATGAATTATTTTATAAAGGGAATTTATTGGATTAGCTTACGGTAGTCCAACAGCAGTTGCAGGCCCGAGAATCAAGGAACCTGGTAGCTGCTTGGTCTACTGGCCAGATGCCTCAGAAGTCCTGATCGGGCACTGCAGATGGTGCTTGAAGGCCTGGAGGCTTCCTGGGTTTCGATCCACACGGGTCTTCAGTTGACGCTGGTCTTCAGTCCACCCTGGAAGGCAGAGAGCAGCTCCGGCAGCCAAGTGGGAAGAAGGAAGGAAGGGGCCCTTTTCACCCACAGCTTCTTTATATCAAGTCCCCCCTCTGAGCGGAGCTGCCCACTCTGGGGAAGGGCTCACTCTGGGAGAAGGACTTCCTCCTTCAGTTAATCCTTCCTAGAAGCAACCTCCAAAACCCATCCGAAAGGGATTTTTGTGGATTACTAAACGGATAAAGTTGACCACACCTTAACTATCACAGGGGGAGTCAGGTTCATCACTGGTGTAGCCACTTGTAAGTTGTCCATTCCACGGTGAATAACCTCCACCCGTGATCATGAAGGCAAGCACCAATTTAACTCAATGGGTTGAAAAACTAGGCCTGAAAGTAAGATGGGGATTAATGATGAAGAAGAGGGTCTTAGGGCAGGGGAGCGGACAGGAGGAAGTAGTCAGGGGAATAATCAAAATATATTATATACATGTATAAAAATGTCAACACGGATTAAAAACGAAAATTTCAAAAATTGTATTGGGGAAGATTTTATTCCATCATTCTAACAAAGAGCTATCCCAACCATCTAACTAAAAGGCAGGGACCCCAGCATAAAATCCAGCAAGGGAATGACCTATCAAATTGTAAAAGACGATCTCAGCAGCAACAATAACAACAGCATAACTTTACTGTTGTTCAGCTCCTGCCTCAAATAGTGAGTTCCAAGCTTTCTGGTAATTTGAGCTGGATGAAACTGCAAGGCCAAGGTTGAAAATCTATCGGTCCTTTTTCTTGGGTGAATCCCAAACCAAAACGTTGCTGTTTTAACACTCTCGACTGGGAGTGGAGATAGGAGAAAGGCATTTGGAGGAACAGTTCAGCATTGTCTGGGCCGTTGTCATTGGCTGAGGAGGAGGAATGTGGAGGGCACAGTCCCTGAGCTGACGGGCACCATGTCCTTTTCAGGGACAGAGTCAAGCCTTGCCTAGCTTTCTGCCAAGTCCCTGGAGTCTTTTTATTTGTTTACTTTTTGCATGTGCCTGTGAGTCCCAGGACCCCCTTTCTCTGCTCCCTGAGATTACAGGCAGGCCGCTTTGGTATTTACATGGATACTAGGGATTGAACTCAGGTCCTTGTGCTTGCCTGGTAAGCACTTTTTCCACTGAGCCACCTCTCCAGCCTTGCCCTTTTTGAGTATTGCTACTCAGGGTTTCGTCTGGCCAGCAGGATCTCAAAGGATCTTACAGAAGTGGAGAAATGCAAGCCTCACCCAGGCTTCTTGTACCAGAATCTGCATCTTAATAAGCCTCCCAGGTGATTTGCACACACTGATGTCCAAAAAGCCTTCCTGTGGCATCAAATTCATGCTCATTCCTCTTAGGTGCTTAGTGAATGACTGCTTATAGGTGCTTGGTGAATGTCTGCTCAGTGCATTTAGAGGTGCACAGGATGGCCTCTGGAATGTCCTTCAAAACCACATCATCAGGGCTGGAGGGATAGCTTAGCAGTTAAGGCATTTGCCTGCAAAGCCAAAAGATCCAGGTTCTATTCCCCAGGATCCACGTTAGCCAGATACACAAGGGGGCACACACGTCTGGAGTTTGTTTGCAGTGGCTGGAGACCCTGGTTTGCCCATTCTCTCTCTCTCTCCCCCCTCTTTCTCTGTCAAATAAATAAATAAGTAAAATATTTTTAAAAAAACAAACCACATCATCAGAGTAAATGAAAATGGTCATACTCAGTTGAGTCCAGCATTCCCCATTTTACAAAGGGGTTTAAGTAAGATTAATGAATTAAGTCTTGATGTTTGTACGGTGGATTAAGAGTTTCTTGGTGGTATCATTTCACCGGGCTTCTTGTTAGATCCTAGAGACATGGGCAGAGATCACTCCACCTCTCCTTCAGCCTTTTCCTATTCATCTCCAACAAAAAGCAAACAATAGGGCTGGAGAGATGGCGTAGCGGTTAAGCGCTTGCCTGTGAAGCCTAAGGACCCCGGTTCGAGGCTCGGTTCCCCAGGTCCCACGTTAGCCAGATGCACAAGGGGGCGCACGCGTCTGGAGTTCGTTTGCAGAGGCTGGAAGCCCTGGCGCACCCATTCTCTCTCTCTCCCTCTATCTGTCTTTCTCTCTGTGTCTGTCGCTCTCAAATAAAAAAAAAAAAAAAAAGCAAACAACATGCCTAAAATAGTTGGAGGAAAAGAGTGCCCATGACGTCAGGTCGTTGCTCTTGCCCTACCTGTCCCCAGACCGAAGCCCGTGAGCTTTCACCTGGTGCCATTCAAAGGCCTGTGTGGAGGGGAGGAGGAAAAGAAGGAAAGGAAATGGGTAGGAAGGGAGAAGAAGAAACCATGATGCAAAGACACCCCACCTATGCTACTCTAGAAACACGTATGGACAGAGATGCCACACGCGGCCCCCGAAGCCCCTCTGAGCCCACTGTGGAAGTCAGGGTCTTTGTCTTCATCCTAATGCCTCTTCACCGCAAGGGCCATGTCAGTAGCAATCCGGGTCTCTAGCTTCAAGGTTGTCCCGAGATCCTAGGCTGCCGGGAAACCAGTGAGAAGCAGGGAGACAAAAGAGATGCAGGGGATGGAGAGGCGTTCTGCATTCGGCTAATGAGCGAGGTGACTCACGGGCTGACTCAGACAGAACAAGGCTCCTGGGAGAGGGAGGCAGTAAGGGGCCGACCTCAAAGGAGCCCCCACTTCACATGGGAGCCAGGAAGCCAGGGACACCGTGTTACTTGCAGAACTGCTCATAAGCTCTGGCGCAGGAGGGAGGTGCAGATCCTGGAACAGGGAGAAAATTACTTTTCTTTTCTTTTTTTTTTTCTTCGTTGTCTTCTTCTAGAAGCTGGGTTTTTGAATCTGTAGTCTTCTGTGCTTGGAGAAATAAAACGCATAGCATTCTCCAGAAATACTGATCTTCTCTTGGGTAAATCTCTCGATGATAGGAATTAACTGTCAGCAGGTCCAGAATACAGGGAGGAATCAGGCAACGCCCTTTTTGGATTTTCTTTAGTACTTTATATTTGAAGAATATTGACCTGTGCTTCCAAACACACTTCTAAAAAAAAAAAAAAAAATTAAACGAGCCGGGCGTGGTGGCGCACGCCTTTAATCCCAGCATTTGGGAGGCAGAGGTAGGAGGATCGCTGTGAGTTAGAGGCCACCCTGAGACTCCATAGTGAATTCCAGGTCAGTCTGGACGAGACTGAGACCGTACCTCGAAAAATCAAATAGGTAAGTAAGTAAGTAAGTAAATAAATAAATAAAATAGAAATTAAAAATAAAAATAAATAAATTTTAGCATATGATTAGGGCATCTTCTTTCTTGTGAATTCTAATTGAGATTCTTTGAAACAGAGTCCAAGGTTGGATACTGTTATGAAGGTTGTTGCCCGTGTCGTCTTACAGGAACTGTAATGAACGCCCTCTACACACAAGTCAGGCCCTCTAAAGAGCACGTATTTGTGACATGGCTGGGTGTAGGTAGAGAACCCTTAGGTGACAAAGTTTCATCATGTGCTAAATAGCCCACATAGGATCAAACCCACAGCCTCCGCTCATCCAGTCCATGTAAACCCACTGAGCTCTCTAAAAATAACTTTGGTTGATTACATATTTATATGTAATTTGATGGTTGTTGTCTCAAATGTACTTCACTGCAGTGGTACGTGGAAAGGCAGGGGGTTCCCAGCAGCTTGGCAATGTGACGACTCTCATGGAGATGAAAAATGCATTGCTTCCAAAGCTTTTCCCCGCGCCCCCAGGAGACAGCCAGAGGAGTTGGCTATCGTCATTTTAGCCTTGACTAACTAGTTCCCTGGTACCAGGAGGCTTGTTGTACTTTGGGCGTTTTGCAACATTATTACCCCCATATGTGTGACCATTTGCAAAAACACTGAGAATGTTGAATGTGACGCTCTGAAGAGGCTTATATAATGAAAATGAAATAGATCAACAAATTCAATGTGGTGGAAAAAAAAATGCTGTGTGTGGGCCACGAGCAAAAGACCATTCATCCACATTGGGAATTGAACCCAGGACCTCTCGCCTGCCCGGCAAGAGCTCTACCCCTGAGGTATTCCCCTAACCCTACAAGGCTACTACTGATAGACAAAGGGATATTGGGAACACGTGGGATATGTTAGCTCGGCTTATGCAATGACCAGTAATCTACAAAAGATGAGGGAAAGCCATCTAAGAAATCAAAACTAATTTGAGGGCTGGAGTGTTGGCTTAGCGGTTAAGGCACTTGCCTGCAAAGCCTAAGGACTCAAGTTCAGCTCCCCAGAACCCACGTAAGCCAGATGCACAACGTGGTACATGCATCTGGGGTTTGTTTGCAGTGGCGAGAGGTCCTGGTGCTGGATGTGTGATCCGAGAAGGAACAATACTGAAAGCCTAAAATCCATACATGAATTCAGGTGGGGGCTAATGTTACATGCGTGCGTTTAAAAGCCAGATGTGCTGAGCATTCATTCTGAAATATTTGCTAAACACCAGTGGCGCTTCCACAGGTTCAAGGCCTTAATGTTTATCTGATTGTTCCTAAAACCTCTTTGCATGTGCACGTGGGTGCGTGTGTGTGCACGTGTGTGTACGTGTGTGTGTGGTATGTGTATGGCCTATGAATGTGTGTGTGTGTGTGTGTGTGTGTGTGTGTGTGTACGTGCAGAGGCCCGAGGGAGATATTGGGTCTCCTCCTTCTATCTGCGTTCTTTCCCAGAGACAGAATCTCTCACTGAACCCAGAGCTTTTCATTTTACTGGGGGGACAGACTGGCTAATCAGTGAGCCCTACTGATTCTCCTGTCTCTGCCCCCCTCAGTGTTGGGGTTGCAGGCATATGTGATCCCATCCCATTTTCATATAGTATTTTTTTTATTTGCAAGGAGAGGGGGCGAGGAGAGAGAATGGGTATGCAGCTGCAAACAAACTCCAGATGCATGCGTCACCTTATGTGGGTACTGGGGAAACAAACCTGGGTCCTTTGGCTTTGCTGGCAAATGGCTTAACCGCTAAGCCATCTCTTCAATCCCCATCCTACTTTTTACATGGGGGCTGGGTATCACCCCCAGGTTCCCATAAGTGTGAGTAAGCACTGTTACCTACTGAGCCATTTCCCCAGCCCCTGTTAATAAGATCTCTGTATATTTTCTCACTTAGAATCCTTGCCAACTTTCCTCTGGGTACTGGTCTTTTCATTAGTGATTGGTAATTGGGCTGTATGTTTTAAAAGTCCCACTTTCCCTCGTTTTTATTAGCCTTTTAAATTATATTTTATTGTATATTTATTGGATTTATTGTGGCAACCATCATTTTTCATCTCTAAAGTATGAAACTAAATTAATTTTCGGGGTGATGGGAAAATATCTGCAAAACTGCTATGAGAAGGCTGGAGGGATGGCTTAGCGGTTAAGGCATTTGCCCACAAAGCCAAAGGACCCAGGTTCGATTCCCCAAGACTCATGTTAGCCAGATGCACAAGGGACCACATGCATTTGGAGTTCATTTTCAGTGGTTGGAGGCCCTGGCGTGCCCATTCTCTCTCTCTCTATGTCAAATAAATAAAATAAAATAAAAAAATGCTATGAAATATGAAGAATTTACTTATCTACTTATTTATTTTGGTTTTTTGAGATAGAATCTCACTCTAGCCAGGCTAACCTGGAATTCACTGTGTGGTCTCAGGGTGGCCTCAAACTCCACATTGAGCCTCCTACTTCTGCCTCCCGAGTGCTGGGATTAAAGGCACGTGCCACCACTCCCAGCTGAAGGATTTCTTTTTATTATTTTTAATTTATTTGAATGCAGAGAGGGAGAGAGAGGCAGAGAGAATGGGTACTCCAGAGTCTTTAGCCACTGCTAAACAAACCCCAGATGCATACACCACTCTGAGCATTTAGCTTTACATGGGGACTGGGGAATTGAACCTAAGTCTTTAGGCTTTACAGGGAGGTGCCCAAACCATTGAATCATCTCTCCAGCCCCCAAAATTATAAAGGATTTTTACCCCATACGTTCAATGATGATAGTACTGAGCAACAGAAAAGCTTGACTCACATATGAATTTGTAGACAAATTCCTACTCCTCTCTCTTAAAATATCTTACCAAATAAGAAATTAATTTGAACATTAATAGATACTAGAAATTGTTACAGTTTGAACATTAAATGACCTCCAAAGGCCTAAGAGTCAAAGACTTGGTCCCCAAGTCACTACTAGTGGACGGTGATGTTCTTAGATAGATGAGGGATCCTTCGGCCACAGAGGGTGTGCCCTGGTGTGTGTGGGGGGGGGGAGTAGGGGGGGAATTATGGGATCCTTTGCTTCCTGGGCATGAAGTGGGCAGTTTCACTCGGCCACATACACCACAATATGCTGCCTCTCCACATGAGGCCAACTGATCATGGACTGAAACTTCTAAACTTGTGAGCCAAAATAAATCTTTTCTCTTCATAAGATAATTATCTCAGGTGTTCTGTTATTGTGGTGGAAAACTAACATGAGAATGTTATGAAAATAATCAAAGAACTTGGAGACTTTTCGATGAGTCTCCACAAAGCAAAATTGTTGCCTTGATGTTTGTTTTACTTTCCTTTGAAAACTCAAATTAGCTCAGTATAGACTTGTCCGGAGACAGGCGCTACATTCAGCATTATTTTTACCTCCGGCTCAGAAGTTATGCCTCAACTCACGTTCCCAAGCGCTCCTCTTCTTGGCTCTTCTCCATTGAAAGTCAAAAGAAGTCAGTCCACGAAACTGCAATAGAATGAGATAGTTTTAATTGTACTTTTTTTTTCTTTTATAAATAGATAATACAGCAAAATTTAAAGGGATCCATGAAGTCTTGTGTCTCCATCCTGTCCTCTGCCCTCGCCCTGACCTTGGTGCTGATCCTTCCTGTGTCGCATCAAGAATGCAAACAAACAAGAACAGAGAGCACTTCCATCTTCACACAGAGTATGCTCCTCTGTTTTGATCTCTTACAGTACTGTTTTGTTTTTTAACCCAACAATCCTTACTGACAACTTGGGATATAGCTCTGTACTTGCTTAGTATGTTGCAGTGCCTGGATTCAATCCTTACCACCACAAAACAAAACAAACCAACAAACAAATAGGTCCCTCCCCACTATGTCTTGAATAGGAGACCTTCAATCAGAAGACCCAAAATAAAACATGAGACATGATGACACTGACTTTAAACAAGAACATTTTTAAGAAACCAAAAATTTATATATTTATATAGGGCTGGGGAGATGGTGTAGCAGTTAAGGCATTGGCCTGTAAAGCCAAAGGACCCAAGTTCGATTCCCCAGGACCCACGTTAGCCAGATGCACAAGGGGGCGCACGCGTCTGGAGTTCGTTTGCAGTGGCTGGAGGCCCTGGCGCTCCCATTCATTCTCTCTCTCTCTCTCTCTTTCTCTGTCAAATAAATAAATAAAAATTAAAAAAAATTTTTTTTAATTTTTTTAATATTTTTATGAGGGGGGGGGATTGGCATGCCAAGGCCTCCAGCCACTGCAATCAAACTCTAGATGCATAACCATCTTTTTTTTTTTGTGACACAAATATGCATTTGTTTTCCTCACAAACAGCCTGGTTTCCTAAAACAATATAAATAGCAGCATGCACCATCTTGCATATGCCACCTTGCACACTTGTGTGCCTGGCTTACATGGGACCTGGAGAGTTGAGCATGGATCCTGAGCCTTTGCAGGCAAGCACCTTAGCTACTAAGCCATCTCTCCAGCCCCCAAATATACCTTTTATTTATTACTTATTTGCAAAAAGAGAGAGATAGACAGAGGAGAGACACAAAGAGAATGGGTGTGCCAGGGCCTCCAGCTGCTGCAAATGAACTAAAGACGCATGTGTCACTTTGTGCATCTGGGGATACTGGGGAATACTGGGTTGTTAGGCTTTGCAGACAATCACCTTAACTGCTGAGCCATCTCTTCCAGTCTTATTTTAAAATTTTTATCTCACTATATACAATGAGAATTATGTGAGGTAATATATATGTTAATTAGCCTGACTTAGCCATTCCGCGACTTATGCACATATCAAAATGTGTTGTACACTATAAATACGTAAGATTTGTATTAGCCAAGTAAGAAAATAAATTAGTTAAATAAAATATGAAAGTGAATGAATAAAGAAGGAAGGAAAGGAAAGGAAAGAAAAGAAAGGAAGAAAGCTTACTGTCCGCCATCCAATCTTATCTTGGTTCTACCACACAGTTATGGGATCTCAGAATTGGGTATTGTGATAAAAGATTTGCCACCACTCAACATCAAAACCTGCTTTTCTTTTCTTTTTCTTTCTTTCTTTTCTTTTTTCTTTTTGTTTTGTTTTTGGAGGTATGGTCTTGCTCTAGCCCAGGTTGACCTAGAATTCATTATGTAGTCTCAGGGTAGACTCGAACTCACGGTGATCTTCTTATCTCTATCTCCTGTGTGCTGTGATTAAAGATGCCACCATGCGTGGCCTCTTTTTTTTTTTTTTTTTTTTTTAGCTGGGAACATATTTCTCTTTCTTTCTCTCTCTCTCATGGGGAAAAAGCCCAGGACCTTGAGCTTAATAAGCAAGCAGTCTACCATTGAGCTACACCCAAGCTCTAGACTGCATTTTGAGGCTCCCTCTTGGTTGGGTGTGGACACACAAATTCTAGCAGACAGAACAAGTAGAGTAAATGAGCATCGCTTCTATCTGGGTGCAGCCCAAACCCACCCTATAGCCCTCTACGCTCTCTCCCGTCCGTCAGCAGGACCACAATTCCTAGAATGACTGCGCAAGCTCCATGTTGAAGATGGCAGGATCATAGAATACAGGGACTGGAATCACCACTCGAAAGAGTGTTACCCACCACCGTAAACATGTATGTTAGATATTACACAGTCAGAAATAACTCCCCCATAGGGTTGAGCCATGGGACCATTTTTAGGTATATTAAAACATCTGGGTTTGCTTCCGTTAACATGGACAGTAGCCTCAAAGTGGGTCTAGTATACCCTTCTGTCCAACACACGGGTACACTTCCTAGCGTTCTGGATGACCATCCTGCTATCCCTGAGCGTAAGTGACAGGGAGCCTCCACGGGACTGTGAGGTCTCAGTAGGAAGTGGCCATGTGGCTCAGCTGTGTGTCCTCAGCATGTAGCACAAGTGGCGTATGGTAGGCGCTCACTAAATGCTTTGGGAGGAATGAATGAATACTAGAAGTCCTTCAGCGATAAAGGATTAACTTGTGGCCGTTATCAGTCAGTAGAATATATCTTGATTCCGTTGCTTCTCAGCCTGTTACCTAAGATCAGGTGTAATTTAATATACCACTGTCACTTCGAATTATTAGAAAATTACTAATACGGAGCTAGACTCGAACTTGTACCAATTTCTGACTGCCCTTCTTCTCAGGAACACAAAATAAATCTAAGCTCTCTTCAAGACAGTCTTTTATGGGGCCAGGGAGAAGGCTGAGCAGATAAGGGTGCTTGGTACATAGGCATGAAGACCTGAAGCCAATCCTTAACACCCACGTAAAAAGCCCAGCACAGCCATGTGGGAAAGAGACAGGAGAATCATCGAGGAGGGCAGAGACAGGAGCACTACTGAGTTTCTCTGGCCAGATTGACTGAAAAAAGAAAGGAAGGAAGGAAGGAAGGAAGGAAGGAAGGAAGGAAGGAAGGAAGGAAGGAAGGAAGGAAGGAAGGAAGGGAGGAAGGAAAGAAGGAAGGGAGAATGGAAGGAAGAATGGAAGGAAGGAAGAAAGGAAACAAAACAAACAAACAAAAAAATAGCTTCAGATTCAGTGAAAGACAATCTCCAGGAAGCAATATGGAACAGTGATAAGGGAAGTCATTTGATGTTTTATTTTGTGTCTGATAGCACACACATGTGTATACACTGTGCATACCATATCACTCACACACACACACAAAATATAAGTAATATATTAATAAATAAATTATAAAATAGGCATTTACTTCCATAAACTTGTAGAAAAATAAAAAAGGGGCTGGAGGGATGGCTTAGTGGTTAAGGTGCTTGCCTGCAAAACCTAAGGACCCATGTTCGACTCTCCAGATCCCACATAAGCCAGACACACAAGGGTGAGGCAAGCACAAGGTCGCACATGCCCACTAGGTGGCGCAAGTGTCAGGAGTTTGATTGCAGTGGCTGAGGCCCTGACATGCCAATTCTCTTGCTCTCTCTCTCTCTCTCAGTCTCTAAAATAAAAAGAAAATAAATTAAAAAATATAAAAGTAAAAAAGGCAACCCTTCAGCTATTTGGTGGTAACTCTTTCTCATTTTCAACAAGTCCTTTGGTCTCCAGGCTAAATACTCATGTCTTTCAAATGTTCTTAGAACTGATTTGCCCTCTGCTGGCTGTGATCAGACTTGTCATTGTTTTCCCATTCAATTGGTGGGACATTATACTGTTGGCATATACTGACCAGTCCATTGCTCCTTTGGACCAAGACTCCATACGTTAGTCAAAGCAGCTTACTATCTAAACAGTATTGACGGTGGCTTGTGATCTTCCTCTCTTCCTCTTCTTTCTAACTCAAGGAGCAGTCCCTTACTTCCAATATTCACACTACTTTAGTGAAACCTTAGATATATCACTTTACTTTGCTTGGACTTATTTCTCTTGCAAAAAAAAAAAAATGAGATGGGGGCTGGAGAGATTGCTTAGTGGTTAGAGCATTTGCCTGTGAAGCCAAAGGACCCCAGTTCGATTCCCTAGGACCTATGTAAGCCAGATAGATGTACAAGGTGGTGCATGCATCTGGAGTTCGTTTATGGTGGCTGAATGCCCTGGCGTACCCATTCTCTCTCATAAATAAAACAAAATGAATAAAATTTAAAAAATGAGATGGGTAGATCAAATGATTACTGGGGTTTTTAGTTGTTAGCTTTTTTTTTTTTTTCATTTTAACATCTATGAGTGTACCTCAGGAAGTTCTGGGAGAGTTCACAATCTCTAAAGTAGAATCTCTCACTCAGCAGTAATGAGTGTAAATCTGATCAGAACATCAAGTTTGTCCAAAACATGAAGCGGTAACTTTTCTCAGCTATATTAAGCTCATATCCACAGCTATCTGGACACTGTGTGATAAACTAGATACACTCAGTAGGGACCATGGGACCACAGAGATAAGTCAAGTCAAGAAAAGGAAAATCAGGGCTGGAGAGATGGCTTAGCGATTAAGTGCTTGCCTGTGAAGCCTAAGGACCCCGGTTCGAGGCTCGATTCCCCAGCACCCACGTTAGCCAGATGCACAAGGGGGCGCACGCGTCTGGAGTTCGTTTGCAGTGGCTGGAGGCCCTGGGGCGCCCATTCTCTCTCTCTATCTGCCTCTTTCTCTGTCTGTTGCTCTCAAATAAATAAATAAAAATGAACAAAACATTTAAAAAAAACAAGAAAAGAAAAGAAAAGAAAAGGAAAATCAAACACGGTGCTGACATCAGCGACAAGAGTGAAAACATGAGAAAATCAGGGCATGTTTTGAATCCAAGGGAGAGGGCTGGAGAGATTGCTCAGTGGTTAAGGTGCTTGTCTGCAAAGATTAAGAACTCAGGTTTGATTCCCCAGTACCCACGGAAAGCCAGATCCACAGGGTGGCTCATGTACCTGGTATTGGTTTGCAATGGCTAGAGGGCTTGTCATGCCTATTCTTTTTCTTTCTCTTCCTCTTTCTCTTTCCTCCTCCTCTCTCTCTGCCTCTTTCGCTCTCCCAATTAAATAAAACTTCCTTAATTATACAACTTCCTTAATTATAGACAATAACACATGATAATTCCCTCCTTTCTCCCACTTAATAAATAAAATTTTTAATCCAAGGGATAGTAACCATGAAGCAAGATTTCATTCAGCAGAAAGCCTAGTTTGATGCATGGTCAATGTCTTTTTTTGTAATATTTTATTTATTTATATTGGAAAGAGAGAGAAAGGGAGAGAGAATGGGTGTGCCAGGGCCTTTAGCCACTGCCAACGAACTACAGACACATGGACCACCTTGTGCATCTGGCTATGTGGGTAGTGGGGAATTGAACCTGGGTCCTTTGGCTTTGCAGACAAGTGCCTTAACTGCTAAGCCATTCCTCCAGCCAGCATTGTAAATTTCTTCTTGTTCCACACACTATAATCCGTAACCCAAATACCCTCAACCATTGGGAAAAAGTGCTGTTTGCTGGGGGTCTGTTTATTTCTTGCCCTTGGTCAAGTTCTTATAAAGCAGACATTGTTACATGCTTTTTAAGCTGATTAATTCCTCTTGCTATTTCTGCCAGATTGCCCTCTATCCATGCTTGGGAGCCTGAATTCACCTCTCACCTTCAGACCACGATTCTGCACGTTATTATCTGACCTCCTTTGCAAACCTCATTGCCAGCGTTCTAACCCGATCTGGGCACACTCCCCATCGGGTCTGCATTTCCTGTGGATGATGCGATGGTTTCCTAGGTGACGGTGGGAAGGAATAGACCTGTTAGCTTGTGGCTTCTGACTCACGCTCTGCAATGGACGTCACCGAATCCTGGCTGAACAAGTGGATGCTGATAATAAGCCTGGGCTGAAGGCAACAGCCGGGCAGACCATCGCTTTCTACCCGCTCTCCCTCCCACTGGGCCAACCGACAGACCCCCAGAAGCACCAGATCTGAAGAAACAAACAGCAGTCTTGAAGCCTGCCTCTGTCTTCCATTTGGACATTAACTCACAGGGGTGTCCTATTTACAAGCCCAATATTCTGCTCCTCCCCTTGGACAATTCCCTTGGCTTTTATGGAATGTGGAGATTCTCTAATGAAATGCCATATGGAGGCTAAAGAGAGAGAGAGGTGGGAACAAGTGAAAAATCCACCCAAATTCTGTCGGTGACAGCTGCTTTGAAACTGTCACGGTTGTTCCCAAAGTAGTCAGTAAACTCAAGGTGGGCTAACCAATCGTCAGAGCCCAGAATGGAAGAACACGTCCATCTTCAGAAAGCTGGATTTCATGAAGCGTGGAGACAAGGAGATGCACACGTGTGTGTGTGTGTGTGTGTGTGCACGTGTGCTCACTCACTCACTTTCTAACTACCCTTTTTGGCTGGGGAGATGGCTCAGTTGGTTAAAGTGCTTTTGCCTTCAAAGCATGAGGACCCAAGTTGGACCCCTTATACCTACCTAAAATGGCAGGTGTGGCTGTGTGTGACCCGTAATCTCAACACCAGGAAAGAAAGAAATTCCTGGAGCTTGATGGCTGGCTGGTTGGCTGGCCTAAGGAGTGAGCTCTAGGCCAACAAGAGACTCTGTCTCAAAAAGAGGTGAACAATTTTCTGGAAGACAATATGTGTACCACACATGTGTGAACACACATACACATGTGTATACACACATCCCATACACTCCTCTTTTCCTGTCCTCCATGTCTGACTCACTGAAGACTGAATGGATTCTTAAGAGTCTTGAGTTTTTTTGGTTTGTTTCTCTCTCTCTCTCTCTCTCTCTCTCTCTCTTTTTTTCCCCAAGATAGGGTCTCACTGTAGCCCCAGGCTGACCTGGAATTCACTCTGTTGTCCCAGGTTGGCCTTGAACTCACAGCGAGACCCTCCTACCTCTGCCTCCTTGAATACTGGGATTAAAGGCATGTGTCACCACACCCAGCTAAGATTCTTGAATTCCTTAAATGACCAGCATACTCAAAGGTTCCCTACTTTGAGAATGCATCTTGTTTTCCTCAGGGCCTTGAGGGGTACTTTAAATAGCATCAGCAAGCATTCAAATGAATTAGACAGCAAATGTAGGTTAGCTTTATTTAGACAGATAAAGACAAGCAGAGAAAGTTGTCTGGTCAAGGGCAGGAGGGGAAATTGCTGTAGGAGAGAGAGGGAGAGATATTTTGGGCAAAGAGCAAAGTCCCTTGGATCTCGGGAGGGAGGGGGCGGGGGCGTGGCGACAGAAACGCTATGCTGCTCAGCACAGAAGAGCAGGGTTTAAGAATGACCCGTCACCCATTGAAAGAAAGAGCCATAGATTTACCATGGCAAACAGATTTTTTGCATTTCTCGGTTTACATGTCATCTTTGCTTTTTCTCCATGCCCTGAGAACACCATCAGAAAAGGCAAGCCTCCCAGAACATAGGCTGGACCAGGGAACCCATGTAGCCCCTCGGGAGCTAGGTTTGAGACCCTGGGCAAAATCGAGGCAGAAAATGTTGTCATCCTTGGTACCTGCAGGAGGTTGGTTTCAGGACCCCCTGTTGGGACACCAAAAACCTGAGGGTGCTCAACTCTCTTACACAAATGGCACAGGACTGGTTTATATCCTACGCACATCCGCTTGAATACTTAAAACAACCTCTAGATGCTTCGTAATATGGGACCCAATATAAATACTGTGTACATGGTTGTTATACTATCACGGTCAGGGAATAATGACAAGAAGAAAATACCTATACATATTCAAGACAGATGTAGGTTTCCCCCCTCCCCCCAAAATATTTCCAATCCGTTGTTGATTGAATCCAAGGATACAGGATCCATGGATACAGAGGGCCAAATGGCTGTCCAGATGGAGGGCCTCTGGAGATGTGGACGCTCACAGAGCATGGGAAGAGGCAAATGTGGACAGAGTCGCACATTAAATAAACCTGTAAATGCTTGAAGAACGTCACAGTTAAAAAACAGGCTTTGGGCTTTTTCTTCCTTATTCTCCTGCACCCCCCCCCTTTATATTATTTTCTGACAATAACTCCTCCATTCTATGTTTGCTGAAAATAAATTATGCATGAATCTAGGCGTGGTGGCGCACACCTTTAACCCCAGCACTCAGGAGGCAGAGGTAGGAGGATCGCTGTGAGTTGGAAGCCACCCTGAGACTCCATAGTGAATTCTAGGTCAGCCTGGGCTGCAGTGAGACCCTTCCTCGAAAAACCAAAGGAAAAAAAGAAAAATGCCAACAAACAAAACAAAACCAACCAAACAAAAAACCAACTTGTGAATGAAAGGTCTGCATCTAGAAAAAAAAAAAAGAGTAAGTTTTTGTGCCACTCTATTCTATTGTTTTTACTGTGATGTTTGTGATGTCTCTAACTTTTGCTAGATTCTTCTCACTTGGCAAAAGCCAGATGATAATTGACTTCTTAAAGTTCAGCAGTTAGCTCCAGTTATAGTTTTTTTTTTTTTTTTTTTTTTTTTGTGTGTGTGTGTGGTTTTTTCGAGGTAGGGTCTCACTCTAGCCCAGGCTGACCTGGAATTCACTATGGAGTCACAGGGTGGCCTCAAACTCACAGCGATCCTCCTGCCTCTACCTCCCGAGTGCTAGAATTAAAGGCGCGCGCCACCACACCTGGCTCTAGTTATAGTTTTAAAACAAAAATGAAAATTTCTTTCTTTTTTAAATATTGTATTTATTGATTGATTTAAGAAAGAGAGAGAGAGAGAGGAGGCAGAGAGACCACATAGGCACACCAGGGCCTCTAGACACTGCACAAAACCTCCAGTCACATCTTCTACCTTGCGCATCTGGTTTACATGGGTACTGGGGAATGGAACCTGGGTCCTCAGGTTTTGCAGGCAAACGCCCCAACAGCTAAGCCATCTCTCCAGCCCCCAAAAGGACAATTTCAGTTAGATTACATTATTTGAGTAAATAATTATTTTAAGTAATGAATAATTTTGTGAGCAAACCAGTTTATTCCTAACGTATATATTTTCTTCCTCAGGTAACACTGAATTTAGACTTATGAAAAAGATTTCTTGCAAAAAACTGAAAGTTAACTTTCCATATATTTCCATTTCCCTTCTAAATTGTTTTTTTTTTTATTCTTTCAGCACATTTATTTATTTATTAGTTGTATGATGCTAGGGATTGAACCAAGGGCCTTGCAACACGAGGCAATAACTACCACTGAACTACATCCTCAGTCCAAAATTAATTTTTTTATGTGTGTCTGTATGTCTGTAGGAGGGCACACACATGTGTGTATGCAGATATGAACATGTGTGCATATGCATGGAAGCTAGAGGTTGATAGTGGGTGTCTTCCTCTATCTCTTTCAACCTTCTTTTGTTTTCTTTTTTAATATTTTTTGGGGGGGTTTGAGGTAGGGTCTCACTCTGGTCCAGGCTGTTCTGGAATTAACTATGTAGTGTCAGGGTGGCCTCGAACTCACAGCAATCCTCCTACCTCTGCTTCCCGAGTGCTGGGATTAAAGGCATGCACCACCATGCCTGGCTTAATTACATATATTTTATTTTATTTATTTATTTGAGAGAGAGGCAGATACATAAGTGGATAGAGAGAAGAGAAACAGAGGGGGGGGGATGGGCCCCCTAGGGCCTCTAGCCACTGCAAATAAACTTCAGATGCATGTGCCACCTTATGCATCTGACTTACATAAGTTACTGGGGATTCAAACCTAGGTCCTTAGGCTTTGCAAGCAAGTGCCTTATCTGCTAAGCCATCCCTCCAGCCTTTTATTTTTTTTTTAAAGTATTTTATTTATTTAAGAGAGAGGAGAGGGGAAGAGGCAGATATATCGAGAGAATGGGCACACCAGGGCCTCCAGCCACTGTAAATGAACTCAGACATATGCGCCACCTTTTGCATCTGGCTTACATGGGTACTGGGGAATCAAACCTGAGTCCTTAGGCTTTGCAGGTAAGCACCTTAACCACTAAGCCACCTCTCCAGCCCACCCACCTTATTTTCCTGAGAGGTCTTTCACTGAGCCCAGAACACACTGGCTTGTATAGACAGCTAGCCGGGAAGTCCGAGGGTACCCCCAATGCAAGGATTACAGGCACATGCTACCATGTCTAGCTTTCTTACAGGGGTGCTGGGGATCCAAACTCAGGCCCTCATGCCGGCACTTTACCTACTAAACCTATTCCCCAGCCCACCAAACCGACTTTTGATCTCATTTGTTTAAGGGGCTCATTACTTCTGAAAATTATATGTCTTACATATCACCAAGGCAGTATCACAATAAAAATGCTACAAGGCTGTCGCGAGCCCGAATTGAAACTTCATTTTGAATTGGGCCTTTTACACTATCCTCTGTACTTATTCCTTTACTCGTTTCATTAATTTCTTCCTTCAGTAATTATTTACAGAGTATCTACTGTAGGCAAACAAAGCAAGTATCTTTACTCTGCCCTTTCTTCCTTACTGTCTGCTGTTTTCTGATTCCTCTTTACCTCAACACCCAAGCTGTACTCTAGTTACTTTTGCTGGTTAACTACCTATACACTGAAAATGTATCCAGTTGGGAAATACTGCTTACACTGTTAGCTAAAGCATACAAAATTTGCCTCATTCACACTCTTGGTTTCCTACCAGGAAACAAAAAATGGTAAAAACTTATTGTTGAAGACGCAACATCCTTGGGCTTCAAGGTCATAGAAATCTTGCTGCAGCTGAGCTGAAAACCTCCTCCCTGTAGACCAGCTGACAGAAAGCTGGAAAAAGCTATGCTGCATACAGCTCCATGGGAGAGAGAGAAGTCATCAGTGGAGATAAACACTAGTGGACACTGCAAGCCTTAAGTTGGATCAGCCAGGCCAAATGAGCCAACAGGTGCAATAGTGGCATGTCTGTTATGGGGGAAACAAACTGCTCTCTAACTTGACTGGAGGCCTGCTCTATAGGAGGGAATACATGGCTGATGCTGAAAACCTATGACAGGGGAAGTCATGAGCCCTAGGGGTATAACACCCACTGGTGTCTGGCTAAATGCATATAGTATGCTCACCAAAATGCCCTGTAAGCACATTTGATGTTCATATTCATACATTAACGCTACTCTCTCTTTTGGTTCGAGAAGCTTCTCATTTCAGATGGCAATGACCTTGAGATGATTTAAAAAGCAACATAGTGCTGAGAAGAAGTGACAGAGGAGTGCTCAACAATGAAACATCTCTATCACACCTTCCAAGGCTCAGGGTCCATTGCGGAAGGGGTGACAGAAAGAATGTAAGAGCCAAAGGAAGGGTATGACTGCTTATAATGCACTCTTCCAGACACAAAATGACCTGGATATCCATGACCTCACAGTGCCTGACACTACCTACACAAGACCATCATAACAGGAGGAAAAGATGATGACATCAAAATAAAAGCCTGATTGAGAGGGGCAGGGGATATTATGGAGAGTGGAGTTATGAAGGAGAAAGTGGGGGGGGGGAGAGGAGGAAATTATCATGGTTTATCATCTATAATTATGGAAGTTGTCAATAAAAAAAATTTGCCTCGTTCATTTCCAAAATGTCAATATACTGGTAACTATTTGTGAAAATGGCAAATCAGCTAATCATTTAGAACAATTACAATTCTAGAAGAATAAGAGAATGCCAATACTTGTGACTGTATTTATAAAGTAATAGATTCAAAAGGCTTATTTGAGACCTGGATGCCAAGCATATTCCAATATTAAATAAGCTTTTTTAAAAAAATACACGGAATACTTCACAAATTTGCGTGTCGTCCTTGCACAGGAGCCACACTAATTTTCTCTGTATTGTGCCAATTTTGGTATATTTGCTGCCAAAGGGAGCACTAGATCAGCTTTTTTTAAAAAATTTTTTTAAAAGTATTTTTATTTATTTATTTATTTGAGAGCGACAGACACAGAGAGAAAGACAGATAGAGGGAGAGAGAGAGAATGGGCGCGCCAGGGCTTCCAGCCTCTGCAAACGAACTCCAGACGTGTGCGCCCCTTTGTGCATCTGGCTAACGTGGGACCTGGGGAACCGAGCCTCGAACCGGGGTCCTTAGGCTTCACAGGCAAGCACTTAACTGCTAAGCCATCTCTCCAGCCCTAGATCAGCTTTTTATATGCTAATCAAAAGGAAAACTCAGCCTGGAGAGATGGCTCAGTGGTTAAAGATACTTGCTAGAAAAGCCTGCTGGCCCTGGCTCTATTTCCCAGTACCCACGTGAAGCCAGGCATACAGAGTGGTGCATGCATCTGGAGTTCATCTGCAGTGGCAAGAAATCCTAGCTCACCCATACTCACTCTATCTTTCTTTCTTCACTCCCAAATAAATAAATAAATATTTTAAAAAGGTAAAGCTATTCACTTCTTTTTAGTGAAGAGACTAACACTTCTATTTGAACTGAAATGAAAAACAAATATAAAATATCCTGAGGAGCTACAGTATTGGTTCTCATATCTTCAATCACCTCTATATTATTAGAATATATTAGCCTGCATGGCGGCGCTCACCTTTCATCCCAGCACTCGGGAGGCAGAGGTAGGAGGATCGCTGAGAGTTTGAGGCCACCCTGAGGCTACATAGTGGATTCCAGGTCAGCCTGGGCTATAGTGAAACCCTACCTCAAAAAGCCAAAAAATAAATAAAAAAAAAAACAACCAAAAAACCAAAACCAAAACAAAGAATATATTTGTACTAATAACACAACCTCTTAAATGTTCTTTTTAAAAAAATACGTTTTATTTATTTATTTGAGAGAGAGAAAGAGGCAGAAAGAGAGAGAGGGAGAAAGGGAGTGAGGGAGGAAGGGAGGGAGAGAATGGGTGCACCAGGGCCTCCAGCCATTGCAAATGAACTCCAGACACATGCGACCCCTTGTCCATTTGGCTTACGTGGGTCCTAGAGAATTGAACCAGGATCCTTTGGCTTTGTAGGCAAACACCTGAACTGCTAAGCCATCTCTCCAGCCCCTTAAATGTTCTTTAATGAAACAATTTCATAGCTTGTTTTCAATTTTTCTAAGTCCTGGAAAATAAAACATCTACACGGAGATGCAGAGCAAAGCTATAATGTAATTAGTTGCTGGTACAAATAAAATATAGCACATGTAACTTTAAAAGTTTTTAAAATTAGAATCTCTTGTTTGTTTTCTTCGTGTGTGCCATGCCAAATATGATATCAGTCATTTTATTTCACTGTAAAAAAAAAAAAAAAAAAAGAAAGAAAAAAGAAACCATTGTAACAACCTTTGTCTGGGTAAAGTCAGACTCAAACACATTTTATTTTTATTTGGTGACATTTGTGTCTCTTCAGCATGACACTGGCACTCTTCCTCTTCTGATGCAACTTCCTGCTCTGTTTTTATTTTGGGGGATTGTTTGAAGCCCACCCCCTTCTTTCAGCTGGCCTATGAGGAAGGATTGAGCCTTTGTTTTCTGAATCTCCACTTCTGTTCTCTGGGGCGACACCTACAACAAACAGCTAGCCACCCATCCAGACAGACAGAGAGACAGGCAGACACACAGACACACACACACACACACACACACACACACACACACACACACACACGCTCCCCTCTCCAGGGAGCTCAAATCATTCCAGCTGTTTCCTGGCCATGGGGACAGAAGCCGTGGCGGAGCTGCTAATGTCACTTCCTTGCTCAGAACCAGTACTTGCCATCTGCCGCGTGCGGGGGAAGCGCTCGGGGCTCGTGGACCAAAGAGAGGCTGTGCACTTTAAAGGCAGGACAGGTGAAGGCTTCCGGCTGCACGTGGTGGTTAAGAGAGAGGGGGGAAAAACACACACCAGGGCTTCTCTACTGACAGCTTTGTATGTCTTGCTGGCCGCGGGCTGAGATCTCAAGGCAGCTCCGCCGTCACCACTCGCTGAAGCTTTGCCCGAGACGCTGTCTTCTCTATTCCCCTGAAATCTTCCACGCCATGCCCAACCCCCGCAGCCTTTTAAAGGCATGGACATTAACTACTTTGCCCTCCCTCCCTCCCTCCCTCCCTCCCTCCCTCCCTCCCTCCCTTCCTTCCTTCCTTCCTTCCCTTTCCCTCCCTTCCCCCTCTTTTTTTTTGTGTGTGTTTTTTTGAGGTAAGGTTTCACTCTAGCCCAGGCTGACCTGGAATTCACTGTGTAGTCTCAGGGTGGCCTCGAACTCATGGAGATCCTCCTACCTCTGCCTCCCGAGTGCTGGGATTAAAGGTGTGTGCCACCACACCCAGCACCACCTCCCTTCCTTTCCTTTCCCTTCCTTCCTTCCTTTCCTTTCCCTTCCCTTCCCTTCCTTCCTTCCTTCCTTCCTTCCTTCCTTCCTTCCTTCCTTCCTTCCTTCCTCCCTCCCTCCCTCCCTCCCTCCCTCCCTCCCTCCCTCCCTCCCTCCTTTCTTCCTTTTTTCTTTTCTTCTCTTCCTTCCTTTCTTCTTCCTTCCCTCCTTCTTTTCTTTCTGCGTGTGCCATGGCATGTGTGAAGGTCAGATGGAAAGCTGGAGGTATGTCTGTGCTCTTCCCTCTGGCTTTGCATGGGTGCTGGGGAGGATGGAACTCATGTGAACAGGCGTTGCGAGCAAGCGACTTTAACCTCTGAGCCACCTCTCCAGCCCTCTCGTCTTTTATCTTAGTACCTGGCACACGGTGGGCATCAGCATGTGTTGAATGGAACATGACTTGGTGGAGAGGGAAAAGACACAGGTACCCTCATTGGCATCTCTCCTCTTAGGATTGGCAGCAAAGAGTCCACCTTACACTATTGGCCAAAAAATAAAATAAAACAATAAAAATTAGTGAACAGGGTGCTGCCTCATGCTTCATTATCACAGCACCCCGTCACCCCACTGCAGATGGCTTCTAATGACCTATAAGTAAGCCCTATCCCACCCACAAACACACTTTCAGAACCATGTAAGAAC
Organism: Jaculus jaculus; assembly: GCF_020740685.1. NCBI lineage: Eukaryota > Metazoa > Chordata > Mammalia > Rodentia > Dipodidae > Jaculus > Jaculus jaculus. Next base: position 92,266,090 of record NC_059111.1, on the reverse strand, counting down.
AAGGGAGAAGAGGCAGCTATACCAAGGAAGACTGCGTTAGTAACAGGAAGATGCAACATTCATCTTTTAAGTGGTTGTTAAGATCCATGGCCCAGAGTAAAATGTTTCATTTAAGATACCTTAAATATCAAGCAAGATAAGGGTGAAAAAAGAAACTGTTAGGTTCTTTATTTGCAAGATCTTGTTTCATGTGCACTGAAATCCATACATGAGGTTTCATTGCCTGCTGTTTTCCCACACAGAGAGTGAGGGTCAGAAAGGATCACTTAGGAAGCACATCTGTGTGGCCCCTCAGCCCAGCCGACATTTGAACCTGTGCTCTTTGTTCCTAGACCCATTTTTAAGACACTGGCGTCTTTTGTTTGGGCTGGGAGCAAAGCTCAATGGTGGAACACTTGCCTAACGAGCAAAGCCCTGAGTTCAATCCCCAGCACTACTGATACCCTGCCAAAAAGATTGAATATTTACTGAGCACTGACAATGGGTCACATTTACACTGGCTAGTGGGGGTGAGGGGAGGGAGTATAGAAAAATCACCCTCGGGCTGGAGAGATGGCTCAGTGGTTAAGACGCTTGCCTGCAAAGCCTAAAAGCCCAGGGTTCGATTCCCCAGGACCCACATGAGCCAGATACACAAGGGGGCGCATGCGTCTGGGGTTCGTTCGCAGTGGCTGGAGGCCCTGGCAGGCCCATTTTCTTTATCTGCCTCTCTCCCTCTCAATTTCTCAAATCAATAAATGAAAATGTTTATGGAAAGTTAAAAAAAGAAAGAAAAATCATCCTCCACTCAAAGAGACAACCATCCTGACTCCAGATCATAAGTAAACAAAGTATGCAAAGCAGAAAAATATAGAAAGTCAATAATCTTTTTCTTTTCTTTTGAGATAGGGTCTCTCTCACTCTAGCCCGGGCTCACCTGGAATTCACTATGTCATCTCAGGGTGGCCTTGAACTCATGGCACCCCTCCTACCTCTCTCTGCCTCCCGAGTGCTGGGATGAAAGGCATGTGCCACCACACCCGGGTTTTATTTATTCTAAAATTTTTTATTTTATTTATGAGAGAGAGAGACAGAGAGAGAATGGGCGGACCAGGGCATTCATCTACTGTTAACAAACTCCAGACACATGTACCACCTTGTGGATCTGGCTTATGTGGGTCCTGGGGAATCAAACCTGGGTCCTTTGGCTTTGCAGGCAAGTGCCTTATCTGCTAAGCCATTCCTCCAGCTTTTAATTAATTATTTATTTTACTTTTTTTTTAAAGTTTTTTTTTTTAATTTTTTATTTATTTATTTGAGAGAGACAGACACAGAGAGAAAGACAGATAGAGGGAGAGAGAGAGAATGGGCGCGCCAGGGCTTCCAGCCTCTGCAAACGAACTCCAGAAGCGTGCGCCCCCTTGTGCATCTGGCTAATGTGGGTCCTGGGGAACCGAGCCTCGAACCGGGGTCCTTAGGCTTCACAGGCGAGTGCTTAACCGCTAAGCCATCTCTCCAGCCCTAATTATTTATTTTTTAGAACATTTATTTATTTATTTGAGAGAGAGAGAAGGAGGGAGAAAGAGAGAGATAATGAGCACACCAGGGCCTCCAGCCCCTGCAAACAAACTCCAGATGCATGTGCCTCCTTGTGCATCTGGCTTACTTGGGGCTTGGAGAGTTAAACCAGGATCCTTTGGCTTTGCAGGCAGACACCTTAACTGCTAAGCCATCTCTCCAGCTCCCTTTATTTTTATTTTTAAGGTAGGGTCTTGCCCTAGCCCAGGCTGACCTTGAACTCATGGTGATCCCCTACCTTTGCCTCCCTAGTGCTGAGATTAAAGGCATGCGCTACCACTCCTGCCATCAATAATCTTTTAAAATCTATTTTATCTTTATTTATTCATTTGAGAGAAAGAGAGAGAGAGAGAGAGAATGAATGGGCACACCAGGGCCTCCAGCCACTGCAAATGAACTACAGATGCATGCGCCTCCAGCTTGTGCATCTGGCTAACGTGGGTCTTGGGAAATTGAACTGAGGTCCTTTGGCTTTGCAGGCAAGTGCCTTATCCGCTAAACCATCTCTCCAGCCTCAAAGTCAATATGCTTAAGACTAAAAACAGGGATGGGGAGATGGCTCAATGTTTTTTTTGTTTGTTTGTTTGTTTGTTTTTTAAAGCACGTGCTATATAGACCTGACAATCTAAATACTGATCTCCAGAACTCACATAAAGCTAGATACCGTAGCAAGCACCTGTAATCCCCCAGCTCTCCTATAGCAAGGTGGGAGGCAAAGACAGGGGAATGCACGAAGTTCTAGGACCAGCTAGCCCGGCTTAGGCAGCGGCAAACAAGAGACCCTGGCCTTACACAAGGTGGCAGGCAAGGACCCACACTGGCGGTTGCCCTCTGACCGCCGCACACATTCTGCGATGCACATACGCGCGGACACACACAAATACTAAGACAGAAAAACCAAGACTTACAAACAACCACCATCCAAAACAAACAAATAAAAACCCAAAGGCCTGGGCTGGGGAGATGGCTTAGCCGGTTAAGGCTTTTGCCTGCAAAGCCAAAGGACCTCGGTTTGGTTCCCCAGGACCCACGTTTAGCCAGATGCACAAGGGGGCGCACGCGTCTGGAGTTCGTTTGCAGAGGCTGGAAGCCCTGGCGCGCCCATTCTCTCTCTCTCCAATAAATAAATTAATTAAAATAAAATAAAAGTATTTAAAAAATACAAAGGCCTGCTCACTCAAGGAAAGAGCATTCCTTTACCCCTGAGACCTCCAGCCCCACCAATCATCTTCCTTCTGCCTCAGCCAAGAATGGCCCCATTCTCCTGACTGTGGAGACCGTGCCACACACCAAAGCAAACACAACCCCTCCTCCCGAGAGAGAGAGAGAGAGAGAGAGAGAGAGAGAGAGAGAGAGAGAGAGAGAGAGAGAGGAGGAGGGGGGGGGAATTCCAGCCAGAAAATGACAGTCCCTTTCCTTTCCTTCCTGTTGGGAGGTCAGCCCAGGAAGACAGCTGCCCTTCTCTCTCACCTCGGCGCTCCAGACCCGCTGGCTAGAAAGAGAACTGGATCCTGATGGCTTAATTGAGTTAAAAGGGAAAGTGCAGGGCTTCTAAAAGCCACTCGATGGCTGCACAGAGGCGCTCAGGGCCCTGAAAACCCTGTGGCCATGGCCTCGCTGAACCTCTGCCCTTGCTCAGGAAAAACAGGGTGAGCTTCCCAAATCACAGACTTTAGAAGCTCCCAAAGCCAGTGGCTCAAGAGACTGAAGAAAGGGCTTGTTTGCATTTTTTTTTTTTTTTTCCTCTTGGGCTGAAACCCATCTATTTAAATTTTAACCAGAGGCAATTATAAACCCGGAAAAGCCAGACATGGCATCCTGCACAGGACGCAAGTCAGATGCCAGCAGTCTGGCACTGAGCGAGGGAGGCGAGGAATATTTTGAGAAAGGGGTCAAGGAAGAGCAGCAGAGGTCTGGGAAGCAAAAGGTGGCTGGTCCTCAGAAGAGCACAGGGAATTGTGAGGAGAGGGCAGGAGGAAGGGAGGCAGCGAGTCATCGCAGGGGTTCACAAGCCCACCCATCCACCAAGGCCCACAGCTAGAGCTTTGAGCCTACCTTCTTCCTTCTGCCCCAGCCAAGACTTGGCTTGCTCTCTGGAGAGCGCTCCATCCACCCAGCCCCTTGAGGCAATGACTATAACCCTCTCGCTCTGGTTCCCAGGCAAGCATCCTCTTGCTTGGCCCTCACCCACTGGGAGGAGAGAAGAGGCTCTCTGAAGCCTCTTCCATGAGCACACTAAATCCGTTCATGAGAGCTCTGGCTCGGTGACCCCATCATGTTTGTTTCCTTCTTGGGTCGAAAATGCATCTCATGGGCTGGAGAGATGGCTCAGCGGTTAAGGCACTTGCTGGCAAAGCCAAAGAGCCCAGGCTCGATTCCCCAAGACCCACGTAAAGCCAGATGTACAAAGTGGCACATGTGTCTGGAGTTGGGTTGCAGAGTCCCTAGTGTGCCCATTCTCTCTCTCTCTCTCTGAAATAAATAATAAATAAAAATTTAAAAATATACTCAAAGGGAGGAGGGTACTTAATAGGTTGGTATTGTATATATGTAACTACAGTGATTGAGATGGGGAGGTAATATGATGGAGAATGGAATTTCAAAGGGGAAAGTTCAGGGCGGGGAGGGAGGGTATTACCATGGGATATTTTTTGTAATCCTGGAAAATGTTAATAAAAATTGTGAAAAGAGCCGGGCGTGGTGGCGCATGCCTTTAATCCCAGCACTTGGGAGGCAGAGGTAGGAGGATTGCTGAGAGTTCAAGGCCACCCTGAGGCTACAGAGTTAATTCCAGGTCAGCCTGGACCAGAGTGAGACCCTACCTCAAAAAACCAAAAAAAAAAAAAAAAGAAAAGAAAAATTGTGAAAAGAAAAACAACAACAACAACAAAAATATATTCAGAAGCTGGGGAGATAGTTCAGGTGGGAAATGCAAGCACGTGGCCCTGAATTCAAAACCCATGTAAAAATGCCTGGTATGGTGGCACTTGCTTGGAACCCCAGTGCTGGGAAAGTAGGGGCAGGGGGATCCCTGGGGCCTCCTGGCAAGGCACTCTACTCTAACTGGTGAGGTTCAGGCCAATGAAAGACCTTGTCTCAAAAAAAGTGAGGGTACTGGAGAGGTGGCTTAGTGGTTAAGGCATTTGCCTGCAAAGGCAAAGGACCCAGGTTCTATTCCCCAAGACCCACATAAGCCAGATGCACAAGGGGGAGCACACATCTGGAGTTCGTTTGCAGTGGCTGGAGGCCCTGGTGCACCCATTCTCTCTCTCATTCTCCTGCTCTCTCAAATAAATAAAAATATTTTTTTTAAAAAGAAAAGTAAGGACTGGCCAGTGGCAAAGTGCATGCGTTTAATCCTAGCACTCAGGGGGCAAAGGTAAGAGAACAGCCTTCTGGAACTACGAAGTGAGGTCTGGGTCAGCCTGGTATAGAGTGAGACCCTACTTCGAAAAAAAAAATTAATTTTATAAAGGTGGACAGAACCTGAGAGGAATGACACTAGAGGCTGCTCTCTAATCTACACGCATGCACGCACACATACACGTACACGTGAACGTGCACACATGCACGCACGCATGCACATGAATGCACATACACATGCACGCATGTAATTAAACAGTTTATTAATGGGCTGGCGAGATGGCTCAGTGGATAAAGGCACTTGCTTGTAAAGCCCAACAGCTTGGGTACGATTTCCTAGTACCCATGTAAAGCCAGATGCACAAAGTGGTCCATGCATTTGGAGTTAGTTTGCAGTGGCAGGAGGCCCTGGCATGCCCATTTTTTCTCTCTCTCAGATAAAACATTAAATTAAAAAGAATATTTGGGGGGCTGGAGAGATGGCTTAGCGGTTAAGCTCTTGCCTGTGAAGCCTAAGGACCCCGGTTTGAGGCTCAATTCCTCAGAACCCACATTAGCCAGATGCACAAAGGGGCGCACATGTCTGGAGTTCGTTTCCAGTGGCTGGAGGCCCTGGCGCACCCATTTTCTCTCTCTCTCACTCTCTCCCTGCCTCTTTCTCTGTCTGTCACTTTCAAATAAATAAAAATAAACATTTTTTTTAAGTTTTAAAAAATATTATTTATTTATTTATTTGAGAAAGAGACAGATGAGAGAGAGAGAGAGAGAGAGAGAGAGAGAGAGAGAGAGCACACACCAGGGCCTCCAGCCATAAACGAACTCCAGACCTTGTGCATCTATCTGGCTTATGTGGGTCCTGGAGAGTTGAACCTGGGTCTCTTGGCTTTGCAAGCAAGCCTCTTAACTACTAAGCCATCTCTCCAGCCCCTTAATTTTATTTTATTTATTTATTTATTTTTTTACTAATTGAATTAACCTAAAGAATCAGCATTAGGAGAGCCAGACTGAAGGAGGTGTGCTTGACCTGCTGGGACACAGACCCACCTCTCCGAAGTTCACTTCAGTGCAGGATTCCTGGAAAATTCCTACCCGGGAGCAACTTGGGAACCCGACTTGACAAGGGACACAACTTGGGGTGTGTTTTAAAATAAAGAAGCCAATAGATTTTTAAAAATTAAAAAAATTGTTTAATTTTATTTATTTATTTGAAAGTGACAGACAGAGAAAGAGGGAGAGAGAGAGAGAGAGAGAGAGAGAGAGAATGAGAGAGAGAGAGAATGAGAGAGAGAGAGAATGGGCATTCCAGGGCCTCCAGCCTCTGCAAAAGAACTCCAGACACGTGCGCCCCCCTTTTGCATCTGGCTTGTGTGGGTCCTGGGGAATCGAGTCTTGAACCGGGGTCCTTAGGCTTCACAGGCAAGCGCTTAACTGCTAACTCATCTCTCTAGTCCCCAGCCAATACATTGTTAAAAGATTACTAGCTATTTATTTACTAGAGGCAGAAGGAGGGAGGGAGGGAGAGAGAGAGAGAGAGAAAGAGAGAGAGAGAGAGAGAGAATGGATATGGCAGGGTCTCTAGTCATTGCAAACTTATGTGGGACCTGGAGAATCAAACCTGGGTCCTCAGACTCCCTAGGTAAATGCCTTAACCACTAAACCATCTCTCTAGTCCCCAACTTGTGGGTGGGGGGGGGTCTTGCTCTGGGCTCTAGACTTGGTGAATCCTACCAACCAAGGCAGACAGAAAGTTGCTACCAAGTGGATGTTTTTCCTCTGGACTTTGGGACCCCTGTGGACCTGGGTTTGGCATCTGGGACAATGTTAGATGCATTGTACCAGTGTGAGAAAGCTGCAGTGGAGAAAATGCATTTCCTCAAATGCATATGTTGGAAATCTCACCACCAAAGCAAGGGCCTTTAGGATGTGATTATTAGGTCATGTGGCCAGAGCTTTCATGAGAGATCCTAGTGTTCTTATAAAAGAGACCTATCTCAGACAGCTGCCCCCCATCCCAAGCCAGGGGAAGGCTCAGGAAGAAGGAATTAAGTGGTCATGAGAGAGGGATAAGACAGGGTAATAACTAGTGAATATGACCAAAATACATTATACACATGTTATTTTTTTAAACTTATATTTGAGACAGAAAGGTGGGGGGGGGGAGAATGGGCACGCCAGGGCTTTCAGCTGCTGCAAACAAACTCCAGACGCACGTGCTACTTTGGGCATCTGGCTTAATGGGTCCTGGGGAATCAAACCTGGGTCCTTTAGCTTTGCAGGCAAACGCCTTAACTGCGGAGCCATCCTTTCAGCACATTTTTTTTTTTAAATTTTTACTTATATTTGAGAGACAGGCAGAGACAGAGAGAGAGAGAGAGAGAGAGAGACAGAGAGAGAGAGAGAGAGAATGGGTATATACACGTTTAAAATTGTCAAAATTAAAATTAATTCAATCTCTTACAAAAGAAGACAGCCGTCTGTGAAGTGGACCAGCCCTCACCAGGCACCAGATCTTCCAGTGCCCTGTTCTTGCTGGTCCAGCCTCCAGCGCTGTGACAGCTAAAGTTCTGTAATTGCAGCTCACCCAGTCTTAGGTATTTTGTTACAGCGGCCTGAGTGCGCTAAGGCAGCAATCTTGAAATCCTTCCCATGCCCAGGAGCCCGACATCCCACCCCTAGATGTTCATTCCTCTGGCTTTCAAGCTTTTTGATTTGCATGTCTCCATTAAGGGCGAATGCACTGTGTAGAGGACAAGCTATCATTTAGTTGTTACCAGCTAACTTCTTAGCAGGACTTACTTTGCTCTAGTTGCAGAACCAGTGAGAAGAAGATCTAAATGGGCAGAGGCCTTGGAAGTGACAAGCAGGAGAGCCAGCAGGAAGCGTGGAAGGGCCAGAGACAAGTCTCTCTGTGTCAAGTGAGGTACCCACCTAGGTCAGAGATCACAGAGGCAGCAGAACCCCAAGGTCATCCTAACTTTCTCCGAGCCCTTGTCTCTGTTCCCAGTTCTTGCCAGTGAAAGCCAGTTGGGACCCAGCCAGAGGAGCGTTGGGAAGGTCAGAGCACCCTGTGATGTTCAAGGGGCCAGGCTGTGGTCTTCCAGATTCTACAGGCCAAGGTCATGGGCCTCTCTCCAGCTCTGTTTGCCACCCTCACCGGAAGGTCTGTCCTGTAGTTTCAAACCACTTTCCTGGTTCCAACCAATCGGCTAAAAAATTCATGACCCTGTTCCCTAGGCCTGAGTGGCTCCGTGCAGGAACATCCTGGCTGGTGATGGATTCCAGAGTGATATTCCTTGTGTGTGTGGGGGCAGGGTGCTTCATACCGGGATGATAACACAGTGTTTGTTGCTTATTGAAATTTGAGTTCCTCAAGTTCTGTTTGGGTAGAAATTGTTTCTCGTCCCCTGCTCCCTAGAGAGAAAGAAGGTCAAAATTCTAATGTCTTACTGTGGGTTGGAACCCTGTGAACATGACTGCTAATGGATGTCCCAAGAGCAGTCCAAAAAAAAATCTGAGGGATAAACATTTCACTCAACACCTTTATGGGGAAAGAGAGGTCGTAAAATTTGGCAAGAAATTCCTGAAAGATGTTCTGGGAAATGGTACCTCCACCCAGAAACAGCAGAGTGTTAATTTTTTAAATTTTATTTTTATTTATTTATTTATTTATTTGAGAGTGACAGAGAGAGAAAGAGGCAGATAGAGAAAGAGAGAGGGGGGAGAGAATGGGCGCACCAGGGCCTCCAGCCTCTGCAAACGAACTCCAGACGCGTGCACCCCCTTGTGCATCTGGCTAACATGGGTCCTGGGGAATTGAGCCTCGAACCAGGGTCCTTAGGCTTCACAGGCAAGGGCTTACTGCTAAGCCATCTCTCCAGCCCCAGAGTGTTAAATTAAAGATATATAGCTCTGGATGGGCAGTATAATGTTTCAAAAGCAACATGACCAAATCTCCAGGCCGGGACAGTGTGTTTAATCTCTCCCCACAGCAGAATAACAACACAGACTGAAGATCCCCGATGCCTTTTTCTCCCAACACAAGCTTCCACTCTGAATTCTAATGGTGGATTTGGGCCTGGTCCAGGCCAAGGCAGAAGCCGTAACAAGGGGACCTTACTCAGTATCTGCACCAGGAACGGGAATGACAAATTCACATTCCTCAGCCCTTCCAGCTTCCAGCCTGCGCGGCACAAAATGATGCTAGATGGAGCTGTCCCCTCCCAGAGGATGCCCTGCTTTAGGCCAGGGTTCTAGAACACAGATCAGCCATGTGGAGAAAGAGGGGAGGGAACGGAGACACCAGCAAGTGGTTAAGAAAAAGGAAAGAGGAAACCAATCACACTAGAATTAAAAAAAAAAAGAAAAAAAGCTGAAGTAAGTACAAGAAAACTTTTTTTTTGTCTCTCTATTTTTGGCCAAGTGAAAAAAAAATAAAGTTCAAGAGAAGCAGACAGTACCAGCGCAGAGAAGGAAAAAAAAGAAGCACAGGACTGCAAAAACACGCTAATTACCTCACCCTTCCTCCCATGTGGAGATGGGCGCAGGGCCCATGAGCCATTCGACTGTGGCTCAATCATGAGCTGCATCTCACTGGTTCCCCCACATTTTTTATTTCTTCTCTTACCAAGTCCACCGCAAGTCTAGCGTGTTTCGAGAAGAAGCAGCAAGGTCTATCTTTAGGAAAGTAAAATGCCAACAAAACTCAGATGAGCATCATTGGGAAGTGGAGAAGAGTTGGTGTGACTAGAATAAATATCAAATCACAAATATTTGAAATTCTTCCCCTCTATGCCCCGAGGAGAGAAGTGTCTTTGTTTGCTGAGCTGGCTCCCAGAACCACTTGGCCCTTGTCCTGGTGTGTAGGATGTCAAACGGAGAAGGGAGAGGGGAGACGGAGGCAAAATATTAGTCAAGTGCCTACTACATATGTCTGGCCTTCTGTTAGATGCTAGAGAAGAAACCATGACACAACAGGATCCTGTCCTTAAGATACTATTTTTTTTTAAACTTAAAATATTGGCTCCTGGAGAGATGGCTTAGCAGGTAAGGCACTTGCCTACGAAACCTAAGGACCCAGGTTCAATTCCCCAATACCCAAGTAAGCCATATGCCCAAGGTGGCACATGCATCTGGAGTTCATTTGCAGTGGCTAGAGGCCCTGGTGCACCTGTCTCTCTCTCTCAAATAAATAAATAAGAATAAAAAAGGTCTTAAAATTTGGTAGTAAAACATCATACAGTTTATTTATGTTAAGTGTTCACATCATACCTGGCATGGTGGTGCACACCTTTAATCCCAGCACTGGGGAGGCAGAGGTAGGTGGATCCCTGTGAATTCTAGTCCAGCCTGGGCTCCGCAGTGAGTTTCAGTCTGGGATAGAGTGAGACGCTGCCTCAAAACAGAAAAAGAATGCTCACATTGTTATCACCCATCTTCCAATCTTTAGAATTTCCCCTTTAACCTTGCTTCAACTCTTTAGACTTTCCTTCTTTTTTTGGTGGTACTGGGGCTTGAACTCAGGACCTCACACATGGTAGGCAAGAAGGCAAGCGCTGAGCTATATCCATAGCCCTCAAAATTCAAACTCTATACTCATTAAACGACTCCCATTTCCCTCTCCCCCAAGCCCCTTGCAATCACTGTTCTGCTTTCATTGCTACGAGTTTGACTGTTCAAAGTACTCACATAAGTAAATTCTTGAAGTATTTGGCTTTTATTTGTGACTGGTTCATTTCACTTCTCTATTGTTCTCAAGGTCATCCATGTTGTAGTATGTGCCAGAAATTCCTGTCTTCCTTTACAAAACTGAATACTATTATATCCTAAATAAACCCCATTTTGTGGTCATTCATCATTTATCCATTCATCAGTTTAGGCTGCTTCTGCCTCTTGGCTATTATGAATAATGTTTCTATGAACACAGGTATAATATCTCTCCAAATTAACACCTTACATCCCTCACTCTTTCCTTCCTTCCTTCCCTCTTCCCTTCTTTTTTCCTTCTCTCTCCTTCTTTTCTTCCAGGCTCTTGATATGTAACTCTGGTATTAGATTTACCATTCTCCTGCCTCCGCCTTCCAAGTGCAGGAATTCATATTTCTGGCCAAAGTAGTATTGTTGTACCTGAGCCTTTGATGCACTTACTTGCTCAGCTCCAAATGCAAAGCAATGATTATTGTATTGGCCTGTTTTACATTATTACTGTAACAAAATATGCAGGGCTGATTCATTTAGTTCAGGGTTCTGGAGGTTAAAGGAGAAAACCTTGCTGTCAGAGCCCCAAGGTGGTAACAGGACATCACACAGTGTGTGTGTGTGTGTGTGTGTGTGTGTGTGTGTGTGTGTGTCTATCCTCTCTCTTGGGATGGAGAGATGGCTTAGAGGTTAAGACATTCAGGTTTGATTCCCCAGCACCCATGAAAGCCAGATACACAAGGTGGCCATACGTCTGGAATTTGTTTGCAATGGCTAGAGGTCCTGGCATGACCATTCTCTCTCTCTGCCTCTTTCTCACTCTCTCAAATAAACAAAAATTTAAACAACAACAACAAAAAAGGCCAGGCATGGTAGTTCACTCCTTTAATCCCAGTACTTGGGAGGCAGAGGTAGGAGGATTGCTGTGAGTTTAAGACCACCCTGAGACTACATAGTGAATTCCACATCAGCCTGGACTACGGTGACACCCTTCCACCATGCCTGGCTAAAAGGACGCACTTGACAGAAGCTTGGGCTATCATGTTTGTATTATTGACTTGCCCATCAGTAAGCTCAACTCAGTGCTTTTAAATTATTTATTTATTTATTAGCAAGCAGAGAGTGAGCGAGAAAGCAAGAGAGAAAGAGAGATGAAGAGAGAATGGGAATACCAGGGCCTCTAGCCACTGCAAAGGAAGTCCAGATACATGGGCCACTCTGTACATCTGCCTTTACGTGGGCATTGAGGAATCGAACCCAGGTCATTAGGCTTTGCAGGCTAGCGCCTTAACCGCTGAGCCATCTCCCCAACCCTCAACTCAATTAAAAAATATTTTGTTTATTCATTTGAGAGAGAGAAAGAGGGAGGGAGAGAGAGAGAGGCACTAGGGCCTCCAGCCACTGCAAACGAACTCCAGATGCATGCGCCCCCTTGTGCATCTGGCTTAAGTGGGTCCTACAGCATTGAACTGGGATCCTTTGGCTTTGCAGGCAAACGCCTTAACCACTAAGCCATCTCTCCAGCCCCTCTCAACTCAATTTTGAACTGCACAGGACTTGTGTTATTTCTCCATGTGTCTTTGCTTCCTGCACTCTGTGGGCACATAGTAGGATCTCAAAAAGTGTTTTTTGAACAAAATATTTTTCTACTTCTCAGTCACCACTGTTGCAGCTGGCTGCTTTACATATTTTAATAAATAAGTTTTGCAGTTTTAATGAATGCTATTTTGATTATATTTACATACTAAGCTAGGTTATATAAGGAGAGTAGTATAAAAAGTATCTAAACCTCAATCAAAATTCACTTTCTACATGAAATACCAGTGGCAATTCCTTCCCATCCATTTCACATAAGTCAACTCTTTTTTCCCAATATACTTAATTTATTCATTTATTTGAGAAAAAGAGAGAAAGAGGCAGAGAGAGAAAGAGAGGGAGAATGGACACGCCAGGGCCTCTAGCCACTGCAAACAAACTCCAGATGCACACGCCTCCTTGCACATCTGGCTTACATGGGTCCTCGGGAATCAAACCTGGGTCCTTTTGCTTTGCAGACAAACACCTTAACCGCTAAGCCATTTTTCCAGCCCATAAGCCTCCACTGAATCCTGTCTTTCTTTTCTTTTCTGTTCCTCAAGTCATGACATGGCAGAGAGCCCAAGAACATTCATTCTCCTCAGGGCATGGGACATGTTGCTGGGTAAAACCAGACATGGACTTGGTGGGTTTGGTTAACTGAAGCAATTTCACTCACTGGGGATTGTATCAGGCAGAGGATGAGTAAGGCCACATTCTTTTTGTTGTTGTTGTTTTGTTTTGTTTTCCAAGGTAGTGTCATACTCTAGCCCAGGCTGACCTGGAATTCACTATGTAGTCTCAGGCTGGCTTCGAACTCACAGCAATCCTCCTACCTCTGCCTCCTGAGTGCCGAGATCAAAGGTGTGCACCACCACACCTGGCTGCCTGGCCATTCTTGACTACAATTAAGAGGCCTTAGTGGGCTAGAGGGATGGTTCAGTGGTTAAGGCACTTGTCTGCAAAGCCTAACAACCTGAGTTTAGATTCCCCAGTATCCATGTAATGCCAGATACACAAAGTGGCGCATGCATCTGGAGCTCTTTTGCAGAGGTGCACCTATTCTCTCTGTCTCTCTTCTATCTCTTTTTGCTTGCAAATAAATAAATAAAAATAATTAAAAAAAATTTAAACTGGGTATGGTGGCATATGCCTTTAATCCTAGCACTCAGAAGGCAGAGATAGGTAGATCGCTGTGAGTTCAATGCTACCCTGAGACTACATAGTAAATTCCAGCCCAGCCTGGGCTAGAGCAAGACCCTATCTCGAAAAACCAAATAAAACAAAAAGAAAAAAAAATAATAAAAATAGGCCTCAGTTTTCTCAGGTGCGAAATATAGTATTTATTTCTATTCTCCACTAGTCAGGGGATAAGCAGATAAATTACAGTGCTTATAAAGCATGACAACCTGAAGGATATTGGGAAAATTCTGAGTAGCATTTTTTTGAGTGACAATTACTATGTTAACTATCAGCAGTGGCTGAAGCTATTTCTGTATTGTTTCTCTTTTTTTTTTTTTACAAAAGTTATGTTGGAATTCGGATCTCTGGCCAGGATATCACGTTGTTGTGCTGGAGCCTTTGGGGACATAATATAATGCTTATTGTATGAGCCTGTTTTATATCACTATCACAAAATACATGAGGCTAGATAACTTTATGAAGAATAAAGGTTCACTTAGTTTATAGTCTGGAAGTTTGAAGAACCTGTATCTGGTAATAGCCTTCTTACTGCCAGAGTCACAAGCATTATGGGATGCCATATGGCAAGAGACAAGGCATATGGATGGGTATGTATTGTGTGTGGAGGGGACTGTGTGTGTGTCTCTTCTGGGTTTTATCCTTTTGGTTTGTTTTGGTTTTTCAAAGCAGGGTCTTGCTGGAATTCACTGTGTAGTCTCAAGGTGGCCTCGAACTCACAGCAATCTTCCTACCCCTGTCTCCCATCTGCTGGGATTAAAGGTGTGCACCACTATGTCTAGCTCCTTCTTCTTTTTATTAATAATAGTTTTTAAATTGAATATATTTATTAATATATCTATTTATGTATTTGAAAGAGAGAGAAGATAGATGGGTATGCCATTTGGTGGGTCTGAGGCATCTTGCTAGCCTTCTTACGTCTTCCCATAATGTCGCAAACAGTCCGTTGTGGGGCTCCACACTGATGACCCATCCGATCTCAATCACTTCCCTAAGGGCCTGCCTCTCCGCACTATATACATTCACCTTTCCACGATGCTCATTACCTCAAAATAGAAATTAAACCTCTATACATCAGCTCATGGGGAACACGAACACCACATCTAAACCATACCAGTCGTTAGGAACAAAAGAAAAGGCTTGAAAATCCAAATCAGGGGGCTGGAGAGATGGTTCAACAGTGCTGGCTTGCAAAGCCTGAAGGCCCAGGTTCAATTCCCCAGTACCTACTTAAAGCTGGATGCGCCTTCACCAATGGAAGGCAGAGCCAAGAGAATCCAAAGCATGGTGGGGCCCTTAGTATTGAAGGAGAATAGGATTGAGACAGTTTTTCTATAGGCCAGGGACAGAGGCCCAAGGAGAACATGGATGGATGTCACCTTGCCTGTCATGTCGAGACTAGAGCCCACATCTGATCCCACCAGTCTCATCAAGAGGTCTTCAAGCAGTTTCCTCAGCAAACAGCTTCCTGTTTTCCTCAGCTTAGCACAGTCCTTCCTGGGTCAGCCTCTGCAGTCCACCAGCCAATCAGGTCTCTCCCTGACACACCTTGAGTGTGGTGAGGAGGCTCATCCTAACTGGATGTTTAAAGCCATAAGTGGTCCCCGGCACACGTGTGCAAATCTCTGTTCCTCTTCTTCCTCTGGATCTGTCTGGGCTCACATGGGTAAGCCTCTCTTGGTCAACTCTCTTTCTCAGTGGGGAAGGAGGAGGGCTTCTCTTTGTCCGCGTACTTCCCTGTTTTGTTTTGGGTGTGTTTTCCTGCTTCACTACCCATCTGGTCTCTCTCTGAGCTCTGAGTTCTCTACTGTCTCTTAGTTTGCTCTGACCCCCTTATGTGTGGCCGGGGGTGGGGGTGGGGGAAGGACTCTTGTGTCTTGGGTTCTGCTGCTTTCTCTCTCCCTCTCTCTCTCTCTCTCTCTCTCTGTGTACACGCATATGTGCCCAAACTTTTCTCTATGTGAGATTTTTCTCCCTCTCCCCTCCCCATTCCCAGCCTGGCTTGGACAGGAGAGAACCTCTCTTTTGGCGGGGGTCTTTCTGCTAGTCTCCCCACTGGATCCTAACTCTACCTAAACTAAACCTCATAATGCATCATTTGACCTTCTAGGACTCATGTTTTCAATTCTTTGCTCACTCAGATAAGGATCCAAAAGTAGGGGTCCATGGGCCAGAGATGTCCTGCATCTTGATGGCATTTAATCCGTTCCTAGACCCCAAATCCGAGTCCCGCAGTGTGGCACTCATTTGTAGCCTGGCAGTTTGTTTGCAGTGGCAAGAGACCCTGACTCAGAGAAGGTGGAGCACAGACACCTCGAAGTTGTCCTCTGATCTCTCTTAATTTGGGTATTATAATTGTCTATGAAAAAAACGGGACACTCTCCATTATCAAGCTCCCACCAATTGTGGGCTACAAGAGGGCCTACACATATTACATTTTCTCTCTAAAAAAAGGGGGGGAGTTATCCCATTTATCTGGTGCTAACTTTTCTCTCCATCAGATAACTGGCTGCTCTTTTTCAGATAGATGCAGATCCTAAGGAGAGAACCACCCCATCATATCTCAAAAGGACCCCAGCGGAAACTAAGAATAATTGGAGAAACAAGCAAGGGTGCCGTTCTCTTGGTGAACCTGGTACCAGCACAACAGTGAAGGAGATAGACACAGAGAACACTCAACTCCTACCAAACCAGGTATCCAGAGTCACAGAGGCTCCCAAGACCTCATCACTGAAGCAGACCCAAAATGAACCCAACATGGCTCAGGGAAATTTGCGGAACAGGGGGCGAAAAGAATGTCAGAGCCACACGTTGGGTCATGATATGCACAGACATTGCCTCCTACTCATAACTGATGGCTAACCTCATAATTCATGACCCATATTCCACAACAAGGAGGGTCCCTGTGGAGGGGGGTGGTCAGGGAGGAGGCTAACAATGACACTAACTGGACTGTATTCACTGAGTAAAAACTAATATAAAAAAAATTGGGGCTGGAGAGATGGCTTAGTGGTTAAGCGCTTGCCTGTAAATCCTAAGGACCCTGGACCGAGGCTTGATTCCCCAGGGCCCACGTAATCCAGATGAACAAGGGGACACACGCGTCTGGAGTTTGTTGGCAGTGGCTGGAGGCCCTGGTGCACCCATTCTCTCTTTCCCTCTCCTTGCCTTTTTCTCTCTCTCAAATAAATAAATAAAAATAAAGTTTTATAATCTATATAAAGTAAATAAATAAACAGAGGTCTAGAGATGGCTCAGTGGTTAAAAGCCCAGGTTTGATTCCCCAATACATGTAAAACTACACACACAAAGGGGCATGTGTCTGGAGTTAGTTTGCAGTGACAAGAAGCCCTGGCATGCCCAAACTCCAGACACATGTGTCATCTTGTGCATCTGGCTTATATGGGTACTGGGAATCGATCTTGAGTCCTTAGGCTTCACAAGCAAGCACCTTAACCGCTAAGCCATCTCTCCAGCCCATGTTTAATATTTAATGGCACACAAGGATACCATATTTAATCGAAATATACAAAATTGTCTCTAGGAATAAATATTAAATGAGTTATGAATTTAATGTATAAATAAAATATAGATTTTTATTTAGACCCAGCTGGCCTTGAATGCACAATCCTACCTCAACCTCCTCATTACTAGAATTACAGGCATGTGCCATCATATCTAGCCATATAAAATAGCCTCATGGAAAACATTAAAGGTTTAAGCACGTGGAGCATACGTTCATGAATTGGAATCTGCATTATGGTAAGGTGTTGTTGTGTCAGAACCGACATTCACTTTCTTTTTTTTTTTTTTTTTTTTTTCGAGGTAGGGTCTCACTCTAGTCCAGGCTGACCTAGAATTCACTATGGAGTCTCAGGCTGGCCTCAAACTCACAGTGATCCTCCTACCTCTGCCTCCCGAGTGCTGGGATTAAAGGCGTGCACCACCACCACGCCCGGCAACATTCACTTTCAATGCATACTCCTCCACTGTGAAAAATCCCATCTGGTTGGATTCTCCAGGACCCACGTAAACCAGATGCACAAGGGGGGGACGCATGCATCTGGAGTTCATTTGCAGTGGCTGGAGTCCCTGACATGCCCATTCTCTCTCTCTCTCTCTCTCTCCACCTGTCTCTCTCTCTCTCTCTAAAATAAATAAATAAAAATTTAAAAACATTATAAATAACTCCTAGAGAACAAGTTAAAAAACAAGAAAGAAAATTGGCAAAGTATATGAATAGGAAGTCCTAGAAATGAAACCCTAATGACCACTAGACAAACAAGGAAATGTTCCCTATCACCCATAAGTTGGTGAAAGCGAATTTAACCGTACAAATTCCCCAAGCTAACAAGACACAGAGAAACAGAACGCTCGGAACGTGAAGCTGTAATCTATATGAAAATGAATGCTGAGACCCAGTCGTTCCTGTCTTAGGTATAACTGTCTACATTACCATTCCTCTACAGAGGGTCAGCTTGTCCCTGAGGAAATACGACAAGACATTCTGCGCTGTCACACACCGGGGCAGGAAGCTGGTGGCGTTCAGGGACCTAGTGAGTAGAGGTGAGAGGTGAGGGACACAGCTTGACATATCAACTCCCACACAACCATGGGTTCCACACAGTCCCAAATGTCAGTAGCATTAAAGGTGAGCAACTCTGGCCAGGAAAAGCGTCTCACATAACTGTGCATCAGGAGGCTGGTATGCAAATGCTAATTGCAGCATTGTTTGCTGTAGCAAATAGCAAACTAAAAATAACCTACAAGTCTTTAAAGCGAGGGGATGGATAACAGCGTGCATATTCGGAGGAGAGATTAATATACAGCCACTCTAAGAAATGAGTTTTTCCTTTGGGCTGTAATATGAGTAAGTCTAAAAAAATAATGAATAAAAACTATGGTGATGACATTGTATTCCTTTATACTTTACAAAGCAATACTATATTATTTATGAATATACACATAATATAAAAGTGTAAAGGCATGTGTGGAAATGATTTATAGCAATGTTAAGATAATGGTTACTTTTAGGGAAAGAGGAAAGTAAGAGAAATAAATGAGCTAGGAATAGGTAAAGGGCTTTAACTGGACTCTAAGACTTTTTATTAACAAACCCTAAACCAAACAAGACAAATATTAAGACCCGTTAAAGTGGGTGTTTTATGCACAGGTGTCTCGTAAATTATTTTCTGTATTTTTTTTCTATTTGAAATGTTTCATAATGAAACTATGTTTAAACATTTTAAGAACTGTATT
This sequence comes from Jaculus jaculus, assembly GCF_020740685.1. Taxonomy (NCBI): domain Eukaryota; kingdom Metazoa; phylum Chordata; class Mammalia; order Rodentia; family Dipodidae; genus Jaculus; species Jaculus jaculus. The sequence goes on along the minus strand of NC_059111.1, from coordinate 92,247,442 downwards.
TGCAAGAAAGAATCCCTTGTATGACTCAGGAGCATAAGGCCGTTGGAGGGTGTTGATGTTTCTGGAAGGAACTGTAACTCCAAAAGGAAGTAGAAAGGCAAGTGACTTCCAGGGAAACAAAAGCAAATTCATGCAAAGACCCTCTCCCAGGGCTTCTTGGCAGGAAGGGAACAAGGCTTTTCTGTTGGCCAGTGATTGGCGGCTAGACCTCTGTCCATGGTCCTTTCCCTGCATCCCCAAACAGCCCTAGAAGAATTCTGAGGCAAGATTGCCTTGAAGATAGTGAAATGTCTATTGAGCTGAGAAGCAGGGAGACCAGGAGATGTGGTCACAGCTGGTCTTGAGCATTTGGACAGGAGTTCCTCCTGCCTGTAGCCTGCGCCACCAACAGAGAGGGACCCGACTGGACAGCTAGTCTCTGTGGGTAAAGAAAACCTTCTCGGGCTGGAGAGATGGCTCAGCAGTTAAAAGGGCTTGCTTGCAGAGCCTAATGGCCTGGGTTTGATTCCCCAGTACCCACAAAGAGACAGATCCACAAAATGGCTTTTGTGTCTGGAGTTTGTTTGCAGTGACAGGAGGCCCTGGAGCGCCCATAACTCACACTCTGTCTGTTTCTCGTTCTCTCTCAAATAAAGAAAAAAAACAGTGCTTAAAAATTTTTTTTTTATAAAGAATATCTTCTTGCAGTGAGTAAGCTAAGTTGGCACAGAGACCTACCTGGGAAGGCTAAAGTGCCACCTCCCGAGAATTTCTTTTCTTTTATTTATCTTTATTTCTTTCTTAGTTTTTCAACTTGAAGTCACTGGGATTCTCCTACCTCTGCCTCCCGAGTGTTGGGATTAAAGGCATGCGCCACCACACCTGGCAGCTTTAAACTAGCTTATTTAACTATCAGTTTTATTGTTGTTGTTTCAAGGTAGGGACTCACTCTGGCCCAGGCTGAACTGGAATTCACTATGTAGTCTCAGGGTGGCCTTGAACTCATGGCGATCCTCCTACCTCTGCCTCCCGAGTGCTGGGATTAAAGGTGTGCACTAACACGCCCAGCTCATTTTGAAGTTTTAAATATATTTTATTTAAATATATTTATTTGAGAGAGGGGGGCAGATAGAGACAATGGGTGCTCCAGGACCTCAGCCACTGTAAACAAATTCCAGATGCATGCACCACCTTGTGAATCTGACTTATGTGGGTTCTGGGGAATCAAACCTGGGTCCTTTGGTTTCTCAGGAAAATGCCTTAACCACTAAGCCATCCCTCCAGTCCTAATTTTTTTTCTTTTTTCTTTTTCAAGGTAGGGCCCCACTCTAGCCCAGGCTAACCTGGAATTCACAATGTATTCTCAGGGTGGCCTTGAACTCAAAGATCCTCCTACCTCTGCCTCCCAAGTGCTGGGATTAAAACCATGTGCCACCACACCGGCTCATTTCTTATTTATTATTTTTATTTATTTATTTGACAGAGAAAGAGGGGGGAGAGAGAGAGAGAGAGAATGGGCGCACCAGGGCCTCCAGCCACTGCAAACAAACTCCAGATGCATGTGCCCTCTTGTGCATCTGGCTAACATGGGTCCTGGGGAATGGACCCTGGGGTCCTTTGTCTTTGCAGACAAACGTCTTAACAGCTAAGCCATCCCTCCAGCCCTCGTTTTTGTTTTTGTTTTTTCTAATATCCCAGTGCTTTCCATACTTTCTCTCCAATGTTCCTGTAAGACAGGTCCATATTCATGTCTGACTTGCAGAAATAAGGAGAGATCAGCAAGGCATCTTCAAAGACACTGCATCTCTCTCTTAACTAATATTTTGGCCCAAGTCACTGGGGACCCATAAACAGCAAGAGCAACTCGGCTGCGGAAGACATTTTATGGGCACCCTAGAGTAGTCACCCATCTTTAAAAAAAACAAAAAAAACGAAACAACATCTCCTGGGATCCCAGGAGGTGTTTGGCACTACACAAGCCGGAGAGTGCAGCACATAGTGTCTGGGAACACAATGTTCCTCAGGGACTTAGAAATTAATGCAGATGCAAAACTTGTTTTTGTTAAAATATATATATGAGTTGGTTGGCGTCAACATGGGAAGATGAAGTGAAATGGGTAGGGTCCCAAACTCCATGCATGGTGAAGTAGAATGGGCTGAGCCAATGAACCCCAGGAGAACAGCCTCACAGTGTGGGCAGAATACAAGCCATTTGGCTTGCAGAGCCAATTTTGCAGACTAAGTTTCTTGCTCACAACAAAATCAATAGCTGTTTCTGATGGGCCACTGGCAGGCAAGAAGAGTGGCAGCAGCCCGCATCTGTCGTTTTCTGTAGATGGGAGTCTCAACCATCTAGAATGCAGAAACGGTGTTTAGGGGGGGGAAAATACAAGCATCGGCAAGCTTAATGTATGAGATGAGAGGTGCACCTGGGTAAGAGCTCTAATGGAAAGAGGCGCAATTGGGTTTGTAGATGCTGATCTTGATCAGCAACCAGAAACTGTGCTAAAAGCTCAATTTGGCCTACTTTCGGCTCCCTGGTAAGTTCGTGGGGACTTTTTCATTCGGCTCTTTGTTATATAATACAGGGCCACACAGACACTGAGCCACATAGGTAGGAGGAATTGCAACAGAAATACGTACTCTAAGTCAGGGTTGCCTCGCCAAGGTGCCAGGAAGGGACATCTGGGGATACAGAGACTTCTCCTAGCACTCAGATTGACCTTTCTCTGCCACCCCAGTTTCATGGTACCTTTTTATTTTTACTTTTTCCAAAGTATCAAAGTAGGGTTTTGCTTTAGCCCAGGCTGACCGGGAATTCACTATGGAGTCTCAGGCTGGCCTGGAACTTTAAGTGATCCTCCTACCTCTGCCTCCCGAGTGCTGGGATTAAAGGTGTGTGCCACCACGCCAGGCTTTTAACGACTTCGACATTGCTAACCTAATGAAAGTGGGAGAGTCAGTTTTACATATTGAGGGAGAACTTCTAATTTGGGACTTCTCATGATTTCTGCAATTTTGTGTGCCTTGGCATCTATGTGTTTTCTGGTATTGTGGTCATATGCTATATGATTCCTTATATGTATAGATTTAAATGGTCTAGGGCTTTAAAAAAATTACTCAATTAGGGAAGGGAAGATGTTGGCAGTTATTTCCACATAAACATTGAAAAGACACCTTAAACTTAATATGGTTGAAGAAACCTTGGTAGTTTCCCTTAAACTTCTTTGTAGCAAATGACATTAAAGAGCTTACAAGAGACTTGCTTTTTGTTTGAATAAGTCAGGTGTCTGTCAGTCGATGATCATTGGTGTTGGTTTAGCTACTCCAGTTTACAAAGAACCCAGGCAATTCCTTTCTTTAAAATTTATTGATTGATTTTAATTTTTTTTCTTTTTCTTTTCTGAGGTAGGGTCTCACTCTGGCCCAGGCTGGCCTGGAATTCACTATGGAGTCTCAGAGTGGCCTCGAACTCATGGCGATCCTCCTACCTCTGCCTCCCGAGTGCTGGGATTAAAAGCATGCGCCACCACACCCAGATGATTTTAATATTTTATTTTTATTTATTTGGTGGAGAAGGAGGGAGGGAAGGAGAGAAAGAGAGAGAGGGAGAGAGAATGGGTGCGCCAGGGCCTCCAGCCACGCCAAACAAACTCCAGAAGCATGCGCCACCTTGTGCATCTGGCAAACATGGGTCCTGGAGAATTGAACCAGGGTCCTTTGGCTTTGCAGGCAAATGCCTTAATCGCTATGCCATCCCTCCAGCCCCAATTCCTTTTCCTACTTCAGCATCCTTCCTAGACTGGCTTTAAATCTTCACGCCTTTTGTCTTCAAGTCAGAAGATGCATGCCATGCTTCGAACCATTGTGATAAGGGCTCTGATGGCCACCTCTATCCCAAAGGGCTCTCATTTAGATGTCATTAGCCAGAAATAAGTTTCTTTTAGCTGCAAAAGAGATGAGGAAATTGAGTATCTATCAAAAGGAAATGGGATTATTATGACAGAATCATACAAATCATGATTCATCACTCGGGGCTGGACATGTGGTCGTTCTAAACAAAGTAGGGGATCTGCTAGCAAGGAGGAAGAAAGGAACATTGACTGGGGAGAAAATTAACCGTATCTGCCACACTTCTTCCCAGCCCACCTACTTCCCAGTGGCCCCTCCCAGTACCCACACTGACCATAGAGGCAATAGCTTTGATTCCTTACTTAAAAAAAAACAAAAAAACAAAAAAACCTCAGCTAGGCATGGTGGCACACGCCTTTAATCCCAGCACTTCAGGAGGCAGAGGTAGGAGGATCGTCGTGAGTTTGAGGCCATCCTGAGAATCCAGAGTGAATTCCAGTTCAACCTGAGCCAGCGTGAGACCCTACCTCAAAAATCAAAAAAACAAAACAAAACAAAAAACTCAGATAGAAATGATCAGAAAGTCCTGTTGACTGTACCTTCCATATTTACCCTCTATACTGCATTCTCCCCAGCTTCACGGTGACTTTCCTAGAGCAAGTCCCTTTGTTCTACTTAATACTATAACTGCTTCTTTCTTTTTTTAAAAAAAAGTATTTTAGGGCTGGAGAGATGGTTTAGCGGTTAGGGCACTTTCCTGCAAAGCCAAAGGACTTTGGTTTGATTCCCTAGGACCCACGTAAGCCAGATGCACATAGGGGTGCATGCATCTGAAGTTCGTTTGAAGTGGCTGGAAGCCCTGGTGCGTCCATTCACTTTCTCTCCCTCTTTGCCCCTCTCAAATAAATAAATAAAATATAAAATGTGAAAAAAGAGAAAAAAACTTATTTATTTATTTACCAGGAGAGGGGAAGAGAGAGGGGAAGAGAGAGAGAGAGAGAATGAGAATGAGTGAATATGGGCGTGCCAGGGCCTCTAGCCACTACAAATGAACTTCAGATACATGCACCACTTTGTGCATCTGGCTTGACGTGGGTACTGAGGAATTAAACCTAGATCAGTAGGCACTGCAGGCCATCTTTCCAGCCCTAACTTTTCTAAATATTCTCTCTCCCTCCCTCCCCCCTCTCTCTCTCTCTGTGTGTGTGTGTGTGTGTGTGTGTGTGTGTGTGTGAGGCTGTCTTGACGCTGCAAACCAATGCCCAACCAGATTTACATGGATGGCTGGGGAATTGGACCCGGCAGGCTTTGGAAGGCAGCACCATGCACTGCTGCGCCATCTCCCTAGCCCTGTCTTGAGGACCTATGAACCATCTGCTCTCTCTTCATTCTCCTGTTTCCTGACCAGCTCCCCCGTGTCGCTGAGGTCATTTCCAGAGAGCTCTTCCCTGGCCACACAGTCTAAAATGCCTGCTGGTCACCCGTCCCTTCACTCCTCCGCCTTGCTCTCACTGTCTCTCCCTCATCCCAGATGCCTCGTCACGTTTCATGCAGCGAACAACACAGGCTTCTGTATTTGTGACTCCACCGCACTGGAATCCAAGCTGCTCTGCTCCTGGCGCCCAGATCAATGCACGTGGCAAGCTCTCACCATGTGTTTCCAAATGAATGAACTCACGGAGGGCAAGATTCTTAAATGGAAATCTCATGGGAGTAAAAATAACATGGGCTGGCGAGATGGCTTAGCAGCTAAGGCGCTTACCAGGAAAGTCAAAGGACCCAGGTTCAATTCCCCAATACCCACGTAAGCCGGTACACAAGGTGGAGCGTGCATTTGGATTTGCAGTGGTTGGAGGCCCTGGCGCACCCATTCTCTCTGCTACCCTGCCCCCCCCATCTGCACTTTTTTCCTTCCCTCTTAAATAAATAAATAAATAAAATATTTTTTAAAAAATCTAACACATTATTAGCACCCCGGGAGTTACCCATTAGAGAGAAAACTTCTTCAGTTAAAAAAAAACAAAACACAAAATAAGCCATAATCCCAGCACTCTGGGAGGCAGAGGTAGGAGGATCACCATGAGTTCAAGGCCACCCTGAGACTAAATAGTGAATTCTGGGTCAGCCTGAGTTAGAGTGAGACCTTACCTTGGAAAACCCAATATATGTATATATATATATGGCTTTCAAACATCACAATTAATAACATTAATTGCAACATTAATTTCTCCTACCCATATTCCTTTCCAAAACTCAACAACTACATGTACTCTAGATTGGGTTACATTTTTCCATGAAGTAATTACATGCCATCTATACCGACTTAACTTTCTCTTTGTCTTATCATGTGAATGCATTTTCTCGCCATTTTCTGAAGGTCTGGGAGATTTGAGAGAAACATTTGGAGAATGTCCTCCTCCCTTCCAGTTTTGGCCAAGATTTCAAGAAGGAAAAAACCTAAATGTTCTTGAATGAAGAGAGAAATATTTATCTTCTCAAATGTTTCGCCTCTTTTTAAAGTTTCCAATTTCCAAATATGTTCATTCCAAAGACCAAAACTATCTGTACTTCCTTAACCAAAATACTACATTTTTTTTTTCATTTAACTGTCCTCCAGGCAAAATGATAAAGTTAATAGACCACCTTCTTTCATCTCTCTCTTTTTTTTTAAAGGCATGCGCCACCACACCCGGCTCTATTGTTTATTTATTTATTAGAGTCAGAGAGAGAGGGAGAGAGAGAAGAGAGAGAGAGAATGGGCACGCCAGGGCTTCTGGTCATTGCAAATGAACTCTAGACACATGCGCTCCCTTGTGCACCTGGCTAGTGTGGGTCCTGGGGAATCGAACCTGGGTCCTTTGGCTTGGCAAGCCATCACCTTAACCGCTAAGCCATCCCTCCAGCCCTCATCTCTTTCTTTTTTAACATGTATGTTCACATGTATGCACGTGCACATATATGTGCAAGAGGTCAGAGGACACCCTCAGGTGTCATCCTCAGTAACACTATATATCTTTTCATTTTCAGTTCTTGGCTTTTCGAGGAAGGGTCTCGCTCTAGCCCAGGCTGACCTGGAATTTACTATGTAGTCCCAGAGTGACCTTGAACTCACAGCACTCCTCCTACCTCTGCCTCCCAGATGCTGGGATTAAAAGGTTTGTGCACCACACCCAGCTCTTTTTTTGTGTGTGTGTGACGGGGTCTCTCATGGGTTTAGAGCTCACTAAATAGCTTACACTGGCTGGCCAGAGAGTCCCAGAAAGCCTACTCTTCCCATTCCCCAGCCCCAGGGATTAAAGGCACACACAATTATGCCCAACATTTTTTATGTAGTTACTGGGGATTGAACTCAGGTCATGCCTGCAAAGCAAGCACTTTACCAAGTGAACTATCTCTCCAGCCCTTATCTTTCTGTGGTTATCTTGGCCCTTTCTAAGCTTATCAATGCTCAGGTGGCTCTCTGGGGGCCCAGGTTTATGGCTCAGTAGCTGGATCGCTCCCCTCAGGCTCAACCTATGTTCCAAATCTGCAGGGCATGGTGGAGAGAATTAAAAAGTTTAAGAAATTCATATGCCTACAGGGGGCACAGTATCCTAGTGATGCTTATCTAGCACTTTCCAAAATTGTCATATGTTTAGAAAAAAATGTTCTAAAATACTACCTGTGTATCATGCATGCATGCACATGTTCATACGTGGGTGTGCGTGCACACACACACACACACACACACACACACACACAGAATCTCCTAATGCTTGAAATTCTAAGACTGTCCATGGAACATAACAAAAGAGGGGCTGGAGAGATGGTTTAGAGATTAAGGCACTTGCCTGGGAAGCCTAAGGACCTATGTTGGAGTCCCCAGGACTCACATAAGACAGACGCACAAGGTGGCATGTGCATCTGGAGTTTATTTGCAGTGGCAGGAGGCCTGTTGTGCCCATTCTCTCAATCTGTCCTCCCCCAAATAAATAAATAAATAAATAAAATATTTAAAAAGAGAAAAAGAAGAAAAGAGAGGCTAAAGGGATGGATTAGGTGAGAGCTTGCTATGTGATCATGAAGATCTGAGTTCAATTCCCCTTCCCCATGGAAAAATCCAGGTGTTAGCTGCATGTCTGGAACCTCAGTGCTGAGAGGGCTGGAGACAAGAGAATCACTTCTTGGGCAGTCTAACTAAACAAACGGGGAGCTGTGCATTCAGTGAGAGATCCCATCTCAAGGAAGGAACACAGAAGAGTGACAGGGAACGCTTGACGTCCTCCTACGGCCTCTGAATATGTGCACACAGGGCGCATGCATCTTCACACACGTGTGTATACCACGCACATATACACATGCTACACATATACGCACAAAGAACATGACCAAAGAATTTCCGTCTTCAAATTTCTTCAGGGAATAGATTACAGGTAGGAGTAAACTACTCGTCTGTGTTCAACAAAATCTTAGCTGCCGCTCCTTCCGTCTTCGCCAGCTCTTCCACGCACACCATATCCAGCTCTGATCCTAGACTGTACCTCTCAGAAATCCAGCACCTGTCCAAACAGACTGGGCAGGAGTTTTGATCATGTATCAGCAGGAAGACTGGGGGAATATACGCCTACATATGCCCATTAAAAATACACTCTAGTACTGTGAGCCAAGCCTTTAATCCCAGGACTAGGGAGGCAGAGGTAGGAGGACTGCAGTGAGTTCAAGGCCACCCTGAGACTACATAGTGAATTCCAGGTTAGCCTGGACCAGAGTGAGACCCTACCTTGAAAAACAAAACAAAACAAAAATACTCTCTAGGGCTGGAGAGATGGCTTAGCAGTTAAGGTACTTGCCTGCAAAGCCAAAGGATCCGGGTTCAATTCCCCAGAACCCACGTAAAGCTAGATGTACATGGTGGCACATCTGTCTGGAGCTCATTTGCAATGGCTGGAGGCTTTGATGTGCCCATTCTCTCTTTCTCTACCTGCCTCTCTCTCAAATAAATAAACAAACAAACTCTACATACATGTTTAAAAACAAAACAATTAAGATAATATAATAAAATAAACTTTTTTTTTAAACTCAATGCAATCAGGGGTCTGTTTCCAGACTGTACCTTAAATGAACTAGGTGACTATTTCCTTGTGGGAGGTAAAATTCTGAAGATGGGTACCCCAGATTACCATTCACTGCTTATTTAGTCGACACTAGTCTAGGTACTGCTGTGGAGGGGTTTTAGTCCCAAGTGAGTTTATGTTAAAATATTGGGGGTTAGGGGGCTGGAGAGATGGCTTAGTGGTTAAGCACTTGCCTGTGAAGCTTAAGGACCCTGGTTCAAGGCTCGATTCCTCAGGACCCACGTTAGCCAGATGCACAAGGGGGCGCACACGTCTGGAGTTCGTTTGCAGTGGCTGGAGGCCCTGGCACGCCCATTCTCTCTCTGTCTCTCTATCTGCCTCTTTCTCTCTCTTTGTCACTCTCAAATAAATAAACAAAAATGAACAAAAAAATTAAAAAAAATATGGAGGTTATGGCTGGAGAGATGGCTTAGTGGTTAAGGTGTTTGCCTGCAAAGACAAAGGACCCCGATTTGATTCTCCAGGACCCACGTAAGCCAGATGCACAAGGAGGCATATGCATCTGGAGTTCATTTGCAGTGGTTAGAGGTCCTGGCATGCCCATTCTCTTTCTCTCTGCCTTTTTTTCCTTTCTCTCAAATAAATAAATAAATAAAAGTTTTAATTAAGATAATGGAGGGCTGGCATAATTGAGTTCTTTTTTTTTAATTTTTTTTGTTTATTCATTTGAGAGCAACAGACAGAGACAGAAAGAGGCAGAGAGAGAGAGAGAGGGAGGAGAGTGGGTACGCCAGGGCTTCCAGCCACTGCAAATGAACTCCAGATGCATGTGCCCCCTTGTGCATCTGGCTAATGTGGGTCCTGGGGAATTAAGCCTTGAACTGGGGTCCTTAGGCTTCACAGGCAAGTGCTTAACCGCTAAGCCACCTCTCCAGCCCTAATTGAGTTCTTTAAAAGAATACTTTTTGGGCTAGAGAGATGGCTCAGTGGTTAAAGGAATTTGCTTGCAAAGCCTGGAAGCCCATGTTCAATTACTCAGTACCCACATAAAAATTGATGCACAAAGTGGTGCATGCATCTGGAGGTCATTTGCAGCAGCAAGAGGCCCTGGCACCCCCATATATACACACACACAAACATATACACACACACACACTCTCTCTCTGTCAAGTAAATAAATATTTTTAAATCCATGTGCTCTGAATGCGTGGTCCTCAACTGATGACAATTTGGGAATTAGATCCTCCTGGAGGCAGTGTATTGTTGGGGGCGGGCTTATGGATGTTGTAGCCAGTTTCCCCTTGCCAGCGTCTGGCACACTCTCCTGTTGCTGTTGTCCATCTGATGTAGGCCAGGAGGTGATGTCCAGCCTCTGCTCATGCCATCGTTTTCTCCTGCCATCCTGGAGCTTCCCCCTCAAGTCTATAAGCCAAAATAATCCCTCTCCTCCCATAAGCTGCTTTTGGTCACATGCTTTCTGTCAGCAACTCTGGAAGGTGACTGTAACACCATGCATACTGAAACAATTTTCCTCAGCTGATGGAAGAAGCAGTTGAGGAGATTGCCCATGTAAGAACGATGTGGGTGATGGCTGGCTCTGAAAATGGAGAAAACTCATAGAAGGAACAAATGAAAGTCTAGAGCAGCCGATGACAGAAGTGGATTCTTCCCCAGAGCATCCAGATGAGAGTTTAGCAGAAATGAGCGTCTTGATTTCTCTCTACCTTATGGGGTCCTAAGCAGACAGGCCAGCCAAGCCCACCTGAATTTCCATGACCTATGGAATGACAGAAACCTGCAGGTCACCTGGGATGTTGTTCTAACCTCCTCAACGTGGTCCTTAACTCCACAGCCATAGAAAATGAAGACATGTCTTCAGTGTCTCCCTGTCTCTAAATAAAGGTTATAATATCCGGCTATGCCTAAGAAACATCCCCAAGGCAAATGTTCACAAGATGTAATGTTTCGAGTTCAACTGAAAAGAAATGCACTAAATTATTGCCAAATGCCGTAACTTTCATATTAATTGCAATCCTCAGCGAGGTTCAGTTGAGGACAATTAGACTCTTTAATCCTAGTTAGGTTTGCCTTGCCAGTTTCACTGCAGTTGCAGGACAGAGCTAACTTTAGAATTCACGTCAGAAGGGTCGAGAGCTTGGGACTGTTGCTTCAGGGGGACGTGATTTAACCCGTAACCTTTTCAGTTCACCAAACAACAATGTTGAATGTATCGATGAGCCTCTGGGTCCTGTATCTACTTGTCAAATTTGACAGTGATTTTTTTTTTTCTTTAGCTTCATGTCTCTTTTGGAAAACCTTGACCTTCTCCTAGGAGAATCTATTGAAATCGGGTAAGCTATTTATGATCTTGAGAAAGTCACCGGAGAAGAGGCAAAATGGATCATGCTTGCTTTCATACCACTGATCACTTAGATAAGAGAAAGCCTCGGAGCAGGTCAAAAATGTTCAGAGCACATAATCTTCCCCAAGTAAATGGTGTCGTGAATGGCGCTTAGCCTGCTAGCCCAGATTTTTCCTGTTCAGAACAAGAAGTAACTGTGGAGCACAATTCAAGAGCAGACATAGTTTAAACAAAGCGACATGGGAAAGAGGAAGAGGAGATAGCTCTTAAAGAAGAAAGAGGTTGTAGACAGAGCCAGAACATTCGATTCAGGATTCCACTTTCCATACAGGATGAGCAGAGGGTAGTAGAACTTGGGGGTGAAAACTGGGGGTATAGTTCAATAGGCCTTTGCCTTGCCTTTAAGCCCGAGGACCTAAGTTCAATCCAATCCCCATTAAAAGAAGCCCTTGGTGGTAGTGTCTAGCAAAGTTGGCAAGTTCAAGTCCAATGAGAGATACTTTCTACAACAAACAAACAAACAAACAAAAAAAGTGGACAGTTCCAGCAAGCTGTTGGTCCCTGATGGCCCCAAAACATTATAGGCTGTTGCCAAGGCTCTTGGTTGCCCACTAGAATTAGATGGTAAGACCCTATTACTGAAGGCATCACATGTGTGGGCTGCAGGTCACACAGAAATCAAACTGGAGCTAATCTGGAAAATCCTGCTGACTAGCTGTCATGATGCTAGAAAGAGATATGCGGTCTTTTTGGAGAGAAAAGTCATCAAGTGTCTTAACCAGAAGTGGACCCCGCAAGTTCTACAGTGAGCCAGACAGATACGCCAACTGATGCAGGAGTGCCATGTCTGTTATGGGGAAAACCAACTGCTCTCTGAGTGGACTAGAGGCCTGCTCCACTGGAGAGAATTCCTGCCTGGTACTGAAAATCAAAAGCCTATAGCTGGCCAGGTCACAAGCCCTGGGAGGAAACTGCTACTGTTATCTGGCTATATGGAGATATTATGCCTACCAAAGTACCCTCTGCTAGCTATGGTTACGCCCATCTATTCATGTTACTCCCACTGTTGGTTAGTGAAGCTTCTCTTTTCAGATGGCACTCATCAATGGGACCACTCAAAACAACACCAAAGTGTGAGAAGAAATGACAGTGATGTGTTCAGTGCTAGGTAAGACATCTCTGTCACATCCTCCAAGGCTCAGAGAAGAGGTAGCTGAAAGAATGTAAGAGCCAAAGGAAGGGGAAGAGTGCTTTTGCAATACAGTCTTCCAGACACAAAGTGGCCTTGATATTCATGACCTCACAGTGGCTGACAGTACCTATACCCATGCACTGCACAACAGGAAGGGGAAAATGATGGCATCAAAACAGAAGAGAAACTAGTTGAAAGAAGAAGGGATTCAGTGGAAGGAAGAGCCTAGAGGGGGAAAAGATGGGTGGTGGGAGAGAATTATGATTATGGTACATTGTCTATAGGTATGGAGGTCAATGAAAGGTTAAAAATGGTGGACAGCCGCCAGGCGTGGTGGCGCACGCCTTTAATCCCAGCACTCGGGAGGCAGAGGTAGGAGGATCGCTGTGAGTTCAAGGCCACCCTGAGACTCCATAGTGAATTCCAGGTCAGCCTGGGCTAGAGTGAGACCCTACCTTGAAAAACAAAACAAAACAAAAATGGTGGACAGTGCCAGAGGAATGACACCTGAAGCTACTATCCTTTGGCCTCCACAAGCACACACCATACACACACACGCACGCACGCATGCACACACGCACCCACATACAAAATACCACATGGCCCCAGGCAAATGCCTTAAAGTCCCTGAGCCTCAGAGACCTACTGTCAAACAGGTTAGCTTTTCAGTGTTAGCATGAGGCTGGAGCATGGAACACTCCTTTACTGATGACTGTATTAGGAAGAGGCAACCTCAGCCTCTGCTCTTGTCCCCGAGTCCCCAATAATCGTCTGCTCTAACAGATATGGCTCTGTTGGCTAGACTACCAAGCATCACATTCAATGCCAAGGACTAGGGGATATCTAGACCAGTAGTCTACAGCAAGGGTGGCAGGAGGGTACGTACTATACCCACAGAAGGAAGGGCCTACAGGCAACTGTCCACAAATAAAAATGTCATCCTAAAACAATCCAATTTTCTGGCCTAATCAGTTGACAATGACTTGGCCATGGAAGATGATCTATTTTTCCAGCATGTCCAGTTTCTTGGCTTTCCTAAATCATTAATTATGGCCATGTTTTCCCAAGTGTGGAAATTCCCCTTGCACAGATGCAGCCATTCCTGGCCAACCCTCCTTTCCTGAGAAGTCTCCACAGCACAAAAATATTTTTTTGTTTTCCCCAATTCAAAGGGAAAATTTCCTCACTCTTTTCTCCCCTCCTCCCTTAAAGCCCTCTGGCAATTTCCAGGAATCAAAGTCAACCAGCAGTATCAAGATCACCACAGAGCCTTTTGGCTGCCCTACATCGAATATGACAAAAAAGAATCTGAGCGTCAAATTTCACAGTATAAACCATTTCGATGTTTGTTTGTTTGTTTGTTTTTCTGTAACTTTCTTATGTGAGAGAGAGAGAAACTTGGTGTTCCAGGGCCTCCAGCCAGTGTGATAGAATCCAGACGCTTGCACCACCTTGTGCACAGGTGTGACCTTACGCTTGTGTCACCTTGTGCATCTGGCTTGTGTGGGATCTGGAGAGTCAAACGTGGGTCCTTATGCTTCGCAGGCAAGTGCCTTAACTGCTAAGCCATCTCTCCAGCCTTGATGTGTTTCTTTTAATCAAGGTAGTCAATGCAATGGAAATCAAAATCTGCCCATTCCCACCTAAGAATGTGCTTCTAAGACTTGAGTGCTTCCATTAGCAACAACAGTGGCCAGAGTGATTAGTGTCACATCTGGATCCGGTTGCATTACATGAAACATACTTCAGACATGGAAAAGCCTTCTATAAATACAGGCATTCAGCACCCAACCAGATGCCTCTACAACCTGTATTAATTATTCAAATAGCGAAAATGTTGGACAATACATCAAGGTTACCATATTCGTGGCTGGGGCTTGTGGTGCTGGGCTGATCACAGGAAACCTAGGGATATTTTATTCTTTTTCAGAACACTCATCAGAGAAGCTTTTCTGTTCGGGAAACTAAATTTAGTTGGTGGGTAATAAAATGATGAGTCAGATGTGTGCCCTCCAGGTCTTTATGACCTAGTGAAGAAGGCATGGTACCTGCCCTGGTTCTCAGTGGGACAGTTTCTTCTTTCTCCTGGGGTCTTTGGCAATGTCTGGAGGCAGTTTTGATTATGAGAACCGGAAGTGTGTGTGTTGGGTGGAGGGGGGTGCTACTGGAATCCAATGTAAAGGAACAAGGACTCAGGTAAACAGCTAATTATACCTAAGTCAGCCTCCCACAACAGAGAATTATCTAGTACCAAAAGTCAATAGTGTCAAGGCTGAGAAACCCTGAACTAGCTATATTAGCTAGAATAGAGGACTTGTTGATTGATTGCTTAATTGATTGATGGGTGTTGGTCCACAAGGTAAATGACTTTCACCCTAAGACCTCAGCCACTTTCAATTTGTGCCTGTGACTCATTACATGGCCCACATGAATACATTTACATAGGTACTGAACGAAGCATGAGATAAAGTGTCATGAGAAAACGTGAACAGTAATTCAGAAGGAATTATTAAGAAGATAAAATTTGTACTGGGGAGCCGGGCCTGGTGGCGCACACCTTTAATCCCAGCACTTGGGAGACAGAGGTAGGAGGATCACTGAGAGTTGGAGGTCAGCCTGAGACTGCAGAGTAAATTCCAGGTCAGCCTGGGCCAGAGTGAGACCCTACCTCGGAAAAAAAAAATTATACTGGGGATGGTGTGCCAGTGACAGAGTCCTCACCCAAGGCCTCCACATGCACGCACACATGTACACACACACACACACACACACACACACACACACACACACTAAGAGAATAGTTAAGAGCCATTTTTAGTTGGTGGTTACTGAAAACTGAAGTTATATCTTTAAATTAGAAGATGTTAAAGGGAAACATGATTTAATTTACTAAAGTTATTTAGCACATCTTTTTAAAGTAAAACAGTGACAGTCTAATAGTTTAGTGTCAGTGGCATAAATAAAGCTATTACTGCATGGAAATCTGAAGTTTTGATTAAGTAATTACTTTCTATTGTAATGTGTGGGTTACCCAGGAAATACTGGCTTTCTTCTTCTATCTACATGACCTGTCTGTTCTCTGTATAAGTTCTGGAGTAAGTCAGAAAATGGCATGTAATTTTCTATTAGTATTACTCAAATATAACCCATTTTAAACAGAAATAACTAGAATAATCTTCTATTTGTATAATTAACATCAATGTCCTCTGAATTTAATGTAGCTGTCAAAACCATAATGTTCCTGATTTTTGCAACACAGAGGAGAAAAACTTAGAAAATTAACAGTCAAATTTTCACCCCCAAGTGAATTTAGTGAAGTATGTTTAGGAGCAAAAAAGAGAGTATTAATCATTCAGTTTCACAGAGAAACAATTAAACAAGTAAAAATTTCTTCATCCCTGTAAGACAAAAATTTTGTGAAGAATGGAGTTCCTCAATCAACGCATTGTACTAAAAGTGCATATTCTAAGCACCAAAATTAGAAAATTGAAAGAACAGAACAGACTGGGGCGTTGCTCACTGGCAAAGCACTAGCCTAGCGTGCATGAGACCCTGCGTTTGTTCACCAATAGTGCAAAAAGACTCACTAAAACTTGGAGCAGGGGAATATTTAATATGCACATAAAGAGTGCTCTAAGTAGTGAAAATGGGCCTCTCATTGTTGCCTACCTTTGCTTACAAGACAAAGTGTATCCCTTCTTCTTGTAGGAAAGCAGGCTTAGCTAAGCAAGACTAATGCTCTTTGCTAAATATTGAAAGGGGAGTTTTTATTGAGGATTATGCTTTGCTTTAGTGATGGGCACAGATTTTTCCAGAACAGCAGGCAGAATCTCCTATACCAGGGCTAGCGCAATTTCCGTAATCTGGGCACCCTGCTGGTCTGGCTTCCTGCTATGGCCTTATTGGCCTCCCACTTCACCTACTTGAAGTCTAACATGACCAGAGTCTCTCCACCTCTTCTCCATGGAAAGCTATCATCATGTGAACGAAACATATTGCCAAGATATGGAAGTATGAATTGGCACGGAGTTCTGCTCAAAGAAATGTTAAGTTTGGTAGTTTTGCTGGGATGCTTGCCACAGGGCAATAAACACTGGGAATGTGAGCATCAAAGGCAAAATGAGTGGAAGTGTTTTGTTCAGCCTCTAAAGTGCTTGACAAAATCTTAGGTTTTCCTGTATTTCCTATCCCCGGGATGATGTCCAAATATCTAATAACTGGCGTGACATGGGCACTGATCAATCAAAATAGATGTCGGAGCAACCAGAATGCACTAAGTCAGTCAGAATGCCCCAACTATTATGCACCAGCTAAATGACAACCCTGATTACTTAACATGGTCATGAGCCTCAGTTTAAAGTTAATTTGTAAACATTAGGAAAACATACTTTACTGTACAATGTTTTAATATATCTGCATTGAGGTTTAGATCATGTACATCCATATAAAATAAAGTATTCTATTGAATTAAAAATGTTGTAATTGTGGGCTGGAGCGATTGCTAAGTGGTTAAAGTACTTGCCTTCAAAGCCTAAAGACCCAGGTTCAATTCCCCAGGACCTGTATAAAGCCAGATGCACAAGGTGGCGAATGTATCTGGAGTTCATTTGCAGTGGCTGGAGGTCCTGGTGTGCCCATTCTTTTACTCTATCTGCCCCCCCTCAAATTAATAAATAATTTTTTAAAAAGAGTGTTATAATTACTTATCAAATGAGAATTGTAGTTCCCTTCATCATAGCTTTTCAGGTAATAGGTATTTTTTAAAATTCGGGTTTGGGTCTCTTTACTGGATTATCAATAAGACTATGCATAATTGCCCAAATGTACATCACATTATTTAAAATTCTAAACTATCACAGCACACAGGAGTCCTTGGTAGGAGAATCTCAAATTCAAAGCCAGCTTGGGCCACACAGTGAGCTCTAGGCCAGCCTTCACTATGTAACAAGTCCTTGTCTCAAAACACACAAGCAAACAAATCAATATGCAGGAAAGGCTTTATTTCCATGTCTGAAATGCTATTCCTCTCATTTAAAGAAAATATGTTAT
This sequence comes from Jaculus jaculus, assembly GCF_020740685.1. Lineage (NCBI taxonomy): Eukaryota > Metazoa > Chordata > Mammalia > Rodentia > Dipodidae > Jaculus > Jaculus jaculus. The sequence continues at coordinate 92,229,954 of NC_059111.1, read as the reverse complement.
TTGCTTTATTTAAGAAAGAGAGGGTGGGGAGAGAGAGAGAAGAAAGGACAGGATTTTTTTTTTTTTTTTTGTCATTGGAAAATGTCAAAGTTAGGTTACATGACTGCTCTGGAAAGATACACCCATGAAAAGCAAACTTGAGTGTGCTCGCCTCATGTTAATCTTTAAATCTCTGCTGTGAAGTTTACCTGCTTTTGTTATGGTGGTAATGCATCATACCAGAAGGACAAAAGTCTCTCTGGCCACCATCCTCATTTTGTGTAGAATCTGAGACTTCTGTGAGCGTGCCAGCTAAAACAGAGAAGAGGTGGATAGGAAACACTCCAAAGAGATGCGGAGCTGTCCAGCGGTCTGAGCATAGAGGCTAGGCCCAGCCTCTCAGCCTTACTGTGGCCATTTAGAACAAGGATTCAGCTAGGTCATTTTGATGAGCAACAGGAGTGTGTATGCCTACATGTACATGGTAGTTTTCTCTTCTCTAAGGTTTCAGCTACCAAAATCAGCCATGGTCTGAAAATATGAGATGGAAAATTCTAGAAGTGAATAATCCATACATTTGCAAATTGCATGTCAATCCGGCTAGCATGATGGAATTTCATGCCAGCTCATTCTGTCCCTCCTGGGATGTATATCATCCTTTTGTCCAGTGCATATGCGATGTATATGGTACCTGCACATGAATCAATTAGCGGCCACCTCGGTTATCAGATGCAATGTCATGGGACCACAGTGGTTTTGTTCAAGTAACCCCTTATTTTACTTGGAAATGGCCCAAAGACAAAAATGTAGCAGTGCTGGTAATTCGACAGTGCGAAGAAATGCCATTAAGGGCTCCCTTTAAGCAAAAGGATGAAATTTCTTGACTTGAATTGAGAAAGAAAACAATGCATGCCAAGGTTCCTGAGACCTAAAGTAAAAACAAATTTTCTGTCTATAAAATGCTAGAAACCTAAAAGAAAATTTGTGTCATTAGTTTTGCTATCATACCATAATGTAAATTATGACTATAGTGGATGATAAGTGTTTAGGTTAAGTTGCAAAAAAGAACTAAGTGATAAGGATTGGTACTATTTGTGGTTCCAGGTATCCACTGGGGTCTTGGGATATACTTTGTGTATAAGAGGGGATGACTGTACAGATGCATGGACATCTATATGTCTGTGTGTCTGTCTGTCTGTCTATCTATCTATCTATCCTCTTCCCAAGGAGAACTTTCCTGCTTTATATATTGCTTTCCACTTTAAATAGTGTAGATGAATACGAGAGAAATACTGTGTGGGAGAAGAACAGGAGACTTGAAGAAGGCAAAAATAGGAGTATCACACTGTACAAATAGTCTTTCAGCCTGTTAATGTCAAGCTATTTTGCAAACACTCACACACAGGCACACGCTTATTTTTTTTAATTTTTCAATTTTTTCAAATTTGAGACAGAGAAAGAGAGAGAGGGAGAGAGGATGGGTGTGCCAGGGCCTCTAGCTACTGCAAACGAACTCCAGATGCATGTGCCACCTTGTGCATCTGGCTTATGTGGGACCTGGAGAATCAAACCTGGATCCTTAGGCATCATAGGTAAGCACCGTAACTGCTAAACCATCTCTCCAGCCCAGTTTCACTATTTCTTTTGCAATCAACAACAGTCATTTTTAGCATACCATTTTGGGGAAAAAAATGCCATGTATTAGCATAGAAAAGTTTCCCAGAGTCAGGTATGATGGCGCATGCCTTTAATCCCAGCACTCAGGAAGCAGAGGTAGGAGGATTGCCGTGAGTTCGAGGCTACCCTGAGACTACATAGTTAATTACAGGTCAGCCTGGACATGAGTGAGACACTACCTCACTCCCCGCCCCACCAAAAAAGAAAGAAAAGTTTCCCAGAGTATAACTAACTTAAAAATTCAAATAAATTATGTTTGTTCTTTATAAATTTCCTTGATCTTTTTCTCTTTGCATTTGACAGATAATGCATGCCCACTTCACTAAGGTTCTAACAAAAATCTTTTTTATTGATATGGGGAGGGGATATGATGGAGAATGGAATTTCAAAAGGGAAAGTGGAGGGGGGAGGGTATTACCATGGGATACTTTTTATAATCATGGAAAATGTTAATAAAAATTGAGAAAAAAGGGCTGGAGAGATGGCTTAGCGGTTAGGCGCTTGCCTGTGAAGCCTAAGGACCCCGGTTTGAGGCTCGGTTCCCCAGGTCCCACGTTAGCCAGATGCACAAGGGGGCGCATGCGTCTGGAGTTCGTTTTCAGAGGCTGGAAGCCCTGGCGTGCCCATTCTCTCTCTCTCCCTCTATCTGTCTTTCTCTCTGTGTCTGTCGCTCTCAAATAAATAAATAATTAATTAAAAAATAAAATAAAAATAAAAAAATTAAAAAAATTGAGAAAAAAATAAATAAAAATTAAAAAGAAGAAAAAATATTTTTTAATTTTGTATTTTATATTAAGTGGTTTGATGTCTAGCTATTTCTTCTTATATTTCCCTTTACAAAGGGCAAACTAACATATCCACAAATATCCTAGAGTTGAGAAAGGAAGGGAATTGGGAAAACGTATTGCCTAGCTTCTGCATGGTAGGCAATTAAACAGTATCCCACTTGTACAGATAAAACAAGTAACTATGGAAACACAAATTGCTCCTTAGTACTTTTAATGTTTTAAAACTACAAACTTAAAAATAAATGCTTTTAGCCAGGCAAGGTAGGAGGATCTCCATGAGTTCAAGGCCACCCTGAAACTACATAGTGAGTTCCAAGTCAGTCTGGGCTAGAGTAAGACCCTATTTTGAAAAACAAAAACAAACAAACAAACAAAAAGTTTTCATTTTAAAATTTCAAATTCCATATAGGAAGTTGTCAAATAAATATACACATACAAAAGAGAAAATTTAGGGGCTAAGGAGATAGCTAAGTGGTTAAAGGCCCTTGCTTATACAAAGCCTGCCAATCATGATTCAATTTCCCAGTATCCACATAAAGCAAGACGCACAACGTGGCGCACTTGCCAGGAGTTTGTTTTCAGAAGGAAAAGAAGAGGGCCTGGCGTGTCCATGTACTTTCTCTTTCGCTCCCTCTCCCTCTCTCTTTCTCTACAAATAAATACATAAATAAGCAAAATTGTTTCAAAAGAAAGTTTAAATTAGTCCTCCAAATACATGTATGTGGTCACATACATATTCCAAGCTCAAATATTTTTTTTTTTTTGGAATGCAAAGAAGGCAAAGTAAAATAGTTTTTGGTCCCAATCAGAAATCATTGCATATGCATATATATTTTTTTTCATCCTGGAGATGCAGCTCTACCACTGAGTTCCATCCCCATCTCTTATCTGTGTATTTGAAGATGTTCTCCCCTTCAGCTCAGTGTGACAATAAGTCCTCACTGTGGTACCAGGTCTATCACTACAGCTGGACGCAATTCCTCATCTGTCTTTTCCTAACTAGAGACCCAAGACATTATAAAAGAAATCAGATACAGCAAAAGAGCCTCATTTTTTTTTTTTTCTTTGTGAGAGAATGCCAAAGGTCTAGCGGACAGTCATGTGCTTCCAAGCACAAAGAGGCTTACAAAGGGAAGACGTTGACGCTGGCTTTGAAGATCATTTTATCTCCCACGATTTTGGTGCCTTTAAATATGTCACCTGAATGTGATATTAACATAATCGTCTGCATTTCCAGCTAATGAATGCACCTGCTTCTAAGACGTTATTTTAGCAGTTTTAATGAGCTCTTCAAAAGAGTTTGCCCGGCCTTGCTGCATTGCTAGAGAAATAGCAGCTGTAAGCAACTCACACGCATTCTGTATTCGAATCAAGCTCTGGGAAGGAACATCCATCTACCCATCTGTCTAAGAAAAGGGGAGTGTATCTGGGCTGTAGCTGTGGCCATTGGGAAAAACAGCCGCAATGTGTAGGTGCGCCTGGTCAAAGAAGGTTCTTCCTAGCATGGCTGTAAATGTGTTAAGACTCGGGCAATTTACCTAAGTCCCAATTTTCTCATCTGCATAATGGTATCCACATATAAGCTTGTCATGATTACATGCCACACCTGTTATCAGTGCTCAATAATGTTACATTTTCCTATGTGCATAATGTTTATTCTCAAGAAGATACAATCTAACCAAAGGTCAGAATCCCTTTACGTGAAAAATTCAGGATACGTAAATCCATAGAGACAGTAAGGAAGTTGGTGGTGTCCAGGTTCTGGGAAGAGGGAGTGAGCCTCAAACAGTTAATTACTTGATGGACACAGGGATTCCCTTTTGGGGTGATGAAAACGTTTTGGGCCTAAATATAAAGTGATGGTTGCACAGCATGAAGATATGCCTCTGAAGTGTTTACTTTAAGATGGTTAATTTTGGGCTGGAGAGATGGCTTAGCGGTTAAGCGCTTGCCTGTGAAGCCTAAGGACCCCGGTTCGAGGCTCGGTTCCCCAGGTCCCACGTTAGCCAGATGCACAAGGGGGCACACACGTCTGCAGCTCATTTGCAGAGGCTGGAAGCCCTGGTGCGCCCATTCTCTCTCTCTCCCTCTATCTGTCTTTCTCTCTGTGTCTGTCGCTCTCAAATAAATAAATAAAAAATTTTTAAAAAAGATGGTTAATTTTGCTATGTGAATTTCTCTGTTATGTTCCCCAAGGCATTGGGGACATTGTGAAAAAGGGGACAGAAAAAAAACAAACACCCTGTAAGAACAGAGGATGGAGGGGAGAGCGCTGGAACACTATCTTCCAGACATGAAATGGCCAGCCATTGCATTCACAACCTCACTGAGGCTGTTGCTACCTGTACAAGCAAGACCTGCATAGTGTCATCACGGCTGATAAAAGGGGACAAAGAAAAACAAGGCATGGCCGGGCCTTTGATCCCAGCACTCGGGAGGCAGAGGTAGGAGGATCGCTGTGAGTTCGAGGCCACCCTGAGACTACATAGTGAATTCCGGGTCAGCCTGGGCTAGATCCAAGACTCTACCTTGAAAAACAAGAAAAAGAAAAAAAGAAGAAAAACAAGACATCAAAATAGAAGAAGAGGGCGTTCAGTGGAAGGGAGGACAGAGGAGGATAAGACAAAGGAGTGGAAGGGAATTATGATCAAAATACACGATGTGGTACATGCATGAAAACTGTCAACTAAAACTTTAAAAACTAAAATTAATTAATTAATGAAACGTGTGACTTTAGCTGGATCGAATTCCGTTTGATTGGCTACAGGTTGTAAGACGGTTCTTAGGTGGATAACTGTCCATCAAGACCTATGGTAAGGAAAACCTCTCTCATCTCTTCTACTAAAGCAGTACAGATGGTGACCCCAATGCTAAACCATACCCTGAAACACAGGGAGACTCTCAGCACGCAAGCCCCCGAGTTGTCCTGGAAGCCATTGAGAATTTTTGAACTATAAAGTAGATATCGACATGCTGGAAGTACTTGCTTCCTTTTCATCTACACTTCATGCTTTGGTTTTGTGATCAAATTCATTTCATGATTGTCACTCTTGACTTCAGTCACATTTCCATGACTGTCAGCTACCTTCTCTCCTCCTATAGGCCCCTCCGTGTGATTTCATTGGAAAATGAGTAACCCATCCAAAACTCAACGGATGGGAGATGAAAAGTGAGGCCATTGCTGCTTTTAAAAGTGCACATAGGAAAAAAAATGCACACAGAAGGCACATAACACATCAAATGGTAGAAATGATATCCCTGATTTCAATCTCTCTCTCTCAGATAGCTCAAACACGAGACAGCTGTTAGGAAAACAGAAAGTGTCCAATTCTCTTTTTAAATTTTTATTTCAACAATAGTGAAACAAATATTCTGGCTGGGATGGAAGTAACTGACTCTCTGGCCTCCACACCCCCTAACGTGCCCTCACATGATACTAGACACCAACCCTCCCTCAATATTTTGAACTAGCTTCTCGATGCTTCTATGCTACTTCTATGCTGGAGTACCCATTCAGGAATCAGGCCCAGCTTGGGAATCTTATTAACACAGAGCTGATTTCTAGAATTCCCCCTCCCCCAAGCTGAACCTTCTGGCAATGATGTGCACCCCCACATTCTACAAGGTCCCCTTTATCCAGACTGGCGTGGAACATCTCCGCACTCGGTTGTACCATGTGACCACGGTTCTGCAACCTGGGAAAAGCATCCCCAAGGAGCCCCCCTCCAGTGTTGCCGAGGATGGCCTGCCATCTGTGGCCTCGCTAAGCCCACGTACTGTGGTTCTCCAAGCTGCAGTCATCTCAGGATCACCCTTGACCTGCTGGATCCCAACCCAGATCCCAAGGTGATTCCTGTGCACACTTAGGTTCGAGAAGCCCTGCTTTACCAGATCTACCTGATGGGGCTTGTGCCAGCAACATAACTCACCGCGTCCTGTTCCCATGTTGTATCCGTGCACTTTCCACTTGCAGGCTAGCTCTCTGTGGTGCTCCTAGGGAAACTATCTGTGTTTTGGAAGAGCTCCTACCCAGTGGGCCTTGAAGCGATCTACACGTCTACGGGTTTGGTGGTCACAAGTTTATATAGCACAGCCTCCCATTAAGCAAGCCATACCCACTCCCCTCCAGGTCAGGCTGCCCTCCTTTATTGCCACAGCCCTTCTGTTACCATGTTCATAAATTAGTGTTAAAGAAGGAAATTACCAAAAGGAAAAAAAAAATAGTGTCTATAAACCTGCATAGTTTAGAGCTAAAGAATATGTTAAAATTTTCCATCGTGGAAATTTCCCAGCTACTGGGCTCTTTAGTGTTTTTTTTTTTTTTTTTTTTTTTTTTTTTTTTTCATAGCTGCAAGCAAAGAATGGAAATTTCCAAATGCTGCATCAAGGGCTGCTGTTCTGCTGACTGTCTTGCTCAGCCGGGGTCATCTGCTTCTTTCTCTAAAACATCAAGGAATGCCAAGCTGGGTCTGAGAAAACACACACTTCCTTTGCAGGAAGGAAGGAAGATCTGTGTGCTGCCTCGGAGCTGTGATGAGGGGAGGAGCAGGAGAGGTGACATACCCTACTCCTCCACCTGAACAGCCTCCCCGACTTCTTTCCAGAAGCAGCTGACTGGCAGGGCTTTTTTTTTTTTTTTTTTTTTAAGGAGCCCCTAAGGCGAAAGAACCAGAGACGTTTTAAAGGGAATCAACATTTGTTGAGGTGGTCTCATTTGGCAAGTACTCCACCAGATAGATAAATCATTTCACTTGTACGTGTTCTGCCCAAGGTTAACGTCAACATTTACATTTCTTTCCTATTTGTTTATTTAGTAGACAGGCTCACATGTAGATGTAGCCCAGGCTATATAATCAAGGTTGGTCTTGAACTCCTTTTTTTTTTTTTTTTTTGAGGTAGGGTCTCACTCTAGCCCAGGCTGATCTGGAATTCACTCTGTAGTCTCAGGGTGGCCTCAAACTCACAGTGATCCTCCTACCTCTGCCTCCCGAGTGCTGGGATTAAAGGCGTGTGGCACCGCACCTTGCTTGGCCTTGATGAACTCTTGATCTGCCTGCCTCCACCTCCCGAGTTGCTGAGATTATAGACATGCGCCACTATGCCGAGCTCTAACTCCTGAGGGTGGAAGCTTCAGTTGTTCTTTCAAGTCAAGCCTACCTCATCCCTCATAATTCAGTCATCTGCAAACATACACCTCTTCACTAATGTCAACAACCCTCTTCCTTTCTCTTCCTTTCTTCTTATTAATATTTATTTGAGAGGCAGGCATATAGACAGAACAGGTACACCACGGCCTCCAGACACATGTGCCCCCTTGTGCATTTGGCTTACGTGGGTCCTGGGGAATCGAACCTGGGTCCTTTGGCTTTGCAGGCAAGCGCTTTAACCACTAAGCCATCTCTCCAGCCCAGTTCTGTTTCTGTCTACTGTATCTACATAAAAGATATATTCTTCACAGCTGCTCTTGCCGCCTGAGTTGCCAGGCTCCCATCATTTCCCAAGCGCCGGCCTGTTCCTTCCACCCACTGACGCTGCTCCTAGAGAAGTCTGAATCCAGCAGCTTCGTGGAAGTTTGAGCTAAAGGCATTGGCTTCCGGTGGTCAAGGCCAAGGACCCTGACTGGCTTCGAGCCAGGCAAGATTATTTTGAGACTTAAGCTGTGTGGGTTTTGTCTGGATGATTTTGGGAGTTTTGCTTTTGTTTTTAAATTTGCAGGGGATTTTGCAATCCTCTCAAGAAGCAAGGGTTACCCTTGCATGATTTCTTCTTACTGACATTCCTGTGGTACCAGGAAAAGAGGTCTTTTTTTTTTTTCCTTTTTTGACAACCATGTTTCTATTTATACTTAGCATTATTTATTGAGGCGAGTTTGGTAATAGTGGATTTCTAGCAAGAAACTTTAAAAATATCATCACATGTGCAGGTAAGCACAGCCCCCGTGAGCAGTAGCCAGGCCCTGTATAACATCAGGCCCATAAACCTTCTATTACGGATGGTGAAGGGGGACCTTATCCCTTCCTGAGGAGTTATTGGCAGTTATAGGTTGTTGGGGGATGGTGGTGTAGTCACTGGCATGTTGCATGTACTTTGGTTGTTCATGTGGGAAACCCTAATTAAACTCAGTCAGGGACACGCGCGCACACACACACACACACACACACACACACACACATATACGGGATTCAGTGATTCAGTGAGAAGAGGACAAGAGAAGGTAATGGGAAGTAATTAAGATCAAAATAAATTAAATACAAGTAAAACTTATCAACCCGATTTTGAAAGAAATTACCACATAGTTGCACATGCCTATAGTACCAGCTCCTGCCCCCCCCCCCCACCGAAAGGCTGATTTACAAAGACTGCCAAGAATTCAAGACCAGGGCTGGAGAGATGGCTTAGTGGCTAAGGCGCTTGCTTGCGAAGCCTAAGGATCCATGTTCTACTCTCCAGATCCCACATTAGCCAGATGCACAAAGGTGAGGCAAGCATAAGGCTGCACATGTCCACTAGGTGGCGCAAGCATCTGGAGTTCAATTGCGATGGCTGAGGCCCTGGAACGCCAATTGTCTGTCTTCTCCTCTCTCTCTCTCTCTCTCTCTCTCTCTTGCTCTCTCTCAAAAAAATTCAAGAACAGCTTGGGTCAGTCTGGATTATATATAGAGCGAGATCCTGTTTCAAAATATCAAAGGGAAAGATATTAGGGCATTGAGTAAAGCGATTCCCACACAAGTATGAAGACATGCGTTCAATCCCCAGAACTCATATCAGAATGCCAGGCACGGTGGCATGCACCTGTAATCTTAGCACTGGGGAGGTGGGCACAGGGAATCCACAGTGCTTACTGCTAGTCTAGCCAAGTTGGTGAGTTCTAGGTTCAACAATAGACCCAATCTCAAAAAAAATTAGGTCAAAAGCAATTGAAGAAGACACCTAAAACCAACCTCTGCTTTACATGCATGTATACACTGCACAACACCCACATCACACCTGTGCCCACGTGCATGAGAATACATGTAAGTACATGCATACACATGCAAATGCATCACATGTATGACATGCCAAAGAAACTCAAAGGGGCAAAACAATCACCATATGGACAGTGAATAAAAAATGTGGGATGGAGAGATGGCTTAGAGGTTAAGGCACTTGCCTACAAAACCTAAGGAACCAGGTTCGACTCCCCAGGACCCATGTAAGTCAGATGCACAAGGTGGCACATGCACTTGGAGTTTGTTTGCAGTGGCCAGAGGCCCTGGCATGCCCAAACTCTGTTTCTCTCAGATAGGTAAGTAAATAAATAAAAAAATATTTTTTTAAAAAATCTATCATACCTGTCTTCAATCACATCCATCTTCATAGGTAGCAATGTCATCATGACCGATTTCTTTTATTTGCAAGCAGAGAGAGAGAGAGAGAGAGGGAGAGAGGAGACAGACAGAAGGAGAATGGGTGGGCCAAGGCCTCCAGACATTGCAAACTAATTCCAGATGTATGCACCCCTTGTGCATCTGGCTTATGTGGGTCCTGGGGAAATCAAACTTGGGTCATTTGGCTTCGCAGGCAAGTGCCTTAACCACTAAGCCATCTCTTCAGTCCCCATCATGACCAATTTTAATCTATTTTATTTATATCAGAGAGAGAGAGAGAGAGAGAGAGAGAGAGAGAGAGGATGGGCATTCCAGGGCCTACAACCACTGTAAAGGGACTCCAGATGCATGTGCCACCTTGTGCATCTGGCTTACGTAGGTCCTGGGGAATTGAACCTGGGTCCTTTGGCTTGGTAGGCAAATGCCTTAACCACTAAGCCATCTCTCTAGCCCTCATCATGACCAATTTTAACACCACTTGGTAACAGAGTTGAGGCTAATAGAATGGTTGGCAAGGATATATGTTGCCGGGGGGCAGTGTGGGGGGGAGCATGGTGGTGCTCAAAGGTTGTTTAGTTCAGTGGTTGGTTACATCTGTGGTAATGCTTTGCCTTCAACCCTTAACCGATTCTAACTGAGCACGGGGCATTCTGTCAGAGATGTTTGAATGTGGGTCTAGGTATCATGTGACAGTCTTCATTCCACTCCCCTGGATCTGTCATTAGCTGGAGGATAATGGTCCCCTTAGCCGAAGACACAGATGATTCATCTCTGTGGGCGGGGCTGAACAGACATGCATGATGAATGTTTCTTTCCACTTGAGACCACAGAGAGATGACGTTTTAAAAATTCGTGATTGGAATACATGCTGTTTTAGATTATGATTGATTGCTTGTGATTTCAAACCTGGCCCCGATTCTGTCCCTCCAGCTTCCCTGCTGTCCAGCAGCTCTAATCAAGAGCTGGGGGGTTCTATTTCCTACCCTTGCAATCCAGGCTGGCCTCTGCCTTGCTCTGGCCACTCGAATGCACCGGAAGTCACCGCTGAATCCAAGCCTGAGCCTCAAGTGTGTATTTCCACTTTCCCTCTTGAACCGACGCTGCTAGCTGAGAGCCGGTCAGCATGTGGGAGGATGAGAGATTGTACAGTCAGGAGGAAGTGTCCCAGGGGAGGCCATCCTAGGCCACCCATCCCAGACCAGCCGTCGCTCGGCTCGCTTGCACACTCACGGTAAATGGTAGCCTTTTGAAGAGACTACACCTCGAGGGAGTTTATTGTGAAACAAATAGCAATACAGAGCAATAGCTCCATCCTCGTGTTTGTTTCTGACAGCAAGCAGCTCAGAGTCGTCAGATTTGAAAGCCAGTTCCAACATGGACGCTCATTGCTTTCTTTACGCTAACTGCATACTTTATGGCTAATGTATCTGTCACATTATTTAACTCTTTCTCTCTCTCCTCTTTATTTATTTATTTGCTTATTTGAAACAGGTTTTTTTTTTTTTTGCAGTCAGGTTAGCATTACTGGCAGAAATCACCCAACCAAGAGCAGCTTTCGGGGGGGAAAAAGGATGTGTTTTAGCTTACAGATTCTAGGGGAAGTTCCACGATGGCAGGGGAAAATGGTGGTATGACACCTGGCTTTTCTTTCTCTTTAATGGTAGTTTTATTTTTATTTTCCTTGAGACAGGCTGTTGCTATATAGCTCAGATTGGCCCTGGATTCAAAGTCCTCATGTCTTAGCCTCCTGAGTGCTGGGATTACAAACATATACCACTATGCCCTGCTTCTTAATGGTAAATTAAAAAACAGTAATCAACAACCTATGCTGGGCATGCTGGCACATGTCTATAGTCCCAACACTTGGGAGGCAGAGGTAGGAGTATCACTGTGAGTTCAAGGCCACTCTGAGAGTACATAGTAAACTCCAGATCAGCCTGGGCTAGAGCCAGACCCTACCTCATAAAACAAAACAAAACAAAAAATCAACAACCTATCATTTGCCATATTGGCTCTCAACCTACCCAAGCTCTTTGTTAAATAGGTATTTTTTTAAATTTATTTTTATTTTTATTTATTTATTTGAGAGTGACAGACAGAGAGAGAGAGAGGCAGAGAGAGAGAGAGAGAGAGAGAGAGAGAGAGAGAGAGAGAGAGAGAGGGAGGGAGAGAGAGAGAGAGAGAGAGAGAGAGAGAGAGAGAGAGAGAGAGAATGGGCGTGCCAGGGCTTCCAGCCACTGCAAACGAACTCCAGATGCGTGTGCCCCCTTGTGCATCTGGTTAATGTGGGACCTGGGGAACCGAGCCTCGAACCAGGGTCCTTAGGCTTCACAGGCAAGCGCTTAACCACTAAGTCATTTCTCCAGCCCAAATAGGTAGTTTTTAGTATCTCATTTTTATTTATTTACTAGAGGGAGAGAGAGGAAAAAAAAATGGGCACAGCGGGGCCTCTAGCCACTGCAAAGGAGCTCTAGACACATGCACCACCATGTGAAGCTGGTTTACATCGGTTCTGGGGAATTGAACCTGGGTCCTTAGGCTTCACAGGCAAGTGCCTTAAGCACTAAGCCATCTCTCCAGGCCCCCAAGCTCGTTTTGAAAGCATCAATTGTTCCTTGTTAGATTAGAAAAGGTGAATTCAGAGGAAGGATTGGCAAACACTGACTGCAAAGGCCCAGCTAGGAAACATAGCACGTCGGGCTCTGCAGGCCACAGCCCCTTTGACAACTAGTCAGCTCTGCTGTGGGACCGCTGAAGCAGCCACGGACAACATGTCAACAAATGAGTGTGGCCGTGTTCCAGTGAAAATTAATTACAAAAACAGGCAGTGGACTGGATTCAGCCCACAGGCCGCAGCTTGCTGACCTCTGATCTAGAGCAATATGTAACTATGCAAAAATCTCTTCACCATACCGCAACTTGATTATAATTCATCTCCATCTCTCTGGGGGGGGGGTAGGGAGAGAAAGCACATTGATATTCTGGAGCAGAAGAAAAGGGAGGGGGATGTGGCTCAGGTGGTAGGGTGCCTGCCTACCATATGCAAAGCCCTGGGTTTGATCCCCAACCCTGCAGGAAGCCAGGCATGACTATGGTCCGAGCACCAGGGACATGGACACAGGAAGATCAGAAGTTCAAGGTTATCTTCAGCTACATAGTGAGTTCAAAGCCAGGCTGGGCTATGTGAGACCCTGTCTCAAACACAGCAAAGGGGCTAGGGATGTAGCTTAATTGCTACAGGGCATGCCTGACGTTCAGAAACCCTGGCCCTGTGTACAGAACCAGGCTGGGGCTAGAGAGACGGGGTCCGTGGCTTAAAGTACTTCCTGCATCAGCATGGGGATCCGAGGGGACCTAAAACTCTTAACACGGCCTGATTTCAAATCTCCAGATCCCAGGTTGCTGGGGCACACCTAGAAACCTGGTTGCTACCTAGCATGTTGGAGGACAGCCTGGGCTACTGTCTAAAACAAGCAAACACAGCAACAACAAAACCCAGAAATGCTGGGTAGGGAATTGCTCAAAATGAGCATAACTAAGCAAGTTACATCCCCTCTAACCATTCTCTTCCTCGGCTGCTTGTTTAGCTAATGCCAGAGGCCGCACGACATAAGCAACGTCTCATTGGTTTGGTTTCATTTTCCAGCCTCTAATCTCTAATACTCATTTAGCAGATCCACACTATATGTCACAGTCAGGATGGGGTTCCACTTGTACTTTGCCTGCTTGGAGTTCCCTGAGTGTATTGTGTTATTTCACGCCTCCCTAACTCTGCACACAATGTTCCTTTTGCCTGGAACACTCTTAAGGCCTCTCTTCTCACTGGCTAACGCCTACTCACTGATCAGAGCTGAGCACACGGATACTGCCTCTTGGAAGACTTCTCCCCAAAGCACCTCCACCTCCGGCCACATGCTCTGTCTCTCAGCGTTCATTCTGCCAACCCAACAATTAAAGCGGCACATGCCCTTATGGGACCGGGCACTTACTAAGTGCCCGACACTGTTACACGCTGTCATTGAGCTGAAATTATCGCTCTACTTGTGTCTCAAGCATACATTTAGAAATACTTATTGCCTGCAAAGCCAAAGGACCCAGGTTCGATTCCCCAGGACCCACGTTAGCCAGATGCACAAGAGGGCGCATGCTTCTGGAGTTTGTTTGCAGTGGCTGGAGACCCTGGAGTGCCCATTCTCTCTCTCACCTTCTCTCTCTTACTTTCTCTGTCAAATAAAGAAATTAGTATTTTAAAAAGAAATACTTATTGAGCACTTTGGAACCGTTGAGCAAAAAAAATAACCCCCCCCCCAAAAAAAGATGGACAAAACAGTAATTTGTCATATAGACTGTATGCCCACTGAGGGTTCATACTACAAATTCTTTCTGCAGTGTCCAGAGCAGAGTTTACATGAATGAATGAAAATAGCCAGCGCTCTCAGCCCTTTATATGCCTCAACTCATTAAGCAACAATGTAGGGTAGCCGGTCTAATTATCACCACGTCACATATCAAGAACGGAAGGTGCCAAGAATTCTTTGGTAACTTTCCCAAGGTCACACAGCTAGTATGCAATAGGGCTGGTCCCACCAGCTACTTTTATAAGCACTGGATGAAGGGAAAGCTGGCGTGATTCAGCCTAAATCCATTTCCATCCTGAGAGAAGCATTCAAAGGATGCAGCTTTGAGGATGGGCTGGGCCCAGTGTTGGTGGCTGAGTTCTTGGACTTCATGAGTCTGTTGACGAGAATGCACTCGAGCGCTCAGTGCAGTGAGTTGCCTGCGGGACCTCCGGGATTTGTTCTGTTGTTCACATTTACTCTCATAAAAAAGGTGGGGGAGCTGGAGAGATGGCTTAGCGGTTAAGGCATTTGCCTGCAAAACCAAAGGATCCTGGTTCGATTCTTCAGGACCCACGTAAGTCAGATGCACGAGGGGGCGCATACAACTGGAGTCCCTTTGCAGTGGCTGGAGGCCCTGGCGTGCCCATTCTCTCCTCCTCCTCTCTTTCTCACTCTCCAATAAATAAATACATAAAATTATATATATATTTTTAAATGGCTGTGATGGTAGCAGGGTGCCTGCTAGCCTGGGTGCACTGATCGGTCCTCCCTGTCAGCAGGCAGGATCATGTGACAGAAGTCCATGCTTGCCTAGTCCGATGGACATCTCAGCAAGTGAGCGTTTGGAACCAGACTTCCTAAGACTTTCCATGCAGATGCTGAGCCTGGCTGGGCATACGTGCTTTTTGTAAAAACTGAGACCAGCCAATCACGGTGTGTGTGTGGAGGGGCTGATGAGTAGGAAGAAGCTCTGGAAATTTCTATGGAGCTTTCCTGGGCAGAACACCTCAGTGAGGGAGACAAGGGCAGGGACAGACAAGGACTGGTGTGCAGCCGTCTCAGCCCAGACCTCCTGTTCTGTCGAAAGACAAAGAGCAGATATTTGGAATAGAATTTTGTTTCTGAAACAAATACCGGCTTGGAAAATATTAAAGTTTTGAGCATTAGGACATTTAGGAAAATAAAATGATTGCAGAGCTGCAGGTCTTTAATATTTGTAGTCCCTTTGAATACAAAACAAGCCAGTCTGTTCTCCTTCCCATTACAAATTAGGCAAAGAGGAGGAAGTGATGAGGCATTTCTTGGGAGCGTCCACTGATGGCTAGAGGCGCCCACGGTAGGGCGGGTCTCACAGGTGCGGTGGTTTGACTGTAGAATGAATTCCACAGCCTCGTGTGTTTGTGATCTCCCAGCTGGTGGAGCCTTTGGGAGGTGAAGGCTTGCGGCTTGCAGCATGTCACTGGGGATGGGGGCGGCTGGGATTTTATAGTCAAGGCCACTTGCCAGTGCTTAGAGCTCACTGTCTCCACTGTGTCCCTGCTGATAGGTGACAATATGAGCCAGCTCCCTGCTGGTGCCATGCTTCTTGTGCCATTGTGAAACTTCTCCTCGAAAATAGAAGCTGAGGGGGCTGGGGAGATGACTTAGCGGTTAAGGCATTTGCCTGCAAAGCCAAAGGATCCCAGCTCGATTCTCCAGGACCCATGTAAGCCAGATGCCCATGGCGGGGGGGGCGCATGCTTCTGGAGTTCATTTGCAGTAGCTGGAGGCCCTGGCGCACCCATTTTCTCCCTTTCTCTCTCTATATCTCTCTGCCTCTTTCTCTCTTAAATAAATAAATAAATAAATAAATAGAATATATTTTTTTTAAAAAAAAGAAAATGTAAGCTGAAACACTTCCATAAGCTACTATGGTCAAGTGTTTTAATTTTGTAAATTAAAATATTTTATTATTTATTTGAGAGAAAGAAGAGAGAGAAGAATGAGTTAGGATCTCTAGCCACTGCAAACAAACTCCAAAGGCATGTGCCACCTTGTGTACCTGGCTTACCTGGGTACTAGGGAATCGAACCTGGATCCTTAGGCTTCCCAGGCAAGTGCCTTAACTGTTAAGTTATCTCTCCAGCCATGGTTGGATGGTTTGTCTCAGCCATAAGAAGGTAACTGTGACAGCAGGTTTCCTATTTTCAGTCAAGAGGCATAACCGAGGCCAGATAGAAACCAAGGACTCAAGGACTGGCTTCTCTGAGAAACCATGAGCCCATGCTGAGCTGTACAAGAGTTTCTTCCTGGCCAAGAACCAATCCCTGGACTTCCCCTTCTCCAACAAAACACTGATTGCCTGCCGAGCAAACATCAGAAACGTCCATTTGACCTGTATTCATTTAAAGGCATCTTTGACACATACATTTTTCAGGGAACTGGGTAGAATTCATTGCACCTTACTCTCCAGTTAAAATGATGCAGTTGGGCTGGAGAGATGGCTTAGTGGTTAAGGCATATGACTGCAAAGCCTGAGGACCCAGGTTCAATTCCCCAGGTCCCATGTAAGCCAGATGTACATGGTGGCACATGAGTCTGGAGTTCATTTGCAGTGGCTGGAGGCCCTGGCGTGCCCGTTATCACTCTATCTTTCTCTCTCTCCCTCTCTTTGTCTCAAATAAACAAATAAAATAGATAAATAATTTTTTCTAAAAAGATGCAGTCATTGCATTTATGTACTTTAATACATTAATTTCCACTTGTATCCTTGTGAAAACTTTGCATTTTCCCACCTAGACCGTAAACTCCCTGAGGGTCAAGACCATTTTGTACTTGTTGGACTCTTCCATAAACCAAACATGGCACAGTGCCAGGTGGCAGAGGGGGATGGGCACAGGACCCAGAGAGTTTTGGTTTCTCTCTGCCCCTCCCCCCGCTGCCCCCGTCTCGGGAGAGCTGGTCGGCAGCACTTCGGTCTGAGATACAATTTCTCCGTCCTTAGATCGCCTCACTTGCCTCCCGGTTGTTGGGGAGGATCAAAGATAATGCACGTGAAAGTATTTTGTAAACCAAGGTTTGCTAGAGACTGAAATGTAAGGAATCCTCAGAGAGGTGCTTAGTAAATATCTGATTGATTTTTTTAAAATATTTTTATTTTTTATTTATTTATTTGAGAGCGACAGACAGAGAAAGAGGCAGATAGAGGGAGAGAGAATGGGCGCGCCAGGGCTTCCAACCTCTGCAAACGAACTCCAGACGCGTGCGCCCCCTTGTGCATCTGGCTAACGTGGGACCTGGGGAACCGAGCCTCGAACCTGGGTCCTTAGGCTTCACAGGCAAGCGCTTAACCGCTAAGCCATCTCTCCAGCCCCTGATTGATTTTTAATGATAAAGTATTGTCCTCCCTTTTCTCCTCTGCATCTAGTTCCTTTAAGGTTTTCATTTCTTCGGATTTAATTTT
Organism: Jaculus jaculus; assembly: GCF_020740685.1. Classification (NCBI taxonomy): domain Eukaryota; kingdom Metazoa; phylum Chordata; class Mammalia; order Rodentia; family Dipodidae; genus Jaculus; species Jaculus jaculus. Next base: position 92,212,361 of record NC_059111.1, on the reverse strand, counting down.
ATCTGAGTAGCGAGGCCACTTTGCATCTTCCTGATAGTGTGTGTGTTTTTACCCCATAGTCATCCTGAAATTTAAGCAAAAAAAAGTCACAAAGCCACAGCAATACACACAGACTTGCGGGAGTTGATGCGATCCTACCTGACTGTGGTCTTAGGGGTTTTCTTTTTTTTTTTTTTTAATTTTTTAAAATTTATTTATTTGAGAGCGACAGACACAGAGAGAAAGACAGATAGAGGGAGAGAGAGAGAATGGGCGTGCCAGGGCTTCCAGCCTCTGCAAACGAACTCCAGACGTGTGCGCCCCCTTGTGCATCTGGCTAACGTGGGACCCGGGGAACCGAGCCTTGAACCGGGGTCCTTAGGCTTCACAGGCAAGTGCTTAACCACTAAGCCATCTCTCCAGCCCCTTAGGGGTTTTCTTGTTCTCCTACACTGCTAATGTTGTACCCCAGGCAAGCGTGATGCATGTGTCTTACTGTAGCATAGTTGATACGTGAGAGTGGTTAGAGATGGTTGTTCTAAGTCCAGGCCAGTTGAGAGAGGGAGAAACGTGGTACCTTACGTGGGAGATTTCACAGAGGTGAAACTCTAACAGCCTCTTAGACTGATTCATTCATTTATCGTTTTTGTTCTATACTTATTCTCGGCAAGGAAGACAATCTTGACTGTAATAGAGCTCTACATGCTACATAGAGAATTGCATATAGAATATACATGCAGAAAAATATCTCAAACATCGCCATTTCTCTAAGTGCTTCTGGAAAGTATAAAATTTAGTTCCTGGGCTGGAGAGATGGCTTAGTGGTTAAGGCATATGCCTGCAAAGCCTGAGGACCCAGGTTCGATTCCCCAGGTCCCATGTAAGCCAGATGCACATGGTAGCACATGAGTCTGGAGTTCGTTTGCAGTGGCTGGAGGCCCTGGCGTGCCCATTCTATCTCTCCCTCCCTCCCCCTCTCTCTCTTTCTCTCTTTGTCTGTTGCTCTCAAATAAATAAGTAAATAAAATAAACAAAAAAATTTTAAATTTAGTTCCTTCTAGAGTCCATTCTCTCCTAACGAGAAGAAAAGCAAACAGAAATGCAAAGAAATGAAATAACTTGCATATTCTAGAGATGAGTTTATATTTGATTCCTCCCCTAGTCCTCTGGGCCAAATGTCGTGAAAGTGAAAATAACTAGATTTTGTAGAACTGACAAAAACCAAACAACCAGGAAACCAGCTTGAGTTCTGGTAGGAAACAGCGTCTCTCCCTGAAGCCGTCCAATATTGGTGTATTCAGATGCTATCTATGAAACTTCCGTGGGCCTGTTTCTTCCAAGGTCAGTCATAACGTGAGAGCTATAGGACTTACGTACAGGTTCAAAGCAGACTGTCAACATACCAAACTTGGGCCAGTTGTGAGCTCCACCGAGGACCATATTTCTGAAGTCCCTTTTAAGAGGCAATACTCCACACAGGAATTAGCTGACTTGACACAGTGCATTTTTCTTTTAAAATTTTTCTTACGTACACGTGTACGCTGTGTGTGTCTGGGTGTGCATGCTTATATGTGTGGAGAGCCCACATGGAAGTGCATGAGTGTATAGTCTCCCACTACTTCTCAGAACGTGATTTATTGAGACAAATTCTCTCACGAGACCCAAAGCTCACTAGCCAGGGAGCCCTGGGGATGCCCTCTCTCCTCCTCAAGCCAAGGTGCAAACTGCAATGCCGGGCATTTATGCAGGTGACATGAGTGGGACCCGAACTCAGGTCCTCATGTTTGTGTGCCAGTTTTCAGGGGGCTGGAGAGATGGCTGAGCAGTTAAGGCATTTTGCCTGCAAAGCCAAAGGTCCCCAGTTCGATTCCCCAGGACCCATGTAAGCCAGATGCATAAGGTGGCGCATGCATCTGGAGTTCATTTGCAGTGGCTGGAGGCCCTGGCGTGCCCATTCTCTCTCTCTCTCTGTCTCTTTCTTTCTTTCTCTCTTTCTTTCAAAAAAAAAGTTTTCAGAAGCCTCGGAACCTATTTTCTTGTAGTAACTTGTTATAAAAAGGGTTAAACGTGCACAAAAACAGAAATCATAATAAAAACAAACTCAATTCCCCTTGTTATGAAGCCATCATCCAGCTTTATTTATTTATTTGTTGATTTTTTTTTTAATTTATTTGAGAGAGGGAGAGAGAATGGGCGCGCCAGGGCCTCCGGCCACTGCAAACGAACTCCAGATGCATGCGACCCCTTGTGCATCTGGCTAACATGGGTCCTGGGGAGTCAAGCCTCGAACCGGGGTCCTTAGGCTTCACAGGCAAGTGCTTAACCGCAAAGCCACCTCTCCAGCCCTCCAGCTTTAACTGGCAGCAGCCAGCTGATCTTATAAACCTCTTCTTCCTTTGATGGTAGTGCCATGGGTGAAGCCCACAGCCTCTTTACATTGACCAGGCACACTACCACTTAGTGACACCCGCCAACTCCCAAAGTTTCATTTTAAACAATGTTAGTATTGGGATTTTTTTTTTTTAAAGATTTTTATTGATTTATTTGAGAGTGACAGAGAGAGAAAGAGGCAGATAGAGAGTGAGAGAGAGAATGGGCGCGCCAAGGCTAACAGCCACTGCAAAGGAACTCCAGATGCGTGCGCCCGCTTGTGCATCTGGCTAACATGGGTCCTGGGGAATCGAGCCTCGAACCGGGGTCCTTAGGCTTCACAGGCAAGCGCTTAACCACTACGCCATCTCTCCAGCCCTGGGATTTTTTTTAATTAAAAAATTATTTGTAAGCTGAGAGAGGGAGAGAGAGACAGGCAGACCCAAGAGAATGTGGGTACCACAGAGCTCCTAGCACTGCGAACTCCAGACACACGCGCTACCTTGTATACCTGGCTTTATATGTGGGCACTGGGGAATCAAACCTGAGTAATCAGGCTTTGCAGGCAAGTGCCTTAAATGCTGAGCCACCTCTCCAGCCCAGGAAAATTGTACTCAAACTAAATACCAATACATGTCACTGCTCAAACCTGGTAGCAAGCTTATTTACCTATATTTTTCTCTAATAATTGTATTTTTGACATTTTCTTTCTCACTCTCAAATTTTCTACTCCTGGGGCTTACTGGGGGCCAAATTGTTTTCATAGTCAAACCAGAAGCAAAATACGTAAGAGGAGGATCGGTAGATTTAAAATTGACTAATTTGGGCTGAGAGATGGCTTAGCAGTTAAGGTACTGCCCTGCAAAGCCTAAGGATCTATGCTTGACTCTCCAGCTCTCACGGAAGCCAGACACACACAAGTGAGGCAAGCGTAAGGCCGCACATGCCCACTAGGTGGCACAAGTGTCTGGAGTTCCACTGCAGTGGCTGAGGCCCTGGCACACTAATTCTCTTTCTCTCTCCCTCTCTGTTTCTCTCTCTGAAAATAAAAAATAAAAAATTGACCAATTGATTGATTATTCTTTTATGACACCTAACACGTCACCTGAAGAGCTGAGGAAGAGGGTGACAGGAAGGCAGCCATTTCCACAAGCAGGGCTGGTTCAGTGGATAAAGCACTGAGTACCTGAGTTCAGCTCCCCAGGCCCCGCATAAAAGTTGGAGGACGCTGTGGCAGGTCTCTGTAATCCCAGGAAAGGAGGTAGAGATGGGAGACTTTTCTAGAAGCTCACAAACAGGGCAGTGAACAATAAGAGGTCTGCCTCAAGATCAGGTGAAGGGTGATGACCTACCAGAAAGTTGTCCTCTAACACACACATACACACACACACACACACACACACACACACACACACACACTTTTTACATTAATTTTTAAAATATTTAATTTATTTATTAGAGAAAGAGAGAGAGAGAATGGAAGCACCAGGGTCCCCAGCCACTGCAAATGAACTCCAGACACAAGCACCCCTTTGTGCATCTGGCTTACATGGGTCCTGGGAAGTATAACCTAGGTCCTTTTGCTTTGCAGGCAAGTGCCTTAACCGCTAAACCATCTCTCCAGCCCTAAGTTAATTTTTTTTTTTGGTTTATTTTTATTTATTTATTTGAGAGTGACAGACAGAGAGAGAAAGAGGCAGATAGAGAGAGAGAAAGAGAATGGGTGCGCCAGGGCCTCCAGCCACTGCAAATGAACTCCAGATGTGTGCGCCTCCTTCTGCATCTGGCTAACGTGGGACCTGGGGAATCGAGCCTTGAACTGGGCTCCTTAGGCTTCACAGGCAAGTGCTTAAGCACTAAGCCATCTCTCCAGCCCCCTAAGTTAAAAGTTTTAAAGAAATGATTCTTTGTCTTTTTGCCCCAACAATAGAAGAGGAGAAGCAATTGCTATAAAGGTGCACACAGCAATCACAACACTAAAGGGACAAAGCACCAAGGACAGATATCATAACCCAAACATTTCAAAGTAGGGAGTTGCTTGTGCACAATAGGCTATCTATTTACTTCATGTGTTACCTGATGGTTTCTTGTTCACAATAGGTTGTTTATCTACTTCGATTGTGTTTTTCCCCCCTGCAGAATGCAGTTTGCTTTATAGAATTATTCTAAGACTTATCAAAATGTATGCCAATTTATAGTCAAATCCTACCCATAAGAGTTCTAAAATAATAATCTTAAGTAAGAGACGAACACAATGAAGTTGGGTAGAAGTTTCGTGGCTTTTGTCAAAGCCCTGGCTTCACCTTTTACACTGTTCCCCCCTTGGTTAAAAACAGCAACAGTTTGAGCTAACTGGTAGCTCTTGTACCATTTGCTTAATTTCAGGATCCTTGATTGTCCTTGGGAACAAGTGCACTGCTGTGACCTGGAGTGGAAGGTGTAATTTGGAACCAGAGAAAGACACAAAAGGTCTCTTTCAGAGCAGTATGTTCGCAGAAATATAGAATTATATAAAAAGATGAATAATTTCGCCATGGAAATCTAAAGCTACATTTCCTTTACAAGTCCCTTAAAGAGCCATATAAGAAATTGCACACAACTCAAGCCTTCCATAGAAGAAGGTTTTCAGTCTCATTTAAGACCAAATGCAGGGCACTCGGGAGGCAGAGGTAGGAGGATCGTTGTGAGTTCGAGGCCACCCTGAGACTCCATAGTGAATTCCAGGTCAGCCTGAGCTACAGTGAGACTAGCTCGAAAAACCAAAACAACAAAAAACAAAGAACAAATTCAGGGCTGAAGGGATGGCTTAGCATTTAAGGCGTTTAGCTGCAAAGCCAAAAGATCCTGGTTCGATTCTCCAGGACCCACGTAAGCCAGATGCACAAGGGGGCTCACACATCTGGAGTTCGTTTGCAGTGGCTGGAGGTCCTGGCGGGCCCATTCTCTCTCTTTCTCTCTCTCTCTGCCTCCTTCTCTCTCTCAAATAAAGAAAGAAAGAAAGAACAAATGCAAGTCTGGGGTGATAGCCTAGTTGGTAAAGTCTTTGCTTTACAAACATGAGGACCTGACTTTGATGTCAGAATCCCCATGTAAACAAACAAACAGGCCTGACATGGTGCCCGCACTTGGAAGGAGAATGGGGGGCTAGTGGTCAGCCGGTCTAACCTGCTTGGTGAGTTCCAGACGAACAACTTGTGCATGAGGAAGGTTGCAGTCAGGTTTGCATTGCTGGTAGGAATCACCCAACCAAGGGCAGCTTGTGGGAAAAAGAGGTTTATTTTGGCTTACAGGCTCGAGGGGAAGCTCCATGATGGCAGGGGAAAACAATGGCATGAGCAGAGGGTGGACATCACCCCCTGGCCAACATCAGGTGGACAATAGCAACAGGAGAGTGTGCCAAACACTGGCATGGGGAAACTGGCTACAGCACCCATAAGCCCGCCCCCAACAATACACTCCCTCCAGGTGGCATTAATTCCCAAATCTCCATCAGCTGGGGATCTAGCATTCGGAACACCTAAGTTTATGGGGGACACCTGAATCAAACCACCACAAGGAAAGACATCCATGATTACACACACACGCACACACACATGCACACACGCAGTGGGAATAGTTTTATAATTTGAATGTGAAATGTTCCCTGCAGGTTCCTGTGCCTGAATGTTGGTTCCCAGCAGGTGAAACTGTTTTGGGAGGCCGGGGGACCTTTTGGAGGTGGGCTTACCTGGCCAGCCCATGGAGATGCTAGGGGCCTCTCTGCTTCCTGGGTGCCACCGTGGTGTGACTGACCACCACGTGTTCCATCTATCGCCATGAGCTTTGCCATGCCTTTTGCACCATGATGTACTGGAAGCCAAAGTAAGCCTCTCTTCATTTAAGTTGCTTTGGCCAGGGATTTGTCTCAGGAAAAAAAAAAGCTAACTAGTGCAGACAGGAATCCACAAAATGTCTCATAGTGTTATTTGTCATTCATTTCATGATTTTTTTTTTTTTTTTTTTTGCATTCAGTAGATGTAGAGAATAGTAAGGATAAAGGCTAAATACCTATTATAATTCACTCCCATGTGGGCATTGGTTTTTTTTTTTTTTTTTTTTTTGAGGCAGACTTTCACACTGTAGCCCAGGCTGACTTTGAATCATGGTAATCCTCCTGACCTGGTCTCCCCAGGGCTGAGATTACATGCACTGAGATTCATGTGAGCTTTGGAATTCTGGGATGATAGTTTTCTTCTTCCTCCTCTTTCTATTATTTTTTAATTTTTTTTTTTTTGTTTTGTTTTTTTGAGGTAGGGTCTTGCTGTAGCCCAGACTGACCTGGAATTTCCTATGGAGTCTCAGGGTGGCCTCGAACTCACAGTGATCCTCCCACCTCCGCCTCCCAAATACTGGGATTAAAGGAGTGCGCCACCACACCCAATCTCCTTTTCTTCCAATAGACAGACCAGGAAAGGAATCTGAGAACTCAGTGTGAACATCTCGGCTGGATCCGAGAAGGATCACTTCTAGTGGAGGCTGTGTAAGATAGTTGGCGATGGCTTTGCTGCTGTCTATGGATGATGCTGAAGAAAATGAGGAAAGCAAGCCTCTTTAATTATCACATGCCACCAATGACCTGATCTATTATGTCACTACTGAAAAACTAAATTACATTTCTTCCTCAGCATATCGACTGTGAACCTCTGAGACACAGGTACATGATTATATCAGAAAAAGAAATTGAAGAGAAGAAAACACTGATGGGGAAGCTTTGTACTTTACAGAAAAAGAGCTGGGGGAAAAAATGATCATGTCAGTAAGTGTAAGGAAAGGGGGAAAGAGGAAGTCACAATGACGTATACTAAGTAGTAAACACAAAATGGAAGGAATAGAAATAAATGCAAATTGGAATGAGTTGAATTTCCCTTTCAAAATATCGGTGGGAAGGGGCTGGGGAAATGGCCTAGCGGTTATAGCATTGGCCTGAGAAGCCTAAGGACCTGGGTTCGATTCCCCAGGACCCACATTAGCCAGATGCACAAGGGGGCACATGTGTCTGGAGTTCGTATGTAGTGGCTGGAGGCCCTGGCGTGCCCATTCTCTCTCTCTCTCTCATAAATAAATAAATAAATAAATAAATAAATAAATAAATAAAATGAAAAAAAAGTGTTGGTGGGGAGGGGTCAGGGAACACCACACCTCAGTAGCCTGAGGAGTTCGCTTATTAATTTAAGGACCTTGACTGAGGCAAACCCAGGCTTCGTGACTTTATGGCATCAGTGCAAAAAAGAATTTCAGAATCAGTCAGAATGAAGCAGAATTGGAATTCATTAAATATATTTTCTCATACATTTTAAGCACAGGGGTGAAGAGAAAGAGAGGCACTCTAAAAGAAAATCTTTCCAAAGCATGGGCATGGGCTTTTCTGAGAGTGGCCATTTATTAAGAGGCATTTTAAGCATAGATTTTTTAAAAAATTTATTTATTTTTTTATTTGAGAGTGACAGACACAGAGAGAAAGACAGATAGAGGGAGAGAGAGAGAATGGGCGTGCCAGGGCTTCCAGCCACTGCAAACGAACTCCAGACGCGTGCGCCCCCTTGTGCATCTGGCTAACTGGGACCTGGGGAACCGAGCCTCGAACCGGGGTCCTTAGGCTTCACAGGCAAGCGCTTAACCGCTAAGCCATCTCTCCAGCCCTTAAGCATAGATTTTAAACGTGGAGGTTAAGGAGAGCAGGTGCTTGGAAGAAAAGCAGGCCACATTCTGGGTGGGGTGTGTCCTTGTCAGGGGAGAGCTGCAGCTGAGCGTCTTAGCACCAGCCGTCCTTGCCAGTCTGGTGGCTCTGGAATGATATCTCAAAAGCTGGCCAAGAAACTTCCCTTTTCTTTTCTCTCTTTCTCCTTTTTTTCTTAAAGAAAATATTTTATTTATGGGCTGGTGGGATGGCTTAGCGGTGAAGGTGCTTGCCTGCAAAGCCTAAGGACCCATGTTCAACTCTCCAGGTCCCACATCAGCCAGACACACTAGGAGACACTAGCATGCAAGGTCACACATGCCCACTAGATGGCGCATTCGTCTGGAGTTTGATTGCAGTGGCTGGAGGCCCTGGCATGCCAATTCTCTCTCTCTCATAAAAAAAGTTGCAAATTTTTTTTAAATGCATGTTTTTTGCTTTTCAAGATAGGTGTTTTTAATTGATATTTTATTTTATTTATTTATTTAACAGAAAAAGAGGGAGAGAGAGAGAGAGAGAATGGGTACTACAGGTCCTCCAACCTCTGCAAACGAACACATGTGCCCCCTTGTGCATCTGGCTAACGTGGGTCCTGGGGAATCAAACCAGGGTCCTTTGGCTTTACAGGCAAATGTCTTAGGTGTCAAAGGTGAGATAAGAGGCAGAGGCAGAGGCAGCCCCAGAAACCTGAGGGCCAGCTACTCTTGTGTCTGTGGGGGCCAAGCAGAAAAGAGATCCTGTCTCAGGGGAGTGCTCAGCACTGCAATATCTCTATCACACTGTCCAAGGCTCAGGGTCCATTGTAGAAGAGGTGGCAGAAAGAATGTAAGAGCCAAAGGAAGGGTAGGACTCCTTACAACATGCTCCTCCAGACACAAAATGGCCTGGACATCCATGACCTCACAGTGCCTGACACTACCTACACAAGACCATCATAATATGAGGAAAAGATCATGACATCAAAATAAAAGAAAGACTGATTGAGATGGGGAGGGGATATGACGGAGAGTGGAGTTTCAAAGGGGAAAGTGGTGGGAGGGAATTACCATGGGATATTGTCTATTATTATGGAAGTTGTCAATAAAATAAAAGATTTAAATTTAAATTAAAAAGAGAGAGAGACCCTGTCTCAAACAAAGCGGAAGGTGATGACCAATGCCCAAAATTGTCCTCTGACATCTCTGACCTCTCCATGTGTGTGCCAAGTTCTCTCTCTCTCTCTCTCTCTCTCTCTCTCTCTCTCTCTCTCACATACACACACGTGCGTGTGCAAGAAATCAAAATCAGGAAATAACTGATAGAGGAGATTTCTGCCAGGCAAAGACAAGATCAGGAGCAGCACTTGTATTAAATTCAAAGTGCCTAGTACTCAAAAGGAGAAACGGAGGGACAGGCAGAGATAACTGGATGTCCACATCAGTGCATTTGCTGCGAGTTAGTTTTGGGTGGTCATGTGTCCAGAGTTAAGAATATTAATTTCTATGTCCCAGCTATAGCACTCCTAGGCATATATCCTAAGGACTCATCTCATTTCCTTAGAAGTACATGCTCAAGCATGTTTATTGCTGCTCAACTTATAATAGCTGGGAAATGGAACCAGCCTAGATGTCCCTCAACTGATGAGTGGATAATGAAGATGTGGCACATTTATACAATGGAGTTCTACTCAGCGGTAAAGAAAAATGAAGTTATGAAATTTGCAGAAAAAATGGATGGATCTGGAAAGGATTATACTAAGTGAGGTAACCCAGGCCCAGAAAGCCAAGCGCCACATGTTCTCTCTCATATGTGGACCCTAGCTACAGATGACTGGGCTTCTGCGTGAGAATGAAAATACTTAGTAGCAGAGGCCAGTAAGTTAAAAAGGAGATATAAAGGGAAGAGAAAGGAAGGGAGGAGGGTACTTAATAGGTTGGTATTGTATACATGTAAGTACAATGATTGAGATGGGGAGATAATATGATGAAGAATGGAATTTCAAAGAGGAAAGTGCCGGGGGTGGGGAGGTATTACCATGGGATATTTTTAATAATTATGGAAAATGTTAATAAAAATTGTGAAAATAAAAAATAAATAAATAAAAATATAATATAGTAAAAAAAGTATATTAATTTCTGCTGGGCGTGGTGGCACGTGCCTTTAATCCCAGCACTCGGGAGGCAGAGGTAGAGGATCACCGTGAGTTCGAGGCCACCCTGAGACTCCATAGTGAATTCCAGGTTTGCCTGGGCCAGAGTGAGACCCTACCTTGAAAAACCAAAAAAAAAAAGAATATTAATTTCTCCTTCCCATCCCATCTGTGTTATTTGCAGAACTAGAGATTGAACTGCGGTTCTTCTCATGAACTCAAGTGCTCTACCACTGAGCTGCAACCCCAACCCCATTACAAGTAGGGGTAGACAGTTTGTTTTATTTTTTATTTTTTTATTTTTTTAAATTTATTTATTTAGCCGGGCGTGGTGGCACACGCCTTTAATCCCAGCACACGAGAGGCAGAGGTAGGAGGATCACTGAGAGTTCGAGGCCACCCTGAGACTACATAGTGAATTCCAGGTCAGCCTGAGCCAGAGTGAGACCCTACCTCGAAAAACAAAACAAAACAAAACAAAAAAAAACAAACAAAAAAATTTATTTATTTGAGAGTGACAGAGAGAGAGAGAGATTGAGAATGGGCACACCAAGGCTTCCAGCCACTGCAAACGAACTCCAGATGCGTGCGCCCCCTTGTCCATCTGGCTAAGGGGGGGGTCCTGGGGAACCAAGCCTCGAACCGGGGTCCTTAGGCTTCACAGGCAAGCGCTTAACCACTAAGCCATCTCTCCAGCCCAAGACAGTTCATTTTAAACCAGTTTAGGTTAGTAGGTGGGGCCTGCTAAGGTCTATGTCATGGGAAGCCATTCCTATTGACCTTCCCTCTTTTTTTTAAAAAAATATATTTTTATTTATTTATTTGAGAGAGGGCAAAAGGGAGAGAGAGAAAGGGAGAGAGAATGGCCACTCCAGGGCTTCCAGCCACTTCTAACAAACTCCAGATGCATGCGCCACCTTGTGCATCTGGCTTATGTGGGTCCTGGGGAATTGAACCGAGGTCCTTTGGCTTTGCAGGCAAGTGCCTTAACCGCTAAGCCATCTCTCCAGCCCGGCCCCCCTCCGCTTTCCTCTTTCTCCTGGAATAGGCATATGACAACGGACACTGCAGGAGCCATCCAGCAACTATGACTTGTAGACTGGGGGACACATATGAAAGGTGGCAGAATAGAAAGAACTAAACTCATGGGGCTGGAGAGATGGCTTAGCGGTTAAGCACTTGCCTGTGAAGCCTAAGGACCCTGGTTCGAGGCTCGGTTCCCCAGGTCCCACGTTAGCCAGATGCACAAGGGGGCGCACGCATCTGGAGTTCGTTTGCAGAGGCTGGAAGCCCTGGCGTGCCCATTCTCTCTCTCTCCCTCTACCTGTCTTTCTCTCTGTGTCTGTCGCTCTCAAATAAAGAAAGAAAGAAAGAAAGAAAGAAAGAAAGAAAGAAAGAAAGAAAGAAAGAAAGAAAGAAAGAAAGAACTAAACTCACATGACCTTACAGCCACTAAAGCAGCCCAGAAGCTCCTATCTCCAATTAGCTTTTATGTTTGAGATCAATACATTTATATTTATTGAAGCCAACATTCTTTGAGTACCCTTTTATTGACAGGGACCCCTCATTCCTATGACATACAAATGAACACGAGAAGGTGTAATAATCATCAGCTATTTACATTACAATGAAAGCACAAAATTAAGGTTAAAAAAAAAAAACCCGAAAGACGAGGGGTATTTGAAGAAATGACAACCACAGCGGTTGATTCCTTTCAGAACCTGCTAGAACATGACATCACAGCAAGCCTGTATGTGAAAGGCCAGTCAGGGAACCGAAAGCTCATTGTCTGCACAGATAGCTGAGTATGTTCGTGCTTAGTAAACAGTATATAAACCGTATAGTTATATCTTAAAAGGGAACATGCAACCTTGTATGTGGAATGTTCACAAGATCCAAGTGGAAAATAGTTGGCCATAAAAGGTGAAAGCATATTGTGATAGAGGGGAAGGAAACAGATCTATACTCTCCAGCTTGCTGGCAAAGTGAACCTTGGTAAGTTGTGGAGCCTTTCTGGGCTGCAGCTCTTTTATTTATTTATTTGTTTATTTGTTTGTTTATTTATTTATTTATTCTTTTATGAGAGAGAGAGAGAGAGAGAGAATGGGCATGTCAGGGCCTCTAGCTACTGCAAACGAACCCCAGACACATGCGCCACCATGTGCATCTGGCTTATGTGGGACCTGGAGAATTGAACCTGGGTCATTAGGCTACTCAAGCACGTGCCTTAAATACTAAGCCATCTCTCCAGCCCTAGGCTGCATTTATTTATCTGTTGACTGGAGAATTATAATAGCCAGAATTTCTGTCTTATCTTATTATTATTATTATTATTATTTGAGCTAGGGTCTCATGTAGTTCATGCTGGCATCAACTTTGCTATATATAGCTGAGGATGACCTTGAACTTCTAATCCTCCTGCCTCCACCTCTCCAATGCTGGGATTGTAGATATGTACCCCCATACCCAGTTTATGCGGTGCTAGGAATTGAATTCAGGGTTTCATGCACGCTAAGCAAGCAAACTACCTTCTAGGCCACATCCACAGCCCCAGAAATTTTCTCCGATCTCTCTGATCCTCCCAGTCCAGCTGGCATTTTCTAGCCTGATGTCTACTGACTTCAAACTGCTAGTGTGGCAGGTGACCAGCTCTGGGTGGAGGGGTCAGACCCTCTGATGCCAGTCACTGCTGCACATTGAAAGGGCCAGTGGCAGGCTAGAAGGTTACAGCAGTTCTCAAATTGGTCCCAACTGAGCAGGGAACTCGGGCTGACTACCACAGAGTTCAAGAGCACCAAAAGAATGTTAAATGGATGGATTGTTACTCACAGGAAAAGAAACAGGCACCATGTTTCCAATTATTTTTCATTTCAGACAACAGCTAGCTGTTTCTGCTGGCTGGCACAGTCACTGAACGGAGAACAGTACTGAGTAAGCCCTGAGGAAGAAGAAAGAACGTGGGCCAGTGGATTTTTTTTTTTTTTTAATACAGCCCAAGCTTTATTTTTGCTTATTGCTGGCAAGCTAATGTGAGGGACAGTAGAAAACAATGGACAAAAACTTCGTCATAAGGCTTCAGACAAGAAGTCTTTATAGCCCCTCAAAACCCGACAAGGATCATCTGTGACTTAGGACAGGACTTCTAATTTTAGCTGTTGGTTAGAACAAGAAAAATGCAAATATAAATCTACCAAGAGAAGAGCACAAAACATTTTTGTCACAAAATTAAAATATCGAAGTATTTTCAACACTTAAAAGTGCGTACATTGGGGGCTGGAGAGATGGCTTAGCGGTTAAGGAGCTTGCCTGCAAAGCCTAAGGACCCAGGTTAGATTCCCCAGGACCTACATAAGCTAGATGCACAAGGTGGCACACGTGTCTGGAGTTTGTTCGCAGTGGTTTGAGGTCCTGATGTGCCCATTCTCTCTCTATAAAATAAAATAAAGTAAGTGGGTAAATAGAAACTGGATATGGTGGTACATGCTTTCAATCCAAGCACGCGTGAGACAGATAAAAGAATCATCATGACTTCAAGGTTAGCCTGGACCACAGAGTGAGTTCCAGGTCGGCCTGGGCTACAGTGAGACTATGCCTCAAAAACAAAAAGTACTCCTCTTACTCAAAAATAAGTAAAAAGGGCTGGAGAGACGGCAGTTCAGGCACTTGCCTGCAAAGCCAAAGGACCCAGGTTCAATTCCCCAGGACCCACATAAGCCAGATACACAAAGTGGTTCATGTGTCTGGAGTTCATTTGCAGTGGCTGGAGATTCTGGTGCATCTCTTTCTCTCTCTTTCTCTGCCTCTCCCTCTCAAATAAATAAATATAAACAAATACTAAAAAGATAAGCAAATGTAGCCATATGCACAACAGACAGAGAGCCCCAACTACTTAGGAGCTGATGCAGGAGGATTGCTTGAACTCAAGGGGTTCACAGCTACCCTGAACAACAGTAAGATCTTATCTCAAAACCCATCTCCACCACCAATAACAACAACAACAAAAAAACAAACAAACAGTGCTTGCTTATGTCTGTATTCTTTGTTCAAATCTAGGCAAGCACTGTGATTTATGAAAATATGTGAATGTATTAGGAACACTTTCTTGTATACCTTAACTTAGTTCATATAAGTGAATTACAAACAAATAGGATATGCTATAAATTATAAGTATTCATTACCTTGATATATTCTTTGATCAACAATAATAAAAATATGACTTGAGCCGGACATAGCAGCACACACACCTTTAATCCCAGCACTCGGGAGGCAGAGGTATTTCTCTGTCTTGTTGTATATTTTGTATTTTAAGACAGGGTCTTGCTACGCAGCCCAGGTTGGCCTCGAACTCGCAATTGCCCTGAGTCCACCTTCCAGTGGCCGGGATGTCATGTATGCGCTGCCGTGCCTCGTTAGTTCGTTTGGTTTTGTGGCACTTGGAATTGAACTCGGGATCTCCTGACCGCTGGATGAGCTCTCCACACCTAAATTACCCCTTAGCCCATGAAAATGATATTGTTCTGAAAAAATATCCTAAGACGGCCTGAGCTTGTCTGAGCAAGTAAGGCAGAGTCACCTTGCATTCCCTCTCTCAAAACGGAGCTCAGATGTCTCCTGCTGTCCTTGTCCTTGACAGGCACGTGAGGAAGGAATTTTCAATGGTTAGGAGGAACAGAGAAGGTAGGAAAATGCAGCCTATGAAATCAGGAATCTCTCTTCCATGGACTTTTTTTTTTTTGAAGTAGGGTCTCGCTCTAGCGCAAGCTGACCTGGAACTCACTATGTAGTCTCAGGGTGGCCTCGAACTCATGGCGATCCTCCTACCTCTGCCTCCCGAGTGCTGGGATTAAAGGTGTGCGCACCACGCCTGGCTTCCACGGACCTTTGAGAACCCCTTTGAATCTTTCTTGTCCTTGCCATTCGTTTTCCTGTCACCAGGCAGGAAGCTTGAACTGCCTGTTAAGATTTCCATCTGCCTTTCTAAGAGGTGTGGGATGGTGCTGTGGGAAGCGTGGGCCGAGGGGTTAGAACTAGTGCTTCAAAGGTCTCAGAGAAGGAAGGGAAAGTGAACCCGGATAACTAACTTCAATTCCCACTGTCTTCCTCAAATAGCATTGCTGGTTGCACGATCCCTGAGGAGTTGAAGACTACGTTTTCCTTTCTCGTGTCTATGGATGTGTGATCACGCGTGCGTGTCAGTGCGTGTGTGCTATGGTAAGTGTGTGCAGGTAGCGGACAACTTTTGGGTGTCACTCCTCGCCTTCCGCTTTGTTTGAAGCAAGATCTTTCAGTCACTGCTCTGTTGACCAGACTAGCTGTTCTGTGAACTTCCAGGATCCTTTTTCTACTTTCCATTTCACTGAAGGCCTACTAGGAGCACACGCTACTGCCACAGCTTCCGAATTTTGGGTGGGGTCTGAAGATCTGATCTGGGGATCTCACCCTTGGGTGGCAAGTGCATTATCCATTGAGTCATCTCCCCAGCCCAAAGACTACAGTTTTCTTTTGTTTAAAGAAACTTCCTTTTTTTTTTTGTTTGTGTTTATTTATTTTATCTATTTGAGAGCAACAGACAGAGAGAAAGAGGCAGAGAGACAGAAAATGGGCGCCCCCGGGCCTCCAGCCACTGCAAATAAACACCAGATACATGTGCCACCTTGTGCATCTGGCTTACGTGGGTCCTGGGGAATTGAGCCTCGAACCGGGGTTCTTAGGCTTCATAGGCAAGTGCTTAACTGCTAAGCCATCTCTCTAGCCCTATAGTTTTCTTTTTTAATTATTTTATTTATATATTTAATTTCTCTATTTATTTACTGAGGAGAGAGAGAGAGAATGGGCACGCCAGGGCCTCTAGCCACTGCAAACGAACTCCAGACGCATGTGCCACCTTGTGCATCTGGCTTATGTGGGACCTGGAAGATTGAACCTGGGTCCTTAGGCTTTGCAGACAAACAAGAGCTAAGCCATCTCTCCAGCCCAAGATTATAGTTGCCTAACCTTAACTCACAGCATCATTCAGACACTCTGATGGATCCTTCCACTTTCTGGTCAATAAAGAAATTCACATCAACCCAAATCCAGTGAGTCATGAAGCATGACCCAAGAATCAACTAGCTTAGTATTTCTCCCTTTGTAAGGCTGGCTTCTAAGTCAACTACTTCCTCCCGCCCACATAGTTACAGATATTTTTGTTCTACTGTGTCTAATGTATGAGTGCGTGTCTGTGAGAATGTCCAAAACGTGTGTGCATAGGTAGTGTTCAAATAGTGCAGTATGCACACGTTTAAAGAAAATGCTGATCTGTCAATTTATCCAAGACCAGGACAACCAAAACAAATATATTATTATATGAGCCATCTGGTTTTTTAAAAAATATTTTATTTTTATTTATTTATTTGAGAGCAACAGAGAGAGAGAGAGAGAGACAGAGAGAGACAGAGAGAGAATGGGTGCGCCAGGGCCTCTAGCCGCTGCAAATAAACTCCAGATGCGTGTGCCCCCTTGTGCATCTGGCTAACATGGGTCCTGGGGAATCGAGAGCCTGGAACCGGAGTCCTTAGGCTTCACAGGCAAGTGCTTAACCGCTACGCCATCTCTCCAGCCCCTGGGTTTTATTTTTAGCATCAACTAATTTTTATTCAACTTTTACCTATTTGACTGTCCTTTCTCCTATACTGGGGGATCCAGCTCTCCTCTTACATTTGGGTCGTTCGTCACAGATGTCAATAGTCCTTGGGGGGTGGGGGTGGAAGTGAAAACACCAGGAAGGTCTCATACACGTGGCTCCTCCCCCACTCCTCTGCATTTTGCAGTTTCCTGAGAAGTCTAGCTCGTGTCCATCAGAACCTTTCCTATTAGATGCAACTGTGCAGGAGGCATTTCTACGGCCTTCCATGTGGTAAAGAGAGGTGACGCCCTCAGTGTGTTTATGAATTAACGAAGCAGGCCCGAGCCTTACGCTCAGAGGCTGGTCCTTGCCACGGGTCAGAGACGAAGAGTTCACCCTCCTGTGTCTCTCACTCCAGCTCATCTCCACCTGGCCCCAGCCTACCAAGCTGCAGCGTCCCTTCTCCATTGGTCCCACTGGTCCATTCTCTGCTCCTCTGATACATCCAGTACATTGCTGGGAGCTTCCTCCAGCTGTAGTTACCCACAATATCCTTTCTTCATTTCTATAAACCCAGCCTACCTATCTTTTTTTTTTTTTCCCCTGAGGCAAGCCCAACAGACTACCTTGTTTAGAATTTATTTGAGAGAGAGAGAGAGAATTGGTGCTCCAGGGTCTCCAGCCACTACAGTCAAACTCCAGCTACATGTGCCCCCTGTATGCATGTATCTGGCTTCCGAGGGACCCGGGGAGTAGAACATGAGTCCTTAGGCTTAGCAGTCAGGCGCCTTAATCACTGAGCTATGTCTCCAGCCTCACCCTACCTGTTCCTTATTCTATAAACCCATCCTATCTATTCTGTACCAACTTCATGTTTTTCATTGTGAAAAATATTGAATTGCCAGGCGTGGTGGCGCACGCCTTTAATCCCAGCACTCGGGAGGCAGAGGTAGGAGGATCGCTGTGAGTTCGAGGCCACCCTGAGACTCCATAGTGAATTCCGGGTCAGCCTGGGCTAGAGTGAGACCCTACCTCGAAAAAAAAAAAAATATTGAATGATGCCACACATGTTTAATCCCAGCACTTGGGAGGCAGAGGTAGGAGGATGGCCATGAGTTCTAGGCTACCCTGAGACTACATAGTGAATTCCAGCTCAGCCTGGGTTAGAGTGAAACTCTATATCAAAAAAAAAAAAAAAAAGAAAGAAAGAAAAGAAAAGAAGGAAAGAAAGAGAAAAAAATATATTGAATGAATACTTCCCTGGAAAAAGAGAGTCAAACAATACAGAAGTCTATGTACAGAAAGAAAATTTTTTTAAGGAAAATAACTGATAGAAGCACCCTGGCACTTCTTCCCCTCACCACCCCCTACCAAGCGCAGCGGTTTCGCATACTGGAACCTTACTTCCCATGGTGGTGGTGTTGGGAGGGTTTAGAACCTATGCACCACCTCCTAAGTGCTCTTGTCTCTCCCTCAGGGACTGGGTTCCTTCCTGCCCTAGGGGCATGTTAGAAAGTTGATCCAGTCCTCTGCCCTCTCTGACATCTTACAAGACCTCATGAGGTCCTGGACAGAAGCTCAGCAGGTGCCAGCACCACGATGGTGGACTTCCCAGCCCCTAGAATGGTGAGCTAAATGAACTTCCTTGCTTTATAAATTAACTTGTATGTGCTATTTTGTGATAGCATTAGACAATGGACAAAGATATCTTGCTAAGTAGCTATCCAGTTTCTTCCCCTGCAACACACACACATACACATAATTATACATATCTGAAATTATACATACATACATACACATATATATAATATATAATATGCATATATTATATATTATATTATTATATATAATATTATATATATGAAATTATACATAAATTATACATATGAAATTATACATACATATATAATATATAATATACATATATTATATTATTACATATATAATATACATATATAATATATATGAAATTATACATATATATTATATAATAATATATAATATACATATATTATATTATATACATATATATAATATATATGCATAATATATACACATATATTATATTATAACATATATAATATACATATATATAATATATATATTAGCTTTTCTTTTGTTTGTAGGTGAGTGGGGAGGGGTTATATATATGCTCTGTACTACACAGACTTCCTCTTTTCCAGGACCTATGTTCAAGTTCCTCTCTCCCCTGAAGCTTCCGCCACTGACTGGGCCTCCAGTCACCTCCTCTCCCTACCAGCCTGCCTAGCATTTTAAGCACTTGGCAGCCACAGCCCTCTATTGACTTCTGATTCATCTCTGTATGGTGCGGGCAGCTTAGGTTTTTCATGTGGGAGTGCCTTATCACTGGAATGTAGCCTTTGAGGGTAGAAATGTTATCTTGATCTTTTGCTGTGTTTAGAATTGTACTGTGCACAAAATAGGCATTCGATACAATTCAACTGAATGGGTGCACTTCAGTTCCTGTTTCCTAATCTAAGTCAGAAAAACTCTGCTAGATGAGGAGAAAAAAAAAAAAAATGAAATGAACTGAGATTAAAGACTTCTGCATTTTCGTGACCTCTCTAAGACTTCTCCCTTCGCTCCTCCATTGTAGGTGGGAGGAGCTCTCCAAGTGGAAACTCTGGGACCAGTTAAGAGACCCCAGGCCCAATTTCTTCTCTTAGACCAAGGACAGCTCCATCACTCACAATCCACCAGGAAGGAGCCTTCTTGAAGCACAAGGGAGGTTGATAGCCCAGGCGGACAGAGGCAAGGCTGTAAAGGAAGCTCAAACCATACAAGGGAAGATTCTGTAAGACCTTTTAAACTTCTAAAATTTCACCTCTCATAGGACCAATTCTCAGTGGAATCAGTCACTCTAGAGTCGAACTTGGCATTCCTTTAAAACGTAGTCTCTCAGCATGAATCATACTTGGAGTTGTATCTAAACAGTGCTTCTTGAACAAGTTACTTAATCTGTCTGGGCCCCCAAATTTCTTTCTATCTCCAGAACAAGTGTAACATCCGAGCCTGTTTTTTTTTTTTTTTCTGGATTCTGAACAAGTACAACGTACAACAAAATCTGGCTTACACAAAGTCTGCAAAAAACGTTCACTACGGTGAGGGTGGCCACATTTCTGCTGCACCAGCAGTTTTTCTGCCTAGGATTTTAGCCACCAAAGGCACACGGAACTCTCTCGAGCTGTTGAGATCGTGAGAATTCTGAGTGCTGTTTTTTGAGACATTCTATTCGATTCCTTCATTCCTGTTACAATGGATTTGTTTAGGATCTTTATTAAACTTTCTGCTACTTGAAATAAATAGCTTATTACATGGAAAAATCTCTTTTTGTTGGAAATTTAATCTGAAACAGTATTAGTCATGATTTATGGGAATATCCCCTTTGATATCTTACATGTCTCCTACTAATAATCTCAATTCTTAAGTCCAAATAACCATCTTAACAATTAATATTTAATAACTAAGGATACTGTCGTATCAAAAAAGTTGCTATTTGTACCCAAGGATAACTTCTAAATCTCTGAACAGTTTTTGCTCAAAACAGTTGAAATTAATTCTAGCTAAATACATGTGGTAGTTTGAATGGATGGCCCCCAATATATTCAGGATTTTATTAAAGTTTGTAACTTAGATCTGCAGCCACGTGGCTGGAGGAGGTGTCACTGTGGGTGGAATCTAGGGTCCATCCCTAAGGTGTGGGGCTGGATTTTGAATTCCAGTCTAAAGACACGAAAAGTGCCTACGCTTTGCCTGGAGTTCCTAAGTGTTTGCTTGCTGGTGGTGGCTTATGGCTGCTCTCTCTCTCTCTCTCTCTCTCTCTCTCTCTCTCTGTCTCCTTGGTCTTATGAAAGAGGGACAACTTCTTCTGCCATTATGGAACTTCCCCTGGGTCTGTGAGCTTCAATAAATCACTTCCTCCATAACTGTGCCTGGTCTGGAAGTTCATCTCAGCAAACCTGAAGCTGTCTGCTACAATAAGTAGAGGCTTAGAACAGGGCAGATAACCACAATAGTTGACTTAAAACTATTCATTTTTATACAGTTCTTGGAGGCACTGTGAATATATACCAAGGATATCAGAAACACTGAGAAGGTATTTCAGACACAAAGGCACTTGGCATCCATTGAGGACGAACGTTGGGTTGAATTATTCAGTTATTCAATTGTTTGCTTCATCCAAGCAATGTCTATAATAAATTAATCTAGCCTTTTAAAATAATCAATGCATGTCTAGCAGCGTAGCAGCTAAGAGCATAGGATCTGAGGTCAAAAACACGAGGATTTAAATTCCCAATGGTAAAGTTGGGGAGATGGCTCGGGGAAGTAAGAGCACCTGCCTGAAAGCATGAAGGTCTGGGAGAACCTGATTTCGATACCCAGCCCTCATGTCAAAAGCCGGACATAGTTACGCACACCTGTAACCCCATCCCAAGGGTGGTGGAGCCTGGAGAATCACGGGGACCCAATGAGTTACCAGTCTGACCAAGATGGCAGCTCTGGGTTCTGTTAGAGACTGCAGCTGAAGGAAACAAAGTGGAAAGAGTGACAGAGGAAGACAATGGCATCCTCCTCTGGCCTCCCCATGCGTGGGCATGGGCCCACATTTGCACACACACGTGCATACACTGTAAATATATGCACCATACTGCACACACTATATACATGCAAAAAAAAAATCCTCATGTGGTCACTTCCTATGTAGGTGAACTTGGGCAAATTACTCACCTCTCTCAACTTCATTTTCATCTTTTCAATATACTTCTCTAGCTTGGCAGGCTAAAATGATACAGAATGTGCCAACAGTTTGACCTGGTGCTTAGTGAGTAGACATTGGATTGCTACTTAAAAAATGTTTTTTATTTATGAGAGAAAGAAGGGGGGATGGGTACATTAGGGCCTCCTGCCACTGCAAACACACTCCAGACACATAAGTCATTTTATACATCCAGCTTTATGTGGGCACTAGGGAATTAGACCCAGAATGTCAGGCTTTATTTATTTATTTTTTTTCTTTTTCAACCTACTTCAGGCTATAGGCAGTGCTCTCAATATTGCCCATCCCAGAGTCTCTCGGCGTGAACTCAGCGAATCTACTTTGTTCCTAAAAATAATTAATAAATAGGGCTGGGGAAGTAGCTCAGTCACCTTGGCATGCATGAGGCTGTGGTTCAACCCTCAGAACCACCTAAACTCGAGCCGGCCTGTAATCCCCACACTCAGGGGGGTGGAGGCAGGAGGACCAGGAGTTCAAGGTCACCATTGTTATGTTGAATGTGAGGTCAGCTTGGGCTACGTGAGAACCTGTCCCAAAGCTTCAAAACCTAAATAAAACACAATAGGAAAGCACTCCAGTTTCTCAGCCATGATAATACACAAATAAAAATATCAGGTGGTAGGTCTGGAGAGATGGCTTAGCGGTTAAGGCACATGCCTGTGAAGCCTAAGGATCCCGGTTTGGTTCTCCAGGACCCATGTAAGCCAGATGCACATGGTGGTGTGTATGTCTGGAGTTCGTTTGCAGTGGCTAGAGTCCCTGGTGTGACCATTCCCCCCACCTTCCCCTCTCTCTGTCTCTAATAAGTAAATAAAAATAAATAACATCTTTTAAAAAATATATCAGGTGGTGGCCAGGGCTATGGAGGACAGCAAAGTGGGGACCCCTAAATGGGGAAAAAGGTTAGCAAAAATAAGCAAACATTAAAGGAGCCCTTAAGGAGGCGACTTAGTCACAGTGTATACATATGGATGCTAGTAAGGTGTTGGGACAAGTTAGCCTCCACCGTTAACATGATGGTCACCATCACGGCACAAGGGACCCAATCTAACACCAGGCAGGAAGAGAGAAGAAGGGGTACTTGGGAGTGAAGGGAGACTGAGCCTTGGGGCCTGGTGAGCCGTAGGGCCAGCAATCTATCATCCGTGACCTATGGGGCTGAAGGCAGGGTCCAGAGAAACCTGGAAACGCACGCTGACTGTGGAGGCTCAATCATGCAGCAGTTTTGTTTAGTTAAATAAAAATGAACAACTACATTATATAAAGCATGTAACCTAAATGTGGATAACCCAAAAGATTTAGGAAAAATAAGCCCTTTATAACCCCATTAGCCATGCATTTACGATCAGTCTCTGGGTCAATTTCTTCCTCATCTGTCTTTTTTTTGGTTTTTCGAGGTAGGCTCTCACTCTAGCTCAGGCTGACCTGGAATTCACTCTGCATTCTCAGGTTGGCCTCGAACTCACGGCAATCCTCCTACCTCTGCCTCCCGAGTGCTGGGATTAAAGGCATGCGCCACCACGCCCGGCTTCCTCATCTTTTTGTATGCATATTTATTTATTTATTTGCATTTTTATGAGAGAGAGAATGAATTGGCACCCCAGGACCTCTAGCCACTGCTATCTAACTCCAGATACATGCACCACCTTGTACACATGTGTGACCCTATGTGCATGTGTCCCTTTGCGTGTCTGGCTTACACAGGTTTTAGGGAGTCAAATCTGGGTCCTTAGGCTTCACAGGCAAGCACTTTAACTACCAAGCCATCCCAATAACCCTTGTATGCATGTTTAAAGCCAACTGAAACCATAGTGTCCACGATTGTGAATCCTGTTCTTTTAAATATAGCATTGTCTCAGAAGCGTTTTCCTTGCTGCTAACCAGCTCTTCATATTTTAACAAGTGAATAATACAATATTAATAATACAATAACAAGTGAATAATACATCATTAAGATAATAAACAGTAATTTACTTAATTGAACTGTCTTATATTGTTAGATGTTTAGAATCTTTCCGACTTCTTGATATTATAAACATCATTATGAGTAGACATTTTCCTGCATATTTTAGATCTTCTTAGAATTGACTTTCAGAATTTTCAAAAGATAAAATGTTCTAGGACATGAACATTTTTATAACTCTTCATGGTTACTGCCAAATAGCTTTTCAAATTGTTTGTCATGCCCGGTCCTGAGACTGGTGTATGTGAGACGCGAACTCACTGTGCTCTTGAAAATGCTGGATTGTTTAATTATGTCTTTCTGATGAATAGTCTCCAGTACAGCAAAGGAGGAAGGGGTAATGACAAAATGAGCTAGTCTTGCTGCTTGATATAAGATTAGCAAAGGCCTTTCGACAAAGGTGGGGCATTGAGCTGTGTGTGTGGTGATATGTACCTATAATCTCAGCTACAAGGACAAGGGGTGGGGGCAGAGGCAGGGGAATCACAAGTTTAGAACTGTCTCAGAATTTAAAAAAAAAAAAAAAGTAAGATAAATGAAAAAGGCTGGTGATGTAGCTTAGTGGTATATGCCCAGCATGCTTCCGACCTTGGGTTCAACCCCAACTACCTCAAAATAATAATAGTAATAGTATTTGACTAAGAGCTGAGGGAAGTGAAGAACAAGGTTTGCAGTGGCTGGAGGCCCTGGTGCACCCATTATCTCTCTCTCTCTCTCTCTATCTGCCTCTTTCTCTCTCTGTCTGTCGCTCTCAAACAAATAAATAAAATTTAAAAAATTAAAAAAAAAGAATATTCTGTACTGAGCAAGGTGAGAAGACACCACGTGGTTTTGAAGCATGTGTTTTTGAAGCAGGGGGGAATCAGAAGCTAGCTTTCTGTTCTTTATGATTCAATTTCTATATGATTTC
Organism: Jaculus jaculus; assembly: GCF_020740685.1. NCBI lineage: Eukaryota > Metazoa > Chordata > Mammalia > Rodentia > Dipodidae > Jaculus > Jaculus jaculus. The sequence continues at coordinate 92,187,893 of NC_059111.1, read as the reverse complement.
AATTTCTGATGTGTTCAGAATGGACTAACCACGCTCAAAGCCAAACTCAGCGTCTGTCCCAGCAAACCTCCTACGTGCTCAGCATCTCGGGCCTCCGACTCACGGATGCTAACACCTCAGTCACATCTACACCTCGAAACCAAGGGTCTGCACGCCCGACCACCGCTCCCCTCAAGTCTCTACAAACCCCTCATTCCCACAGCCCCGACACGAACCCATCTCCCGTAATCTTTCCCTCCCCTCCTAGGACACCCCAGGGCTGTCAGGCTGGTCCTGTCCGGGGCTGCTCTGTCTCTCTGTGGTCACCAGGCTCTTGACCACTGGCAAGAGTCCACAATCCTCAGAATGAAAGTCAAGCTCCGTCACAATTCCATTCTAATCTACTAGTGAAAATTCACCTCTCGCAGGGCGTGGTAGTGCACGCCTTTCATCCCAGCACTCGGGAGGCAGAGGTAGGAGGATCACTGTGAGTTCAAAGCCACCCTGAGAACACATAGTGAATTCCAGGTCAGCCTGGGGTACAGTGAGATCCTACCTTTGAAAAAATAAAATCTCACCTCTCATTATTACTTGGAAGTATGGTATATTACTATCTAACAAGCACCTTGATCCAGCTTAGCACTTCTTTTTTTTTTTTTTTTTAACAATTTTAGTTTTATTTATTTATTTGAGAGAGAGAAAATGAGGCAGAGGGGGAGAGAGAGAGAGAATGGGCACACCAGGGCCTCCAGCCACTGCAAACGAACTCCAGATGCATGTGCCCCCTTGTGCATCTGGCTAATGTGGGTCCTGGGGAGTTGAACTGAGGTCCTTTGGCTTTGCAGGCAAGTGCCTTAGCCACTAAAAGCTTGGCACTTTTTACTATACACCTTTGCTTACACCATCTCTTCTTCCCCGCACCTTCTGTTTAAAAAACAATGCCTCCCAAATATCACTTTCCAGCATCTCCCCCCACCAAGAAGGCCTACTCATGCCTCCAGAACCACCTCAAACAACCCTTTCTTCTTTTATTTTTGTATTTCTTCTTAATGAGAGACAGCAAGAGAGAGACAGAGAGAGAGAAAGAGAATTGTTTCACCAGGGCCCCCAGCCACTGCAATCGAACTCCAGGCACTTGTGCCACCTAGTGGACATGTGGGACCTTGTGTGTTTGCGTCACCTGTGCATCTGGCTTACGTGGGATCTGGGCACTCAAACATGGGTCCCTAGGCTTTGCAGGCAAGCGCCTTAACCACTAAGCCATCTCTCCAGCCCCACAAAGTCATCTTTTTTTTTTTTTTTTTTTGGTTTTCGAGGGGTAGGGTCTCACTCTAGCCCAGACTGACCTAGAATTCACTCTGTAGTCTCAGGGTGGCCTCGAACTCACAGCAATCCTCCTACCTCTGCCTCCCGAGTGCTGGGATTAAAGGCATGCGCCACCATGCCCGGCCAAAGTCATCTTTTATATCCCTTGCTAGAATTCCACTGACTTCTTTTGGGGTTCCTATAATACTATTACTACTCCATACTCTGTACCATGGTACCATATCCACCATGGATTTATGAATGTGCTTTCTTTCCTTCTAGGTGATAATATAACAGGGGTCAAAAAACTAGAATTCTTCTAGAAAAATTCCATACTGGGAGGGAAGATGAGCCACCCACAGTAGCCCTGATGTCAGAAGAAACACTTGCCTCCCAAGAGAAGGACTGTCTACACAGGCAGATTTCTTAGGGTTTATTTCATCTTTTGTATTTTTTCTTTTCTTTTCTTTCTTTCTCTCCCTCCCTCCCTCCCTCCCTCCCTCCCTTCTTTCCTTCTTTCCTTCCTTCCTTCCTTTCTTGTTGTTGTTTCAAGGTAGGGCCTCACTTTACCTCAGGCTGACCTGGAACTCACTCTGTAGTCCCAGGCGGGCCTCGAACTCATGGCGCTCCTCTGCCTCCTCATGAGTGCTGGGATTGGAGGACTATGCGCCACCTGCTCTATTTCATCTGCTCCGTAACTTGTGATACCACCATGAGCAACACTCAGACAGATGCAGATTTCCGCCCCCCACCCCCAGCTTTGCCCAAAGCTAGAAATAGATTGCCTTGTCCACTTCTCCACATATTGTGTTTTTTTTTTTTTTTTTTTCCTTAAGGCCAGAGAGCATTCAGACCCAAAGCCAGTGTGACAGTAAGTCTTTGGAGGATCCGTGTCATTTTCATCCTTATAGCTCTCACAGCACTTATTCCAGTCCCTTCCTTCCACCTTTCCTTCCTTCCTTCCACTATTAGACACAGTAAGTGTCTACTAAATATTTGTGGAGCTCAAATTCCCCAAGGCCTCATTGCTAAGTCAATTGGGAGACAGCTGGGACTCGGGCCATTGAGCTTGCAGCTCCCCAATACCTTTTTTTTTTAAAAATTAATTAATTAATTTATTTGATAGCAACAGACAGAGAGAAAGAGGCAGATAGAGAGAGAGAGAGAGAGAGAGAGAGAATGGGCGTGCCAGGGCCTCCAGCCACTGCAAATGAACTCCAGATGCATGTGCCCCCTTGTACATCTGGCTCACGTGGGTCCTGGGGAATTGAGCCTTGAACCGGGGTCCTTAAGGCTTCACAGGCAAGCGCTTAACCACTAAGCCATCTCTCCAGCCCTCCCCAATACCTTTTGAGTCTAGATCTTTCAGTCAGCTTAGGTGAAGTACCGCTGAAGCCGGTGAGGAATTCTTAAGGAAGAATGACTAAGCAAAAAACAAGGGCTGGAATTTATTTTCCGTGTAGCTATTTATGCCAACAGGAACATTTGACTAAGAATTTGAATTTCAAAAGCAACAACAACAACAAAAATGGCATATGTACCTGAAGGAACTTTTTTAGCTTCAAATTTGACATTTGAGTTGAACTAAGCAGCAGTCGAATTACAACGCTTCCTGATATGCCGTAACGTTGTGCTCCACAAGAAAAATAAGAGAGAATTAAATATGCGGATTGCTGTTGCCTTTTTTTTTTTTCTTAGTAGCTCCTAATAATGCTGCTAGCCCCCGGGAATATGACTGGGAATGTAGCTCTGTAGTCAAGGATAATTCCCAGCTATCCCAGTCAAGTTTTCCAATCATGAAACAAACAGCTGCGGGAACAAACGTGTTCTAGGCTGGGCTTCTTATTCCAAAGTTGACATCACTTAAGTAAATGATCTTCACGAGACCTTTTCTACACAAGGATATGTCAAAGAAGAGTTCAAATGAAGTCACAGCACTGTACAGTGTCAGGACTGCTAGCATTAGTGATGCAGACATGAGTGTTCCTTATGTTGTTATTGTTTATTTTTATTTATTGATTTGAGAGCGACAAAGAGGCAGAGAGAGAGAGAGACAGAGAATGGGCGTGCCAGGGCCTCCAGTCACTGCAAACGAACTCCAGATGCATGCGCCCCTTGTGCATCTGGCTAACATGGGTCCTGGGGAATCGAACCTGGGTCCCAAGGCTTTGCAGGCAAGCAAGTGCTTAACTGCTAAGCCATCTCTCCAGCCCATGGGAAAAACTAACTCTTTTATCTTTTTAAATTTATTTATTTATTTGACAGAGAAAGAGGGATGGGGGAAGAGAGAGAGAGAATGGGCATGCCAGGGCCTCCAGCTACTGCAAACGAACTCCAGATGCGTGCGCCCCCTTGTGCATCTGGCTAACGTGGGTCCTGGGGATTCGAACCCTGGGTCCTTTGGCTTTGCAGGCAAATGCCTTAACCACTAAGCCATCCCTCCAGCTCAAGAAACACTGACTATGAATGATGCCTTCTCTCCTCGGTCTGTGTTTCCGCCGGCTGCAAGAGACAAGAGGGAGAACTGCTGTGAAGAATGTCTCACTGATGTTTCCACAAACTCAAAGGAAGTGGGATGCAATGCAAGCCTTGTACTTTCTTGCCAGGGTGGGAAGGAGGGGGTCAGGGAAAGGATGAGAGTGGAACATGAATTCAACTCGCTGTACACCACCTCGCAGGAAGCCTCACCTCCGGGGCCAGCCATGCACCCCATGACTAGAAACACGGGACTGGAGAGGGAAAAGGAAGCTCTAAGCCAGCTGCGTCTCCTCCTGTCCTTGATGAGTAACCCCCCACCCAAAAAAACCCTCACCAACAAGGAGTATTTAAGAAACCGTCCCATAAGTCATGTTCACCAATGACCACCTAAATTCTTTCGTAATTTTAAAAAAATTTATTTATTTATTTGAGAGAAAGAGGCAGAGAGAGAGGGAGAGACAGAGAGAGAGAGAGAGGGAGAGAATAGGTGCACCAGGGCATCCAGCCACTGCAGATGAACTCCAGACACATGTGCCACCTTGTGCATCTGGTTTACATGGGTCCTGGGGAATCAAACCTGGGTCCATTGGCTTTGCAGGCAAGTGCCTTAACCACTAGACAATCCCTCTAGCTCCTAAATTCTTCTTATCCTTTTTTTATTTTTTATTTTTGGTTTATTGAGATAGGTCTCACTCTAGCCCAGGCTGACCTGGAATTCACTATGTAGTTTCAGGGTGACCTCAAACTCAAGGCGATCCTCCTACCTCTGCCTCCTGAATGATGGGATTAAGGGCACAAGCCACCATGCCTGGCCTAAATTCTATTTTAAAATATTTTTTATTTATTTATTAAATTTTGTGTTTATTTTTATTTATTTATTTGAGAGTGACAGAGAGAGAAAGAGGCAGATAGAGAGAGAGAGAATGGGCACGCCAGGGCCTCCAGCCACTGCAAACAAACTCCAGATGTGTGCGCCCCCTTGTGCATCTGGCTAATGTGGGTTCTGGGGAATTAAGCCTCGAATCGGGGTTCTTAGGCTTCACAGGCAAGTGCTTAACCGCTAAGCCATCTCTCCAGCCCTATTTTTATTTATTTATTAGAGAAAGAGTGAATGGGTGCACCAGGGCTTCCAGCCACTGGAAATGAATTCCAAACACATGTGCCACCATGTGCATCTGGTTTACATTTTTTAAAAATATTTTATTTTTACTTATTTATGAGAGAGAGAGGGAATGGGAGGGACCACCTGCATTCTATCTTGCTGAACTGCATGGACCATTTTTCTTCATGCTCTACAGTGGAGTCATGGAAACAGCTAATTATCATAACAATTTCTGGAGAACATAGGTTATGTTTCTGGGCTGGGGGGGGGGAAGGACATAGAATAATGGATAAGATTTGAGGCTTGGAGACAGATTTGGGCTTAAGCCACAACTGTGTGATCACAGGCAATTTACTTAAGCTCTCTAAGCCTCAATTTCCTCACCAATAATGTAGGGATGATAATACCATTCAGCTGATCAAATTACTGTGAGGAATAGTCTAGAGCTACGGATGTCCAATACAAATATAACACAAGCCACAATATGAACCACATGTGTAATTTAAATTTTTCTAGTAGCTCGTGAGGAAAAGAAGAGAAAAGAAAAGAAACAGGTGAAGTTAACTTTGGTACTATACTTTAGTTACATGCACCAAACATTTCAACACAAACAAAATATTAAGATATCTTACATTCTAAGTCTTTGAACTCTAATGTAGATTTTAATTATTTATTTACTTGGTGGTGGGGAGATAGAAAGAGAGAATGAGAATGGGCACACCAGGACTTATAGCCACTGCAAATGAACTCCAGATGCATGTGCCACCTTGTGCATCTGGCTTACGTGGGCACTGGGGAATCAAATCTGGGTCCATAGGCTTGGCAGGCAAGTGTCTTAACTGATAAGCCATCTCTCCAGCCCCTATTTCTATTATTTACTTGTGTGTGTGTGTGTGTGTGCCTTTTGTACATGTGTATGGACACATGCATACCTTGCTATGCATGTGGAGGTCAAAGGACAGTCTTAATGTGGTCGTCTCTCCTCCTACCCTGTTTTAGACAGGGGCTCTTGCTATTTTGCTCTTAAGAAGGCCAGACTACTGGGCCATGCATTTAAGGGTTCACCTAATCCCACCTTCCAACGCTGTAGGCACTTTGGGGATTACAGATGCATGTACCACTTTTGCACCCAGCTTCCTATGTGGGAGCTGGGAATTTGAACTCCAGCTGGCAGGTTTGCGGAGCAAGTGCCTTTAATTACTGAGCAGTCTCTCCAGCCCCCAATATGCACCTATACATATGGTGTGTCTTGATTCAGACAATCCTTATTTCAGGCCCTTGAAATCCAAATGAGGTTAGTGGGGAATGTACTTTTAGAGGAATGCTATGAAATACTTAGCCTTATGTTAGGCATATAGTAAATGCCCGGAGAAGCACCAATGTTAACCTTGCTGGACTCCTGAATGATCTCACCGCTTCTGCACACCATCGATGGTGCTCAGAAATACTTGGAAAGGCTGGATGTTCAATGTTGAGCCCTCAGTTACCTTGACGGCAACTTCCTTATGGTCACATATATTTGTTGAATGAAAAACACAAAACGTGGCTTGAGTGGGTGTGTGGGGAATACATAACCTGTGAGCTCCAGCAACCTTCAGAAAGCCTGCTCACTCAACCCAGGACAAGGCATGGCGACTCGTCTGTCATCTTCTCATATCAATGCAACGTTTGCTAATGCAGCCACACGTTCCTTATTTTCCTGCTTCTAGACAACGAGGTGCGAAGCAACACATTGTGATTAAAAGATCACTCGTGGGGCTGGAGAGGTGGTTAGCGATTAAGGTGCTTTCCTGCAGAGCCTAGGGACTGAGTTCGATTCCCTAGTCCCCTTGTAAAGCCAGATGCACAAGGTGGCACATGTGGCTGGAGTTTATTTGCAGTGGCTAGAGTCCCTGGCATGCCCTTTCTCTAATCCTCTCTCTCTCCACCATCCTCTCTCTCTATATACGCCTGTTTCTTTCTCTCATTCTCTCGCAAATAAATAACTAAAATAAACTTTTTTTATTTTTTATTTTTAGGTTTTTCGAGGTAGGGTCTCACTCCAGCCCAGGCTGACCTGGAATTCACTATGGATTCTCAAGGTAGCCTTGAACTCACGGCGATCCTCCTACCTCGGCCTCCCGAGTGCTGGGTTTAAAGGCGTGCGCCACCATGCCCGGCCTAAAATAAAGTTTTAAAAAGTTGACTTGTCAAAGTGATATGAACAACAATCCAATGTTCAGCCATAACTGGGACATCTATAATTCCCTCACCCCAGAAGGCTCAGGGGATGTCGTGGAAGAAAAACAGGGGTTGTGGGGGGGAAATGATAGAACCAGAGGAAGTAGGGAAATGGTATAGAATACCAATTTCCAGAATGATGTGATCATTGCATTCACAGTCATGATGATTACCTGAATAAGATCTGCACATGATTGGGCCTGCTGATCCCCTGTAGTGGAGAGGGGAGGAGTTCACAAGGCTGCATCCTTCCCTGAGGATCCATACGTAGCTAATGGTTGCTGGGAGAGGGAGAGACGTTTTCTTTAGTGGTGTGACCACTGGTAAGGTACCGGTGTTTCTGCATACAATTCCTCACCCATGCTCCTGGAAGCAATGTTAATGTGACTCACTGCGTCATCTACATAAAACCACCAGGGCAATCACACTATTACACATAACACACAAGAAGTAGAAACAACCCAAATTCCCATCAGCCAATGAAGGCGGGGCAAACTGTGGTAGGTTCAAACAGTGGGATAGTATCTATTCACAAGAAGCGATGGAAGACTTGGATGGATCTTGAAACATAGGTGAAGTGAAAGAGATCAATCACAAAAGGCCATGCTGCATGAATCCACTCACACAAGATGTTCACCGTGACCAACCCACAGCCAGAACACAGAGGACTGGATGAGATGCTTTAGCTCAAGTGGTTGACTGGAGGCAAGACAAAAGAAATAAGTGTGGCTGCTAGCAGGCCTGGGGCTACTTTCTGGGATGAGAGAAATGTTCTAGAACTGGAATGGTTGTACCACATTGTGAAGATAGTAAATGAAAACCAATCAACTGCTCCACAACAACAAAAAAAGCTGATTTGTTGTTCAAAGCAAGTATGATCACACAGTCAAAAGACTGCCAGAGCCCCAGAATAGACATGAGTTTGTATGATTCTGAAAATAGAAGCGATTACTCATGACCAAAATATTATTGGATAAGATATCATCTTTGGGCTGGAGAGATGGCTTAGCGGTTAAGGCACTTGCCTGCGAAGCCTAAGAACCCAGGTTCAATTTCCCCAGTACCAACATAAGCCAGATACACAAGGTGGCACATTGCATCTGGAGTTTCGTTTGCAATGGCTAGAGGCCCTGGTATGCCCATTCTCTCTATATATGCCTCTCTCTCTCTCCTTCCTGCCCATCTCTCTTTCAAATAAATAAATAAAATATTAAAAAGACACCATCTTTAACTACATCGCATTTCATGATCAGCCTTCCTCTTGCCTGTAAATGAGAATTGTTTCAAAGTTAGTCCGTGCATTTACTGCCAAGTGGACACACGACACACAGGCACGGGATGGGTGAGGAGTTTCTGAATGAAGGGGCTCAAGATGCTCTTGTGACCCACCCCCATCTCACCCTTGGCATCAGCCCTATACCTCTGCCTTCCACTAGCCCTACTGAGAGCTCTGGAGCCAGGCAACCCAGGCAGAAGTCTCCTTCTCACTCGCTTTGTGACTTCAGGCAGCCGTGCCTCCGATTTCCTTTGTGAGGGGGGTGACAGGATGCGAACCTGAGTGTTGTGAAGTGAGCGCTGTGATTCTAAGAAGCATGTCTGGGGGCTGGAGAGATGGCTCAGCAGTTAAAGTGCTTGCCTGCAAAGTCCAAGGACACATGTTCAACTCTCTGCGTCCCAAGTAAGCCAGATGCACAGTGACGTCACACGTGGGCACAAGGGGGCGCACGTGTCTGGAGTTCAATTGTGCTGGCTGGAGGCCCTGGCATGCCAATATTCTCTCTCTCTCTCCCTCTCTCTCTCTCTCTCTCTCTCTCTTACACACACACACACTAGCATAAAAAAGACAGTCTGGCTGGAGAGATGGCTTAGTGGTTAAGGCATTTGCCTGCAAAGCCAAAGGACCCCGGTTTGCTTCTCCAGGACCCACGTAAGCCAGATGTACAAGGAGGTGGAGCATGCATCTGGAGTTTGTTTGCAGTGGCTGAAGGTCACACCCTTTCTCTCTCCCTCTCCTTGAGTCTTTCTCTTTCTCAAATAAAAATTTTTTTTTAAAAAGGCAGTCTGTTGGGCTTGCCTCAAGAATCAAACAGACAAAACAAAAGAGTGCCTGGCTACATCTGTGTTTTATAGATAGAGACAGGGCTGGAGAGATGGCTTAGCAGTTAAGGCACATGCCTGCGAAGCCTAAGGACCCAGGTTCGATTCTCCAGAACCCACGTCAGCCAGATGCACATGGTGGTGCACGCGTCTGGAATTTGTTTGCAGTGGCTAGAAGCCCTGGCATGTGCCCTTTCTCACACACTCTCTTTATCTCTTTGTCTGTAATAAATAAATAAAATAATAAATCTTTCAAAAATATATATATAGAGAGAGACAGACAGACAGACAGAAATGAGGGCTGAGGAGAGGGCCCCATGGGTAAAGTGTTTGCCTTGCAAACATGAGGACCTGAGTGGGATCCCCATAGTTATGAAACATGGCAAGAGTGGTGGTATGTTCATAATCCCAGCAATGGGGAGGCCAAGACACGAGAATCCTTGGAGCTCACTGGCACGTCAACCTAGCCTAACTGGTAAGCTTCAAGCCAAAGAGACTATTTCAAAACGAGCTGGATGGCATTCCGGAGATCATCCTCTGGCCTCCACACACGTGCACCCAGGTGAACTTTCTCTCTCACACACATATATACGTGCACACGCAAAATCACATGTGCAAAGTACATACCTATATACATATGTTCAGAAAGGAAGAAAGGAAGGGAGGGAGGGAGGGAGGGAGGGAAGGAGGGAGGGAGAGATAAATGAAAATTTTAACTCTGTCCCTATACCAGGTACAGCTTGCTTTCTTTCTGCTGCCTAGAACAACCCCTCCCCCCAGCTCCTTCCTTCTTTCCCATTAGTACTTTGTTCAAATGTCACTTAGTGACCAAGCTTGTACTATTCCTACCTCTGCCCATGTCCCTTGCTCAACTTTTATGAGCACACAGGGATCCAATTTCTGGTCGCCTCTCATTCAAAGAACCAGAATGGGCTGGGAAGATGGCTCAGCTATTAAAGGCGCTTGCTTGCAAAGCCTGTCCACCTGGGTTCGATTCCCTGGTACCCACATAAAGCCAGACCTGGAGTTTGTTTGTAGCAGTCTTTCTCCCTCTCTCTCCTCGCAAAATGACAAATAAAATAAAATTAAAAACCAGAATGGGGCTGAAGAGGTGGCTTAGCGGTTAAGCACTTGCCTGTGAAGCTAAGGACCTCGGTTCGAGGCTCGGTTCCCCAGGACCCACGTTAGCCAGATGCACAAGGGGGCGCACGCATCTGGAGTTCGTTTGCAGTGGCTGGAAGCCCTGGCGTGCCCATTCTCTCTCTCTGTCTATCTGCCTCTTTCTCTCTGTCTATCTGTCACTCTCAAATAAATAACTAAAAATAGACAAAAAATTAATTAAAAAAAAAAACCAGAATGGTGGCTGACAGGAGGCGGCAGCACAGCCTATTTTCTGAATGAATGCACAGATAGCAGTGTCTTCCGGGCTGTGCCACCAGGGAGCTGGATGGCAGTGAGCTGTTCCTTTCACTGGTCCCCCTTTCGTGCCGTTTCTACAGTACCACGGGCTGCTGTCCTAGTCAACGTGATGAGAAAATAAGAACAGAAAGACTAGAGCGTATCTAGACCCGCGGGAGGAGAGCCAGCGGCTTTCTCGTCAGTGACCAGCCAAGGCCTCTGGAGGATCCTATGCATCAGGCTGCAACCGTAGGTCACCGAGGGAAGAGCGGAAGGGCGCCTCTAGGGACTGGGTGTGGTGGCGCACGCCTAATCGGATTGTCATGAGTTCGAGGCCACCCTGAGATTACATAGTGAATTCCAGGTCAGCCAGGCCTGGAGGGAGGCCCTACCTTGAAAACCCCCAAAAATACAAGGCTGGAGAGATGGCTTAATGGTTAAGGCGTTTGCCTGCAAAGCCAGAGGATCCCGGTTTGATTCCCCAGGACCCACGTAAACCCGATGCACAAAGAGGCACACGCGTCTGGAGTTCGTTTGCAGTGGCTGGAGGCCCCGGCGCGCCCATTCTCTCTCTCTCTCTCCCCTGCCTTTCTGCCTGTCTCAAATAAATAAATAAGTGAAATATTTTAAAAACAATAAATAAAGAAAGAAATTTTTTTTAGAAAAGGCTCTCAGGCACAGACTCGATGTTTAATGTGTGCGCAGGTTCCCAAGAGGTCCCTCCTCCGCCCTCCCGCATGCTGGAGCTCAAACCCAGGGCCTTGGACCTGCGAGGCAAGTCTCCCGACTATGGCTGCATGCATCCCTGTCCCTACAAGATGTTTTAATAAGATCTTAAGTGTTGTGCAATACGTGTCCCTACTTATGGGTACAATGAGGTACTTTTCCATGGCAAGAGGCCTGTTTCCAGGCAGGGCAAACAGAAAGGGCTACGGAAGGTTGTCTGCCCACATCTACGACTGCAGCATGGCTAAGCAGGTGGCCACAGGGCATGTGAGTCCTTGGGCAGAGAAAGAGAGAGAGAGAGAGAGAGAGAGAGAGAGCGCCTGCAGTCAGTGGCCTTCCTCATTCCCTACGAGGCCCTCTGGCATCCTTACAAAGATTACAGGGTCCCATAGATGAGTCCTCTAGACTTCAGAGAGCTGTTTTATAACCTTGCCCTAGCCACTAGTTTAGGGAGAAAGTGGGCTCTAATTATCTTGGGGAGTCCTCCGCACCTTGTTTCAATCTCTCTCTCTTTCTTCCTTGTACTCTGAGGCCAGACTGCTCGCTCCTGTCCAGAGAAAAACAAGTGATGAATCACCACTCCCTTGGGAAATGTATCACACCCACCCCCTTCTAGGAGTTTTGCATTTAAAACAAAAGGTCAATAAGAAGAGAAAGAAATATTAATGACGATGTGTTTCATGACGGTAATAATACTGACAATGATGACACTGATAGCTCCTAAGAGCAGCTATTATTTTTGAGTGTTTATCGTGTGTCATATATACTAAGGATGGACATGATCATCTATCTACAACTCCAAAACATTGAGAGGCAGGTACACCACAGCCAGTTATAAAGACAAGGAATGAAAATATTCACATAAGGGCTGGAGGGATGGCTTAATGGTTAAGCGCTTGCCTGTGAAGCCTAAGGACCCCGGTTCGAGGCTCGGTTCCCCAGGTCCCACGTTAGCCAGATGCACAAGGGGGCGCACGCGTCTGAAGTTCGTTTGCAGAGGCTGGAAGCCCTGGCGCGCCCATTCTCTCTCTCTCCCTCTATCTGTCTTTCTCTCTGTGTCTGTCGCTCTCAAATAAATAAATAAATAAATAATTTAAAAAAGAAAATACTCACATAAATAAGCAAGTGGCTTAGAACTCTCTCTCAAATTTTTGTTCCAGAGCTGGACATGGTGGCATACACCTTTAATTCTCGCACTCAGGAGGCAGGGTAAAAAAAAAAAAAAAAAAAAAGAGGGTGAAAGAGTTTCTGTGAGTTCAAGGCCAGCTTGGGTTTCCAGAGTGAGTCCCAGGTCAGCTTGGGCTAGAGTAAGACCTTACCTTGAAAAAAAAACAGAAACAATCTTTTTGGCTTTTTGCTCCAAGAAATGGCATAGTAGCTGGGGATGGGTGGTTGGTGGAATACGGGTGTGCTGGGCACAAGACCCTGGGTTTGATGCACTGCACTGAATAAACTGAGCCTCGTGGCCCACCCCTGGGATTCCAGCGCTCACAAGGTGGAGGCGTATTGCACTGACCTTCACGTTGCTGGGACAAGACTCTTGACCAAAAGCAACGAAGAGGAAGAAAGGTTTTATTTTGGCTAACAGTCTTGGGGGGAAGCGTGGAGAACAGCAGCGACAGCGTGCAGTGAGCTTTGACATGGGGGTACTGGCTACAATACTCCAAAGCCTGCCCCCAGAAACACACCTCCTCCAGCAAGCCTCCACCTCTGTCATTGCCACCAGCTGGGGACCAAGCATTCAAAAGACACGTGAGTTGAGCTAGGGAGATGGCTCAGAAGTTAAGGATGCTAGCTTGCAACGTCTGTCTGCCCAGGTTTGATTCCCCGGTTCCCATGTAAAGGCCGATGCACAAATTGACACGTGCATCTGGAGTTTGCAGCAGCAGCAGCAGGAAGCTGTGGCACACCCACTCTCTCTCTCTCTCCTATCTCTCTCTCTCCCTCTGCAAATAAAATATATATATATATATAATACTATGAGTTTAGGAAAGACATCTGATTCAAACCACAAGACAAGGGGATCAAAAGTCCAAGGTCATCCTTGAATACATAATGAGTTTGAAGTCAGCCTGGACAACATTGAAAACCCTTTTTCAAAAAGAAATTAAAAAGAAACAAAACAGCCTAAGAGGGCTGGAGAAATGGCTTAGTGGTTAAGCGCTTGCCTGTGAAGCCTAAGGACCCCAGTTCGAGGCTTGATTCCCCAGGACCCACGTAAGCCAGATGCACAAAGGGGCGCACGCGTCTGGAGTTCGTTTTCAGTGGCTGGAGGCCCTGGCGCGCCCATTCTCTCTCTCTCTATCCGCCTCTTTCTCTCTTTCTCTCTGTCACTCTCAAATAAATAAAATAAACAAAAAAATTTTTTAAAAGAAAAACAGCCTAAGAAATAAAGAACTTTAGCCTGGGCATGGTGGCATACACCTTTAATCCCAGCACATGGGAGCCAGTGGTAGGAGGATCTCTGTGAGTTCGAGGCCACCCTGAGACGACATAGTGAATTCCAGGTTAGCCTGGGCTACAGGGAGACCCTACCTCGAAAAACCAAAAATAATAATAGTAATACTACTAATAATAAATAAACCCAACAACAAGAAAAAGAGATTCTGTCATATTATTCAAATGAGTGGATTTCTAAGGCGCGCTGACTCTGTACTGTAGGGAAAGAGCAGAGGAGACACTCACAGGGACTGTATCTGAGGCAGCCTAGGTTCCAACCCTGACCTGAAACTCTGGAGGCTCCCAGGGGAAAGACCCAGAAGGACACAGCAGCTCTGTGTCTGGGATGATGGTTGGGCAGCCTGTGGCAAGACCCCATCCCTTCACCCCAGCTCTCAGGAGCCTGTCGGAGGCTGTGGGTTTGAACTGCTGTAAATCCCTTAGTAAGCATGAGAAGCCTCATCCTGCCCTTCAAGCCCCTCCTACCCCCCCTCTGTTTTCTCTGTTTTTATTGAAAAGGTGATATAGGAGACTCCCCAAATTCTAAGAGATTGCCTTGAAGTTTTGCTCATTCTGACAGTCCTACGTGGAAAGGCCACTGCTCTGAATCAGATCTGGGGTTTTGTCACAGAGTAGCTCTGTGACTTTAATAAAGTTACATAACTGCCCTTTGCCGTAGTTTTCCCAAATATAAAATGGAGGAGTGAGGCCAGATGAACTTTCGGATCTCTCTACTCCAACTGTGGACAGTTTGGGCTTTCATAACACTCAGAAAGAATTGTGAATTAAAAAGTATCTATAAAACAATGTTTACGAAGTTAGGTGACTTCCTAGACTAGATTAGGGAACTTTGTTTCACATATAAACAGCATTACAATTAAAAAAAAAAAACTCCAGGAATTTTTTAAGCAGCTACCAAAATTACTCCCTCCAAAAAAAAAAAAAAACAACTATATAACTCACTACCTTAATACCTTCACGAGTTCTCTTCATACAAATAGTCATAATTGAAAACAGCACTTATAAGTAACACATTAAGTTAGATAAGGCCGTTCTAATCTTTGTTGGTATATGTTTAATTCGCAATGTAAATATGTGAATGTTCTATCTGTGAAGGTTTTCCATGCAGTTTTTATAATTTTGTTAAGTTTTCTCTACAAGAAAGTGAAGGGGGGGGGGGACAAAGAAATACAGGAGCAGTTCGAGCTGCCATATCAGATTAGCAGAAATGCGTCACTGTAAATGTCTAAAAAAATGTCACTGAGAGTGATAGTGAATCAGTCCCTCTTCTGCCCTACCTCTTTCCATGTAACCTGGAATGACCTTTCTAAAGGTGACTTGACAATACTAATCAGGAGCTTAAAAATGTTCTTTCCTCTTAGTCAGTTAATTCCACTTCAGGAAACTTATACCAAGACCTGTACACAGAGCTGGGCATGTAGTGCCCTTGGCACAGTGTTTGCCCAGCAGGAAGCTCTGGGTTCAATCCCCAGCGCCACATAAACTGGGTGTGGTGACACGTGCCTATCATCCCCGCCCTTGGGAGGTGGGGACAGGAAGATTAAGAGTAACACATTAAGGCTGGCCTAGGCTATAGATAAGTTCAAGACCAGTCTGAAATACATGTCTCAAAAAAATATAGATGGGGGTGCTGGAAAGATGGCTTAGCAGTTAAGGCATTTGTCTGCAAAGCCAAAGGATCCCGGTTCGATTCCCCAGGACCCACGTAAGCCAGATACACAAGGGGGCATATGCAGTTGGAGTTCGTTTTCAGTGGCTGAAGGCCCTGGCATGCCCATTCTCTCCCTCTCTCTTTCTCTGCCTCTTTCTCTGTATCAAGTACATAAATAAATAAATAAATAAAATAGAGAGACAGACAGATGAGGGCTGGAGAAATTGCTTAGTGATTAAGGTGCTTGCCTGCAAAGCCTAAGGTCCCAGACTCAATTCCCCAGTATCCACATAAGCCAGATGCATAAGGTGGCACATGTCTGGAATTCATTTGCAGTGGCTGGAGGCCTTGGCACACCCATTCTCTCTCTCTCTTCTGTCTCTCTTTCTCTTTAAAAAAAGAAAGGACCACCGGGCGTGGTGGCACACACCTTTAATCCCAGCACTCGGGAGGCAGAGGTAGGAGGATCGCCATGAGTTCAAGGGCACCCTGAGACTCCATAGTGAATTCCAGGTCAGCCTGGGCCAGAGTGAGATTCTACCTCGAAAAACAACAACAACAACAAAAAAGGACGTCATAAAGTACCTGGCATAAGGACTAAATACATCAAATGACTCTTGAAAAAGAAGCATCTAAATATATATATATATGAATAATAACAAGAGTGCAAACACTTTGAGGCAGCATTCCACATGATTGTGATGAGCTGGAGGCCATTTCAATGACCAGAAATACAAGAAGAGCTAAGTAAGCAATACTAAGCATATGTTAAGTAGATGAATGTACTAATATATATTTACCACTTGTGTGTTTATGAATATAGATGCTTCTTCTGCCACAGCCAGATCACAGTATAGATACCATAGGTACTCATTGCTACTTAGTGTCTGGGTCTTTTCCGTGGACAGAGGAGGCAGGACATGACTGTTCACAGGCATTCATGCCATCAGTTCATCTCAGTAACATCTAACTCGAATTCGGGACTGTACCTAACCTCTCATGGTGACCTCTGTAGGATGTTCCCCTCAGGCTGAGAATCCAGGGTTTCAAGGACACCAAGTATTCTAGAACCAGAGTATCCCATAATAGCTATCTCTAACCACTTAGCATTGGGGCCCACTTAGTTTGCTAAAAGAGTGATGTTGGCACTGCCTCCAGCATTAAGACTGCCAGGCAATGTTCAAGCACGGTTTTTCTGCGGGGCTGGGGAAGTGGCTCAATCAGTAAAGGACTTGCTGTGCAAATTTGAGGACCTGACTTCAGATATCCAGCACCCACTTAACAGAGCATGGCAGAGTCTGTCTGCAATCTGAGCCCAAGAGGAACTAAGACAGGAGAATTCCTAAGGGTTACTGAATAACTGGTTTAGACGAACAGGTGAGCTCTGGATTCACTGAGAGGTCCTGTCTCAAAACACCAAGGTGGAGGGCTAGAGGGATGGCTTAGTGCTTAAGCTGTTTGCCTGCAAAGCCAAAGGTCCCAGGTTCGATTCCCCAGGACCCATGTAAGCCAGATGCACAAGGTGGTGCATGTGTCTGGAGTTCGTTTGTTTGTGGTGGCTGAAGACCCTGGCACGCCCATTCACTCTCTCTCTCTGCCGCTTCCTCTCTTTCTCAAATAAATAAATTTAAAATTGGAAAAAAAAAATTTTTAAAACTAAGGTGGAGAATAATTGAGGAAGGCAAAGGATGTTAAGTTTTGGTTTCCACTCATCTACACACACACATACTCTGTCTCTTTCTCTCTCTCACTCTCTCTCACACACACATATACACATATGACATACATGCACAGAAAAAGAAAAGTAAGGAACTGAGAAGATGGCTCAGTAGTTAAAGGCACTTGCCTGCAAAACCGCCAGCCCTGGTTAAATTCCCATGCCATCCACATAAGCCAGACACAAAAATTGGTAAAAGTGTTTGATTTTTTTAAATGCATTTGTCTTATTTTTCTGACTTTTATTTATTTACTTGATACAGAGAGAATGGGTATGCTAGGGCCTCTATCCACTGCAAATGAGCTCCAGATGCATGTGCTACCTTGTGCATCTGGCTTTACAGAGGTCTTGGGGAAATCAAACCTGAGTCCTTTGGCTTTGCAGGCAAGTGCCTTAACTGCTAAGCCATCCCTCCATCCTTGGTGTTTGTCTGTAGTGGCAAGAAGCCCTGGTGTACCCCCTCTCAGCCCCATGCATACAATAACTAAATAAATGAATAAATATATATATTTTTGGTTTTTTGAGGTAGGCTCTCTCTTTAGCACAGGCTGACCTGGAATTCACTATGGAGTCTCAGGGTGGCCTTGAACTCACAACAATCCTCCTACCTCTGCCTCCCAAGTGCTGGGATTAAAGGCATGCACCACCATGCCCAGCTTTTATATATATATCCTCCTCGGTTGTTTCTATTGTTTTTACCTGTGATAAATTCTACAGCTCATTCAATCATTGTCTATCTAAATTCCATGGTCTGGCTGTGCTGACTTCACTGTGTAAATGAACCACAGGCTGTTAGTCTTCCATTAGTTGTTTTTGTTTTTTTGGGATAGGGTCTCACTCTAGCCCAGGCTGACCTGCAATTCACTATGGAGTCTCAGGGTGCCCACGAACTCATGGCCATCCTCCTACCTCTGCCTCCTGAGTGCTGGGATTAAAGGTGTGCGCCACCATGCCAGGCAGTCTTCCATTAATTGGTATTTGGGCTGTTACTAGTTCTTTGCTATTGTGAATAGTTCCTGTCCTGTGACTTTGTATTTTATTCACATGTGGATCTAAAAAGATTCTCTGTGGAAATATATAAGGGAGTGTCCATCACCTACAGTAGCAAGGGTGCTATCTGTGACCATTAGGATGCATCTAAACAAGTTAGAGTGAATTTATAAACAATACCACAGGGCTGGAGAGATGCCTTGGCACTTAAGGTGCTTGGCTGAGAAGCCTAAGGACTCATGTTTGACTCTCCAGGTCCCACGTAAGCCAGATGCACAGTGATGCAAGCGTGCAAGGTTGCACATGCACACAAGGGGGCGCACGCATCTGGAGTTTGATTGCAGTGGCCAGAGGCCACTCTCTCACTTTCTCATTAAAAAAAAGAGAGAGGGCTGGAGAGATGGCTTAGCGGTTAAGCGCTTGCCTGTGAAGCCTAAGGACCCCGGTTCGAGGCTCGGTTCCCCAGGTCCCACGTTAGCCAGATGCACAAGGGGGCGCACGCGTCTGGAGTTCGTTTGCAGAGGCTGGAAGCCCTGGCGCGCCCATTCTCTCTCTCTCCCTCTATCTGTCTTTCTCTGTGTCTGTCGCTCTCAAATAAATAAATAAATAAATAAAGTTTAAAAAAAAAAAAAAAAAAGAGAGACACTACCACAGATCAGAAACGGTGATAAAAATAATAAATGAGGGCCTGAGAGTTGGGCTGAGTAGCATAGAGTCTGTGTAGCATGTGTGAGGCCCTAAATTGAATCTCTAGCACCATAGCAAGTAAGTTAATATGATAAATAACACGAACAACAAAGGAACGCAGAGTCCTGGATTCAATGCCAATAATAATAATAATAATAATAATAATAATAATAATAATAGATATGTTCTCTAATATATCAAACATGCTTTAATTAATGAGTTTAAATGATAACTGGAAAAAAGAGCCACTCAAAATAACAAGACAGTTAATTGTGCTGATACACACCTATAATAATTCCAGCACCAGGAAGGCTGAAGCAGGAGGCCAGGGGCCGCCTCAGTGTCTCAAAAACAGCAATATTAGGAAGAAAACTCAGTATCAAAGGCCAATAAGCTAGAAAAGAGATATAAAGGGAAGAGAAAGGAAGGGAAGGGGTACTTAACGGGTTGGTACTGTATATATGTAAGTAGAAGAATAGATTAATGGGGGTGAAAAGGCCTAAAGTGAGGTCAGGGGAAGAGATCGAGTAAAGGAAAGGTAGAGGGAGGGCTAATCAAAATCTAAGAGGATATATAAATAAATCCTATGGAAATCTACTTTTTTGAAAATGGAACACTCAGGAACCGTAGATTGTTACTAGAAAATTTTCAGTGCCAGGGATGGGATACCTTCCAGTGAGTTGTTGGTCAGGGAGGTCCCTGATACCCCCAAAACATTACACGGCATTGCTGAAGCCCTTGGCTCCCCACCAGAAATAGATGGTAAGATCCTATTGCTGAAGACTCCACGTAGTTGGGCTGCAAGGCCACTGAGAAATCCTGCTGGAACTAAACTGATAACCTCCTCCATGTAGACCAGCTGACAGAAAGCTGGAAGAAGCCATTCTGCATGCAGTTCAATGGGAGAAAGAGAAATCACTGGTGAAGATACTCAACAGTGGACACTGCAAGTCCTATATTTGGCCAGCCAGGCCAAATGAGCCAGTGGGTGCAATAGTGGCATGTCTGTCATGGTAGAAACCAACTGCCCTCTAACTGGACTGGAGGCCTGCTCCATGGGAAGGAATATATCCTTGATATGGAAAACCTACAACAGGAGTAGTCATGAGCCCTAGGGGTGTAACGTCTGCTGCTGTGTGGCTAAATGTATATACTATGCTAATCAAACTGCCCAGTAAGCCCTTCTCTTAATATTCATACCCTTATATTAATGCTACTCTCACTTTTGGTAGAGAATCTTCTCTTTTCAGATGGCAGTGACTTGGGATGACTCAGAAGGCTTCATGGTGCTAGAAAGAAGTGACAGGAGTGCTCAGCATTGCAATATCTCTACCACAGCTACCAATGCTCAGGGTCCATTGTGGAAGAGGTGGCAGAAAGAATGCAAGAGACAAAGGAAGGGTAGGACTCCTTACAATGTGCTCCCCCAGACACAAAATGGCCTGGATATCCATGACTTCACAGTGTCTGACACTACCTACACAAGACCATCATAATAGTAGGAAAAGATCATGACATCAAAATAAAAGAGATAAGGCAAGAGACACACATAAAAGGGATACAAATTAGAAAGGAAGAAATCAAGTTATCATTATTTGCAGATGACATGATTCTATACATAAAGGACCCTAAAGACTCTACTAGCAAACTGTTAGAGCTGATAAAAACCTACAGCCATGTAGCAGGATACAAAATAAATACACAGAACTCAGTAGCCTTCATATATGCTAACAACAAACACAGAGGATGAAATCAGAGAATCACTCCCATTCACAATTGCATCCAAAAAAATAAAGTACCTTGGAATAAACCTAACCCAGAAAGTAAAGATTCTCTACAATGAGAACTTTAAAATACTCAAGCGAGAAATTGCAGAAGACACTAGAAAGTGGAGAAACATCCCTTGTTCCTGGATTAGAAGAATCAATATTGTGAAAATGGCAATCTTACCAAAAGCAATCTACACATTTAATGCAATGCCTATCAAAATTCCAAAGGCATTCTTCATGGAAATAGAAAAAACAATCCAAAAATTCATTTGCAATCACAAAAAACCTAGAATATCCAAAATAATACTGAGCAACAAAAACAAGGCTGGTGGTATCACCATACCTGATTTTAACCTATACTACATAGCCATAGTAACAAAAACAGCATGGTACTGGCACAAAAATAGACTTGTAGATCAGTGGAACAGAATAGAGGACCCAGATGTAAGTCCAGGTAGCTATAGCCACCTGATATTTGATAAAAATGCCAAAAATACTTATTGGAGAAAAGACAGCCTCTTCAGCAAATGGTGTTGGGAAAACTGGATATATATCTGTAGAAGGATGAAAACAGATTTTTCTCTCTCTCCATGCACAAGAATTAAGTCCAAATGGATTAAAGAGCTTAACATCAGACCTGAAACTCTGAAACTGCTAGAGGAAAAAGTAAGGGAAACCCTTCAACATATTGGTCTTGGCAAAGACTTTTTGAATACAATCCCAATTGCTCAGGCAATAAAACCACAGATTAACCACTAGGACCTCATGAAATTACAAAGATTTTGCACCGCAAAGGACACAGTGAAAAAAGCAAAGAGGCAACCTACAGAATGGGAAAAAATCTTCGCCAGCTATATATCTGATAGAGGATTAATATCTAGGATATACAAAGAATTCAAAAAGTTAAATAATAAGGAAGCAAACAAGCCAATCAAAAAATGGGCTATGGAGCTAAATAGAGCATTCTCAAAGGAAGAAATACAAATGGCATATAAGCATCTAAAAAAGTGTTCTACATCACTAGTCATCGGGGAAATGCAGATTAAAACTACATTGAGATTCCATCTCACTCCTGTCAGATTGGCTACCATCATGAAAACAAATGATTATAAATGTTGGCGGGGATGTGGAAAAAGAGGAACCCTTCTGCACTGCTGGTGGGAATGCAATCTGGTCCAGCCATTGTGGAAATCAGTGTGGAGGTTCCTAAAACAGCTAAAGATTGATCTACCATATGACCCAGCTATAGCGCTCCTAGGCATATATCTTAAGGACTCATCTCATTTCCTCAGAAGTATGTGCTCAACCATGTTTATTGCTGCTCAATTTATAATAGCTGGGAAATGGAACCAGCCTAGATGTCCCTCAACTGATGAATGGATAATGAAGATGTGGTATATTTATACATTGGAATTCTACTCAGTGGTAAAGAAAAATGAAGTTATGAAATTTGCAGAAAAATGGATGGATCTGGAAAGGATTATACTAAGTGAGGTAACCCAGGCCCAGAAAGCCAAGCACCACATGTTCTCCCTCATATGTGGATCCTAGCTACAGATGACTGGGCTTCTGCGTGAGAAGGAAAATACTTAGTAGCAGAGGCCAGTAAGTTAAAAAGGAGATATAAAGAGAAGAGAAAGGAAGGGAAGAGGGTACTGAATAGGTTGGTATTGTATATATGTAAGTAGAATGATTGAGATGGGGAGGTAATATGATGGAGAATGGAATTTCAAAGGGGAAAGTGCGGGGGGGCGAGGGTATTACCATGGGATATTTTTTTATAATCATGGAAAATGTTAATAAAAATTGTGAAAAGAAAAATAAATAAATAAAAGAGACACTGATTGAGAGGGAGAGGGTATGTGATGGAGAATGGAGTTTCAAAGGGTAAAGTGAGGGGGAGGGCATTAACATGGGATTTTGTTTACAATCATGGAAGTTGTTAATAAAGAAAATCATAATAAAAAAGAAAAAACCAGCAATATTAAGGCTGGGCATGGTGTCATAGTCCTTTAATCCCAGCACTCAGGAGGCAGAGGTAGGAGGATTTTCATGACTTCAAGGCCACTCTGAGACTACATAGTAAATTCCAGGTCAGCCTGGGCTAGAGTGAGATCCTACCTTGACCTTCCTCCCCCACCAAAAATAGTAACAACACAAACATCATTGGCACATACCAGAATAGTCAACTGTAGAAATGACAGGATTAAAATGTTACTGGTTTTCAATCATCATGAACTTCAAAAACCCCCAAATCTGAATGTGGCACAGCCTATAGATAAAAGCCAGAGGGACATGGGACATAGTAAACTATACCTTGAGGATGCCATTTTTATTTTTATTTATTTATTTACTTGTTTTTTTTTTTTTTTTTGTTTGTTTTTTGAGGTAGGGTTTCACTCTAGTCCAGGCTGACCTGGAATTCACTATGGAGTCTCAGGGTGGCCTTGAACTCACGGCGATCCTCCTAACTTTGCCTCCTGAGTGCTGGGATTAAAGGCGTGCGCCACCACGCCCGGCCCAAGGATGCAACTTTTCAAAGTCCAGGCTATTAGAAACTCTACCAGACAAACTACTTGCCAGGAGAAATGAACGGTAGCGTGGTCACACCCACATGCAGGTGCGTAGGGACATGGGCACGTGTGTTTTCGAAACAGGGTGTGCTAACATTGCCAAGGCTGGTCTCAGACGCCTGGGCTCAAATATTACTCTTGACTCAGTCTCTTAGGTGCTGGAATTACAGTGGTCCTCTCTCCCTTGGCGCTAAGATTAAAGACATGCACCATGCACAGTACATACGTATACACATACATCCATACATATATGTAGCTAGAGATGAAACCTAGAGCCTCTTAATGCAAAGCTGTGTTCTGCAACTGGACTACATCCTCAGCCAGGTGGTAATAAATATTAAAAGAGATTTAAGAAGGGATGAGTATGAAGCTCAGTTGGCAAGGCACTTGCCTAGAATGCCTGAAACCCTGGGTTCAATCTCTAGCACCACAGAAACCAGGCATGATAGTGCATGCCTATAAGAGGCAAGAGTATCAGGAGTTCAAGGTTATCCTCTGTCTTCAGCTACATAACAAGTTGCAAGCTAGCCTGGGCTACATGTGTCCCTGTCTCAAAAAAAAAAAAAAAAGGCCTGGAGAGATGGCTTGGCAGTTAAGCGCTTGCCTGTGAAGCCTGAGGACCCCGGTTCAAGGCTCGATTCCCCAGGACCCACATTAGCCAGATGCACAAGGGGGCGCACGTGTCTGGAGTCTGTTCGCAGCAGCTAGAGGCCCTGGTGCGCCCATTCACTCTCTCTCTCTCATTTTCTCTGTATCTGCCTCTTTTTCTCTCTGTCTGTCACTCTCAAATAAATAAATTAAAATAAACAAAAAAAATTTTAAAAAGACAGATTTAAGAGACATATTAGGCTAGGGACAGAGCATGCCTGCAGAGTGCTTGCCTAAAATGTGGGTGGTCCCGAGTTTCCAGCCTAAGCCCTGTACAAGTAGAGACAGAATAAAAAGACATGTTCACCACTCTCAGCATGTGAACCTTATCTGTGTCTCCTGCTTCAAGGAAGGAAACTATAAAAAGAAGTTAGAACGCTACTGAGAAAATTGGAACACTGAATATTTCATACCTGTTAACTTAAATGTGATCATGGTATTTTTTTTTCTTTTAAGAAAAATCTATTTTTATTTATTTATTTGCAAGGAGAGATTGAGCTTGACAGAATGAGTGCATTGGGGCTTCTTGCTACTGCAAACAGACTCCAGATGCACGCACCACTTTGCGCACATGGCTTTACATTAATTTATTTGAAAGAGGCAGAGAGAGAGAGAGAGAGAGAGAGAGAGAGAGGAGAGAATATGGGTGTGCCAGGGCCTCTAGTGCTAGAAACGAATTCCATATGCATGCACCACCTTGTGCATCTGGCTTATGTGGGTCCTGGGGAATTGAACCTAGGTCCTTAGGCTTTATAGGCAACTGCCTAAATCGCTAAGCCATCTCTCCAGCCCTTAAATTATATTTTCAAGTTGTTTATATTATTTATTTGAGAGAGAGAGAAATAAAGAGGCAAACAGAGATATAATGGGTGTGCCAGGGCCTCTAGCCACTACAAACGAACTCCAGACACATGTGCCACCTTGTGCATCTGGCTTTACAGACGTCATGAGGAACCGAACCTGGGTCTTCTGGGTTTGCAGGCAAGTTCCTTAACCATTAAGCCATCTCTCCAGCTCTATATTAACTTATCTATGGATGTAATGACACCATCTCTGATTTGCTTCAAAATAACATGAACAGGGCTGGCGATGTAGGTTAGTGCTTGCCAAACATGACTGAGTCTCTGGGTTTGATGCTCAATACTGAAAAAAATAAAATAAAATAACAAATAAACAGGGGCACACAGGGGATATTGATGGGCTAGCCATGGACTGGTAGATACAGGAGTTCATTATGTTGTTAAGTTTGGTTTATGTTTTAGGTTTTCTGTGTGTGTGCGTGCACGCTCATGTGTTGTATACTCACTATAAGAAAATAAAAGTCAGTCATGATGACTCACGCCTGTAATTGTAGCACTTGGGAGTCGGCTGCAGGAGGTTTGTCTCGAGGTCAATACCAACCAAGGCTACAGGGTGAAAAGCTTGCCTTTAAAAAAAAATAATAAGGAGAAAGGAAATCCCATAAACTGGCAATGGTGATTATGCTTGTGCGTTAAAATTATGGAGACTGGCTTAGTGGTTAAGGTGCTTGCCTGCAAAGCCTAAGGACCCAGGTTCAATTCCCCAGGATCCATGTAAACAAGATGCACAAGGTGGAGTTCGTTTGCAGCGGCTGGAGGCCCTGACGTGCCTATCCTCTCTCTATCTGCCTCTTTCTCTCTCTCTTTCTCCCTCCCCCCACCCAAATAAAAAAAATATGGAGATTTAGTGATGGTATTTTCTTCATTTTGCTCTACACTACACATTCTTTTTCTTTTAAACCCATTGTGGTTTCATTTTTCCCCCTTGCTAGAAATGAAATCCAGAGCCTCATGTCTGCTAAGCATAAGCTCTACACCGAGCTTTCGGCCCTACGTATATTCTTGATCAGCAGGAAAAATGTGTTTGAAAAGACAACTATTTTGTTTAGTAATACCATTTTACAATTCAACTCTAATTTTACTTCTGACGCAATGAATAAAGCAACTTTGTACTTTTTAAATATACTTGAGCAAGGTGAGTCCTATAATAAGTAATTACATGTAGTTTTTCAGTGATTAGAGAAAATAGTTTATGGAGATATAGCTCAAAAGTACAAGTTTGCAATTTAGAAATTTGGTCATTTGATTTAAAAGGATCACCTTAAATTACAGCCTGAGAGTAAACAGTTAACTCCCCCCCCCCCCCCGAACCTTCTTACATAACATAAAAACAACGGTTTTTTTGGCACAAAGTTTCTCCTCCAAAGTCACCTTTGTGCTGAAATCCAGCACCTCAGGTTTCCGTCAAATAACTTGCAGACATGAAAAGATTTCTTAACAAAATTTTCCTGCAATTTTACTGCAGTGTTAGATCTGACAATGTGGGAGAGTCCCTTTTTAAGATCGCAGAGGTCGCAAGGAATGCCTGTCTTTCCTAGTTTCTGATATCCAGCGAGACAAGCAGTTACCAAACTGAATCATTCTTTTTGTGTCTCTGAAATAAATGTAGGCTTTGACAGTGGGTACAATGAACCAAGATAGTTAATGGATATGTTTAGTGTATTAATAACCAGCAGGAAGTAGTATATGGTTAGAGACTCAATGAATCATTCCAAATCATCCTTTAGAAGCAATAAAAAGTTAAAATCAAACACTTGTTACAAACAAGCATATTTTATGATTATAAATTATTATATTGAATTTGCTATTATATTGTTATTGTTTTGTTATTTTTGTGTTTTACTCTAGCCCAGGCTGACCTGGAGTTCATTATGTTGGCTCATGGTGACCTCGAACTCATAGCAATCCTCCTACCTCTGCCTCCCTAGTGCTGGGATTAAGGGTGTGCGCCACCACGCCCGGCTATTATTATATTATTATAAATTATAAATTATGCATATAATTACATCATCTACATGCTCTATAATCAGATAGCTATCCTTTCTTCATTATTTTGAAGTAGTGATATTTTACTCATCTAATTTGCCTCATTCCTTTTGTTCATGTCATTTTTTTCCTAAATAAAAACCATTATGAAATCTGTTATCAAATATATTGACTGATAACCACTGAAGTACTTTTTGTTCTGAATGTTGACTTCAAAAAAAAAAAAAAAATCAGAGGTGGAAGCCATTATCCACGTGGTAAGGAAATTTTCTCATTCAATAGCTATCTAGAGGCAGATAATGTTGATTTGAGTTCATTTGTGTGTTTGAGTTTCCATGTACTCTTACGTGTATCACATAAATTCACTCTGTACATGCAACTACATTCCAGGCTTTGTGTCAAGTAATTTCATATATCATCTGAACTGTTTAGTGCAATAACCTTATGAAGCAAGTATTTTAGAAAAAAAAATGGGGGGAGCTGTGGGAATATTTTTAAAAAGAGAAAAAAAGGGAGGGCTAAAGATATAGCTCAGGGGTTGAGGGCCTGCCAGGCATGCACAAAGTCCTAGGTTTGATCCCCACTACAACAATTAAAAAAAAAATACACACAGGTATTAAATTACTTGTTCATGGTCACACAATAATCTAGTTAATCTTGTGTGTGTATAAGTGTGGGTGTGCATGCCACTGTGGGCATGTGGAAGTCAAAGGACAACTGTCAGGTCTCTGGCCTTATCTTCTAAGTCATTTCTGAGGCAGGATCTTTCATTCTTGTCATAGTTCACCACTATGTTTGCCAAGCTAGTTGATCTCCTAGCTTCTAGGAAATGCTCCTGTCTCCACTTCCCATGTCACCGTCAGTGCGCTGCGATTACATACAAAAGACCACCAAGGCTTCCCATTCTTACGTGGGCTTTGAGTCCAATATTCAGCCTTGCACAGCAAGCGCTTGATCCAATCATCTAGTTATTTTTAAATCTTGCATTACCATATTTAAGATATGACCGAAGGCGGCTGAGGATATTCGTGACAATCTTTGGTGTTGGGGGACCCAGCTTTAAGTCTGTCAGACCAGTTCCGTGGCTGATATCCACCTATCTGGTTACATAAACCGGACTCTCTTGCTCCCCGGAAGATGTACAAGCTGACCACGGGCACAGAGATGGAGCCAGCTGACTGGCAAACGCTTTCATGCAGACGTTAGCACCAGGTATCGGGAGCAGCAGGGCTCTTCCCAGCTTCTGCCTGGATATTTTAGCAAAATTAAAGGAAGCTAAGAGGACATCTTCAAGTCTGGGGACGCACAATAGTTGGATTTGGCAACAAACAAATGAAAGGTCAAGCTAAGAAATTTCAATCTTGACATCTTTCCAACAAGGGTCACTTGTTTCTGCCCCAGTGGACTCACCGTTTGGAATTAAAAACCTCAACTTTAGTAAATTATACGTTTGAAATGCTAGAGCTCTAATTAGATGTGCATCCAGACGCCAGGAGAACCTACTCCATTCATTTATTCTTAGCTTTATGAAAAACGGTTTGTTTGAAATGTGGTCCTTAAAAAAAATTTTTTTTTCCCTTCAGGTTTAAAGAATGGAATATGCAAGAAGATAATTTTCCCAATTCTAATGAGTCAGTGATACAATGGAAAAAATACGTTCATAAGAACACATTAACTTGGTAACTCAAAAATAATTCAGCGAAATGCCAAATCCAATGAGAAATATAAACCTAATTTCAGAAACAGACCCTCGTTCTAGCTACTGACACTCCAGAAACGTCTGGGTGAGCAGCCGTTGTGCATCACATAAACCATTCCTGCGAGGCAACGTGGGAGTTACAAGGACATTTTATTTGTGGGGACAATAAAGACAGGTGAGATGACACGTTGAAAGTAGACTTGAACTGAAGGATATTAGAAATAAATAGGTACGACCAAAATACAGCGTGACGAAACTAGCTCTCTTGCCTCCAGCCAAGCAAATGTTTCCAGGGTCCAGAAGCCAGGAAGATAGAAATGCGTAAGCACCCAGGCCCACAGAGCCAGTTGAATCCACGAAGCTTCCATAAATGACAAAACAAAACCCTGAAAACCCAGACAAGCCAAAGCCCCACCTACTTCCAAGGAAAAGAATGCATTGACCTTTTCGGCTCTACCACCTACCACGGAAATCCCAGCCTGCAGCTGATTTCAAAATTGCCAAACCTCCAAAAATTATGGGAGACAGTTATCTTCAAAACACACCCGCTTTGATCGCATAGGTCAAGGCCACGTTAGCCTAAGTAGTAATTATTGAGGAAGGGGTAATAGACTTTGTTCCTATAATGGCCAATTCTCTCTCAGTCAGATTCGCCACAGAGCCACCCCAACTCAGTTAGGAAGGCACAGTAGTATTGGCTTGCACTATTTAAAATTTTTTTTTTGTTTATTTGTATTTATTTGAGAGTGACAGAGAGAGAGAGAGAGAGAGAGAGAGAGAGAGAGAGAGAGAGAGAGAGAGAGAGAAATGGTGCACCAGGGCCTCCAGCCACTGAAAACACACTCCAGATGCGTGCATCCCCTTGTGCATCTGGCTAACGTGGGTCCATGGGGAATCGAGCCTCGAACTGGAGTCCTTAGGCTTCACAGGCAAGCGCTTAACTGCTAAGCCATCTCTCCAGTCTGGCTTGCACTATTTTTCAATTCAGGAAAGCTTGGACGATTGAAGCAATTATGTGCTTCAGACCTGCTTCACTCTATCTCTATTCTGGCTAATTTACAACGTATTTTAGGTAACTTGTTTCTTTCTTATGGTTTTACTTTTATCTTCTTTTTAGAAAAACTTAAACTAAGACTGAGGAGATGGGCTCAGCAGTTAAAGGCGCTCACTTGCAAAGCCTGCAAGCCTGGGGTTGGATTCCCTAAGACCCACACAAAGCCAGATGCAGAGAGTGGTGCATGTATCTGGAGTTCCTTTGCAAAAGCTAGAGGCCCCAGTGTGCCAATTCAGTTTCTGTGGGAAAACCTTGTATACCTAAAACATAGAAAATCAAAATCTAGATCAAACTCATGATTGTTGGCAGTTGTGTTAATGAACATTCAAATTTCACCAGACCGTTCCCTGACCGCCATAGAGACATGACCTACATCACGCTTCTTGGACCCCTATTACCATTTCTTCTCATTTGGATGCATGTCTGCTAAAGGGCAAGGAGATGTGAAAGGAAAATGAACGTGGACTCAGAATCCAGCTGTGCGGGCTTCAGTTCCTCGGGGCCAGGTGAAGGGATTGCGTGGTGCAATGTGTGTGTTGCTGCCAAATGTGCATGTGCCAGACGGATCGGGTTTTCCACTTTGAGGTTCAGTTAGTTATTCCAGGCAGGTTATTTAAATCCCATCTCTCTCTCTGCTCATTTGTTAAATGGCGGCGGTACTAGTAACAACCTTATAGAGTGTTTGTGAGGTTAAAGGTCTTAAAAGAGTTTGGGGGCTGGAGATATGGCTCAGCAGTTAAGGCACTTGCCTACAAAGCCTGATTCCCCCACGTACCCATGTAAAGCCAAACGCAGAGTGGTGCGTGCCTCTGGAGTCCATTTGCAGTGGCTGGAGGCCCTGGCACATCCATTCTCTCTTTCTTCTCTCTCTCTCTCTCTCTCTTTCTACTGGCAAATAAGTAAATCATTATTAAGAAAAAATAAGAGGGCTGGAGAAATGGCTTAGTGGTTACGGCATTTGTCTGCAAAGCCAAAGGATCCAGGTTCAATTCCCCAGGACCCATGTAAGCCAGATGCAGAAGGGACACATGCATCTGGAGTTCGTTTGCAGCAGCTAGAGGCCTTGGTGTGTCCATTCTCTTTCTGTCTGTCTCTCTTCTCTCTCTCTCTCTGCTTGCAAATCAATCAATCAATCATTCATGGCTGGGACATAATTTTAAAAAAGAGTTTAGAACACAGCTTCATAGAAACTAAGCACTCTGCACAGCCCAGCAACTAGTAGGACTAGCTGTGACGCCTTACGGACGGGGCTGGGGACGTGGCTCAGTTAGCAGTTTGCTTGCCTGGTGTTCACAAAGCCCTAGGTTCAATCCCTAGCACTACCCGAACCACGCGTGGTCGGGCACACCTGTAATCCCAGCCTTCATGAGGATCAAGGAGGTCAAAATCATCCCTGGCTATATATTGAATTTGAGACCAGCCTTGGCAACATGAAGCCTTATGTCAAAAATAAATAAATGAATAAATAATACAATTTTGCAAAGACATTCGGGATTTCATTCAACCTTCCTGAGATTCCTTCAGCTTAAAGGGATCACAGTCCCACTGTCTTTAGGAAAAGAGAATAAAGTCAAATAAAATAGGTAGAAATTGTTTTAGATATATAATCAAGTATCAGACATGTCCTCCAACCAAACAGAATTAGTTTCTTTCTGCCATCTTTTTTTTTTTTAAATTTTTTACTTATTTATTTGAGAGCGACAGACACAGAGAGAAAGACAGATAGAGGGAGAGAGAGAGAATGGGCGCGCCAGGGCTTCCAGCCTCTGCAAACGAACTCCAGACGCGTGCGCCCCCTTGTGCATCTGGCTAACGTGGGACCTGGGGAACCGAGCCTCGAACCGGGGTCCTTAGGCTTCACAGGCAAGCGCTTAACCGCTAAGCCATCTCTCCAGCCCTCTGCCATCTTTTAATAGCACTTCACACACACACACAAACACACACACACACACACACACACACACACACACGTACACATGCACACACACTAATGCTCCAGCTAATAGCACTTCTCACATTTTCTCATGCAGATCTGATTCCTGTCCAGCTCCCCCTACTTCCTAACAACACATCTCTCATCTATACCTGAGGCTCAGTGGACGATCCTGGCCAGCCTGAGACTACATAATGAATTCCAGGTCAGCCTGGGCTACAATGAGACCCTACTTCAAAAAAACAAAAAAAAAAGAATGATAATTAAAGTCAAGGATCTGACTTCCTGAAGTCATATTCTGGATCTGGTCTGTGAGGTACAAGACCACAGGCTAAACCACCCAATCCCTTTCTGCCTCATGTTCTTCATGAATAAAATGGAGCTAGTAGGATTGATGTTTTCAAAATGGAAACCCTGGAGCTCCCTTACGGCAGTATTGGCCATACTACGACCACACTGCATGAGCTTACTTTGAAGAATAGCCCTACTCTCCCTGGATAAGCGTGCTCACTCCGCACAGGCTAATCCTGAGGACACAGAAAACTGTGTGCCTTGGGTGGAGTTCTCACACAAGGAATTCATCAGCTTCTCCAAAGATTTCCTGATAAACATAAACAAACAAGTCATGATCTGATCTGATGTGGGCTTGTGATCTGTCTTAAGCTCAGACTCCCCATAGCTTTGAGTTCCAGGAACACTCTACTGCATCCCCCTGATTCTCCGTTAAATCATGTTTTGTGTGTTGCATGTTCATTTCACGTCCCCCCAGACAGCTCCTCACTTCCTTCACCCCACCGTTCGCCCTTCCATCCCAAATGCATCCAGCAGTCATTCCTGAGGGTCTACTGTGTGCTGGGCGCCCGTCTCTGGATCTCACACCACTGGGACCAAGGAATTTAGTATTTCCTGTGGTTGTCCATTTGAAAATGGCTATATATATTTAATTGCTGATAATTTCTAGGGCTGGGAAATTCTACGCACGCTCGTATCTTCTACTCACTGGCTCTCGATCCATCATTTGGAATTACTCAGAAGAAATTTAATCTTTCCACTGTGGGGCAGGTTTTAGAAGATGGGTCTCTTCACTGGCTGAAAACACGCCCACACATGACCTTGTAGCCTATGAATCCAACGCTGTTCACCATAACCTTTATCATTCTTTTTGTTCTCACTGGATATCTTCTGTTTATCAATAGCTCTGAAGCCCAGAACTCATAAAGCAAAACAACTGTGGTCTGATCACCAGTGAGCATTAGCGAACCAGCTCTCCCCTCTAATTCTATTAATACAGAAGATTGGCTATTTATTTTGTTTGGAAGGGACATCACAGGGTGTTGACTCACCATCTTACAATCAACGGGAGGCTCTAAATCTTCCTGGCATGTATGCCTACAAACCATCCTGTTTCCACTCTGTTCTTGTGACTAATTGAATTTGGGATCTTGGAGGACTTGGTACTTGTCCCCATTAGCTTTATATTGTTAGACGATTCACTATGAGGCTTGCTCGGGACTGGGTGGGAGATAATCCTGATTCTATATGCCAAGCTGATACCTCTGTTCGTGTGTGGACATTTGTCCAGCTTGATTTCCATGTTATCATCTTAGTCATCAGTAAAAGTGTCAAGGGGGTCAGGGCTGCAAACCACACTTACACCAGGTCCCTAGAGCTCTAAGACATGTCAGCATCTTAAAAAAATGAAATGAGGGCTAGAGAGATGGCTTAGTAGTTAAAGTGCTCGCCTGCAAAGCCAAAGGTCCCAGGTTCGATTCTCCAGGACCCATGTAAGCCAGATGCACAAGGTGGCGCATGTGTCTAGAGTTCATCTGCACTGACTGGAGCCCTGGCCTTCCCATTCTCTCCTTCTCTCTCTGTCTCTGTCTCTCTCCCCCTCTCTGTTTCTTTCTCTCATAGGTAAATCAGAACAAATTTTAAAAAATATTTTATTTTTATTTATTTATTTGAGAGAGAGAGAGAAAAAAAAATGGGCATGCCAGGGCCTCCAGCCACTGCAAACGAACTGCAAATGCATGCAACCACCTTGTGCATGTGGGCTTATGTGGGTCCTGGGGAGTCAAACTGGGGTCCTTAGGCTTTGCAGGCATGTACCTTAACCGCTAAGCCAGCTCTCCAGCCCAGAACAAAATATTTTAAAAATAAAATGAAAGAGGCCAAGCGTGGTGGCACACACCTTTAATCCCAGCACTCAGGAGGCAGAGATAGGAGGATCCCCATGAGTTCGAGGCCACCCTGAGAGTACATAATGAATTCCAGCTTGGGCTAGAGTGAAACCCTACGTTGAAACAAAACTTTAACCAGACAGCATTCGTTCAGTTGGTAACAATTTCCTGAATGTCTTCTAAGTGCTGAGCATACAGGGCTGAAGGGAACAAAATCCCTGCCCTCACTAGTCCTCCTTGTCAGCCTCAGAGCATTTAAAAGTCACCATGGAAACACAGCTCTGAGTGCTTCACTCAATTTAACTAAACAGGAAGCAGCACCATCCCATGAGCTGGGCTCCTGGACTGAATAAAAAGGAGAGAGAGCGCTGAGCACCAGCATTTACCTAGCTCTGCTGTGTGACTGGGAACGTAATGTGATCGGCCACCTCATGCTCGCTCCCGCCACCGAGCCAAGTCTGCCACGGTGGCTGTATCTCCTCAAACCGTGAATCAGGATAAATCCACTTTCCTTTAAGTGGCTTCTGGTGAGGCATTTGGTCACAGCAGTAGAAAAGTCCTTAATGTGGAGAGACAGACAATTCAGAAGACAGGTAAGTAACATTGAGTGTTATGAAGAACGGAAGCAGGGCTGAGGAGATGGCGCAGTGGATCATGTGCTCCATGCTTAAGCTGGAGTAGCACTGTTCAATGGCAGGCTTCTGTAATCCCAAGACGCTGAGGCTGACAGTGAAATTCGAGGGTGAATAACTAACAAAGGGCTGGAGAGATGGCTTAGTGGTTAAGGCGCTTGCCTGCAAAGCCAAAGGACCTCCGTTTGATTCTCCAGGACCCACCTAAGCTAGATGCACATGGTGGTGCATGCATCTGGAGTTCGTTTGCAGTGGCTGCAGGTCCTGGCGTGCCCATTCTCTCTCTCTCTCTCTCTCTCTCTCAAATAAATAAAAAAATTTAAAAACCCCACTTGATCAGGATGTATGATCCTTTAAAGAATAATAAAATAAGGCCTGGAGAGATGGCTCAGTGGTCAAAGGTGATTGCAATGCCTGATGGCCTAGGTTTGATTCCCCAATGCCTATGTAAAGCCAGACGCACAAATTGGCACATGAATATGGAGGTCATTTGCAGTGACAAGAGATCCTGTAGTCTTTCTCTCTCTTTCAAATAAAAAATTATTTCAAAAATGATAACAATTATGTAGATAGATAGATAGATAGATAGATAGATAGATAGATAGATAGATAGATAGACAGACTTTTATTTTTGTTTTGGATTTTTGAGGTAGTGTCTCGCTCTAGCCCCGGCTGACCTGGAATTCACCATGTAGTCTCAGGGTGTCTTGGAACTCACAGCACTCCTCCTACCTATGCCTCCCAGATGCTGAAATTAAAGGCATGTGCCACCATACCTGGCTTATAATAAAATAATTTTTCAAAATGAAAAACAAATTTAAGTAAGAGTCTAGAGGAGTTTGGAAGAAGGGATACAGGAGGGGCGGCGTGTGGCTGGGGGCTCACCTGCAGAGCCGTTTCTAAAGCCAGTGGAATGCACCGCTCCTGTCCTGCACTCTTGGTACGCTCCTAACCCAAGAAGTGCCTGAGAGTGGATAGCAAGTCCTTCTGAATCCTCAGCATCCCTTCTCTCTCTGCCGAGTCCCATTAAGAAAAACAAATCAATAGAACACAGATGAAGAATTTAGATTCTCGTGAGACAAAAAAGGAAATTTGCAAGAACATGGTTCCTCGGGAGACTGACCATTTCTTTGTACTCACAGGCTATCCAAACATTATGAGAACAAGCAGAAATGCAGGAGGGCCCGTCACATCTCCTGATGAGGACTTCCAGGGGAGAGGAATTCTTTCCAGTGTATTGTTCTTCACATACAATAAATGGTTGAAAGCAAAATAATAGTGAAAAACCAAAAAGCTACCCCTTACATATTCCAATTCAATGTTCTCAAGCATGGAGTCAGTTATGAGTCCAATTGCTTGTGAAGGCTCAAGAAGATGGGGTACTTGGATGACCCCAAAGCATGCCTCATCAGGGTACTGATTTCTGGACAAGAAGCCCATAGGAAACAACCTGGAAATTGGCCTTGATTAATTTCTGTTTCCTTACAATTCTAGGATTGGTAGCGTCTTCTAAACATTTTCTGTGTTGATTTATTTTTTTCAAGGTAGGGTCTCACTCTAGCCCAGGCTGACCTGGAATTCACAGTGTAGTCTCAAACTGGCCTTGAACTCACAGCCTACCTCTGCCTCCCAAGTGCTGGGATTAAAGACGTGTGACACCACGCTTGGACCCTTCGAAACATTTTTAATCTTTAAATCCATTTGATGATAGAGGGACTTCATACATGTTTGCTTAGTGACGTATTACTTGCACTCTTTGATTGGAAATTTATCTTCTATTTTCACCATGATATGTATACTCATTTATCGCGCATCGATTTTGTACTAAAGACCTTGGTGCTAGGAACACAAAGGTAAAGAGGTTAAATACAGAGCCCCAGCAGAGGGCCAGGTAAACTCGGGAGAACCCGCTCTGCTGACATAGCTCACTATGAAGAGGAAAGGAGAGGAACTGGGCAGTTGGTGCCAACCGCAGACACTTCCAAGATGTGAATGAGTTCATTTACCAAGTGTCTGGAGGTCTGCTTCAGGGGGTGGGGACAGAGCTTACGGCCACTGTGGACGTCCCAGAGGTGCCCCTGCGGGCCTGAAAGCAGTAAAACATAGCTGAAGCAGGGCACAGCATGGGTGGTCAGAGGTGAGCCCGGAAAAGCGAAGAGAACAGGATTATACGGAAATGTGCGCAGCAGCGGGTATTAGGGGAAAGAGAATTCACCGGAAGATGTGATCACTGTCTGTGTGTGATGAACACGTGTGTGTGCGTGCAGGTACAGGTGCATATAGAGGTCCGGAGGATACCACTGGGTGTCATTCCTTTTGGTGCGGTCCACTTTTTTTTTTTTTTTTTTTTGATACTGTTTATCACACTGCTCTAGAGCTAAGTAGACTGACGGCTGCACCAAGCCCAGGAATCATCTTCTGTCCCCACCCCCAGCACTTGGATTGCAAGCATGCTGGGATGGGGGTTGTTTTGTTTTGTATGCTGATTTTTAAAATATTTTATTTATTTATTTATCAGAGAGAGAATGGGCACAACAGAGCCTCCAGCTGCTGCAAATGAACTGCAGAGGCATGTGCCACCGTGTGCATCTGGCTTTACATGGGGATCAAATCTGGGTCCTTTGGCTTTGCAGGCAAACGCCTTAACTGCCATCTCTCCAGCTCTCTCTGTCTCTCTCTTTTAAATGTAAGTTCTAGGCAAGCCCTTTTCTGGCTGAGCTATCTCCTCACCCCCCCAGGTATGACTGATCCTATGGGCCCACTGTGCAGAGGGAGAGGTCAAGACTAGAGACTGGGTTTGGGGCCAGAACAACAGGGTGGATAGTAATACCACATACTAAGCAAGACGATGAATGTAAGATGGAGAACTCGTGGGGAGAGACAGTGAGGTGTTTGCCTTGGCCATGTTTGTTTGGAATGCCTGGGGAACATTCCCAGAGCAGCAGCAGGCAGCTGGATCTAGATTTCTCATGATACAGATTTCAGAAAATATTTATTTATTATTTACAGGAGAGAGGCGGATATATAGAGAGAGAATGGGCGTGCCAGGGCTTTCCAGCTGCTGCAAACAAACTCCAGACGCATGTGTCCCCTTGTGCATCTGGCTTACGTGGGTCCTGAGGAATCGAACCTGGGTCCTTTGGCTTTGCAGGCAAGAAGAGCCTTAACCGCTGAGCCATCTCTAGCCCTTGATACAGATTTTGACATCCTTAGCACAACACACAATAGGACTCATGAGATGAAGGAGATAGTGGGGAAAGCTGTGTCCTGGGAGAAAGAGGCACCCAGAGGAACACCGAGGCTCATAGAAAGGACTCCAACAGTGAGAAAGTGTAGTCAGAGACAGCAAGAAACAAGATGTACGAGGACCAGAACAGGGCAAAGTCTGTTTCAAATAAAGGCAAATGTTGAGAGATCAAATAAGACTGAGAAGGTCACAGATGCATCAAGGAGATATAGGACCAGTTAAGCCAGGAGCTGGGCCAGCGGAGGCAGAAGTCAGGTCAACGTGAGTTGAGAAGTAAATGGAATCAATGTGGGTGGACAACTGTTTCCAAAGGCCTGCCGGGGAAATGCAGAAGGACATAGTCCAGCGACTCTGTCCCCGAGGACAGGGAAATAGGGCCCTCGTGGAAACCCACTGTGAGGGATCTTGAAGATCCTTTTATTTAAAAAAAATTTTTAAAAATAATTTTTATTTGGGCTGGAGAGATGGCTTAGTGGTTAAGCGCTTGCCTGTGAGGCCTAAGGACCCTGGTTCGAGGCTCGATTTCCCCGGACCCACGTTAGCCAGATGCAGAAGGTGGTGCATGCGTCTGGAGTTCCTTTGCAATGGCTGGAGGCCCTGGTGCACCCATTTTTTTCTCTCTCTCTCTTTCTCTGCTTCTGTCTGTAGCTCTCAAATAAATAAATAAAAATAAACAAAAAAAAATCTTAAAAATTATTTATTTATTTGCAGAGAGAGAGAGAGAGAGAGAGAGAGAGAGGAGATTGGGCATGCCAGGGCCTCCAGCCACTGCAAACAAGCTCCAGACACATGTGCCCCTTGTGCATCTGGCTTACGTGGATCCTGAGGAATTGAACCTGGGTCCTTTGACTTCACGGGCAAATGCCTTAACTGTTAAGCCATCTCTCCAGCCCTGAAGAGTCCCTTTATTTTATACTACCTCAGTTCATTTCATGGGGAAGCTCTGGGCAGACGTGTTAGACTTGGCTGAAGCTGTTGGTTAAGCCAAATTGGCCTTGAGTATTCTCCTAGGAGATGCAGACAAGCTTCCTGGACCAAGTCCTGCTGGGACACTTGAAGGTCCCATCGGTGAAAGGACTTGCACGGGAACGAACCTGCTCAGACCTAGCTCTCGCTCTCTCGTCGCCTCTCTCATGGCTCACGTCATGGAAGCAGTCAGAGGGAGGGGAGAGGCGTTTGGTCACCTTGGAGTCTGGAACAGGCAGCTGGCCCCACAGCTGGCCAGGCAGCTATTGCAAGCAGGAAGCCTCTCTGAGAACAAAATCCAGAAGCCAAAATAAATGGGTCAGGTGGAAGACAGATGACCCTGACTGCAAAGCGGAGCTGAAGGTTGGTCCTGGGGAGTGAAGGTGAGCCAAGACCTAATGAATGACCACAGGAAGGGGTTTGGACAAGTGCAAAAGGCCAGGGAACAGTGCATGAGCAGAGACCAAAGAGGCGGAGAGGAGCAGAAGCAAACGCACACGCAGGCGCGCACACAGGCTGCACAGGCACACACGCTGCCACCAGTTAAGTCACCTCGCAGCCTCCCGAGGATGCCTTAGGGGCCCTTATGATAGTCAGCATTGTTTCCGACATTCACAACCCCTCTACTGCCTCATACTCCTAAAGCCCAGGAAGTTGGAGCTCTACAAGCGTCATAGAAAGCAACCAGAAAAGACCACAGGACCCGCTAGCCCTCTTCCAAGTACCCCGAAGGGAAACAGAGGCCTGACTGTTCACTGAGGCCCTAAGCCCACAAGAAATCTAGCCCCGTGGCTTCAAGAGTGGAAACGTTATTTCCCTACCATAATGCCTTCCAGGATATCTGGGTTTCTCTAAAATGCACACCACACCTGGACCAGCAGGCTCGACTGTTTCTCCGCATGTGATTAGCACACAGAGCCAGGAAGGAATGAGGGTAAACAGCTCACACAACCCCTCCTCCCTCAGCTCGCTGCCCACACAAGTGCTACACAGTTTCAGCTGGAGTTTAGTTGCTGGTTGGTTTTTTTTTTTTTTTCCATTTCACTGAAGTTGATAATCATTTACCCACTGGATATTGCTTAGAGCCGAGTTATCGTCTAATTCTCCTTTAATAGGACTGAAAAGGAAAAACTAAATAATAATACCCTATTTGTATATAATGCTTGTCTTTCAAGAAGACATCATAACCGTTTAGACTCTCTAAATTACAGTAACAAGATTTTTGTAATGTAAATACTTGTATGGGCTATTATCGTTTTACAGACTAGGCATGAAAGAAACCAAGGGAGATGGGAAAAGGAGATGGCTGGTTCAATGCAACTTTCATTTTACAGGTGTCATAGCTGTTT
The DNA here is from genome assembly GCF_020740685.1 of Jaculus jaculus. Lineage (NCBI taxonomy): Eukaryota > Metazoa > Chordata > Mammalia > Rodentia > Dipodidae > Jaculus > Jaculus jaculus. The sequence continues at coordinate 92,148,187 of NC_059111.1, read as the reverse complement.
GATTTTGTTTTTGTGTATGTGTGTGTGTGTGTGTGTGTGTGTGTGTGTGTGTAGTTTACTAACATTAAAATCATGCTTTATTTTTTTTTCTTTTTTTTTAATAAATTTATTTATTTATATATTTATTTATTTTGAGAACGACAGACACAGAGAGAAAGACAGAGGGAGAGAGAGAGAATGGGCGTGCCAGGGCGTCCAGCCTCTGCAAACGAACTCCAGACGCGTGTGCCCCCTTGTGCATCTGGCTAACGTGGGACCTGGGGAACTGAGCCTCGAACCGGGGTCGTTAGGCTTCACAGGCAAACACTTAACCGCTAAGCCATCTCTCCAGCCCAAAAAATCATGCTTTAAATAAGCATGTTTATTAAGCTGTATCTTGCCCTGAAATTTTAAAGTGAAAATGATCTTGCTTAAAAGAAATGTTCTTTGTTCCTCTGATCTCTCACCAGAAAAAAAAATAAAATAAAATCTAGATGTAAACCAATCAATTTCAGTTACCTAACTCTGCTCTTCGCCACACAAGTCAACTCGGTGTATTTATTCCCTGTCCATTTGCAATAATTTGCAATGATCTTGCTCTCTTCATTGGATTGGGAAAGTTCCACTGTGTACACAGATTTCATTAGCTTTGATTTGGGGGGGGGGCAACATTTGTCTAATTTTCTCATGGACTCATTCATTTACATATCCATTCATGCTCTCAAACATTCATGTATCCACTCAACGAACAGTCTAGATGCGCTAGTCGAGATGCAAATGATAAAAGTAGGTACAAGATGAAATCACAGACTTCAAGAAACTTGCAGCCCAGCGAGGCTGTGAGAGGATTCAATGGTTGTCTTTGATTGTGGTGGAGGTGAAGACAGATCTACAGGGGAAAGGACGGCTCCCCATGGAACTGCCCCCACAGCTGATGGATTACTCTAGGAGGAAGAAGTGAGTTTTGAAGGTACAAAGAAGAGCACGTGCAAAGACACAGACTCTTAAGAACACACAAACACCTTTGGAGACCGACAGAGACCTAGTTACGACAAGAGGTTCTGCAGTTCTTCACAACCCAAGCCCTAGACAACCCTATAAATGATTCTAAAAGGGATATATGATTCACAGTCATGAACGTAATAAGATATTCTATATGCAATCCGTACCGTAGTCCCTTTGGGAATGCTGATTCCTTCAGAAAAATCCTATCACGTCAGTGTGGCCTCCCCATGGTTTTTTTTTTTTTTTTTTTTTTTTTGGTATGTCATTTCTATTATGCTCCAGGGTGTAACAGTTAAGAACAGCCTAATTAGTCATCAAATCTAGTGGCCACTTCACCCATCCCCATGACTGCACTAGAAAATTTCTATATAGGGATGCTTCAAATACAGCATTTTCTAATACATTGGGTGGCCTGCGTCAGGCTTCTGTTCCATCCTTCCTGACTGTTCAGGCTTGGTGCTTCCCTATGCCTTAAAAGAATGTGAGCTAGCCAGGCGTGGTGGCGCACGCCTTTAATCCCAGCACTCGGAAGGCAGAGGTAGGAGGATCGCCATGAGTTCGAGGCCACCCTGAGACTCCATAGTGAATTCCAGGTCAGCCTGGACCAGAGTGAGACCCTACCTCGAAAAACAAAAATAAAATAATGAGAACCACTCTTACAGGCCTCTTACCAGCAACACCACGCTCTAGCAAGAGGTGTTGGATGCTAGAAATGCTCTCTAAGGTTTCTACACCAAGCCCCTAGTGAGCCTCCCCATGTATGAAAGCCTGTGTAAACTGGGGCCAGAGAAGGGGGGAGGGATGTAATCACATGACAGAACTCATCCAGAAACCTTCCTAGGACTAATCCTAAAGCCACAGAGCTCCAACTCCAGATTCCCTTGTCATTTAAGCAAAATCTTGCATGCTGAAATCACAGTCTTGTCCCAAAAATAACTCATTGATCTATCTTAGCTCTTTCTAGATTCATGCAGTCATTTTCTTCCCCCTTTCACCCACCCTTCACTCACTCAGCAAGCATATCTACTTCCTCACCGTAGCTTAGTTCTTCAAGCCAATCCAGCTGGCTTCTTGCCTCTATTCACACCACGAAACACAAACTGGTGAAGTCATAAACCTTCACACCTGTGAAGGTCGCAGTGACGTCTGTGATGTGAAGTGAGTGGCACCTCAGTCTCATCTCACCCGACTCTTGGCACCCAGGACCACTTCCTTCTTAGGGAAACATCTCTCCACACTTTTCTGCTGTCACACAGCCTGGACTGTCCCCTGTCTCATTGGCTGCACCATCTCAGTCTGTGCTGGGCCCTTTCTGATCTTGGTGTGTTGGTGTTGAAGTCACCTTAGGCTTGTCCCTCTATTGCCTTATTTTTCTGTTTTTTTTTTAAATATTTTTTTTAAGTTTTAAAATTTTAAAACTTAAAAATTTTATTGACAGAGAAAGAGAGAGAGAGAGAAAAGGGGCGGGCCAGGGCCTCCAGTCACTACAAATGAACTCCAGACACATGTGCCCCTTGTGCATCTGGCTAACGTGGGTCTTGGGGAATAGAACCTGGGTTCTTTGGCTTTGCAGGCAAATGCCTTAACCACTAAGCCATCACTCCAGCCCTTTTTTGTTTGTTTGTTTGTTTTTTCCAGGTAGGGTATGGTTCTAGCCCAGGCAGACCTGGAATTCACTATGTGGTCTCAGGGTGGCCTCAAACTCACAGCGATCCTCCTACCTCTGCCCCCCCGCCCAGTGCTGGGATTAAAGGAGTGTCCCACCACCCCCTGCTTATTTTTTTTCTTTTTGAGACAGGTTTTTGCTCTGCAGCCCAAGTTGACTTGGGAATCATGTATGTGATAATTCTCTTGCCTAAGCCTCCTGGGTACTGGGATTTTAGGCATAAGCTACTGCACCTGGCATCCATTGCTTTAGATACCACATATCAGGGTTTGGAGATAGTTTAGTGGTAGATCTCTTGCCTAGTATGTTGCAGGGCATGGGTTTGATCTCTTGCACACACACACAAAAAATAGCACAAATGTAATTAAAGAAATAAATAGCTGTCATAAGTCTGGAGGGATGGCTTAGCAGTTAAGGCGTTTGCCTGCAAAGCCAAAGGACCCAGGTTCAATTCCCTAGGGCCCACGTTAGCAAGATGCACAAGGGGGGGTATATGCACCTGGAGTTTGTCTGCAGTGGCTGGAGGCCCTGGCATGCCCATTCTCTCTCTCTCTCTCTCTCTCTCTCTCTGTCAAATAAACAAAATAAATAAAAATAAAAATAATTAGATATCATAGCTCTCAACATGACATGTCCCCTGAACTTGAAAGCTAAACAAGGGCTTTTTCTCCTAGAGTGCTAAAGTTTGAGTGGGGTTCTTTTAGTTACTTGTGGTAACACCGAACAGCTAAAGAAAGTAAGGGTTTATTTTGGCTAATACTTGCATGAGGCAGCCCATTGTTGCAGGTAAATCATGGTGGTGGGAGCTGGAGGTAGCTGGTCATATTGCATCCACCATCAGGAAGCAGAGAGAGACAACAGGAACTAGGACCAGGCTATAAAACCTTCAGGCCCGCCCAACAGCAGAGCACTTCCTCTAACGAGACTTTCCCTCCTCAAGGGTATAGAGCTTTCCCAAACAGCACCACCATCTTGGGGACCAGGCGCTCAAGCACATGAGCCTAATGGCAGGGCGGGGCAGGGGCACTTTGTATTCAAGTCACAACAGGCACTAAAGAGGACATGATCTGGCTAGAAGAATGGCAGGTTCTGTAAGGGGACACATCATGAGGACAGGCACAGAGGTGTGAACAAGAAAACTAGGCTCAGTGAAGAGCCAGGAGTCTGGTGTGGGTCGGTGATCAGTAAGGTGGTTGTTGCTCTCCCGAATCTTCAGCTAAGGAATCTTCAGGTTATACTGAAGACTATACTAATTATCAGAGCTTCTTAAAGAGGGAAGAGAGATGATCCTTCACATTAGTGGCAGGATGAAATCTAAGCCAGAGTAAGGGGAGAATTAAGCCAGAAAAGCCAACTAGAAGGCCACTGTCATAGTCTAAAGAAGGGATGGAGATCTGACTCACCAGGCTGGAGAGATGGCTTAGTAGTTAAGGCACTTGCTTGCGAAGCCTAAGGACCCAGGTTCAATTCTCCAGTACATGGGACGTCCTGGCAAGGGCGTACAATGAGGTAAGTATAGCACCCTGAAGAAAAGGATACACGCAGCGGTCAAAGAAGGAACCAGAAGAAGGGATTGGAAAGGAGCTCTGAGGTAGTGGATGGGAAGGGGACTGAGTAAGGTCTGCAAGTTGAGGGAGAAGCCTAAGAGCCAAGGTTCCATTGTCCAGAACCCAGAAACCCAGATGCACATGATGGCACATGAGTCTTGAGTTCATTTGCAGTGGCTGGAGGCCCTGGTACACCCATTCTCTTCCTTTCTCTCTCTCTCTATCTCCCTAATAAATAAATAATTTTTTAAAAAATATTTTGTTCATTTTTTATTTATTTATTTGAGAGTGACAGACACAGGGAGAAAGACACATAGAGAGAGAGAGAGAATGGGCGCACCAGGGCTTCCAGCCTCTGCAAACGAACTCCAGACACGTGCGCCCCCTTGTGCATCTGGCTAACGTGGGACCTGGGGAACCGAGCCTCGAACTGGGTTCCTTAAGCTTCTTAGGCAAGTGCTTAACCGCTAAGCTATCTCTCCAGCCCATAAATAAATAATTTTTTTAAAAAAATTAAATGTTCCTCTTAAAGCATTGTACTAAAAGAAAGCCCAGCTGTCCCCACCTGGGACAGATAGTGTATAAACAAAGAGGAACACTCTCTTCTGGTCCAGAACACAGTCTCTCTCTGGTCACATACTCCCTGGGGTGGTAGAGGAGTTCTGCCAGCCACTCCTAAGGGTGCTTGTGACCAACTCCAATCTTCAGGGTTTTTTTGTCTTTTTTTAAAAAAAAATTTGTTTGTTTGTTTGTTTTCAGGAAGGGTCTCACTACCCTAACTCAGGCTGACCTGGAATCCACTATGTAGTCTCAGGGTGGTCTTGAACTCATAGCAATCCTCCTACCTCTGCTTCCGGAGTGCTGGGATTAAAGGGATGTGCCACCATGCCTGGCTTTTTAAATTTTTTTTACAAGGTCCTACTTTGTAGCCCAAGCTGGCCTGGAATTCACTATGCAGCCCCGACTGGTCTAGAACTTGCAATCTTCCTGGTTCAGCTTCCTAAGTGCTGGGATTATAAGCATGTGCCACCAAGACTGGAAATAGGTTCTGAATCTTTTGCACTTGGAATGAATGCTAATAAACTGGATCCCCCTACACATTTATACAACTGGTATTTGAAAGCCAACTGTAACATTTTACAAACCCCACTAAATATTATATTTGTACATCTGATTTATTTAGCCAGTAGTAAATAGAACAAAGGTTTAGGAGTTGGGAAGGTCTGCATTTGAATTCTGTTTCTGTTAAGCGGCCCACTGATTTTGAATGGGTCATGTGATCTCAATTTGCTTATTCCTGAAACTAAGGATTCCTGTCTATACTGCTAGAACGTTCTGAGGCTGAAAGGAGGGCAGGGTGATACCAATGTGGTGCCCGACAATCTAGGCTTCCAGCCTGCCTTCTCTCCCATTGCCTCTGCTCTGCATGACTTAAGAGTTGTTTCTCAAGCTGAGTAAGCGTTTCTTTTAATAACAGTATAAAAAAGTTGAGCATAACAAGGGCCAAAAGGAGATGCTTTAATACGTCACGCGCACGAGTTCTGAACTCAGATTTTCTGTGATGGACTCTAGCTCTTCTGCTTGCTGAATATGGAATCAGAAGTGAGTACCTAAACCGCTGTGAGCCTTGGTGTGTATCTGTCCTCTATAAGACAGGCATAACGATACCTGCTTCTCCCCATTTTGGGGAAAGATTAACTGAGATGTTGGATGGAAAGCACTCTTGCATAGAACTTTGCACAGAATGCTCAGTAAAGGGTATATTATGATGATGATGATTATTATTATTATTATTACTGATTGAAATGTTCCAGCTAAGCCATGTTCTATTAATTCACACTTTCCTGTGTAATCACTTCATTGCCTAATGATATGGTAAAACATGGTTATAATGTTATCCCTTGGTCCATTATAGTGTCCACTAGGAGCCCATGAAAAAATCTCTGTGCAGTGTCAGGTCAGATAAATACGCCCACCCACCCCCCAAATCTTTCCAATCAGGAGGAAGAGAAGAAGGAGAAGAGTAAGGAAAAGGAGGAGGAAGAATGAAGGAGTAGGAAGAGAAAGGTGTTCACCCAGGGAGGGAGGGAGGGCGGAACCACTCCAGGATTACGCATGAGTCACTTGACATCTAGGGCACTCTGGTTTCTGCCCAATGGGAATGTTGCTGCTATCTGCCTTGGAGGTCTAGAATGAGGATTACAAGGTTTAAGGCACGTGGGGATAAGGTAATAAAAGCAGTTTGCAGGTACTTAATATCAATGAACCCCTGCTGGCACATATTGATACCAACTTTCTTTTCCTAAGTGCTTAAATTTATCAGTCAGTTGTTCTGGAATTCACTTTACCCTTTTAATAATTGGCAAAGTAGGCTGGGCATGATGGCACATGCCCGTAATCCTAGCACTTGTGGGAGTCAGAGGCCGAAGGATATTGAATTTGAGGCCAGCCTGGGCTATATAGTATGGCCCTAAGTAAAACAAAACAACAGCAACAATCAAAAGGAAACATAGCGGGCCGTGGTGGCGCACTCCTTTAATCCCAGCACTCAGAAGGCAGAGGTAGGAAGATCCCGCTGTGAGTTCGAGGCCAGCCTGAGACAACGTAGTAAATTACAAGTCATCCTGAGCTAGAGCAAGACCTTACCTTGTAAAAACAAAAACTAAAACCCAAATGGCTAGATTGCCTAAATTTCAGGCATGTATTACATAGTCTGTCCTCAGCAATTTTTCACAGCGCATCTATGATCAGATCTGGAAGTTCGTTTTGTATCACTGGATGTCGTTTATGTGGAGCAGAAGCTTTGAATCTCATTTAAATGTGAACCTTTCATCTAAATTTAAATTTAAATCTCATTTAAATTTGCCTTTCCATCATTCACCTTGGGCTTCCATTTCATCTTAACTTTTTTCCCCCTTTATCCTGATTATAAGAGCTTGAATGTCTACTGAGGCAGATTCAGCATACACAAAAGTTATGAAGAAGAAATTAATTCAATTCCACCACCAAGATATCGCCATTAATATTTGGCTATATAACTCTCCAGACTTTTCCTAAGAAAACACATTTAAAAATAAGTAACTAGGCCGGGAGTGGTGGCGCACGCCTTTAATCCCAGCACTTGGGAGGCAGAAGTAGGAGGATTGCCAAGAGTTCGAGGCCACCCTGAGACTACTTAGTAAATTCTAGGTCAGCCTGAGCCCAGAGTGAGGTCCTACCTCGGAAACCCCCCCAAAAAAGTAATAACATTTTCTGATGTCATGACAGCTTCCAAAACCATACATACATATGAAATATATATAACAGATGTTGTATACATATAATATATATATACACATATACATACATATATATACATATACATACATATACATACACACACACATATATATATATATATGTATTTCATCATGGGAATATACGACAGTGTATTCAATAATTCCTTCCATACTTGGATTATCTCCAAGTATTCAGTATTAGAAAAGATGCTACACTAAATGTTTTACATTTTCTGTCTAGCTATGGTTCCTTAAAATAAAAATTTAAAGGTTAAGTGAAACTACTGTGCTAATTATTAACTGGCTTGTAAATATTAACTGGGGGTTTTGTTGTTGCTGTTGTTGTTGGGGTTTCCTTTTTTTTTTTCTGAGGTAGGGTCTTGCTCTAGCCCAGACTGACCAGGAATTCACTATGTAGTCACAGGCTGGCCTGGAACACTCACAGTGATCTCCTCCCGAGCGCTGGGATTAAAGGTGTGTGCCACCACACCCGGAGGGTTTTCCTTTTTTATACAGACAGGCCCTGCTTTGTGTAGAGGCTTCCCTTGAACTTGTGATCCTCTGGCCTCAGTCGCTCAGGGGCCAGGATTACAGATTTGGCTGTGTATTTTAAGACGTTTAACACAAAATGTTAAATTGTTCTCTACAATGCTTTCGTCCATTTGTACTACCAACACAGTATAAGTATGTTGGTTTCATTCATGATGTCACCTCAGAATTCTAGGACCCCTACCCCACCACCTCCATCTATGACCTTGACCTTGCCATCCTCCTAAGGTCTGTTACTTTAGCTGCCAGGGAAGCTGAACCTTTTTCATTTTTATTAGCCACATGAATTCCTGTTTCCTTTTTAATGTTTTTTACTCATTCTTTGGGTTGTCTTTTTTTCTTATAAATTTAAGAGCTCTTTATACATTAAAGACAACCCTTTATCCTTTCTATATCTCTCTGTGAAGTTTCGATTAGTTTGATTCTGTTTAATCTACATCACAAACAAAATTAATGAAAAGGTTGGAAGTAATCAGATGCACCAATGTTTTTCCTTTAGAAACCATAAATCTTTGCTTCTGTACTCATGAAGGCCTTGACCACAACAAGACTAAGAAATGTCTATGTCACCTTCATTTTTTGAACATATCATGTCATGTCTCTTGAGAGGGCCATTTTGCTTAGGTAATTTTGTTTAATTTACAGTCTATTGCATGTTGAACTCAGGACTTTCTGCATTCTAGGCTGATTTACCACTAAGCTACACCCACAGCCCTTTATTTATTTATTAGAGATACAGAGAAAACAAGGCAGATAGAGAGAGAGAGAAAATGGGCTTGCCAGGGCCTCTAGGTACTGCAAAAGAACTCCAGACACATGCACCACCTTGTGCATCTGGCTTACGTGGGTCCTGGAGAGTCGACCCTGGGTTCTCAGGCTTTGCAGGCAAGTGCCTTAACTGCTAAGCCATCTCTCCAGCCCAAGTTCATTGTTTTTTAATAGAAAAAGTCAAGTGCTCTGCCATTTACATTCATTTGTTCCACCACTATTAACACTATGGATACCAGAGCTAAAATCACAAAGGGCATCGCCTCTTTATGATCATGTTGCCTATGACTACTGGAGCGCATCCTAGTTTCTAAAGGTCTGATCATATATGGCTGGAAAAATTTCCTCACGGACAACTGATCTAAAGGTTCTTTGAATTCTTTTTTCATTATGGACTCCAAAGATGGAATAGGAAACAAGTTCCTCCTTTAACTCCCAAATTTATTCTAGTAAAGCTTCTAGCTCCTTGTTCTCTAGTTTGTTTGTTTGTTTTTAACCATTCTGTCTGCCTGTCCACATGCATGCATGCATGCATGACCTATGGTCTCATTCAACCACTTTGTGATGACTTTTCCTGTTTTGTGTTTTCAGACTCATGATCTTGATCTAACTACTTTCTCAGAGGAACTTCCCACGGGGTCAATCAAAACTGGATCCCAGAGCAGCTGGGCTTTAAGTCAATCAAGACTGATTCTGAAAAGGAAGGGCACAGTGCTGTGTGTGGCACTACCACATGCCAGGCATGCTTAAAAATGCCCTGCCAAAGGAGAGCCATTGCCCTCTGACTCCATCTTAGGCATTGTCCCTTCATGCACCATACATATAGCCTTCTGCCACACTCTTTCCCTGTCTCCACCCACCCTGGCTCTGGGATACCCATGCACAGTGACTTGCCTGGTTGGGATGGTGCAAATGTCAAATGTCTCCCATAGGCTCGTGTGCTTGAGATTGATCTTTCAATCCCCAGCTGGAAGAGCCTTTGGGAGGTGGCGCGGACCTTCAGGTCCCAGCAGGTGGTCAGAATTAGTTCGCCCTTCTGCTTCCTCCCAACTGACGTGACAAGATGTGACGCCCCCTTGTCTTTTCTTGTCACGCTTCCTCTCAAAACTGTCAGGTGAAGGCCGGGCGTGGTGGCGCACGCCTTTAATCCCAGCACTCGGGAGGCAGAGGTAGGAGGATCGCCGTGAGTTCGAGGCCACCCTGAGACTCCATAGTGAATTCCCGATCAGCCTGAGCTAGCATGAGACCCTACCTCTCAGAAAACAACAACAACAAAAAAACCAAAAGCCTGTAAGGTGAAACAAACTCCTTCCACAAGCTGCTTCTAGTTGGGTTTTTTTTTTTTTTCCCCCAGCAACAAGTCGGTAACTGCCACAGTGGTCACAGATGTCCCCCCATCTCAGAAGGGCTTGACTTCTCTGCCTTTGGACTCTCAGTGCTGTCGCTTTTACTTACTTCTTTCTTGATCCTTAGTAGCACTTATTTGATCTCCTTTTCAGCTGCCATGGGGCAATTTATTTCCCATCGCGGCCTCCAAACTCCCTTCCCTTCCCGACCTTTTGTCTCAGGACCCACATGGGCTGCTTCATGTGCCAGGCGCTACTGATCCCATCAGAGCTGCGTGAACAAGACTCCCAACATCCTTTCTTCTGCAACCAGTGTGCAGTTGGAGGCGGGGCCAGTGGATGGTGTTCAGCCTCCTTACAAAACGCTTCCAAAAAAAAGGGGGGAATGGGGTATGTTTCCCTTGTTCAAGGACTGATTTTACTCCTTCCTCAGCTTCAAGATAATTGCCAGGTATGGTGGTGCCCACCTGTCATCCCAGAGCTCAGGAGGCTGAGACAGGAGGGTTACTGGAAATTTAAGGACAGCCTGGGCTATGTAGTAAATTTGAGGCCAGTCTGGGTTATAATACATGACCCTGTGTCAAAAATAAAACAAACAAAGCCGGGCGTAGTGGTGCATGCTTTTAATCCCAGGACTCGGGAGGCAGAAGTAGGGGGATCACCGTGAGTTCGAGGCCACCCTGAGACTACATAGTGAGTTCCAGGCCAGCCTGGACTAGAGTGAGACCCTACCTCGAAAAACTAAAAAAAATAAATAATAAATAAAAAATAAAACAAACAACAGCAAAACCCCAAACCAAACCAAACCAAAATAACTGGCTTTAACTGCTCACACCCATAGTCTCAGCAATTGGGACAATGAGACAGAAGGATCATGAGTTTGATGCCAGAGTAGGCTATGCAGTAAGAACCTGTCTGAAAAAGAAAGAAAGAAAGAAAGAAAGAAAGGAAGGAAGGAAGGAAGGAAGGAAGGAAGGAAGGAAGGAAGGAAGGAAGGAAGGAAGAGAGAGAGAGAGAGAGAGGGAGAGAGAGAGAGAGAGAGAGGGAGAAAGAAAGAAAGAAAGGAAGAAAGAAAGAAAGAAAGAAGGAAAGAAAGAAAGAAAGAAAGAAAGAAAGAAAGAAAGAAAGAAAGAAAGAAAGAAAGGGAAAAAATAGAGGTTGGAGATGCAGCTCAGTATCAAGGCAAAAAAAAAAGCAAAGTAATAAAAATAATTAACTATCATTATCTTTAATACTTTCCCCTAGACCCTAGCTTCTTCTAGATTTCAGCTTTTTGGCATTGTTCTCATCAGTCCGAGCCCTGCTTGTGAAGGTGGACTTGTGGTCCTCCTGATCTGATTGTGTTTGTGGGCTCTCAATCATACTTACTCAACCAACGCCCCAAAATAATGAAAATTTATTTAAGAAACAACCTGTAAGTTGTAAACAATGTTTCTGTTTCTTCTATGCATTGCTATAACTATCTTAGCTATTGTTAGTAACGTCTTACTGTGCCTAATTTACAAATAAAATGCTATCATAGGCCACAGGCATAGGAGAGAGGTACAGTGTATATGGGCACTGTGGCGTCAGGCATCCACTGAGGGTCTTGGGTTTTGTTGTTGTTATTTCTTTGTTTGTCATGTACCCACAGCTGGCCTCAAATGTACTATGTAGCCAAGGCTGACTTTGAAATCCTGATCCTCTTGCCTTCACCAACTGAACGAGCCACCATGCCAGGGTGGATGGAATACCCGGGATTGAGCCCAAGGCTTCAAGCATGCTAGGCAAGCCCTTTACCAACTGAGCCACATCCTTAACCCTCACTGTAATTTATTCTTTTTAGTTTATACAAATTTGCACGCAAACCATGGGAATGTCGTTTGCACTTTAAGAAAAAAAAAATCGTTCAGAAAACAGCAAACCTGAGAGTCTTCATGGAGTCCTTGGAGAAAAGCCCAGTTCTCACTGGGAGTCTTAGAACATAGTCCCCATTCCATATCCAGTGAGCCCGCTCTAGCCCTTTCTCCTGCTTTCTGCACATGCTCCTTTGAGAAGGGGAGCTTCCCTGAGGTGACATAGTGAATTCCAGGTCAGCCTGAGCCAAAGTGAGACCCTACCTCACAAAAAAAGCAGCAGAGCAAAACAAAAACAAGAAACAAATTAAAAAAAGAATGGGAGTTTATTAAAACTGAGCAACTCCATTTATCTTTTTTTAAATTTTTTTTGTTTGTTTGTTTTTATTTATTTGAGAGCGACAGAGAGAGAGAGAGGCAGAGAGAGAGAGACAGAGATAGAGAGAAAGAGAGAGAGAGAGAGAGAGAGGGCGTGCCAAGGCTTCCAGCCACTGCAAATGAACTCATGCGCCCCCTTGTGCATCTGGCTAACGTGGGTCCTGGGGAATCGAGCCTTGAACTGGGGTCCTTAGGCTTCACAGGCAAGTGCTTAACTGCTAAGCCATCTCTCCAGCCCTATCTTTTTTTTTTTTTTAGACATTCCCCTTTTCTTTATTTTTAAAACTTGTCTTATTTATTTATAATTTGCAAGTGGGTAGAGAGAGGGTGGTGGAAAGAGAATGACAATGAGAAGGGCTGTGCCAGGGCCTGGTGCCACTCAAGATGCAGGCACCACTTTGTGCTTCTGGGTACTGAGGATTGAACCCTGGCCAGCGGGCTTTGCAGGCAAGCGCCTCTAACCATTCAGCCATCTTCCTAGCTGCTCCTCCTTTCTTTACGGAAGTGACTAATGTACAAGACGTGCTTTTCAAGCCACTTCAGTCCTCCAGCTTTATTTCTTAGTTCCTGGCCTCACGGGAGCTTACATGCACGTGCTCTCTGAATTCTCTCCATGGTGGTGAGAAGGGGTACGAAATATGGCCTCCTCAGGCTCTTACAGTTTCAAGGGTGTAGTGGTTATTGATTTTATTTGTCACTTACACTTTACCAATACATTCTTCTTAGCTGGTTAGAATTAAGCATAGCGTAGTGCCTCTTCAATAGGCAATTAGTTTAAATTTAAGTCGTGCCAACTTTATTTGATACTTGCTTTTCAGCAGAATGACACTGTCAGTTAATGTCAGATAAACTGAAGTCCTCCGTTACCCCTATATTGGACCCTTGTGCCAATAATTTTGTCATTTGTATTGGGAAAGCATTATTGATGTTGCCATTCCAGGACCACAAGGCATGCTACAACTAGTTGACAATACATGACCAGTAAAAAGTGGGCATGAACCAATGCTGAGGTGGAGGTACTCCCTAGGGCGTGTTGGCTGTGAACAGAGAAGCCAGCCTGAAATAAGAAAGCCAGCTTGTGTAATGCCTGGTGTCTCATACCAAGGTAAAGTTCAAGAAGCTGTTAATATGGCTAGGGAGATGGCTTAGCCATTAAGGCACTTGCCTACAAAGCCAAAGGACCTGGGTTCGATTCTCCAGGACCCACCTAAGCCAGATGCACAAGGTGGCACATGCGTCTGGAGTTCATTTACAGCAGCTGGAGGCCCTGATGTGCCCATTCTCTCTCTATTTGTGTGTGTGTGTGTGTGTGTGTGTGTGTGTGTGTGTGTGTCTGCTTCTTTCTCAAATAAATAAAATACATAAAAAGAAACTGTTAGTAACAGGCAGTCCAGCCTTATCCCAGCAGGTAATTCATGAGGATAAGGCACCCATGGGCAGTAGAATATAGCTTCTTGTGGAAAAGGACTGGTCAGACCTGAGATAAACAGGATTCAGAGTCATGGTAGAGGCTTAGTGTGTACCACACAAACATGAGGGCCTGAGTTTGGATCCCAAGCACCCATGGAGATGCCAGGAGGTGCGGTGGCCTGTCTATAATCCCAGCACAAGGGTCAGAGACAGGGCATCCCTGGAGCAAACTGACCAGCTGGACTAGCCTAACTTGTAAGCTCTAGGTTCAAGGGAGACATCCTGTCTGAAAAAAAAAAAAAATAAGGTAGAAAGTAACTGAGGTAGACACCCAGTCAACCTGTGGCCTAGACGCACACGCGCGCGCGCACACACACACACACACACACCCACACACCCACACACACACACTAGAATAGGCTGCTGCTCAGGGCAAGTCACCACATTAGAAGGAGACTGGCATATAAGGTCAAAAACAAAGGGATAAAGGTTTTGGGAGTAGGGAAATCAGCTCAGTGGATAAAGTGCTTCCTACAACAGCATGAGGACCAGAGTTTAGATTCCCAGCATCTACATAAAATATTGGGTATGGTGGCATGTGCCTGTAAAATCCCAGGGCTGGGGAAGCAGAGATAGGAGACTCCTTGGGATTTGCTGACTAACTAGTTTAGGCAAATTGGTAAGCCTAGGTTCAGTAAGAGATCCTGTCTCAAAATAAATAAATAAAATTAAATTAAAAAGTGGACTATGAATGGGGAAGACACTCAACATCAATCTCTGGCCTCCACATGTATGTGCATTCATACACATATGATCACACAACACCCCCATACACACACACACACTAAAAAAAGGGGGATAGACGTCAGGATGGAGGTCCCGAACTGGTGGAAGCATCGATCGCAGGAGTGGCTCCCTGGTGTTTGGAGCTCAGCTGACTGGGCTGGAAGAAGCACCACGCGGCGCCGACACCTGCGATGTGATGTGTCTTCTTCCCAGCAGAGCTGGCAGTTAAGTGCTGGGGAAGTTGGAGAACTAGATCTTAGGCAACCCAGCAGCTGGTAGCTAGGGAAGACAACTGGTCAGCTGCCTGCTGTATGTGCCCGTGACGACATCACTTTTGCTTTTATTTTCACCCAAATGTTCCCTACCTGGTTTGTGGGTTTCCATATATGTCCCCGGCTTCATGACCCATTAGCCATTAGTCTCTGCCTGATAGTCTGTTTCTCTTCTCTTCTCTTCTTTCTTTCTTTCCTTTTTTTTTTTTTTCTTTTTTTTGGAGGCAGGGCCTCACTCTAGCCCAGGCTGACCTGGAATCCTCTATGTAGTCTCAGGGTGGCCTCGAACTCACAGCCATCCTCCTACCTCTGCCTTCCGAGTTCTGGGATTAAAGGCGTGTGCCACCACACCCGGCTTGGTCAGCTTCTTTTTTTTTAATTTAATTTATTTATTTATTTGAGAGCGACAGACTCAGGGAGAAAGACAGATAGAGGGAGAGAGAGAGAATGGGCCCGCCAGGGCTTCCAGCCTCTGCAAACGAACTCCAGACGCGTGCGCCCCCTTGTGCATCTGGCTAACGTGGGACCTGGGGAACCGAGCCTCGAACTGCGGTCCTTAGGCTTCACAGGCAAGCGCTTAACCACTAAGCCATCTCTCCAGCCCTTGGTCAGCTTCTTGAGAGCAGTCACCTGGCTCCAGGTTGCTCTCATGCAACAATATCTACAATGTACCGGTTGCCCACCATGCCCCAGGTACCACACTAACTGATTTACTTACACTACCTTATTTAATTCTCACAACCTCCTTCAGAGGCAGGTATTATGTGCCCATTTTAAAAAGAGGAAACTGAGATTTATATGGTTATAGATGAGGTCACACAGCTGGGATGCAAATAAGATCACCTTTTAACTTGTTTTCTTTTTTTGTTGCTTTAAAATATTTCATTTATTTATTTGCAAACAGAGAGAGAGAGATAGAGATAGAGAGAGAGAGAGAGAGAGCATGCCAGGGCCTCTATCCACTGCAAACAAACTACAGATGTATGTGCCAACTTTGTGCATCTGGCTTTATGTGCATACTGGGGAATCAAACCTGGGTCCTTTGGCTTTGCAGGCAAGCACTTTAACCACTAAGCCATCTCTCCAGCCCTTTTTGGTTACATTAAGAGACATATGTATGCATTTATATTGTGACAATTAGTTGTCACTAAATTTTTTAGCCATTAGATGTTTTCACCTACCTGTCAATCTCTCAACTCCATTATACCTCATCTTGCACTATGTAAAAAGGAGATTGTTGCCAGGCATGGTAGCGCACACCTTTTATCCCAGCACTTGGGAGGCACAGGTAGGAGGATCATCTTGAGTTTGAGGCTACCCTAAGACTACATAGTGAATTCCAGATCAGCTTGGGCTAGAGTGAGACCCTACCTCAAAAAACTGAAAATCCTCCCCCCAAAAGCAGATTGTTAATATGAGCATAATGAATAAATTAATGAGGCTCAAAAGGTGATTAACACTATTGCATTCTCTCTTGGTTTGTGTATTTACAAAGTCAACATGTAAGAAATTTTCAGTTTGCTCTATGAATAACAGTCTTGAGTCATCCAGTGGTGGGAACAAATCTGAGAACTGTTGTCCTTAGAAGTGTTTGTAACTTTGTAAACACAGTGACTTATAGAACCCTACGTTGTATAGCTTACTACATGGGCTAGACGGCGTGCATATTGCTCCCACAGCTATCAAATAAAGTGAGGCTAAATCAAGCACATAAAGGAAGATGTATGAGACTGAGGCTCCAGTAACATGGTCCACAGTTATCTTACAGTATTTTTTTGTTTGTTTGTTTGTTTGTTTTGGGTTTTCAAGGTAGGGCCTTGATCGAGCCCAGGCTAACCTGACATTCACTATGGCGTCTCAGGGTGGCCTCGAACTCACGGCGATCCTCCCACTTCTGCCTCCCAAGTGCTGGGATTAAAGGCGTGCGCCACCACGCCTGGCTACAGTACTCTTTATAAGTAGGCATATACTCTACACTAATGATCAAAATATAGCATAGTAAGCTGGGTATAGTGGTGCACGCCTTTAATCCCAGCACTTGGGAGGCAGAAGTGGGAGGATCGCCGTGAGTTCGAGGCCACCCTGAGACGCCATAGTGAATGTCAGGTTAGCCTGGGCTCGATCAAGGCCCTACCTCAAAAAAGTCACACATACATATATAGGGCAATAAATATATTATATATATCATAGTAAATACATAAACCAGTAACACATCCTTTATTACTATTATCAAGTATTATGTACTGCCCATAGCTGTGTGTGCTGTAGTTTTATGTAGCCAACAGTGCAGTAGGTGTTTAACATCAGCAGCACTGCAAATGTGATAATGCATTGTGTTACAGCATTCTGATAGCCATGTCACTAGGCAACAGGAATTTCTCGACTCCATCGCAATCTCATGGGCCCACCATCACATATGGATCCGTTGCTGGCCAACACACCGAGCTATTCATGCACACAAGGGACTTACTTCATATCCATGAAAGTCAGATGCAGGGCAATGTGGTTCAGGTACATTTGAGAAGTGAAAGTAAAGGTAAGGGGATAGACAAATGAAACAAATAATTTTCTCCAGAAGTCCAAATTTGAACAGCTAGCTTTCTCCTAATAAGAGGCGGATGCTTGTTTAACTCAGAGCTTGCAAAACTACTGCCTGCAGGCCAAATGGACTCACACCCTGCTTTTGTGTGGTCTGTAAGCTGGGAATGGTTTTCACATTTTTAAATGGTTAGAAAAAAAATCAAAATAATACTCCATGATATGAGAAGATTATATGAAATTCAAATCCATCTCCATAAATAAAGTCTTATTGAAACAGAGCCTTGCTCATGTGTCATTCATTTTCTTTCTTTCCTTCCTTCCTTCCTTGGTCCCTTCTTTCCTTCTTTTGTCCCTTCCTTATTTCCTTTCTTTCTTCCTTCCTTCCTCTCTCCCTCCCTCCCTCCCTTGCTCTCTCCCTTTCCTGCCTCCTTTTCTTTTCTTACGACAACATTTGGCTATGTAGCCCAGGTTAGCCTTGAACTGGAAATCCTCCTGCCTCAGTGGTGTGCACACTGAACTCATTTACATATTTTCTGTGATGGCTTTCCCACAATGGCTCAATGGAGTCATTGGAACAGGGACGGAAAAGCTTTAAGTGAATATTTCTGATCTGGTCCTTTGTGGGGAAACTTGCTGACCTCCAGTCAAGAAAACTGCATGATGCTACAATGTCATAGCATTTTCAATGCTGTTGAAGCTACAGCCGAAATTGTAGTCTCTAAACTTTTTAATTCAAGGGGGCATGAAGGTGGTGCCATGAGCAGAGTAAGGAATGACCAGCGTCAAACAGGAGTATTTTAAATATTTTTTTTGTTCATTTTTTAATTTATTTATCTGAGAGTGACAGACACAGAGAGAAAGACAAGTAGAGGGAGAGAGAGAGAACGGGTGCGCCAGGGCTTCCAACCTCTGCAAACGAACTCCAGACGCGTGCGCCCCCTTGTGCATCTGGCTAACGTGGGACCTGGGGAACCGAGCCTCGAACCGGGGTCCTTAGGCTTCACAGGCAAGCGCTTAACAGCTAAGCCATCTCTCCAGCCCAAACAGGGGTATTTTAAAGAGCTAAATGATGAATGGTGGACGGTGGGTTACACGGAAGGAGATGCTGTCGTGGTGGACTTGAGGGTTCTCCCAACATCAAAGGCATGAGCGAGGGCATTTTGCAGAAGACTTCCACATTCTTGGGGTGAAGGCATCTTTTTTCTCTGTCGATATTCTCCACAATCTTTTCTGATATTAAAACAAAAATGAAACAATAACAGAGAAGCTGGTGGTATGTCATCTAAGAGGTTGCAGTCTTTCTGTCCAGAATTATTCTTTCCTTTGATAGGAAACAGGTTGGGCATCCTGGGAGTGGCTACAGTGTCCTGCAGAAATGTAGTGGCACAAAGATAGATTTCCTGATGTCATCAACTGACTTTTCATGGGAAAAGCAAATTGTTCCTCTTGTCGTCATCTGAGACCTGAATGCATATGAAGGACTTTCGGATGGACCAGACACAGGTATTACTCACCAAAACAGTTTCAGAGGGCACTTAACATTGAACAATGCGATCCTGCGAGCAATCAGTCCACATGAGTGAACCGAACTGCACACAGCGCCCCATTTCCTAAGGTCAGGTTTGGTTTGTGGTGAACTTCAACAGACTCTCAGCTATTGACTTAGTGGCACCTTAATGGAAGCCAGGGTATCTCACGTGGTATCCCCGCCTATTTATTTTTTGGAGATGATTACTTTTTGTTGTTTTAATTTTTTGGTTTTCAAGGTAGGGTCTCACTCTAGCTCAGGCTGACCTGGCATTCACTATGTAGCCTCAGAGTGGCCTCGAACTCACGGTGATCCTCCTATCTCTGCCTCCCGAGTGCTGGGATTAAAGGTGTGTGCCACCACGCCCGGCTTGGAGATGATTCTGTTTTGAGTCAGGGTCTCACTCTAGCCCAGGCTGAAATGAAACTCACTCTATAGAGATAGTCTAGGCTAGCCTTGAACTCATGAAGATCCGCCTACTCACCCCATCCAGGGCTGGAATTATAAATGTAAGCCACCACAGCCCGCTTTCCAAACGTAACTTCTATAGTCTTTCTATCTGTGTATTTTTTTTCTCTCTCTCTCTCCCCCACTTAATATAACTTTATAGATCTCTTGTTATGTGTGAGACGTGAAGCAAGCTCCAGGGATACAAGAATAAATAAAGTAATCTAAACTCTCAAGGACCTTTGGGTTTAGGAGAGAAACCAGTTACTCTGATCTTTCTGGGCCTTTTGGCAGTGCTTAGCAAGTCGATCCTCAACACATTCTTCTCTTGGTATCTTTGGCTCTGTAACCTTCTGGTTTCATTTCTCTGATTTCTGACTCTTGTCTCTGTTGCCAACTTGCTTTTCTATCCATTTCTACATCATTAGAGCTTAGTCCTGGTCCTTTTTCTTTTCATTTTTGTTTTTTTTTTGTTTTGTTTTTGTTTTTGAGGTAGGGTCTCACTCTAGCTCAGGCTGTCCTGGAATTCACTGTGTAGTCTCAGGGTGGCCTTGAAGTCATGGCGATCCTCCTACCTCTGCCTCCCGAGTGCTGGGATTAAAGGCGTGCGCCACCACACCTGACTTACTTCTGGTCCCGTTTTAATTTGGAGCTCAAGATGAAGGCAATCTTCTAAACCCATAAATCCTACCCCTACAGACCTTCTGAACTTCTCACCCATATCTCCAGGGCTCTAGTGGACATCTGCCCTTGACCAGAATTTCTGATCTATCCTTGAAGGGCCATGGCAGGATCTCCCTATCTTGGTCACTGGCACCTCTGCTCATGCCTTTTCATGTTGGGAGAACCCTCAAGCCCACCACGACAGCATCTCCTTCTGTGTAACCCACCGCCTACCACTCATCACTTAGTTCTTTAAAATAGCCCTGTTCGACGCTGGTCATTTCTTACTCTGCTCAAGCCACTACCTTCACCTGGCAACCCTTGTCATTGCTCATGCATGCCATTAAAACATCCTTGAAACCAAACTCTCCTCATGTGCTCTGGGCCTGCTTTCCTTCATCTTCTCACAGATAATGTTTTCAGCCCTGTTTTTTTTTTTTTTTTTTTTTCCAAGGTAGGGTCTCACTCTAGCCCAGGCTGACCTGAATTCACTGTGTAGTCTCAGGGTGGCCTCGAACTCATGGCAATCTTCCTACCTCTGCCTTCTGAGTACTGGGATTAAAGGTGTGTGTCATCATGCCTGGTAGCCCCAATTTTTTTCATAATACATACATATTTATTAAATTAATTAAATCAAACATACATAATAATAAAATGCTTAAAATGCATACATAAAAATAAGTACATATATATATATATATGTTGGCAGATCACTTTTGTTTATCAGGCCCTGTTTTTGAGTCTGTTTAGGCTAAAATTAAGCTTGTCTTCAGACTCTAGTGGAAACTAGATGGCTTGTTGATGACTGCTGAGCAAAAGGACATTGTCAGTAGTGAGTTTGGTATAATAATAAGAGTGAGGACATTTATTTATTAGAGACAGAGAGAATGGGACCGCCAGGGCCTCTAGCCACTGCAAACAAATTCCAGAAGCGTGCACCCCCTTGTGCATCTGGCTAACGTGAGTCCTGGGGAATCGAACCTGGGTCCTTTGGCTTTGCAGGCAAATGCCTTAACTGCTAAGCCATCCCTCCAGCCCCCCAATTTTTTAAAAAAAATTGGAAATCATCTTTCAAAAACAATGCAATGCCAGCAAAATACATGTTGTTCTTCATCTTCTTTTTTTTACTTACTAATGTATTTTGAAGCTCATCTCCCATCAATATGCCCAGAAATGCTCACAAATTTTAGTAGCTGTCTACCTTTCCCACTTAGAGCACTACTGAAATTTATTTAACCACTTCTCTATTGATGGCTGTTTTCATTCTTTAATGACTATAAATAATGCTTTCAAGTGAAGGTCCTGGAAGAGTCACCCTTCAACGTAATACCCATGGAGTCTTGGCTTAAACATAAAGAAGTAGAATTGTGAAGTCAAAGGCATTGGATTTTGAAATGTGATAAATAAGTACCAGGCTGCCCTACACAGAGGTCAGGCCAACCTTCCCTCCCACTGAGTAAGGCTCAGGGATTGTGAATGCCTTGGGTCACATAGCTAGGAACTCTCCAACTTCCAATATCTTAAAAGCCTAGTAGTTCATTGCTGGACACTCCTCAACACAATTGACACAGATCCTGTTTTTCTGGGTGTGCAGAGGAGAGTTGAGAGAGGGTCACACTATTATAGGCCAAGTAGGCCTTGAACTCATAACTCATGATCCTCCTGCCTCAGCCTGCTTGAAGTACCACGTGTGGCTCTAAATGGTGATATTATAAATATACATAAATATATATATTTGTTTTTTCGAGGTAGCGTCTCACTGTAGCCCAGGCTGACCTGGAATTCACTATGGAGTCCCAGCGTGACCTCAAACTCACAGTAATTCTCCTATCTCTGCCTCCCGAATGCCAAGATTAAGGTGTGTGTCACCATACCTGGTTAAAGGGTGAATCTTTTTATTTTTATTTTATTTTATTTTGGCTGCACCAGTAATTTATTTCAAAATTATATGGGGGAGGCTAGAGAGATGGCTTCGTGGTTAAGGCGTGGTGAAGCCTAAGGGCTTAGGTTCGATTCCCCAGTACTCATGTAAGCTAGAGATACAAGGTGGCACATGTGTCTGGAGCATGTTTGCAGCGGCAAGAGGCCCTGGTGCGTCCATTCTGACTCTCCCTCTATCTGCCTCGTCCTCTCTGAAATAAATAAAAAATTTAGGGCTGGAGAGATGGCTGAGCAGTTAAGGTGCTTCCATGTAAAGCCTAAGGGTCCAGGTTCACTTCCATATATATTAAAGTGCTGGGTTTTTGTGGGGATTTTTGTTTTTTAAGCCAGGCGTGGTGGTTCACTCCTTTAATCTCCACACACAGGAGGCAGAGGTAGGAGGATCACCATGAGTTCAAGGCTACCCTGAGACTCCATAGTGAATTCCAGTTCAGTCTGGCCTAGAGCAAGATCCTACCTCCAGAAAAAAACCCTTTTTTTTTTTTTTTTTTTTGAGACAGGGTCTCATAGAGCCCAGCCTGGCTATTTTTAGTATTATTTTATTGACAACTTCTTACTTACAGACAATAAACCATGATATTTCCCTCCCCTTCTCCATTTTCCCCTTCACAACTCTGCTCTCCATCATATCCTTTTCCCTCTCTCTTTTAGTCTGTCTTTTTTATTTTGATGTCATCATCTTTTTCTCCTAGTATGAGGGACTTGCGAAGGTGTTGCTAGGCACTGCAAGGTCATAGATATTGAGGCCAATTTCTGTCTGGGCAGTTGCACTATAAGAAGTGGTACCCTGCCTTTGGCTCTTAAATTCTTTCTGCCACCTCTTCCACAATGGTCCTAAAGGGTGATTTTGTATGTGTGTGTGTGTGTGTGTGTGTGTGTGTGTATAGGTTTCTCCTAAGACATTCTTCATTTATTACTTTACACATATTTTTTTAAAAAAATATTTATTCATTTGCAAGCAGAGAGCAAGAGAGAGAGAGAGAGAGAGAGAGGAGAGACAGACTCAGAGAGAATGGGCACGCCAGGGCCTGTAGCCACTGCAAACGAACTCCAGGCACATGTGCCCCTTGTGCATCTTGCTTACGTGGGTCCTGGGGAATTGAACCTGGGTCCTTTTGCTTCGCAGGCAAAGCCTTAACCGCTAAGCCATCTCTCCAGCCCCTAAAGGGTGATTTTTGATGCCCCTGATTTCTACTAACCTCTTGCTCCCTCTCTTCCCCTTCTACAAACATCCAGTGACCACTATTTAAGTGTCTGCTCTGTCCCAGCAAGCATCACAGGGTTGTATTCGAGAAAGCATCAACCCTAAGCGACAGAGGCAAAAGCAATACAGCTTTGGTAACTAAGTTCTGCCAGTGTGACAAACTACTCGCGATGGTTGGCAAGATGGATGGAAAAGGACACTCTGGGTGGAGGGAGGCTTCTTTGAGGAGATGATGTTTAAAGAAAGACCTGAAGGTCCACATGAGTATCCCAGGAAAAGGAGCTATCTGGAGTAAGGCCCTTCAAACAAGAGCAAATTTGCAGTGTCCGAGGAAGAAGGCCCACGTGACTGGGATCTCTCCCAGGAGCCCAAGAGGCCACACAGGCAGCGGAAGACTGGGAAAGGGCCCTCGGGTGCAGCTCAAGTACAGTTGGGATGACATGGAAGGATCCTAGAAGCACAGTGATATCCGAGATATCTGATTTATGTTCCGTGATACGTGACTTATGTCAGCAGTCTAGCTGTGCTCCAAAGAATGGGGACAAGCGTGGAAGAAAGGATCCCACTCTAAGAGCCTGGGACAGTGGTATTTATTCTAACTCCAGCACTCAGGAGGCCAGGGCTGGAAAAATCACTAGTTTGAAGCCAATCTAGGCTACATAGTAAGACCCTGTTTTCAAAAAAAAAAAAAAAAATAGAGGCCTGGAAAGATGGATTTGTGGCTAAAGGTGCTTGCCTGCAGAGCTTACTGACCCGGGTTCAATTTAATTCCCCAGTGTCCATGTAAAGCCAGATACATACAGTGGCACACGTGTCTGGAGTTTGCTCGCAATAGCTAGAGGCCCTGGTGCATCCATTCTCTCTCTATAGCTCTCTGTCTGCTTGTAAATGAATGAATAAAACTATTTTTAAAATATTTTGTTTTTATTTATTTACTTGACAGAGAAAGAGGGGGAGAGAGAGAGAGAGAGAGAGAATAAGTGGGCCTGCCAGGACCTCCAGCCACTGCAAACAAACTCCAGACATGTGCGCCCCCTTGTGCATCTGGCTAACGTGGGTCCTGGGGAATAGAACCTGGGTCCTTTGGCTTTGCAGGCAAATGCCTTAACCACTAAGCCATCCCTCCAGCCCTGAATAAAAATATTTTTTAAAATTTAAAAATATTAGAAAGCTATTATCCTAGCACAAAAGAGAGAGAATGTTTGTTGGCTTGTACTTGGCTGGTAACAATGGAAGCAGAATAAAAGAGAGGTTTGGGGAATATTTTGGAGACAGAGTTGGCCTAAATACTTCATAGATTGAACATAAAAGCTGAGGAAAATCGAAGAACCAGGAAAGTCTCCCTGTTCTTTGGCGTGAGCGCTGGTGGATGGCTGACACAATGGAATTTGAAGAAAGCTAGAAGAATGCAGAGTTCTATATCATTTCCTCCCCCCTCCCTTATATTCCCTTAGGCTTGTAGACCATGAAACACTATCAATAATTTTATTTCCTACTCTCTTTGTCCTTTAGTCCTTTAATCTGAAAGTTTCCTGTGGCCACTTCCTCTGCCCTCAATCACCTCACAACCTACCACTATACGGTGGTGGTTACTGTTCCCTCTTTATTGACACACTTCTGGCTACACGAATGGCTTCTTTGTTGCTAAATTCAAGGACATTTCAGTCCTCCATTCTTTGACCTCCGACATTTAATATGTGGTTAGCCTTTCCTTCTGTGGCTTGTAAGCCTCCATGTTCCTCGCTGCCTCTCTCTCTAGAATTCCTCCCTCGCAACTTTCCTTCCTTGTTTTTTCAAATGGCATGTCCATAAAGCTCACATCAGCTCCTTTTCTTTTCCTTTTCTATGCCTTCTCTTTTGTGAATTCCTTCTACATCCATGAATGCATTTATTCTGGTGACTGTAACATAGGTCTCTCTCTCTCTTTCTTTCTTTTTTTTTTTTTTTTTTTGGCTTTACGAGGTAGGGTCTCACTCTAGCCCAGGCTGACCTGGAATTCACTATGTAGTCTCAGGCTGGCCTTGAACTCACAGCGATCCTCCTACCTCTGCCTCCCGAGTGCTGGGATTAAAGGCATGCACCACCATGCCCGGCTATGGGTCTCTCTCTTGAGTTCTGGCCCCTCTCTGTTCAATTAGGTAGTAGACAGCTTCACTTTGACAAACCATGGATGCTTCAAATTAATCACCTGGGGCTAGAGAGATGGCTTAGCGGTTAAGCGCTTGCCTGTGAAGAATAATGACCCCGGTTCGAGGCTCCGTTCCCCAGAACCCATGTTACCCAGATGCACAAGGGGGTGCACGCGTCTGGAGTTCGTTTGCAATGACTGGAGGCCCTGGCGCGCCCATTCTCTGTCTCTCTATCTGCCTCTTTCTCTCTCTGTTGCTCTCAAATAAATAAATAAATTAATTAAAAACAATTAATCACCTCCTGTCTATGACCTGCTTTTGTGCCGGAAGTCCCCATTGTGGTAAAGATACCCCTGTCCTCCCATTTACCATAAATATATCTCTATGTCTCAGTCCTGCAGATATAATTTATAATCATACTCAATAGTCAAGCATTTTTTTCAGTCTTTCCATTATCTCCATCACCATTATTGCTTCTTTATTTTAAGAGGGTCATCCCTTTTTTTTTTATGATGTTAAAGCAACCTCCTAACTTGTCTTCCAGCTCAAAGTGCCACCAATAGATTCTTCCAACTGTCGTGATCTTTCTAAAATGGCCATTTGATCGTGTCAGAATGCTCCTGAAAATGAATCAATGGCTTTCCATTGGCCTTAGGATAAGTTCTAAGTGCTTAGAAAGACAGAGCTGTCCACAGTAAAAAAAAAAAAAAAAAAAAAAAAAACATGCAAAAGGTTTTGGCTATCTCAGCTAGGACTTCTTCCATGCACGCATACAAAGTGAATCTTTATCGAGAACCTTCTGCGGGCTAAGCACTGCTTTCTATGGTCACCTCTTTGGCTATGCCTTTTTTTTTTTTTTACCTCAAGGTCTTTCCTCAGGTCTTTCTTTGTTTGGAGCCCCTTCCCTTTGAATTGTCCACTTGTCTGGCTTACTTCTCTTCTTCCTTCCCCGCTCATCTCAAGAATCACCTCCAGAGGTTAGGCGCCTTGCTGTGAGTGCTCCTGTAACTATCATCTCCCCGACGCATGACCAACCACGTTCTCATCTGTCTCCTCATTATACTATAAGATCCCGCAGGGCAGAGACTGTGTCTCTTCTTCATCTTTGTATTTCCAGGGCCCAGCACATGCGGTACCTGCCACAGCAGGTAGTCAATAATGAATAAAGAAGCAGCGTTGGGTTTCAAAGTCAGGACTTTTCTTTCCAGCACAAATCTCACATTTCTTCAAGCTATTTTTTTTTTTCTCTCTCAATATCTTGAATTTGAAGAATTCCAAAATCTGAGCTGGGTATGTTCTGGCCTTTCGCTAATTGAATCCCAGACAACTGGTTCACTGACTGCATTAGAATCCGGTTGCTGATTTCTTGGATAACTCTCCCTTCATCATTCTACACTTTGTTCATCAAGGCACTTCGGGCTAACTAGGTCTCAGATAGCTGAAAGACCTTGCTCTACATGGATATACTTTTGTGCTTTTGACACTGTTGTCTCCACAACACCCCAGGCAAGGAGGGAGGAAGTACAAAGTTCAAAGGCAACAAGGTAGATTCACGCACGTTAAAACTTGATGCATCAACCACACACGCCTCATCATTTCCCCCAGACTCCGGACAGATACATATTAAAGGTTCAGTGCTAAAATTTACCATTGTAAAATCTACTGAAACTACATAGTGAGTTCAATCTTAGCCCTGAATTTTGTACACGGCAGGAAACTTAGAGATCCTTTAGTAAGCTTATATAAGGAAACCAGTAGGCACAGACAATGGCTAGCCCAAGTCCAGCCTATATATAGACCAGGGAGTTGATCTTTCCTCAATGTCACAAACACTTTCCCCACCCCAAAGGGTTTCATTTTCCATTTAAACAAATTATCTCCATTAGAACCCATCATTTTCATAGTCTTATCTTTATGCTATTGCCTTAGTGATATTCTTGTTATAAAGAGGAAGGAACTGGTGGGGGAGCAAGGTTGCCTTGTCCAAGGACATAGGAGAATTGATAATAAGAGAAAATTAGTACCCAACGTGATGGATTTCCTATCTGTAGTGCAGCCTTGTCCTCACACTTTGTACTTTGAGTGCCACAATGCTAACCCAAGCTTATTTGTCCTTCCTGGGTCTGGATTCCATTCAATTCTATGCCTTGTTTAGTCAAAACGAATCCTCCAGCTTCAATGTGTATTTTTGTGTGCGTGTGTTTCATTTCAGAAATATCATACTTCAATATTTTTTCTCTTCTTGAGTTTGTTTTAGTTCCAATGCTGAGGAATGAAGATTCTGAGGAAAAGAAATAAAGATGATGGATTCTTCTAGGCTTTACATGTCAAGAATGGCTTTCTCAAATGGCTAAGAAAATAGCCTGGTAGTCTACCTTACCCCTCTGGTGATGCTGCTGTCCATGGGAATTAGCATTTAATTGGGATAATTTGTTTTCAACGGAAAGCAAGGATTTCTTTCCAAGAGGATCTTGCGTGATAATGTTTTACCAGCTCGTGGCTACAAGACCAAATATAAACCAGTTCTGAGAAACAGGAAGTGAACCTGACTGGTGTAGTCTGAGTGTCCCTGGCAGTGACGCAAATACAGAAATCAAATTAGAAAAAAAAAAAAAAAAAGCAAGATATGTGGGTGTGAGGCAATCGATAATAATCCAGAGTGCTACAACACAAGCAAAGAAGCCTTTAACCAAATGCCATTCATTTTAATAATACCCTGAGCAGTTTTGATTTCCACGTAACACGCTGGTGATTAGAGAGCGGGATGAGCTTGAGTTCCCTAGCAACCGCATGTGCTTTTGAGACAGTCATTAGCCTTTCGGTTAATCCCCTCAACCCCTTACTTCTAGATGTGTGACTGACATTAAAACTAACACGATGTTTCAGAAAGTGCCTTTTTTTTTTTCTGGAATTTTTTTACAGGAGGGGAAGAGAAAGGAATAATAATACAATAGCTGTCCCGAGAATTAGGGGCACAGGTGAGAGAAGTAATGTCACTGTGTGCCGTGCCCAGCCTGCCCTTACATTTTCCCTGCTCTTGGCTCTAGGTTTCTGAATTCCCCTGGGGTAAAAGGCAATGGAGGTGAAATTGTTCCGAGTTTAAGGCAGCCTCCCCCTCGTGCAACAGGGAGCAGTATTGCAAGGTCTCTCCGAAGCATGGCTGTGAAGGTGGGGTGAGCCCTGGGGTGTTCGGTTCGCATTTTGTGTGGTGGGGAGGATGATGGGTTGGATGGAAGGAAATATGTGTCTTTTTTCTTTTTCCTTTAGCCCCGTGAATTACTCTGGTCCAGGGAGCTCGGGAAAGGAGGGTAGTGAAGGGTGGGAGGGGGCGACGAAGCTCTTTTTCCTATTGATTGTTTAATTGCACCAGAGGCTGTTTGTCCAGGGCCACTGGCCAAGAGCATTATTTTTCGTGGGTGGCTAAAGTGAAGTTGGGCCGGTTTCCCATCTCTCTTTGCCTGGATTTGAACAAGACAACCCAGGAAGGCTGGTGGAATCTGGGGTGTGTTTGGCCTGGGCTAATCAAGGGTGTCCCTGCAGCGCCAGGGCTGCTGGGATGGGTTTCTGCAACCCTGAATCACTGCCTCGGGTTCAGTCCTGAGTTCAGGATGTACCACTCCACCCTCGGCGCCTGGGTCAACTGCGGGTGTATGTGGGTGTGGGTGTGTGTGGGGGGGGGTGGGCTTTATTCAAATAATGATTGCTGCGTCTGGCTAGTCATCCTTATTATGGTCCCTTTCAGTTGCACACCGGGCTCGTTCAGGTGGGCCCCAGTGGCTCCTGGTGCGCCCAAGGCCCCACCTAACACCCCCTCCCCATTGCGCTCCCTTCCCAAGGCGACCACCTGCGTCGCCCCACTTACCCTTTGCCCCGTGGGGAGGCCTTCCCCCCCCGGGGGGTAGCAGAGCCCTCCCTGCTCTCGGGTGGCTCTGGGGGGTGCTCGGTGTTTGCCTCCAGCCCGTCGCTACCGGAGGATCAGGTTCCTCCCCTCCTCCCCCTCCAGCTCCGGCCGCCGCCGCCGCCGCCGCCGCCGCCTCCTTGCATGACACAGCAGAACCGCAGCTGCTGCCGCAAGTCCGAACCCTCCGCCCCAGGAAGCGCTGCAAAGCCGGGCTCGGGAGGGGCGGAGAGGGCATGGTCAGGGGTGTCCAGGCCAGGGGGGAGTCCGGGTCCCACTTTGCACTACACACTTTTTTCTTCCCTGCCCTGGAGCACACACGGACAAAATGAAGCTCAGGCTTGACCAGGCCAAGCTGGGGAGGAATGCTAGGGGCTGGAGGGGCCAGAGAGGTAAAGGGTGAGAGAGACCCCCCCCCCCACGCCCCAGTAAGGGTCAGGAGTTGTCAGGGGAAGAAAAGGTAAGATGATGAGTCCTCGGAAGTCAAGGGCCAAACTGTGGAGGAGATTAAAGGAGGTCAAAGAGAGGTAAGGAGGTAGAGTTGCCAAGAAGAGAGAGTGTGAAGGGGGAGGGAGGAAGGGAGAACTTGAGGGTAAAGAGGATTGGGAACACTTTTTTTGGGGGGATGGGGGAGAGGCCTGTGCTGTAAAGGTCTTGAGTTGGGAAGCCAAGGCAGAAAAAGGGTAAGGAATGAAAGAATTAGGTATGAGATTGGAAGGCAAAAGTATTGGGGGGGGGTATAGAATTAGAAGGGATGTAGTGGCCATCATTTATCATGACTGATGAGGTGGGAAAGAGGTAGTGGAGACCAGGCCAGAAGAAATCCCTGTTCACTCTTCAGGACCCTCTGTGAAGTTTCTTCGTAATTCTACCAAGTCAGTTTTCTTTATGAAAATGTAAATGCGTGGACTAAAACACAGAAACTCCATCTAGATTAGATTTATAGGATAACATTTCCATGGTCCATAAAAACTTTGACAGAATATTGCAATTTAAAACAGAAGCCCCAAAAGGGCTGTGAGTCAGTAATACCGAGAGTACACAAAACTGTTGGAGTTTCCACACATCATCGGACTTGAATAAGCCTTTCAAAGTTGTTTGCTAAATACTTCAGCTAAATGCTAGACATGAGGACAAAATTAGTGGTTCTAAATACCATGAAATGTACATTCTCATACTCTCTCTGTCCATACATAGATACATATGTGTTATATAATTTCTGGTGTGTGTCACGTAGCGTATGATTAAAGGTAAGAATGGTCATTTTATTTCTCACCAACCACCACACATTTTACAACACTCATCTTGTCTCCATTTCAAAGAATGTGGCTAGAAAAGTAATGCAAAAACTGACATTTTGGTTTTTGTCTGTACCTTACAGGTCATGGCTTCATACCTCACTTCCTGACACAAACAAGTTTTTACTGTTGTCAGCAACAAAAGCCCTAATATAGCCGTGGAAGAGAAAAACAGCGTTGCATTTTTACCTCCTGCGAACATCATCAACGCAGTTACTGGAGGAATGTAATTCCAGAAAGCTTTAAAACGGGTGGTGACGGTAATTATGGACTAAGATGCCTGATTCTATTTGGTGTTATCCTGTTTTTTGAGGGGGTGGGGTGGGCATTTTTGTGCTTACCGACCTGATCCTGTGAACTCGCAGAGGGACAGATCTGTTTTTATTTATTTATTTAAATATATATTCAAATATATATATATATATATATATATATATATATATATATATATATAATTATTTCTTTTTGACTTGCTAAAATTTACTCCGACCTGATAGGAAAAACTCATGGCTGTAGGGAGGAAATAAAGGTAGGAGCCACGAAATGTCATTTTAACAGAGCGTGGGTTTTGTGAGTGTAGGAAAGGATTTAAGGACGCTCCTTCTGTTCGCCTTTGCTATGTAATGAGCACGGGCTCCACGCACGCACCGACGCCACACAGCTCCCGGATGCACCCGGCTCCCTTATCTGGGCTTCTGCAGCGCCAGAAGCCCCTTCGGGGGTCGGTGGGCGGCGGGGGGGGGGGGAGATTGCTGCGAGGGGTTCCGGGTGGGTGGTGGTACCAACGCTGCGGCCACCACCGCCACCGCTGCCAGTTCTGCTGCTGCTGCTGCTGCTGCCGCTGCTGCTGCTGCTGCTGCTGCAGTAGTCACGTGGGAGCCCCTTTAAGTTTCCATAGAGAGGCCTCTCCGGTGTCACATGATGGACATGATATAATGAAACAACATTGTAGGGAGGAAAGCATTAGGGGAGCCCACGGCTACAAAAACAAGTGAGTGAGAAGCGGTGGGAGGAAGAGAAACTACGCCACCTCCCTTGCAGCCGAGCGCACGCAGCAGCCTGGCGTGACAAGTGGGCGACGGCGAGAGAGAGAGAGAGAGAGAGAGAGGGAGAAGGGGGGGGGAGAGATCCAAAGAGAGGAGGAGGGGGGGCATCCTCGGGCTCCGGCCAGGGGACCCCCGGCCACCCACCGAGCGATGGACAACTTTTAGCCGGCAGCCCGGGGCCGGCCCCGGCACCTGTCTCCAGTCTCCATAGCGCCTGGTGATCGTCCAGGGCAAATTCTCGAAGGAGGCGCTCTGCGAAGCTACGTGCGCATCACCGTCCCCCTCGCGCCTCGCTCGCCCGCTGGGGAGGAAAGAACCAGAAAAGAGCCCGGAGCGGCGGCAGCAGCGGCGCGCTCGAGCTCCAGAGGTAAGTTCTAGAAGCTGGGGACAGCCGGTCCAGCAGGACTTGGGCAAAGGGAATTTTGTTCTCGGCTTCCATCTGGGGGAAGGGGGGGAGTGGGGAAAAAAAAAAAAAAACACCAAGCGCCCCCGGAATCCCGGTGAAGCAGATGGGTTGGATCGTCATCGTCATCTGAAATCTTTTTTTTTTTTTTCCTCCCCCGGTGGACTCCGGGTTCATTTCCCCCATCGCACGCCCCGCGTTCCCACCCGCGCGCTCCCGCGGGTCCCCCTGGCCCCGGGTGTGTCCGCCCCCCACACGCAGGAAAACGGGGTCTTTGCGGTCCCCGGCCCCGGGAGGGGGTGTTGGACGAGCGCAGGAAGGTAGGGCTGGTGCGTGAACCGGGCATGTCGGAGCTATTTCGCCATGTTTGTGTTGCTAAGAGCACTTTTTTTTCCCCCTTTTGCGGTGGCTTGATGCCACATGGCTCCTCCGGAGCTGCTGCTGCTGCTGCCGCCGCCGCCGCCACCGGGTTGAGAGCGAGCTTTTTTTTTTTTTTTTTCAATGTCCGCATTCCAGCTAATGTTGCGCAGATAAAATTCAAACTTGAGGTAAACAGACGAGGAGGAGGAGGAGGAGGGGAGGGAGCGCGGCGCGCGAGGAGGGGGGGGCAGGGAGAGAACTGTTTCCATTTTCAAGATCCCACCTTCTTCACTCCGCCGGGAACCAACATCCCGAACCTGGAGGCAACTCTCGCCTTTTTCTCCCACGCCCTCCCCCCCTCTCCCCAACACCTTGACTGTCAACAAAAAGTAAGGGTGGGGTGTGTGTGTGGGGGGGGTAGCCCGTGCTGATGGAGAAGGACGCGATGGAGGGACGAGGAACCCCCCCCCTCACATCCACCCCACCCCACCCCACCCCACGGAAGCCAGAGACCTCCGAGTGGGTCTGTCTCCGCCGGAGGGACGCCGGATCCCCTCGGTTAGCACCGGAGATGAGGACCGGGGAGGGTGGATGGAGGGGGGCGAGGGCTTGCCTGTGCCCTCTCTGCACTTCCCTGGCACTTCTGGATACCACAGCACGTTGCAACGTTGCATCCACTGACCCTCCCCGCTTTGGGGTGTAGAGTCTCCCCCCCCCACCCCCGCAGGTAGGGTGGGTGGGGCTCGGGTTTCCAGATGGCAGGTTACCTAGCAGGTGTGTGTGTGTGTGTGTGTGTGTGTGTGTGCGCGCGCGCGCGCGCGCGGGGTGGGCATCTATCTGGGTTTGGTTAAGTCCCTCTGGCCTTGGGTTTCGGACGACTTGGGGAAGGTGATGGCGAGCGCACTGGTAGGTGAGATAGATGGGAAGCTTCTGGGGTTTGCTTCTTTTGGGGGGGGGGTGGTAGAGAAAAATCTGGACTCTTCTTCCTGCTCCTTTGCCCACTTTAAATGTCTGTTCAGCTCGCGGCGGGGCTGCTGGCGTGAGTGGCGACGATGAGGGTTGAGCTTCGTCATGTGGCACACACTGGAGGTTTCTGACAGCTTGTAGCCATCCTCTTCCTCCCTCCCTTTCCCCCTCCTTTCCCTCCCTCCCCAAACACCCCACCCCTTCCCCGCGCGCCCCGGGCGGGTGGAAGGTGTAGGCTGGGGTGGTCCGAGAAGGGTGACGTCCGAAACTGGGGTGGAGACCAGGCTCGGGATCCCTGGGAGCGTCGGGGGGTCGTCAGGGAGGTGGAAGAGGTGGCCACGTGAATGGAGGGTCCGCAAGCCGGCAGCGGCGCCGGAGCTGCAAGCTGGGGGCGAAGTGCGTAGCTGAGTCGTGACGGGGGTGACACGCAGCAGCAGCAGCAGCAGCAGCAGCATCCGGAGGCGGCGCGGCCTCGGCCCCCCCCCTCCCAACTCCCCGCGAGGTCCTCCCACGCAGGGCCGCGCCGCGGGTGGGTGCGCACTCTCGGCGGGCTCCCGGCTCCCGGGAGATCGTTTCCGGGCGAAGTGCTCGAGCTCGCGAGCGCGGGCGCGGACCGGGTCACCGGGTGGTAAACAGGGTGGCGCCCTCTGCCCTCCCGCGCCTCTCTCGCTCGCCGGCTCCCCGAGCGCGCGGGCACGGCGCTGGGCCGGGGTGGCGGGAGCGCGCGCGCGCGTGCGCGCGTCCCCGCGGCCTCCTCCCCCACCCCACCCCCCTCCCCCAGGTCCGTCCCGCCTCCTCTGTTTTTGTTTTGATGGAGCCCGCGTGCTGCTGGCGCGTGTCGAGTCACGTGCCGGGCCTGGCGAGGTGAGGTCCGGGGTGGGGGTGGGAGGGATGGAAGGTGATCGGGCCGTGGGGTGAGTCCGAGACTCTCCCCACTCGCTGTTTCCCCAGACCAGGGTGGGGGGGAACCCACGTGGGTGGTGTCGAGGCACAGTCTGGTGGAACTTGGTCGTTGTATTTGGGTTTTCGTCGTCACAGCAGCACAGAAGAGCCTGAGCTCCCCCAGGCTTTAAAAAAAAAAGAAAGGACCGGCCAGCAAAGATTTGCTTAGGAATGCACGGGGGGGGGGGTGGGACACCCTCACAGATACGTGTGTGTGTGTGTGTGTGTGTGTGTGCGCATGATTGTGGAAAGACCACGCTGAGGTCCGCTTCGTGCTGGTGGCACATGATCAACCCTAGAGGTTTTAACACATTTTATCTCCATACCGGGTGTGTCCCCCCCCCCCACACACTTTCTCCAGTGATTCCCAGGCACTAAGGAGTGACATGGTGACATGGGTAACCAGCTGATGGAACAGAGAGTTGTGAGCACGTCCTTAGGGATCGGAGAGTGAAGAGTAGCTCAAATAGTTAACGAGCTTGACCTGTCATTAAAGGGCTCCTCTGTGTGCTGCGCAAACATGGAAGAGACCTGCTAAATAGTGTCTGTTCTCACCGTTGTGGAAAGGGAAGCGTTTGGTGAAAGTTGGTTTGGGAGAACTCCCTGACTCCCAAGGGAGATGGGTCCCAGAGCACAAGCTTACAAACCATTGCTTGCTGTAGTAGAGCCACGTGCTGGGGGGGGGGGTGGGTAGGAACAGTACGTGTTTGCCTTAGGGCCCAGCTTTGTGTACACACATTTCTACGTGTTTTGCTTTTTTTTTTTTTAATCTGGAAAAGGTTCCCTTGTTTGAAAGGGTGGAACATCACTTGGTGAATTCTTGAAGGCCTCAGGCTACCTTTTCCAGATGTTTACTGTGGAGGGAGGAGAAACAGGTTCCTGTTCGGAGAGCTGAACGTGTGTGTACAACGAAGGAAGAATCCAGAACGTGCAGCTGTTTCCTAGGCCCCTTAACGCGACATTGTGGACCGCACGGTGGTCAAGTTATGGATGTAGCCCAGAGGTGCCTCATGGCGCCTCAGAAGTTATGCTGGGAAAATGTTGGAGGAAACACAGCTCTGGCCTGTTGTGCAGAAACTGGCTTATTTCCTATGTTTCTGGGTTAGATAAACTTGGTGGGAACATTGAGATGTGGGGGTAACCCGCTTGTTTTGAAACTGTGTTGTGGCTATCCTCCCTAAGGAAATTCCAAATAGCACATTAAGCAGAAGTTTCTCCTGAAAAACAAAAAAAGGGTTCTCATCATAATTTTGTGACCTGCGTGGTATGGTGTCATAAAGAGCATGACTGCCTTTAAATAGTGTTCACTGTATGGCAGACGTGGGCAAGGATGTCAATGACCAAGTTTAAGGGTTGTATTTCACATTACTTGAAGTTAATTTTCTTTTTTGTTTGTTTATTGAGAGAAAGAGGCACACAGTGAGAGAGAGGGAGAGAGGGAGAATGGGCACTTCAGGGCCACTGCAAACGAACCCCAGACGTATGTGCCACCTTGTGCATCTTGTTTACATGGGTACTGGGGAGTCGAACCTGGGTCCTTAGGCTTCACAGGCAAGTGCTTTAACTGCTAAGCTCTCTCTAGTCCCCTACTTGTAAAATAATTTTTAAAAATGCTTTGTTTTTATTTATTTACTTGACAGGGAGAGAGAAACATGCATGGGTAGAGGGAATGGGTGTGCCAGGGCCTCCAGCCACTCCAGCAGACACACTCCAGACGCAGATGCCATCTTGTGCATCTGGCTTACGTGGGTCCTGGGGAATCAAACCGAGGTCTTTTGGCTTTGCAAGGCAAGCGCCTTAACTGCTGAGCCATCTCTCCAGCCCGCAAAATAATTAAAATAAAATTATTTGCATGTTTGTGACGCACATCACACAGTAGTGGGGCCAGCGCCTCAGCGCCTCATGCGTCTGTTCCAATGAACAGCAGATAGCTGTGCTGCTTAGTGCATTGGGCCTAGGTGGGCAGCTTGGGAATTGAACCCCCAGTCTGGTAGGCTTCACAAGCAAGCACCTTTCAGCCATCTTCTCAGCTCCTACTTGCACTTTTGTTAACGAAAATTTTAAGCACCATCTTGGCACACCAGCAAACGTGAATGCCTCCAGTCTGGGGCAGAGAGTTCTCCAGAACACGTTCCTTTCTCTGTTGTCCACGCCTATTCCATTGCCACCACCCTCCAGCATTAGCAGCCCTCTTGGGGTTCCTCTGACCACTTTGCTTATGGTTCTTCTATTTCCTGGATGCCCCCTTTAGGAAAATTGTTCTGATTTCTTACCAAGATATGATCTTTTGGTTTTTCAAGGTAGGGTTTCATTCTACTCCAGGCTGACCTGAATTCATTATGTAGTCTCAGGGTGGCCTTGAACTCATGGCGATCCTCCTACCTCTGCCTCCCGAGTGCTGGGATTAAAGGCTTGCGCCTCCACGCCCGGCAAGATATGATCTTTTTAAATACGGTCTCCCTATGTTATTTCTGTGTCTTATATACATATCTGTCTCACTGTGTCAATCACAGCATACCATACTGCATGTGTGGTGTGTTGGACAGCCCTTCTAGAAATTGTGCTGTTCAAGGGCTGGGGAGATGTCTCACTGGGTAAAGTGCTTGCTGTGCAAACGAGAGGACCTGAGTTCAGATGCCGCATAAAACTGGGTGTGGTGTCACAGACCTGTAATCCCAGTGCTGGGGAAGCAGATAACAGGAACCCTGAAGTCTACCTGAATTGATGAGTCCTGGGTGGAGTGAGACACCCTGTCTCAAAAAAACAAAATAACAACAACAACAACAACAAAACAGGTCAAAGAGCCATTAAAGAAGACACTTGACATCAACCTCTGGTCTCCATATCCACACTCGTGTGTGCACATGTACATACACGAACGTGCATAAATGCATGCGGTGCACATGTACATACATGAACGTGCATAAATGCATCCAAGCTGCCCACCTAGGCCCAATGCACTAAGCACTTGCAAAAAACAGTGCTTTTCAGAGGTAGGAATGATAGTTGTTTTTTAAAACAACTTCCTTTTTTAAAAAAAAGTTTATAAATTAGAGAAAGAATGAAAATGGGCATACCTGGGCCTTAAGCTACTGCAAGTAGGAATGATAGTTGTTTAAAAAAAACAACACCCTTTTTCTTCTTTTTATTTATTAGGTGTTGGGGGAGGAGAGGATATGAGAATGGACACACCTGGGCCTCTGCAACGTGCCATCATAAGCATCTGGCTTACATGGGTACTGGGGAGTTGAACGGGTCCTTAGGCTTTGCAGGCAAATGCCTTAACTGCTAATTTATCTCTCCAGCCCATGTCAGTTTTTGTTTCCCTTAAATTATTATATTGCTGGTATACAGTGATGCTGTATTTATTGTCTATTCTCCATTAAGTTCGCTTCCGTTTGTGTCGCATGAACCGTGTTGGTGTTCCCATTGCCCGTACTCACTCTGAGACATCGTCAGCACCTCTGTGACAAGCTTTTCGGCTGACAGCATACACATCCTCACACAGAAAGGACCGAATAGGGCAATAGAAATGTATTCTTGTAAAGGGAAAGAAGAGAGGGTGCCAGCCAGAATATAATGATTTTCATCCGTTTCCATGTTTTGCTCTGCATTGGCCATTGGGAGGGGGAACCAGTTCTTGGCTACTGATGGATGCTGGGGGAGGTGAATACTGTCGCTGCCCTTTTCCCCTCCTTAGGAAGAAGGACGCGGCGCTCGTGACCGGTGGACGTGCGTTTCTGTGCTGTGGCATTTTGTGTCACTGTGGTCTTCAGATCTGGCATGCAGAGGTATCTGTGGAGCAGCACCTCCTTGTGGGGCTTGCTGAGATGAGGAAGCGACACTGTTCCGTGTGTTAGCCACCAGCCACTTGAGACCTCTGAGCGCCCTGTGACGTGGCAAGTGTGGCAAAGAAACTGCCTCTCAAATTGATCCAAACGTAAATAGCTGTGTGGATACTGTATTGGGCACCACGGAGGACTTGTGTGTGTTGAAATCTGACATGAACAAGTGGATAGTTGGGCTAAGACACTCTGCCTCTAAAAGAGAAATCTTTGATTTCATCTAGGGCCTTACACCAGCTCTTCCCCCTCCGGAGCTGACGAGGTGCTTGGTGATGGCTTTGGTTCGTGTGAGGCCTTCATCTGATGAAGTGTCTGCCTGTGTTTTGTCAGCTGAGCTAAGCTGTTCTCCTGCTTGATGTGGTCTCCTTTTCTCAGGGCCAGAGCGGGGTGGTTGGGGATAGTTACCATGATAAAGAATTATTTACAAATGGATGGGAACCGTTGGTGTATAAATCAAATGAATGACCCACAGGTTGAATCAGTACTTTTCTAAGATGTAAGGAACAGGGGTGTCTTGCCAGCCGTCATATCATCAGTGCTGTGCGTGCCCTTGATGGCAAGGAGTCCTCTTAAGTATTTGTTAAGTCCGTGTTTGCTAAGCTCAGCCTTTGGGGTCAACTTCAGACTTGTACTGGGGAGTCTGGAAGGCTGAGTGAGGCTCAGTAGCTGTTCTGACTTCACAGTTCTTCCAAGGCACGCTGGTTCTCAGGGTCAGTTTGATAACAGATTAAAAAATAGCAAGAAGGTTTAGTGGGTCTGGTTGGATGGAGAGTGGGAAGTGTCGGTCACATTG
The DNA here is from genome assembly GCF_020740685.1 of Jaculus jaculus. Lineage (NCBI taxonomy): Eukaryota > Metazoa > Chordata > Mammalia > Rodentia > Dipodidae > Jaculus > Jaculus jaculus. Next base: position 92,109,364 of record NC_059111.1, on the reverse strand, counting down.
AAGTAGTCATTTCAGCTGCGTTGTGAGCTCACCCGTGTGCCTCTGCAGAGTAAATGCAGTCAGCGTGCGGAATTGTGTTACTTGGTATATGTGTTTTGTAAAAACAAAGGTAGTTATATAAGTTAATAGAGACAAAAAGAGGACTGAAAATATTACCTCTGGTCTGCCAAGACATTGGGAGAGCAACATCAGTGGGAGAAACAGGAATGGGGATTTTTTTTTTTTTTTTTTGGTTTTTCGTGGTAGGGTTTCACTATAGCTCAGGCTGTCCTGGAACTCACTATGTAGTCTCAGGGTGGCCACGAACTCATGGCGATCCTCCTACCTCTGCCTCCCGAGTGCTGGGATTAAAAGTGTGCACCACCACACCCGGCTGGGAATTATTTTTTTTAAATATTTATTTGAGAGAGAGAGAAAAAAAATAAAGTGTGTCAGGGCCTCTGGCCACTGCACAAGAACTCCAGACGCATGTGCCATCTTGAGCATCTGGGTTTACGTGGATACTGAGGAGCTGAACCTGGATCCTTTGGCTTTGCTGGCAAGCATTTTAACCTCTAAGCTGTCTCTCCGGCCCGGGAATGCTTATTTCTTAAACCTATCTCAGTCGGTGGTAGTGCTAATGCCCAACTTACAAACTTCTCCAAGATGATATGTAAGGCATCAATAGAAAAAGTTGTTTAATTGTGTAGGTATCTACTACAAGACTTTGAAATATTTATAGAGAATGATTTGCAACACATCGAAGCATCTGTTTCGATTGGTTAGTGATGCAGGGGAATGTGTGTGTTAGCACTTTGAGATGTAACTAGTCTGTCCATCTTATGTGCCATCCTTGGTGAGTGGTGGGGTTTCGTGGTCCCCTCATTCAGAATAGCTTGCTCTTAGGACCCACATTTTTACTCTGTCATGCTGTCAATACATGGACCACCATGAAAATGAAATTCACTATAGAATAATAACAACAAAATTAGAAATACAAATCTGTTGTTCCCCCCAAAAAAACCACCACAGAGTAATAAATGCCAAAATAAAATGATATCTGGTGGTGGCCGGGGGGAGGGGTGACAACTTCCTCTTTTAAGCAATTTCTAGTCTAAGCATTGTTTGTAAAAACTTTTCAAAAACTTCTGCGGATGGTGCTGGATAGGTGGTTCAGGGATTAAAGACACTTCCTTGCTAAGTCTGCCAGCCTGGGTTCAATTCCCCAGTCCCCACGTAAAGCCAGATGTACAAAGTGGCACATGCATCTTTGTTTGCAGAGGCAAGAGGCTCTGGCACACCATATATTCTCTCTCTCTTCTCTGTCTCTCTCTCTCTGCTTACAAAGATAGTTTTACAAAAAAACTTCGGAAGAGAACATTTTTTGGTGGGGCAAAAATAAATACAAAAATAAATAAATGCAAGCCCCTCAAACTGTCAACCATGTGTTCCTTTCATTTCGTCTGTTGCCTTTGAAACCAAACCAAACCAAACCAAAACAGAACCATAACAAGACAGAGCCCAACACTGCTAACAGCAACAAACATGAAGTGAACCAAGCAAATGACAAAAAAGCCCGTGGGATTTGGCTTGTTACTTCTGTGGAGAGGCCGGTCATGGGAAGGCTTTTTTTTTTTTTTTTTTTTTTAGGTATTCAGTACAAAAAACTTTTATCACTGCAATTAATACTGTAGGAAGTCAAGGCAATATTTTGTCTAAAGGGCCCTATGGGACTACTTGAATTTAGAAATAGAGTTTAAACATCACTTTGAAAGTTACTTACAACTGTTTATAGTGACCATGGTCATTAACTTTTATATAGGGATTTAAGGAAGCTGGGTGTGGTGGCACATGGCTGTTAAGACAGGAGAAATCATGTGGTTGGGGCCCACCTGGGCTACAGAGTGAGACTCTGATTTTAAGAAAAAAAAAAGTAAATGAAGGGCTGGAGAGATGGCTCAGTGGTTCAGGTGCTTTGGCCTGCAAAGCCTGACAGCCTGAGGTCGATGCCCCAGTGCCCGTGTTAGGGCCAGGTGCACCAGGTGGCACATACGTTTGAAGTTCGTTCATTGCAGTGGCTAGAGGTCCTGGTGTGCCTGTTCTCTATCTGCCTCTCTCTCTCTCTCTTAAATAAATAAATAAATAATTTTTTTTAAACGTAAATAAGTAAAAACAATATAAGGACAATATTGACTTGACTTCTTCTGTTTTGTTTTTTTCTGAGGTAGGGTTTCACTCTACCCCAGGCATGCCTGGAATTCACTATGTAGTCTCAGGGTGGCCTCGAACTCACGGTGATCCTCTAACTCTGCCTCCCGAGCGCTACCACATCCAGCTGGCTTTGCTTGTCATTCATGGAGTGGCTCAATTGGGCCAGGGGTTCTCACACCTCAGTGTGTGTCAGAACCCCTGAGGATGTCACCAAGCCTGTCCCAGTGTGGGCTGCATCATGTGCATTTTGTACAGAATCCCAGGGGAGTGTTGATGGCACTGCTCAGAGGCCCCACACATGGAGAACCATGAAGTTGGGTAATTTCTTCTACTGTTCATGGTTCTTGCCCCCCCCACCCCCGCTTCCAAATTGCAGCCCTATCATTGCACGATTTCTACGAGATCGTGTCATTGAAAAAATTGCCCCATGGCAAAGGTTTTAATTCTTCTGAAAGTTTCTTGAAACTTTTCAGGAAACCTTGGGTCTGTTAAAACTCAAATTAGACATTTCTACTTTGTCAGAGAAGGCCTCATTTAAAATTTACCGAAATGTTTCTGACATTGACACAGTTGCTAGCCATGGCTCTACTTAACCCAGTACTGTGCTGCGTCTAACCAGTTGCCCTTTAGCCTTCGAAGGTGGTGCTACATACAGTGTCTCATGTCCAGTGTGTTGATAAGAAGAGAAGATTGTTGTTGAAACCGCATGGCTCTGCCTCTATAGTAGTGACGTGTGAGCATGGATGACCAGTGAGGGATAGTTGCCTTGGGGAAGAGCAGGGTTGCGGGAAGAGATGCCCATGGATGGGAGGGGCACGGCCAGGAAGTCAGGGCAGGCAGCCTATCTGTTTTGGACTGTGGGCATGGTGGCAGCTCTGAGGTTTTCTAATGAGGGCCTTGTGGGTCTGGGATCTGGGCACACCTGGAAACTTGGCCTTATACCAGCGTGGTAAGTACACTGTTCTTGACATGTTTGTTTATGGGGATGGTTTGTGGAGGGTCTGGGGTAGATTCTAGGGTATTCCAAGAAGGCAGTGAGCGTTCCAGATGGAAGCAAACACTGAAGTGCCCATAGTCAGATGATTCCTGAGGTCTGGGCTGAGCTGAGTGAGACTGCATAGCGTGTTCTAATGTGAGTGAATTTGTTATAAGGAAAAAGTAGGATTTGGGGGAGACGGTGTGTATGACTTTTTCTGAAAGCAGGGAAATAAAATGGAGTTTTGCGGAATAGGGAATAGGAGAATAAGCACTAAATGTTTTAAAACATTGTAAAGATCTGTTAGCTACATCAAGACTGGCTCATAGCACAGGGTCCTTTGTTAGAAAATTGTACACTACTGAGCTTTCCTTTTCATTACTTTCGTCACATGCCTTCCCAAGGTTATGCACAAAGTCGGTGCTTAAATTTCTGCATGGCTTTAATCGCTAGTTAACATGTTTAGAGCATGTTTCTGGAAGGCATGAGGCAGGCATATTCCTGAGTGTGTTTTAGGATGGAGGCCTGTGTACAGGCTACTTATCACATCTACAGTCTTCCTTTCTTTTCTTTTTTTAAAAAAATTTATTTATTTTTATTTATTTGTGTGTGTGTGTGAGAGAGAGAGAGAGAGAGAGAATGAGAATGGACGCACCAGGGCCTCTAGCTGCTGCAAACAAACTTTAGATGCATGCGCCTCCCCCCTTCTGCATGTGGCTAACATGGGTCCTGGGGAATTGAACCTGGGTCCTTTGTCTTTGCAGGCAAATGCCTTAACCACTAAGCTGTTCCTCCAGCCCTACAGTCTTTACTTTTATCTTGGGATTCTATTTTGTAACTGGTTTTATGAAATGGTTGATTTTTTTTTAAGCAAACCTATTTGTGTGCATGCATGCATACATGTGTGCGTGCATGCGTGCGTTTGTGTGTGTATGGGTGTGATGGGATCTCTCGCTGATGCAAAGGAACACACCAGTCTGTTTCACATGGGTGATGGATGACTGAGGAATTGAATCTGGGCTGGCAGGCTTTGTGAGGAAGTGCCTTTAACTGCTGAGCCATCACCCTGACCCAAAATGGTTGAATATTAAAAATCTTAATGTTGACTTAGTATGCATGTGTTTGGTTTTTGACTATTTTTAATGAGTACGGCTCTATGAAAAGATTTGCTAGTGAGACCTGTGGTCTTTTTTTGGTTTTCTTTTCTCTTTCTTTCTATCTTCCTATTTTTCTTTCATTTTGGTTCTAGAGATTGATGGAATCATTTTTTAAAAATTTTTATTAGCATTTTCCACGATTATTAAAAAATCCCATGTTAATTCCCTCTGGAATAATTTCTTGAATAACTAAATATCTGAACATAATTTTTACAAGTAAATATATATTTTTTTAAGGAGGGGTCTCATTCTAACCCAGGCTGATCCAAAACTCACTCTGTAGTCCAGGCTGGCCTTGAACTCACAGTGATCCTCCTATCTCAGCTGCTGGAGTGCTGGGATTAAAGGTGTGTGCCACCAAACCTGGATGCATGTAAATTTTTTTTTCTAAATTTTTTATTTATGAGAGAGAGAGAGAAAAAGGCGGGTGGGGGGAAAAGAGGGAATGAATGGGTGTGCCAGGGTTTCCAGCTACCTCAATCAAACTCCAAGCACATGTACTACCTTGTGCATCTGGCTTTAAGTAAATACTGGGGAATCAAACACCGGTCCTTAGGCTTTGTAGGAAAGCACCTTAACTATTGTGCCATCGATCTCTCCAGCTCCTGCATTTTGTATTTTTGAGACAGAGTCTCACTCTGAAGTCTAGCCTGGCCTGGGATTCAGTACAGAGCCTAGACTGGCCTCAGGTTCTCAGTGATCCTCCTGCCTCAGCCTCCTGAGTGCTGAGGTTACTAGCATGAGCCAGCACATCCTGTGGACTCTTTGCAGGTCTGTCTGTGAAACTGTCTTAAGTCTTTAGAGCTGGTAACGTAGGGAGGGTAAGTTCTGAGGACCACTGAGTCTGCGGTCAACAAGCTGCTGGTGTGTCCCTTCCCTTGGTCTTTCCTGAAGCATGTCCCTCTGCCCTCTTCCTCAGGAGCTTTAAGAAAGCATGTTCTGGGCTGGAGAGATGGCTTAGCAGTTAAGCGCTTGCCTGTGAAGCCTAAGGACACTGGTTCGAGGCTCGGTTCCCCAGGACCTACGTTAGCCAGATGCACAATGGGGCACATGCATCTGGAGTTCGTTTGCAGAGGCTGGAAGCCCTGGCACGCCCATTCTCTCTCTTTCTCTCCCTCTTTCTCCCTGTGTGTGTGTGTCTCAAATAAATAAGAATCTTTTTAAAAAAGAAAGCATATTCAAGAGAGTATTTTCTTCTTGTATTTAAGACTAGCACTTAACGTGGGAACATCTGTCTACCCCTTCAACTCTCTCTCAGTTCCTTTCTTACATCTTGTGAGGGCTTCTTTTTCCTCACAGCCAAGCATCTGGCTCCTCTTGGTGGGCCAAAGCCCCCACGTGGATCCCCTTGATTGGGTCTCTTTCTGGGCGGTGGCTGGTGTGAGTTGGGTGAGATGAACATTGGAGCAGAATCGGGGCGGCTTGAGGTGGCTCTGAGCGTCAAAGCCTTCCTGTGCCAGCTCTGGGGTCCTGGAGGCCCGAGTCTCATCTCTCTGTGTGCTGCTCTGTGAGCTGAACGCTGGCTTGGAAAAAGGACTTTCTATCTGGGTAGAGTTTTACCCGTGCAGTGGTAAGATTGCAGGTCCTCACAGGACTGAGGGCTTTTTGGAACTCACGTGAAGATGATGGAAATGGGTGGGTCTCAGTGTGGGGGCCGAGGTGAGACGATCTAGAACTCCTTGAATCAGGCTGTCAGCACCGACGCTGGCCCTGCTTCTCCCATCTAGAGTCATACTCTGCATACTGTGTCCGTACAAAGGCCTGGCAGTTGGACTTGCATCCTGTATCCGGGAACAGTTATCCGCGGAAGACTGTGCTTGTTCCAGTGTCCCGGAAGGAAGTGGCCTCTAAGACAGCCTTTCAGTGATGGCATTAAACGACTAAGGGACTTTCTGGGAACACACTTAGAACTTCTGTTGATTCTTGTATAGCTCATATGAAAACAGACCCACGTAAGCCAAGGTGGTGCATGGGTCTACAGTTCATTTGCAACAGCCAGAGGCCCTGGTGTGCCCATTCTCCTGTCTCGCTCTCTCTCTCTTCCTCCCTCTTCTCTCTGTCAAATAAATAAATTTTTTTTTTTTTTTTTTAAAGAAGGCTGCAGCCGGTTGTGGTGGCGCACGCCTTTAATCCCAGCACTCGGGAGGCAGAGGTAGGAGGATCCCCATGAGTTTGAGACCACCCTGAGACTACATAGTGAATTCCAGGTCAGCCTGAGCCAGAGTGAGACCCTACCTCAAAAAACCAAAAAAAAAAAAAGAAGAAGGAGAAGAAAAAGAAGGCTGCACCAAATTTCTCTTTTATACAAATTGTACATGGCCCAAGACCTTGAGTGCTTGTGCCCTTTTTCTAGAGGAATTTTTTGCCAGTGAGAAATCTTTTTGTTAATATTCATCAAACTTCTTATTTATTCATTGTCAAGGCCACTGGCATTATTATTATTATTATTATTATTATTATTATTATTATTATTATTTGGTTTTTCAAGGTAGGGTCTCACTGTAGCCCAGGCTGACCTGGAATCCCCTATGTAGTCTCAGGGTGGCCTCGAACTCACAGCAATCCTCCTACCTCTGCCTCCCCAGTGCTGGGGAAAGGCGTGTGCCACCACGCCCAGCATGTTCTTGGCTTTCTGACTGATACTGATGTAGGTGCATTGATTGCACATGTTGTCCATTCTTAGAAAATCTGTGGGTTGGGGCTAGAGGGATGGCTTAGCAGTTCAGGCATTTGCCTGCAAAGCCAAAGGACCCAGGTTCGATTCCCCAGGACCCCACGTTAGCCAGATGCAGAAGTTGCACATGTCTCTGGAGTTCATTTACAGTGGCTGGAGGCTCTGGCATGCCCATTCTCATTCCCCCCCTCAAATAAAGAAGAATTATATATATAAAATCTACGAGTTGTTTGTTTCCAGAGAGCTTAAATATTTCTGGGGTAAGAACGTTTAATTACTCACCTTGTCTTTAGTATTATTCATATTTCTTTAGTTTTTCTTTTTCTTTTTTTAATCTTTTCTTTTTTTGAAGTAGGGTCTCACTTTTATTCCAGGCTGACCAGGAATTCCCTATGTAGTCTCAGGGTGGCCTCGAACTCACGGTGATCCTCCTACCTCTGCCTCCCAAGTGTTGGGATTAAAGGTATGTGCCACCATGCCTGGCTATAATACTTTCGTTAGGCTAAGTCACGAAAGAACTGTGATGGATCTCTAGCTTTTAGAATTTCTTGGGTCACAACAAGCATTACATTTTTAAAGATCATTTGTAGTCTTTTTTTGGATTTCGCCTTTGAAATTTGTACTTTCTTCAGCCTTTACTTTGTGAAGAGTTACTGTGCATATGTGTTTTGTTTTTTTTTAACCATTCTTTTACTTTCATGGGAAAAGATGTCAAAATTCCCCTTGGCTCCCACTTACAAAGAGTCCCAGGTGGAGATTCTTCTGGAAAAGGGGCGGGGCTTTGCTCTTTGCCACGATTTTTGTTACTATCTAGTGAATCACTTGCAATGAGGACTTCTTAGGCCTAATGGTGCTCTAGTTAGGCATTCCATGTTATCCGCAGAATATTTGCAAGACAAATGTTTCTCCAAAAATCAAAGATCATGGCTGGGGATTTAGCTCATTGGGAGAGCTTGTGCTTAACATCAATGAACCCTGATTTCAGCCCTCAGCAACACACACACACACACACACACACACACACACACGACATTTGGATTCCAAACCAAAAAAAAGTTCTAAAATGTTTGTAATGATCATCCTGATAACATGTGTGGAGCATTTGTTCCCATGTGAGGGACATGGTCGTGACATGATATCCTGGGCTGTCATTGTCTTGTCTCGCTGGGCTCAGCTTATTAATCCAGGAAAGCCACCGCGTGTTCAGGAAGAATCCCACAGCGATTCGGAGTGCCTGCGCTCTCACGGTGACTTCTTGTTGTTGGATTGCAGCCCTTGTGTCAAGCACAGACCTGTAATTGTGTAAGCACGTGCGTTACTTACCATTGTTATGTCATGGTGTTGTCACGGAGTAAGAGCCCTCAGATGTGGCAAGGCCACACTTCAGGACCGTGGAGGGCCACGGCCGTGGCAGGTAAACCATCTAGTGCGTTTTGAGTTGCGGACCTGGGTTTGCTTTTTGTGTGTGCAGAACCCTTCTCACCTTCAACACGGAGTCTAAAGCAATCACGAGTAAACATGTGCCCCCTGGGTACACTTTGTGTCCAGAAGAGAAAACAAGCTAGGAAAGCAGCGAGCGTCTGGAATGCATCTGGAAGTTTTGTGGGATGCTGGTATGCTGCGGCCCCAGCATACCCAGTTTGGGCTACTTTTCTTCACATTGATTCTCTTCTCTCTCTCTCTCTTTTTCTTTTCCCCAACATTCTTCCCTCCCCTCACTCGATTTCTTAACTTTGTTTTTGTTCTTTGTGGCTTCTTTCCATTTGCGCTTTTCTGGGCCGAGGACATAGTTCAGTTGAGGAGTGTTTGCCTTACATGCATGAAGCTGTGGATTTGATTTTAGCACAGCTAACAAGTAAACAAACACACAAACAAACAAATGGCTACCTTTCCCCCTTCCAACTCCTTATATTAATAACCTAGTAACATGCCGTACTTCCCTCATTACTTGTGGCAGTCCAAACCCATAGACAGTGGTGACCCTGATGTTTAAGGTGGCTGCAGTTGGTAGACATCCACAGTACTGCATAAAAACATGTAGGCTGGGCTGGAGAGATGGCTTAGTGGTTAAGCGCTTGCCTGTGAAGCCTAAGGACCCCAGTTCGAGGCTCGGTTCCCCAGGTCCCACATTAGCCAGATGCACAAGGGGGCGCACGCGTCTGGAGTTCGTTTGCAGTGGCTAGAAGCCCTGGCGCGCCCATTCTCTCTCTCTCCCTCTATCTGTCTTTCTCTCTGTGTCTGTCACTCTCAAATAAACAAATAAAAAATGGAAAAAAAAACATGTAGGCTATGTTTCTGGAGTGTTTGGTATGTAAACGTATCTTTATTTATTTATCTTTTTTTTTTTTTGTTTGTTTGTTTTCGAGGTAGGGTCTCACTCTAGCCCAAGCTGACCTGGAATTCACTATGTTGAATCAGGGTGGCCTTGAACTCACGGCGATCCTCTTACCTCTGCCTCCCGAGCGCTGGGGTTAAAGGCGTGCGCCACCATGCCTGGCTTACGTCAGCTTTAAATACAGGTGAAATTAAGAGGAATTCTGGTAGGGTTCCGGTGCAGGTTTGAGGGCACACTCCCAAGACTTTAAAGTAGTCGCTTAGGTGACAAATTTTAGGATTCATTTTACCAGACATTAGTTGGACAAAAATAATACTAGAGTTAACATAAAGTTTTTAAGTAGCTTAAACTGTCAATGTGGGCATGAAAAATGTGACGGTGAAATTGGTGTTAAACACAAGCTATTATGTCGCTATCAGGGATCTGAGTACGGTCTAGCTATAATGGTCTTCAGAGCTAGTTAGATTCAGTTGTTCAATATTATATTACTTTTCTTCTTTGGAGGGAGCATATGTCCGTGTGCTGCAGTGGTCTTGCACATGGTCTTGCACACACACGTGTGTGTGGAGGCCAGAGGTAGACATCAAATGTCCTTGCTGGTCATCTTACCATTTTTGAGACAGTCTCACTGAATCTAGAGCTCGCCTGTTCTGCTAGGCTAGCTTCTTGGCTAGCCCAGAGGAGCTCCTGTCTCTGCCTCCCCAACACTAGAATTACAGTGTGTGCCATCACGCCTGGCATTTTTACATAGGTCTTGGGGTTCTGAACATGCTTGCATGGCAAGCACTTTACCCATCTTTCTAGCCCATGATCTTCTCATTTTATATTATTTATCTTATTTTACAGAAAAAACAGTTTTGGAGTTCTACAGAAGCTTTGGTTTAAACATTAATTAGTTTTGACATACTCAATTACCATTCAACCTTTTTGAAACTGAAATATAATAATTATTATTATTTAATATTTTTATTTATTGCAAGCAGAGAGCAAATGAATGAATGAATGAATGATCGTGAGTGTGATAGGGCCTCCAGCCACTACAAAGGAACTCCAGATGCATGTGCCACTTTGTGTATCTGGCTTTACGTAGGTACTTGGAACTGAATCCAGCCTGGCAGGCTTTGCAAGCCAATGTCTTTAATGACTGAACCATCTCTTCAGCCCATGAATTATGATTTTTAAAAAATATTTTATTATTTTATTTTTTATTTGAGTGCTAGAGAAGAGAGGTGGATAGAGGGGAAAGGGAGAGAGAGTGGGCATCCCAGGAGTCAGCAAATACTTTAAATGAATTACGATTTTGAAGGTTGCATTTTAAGGTCCCTCCTAGGTCTGTGATATATTCAAGGTAGGAAAATGCAATAGATTTTCCTTCTTCCTGTTGTTACTTTTGTGCGGGTGCAATTGAACCTAGGGCCTCATGAATGACAAATATGTGTTCTCCACTCAGCTACGTCCCCAGCCCCGTTTACATTTTATTTTATTTTTTCTGAAATAGGGTCTTGTTAAATTGCCTAGGTTGGCCTTGAACTCACTCTTTAGCTGAAGCAGGCTTTGAATGACGGATGCTCTGCAAACACAGACCTTTACCACAAGGTCCAGTTCTCAGCATCCTGATGAACTGAACTAGGCTCATACCTAGGGCCAGGTCTACCCAGTTTTAAACTCCTTGAACATCCTAATGATGTCTTCAAGAGGTTCGCTTTCCATTACATTTTCCTAACAGTTTGAGAGAACAATGTTAGATAAATAAAAAAGAAGACAATTCTGCTATCTCCAACTTAACAAGTTGTTTTGTTTTAGGCCTATAGAGTAGGATTTTTCATTCCCAGTAGGAGAATCTGGAGCTTATGACAGAGCCAGTTATCACAACCTGGAAGGCTAAGAAAGACGCGAGGTGTGGAAAATGTAGGAGAAAAGCTGAGGAGACGGGAGACATTTCCCGTCACCAGCACAAAGAGCTCTGGGGCCTTTGCTCAGCAGCGTGCCACTTCCCGTGCGCTTCTGTACCTGTTTAAACAACTCATTCTTTTGATAAATTCCCTTTGAACACCTGCTCTGTGTATCACATTAGTCAGGTGCTGTGGAGTCAGAAAAGAATTTCCATGTAGTGCTTTTACCCTAGGCGTTCTCTGTAGTTGAGTTCCCGGTGCACAGGTCATGAAATGGTGGGGTGTGCAGGTGCCCAGGAAAGGCAGACAAGGGAGGACTGAAGTACAGGGAAAGGCCCAGAAACTTGTGGCTTCAGCAGTTTGAAGGATGAATATTTAGAACAGCTACAGAACACATTTCATTCTTTTTGGAATAGGCAGGGCTAGACTAGGACATAAACACTGGTGTGGGAAAATTACCACTGTATTAAGTTGTAAGTTTGCAAACAAGGTGACCCTTTGGGAACACCAGGGAGTGTTTTGGGTCTGAAAATTTCAAACATTGGATAAATGATACTGTGAATATATCCTTTTTATCTTCACCAGCTACCATTTTGTTTCACGCAAGTGTAAGCTCTGTGTGCATGCTTTAAACCGGATGTGACAAGTGTTTGCATTTATAATGCTACTTGATCTAAGTTGCAGACATGTGACGTACTCAACAGCAGAGCTAAACAAGATTGTCCAGCACAGATCTGGCGGTCAAGAACTTTATCAGTGCTGCAGTACATGACCCACTAGGAATACAGAAAACACCTTAGTTGGGGGAGAGAGAGTGTGTGTGTGTTTTCTCCCAACACTTCTCCCTAGGTATGCTGGAGTAGAACCAAGGGATTTAAACACTGAGGGCAAGTAATACACCAGCCTGAGCTACATGGCAACCATCAACCTGAAACCAAACCACCCAAATCATCCTGAGCTACATGCCATCCATCACCCCACACTCTACCACCTGATCTACATGCCATCCCTACACCCAGACACTCTACCACCTGAGCTACATGCCATCCATCACCCCACACTATACCACCTGAGCTACATGCCATCCATCACCCCACACTCTACCACCTGAGCTACATGCCATCCATCACCCCACACTACACCACCTGAGCTACATGCCATCCATCACCCCACACTATACCACCTGAGCTACGTGCCATCCATCACCCCACACTCTACCACCTGAGCTACATGCCATCCATCACCCCACACTATACCACCTGAGCTACATGCCATCCATCACCCCACACTCTACCACCTGAGCTACGTGCCATCCATCACCCCACACTATACCACCTGAGCTACATGCCATCCACCACCCCACACTCTACCACCTGAGCTACATGCCATCCATCACCCCACACTATACCACCTGAGCTACATGTCATCCATCACCCCACACTATACCACCTGAGCTACATGCCATCCATCACCCCACACTCTACCACCTGAGCTACATGCCATCCATCACCCCACACTCTACCACCTGAGCTATGTGCCATCCATCACCCCACACTCTACCACCTGAGCTACATGCCATCCATCACCCCACACTATACCACCTGAGCTACATGTCATCCATCACCCCACACTCTACCACCTGAGCTATGTGCCATCCACCACCCCACACTATACCACCTGAGCTACATGCCATCCATCACCCCACACTATACCACCTGAGCTACATGCCATCCATCACCCCACACTATACCACCTGAGCTACATGCCATCCATCACCCCACACTATACCACCTGATCTACATGCCATCCATCACCCCACACTATACCACCTGAGCTACATGCCATCCATCACCCCACACTATACCACCTGAGCTACATGCCATCCATCACCCCACACTATACCACCTGAGCTACATGTCATCCATCACCCCACACTATACCACCTGAGCTACATGCCATCCATCACCCCACACTATACCACCTGAGCTACATGCCATCCATCACCCCACACTATACCACCTGAGCTACATGCCATCCATCACCCCACACTACACCACCTGAGCTACATGCCATCCATCACCCCACACTATACCACCTGAGCTACATGTCATCCATCACCCCACACTCTACCACCTGATCTACATGCCATCCATCACCCCACACTATACCACCTGAGCTACATGCCATCCATCACCCCACACTCTACCACCTGAGCTACATGCCATCCATCACCCCACACTCTACCACCTGATCTACATGCCATCCATCACCCCACACTATACCACCTGAGCTACATGTCATCCATCACCCCACACTATACCACCTGAGCTACATGTCATCCATCACCCCACACTCTACCACCTGATCTACATGCCATCCATCACCCCACACTATACCACCTGAGCTACATGCCATCCATCACCCCACACTCTACCACCTGAGCTACATGCCATCCATCACCCCACACTCTACCACCTGAGCTACATGTCATCCATCACCCCACACTCTACCACCTGAGCTACATGCCATCCATCACCCCACACTACACCACCTGAGCTACATGTCATCCATCACCCCACACTATACCACCTGAGCTACATGCCATCCATCACCCCACACTCTACCACCTGAGCTACATGCCATCCATCACCCCACACTACACCACCTGAGCTACATGTTATCCATCACCCCACACTATACCACCTGAGCTACATGCCATCCATCACCCCACACTATACCACCTGATCTACATGCCATCCATCACCCCACACTATACCACCTGATCTACATGCCATCCATCACTCCACACTATACCACCTGAGCTACATGCCATCCACCACCCCACACTATACCACCTGAGCTACATGCCATCCATCACCCCACACTATACCACCTGAGCTACATGCCATCCATCACCCCACACTACACCACCTGAGCTACATGTCATCCATCACCCCACACTCTACCACCTGAGCTACATGCCATCCACCACCCCACACTATACCACCTGAGCTACATGCCATCCACCACCCCACACTATACCACCTGAGCTACATGCCATCCATCACCCCACAATCTACCACCTGAGCTACATGCCATCCATCACCCCACACTACACCACCTGAGCTACATGTTATCCATCACCCCACACTATACCACCTGAGCTACATGCCATCCATCACCCCACACTATACCACCTGATCTACATGCCATCCATCACCCCACACTATACCACCTGATCTACATGCCATCCATCACTCCACACTATACCACCTGAGCTACATGCCATCCACCACCCCACACTATACCACCTGAGCTACATGCCATCCACCACCCCACACTCTACCACCTGAGCTACATGCCATCCACCACCCCACACTATACCACCTGAGCTACATGCCATCCATCACCCCACACTCTACCACCTGAGCTACATGTCATCCATCACCCCACACTATACCACCTGAGCTACATGCCATCCACCACCCCACACTCTACCACCTGAGCTACATGCCATCCATCACCCCACACTACACCACCTGAGCTACATGTCATCCATCACCCCACACTCTACCACCTGAGCTACATGCCATCCATCACCCCACACTCTACCACCTGAGCTACATGCCATCCATCACCCCACACTCTACCACCTGAGCTACATGCCATCCATCACCCCACACTATACCACCTGAGCTACATGCCATCCATCACCCCACACTATACCACCTGAGCTACATGTCATCCATCACCCCACACTATACCACCTGAGCTACATGCCATCCATCACCCCACACTATACCACCTGAGCTACATGCCATCCATCACCCCACACTATACCACCTGAGCTACATGCCATCCATCACCCCACACTACACCACCTGAGCTACATGTCATCCATCACCCCACACTCTACCACCTGAGCTACATGCCATCCATCACCCCACACTATACCACCTGAGCTACATGCCATCCATCACCCCACACTATACCACCTGAGCTACATGTCATCCATCACCCCACACACTACCACCTGAGCTACATGTCATCCATCACCCCACACTATACCACCTGAGCTACATGCCATCCATCACCCCACACTACACCACCTGAGCTACATGCCATCCATCACCCCGTACTATACCACCTGAGCTACATGTCATCCATCACCCCACACTATACCACCTGAGCTACATGCCATCCATCACCCCACACTACACCACCTGAGCTACATGCCATCCATCACCCCGTACTATACCACCTGAGCTACATGCCATCCATCACCCCACACTATACCACCTGAGCTACATGCCATCCATCACCCCACACTATACCACCTGAGCTACATGCCATCCATCACCCCACACTACACCACCTGAGCTACATGCCATCCATCACCCCACACTACACCACCTGAGCTACATGCCATCCATCACCCCACACTACACCACCTGAGCTACATGCCATCCATCACCCCGTACTATACCACCTGAGCTACATGTCATCCATCACCCCACACTATACCACCTGAGCTACATGCCATCCATCACCCCACACTCTACCACCTGAGCTACATGCCATCCACCACCCCACACTATACCACCTGAGCTACATGCCATCCATCACCCCACACTCTACCACCTGAGCTACATGCCATCCACCACCCCACACTATACCACCTGAGCTACATGCCATCCATCACCCCACACTCTACCACCTGAGCTACATGCCATCCACCACCCCACACTCTACCACCTGAGCTACATGCCATCCACCACCCCACACTACACCACCTGAGCTACATGCCATCCATCACCCCACACTATACCACCTGAGCTACATGCCATCCATCACCCCACACTATACCACCTGAGCTACATGTCATCCATCACCCCACACTCTACCACCTGAGCTACATGCCATCCACCACCCCACACTCTACCACCTGAGCTACATGCCATCCACCACCCCACACTACACCACCTGAGCTACATGCCATCCATCACCCCACACTACACCACCTGAGCTACATGCCATCCATCACCCCACACTATACCACCTGAGCTACATGCCATCCATCACCCCACACTACACCACCTGAGCTACATGCCATCCATCACCCCACACTATACCACCTGAGCTACATGCCATCCATCACCCCACACTACACCACCTGAGCTACATGCCATCCATCACCCCACACTATACCACCTGAGCTACATGCCATCCATCACCCCACACTCTACCACCTGAGCTACATGTCATCCATCACCCCACACTATACCACCTGAGCTACATGCCATCCATCACCCCACACTATACCACCTGAGCTACATGTCATCCATCACCCCACACTCTACCACCTGAGCTACATGCCATCCATCACCCCACACTGTACCACCTGAGCTACATGCCATCCATCACCCCACACTATACCACCTGAGCTACATGTCATCCATCACCCCACACTATACCACCTGAGCTACATGCCATCCATCACCCCACACTCTACCACCTGAGCTACATGCCATCCATCACCCCACACTCTACCACCTGAGCTACATGCCATCCATCACCCCACACTATACCACCTGAGCTACATGCCATCCATCACCCCACACTCTACCACCTGAGCTACATGCCATCCATCACCCCACACTATACCACCTGATCTACATGCCATCCATCACCCCACACTCTACCACCTGAGCTACATGCCATCCCTCACCCCACACTATACCACCTGAGCTACATGCCATCCATCACCCCACACTATACCACCTGAGCTACATGCCATCCATCACCCCACACTCTACCACCTGAGCTACATGCCATCCACCACCCCACACTATACCACCTGAGCTACATGTCATCCATCACCCCACACTATACCACCTGATCTACATGCCATCCATCACCCCGTACTATACCACCTGAGCTACATGCCATCCATCACCCCACACTACACCACCTGAGCTACATGTCATCCATCACCCCACACTATACCACCTGAGCTACATGCCATCCACCACCCCACACTATACCACCTGAGCTACATGCCATCCATCACCCCACACTATACCACCTGATCTACATGCCATCCATCACCCCACACTCTACCACCTGAGCTACATGCCATCCACCACCCCACACTATACCACCTGAGCTACATGTCATCCATCACCCCACACTACACCACCTGAGCTACATGCCATCCATCACCCCGTACTATACCACCTGAGCTACATGCCATCCATCACCCCACACTATACCACCTGAGCTTCATGCCATCCATCACCCCGTACTATACCACCTGAGCTACATGCCATCCACCACCCCACACTATACCACCTGAGCTACATGCCATCCATCACCCCGTACTATACCACCTGAGCTACATGCCATCCATCACCCCACACTATACCACCTGAGCTTCATGCCATCCATCACCCCGTACTATACCACCTGAGCTACATGTCATCCATCACCCCACACTCTACCACCTGAGCTACATGCCATCCACCACCCCACACTATACCACCTGAGCTACATGCCATCCATCACCCCACACTCTACCACCTGAGCTACATGCCATCCATCACCCCACACTATACCACCTGAGCTACATGCCATCCATCACCCCACACTATACCACCTGATCTACATGCCATCCATCACCCCACACTCTACCACCTGAGCTACATGCCATCCATCACCCCACACTATACCACCTGAGCTACATGCCATCCATCACCCCACACTACACCACCTGAGCTACATGCCATCCATCACCCCGTACTATACCACCTGAGCTACATGTCATCCATCACCCCACACTATACCACCTGAGCTACATGCCATCCATCACCCCACACTCTACCACCTGAGCTACATGCCATCCACCACCCCACACTATACCACCTGAGCTACATGCCATCCATCACCCCACACTCTACCACCTGAGCTACATTTCATCCATCACCCCACACTATACCACCTGAGCTACATGCCATCCATCACCCCACACTATACCACCTGAGCTACATGCCATCCATCACCCCGTACTATACCACCTGAGCTACATGCCATCCATCACCCCACACTATACCACCTGAGCTACATGCCATCCATCACCCCACACTATACCACCTGAGCTACATGCCATCCATCACCCCACACTCTACCACCTGAGCTACATGCCATCCATCACCCCACACTATACCACCTGAGCTACATGTCATCCATCACCCCACACTCTACCACCTGAGCTACATGCCATCCATCACCCCACACTATACCACCTGAGCTACATGCCATCCATCACCCCACACTATACCACCTGAGCTACATGCCATCCCTCACCCCACACTATACCACCTGAGCTACATGCCATCCATCACCCCACACTCTACCACCTGAGCTACATGCCATCCATCACCCCACACTACACCACCTGAGCTACATGTTATCCATCACCCCACACTATACCACCTGAGCTACATGCCATCCATCACCCCACACTATACCACCTGATCTACATGCCATCCATCACCCCACACTACACCACCTGAGCTACATGTTATCCATCACCCCACACTATACCACCTGAGCTACATGCCATCCATCACCCCACACTATACCACCTGATCTACATGCCATCCATCACCCCACACTATACCACCTGATCTACATGCCATCCATCACCCCACACTATACCACCTGATCTACATGCCATCCATCACCCCACACTACACCACCTGAGCTACATGCCATCCATCACCCCACACTACACCACCTGAGCTACATGCCATCCATCACCCCACACTACACCACCTGAGCTACATGCCATCCATCACCCCGTACTATACCACCTGAGCTACATGTCATCCATCACCCCACACTATACCACCTGAGCTACATGCCATCCATCACCCCACACTCTACCACCTGAGCTACATGCCATCCACCACCCCACACTATACCACCTGAGCTACATGCCATCCATCACCCCACACTCTACCACCTGAGCTACATGCCATCCACCACCCCACACTATACCACCTGAGCTACATGCCATCCATCACCCCACACTCTACCACCTGAGCTACATGCCATCCACCACCCCACACTCTACCACCTGAGCTACATGCCATCCACCACCCCACACTACACCACCTGAGCTACATGCCATCCATCACCCCACACTATACCACCTGAGCTACATGCCATCCATCACCCCACACTATACCACCTGAGCTACATGTCATCCATCACCCCACACTCTACCACCTGAGCTACATGCCATCCACCACCCCACACTCTACCACCTGAGCTACATGCCATCCACCACCCCACACTACACCACCTGAGCTACATGCCATCCATCACCCCACACTACACCACCTGAGCTACATGCCATCCATCACCCCACACTATACCACCTGAGCTACATGCCATCCATCACCCCACACTACACCACCTGAGCTACATGCCATCCATCACCCCACACTATACCACCTGAGCTACATGCCATCCATCACCCCACACTACACCACCTGAGCTACATGCCATCCATCACCCCACACTATACCACCTGAGCTACATGCCATCCATCACCCCACACTCTACCACCTGAGCTACATGTCATCCATCACCCCACACTATACCACCTGAGCTACATGCCATCCATCACCCCACACTATACCACCTGAGCTACATGTCATCCATCACCCCACACTCTACCACCTGAGCTACATGCCATCCATCACCCCACACTGTACCACCTGAGCTACATGCCATCCATCACCCCACACTATACCACCTGAGCTACATGTCATCCATCACCCCACACTATACCACCTGAGCTACATGCCATCCATCACCCCACACTCTACCACCTGAGCTACATGCCATCCATCACCCTACTCTCTACCACCTGAGCTACATGCCATCCATCACCCCACACTATACCACCTGAGCTACATGCCATCCATCACCCCACACTCTACCACCTGAGCTACATGCCATCCATCACCCCACACTATACCACCTGATCTACATGCCATCCATCACCCCACACTCTACCACCTGAGCTACATGCCATCCCTCACCCCACACTATACCACCTGAGCTACATGCCATCCATCACCCCACACTATACCACCTGAGCTACATGCCATCCATCACCCCACACTACACCACCTGAGCTACATGTTATCCATCACCCCACACTCTACCACCTGAGCTACATGCCATCCATCACCCCACACTATACCACCTGATCTACATGCCATCCATCACCCCACACTATACCACCTGATCTACATGCCATCCATCACCCCACACTATACCACCTGATCTACATGCCATCCATCACCCCACACTACACCACCTGAGCTACATGTTATCCATCACCCCACACTATACCACCTGAGCTACATGCCATCCATCACCCCACACTATACCACCTGATCTACATGCCATCCATCACCCCACACTACACCACCTGAGCTACATGTTATCCATCACCCCACACTATACCACCTGAGCTACATGCCATCCATCACCCCACACTATACCACCTGATCTACATGCCATCCATCACCCCACACTATACCACCTGATCTACATGCCATCCATCACCCCACACTATACCACCTGATCTACATGCCATCCATCACCCCACACTACACCACCTGAGCTACATGCCATCCATCACCCCACACTACACCACCTGAGCTACATGCCATCCATCACCCCACACTACACCACCTGAGCTACATGCCATCCATCACCCCGTACTATACCACCTGAGCTACATGTCATCCATCACCCCACACTATACCACCTGAGCTACATGCCATCCATCACCCCACACTCTACCACCTGAGCTACATGCCATCCACCACCCCACACTATACCACCTGAGCTACATGCCATCCATCACCCCACACTCTACCACCTGAGCTACATGCCATCCACCACCCCACACTATACCACCTGAGCTACATGCCATCCATCACCCCACACTCTACCACCTGAGCTACATGCCATCCACCACCCCACACTCTACCACCTGAGCTACATGCCATCCACCACCCCACACTACACCACCTGAGCTACATGCCATCCATCACCCCACACTATACCACCTGAGCTACATGCCATCCATCACCCCACACTATACCACCTGAGCTACATGTCATCCATCACCCCACACTCTACCACCTGAGCTACATGCCATCCACCACCCCACACTCTACCACCTGAGCTACATGCCATCCACCACCCCACACTACACCACCTGAGCTACATGCCATCCATCACCCCACACTACACCACCTGAGCTACATGCCATCCATCACCCCACACTATACCACCTGAGCTACATGCCATCCATCACCCCACACTACACCACCTGAGCTACATGCCATCCATCACCCCACACTATACCACCTGAGCTACATGCCATCCATCACCCCACACTACACCACCTGAGCTACATGCCATCCATCACCCCACACTATACCACCTGAGCTACATGCCATCCATCACCCCACACTCTACCACCTGAGCTACATGTCATCCATCACCCCACACTATACCACCTGAGCTACATGCCATCCATCACCCCACACTATACCACCTGAGCTACATGTCATCCATCACCCCACACTCTACCACCTGAGCTACATGCCATCCATCACCCCACACTGTACCACCTGAGCTACATGCCATCCATCACCCACACTATACCACCTGAGCTACATGTCATCCATCACCCCACACTATACCACCTGAGCTACATGCCATCCATCACCCCACACTCTACCACCTGAGCTACATGCCATCCATCACCCCACACTCTACCACCTGAGCTACATGCCATCCACCACCCCACACTCTACCACCTGAGCTACATGCCATCCACCACCCCACACTACACCACCTGAGCTACATGCCATCCATCACCCCACACTACACCACCTGAGCTACATGCCATCCATCACCCCACACTATACCACCTGAGCTACATGCCATCCATCACCCCACACTACACCACCTGAGCTACATGCCATCCATCACCCCACACTATACCACCTGAGCTACATGCCATCCATCACCCCACACTACACCACCTGAGCTACATGCCATCCATCACCCCACACTATACCACCTGAGCTACATGCCATCCATCACCCCACACTCTACCACCTGAGCTACATGTCATCCATCACCCCACACTATACCACCTGAGCTACATGCCATCCATCACCCCACACTATACCACCTGAGCTACATGTCATCCATCACCCCACACTCTACCACCTGAGCTACATGCCATCCATCACCCCACACTGTACCACCTGAGCTACATGCCATCCATCACCCCACACTATACCACCTGAGCTACATGTCATCCATCACCCCACACTATACCACCTGAGCTACATGCCATCCATCACCCCACACTCTACCACCTGAGCTACATGCCATCCATCACCCCACACTCTACCACCTGAGCTACATGCCATCCATCACCCCACACTATACCACCTGAGCTACATGCCATCCATCACCCCACACTCTACCACCTGAGCTACATGCCATCCATCACCCCACACTCTACCACCTGATCTACATGCCATCCATCACCCCACACTCTACCACCTGAGCTACATGCCATCCCTCACCCCACACTATACCACCTGAGCTACATGCCATCCATCACCCCACACTATACCACCTGAGCTACATGCCATCCATCACCCCACACTACACCACCTGAGCTACATGTTATCCATCACCCCACACTATACCACCTGAGCTACATGCCATCCATCACCCCACACTATACCACCTGATCTACATGCCATCCATCACCCCACACTATACCACCTGATCTACATGCCATCCATCACCCCACACTATACCACCTGATCTACATGCCATCCATCACCCCACACTACACCACCTGAGCTACATGTTATCCATCACCCCACACTATACCACCTGAGCTACATGCCATCCATCACCCCACACTATACCACCTGAGCTACATGCCATCCATCACCCCACACTCTACCACCTGATCTACATGCCATCCACCACCCCACACTACACCACCTGAGCTACATGCCATCCATCACCCCACACTATACCACCTGAGCTACATGCCATCCATCACCCCACACTATACCACCTGAGCTACATGTCATCCATCACCCCACACTCTACCACCTGATCTACATGCCATCCACCACCCCACACTCTACTACCTGAGCTACATGCCATCCACCACCCCACACTACACCACCTGAGCTACATGCCATCCATCACCCCACACTACACCACCTGAGCTACATGCCATCCATCACCCCACACTATACCACCTGAGCTACATGCCATCCATCACCCCACACTACACCACCTGAGCTACATGCCATCCATCACCCCACACTATACCACCTGAGCTACATGCCATCCATCACCCCACACTACACCACCTGAGCTACATGCCATCCATCACCCCACACTATACCACCTGAGCTACATGCCATCCATCACCCCACACTCTACCACCTGAGCTACATGTCATCCATCACCCCACACTATACCACCTGAGCTACATGCCATCCATCACCCCACACTATACCACCTGAGCTACATGTCATCCATCACCCCACACTCTACCACCTGAGCTACATGCCATCCATCACCCCACACTGTACCACCTGAGCTACATGCCATCCATCACCCCACACTATACCACCTGAGCTACATGTCATCCATCACCCCACACTCTACCACCTGAGCTACATGCCATCCATCACCCCACACTCTACCACCTGAGCTACATGCCATCCATCACCCCACACTCTACCACCTGAGCTACATGCCATCCATCACCCCACACTATACCACCTGAGCTACATGCCATCCATCACCCCACACTCTACCACCTGAGCTACATGCCATCCATCACCCCACACTATACCACCTGATCTACATGCCATCCATCACCCCACACTCTACCACCTGAGCTACATGCCATCCCTCACCCCACACTATACCACCTGAGCTACATGCCATCCATCACCCCACACTATACCACCTGAGCTACATGCCATCCATCACCCCACACTACACCACCTGAGCTACATGTTATCCATCACCCCACACTATACCACCTGAGCTACATGCCATCCATCACCCCACACTATACCACCTGATCTACATGCCATCCATCACCCCACACTATACCACCTGATCTACATGCCATCCATCACCCCACACTATACCACCTGATCTACATGCCATCCATCACCCCACACTACACCACCTGAGCTACATGTTATCCATCACCCCACACTATACCACCTGAGCTACATGCCATCCATCACCCCACACTATACCACCTGATCTACATGCCATCCATCACCCCACACTACACCACCTGAGCTACATGTTATCCATCACCCCACACTATACCACCTGAGCTACATGCCATCCATCACCCCACACTATACCACCTGATCTACATGCCATCCATCACCCCACACTATACCACCTGATCTACATGCCATCCATCACCCCACACTATACCACCTGATCTACATGCCATCCATCACCCCACACTACACCACCTGAGCTACATGCCATCCATCACCCCACACTACACCACCTGAGCTACATGCCATCCATCACCCCACACTACACCACCTGAGCTACATGCCATCCATCACCCCGTACTATACCACCTGAGCTACATGTCATCCATCACCCCACACTATACCACCTGAGCTACATGCCATCCAACACCCCACACTCTACCACCTGAGCTACATGCCATCCACCACCCCACACTATACCACCTGAGCTACATGCCATCCATCACCCCACACTCTACCACCTGAGCTACATGCCATCCACCACCCCACACTATACCACCTGAGCTACATGCCATCCATCACCCCACACTCTACCACCTGAGCTACATGCCATCCACCACCCCACACTCTACCACCTGAGCTACATGCCATCCACCACCCCACACTACACCACCTGAGCTACATGCCATCCATCACCCCACACTATACCACCTGAGCTACATGCCATCCATCACCCCACACTATACCACCTGAGCTACATGTCATCCATCACCCCACACTCTACCACCTGAGCTACATGCCATCCACCACCCCACACTCTACCACCTGAGCTACATGCCATCCACCACCCCACACTACACCACCTGAGCTACATGCCATCCATCACCCCACACTACACCACCTGAGCTACATGCCATCCATCACCCCACACTATACCACCTGAGCTACATGCCATCCATCACCCCACACTACACCACCTGAGCTACATGCCATCCATCACCCCACACTATACCACCTGAGCTACATGCCATCCATCACCCCACACTACACCACCTGAGCTACATGCCATCCATCACCCCACACTATACCACCTGAGCTACATGCCATCCATCACCCCACACTCTACCACCTGAGCTACATGTCATCCATCACCCCACACTATACCACCTGAGCTACATGCCATCCATCACCCCACACTATACCACCTGAGCTACATGTCATCCATCACCCCACACTCTACCACCTGAGCTACATGCCATCCATCACCCCACACTGTACCACCTGAGCTACATGCCATCCATCACCCCACACTATACCACCTGAGCTACATGTCATCCATCACCCCACACTATACCACCTGAGCTACATGCCATCCATCACCCCACACTCTACCACCTGAGCTACATGCCATCCATCACCCCACACTCTACCACCTGAGCTACATGCCATCCATCACCCCACACTATACCACCTGAGCTACATGCCATCCATCACCCCACACTCTACCACCTGAGCTACATGCCATCCATCACCCCACACTATACCACCTGATCTACATGCCATCCATCACCCCACACTCTACCACCTGAGCTACATGCCATCCATCACCCCACACTATACCACCTGAGCTACATGCCATCCATCACCCCACACTATACCACCTGAGCTACATGCCATCCATCACCCCACACTACACCACCTGAGCTACATGTTATCCATCACCCCACACTATACCACCTGAGCTACATGCCATCCATCACCCCACACTATACCACCTGATCTACATGCCATCCATCACCCCACACTATACCACCTGATCTACATGCCATCCATCACCCCACACTATACCACCTGATCTACATGCCATCCATCACCCCACACTACACCACCTGAGCTACATGCCATCCATCACCCCACACTACACCACCTGAGCTACATGCCATCCATCACCCCACACTACACCACCTGAGCTACATGCCATCCATCACCCCGTACTATACCACCTGAGCTACATGTCATCCATCACCCCACACTATACCACCTGAGCTACATGCCATCCATCACCCCACACTCTACCACCTGAGCTACATGCCATCCACCACCCCACACTATACCACCTGAGCTACATGCCATCCATCACCCCACACTCTACCACCTGAGCTACATGCCATCCACCACCCCACACTATACCACCTGAGCTACATGCCATCCATCACCCCACACTCTACCACCTGAGCTACATGCCATCCACCACCCCACACTCTACCACCTGAGCTACATGCCATCCACCACCCCACACTACACCACCTGAGCTACATGCCATCCATCACCCCACACTATACCACCTGAGCTACATGCCATCCATCACCCCACACTATACCACCTGAGCTACATGTCATCCATCACCCCACACTCTACCACCTGAGCTACATGCCATCCACCACCCCACACTCTACCACCTGAGCTACATGCCATCCACCACCCCACACTACACCCCCTGAGCTACATGCCATCCATCACCCCACACTACACCACCTGAGCTACATGCCATCCATCACCCCACACTATACCACCTGAGCTACATGCCATCCATCACCCCACACTACACCACCTGAGCTACATGCCATCCATCACCCCACACTATACCACCTGAGCTACATGCCATCCATCACCCCACACTACACCACCTGAGCTACATGCCATCCATCACCCCACACTATACCACCTGAGCTACATGCCATCCATCACCCCACACTCTACCACCTGAGCTACATGTCATCCATCACCCCACACTATACCACCTGAGCTACATGCCATCCATCACCCCACACTATACCACCTGAGCTACATGTCATCCATCACCCCACACTCTACCACCTGAGCTACATGCCATCCATCACCCCACACTGTACCACCTGAGCTACATGCCATCCATCACCCCACACTATACCACCTGAGCTACATGCCATCCATCACCCCACACTATACCACCTGAGCTACATGCCATCCCTCACCCCACACTATACCACCTGAGCTACATGCCATCCATCACCCCACACTCTACCACCTGAGCTACATGCCATCCATCACCCCACACTATACCACCTGAGCTACATGCCATCCATCACCCCACACTCTACCACCTGAGCTACATGCCATCCATCACCCCACACTCTACCACCTGAGCTACATGTCATCCATCACCCCACACTCTACCACCTGAGCTACATGCCATCCATCACCCCACACTATACCACCTGAGCTACATGCCATCCATCACCCCACACTCTACCACCTGAGCTACATGCCATCCATCACCCCACACTCTACCACCTGAGCTACATGTCATCCATCACCCCACACTCTACCACCTGAGCTACATGCCATCCATCACCCCACACTCTACCACCTGAGCTACATGCCATCCATCACCCCACACTACACCACCTGAGCTACATGCCATCCATCACCCCACACTATACCACCTGAGCTACATGCCATCCATCACCCCACACTCTACCACCTGAGCTACATGTCATCCATCACCCCACACTCTACCACCTGAGCTACATGCCATCCATCACCCCACACTATACCACCTGAGCTACATGCCATCCATCACCCCACACTACACCACCTGAGCTACATGCCATCCATCACCCCACACTATACCACCTGAGCTACATGCCATCCATCACCCCACACTATACCACCTGAGCTACATGCCATCCATCACCCCACACTATACCACCTGAGCTACATGTCATCCATCACCCCACACTATACCACCTGAGCTACATGTCATCCATCACCCCACACTACACCACCTGAGCTACATGTCATCCATCACCACCACACTCTACCACCTGAGCTACATGCCATCCATCACCCCACACTCTACCACCTGAGCTACATGCCATCCATCCCCCCACACTCTACCACCTGAGCTACATGCCATCCACCACCCCACACTATACCACCTGAGCTACATGCCATCCATCACCCCACACTCTACCACCTGAGCTACATGCCATCCATCACCCCACACTATACCACCTGAGCTACATGCCATCCATCACCCCACACTACACCACCTGAGCTACATGTCATCCATCACCACCACACTCTACCACCTGAGCTACATGCCATCCATCACCCCACACTATACCACCTGAGCTACATGTCATCCATCACCCCACACTCTACCACCTGAGCTACATGCCATCCATCACCCCACACTATACCACCTGAGCTACATGCCATCCATCACCCCACACTCTACCACCTGAGCTACATGCCATCCATCACCCCACACTCTACCACCTGAGCTACATGTCATCCACCACCCCACACTACACCACCTGAGCTACATGCCATCCACCACCCCACACTCTACCACCTGAGCTACATGCCATCCATCACCCCACACTCTACCACCTGAGCTACATGCCATCCATCACCGCACACTATACCACCTGAGCTACATGCCATCCATCACCCCACACTATACCACCTGAGCTACATGCCATCCATCACCCCACACTCTACCACCTGAGCTACATGCCATCCACCACCCCACACTATACCACCTGATCTACATGCCATCCACCACCCCACACTATACCACCTGAGCTACATGCCATCCATCACCCCACACTATACCACCTGAGCTACATGCCATCCATCACCCCACACTCTACCACCTGAGCTACATGCCATCCATCACCCCACACTCTACCACCTGAGCTACATGCCATCCATCACCCCACACTCTACCACCTGAGCTACATGCCATCCATCACCCCACACTATACCACCTGAGCTACATGCCATCCATCACCCCACACTCTACCACCTGAGCTACATGCCATCCATCACCCCACACTCTACCACCTGAGCTACATGCCATCCATCACCCCACACTCTACCACCTGAGCTACATGCCATCCATCACCCCACACTCTACCACCTGAGCTACATGTCATCCATCACCCCACACTCTACCACCTGAGCTACATGCCATCCATCACCCCACACTCTACCACCTGAGCTACATGCCATCCATCACCCCACACTCTACCACCTGAGCTACATGCCATCCATCACCCCACACTGTACCACCTGAGCTACATGCCATCCATCACCCCACACTGTACCACCTGAGCTACATGCCATCCATCACCCCACACTCTACCACCTGAGCTACATGCCATCCATCACCCCACACTCTACCACCTGAGCTACATGTCATCCATCACCCCACACTCTACCACCTGAGCTACATGCCATCCATCACCCCACACTCTACCACCTGAGCTACATGCCATCCATCACCCCACACTACACCACCTGAGCTACATGCCATCCATCACCCCACACTGTACCACCTGAGCTACATGCCATCCATCACCCCACACTGTACCACCTGAGCTACATGCCATCCATCACCCCACACTCTACCACCTGAGCTACATGCCATCCATCACCCCACACTACACCACCTGAGCTACATGTCATCCATCACCCCACACTGTACCACCTGAGCTACATGCCATCCATCACCCCACACTATACCACCTGAGCTACATGCCATCCATCACCCCACACTACACCACCTGAGCTACATGTCATCCATCACCCCACACTACACCACCTGAGCTACATGCCATCCATCACCCCACACTATACCACCTGAGCTACATGCCATCCATCACCCCACACTACACCACCTGAGCTACATGCCATCCATCACCCCACACTGTACCACCTGAGCTACATGCCATCCATCACCCCACACTACACCACCTGAGCTACATGCCATCCATCACCCCACACTGTACCACCTGAGCTACATGCCATCCATCACCCCACACTACACCACCTGAGCTACATGCCATCCATCACCCCACACTACACCACCTGAGCTACATGCCATCCATCACCCCACACTACACCACCTGAGCTACATGTCATCCATCACCCCACACTATACCACCTGATCTACATGTCATCCATCACCCCCAAACTATACCACCTGATCTACATGCCATCCATCACCCCACACTATACCACCTGAGCTACATGTCATCCATCACCCCACACTATACCACCTGAGCTACATGCCATCCATCACCCCACACTACACCACCTGAGCTACATGCCATCCATCACCCCACACTATACCACCAGATCTACATGTCATCCATCACCCCACACTATACCACCAGATCTACATGTCATCCATCACCCCACACTACACCACCTGAGCTACATGCCATCCATCACCCCACACTC
The DNA here is from genome assembly GCF_020740685.1 of Jaculus jaculus. Classification (NCBI taxonomy): domain Eukaryota; kingdom Metazoa; phylum Chordata; class Mammalia; order Rodentia; family Dipodidae; genus Jaculus; species Jaculus jaculus. The sequence goes on along the minus strand of NC_059111.1, from coordinate 92,078,455 downwards.
TACCACCTGAGCTACATGTCATCCATCACCCCACACTGTACCACCTGAGCTACATGCCATCCATCACCCCACACTCTACCACCTGAGCTACATGTCATCCATCACCCCACACTATACCACCTGAGCTACATGTCATCCATCACCCCACACTATACCACCTGAGCTACATGCCATCCATCACCCCGTACTATACCACCTGAGCTACATGTCATCCATCACCCCGTACTATACCACCTGAGCTACATGTCATCCATCACCCCACACTCTACCACCTGAGCTACATGCCATCCATCACCCCACACTCTACCACCTGAGCTACATGCCATCCATCACCCCACACTCTACCACCTGAGCTACATGCCATCCATCACCCCACACTCTACCACCTGAGCTACATGCCATCCATCACCCCACACTCTACCACCTGAGCTACATGCCATCCATCACCCCACACTCTACCACCTGAGCTACATGCCATCCATCACCCCACACTATACCACCTGAGCTACATGTCATCCATCACCCCACACTATACCACCTGAGCTACATGCCATCCATCACCCCACACTCTACCACCTGAGCTTCATGCCATCCACCACCCCACACTCTACCACCTGAGCTACATGCCATCCATCACCCCACACTATACCACCTGAGCTACCTGCCATCCATCACCCCACACTACACCACCTGAGCTACCTGCCATCCATCACCCCACACTATACCACCTGAGCTACATGCCATCCATCACCCCACACTACACCACCTGAGCTACATGTCATCCATCACCCCACACTATACCACCTGAGCTACATGTCATCCATCACCCCACACTATACCACCTGAGCTACATGTCATCCATCACCCCACACTCTACCACCTGAGCTACATGCCATCCATCACCCCACACTCTACCACCTGAGCTACATGCCATCCATCACCCCACACTCTACCACCTGAGCTACATGCCATCCATCACCCCACACTCTACCACCTGAGCTACATGCCATCCATCACCCCACACTCTACCACCTGAGCTACATGCCATCCATCACCCCACACTCTACCACCTGAGCTACATGCCATCCATCACCCCACACTCTACCACCTGAGCTACATGCCATCCATCACCCCACACTCTACCACCTGAGCTACATGCCATCCATCACCCCACACTATACCACCTGAGCTACATGTCATCCATCACCCCACACTATACCACCTGAGCTACATGCCATCCATCACCCCACACTATACCACCTGAGCTTCATGCCATCCATCACCCCACACTATACCACCTGAGCTACATGCCATCCATCACCCCACACTATACCACCTGATCTACATGCCATCCATCACCCCACACTATACCACCTGTGCTTCATGCCATCCATCACCCCCACACTATACCACCTGAGCTACATGCCATCCATCACCCCACACTCTACCACCTGAGCTACATGCCATCCATCACCCCACACTCTACCACCTGAGCTACATGCCATCCATCACCCCACACTCTACCACCTGAGCTACATGCCATCCATCACCCCACACTCTACCACCTGAGCTACATGCCATCCATCACCCCACACTATACCACCTGAGCTACATGCCATCCATCACCCCACACTATACCACCTGATCTACATGCCATCCATCACCCCACACTATACCACCTGAGCTACATGCCATCCACCACCCCACACTATACCACCTTGATCTACTTGCCATCCATCAACCCCAGATACTGTATCACCCCAAGCTACACCCTAACCATCACCCCCTACATACACTGTATCACTCTGAGCTCCATCCCAGGCAGTCAACACACACAGACACTGTATCATCATGAGCTACATCCCAACCATCACACCCCCCCATACCCTGTCATCCTTTTCTACATCCTACCCACCACTCCATCACGCACACTGTTTCACCCACCGCCCCCACTTCTACCTTCAGTACACTTACTTTCTTCTTTTATTCCTAGCTGGTTTGCGTGGCTCAGTGTAGAGAGAGTGAGTGGATTGGTGGGGCCCGAGACTCAAAGCCACAGAAAGCAGTTTAGACATATTCACAGTCATAGCTGCAGTACAGCCACAGGAAGCCCATTGTGTTCTGGGTGCTGTGCTTTTGATGGTAAAGTCCTATGGAAGAAGACTGCAAAGCATGTGAAAAAGAACAGAATTCCATATTCTGGAAGGTTTAAAAGAAACCGAGCCATACTGTTTTCATTCGTTCCTGAGAAGGAGTGAGGAGGCTGGAGGACAGGGAAGTTTTCCCTGAATGTCCTTCTTTTCTTTGGAATTTTCATTTTACCTCCCTAAATGAGTATGTTATTTGACGTTCCTACTAAACGAGTAAATACAGACTTAGGCTGTTCTTTGTACTGACATTGCCGTGTTCAGGACAATGATCTTCTACCCAAAAGACCTCAAGAGGCATGAAGACAAGATGGAGGCAAGGTTTTCTTTTCCTTTTTGCAAGGCATGCTGATCCACTAGGTCTACTGCAGTATGTAGATACCATGCACCGGCGGAGGGACGTGCAAGCAAAAGAAGTTTGTTTCTTGGGGTTCTGGAGGCTGGAAAGCAGAGATCAAGGCACTGTCTGTCTGGTTTATGTCTGGTAGGACTGGCTTCCTGACTCAGCGATGCCTTCTTGTGGCCTCAGCGTGGTAGAGAGAGGAAACAGGCCTATGTTTGTTCTGCAGGTTTTTTGTTTGTTTGTTTGTGGTTGGGCTTTTTTTCCTTCAGTCAGGGTCTCATGTCTCATGTAGCCCAGGCCGGCTTGAAAGTCTTCGGTGTAGCCAAGGATGGATGACCTTGAACTTCTTTTCCTACTGTCTCCATCTCCAGTGCTGGAATTACAGGCATGTGCCACCACACCCAGTTCTGTTGTACATGAATTCCCAGGGCTTCATGCAGGGTAGGCAAACACTCTCCCAAGGGAGTTATAGCCGCAGGCGTGTTTCGTAGTTTCTTGAGTTAGGGTTTTGCTGTGCAGCCCAATCTGGACTTTTAACTCCCTGTGATCCCTCCAGCCCTATTCTTTATTGGTATTCTTTTTTTTTTTTCTTTTTAAATAATTTATTTATTTACCAGAGAGAGAGGAGCAGGATAGAGACAATGGGGGTACCAGGGCCTCTACCCACTGTACATGAACTCCAGTTGCATGTGCCACCTTGTGCTTCTGGCTTCTGTGGATCCTGGGTCCTTAGGCTTTGCAGGCACGCACCTTGAATGCTAAGCCATCACTGCAGCCCTCTTTTCTTGGTACTCTTTAAGGGCACTAATTCAGTTCTTCAGTGTGCCATCCTCCTTACCCAAAAGGGAGATTTCAATAAGTGAAACGAGGGCGAGTAAATGACACAGCATTCAGTCCATGGGGAGAGTTGATGTTTGTGCCTTTTAATATAAGGAGATATTTTTACTGTAAGAAGATAGTTTTAGGAGCTGCTAGTGAGGTGAGGGAGATGTAATGGGGGCTAATATCTAGAAAGTCTTGAGAGTTCCACAGGGCAAAGCACAAAGGAAGATGTAAGGCTTTGTGTATTCCCATTTAGGAAAGGGATAAGTTTTTAATTTTTTGTTTATTTTTATTTATTTATTTGAGAATGACAGACAGGGGGGGGGAGAAAGAGAGAGAGAATGAATATGGGTGCGCAAAGGAACTCCAGACGCGTGCGCCCCCTTGTGCATCTGGCTAACGTGGGTTCTGGGGAATCGAGCCTCGAACTGGGGTCCTTAGGCTTCACAGGCAAGCTCTTAACCGCTAAGCCATTTCTCTAGCCCAGAAAGGGATATATTTTATCCTCTTCCAAGGAAGAGAATAAGTCTTGTACATTATTTCAGTAGAAAAGTATAAAGATTATTAATTTACCTTGACATACTCATTTTATCCTTAATAATAAATAAGTTCCTTAAAATGTTCTTAGAAATATAAGTAAGATCCTTCCAGTATTCTGAGGAAAGATGAATATTTAGAAATGTTTGGCTACATTCTCAGGTGTGTGTCAGTTATTTTTATTTTTATTTATTTATTTATTTATTTATTTATTTTTTTGAGGTAAGGTCTCACTCTGGCTCAGGCTGGCCTGGAATTAACTATGTAGTCTCAGGGTGGCCTTGAACTCACAGCGATCCTCCTACCTCTGCCTCCCGAGTGCTGGGATTAAAGGCGTGTGCCACCACGCCCGGCTAGTTTTGTTTTGTTTTAACAGGGTCTTTCTGCACAGCCCAGCTTGGTTTTGAACTCTAGATCCCCCTGTCTCTGCCTCTTGAATGGTAGAATTTTCTCTATATGTCATTTTTATAGGGTTTCAGGTATTTTTTTTTAAAGACATATTCTTGGCATTACTAAGTATTGTATAAGAAGATGAAAAAGAGGGACTGGAGAGATGGCTCAGTGCATGGAGTATCTGAGTTTGGGTCCTTAGACCCCACATAAAGAGCTGGAAGTTGTGATGGTTTTCTGCAATCCCAGTGCACCTGCCTCAGGAAGGATGGCGGAGACGGGAGAATTTCCTGGAAGCTTGAAAAGGGAGTGGAACAATAATGAGGTGCCTCTCTCTGAGTGAGGGTGAAGGCTGGCCCAAAAGTTGTCTTGTGACTTCCATATGCGTGCTTTGGCATGTGTACATCTACAAACACACACATATGCACAAATGTATCCATCCATACATAGATGTGTGCACGTGTGCACACACACACCTCAAATACATCTTATCCAAACACACATGAAAAAAAGAAAACCACATTGAGCAAATGCTAGAAATCTGTTATTAGTAAATTATTTTATAGGAGTTTTATTTTCTATGATAATTCATACACAGCCCTCTGACTCTATGGGTTTCATAGCCATAGAGTCAAATCAACTAGTAGAAATACTTAGGAAAGTGGCATCTGTACTCTGCAGGTACAATTTTTGAGGGGTCATTATTCGCAAAGCAATGCAGAGCAAGTGTTTAGATGACCAACACTAAGTTACTGATTGGTTCTTGGTGTCTCTGTTCTTGAAGGCCAGTGTTTCGTGGGGAGTGTTCAGTGACTCCCATTGTCCAGGAGGCATCCTGAGGTTGGTGTTCACGGATGGACTGCTCTCTTTCGGTAGATGCTTCTGGAAAGTTACCATTTTACCAGGTTGGCTTTCAGGAGAGAAGCTCTTCACTGGTCTCTCAGAAGTCCAAGTATGACTTCACAGGTGGTGAAATTTGGTTTTACCAGTTCATGTGGAGATGAGTGATCGTGAGACTGAAGGAGGCTGACCAAACCAAACAGGCCTACAGGAGAACGAACGCCCTGGGGCTTCCAACTCCAGGGAAAAAGACTTACCTGGGGTCTGTTGTAGACTTGCTGACTGGATAAAAGTTAGATTGACAGTCTTAATTGGTGAGTATCACAGTCTGATAGAGAAGAATTTGAATGTTCTTTTTTTTAATTTTAATTTTTTTAATTGACAACTTTGATAATTGTAAACAATACCCCATTGTCGTTCCTTCCCTCCCCCCACTTTCCCCTTTGAAACTCCACTCTCCATCACATCCCCTCCCCCTCTCCATCAGTCTCTCTTTTATTTTGATGTCATCATCTTTTCCTACTTTTATGATGGTCTTGTGTAGGTAGTGACAGGCACTGTGAGGTCATGGATAGCCAGGCCATTTTGTGTCTGGAGGAGCACGTTGTAAGGAATCCTGCCCTTCCTTTGGCTCTTACATTCTTTCTGCACCTCTTCCACAATGGACCCTGAGCCTTGGAAGGTGTGATAGACATATCGCAGTGCTGAGCACTCCTCTGTCACTTCTTCTAAGCACCATGGTGCCTACTGAGTCATCCCAAGGTCACCACCATCTGAAAAGAGAAGCTTCTCTAACCAAAAGTGAGAGTAGCATTAATACATGGGTATGAACATTAAGAGAAGTGGTTACTGGGCAGTTTGGTGAGCATAGTATATACATTTAGCCAGGCAGCAGCAGACGTTACACCCCTAGGGCTCATGACTGCCTGTTTTAAGTTTTCAGTATCAGGGATGTATTCCCTCCCATGGAGTGGGCCTCCAGCCTAATCAGAGGGTGGTTGGTTTCCACCATGACAGACGTGCCACTATTGCATCTGCTGGCTCATTTGGCCTGGCTGGCCAAATTTAAGGCTTGCAGTGTCCACTGGTGAGAATTTGACTATTCTTAATGGCTTCCAAGCTGTGGGGACACCATGAAGGACAGCATTACATACCAGGGACCATTCTGCCTGAATAGCTGGGGCCAACCCATGCTGGGTCCTTTCAGTTCCCCATTGCCCCATGTCAGATATGTGACAGTACCACTGAGAAATAATGTGAGAAATAGTGAGTATGTACCACGTGTTGGGCCCTTTGCTAAGATACGTTTATAGTTTCTCATTCTGCTTAATCCCATTCCCATGTTGTAAAGAAAAAAAAAATCAAATCTTAGGGAAGCATAGGGCTGTGAGTGAGACCTGTTACAGAAGTTTGTTTTGGACCTTTCAGCTTGTATCTAGTTGTGTTTGCTTTAGAATGTAGTGTGGTCATTTTTTGAGATACCTTTTCTCTCAGATGAACACTTGTGAAATACTGTTATTGTATATATAAGTGTTAGCCCTTAGGTATTTTCTTTTGGAAGATTTGTGATCTTTGAACTATTAGATGGCAATTTTGAATAGCTTTGTTTAGAGGGTGGCTATTAAAAATTTAAAAGGTGGTTGTAAGGTTGAGGATTGAGTTCAGTGATAGAGTGGTTGAGGTGCTGAACTTAGTTGCCAGTGTCTTAAAAAAAAAAGTCGGGCTGGAGAGATGGCTTAGTGGTTAAGCGCTTGCCTGTGAAGCCTAAGGACCCCGGTTCAAGGCTCAGTTCCCCAGGACCCACGTTAGCCAGATGCATAAGGGGGCGCACGCATCTGGAGTTCGTTTGCAGTGGCTGGAAGCCCTGGTGCGCCCGTTCTCAATCTCTCTCTCTCTCTGTCTCTTTCTCTCTCTCTCTGTCACTCTCAAATAAATAAATAAAAAATGAAAAAAAAAAGTTATAAAAAAGTCAAAAGAACTGTGGATGGTACAAAGAAAACTAATTATTTTTACTTAGTTTTACCTGTTAACATTTCCATGTTCACTCTATTATTTGAGCATGCTTTCTTATGCTGTCTATTTGTGTATATTTATATATTTTTCTGAATCATTTGACCATTTCCTAAAAATAGAGCTGCCTCTTATGTAAGAGTTATTCATAAATTTATATTCAGATATTTTCGCTTCATTTGCTATTCATAGTGTAGAGATTTTTCCAAGTTGTTATAAAAAAAATCTCTTATAACGTTTTCCCCCTAATTACTATAGGGAGACCCAGTCTAGGGTCAGATACAACATTAAGTTTTACATCTAATTTTTTTTTTTTTAATTTCAATGTTGGGAATTGAATCTAAGGCTCTAAAAATACTGAACAAGATAGATGTGGTCACACGCCTTTGATCTCAGCACTTGGGAGGCAGAGGTAGGAGGATCGCTGTGAGTTCAAGGCCACCCTGAGACTACATAGTGAATTCCAGGTTAGCCTGGGCTAGAGTGAGACCCTACCTCAAAACAAAACAGAAAAAAATCCATTAAATAAGCATAGCACCATGGAGTTATATCCCAGACCCTAGATCTAATATGGTTTAGTCCAGGATGCTTCAGTTTTTGTCTTTTGTCTGAATGACATTTTAAAAGAATGTAGTACCTGTCCCCTTAAAAAAAAAAAATCCTTGTTTTAGTTTGGCCTGCTAATTTCCTGTCTAAGGAATTCAGGTCATGAATTCTCATCGAATACTGCATAGGTGGTGCTGTGTTTCTCAGACTGACTTACAGAGGCAAATGCTGGTTTTTCTTCCCACTCTGGTAATGTTACTTTTGATAACTGAGCAAGACGTTGATTGATTATTTTTCCATTATATAATTACTGTTGCTTTTCTTCCATTGCAACGTAAGCCATTTATAGGAAGATGCATTTACTAAACAATATGGATATCTTACACTTATCTGTCTATATATCATTAGTTTGGATATGGGAATTCCTATATTTCCCCAAGGGCAATATGCTTAATTGTTTTAGTGTAAAGATTTGGCCAACAGCAGCTCCCCAATCTGGTTCCTCTCTCCTTGTGCCAGGAAACCATTGCTCTTTTTTTTTAAAATTAAAAATTATTTATTTATTGGTTTTTCTAGGTAGGATCTCACTTTAGCTCAGGCTGACCTAGAATTCACTATGGAGTCTAAGGGTAGCCTTGAACTCATGGTGATCCTCCTACCTCTGCCTTCCGAGTGCTGGGATTAAAGGCACATGTCACCACACCCAGCTTTATTCATTTATTAGAGAGAGTGTGTGTGTGAGTGAGAGACAGAATGGGCACTCCAGGGCCTCCAGCCACTGCAAAGGAACTCCAGATGAATGCGCCACCTTTTGCGGGTCCTGGGGAATCAAACCTGGGTCCTTTGGCTTTGCAGGCAAGCACTTTAACCACTAAGTCATTCCTCCAGCCCTATTCTTGTCTTCTGGGCTCTCCTTTGCCTCTGACATCATGATGTTCAATGTGTTTTGACTTTTTTTGTTGCTGTTGTTGGGGTGCTGGAGGTCAAACCCAGGGCCTCATGTAATGCTAGGCAAGAGCACTTAACATGGGGCTGTGCCCCCCACCCATTAAGGATCAGCTTATGACTGCTCGTTCCAGCTTGGAAACAACCATTGCTCTACGCTGCTCTGGTGCTTTTTAGCGGCCAGTGCTATTAGAGACCCCTTCAGCAGGGTGGACTAGCAAGTTTATATTCAAACATCCAATATGTACTACGTGTGTACATGTATATATGTAGGTATGTGTGCACATAAATATATGGGATCACACATGCAAACATGCTGGTATGCACATGCACATTTAAAAAACAGGGATTTTATGGGAGGATTTTTTTTTTTCTTTTCACAATTTTTATTAGCATTTTCCGTGATTATAAAAAAATATCCCATGGTAACACCCTCCTTCCTCCCCCCCCCACTTTCCCCTTTGAAATTCCATTCTCCATCATATTACCTCCCCATCTCAATCATTCTACTTACATATATACAATACCAACCTATTAAGTACCCTCCTCCCTTCCTTTCTCTTCCCTTTATATCTTCTTTTTAACTTATTGGCCTCTGCTACTAAGTATTTTCCTTCTCACGCAGAAGCCCAATCATCTGTAGCTAGGATCCACATATGAGGGAGAACATGTGGCGCTTGGCTTTCTGGGCCTGGGTTACCTCACTTAGTATAATCCTTTCCAGATCCATCCATTTTTCTGCAAATTTCATAACTTCCATTTTTCTTTACCGCTGAGTAGAACTCCATTGTATAAATGTGCCACATCTTCATTATCCACTCATCAGTTGAGGGACATCTAGGCTGGTTCCATTTCCCAGCTATTATAAATTGAGGAGCAGTAAACATGGTTGAGCACGTACTTCTAAGGAAATGAGATGAGTCCTTAGGATATATGCCTAGGAGTGCTATAGCTGGGTCATATGGTAGATCAATCTTTAGCTGTTTTAGGAACCTCCACACAGATTTCCACAATGGCTGGACCAGATTGCATTCCCACCAGCAGTGTAGAAGGGTTCCTCTTTTTCCACATCCCCGCCAACATTTATGATCATTTGTTTTCATGATGGTGGCCAATCTGACAGGAGTGAGATGGAATCTCAATGTAGTTTCAATCTGCATTTCCCTGATGACTAGTGATGTAGAACACTTTTGTAGATGCTTATATGCCATTCGTATTTTTTCCTTTGAGAATGCTCTATTTAGCTCCATAGCCCATTTTTGATTGGCTTGTTTGCTTCCTTATTATTTAACTTTTTGAATTCTTTGTATATCCTAGATATTAATCCTCTATCAGATATATAGCTGGCAAAGATTTTTTCCCATTCTGTAGGTTGCCTCTTTGCTTTTTTCACTGTGTCCTTTGCAGTGCAAAATCTTTGTAATTTCATGAGGTCCCAGTGATTAATCTGTGGTTTTATTTCCTGAGCAATAGGGGTTGTATTTAGAAAGTCTTTGCCAAGACCAATATGTTGAAGGGTTTCCCTTACTTTTTCCGCTAGCAGTTTCAGAGTTTCAGGTCTGATGTTAAGCTCTTTAATCCCTTTGGACTTAATTCTTGTGCATGGAGAGAGAGAAGAATCTATTTTCATCCTTCTACAGATATATATCCAGTTTTCCCAACACTATGGGAGGATTTTTGAAGGACTTACAATTTTAATGTCCTTTGGATATTTTTTCCTATCTGTTAATTAATTTAAATATAATATATAATATGTTAGTTTTTATCTAAAACTGAAAAAAGAAGTATTGAAAGCTTTGAGAGCAGAAATCCTCCTTTCAGTCAATGGTGGGTTGGTAAACTTGAATCAAGTCAGTGGAAGTGAATTTCTTTTTTTATCTTATTTTATTTTGGTGTGTAGGATAAGCAATACAATTGAACACTGGTATACTTGAAGACAAAAGCACAGTGCTGGCCTTGCGAAAGCCCTCCTTAACTCTCCTCTCTCTTCCCTTTGTAGAGGTAACAGTCATCCTCAAATTGGTATTTCTCATTCCCTTGTTTTATAATTAGGTGTGTGTAATTCCGAATGAAAGGTTTAGTTTTTGCTCGTCTTGGATCTTTATATAATACAGTCATTCAGATGCTATTCCTTGGTACCTTTTGTATTTCATTGACCACTAGCTTTACTGTATTTAGCGATGCTAATGCGTGCAGCTGTAGATCGATAACTTCCGTTTACCGTGAGAACCTGCCACAGTACGTTTCTCCTTTTTGCTGTTGGCTGTGAGCAACACCATTGCCGAACACGTTCAAACTTCCCTTTGCAGTGGGTGGTGCAGAGTTTCTCAAGACTAGAAGTTATTTTTATAAACTTCATTCACCCAGACAACTGATGTTAACATGAGATTTCTGGCATGTGATTAATGTCATTTGTGGTGAGTGAATTTGAAATGATCTCAAGTCCTCTTAAGTAAACAACGTCGGATATATAGTTTGCATTTGAAAAAAAGCAAATCAACACTGAAAGGTAGCAGTTACTCGTATTATCACCCACGTGTTTTACAACTTTAAGGCTAGCTAGGCGTGATGACACATGTCTATAATGCCAGTACTTGGGAGGCTGAGGCAAGAGGATTGGGTGTTTGAGGCCAGTCTGGGATTATATAACAAGGCCCTGTCTCAAAAAGCCAACTGACAAAACAGAAAAAAAAAAAAAGCCTCAAAATAATTGAGGATGCAACATTCTTGTTTTAACCACTCCATTCCCACCACATCCTCAAGTCCTTGTTTTCAGAATAATTTATCACTCTCATCAGTAGGTATGCTTTTCATCTTCCCTTTGGGCTTAGAAAAATCAGTTCTGTGAGAATGAAACATTTAAAGATTAGTATATAGACGCTCTGCTTTCCCCCTTGTTGCTAGTTTTGCTATTTCAAATGTTGAAATTATCATTAATATTATAATACCTAACTACAGACCCTATTCAGATTGTCATTTACTCCCCAAATTTCTTTAAGGTAAGACATTCCCAGGTAGGTCTCCTTTTATCTAGAACATCACCTTCTTCCTTCCTTTCTTATTTATTTATTTTCTGTTGTTTTATTTTTCTAGGTAGGGTCTCGCTCTAGCCTAGGCTGACCTAGAACTCACTGTGTAGTCTCAGGGTGGCCTTGAATTCACAGCGATCCTCCTACCTCTGCCTCCAGAGTGCTGGGATCAAAGGCGTGTGCCACCATGCCCGGTTTATTTCTTTTTGTTCTGTTTTTCTTTTTTTTTGAGGTAGGGTCTCACTCTAGCCCAGGCTGACCTGGAATTCATATGTAGTCTCAGGGTGGCCTTGAACTCATGGCGATCCTCCTACCTTTGCCTCCTGAGTGCTGGGAATAAAGGAGTGCGCCACCACGCCCGGTCCCATGCCCTCCTCCCCCCCCTCCCGGTTTATTTCTTATTCTGTGTGTTTCCTCCCCACTCCCCCACCCCCAGTTTATTTCTTATTCTGTGTGTTTCCTGGTACTGACGTGTCTGAGGAGTCATCATATAGAACATCCTTCGGTTTGGTTTGTTGGGTGTTTCCCCCTGGTGATGTCTAGGTGTCGCGTGTCGGTGGAAGTGCTGCCCACGGGTGGGTGCCCTCTCTCTGCATTGCACGAGACACACACTGCCTGTGCGCCCCTCCCTCCCGCAGCGGTGGTGAGGTTACCTTTCATTGCTGGGATAAGGCCATGGTCTCACCAGGTGACCTCAGGACAGCTGCTCCTTCATTTTCCAGCGGAGATGATCTGGTGGAACGATACCTTCAGATTTGCGGACTAGCCCATTCCTCATCAGTCTCTGAGCGCTGGGCACTGTGACTCACGGATGCCAACTGCGAGGCTTAGGTGTATGCCCACGGCGGTTGCCTTGTGCTGAATTGTGAGGTGCATCATTCCTTTTTCGATTATTAGCTGGCTTCCTCTCTGTTCTGTTTCTCTGTCGGTTTAGACTTGTGGATTTTTACATTATTCTTTTGTTTGTTTGTTTGTTTTTTGAGGTAGGGTCTCACTCTGGTCCAGGCTGACATTATTCTTAATAAATCATTATTATTTCTTTTGGTGCTCCAATTGTCTCACTTTCCTCTCCAGCTGCCTCCTGTGCATTTAGTTTAGTTTTTTTGTTTGTTTGTTTGTTTGTTTTCTTTTTTAAGTTATGGTCCTGCTAACTCTCTCAGGCTGGCCAAGAAGTCTATCCTCCTTGGAGTCCTTCAGCCTCCCAAGCACTGAGAATATCTGTGATTACACGTGCGCATCACTAGGTCTGGCTCCTGTGTCTGCAAAAGCTATTTTTATTTATTTATTTTTGCATATGTGTGTATGAACATGCCAGTGTCTCTTGCCTCTGCAAGGTCTGCATCTGGCTTTACATGGGTGCTGGGGAATTGAACCTGGGCCAGCAGGCTTTGAAAGCAGCTGTCTGTAACTGCTGAGCCATCTCTCTCCCGGGCCCTCCTGTGTCTTGACCCATCTCCTTCTGTGAACACTAACTCGGCCCTCCTGTGTGGCATGCTTCTTGTCAGCCTTTTGTGCCTCTGAGAGCTGATGACTTCTCCAAGAAGCCCTGTGTGCTGGTGATGTTCCATGGCCTGGTCAGGAGTGGCATTTTATTGCCATCCAGTTTGGCCAATCTGATAGCAGAGAAACAGCACCTCAGTAGAGTGTTAATTTGCATTTTTTAACCATGAATGAGGTTCTGCTTCCTCTCATGTTTAAATATGTGCGCATATGCCTACACATTTGTGTGTATATGTGTTTTCACATTGTTTTCTTTATTACTAGTTTTTTAAAAAATATATTTACTTCTTTAAGAGAGAAAGAGGGGGGGAGGGAGAGAGAATGGGTGTGCCAGGGCCTCCGGCCACTGCACTGAGTTCGTCTCCTTGTGCATCTGGCTAACGTGAGTCCTGGAGAATGGAACCAGGATCCTTTGGCTGTGCAGGCAAATGCCTTAACCACCAAGCCATCTCTCCAGCCCTTATATTACTAGTTTCTAAAACTCCTTTATATATAATATGCTACAAGTATTTTCTTCCGTTTTTGCCTGTTGTCGTTTTGATTATTATTATTATTTTTTTTTGGTTTGGTTTGAGTTTGGCCATTTATTTCCAAAATGAGACAAAGAGTCTCATGTTAGTCCTAGCTGGCCTGGAACTCACTCTGGCAGTTCTCATGCCTCAGCTGTCCAGATGCTGGGGTTACAGGGATGAGCCACCAGCTTTTCGAACTTCTAAAAATACATATTTGGTCAGACCAATCAGTCTTTGATCTTTACAGGTTAGAGTCATAGTTAGCAAGTCTGTCATTTGTCGGTGATGGACACAAATGTGGCAGTCTCGTCCCCTAGTCCTAGCCTGGCTTCATTGTGGCACATTCAATCCCGGTTCATTTGGAAATTAATCCCCATGTGTGGTATGAGGAGTGGTTCTAATTTTACTTGTTTCAAAATGGCCATTTAGCTATTTTTTTTAAAAAAATTATTTATTTATTTGAGCGAAAGAGGCAGATAGAGAGAATGGGTGTGCCAGGGCCTTCAGCTGCTGCAAATGATCTCTAAACGAATGCACCACCTTGAGCATCTGGCTTTATGTGGGTCCTGGGGGATTGAACGTGGGTCTTTTGTCTTTGCAGGCAAGTGCCTTAACCACTAAACCATCTCTGTAGCCACACCCCCATTTTAAAAATATTTAGCTATTCTAACACCATTTTGAAAAATAGCAATTTTTGTTCCAGTGATTTGTATTTTTTTTTAATTTTTATATTTTAAAAATATTTTTATTTTATTTATTTGAGATAGGGAGAGAGAGACAGAGAAAGAGAGAGAAAGAGAGAATGGTTGTGTCAGGACCTCCAGCCACTGTACATGAACTCTAGACACATGCGCCATCTTGTGCATCTGACTTACATGGGTCCTGGGGAATCGAACCTGTGTCCTTTGGCTTTGCAGGCAAGCGCCTTAACTGTTAAGCCATCTCTCCAGCCCTCCAGTGATTTGTAGACGTCACCTTTGTCCTGTACAAAGTCGCATCTCTCCTTAGGTCTGTTTTTGAGCTTTGTAGACCGAATTCTCTGGTTTTCCATGTGTCTGTGGGCATCACCACACTTCACTGTCGGCTGTGTTATAAGTCAGTGTCTAGGGGAACAGCGCAAGTTCCCCCCCCCCACGCAACCCTCTAGAACTGAGTGTTTTCCAGGCTGTTTGGCAAATTTTATTTTTCAACACGAAGTTCATTATCAGTTGTCTATAAAAAAAATTCCTGATATGTTTATGGAGATCACACTAAACTTACAAATTTACTTATAGCTGACATTTTCATGTTAACTTGTTCAATCAGAAGAAAACGAGACGTCTGTTTAAATCTTCATTCATGCCTTTTAAGGAATGTTTTGAAGTGTTCTTCTGATGAGTTCTACACATTTCTTACTGCTTCTGTTCTTAAATGTACTTTCTTCGTGTTGCTGCATTTTTCCACTTAATATTCTGTTGAGCTGGTCAGTACATGTTGACCTATTTCATTTTGTAAAATGGATCCAGGGTAGTCTGTTGTGCCCTAATTTATTTTACTTTCCCTCTGTTGATATACTTCATGTTGCTTTTAATTTTTCCCTCTCCCAGACAACACTGTGGGGAATATCCTGGTGGTGTTTGCCTGCTCCAGTGATTGTTCTATAAAGCAGAGCTTAGAATTGGAATTGTTTATTCATGTGCCATCTGGATTTGGGGTTAATATGCGCTACCAAATTATCCTCTAAAACTATTTGACACACTTAAAGTCAAGTGAGCTTTGATGTACAATGTGCACTGTTCCAAGATCTTGACAACTTGCTTTAAAGAAATACTATAAGGGGCTGGGGAAATGACTCTCAGTGGTTAAAGGCACTTGCTGGGAACTCTGCTAGCTCAGGTTCAATTCTCTTTTTTTTTTAAATTTTTTTTTTTGTTCATTTTAATTTATTTGAGTGTGACAGAGAGAGAAAGAGACACAGAGAGAGAGAGAGAGAGAGAATGGGCGCGCCAGGGCTTCCAGCCACTGCTAATGAACTCCAGACACATGTGCCCCCTCGTGCATCTGGCTAACGTGGGTCCTGGGGAATCGAGCCTGGAACCGGGGTCCTTAGGCTTCACAGGCAAGCGCTTAACTGCTAAGCCATCTCTCCAGCCCCCTCAGGTTCAATTCTCTCGCTACCCACATAAAGCCAGATGGTGTTCATTTGTAGCAGCAAGAGACCCCCCCATATACACACACTAATTTTTAAAAATCAGTTTATTCATGTATTTACTAGAGACAAAGAGAGGGAGAGAGAGAATGGGCACACCAGGGCCTCTAGCCACTGCAAATGAACTTCAGACACATGTGCCACCATGTGCATCTAGCTTACGTTGGGATCTGGAGAATCGAACCAGCATCCTTAGGCTTTGTAGGAATGCACCTTAATGGCTAAGCCATCTCTCCATCCCCATACTAATTTTTTTTTAAATTATTTATTTATTTATTTGAGAGCAACAGACACAGAGAGAAAGACAGATAGAGGGAGAGAGAGAGAGAGAATGGGAGCGCCAGGGCTTCCAGCCTCTGCAAACGAACTCCAGACGCGTGCGCCCCCTTGTGCATCTGGCTAACGTGGGACCTGGAGAACCGAGCCTCGAACCAGGGTCCTTAGGCTTCACAGACAAGCGCTTAACCGCTAAGCCATCTCTCCAGCCCCATACTAATTTTTTAATGCCGCGAAAGTTAATTCTGATAAAAAAAAAAATTGGGTCTGCGTGTCCATTAATACGGGGAGTATAAAAGTAGCAGGGGGTGGTGCACTCCTTTCATCCCAGCCCTCGGGAGGCAGAGGCAGGAGGATCACTGAGAGTTGGAGGCCACCCTGAGACTCCATCGTGAATTCCAGGTCAGCCTGGGCGAGAGTGAGACCTGCCTCGAGAAAAAGCAGCAGGGACTGGGGCTGTAGCTCATGTAGCTTGGTGGTACAGTGTTTGCCTAGTGTGTATGAGGCTCTGGGTTCAATCCTTAGTGCAACAAAACCATGTAGCAAAAGTCCTAATTCCCTCTTGTTTTGAGGCAAGCCCAACAGACTAGCCTTTGGGGGGGGGGTTAATGAGAGAGAGAGAGAGAGAGAAGAATCGACACATCAGAGCCTCCAGGTACCTCTTGGGCATGTGTGACCTTGCACGCTTGAGTCATCTTGTGTGACTGGCTTTTGTGGGATCTGCAGAGTTGAACATGGGCCCTTAGGCTTCCCAGGCAAGTGCCTGCACTGTGAAGCCACCTCTCCAGCCCTGAATGTCATAACTTCTTAAATAACTCCAGTATAGACTTGGCAGCTCAATATTCATATACATTGAAAGCTTCTCACCAAGTTGACCCGGAGCTGAGCCTATAAAATAAAGTGCTGAAAAAAAAATAGCTTGGGGAGGACCAAGAAGGTCATTACACGTGTTCATTCCATAAGCTGATGTGACCAAAGAAGCCGTGTGAGGCCAGTGACAGAACTGAAGTGGTGTTTCAAGGATACAGCAAAGGCAGTTGGTGGGTGACCTCGTGGTGAGGTCCCAAGAAACACTTCAGTTTGATACACCTAGTATCAGAGAGCCTTCTGAACTGATCATGTAGCAAATATACTTCCAAACCTAGTGATTTGAGCCACATGCAAACATTTGATTATGGCTAGCAGTTTCTGTTGGTGACAGTTTTGGGAGCAGATCAGCAGGATTAGGACCGGGGTCTCCGTTGATGTTCACATTTGCAAGGCCGCAGACCTCTCTCTTCCCGGATGGCACACTATCCGGGCTGGCAAGTGGATGCCGGTTGTTGGTGGGAAGGCTCACCTCCCCCGGGGGGTGATTCTTCACTGGGTGTTGGCAGTTGCATTCCCCAGATCTTGTCAATCCGAGGAAACAAGGCAGAAGTTTTCAGTGTCCTCTGGGACCTCACTTTGGAAACTACGCAATTCCCTCTTGATACATGTCTCATCCTTAGAAACAGGCCATATATTCCAACCCATAATCCAGAGGCAGGGCATTCAGTTTCCCTTTCTAAAGAGGGGCCTCTGGAAGAATCTGGGGAAAGGTCTTGAAACCACCTTCCCCCACCCCCGCCTTGTTCTCTGCAGAAGAGGAGTGATGTTTAAAATTTTGAAAAGGGTAAAAACAAGCAGCCCCTCTCCCCATGACTTGTGAAGAGGGAAGATCAGCCTGGTATTCGTGACAAATATGAAGAGGGTGTGGACTCCAGGGCGACAGTCCTGCAGTCAAGGGAGGGTGGAGGCCACTGAGAGGGCAGGTAGCACCTAGAGAAGGGAACGCATGCAGGAGGGTGCAGAAGCCAGAGGAAGAGGAGGCTGAAAACTGATCTGCAGAGTGCCCTGGCCTAAGTGCTTAGAAGAGCCAGCTTTGAAGGCTCGAGAGTGCTTGCTTTGTTGCAGAGGTCTGAATGAAGGGACAGTTTCTAAGGAGTGCAAACTGCACAGCCAAGGCCCAGGTTTTAACCTTGAATCCAAGAAGCCCTGTCCTGGCACCGAAGGTTCAGTTTCGCAAGGGCTGAGGACGGAGCGAGAACAGGGCCCCCGAGCAGCGGGCCCGGTGGGGAGGCAGTGGCTTGACCCGAGAGGCGAGCGGATCTGCCCGCGAGGGTTTGGGCAGAGGCGGCTGCGTTCCTGGCAGGAACAAGTGCGGAGTGACGAGGAGCTTCAGATGTCGCAGAATTCGCAGAGAATGATGTTTGAAGCGAATGCACTTGCCTGCGAGGTTATTATGGGTGACAGACAGGAGTTTAAGGGGAGTGGAACAATTTTGGAAATTGGATTATAGCATCTAATTCGATGATGAACTCCTTAAGACGTGCCTGAGGTGGGAAGATGAGTGGCTGATGTGCCATTCATCCCTCAGGTGTTGAGATCTCCCATCTCTGCCTCTTTTTAGCACCGCCAAGCACCCCAGGGATGGGGCTTCTGCTCAGGCCTTGGACTGAGGGGACTGAAGGAGGAACTTTGCCTATGTTGTTTGCAAGGGACCTTTTAACTGTAAGTGCAATCAACTGTTTTTACTTCGTGTAACTACTCTTTATTTTCCCCTCCCTCTGGTTAATTCTGGCCTATGTGAAGGCTTCTCTATTTTTAACTTGCTTTTACCACCTCCCACCTTTTAAGCTTGCTTCTTTTTCTTTTTTTTTTAGAGAGAGCGAGGGAGTGAGCGAGAGAGAGATACGGGGGAGGGCGGAGAGAATTGGCACGCCAGGGCCTCAGCCACTGCCGTCCAACTCCGGACGCTTGTGCCACATAGTGGGCATGTGCACCCTTGCGTTTGCCTCACCTTTGTGTGACTGGCTTACATGGGATCTGGAGAGTAGAACATGGGTCATTAGGCTTCGCAGGCAAGCGCCTTAACCTCTGAGCCATCTCTCCATTCCAAGCTTGATTCTTTAATTCATGTTTTTCTAGCAGAGCTTGGATTTGATTAATCAGTCTAGTTGGCCAGCCCTAAGCCAATGGGAGACCTAGTCTCAAGCAAAGTGGACAGTGCCCAAGAGGAAGTACACCCAAGGTTGTCCTCTGACCTCCTCCACAAGCGTGGACACACATGGAAATACATGTGCATAGAGTTTCTTTATAGGACATAGGATATTTTCAGGTTTCTATGGGAGATTTGAGATTAAATAGACCCAATGAAACACTGGAAATCCCCCAAATTAAATCTTGGCTTTGTATCACTACATAGTGTGATGATAATTCTTTCTTTTTTTGGGGGGGGGCTAGGTATCTTTCTTTTAATAAAGAACTGTAGGAATACTAAAGCCTTCAAGAGGGGCTGGTAAGGTGCTTGCTTGCAAAGCCTGCTAGCCAAGGTTCAAGTCCCAAGTCACCCACATAAATAAGCTGGGTGCAAAAAGTGACCTCAAGTGCCTGGTGTTCATTTGCAGTATAAAAGAGCCCCAGGTGCACCTGGGTACCCATGTGCAAATAAACAAATACATTCGGTTGCAGTTAGCTTCTTGTTGC
The DNA here is from genome assembly GCF_020740685.1 of Jaculus jaculus. Taxonomy (NCBI): domain Eukaryota; kingdom Metazoa; phylum Chordata; class Mammalia; order Rodentia; family Dipodidae; genus Jaculus; species Jaculus jaculus. The sequence continues at coordinate 92,058,863 of NC_059111.1, read as the reverse complement.
TGGTTCAAAGCACCCAACCAAAAGCAGCTTGTATAGGAGTAAAGGGTTTTGGCTTACAGACTCGAGGGGAAACTTCACAATGGTGGGGGAAAGGTGGCACAAGCGGAGGCTGGACATCACCTCCTGACCAGCATCAGCTGGACAGGTTTCAATTCCCAAATAGCCATCAGAAGGGGACCAAGTATTCAGAATACATTAAGTTTACGGGGGGCACCAGAATCAAACCAATACATACATACATACATACATCTATTAAAAAATAAGACTTAGGCTAAACCACAGGAGCAGTAATTACTATCGTTCCAAAATTAAAGGTACACACACACACACACACACACACACACACACACACACACATATAAATTTTTTTTTGTCAGGCCCTTATGTAACCCAGACTGGTTCACTGTGTAGCTGAGTGTGGCCTTAAACTTCTTTAATTGTCCCCTCTCCATCTCAGGCATGTGCCAGCCTTCCTAGCTAAAGAATAGTTTTTATCATAAAAGAACTAGCCGGGTCTGGTGGCACGTGCCTTTAATCTCAGCATTCGGGAGGCAGAGATAGGAGGAACACTGTGAGTTCAAAGCCACCCTGAGACGACATAGTGAATTCCAGGTTAGCCTGGGCTAGAGCAAAACCCTATCTCTAAAAACTTTTTTAAAAAAAGTGTATTGTTAAGATTCTTTTAGCACAAAAATTCCTGAACATTCTCGGGAACACCATCTTTGAGTACCTAGGACGGCCTCAGACGATGGAGTGTGGCTCGGCAGAGCTCAGGAAGGTGAGTGTGGGAGGAGATAGGAGAGGCCAGCATTCTGGGAAGGAACAGCCAAAGCGAGGGAGCAGGAGAGAGACTTGAGTAGCCCAGAAGACAATGACTGTGATGGGGCCGTGAAAAGCACCCAGGCCCTAAATATGCCAGTTATTCTAGATAGTTCTTAATTTTTGTTACATAAATACTAAGCTTTTTTTCTGTGTATTTATGGGTAAGAGTGATGGGGAGAGAGGCAGAACAAAATGGAATGTAAGTCTCAGGAGGTCACTGCGTTGTTCATTTTCACAACTAAAGACGTTGGTATATTAGCAAAGATTCCTTCTTGATTTTTACTACTTGTACTGGGGCAATCAGCAAAATATTGACCTGGCTCATTGGCATTTTTCCTTTTGCTGTTTCCCGACCGTCTTGTTCCCACCTCTTTTTAATACATTCTCTTTCAGGCATCAGTGGATCTACAGACTCGTTTGGCCTGGTTATCTCTTCCACTCCCGGTGCCCTATACTTGCAGAGCAAGTTCTCCTCCTCCATGCCCCTTTGTCTCCAGAATGTTCTGGGAACTACTGAGTCACTGGGCATCTACAACGGGTTATCAACAGCTATTTTTTTTCATGCCAGTAGCTTCTTGGAAGGAAGGGACAAGACATGCTCTTTGGTGTATTCCCACACTTAAATGTTTTAGTTCAATGAATGAATGAATGGCTTGCCCAAGTATCATAGTCAACCCCATCAGCGTGGCGGTGCCATTCCTGAGTGCTGATGGTTGGGCATGTGCTACAGAGATGAAGTGTGAAGTGGGTTGACTGAAGGTGAGTATGAGTAAGGTCACACTCCTGATCTGTAGCGCTCAGGGCTCGAGGGATGCCTTGGGGGCGTGGACACACACGCACAGTGCTCTCGGGTGATCCTCATGCACAGCCTGCCCAGCAGCTCCCTTGCTTGTGGCGGCTGAGGTTTGAGTTGAGTCTTCCGAGGGATGCTGTTGCTCACCACATGGGGAAGACCCGGGAGGGATTTCCAAGTCATCATGTATTGGGCTATAGAGGTGGGAAGTTGAAAACCAGCTTAAGGCACTTGTGGCAGGGAATGAAAGTGGAAAGGGTCATGTGTGTAATGCCACATGACTGACCTTCATTCACCCTGTTGGCTTTGGGGAACTGCCAGGTCTTAAAAGTCATAGGAGTGCCATAGGTTTATGTTTTAGAAGAACACTGGCAGCAACGTGGAAAATAGCCTGGAGGAGGAAAAAACAGGTCAGTGAGGACGTGAGTGCCTCAGCCCAGGACAGCATCTGCTGCGGGAGGGTTGAGCCGGCGACAGGGTTGGAACGTGTGAGTTGGAACATGGGATTTGTGAGACCAGCAACTTGTGAAGGAGATGGGAGAGCAGAGGATGATGGGATACTGGCAGTCCTTCCAGCCCTCAAGCCATTGGCTGGGAGAATAGAAAAGAAGCATTGATTTTTGGCTTTAGTTACTAGACAATGGGACAATCAAATGGAGATGAGCTGGCGGGAGGTTGGAATTGTAACTCTAATGCTTAGGCGTGTAAGAATGTGGAGTCACACGTATGTAAGGGGTTGAGCTCAGCCAAGGGCAGCTTGCTGAGAACAATGAGCCAGTGCTGGGCCAAGGTCTGTGGGACACTCCAGCCTTTGTAAGGCACACGTGGGAAAAGAGTCCAGCAGTTCTCAAAGGGAGGGAGGCACGTCACATGTCATCCGTTGGTCACATTGGGATGAGAAATAAAATGTGACCATTGGGTTTGACCACGTCACAGACCATTTCAATGAGACAGTTATGATCGTGGTTTGGGAACGTCATTCCAAAGGGGCTTCGTGTTAATGAGTAGAGACAAGGAATTTAGACCACTTTTTTTTTTTTTCTTAAAGCAATTTAGGTCTAGAGAGATGGCTCAGTGTTAGGTAGGTTTTCTGCATGAGCCTGAGAGCCTTATGGGGGTCCTGAGACTGCCTGAGTCTAAATCTCGTGATCCCATGTAAAAGAGTTGGGCGTAGCCACACACACCCTGTAACTCTGGTCCCATGGGAGTAGAGACCCAAGAGTCCATGAGAGCTCTGCAGGCTCCGGAAACAGTAGAGAAGACTCAGGCTCAGAAACAAGACGAGGCAGAAGCGGTACACCCAATGTTCTATCCTTCAGGGGCGCCACAGGGCACCTGCATGTGCGTGTACACACACAAGCAAAAATGTTTTAACAGGGTCGAGAGAATGTCTTCAATACGAAATAGCGTAAGTACGCTTACGTACTTTAGAAATTGAAGGAGAGATCCGAGACCAAAGGAAAAGCCAGTTCCCAAAGGTGTTGGGAAGAGAGTGAAACCCCCCTCCCCAAATAATAGGAGAACAAGATTGCTGATGCTGTAGAATAGAGTTAATTTGGGAACATTGCCTTTTTGGGTTTATCAGGCAAGGCCATGTGCAGGAGGCAGCGAGGTAGGTTGGGTTTTGAGGGCTTGAAAAGAAAATGGTAAATGCTTGGAAAATGCCCTGTGGGGATTGAAAAGAGCCACCAAGAGTGGATCATCTCCCAACAGCGAGGGTCTGGCTGAGTGGAAGAGACCCCCTGCGTTAGTCCCAGAGGGCAGCCTCTGGAACCGGAAGAAATGACAGCATGAGCGGTGACCTCAATAATTTTTATTTTTTTTATTTTTTAATTTTTTTAAAAAAATATTTTTTGTTTGTTTTTATTTATTTGAGAGTGAGAGAGAGAGAAAGAGGCAGAGAGAGAGAGAGAGAGAGAGAGAGAATGGGCGCGCCAGGGCTTCCAGCCACTGCAAACGAACTCCAGATGCGTGCGCCCCCTTGTGCACTTGGCTAACGTGGGTCCTGGGGAATCGAGCCTCGAACTGGGGTCCTTAGGCTTCATAGGTAAGGGCTTAACCCCTAAGCCATATATCCAGCCCTCAATAATTTTTAAAACTTAATTTAACTTATTTACTTTAAGATTGTTACAGATAATTGGCATCTTCACATTTTATTTGTGTATTAAACACATAAAATGCTCACCATCTTTAGATGTACAGGTGTGTGTGAGGCATCAGTACGTTCACACCGTTGTGCACCCATCACGACCATCCACCCACAACTTGTCCCAGCTACGACGCTTTGGCCACAAAGCAGCTCGCTCTCTGTCTCTGTCTCTGTCTCTGTCTCTGTCTCTGTCTCTCTCTCTCAGACACCACGTTCTCCTGTCTGCCTCTAGAATTTTTCTGCTCTGTTTTGTCCATTCGTGGCTGCTGTATTTCACACAGCGTAGTGTCTCCAGGGCTCGTTTGCGTCTGTCCTGTAAATTCATCTGTCAGTATTTTGTTCTGTTCTTCCTTTTTTTTTTTTTTTTTTTTTTGAGATAGGGTCTCACTCTGGTCCAGGCTGACCTGGAATTCACTCTGTAGTCTCAGGGTGGCCTCGAACTCACGGTGATCCTCCTACCTCTGCCTCCCGAGTGCTGGAATTAAAGGTGTGCTGTACCACAGCCGGCCTTGTTCTTCCCTTTTTAAAGCTGGGTTTCATTATGTAGCCCAGGCTGGTTTCAAACTCATGATCCTATACTGCCTCAGCCTGTTGAGATCATAAGTGTGGACAACCAAGTCCAGCTTTCAGTATTCTTAAAGTATGAGCTATGTCCTTTCCCTTCCCTTCCCTTCCCTTCCCTTCCCTTCCCTTCCCCTTCCCCTTCCCCTTCCCCTTCCCCTTCCCCTTCCCCTTCCCCTTCCCCTTCCCCTTCCCCTTCCCCTTCCCCTTCCCCTTCCCCTTCCTTCCTTCCTTCCTTCCTTCCCTCTCTCTCTTTTTTTCTCTCAAGAACATGATATCTCCACTACAATTATGAAGTCTCAAGATTCTGCCATACTTGTTTTAGACAAAGGAAGAACAAAGGAGATGGCCCCTTTCCCACATGCCAGGAACCTCCCTGAGCGGTGCCACGCTCTTCATTTGAATCGCTGGACTTCCCTGCTTTGATTTCATTACTCTCCCTTCACAGCTGAATAAACTGCACCAAGTGTGCTTGCGTAGTCATAAAACTGGCAAATAACTGAGCTTGGGTTCGAACCCTGGTTCTTTTGACATCGGAGGCAGTGTTCTGTGTACAAACATACCATTCTGCGTGTTGTCCCCTCTCTAATTGTAATATCTTAGAGGAAGCATGTCTCTTTGCTTTCAGTTTAATGAGCTTGTGTACCTTTTAAGGCTTTCCTGATGCTCAACAAATGTTGGAGGCTCTTCATGACATTAAACAGTTCTTAATTTTAGTGAAGCTTTTAAGAACAGAATCAGATATTTGACTCATGGAGAAATAGTTGTGTAATCGATTTCACCTCACAGTTCCTTGTTAAATGTTGCCTGATGTATGCGTCCAATTTGGTATTAATCTTTTAGGACTAAGTTGACAGCTTCATAAGATAGATTTCAGAAGGAAACTCCTCTTTTTTGACCACACTTAGTTTCTAAATCACATAGGAAAGAGAAACTCTTAAACATGAAAAGAATAAAAACACTCATCTTTAAGGAGCCCTTAAAAACCAGAATATTATTCATGTAATCTGATGACAGTATTTGAAGCCAAAAGCTACAATCTGAGATTTGCTATGCTCAAGTGTTGGCTTTTGCTTTTTTTTTTTTTAATTAAAAAAACCCCTATACATATTTCTATGGATTCCTGTAAACCTATGCCAATGAAAACCACTTTTCTTTGAAGATCTAAGTGATGACAGTGAAATACCAAGGTTGCCTGAGACAGAACCCAAAGTCATTCACAGAGAGCCTATTTCTGGAACACGAGACCTCTGCGGGAGCAGGCAGTGGGCTGTGGTGTGTTTGAAACCGCTCTTATCTCTGGGCATCTTCTCTCAGTGCAGCGCTTTGGAACCTTCCAGAGCACCCCTGCTGGTGAGTTCCATCAGGGCTCTGTGACCAATTGTTGGAGAGACCTAAAGTCTGAGTGAGGCCTGTGTTGACTTCGGAAAGCAGTTCTCGGGAGCCCTGTTTTGCAATGAGCATTAAAGCAAGAGTACCCGCAGCCAGGTTCAGTCTTGCAGCGGATGCTTTGGGAAGGGGTAAGTGGCTCTCTGGGACCATCAGTGGATCAGGTTACGCTCTATTGTACTGGGGGGGGGGGGTTGGAGAACAAGAGGCCAATCATGCAGAGAGGTTCAACAAGGATTTTCACTCCACTCTTTTTCTTCAAGATGATAGGAGGAAACATTTGCACACTCCCTTCCCGCCCTAGCAGTTCATGTGAGTTTTGGCTTCTAGGTGATTAGCAAATACGGCATCTTCTCTGATTCAGGGCTGTTGTCTTGAGGCTGCATATAGAGTTATGTTTTTTTTTTTTTTTTTTTTTTTTTTTGAGGTAGGGTCTTTCTCTGGTCCAGGCTGACCTGGAATTCACTATGTAGTCTCAGAGTGGCCTTGAACTCATGGAGATCCTCCTACCCCTGCCTCCCAAGTGCTAGGATTAAAGGCGTGTGCCACCTCGCTTGGCAAGTGTTTTTTTTTTTAAATCTTTTATTTATTTATTTGAGAGAGAGAGAGAGAGAGAGAATGGGTGCACCAGGGCCTCCGGCCACTGCAAACTCCAGATGCGTGTGCCACCTTGTGTATCTGGCTTTATGTGGGTACTGAGGAATTGAACCAGGGCCCTATGGCTTTGCAGGCAAGTGCCTTAACTGCCAAGCCATCTCTCCAGCCCATGCATATAGGTTTCCTTGGTGATCATTCTTCAAACTGCTAGTTAACATTTGTGGTAAACAGTTTCTCATCCTGTAAGTCTGTAGACAAGGGGAAGGACATTTGCTTATCTAAAATCAGGGGACTTAAACGATAATCAAATGTGCATGCACAATTGTTTTATTCAAATGTAAAGGTAAAATTAATGCTCAAGAGAGAGCCAACGATATTTTTATATTATGCAATTTGTGCTTAGTCAGGTGAGTGGGTGATTCTGGGCAAATAAACCAAAAAACCCTGACTGACTTTTCATCAAGGAGTGAGAGAATCCATGTTCAATAGAAAAGGCGTGAGGCCGAGAAAATGCTCAGCTGGTGGAAGATTCTAGAAGGGTGAAAAACTGAGTGTTGAAGTTGTGGACCTAAAAACTGTGGGGAAGCTTTTGTCCTGAAAAGACTAGATCTGAGGCCCAGGAGGAAAAGGACTTCTTAACTTGGAGCTCAAAAGAGCTTACCTAGGATCTGGCTATGGAGATGGAGTGTCCTAACAAAAAGGACTGACTATAAGGAATTGCTAGCCAGAGGGGTTCAGAAGAGGCATGTGTGTGTGTGTGTGTGCGTGCATGCGTGCGCGTGTGTGTGTTGCCTACACACACCTATGTATGCACTCAAATCCTAATGCTTGCAACTGAGCTGCCTCGCCAGGCCCAGAAGAGTCCTTTTAGCAGTTTACGTTTACCCTGATGACTAAGTATTGTGAAATGATTGTGCTTAAAATGTAACCTCAGTGTAGTCTCAAGAAACGTGGTAGTGATTTTTCTTTTTTTCTTTTTTTTTTTTTGTATCTTCAGACAAATAGTCTATCATTCATAGCAGAACACTAAGTAGGTGATTCTTACTAGCAGGCAAGATAAAGCAGAAAATGGATGGCTTAATAGATTTCATTTCCTGTGTACTGAATTAAGATAGGGTAATAGAACCCAAGAGTGAAAGCTTCCCTGGGGGCCTGGCAGGAAGGTGCCCTGGTTTACACAGCCCGTGTCTGTAGATAAAGTTACTCTCTTAACTGTCGTCGCTCAGAACACGGCTGGGTTTGGCCCACTTAAGCGCAGTGGGCCAAGGGGATCCTAACCTGCACTCACTCACTGGGGAAGGGCGTCCAATGCAGAGGGCAGTGCCAGGTGCTTATCTTGCAGGTCTGCAGGGTAGCCCCCCCAACCTCCTTTTTTGGTGGCATCATTGTTGATCTTTATGAAACTTGGTCTTCTCTAGTTTAAATCAGAGCTAGAGTTACTTTTTTTTTTTTTTTTGAGGAAAGTATAACACCTTGGTTAATTTTCTAACACCCATTTAGTCACATTCTAGACGCAGGGGTCTTGCGTGCTTGGGAAGGGGATAGGGTCCTCTTTCTATGTCAGATCTGATGGGGAGGGTGGGCACTACCTTGTGGTGGCTGAGACCTTGGGTTCTACAGTCATACCCCACTCAGCTTCAGATCCGGATGGCAATAGACGCCACATGTAGAACCGTGGCAGAAGCTGCTCAGCTGCCCTAAGCCTTACAAGGCTGCTGTATCTGCTACTCTCTCCTTGCTGGGACGAAACACCCAACCAGAAGCAGCTTAGGGCAAGAAAGGGTTTATTTTTGGTTTCCAATTTTCAGGGGAAGAGAAAGCTGGCACCACACCTTCATGTCAGCAGACAGGTAGTAGACACACACACACACACACACACACACACACACACACACAGAGAGAGAGAGAGAGAGAGAGAGAGAGAGAGAGAGAGAGAGAGATATGGATGCTTATACTTAGTCAGCTTTCTCCTCTTAAGAATAATTATTTAGGGCTGGAGAAATGGCTTAGCAATTAAGGTGCTTGCCTGAGAAGCCTAAGGACTCAGGTTCAATTCCCCAGGACCCACATGAGCCAGATGCACAAGGTGGCACAGTAACTGGAGTTTGTTTGTTGTGCCCATTCCCTATCTATCTTATCTATCCTTCCTCCTCCTCTTCTCTCTCTCAAATATTTTTTAAGAATTACTTAGTTTGTTGTACGTGTGCACATGTGTGTGTATGTGTGTGTGTGTGTGTATGCACGTGTGTGCACATGTGTATGCCAGGGTCTCTCGTCGCTGCAAACAGGGCATCAGATGTTTGTACCACTTTGCGTTTGGCTTTACGTGCGCAGCTGGGGAAGTAAATCCAGGCTGAAAGACTTTGCAAACACAAGTGCCTTTAACTGCTGAGCCCTCCGCCCCCCGCCCTGCTTCTGTCCTCCGTATACGGTATAGGACCCCAGCCCATGAAATGAGGAGTAAGGGTGGGTTTCCCCACCGCATTTAGTCTAATGTAGAAAGTCCCTAACAGACAAACCAAGAGCTTTGTCTCTATGGTGACTCTAAATCCTGTTAACAACCACAGATTAGCCGTCACAGTGCCACATGGAGCCCACGTCAACACAAAGACCTGCACCCATAAAGGGCCAGTGGCAGTAGAGGGCTCGGAAGAGCCCCCAGAACACGAGTCCTGTGTGAACAGCAGCAACACACATCGATGGACAAAATGCTGATGCGCGATGAGCCCTTTAAGGGTCGTGACTGCTGGGAGTTCAGGGTAGAGACAAGGTTTGGGGGCGTCATCTCTGTGAAGATTGCGGTCATCCTGAAAGACAGCGGGGCAGAGCCTCATTCTGTTACCCACAAAAGTGGACTGGCACATTTCCTTTTTTTATTGTTTGTTTTTATTCATTTATTTATTTTGGTTTTTCGAGGTAGGGTTTCACTCTAGTTCAGGCTCTCCTGGAGTTCACTACGTAGTCTCAGGGTGGCCTCGAACTCACGGCAATCCTCCTACCTCTGCCTCCCAAGTGTTGGCATTAAAGGTGTGCGCCACCACACCTGGTTTTTATATTTTTATTTTATTTTTTTAATTAAAATTTTTTTGTTTATTTTATTTGAGAGCGACAGACAGAGAGAGAAAGAGGCAGGCAGATCAGTCTCCAGCCACTGCAAACGAACTCCAGACGTGTGCGCCCCCTTGTGCATCTGGCTAATGTGGGTCCTGGGGAATCGAGCCTCGAACCGGGGTCCTTTGGCTTCACAGGCAAGCGCTTAACCGCTAAGCCATCTCTCCAGCCCTATATTTTTATTTTTTGTAATTAACTTCCATGATTGTAAACAATACCCATGGTAATGCCCTCTCTCTCCCCACTTTTTCCCCTTTGAAATTCCACTCTGCATCATATCCCCTGCCCTTCTCAATCACTCTCTCTTTTATTTTGATATCATCATCTTTTCCTCTTCTTATGATGCTCTTGTGTAGGTAGTGTCAGGCACTGTGAAGTAATGGATATCCAGGCCATTTTGTTTCTGGGGGGAGCACGTTGTTAAGGAGTCCTACCCTTCCTTTGGCTCTTTTACATTCTTTCCACCACCTCTTCCGCAGTGGACCCTGAGCCTTGGAAGGTGTGATGGAGATATTGCAGTGCTGAGCACTCCTCTGTCACTTCTTCCCAGCACCATGGTGCCTTCTGAATCATCCCAAGCTCATGCTGGCACATTCCTTTTCCTTGATGGAGTTGAATCAGCCCGATACGATGTGACCGTAACTGTACCATCCTTTCTTCTAACACTTACTTCTTGAGCCCACTGGTTACACTTGTCCTGTCCCAGGCTGTAGCATTAGGTCTGGTGTCATGGTGGGTTCAGAAGCCATGGTGGTGCCAGGCTGCCAAATGCAGAAGTCTGGCTACTAAGGACTAGTTGATGAAAAATATTTGACAGTTTTCAGGGAAAGTGAGTAAAATTACTGAATAGTAATATGTTAAGTAATTAAGGCATGCTAGCTAGTGCAGGATTTCCTTCTCTCATTATTTTTGCTCAGATGTTGAGATCTCAATTAATTGGTTGAACTTTGCTATGTTTTATTCTTTTTTAAAAGGCATATAGAGCCAGGCGTGGTGGTGCACGCCTTTAATCCCAGCACTCGGGAGGCAGAGGTAGGAGGATCGCCGTGAGTTCGAGGCCACCCTGAGACTCCATAGTGAATTCCAGGTCAGCCTGGGCTAGAGTGAGACCCTGCCTCGAAAAACCAAAAAATAAATAAATAAATAAAAGGCATATAGTACTTGATAGCAAGCAAAAATGTATATAGTTAATACAACATTGTCAAATACTCACCTGAGTGAAGCTATGACATGAGGCTTAGTCGTCTACTGACTTATTAAATAATATCTATTTATTTATTAGAGAGTCAGTGAGCATATGGGCGTGTCAGGGCCTCCTGCTACTGCAAACTCAGATACATGTACCACTTTCTACGTTGGGCTTTACGTGGGTATGGGGGAATTGAACCCTGAACTGTCAGGCTCTGCAAGCAAGCAAGTACCTTGAACTGCTGAGCCATCTCCCCAGCCCATACAGTTTTCTTGAACGTTGCCCTTTGTGTCTCCCACCAGGCATCTAGTGATGGGGTTAGGGCTTTCTTACACCAGCCAGGTATTTGGAACTGAAAGGTGTGAGAAAAGAAAGGAGGCCTGTCCCTGTCCCTCCTGAGGCATCTGACTACAAAGAGAATAATGACCTGAGAGAGAGAGAGAAAGACAATAATGACAGAGAGAGAGAGAGAGAGAGAGAGAAGAGACTGCTGTAGTTCTTCTTTCGGAGGACTCTGGCCTACAGCCATATGTGGAAGGGAATTCTGGGAAGTGTAGTTTCTCTTAACCATGTCAGTAACAATGCAAACACAACATTTGTGCAGTGAAATATACTTATGTACTTAATTTCTTATATTGGAAACAAGAGGGGTGTCCAGAATTATTTCTCTTTAAAAGATATCAGAAAAGTTAGTATACCAAATTCGCTTCAAAATATTTAACTTTGATTATATAATTGCCTCATTAAACTGTATCTGTTTTTGAAACTACATAATATCTGAATAAACACAAGTAATTTAAACATACCCACTTCTCCTGAAAATATTTTTGTAATTTGAGAAATCAGTTTCCATCTTAACTGTGCTAAAAAATTAAATTATCTGATATAGTGCCACCTAGTGGCAGGTGGTTTACTTGCTGTTTATTGACAAAAGTTTGCCTTTTGCTTTTGAAAAATTATTTGCTTCACTTCTAATCGTACCTAACACATTAGAACGATAGGAAAGCAACTAGAAAAGAGAAAAAAAAGAACTAGAAAGGGTTTTTAATCCTCAGATTTAAATTTTTTTGTTGTTTATTTATTTGAGAGCGACAGAGAAAGAGGTAGAGAGAGAGATAGAGAGAGAAAGAATGGGGGCGCTCCAGCCACTGCAGACGAACTCCAGATGCGTGCGCCCCCTAGTGCATCTGGCTTACGTGGATCCTTAGGCTTCACAGGCAAGCACTTAACCGCTAAGCCATCTCTCCAGCCCAATCCTCAGATTTTAAACATGGGTGCACACACATATAGTGAGTAATACTTTCTCCATTAACTTGATCCCATTTGAACCTAGGAATAAAACCAAGGTTTTGTTTATGAAAATAATGGGATTGTTTTAGAAATGTGTGCTAGATGAATGTGCTTGAGCCTTAAAATCAGGCACAGAGGGCTGGAGTGATGGCTTAGTGGTTGAGGCATATGCCTGCGAAGCCTAAAGACCCTGGTTCAATTCTCCAGGTCTCACGTAAGCCACAGGCATATGGTAGCGCATGCATCTGGAGTTCGTTTGCAGTGACTAGAGGCCCTGGCGCTCCCATTCTTTCTCTCTCTTCTACCTCTCTCTCTCTCTCTCTCAAATAAATAAATAAACTTATTAATAAATATTTTAAAAATATTTTAAAAACCAGGTACATATAGTTCATTTTTCTTTAACTCTGGCAGGCACTTCCTGTCTGCCAGGCAGTGTTTAAACTGCTTTGTGTGTACCGACTCATTAAATATTCACAAGCCTTGGTTTCTCATGACAGAATTTATCTTTCTTACATGCCCCACCCTAGGTACAAAGCTCTTCTGTCCCCTCATTGTGATTATAACTGGATTTTGAACCTCATGATCAACATTTACCTTGGAATGACCTTGAACACATTACTCACAGCTCAGTCACATAACTACAATTACTTTTTCTTTCTACCACAACTTTCTGCTTTACGTGGTATTAATAATTGTCCTTGTGAAGGCATCATTTAACTCGATTTTACGTGTTCATTTTTCATTAGTCCCAAGGTTCCTCCCTAGAATTACCTTACGTATGGCTAAAACGTTAATGATTCTATGAAATGGACCAATCTTGAAATTTTGTGCTGACCATGTCGTTGGTAGACAGCATTGCCAAACCAGCACTCAGCCTTCCTTTCGGGCCTGGTAGACTTTTCTCTGGTAGCTGAGTATCTCGCTGGCCTCTCCGAGATGTTGGGAGACCTGGCGTCAGGCTGGAAGAGGAGCTGAATTTGTGTGACTTAAGTTCTGGTCAAGCAGGAGCCTTCCTTGAGGCAGAAGCCCTTATTTTGAGAGTGGCTGGGCATGGAAAGGCGGAGAGGGTGAAGCTGTTGGCATGCACAGGAGGTGAGCAAACGATAATTAAAATCTTGCTTGGAGCCAACCAAAATAAAACAAGAAGACTTCTTGACCTTAGCTTCTGGTAGATTGTTCAGGAAATGGTGAGGCATATGACAAAGACTCTTGGCTTCTTTTGTGTCTTGCTTACCTCAGCTTGGTTTGGTTGTGATTAGTGTCAGAGATGTCACCTGTGGGGTATGTCATCATAGTATGTGTTAAAATAAAGCAGAGAGGGCCGGAGGGATGGCTTAGTGGCTAGGTCGCCTGCTGGCAAAGCCAAATGACTCAGGTTCGATACCCAAGTACCCGTGTAAGGCAGATAGATGCACAAGGTGATGCATGCATCTGGAGTTCATTTGCAGTGGCTAGAGGGCCTGGCGTGACCATTCTCTCTCTTTATCTGCCTCTCTCTCAAATAAATAAATAATATACTTTCTACTCTTTTTTTTTTTTAATGCAGAGAACAGAAGGAGTGTACGCCTGTTTTTTTGTAGAATTTGCTGCAGAACTAAGTATTACACCAGAAGTTGTCATTCTAGGCGGCCAACACTAGGAGGCGGCAGAGAACAGATTCTTCATTGGAAAATAAACCTAGGGAAAATAATCCGTTCAAGTGCTGAGAAGGCTTCTTAAAACTGGTGGTTAGATAAACTAATTTTAAGCTACATTATTGTTTTTCAGAATGCAGTGAAAAATGAGTCCTAAATATGTAGCAGTACTTTCTCCCTAAATAAAATAAGCAAAATATTCAAGCTTATATAGCCCACTGCTTTTCAGACTTGTGGTTACTTGTTCAGGATCATAGCCCGGATTACTTTATGCCTGGCGGGTGGATGATTGAGGAACCCCATTTTTTTTTTTTTTTTTGAGGTAGGGTCTCACTCTAGCCCAGGGAACTCACTATGGAGTCTCGGGGTGGCCTCAAACTCACAGCGATCCTCCTACCTCTGCCTCCCGAGTGCTGGGATTGAAGGCGTGCTCCACCATGCCAGGCAGGAACACCATTTTTTAGTCTGCATTTCTCCAGTCCATTGTATTAATTGAGTAAAGGTATTTTCATCAGAAATACTTAAGGCCATGAGAAATGTTTGGTAACTTCCTTTCAAGTAGTATCCAGAATTATTTCTATTTAAAAGATATCGAAGGCCAGGCGTGGTGGTGCACGCTTTTAATCCCAGAACTCGGGAGGCAGAGGTAGGAGGATCGCTGTGAGTTCAAGGCCGGCCTAGGACTACAGAGTGAGTGCCAGGTCAGCCTGGTCTAGAAAGTGAGACCCTAACTTGGAAAGAAAGAATCGATATCGATCCATCTGCTTTGGGGAGGGTGGGCTTAAGGCCCTGTCCCAGCCTCCCCTCTATCACATGAAGACCCATTCTTGCTGGGTGACTGTGACCCAGTTTCTGGCAGGAGACAGAGAAAGAAGGCTGCTGGGAATCTTCAGGAAAAAAAACCAAAAAAAAAAACAAACACTTCATTCCTGACAAAACTGCTGCCAGCTGAGCTGTGGCCACGTGGGGGCCGCACATGGATGGAGGGGCAGAAACGCAGCTGGAACGTTAGGCCTTGCTGGTCCCACTGAACCACCCTCCCTTGGGGTCCCTTACTCGACATTTTGCTCGAGGCCTTCTTGTCTTTTCAGATAACAGCTTCTGGCCAACGCCTCGTCCTCAGGTTATCAGTTTAGATTTGCATTCTCTCTCCAGCATCCTTGGGTGTGTATCTCTTCTTGTGAATTTGCCAGGCTACTACTGGACGGAGGTTATTTGTCCATGCAGTTGACTTAAGCTCCCTGGGAGCAGAAACCTCATCTTGTTTACAGTTGTCTCTTTAGGCAACAAGTCATGGTGCCTGGTTACTGATGAGTTCTCCAGGAAGCAGACCTGAAGTTCCTGGAGCAGGGACAGATGATGATTATAACGTTGGGGATATTAACACCTGACCAGTTAAGGCTTACACATACTTCCCACCATCGCCTTTCTACTGGTTTTCATCTAAAACACATTCATCAACCTTGTACTATATATATCCTACCTCTTGCATATTATCTTAAAAACTCAAGGCTGGGAAGATAACTCAGTGGATGGAAACAATCATCTCCCAAACATGAGGGCCCAGACCACTTGGGTTCCATTCCCCATGCATACCTGTTGCTGTGTCCTGGTGGGGAAGGTGGAGACCAGAGAATCACTGGGATTTGCTGGTCAACCAGTCTGACCAAAAATGGCAGCCTTTGGTCCAGAGAAACTCCATTTCAAGGAAACCCTCGGATGAGCGGTAGAGTGTTTCCCTGTGCCTCTGCACTCAGGTGCTATACCACACACACACATACACACACACACATGTGCACATGCACACACCACTTGTCTTGGGATGGTGACACCAACCCCTCTTCAGTCTGTTTTGGCAGAACTTGAAATCAAACTCAGAGCCTTGATCATGATAGGCATGTGTTCTGCCATTGAGTTAATAGCCACAATCCCCAAGGACTAAAAAACTTTATTATTAATTAATTAATTAATTAATTTAAGAGAGGGAAAGAGGCAGACACACACACAGAGAGAGAATGGGTGCACCAGGACCTCCAGCCATGGCAAATGAACTCCAGACACATGCGCCACCTGTGTGTCTGGCTTACGTGGGTCCTGGGGAATTGAACTGAGGTCCTTTGGCTTTGCAGGCAAACGCCTTAACCACTTAGCCATCTCTCCAGCCCCTAAAAAGCTTTCATTTTCATATTTAAGTCTCTTGTTTGTCTGCTTCTCTGTGTTGCAAGTCAGGGATCTGTTTTGTCTTTCTTTCTTGCAGATAGCCCGTGCCTCACAGTAACTCTGTTCAGCAGCCTGGTCCAGTTCACAGACCACTCTTGGCCCCCACATTTCCATTGCTACTGCTGTTGTACATCAGAGTTCTAAAATAATGAGTCTTTTTTCTGGGTGATCTGTTATTTTGCCTCTGCCCTTAATATTCTGTTTACCATAATTTAGTATAAATCTTTAGTTTCTGGAAGACAGGTTGCCTAACCTTTCTTCAAAGATCCTTTTTTTCCCCCCTATAAATTTTAGGATCTCTATATTATTTTTCTTGAAAGACCCTGTGGAGATTTTTATTAAAGTAATTGAATTCCTGCCCAAATTAGGCATATTTACCAAGTCCTTCATCCACAAATTCAGTATATTCCTTTGTTTACTCAGCTCTACGATTTTTCTCCATAAAGCTCTTGACTTTTTTTTTTTTTGTTAGACTTAGAAAGCTTATAGCTTTAGTTAGCATGTTAAGTGACAGATTTTTCTATTTTATGCGGTGAGTTTTGGCTTAAATCATGAATTATTAATGCTTCTATATTCATCTTAAATCCAGCTACATGGGTGAACTTATCTTGTATTCAAATAGTTTTCCTTCTGGTTGGAAAGATGGCTTAACAGTTAAGGCACTTGCCTGCAAAGCCAAAGGACCCAGGTTTGATACCCCGGGGTCCACATAAGCAAGATGCACAAGGTAGCACATATGTCTGGAGTTTGTTTGAAGTGGCTGGAGGCCCTGACATGCCCATTCTCCCTCCCTCCCTCTCTCTCTAGCTCTGTCTCTATCCCTCTCAAATAAATAAAAATAAAATGCAAGGGCTGGAGAGAGCCTTAGCGGTTAAGGTACTTGCCTGCCAAGCCCAAGGACCCAGGTTTGTTCTGTCTCCAGATCCCATGTAAGCCAGATACACAAAGGTGATGCTAGTGCAAGATTACACATGACCACTAGGTGGCTCAAGCATCTGGAGTTCAAGTGCAGTGGCTAAAGTCCTGGTGTGCCAATTCTCTCTCTCTCAATCTCTGTAAAAAATTTAAAAAAATTAAAAAGTAAAATACAATTAGTTTCCTATATAATTTTATTATAAACAGGCATCACTTGAAGGTAAAGACAGTTTTGTTCAAATTTTTATACATCATTTATGCCACTATAATTCTATTGGGTCTGTTACATTATTAGATTGAGTAATAGCTATGCCCATTTTTGTTGCAGTCCCTAGCTTTTAAAGGAAGTACTCCCATTATTTAACAATTAAACTGTGCTTTCATTTTAGTTTATAAAGCTAACCAAGTTCTTTTCCTTTTCGTAAATTTAAATTTATTTTATTTATTTGAGAGAGAGAGAGAGCACGCACCAGGGCCTTCAGCCACTGCAAACAAACTCCAGACACATGTGCTATCTTGTGCATCTAATTTACGTGGGTCCTGGGGAATTGAACCTGGGTCCTTTGGCTTTGCAGGAAAGTATTTTAATCATTAAGCCTTATATCCATTCCAAGTTCTTTCTTTTCTATTCCTGAAAGACTAAGATTTAAAAAAATATATAAACATTTTTCTTTTTACATTTTATTTTATTGTTAATACTTTCGTTTTTATTTATGTGAGAGAGGTTAAGAGGCAGAGAGAGAGAATGAGAGAATGGGCATGCCAGGGCTTCCAGCCACTGCCAGCGAACTCCAGACCTGTGCTGTCTTGTGCATCTGGCTTATGTGGGTACTGGGGAATTGAACCGAAATCCTTTGGCTTTCTAGGCAAGCACCTTAACTGCCAAGCCATCTCTTCAGCCCTATTTTTATTTTATTTATTTGGGAGGGAAAGAGGCAGGGCAAGAATGGGTGCACCAGGGCCTTCAAACTTGCAAACAAACTTGATGTATGCACTACTTTGTACATCTGGCTTTATGTAGGTACTAGGGAATTGAACCAGTATCATTAGGCTTTGTAGGCAAGCACCTTCACCACTGAGCCATCTTTCCAGCCCACATGCTGGTTTTTTTTTTTTTTTATACTTTATTTATTTATTTGAGAGAGAGTGAGTGAGTAAAAGAGGCAGAAAGAGGAAGAGCGAGAGGACGGGTGTGACAGGGTCTCTAGCTGCTGCATACAAACTCCAGACACATGCACCATCTTGTGCATCTGGCTTATGTGGGTTCTGGGGAATTGAACCTGGGTCCTTTGGCTTTGCAGGAAAGTTTCTTAACTGCTAAGCCATCTCTCCAGCCCCCTCCCACCCTTTGCTATTCTTTGAAGGGCAATTCACCCTTGGATAAAGTTTTCTGCCCAGTTCCTCTGAACCCCAATAAAAGAGGAAGGTCAGCCACGTCGCTGAGCAGTAGCTGGCATGCATGACCTGTGTTTGGTGAACACATCAGGGCTGGGAGGGACGATGCATAGATTCTAAATCCTTGCCTGACGCCCTAGCTTTGAGCGTCCTTCGGGGTGTGTGCTTTCCAGAAGTGGGCATGTCTTACAGGCCGAGTCTGAAAACTGTGTCTGTGACCACTAGGTGACCCACCGTTTTCTTGTCATTTGGCACACAAGGCTTCTAAACCACCACGCTGTGTGCCCCCCTTTTTTTTTTTTACTTCCTGAGCAGCCAGCTGGATGCCAGGGAGATTAGCTGGTACACAGCCACTAGAACTCCCCTCCCTTAAGAGAAGCACCTGCACAGCCCCGTTGGCATGCTGTTTTCTTCCCAGGCTTCCCGAGCAGGTGGCTCTGGGTGCCACTTGGTGATCGGGAAGCTCCCAGTGTGGATTAAGTCCCACATGGGCATTGCACGGGGCATCCAAACAAAATGCAGAAATTCAGTGTTGACTAGAACTGCTCTTGAGTTTATAACTCTTAATTTTTTTTTAAAGTTTTTCTTTCTTTAAAGTTTATTTTTTAATTTTTTTATACTTAACAACTTCCATGATTGTAAACAGTCTTTTTTTTTTTTTTCCCCTGAGGTAGGTTCTTGCTGTAGCCCAGGCTGACCTGGAATCACTATGTAATCTCAGGCTGGCCTCAAACACATGGCGATCCTCCTACCTCAACCTCCCAATTAAAGGCGTGTGCCACCGTGCCCGGCAAGTTCTGACTTTTAACCAGTAGAGAACTTGTATTTTTATCAGCTCTAATAAATATTATGAATTTGAACATAACCATAGTATAATTTATCATCTTTTAAAAGGTGTCATGTGTGTGTGTGTGTGTGTGTATTTGCTAACCTTAAAATGGTTATGCTACTAAAATCTTAGTATTGTAGACTGATACTGTCCAGTAGGTAGATATTTGCTATTCTAGGATGAAAACTAAAATTAAATACAATTAAAAAATCAAGGCTGAGAGCCGGGCGTGGTGGCGCATGCCTTTAATCCCAGCACTCAGGAGGCAGAGGCAGGAGGATCGCAGTGAGTTCAAGGCCACCCTGAGACTCCATAGTGAATTCCAGGTCAGCCTGGGCTAGATTGAGACCCTACCTCAAACAAGACAAACAAACAAACAAAAAAATTCAAGGCTGAAGTGTAGCTCAGTGGTAAAGTGTGAGGCCCTGGATATAGTCCATGGTCTTAGTCAGTTTCTGAGTCACACCAAGCCACACATGGCCACCATGTTTGACAGGACAGATACATAACTCTTTTCATCAATACAAGAAGTTCTGTTGCGTATTGTCTGGGCTTTAATTTCTACTTACGTGCATTATTGCAGAGCTGAAGAAAAGTCTGTGTGAAGCAACCAGTGGACAGCTTTGGAAACCCCGAGTACCAGGACAAATCCCGTTTCTCTTGAGGCTCTCCTTTCCACCAGCACCAGAGCTAATTTTCTAATGGATTGTTTTTTCCCCCTTTTGGCTTTGTCTGCCAGAGACTCTTAACGCCAAAGTTATGGCTCAATTTAAGTAATCCCCTGGCTTGTCGATTTGCCTTCTATTTTCTTTCTTTCTTTCTTTTTAAATTTTTTTTGTTTATCTTTATTTATTTATTTGAGAGAGAAGGAGGCAGAGAAAGAGAGAGAATGGGCGCGCCAGGGCTTCCAGCCACTGCAAACGAACTCCAGATGCGTGCGCCCCCTTGTGCATCTGGCTAACGTGGGTCCTGAGGAATTGAACCTCGAACCAGGGTCCTTATGCTTCACAGGCAAGCACTTAACCACTAAGCCATCTCTCCAGCCCTTTTTTCTTTCTTTCTGCCTTTCACTATAGTTCTATCTTACAATATCTACTTTCTTACCTGAAGGTTTTTAGTTGTTAAGTATGATTTTATTGTATGTAATGTGTGCATTTTGAGGAAGATGGGATATGCATATAATATTTAGTATAAATTCATGTTTTTAAAAAATTTTTGGTTATTTATTTATTTGAGAATGACAGAGAGAGAGAGAGAGGCAGACAGAGAGAGAGAGAGAGAGAGAATGGGCGCGCCAAGGACTCCAGCCACTGCAAACGAACTCCAGACGCGTGCACCCCCTTGTGCATCTGGCTAAAGTGGGTCCTGGGGAATCGAGCCTCGAACCAGGGTCCTTAGGCTTCACAGGCAAGTGCTTAACTGCTAAGCCATCTCTGCAGCCCCTACCTTTGGATTTTGATGTATGCTTTAGCCACCCATTAGGAGCCAGCTATTACTGAATATCGGTGGCATTGAAGGCACTAAAAACAACCATTGCTTCCGTGGATCACGATACCCATCCCAGCCATATGCTTTTAATTTTTAAAATAGCACATGAAGGACTCTTATAAATGCAACTCCTAAAAAAACTTGAGACTTTTGAAATGTTGCTAGGGGAATTCAGCCTGGAGTATATTTGAGTATCTTATTCAAACTAGGGGACAGGCTTTGCATAAAGAGGATAGAGGGCTGTTTTGTTAGGGAGGAGAGTCCTTTTGGGTAACAAAAAAAATAAATCTAATTCTGAGCAGTTATCCCTTTCAGTGGGAAAACACATCACAGTACTTTTCTCTCTCTTCCATTAAATCCTGGAATTTATAAACCGGCCAACATTATACAAGTCTTATACTTTTTAAAAATTTTGCAGCATTTCAGGTTTCTGAAAGCACTAAAGGACCTCACATATTTCAGGCCAAAGGCTGGGAGGGTGGCAGGGAAGAACTGGGGAAAACCAAACCAGCTTTACCTGAAAAGCTGTACAATTCATTATTTTCATGTGAGTGCTGACCAGAATCAATCAATGCTTTGGAGTCTATGCTTCAGAGTCACCAGGGTGAGGAAAAGACGCAGAATTTGGTATGTTGACAATCAGAAGCACGTAAACATCTGCAGAAACCAAACGCTTCCTGGAACTAAACCGGAGCAGAAATTTGTCACGTGGACCTTTGTTTAAAAGAGTCGAGTGAAAAATATCTTCAACCACAGTTACGTAACAGACTCAGGAGCACCGCGCACGTGAATGCGGTTCTCTGGGAGGGGTCCAGAGGTGGGGGTGTTCTGGGCGTACCCAGTCCAGGACCTCTGCTCTTTGGAACTGAGCTAAAGAAAGGAGTTGAGGAAAAAACAAAACAAAACCATCAGCCTTATTAATCAGGCCATTAAATTTCATTTTCTGTGCAATAGTAGATGTCATCTGTGGGATTTCTACCTAGAGACTGATCATATCCTCCATTCCTCTTCCAGTCCTCCTGATAGATAATGCCAATGGGGAGATGATGTTCTGATGAACGTTAAGGCTTTGAAGCAAACATTTTCTGTGGCACTTTTAAGAGCTGAGTTAATATATTTGCCCACAAAAATCTAGGTCACATCAGAGCAAAGGACAATGGTAGAATCTTCAGTGTTTCAGGGCTTGAACTCATTAATTGGGGTACATTTCAAAATAGCTTAACTCTTCCTAACTCAGATGTGATAAGGAAAAACGTCTTGTATCGGAAATATGTGAGGGACAATGTTAGCCAATTATCCAGGGAAACCTAAACTGGAAAACTTGAGTATGTTTACAGTAGTTTCGTTTCCTTTTCCTTTTGTTTTTATGAGGAAGGTTCTCACTCTAGCTCAGGCTGCCCTGGAATTCACTGTGTTGTCTCAGGGTGGCCTCGAACTCACGGCGATCTGTTCTGGTGGGAGGATCGCCATGAGTTCGAGGCCACCCTGAAACTCCATAGTGAATTCCAGGTCAGCCTGGGCCAGAGTGAGACCTACCTTGAAAAACCAAAAATAAATAAATAAATAAATATCTCCAGCCTGAGACAACACAGTGAATTCCAGGTCAGCCTGGGCCAAAGTGAGACCCTATCAAAAAAAAAAAAAGAAAAGAAAGAATGCTTATATCTCAGGTTGGGGAGATTGCTCAGTGGGTTAAAGACATGCAAAGTCTGGGGTCAGTTCCCCAGTACCTACATAGCACAGATGGTTGTATTCGGCTACAGTGGCAAAAGGCCCTGACATGCCCATTCTCATTCTCTCTCTCTCTGTCTCTCATACATAAATAAAAATAAAATTATTATTAAAAAGAATGCTTCTATCTCTTAGGTGGACTGGGTTGAGTTTACTGTAAGCTATTTAGACAGCAGGTACCAATGAGAGCTCCGGCGTAGCTCAGGAAGGGGTTTCAGTCTGGTGGAGATAAATGTTCCCAAACACACCGCAGAGCTCGAAGAGAGCTTTCAGGGGTGGGCTGCGGGGGAGTATACAGTACCTTGAAGGAAGAGACCAGCATGCTATAACCTGCATTTGGATTTGGAGACATATGACGGTTTCTGTGATAGGAAAGATCTCCATGACGGGGGGGGGGGGGGGGGGGAGGATGTCACACGTCTTTCAAAGGCCCTAAGGCAGGGAGAAACAACCCTGGTACTTTGGGGGAATCTTAGAGAAGGCCATGTAGATGAGAGGTGGAAAGGGGACCATGCTACCACCAGGGGGCTCGGTCCTGAGTGCAGTGGGAAGGAGGAGCTTCTCGAAGTTCTAAGGTGGACGCACCAGGAGAAGCATCCAGGTGAGCAGATGAGAGGGGCAGGAGTGGAAAACACCAATGTAGGTATCTGTGAAAATGTTTCGGTTGAAATAGTCACAGTTTTGGTGTAAACACCGAATTTGAGAACAGCCTCAGAGCTTGTCTTAAACGCTCCAGGTTTTCAGCACCTGTAAAAGACAGTTCTTGTTAAAGGCCACTAGGGAAGGCCCAGCTGAGGCAGTTGGTGAGTTCATAGGATATAATGGAAAATGAAGCTTTGAAAAAGATGGTGTACTACATCTTTTTTTTTTCTAGAAAAAAAATGCCTGTGAAACAATCTGAGAGTCAATCTGTTAAGAAAATTAAGTCAGTCTTTTTTCTTCCCTCTTTCCCTTCCCCTTTTCCTCCTCCCTCTTTCCTCTTTTCTTCCCCCTGTTTATCTTCCTCCCCTTCCCCCTCTTACTATGTAGCTCAGGCCACCCTCAAATTCAAGGCAGTCCTCCTGCCTTGGCCTCCCAAGTGCTGGGATTACAGGTGTGGACCACCATGGCCAGCATCAATCTTTTAAGCCCTCTTCCCTTTCAAAAGTGTTTTAAGTTGTTTTGATCAATTATCTAGTCAGAGACCCCACATAAAACTCCCGGGTACAAGGTCAGACTGGTAAGAAGTGACCAGGTTTTCTTGCACTAACTTAGGCTTATTCAAAAGAGAAGTCTTGAAACAAAAAGTGTTGTAATATCAAGTATTACCACATCAGGTTACCATCATAGCCATGAATTGACATTCTCTGAGTCCTCACTTAAAAACAAAGAGGGCTGGAGAGATGGCTTAGAGGTTAAGGCACAAAGCTGAAGGACCCAGGTTTGATTCCCCAGGACCATGTAAGCCAAATGCACATGGCGGCACATTGCATTTGGAATTTGTTTGCAGCGGCTGGAGGCCCTGGAATGCCCATTCTAATTCTCTTTCTTTCTCACCCTCTCTGCCTCTTTCACTCTTCAATAAATATATAAAAGTAATTGAAAAAAAAAAGAGGGCTGGAGAGGTGGCTCAGCCCTTATAGGTACTTGCTTGCAAAGCTTGACATCCGATGTTTGATTCCCCAGTACCCATGTAAAGCTAGATGTACAAAGTAGCGCGTGTCCGGAGTCTGCAGAAGTAAGAGGTCCTGGTGTGCCCACTCTTTCTTTTCGCCTTCTTTTCCCTGCTTGCAACTTAATAAAAATTGTGTGATATTTACTTATTTTTTTGTGGTTTTTCAAGGTGGGATGTCGCTCTAGCCCAGGCTGACCGGGAATTCCACTAGGTAGTCTCAGGGTGGTCTCAAGGTCATGGCGATCCTCCTACCTCTGCCTCCCGAGTGCTGGGATTAAAACAGAAAGAAAAGAGTTTGAACCAGCAGCAGTGGCTTTTCCCTCTAGACAGTCTCACGCCAGAAACGTGTCTTGGTGGTGGTCCGGGCTCCTTTCCCACGTTGCTTTCTGTTGTTGCTTTTCAGGCTTAGAAGAACTGGAATATTTCGCTGTCTGCAGCTTCTCTGCCTCGCTCACCCAGGGCTGAGTTCTGTGTGTGTCAGAACCAGTAAGTCAGAGCTGCCTCCTCCTATTCATTGCATGGTTTTGAAAAATGTACATGCTAGAACTTTCATAATACTGTGCATTTCAATTATGTTCTTTAATATCTGTCTTTTTTTTGTAATGAACAAAATTGCATTTGTGAAACTAACATTCTAGATGCAGGTTTAGAACAAATTCCTGAACAAAACATTTTTTAATGATTTTTTGTTCATTTTTATCTATTTATTTGGGGGTGATAGAGAAAGAGGCAGATAGATAGAGAGAGAGAGAGAGAGAGAGAGAGAGAGAGAGAGAGAGAGAGAATGGGCGCACCAGGGCCTCCAGCCATGCAAACGAACTTCAGAAGCGTGCACCCCCTTGTGCATGTGGCTTACGTGGGCCTTAGGGAATCAAGCCTTGAACCAGGGTCCTTAGGCTTCACAGGCAAGCGCTTAACCACTAAGCCATCTCTCTAGCCGAAAACATATTTTACAAAGCAAAAAGTGCATTGGAGAAATGTCAGGCAGGTGAGGTTTGGGGGAGGGTGTTCCATGAAAGTGGGATGTTTCTGGGAAGGTGGTATTTGAGCAGACTCTTGAAACTGGCAAGGGAAGGAGCCTTGAGAGACATCAGTGCAGACAGAGGGAAGAGGAAGTACAGAGAGGCCTGAGGCACAAACAAGCTTGGCCTGTTTGAACAGGAGGAGGCCGCTGTCCAGTAGAGTGTGTGAAGTGGGGAGAGGAGATGAGAGGAAATGGGTGCCAGCGGTGGCTAAACTAAGGGTTTTGGCTGCTAATGAGACAAAAGAAAGGCAATTAGTGGGGATTGCACCTGAAACCATAAACAAGGGCAGTCATAAACACTGGGAATCGAATTGCGTGTTCGTGTGAAATTGGTTATGGGCCAAAGAAAGAAAGGTTTCAGGGATGACGCCCAAGTTGTCGGCCTGCACAACTGGAGAGTTACTGAGGTGGGGGATGGGTGGAGGAACCCATCTGGGGGCCAGCACCAAACTGGGAGCTCAGTTTGGCACCCTGTGAACTTCAAACCTCTGAACGGAAACGACAGAGTTGGGGTTCACATTGATGGAGCTATGTGGGATCAGCATTTAGCTGTCGCTCAAAAGGGATAGGGTTGGCATCATCAAGGGAGTAAGCATAGCTAGGTGGACCCAGGACCTGAGGTTGGAGGATGTCAGGGAAGGGGCAGGAGCAACCAGCCTTGTGGCGTCTGCTGATGTAATTTAGATCATGCAGAAGCTGATCACTGGATTGAGCTGTGACCTTGACTAGAGTCATGTCAGTGAAGTGGCCAGGGGTAGCACAGAGGAAATGAAGGGGATATAGATCCTCTCGAGGATCTGTGGAGTACGGGTTGGAGGAAGAGAAAAAAAATTCTGATGAGAGAAATAACACCTTTTCCCAAAATCAGGTGTTAAGAGATTTTGCTTTCCTTAAACACCCATCAGATTTGTGACGTTGAAGACTATTTAAGACCAGCCACCTGTGTGTGTTTGGGGGAGAGCGGGGGGGGGGGGGTTGTGACGGGAACAGTGTTTCAGGTCTTCTGAGAGGATTTCACGGGTAGGATTTTTGGGGTAGGCAGAGCAAGTGAATATGAATGAGAAGAGAGGCTGGCACTGATTATATGGAAGGTTGTTTTTACAATTATGAAATTTGGCTTCGTTTCTTCTTGCTTATTGCCATTCACATTCTGACAATCAAATTTTAAGGAAACAAATGTTAAAATGACATGTCAACTAAAAGTGTTGGAAAGACTGGTGTTTGGGAGCTAATTTCCTTCCCTAACTTTTTTTGGTTTGTTTGTTTTTTGCTTTTCGAGGTAGGATTTCACTCTTGCCCAGGCTGACCTGGAAGCCACTATGTAGTCTCAGGGTGGCCTCGAACTCACGGCCATCCACCTACCTTTGCCTCCCAAGTGCTGGGATTAAAGGCGTGCGCCAACACACCCTACTCCTTTTCCTAACTTTTGAGGAAGTTACTGAAACATTTGAAGAAATTAAGACAGAAACATGCCCCAAAACAACTGTCAACCACTTGCTAGAATAACTAGCTATTTAGATCTGCTTCCGAACACTTACTCAGCCCATATTTCAGTTCCTGCAAGATAAAATGAAGATAACGTTTGCTCTCCCTACCACAGAAGGCTTCGTGAAGATCAAATGGAGGTAGGAGGGAAAGGAAGCACTAGTGAACATTCTGTAAAGCATTTATCCAATCATTATAAAGTAATGGTGTTGAGTTAGGCCTGAAGGCTTGACATAGGTTTTGGAATAGCTGGAGAAAAGTGGAATGTAACCAATTCTGGGCTGAGGATAATTAGAATCCATGCCAGGGGGGGTCCACAAAACTTAGCTGTTTGCTTTCCTTATGACACTGCCAACTTGATCACATTTGGGCTGTCATGGAGCTCAGAACTTCGGCTGTGGCCCAAGCAGTAGGTCAGTGCACCCCCCCCGCCCAGAACCTCAGCGTTATTGAACATGGGCTATTTTGGTACTGCAAGGTAATGTTAGCTTGCTGGCATTCTGTGTGGAACCACTCTCTCAATGGAAAATATTCAAGTTATGATGATAAATTTGTATTTCAGACTTGGAGAGCATTACTGTATTTAATATTTGAAATGGAATTATAGTCACATTTTATTTTCATATTATAGTCCTTTATTTAGGGGAAATTGAGAATTTAAAACTGGATAGCCAAGAGTACCTCCATTAGTGATGCTTTGAGGAAGGATTGGCAGATCTCCTCAGTGGAAAAAAAAAAAAAACCCCGAACAAAACTGTCAAAAGTTATCATTTCTGAGTACTGGAAACCAACACAAGTATTAGGCAAATCGAGAACTGTTACTGATAGGTGGGAGCTTAGAATAAGAAAAGTGAGAGTCTGGCCTTCCTGGGGCCCTTCATCTCCCCTGAGAAATGCAGTGCTCCAGGGATGGAGAGCTGGCTTAGCGGTTAAGCGCTTGCCTGTGAAGCCTAAGGACCCCGGTTCGAGGCTCGGTTCCCCAGGACCCACATTAGCCAGATGCACAAGGGGGCGCCTGTGTCTGGAGTTCGTTTGCAGTGGCTGGAAGCCCTGGCGTGCCCATTCTCTCTCTATTTGCCTCTTTCTCTCTCTCTGTCACTCTCAAATAAATAAATAAATAAATAAATAAACAAAAAATAATTTAAAAACAGAAATGCAGTGCTCCAAGCCGTGGTAGACTTAGAGAATTAGTGGGTAAAGAGTCAAGGGTAAAGCCCACAGCTTTGCTGGATGAAAATGACATGCCTCCTTTATCATGGGAAACCAATAGTTGGGTTACCTTGAGTTTTCAATTTGCATTCCCCCCCAGGTAGGGTCTCACTCTAGCTCAGGCTGATCTGGAGTTCACTATGGAGTCTCAGGGTGGCCTCCAACTCATGGCGATCCTCCTACCTGTGCCCTCCTGAGTGGGATTAAATCCCAGCACTTGGGAGGCAGAGATAGGAGGATCGCCATGAGTTGGAGGCCACCCTGAGACTATACAGTGAATTCCAGGTCAGCCTGGGCTAGAGTGAGACCCTACCTCGAAAAAAAAAAAAAAAAGTTCACTATATATACTTCATATACAACCCAGTAATTCCTTTCCTGGGTACACTGTTGGTAGAAATGGCAGTATATGTCAGGACCGAGATTATGCCAGGTTCATAATGGGCTTGCTTGGGATCGCCAAAAACTGCACAAAATTTAAGTGTTTATAAGCAAATAAACAAGTTGTGATGCATCTACATAATGGGATGTTATTCAGCAACAAAAAAGCAGGTGCTACTGAAACCTACTGCAAATAATTATGATGTATGGGCTGGAGAGATGGCTTAGCGGTTAAGCGCTTGCCTGTGAAGCCTAAGGACCCCGGTTCGAGGCTCGGTTCCCCAGGTCCCACGTTAGCCAGATGCACAAGGGGGCGCACGCGTCTGGAGTTCGTTTGCAGAGGCTGGAAGCCCTGGCGCGCCCATTCTCTCTCTCTCCCTCTATCTGTCTTTCTCTCTGTGTCTGCCGCTCTCAAATAAATAAATAAAAATACTTATAAAAAAAAATAATTATGATGTATGAGAAAAGCCAGCCTGACCCCAGGCTCTACACTGTGTAATTCCATTTAGTTAAAAGTCCAGAAAATACTAAATAATCTATAGTGATGGGCAGGAGAGCAATGGTTGCCTGAGGATAACTTGGAAGACGAGAATAAAAAGATTACCAAGCACACGAAACACTACGTTCAATAACTTCATGAGTGTCTAATAACGTCAAAATGCACCAAACTGCCTTTTATGTCATTTGCACCTCAGCAAAGTTACAAATTACATCATTCAAGCTGAGAAACCAAACAAACTAGTGTTCAGGTTGGTATTATTCACGATCGACCAGCCCTGGAAACAGCGCATACCTCTCAGAGAATGGGGGAGATGGGGTGTAGCCATACTAGCCGTAAAAAGGAAGACCTGACTTCCTGCTATGTGTCCTAACATGGGCGAACCTCAGACTCATGATGCCCAGCGAAGAAAGCAGATACACATGTGCTTCACCACAGCAAAACCCGCAGAAGTGAATGGTTGCTGGGGCCAGGACTGAGAGTAGAATTGGTACAGACAGGTACAGGTGAACTGTGAATGTGGTGGAGGTGGTCCTGGTGGTGGTTAGGCCGCGGTTTAACACAGGGAACTTTATGAAACATACCATTACAGCGAATGCTTTCATTGCATGTAGATTATTCCTCGTTGAGTTCTAGATAAAAGATGACTGTTCAAGGAACTGGACGGGCCTCCTTCATTTTTATCCTCCTGTGTGAATGAGTAGTGTGAGAGAATGGGCGCACCAGGGCCTCCAACCACTGCAAACAAACTCCAGACGCATGCGCCACCTTGTGCATCTGGCTAACGTGGATCCTGGGGAATTGAACCTGGGTCCTTCGGCTTTGCAGGGAGGTGCCTTAACCGCTGAGCCGTCCAGCCCAAGTTGTGACATTTTAAGGCATGCTGTTAATGCAAAGAATGAATTCCCCTCTTCATGTCCACTGAAATAAGGATGTAAAGGAGGGGCACAGTTTGTTTTGGGAATTCTATTTCTGCCTGACTTGTAAAGAAAGTACTTTTGGCAATAAACATACTATTATACACAAAAGAAAATCCCATTTATGAACTTTTAATAGAGAGAGTTGGGCACACCAGGGCCTCTAGCCACTGCAAACAAACTCCGGACGCCTGTGCCACCTTTTCTATCCGGTTTTGCATGGGTACTGGGGAATCAAACTTGGGTCCTTAGGCTTTGCAGGCAAGCACCTTAACAGCTGAGTCCTCATTTGTAAACTTTTTAAAAATAATATTGGAAAATCAGTATGGAAAAGAACTCTGCCCTTTCTGAAAGCTTCTTATTAGCTAAGGATTATGTGACTGCATTAAATAAGAAAATATTATCTAAACAGTGCTTTGAAATACATCAAGA
Source organism: Jaculus jaculus (assembly GCF_020740685.1). Lineage (NCBI taxonomy): Eukaryota > Metazoa > Chordata > Mammalia > Rodentia > Dipodidae > Jaculus > Jaculus jaculus. The sequence goes on along the minus strand of NC_059111.1, from coordinate 92,029,152 downwards.
CGGAAGTGAAAATTGGGTTTCTCCCGAGCTGTAGGTGGGTCCTGCCGGTGGTCAGTATCTACTATAAACGTTGTTCTGGAAAGTTCCTAAGCAAAAGCATAAGAATAGGCCGATGCTGTAGGTAGTGAGCTGCAGGGAAGGGCGGTGATACAGCCAAGCTGAATGGCGGTTCTGTGAGAAACAGAGCGAGCGTGGTTGGTACCTGAGCTTGCCCAGGTAGAGAGATTCAAGTCCCTTCTTGAGCACTAGAAAGCCGAGCAAGGTTCCCATGGACGACTGGGGCGTCACTGTACACAGCCAGTTTTTCCTGTACCACAAGAGGGAGCTACTGTACCACTAACCTGTGCTGAGCTTTGCATTCCTTTCTAAGGTGTGGCTGAAAAATTTAGGAATGAAAAGTACTGGGAAAACATGAACCAAAAAAAAAAAAAAAAAAAAAGTTTTTGCCATTGTTGTATTTGAAACATAGAGTTATGAAAAGAAAAGAAAAAGAGATTTCATGGTCAGCCAACAACTTGTTTGCCTACGTCTGAGAATTCTGTTTTGCGTCTCTTTCGCAATTGTGTCTGAGTTTTGTCCTTTGTGTTAAAGTAAGTATGAAACTTAAATTTTAGTTTTACAGTGGTAGTAGTCATGAATAATTAATGGTAGGCTAAAATTGGGTTTCTTGGGCTGGAAAGATGGCTTAGTGGTTAAGCACTTGACTGTGAAGCTTAAGGACCCCGGTTCGAGGCTCAATTCCCCAGGACCCACCTTAGCCAGATGCACAAGGGGGCGCACGCGTCTGGAATTCGTTTGCAGTGGCTGGAGGCCCTGGCGCGCCCATTCTCTCTCTCCTTCTCTCTTTCTGCCTCTCTCTATCTGTCACTCTCAAGTAAATAAATAAAAATAAAAAAATTTTAAAAATTGAATTGCTTATACCTGATGGTTTAGATATGTATGAAACTGGTTTGTTTCAAATTAATAAGTTAGAAAATCTTTGAATCTTTCGATTACTTCCCCCATTCTTCCTCTCTTCTTTTGAGCTTCCAGATCCTGCAAGGTGGTAAGTTGGATTGGGAGCAAGGGACATCTTTGTTCAGGGATATGACAGCATTTTGTGCAATAAAAAAATTACCATTCAGAACCACGATCAGAGAGAGAGAACAAAATTGAGTATTGGAGAATTTTCTAGTAAGTATAGGAACATTATCGTACTAGAATATTTCATGTGAATGTGACCTTTGGTCTGAAATGTTCAGTCTCCCCCTTTTTGTGCTAGTAATTTTATACATGTGGAAAAGTCACAAGTGCATTGTATTTTGGCCTAACCATATGGCATTTTGTGTTGGATCATGTTCTGAAATCGGAAAGAATAATGCTCTTTCCAGCATCGCTTTCCATTGTTGTAGCCTCCATTTTTGTTGGGAGTTTCCTTCGTGTCCGTGGTAGGCTTAAGTGCTCTCAGAGTTTGTGGTCAGAACGTTCTGGTTCATATGCGTGAAACTACAGGCAAGTCAGGGTCATTCTCCCTATGGTGTAGATCTCATTCCCTTGGCAGAATCTCTTAAGCCGAAGAGAGCAGAGTAACGGTGTCATTTTATCTTCCCGCGTAGCAGCCCTGTGTTGTTTCTTTGTAGTTCTTCCTTGATCTTCTGGTTGGCCATCCTCCTCTCGGTCTGTGAAGAAGAAAGAAAGGGAGAATGCATTTTCTTCTGACATGTGTCCATAGTGCATGTGTTGGAATTCATCTATGGCAGATAACCAGAAACTTCCAGGGTCTTAAAACACTTAAAACTTCAGATTTAATTAGCTATCATGTAATTGCTCTTTGAAGTGGCTGTGTGCAGCCATAATTTTTTTTTTTTTTTTAGCACTTGTCATTGTTAGAACTTTATTTCTTCTGATATTAATGGGTATGAAATGACATCTCATTGTAGTTTTAATTAGAGGTTTGTTGATTACTGAGGAGATTTGTAATTTATGTGTTAATAGCTGTTTTTTGGTGAAGTTTATATTCTAATATGTGGCCATTTTCTGTTGATGTTGTTGACTTTGGATTTATAGGAAACCTTTGTAATTTTGGATATCAGTTATTTGTGATATATGTGTGTGTGTATACACATACATACATACTTAAATTTTTTAAATTTATTTTATTTGAGAGAGAGAATTGGCATGCCAGGGCCTCTAGCCACTTCAGTCAAGTTCCAGACCCTTAATGCCATCTTGTGTAACCTTGTGCATCTGACTTATGTGGGTTCTGGAGAGTCAAACCTGGGTCCTTGGACTTCACAGGCAATGAACTTCCCTCTAAATGAAATAAAAATTGTCAAGACCCTTCATTTCAGCATTGTTCCTTTGTATATTGGCTTTAAAGTTCTTTCTTGGGCCAAAATCAGATTAAAAAAAAAATCTCTCTAGTTTTCTACTACAAGTTTTAAAAGTTTTCTTTTCACGATTCCATCTGGAGTCCATCTAAAATGGAGTGCAGGGCCAGGCGTGGTGGTGCACGCCTTTAATCCCAGCACTTGGGAGGCAGAGGTAGAAGTTTCACCATGAGTTCAAAGCCACCCTGAGAGTACATAGTGAATTCCAGGTCAGCCTGGGCTAGAGTGAGACCCAACCTTCGAAAACCAAAATAAATAAATAAATAAAATAAAATGGAGTGCATAGCATGATGACACACACGCACACCTGACTGCGTGTTTCTCTTGTAACAGGTTCACCATAGTCTTGCACCGCAGTCACCAGGCGTTATTCCCAGGCTAGTGGGCAGAGCCTTTCTGTTCCATCAGGTTTCTATGTATCCAGACTTCAGCATGGCCGGCTCTTTACTTTGTCCCACAAGTCTGTTTCTCTGTTCTTGCTTTTTTGAAATGATATATCTCTTCGGTTTGTTTGTTTTTTGTTTTTCAAGGTAGGGCCTCACTCTGGTCCAGGCTGACCTGGAATTCACTCTGTAGTCTCAGGGTAGCCTCGAACTCACGGTGATCCTCCTACCTCTGCCTCCCGAGTGCTGGGATTAAAGGCGTGCACCACCACACCCGGCTTCTTCATTTCTCTTTTTTGTAATGCCTTGTTACGTGATAGTTGAAATCCATCTCCTTTTTCTTCTTTAGAACTGTCCATACTCTTTGTTCTTCAGTCTTCCATATACATTTTAGAGTTTTATTCTAGGAAAAACATTCCTTTGGTTGCACTCATGTGTTGCAGCTACAGATTAAGTTTTTAAAAATGTATTCTTTATTTATTTAAATTGATTTTTAAAACTTAATCTTATGAGAGAGAATGGGTGAGTCAGGGCCTCTTACTGCTGCAAACAAATTCCAGATACATGCACCATGCTGTGCATCTCATTTTACATGAGTCCTGGGGAATCAAACCTGAGCCTGCAAGCTTTGCAAGCAAGTACCTTTTGGGGGTAGCCATCTCCCTACCCCTAGATTAATTTGAGAAGTGACATTCTTATAGGATAGGTAGTTCAAGATTATGTCTTCCTTAATATAGACATTTAGATAATGTTTACTGTACATACAATTTGCATGCCTTTTTACTTAGTACTGACATTTTAAATATTAATAAGTAGATTTCTTCATTAACAATGTATTGGTTGCATAGCCACCCATTACTTGGCTACATAGTAATTTATTTAATTATATCTCAGGGGCTGGAGAGATGGCTTAGTGGTTAAGGCACTTGCATGAGAAGCTTAAGGACCCAGGTTCAATTCCCCAGTACCCACATAAAACCAGATACACAAGGTGCACATACTTTTGGAATTTGTTTGCAGTGGCTACAGGCCCTGGTGCACCCATTTTCCTGCTCTCTATTTGCCTCTTTCTCTCTTATAAATAAATAAATGAGCACAAAATATTTAATTTCTTCAAAAAATATTTATTTGAGGGGAGAAGGAGACAGAGAGAGAAAGAGAGAATGGGCATGCCAGGGCCTCCAGCCACTGCAAAAGAACTCCAGACTCATGTGCCACCTTGTGCATCTGGCTTATGTGGGTCTTGTGGGGCCTGGGGAATTGAACTGGGGTCCTTAGGCTTCACAGGCAAACACCTTAACCACTAAGCCATTTTCCCTGTCTTTTTTTAGTTTTTAGTTTTTTTTTTTTTTTTAAGTAGCATTTCTCTCTAGTCCAGGCTGCCCTGAAATTTACTATATAGTCTCAGGGTGGCCTTGAACTCATGGTGATCCTCCTACCTCTGCTTCCTGAGGGCTGGGATTAGAGGCGTGTGCCACCAACCCTGGCTTTAAAACAATATCTTAATTATATGCTGTGATTATTCTTCAACTCATCTTTCTTATCATGAAATTATGCAAATATCCACCTGTAATTTAGGAGTTTTCTATAATATTTTTGTGAGATGTTACAGATGTGAGAAAATTAATTTCTTCATTCTTGTACACTTAGCTTGTTTGAGGGTATTTTGTCTTTTGGTATGATTTGCTTATTTCTCTATCACATGACCATCAACAGCACCCATGTATAGCAGGCACTCAAATGTTTGGATGTATGAATCTATTTATAATACTGGTTTGGTTTTTAGATGTCTTATTATTTTCCATCAATGCACGTGTATGCTCTGGATCTGTTGCCCCACTGTTTGAATGACTAGTGTTGTAAGTTTGTGTGTGTTACAAAATCCTCCTCATTACTGTTTTTCAGGATTTTTCTGAGCTATTAATTTCTGTATCATATTTCTTTCAGATGGATTTGAAAGTAATTTGTTCAAGATTCTCAAAGAAAAACTGTTATGATTTGATTGACAGGCTGTTAATTTTCTACAAACATTTATGTTTTAATTTTCCAGCTAGTGCCATGTATCATCTGGCTCATAAATTCTGGAAGACTTTGGTTAGAGCAGATTAATCCCATGATTTCTTTTTGGATTGAAATTCAAGGCAACTAAAGAAATGCATTGCAGCACACACTTACCATGCCACATGTTTGTTCTATAAAGACAAAATGTTTTGCTGGTTGAGCAGTAATTGAAAGACTTCCCTGTCTCCTTACCAAACATGTAGCTTAGTATCACATGTTTCCCAATGGATCGTCTTAAAACACTATAATTTTTATCTACTATTGGGCTAAGAAGTTTTTGGTCCCCCCTCCCCTCATGGACTACTTTTTCCCACAAAGCTTTAGGGGACTTCGTGTCTGTGGATTCCTCTGATTTTTCCATCTGTATTTTGAGGATGTAGAGCTCTGTTGGGTCTGTATAACTCTCACACCTGCTTGGATTCTGGCAGGGGTGTTTGCTAAGTGAGGTCCAAGGCTGGCTTGTCAAGTGTTTTCACAGAGCTCTGATGGCTGCCAGCCAACCTGTTTAGTCTTTCTTTGTCTTTTTTTTTCTTCTTGCATAAATTGCCTGTTTTTCACTTGAGATGGGGGTGTGAGGCAGTTCGGAGATGTCTGTTCTTGTCATCATGCTCACCATCTGTGGTCCCCTGGCATCTCAGACAGGTTCCCAGATCGGTTGAGGAGTCAGCTGGTCACTCTAACACAGGTTAGATTCCAGCCTGGACTTGTCCCTGGAGGACTGTGTGGTGGTGCTGTGGTCTCAGTTTTGAGAATCTTAGACAGATTCTGCAAAGACAGTACAGAGAGTTCACATGGTGTCCTGTACTTACTCACTCATGTGCTGACTCACAATGTCATGTTACACATGTCACAGTTAAGACAAACACTGGTACATTACTAACAAAAACACACCCTCGGGCTGGAGAGATGGCGTAGCGGTTAAGCACTTGCCTGTGAAGCCTAAGGACCCCAGTTCGAGGCTCGGTTCCCCAGGTCCCACGTTAGCCAGATGCACAAGGGGGCGCACGCGTCTGGAGTTCGTTTGCAGAGGCTGGAAGCCCTGGCGCGCCCATTCTCTCTCTCTCTGCCTCTATCTGTCTTTCTCTCTGTGTCTGTCGCTCTCAAATAAATAAATTTAAAAAAATTAAATATATATATATATAAAAAAAAAACACACACCCTCTTCATTGCTCATGGATGTTTCTGTAATGTCCTGTTCTTCTTCCAAGATTTCCACTCACTTAGTCCTAAATCCTTTTTAAACTGCCTGTGGTCTGGGACAGCCTCTCAGATTTGTTATTATTTATATGGTGGGGGGAAGGGAGGGAGAAAGAGTCAGATGAGAGAGACAGAGAGAGAGGCAGATACAGTGGGCGCTGCAGGGCCTCTAGCTACTATAAACAAACTGCAGGTGCGTGTGTCCCCTTGTGCGTCTGGCTTTACGTGGACACTGGGGAGCTCTGGGCCCTTTGGCTTTGCCAGCAAGTACCTTAACTGGTCAGCCAATCTCTCCAGCCCTATTATTTTCTTTTATTTGTTTAGAAGAGAGAGAGAGAGAGAATTGGCACGCCAGGGGCTCAGCCACTGCAATTGGACGCCAGACTCTTGCACCACCTATTGGGCATGTGTGACCTTGCACTTGGCCTCACCTTTGTGTGTCTGGCTTATGTGGGATCTGGAGAATTGAACAAGGTTCCCTAGGCTTCTCGGGCAAGCACCATAGCTGCTAAGCCATCTCTCCAGTCCCCTAATTATTTTAAAAATTATTTTATTTTTGAGAGAAAGAGAGAGAGAGTGGGCATGCCAGGGCCTTTTAGCTGCTGTGAATGAACTCCAGACACATGTGCCCCCTTGTGCACGTGTGCAACGTTGCATGCTTATGTCACTGTGTCTGGCTATGTGGGACCTGAAGATTTGAACATACGTTCTTAGGCTTCAGAGGCAAGCACCTTAACTGCTAAGCCATCTCTCTAGCCCTGTTTCTAAAATTTATTTTTACTTATAAAAATATTTTATTTATGTATTTACTTATTTTGTTGTGTGAGAGAAAGAGGCAGAGACTGAAGGGGGTGGAGAAGAAGAGAATGGGTGCACCAGGGCTTCCAGCCTCTGCAAATAAACTCAGAATGCATACGCCACCATGTGCATCTGACTTACATGGGTACTGGGCAATCGAACCTGGGTCCTTAGGCTTTGTAGGCAAGCGCCTTTACTGCTAAGCCATCTCTCCAGGCTGTTGTTGTTATATTTTTAAGGACCTCATCATTTTGTTTGTTTAAAAATAAGGTCTCTCCAGGTGTGGTGGTGCACGCCTTTAATCCCAGCACTTGGGAGGCAGAGATAGGAGGATTGCCATGAATTCGAGGTCACCTTGAGACTGCATAGTTAATTCCAGGTCAGCCTGAACCAGAGTGAAACCCTACCTTGAAAAACCAAATAATAATAATAATAATAATAATGATGATGATGATGATGATAAGGTCTTACTTAGCATTCACTGAGTAGCTGAGGATGACCTTGAACTTCTTGTCTTTCCGCCTCCCCTCCCAAGTGCTGAGGTGACAGACATAAAGCACCTTGCCTGGTTTATATGTAGTGCTGGGCATCCAAACCAAGGCTTCGTGCGTGCCAGGCAGGCCCTCTACCAACCGAGCCACATCCCCAGCCCAGCCTAGTCTGTTTGGAGGAATACAGGGTAGGTATTTTATAGAATCTCTCCTGATTATTCCACAGGCTGTGGGTCTGGGGAGGAGGACCACGGGGTGAAGTGACACTTTGATCGCTGTCTAGTGACGTCACTGCTGATGTCAGTCAACCCAGTGTTGCTGGCAGTTTGTGATGCTGCAAGTCACTAAGGACAATGTCATCTCAGTTTAACTCCTGCACTCAGGAGGCAGGGCTAGGAGGATCATCATGAGTTCGAGGCTGCCCTGAAACTACGTAGTGAATCCGGGTCTGCCTGGACCAGAGTGAGACCTTGGCTGCCTTGAAAAAACAAACAACAAAAGGCCCCAGCCTAAGAATGGCTTGAGTCTTGGTCTGTTGTTTTAGTTTAAAGCCTCCTTAGTCTGTGAGCCGCATCCAGCTGGCTCCACGCCGTTCAGATGGCAGCACAGCTTGCTTCTCGCTCCTCGGCATAAGGAGACCTCATTCTCTTTTACTGTTGGGGGGTAAAGTTTAGCGTCAGAACAATTTATCCATATTGAAGCTTATGTAGTAAACACCAAAATACATTTATTCGAGTCAATTTGACGAAAATATTTCTGTATAGAAAATCATCGTAAAGATTGACATCTAAGTTGGTAGTTCGACCCCACCTACCTCTTCCACCTTAAAGTCAGTTCAGAACAATTTCAGGTATCTTAGTTTTGTGTTCCTTGGAGGGGTGTGATTCTTGGTTTTGTCTGATTAATCTCTTTTTTTAAAAAAAATACTTACTTGAGAGAGGGAGAGAGGGAGGGAGGGAAGGAGAGAGGGAAAGAGAAAGAGAGAAAAAATGGGTGCCCCAAAGCCTCCTAGCCACTGCAAATGAATTATTTATGCAGATGCATGTGCCACCTTGTGCATCTGGCTTTATGTTGAGTACTGGGGAATCCAACTTTGGTCCTTTGGCTTTGCCTGCAAGCATCTTAACTGCTAAGCCATCTCTCCAGCCCTAATCTCTTCTTAAATCAAATGAGTTTATATTTTGATTTCAGGCTTATTCTAAATCCAAATGACAGAATATTAGTGCTTTAACATACCATCACACTATTCTTGAGATGGTTTCTACAAGCAATGCAGTTCCTTGCAGCAGCATTGTATGCGTTTCATTTTAGGACACTGTCTTAGAAGTGACCCATTTTATGACTGCACACTTGCAGACATTTTGTTTCCTCCAGTTATAAATGATTCATCCATGTGGACTTGGAAAGTGTCTTTCCAGAACACTGGGACTTCATGCTGCCGCAGATATTTGTGTTACTGTGAACTTAAGGAGTCATAACTGTTAGAGTCGCTTGTCTTTAAACCAGTTTCAGGAACCAGTACTAAGGAAAAAGGCTAAAAAAAAAAATTACATTTTAAGAGGTCTTTTGCTCATTTCATGGTCACTTGGTAAGGCAAGTAAAAACAAGAGTAATGTTTTTAATCAACCACAGGGGAAATCCTTTCTCTGGCTCTCAATTCTACTTTCAGCCAAACGATTCTGCTCTGCTCAGGGGTTTCCCACATAGACTCTCAGGAAGGCTCATAACGTTTTTCATCTCTATGTAGAATGCAGGATATGATTGCATATGTGTTATATCTTAATTGTTTGAGATCTGCTCAGTGTACCGTTACTCTGTTTTAATATTACTCATTCTTTCTTCTAAGTGTGGATGTGCACAAATGAACATCATAAAGCTAAATACAGAAAATTAATTTGTCAGGTAGGTTGAAGGTTAAAGGCCTATTAAATATAAAGGTGTTGGGGGCTGGAAAGATGGATCAGCAGTTAATACAGTTGCCTGCAAAGCCTAACAACCCAGCCTGGGTTCCATTCCCTAGTACTCCACATAAAGCCAGACACACAAAGTGACACATGTATCTGGAGTTGGTTTGTAGTGGCTGGAGGCCTGGGTGTGCCTATTCCCTCCATCTTTCTTCTCCCTGTTTCTCTCTGCTTGCAAATAAGGAAATAAAAGTTATTTAAGCCAGCTCACAAATGATTTCTTAATTCAGAGTTGGAACTTTTACAGATGAAGTCAGATAGTGTTCAAAGAATTTGAAATCCTTAGTAGTTGGAAATGTAAGAATCTTGTCTTTGTTTTTGCAATATATGATTAATATAAGCTTTCTTAAAAAAATAAATAAATAAAAGTCAAAGTTATTTATATAAATAAATAAAAAGTTGCTTGGAGACATTTAAGTATGTAAATATATGTGTCTGTCTCTCTTTATAAATACTTGTACAGCAAGTAAAGAAAGCCCTGTGGAGTTTTGGATATGGGCCTCCTCCTGATGTCTTCATTTTTTTTTTTTTTTTTTTTTTGGTTAATTTTCTTCTTACGAGATAGAGAGAGAGAATTGGCGAGCCAGGGCCTCCAGCCACTGCAGTCGATCTCCAGACGTGTGTGCCCCCTTGTGTTCATGTGCCCCTTCCTTCTTGCTTGTGCTGCCTTGTGTATCTGGCTTATGTGGGACCCTAGGCTTTGCAGGCAAGCACCTTAACCGCTAAGCCATCTCTCCAGCCCCTTATGTCTGCTTTTTACCCAGCTGCGCCCTCATAGGCTCAGGAGGCAAGACATTTCATTGCAGTCACTGTTCATTTGCCACTTTCTAAGATCTGGAAGCAGCCTTCCAGAAGCTGATAAATGTTGAGCCATGGGGTGGGGGTTGGAGATCTACCAAAATAAGCACTGTGATCTATGTTTATTTATTTTTATTTATTTATTTGAGAGAGAGAATGGGCACGCCAGGGCTTCCCGTCACTGCAGATGAACTCCAGATGCACGTGCCACCTTGTGCATCTGGCTTACGTGGGTCCTGGGTCCTTTGGCTTTGCAGGCAAGCGCCTTAGCCTCTAAGCCTTCTCTCCAACCCCAGCACCATGATCTGATCACTGTGAACTTAGCATAAGGTCAGAAAGTCAGGAAGCCTCTGTGTGGGCTACCTTAGCTGCTTCTTGCCTTTATGGAAGAGACACTGTGGCTTGGGAGAATTGGGAGTTTACGTCTCCATTCGGTCACCCACCAGGAATGCATGAGCCTTCATCTCCCCGGTGGTCAGGAGCCTGCCACCCACAACACCACTTTCCAAGCGTATTTGCACAAACGGAAGTTTTCTTAACTGAGAAGGAAGCAAAGTGGTATTAAGAAGCGAAGTCCTTATCCTTCCCTGTCCTGCCCCTCCAGGACCATCTCCAACCCTTCACAGAGGCTGGTTTTCACAGGAAGGATTTCTAGAGATCTGAAGGACCAGGGGAAATTGGAGGGGAATGGAGAACTCTTCCTCCTCTCTGACACCAAGATGCAGAGACAGCTGTCTTCGTAGCTTCATAGCTGTCTCAACCTGATGTCTGCTTGTTCACACTCATCCAGAAGTGGGTTGACGGGGAAGGTGGTTTCTTGCATCAGGCTGGTAGCATGTATTTATCACAAGATCATTTAGATCTGGGCTCCGTACAGGGCACGGTACTCACTCAGAGACAAAGGCCCAGTGATATCTGGGTTTTGGAGGAAGGACAGAGGTAACTGAGAAAAAGTGGGATTGTTACAACAAGAGTGGAGGTGAGGGACGTGCAGAAGTGTCAGGCGCTGGTTGGCTTCCTGGGGAGGTGGCTGTGCATTAAAGTTCCATGGAGGTCTGGAGACCCCATTTGGGACTTCAGGCTGGGTAGCAGTTGGTAAAGAAAAACTTTCAGTTGCTGCTGTTTTGTTAAGACTCCTATGGTGCAGGGCCTCTCTAGTTGGCATATTTATTTTAAATTTCTATTTTTTATTTATTTGAGAGAGGAGAGGAAGAGGCAGAGGGAATGGGCATGCCAGGGCCTCCAGCCACTGCAAATGGACTCCAGACACGTGTGCCATCTTGTGCATCTGGCTTACGTGGGTCCTAGGGAATCAAACTTGGGTCCCAAGGCTTCGCAGGCAAGTGCCTTAATTGCTAAGCCATCTCTCCAGCCCTCTAGTTGCCATATTTAAAAACTCACTCTTAGTAAGGACAGGCAGGAAGAAAGGCCAGTTCAGTTATCACTGAAAAGGATGTGTGGTCACAAATCTTTCCCTCTTGATAGCTGACTATGAACTTGGTGGATGGTAGGGTGTTTGCCTGAGTCCATCTTTATTTCCTTCAAGTTCGCTAGAAATTTGCTTTAGGAAAAGCAGTGCCTTTGGAAGCTGTGGATTCCCCACCCTGCCCCCTCTGCCTCCTAGAGGTTTTTGAGCTTGGTTCTGTCTAGTCTCTTGTTCCAAGTCCTAGTGGGCCAGAGCGTTGTTTTTCTGGGGTGGACAAGTAGGTTATTCAGTGAAAGACTTTCTAAACCACGCTGAGGGGCGTGTGAGTTTCTGTCCTGGGGACTAGGGAACCAGGGAGGGAGGGAGCACGCTGGGAAGAGGGTGGCAGCCAGCAGTGGGGAGTGGGCACCTGCTGCCCAAGAAGGAGGGGAGTGTCTTATCTAGAGAAAACTTGATGAGGGCCTGCCGTTCTGGCTCCATCTTTCCTCCCCTCCCCAAGCTGCTCTGAGTGCAGAAATATGGCTGTGGTCTAAGGGCTGGTTTTAATTATTTTATTTTGGGCAAATGATGGGTGGAAGTTAAGAGGAAGCAGCATGCTTGACATCAGGGACTCAGCTCAGGAAAAATAGTCAAAGGCCAGAAGGTCCTTTCTCTACCCACCTCTCTGTACCTGTTCCCCTTCCCTCCCCAGGTGAATTCCAGAGTTCAGGTATTGGGATTGCCAAATGTGCTAGAATTAGAGAAGGCTCCACTCTTCTCAAAGGCAGCCAGTTTGTACTTCCTATAACAGCCGGCCTTAGCATGTATGCTGTGGTTAAAGCAGCGCCGGTCCACAGAGCTGCTTGCAGCCGTGACCATGTACGGCGGGTATACGGTGGTCTGCACCATCAACTTGACATAAGTAAAACAGACCAGTTCAGCGGTGACATTGAGTCATCATGTCCTTTTGGGCAGAAGTGTAGCTAGCTTAGAAGGAATGTCAGGGAACCTAAGCTGGAGCTCAGGTCTAGCCTGGGGTCTGCAGTTTTGGGGGGCATCATATCTGCTCGGGTTGCATATTTCCCTTTGGTGTTTCCAAATCCTTCATTTCCCAGCGTCTCTTCTGCTATCTTTCAATATAATGTTTATTCACTATCGTATTAATACTGCTATAATAAGATGCCAAAATCACCTAATAATCGATTAGATAGGTATGTTTAAGAACATCCATTTTGCCTCTGAATTTGATGTGACCAGAACTTAGCTTATTCAACTTGTATTTTTGTTAGAGCGATCCAAATCAAATCATTATGCCCTTTTTCTTTTTTTTCTATTTTCATGACATTCAGACTGCCAAAAATGCTCCGCTCCAGTAGCTCAGGAGGACGGACTTTGTCAAGCGAAGGTGGGAGTCAGCTGTACCCCGGGAGAAGAGAGTTGACCGCATTTCTTCACTCAGTCAGGACGTTTCCCAGGCAACCACTGAAACAGTAATTAACGTTGAAGAACTAAAAGGTATGTACCCGAGAATTTTACTCCTCAAATGCAGTAGTTGTCAAGTTGGGATCATAGTGTGAGGGTTTTTTTTTTTTATTTTAAAGTTAAGTAAATGAAAAACCCAACATTGATTTAGAGGACACACACTGTTACTAAGAGATATGCGTATGTGTGCTGTGCTCTGGCCTTTCTCTCCATAACAATTTCTTTCAACAGAATTTATTTTTTGTTTTTTGAGGTAGGGTCTCACTGTAGCTCAGGCTGACCTGGAATTCACTATGGAATCTCAGGGTGGCCTTGAACTCATGGTGATCCTCCTACCTTCGCTTTCCAAGTGGTGTGTGCCACCACACCTGGCTTCAGAATGATATAGATAGGTAGGTAGGTAGGTAGACGGATGGATGGATGGATGGATGGATGGATGGATGGATGTAGGGCAGAAGTGAAGTTATTGGGTAGAGTCTCCTGCACTTGGGGAGGAGACATTTATTAACCATGTTTCTTCCCTCTGTGTACATTGCTAAGATTTTCCTGTGACTCTTCTTTTTCTTTTTTGGTTTTTCGAGGTAGGGTCTCATTCTAGCTCAGGCTGATCTGGAATTCACTGCGGAGTCTCAGGGTGGTCTCGAACTCAAAGTGTTCCTTCTACCCCTGCGTCCCAAATGCTGGGTTTAAAGGCGTGTACCACCATGCCTGGCTTTCCTGTGACTCTTCACTTATTCTTTTTTGTTCAAATGTTTTTATTTATTTTCTCTTTTAAATTTATATATTTATTAGAGAAAGGGAATGAGCATGAGTGCGCCAGGGCCTCCAGCTACTACAAATGAACTCCAGACGATTGTGCACCATGCGCATCTGGCTTTCAAAGGTACTGGAGAATTGAACATGGGTTCTTAGGCTCTGCAGGCAAGTACTTTAACTACTAAGCCATCTGTACAGCCCTATTTATTTATTTTCAGTCAGAGAGAGAGAGAGATAAAGAGAAAGAGAAAGAGAAAGGGAGAGAATATGGGCGTGCTAGGGAGTCCAGCATAGGAAACAAACTCCAGATGCATGTGCCGCCTTGTTACGTCGTTTTACATGGGTATTGGGGAGAAGAACCTGGGTCCTTAGGCTTTGCAGGCAAGCACTTTAACCACTAAGCCATCTCTCCAGCCCCTCTTCACTCATTCTTTTTTTAAAAAATATTTGTTTTTAAATTTATTTGAGAGGGAGATGGAGAGAGAGAGAGAGGGGAGAGAATGGCCATGCCAGGGCCTCCAGCCACTGCAGACGAACTTCAAATACATGTGCCTTCTTGTGCATCTGGTTTAATGGGTCCTGAGGAATCAAACCTGAGTCCTTTGACTTTGCAGGCAAATGCCTTAACCGCTAAGCCATCTCTCATTCTTTTTTATTTTATTTTATTTATTTATTTGAGAGAGAGAAGGATAGAAATAGGGAGAGAGAGAGAGAAAGAGAAAATAGGCACGCCAGGGAACTCCAGAGGCATGCGCCCCCTTGTGCATCCAGCTTACGTGGGTCCTGGAGAACTGAACCGGGATCCTCTGGCTTTGCAGGCAAACTCCTTAACCACTAGGCTATCTCTCCAGCCCCCCCCACCTCTCATTCTTTATATTCTTTACTTGGTTAACCTGAGGATAGATAAACGTTTTTCTTCCCCTTTGGAACATGAACATAGCCAGACTTTCTCATGGACTTTAACTGAATTCCATCTGAATGAAAGTGCCGATGTTGAGTAGGGTGTCACCGTGGTTTTCATGGAGGGTGGGGTGCAGACAGTGGCTGCTGGAAACGGAGGGGCTTCTCCCCACCCTCAGCACCTCCGCCCTTGCAGACATTTTAAACTGAAGTCCCACTAGTTTGAAATGTTTCAGATGTCCCAGTTGTTCCTGTCACTCATCAACAACCTTGACACGCTTCTGCTATCGGATGGGGGCGGGCGAAGGGGGTGAATTGTGCTATGATTTCCTGGGCACCTCGATCCGTGGTTGAAGTTCGCAGAGGAGGTGGTGCTGGTCTGGTCGGGAGCCAGGCCCTGGACTTTATCCTGTTCTTTCTTCCTTCCTTTTTTTCTTTTCCTGTAGCAAAAGTGAAAAGTCTATAAACTATAAAAACTTCCATTTAAAAATAAATAGAGCTGGGCGTGGAGGAGCATGCCTTTAATCTCACCCAGTGTTTGGGAGGCTGAGGTAGGAGGATCAAAGTGAGTCTGAGGCCAGCCTAGGACTACAGAGTGAGTTCCGGGTCAGTCTGGGCTAGAGTGAGACCTTTCCTTGAAAAAAAAAAAAACAAACTACATAAGTAGAAATACTAATTTTCTTATATTCTTTCTAATAATCTACTGTATGTAGACAGAGGTGTGATCCTCACCTCTTCTGTGAAAAATTTTAAGTTGAATTTCCTACAACCTGAAGATTTTATATTGGGAAACTTATACCTATAAGAATAGTCCACACATAGTTATTTTGCAGAAATGCAGAGGAAAGATCGAGATGCACTTTTCAGATCAGAACCTGGCAGGAAGTATATGATTAAGTAAACGAGATTCAGCAGGCAAGCTCAGGGCACCTTGGCTGCGCTAGGAGCCTTCATTTCACTCCCACATGGGATCCCAGACTGCCCTTCCCCACATCACCCTGGTGCAAGGCTCCCGCCTCTGCAAACCCGACTTTCTCATTCCTCATTAGTGACTGCGCCATTGTTCTCTGCCCTGACCCAACTTTATTGCCCCCTACTTAGAGCTGGACTTTATTCCCTCGTGGTTCTTATTTAATTTAATTTATTTATTCATTGATTTTTTTCAAGGTAGGGTCTCACGCTAGCCCAGGCTGACGTGGAATTCACTATGTAGTCTCAGGGTGGCCTTGAACTCATGGCGATCTTCCTACCTCTGCCTCCCGAGTGCTGGGATTAAAGGCATGCGCCACCACGCTGGGCTCCTCGTAGATTGTATTAAAGCCCCAACTGATTCTTGGGCTGCTGGGGTTTAGGAGTTCTCTCCACTAGTGATCTCTCACTCCCTTGACCTTCCCTACAGCTAGGTAGCCCAGGTGAACAGTCAGAAAATGTCTGTGTGCTCACATCTTTCTGCCCATCCACCTTGTTTTTTCTTATGTTGCTTGTTTTATTAATTTATTTGAGAGTGACAGACAGAGAGAGCAAGAGGGAGGAAGAGAGAAAGAGAGAGAGAGAGAGAGAGAGAGAGAGAGAGAGAATGAGAACACCAGGGCCTCCAGCCACTGCAAACGAACTCCAGACGTGTGCGCCCCCTTGTGCATCTGGCTAACGTGGGTCCTGGGGAACCGAGCCTCGAACCAGGGTCCTTAGGCTTCACAGGCAAGCACTTAACCACTAAGCCACCTTCCCTCTGCCCCCACCCTTCCAAAGCAGCACAGCTCTCCTTTGCCCCTATCTCCGAAGGCCCTGCTCAGCCTTGTCTGACAGCTGCTCCTTGGTTGGCCCGCACACACTAGAGAGTTTCCCCTGTGCATTTGCTCCCCCGTGGGGCACTGCACTCCTGCAGTCTGCTCTTTCTTAGTTGCCTCCACTGATTTCATCTCTGCCATACTGTTCGGTCAGAAGGCAAGGAAAGGGCTGGAGAGATGGCTTAGTGGTTAAGGTGCTTGCCTTCGAAGCCTAAGGACCCGGATTCATTCGATTCTCCAGGTCCCACGTTAGCCAGATGCACACCGTGGCGCACCCGTCTGGAGTTTGTTTGCGGTGGCTGGAGGCCCTGGCGCGCCCATTCTCTCTCTGTCTGTTGTTATTGTTTGTTTGTTTTTCAAGGTAGGGTTTCACTCTCTAGTCCAGGCTGACCTAGGGTTCACTTTGAAGTCGCAGGGTGGCCTCAAACTCAAGCAGTCCTCCTACCTCTGCCTCCCAAGTGCTGGGATTAAAGGCATGCGCCACCACGCTTATGATACCTATCTTTTAAGTACAAGAAAACAATTTTTTGTTTGTGTGTGCGTTGTTTTTCTAACACTAGGGACGGATACTAGGCAAGCAATCTACTGCTAGCCTATTTCCCCCGTTCAGGAGAACATTTCTGAGTTTCTCTCCTTGTCCTCCTGCTGGAGAATGGGGGGGGGGGCCCTCATTCTCCATGCTCTGTGCACACAGGCCATGCAGGGCCCGGGACATCTCTGCGCGATCTTAGCTCAGTGCGGTGACAGGCTGTACTCAGGAACTGTTCCTTGTCTGCGAATCAGTGTACACCCCGCAGGAATAGTCCACTGTCGTTTCTTCCGTGTACATGCAGAGGAAGGTTTGATTGGCAGCTTTCAGATTAGAAACAGGCAGGGGTTTCCCAGACAGATGAGCTTTCCTCCTACTTCAGCCCCTGGCAGCCATTTTTGACATTTTTATGGACTCCAAGAGAGCTTTGGTAGTGGATCAATATGCTGCTTAGGACTAGGAAGTCTAGGTTTGGGGGCGCTGGCTAATATTTATAGTTATTGTGTGGGGGTGTCATCTGCCCTGTGCCTGGAGACTTTACAACCCATGAGAAGTCCAGTAACCCCAGACTCAGTGGAGAAGAAGCAGTTTCTGGAATTGTGGGAAGCTGAGCTGTGAGCCCAGCCTCTCCTGAGGGAAGAAAGGCTTCTTTGTCCTGCTGACCTGATGGCTGGGGGAGGCTGGCTTGTGGAGGCACACGGAGGCAGCTTCCCTGGCTCGGGGCAGCCACCAAGAGTGGCGAGGGTGACATGAGTAATGCCATTTCCAGTTTATCTGCCGAACATCTGTCACCACCCTGCATTTGTTGGGGGGCATCGAGGGATTGTGGGAAGATGGGAGAACGCTGAACCTGTTGTGAGTTCTTGGACACTGGACTTTGTGATTTCTTAACAGTCAGGGACTTTCTTCTTAGTTGGAAGTGGCATCATGCCCAACTTGTCAAGAACCCTGTTGCAGAAGCCCAGCAATTCACAGAGATAGAGAGACCCTCAAGAGCTGAGGGAATGGATGGGGGGGGGGGGCACAAGTGAGAAGGAAGCTTCCCTTTTCCCGTTTTCTATTCTGAATGGAAAGTAGACACACCCTCCCAGTTCATATGTTCCAAGTCTTAGCTGGATGTGTTAGTGCCTAGAGCTAAGACTTAGTGCATAGAGCAGTGGTCATGTTTCTAGAAGGTCATGGGGGTGGAGCTGCCCTGATGGGATTATTGACCTTACAGAAACCGAGACCAGAGTTCAGTGTTGTGTCTCCCTCTAGCCCCCCCCCCGCCCAGTTCCCCCAGAAACCTTTTACCAGGCATCAAGTCTTGTTTACCCTTTGATCCTCATAATTCCAGTCTCCTAAACTAGGGAAAATACTGTTAACATTTAAGCCATCCAGTCTCTTTTACTTATTTATATTTTTTAAGTTTTATTTATTCGAGAGAGTCAGAGAGAGAGAGAGAGAGAGAGAGAGAGAGAATGGGCATGCCAGGGCCTGTAGCCACTGCAGACGAACTCCACATACATGCGTCCCCTTGTGCATCTAGCTTATGTGGGTCCTGGGGAATCGAACCAGGGTCCTTTGGCTTTGCAGGCAAACGCCTTAACCACTAAGCCTTCCCTCCAGCCACAGTCTGGTTTTTTGTTGTTGTTATAGTAGCCCAAGCAAAACTACCTCCCCAGCCTGTTTTTTAAAAAAAATATTGTATGTACTTATTTGTAAGTAGAGATAGAGAGAATAAGCATGTCAGGGCCTCCAGTCGCTGTAAGTGAACTCCAGAAGTGTGCACCACATTGTGCATCTGGCTTTACATGGGTACTGGGGAGTCGAACCCAGGCTGTTAGGCTTTAGAGACAAGTGCCTTAACAGCTGAGACATCTCTCCAGCCCCCTCCCCATGCTATCTTTTTTATTTTTTGACTTTGTGAGGTAGGGTCTCACTCTAGCCCAGGCTGACCTGGAACTCACTGTGAGTCTCAGGGTGGCCTTGAACTCATGGCGATCCTCCTACCTCTGCCTTCCGAGTGCTGGGATTAAAGGTGTGCGCCACCACTACCCGGCCATCCTTTCTTTTAATACAAAATACATTCTAGTTTTACAAAGCTAATAAATAGATCCAATCATTCTATGGGAAATTTTTTTGTTTTGTTTTGTTTTGTTTTTGTTTTTGTTTATTGAGGTAGGGTCTTGCTCTAGCCTAGGCTGACCTGGAATTCACTATGTAGTCTCAGGGTGGCCTTGAACTCATGGCGATCCTCCTACCTCTGCCTCCCGAGTGCTAGGATTAAAGGCGTGTATCACCATGCCCTGCTGGAAGTTTTTTTTTCTTTTTATATTTTTATTTATTTATGAGAGGGAGAGAGAAGAGCACAGGCCTGCAAAGGAACTCCAGATGGATGCGCTAATTTGTATAAATAATTTTTTGTTCATTTTTATTTATTTATTTGAGAGTGACAGAGCAAGAAAGAGGCAGATAGAGAGAGAATGGGTACACCAGGGCCTCCAGCCACTGCAAACAAACTCCAGATGCATGCGCCCCCTTATACATCTGGCTAACGTGGCTCCTGGGGCATCGAGCCTCGAACCCGGGGTCCTTAGGCTTCACAGGCAAGCACTTAACCGCTAAGCCATCTCTCCAGCCTGGATGCGCTAATTTGTGCATCAGGCTTTATGTGGGTCCGGGGGATTCCAACCTAGTCCAGCAGGCTTCGCAAGCAAGTGCCTTTAACCACTGAGCCATCTCCCTACCCCTGGGGCAAGTTTTAAGTCAACGTTTATTGTCTTTCCTACAATCATAACTCCTTCACAGTAGTTGCCAAACATTTTGGGGTTTATTCTTCTAGATCTGCACCATCTAATAGGTAGTCAAGAGCCAGTCGGGAATTGAAATGTAAATTAATTAAAATGAAATGCAATTAAACATTATGTTCCTCCCTCACATTCGCCATGTTTCCAGTGCCCGCTAGCTAGGCATGGGACCCTTTCACTGCCGCACAACAGTCTATTGATCAGCAAGGGTCTGGATTGACTCCGTTCATATACAAGCATTAGCCACGTCGCTAGGGCACCATGTGCAGCGCACAGACGTGGGTCCCTTCCCTCACCGCACAACGTTCTGTCGAGCAGCATGGGTCTCGATGGATTCCATTCCTATATAAACATATACACACAGTTGGCATAACATCGTACATACTGCTCTGCAGTTTGTTGTTGCTTTTCACCTCACGAGGAAACTGTTAATTTAGTGTGATCCACATGCAGCATCATGCCAGGAAGAAGAAAAAACAAAACAAAACAAAACATTAAAACGTGCATAATCAAACATGGAATTTCCTTTTTAAACTATTTTAATTTCAGATTTCAGAGATAATTGCAACATCTCTTAATGCTCATTCCAACTCTGACTGAACAAATTATTTTTGGAATGAGTCCACTCGGCTTTGAGTGTGCGAAGGAAAGATGACTCAGAAGATGTACTTGGGCTCAACCCACTGCGCTTATCTAACTGCCGATCCACGCATACATGGTTCCTGGGGCTTCTCTGCTTGTATTGTTTTGTATCATTTTCTGCCTTCACATTAACCACTAGACACGTGTAGCTGCTCAATAAAATAAAAATTTATGGGGCTGGAGAGATGGCTTAGCGGTTAAGCGCTTGCCTGTGAAGCCTAAGGACCCCGGTTCGAGGCTCGATTCTTCAGGACCCCCGTTAGCCAGATGCACAAGGGGGCGCTCGCATCTGGTGTTCTTTTGCAGTGGCTGGAGGCCCTGGTGCACCCATTCTCTCCCTCTCCCTCTTTCTCTGTCACTCTCAAATAAATAAATAATAAACAAAAAAATTTAATGTTAAAAACTCAACTCCTCAGCTACACTGGCAGTTGGACGTTTGATCAGTGACTTTGATGTTGGCAGCAAGATGGAAAACCTTTTTGTACTTGCATAAGGCTTTTTTGAGGGGGAACAATGTGGCACTGGACCCTTGGTTCAGTCACATTCACATTTCCTCTGAAATTCAGTGACATTTCCACAGGTGAGAGAAGCTGGAATTGCATTCTCACGCCTTTCTCACTCTAGGTTTGGACTCAATATTGATTTTTTTTCCCCATATAGCTGTTCTTAACGCTTGTGGAAAAGTATATTGGTTACTTTCTCATTGCTGGGACGAAATAATCAGAAGCAGCCTAAGGAAGGAAAGGGTTTATTTTTGACTGACAGCCTTGAGGGAAAGTGTCCATTCTGGCTGGAAGGCATGGCAGGCTTGAGTAGGAAGCCTGTGTCACAGCCTCACATTAACAGGGAGGAAGCAGCGCCAAGAAGGTCTGGGCTCTTAACTCCTCAAAGCCCACCTCCCACGACACACTTTCTCCAGCAGGGCTCCACCTCCTAAAGGTTCTTCCCCAAACAGCGCCAACAGCTGGGGATTAAATATTCAAACACGAGAGTCTATGGGGGGGGAGGGACATTTCACTATAGGACATGCTGACTTAAGTTCTTGGAAATTAGACCAGAAAGATGAGATTGACAAGAAATGTTCGAGGTCTGGGGCACCCCGCTTCAGATTGTGTTTCAGGAAGATGAATGCCAGTGTTGATTGAGCTTGGGTTGAACAGTGATGCATGCCAGCCTAGTCAGCTCTCACCACCCACATGGAAATCTTCCGACGCATGGCAGAGCCCACGCTACCCTTTCTCCTCACACATCCCTGGTCTTGCAGCGACTCTTAGTGATGAAGAGGTGGGAAGTGTGGATGGTGTCAGGGTGCAGTCCTCCACTACCATATCTCTGTAGTTCCGCATCAGAACAGACTGCCCCAGTTAGGAAGAATGAAGTAATTTGTTTCTTTAAAATGGAATCCTAGAATTGAGCAACGTTGATTTTTTTTTTTTATTTTATTAAAGTAAATGGCTAGACTCCCCACTTTTTTGTTTTTCAGGCTACTTCCACGGAAATGAAAGTCTAGTTTGTTGTGGAATTTTAAGTTGGGGCTTACTAAGTGCCAGGGTAAATCTCACAAAATGTGACCACCACAATGGCACAGTCATTCAGGGAGGAGAACCTTACACACCTGACAGACGAGGCCATTGTAGGTTGGCAGGGCTGGCTGTCCCTCAGTATTCATATTCCATGTCCCCTTCTTTCGGTCGAAAAGGATGGGTGGGGGAAGTGACAGTATCTCACTTCTTCCTCTGGGGCAGAGGTAGATTATCACATGATTCCTTCCAGAACTTGCTTTAAAGAGACAGTATTCATGCCTGCTTTGTCTTTTTGGTTTTGTGAGGTAGGGTCTCACTCTAGCCCAGGCTGACCTGGAATTCACTATGGAGTCTTGGGGTGGCCTCGAACTCATGGCGATCCTCCTACCTCTGCCTTCTGAGTGCTGGGATCAAAGGCGTGCGCCACCACGCCTGGCTCTGATTTGTCCTTTTTTCAGCACCTTTTCTGCTCTGCCTGGAATGTGGATACCCTTGTCTTTTAGCCTGTGACACCAAGTCACACGGGTTAGAGCAAACAAACAAGAGTGTCCTCATCAGCCTTCCTGGATTAATCCATGGGGGGAAAATAAAACCTCAAAACTGATGATATTTTGAGTTTCCTGTCCCTCTCAGCCAAACATAATTCTGACTTAAATTTAAAGTTCCAATTTGCAGGGCAGATTGAGCTCTATGTTACTTAAAACTTGTAATAGTTCTGTGAGCTAGACATTCATTCCCCTTTCTCATTTAATGGATTCAGGCACCGAGGTTAGAGAATACTAGGTAACTTGTCTCCACCTTGCCCAGGTGGACCAGAATTTGAATCCAGGCCTGATTTTTAGGGTTATCATCCTTAGCCTAATAGTTACTAGGAACCCTAAGATGGGCCTCTGGCCCGTGGGGTTTATAACGTTCACATTTGGCGGAGTCCCAGCTTTGTGGATTTTGTTTTTCTTTTAAAGAGAGACGTTGGGTTTTTCAGAGAAATTCACTTGTGGCTTTTTGAAAGTGACAAAACATGTTAACTGTATTTTTAGTCAATGATATTTATCAGAAAAACTTTGGCCTCGATTTCAAAGAAAGCTGTGTGGTTCCTCCAGTTCCTAGTCCTTACTTAATTGTAATTTGATAATTTAGGACATTTCTGTGAAAAGAGTAGCTCGAGGAGAGACGTGCGGGCCCATTTTCTTTTAGTTCAGTTTCTGCGTAAAAGAAATTTGGGATTTTTAAAAAGACTTCTCCAGACGAACAGCGCAACAACTACAGAACCTTCTCCATATCTGCTGCTTGGTAACGTAGAGACCCAGAGCTGCCGAAATGATGTTACAAATTACTCAGTGTGCCTCGTGGGTGTAATTGGTGCAGCCAGCAAGTTCTGTAAAATGTAGGCTCCGGAGAGCAGAGAGCTGTCATGGCTGTCGCCGTGCTGTGGGAGGTGGGAGAGTGGGGGAAGAGTGTGGCAGCTGATGCGTGGAGGGCAGGTGGGCCCAGCAGGTTTGGGGTGCACAGTCAACTCGTTGGCAGCAGAAGCTGCCATGGAGAGAGGGATCTTGATCTGCAGCCAAGTCTCCTTCTGGTGGTGCCCAGGTGACCCTTCCAAGTCCATTCATGTCTGAGTGGAGCTCTTAATTGGCTAGCAGAGCAACCTTCAATGTATCCCCAGGGGTGTTGGACCTGCAGGATCTGCAGTGTTGAAGAAAAATCCTGTGGCAAGTAACTTGGGAGAGAGTGGTTGTATCTGGAAATTCACAGTGCACCCATAGCACTTTGAAGCTCTGTGATATTGAGAAATAGACTTAACTTTCATCTGAGTTTTGAAACTTACTTGAAAATAGAAATTGAATCTTTTTTTTTTTTAAAAAAAAAAAAAACAAACTTGCTGTTGAGGTGACACACACCTGTAATCCCATCACTTGGGAGGCAGAGGCAGGAGGATCGACGAGTTCAAGATCAGCCTGAGCCACACGGCAAGACCCTGTCTCCAAACAAACCAGGGCTGTAGAGATGACTCGGTGGTTAAAGGTGCTTGCTTGCAAATGCCTGCCAACTTGGGATTGATACCCTAGGACCCATGTAAAGCCAGATGCACAAAGCAGTGCATGCATCTAGAATTTGCAGAGGGCCAGAGGACCTTGTGTACCCATTCTCTCTCCCTGTAGCCCCCCCCCCCCAATCTTTTCTCAAATATCTCAAATAAATAAATTAATTAAATAAAGCCAGGTGTGGTGGTACACACCTTTGATCCCAGCACTTGGAAGGCAGAGGTAGGAGGATCGCTGTGAGTTCAAGGCCACCCTGAGACTAGTGTGAATTCCAGGTCAGCCTGGTAAGTTAGAGTAAGACCCTACCTTGAACCCCCCCCCAAATAAATAAAATAATAAACAACGAATACCCTTAAGGACCCTATGGAACAATATTAATTACTTCTCAGTGATGTGACGAAAGACCTAACAGCATTTAGTTTGGCTCATGGTTTGAAGGGATGCAGTCCATCGTGGGGGGGAGGGTAGCTGGTGACAGCTGGCACAGGCAGAGGGAGAGTGAGCTGCTAGCTCACATTTGGGCACTGCAGGAAGTAGGCGGAACAGGATGTGGAGCTATAAATCTCAAGGTCCAATCCCAGAGAGACTTTCTTCCTTCAGTTAGGTTAGGCCCCAGTTCCCAAAGGTTCCACAAACTTCCAAGAGGAGGATGAAGTTTTCAAACCCAAGCGCCTGTAAGGGACATTTTATATCTAAGCCACGACAGGAGCCACTTTATTGAGTCTTCTAACAGACCATTAATAGTGGGCTTGGAAATTGCTGGTTAAGCAGATTGACTGCCTGGGCTTTGATTTGAATCAACTAGCAAGGGGCTTCTTTTGGGGCCCTACTTACTTGGATGCTAATCCATTTCCTCTTAAGCCAGTGTACTCTGCATATGTGTATTTCACAGCAGCAAAACTTTTTTTAACCCTTGAAACACCCTTAGAAATCATGCGCTTTCACCTCTTCATTTGCCAGTCGGAGGAAATAAAACTTAAGAGAGGTTAAATAAGATCCTTGCTGACGAAACAGCCAGTAAGCAAGGATGCCGGCCCCAAGACCTTGTAATGGGCCATGGGTAGTTCTTGACTTTCGAGACTTTTCTTGGTGCTGTCTCCAGACTGGGATAGGATGAGAGCAAAAGTGTTAGTTTCTTCCCATCTTTGAAATTTGACAAAATGAGCAAAAGATTGGCGTGCCCAAGTCATACCTGGGGCTTAAGGAACGGTTACTACCACAAAGGAGAGCGTGAGCCCACGTCAGGGCAAGAGAGAGCAGAAAGTGATTTAGAGTGGTTGTCCTAAGCAACGGGCACATGAATAACCAGGCACTATTTCTTTATTGGAGTCTTACTTTATTAGAGCCTAGCTGACTTAAGCCCTTTGGTCATCATTGGTTACAAGAGGTGCTACTTGTTTTGATTTTCAGGGAGTTATGGGTTTGAAAGGGTGGAACTTTCGATAAGAGAGGTGTTGAGATCATTAAGGGCCAAATTATTTCACTTTAGCTTAGAATTCCCTTCCTTCATGGAGAGGTTAGTCAACCCAAGCTCATGAGTTGGTAAGTGAAATTTTTGTTGTTGTGAGAGGATCTCTCTCTTTTTCTCTCTTTTGTTTTATTTTGTTTGCTGTCAGAGTATCATCTAAATGAGTTCATCTTGGGTATTTTTAAAAATATTTTTTTGGTTATTTTTATTTATTTATTTGAGAGCTACAGGCATAGTGAGAAAGAGGCAGATAGAGAGAGAGAAAGAATGGGTGCGTCAGGGCCTCCAGCCACTGCAAACAAACTCCAGATGCGTGCGCCCCCTTGTGCATCTGGCTAACGTGGGTCCCGGGGAATCGAGCCTCAAACCAGGGTCCTTAGACTTCACAGGCAAGTGCTTAACCACTAAGCCAACTCTCCAGCCCCATCTTGGGTATTTTGCTTAATTGTTTCTGAAAGTCTGTCCAGTCTTCCAATGACCGGGGCTTATTGGCCTGTTATAAACAAAGCTTTCTGTGGACATGTCTGCCTTGAAAGTTGCTCCACATCTGAGCTCATAACAAGTCTTCTTTCTCATCATCTGGATGAAGTAAAATATCCCAAGGCCATAGCACTGCCCCCTCTTATTAAGTGAGGAAAATTCCTACCACAATAACCTCAGGGACACCAATTTCCAAAGCATAATCATGCCTGCTGCAGGCTCTCAAGTCCCCCTGAGCTGTAAAGAGAGGACTTGAAGCCAGGCCTGGTGGTGCATATCTGTAATCCTAGTACTCAGTACGCCTAGGCAGGAGGATTGAAAATTGGAGACCAGCCTGGCCTATATAGTGAGACCCTGTGTCAAAACCACCAAACTAGGCCAAGAGAACGAGATTTGACAACTAGCCAATACCAGTCAATGGCTGTTAAGACTCTGAGTCAGTTTCAATGAGGTTAAACACGCAAAGATGGAAGCCGTCCTCTTGGCTGTGAACCTGAGGGGCTTTGAACCAGAGTGATAAACGTTTGCTGTAACTGTTTGCTCATCTGTGCCCCTGGAGAAATACATGAGGCCACTGCTCTAGAGGGTTCCTTGGGAGACAGAAACTTCTCTGGGTTTTGTCAAGTAAATTTTTTTTTTTTTTTTTTTTTTGGTTACAAGTTATTTTTTATGTAGTGTGAGGGAGGATTTTGTAATTCGAAGAGGAAAAAAAAGGTTTTCTTTCCTTGTATTTTTTTTTTTATTTGTCATTTTTATTTGGGGGGTTAGAGTTGAGATTTAACGTCTAATAAAACAGGAATGAACAGCTGTGCGGTACTTGCCACGTGGCAAGGCCCTCCGCCACATACGCGTCCTGTGCTGGGCCATTTAACCCTCACCACAGCCCTGGTGTTTATTGTGACTGTGCATGTAGAGAACACACTCTCCGCATCATCTCCCCCTGTTACCTCCTCTTGTCTCTCCCCCTCCATCTCCTTTACACTGAACCCCTTCTAACGAGTCTCTTTTTTTCCTTTGATGTTACTTTCTTCTTCTCTTCCTCCTCCTTTTCTTTCTTCTCCTTCCCTTCCTCTTTTTTCTACTTTGTCCTCCTCCTCCTCTTTCTTATCTTCCTTCTTCTCTGTCTTCTTCCTCTTTCTCCTTTTCTTCCTCCTTCCCTTTGTCTTCCTCCTCCTCTTTTTTTTTTTTTCTTTTGCCTTCCTCTATCATCTATCACAGAAGGTTGATGGGCTCCGATATTACTGTGCAGGTGACAGCAGCTGCTTCAAGGGCCTGAATGCAGCAAGCACTCCTTCCCATCCTCTGGCTCTTACATTTTTGTCTGCTCCCCCCCCCCCCCGCTCCCCGTTCCACAATGTTCCCTGAGCCTTGGAGGAGGTGATATAAATACCTCAGCGCTGAGCACTCAACAGTCATTTATGCCCAGCGCATTGACAAGTTTTGAGTCACCACCAGCTGCAAAAAAGAAGCTTCTCTGACCAGAGGCGAGAGCGGCACCAATCTATGGGCATAGACGTACATATTTAGAGGGTAATTTGATGGGTTCAACGTAACCATTTAGCCAAACAGCAGTGGTAGCTTTCTGTCGAGGTTATATGACCTTCCCGACCACAGGCTTTTGACTAGGTTTTCAGTTCTAGGCATGCGTTCCATCCATGGAGTGGGCCTCAAATCCAGTCAGAGAGCAGGTGGGTACCCCATAGTCGCCAGGCACCGTTGCACCAGTGAGCACATCTTGCCTGGCTGGCAGTTTGTGTAGTTTGCAGGGTCCACTGCTAGGTGAGATCGTTGATGACTCCCCACCCCCCAAACAGGCTCCTTAGCACTTCTTAACATCATGAGGGCTACTCGGCGAGAAGGAAGCTTCCAGCTCAGTCCTAGCGTGAGGCATATGGAATGTCCAGCACTATGATCTTACCATCTAGATGTGGTGGGCAACCAAGAGCATTGGCAATAGACAGTTACTGGGTTTTTGTAAAAAATATTTTATTCATTTATTTGACGAGCGAGAGAGAGAGAGAGGGAGGGAGGGAGGGAGGGAGGGAATGGGCGTGCCAGGGCCTCCAGCCACTGCAAACGAACTCCAGACCTGTGCATCCCCTTGAGCATCTGGCTAACGTGGGTCATGGAGAGCCGAACCGGGATCCTTTGGCTTTGCAGGCAAACTGCTAAACCATCTGTCCAGCCCTGACAGTTATTGTTTTGGAAGCCTTGGCGGGGACGGGGGTGTGTGCTCCTTGACAGCTCACTGGGAGGTATCCCACTCCCGATGATTGGATTTTCCTATAACTACTTGTAGCATCTGGGAACAACATTATTTACCCACTCAGGGTCTCCTGGTCACATTTGTAGTTACATAAATTTAGCTAACAAAGATATGGTTTCCGTACAGCTTTTTATATGTTTTAGGTTAATCCTCAGACCCCCTCCTGTCCTCAGCCCCCCGCCCCCATATCCACCTCTCCACCATTCTACTATCTCCTCCTCTTAAGACCTTCTACTGCCCCCTTTCATCACCATCACCCAACCGTCTCCTTTCTAGGTTCCTAGCCTCTGCTGACTTACTCCTGCTTACATGCAAATCTAAATATTTGAAGCTGGGCTCCGCATATGAGAGATTCTGTGATTTCTCTATATATTTACTTTGCTTCTAACTATTCATTCTGCTGCTGCGGGCTGGAGCTGGAGGCAGAGGGCACACGACGCTGCTCTGCTGCACGGAGTTTTCTCGCACACTGATGATGTTGGGGAGCCCAAGCCGCGCTCTGAGGCATCCTGGAGAACTGTGACCACACAGGACCTATGGTGAAACTCCCGTTCATCTTGTCCCCTGCCAGACAAACCCCTCTGTGTGCACAGCCTGTGAACCCCTGAGGACCCCCTCAACAGGCCTGACAGGCAGCTTCAGTTACCGTCCTGTATTAGTAAGGTGACAGAGATTCAGAAACTGAAGATTCAGAGGCTTAGAGGATTTGCCACAGTTAGGACATCACTGGCCTTCACTGGTCTGCAGCGACTTTGTGCCTGAAACAGAGCAAGTGACTCTTTGTAGAACAAGACGCAGGAACCAGTTACTCGGGGAAGAATCATCTCCCTGGGTCCACACTGTTACTTCAGGAGAATGTGAGGCAGAATCGACAGGCTGGTTCCTTCACAAGTTCTTTCCCCTCTCCCTTCCTTCCTTCCATCCTTCCTTCCTCCCTCCCTCCCTCCCTTCCTTCTTTCCTTCCTTCCTTCCTTCCTCCCTCCCTCCCTTTACACAGCATCACCAGATTTGGAGTCAGAGTTTCTCTGGTGCAGGGTTATGATCTCCGTGTGTCGTTTGGGACCTCCTGTTCAGTAGTGCTCGTTGAGTTTGAAGAGGGAAATTGGTGATATTGCACACTCTAACAGGAACACAGCTTGGTTAGGTCTCTGTGGGCCACGTAGAAGAAAGTATTTGTTGACTTTAGAAGTATCTGGTGGTGGTCATTAAAGTTGGAGGCATTGAGCACCTGTGGGGGCCAGCCATGCCCACCCTGCGTAGCTTGTATTTAGCTAAAAGGGTCTGGAGGCAGCATAGTAATCCAAGGATCCCTAATCAAAAATCAGACAGGCCTATGATAAACAGTGCTGAGCACTTATATGAAGAGCTGAAAGACTAGTGGAGTATCTGAGAGTAAGGTGAGGAACCTCACTAGATTCTGTTTCCGGTGAGCGATACCAGACTGAGGCTGTATAGTTACGGTTAATACTATATTTCAAAGTATAAAAATGGGGCTTCAGAAATAGCTTAGTGGTTAAGGCATTTGCCTGTGCAGCCAAAGGACCCAGGCTCGATTTCCCCAGGACCCACGTAAGCCAGTTGCACAAGGGGCGCACGCATCTGGAGTTTGTTTGCACAGTGGCTGGAGGCCCTGGCATGCCCATTCTCTCTCTCTCTCTCTCTCTCTCTCTCTCTTTCTGACTGCAAATACATAAATTAAAAACTAAAACAAGTAAATAAAAAAAAGAATTTAAAAAAAATAAAGTATAAAAATGTTTCAACAGGTGCATGGCTAGGCAGCTAAGCACTCAACAGTGGACGTGGATGATAGCACCCCAATTTAATGTGATAGAGACAGAGATAAGGCAAGAATAGAGTGCTACCCATGGCATTGGCAAATGCAACATTCAAGAAAGTGGCTTGACCCCATGTTCATGCATGTGAGATTGACCAGGATGACTTATTTGTAAGTTGTCCCTAGAGCTGATGTTGTCTCCGAATCTGTTTCCGTTTATTGAACAAGGGTTTTGTTTGTGACGCTGTGCTGGGAATACCAAGCTGGAAAGGTCTTCAGAGAGCAGGGTGTCTCTCGTTTCGAGTCGACAGCTCTGAAGTTGCAGGGTTGAAGATTCCAGGTTCCTGGTGGTAGGACTGGCTCTGAAAACCAGGTCTTATGCTGAGGGGATGGCGTAGCAGTTAAGGCACTTGCCTGCAAAGCCTAAGGATCCAGGTTCAATTCCTCAGGACCCACAAAAGTCAGGTGCACAGAGCAGCACATGCATCTGGAATTTGTTTGCAGCCGCTGAAGGCCCTGGCATGCCCATTGTCTCTATATCTGCCCCTCTCTCTCACTCTCTCAAATAAAAAGAAAGGTTTTTTTTTTTCTTTTTTTAAATCAGGTCTTAAACCGGGTGTGGTGGCACACGCCTTTAATCCCAGCACTCGGGAGGCAGAGGTAGGAGGATCACTGTAAGTTCGAGGCCACCCTGAGATTACATAGTGAATTCCAGGTCAGCCTGAGCTAGATTGAGACCCTACCTCAAAAAAAAAAAAAAAAAAAAAAAAAAAAAAATCAGGTCTTGCCAGGCATGGTAGTGCACTTCTTTTTTTTTTTTTTTTTTTTTTTGACAGAAAGAGAATGGGCATGCCAGTGCTTCCAGCCACTGCATACGAACTCCAGACACACATGCTCCCTTGTGCAGCTGGCTAGTGTGGGTCCTGAGGAATAGAATCTGGGTCCTTTGGCTTTGCAGGCGAATGCCTCAACTGCTAAGCCATCCCTCCAGGCCATTGTGGTTCACGCTTTTGATCCCAGCACTCTGGAGGCTGAGGTAGGAGGATTACTATGAGTTTGGAAAGACCAGCTGGGAGCTACAAAATGAGAACCAGGTCAGCCTGGGCTGGAGTGAAACACTACCTTTGGGGGGGGCAAAACCCAAAAAATCAGATCTTATTCTCCTCTTTTGTCCTTTCTCATTTTGCCAGTAGATGGCGTCTTGCTTTCTCTTCTCTCCTGCTGACTTTTATCTTCATTGCTTCTCTCCCCGCATACCCTTGGGAAACATTTGTCACAAGGATGGATGCTGTTATTAAAAAAAAGAAAAGAAAAGAAGAGTCTCGCTGTGACAAGTTGTCTTTTCAAAAGGACAAGAAGAAAAGGAGAAAACAGGTTTCCATTGCTTCAGGCTTTATTACAACCAGTACATTTTCTCTGGTAACATATTTGTTAGGGAAACATTTTCCTTTGGAAATGGATTTGATATTTTATTGTGAGGTTAAGCTTGTCTTTACATTTTCATTCATGCTGGTCCCTTTTTTTTTTTTTGAGGCAAACCCAACAGACTAGCCTTTTTTTAAAAAATTTTTTAAAAATATTTTTTTTATTTATTTATTTGAGAGCGACAGACACAGAGAGAAAGACAGATAGAGGGGGGGAGAGAGAGAATGGGCGCGCCAGGGCTTCCAGCCTCTGCAAACGAACTCCAGACGCGTGCGCCCCCTTGTGCATCTGGCTAACGTGGGACCTGGGGAACTGAGCCTCGAACCGGGGTCCTTAGGCTTCACAGGCAAGTGCTTAACCGCTAAGCCATCTCTCCAGCCCAAGACTAGCCTTTTTTTAAAAAAAAAATTATTTTTATTCATTTATTTGAGAGTGACAGAGAGAGAAAGAGGCAGATAGAGAGAGAGAATGGATGTGCCAGGGCTTCCAGCCACTGCAAACAAACTCCAGATGAGTGCACCCCCTTATGCATCTGGCTAATGTGGGACCTGAGCCTCGAACCGGGGTCCTTAGGCTTCATAGGCAAGCGCTTAACCGCTAAGCCATCTCTCCAGCCCTAGTCTTTTTTTTTTTTAAGCATGCGCGTGCGCACGAGAGAGAATTGGCATGCCAGGGCCTCCAGACCCTGTACTTGAACTCCAGACATGTGCTCCACCTTGCACACTTGCATCACTTTGTGTATCTGGCTTATGTGGGATCTGAAGAGCCAAACATGAGTCCCTAGGCTTTGCAGGGAAGCGCCTTAACTACTGAGCCATCTCTCCAGCCTCATTCATGCTGTTTGCATGTAGAGAGCTCCTCTTTTCTATTTTACATGGATAGATACCTTTGGTTCCTTTTGAATTTTAAATATGAATTTATTTTTTTTAAATCCCTTTGCCTACTCAAAAAGATTACAATCAATTTGTTTTTGATGGGGAAGTAAAGCTGATAAGAGTGATTGGGGCCAGTCACTGGAAATACGAAGTATGCGTAAGGATTCACAACAGGACAGTGTATCTGTGCAGTGTAACGAAGATGGTTAAAAAACAGTAGAGGGTTTTAATTAACATATATTTTGAAAAGACTGCATGAGAATACATGCTCCAAGTTCCACCCTTCTTTCCCTGTTTTCCCATCCTTCTTCAGTCAGTAAACATTGAACGTTTCTAGAACGAGTCGTGCCTAAAATCAGGCACTTGAAATTGTCTTTGGGATTAAAGATCCAGACCTTACTGAATGTGATTTATTAGCCTGCTTTAGGGAGATTGCCAGGGTACCAACTGTCTTAATTTTCAACATACTGTAACCTCTCACCTCTGTTCAAATTCAGGGGCAGCTCAGTCTTCGCCACGATTATCTTAATTTTACTCCCCACACCTTGCCACTCCTCTCCTTTCCAAAAGAGATCTCATTTCCCTCCGTATCTCCAGCATTTGTATACGCTCTCCCTTGGACCAGTCACTCTGTACTTTGCAGTATAATCATTTGTATTATAGTCATGGAGCTAAAGGCATCACAGTTCCTGCCAATTCTCATCACAGTACCTTGCATAGGTAGGCTCTCCACTAAACACTTACTGATGACTGCTAAGTGCATTGGCTTTTAAACCAGTCAGACCTGGGTTTGAAGACCAGATCTGCTACTTGCCAGATAATGTGGTTTGGGCCACATGTTGACTTCTCTAGATTTATGCTTTGTAATCTGCAAAATGAGGATGGTCACGACCGTTTGACAGAAACTCTACAGAGATACAAAGCGGCTGTGTAGGTCAACTCACCCAGCAAAAGGTTAGCTATGTGTCTACATGACCTGCCAGGGCACACATGGCATGTGCCCCAGATGCCAGGCGCCAGAAGAAAGCTGCCACCACACAGGCCTTATCCTCATGCTACTTACAGAAGAAACAGATCTATGCAAAATAGAAAATGATGGAATTGCTAGAACTGTGGGCTCTTGGACTGTGGGAGCTGCTCTCAGAGAATACGCAGGGTGTGGTTTATGGAAGGTTTTAAATAAGCAAGACGTAGCAGTTGTACAGCAAGTAGAAGGATGGGTAAAGCTTAAATGGGTAGAGGTTAGGGGCACAAGAGGCAGAGGAGTCATTTTGGCGATACACTGTCTTTTCAGACACAGACTGAGTTAGAGACGGATATCCACTTTCTGACAAGCGTGCAAAGGGTCCGTGTGGGTGCTCAGATGGCCGCCTTCTTTTTAGGTTGAGTGTGGTAGCTGCCACTGTAGATGTTTGAAATGAGGGCATGGTTGGGCAGGAATTTTACAAAAAGTACAGCTTTGGGGCTGGAGAGATGGCTTAGCAGTTGAGTGCTTGCCTGTGATGCCTAAGGACCCAGGTTCGAGGCTTGATTTCCCCAGATGCGCAAGGGGGCGGCACGCGTCTGGAGTTCGTTTGCAGTGGCTGGCGGCCCTGGCGCGCCCATTGTCTCTCTGTCTGCCTCTTTCTGTCTCTCTCTCTTGCTCTCATAAATAAATAAGTAAACAAAAAAAAAGGTACAGCTTTGGTATCTGATAGCACTGTGGTGGTGTATTCCCCTTGGAGATGGAGAAGGGAGAATTAACATGGCAATCATCCCTAGAGATAATGCCAGGAAGGATCTCTCACTGCAATAGTGCAATAATCACTACAGGGAAGTTATGTAGTGTTTTTCTGGACACAGGGCTTTAATAGATAGGGAGGAGGAGAAGCAAGGAGGAGCCATACAAAAAATGCATAGAATGGGGCTGGAGAGATGGCTTAGCGGTTAAGCGCTTGCCTGTGAAGCCTAAGGACCCCGGTTCGAGGCTCGGTTCCCCAGGTCCCACGTTAGCCAGATGCACAAGGGGGCGCACGCGTCTGGAGTTCGTTTGCAGAGGCTGGAAGCCCTGGCGTGCCCATTCTCTCTCTCTCCTCCCCAGCCCCCCCGGTGCTCTCAAATAAATTAAAACAAATTTTAAAAACACATAGAATGCTTTGGACATCCTGGGTGTGGTGTATCATCCGTATTCAAGTGTGGACCTCTGTCTTCAGTGTATAAAGTTTGCGTCAGTGGCTGAAATTAATCGGTACAGAGATCTCCTGTTGACACTGGTGAATTAATAAGTGTTTGCGCAAGATTTCGATCGAGAGTCTTCACAGTGAGGGAAACGCTGAGCCCCACAGTCATCCATCAGGGTCCGTAAGTAAGGACCCCGGGTACCACAGCTTCCTGAGTTACCTTTGAAATGCCAAGAGTGATGGCTGTCTTTTCCACTCTGCCCTTTCCCCTGCCCCCGCCTAGCTCTGCTCCCTGAGGAAAACATGGGCAGCTGGAGGGGGCGCATCTCAGGGGTTGGGGTGCAGGAGAGGAGGATGTTCCCGGGTCTAGATGTGTACTGTGTACGGCAGATGTCAGGTTTCCACACGGTAGCATGTCGGGTCAAATTTGCATCCCACGACAGTCACGTCTTTGAAATTTGTGTGAACATGCCTTAGCCATGAAAGCTGGTTCCCTAGGTCAGTCATGCAGTTTTGTGACTTTTTTTTTTTTTTTTTTTGAGGTATTGTCTCAGTCTAGCTCAGACTGAACTGGCATTCACTATGGAGTCTCAGGGTGGCCTCAAACTCACGGTGATCCTCCTACCTCTGCCTCCCGAGTGCTGGGATTAAAGGCGTGCGCCACCACGCCTGGCTTCAGCTTTGTGATTTTGAAGGACTTTGATTTCCATAATACTCTGTAAAAAATATTTTATTTCTGTGTGTGTGTGTGTGTGTGTGTGTGTGTGTGTGTGTGTGTGTGTGTATGCATGCCAGGGTCTTTTGCCATTGCATATGAATGTCAGATGCTTTGCGACTTTTTGCATCTGGCTTTACATGGGTTTTGGGGAATTGAATCCAGGCCAGCGGACTTTGCAAGCAAGCACCTTAAACCACTGAGCCATCCCCTCGCCCCCACAATATTCTTTTGGGAGTTTTGTCTTATTCAACTATTTCAGAGCCATTTCTTTTTAAAAAATATTTATATTATAATATTAATATTATATTGCAACATATTAAATATATAATATATTAAATATATTACACACACACACACACACACCTGACAGAAAGAGAGAGAGAATGTGGAGGGGAGAATGTCAGGCCCTCTAGTTCCTGCAAATGAACTCCTGCAAAAGAACCGCTTTGTGCATTTGGCTTTACATGGGTACTGGGGAATCAAACTCAGAGCAAGCCAAGCCTTCAGGCCTTGCAAGCGACTTCAACTACTGAGCCATCTCTCAGCCCTCAGCTACTTCTTTATAGGGAAAACTTGGGTTTTCTTTTATCAGCAAGACTTGTTATTAGTACAACTACCCCTTATTCTTACTTACCAAAATTTTTTGAAGTATGACTTATCTTTTGTAGGCCAACATCAAAAAGCACATTAATATACTTAAGAATTCCTCAACATAACCATTGATTATTTCATGGAGAAGGGGGAAGGGTGATTGATAAGCTGAGAATGAGACAGAGTGTGGGCACACCAGGGCCTTCAGCCACTGCAAACAAATTCTAGATGCACGGGCCACTTTCTGCATCTGGCTTTAGATGGGTACTGGGAAATTGAGCCCAGGCCATCAGGCTTTGAAAGTAAGTACCTTTAACTACTGAGTACTCTCTGAACTCCTAATGTGAGATTTTATACATATACATATACATATACATATACATATACATATACATATACATATACATATACATATACACAATGAAGAAGCATGGCCATCTTGTGCGCATGTGTAAGGAGCGTGTTTGTGTCGCCTTGTGCGTCTGGCTCACGTGCTATCTGGAGAGTCGAACATAGGTCCTCGGGCTTCGCAGGCAAGTGCCTTAACCACTAAGCCATCTCTGGAGCCCTGAAGTTTATATATTAAAAAAAAAAAACAACATTATTTATTTGAGAGAGAGAAAGCAGTTTTAAAGTTTATCCATTTATTTACTTATTTTAGAGAGAGAGAGAGAGAGAGAATTGGCACACCAGGGCCTCGGCCACCGCAGTCGAGCTCCAGACCTTGCTTACTTGTGCCTCTGGCATATGTAGGACGTGGAGAGTGGAACCTGCGTCCTCAGGCTTGGCAGGCAAGTGCCTTAACAGCCAAGCCGTCTCTCCAGCCCTGCAATTTTATTTTATTTTATTTTTTTTAAATTGAGAACTTTATTATATTGGATATATTGCATATTGGTCATTTCGCATCATGTTATGCTCTTATATTCCCCTCGGCGGAGGACGCTTCTTCCCACGCGGTGGGTCTTAACCATCTTTCCGATCCCTTTTCCTCACTCTTCCTGAGCTTTGGAGGCTGTGTTCGAAGTCTCCTTTAGTGTTGAGCTCTCAGCAGGCTCTGATTTTCTGCTTTGTTGAATTTTTTTTTCTGTTTTTAAAATATTTTTATTTATTTATTTGAGAGCGACAGACAGAGAAGGAGGCAGATAGAGAGAAGGAGAGGTAATGGGAGTGCCAGGGCCTCCAGCCACTGCAAACGAATTAACGGCAGAGGAAGCTGGCTCCCTTTCACAGGTCCACTGGCAGAGAGAAAATGCCACCAGCAGCCCATAACCAAGCTCACTTCAGGAAGCCCAGGCAGAGCTCCAGCACTCTGCATATCTTTGTTAAAAAAAAATTATATTTATTTATTTATCTTAGAGAGAGAGAGCGAGAGAGAGAGTGACAGAGAGAGGGAATGGGCGTACCAGGGTCTCCAGTCACTGCAAACAAATTCCAGATACATGCGCCCCATTGTGCATCTGGCTAATGTGGGTCCTGGGGAATCAAACCTGGGTCCTTAGGCTTTGCAGGCAATCGCTTTAACTGCTAATACATCCCTCCAGCCTATGTTCTGCATATCTTTATTTTTCTTTTTTTAAAATTTTTATTAGCATTTTCCATGATTATAAAAAATATCCCATGTTCCCTCCCTACCCCCCCCCACACTTTCCCCTTTGAAATTCCATTCTCCATCATATTACCTCCTCATATCAATCATTGTACTTACATATATATAATATCAACCTATGAAGTACCCTCCTCCCTTCCTTTCTCTTCCCTTTATGTCTCCATGTTAACTTACTGGCCTCTGCTACTAAGTATTTTCCTTCTCATGCAGAAGCCCAATCATCTGTAGCTAGGATCCACATATGAGAGAGAACATGTGGCGCTTGGCTTTCTGGGCCTGGGTTACCTCACTTAGTATAATCCTTTCCAGGTCCATCCATTTTTCTGTAAATTTCATAACTTCATTTTTCTTTACCACTGAGTAAAAAATACCTTTACTTGAAGAAATCAAGAGAAATTTTGAAGTTTATATTTAAAAAAGTATTTTTATTAATTTATTTGAGAGAGAGAAAGAAAATGGGCAAACCAGGGTCTTTTGCACCTGTAAGCAAACTCCAGGTACATTTTCCATTTTGTGATGGGCTTTACTTGGATACCAGGGAATCAAATCTAGGCCATCGGGCTCCGCAAGCAAGTGCCTTTGTTTGCTGATCCTCCTCTCCAGCTCAAGTTTGTGTTTTGAAAGTTTACTTACATGCAGAGTCAGAACAATAAGAGAAATATTTATTTTGTGGTGAACCCAGAGTCTCATGCATGCTGGGCAAGTAAGTGTACCACTTAGCTACCCTCCACCAGCCTAAGAAATAAAGAACTTTAGGCTGGGCCTGATGGCGCACACCCTTAATCTCAGCACTCATGAGGCAGAGGTAGGAGGATCGCTGTGAGTTCTAGGTCAGCCTGGGACTACAGAGTGAATTCCAGGTCAGCCTAGGCTAGAGTGAGACTCTACCTTGGGGATAAAAAGAAAAAGAACTTTAGATCAGGTGCTATTAATTGTATGGTAGCTGAATCCACACCCACATCTGTGCTTACCAAAATTGTATACTTTGCTTTAAATGCATTTTAACTTCCTTAACTTTTTTTCTTTGGTTTTCCGAGGTAGGGCCTCACTCTAGCCCAGGCTAACCTGGAATTCACTATGTAGTCTCAGGGTGGCCTTGAACTCAAAAGAATCCTCCTACCTCTGCCACCTGATTGCTGGGATTAAAGGCATGTGCCACCACGCCCAGCTTAAAAAAATATTTTTTTTAGAGAGAGAGAGAAACAAATGACAGTGAGAAAGAGAGAGAGAGAGAGAATGAGAATAGCTGCACCAGGGCCTCTAACCACTGCAAACAAACTGCAGACACATGTGCCACCTTGTGTATCTGGCTTACGTGGGTCCTGAGAAACTGAACCTGGATCCTTAGGCTTCTCAGGCAAGCGCTTTAACCACTGAACCATCTTGCCAGCAAGTTCTGTGTTTTTCAATAGACTGTACTATTGAAAAGACCTCCCCACCCCCCCCCAAAAAAAAAACATTCTCTGCATCGGACTATTTAAACATGCCTGAAGTGTCTTTCAGTGTACGGTCAACCTGATTTCCTTTCAGAGTGAGACTTTCTGAGCTTGGCTGCCCCTTTGATAGCCTGTGTGCGTCATGGCTTTGCCCCGATCCCAGCCTCTGTAAGCATTATTCCACCCATTCATTCACCCGTCTGTTTGCCACATGGGGGATCCAGAGGACCTACTTAACCTGCCAGATCCTGGAGCCTCCCAGTTCCTCCCTCCCCGCACCCCCCCCTCATCAAACAAGTCAGAACTGGACAGGTGAACTGGAAACCACCTCAAGTTGTTATCGGTCCTCTGTATTTAAAAGATAACAAGGCAACTTCCCTTGCAACCCCCTAACCTCAAGCAGCACGCCCCTTCCAGAAGCTTCCAGAAGCTGTTACTCTCCTGCTGCTCCAGGATCAAAGCCTTGGCTAGAGCTGCTTCTGATCAGGCAGGGTGAGGGGATGGTGGGCTGAGCCTTGGGACTGGAGCCAGCTCTCCTCGATCACACAGCTTCTCAGACAGCAGGCCCCTTCAAGGTGGACGCTGCTGTCATGGCACACCTCTTAGGAACGTTGCTTACTGGGAAAGCAATTGCTGGACGTCCCGACTGGGATTTTACCATGTCGAGGTGCAAAACAGCAAGGCTCTGGGGAAGTAGAGTCCAGCGCAAAGGCAATGGGTACCAGGTACTGGCCAGCTGTGCCCCCCCACACACTGGGGGACTTAGTCTTTGACCTCTGCATGGGCCTGTGCTAGAGCCATAAATTGTGGTACTTGTGTGCCCACCCCAGAGGATGGCAAGGCTCAATTAAATCGGCATACAGACCTTTCGAATTGTGCCAGCCGCAGAGCAAGCATTTGTGTTAAAACGAGGATGGGAAGTTGGCTTCACAAGAGAGTGGTTAATTCCTTCTTTGCCTCCTCATATTCCCCACCCACCCTCCTGCCCCCTGGACCCAGAGTTGTTTGTTTTGTGAGGCTGTAACATTGTATTTGAATGTATGACCTTGAAAAATCCTGATTAAGTAGTTCTGAGCAAAGCTCTGATGCTGCAACATAATCAGGCCTCCCACACATACCTGCTTAGCCAAGAATTTGTTTGCCCCAGAACCCGTGGGTGGGCAGAATGGAAGCAGGCACACGCCCAGCTCCCATGTGAACTTGTTTCTGCTGGAGACCAGTCTGGAAGCTGTCCCTTCCTAGACTCCTGGGTACTTTTGTCTCTGTCTTTCGGTCCCTCCCTGCCTCCCTCCCTTCCTCCCTTCCTAGTCGGGATTGAATTTAGGCCCTTGGGCATGCTAGGAGAATGCCGTATCTGTAACTGAGCGATAACTCCAGCCCTTGGTTGATTCTTCCCATTTTAATTCTACGCTAACATTTTTATTGTTACTATATTTTTTTTTAATGCTTTTTCAGGCTGGGGAAATGGCTTGGTCGCTGAAGTGCTTGCCACACAAGCATGAGAGCCTGAGTTCAGATCCCAAAGCACCCGTGTACAAACCACCTATGGTGGCACACACCTGTAATCCCACAGCTGGCATCCCGGTCCCTGCTGCTCACCAGCCCGAATCCCTGTGGGTTCAGTGAGAGATCTGTCTCTAAATACACAGGTCTAGAACAATTGAGGACGTCCGATGGACCTGTCCACGTGCACATATGCATGCGTGCGTGCACACACACACATATACACACACACACACGTACCAAAAAGAAAAACAAAACAAAAAAAAAGCTTTTCTCTCATTTGTTCAGTGCTAGGGACTACTCCCCTCCCAGTTTGCTTTCAACAGCCCTGCACTTGTTTTTACTGTTGTGATGCTCCTTTGCAAACTTCTGCCCAGGAGAGCAATATGCAGTGTGTGCCTGGTGGTCTGCAGTGTGTTCCCTCTTGGTTCCCCGGGGGGTTCTTGGTCTGTGGCCAGACTCTCTGCCCCAGGGTACATCACAGACCCCACACCGGCCAGAGTCTCCACCCACGCCCTTCGTGGTCACTCAGGCTTCTTTCGACCCACCAGAGCAGGCGTGGACCAGGCCCCTCCTGTGGGCAGCATGGGGGCAGGGTGGGAAGCGGATTGTGCCACCTACAGAGCTTTCAGGGCCAAGCTGGGTTGCTGGATTATGCCTGTCCCAGGAATTGCCCAAAGGGGACAGGGGCAGAGTTGGGTTAGCATGTGGAGGCCTTTTGCCTTGTAGTTGGAATCACAGTGGATCTTCTCACAAAGAGGAGCCTTTTCCCTTACGGGATCAGGAGAAATTTTGGAAGCTTATTTCTCCTCTGTTTGTTCAAACCGCAGGGAGAGGAGCTGGCCGAATTGAAAATTAAAAAAATGATAATAATAATAAAAAGAGAGATTTTGTTTTGAAAGCTACATCAGGTCGAGAGGAGCTGCCGGACATCCTGTTCCTCGCTGTGCTTGCTGCTCCTGCCCTGGCCACGCATGCGTACCTCTGTGCTGGCATGTTTCAGTCTGAAGCAAGCCCATGCTTTTGGTCCGATCGTCCACGCCACTACTTCCCGTCGTTTTCAAACTGGGTGACGACAAGAAAACAGCGTGACAGATTCTGCATATGGCCAGTTGCTGCACTATTCATTCCGCCATTCGCGTTTTAGAAAGAAAAGTTCTACAGCGAGTTTAAGATTTGATTATGGGGCTGGAGAGATGGCTTAGCCGTTAAGGCGCTTGTCTGCAAAGTCGCAAGGACTCAGGTGTGACTTTCCAGGTCCACGTAAGCCAGACGCACGCACAGTGATGCAAACCAGGTTGCACATGCGCACAAGGCGGCTCCCGCATCTGGAGTTTGATTGCAGTGGCTGGAGTCCCTGGCGTGCCAGTTCTCTCACCCCCCCCCCCCCCCCCGCTCTCCTCTGTCTTTCGCATTAAAAGAAAAAGCCCAGTCTGTTGGTCTTGCCTCAAAAAAATTTTTTTGATTATAAATTGATGTTAGACCAGAAAACATCTGCTTAATACTTGTAAAATGAGCATCTTGAAGCTATTTTACAAAAAAAAAAAAAAAAAAAAAAAAGTTCTCCTGAGTGAGGTAAGTATCAGGGACTCCTTCTATCCTAACAGAGGAAGTTCACCTGCTTGGATTGGCAGTTCATATGGAGATGTATCTGCCACCCATGGTGCAGAGGCTGTAGCCTCTTTTGTTAAGCACTGCTCCATGCCAGCCTGGGTTGACTATTCTGCCACCCAGGACTATAGCCCAGAGACAAAAAAAAAAGGGGGGGGGGACTAGAGGAACCAGGTACAGCCCAGGAGGTGAACTTGTGGCTACAGGGAGGGAGAGGACAGGATGCCAGGATGTGTTTGGTACTGAGGTGGGCAGTCCAGACAGCAGTGGCATCACATATGTGGCATAGCATGCTTGTGGGAACCGTGGCCGCTGTGAGTTATGGAAATCCCGAATAGTAATTACTGTTCACAGCCATGGTTCCGCAGCTCCCAGGTTTATTCGCTGGAATGTCACATGGTTGAATAGTCCTGTCAGACTGAAAAGTCCTACATCAGAATGGCCCTTCACAGAAGCGACCACAGATGACATTCTTGTCCGGTTTTGAGAATTGCTTTTGGTAGCTTAGAAAAACAGATAAAGGTCAGTGTTAGACTATCAGAAAAAGAGAGAGAGAGAACATGGTAAAATAAGGGCTCCCCTGTTCGTGCTAATTAGTAGTTAGAGAAAAGACTTCTCTGAATTATGAAGCTCTGAGGACAGCTTACTTTATGGTGTGCAGAGTTCTAATATAGAGACTGAGGGGTCATTGCTGATCTGTTTTGTCAGTAGGTACCCCTGTACTTGCTTTAACCATTGACTTAGTCCAAACTGAGGGACATGATATGGGCACAGACTCTACAGGCTTCGCAGTTAACTACAAATGATTGTGTCTCGTAGAAACTTGTAGAGGAAATGATTTGTATGGGAAATAATATGTGCATTCATAATTAAAAGCAAGTTATTGGAAGTGTTTCATGACACTCAGCTCTACCAATAAATAAATAGGCTATAAACATACCTACAAAGGGCAGATCTTAGCACGGGCCAAAGGAATTCATGTTTTTTTTTCTTTTTTAAAAACTGTTTATTTGCAAGGAGAGAGAGTGTGTGTGTTTGAGAGAGAGAGAGAGAGAAAGAATGGGTCTCTAGCCACTGCAAACGAATTCCAGATGCATGTACCACTCAGCGCATCTGACTTTACGTGGGCACTGGGGAACTGAACCCCGGCTCATTAGGCTTTGCAGGCAAGTACCTTAACCCCTGAGCCATCCATCTCTCCAGCCCTGACTTCATGTCTTTCGATGTGGAGTAAGTTCATTCAGACTCACTTCCGGGAACAGAATGCCTCTACTCCGCACATCCCAGGTTCTGCCTCTCTCCTCCCCCCTCCCTCTGTGCTCCGGGGCCCGTTTTACACAACGCTGCGGGGAGCATTGAGGCCATCCCAAGGACTAGCCGTCATCGTGCCCTCCGAGACCCAGCCTTGGCCACTGATAGCCGAGGACGAGGGTGCCAGGCGGGATGCAGAGCAAGGAGTGCATATTCCACTCTGCCCAGGCAGGAGGGAGGCAACAGCAGCTCGGGAGGAGAAGGCCGGGTTAGAGCGGAGTTTTCCAGTCTGCAGGGCTGGCCTGCGAATGGGAAAGCATTCTAGGGCACAGTGCCTGTGACGCACACAGTTGTGAAACCGCCTCTGGGGAGGGATCTGCAGCCTGGCCTACTTACCGGGCGTGATGCTGGAGGGAGCACACAGCAAGGCAGGCTCCTAACGGTGGGAGCTATTTACTTGGCAGAATACTCGTTCATTTTGTCCTCACGTCCATCCCCCTTTCTCTTTTACCTTTTACCACGGGAACCACATGGAAGGAATCTGCTCCCTGCCTCCAGCCCGGAACTTACAGGTTGGCCCCTTTAAATCACCTGTTGCTGTTGGGTTACCTGAGGGCTTCAGAGAAACAAAAGTCTTTCTCAGCTGGGTGTGGTGGTCCTTTAAACCCAGCACTCAGGAGGCAGAGGTAGGAGGATGGCTGCTTAGGTCTGGGCCACCCTGAGACTACAAAGCGAGTTCCCTGTCAGCCTGGGCTAGACCTTACCTCGATGAGGGGGCAGGGGGAGAAGAAGTGTTTCTTACAAATATGCTTAGGATCCTTATCAAAGAAACTGTGTTTCTTTAAAATATTTTATTTGTTCATTTATGAGAGGCAGATAGAGAATGGGCATGCCATGGCCTGTAGCCACTGCAAATAAACTCCAGACACACGCATCACTTTGTGCACCTGGCTATAATAATGATGTGGGTCCTGGGAAATCATTCCCCCCCATCCTTAAACTTCGCAGGCAAGCACCTTAACGGCTGAGCCATCTCTCTGTGTTTTTAAAAAGTGTCACTACTGTTACTGTAAAAGAGTATATGCCTGTGAGGTGCTAACAAGGATACTTGGTGTGGATGACTAAAGTAACTCTGAAGTAACTCTGGATGTCACTGTGTGGGTTCTGTCCTCCCACGAGCCATCTGCATCCTCACCTGCGTTCCGAGAGGCGCTGGGCTGCTCGCGTGCGTATGGAGCACGGGTGGCTCTGTCGTAGGGACAAAGGCGGGTTCACTGGAAGCGATTTGGCCCCTCCGCACGCTTTGAGAAGGTAAACGATTACAGCATGTCGGTTCTGAGAGTTCAGTATCGAGAAGGAGAATTTCATTTCAACTGTAGCTAGAGACGGACCGGGGCCTCTGTGGCTAGGGGAGGACAAGGGTTCCCTGCTGGAGCACGTGCTGGGCTCCGTGGCCGAAAGGTCTCAGGTGAAGAGCGGTTTTCATGGCAACGGTGCTCCGCGGTGACCTCCACCTCACCTCCACTCGTCCACAGAGCAGAGAATCAAAGGGCTGCTCTAGTTTTTTTAAATCAATTTCGTCGTGCCCATTTTTTTTTTTTTCTTTCCATCACGTCATCATCACGAGTTTCTCAGGGGCAAAGTTTTTGTGCAGAGAAGTGTGGCTTCCTTAGTGACGTGCCAAGCACTGCTTTGGGTGGGGGGGTGGGGGGAGGCTGACCTCACGCTGGCACAGCCAGACAGCTCAGGATTAGACCATGTTGACCTAATGCTGGGTTTTAAGCACGCTTCTGTTTACTGTTTATTCCTCTCCATCAAGATCTCAAGTAGAAACCCATGTTTCAAAC
The DNA here is from genome assembly GCF_020740685.1 of Jaculus jaculus. NCBI lineage: Eukaryota > Metazoa > Chordata > Mammalia > Rodentia > Dipodidae > Jaculus > Jaculus jaculus. Next base: position 91,984,226 of record NC_059111.1, on the reverse strand, counting down.
AGTCATTAACTACCATGGTGACGTGAATAGAATGGTCTTTCTCTTTAGCTCCAAACAAAGTCTTTTCTTTTCAGAAGAAATGGAAAAAAAAAAAATGCTGAAAGACGGTGGTGTCCAAAATAGGAAGTACTTGTATGTTCAGTTTTTATAATGTGATACAAAGGTTTTTATTGTTTGCTCTTCTTCATTAACTGTGACGATCATACATTAATTCCATGCTATATTGAAAACCATGTTTTCTGTTGCAATCATTAAAACAAAAATAGACCTAGTTGTGTTAGCTTTCCACTACCATAACAAAACACTTGAGACAGTTAACTTGTAAACAGAAAAGGTTTATATTAGCTCACAGTTTTGGAAGTTTGACCCTTGATTAGTTGGTCGATTGCCTTGGGCCTGTTGGGGGAAAACACATCCATGATCGCAGTGTGTGGATGGAGAAAACTGCAAAAGAAGGGAAGCTAAGGTCCCACAGCCCCCCTCAGAGGCCCACCCCATATAATTGAAGTTTCCACTACCTCCTTGTCATTGTGCTGCACTGGTGACCAAAGCTTTTAATAGATGGGCCTATAAAAGATACTAAAGATAAAAAACTCAGTAGTGGTAAAAATATCAAGATCGCTAAGATGAATCCCTGGCATCCCAGGCATTGCCTCCACATTCTGTGAAGGAACCTACTTATTTTTATTTGTTTATTTTATTTTTTATTTTTATATATTTATTTGAGAGTGCCGGGGGCACAGAGAGAGAGAGAGAGGGAGGGAGAGAATGAGCATGCCAGGGCTTCCAGCCACTGCAAACAAACTCCAGATGCATGCGCCCCCTTGTGCACCTGGCTAACATGGGTCCTGGGGAATTGAGCCTCAAACTGGGTCCTTAGACTTCACAGGCAAGCGCTTAACCACTAAGCCATCTCTTCAGCCCTATTTATTTATTTTTAGAGCAAGTGAGCGAGTGAGGGAGAGAGAGGAGAGGTAGAGAATTGGCATGCTAGGGCCTCAGCCACTGCACTTGAACTCCAGACGCTTGTGCCACCTAGTGGGCGTGTGCAACCTTGCACATGCCTCACCTTTGTGAGCCGGGCTAACATGCGCTCTGGAGAGTAGAACTTGGGTCCTTAGACTTCGCAGGCAAGGGCCTTAACCACTGAGCCATCTCTCCGGCCCGCTCTCACTTTTTAGAAGGATCTTCGCTGGTGGAGGACAGCTCAAACCACTCACGTCCAGTTTCTCTAAAGCTTCCTTGACTGTCATGTTTAGATGTTAACTCTCCTGCCTCCAGCCGAGCACACACATTGCCATGGATCTTATGGTTTCCTTTTCTTCTTAACGTTTATCATCATCTAATGCTGTTTATGCTCTCCTTAAGTATGTGTTGTTGTTTCTCTTTGCGGAACGTTACCAGTTCGCATTAGGTCGATATCTCCAACCTAGACTAGGCCTGGCTCATTTGGGGTACCCACGATTTGTGTACCTCATGTCTAGATGAGGACTTTTAGAGCCAGGTGTTTTTTTTTTTAAATTTTATTTATTTATTTATTTGAGAGCGACAGACACAGAGAGAAAGACAGATAGAGGGAGAGAGAGAGAATGGGAGCGCCAGGGCTTCCAGCCTCTGCAAACGAACTCCAGACGCGTGCGCCCCCTTGTGCATCTGGCTAACGTGGGACGTGGGGAACCGAGCCTCGAACCGGGGTCCGTAGGCTTCACAGGCAAGTGCTTAACCACTAAGCCATCTCTCCAGCCCAGAGCCACGTGTTTTGTGGGCCTTCTCTTCACCAATTTTGTTCTCATCCCTCTTACAAAAGAGCCCTTGAAATTTGAGGGGAATACATCTTCTCAAAAATTAACCACAGCTGCGAACCATTTAAAACGCTAGGTGGCGAGTTTATGCCAATTCACTGTTGATCTGTAAGGCAAATGGGAGACCACGGGCACGGGCACCACGTCTCCCTGGTGCCACGCCGGGCGAGGCACTGGGGATGGAGGGTGGAGGGACAGAAGCACGCTAGAGGGACTTCCTCCTGGGCTCCTCACGGATTACTGTTAGCCTCACAGTTGGGCTATCCCGAAGCAAGCTTGGCCTTTCTGTCCCTGTGCTCTGAGGATCCCCCCCCCGCCCGCCAATCTCCCTTTCCTGTCTCTGTGTGTGTCCAGTGTTGTCTCAACAAGGACTTCCTTTGGCTGAGTGCATGTTTTCCTCTTTGTTGATCACGTATCTTAGTAACTTGCTACCAGAGTCCTTGCCACTGAGGTGCTGCTTAGCTGTGTGTCTTGCACTTGGTGGCGTTTCGCTTTTAATAGTTTACAGTTGCTTTGGCCACAGTAGTATGGGAAACAACTCACAGACACGAACATGGTCAGAGCCCACCTCGTTACTGGTTTCCTTTGGGTGGTGGTGGTGTGGGGGGGGGGGGTGCCGGATATCGTGAAGTGGATGGTACCCCGTTCAGCAAAGCCACACGGCGTATGTGGCAGAGCGATCCCTGTTTTGGTGATGAATACATCAGGATCTTTCAGCCCAAAGTCACCATTCGTGGAAGAATGTATGCGCTGAGCAGTCGCCACGGCAGACGGTGCCAACACAGCGCGTGGTGTCCTCCCTCGTGGACAGTTCATTGAGAGAAACTGGGGCCACGGACTTGGAGCTGGGATCTGCAGGTTACCAGCCTCTCCATTGTAACGTTTAGACATTTTAAGACACTCTTCAAAACTGTGTCCTTGTGGTGGTTGGACTCGGGTGTCCCCCACAAACTCAGGGGTTCCGAACGCTGGATCCCCAGCGGAAGGCAGTTTGGGAATCGGAACCTTGGTTTGCAGGTGTGTTTTGGGGGGCCAGGCTCATGGGTGTTAGAGCCAGCTTCCCCTTGCCAGGGTTTGGGTCACTCTCATGCTGCAGTGTTCCAGCTGCTGTGGCAGCGGTGATGTCCGGCCTCTGCTCATGCCATCCTCTCTCCCACCATCGCAGACTTTCCTCCTGAGACTATAAGCTGTATTAAACCCTTTCCTCTTTCCATCTTCTCTTTTGGTCAAGTATTTTCTGCCATCAACGAGAGGCTAATGACGGCTGCACACTAAGTACTGCTGAGAAGTGGGGTGACTACTGCTAGAAATCTGACTGTGTGACCTTTGGCCCTTTGGAACCAATTTACGGGAGGAATGTGAAAAGATTTGAAACCTTGCCCCAAATGGTGTAAGTACCGCTTGGTGGACTATTCTGGTCAGAGTTGAAAGACCTGAATGCAGTAGGAACTGTGGACTCTGGGGTTTGGCTTTTGAAGGAAAGAAAGAGCTTTGTCTGGATTGGTCTAGAAGCAGTTTGTGTCGGAGGCTTCCTGTGTTCTGCCTGCCAATGCCCTGAGAACTTGTGCAGGGTTGCATTGCATAGAAACGGACTGGTATGAGCAGCTGGATATGGCACAGAAAGAAATGAATACTTCAAGCTAAAGACAACAGCTCCGATCAGCTGCAATTGTTTTAGAGATTGCCACTATTGAGATTGGGCCAGCTGATCTGCGTTGGGACAGCAGACCAAATGCTGACTCTTCTGAAATAAGGAGCCTAAATGCTGAAGCAGTGTCTTTCTCTTAAAAGTTGGGTTGATTTCCCCCTAGATTAACAAGTTGGGAGCCCACCTGGTACCATGAAGTATAACAAGTACATGAAAGAGAGGTTCATTAGATTTGCAAAGAGATTTTGTTCTTTGGAAATGGCCATGGGCAGTGTGAGTCAGGGTTGTTGAAAGTCCCTGTGTGGAGACACAGTAGAGCCATGAGGATGAACAGTGGGTTGCAGTGGAGACCTAATGAAATGTCAAGGCATTGAGCTGGCCACCAAGGGGAACTGCTGGCTTGGGATGCATTGTTCCCCAGGCTATGGACAGCCTGGCTAGAGGGGTGAAATTTGAACTCCAGAGACTCATTGCAGACTTGGAGTTACAGAATTTGATCCTTGCCCTGTTTTTAATACTTACTTATTTCAGAGACAGAAAGAGGTGTGGGGGAGAGATTGAGAATGGCTATGCCAGGGCCTCCAGCCACTGTAAACGAACTCCAGACACATGCACCACCTTGTGCATCTGGCTTACATGGGTACTGGGGAAATGAACCTGGGTCCTTTGGTTTCACAGCTAATGCCTTAACCATTAAGCCATCTCTTCAGGCCCTTGCCCTGTTTTAAAATGTTGTATTCATTCAATCTTTCCTTTCTAAACCCAGTGGCATTTTCTTTTCTTTTCTTTTTTTTTTTTTTCAGTGTGAATGTTAGTTCTGTGCCATGATGTTTTTGTTTTCTTGTTTCTTTATGGCTCAGTTAAGAGATTTTGGACTATAGTACTGTTGGAAAGTTTTAGGATTAATTTTAAAACTATGGAGAGGGCTGGAGAGACAGCACAGCATTTTAGGCACTTGCCTGAAAAGCCTAAGGATCCAGACTCAATTCCCCAGTGCCCACATAAAGCCAGATGCACAAAGTGGCAAATGCATCTAGAGTTTATTTGCAGCAGCTAAGGGCACTGGCATGCCCATTCTCTCCCTCCCCCTTCCTCTCTCTCTCCTTCCCTCCCTCCCTCCCTCCCTCCTTCTTCTTCTTCTTCCTCCTCCTCCTCCTTCTCTCTCTCTCTCTCTCTCTCTCTCTCTCTCTCTCTCTCTCTCTCTCTATATATATATATAATAAAAAAAAACAGGGAGACTTTTAATATTGGACTGAATGCATTGCATTTTTACGTCATGGATGGATCGTGTGTGTGTGTGATGTCACTTAATTGCCCTTGAAGCCATTCGGTATAGTTTATAGGGGCCAAGGGCAGAATGTGGTGGTTTGAATTAGGTGTCCCCCATAAACTCATGTGTTCTGAATGTTTGATCCCCAGCTGGAGGCAATTTGGGACTTAGAACCTGGCTAGAGATGTGCTGTTGGGGGCAAGCTTATGGGTGTTGGAGCCCCCTTCCCCTTGCCAGTGTTTGACTCTCATGCTGCAGTGTTTCAGCTCCTGGGACAGAGGTGACATCTAGTCTCTTGCTCATGCCATCCTTTCCCCTGCCATCATGAAGCTTCCTCTTGAGTCTGTATGCCAAATTAAACCCTTTCCTCCCATTGGCAGAAATTGCCATCAGTGAGAAGCTAAGTATAAAAGTTGGTCTTATCTTTAGATTTGTGGTTCATGGGATGGGGAGCGAGTAGATAATTTGTTGCTTGATTCAAAATGGACTTCAGAGGGAGTGGGGTTTGAAAAAGCCCATCAATGAAGGATTCAGAGCTAAGGGGAAATCGTGTGTGTGTGTGTGTGATGTCACTTAATTGCCCTTGAAGCCATTGGGTATCTGTTTTTCAGACCCTTTATGGTCAGTCTGTGTCGAGATGATGCCTGTATGATGGTTCTTTTGGATGATCCCAGTCCTGTCAGGCAGCTGAAATAACGGTCTAAAGTTGAAATTGAACCTTCTGGTCCTCCTAAGTTTGAAAAATGTCAAATGCTGGTGTAGAAACACACGTGGACATTCAAAACAAGTCATAACAACGTCCTCCTTGTCTTTTGCAGGAGAAGCATGGCAGGCACAAGGGTCCTGTCCACACAGCAGGAGGAACGCGCAGGTAACCTGCTCACGCTGGAGCTGTATGCGCACTGACTCACTTAGTAAGTGCAGGCACTTAGAACAGCCCCTGAATCTCAGTAGTACGTGTTTACTGCTTGATTGGTGAGTGTACCCAAGCCCAGAACTAACCAGTCACGCACACGGAAAATACCATGCAAAACCACACCCTTTGCTTCCCGAGCAGATGTGAATGAGCATCATGGGTACACTCTGCAGCGACTCTGCAGTGTCTGTGGCCCTGAGACCTTAAACTTCATCGCTGAGCAGCACACTTCATCCATTCACGATAACACTTGACTATGCAGTTCGGTTCAGTTTTCAAGCAAGGTGGGCTTTGAAATTTGTTTTTTTTTGGTTTTTTTCAAGACAGGGTTTCATGTAATGTAAATGACCCTCAAACGTTCTCTGTGGCTGAGGCTGGCCTTGACTCCTGAGGCTCCTGCCTCTGCCTTCCAAGGGTAGGTTACAGGAAGGTGCCACCATGCCTAGCCCTGACGTTCTTAAAGAGACTTCTTTACTGTTTGGGAAAATAGAGACTAGCTGAGTTTTCATTCAGGGAACCACTGAGATGGTTTAGGGTTGGTACTGATGATAGTGGAGATACTAAGAACAGTACCCCTGCTGGTGATCAGTTACGACTTGGAATAAGACATCCCAATTGCCGAGCCTGCTTGGGTCCTGGCACTGAACAAACACACCAGTCGAGAGGCAAGTATGTACCCATGGGATTGATTTAGTGTTGAACCTGTCACCGTTCTCCTCATTCCACTGACATCTCTGGTCTTTACCAGTTCTTGCGTCTGTGTCTGTGGGCCCATGTATGTGAATGTGGGGCATGCACATGCCACAGGGCACATGTGGAGGTAAATGACAGCCTTGGGTTGTGCTCACTGTCTCGTGTGCTTTTGAGGCAAGGTCTCTCTCGCTCACAGCCGCATTCTCCAGGCTGGCTGCCCCGCGAGCTTCGGAATTCCCCCTGTGGCTTCACTTCCCCTCTCTCTGCGCAGGAGTACAGAGCCATATGTGTCCAGCCTTGCATGGATTCTGAGGGTCCAAACTCAGGTCCTGGGTCCACTGTGCCATCTCCCAAGTCCCTCTTGTATCTTTTTGGCCTCTGTTCACAACCAGCCTACCCCATGATGCTCTGGATCCCTCCATCCCCCCCCACACACATGCACCTTAAACTTTTCATCTGGGGTCCTCTCTGACACACCAACGCTCCTTAATTCAGGGTGGGGCTCCAATGCCCAAAGGAGCACCCACGGACTGATGGGATGGGCATTTCTCTGGGTGGCACTCAGGCTGTGTCTGTCTTCCCTCTGACTGGCTTCATGGCTTACATACTTCATTTTAAATATTGCATCTCTGTGGCTCTTGTGGTCTCTTGCTGGGATTTGGGGATGTTTGTGGGAATTTGCTAATCTAATTTATTCTGTCAGCTCATCTTGTCTGGTTCTCTCATTAGCATACTAAATATGTTTCATAATCTCATAAGTGAGCTGTCTTCTGACAAACTTGTAACGCATCCGTGCTAGGGAGGTGACACGCGCTGCTCATCCTCCTCACAGATGTCCCACATTTCTTTATCCCTCAGGTCCCTCACACTTCTCTTAACTATTGTTTTTTTCTTTTGAGGTAGGGTCTCTAGTACAGGCTGACTCTGTAGTCCCAGACGGGCCTCAGACTCACAGCAGTTCTCCTACCTCTGCCTATCGAGAGCTGGGATTAAAGGCATGTGCCACCACACCCGGCTTGTCTTAATTTTTTATGTGTCAAACTTTCTCAGACTTGTAGTAACCGAGCCTCTCTTTCTGTTTTCTCACCTGCTACATCCTTCTCGGTTTTCTTTCTTTATATTTGAATGCTGACTGACTTACTCCTCCTGACCAGACAGCAAGATTCACTCATTTACCATTTTGAATCAAAGATCCCTCTGTGCTGTGAATGTTGCTATTAATTTGCTTAATTTTTATTTCCTTAATTCAGCTTCTCAGAAATACAACTACCTTCATATTCTAGTCTCATAATTCATGCCCTTGCAGGGTCTGGAGCCCACGGTAGGTAGTCCAAGCAGTAGTGGGTGTTCTGTGTCTGGTCTTTTTTTTTTTTGGTTGGCGTCATGTGCTCTAGAGCGACACCTGCTGGCCAAAATACAGTGCTGCATTACTATTGCTTTTTGCAGCCGATCACACTGTTTAAGGACCTTGTAGTCTCCTATCATGTCACTGTTTGGCGCACACTCCTGCTGCTGTTGTCCACCTTATGTTGGCCAGGAGGTGATGTCCACCCTCTGCTCATGCCATCGTTTCCTCTGCCATCGTCGAGCTTCCTCTGGAGCCTGTTAGCCAAAATAAATCCTCTCCTTCCACGAGCTGCTTGTTGTTGGTCAGGTGCTCTGTGCCAGCAACCCAAAGGCGACTACACACCATATGTCAAGAGTGAAGCTCTGACAGGAAAAAGGACTTCATGGTGAAGCCTGAGTCCCGGGCTTCATATAGTTTAGTGGGAATATGAAGTGATAGTTTTGTAGTGTCGCTTACAACTTAAGCAGATCATAACTTGCTTATCCAGGATAGTTAAGAACTTAATGTTGAAAGGGTATGGACTTGTTACCAGGATTTTTTCTAGCTACAAATCCTGGGGTGTAACAAGTAGTCCAGTGCATCGGTTATTACCTCAAAGGCCTGATCAGAGCATCTTGGTGACTTCTGCCCAGTGTCCTAAGAAAACTGATTAAGAGGCAGCTATAAAAGAATTGCCGGGGCTGGAGAGATGGCTTAGTGGTTAAGCGCTTGCCTGTGATGCCTAAGGACCCCGGTTCGAGGCTCGGTTTCCCAGGTCCCACGTTAGCCAGATGCACAAGGGGGCGCATGCGTCTGGAGTTCGTTTGCAGAGGCTGGAAGCCCTGGCACGCCCATTCTCTCTCCCTCCCTCTGTCTTTCTCTCTGTGTCTGTTGCTCTCAAATAAATAAATAAAAAATTAAAAAAAAAAAAGAATTGCCGGTTATGCCCATCTAAGGTTATCCTGTGCACACAGTAAATTTTAAAGACTCATGCGCAAAGTGGTTCTCCTAACAAAGCCAAGGCAATCTTCAGCTGTCTCGGAGGGCTCTTTCTGAAGATGATAGGTCATCACAGAGACAACATGCTCTGTTCTCTGTTCTGGAAAGATCTCCTTTGAGTAGTTGGTATAGAATTTGTTGCTCACTTGGTTTCTACATATACTTCATTTTCACTTAAGAACAATGAAGCCTTTTAATACTTTAAAAAAATATTTTATTTTTATTTATTTATTAGAGAGAGAGAATGGGCGCACCGGGGCTTCTAGCCACTGAAAACAAAATCCAGATGCATGTGCCACCATGTGCATCTGGCTTATGTGGGATCTGGAGAATTGAACCTGGTTCCTTAGGCTTTGTTGGCAAGCGCCTTAACCACCAAGCCATATCTCCAGCCCCCTTTTATGTTTTTATATCATTAAAATGTAGCAAATTTACTGTAAATTTACCCAGTGCTCTAAAATGAACACATTCCTGTTATGTTTTTGTTTATTTTTACTTATTTGAGAGCAACAGAGAGAGAAAGAGAATGGGTGCACCAGGGCCTCCAGCCACTGCATATGAACTCCAGATGTGTGCTCCCCCCTGTGCATCTGGCTAACTTGGGTCCTGGGGAATCCAACCTCTAACCTTAGGCTTCACAGGCAAGCGCTTAACCGCTAAGCCATCTCTCCAGCCCCAACATTCCTGTTACTTTAAATACGTACCTGTAGCACAATTTGTTTGTTTCAATGTCTAGGGTTGAACATACTGTTAAAGAGGATAAAGCCAGCTTGGTAGCTAGTGGATGAGAAGGTATATCTATTGCAGTTCTTTAACATACATTTTCTGTGAGTTCATTTTGACTTCCTTTAGTTGTAACTAATTTTTAACCATTCATGAATTTTTCCATGAAATCAGTAGCATGCGTAATAAGACTTGCTCGCGTTTCTATCTTAGTTTTGAGGTAAGGGACCTTAGCTCTTCGTGTTGAGCTATACTCTTCCTCCCTTCTTCCTCCCTCCACTCGCCAGTGTCCGTAAGGATGAATAAAGTCAGCCCAGCCTTCTGCAGCCTTGGGCTGCGACCCACTTAACACATCATCCCTTACTGGAAGAGAGTCTAGAAGGGTCCAGGGCGATGCAGTGATACTTTTCTGGAAGTCGTAGCATTTCAAGGCAGCTGAGAAACAGTTCTAGGAAAGTGCTGGAAGAGCTTGGTCGTTTTAAGTGATCCCAAGCTCTCTAGAGATTGAGGAATGGGGGAAAAAAAAAAAAGGAGGGGGAAAGATCATGGTGTTATGAAAACTCCTACCTTGGAAAAACCTAAGTCACTCATATGTTAAAAAAAAAAAAAAAAAAAAAGCCTTGTGGACAAACTGCCTTCCCCACGGAACAACCTGCTGTACCCCCCCCCAATCACAGCTGCTGCTGAAACCACGCTTACCTCTGACCTTGACCTTGCATTGGCCTTTGCAGTTAGGTTACTTCTTTGAATTCCTTTGCACCCCCCAGATTTTGAGACACCTCCTTTTTTTTTTTTTTTTTTCTTATACCTAGTTTTAGGATTTCTGAGAAATTTCAAAGCAACCATACCTTGGCTGTTAACCATGGGTCTTTTGTCCCATTTTGTTCTTGTTGACGGACACAGCGTCAGTGGCATGAGGCAGATCCGGGTGATTGGAACGTGGCACTAGAATGTTTTTACTAGAGCGTTTTTATATATTTCCCATTCACTTCATCGGAATCCCTGATTGCTGAAAATTCAGGAAACCAGAAACAGAACCTTTAACTAGAATTTTTTTTTTTTTTGGTGGGGGGAAGAACTCTGGGATTTCCAGTCTGTTTCCTAACTTCCCTTATTAGTGGATGTGCTCATGTGTGGTGGGAAGTGAAGGGGGAGCTGGGCATCCGTGTTAGCCCCTGGAGCCAGCAGTACGAGGGGCACACAGCCAGGGTGCCCTGCGGTGGCCCGTTCACCAGCACTTGTCTCTTTTCTGCTCCATTTCTGCTGTCATTGGGCACGATTGTACTGGCTTCAGAGAATGGCAGAAACGAACAGGATATACAGCTCATGACTCAAGGGGAGAAATTATGGCAGAAATCGAAACAGCGCACGGGGACATTAAATGCTGCCTTGGAGTTTCGTGACCCCAGACGTGAGGAACATGTATTTTGAATGTTTTATACATTTTCAATTTTTTTTTTTCCTAGCCATTTTCCTTTCTTTTTTTTTCTGAGAGAGAAACTGAGGTGAAAATAGAAGCTGTTTCTTTTGTCAAGGCTCGTGGGCTGATGCTGAAAAGCATGAGAAGCCACCACCAGGTAGTCGAGCTAACTCTGAACAGTGAGAATCAAAGGAGAGCAAAACAGTAAGCATTTCACATTTCTGGTTTTGAACTTGAGTGTTTCTGTCGAAGTGTGATGTGTATTGTAAGCACTGGTTAATAGTAGCTGCTATTACTGCCAGGTACAAAGATCAGATCCCACCTCTCACAGCAGTGTGTTCCAGTTATGTTTCCGTAGCTACAACGTTGATCTGCTTCCTACTTTTTGGTGATAATTTAGGCTGGTAAAGAAAACAATGTTAATGCCATTTGGTGAGTCCTTGTGTGTGTGTGCGTGTGCATTGCCTGAAAGCCTATGGCTATCTTCTGCTGCCCTCCAGTTCTTAAAGAATGTCAAAAATACAAGAAGACAAGCCCAGCATGGTGGTGCATGCCTTTAATCCCAGCACTCAGAAGGCAGAGGTAGGAGGATCACTGTGAGTTCGAGGCCACCCTGAGACATAGTGAATTCCAGGTCAGCCTGGGCTGGAGTGAGACCCTACTTTGAAAAACCAAAAAAAAAAAAAAAAAAGACTCACAGTAATGTGGGAAGAACTCTCACCTACCCCTACTGAGAATCCAGCGATGACATTAAGAGTCCCATCAGAATCTTGGGCTAAAGGGTTCCAAGTGTTTTTGAAGCATTAATGTTTTTAAAAGCTGCTGGTTTTACATAGCTGATTGGCTGTGATGGTTAAGATGAGGAGAATACTAATGTATTAGTATATAATATAGTGTGATAACGGCATACTATAGTATAATACAACATAAAATAAATATAGCATAAAATTTTAGTTTTATAAGCCAATTAAGGTATTCTAAAGCTTGGAGAACCACTTCAGTATTGCGAAGTAGGGCAGGGAGAATGCTTAGTTGGTTAGAGCGCTTGCCAAGTATGAGGACCTGAATGTGACCTTAGCACCCATGTATAAAGCCAGGTGGGGCTATGCACACCTGTAAACACAATCTTGACGGGAGGGGTGGAGACAGGAGAATCACGGGCTCACTGGTTAGCCAGGCTTTTGGATAGAAAAATGGCGGCTACCGTTTCAGCGCGAAACCCTGTCTCAAGGCAACAGTGTACAAGAATGATGGAGAAGGACACCCACAGTCTACACTGGCCTCAGCACAAGGGGTACACGCGCTTGCACACACGCATGCATTCACTGTACCTACACACCACCATGTGTGCTAAAAAAGAAAGTTCTAAAGTAAATTTTAAGAATATTTTATTGGGGCTGGAGAAATGGCTTAGAGGTTAAGCGCTTGCCTGTGAAGCCTAAGGACCCCGGTTCGAGGCTCGGTTCCCCAGATCCCACGTTAGCCAGATGCACAAGGGGGCGCAGGCGTCTGGAGTTCATTTTCAGTGGCGGGAAGCCCTGGCACGCCCATTCTCTCCCTCTCCCTCTATCTGTCTTTCTCCCTGTGTCTGTCAGTCTCAAATAAATAAATAAAAAATGAACAAAAAATATTTTTTTAAAAAAAGAATATTTTATTGTTTATTTCTTTAAGAGAGTGAAAGACCCAGGGAGTGAGAGAGAGAGAGAGAGAATGGGCAGTCCAGGGCCTCCAGCCACTGCAAACGAACTCCAGAGGCATGTGCCGCCTTGTGTATCTCGCTTACCTGGGTCCTGGGGAATCGAACCTGGGTCCTTTGGCTTTGCAGGCAAACGCCTGAACTGCTAAGCTGTCCAGCCCTAAAGTAAATTTTTGTAGTTTGTGCTCCACTGCTTAAGCCTTGGAGATAAAATACTGTAATTAAAAGTGGGAGCTCCATTTGAAAGATTTGTAGTAAACGTGATATCTGTACACGGGTTTTTCAGGTATGCACCACCCATGATGAGGAAGGTACATGTACAAATGTGAAAGTGCAGGCTCTTATGGTGGTTCCATCTTTTATTTTATTCCCCCCCCCCCGGTGGAAATTCATACCCTATTCTGTATCAGCTGTCTTTTACAACCCTACCAATAGGTTCCAGTGTCTTTACATCTTTGCCAGCATTTTAAAAAATTAGGTTATTTGTTTTATAGAGTTATAGGAATTCCTTCTCTATTTTGTGTAATAACTCCACTTTTTTTTTTTAAAGTATGTTAACCCATTCCCCAGGTTTCCGTTTCACTGTCTCATTTCCTATGCAGTCTGTGCCAAGCTTTGTAGCTTGATACAACCTTCCTCATCTCCTTTTGCTTTCATTGCATGTGCTATTCTTGTCCTATCCATGAGATCATTGCCAGACCCACAAATGCATTGCTTCCCCTGTGCTTTCTGCAAAGAATATGATGCACTTAGGTCCTAAATTTAAGTCTTCAACCCATTTGAGTCGGTTCGTTTTTGTTGTTATGTGTAAAGTCCAACTTCATTCTTTGGTGTGTGGGTGCCCACTGTCCCAAATACTGTTTGTTGAAGAGAACTCCTCTCCTAGTATACGTTGTCAAGTATTCTTTCCAAAGATCAGTGGGCTGTATACGTGTTGTGTTTCTTTCTGGACTGTCTGGTTTGTTCCACGGGTGTATGAATCAGTTTGACTGGCATTATCATACTGTTTGAAGTACTATAGCTATGTAGTGTGTTTGGAAGTCCAGAAATATGACACTTCTGCTTTGGTTCTTCTTTCTCAAGATGATTCTCACTATTTGAGATCTTGTTTCACAGGAATCTTGGATATCTTTTTTGATTAAAAATCGCCCAGCAAAGCCAGGCGTGGTGGTTGGTGCATGCCTTTAATCCCAGCACTCGGGAGGCAGAGGTAGGAGGATCGCCGTGAGTTCGAGGCCACCCTGAGACTACCTGAGACTACATAATGAATTCCAGGCCAGCCTGGCCTAGAATGAGAACCTACCTCAAAAATAAAGTTAGGGTCTCACTCTAGCTTAGACTGACCTGGAATTCATTGTTTAGTCTCAGGGTGACCTCAATCTCATGGTGATCCTCCGACCTCTGCCTCCTGAATGCTGGGATTAAAGGCGTGTGCCACCACATCCAGCCCTAGCAAGAGTTTTTAATATGAGGTCTGGAGAGATGGCTTAGGGGTTAAGGCGCCTGCCTGTGAAGTCTAAGGGCCCGGGTTTGATTCCCTAGTACCCATGTAAGCCAGATGTCCAAGGTGGCACACGCATCTGGTGTTCATTTGCAGTGGCTAGAGGCCCTGGTGCACACGTTCTTTCTCTCTCTTTCTTTAAATGAATAAAATATTTTAATATGAATTGCAGTAAATCTATAGATTGCTTTGGATAGTTCATCAGTGTTAAATCTTTCAATCCATGAATATGGGACATCTTTCCACTTCTTTGTGTCTTTCATTAATCTGCTGTAGTTTTCAGTGTAGGAATACCTTCCCTCTTGTATCCTGTTATAAGTGGAATCCAGCAGTCTGAGTTTATATCCAGAGAACAGGATCTCAAAGATATATTAAGCAAGCTCTGGGAGAATAAACTGTGTCCATTAGTGGACGAATGAATCCAGACAATTGTGTGTGTGTGTAATTTATTTGCAGCCTCAAATAAGGAACTAACTTTTACAAAATAAGACCACATGGATGGTACGATGAAAAATACAATTCCACTCACATGATGGCTGTAAAATACACTCATCGAGGCATAGTAAGATGTCGGTTGCCAGGAGGAAATGAGAATTTGCTGTTCAGCAGGTACAAAGATGGCTCTAACATAAGTGCTCACAGAAGTACATGAGTCGGTTGCCAGGGGAAACGGGGGACTCGTCGTTGAACAGGTACGAAGTGTCAGCTGGGCTGGACGAATCCATTCAAGAGGTCTGCAGCCAGCTATAGTATCTAGGACAGAGCAGGAAAGGTAGCGCTTGAATCTGTCTTGACAAGCCTGTCCGTTCTCTCCCATTATTCCTCTTTTGTAAAAGTGAAGTTGGGCTGGAGAGATGGCTTAGCGGTTAAGCGCTTGCCTGTGAAGCCTAAGGACCCTGGTTCAAAGCGCCATTCCCCAGGATCCACGTTAGCCAGATGCACAAGGGGGCGCATGCGTCTGGAGTTCGTTTGTAGTGGCTGGAGGCCCTCTCTCTCTGCCTCTTTCTCTCTCTGTCTGTCCCTGTCAAATAAATAACTAAATAAATAAAAATGATAAACAAAAAAAAATTGAAAAAGTGAAGTTAGCGTAAGAGGTAGATCGAAGATAGGTGAGTTCCCGACCTGGATTGGGAAGGAAGGGGAGAGGTGAGAGGACCTCTGAATGGCCAGGCTTTCGATTTGCAGAGAAGGAACCTGAGCCTGAAGGCCGTGGGGACAAAGGGATGTGCACGAGGCCACAGAGTGAGAGCGGGCGTCGCCGGCATGCTGCCGGGCAGACGGGACCCACCCAGCATGGGGGCGTTGCATGGGGCGATGTCTTTTGGGGCATACATACCCTTAGGAGTGTTGGTCTCAGCAATCAGTACGCGGGCAGAGCACAGCTTCCTCATGCCTGACTTCACTGGGTTTTTTCCACTTTGCGGGCGAGGGCAGGTTGACATGTGGACAGACGGGCCACATCGGGCCTCAGCGACAATGGAGCTTTTATGGGCTCATTTCTGAACCTGGACAACTTCCTCCTCCTAACAACAGTTGCTACCTGAGAAGTCCCCCGCCGGGCTTTTATTCCATGAGGCTTTTGCTAGCTTACAAACGAAAAACGCTGCCTGACGCCTGCGAAGTTGTCATCCGCAAGATGCTTTTGTTTTTACTTGTATGAGTGCACTTGATCTCTTGTTGTTCCGAGCCAGAAGCCAGTGCACCGCCTACTCAGAATTGCGGTGCAGCCAAGGATGACCGTCAACTGCTGATGCGTCCTGTTGAGCAGCGCTGGGATTTCAGGTGTGCGCCATGACACCTATTTTAGGTGGCGCCGGGACTTGAACCCAGGGCTTCGCGTGTGCTGAGCAAGTACTCTACAGTGAGCCGAGCTACGTCCCCAGCTCCCAGAGGCAGTTTTCTGTTCGTTTTTGCTTTCTGAAGTAGGGTCTTGCTCTAGCCCAGGCTGACCTAGAGTTCACTATGTCGTCTCAGGGTGCCCTTGAACTCACCGCGGTCCTTCTACCTCTGCCTCCCAAGCGCTGGGATCAGAGGCGTGTGCCACCACGCCCAGTTTAGAGGCAGTTTTATGTTATTAATGCATTGTGTTCTCAGAGACTAGAACACCATCATCAGAAAAGTCCCTGTGTGCTAAGCACTTGTGACCAGTGTCGCGCTTTTAAGTGCACACATCACTATTTTATCCAAAACGCTCTTTCTCAGAAGCTGATTACATAGGTACACCATTTAATTATTCTTTTCTTTTTTCTTTGAAATCACAGAGAATGTGTCCTAGACTATGTCAAACCTATCAGTTTCAGATACAGTGAATACCTAATAGAAATAAGTAGTTTAATCTGTTTACTAAGGGGAAATAGCTCTAATAACCTAAAACTTACAGCAGTGGGTGGTAAAGTCTTATTTCTTGCCTCCTAAATGAATTGACATGCATGTTAACATTACTACGTGAGAACCTCTTATTTTGGAGACACCCTATTTTAAGTATATTTTTACAGGAGCATTTAGTAAGTTATTTAGAAAACAGATGCAGATATAGACAAACTGTGGTACCACTTTCATATGGTCTGCTTAAGCCTTAGATTGTGGCCTAGTTGCCTGACTATTTCATTATGTTTTCCTATTCAAAAGTATCCTAGCCAGAAGTGGTGGCGCACGCCTTTAATCCCAACAGTTGGGAGGCGGAGGTAGGAGGATCGCTGTGAGTTCGAGGCCACCCTGAGACTACACAGTGAATTCCAGGTCAGCCTGAGCTAGAATGAGACCCTACCTGGGAAAAAAGAAAAAAAGAAGAAAAAAAAAAAGGTTTCCTAAAGTATTCTAAAACTTAATTCTTTATGTAACAATATGTATGCCATTTTTACACATTAGTTTTGAGTAACTCTACAAGGTTTGAAAGATGTTAAGCTTGTTTGACCAAAAGGTGCTTTTGTAGGAGAGAAAAATCAACTTATATGGCTAAGATAGGTAGTCAGAAGGAGACTTAAATACTGTTTTCTTTTTACTTTAACTCACATTGTACAAGTGACAGGGGAATTCTTAACTGCGATTACTCAGAATTTGTGTTAGTTTTCTCTCCACGGATTTCTTTTGGGCCACAATGTAAGACAGTATGTGTATCGGGGGAAGGTGTGGCGAAACTCGTGGCGGTGTGTGTGTGTGTGTGTGTGTGTCTGGGACTTCTCACATCTCTGTGGCTCAGAAAGCGGAGTGGCCTCAGGCTGGAAGCGGGTGGGCTGTAACTCTCAAGGCTAGCCCCCCACCCCCAGTCCCATGACCCACACCCTCCAGCTACTCTTCCATACCTTCCCCAAACACCACTACCATCTGTTAGCCGTGTGTTCAAACACATGAAATTATTGGGGGCGGGGGGGGGGGGAACACGTCACACGCTAACCACAGCAACACTTGAATGACAATTTGAAAAGTAGGATCTTTTGCTTAACTGACCAGATTCCTAGGAATCAAGATGCCAACAGTAGTGTTGGGTGTTTCGTTGTTGCCGTCCTAGTTGTTAAGCTGTATTTTATGATCTGTATGGGCCCCTTTATGAAACTTACGTAACCTAAGGCAGGTGGGGCGCGTAGAGGTGGAACACACAGCATTTCGTACTGTTCTGGAGTCAAACATGCTACTTCTGTGCAACGAGGTCACAGATTGCCTATTTGTTCTGAAGCACGGTTATGTACTTGTCACGGTATAATCTGCCTCTAGTCCCCTTGGTGCTAACTTGAAACCATCGAGGAACGTAGACCAAGACTGCAAGGCCAAGGTGGGCTGAGGAGCTCTGGATAGGCCAGGCACTAGCAGTCACCTCAGCTACAGCATCACATAGGAGAGCTGGGCTGGAGAGATGGCTTAGCGGTTAAGGCACTTGCCCGCGAAGCCCAAGGACCCAGGTTCGATTCCCCAGGGCCCACGTAAGCCAGATGCACAAAGCGGCACTTGCGTCTGGAGTTCGTGTGCAGCAGTTAAAGGCCCTGGCATGCCCATTATTTCTCTCTCTCAAATAAATAAATAATTTTTTTTTTTTTTTAAAGAAAGAGAGTTAGCTATTACAGTAAGGTAAGACCCTGCTCCTTACATACGTCTTGCCATGTTTTGAAGAGGTAGAAGGAAGATGGAAGCTGAATTGACTTTTTTCTGGAAGCATGTTGAGGACGCCCCAGGACATCTGCGTTGAAGAGGCTACTCGCTGCAGAGTCCATGGCCATGTAGTTAGTAGCAGAAGTAGTGAAGCTAAACAGAGCTGTCCCTGGGAGTTCACACCCCCTGCTCCCAGTGGCAGCAGGACACAGCGTGCATTATGACAGTACTAAGTCAAGGTCGGTGTGCAGTTAGCAGCCAGGCTACCTTTCTTGCTTTCAGTATTGGCTCTGACTGACTTAGTGTCTTAGGCTCTTTATAAACAGGATACTACTGTTAGCTCTGCTTTATGGGATCATTGAGAGGATCGAGTGAGTTGCTGACAAGCCCACTGCCTAGAATGTTCTGAGGCACACAGTATGCTGCCACAGCGTGGGATAACATGTTTTAATGGAGCTGGGGAGCTTCTTTTTTTTTTTTTTTGGTTGGGTTTTTGTTTTCAAATTTCATTTTCTATTTAACCCCTCAGGAAGAATAGATAGAACAGTGAGTAAGCAGTGACTTGCGGCATATCTTTAGAATCGTTGCTGAGCGTAAAGCCAACTGCATCCTGATTTGTGGGTTAGTTCCTAAGATAAGAGCACGTGGCACCACTCCAATTAAAATTAAATGTACACATGACACACCCACCTCATCCCAAGCATGATTTTTAATCTTTCCTATGGGCCTTTTTCTTTCCTGCAGCTGGGAAAAGGATTAGGTTTTATAACATGAAAATAAATAAAAGAGGACATGCAACGTGCCATATAGGTGTCGTTAAATTGTGATGAACTTATTTCTTATTGTATTCTATTCTGACTCATTTTTAAGAAATACTGCTTGTGTGCAATGAATTTATTTTCTTTTACAACCCACAAATGGCTTACTCTACAGCTCGAAAAACACTGTACTAGACCACAGACCAATTTGACTGTTGTTAAGAACCACAAGGGAGAAATACTTTAGTTATAATCAAAAATCCTTTTCTTTCCTGAGTTTTCTGCCCATGGAATTAGAAAGCTGCTTCACTGCACTATTCCAAATATCACCAGTTTATTTTGTAAGGTCAAAGTTTGTGTTGTCATTTGAAATACTTAAACATTTTGAAGTATTCATCTAGCTCCATTCACTTTTGATATATTTGTAACATAAAGTGCGTAAGAATGATATGATGGAGCATTGTTATAAGTAGTTTAATGTTAGCTCTGTTATTACTAAGAAAATGTTCAGATCCTGGTACCAGTCCGTTTCCTCTTCCCAGTTAAATGGGAATTGAAGAGTCTTATGCATAAGAATGCATTTTGATCCCAGGAGAGCTTGTTGCTTTGCGGGGCTGTCCAGAGGCTTCCTTCTCTTGGCCAGCGCTACGTTTTGGGGAGTGGACTGCCATTCACGTTCTGACACCACGAGGCTGGCCACACACCACGCGCCTCTCTGAACCCTGCATCTGGGTTCTCGTCATTTAAGTCACCAGCCAGGCCAAATAGGTTCTTGTCTGGGAGACTGACAGCCAGAGTCACACCAAGTTGACCACACAAAAGCCTTCCCAGATTATAGACACTTGCTGAAACACATCCTGGTCACACCGCAGCCAATCACACACTACCTGCCTTTAGTCAGCCCCTGCCTCACGTCACAGCCCGGGGCAGCTTAGTTTGGGGTGGGTGTCCACTCCAACACCTTTTCTGTAGAACTTGGGAGAAGTTTGGTTATTACATTCTTTCTGCTTTTGTCTGAGCCACATTGTTGGTTTCATACATACTAAGCACATTTCTTCTATATCTTTGTTTTCTTTAAAAAAAAAATATATATATATATATATATTATATATTTATATATAATATATATTTTTTGGGTGGGGGAGAGAGAGAGGGAATGGGCATGACAGGGCTTCCAGCCACTGCAAACAAACACCAGATGTGTGTGCTCCCTTGTGCATCTGGCTTACCTGGGTACTGGGGAATCGAACCTGGGTCCTTTGGTTTTGCAGGCAAGCGCCTTAACTGTTAAGCCATCTCTCCAACCATCTTCTGTGTCTTAAGTAAGCTTCTTTCTCTCTTTCTTCCCTCTTTCATTGATTTGGAGCTCCAGTCATGTCCAGTCAGCTCAAGAGCAGTGATACAGTCACATCAAAGGAGAAAAGCAGTATGTATTTAGAGGTAAAACAAGGCGTCATAAGCAGTGTCATCGACTTTGAAAGCTCTTAGGAGTCTTGTTGTCATTTGTCCTTTTGATTAAGCCTTCTTACATGTGCATACAGAAAAACAAGTCTTTCTTAGTTCTGTTCTTCATTTTTAAAAATTCTTAACATTTTAATTTTAAATATATATATTTTTTAATTATTTATTTATTTATTTGAGAGCGACAGATACAGAGAGAAAGACAGTTAGAGGGAGAGAGAGAGAATGGGCACGCCAGGGCTTCCAGCCTCTGCAAACGAACTCCAGACGCGTGCGCCCCCTTGTGCATCTGGCTAACGTGGGACCTGGGGAACCGAGCCTCGAACCGGGGTCCTTAGGCTTCACAGGCAAGCACTTAACCGCTAAGCCATCTCTCCAGCCCAACTTTTTAATTTTAGAGAGGGAGAGAGAGAGACAGGGAGAGAGACTTGGCACGCCAGGGCCCCAGCCACTGCTATAGAACTCCAGATGCTTGCGCCACCTAGTGGGCATGTGCATCCTTGCGTTTGCCTCACCTTTATGTGTCCTGCTTACGGGAGATCTGGAGAGTCAAACATGGGTCCTTGGGCTTTGCAGGTAAGCACCTTAACTGGTAAGCCAGCTCTCCAGCCCTTAGTTCTGTTCCTACATTACTGCTGATGTTGCAGCGTGGATGGAGCGTACCTAACGCACCATATCACTCACATAGTACTTTATTCACTTTCTGAGTCTGTTCTGTGGAATGACCTAGTGACTAATGTTGCCACCAGCAGCACTTCTCAGGAAGAGTGCCTGCAGTCGAGACACTCCGTGTAATGACACGTTTCATGAACATAACTAAGCAACTGAGGACTTTATTGGCATTATTTCTCTTTACCGTGTTCTAGAAAACAATGGTCTTACAGTAACTCTCCCTCGGCCACAGTGGCTCTTTCCATCAGTTCAGTTATCTATAGTCAACTACAGCCTGAAAATAAAACAAAAAAAAAAAAAATGCCAAAAAGAGCAAGACTACATTCACTTGACGTTAGTATATTGTTATAATTGTTCTTTTGGATTAATTTGTTATTAGTCTCTCATTAAGACCAAATTATGAGTTGTACATATAAACCTATGATAAAGTTTAAGAGAAAACATACAGTGTATGTGCAGGGTTTTCTGTACTAGCTGAGGTTGCAGGCATCCACTGAGGGTCTTACAATGTGGCCCCTTGGGTAAAAGGGGAAATGAGAGTAAGTATGGGTGCATGAGGCAAACTCCAAGTGAATGTGCCACTTTATGCATCTGGCTTTTGGCAGGTACTGGGGAATCAAATCCAGGCCAGCAGGCATTCCAAGCAAGCACCATGAACCACTAAACCCACCTCAGCCCCAGGAACTATTTTTAAATAATATAACATAATGTTATATTATATTATAAATTTGTAGTTAGAGTACTTCCATAATTAATTATTTTGAAGACAAAAATTGCAGTTGAAATCCTAGGAAAATATATAGTATCCTGAAAATAAGAATTCAGTTAAACATGGGCTTTAAAGTAATGGATCCTTGTATTCCCTTGTTTCTGAGTGTTTTCAACACACAGATACCAGGGTTCCTCCTTTTAAGCATTGCTTTTTTTTTTTTGGTGGTGGTTATTGTTGTTCAAGATAGGGTCTCACTGTAGCTCAGGCTGACCTGGAGTTCACTATGTAGTCTCAGGGTGGCCTTGAACTCATGACGATCAGTCCTCCTGCCTCTGCCTCCCAAGTGCTGGGATTTTGCCACCACGCCTGGCTCCATTGCTTCTTCTTCTTCTTCTTCTTCTTCTTTTTTTTTTTTTGAGGGACAGTTGATGTTAGAGCATTGGAGCCTTCTGGACTCAGGCTGGTGGACTGGTACATTTTCCTTATAACAGAACTTTAGAGATCATTGTTTCTCGGAAGGAATTTCAGTCTTCTTCTCTGTTCTGACCTAGTATTAAGGTTTCTTTCTTTTTTTTTGAGCTGGAGAGATGGCTTAGTGGTAAAGATGCTTGCCTGTGAAGTCTAAGGACCCATGTTCTACTCTGCAGGTCCTATGTAAGCCAAGACGCACAAGGTAACACAAGCGTGTAAAGTCTCACATGTGCAGAAGGTGGCGCATGTGTCTGGAGGCCCTAGCATGCCAGTTCTCTCTCTCTCTCATTTTCTCTCTCTCCTCTCTCATATAAAAGGTTTATTTTGAATAATGATTTCTTTTTTTTTTCTCAATTTTTATTAACATTTTCCATGATGATAAAAAATATCCCATAGCCAGGCATGGTGGCACACGCCTTTAATCCCAGCACTTGGAAGGCAGAGGTAGGAGGATTGCAGTGAGTTCTAGGCCACCCTGAGACTCCATAGTGAATTCCAGGTCAGTCTGGGCTAGAGTGAGACCATGCATCAAAAAAAAATATATATATACATATATAAGTATATGTATATGTATATGTGTGTGTGTGTGTGTATATAATCTCCATCCATCCACCCCATGGTAATACCCTCCCTCCCCCCTTGAATAATGATTTCTTGGCATTACTTTAAATTCATTTGTCATTGAATCTCTGATGTAGGTATGAGCTTTTGTAGTAAGTCTTAACATAGAGCCATGTATCAGTGGAGCATAAGAATACACTCTGAGAAGAGTCTTTGGTGATTTCATCATTGTGGGAATGTCATACTGCTGCATCCCTAGGGGATGGTATTTTGTGGGATTGTTACTCTATAAAGTTTTGTGGGGTATTCCTATTGCATAAAGGGTCTGTCACTGGCAAGACACTGTTCTCCAGCGTGGGGCTCTATATTAACACTCCAGCCAGAAAAAAATAGGTACTGAATGTATGTCAGTGAGATGTTACATGGGATTGTATATGTCAGGATGGTGTTCTCCACTGAGAATGTGGCTCAGTTGGTAGAGTGTTTGTCTAGCATGCGCCAAGCTGAGCTCACCAGCATTGCATACATCCAGGAGTGATGGTACATGCCTGTAACCCTAGCCCTTGGAAGGGAGAGGCAGAAGAATCAGGATTGCAAGGTCATCCTCAACTACAGAGTTTTGCAGGCCCACCTGAGGCTACATGAGATGCTGTCCCTAAAACAGCAAACACAAACAAAAAAAATTTAAACCAAATGTCTCGACAAGACTTCGTGTTCTTAAAAATGTCCTTAAACTTGTCAATATGTAAGAGTATCATTGCCATAGAGATACAAGATACTAATTTCTGTGTTAGACTCCACATAGGCCAAAAGTGTAACAGAATTCTTAAGCTCAATATAATAGTGCTTGAAGTTTGAATTGACATAGCTCTCAGAAAAAAATCATGGGGCTGGAGAGACGACAGCAGTTAAGTGCTTGCCTGTGAAGCCTAAGGACCCTGGTTCGAGGCTCGATCCCCCAGGACCCATGTTAGCCAGATGTACAAAGGGGCACACATGTCTGGAGTTCATTTGCAGTGGCTGGAGGCCCTGGCATGTGTCCCCACGGCCTCCCATGTTAGTCAGATCCTCTACAGTCATCTGGAGGGCTTAATAAACCTTTTCTGGAGATCTTACATAGGGGGAATGAAAGGGGTTTCCATGATAATACAAGATATGAAAACCTGTACTCTGGCCATCAAATTTTCCTATTAGGCAAATGTTTGGGAACAAATACACTAGATGAGCTCACAGTAAAAAGCTAAAATGTTGTCTTTCTTCCTTTTTGTGTTAGGATGTCACCATGATCATCCTGAAAGAGGAAAGTTGGCCTCCCCATCCAAAAAGTACCTTTGAAAATATTGTATATAAGAGAAAACGGAAAAAAATCTGTTTGTTGAGGTGGGACAATTTTCATACTCATCGGTGACCATGTAATATTTTGTGTCCATATGGTAGAGATGAGGCTACATGAGATGCTGTCTCATGCAGCTTCAACTCTGTCCCCAGCACTTTGGACTAAACGTGAAAATAGAGAAGAGGTAATGGACAACTCAAGTTTCTGGAAACTCACACAGCTATAGGTAGAATAAAGAAAGAGCAAAAACAAGAAACAGGGAAGGTGAAATCATGGTCACTACGTGCCTGAGAGTATTTCTCAATCTCTTTTTTAAAAAATATTTTTATTTATTTATTTGCAAGCAGAGAGAGAGAGAGAGAGAGAGAGAGATTATGAATGGGTGTGACAGGGCCTCCAGCTGCTGCAGATAAACTCCAGATGTATGTGCCATTTTGTGCATCTGGCTTTATGTGGGTACTAGGGAATCAAACTTGGATCATTAGGATTTGAAGGCAAGAGCCTTAGCCACTGAGCCATCTCTCCAGACCCTCAGTCTCCCTTTCTTTTTTCTTTTCTTTTCCCTTCGCTCCCCTCCCCTCTACTCCCTTCCCCTTTTTGAAGCAAGCACAACAGACTGCCCTTTTTTTTAATGTGAGGGGTGATGGGGAGAGAATTTTACACCAGCGCCTGCAGCCACCGCAGTGGAACTCCAGATGTGTCCACCATCTTGTATGCATGTGTGATTTTCCACATTTACATCACCTTGTGCATCTGGCTTATGTGGGACTGAAGAGTCAAACGTGGGTCCTTGGCTTAAGGTGGTTAAGGCGCTTGGATCTCTCCAGCCCTCACTTTCTCCTCCCTCCCTCCCTCCCTCCCTCCCTCCCTCCCTCCCTCCCTCCCTCCCTTCCTTTTCTCAAGGTAGGGTCTCACTCTAGCTCAGGCTGACCTGGAATTAACTATGTAGTCTAGCGTGGCCTCGAACTCACGGCAATCCTCCTACCTCTACCTCCCGAGTGCTGGGATTAAGGTTGTGTGCCACCACGCCAGCGACTTTCTCTCTTCTTGGAGCCATGGGATGGACAGGCAAACCAGACTGGCTCTCCTTTCCGTGAAGTTATCGCCGCCCTAACTGGAGTTGTCCTGACTGCAAGAATCAGATTTAAAATAATTGAATAATACAGGCAGACGGGAGCATCTGGAATCATTTGCTCCATTCCAGAGACAGGAGAAGTGGTCCCCAGACTCCGAAGTACACCCCTGAGCTCTATCATAGGTAATTCTAATGCACATGGTCCAAGGAAGGCATGTTGCAGACAGACCTCCAGTTATGAAAGGATCAGTTATTCCATTGTTCTGTTAGTCTTGGTTTTGCATTTCTTGATCACCAGCCTAGCACAAATTTAACTACCTTTTGGGACAGTTTGTCCCCTCCTCCATGGAACCACAAAGCCATGTGATGTGACACCATACTCCTGAAAAATGCACACCATGGCTGCGCCCACACCTGACTCTCCCAGTCCGTCAGTTAGTTGTATAATGCCAGCAAGCTCTGGCAGCAGTGTGAGTTTTACTTATAAATTACCAGTGTCTACACCATTCTTCTTCTTCTTCTTCTTTTTTTTTTTTTTTTTTTTTTGCATCAGCGTTGCCTGGTGGAGGAGCCAGATCTCAATGTAGCCCTCTCTCCTGTGGCTTCTATAGGCTAGGGGAGAGTGCCACAGGAAAAGCGAGCCTGTTCTAATTCTGACTCTTTCTCTCTCTCTCAGGAGTATTGCATCCTCTGCCTCTCTGAGATGAGCTGTGGAGAGAGAGGCTCACCCTGAAGTTGGCAAATCAGACTTACCCACGCGTCACCTTCACTTAGCCAATAGCTTGCTTGGAACACGTATATTACCATGTGGTTTCATTCATCAGGGGATTTCGGGCTCCAGTCTTCCCTCAGGGCGTGCGTCCGACCGAGAGGAACTCACGATATTTAGGTAAGCATAAACTGGAGAAACCATCCCTTGTTCTTTGGATTTGGGGTTTTAGCAGAACTTGTCCTTTTTTTTTTTTTTTCAGAATGCCCATAACTGCTTGTCTTCACTTTTTCTATCCTAACTGCTGTAGAGTATCTCCTATTGTCTCCCCCTCTCCTTGTATAATCCATCCTTTTCAAAACATACCTCATTTCACATTTTAAATTATAGGAGTCCCCTTCTCTTTCTGTGTCTGGAAAATTTAAGATTAAATAACCACAGTTGCTAAGTAACTAATTACACATAGGTTCCTGGTTTAGAACTGAGGTCTTATGCTTGAGGAAGTTTTTTTTTTTTTTTTTTTTTTTCCAAACACAGCCAGACAGAGAGGAACTCTCTCTGCATTTGATTTACCAAGTGCCGATTATAACTCATCTGTCAGACCTTTTCTTGTATTAATTCTTAGACCGTTTCTCCCGACATGCTGCTTGGTCAGTTCTGAGGCACAGGTGAAGCGTTCTCAGGTCTGTTTTCTGATGGCAGAACTAGCTCGGCACCTCTTTCCTCTTCAGGCGTGGGGTTTAGTCTAAGTACATTCACAACAGTGGCATTTTTCTTGCAGAAGTGACTCAGGCTTCTTGGATGAACTCTTTTTGAAAGAGGTGGTAAAGTTGCATCAGAAAGGCATTTACAGTAAAATGCACCCCCCCTTCCTGTAATGACCACATGTGAAAGAATGCACCAGTTCTTGTTTTGAGGAAATGAGAGTCCTTAGAGCACTTTGAAAACTCCCTTTTGTCATTAATGCACCCGATTCGAATCTTAACCAGTTCCAAGCTCGAGTCACTTTGTGCTACCTAAATAAATGTCGTGTCGTTTTGTGTGAAGTAACGGTCACTGAGAATTGACAAAGAGGAAATTCACGACGAGGTGAAGACAGGCTGCGGTCAATGGTGCAAGCCTATGCGAAATAAACCGCGTGGCTGTTTCCACGTGAAATCAACGTGTTTCGTAGGTATGGTGACGCCTGGACCTTCAGGACCTGCTGCTTAGTGCGATCCCAATGCCAGGGCTGGAAACAAATGCCCATAGGTCATATAACCGGTTCTCATGGAAACAGGGCCTCCCCTAGTGGCTGTTCGTGAGGGTGTTTTGGTTATGCTATGTGTGTATTTTAAAGGTGGGTCCCAAAGTAGGAAGGACAGGAAAACGTTGTCCTGTACCCCGCATGAGTTTTTTTTCTACCCCCGTTTGAGTGTTCGTGTAGAAAATTTGGCTTAGAACTTTTTGAGCCCAGATTGAACTCCATTTTTACATTAAGGCACAAGATAATCTTAGGTGTTTGCCTGCATGTTCGTTCACACAGAATACACTCATTTTCATTTTGTCTAAGTAGGTTTCGCCTCTTACTTGGTTCTCTCAAACCCAAGGAAGCTCCAAGTGCCTGTTTTGCAACATAGTTAGCCAAGCCTGAAAAAATATACGAAGGCTGACCTGGAATTCCCTGGGTAGCCTCAGGCTGGCTTTGAACTCACGGTGATCCTCCTACCTCAGACTCTCAAATACTGGGATTAAAGGTGTGCGCCCCTACGCCCCGCCCAGTACAAAGCGTTTTTGTCATACGTTGCTATTCTTAATTTCTCCTTTGTTACATTTAGAACATTGGGTTTCCGTGCGTGAGTATGTGTGTGTAGTGTGTGTATGTATATACATGTTTGTATGCTTGTGGGCACACTGTGCAGTGCTTGGGTACATGTATGTGCAAGCCAGAGGTTGATGTTGGATGTTTTCCTCAATCTCCACCTTATTTTTTTGTTTCTTTCTTTCTTTCTTTTTTTTTTTTTTTTTGAGGTAGGATCTTGCTGTAGCCCTAGCTGACTTGGAATTCACTACATAGTCTCAGGGAGGCCTCAAACTCACAGCGACCGCCCTACCTCTGCCTCCCAAGTACGGGGATTAAAGGTGTGCGCCACCATGCCCGGCTTTACCTTATTTTTGAGACAGGGTCTCACTGAACCCAAAGCTCACTATCTGTCTCCTGGCTCCATCTCCCCATGCTGGGATTCACGTCTGCACCACCTCACTTGGCTTTTATGTGTGTGCTGGGGACCCAAACTTAGGCCCGCATGATTATTACCCAGCATACACTTCACCCACTGACCCATCTTCCTGGCACTGGCTATTTTCACACTGGTTATTCTATTGCTGAAGTTGGTTTTGGAATAAGGAGTGGCACCTGAAAGGATGTTTTTCTTACAAAAAAGAGAGGCTTTGGGACAAGCACCGTTCTGAACCAATGATCCTTTTTCTACCTTGAGGAAGGACAGTATGGAAACCTCCCAGGTGGGAGGGGTGTTTATCTTCCTCGTGAAATTACGTAAGGCAGGTTCACGTGTGAGCCTCGTTTCTGAACTCTTCCCGGTCGGCTCTTTGAGTCTCTGTACACAATTGTGCCTCTCCAGGACTCTTCATACGTCATTCCAACAACATGACCTGGCCTTCCCTTTCTGTAGGAGAGGAAAAACAGGCATTGAGAGAAGTGGAGTTAAAGTTGATGCAGATGTTCTTGAAACAGTGAACAGTGGGATATTGTGTTGCTGTCTCCTCGTGCATGAGCTCTTTCAAGCTTTAGACAGCCCTGCCAGATCTAACGTGCCTCAGGTGAGGTGCCGTCCATACAGTAGAATGAAACAAGAGTCAAGCTGTGAGTCTAACCAACATGCGCATAGTGTTCATCAGTACTTGTTTAATGAGGCTCGTGGCTTTAACTCCATAGGCACTTTTCTTGGATTATTATTTTGTGGGTATAACTATTGTTTCTCAAGTTTTTGGGGGAGGGTGGGGTGGAGGACGCCAGGTTATTTTTTTTTTTTCTTTCAAGAAGTCTTCGCTTTCTCCAATTTTCTTTTGCTTCTGGAGTCTTCTATCGCTAAAAGGTGGTTTCCTCTTGCATATTACGGGCTGGCTCGCTGTGTGCTGCTCTTGGTTGTTCATTCATATTACAATGAGGGAGCATTCTCGCTTACTGAATGTCTCTAGGAACATGGGCAGGCCTCTCACCCTGAGGGATTCCTCCCATAGAGTGGGATGTGGGTGTGTGTGGGGTTCTCCTAATCATACTGGTTATTAAGTCTTCATCAGACATGTGATTTATCTCTCTATTTTCATTTTGTGCCTGGGGGCTTGGAATTTTTGTTCATTCTTAAAAGCATAGGAAGTAGGCATAAAGGGATAATTTTATGATATCCAAACTTTCTTCTCAGTACTGTCCCATACAGTCTTGCTTTCTTTGAACCTGGGTCTTATTGGGATTGCACTGAATAAAGTCACTGGTTCTCTTTGGCAGCAGGAATACCTCTCAGACGCTGCAGGATGCGAGCTGCCTCTGCTTAGCACCTTGGACAAGATGCCTTCATCCTCCTTCCTTCCGGCATCTAGACATTTGAGGGAAGCTCTCGGGTCCCTGGTGATTTATTTATTTATTGGGAGTTGTATATACCTTTAAATACCTGTAATGGGATCTCTCCTATGCCTAGAACACCCTCCTGAAATGGGAAGTGCTTTGATTAGTTATTTGTTAGCAGTGGATCCGAACAGTTCAGTCAGAAATAACTTGTTAATCAGCTTTCTGTAATTGTGACAGAATAGCCGAGTTGATCAGCATGCAAGGAAGAAAGCGTTTTGGCTCATGGTTTTGGTTCTTGGCTTGTTGACCTGTTGCTTTGGTAGCTGCAGTGTTTGGGGGTTAGGTATAGGATTATGGGAATATGTGATAAAGTGGTCAGGAAGTGGAGAGAGAGAGGAGTGACTGGGTTCCCAGCATACCTATCACCTAACTTCCTTCCACAAGGATCCACCTGGAGTTTCCCCCACCTCCCGTTTGCCCAAGGCCTCTAACATGAACACCTTGTAGGACCGCAAGGTCCAAATGGTACACAGCATTAGTCAGGGGAAAGATTAGGCGGGAACCAGTGACTGCAGCGGTTCTGAGATTTCAGATACTGACTTACAGAGAGACCTGAGGGGAATGAAACCACAAACTGACGTGACTGGTCAGAGTGAGGCTCTGTCACACGTCATAAAACATGCAACTTGGTCACTAAAAGCCATCTGTGAAGGTAGAGGTAGTTGTTCCTGATTTTAATACAAATCCAAAACATGGCTGAGTTTTGCTGTTCAATTTCTTTCCTGACCCTTTCTAAAACCTCCCATCCCATTCCTTCCCTGGCATGCACTCCTTGGAGAGTAAAGACCCTCCTACTTCTCCCCTTCTTATAAGAAGTATTTCAGGGGCTGGAGAGATGGCTTAGTGGTTAAGCGCTTGCCTGTGAAGCCTAAGGACCCCTGTTCAAGGCTCAATTCCCCAGGACCCACGTAAGCCAGATGCACAAGGAGGCGCATGTGTCTGGAGTTTGTTTGCAGTGGGTGGAGGCCCTGATAGGCCCATTCTTTCTCTCTGCTTCCTTCTCTCTGTGTCTGTCTGGTCGCTCTCAAATAAAAAAATAAAAATAAAGAAGTATCTCAGATTCTTCCCATTTCTTGGGTGCAAAAATCCTCCAACCCTATATTGATTACTCCTATGTTCTATTATAGGTCATGTAGATAGGATGAAAATGGGAAAACCAGTCTGGCCTGGAGCTTCCTTGATACAGATGGGGGTAATTAGCAGTGGGGAAGGAAGTAGACTGATCTTAAGGGATCTCATGAAAACAAACCCCAGGCAAGACATAGAACATTTGTCACCTGGGGCTCCTTGTGCCTCCATCCAGCCATTTCCCACCCTCCCTGGCAGAAACAGTGGCCCACTGCAGTCCTGTTTTGAACTTCCTGCAGTGGCGTCAAGTGGATACTCCTCCCTCAGTGCTGGAGATCTTTCACCCAATAGTTTATTCTTCTTCACTGCTGTATAGTATTCCATTGTACGAATAGACCCAGTTCGACTCCATTTTCTCTTTGACCACCCATTGGGATGGTTTTCACCTTGGCTATTTAGAATACTTAACGGTTCAGGCACTTGCCTGTGAAGCCTAAGGACCCAGATTAGATTCTCCAGGACCCACATAAGCCAGATGCACAAGGTGGTGCATGTACCTTGCGTTTGTTTGCAGTGACTGGAGACTCTGGCACTCCCATTCTCTCTCTCTCTCTCTCTCTCTCTCTCTCTCTCTCTCTAAAATAAATAAATAATATACAAAATTGCTTAAAGAATATTAAGTTGTTCTGAACAGGTTCTCTTGCTTTCTAGATTTAGGCTTACTTTATGGACTAGACAGTAGATGTATATTACCTTTGTGAAAACATCTTAGTAGTTTACCAAAGTAACATATCGTTTTCTATCCCAGCAAACAATGCCTATGAAATCCAGGTGCCATCATTTCTTTCAGGCATTTGTATGTGTCTGGTTTTTCTAATTTAGGTTAGACTGCTGAGTACAAGGTTCCAGCTTGTTGTGGCTTCAGATTTGCATTACATGAATATTATGTAATTTTTGGCCACTTACATGTCTTTTCTGAAGTGTCAGTTCAAGTATTTTGCTTTTTCTTGGTTTGTTGTTGATTTTGATCTTGCTTTTGGCTTTTTGCGATATAACCCAGGCTATCCTCAAACTCTTATTTTTTTATTGACAGCTTCCATAATTATAGACAATAAACCATGGTAATTCTTCCCCCTACTCATTTTCCCCTTTACAACTCCATTCTCCATCATATCCCCTCCCCCCTCAGTCTCTTTCATTTTGATGTCATCATCTTTTCCTCCTATTATGATGGTCTTGTGTGGGTAGTGTCAGACCCTGCGAGATCATTAGCCTCAAATTCCTGATGCTCCTGCTGCTGCGTCCCAAGTGCTGGGATTGCGGGCATCACTAAACCTGCAGTTTGCAAAACGACATCAATTATTACTAATTGACAGGAGGTTTATACATATCATAGAGAGGAAATTGCAGTGCAAATGTATCTTTGCAGCAAAGTGGTTTTTGCTGAGAAATTTAAATTTTAAAGTGAGTTAATTAAACAAAAAAGTCCCTGTACTATCAGAAACTTGTGCTAACCAACTGACTGTTGCCTCCTCAGGCTGCTGAGGCTTTTCCAAGCGCATCCAGCAACTCGGCTTTGGCCAGTAAATCCAGCTCTAGTTAATGTTTGTACCTGGTACGGTAGTGGGCAAGGTTCATTCTTTTGCATTTATTTCCTCAACATGATTGGTGGAAAGTTTACTCTCCTCACTGAATTGCTCTGGCACCATTGTTGAAATTTGTTACCTATCTATCTATATATATATATACATCTACATTTATGTGGATCTATTTCAAAGGAGCATAAAAGATGTTTGTATAAAATGGCCAACACACACACACACACACACACACACACACACACACACACACACACACACAAACTCAGCATGTTTAGCTATCAGGGAAATGCAAATCGAAACCACTTTGAGATTTCCATCTCACCCCAGTCAGGATGGCTTGTCATCAAGAAATCTAAAAGCAGCAAGCGCTGAAAGGCTGGAGAAAAAGGAACCCTTATTCGCTGTTGGTGGCCATGTAAATCAGTACAGCCACTGTGTAAATCAGTAGGGAGGTTCTCACAAAACTAAAAATAGAACTATCATATGATCCAATTACACCACTCCCAGGACTGCACCCAAAGGAATCAAAGTCAATGTACAACAGACACACCTGTGCAGCCATGTTTTATTGTAGCCCTGTTCACAATGGCCAAGTTAGGGAACGAGCCTGGGTGTCCACCCGAGGGCAAACGAATAGGGAAGACGTAACGCACAGCTGAGGAGCATTCAGCAACAAAGTGATGTCAGTTTTTCAAGAAAATGGATGTCGTTGGAAGGAGAAGGGAGCTGTTAGGTGGGGACAAGGGAAGGTACTGAGGCAGGGGTTCATGATCAAAGGATATTATATACATATCTACAATATGTACCTATATACAAATGCCATAATAAAGTCCATCCATTATTTTGAACAGTAATAAGTTATGGCAAGAAAACAGAAGTAAAAAATACAGGTCTAGGGCTGGAGAGGTGGCTTAGCGGTTAAGCGCTTGCCTCTGAAGCCTAAGGACCCCAGTTCGAGGCTCAATTCCCCAGGACCCACGTTAGCCAGATGCACAAGGGGGCGCACGCGTCTGGAGTTCGTTTGCAGTCAGTCAGTGGCTGGAGGTCCTGGCGTGCCCTCTCTTTCTCCCTCTCTGCCTCTTTCTCTCTCTGTCTTTTGTCTCAAGTAAATAAAAATAAACAAAAAAATGTAGGTCTGGACCACATGTGATTTAATCTAAAGTAACAGCCCCCATTGACCACTCTTAGTAAGCTTCAAGTGACGGGCATAGGCTTGTTTGGCTTACATATCATGATCAGTGCATCAGAGGTCTGTCAGAATCTGTGTGTGGAAGACAGTATTTGTTAAAGATATTTTGAGGGAGTTGTCCTGTGGGGGGGGGTATGCACATGGGTGTGCAGACACATGTCCTCTGTAAGCCATGATGCAGAGGCCAGAGGAGAACATGGGGTGCCCACCTCTATTACTCTTTTACCGTATTTCCTTGAAACAGGATCTCTTACTGAATCTGGAGTTTATTCCATTTTTCAGTTAAGGCTGGCTGATTAGTGAGCCCTAGTGATCTACCTATCCCTGCCCCTTCAGGACTTTATTATTTTTATTTTTTGAGGTAGGGTCTCACTCTAGCCCAGGCTGACCTGGAGTTCACTACGGAGTCTCAGGGTGGCCTTGAACTCAAGGCGATCCTCCTACTTCCTGGGTTCTGGGATTAAAGGTGTGCGCCACCACGCCCCGCCAAACTTGTATTAGGACTTTCTACGTGGTTTGGGGAAATTGAACTCGGGTCTTTGTTCTTGTACAGCAAGAACTCTTACCCACTAGGAGACATTTTTTTAAACCTATTTTCTGGAGCTAACTCTGCTGAGGGTGCCCGAAGATTTAGAATTCCCAGGCTAAATATGGTGGTTTTATCTGCATAGAGATATACTGCAGAAACCGAGGTCTGGCCTGAGTCTAGCCTTTCGGTGATTTCACAGAGAACAGAATAGTGCAGATTCAGGTTTTCTCTTTCAAAAACTTGGGTAGGTGTGGTCTCAGAAAATAACTGATTTGGAATTCATTCTGAGTATGTGTGTGTGAAGTGGTTCAAAAAATTATTCCTAAGGACATTGTTTACAATATAAAGAAGCTTATGAAGAAAAGGCATTTTAGTAGCAAATGTATTATGTACTAAATCATATTGGAACTTATATAAGCCTTGTCAACAGTATTTCTACTTGGAAAGGTTTTGTACATAATTTACTTCCTTGAACATAGTGTACTTTTTTTTTACTTTGAATATAGTAAGACTTTATTTCTTTTAGAATTCTTCTGTTTGAAAGCAAGATGAATAAGGCACTAAGATTATTCCATTAGTTTGTTAGTTTTCTATTACTGAAACAAAATACCTGAATTTGAAAGAAGAAGGGTTTATTGTGACTCACATTTTGAAGCCCGTGATCAATTGTCCCCAGTACTTTGGGGCTGGTAATGAGGCAGTGTGGCTTGGCGGAACACTTGGCAGAGAGAAGCCATTTCTGTCAGCTGCCAAAAAGCCAAGGGAAAAAAGAAGGGGCTGGTGTCCCATGGTCCCCTTTTAAAAAATATTTTATTTTTATTTATTTATTCGACAGAAAAAAAAAGGGGGAGAGAGATTGAAAATGGGCACACCAGAGCCTCCAGACATTGCGCCCCCTTGTGCATCTGGCTAACATGGGTCCTGGGGAATTGAACTTGGGGCCTTTGGCTTTGTAGGAAAACGCCTTAACCGCTAAGCCATCCCTCCAGCCCCCCATGGTCCCTTTTAAAGAGTGTTCCTCCAGTGACCCACAAACCCTCCACAAGGCCACACATCCTGAAGGTTCTACACATCCCAGTAACACCACCCAGGGGACCAAGCCTTTTTACACATGGGTCTTGGGAGGAGTGCTGACTGTCTCTTCTGACACCCTAGGTCTCAGAGTTTGGCTCGGTGATTTCATAGATGTTAGTGTGGTCAAGTGATGTTGGCAAGGCTCTGGGGCCCTGGCTGGACTTCCCGGGTGCCCGGCATATGCACACTGATGTGGGCGAGGGCGAAGGATCTACTGGCCCCTTGACCTGCCCCTGTACTCAGACAGTGCCTACCTGGTTCTAAGGTGGGTTATGACCAGGGACTTAGGACTATGCTTGGTTCATAGCACTATGTAACTATGGGTATTATTCACATCTTTTATAATGAAACAACACTCCAAGTATTCTTTAAAAGAAGATACAAAGCCAAACCATAGTGCATTATCCTGTGGGTCGGCGCTCCCACTCCTTCCTCACAGCCGAGCTCCCGGCAGCTTAGCTAGCCTGGGTTTACTGTCAGTTCTCATTCTTCTGGAAGGATGGAGCGTGAAAGGGTTCTCTTTGGAGCTCCTTAAGATAGAGCCCTTGAGATGGATAGATGGCTTAGCGGTTAAGGTGCTTGCCTGTGAAGCCTAAGGTCCCACGCTCAACTCTCCCAATCCCACGTAAGCCAGACGCACAAAGGTGAGGCAAGCGCAAGGTCGCATGTGCCTGCTAAGTGGCGCAAGTGTCTGGAGTTCGATTTCAGTGGCTGAGGCCCTGGTGCACCAATTCTCTCTCTTTCCCTCTGTCTCTCTCTCAAAAAAAAAAGAGTTCTTGATAACACCATGAGAACTTTCTGCAAAGCACTAGAATTACTTCTGTCTCTCCAAAAGGACTTTCTGAGCGACAGTGTATTCCAAATTCATATCTTCCTTCTCTAGCACTTAGTAATAATAATAACAGCACCACCCACTCGCTCAAAATTCCGCTTTAGCTAGCCTGTTTGGACTT
The DNA here is from genome assembly GCF_020740685.1 of Jaculus jaculus. Lineage (NCBI taxonomy): Eukaryota > Metazoa > Chordata > Mammalia > Rodentia > Dipodidae > Jaculus > Jaculus jaculus. The sequence goes on along the minus strand of NC_059111.1, from coordinate 91,948,354 downwards.
ACGTTGTGCTCCACTCCTGGCCCTCGGTTTCTGCTGCGGTGGTCTCCCAGGAAGAGCAGGCGTGAGCCTGGGCCAGGTGGCAGGGACACTATCTGCATTGAGTAACCTCTCTAGTCACTCGGCGTGAAGCCCTGCTTTGGAAGCTCTGCCTCCTTCACTGCCTCTACCTCCCCTTTCCACCTACCCCTCAGGCATTCTTGTCTTCTGCACGCATGACACAGTCCATCCTGCTCTGGCTGGACTGAGCAAGCTCCCTGCTGTGCATCTCAAGGCCTCAAACCCAGGGCACTTGCATTTGGATTGTCGCCTTCCAGGACCTCAGTTTGGTGAGAGGTGTTTGGTGTATGTACTGTCTCCCCCTGGCCCTCCGATACCCTGCTTCACATCTGACCTTTTCTGTGTGTGTGTGTGTGTTTGAGGTAGGCTCTCACTCTAGCCCAGGCTGACCTGGAATTCATATGTAGTCTCAGGGTGGCCTCGAACTCACAGCGATCCTCCTACCTCTGCCTCCCAAGTGCTGGGATTAAAGGCGTGCGCCACCACGCCCAGTTTATGTATTTATTTGAGAGAGAGAGGAAAACAGAGAGAGGGCCACTGCAAACAACTCCACATGTGTCCGCCTCCCTGTTCATCTGGCTTACATGGGTCCTGGGAAATCAAACCTCGGTCATTCGGCTTTGTAGGCAAGTGCCTTAACCACCAAGCCATCTCTCCAGCCCTCTTCAGTATTCTTGTTTTTGTTTTGTCTTATTTTGTTTTTCGAGGTAGGGTTTCACTCTAGTCCAGGTTGACCTGGAATTCACTACGTAGTCTCACGGTGACCTCGAACTCACGGCGATCCTCCTACCTCTGCCTCCCGAGTGCTGGGATTAAAGGTGTGCGCCACCACACCTGGCCTCTTCAGTATTGTTAATTCAGCCTTCTGACTGAATTTAGAGTGGTGCTTATCAAAGCTGCCTCATCCAGCATCCTGTTAAGTCCTGCACCTCTGCTGAGGGGTGGCTTTGCCCTGTGTACAGTTGGTCACAGCTCGGGAGAGTCCCCAGAGAGACAGGGAAGAGTGTTCTTTACCACTCCACACAATATAATCTTATGACAGCCTCGGCTGGACATCCACCACCCCGGCCTCCATATCTGCTGGTCTTGGCCTTCCCATATCTTACATCCTGGCCCGTCCATCCTCCCCCCTGCCCTCCTCATGCCTCTGAGCTGCAACCTCGGCCACCTGGACTAACATCCTTGTCCTATTTAATTGTCCCCGTTTGCAGAGCAGTTGAATTCCCTCCTAAATGTTCCGATCTTTTAAGTTTCATCTCCACCTTGTCTGATCGTGTGCCCCCAGAGCAGGTTCTGAACGAGAAGGCTCTGGTCCACTTTCACTAGTGGGGAGCGGTAGGGCCTCTCTGTACTGTCCTTTCCTCATCACCACAGGCTGGAGTGAAGATTAACTAATGCGTGGGACGTCCTTGAATCCCTGTGTGGCTGTGGGAGTGCTCAGTGATGCTTGCTGTAATGGGAATGACTGCTGTTCATTAAAAATGTCACCTCCTGGGCTGGAGAGATGGCTTAGCGGTTAAGCGCTTGCCTGTGAAGCCTAAGGACCCCGGTTCGAGGCTCGGTTCCCCAGGTCCCACGTTAGCCAGATGCACAAGGGAGCGCACGCGTCTGGAGTTCATTTGCAGAGGCTGGAAGCCCTGGCACGCCCATTCTCTCTCTCTCTCCCTCTATCTGTCTTTCTCTCTGTGTCTGTCGCTCTCAAATTAAAAAAAAAAAAAAAAAAAGGTCACCTCCAAAGCCCAGCACTCGGGAGGCAGAGATAGGAGAATCCCTGTGAGTTCGAGGCCACCCTGAGACTACATAGTGGATTCCAGGTCAGCCAGGACTAGAGCAAGATTCTACCTTGATAAATAAATAAAAGAAGAAGTCACCTCCAGGTTTCCATCCTGGATCTATTAGACCACATTAGAGCCCTTTCTTAGGTACCAAGAATGCTCTCTGTGTCCTTTCGATAGAAATTGCCAGTTTGCTGGTGATAGCTGTGTACAATCCAGTGCATAGTTTAGTGCCTGGTACGTAGTTACGGACTGTGAACTCATCATCATAGTTTTTGTGCGGAATCCAATGACTTCTATGAACGTACTAATTGTGCTCCGCTTCTCACCTTTACAAAGGTGCTCCATGAAAGGAAGTGACAGCACACATAACTGTCCTCCGCATCTGTGACCTTGCCCGGGGTCCCCTGGGTGCTTACATCCCCGAACCTGCTCTGCACAGAGCCCTCTTCCAGCTTTGTTCTTGACAACTTAGAACGAAAGAGGTATAGAGTACTCAGGGCGTGTGTGTGTGTGTGTGTGTGTGTGTGTGTGTGTGTGTGTGTGTGTTGTGTATGCATGTCCATATGCACATGCACATACGTATGTATGTGTGGAGACATGAGATCGACCCTATTTCTTGAGGTAGGGTCTCATTGAAGATGGGGCTCACCGATTTGGCTAGCCCAGCTAGCCAGCAAGCTCCAGGGACCCTGTCTCTGCCTCCCTCTCAAAGCTCTGGGATTGCAGGCAGTCACCACTAGGCCCACTTTTTTTTTGTGGGTGCTTGGGATCTGAACTTGGGGCTCTCATGCTTGCACAGCAAACACTTTTCCCACTGAGCCATCACCCAGCCCCTGGAATATGCTTATGTATGTATGTATGAGAGAGAGAGAGAGACAAAGAGAATGGGCGCACCAGGACCTCCAGCCACTGCGTATGAACCCCAAATACGTGCGCCACCTTGCACATCTGGCTTATGTGGGTCCTGGGGAATCGAGCCTTGAACTGGGGTCCTTAGGCTTCACAGGAAAAGTGCTTAACCACTAAGCCATCTCTCCAACCCTGGAATATGTTTTTAAGACACTGGGCGCTTCCCACACGCAGGTTAGTTTTTCCCTGTTCATTGTATTGCTTGGACTTGTAGGTTCTTTGCTAGTTTGGGGAATTTTTCAAGCTGGCTATAATGAGAAGGTCCCAAAAAACCACAGAGAAGTCTGGTGTTCTTCCTTCAAGCTAAACATAGCGTTCCTTCTTATTTCCACTTTTGTTCTGTGTTTCTGAGCGGGCTTCTAGAATTATATTTAAATAATTTAATATCAGAAATAATGTCTATTTTGATGCCTGTATATATCATTGCCATTCTTTAATAAGCTTTCTTTTGTGCCAAATTAGAAACCACCTGTACGCTCTTAATTGTTCAGATACATACGGACACTTTTTAAACTAGAGAATGTCTGTGTTATATGTAAACATGTACTCTTAAAATAGATATGTTATTTCTAGTTATAAAATATAAAGCAGTCTTAACCATTTTTTATATGTTATTTATTTATTTATTTACTTTGGTTTCTCAAGGTAGGGTCTCACTCTAGTTCAGGCTGACCTGGAATTCACTATGTAGTCTCAGGGTGGCCTCGAACTCATGGCAATCCTCCTACCTCTGCCTCCCGAGTGCTGGGATTAAGGGTGTGCGCCACCACACCCAGCATATCTTAACCATTTTTAAGGGTGTTGGCCAGTGATGCTAAACACATTCACTACCTCCATCTCTAAAATTCACTTCAGTTTGCAAAGCTGAAAGTCTGCATCCCTTAAATGCAAAACTCCATTCCTCCCAGGAATTACTGGTTCACTTTCTTTTTAAAAATATTTTGTTTATGTATTTATTCAAGTAAAGAGAAAGAGAATGAGGCAGAAATAAGAGAGAAAGAGAAAGAGAGAGTGGGCACGCCAGGGTCTCCAGCCGCTGCAAACGAACTCCAGACACCTGAGCCACCTTGTGCATCTGGCTTACATGGGTCCTAGAGGATCGAACCTGGGTCCTTAGGGTTTGCAGGCAAGCCTTAGCTGCTAAGCCATTCCTCCAGCCTTCTGGTTTACTTCCTATCACGTGAGGCAAGTGCCTCGTGAGTAGAGGCAGCAACACTGTGTTTGTCGTTTCCGTGACTGGCTCATTTCACTTATCATCTTCACGGCATATCCTTGTAGCAGAAATTCCATCGTGTTAGAACGTACTTTCTTCATCCGTTAATGGACACTCAGGTAGCTTCCGCCTTCCGACCGTTGTGAACAGCATTGCTCGGAGGACGATGCTACATATGTTTATTTTGATGTATGAATACTATAAATGGGGGTGGGGGTGAGGGTGCGCCCTGGAGGCCTTCCTCTGCTGCTCTTCCACCTTATTCCCTCAAGGCAGCATCTCTCACTGCACCTTTTTTCTATTTTTTTGACTGATTGGCCAGTGATCGTTTCATTGAACCTCCCATCTCTGTCCCCCTCAGCATTGAGATTATAGATAGGTGCAGTGTTTTCTGGCTTTTTTAAAAAATAATTTTTATTTAAAAAAACATATTTTATTTATTTATTTGAGAGAGAGAAAGAGGGAAAGAAAGAGAGAGAGAGAATGGTCATGTCAGGGCATCCAACCACTGCAGACAAACTCCAGATGCATGTGCCCCCCCCTTGTGCATCTGGCTTACGTGGGTCCTGGGGAATCAAACCGGGATCCTTTGGCTTTGCAGGCAAGTGCCTTAACCGCTAAGCCATCCCTCCAGCCCTTTCCTGGCTTTTTACAAGGGTGCTGGCCATCTAACTCAGGTCCCCATGCTTACGCAGCAAGCACTCTTACGCGACACTTCTGTTGCTTTCAGGGTCTCTTGATCGTTTAGCCATGCATTACTTCCTCCTGACTTAGGGCCATTATCTTTGTACAGAAAACCCTTTCACTTAAGATGGAACTGCTTGCAGATATACCCAACAAACGATGAAAAATCCATAAGCATAAGTGCATTTAAGCCAGGCTTGGTGGTTCAGTGCTGCTATTCTAGCTACTTCGGAGGCTGAAGCAGGCGAATAGGCTGTGCCTGGGCTACAGAGTGAGTTTAAGGTAAGTGTGGGCAACTTAGAGACCCAGTGTCAAAAATAGAAAGGAGGGCTGGAAAGATGGCTTAGTGGTTAAGACCCTTGCTTCTTGCAAAGCCTAAGGACCCAGGTTTGATTCCCCAAGACCCACATAAGCCAGATGCGCAAGGTGGCACATGCGTCTGGAGTTCATTTGCAGTGGCTAGAGGCTCTGTGCCCATTCTCTCTCTCTCTCTCCCTCTCTCTTCCTTTCCCTCTCCATATATATATGCCTCTTTTCTCCTCTCTTTCAATTAAATAAATAAAATGTTTTTTTAAAAAATAGAAAGGGAAAACAAAGTTGGAATATGTGTCTTGGGGGAGGGCACTGACCTAGCATGTGTAAGACCTTTGGTTCAATCCCTAGTTCATAGACACAGAAAATATGAATCACTTGCTCACCCCATGCTGTGCTACAGAATAAGATAGTCTAGCAACACAGTACACAGTTGTCTCCTCTTACCATCACCTGACTGTACCCAGCATCTCCAGAGAGTATTGAACTACAAATTAATAGTCTGGGAAAAGGACACAATTCAGAAATCACAAGGTATAATTACTGCTTGATGAATATTGCTTTCATACCTACATGCAGCAAAAACAAACAAACAAAAAATAACTGCACATCAAACCGATACAAGTTGAGGACCATCTATGTTTCTCCTCTCAAGAGTCACCTATTTCAGTAGAACTTGAAGCCCAGGTTTCGGACATATGCCCACACTCAGTGAGAAAGCTCCAGTCCAGAAAAAGTCAGACATCCCAGGTCTGATTTCTGTCAATCAGCTATCTGCCTGACAGCGGAGTTTCCTAACTTCTCTGATTTCCTGATGTTAAGAATGAGGGGACAGGAGATGTATGCTGTCTCGGATTCATTCTAAAATTACATAGTTTGAGCAAGTGGCCAAGCTGGGTTTCTCATGGGTTTGATGGCAGTAACTCTTGGGACTTGTTCAGTCAGCAAGCGTGATACCAACTAATAACGAATGCCATCGAACATCCTACCTGGGAAGCATTTTTGCTTCTTGTATTTCTATAACTGTTCTTAATCTTCTATAAGTTTCCTTTCTGAAAGATTTCTGTCTTTACCAATAACCTCTTTTCTCAGCTATCTTTTATGTTTAAAAACTGAAGAAAGAGGGCTGGGGAGACTGCTTAGCAGTTAAGGTGTTTGCTTGTGAAGCCTAAGTCCTCATGTCCAAATCTCTAGGTCCCACAGGCCAGATGTACAATGTCCCACATGCGCATAAGGAGGCACACACATCTGGAGTTCGTTTGTAGCGACTAAAGGCCCTGGCACGCCCATTCTTTCTTTCTATCTCTCTGCCTCGCTCTCTCTTTCAAATAAACAATAATAATAAAGATTTTTTTTAAATTGAAGAAAGAGAGCTGGGCATGGTGGTGCACACCTTTAATCCCAGCACTTGGGAGGCCGAGGTAGGAGGATCTCCATGAGTTCGAGGCCACCCTGAGACTACATAGTGAATTCTAGGTCAGCCTGGGCTAGAGTGAGACCCTACCTCAAAAAAAAAAAAAAAAAAAAAATTGAAGAAAGAGGAGAAAAATTTCAGAACAGCCCCATGTTTCTAACCCCACTCATCACTTGTCCAGGATTGTGGTATAATTTTTGCTAAAATGTTATGATTGAAATATGCATAATACATGGAAAAATGTTAAGCATCAGAGTGATAAAAGAAATAACTAAGAAGCTGGGCGTGGTGGCGCACGCCTTTAATCCCAGCACTCAGGAGGCAGGGGTAGGAGAATCACCGTGAGTTCGAGGCCACCCTGAGAATACAAAATGAATTCCAGGTCAGCCTGGGCGAGAGTGAGACCCTGCCTCAAAAAACAAAAAGCAAAAAACAAAGAATAATAAATTAAAAAAAGGAAATAACTAAGAGACATATACCTTCTCATAATTGTGTTAACTCTTTGTTGGTATTAATAAATGATTGCCCATTAAATTATTAGCAATAGAAATCATATTGAGAAAAGAGACATAAACCAAATCTTTTTAATGTCAAAGATGGGTCTATCGATTCTAGTTTAAAATAGTAGCACAAAGAACAAACCTATCTCCAGGAGTTTTGTAATATAAAGTCATCGGTCAGTCAGTCCATTCACTTGTACTGATGTTTTTAACCTTCATATCCCAACTTTTGGTTTCTAGAGTGATGGAATGCAGTCTGATACCTGTGACATAGCTTACGTAACTCACAAGGATAGTTTTGACACTTCCAAAGCTTTAACATTTTTCTCCTAAAAATGTACGTATTGGCTGGGCATGGTGGCACATGCCTTTAATCCCAGCACTCGGGAGGCAGAGGTAGGAGGATCACCCTGAGTTCAAGGCCACCCTGAGACTACGTAGTTAATTCCAGGTCAGCCTGGACCAGGCTGAGACCCTACCTTGAAAAACAAACAAAAAAAATGTACTTGTTGTACAGAATAGTAGCTCTTGACATCTGTAGAACTTTTGTGGAATTTAGATCATTCTAAACTGTGTCTCTATGTGGCAGGACCCTGAAGAACATAAGGATTCATTCAGTTACAACCTGTGTTTTGTTGATCACACGCTACATTATATGATCCCCAAACAATGCTGGAAAATAGCCTTGTACATAAGCCTTGAGTGGGAATGATCTTCAAAGAAGTATTCCCTTTGATAATTAAACTTTAATTTATCTGTGCACTGCTTTGATGTTAACAATACTTTAAAAAAATTTTTTTTAAATGTCTTGAGGATTTGTTTTCAAGACTGCCAAACAAATTCTTACTTCTCAAAAGCTGTAACCTATTCATGGGTCAGTATAGCCCAAAGACACTATTTTTAAATGCCTATTAAATTTATTTTTTTTTCTCACTGTGCTAATCTGCTGCCTAATTTTCTTTGCCGTCGGTCACATGGTTCCTCCCTTCCACAACACACGCACTTAAAATTCTCACTTCCTGATTGTGCTTTAAACGATTGCGTCAAATGTTAATCAGCCTAAGTACCTAGGAGCAGGAGTTTTTAGAGGAAAACCCTGTTTTCTTTTTGTTTCATTATTAGCCCCAGATTGTGTGCTTCTGTACTTGTATTTAGAGATGAGAAGATGTCAGGGATTTTTTTTTTTCCCTCCCTCCCTTTTGAGATTGAATCAGATTTTGCTTTCATTATATATACGTATAAAAATAATATGCCAGTTTCAGACTGTAGGGTGGTACAGTTGCAGGAAATCCACGTATTTCTGATGACTGAGAGATTTATTCACTTACCACGCTCTTCGTGATTCAAACGGAGTCCGGCAGCTCTCAGAAGGTAATGATTTAATATTTCAGGAGCACACTTGATTGTATAGCCTTTCTGCTGCATGGCATGGGGACAGTCATGTCTAGCAGGCAGAATGACACTTGTTCTTACCGCAGATAGTAAAATTCATCATATTTTCTCAAAGGGGTTTTGGAATCCTAGTAAAGGCTCATGATGTGAGGAGGCTTTTAGCCTGAATTGATTTTATTAACGCTGGGTGGTTTTGTTTTTCACTCTTCTTGGACAAACACCATCTCACTGCTCGGATAGATATCCCTATATCCTGTGTCCTTTCTGCCTCATTCAGTAAAAGTACAAGATTGTTATCAATTGATATCAAGTAGGTTAAACGTGGGTTTTTAATTACTCTGTAAAATTGCACTATACTCCTAAGTCTAAGATTTAATTTTGTTTAAGGAGGTGGATTATAAGAGATATACCCCCAGATAAAATTGTGACTTGATTCGGTTGGTTACAACTGTCCTTTCCTTTGACATACTTAAAGAATTGGGGAAGGCAGAGGAAAAATATGTCAGACTTACAAAAACACATCTTTTATATAATTCTTTAACAATAAACACTCGGGTACAGAGCCAAAAAAACATGTTCCTTTATAAAAGGGGAGGGAGGCAACACATTTGACTTTATCAAACTTCAGTGTGATGCTCGTTGAAAATTCTGTCATTTAGTGAACTAAAGTCAGCTCTGGCAGAGTTTGTGGGGAATTCTTCATGGCTTGAAAGTAGGTCGGGGCTTCTTTGAGTGAAACTCGGTGGCAGGAATCCTCGCCCGTATGGCACACGTTAAACAAGGCAGCCAGTCTCCTGGGCACAGAGGAGGTCAGACGCAGGAGCGGCCTGGACTGGGTCTGGATGCTGGAACTTAAGTATCCGATGTCCTGCACCTCTGCCTTCATGTAAAAGTGGTCAGAGAAACAGGATACTTCCCGGTGGCCCCGCGTGAGCTCTGTGGGGTGCGGGCTAACACCGGTGGCCTGCCTGATCGGCGGCCCGCTCGTCCACCCGTGCGTGGGCCGTGTGAGCGTGCGGGGACGCCGCGTGTGCAGCCAGCAGCAGGCAAGGTGCTAATGCACGGCCGGTGATGTCAGCAGTTACGAGACAGCGGTTTCAAAACACTGCAGTAAACAAGGTCAAAGTGTCCCGTTTTGCTGGAAGGAGGTTTGTTTTTTATGAGCTGGACAGTACATGGATGAAGTAATTTTTCAAAACAAACTTCACATTAATATGTGTGGGTTTTTTTTTTCTTTTTTCTTTTTTTTAAGGTCCAAAAGAAAATAAAATAGATGAGACTCGGTAGTGGTTACATTTTTTATGCAGAATTAGTTTGTTTTCTGTTTAATTCATTTCTCTCCTATTTTTCAGAGGAAATAAAATAGTTCTTAAATGCGGGCTAAGAGGATGTCCCTTGAAAACATGGCAAACAGTAGTCACAGGTAGTACGAAGGTATTTCTTTCTTTTAGTCTTGTACCTTTGGTTGTTAGTTGGACAGGCAGTCTAAGTTACCAGAAAGTTAATGGCCTAGAATAGTGCTGACTGCGTGGCTCTCATCCTAATGTGCTTTTCCAACCTTGAACCTGAGAATGCCAGAGGCTGGAGTCCCTGGACGTCGGTGGGAGCAGGTCTCTGCTTCGCTGGCCCCAGCGTTCCTGATGTAACAAGTGGGTGTCCTGGGTGTGTGTGTGTGTGTGTGTGTGTGTGTGTGTGTGTGTGTGTAGTAACAACAACAGTGGGGCCACGTGGCACCCAGAGGTCATCTCAGTCTGCCCCGAGGATTCCGAGACCTCAGAAGGATCTTGGGTGTCCGAGGTGAACTGTGAACTTGGGGCATCTCAGAAGCGCAGGCGCTGTGGTGCCGCACAGCCAAACGGGGTGTGGGGTATGGAAGCACACAGGGCTTTTTAAAGTGAAAGCAGGGGCCTTGAGGAAGTAAACGGCCGTCATCTCCTGCCCGACCTGCTCACAGTGCTGGGGAGCGAAGTAAGTTCTGCTGGTTTCTTTGTCAGTCTGTCCTACATGTCTTTTCTTGCTAATAGCGTTAGACACTCAATGTCTAGCAACTGCCAAGTTTTTTGCCTCCTTCCTTGGGAAGAGGGAGATGGAGTTTGTTACAGCGAATTCCTTCTTGAATCTTTTCCTCCCTCCCTTTCTGAATCTGTGTGTCCCTAACCTTTTAGAGATTGAAACCTGTTACCAAGAAGAGAACAGAAAGGAAGAGATGGAAATGTATGAGCAAGCAGAAAACAAAAAGGGTTCTCTCTGCACCTCTCTCTCTCTCTGTCAATTCTTCCCTCCCTCTCTCCCTTTTTTTCTTCTCTCTCTCCCTACCCCCCTCACCCCAGAAGTTTCCCATTAGGTAAATGACAGTGACACAGGGACACATTTTCCATTCCATCGCCAGGAGTTCCTTCGGCAAAAGAGTCCAGTGCACCGAGCCAGTTTCCAGAACAGGAGTACAGACAGAGAGGTCCTCAGCCCCAGCGTAGGAGCCCCCGTACAGAAACCAGGCAGGAGGGGGGGGATCGCAGAAACAAGGGTACAGCTTAAAAACATGTTGGGAAATGGGAAGGAGCCAGGGGCTCCATGATACTTAATGACGTTTAAAAAAATGAATATAAAAATGGGATAAAGTGTAGAGAAAGCGAATCTTGGGACAGAAACTGGACTATTCCTTCATGGTAGAAGGTTTTGTATCTTTTGTAGATTTAAGGAGAATATGTCCACTAGCCTTCGGATTCTGAATAAGAGGCATTGTTACCTACCTTACAGACTCTGTAATCAACAGTGTAAATCTCTACAGTATCACCATTCCCCCTCCTGTAAGTTGCTTGTATACACCTGGTCTGTCTCTAGAAATGGCTTGATTGACTTTAACACAAAGGTCGGTGGCTTTGATAATGCAGAGTGGCTTGGGATTCGTAATTCAGTTGTCTTTCCTTATAAAATAGGCGGTGGCTGTTTCTGTAGAATATTCTGGACTTTCTCCAGGTCGTGTGAATAACTCTTAGAAGGTAGCGTGAGAGGCGGTATGGCCAGTCAGAATATGGCAGCAGAAGTTTCCCAAGTCTAGTGTAGCGTGGGGTGAGGAGAGTTAAGTGTGTCCATATCACAAGGATTTCTCCTTTTATCTCAAAAGTTGTGGCAATTGGTCTTAGGATGGATTGAGTTTCATCTGGAACATTCTGTGCCTTCCCATATGAATGTGAGAATGAACTATCCAGCAGTCACCTTTAAGTATCTTCTTTATTATTAGAGCAGTGTGCTTGGAGCTATGATTTTTTTCCCCCTCAATTCAATTTACAGAGCTTCAGTTTAAATCAAAACTCAAGAGCAGTTTGAAGGGTGAGTGAGCAGAGCATTACCGCCGAAACGGTCTTGTTAAAGATGGTGCCAAGTAAGCGGGCCATTCCCTTGTGAGGCGCCCCTTCTAATTAAAGGGGAAGGTGGCTGCCATCTGTCTTCTTTCATTCAAGGCAGTAGGGGGTCTGTGGTGGAAGGAAGCAAGCCCCCCTCCCCTTTTAGTTTTTCTCCCACTCTTTTTTTTATAGTCAGCTTTCTCCCTAGCCAGTGACCCAGAAGGTCATTGATGATCTGTCTCTCGGGATGAATAAAACCATAAGCATGCATGCGTGGCACTTGTGAAACCCAGTTGATAACACGCATTTATCCAGTTAGAACGCCACTCGAATTACATCTGAGAATATCATAGTCTCCATGGTGCTGTCTCTGCCCCTTCTGTTACCAAGGGTACCCCTGGCAGGAAGAGAGGGAAGTTTTACTGATTTTTCTTTTGGCACAGAAAAAAAAAAAAAATGTTTACATTGCACTGGGCCCAATCAGAAGGTGGCAGTATGTGGCTATGTGCAGGCAGTGTAGAGGCCATGTCCTTAGAGATACCTGTGACGCATGAAGCATGTATGTACTGTCGGGGGAAGAACGTGAACAGGCTGTTAACAGATGCCCACGTTGCTCAGCGGTCTTGGTTGCACAGTCAGTGGACTAATGCACACCGTCCTTCTCCTGTGAAGCAAGAAGCCTGAGAACCTTCCTTGTGATCCTGTGCTGTGAATTTAGAGTCGTGGCATAATTGGTCTTGAGATGTGGAATACTTTTAACAAAATGATTCAACTGTGTTGCCTTGCTTTCCCCCCTCTGTCGATGGGAGAAGTATTTAAAAAAAAAAAAATGTGGAAGTAAAAAATAAAAGATGGAAGTAGCATTTTGTCTTCCAAAAGAAAACTTTTATTGGCCTGGCGTGGTGTTACACACCCTTAATCCCAGCACTTGCAAGGCAGAGGTAGGGGGATTGTCATGAGTTCGAAGCCACCCTGAGACTACATAGTGAATTCCAGGGTCAGCCTGGGCTAAAGCGAGACCCTATCTTGAACCTCCCCTCCCCCCCAAAATAAAAACTTTATTGGAACCGAAACTCCAAATTCTTCAGTTGTTTTTATTTTCAAGTTTTATATGCCTCAGCAAACTGTTAACGCCCATCTTAAAAGGATTGAGTCCTTACGTACTCTTCCCAGGCGCTACTCCAGCAAATGTTGACTTCAGAACTCTTGGTGACATGGAAATGTGATATTTCTTAAATCTACGACAATAAGAAAGAAAGCTCAAAGGCGAGAGTCACGTCTGTAGTTTCATTTACAACTTTTTTCAACTTTGTCACCAACTTGTAATGAGCTTCCTTGGAAACATGGTTGTGCTTTTCTATGGAGTCTAGGGCTGAGCAAGTGCACGTGCCCGTAGACACGGGCATCCAGTGGACGTCCAGATGATGCCAGAAAGACAAGCCCACCGGTGAAAGGCACTTGGAGTGGATGGACCAGGCTGTCTTCATTTTGTGGCTCATTCCCTTCTCTTCCCTTTCCCTTTCTTAAACTTCAGATGTTCAGCTATATACCGAAATTGTGTTTTACCCTTTAGTCCTTTCAAGATGACTAAAACTAAAGTATGTCTATAAAGTGTGACTGAGGTAATGGGATTAGTACTTGAACGCACATGGCAAGACACACACAGACATACCGACGTTAGCTTTGAGAGGTCTGAACTTTACTACCATGAAGCCGCCTCTGCCCGGGGCGCAGTACTTTCTGCCTACCAATGCCTTAGGAGCCTCCCTGCTGGTAGTTAGCTCTGATGAATAAGGTATGGGATCCCACTGTGGAGTTAAGTCTGAGCTGCTGCTTGCCAGCACACAGTGGGCCTCCACCCCCATCCCAGGAGTTACTTCAACAGGGTCAGAAGTTAGCAACTCATAGACCCAGAGTTCCAGGAGAACGCCATGGTTAGTGGGTTCTCAGAGGAGGTAATGTTGCAGAGTTAAGTAACGCAGACGTTATACATGGTACCCCGGGAGCCCGGATGAGGCTCAAATAAAATCTTAAGGTAGAGACTTGATAGAAAAGGAGAAGTCATATGTGGGATTTTTAAAAAAATTATTTATTTGAGAGTGACAGACCGAGAGAAAGAGGCAGATAGAAAGAGAGGGAAAAAGGGCGTGCCAGAGCCTCCAGCCACTGTACACGAACTCCAGACGCGTGCGCCCCTTGTGCATCTAGCTAACATGGGTCCTGGGGAACCGAGCCTCGAACCGGGGTCCTTAGGCTTCACAGGCAAGTGCTTAACCACTAAGCCATCTCTCCAGCCCCATATGTGGGATTTATAAAGATGTTTACATAACCAAATCTTGGAAATGAAAGTCCTTGTACAGTCTCTTATTTTAAGGATGAGACAATTTTTTTTTTTCTGAAACTCTACAGTTCAAAGGCTTTTAGTTGATCATAAGGCTCACCACCACCACCAAATAAATCGGTTATTCAAAAAGTGAGATCTAGCCAGGCGTGGTGGCGCACACCTTTAAAATCCCAGCACTCAGGATGTAGAGGTAGGAGGATTGCTGTGAGTTCGAGGCTGCCCTGAGACTACATAGTGAATTCCACGTGAACCTGGGCTAGAGTGAGACTCTACCTTGTTGGGGGGGGGGGTGGAGTGAGATCTGAAAAGGTTCTGAAACTGTTATAAAAACTTGGTGTTCTTCAAAGGAGACTGGAGAATGCTTGCTGCATGTTGATTGGGAACTTGTGGCATCCTGCATACATTTCAGCAGCGCATGTCATGGTAGCTCTATAGTTCATAGAGGGCCGCGGGCATCAGCATGGTTGCTTCTGCCGGTGTGCGGCCAGAGGAGGCTTCTCACAGCCCCTCAGGTTATGTTGCAGAAGGACAGGGCTTCTGTGCCATAGCTAACAGTTGACGTCCCTTATACCACGCCCAGCCGTGGAACGTTGCTCTGTTCTGATGCTGTGCTGTCCCAGGAGTGGATTAGGAGCCTGAATGATTTTGAACTTGAATGCTGCTGCTCTTCAGAAGACCTCTGGGGGTGTACCTGCTGAGAAGAAAAGCACAGAGTAAAAGACCTTAATTAATAAGGCCTAGAGAGATGGCTTAGTGGCTAAGGCACTTGCCTGGGGAGCCTGAGGACCCAGGTTCGATTCCCCAGTACTCACGTAAGCCAGATGCACAAGGTGGTGCGTGCGCCTGGAGTTCGTTTGCAGTGGCTAGAGGCCCTGGGGTGCCCATTCTCTCTCTTATCTTTCAAATAAGTAAGCATATAAATAAATACATATTTTAAAAAGCAGAAATAAATAAGCCACATGAAAAAGTCTGTGGAAATGGAAGGTAGTTGGTGGCAAAGGGTTTAAGAAGGGCTTCCTGAATATTTGAGTATTTGAGCACCAGGTAGAAAGTAAGGTGCTAATGAACTTAAGGCCTTAAGGGAGCCTGAGCACAGCATTGGTGGGTGGAAAATAACCTGCGATCAGCGATCAGCGTGGGTAGTCACTGCCGCAGGGACTTCACAAGAATGCGCAGAAAAGTGACCAGGAGAAAAATCCGAGAGCGAGTCTCATGGAGGCAAGCTCTGGGAGGGCCATAAATGCTGCATGACTAAACAAGCTACTTGAATACTGAGTCACTGGGGAGCAGTCGAAAAACTTTGGTCGTAGCCCAGCCTGGTGTTGGGGGAGCGTAACCTGGACAGTGAAATGAGCAGAGATGAGAAGTAGCGTTAGGGCTGTTGAGAGAGACCAGGGGAGGGTGTGAGACAGGCCCAGATTTTGAACAAGGATGCCTTTGGGCTTGGGAAAAGCTAGACAGAGCCGGGAAGGAAGGTTGGGGAGCTGTGCGGGCCTTATGGGATTGCCTGGGTCGCGGAGTGTGTCAGCTGGCTTTCTGTAGCTTAAAGGGAGGAGAGCCCTTGGCGTATAAGGCCCACAGGGTCAGTCCATGGTCGCTTGGCCCCGTGCGCATGGGCAGAGAACATCGCGGTGGCAGAGGAGGCTGTTCACCTCCTGGCAGAGAGAAGCGGAGAAAAGGGCATACGGGAGTATGATGAGGGTCCTTAGGGACCAGCAGAGCTTGGCTTAGAGAGGCGCAGCCCTTCTTCAACCGAGCTCAGCGGCTGGAAAAGAACCCTGGGTTCCATGGGTCTCGCCGATCGGCTCTACGAACGACTGGCTGGCAGGTGTTCGACCCTGCTTTCCTCCGGGGTCACAATCTTGAGGTCATACTCAACAGTCGTTCCAGATGAGGAATGCCAGGTTGGTAAAAGTAAGCAGAAGGTGTGTATTTCATGCAGGAGGGAGACTATGCCAAGGCACAGAGGCAAGGAGAGGGTTCCCCAAAGAAGGAAGACTTAGCGAGGGAGCAGGATGTAGGGGACATGTGTACAGATAACAGCCAAGGAGGTCGGGCCCTTGGAAGTTTAATTATGGAAACTCTCTTTCTTCAGGACGTACGAATTTTAAGAACTGGGGGGACAGCAGCCGGGGATCCCGTGGGAGAATGAGACTGAGAGTGTAGAATGCTGGAGCTGGTGATACCCATGCTGGGATCAGAGAGCCAGGCTCCGAGGTAGGTGGTGAGGAGGTCGAGGAGCTAGAGGAAGTCAGAGAGGACGGCTGGCTGTAACTTATTAGTGACGCAGCTCAGGTGATAAAAAGCACAAGGTCACTTGGCAGGTAGGTACGGGGAGGGGAGTTAGGTGCTCGGAGGCTGACGTGGCTGTGCTGGCCCCCCCCCAACGTGGTTGGCAGGGCTGGAGTCAACAGAGGAGCAGCGTGGGGTCAGGCACTCACAGGTGAAGGGTGTGGAGGCTGGATGCCAAGGCATGCCCTGCAAGGGTGCTTTCCAAGGACAGTGTGCATGACCAGAGAGGAACCAGGAGTGGGAGAGCCAGGGAAAGGGTGTGCAGGACGGAGGGGCAGACCTCTGAGAAGGGTTAAGAACAGCAGAGAGCCCGAAAGGAGCTGTCAAAGAAAGGACAGCGAGAGTCCAGATCCGAGAAGGCCGCAGCGGGCCGGGGTCAAGTCTGGCTCTTCTGCCTCGCCCCGAGCAGATCTTTGGAGAAGTAAAGGTAGAAGGGCCATGAGAATCTGGTGACTGGAAATTGCTAAGTGGAGGCAGCAAGTCCAACCTATCCTGCAAGAGATGGGTGGGGTGGGGACTGAACGGAAAAGGCGCTTACAGAATGTGACAGCATCGAATAATGAGTTGAGGTTTCCTGTATCTTTGACGATCCTAGCCTTCTCTGCTCTGTGCCCTTGGACTAATTATTTACTTTGTGTCCTTCATGTGAAACCCGTCATAGGGATGTTATGAGGAATAGATGAGCACCCGTCATAGTAAATGCTGTATCAGTAGTAATAAACTTAGATAAGAATATATACGTACATATCTTGTATGTGTTGACAATCAATCATCACGTTTTAGGTACCCTCCCCTTGCTGTTTGGGATAAATTCCGAAGCGTGCACAGTGACGGCCTCAAACAGAGGGGAGTCCTGGGGTGCTGTCACTGACTGACTCCGCATCATGCAGCTAGACATCAATAGCACTGGGAGACAGGCCCCCTTAACCTGATCTGAGGTCAGGTTCTCCCGCGGGACCTCACCACATCTTCGGGCTATGGCAAGAGGAAGCAGGGTGCCGGGATAACCCTTGTCCTTCTGGGATCTACTTGGTGCTCATGGGAACTGCGTTTGAGCCCTGATTCTTTGGGCTTGTCCCCATTGGGGATCAGATGTAGTCTCTTGACCCATCTATGCCCAGGTGCCTGGCCTTGTAGATGTGCTTTGAAGCTTTCCCGGAGACTCAGCATTTGCCTCCAAGGAAAAGCACGCCACACCACATCCCTAGACTCCCCTGTGCTCTGTGACAGAAAGTGAAGTTACTGTGTGACCCAAAGGCTTTGCCCTCCACAGATAGCTGTCAGAGCCACCCCTCTTTTGAAAGGACGTTGTGACAGCTAATTTGGTCACACCATGCTTCCTGGATATTTGGTCAAACACCAGGCTACATGTCCCAAGCAGGTATTTTAAAAATGAGATTAGGGCCGGAGAGCTCAGTGGTTAAGGCACTTGCCGGCAAAGCCTGAGGACCCAGGTTTGACTCCCCAGAATCCACGTAGGCCAGACACACATGGTGACACGTGCATGTAAGGTCACACATGCCCGCAAGATGGTGCACGTGTCTAGAGTTCGATTGCAGTGGCCGGAGGCTCTGGCACACAGATTCTCTCTCTCCCTTCCTTCTTCCCTCTCTCTCTCTCTCAATATAAATAATAAAATTTTTAAAAATTAAAAATGATATTATTATTATTTTTTTTTTTTTTTTTTGGTTTTTCGAGGTAGGGTCTCACTCTGGGCCAGGCTGTCCTGGAATTAACTTTGTCATCTCAGGGTGGCCTTGAACTCATGGCAATCCTCCTACCTCTGCCTCCCGAGTGCTGGGATTAAAGGCGTGCGCCACCACGCCCAGCTAAAAATGATATTATTATGATGAGTGAAAGTGAACTTTTGAGTAAAGCTTTTTTTGCTTGTTTCTGTTTTTCAAGGTAAGGTCTCACTCTAGCTCAGGCTGACCTGGAATTCACTGTGTAGTCTCAGAGTGGCTTTGAACTCAGGCAGTCCTCCTACCTCTGCTTCCCCAGTGCTGAGATTAAAGGTGTGTGCCACCATGCCTGGCACTTAAAGCTTCTCATTCTCCTTGCTGTATGTGGGCAAGTCAGTTGAAGGCTTTAGGAGCAAAAGATTGGCATTCTTTTTTTATAGTTTTATTCTTATTTATTTATTTGAGAGAAAGAGGCAGAGGGAGAGAGAGGAAATCAAACTGAGGTCCTTTGGTCTTTGCAGGCAAACGCCTTAACCGCTAAGCCAACTCTCCAGCCCTTTTTTTTTAAAAAAAAAAATATTTTTATTTTTATTTATTTATTTGAAAGACAGAGGGAAAAGGTTGGCATTCTTAGAGGAAGGAGAGGTATCCTACCTCCATACTCAAGACTGTAACACCACCTCTTGCCCAGGGTCACCATGCTGCCTTGCACTTTTCAGACTCACTGGCCCCCATCATCCCATGAGCTAATTCCTTAATATAAACCTGTGTTCTCCTATACTTCTCCTTCCCTCTTTCTCTGTTGGCTCTGATCTAGAGAGCCTGTCTGATACCGATAACGATAAAGAGCTTGAAATTGTTCAGCAACTGCTAGTACGGGTTGAACATCACTTCTCAGAAAAGCTCGGGACCAGGGTTATTCCAGTTTGGGAATACTTGCACAGACTTCACCCCAGCTGAACATCCCTCACCTGAAACTTGAGTGTGATGGATTTTCCGATGCGGGACGTTCACTTTTACATTACTTTCTCAGGAAGTGACCATCGTGACTGTCCCTCACAAGTCTTATGGGCCAGCTAGTTTTAGACACTTCATAAACATCACCTCATGGGGTCTTCTGGCAGCCCAGAGAGGAAGATCCTATCCCATTTTGCATAAGAAGGCAAAAAGTGGTGAATTAAGAATTTCCAAAGGTAAGTGGCAGATTCCAGCCTCATCAACGTGACTTCCAGTCCAGTCTTCTTAGCCACTCTGCTCTTCCTGTAGTAAGCACCTCTCTGGTGCCCAGGATTGTTCCCCGCTAGACTGTAGGCTCCCTGCAGGCAGAGACTTACTTCACGGAGTTCACATATTGTAAGTGCTTAGTGCTCATAGACTTGAGTGCCTGGCATGCTTGTTACGTTGTTTGTGGCCACCTCCAAGTGGCTGTGCAGTGGGACACCGTGTCCCTTCGATACCGCACTGTGGGGCAGGGAAAGAGGTATTGCAGACTCCAAGTGAGGAAGCACTCAAGCCACGGCGCTAGGGATCTTATCTTCTCCGTCCATGCTCTGGGATAAGCCCACCTGCGTGGACTGATGTCGGCTAACTCATGGCCGTGGGTAGCTCTCTTTCCCGGAGAACACCTGCCCGTACTTCGTGATTTCTACTCCTTCCGCCTAAGTGGTGCTGGTGGCCTCCAAATTCCGTTTTAAGACACTCCCTGTGGCCACCATCATTCCAGAACCTTCTCGTGGCATCTCTTCACACACCTGCACAAGTTTGTCAACCTGTAATTTTACATGCCCTTGCTTTTTAAGTGAAGTGCAGAGAAAATGGTGCAAACCGATGCTGTATGTATGTTTTCTGTACCATTTTCACTCTCAGAATCGATTTCCTTTGCTTCCCATAAATGGGACGCTTGTTTCCCCTTGGAAATAGTAAATTATGATTAAAGATTAACATGTAAGTCCAAGTCAGATAGAAGTCAGTGCTTGGCTTCCATCTGCCTTTTGTTCTTGCCTGGAATTGTGCACGTAGTCAGTGAAGAGCTAAAGAAACTACTGTGATGGTTTTCCCGTGTAAAAAAGCGATGGCAAAAGCCGGTATCACACGCATTTAATCCCAGCGCTCAAGAGGGTGAGGTAGGAGACTTCAGGGCCACCCTGGGGCTGGAGTGGGTTCCAGGTGAGTCTGAGCTAGACTAAGACCTATCTCAAGGGGGAAGATGTCACAGTTAAGCAACTCCTGGACTTCTGTGTTGCATCAAATGCATGGCTCCATGAGTCTGTATATTTATTTATGCACGCTGATACTCCTGCTGCCTTTCGTAATTTCTTTTTCTCCTAAAAAAAAAAACAAAAAAAAAAAAACACAACAAACCTTGGTTAGCTAGAAACTCCCATTATTGGTGTAAGATGCCTTGGATTTCTATCCAAACCAAGGCCTTGCAAAAACTTGCAGTAAATTTCTCATTAACAGCCTGCTCTGCACTTGACGGATCCCTTTGTGTGATTTTAAGAAGCTTCAGAGAAAAGCCAATGTTTGGGGATGGGCCAGTCAAAGTAGTGAGATAGGTAGCAGACAAAACCCAACTTTTACTTTGTTTTTGTTTTTCTTTTGGAGATAGGGAAGTAGTGTTGCACACAGCCAAACAGAAGACGGTCTTATCTTGGAGCCATAGAATTAAAAGATTGAAACAGGAACATTCCTAACCTCAGATGCAGCATTTTGCCTGGTACCCCCTTTTCTCTTGAACCTTTGAATTCATTCTTAGGAGAAAGACAAAGCTCTCCTTCTATCTCCACAAGACGTGAACGTGAGCATTCTGTCTTTCGGAGCATGGCACGCTCACTCGCGTCGGAAGCTGGTCCTCCAGTGGGTCTCCTGGCACACCTCCGCCATGATGGGGAAACCGTGCACGCCACTCTAATTGCAGCTCTTCCGCTCCCTGCCTTGCCAAGCCCAGTGGCTTCTGTTATAACATGTGGCAACTTCTCCCTTGGAGACTAACTCCGTCCAAGTTACCATAATATTTAGGACCAGCTACAAAGACATTTCTTGCCCTAAACCAAATGCCAAGTCTAAATCAATTTCTCCTCCCTGGCCATTCAAATAGGTCCAACTCTTAAAAAAAAAAAATAGACAAGAAACGAACAGGCCTCTTTTTGTTTTAGCCTGTTCAAACAGATAAATAAACAAGGTACATCGTGCCTCGTGTTGCTCCGGGAGCAATCAATCACTTCCTTTAAAAATCACCTCCACTTCTGTGCTCATTGTGAGAATTGCAACTGAGGTGTTTTGAAAGGACAAAAACACATTGCATCTGGCTTCAACCACAGTCTGCTATCTGTAGTTTTGGGGGGAAGAGACGAGATGAAAGTCACTGCCTCACAGCAGGACCCTGGGGGGTCAGATCTGTTTGTTGAGTAGCGTCAGCCTCTGGGGGCGCACGAGTCCAGCAGGCAGGGAATGAATGGCTCTCACCCCAAGCGCCTAGAGGTCATCCACCTGCTAGGCAGTCAACACAAAAGAAGTAGGGTCCCTTTAAGAAGGTGGAAACCTGGCAAACGGAAAGATTCTCGCTAAATACACCGGTTCCGATCTATGGACTTGCCCGTTTGATCCATGCATAGATCCATTTATAACTATGCTGTATTCATCTTTGCTCAAGTAATCCTATTCTATTCAGCGTAAATCTATCTTAGCAGGGCCTATGTTCCTTCATTGCTTCTTGATTATTTTAAAACAAGTTTTTATGGGTGACGTTTCTATTTGAGGTATATGGAAGTTTTGATGTATGTGACACGGTACACTAAAGTTTAAAAGTGGTCATCAGTGAACTTCTATCCAGTTTTAAGAATTTAACAGATTACAGACATGTGGGGAGCCTCTCCATGCCCTCATTTCAGGTCATTTTCCTGCTTCTCTACTGTGCTAACATAATGTAATCACTATTCCTGTTTTGATTATAATGGTCTTCATGGTTTTAAACAGATGTATTTGTAATTTTTTTTAAATTTTATTTATTTATTTGAGAGAGAGAGAGAGGTGCAGATACAGAGAATGGGCACACCAGGGCCTCTAGCCACTGAAACTTCAGACACATGTGCCATATTGTGCATCTGGCTTTTCATCGTCTATGTGGCTGCTTGGTTTGTTCGCAGATCTGTGTGGTCGCCTTGCCTTGTTGGCGTGCATGCAAGGGAAGGAATGGGTAGGAAATGAGCTCCTAGGAGGGAGGAGGAAAGTGCTTCTTGAGCTCTAAAGAACGGTGTGGTGGTGCACGCCTTTAATCCCAGCACTGGGGAGGCAGAGGTAGGAGGATCGACGTGAGTTCGATGCCACCCTGAGACTACATAGTGAATTGCAGGTCAGCCTGGGCTAGAGTGAGACTCTATCTAAAACCCCCCTACCTCTCCTCAAAAAAAATAAAAAAGAAAAAGAAAAAGAATGGTGTGTAAGTTAGGCACTGGAATTAGTATCTCTGAGTTCTGTGAGATGCAGATGAAACCTACTTTACATGGAGTTACTATATTTTATTATAGTACCTTGTTATAACTCTTCCAGTGCTTAATCAGTCTGTGAGAAGTGGGTTCTGTTTACTTGTCCTTTACAGGTGAGGAAACCTTAGCGCATGAGGGACAGACCAGTATTTAAATACATGGGGTCTGCCTCCCAAAGTTGTGGTCCTGGCCTCCTGTGCGGCATCATCCTTAAGATTGACAAGCCTTCCCTACCTTGTGTAGCTTCAAGAGTTTAGACATTTAAAAAAAATTATTTATTTGAGAAAGCGAGAGAGAGAAAGAGGCAGAGAGAGAGAGAGAGAGAGAATGGGTGCGCTAGGGCCTCCAGCCAATGCACATGAATTCCAGACGCATGTGCCACCTTGTGCATCTGGCTTATGTCGGTCCTGGGGAATCGAACCAAGGTCCTTTGGCTTTGCAGGCAAATACCTTCATGGCTAAGCCATCCGTCCAGCCCTAGCCTCTTTTTTTTAAAGCAAGGTGTCACTGTAGCCGAGGTGGACCTGGAGCTTACACTGTAGCCCAAGCTGGCCTTAAATTCACAGGACCCTTCTACCTCAGCCTCCTGGGTGAGTGTTGGGATTAAAGGTATGAGCCACCACACCTGGTTTAATGGTTCAGACATTCTAAAAAAAAAAAATACTTTATTTATTTATTTGAGAGAAAGAAAGACACAGGGAGAGAGAGAGACAATGGGCATGCCAAGGTCTCCAGCCACTGCAAATGAACTCCGGATGCATGTGCCACTTTGGGCGTTTCATGGGTCCTGGGGACTCGAACCAAGGTCCTTTGGCTTTGCAGGCAAACACCTTAACCACTAAGCCATTTTTCTCCAGCCCTTCAAACATTTTAAGGTTACCATTTTAGTGTGTCTACCTTGAACTCAGCTAAGAAAAGTATCCCCCCCAAGGTCAAGGTCCCCAGCAAAGGGGCTCTGTCTCCATGGACGTGGTACTAACTTTACCTCTGAACCTGACCTCTGTTCTGAGTGCATGGTCCGCCTCCAAGTGCCCTCCACGCTCAGTGACAGTGATGGCTGCTGGATTTAAGCTCTTTGCCGCCAGCCACCCAGTGAGTGAGCAGTGGCCAGGGACTGGAATGCTGCCTTTCAAGTGTCACATTTGTTTTGTATTAATAAACTATATATCTCCAGGGGATCTGGCAGAAATTTGAAAGCCCTTCATTTCGCTGCAATAAATACTAAAGGATCGTTTTTATATCAAGGGCGAAGGCAAACACCGGCCAGAGCAAACATGTTTTCCTCTGAGGGCCTCGACACATTCCTGGGTGCTGGGATCAGATCGCGAACCTCAAATTCTGTCTCACACTGGCAATATCCTGAGGGAGGTCAGGACTTCAGCTTGGTCATAAGGCTGCAAGTAGGCCTGGAAATCCTTCACGAATGAGACTGGAATGCGTGAGGAACCATACAGAGTCTGCCCGTAACAGCTTAAGTGTCATCAGGAGGGCGACATTTGGGTTGACATTGTGGTGATTCAGGTATGGACCAGGCAAGGTAGCCCCAGCCTTTTGACTTAGTTTCCCTGTCTCCCTTGCAGTTAACAGTTAACACTTTATGCTGAGTGATGTGCAGCCAGCTCCGTGGGTTTATGGAAGTGGCTCGTTGCCTGAAGGGAATGAACCCGGGGGTGGGGGAAGCGGGGGGAAGGAGGTGATCTGAGTGACCAGCCCCACGAGAACAGAGCAAGAAGCAATGTATTAACCTTGTCATCAGAAGATGGCTGGACAGATTAGACCCTCAGCTAATCACACTGTGATGTGCCAGTGGAGGAACATGATGGAGAGAGGGGTTTCGGCAAAACGGGAGCTGAATTTCCAAGGTTGGCATTTGTGGGCAAATGGGGCAAATGGGGCTGGGCTGCTTTCGAAGGAGAAAGAGAATCCAGAACATAAAAGCATGTCTTAAGCCGCAGTGGTGCCCACAATTCCCAGGGAGAAGTTCATGTCTGACCCTGCATTGGGCAGTCACGGCCAAAACGGACCAGCTTAGGACTGACTGCGCACAGCCCAGTGGGGTCCAACGTTCCTGCTGCTAACCATGCCCCAGTGAGATGCTTTGACGCCAGAGCTAGAACATTCTTCGCTTTAGAGAAATTCTTTGCCCACACTCCTTCTGCAGTTTCACACAAGGCCACAGCCTGACCAAGTGGCCGTCGTAGCGCCCACAACCTTGAGCGCCGACTCAGGCCATAATGAGCTGTTGTGTGGCTCTGCCTCAGGGTGGTGGCTCTCAGTCATGCAGAAACAGCGAAGGATGGTGTCCTCGTGTTTTTTAGGGGACTTGCACTGCGGCAAGAAGCCGGGAGACACGCACGGGAGCCTTGGCTTGTGGACCGGGCCCATCAGTGAATAGGGACAACAGGGAACTTGACCATCTCTGGGATCGTTCCCGTCTCGGGTGACCTTATCTCTGATGCTGAGGGAGATGTCCTGTGACAAGGCATCTGGCTGGTCATTTTGAACCCTGGGGGCTCGTGAGCATCCTTGACTGGTCCTGATTGTCGTATCTGAGGTTGCCCTCCATTGCGCGTGACCCTCCTTATCGCTGACAAATGACTTCGTAGATTTGGAAGTTGTCTTACTGGAAGCTTCTCGTGGGTGGTGAAAATGCAGAGACTTGCTGGAGAACTGCTGCTTTTACGAAAACATACCCAAAGTGAAAGTCTAGGCATGTTCATGAGGCACACTGTGTGACTGAAAATAGAACGACACTGGCTGTTTGTCACAGTGAGCGCAGCACAGACCCGTGCTCATGTGCCGACGTGTGCACAAAATAGAGGCCTGGGCCGGGGGCTCCCCAGTGTCTCTGCCACAAATAGGATTGTTCAGGGGCCCTGGGGTCCCCAGAACAGTTCCAAAAGGCATTTCAAACTGTGCACACAAAAAAAAAATATATATGATGGACTACCAAAGTACTCTCATTTGTAACAAACCCATAAGGCTGTTCCAGTGTTCCTTCCGCTCTCTCCCACCTTCCTTCCTCTCTTGGTTCTTCTCGGCTCTATTTCGCCACCTTCATATTTTGCCTTGGTTGGTCATTTCCTCCTTCTCTCCTTTCATTTCCTCCTCTTGGCATCTACAGTGTTCAGACAAGAAGTCCATTTTTTTTTGTTTTGTTTTGTTTTTTGGTTTTTCGAGGTAGGGTCTCACTGTAGCCCAGGCTGACCTGAAATTCACTATGGAGTAGTCTCAGGGTGGCCTCGAACTCACGGCAATCCTCCCACCTCTGCCTCCTAAGTGCTGGGATTAAAGGCATGCGCCACCACGCCCGGCAGAAGTCCATTTTCCTATGTGAAGCCTGCCTTCATGAAGTTTCCAGATGAGTGGGGAAGCTGGCGCATTTTGGCCCATAGGCAGTTGCAGGTTACAGGATACCAAGAAGGAAAGGCGCATCAGCCAGGGTGCCTAACCAAAACCTGGTGCTGTGTGCCAGGCCTGAGCGGGGGCGGATGTGTGGGCACGGACACTTGGTTTTACAGAGCCATGGAACTCCGAGGCCCTTCTAGAGACTGTTATTACAGATTTGCATGGAGGCAGAAGCAGGTGGATGTGAAGAGAATATATTTTTTTTCCTAGAGCATTTAACAGTCTCTGAAAACCAGGTTCTCACATGTGCATTAAAAGACTCAACCATGCCGTTGGATTTAGGAGAAAGCTTTTTTTAAAAATGTTATTTTATTTTATTTATTTATTTGCAAGCAGAGAGAGAGAGAGAGAGGTAGCAAGGAGACAGAGAGAGAATGGGTGCACAAAGGCCTCTAGCCACTGCACACAAACTCTAGATGCATGTGCCCCCTTGTGCATCTGGCTTATGTGGGTCCTGGGGAATCAAACCTGGGTCCTTTGGCTTCACAGGCAAGCGCCTTAACCGCTAAGCCATCTCTCCAGCCCTTTTTTTTTTTTAATTGACTTTTTTCACAAATCAGTTAGAGCTAGGATATATTTATTCTTCACCATTTTCAGAAGAGGAGTCGCAACAGGGGAAGAGCTCATTTCTGTGGTGTTGACAATAGCTGCTCGCTCCTGAAGAAAACTCATGGAAAAATACCAACTGTGGGCTCACGCTGAATGTGTTCCCCAAACCCCTGAAGAGTGCTGTGAAGGTTAGGTATTGAAATTAGTGACTACCTTTCCCTCTCTCTCTCTCTCTCTCTCTCTCTCTCTCTCTGTTTTTGAGATCCAGATAAGGTAAATTTGCTTTGTCAATTGAAACATAATACACAAATCACTATATTTTATTATAGTACCTTGTTAGCGTTTAGCTAATAACTACAGTTTACTGAATGCCCACTTCACCTGTGTTCCTCTTCAGTGTTTCCTCAGTCTGTGGGAAAAGGTTGTTCTTTACAGATGAGAAAACCTTAGCCCATGATGGCTCATGTGTGCTGTCATCCTTAAAGTGACAGGCCAGACTCATGGCTTCAAGAGTTCACACTCTTGTTTTTTAATTTTTTTTTAAATTTTTTTATTTATTTATTTGAGAGCGATAGACACAGAGAGAAAGACAGATAGAGGGAGAGAGAGAGAATGGGCACGCCAGGGCCTCCAGCCTCTGCAAACGAACTCCATACGCGTGTGCCCCCTTGTGCATCTGGCTAACGTGGGACCTGGGGAACCGAGCCTCGAACCGGGGTCCTTAGGCTTCACAGGCAAGCGTTTAACCGCTAAGCCATCTCTCCAGCCCTTGTTTTTTAATTTTTGTTTTGTTTTGTTTTTTGAGGTAGGGTCTCACGCTAGTCCAGGCTGACCTGGAATTCACTATGTAGTCTCAAGGTGGCTTGGAACTCACAGAATGATCCTCATTCCTCTGCCTCCCAAGTGCTGGGATTAACAGCATGCGCCACCACACCCAGCTTAATTTTAATTTAAAAAAATGGGGGGGGGCAGGGTCTCACTGTAGTTAGTCCAAGCTGACCTGGAACTTAACTCTGTAGCCTGGTATGGCCTTGAACTCAACAGATCTCTTACCTCAGCCTCCTGAGTGAGTGCTTGGATTTGGGCATGAGCTACCACACCCAGCTTAAGAGTTCCGGCATTTAAAGGTCAGAGGGGTTTGGCCCCACTTGGAAGCCCTGTGTGGCAGGCGAGCTAGCCGGGCCTTAGCGCCTGCCCATGCACATTGACGGAGGCTTACAGGAAGCTTTGTGCCATGGCATGTGTAGTTTCCTCTTGTTGAAGGGCTGTGGAGCTTAGATTCTTCCCAGTGCCCCCAGGAAAGCAAGGACAGTGTCTCGGTTAGGTTGAGTGTCCAGGGTCTGAGTTCTCAGAATTTATGTCCGGTGTCCTCACAATAAATCAGCTCCTCATCTTTAGCCCTTCTGGCTAAATGTAGACATTTTTAAGAAAATTACAACAGAAAAAATTTTTTTTAATCTTATTTTGTTTTTATTTATTTATTAGAGAGAATGGTCATGGCAGGGCCTCTAGCCACTGCAAATGAACTCCAGTTGCGTCTGCCACCATGTGTATCTGGCATACGTGGGACCTGGGGAATAGAATCTGGGTCCTTAGGCTTCAAAGGCAAGTGCCTTAACTGCTAAGCCATTTCTCCAGCCCTAAAACAGAAACTTATGAAAGCTGGGCTGGGGAGATGGCTTAGTGGTTGAGGCACTTGTAAAGATGGAGGCCCTGGTGTGCCCATTCTCTCTCTCTCTCTCTCTCTCTCTCTCTCTCTCTCTCTCTCTCTGGAATAAGTAAATAAATAAAATATTTTTTAAAAAAGTAAATTATGACAGCTGAAAAGTGACCTTTATACCTTTTCTCACTAAAGGCAGAACATTAGAGTGCTGTTCATTCAGGTTTGTAAGTGGTTGTGTATTTAAGTCATTTTAAAATCTTTTATTTTAATATTAATAGTGGACTTCACCACCATCATTTAATGAGGCTCTAGGTCTTTGGGAGCAAATGAAATAGTATTTACCTTGTGGCATGAATTAAATGTAGATTTCAGTGATGGTTGACACCTTCTAGGTGCCCAGATGGCATGGGTTTTTGCCTTAGATAAAGAAGTGTATGGGGTTTTAATCACATCTTGTTCTGTTTTTTTTTTTTTTCTACCCTTTAAAATATCGCCTTTCCAGCAGTTGCTTCTTAATGAATGACTGATTGTTTTCTGAAGTTTACACCAGGGATTTGAACATTAAGCAATTCTAAATCGGGAGCGGCGGGGGGTGGGGGGGAACCTGCTGCTCATTTTCTTACCTCTTCCACTTATTTTCATCGTATAAATAAGACATCCTTCCTCTGGACATGTAATGATTTGAGAAATCCCATCATTCTCTTCTTGAAAACTTAAGAGTAATAAATGAGTTCAGAGCACATTTAATTACAGTTCTTAAAAACTATAAAAAGCTCTTAGAATATGGAAATGGGTAGGGCCGCAGTAACTTTTGCTTCTTGACATATAACAGCTATACACAGAATAAATTTTACCTCTTGAGTATGTGAGCTGACCGTTCGAAGAAAACCTGCAATTACAAAGTCATTTTGCTTTCACATTTCCATGTTTTTTTTTTTTCAACGATTGAATACACTTGGACTGTTAACTCAACATTTGTTACTGACCTAGATGAGATCATGGGGAGTCCTGTGGACAGAAACCACCTCGTGGCTAGAGCGCTGTGCGCTGTTTGGGCCTGTAAGTGAGAATCTTGGACCAGAATCTCAACATCTTTACTTCTGAAAAGGTGTCACTGTGCATAGCAGATCGTTCTTGTGGAATAAGAGCGACCTCACTAGAGCGCTTTGGCAGTGCCCAAATGGAAAAGAGCCTGAGACAAAAGGGCCGAGCATATCAGAAGCTTCACTCCTTTTGCAAGAACGGGCGCCTGCATTGCCTCTGGGTAGGTTGCATTCTGTCCATACGCCTCTGACACACGTGCTCTCGTGCGCATGTGCGTTTGCACACATAGTGACTTCCCCTCGAGCCTCTGGTTTTCAGCGTGAGTTGTCCTATGGGACCCGGAGTGCTGTTGATTCAGTCTGCTGCTTGGGTTTGGCGAAACTCCCCAACACAGTCTTCATTATCTTTGAAATAAAGTGGAAACAGGAAAGATCCTCTTCTCAGGCTGCCGATGGCTTAGACGGGCGACTCGCTGTGCATAGTGTCAAGCTCAGCCTGTCAGCATCTTGACTCGTTTGCTCAGACACCTACGGTGGGGTGCTGACATGCGTGTTTACTTGCTCAAACTTTAATTCCAAGATCTCTGAAAGGCTGCTTCTCTCCTCATCCTGAAAAGACCGCCTGCTTTCATGAGCTCCGTGTATCATCCCCACATTGCTCATGTGGCCCCCCCCCCCGTACCTGGGGTCTGCTTTTACATATGGGAGTGCAGCCCTTCAGGGAAAGTGCCCAGTGCCCGGACCATCGACAGAATCTCTGCGGGCATCCCCTGGGAAGTCTGCTCTGTCAGAAATCTGCCTGGAGGCTGTCTTTCTTTTTAGGCTATTCAGCCTGTTCCAGCAGCCCCCAGAAGGTATCCAAATGAGACTAAAATAGTCCTGCCACCCTGACAGAGTGAAGCCCTTTGGTTTGTGCCTTGCCCATTTGTCCCTCCAGTGGTTCCTAGCTTGTTGTGATGTCAAGGCTGCCATTCAAAGTAGGAAAGGAAACCGTGGCCTCTCTTTGCCTCGGTGGCCTGGACAAACTGTTGTTTCTAAGGCATCCAAAAACGCGCTCCACCTGCGAGAGCTGTGTACTCCATGCCTGGGTGACCTGGTTAAATGGAGGTAACCAAACGCTGGCCGCTGAATGGTCCCCAAAACAAGCACCCCACCCTGAGCCCTTAAGCACAGGCTCTACCGCCCCTGAGCACCAGATGGCGGCTGCTTGTGCACCCAACTTCTGTGCAGTCTTCCTTCATTTTCGGTGGGCGTGATTAAGTCACTTCAGCATCGTTTTCCTGCCTTCGGTCAGTGCTGCGATAGCCTTTTTGGAAAACCAGTGCTGTGTTCAACAGTCTTTTGGGATCATCGTCAAAAGCGCCTAACTGGCAACCACATTTTCCTGTCATCACACCTCTCTCCCCTCAGCCCCCAACCTCAGATTTCCGAATTCTACAAAGGCCTTTGTGGATGTTGGCGTGTTCATTCTTTATTGCAAAGAATATTGCAAAGAATATTGCAAAGAATATCTGAAAAGGTATGAGAGCTACAATATGTAGGTGGCAGCTCTGGGTGTTTCTTAGGAAGAGCGGCACCTGTGCTTTTGGGAGAGAGAGTCATCTCAGAGGGTCACAGGACTGCGTGTTTAGGAGCAAGTACCATCTCTGTGGCGAATCGCACTCCTTTGCAAGGCTAAAAGCTCACCAGCAGTGTTGTGTTGCCTCACTTACGGCATGCTTCCCAGAGTTTCTTCCTGTCATGGGAGAGACACACAACTTTATGTTCTTAGAATTTTGGAAGTGAAAATTATAGTCCCTAGAAAAAGCGAGCGTATAACAAAAACACTTTATATTCCAGAGTCATCTGAATCAAGGCAGCATGCATTTGAGGTTTTGGCATTACAAATCCCATTAAATCTTCCGTAGAATAGCCCTGTTCTAAACCTTAGGTGGAAGGACCTTTGTAGGAAATAAAACCACTTTATCTGGTATGTATACACACACATGCATTTTACGTTAGAAAGAAACTTGATACAATGGTACTTTCTTTTTCTTTTTTGAAACAAAGTCTGGATATGTATATAAAAACCATTCTGCCTTCAAATTCACATTAATCCTCTTGCTTCCACCTTCTAAATGCTGAGATTATAGGTGTGAGCTAATACACTTGGCTTAGTGGGGACATTGTTAAATTTTGTTTTGTTTTGAGATAGAGTCTTCTTATGTTTCTGGTGCTGGCCTGGAATTCACTCTGTAGCCCAGGCTAGCCTCATACTCATGGTGGTCCTCCTGCCTCAGCCTTCCAAGTGTTGGGATTATAGATAGGCCTGCACCACCATGCCTGGGTGGTGAGGCCATAAAATGGACTCTTCCAAACGAAAATTCTGGCTAATCCCTGACTCTTCTACTAGGAAATGGAGATCTCTCAATGACTGAATAAAGACAGAAGGGACACAGTGAACTGAATAAAATCATGATGTGGACTGAGGGTTTACTAGGTGAGGTCCAGTTTGACTCCATAGGCAGGCTTCCCAAGAGGCCTACCACCTTACAGGTGCCCTGTAAGCATGGTGTTGGGCATAGTGAGCCTGGCTTCACCCAGGGGCCTGTGGCACAGGTGAGCCTAGGGATGTGGAAATGACAAGGAAACCAGGACATGAACCCACTTACACACTAGAGTTGGCTGTGATTCACCTATAAGTTCTTTTTTTATTTATTTAAATTATTTATTTATTTATTTGAGAGCGACAGACACAGAGAGAAAGACAGATAGGGGGAGAGAGAGAGAATGGGCGCGCCAGGGCTTCCAGCCTCTGCAAACGAACTCCAGACGCATGCGCCCCCTTGTGCATCTGGCTAACGTGGGACCTGGGGAACCGAGCCTCAAACCGGGGTCCTTAGGCTTCACAGGCAAGCGCTTAACCGCTAAGCCATCTCTCCAGCCCACACCTATAAGTTCTTTTCTCCTTCCTTTTTCTGTTACTACCATTTTAGGAGGACCTTGCTACCTGAGGGTTTCTGATAGTACAAAACTACCACTGTGTTTTTAGAGAACTGGCTTAACATTGAACCAAGTTCTAGAAAGTAAAAAGTTAAAGCTTTGTTGGTTTTATATCATATAAGAGTTGTGATATGAGGCAATATTTCTTTCTTTTAAAAATACTTTAGTGGGCTGGAGAGATGGCTTAGCGGTTAAGCGCTTGCCTGTGAAGCCTAAGGACCCTGGTTCGAGGCTCAGTTCCCCAGGTCCCACGTTAGCCAGATGCACAAGGGGGCGCAAGCGTCTGGAGTTCATTTGCAGAGGCTGGAAGCCCTGGCGCGCCCATTCTCTCTCTCTTCCTCTATCTGTCTTTCTGTGTCTGTCGCTCTCAAATAAATTAATTAATTAATTAAAAAATACTTTAGTATCAAAATTAAAGAGACTATGTTTATTGCTGCTCAATTTATAATAGCTGGGAAATGGAACCAGCCTAGATGTCCCTCAACTGATGAATGGATAATGAAGATGTGGCACATTTATACAATGGAGTTCTACTCTGCGGTAAAGAAAAAGGAAGTTATGAAATTTGCAGAAAAATGGATGGATCTGGAAAGGATTATACTAAGTGAGGTAACACAGGCCCAGAAAGCCAAGCGCCACATGTTCTCCCTCATATGTGGATCCTAGCTACAGATGATTGGGCTTCTGCGTGAGAATGAAAATACTTGGTAGCAGAGGCCAGTAAGTTAAAAAGGAGATACAACGGGAAGAGAAAGGAAGGGAGGAGGGTACTTAATAGGTTGGTATTGTATATATGTAAGTACAATGATTGAGATGGGGAGGTAATATGATGGAGAATGGAATTTCAAAGGGGAAAGTAGGGGGGAGAGAGAGGGTTTTACCAGGGGATACTTTTTATAATTATGGAAAATGTTAATAAAAATTGAGAAAAAAAGAAATAAAATAAAAATACTTTATTTATTTGAGAGACAGAGAGAGAGAGGAGACAGTGGGTGCACCAGGGTCTTCAGTCACTGCAAATGGACTCCATATGTGTGTGCCACTTTGTGCGTCTGGCTTACATGGGTCCTGGGGGATCCAACCTTGGTCCTTAGGCTTGCAGGCAAGTTAATCACTAAGCAATCTCTCCAGCCTATGATGCAGTATTTCTTAGAACAGAGACTAACATTAACTTTTGAGGCAGAATCCTGGAAAGGGTGATTTTTGTAGAAGTGCTTGAATTTTCTCAAGGCACTTTCAGTTCTTTAAGGCACAAAGCATCTTTTTGAAAAGTTCCAGGGGCTGGAGAGATGATTCAGTAAGTAAATAATTTCTTGCTATGCAAGCACAAGGACCTGACTTGAGCACCCTAGCACGCATGAAAAAGCCAGATGTGGAGGTTTGTGCCTGTGACCTCAGGGCTGGGAAGGTAGGAACAAGGAATCCCTGGGGTCTGTTGGCTAGCCGGTCTAGTGAACGGGCTGAGCTCTAGGTTTAGTGAGAGAGCGTGTCTCAAAAAAAAAAAAAAAAAAGGCAGCGAGCATTTGAGAAAGACACCCAACATTGACGTTTAGCTTCCACACATGTGCTCAAGTATGTGTCCATTCATACACATGCAAGCAACACTCTAAATGTGTGCACATCTACATGCACACATACATTCACACACACACATGTACACACACCAAGTTCTCATGTAATCATCTTCGTTGACTTTCTTTCTCGTCCTTCGACTTCACTGTTCGAATTCTCTTGATCCTGTTTGATGATGACTGTGTGACTCGAGCAGATCGTGGTGGTTCGGATGTACAGTGTTCCCCAGAGCCTCGTATGTTTGTGATTAAACCTCATCTGGGGAGGCCTTTGGGACATGGAGCCTTGCCAGAGGCGGTGTGTGGCTGGGCACAGGCCTTCGGGGTATTAGAAACCAGTTCCACTTGCCAGTCAGCTCACTCTCCTTCCTGCTGCTGTGGAGATGTGATGTCCAGCTATCTGCTCCTTCCATGCTTTCCCCACCACGATGGAACTGCCTCTCAGAAATGTAAGCCCGGGGCTGGAGAGATGGCTCAGCAGTTAAGGCGCTTGCCTGAAAAGCTTGAGGACCCAAGTTCAATTCCCTAGGACCCACGTTAGCCAGATGCACAAGGGGGTGCACGCGTCTGGAGTTTGTTGGCAGTGGCTGGAGGCCCTGGTGCACCCATTCTCTCTCTCTCTCTCTCTCCCTCTTTCTGTCAAATAAATAGATAAATAAAATGTGGGTTTTTTTTTTTTTTTTGATTTTTCGAGGTAGGGTCTCACTCTGGTCCAGGCTGACCTGGAATTAACTCTGTAGTCTCAGGGTGGCCTTGAACTCACGGCAATCCTCCTACCTCTGCCTCCCGAGTGCTGGGATTAAAGGCGTGCGCCACCACGCCCGGTGAGTTTTTTTTTTTTAATGTAAGACAGAAATAAATCCTTTCCTCCCATAAGCTGCTTCTGGTCAGGCGTTTTGTCCCAGCAATGAGAAGGTAGCTGCTATATAGGTCTTAATGTCGTTTTTTTTTTTTTTTTTTTTTTTTTTTTAGGCAAGCCCAACAGAGTAGCCTTTTATATGAGAGAGAGAGAGAGGGAGAGAATTGGTGCACCGTGGCCTCCAGCCACTGTGATTGAACCCTAGTCACCTGCACCACATTAGGCGCATGTGCAATCTTGCATATGCATCACCTTGTGTGTCTAGCTTACATGGGATCTGGGGAGTCGAACATGGGTCCATAGGCTTCACAGGCAAGTGCCCTAACCGCTAAGCCACGTCTCCAGCCCATCGTTCTTTGTCAACTGTCTGAAGGTTTCTGGTTTCATGTTACGAGTAAACTACATTATGTTGGTGCTGCATTCTGCCATCTCAACCAAGCAAGACGTAAGCGGGAACAGATGCTGATGGTTGAGGACTACATATGAAGAGCCTACCATGCTTTTCAGCATTGTTCCGTCGTGGTGACCTTTGCTTCCTAATTCAAACTGACAGCTCCAGGAGTTGATAACCATGACTGCAATCATGAGGGTTTCCTGCCCCCAAATCTGTGTTGCCTTTAAGAGGCTCAGTGGCCTGCACACTCAGTCACATATAGATTTGCGTGTCATTTCTGACATTTCAAAGCTACTATAACCCTCAGCATGTTACTTGCAGAACCTCAGATTGTAGATCAGTGTTGTCGTGGCAGCAACCTTGCATCATGGTCCTAAGGATTGGTGGCTACACAGGGAAGACAGCTCAGAACATCATCTTCACTAGGGCTGTGTGCTTTCGAGTGGTACCTTACATTTTAGATGAAGCTTTCACCGTTACTTTAAAAAAAATTCATTTTTCTTTACTTATTAGAGACAGAGAAAGGGAGAGAAAGGGATACAGAGAGTAAGAATAGGCGTGCCAGGGCCTCTAGCCACTGCAAACGAACTCCAGATGTGTGCGCCACCATGTGCATCTGACTTACGTGGGACCTGGAGAATCGAACCTGGGCCCTTCGGCTTTGCAGGCATGCACCATAACCGCTAAGCCATCTCTCCAGCCCTCGCCATTGCCTTTTAAAAATGATTTTCAAGTAGTGTAGTGACCCACAGAGGCTAAATTTCAGGAGATCATCTTTGGTGACTACATTGTGGATTAGCTAATGTGCTTTGGCAGACATCTTCCTCGTGCAGTAGATGCCAATGGAAACTCAGTAACTTTTTGGGGGCCATATGGTTTGTTTCCAGGGGTACCACGCCTTTGCTCCCATCTTCTTACTGCCCCCCGTGCCTTCTACCCCATCATTGTGAGGCCACTGTGTCTGTCTGGGAACAAACTTGACAAAAATCAGAGGTGGATTTTGGAAGTGGGAGCGGACTTGTTAATGACTGGCCCAGCGCGTTGGACGTGAAGGTGGGCACAGAGGTCCAGCTCTCTCACGCTTGGCTGGACGGCTGTGCAGTTAAGTTAGAATTGTGATGATGGCGTTTGGCACCTTCACTGTCGCTGGACCCCTCCGTCTTTGCCCACCCATACATAGTCAAGATTAGGGTGAACTTTGAAATTTATTTCGTAGAAAGAAAAGTAGGACATTATTGCCATATGATATGTCTTAACATTTAACTTATTCTGAGATATATTCACACCGCTGTACGTGTTTGCCATTGTAGAAAATTTAATCAACCCTGTGGAATGAGACCATCTCCTGAAATTCAGCATTTACAATATCATAAAAACCCATATAGCTTAAAAAGAAATTGATTTTGTATTCAGAGTTCACGTTAACTATCTTTTAAATTCATGTTGATTTAATTTTTGAAAATACTTAAGGAAAATTGAGGATTGTAAAAGGTATTATTCCTGTGGTTTAAAGGTTTAAAATGCCAACAACCCATTACCAATTATTTAAACTTTTTTTTTAATGGCCACTTAACAGCTTTTCTCTGCTTAAGCCGAGATATACCTTTAAATGCTTTTGTTACCCGGATGTTTAATATTTTAGTTTTTTCCCAAAAGGAAAATTTGTATACAAATATTTTCTATGATTTAATAAAAACATATGGCATTCAAAAAAAAAAAGAATTATGATGGTTTTGTTGTTTCCTGATGAGCTCATAGGCATGGATTGCTCTAGCCTGATAGAAATAGGCCAGTGATGAGGAATGAATGGTAGAAAAGGCCAGTGCTGGGCTGGAGAGATGGCTTAGCGGTTAAGCGCTTGCCTGTGAAGCTTAAGGACCCCGGTTCGAGGCTCGGTTCCCCAGGTCCCACGTTAGCCAGATGCACAAGGGGGCGCACGCGTCTGGAGTTCGTTTGCAGAGGCTGGAAGCCCTGGCACGCCCATTCTCTCTCTCTCCCTCTATCTGTCTTTCTCTCTGTGTCTGTCGCTCTCAAATAAATAAATTTTTAAAAATCTAAAAAAAAAAAAAAAAAGAAAAGGCCAGTGCTGAAGAAATAACTTTGAGAGACTTAGGCCAAAGAAGGAGAATTGAAGTGTAGTTGTTCTATAAGTAAAAGGAGTGTGTGGTTTTAAACATATTTTATTTACTTATTTATTTGAGAGAGAGAAAGAAGGAGAAAGAGAGAGAGGGAGAGCGAATTGCCCCTCCCCCCCAGGACCTCCAGCCACTACAGATGGAACTCCAGATGCATGCGCCCCCTTGTGCATCTGGCTTTATGTGGGTACTATAGAATCAAACTGTGATCCTTTGGCTTTGCAGGCAAATGCCTTAGCCACTAAGCCATCTCTCCAGCCCGAGTGTGTGTGTTTTAAAGTGGAGTTGGTGGCATCTTATCAATTCATACCTGAGCCACGGGATGACATTCTGCCCACTTGACTCCCAAGCTCTTACGCCTTCGTCAGAAGAAAGAGCGGATCCCTAGACTCCTGTGTGGATGCTTTGTTGAATGGGTCCTGCTGTGGTACTAAGAGACACACTTGACGGGGCTCTGTTTTGTAAACAAATCTGTTCACGCTTGTTTTCTTATATCCATGGATTTGTACGCTGGCTCTGTGTTTCCCACCGACAGAAAGCCTGGGAATTTAGAAGTGCATTTTCTCTTAGACACAGACCGACTGAGGGACATGCACACATGCCTTTAAAATGTACACATCTTAACCTTTGGAAGTTGTTGGGTCTTCATGATTTTACCCTTGGACCACAAACCCCGAAAGTATATTGCAGTCCTATCTACCCAGTCCTCTGAAAGTGGCATCCTTAAAGCCTCCATAAAAGCATGAATGGGGCTCGGGAGAAAGGGAAAAGCTCATTTTGCCCTTAAAGATCATTCTTTGGGCCATAAGTGGGATTAGTCACCTATGGTGATCGACACGATACAGCGTTACCCAACAGTGAGTGATTCATCACTCACTGTGAACTCCAAGCATCTGTGTATAGTCACTTCCTATCTATAGTTTTTGTACAGTTCATTTAATACTCTAGCCAGGCTCAAGTTTTTATGACAGGAAGTATATGAATGGTTATAGATAGAAGTAAATAATACTTGATTTTATGATTATGGTACAAGGAGTAACTTTTCTTGCCAAATAAATCTTTGGAGGGGGGAGGGGAAGCGAACTGCCTTATAAATGTAACGTACATAATTTTCCAGAATCTGGCATATAATTGTTATGCTGTCTTAAATGAAACTAATACAGAAATGGTTTATTTCCTTTCCTGACTTTTCTCGTTAATAAATGCCTTTGGTTTAGGAAGACATTTCCAAGTATTTTGCTTATGACCCAGCATGACACAGGATAATTTATAAAACTGGGAGAAGGGTGTTAGAGATAAAACATAGGATATAGAACACTTCAAGTGAACACATTGATACCAGACTATGCCTGTATCAGGCTATAGTCCCACCAACAATTCCAAGTGAAAATGATAAGGCCAGACATGAGTGTAGAGTATATAACAGTGAAAGACTTAAAAATCCTAAATAAGAAGCCACCTCAACTTGGCCTGGTTGCGCACACCTGTAATTCCAGCACTCGAGAGGCAGAGGTAGGAGGATCGCTGTGAGTTCGAGGCCACCCTGAGACTACATAGTGAATTCCAGGTCAGCCTGGGCTAGAGTAAGACCCTACCTCAAAAAAAAGAGGGGAGGCTAGAGGGATGGCTTAGTGGTTAAGGTGTTTGCCTGCAAAGCCAAAGGACCCAGGTTTGATTCCCCAGAACCCACGTTAGCCAGATGCACAAGGGGGGCATGTATCTGGAGTTCATTTGCAGTGCCTGGCATGCCCGTTCTCTGTCTGTCTGTCTGTCTGTCTGTCTGTCTGTCTCTCTCTCTCAAATAAATAAGTAAATAATATTTTTGTTCTTTTTTTTATATTTGAGGGTGACAGACAGAGAAAGAGACACAGAGAGAGAGAGATTGGGCCTGCCAGGGCTTTCAGCCACTGCTAATGAACTCCAGACGCGTGCACCCCCTTGTGCATCTGGCTAACATGGATCCTGGGGAATCGAGCCTCGAGCTTCACAGGCAAGCGCTTAACCACTAAGCCATCTCTCCAGCCCAATAAATAATATTGTTTAAAAGCCACTTTTTGTTTGAAGATTGAACGGCCACTGACACCAAGAAGGGACCCAAGCTGCTACCGCAGGCAGATTTGTTCTTGTCACTTAGCAGGCGGGGCACATGGAAAAGACCATGGGATGGCCCTTCAGAGAGGGCTTATCTGAGCACATTCAAAAGGAAAGCACTCAGTAGCACTTCAGTTACATTCATTATAGTCAGAACTTTTTTTTTTTTAATTTTTATTTATTTATTTAAGAGCGACAGACACAGAGAGAAAGACAGATAGAGGGAGAGAGAGAGAATGGGCGCGCCAGGGCTTCCAGCCTCTGCAAACGAACTCCAGACGCGTGCGCCCCCTTGTGCATCTGGCTAACGTGGGACCTGGGGAACCAAGCCTCGAACAGGGGTCCTTAGGCTTTACAGGCAAGCGCTTAACCGCTACGCCATCTCTCCAGCCCAGAACTTTTTTTTTGAGGCAGGGTCTCACTCGAGCCCAAGCTGACCTGAAACTCACTCTGGGGCCCAATCTAGCATTGAACTCAAGGTGATTTTCCTCTCTCAGCCTCCTGAGGGCCAGGATTGTAGGCATGAGCCACCACTCCTGGTATATACAGAACATATAACTGAGTATTTGTTTCTTCTTGAATAAGAAATAAGCAGGGGGGAAAAAACACAATTCTTATCACCGCGAACCCTACAAAGCTTATAGTGGGATAAAAACACTATAACTCACTCCCATTGCTAAGCATTCATAGTCCACCCACAGCCCGTGCATGAATGGCCGCCTCAAGCACTAAGAGACTGGTTTTGGTTCCCGATACATTGCAAACTTACCTCTGTGGGCCTGTGACGCATCAGCACGGGGCACAGCAGGGTGCCAGAGCTGCGGGAGTTTACAAAGTGCGTGAAGCTGTTTTCCTTGGACAAACTAATGTGTTCATTTTAGAGTTGTTACGACGTAGTTGTCAGGGATTTTCTCTCAAGTATACAGAAGATGAATGAATTGGTGGGTGGCATGTTTGAAACCAACCTGCATAGCTTTTGGCTGCTCATGGCTTTAAAGGCAGTTCTCTTAAGTGCACGTTTACTTGGTCTTTACTCTTGTAGTCCACCGTGGTGTGTCTGGAGGCATGTGGATGGCAGCTTCACAGTCCAGTGTCTAGGTCAAGTTCCACCGACTTTGAATGCCAATTTCACTGTTTGGGGTTACCTTAGACAAGCCCTTAAGCTCCCTACTCATCCTTAATTTGAAAATTCCATTTGCACACATAGTTTCTATACTCTTCTTTTTTAAAATGCCAGTTGAGAGCTGGAGAGATGGCTTAGCGGTTAAGCACTTACCTGTGAAGCCTAAGGACCCCGGTTCGAGGCTCAATTCCCCAGGACCCACGTTAGCCAGGTGCACAAGGGGGCGCACGCGTCTGGAGTTTGCTTGCAGTGGCTGGAGATGCTGGCGCGCCCATTCATTCTCTCTCTCTATCTCCCCCCTCCCTCCCTCCCTCTCTCCCTCTTTCTGTCTGTCTCTCTCAAATAAATAAAAATAAAAATACCAGTTGGGGAGCACTTTTCTAGCAAGTAAGGTTGTGGGTTCAAACCTTAGTGCTACCAAAAAAAAAAAATCTGCTTGTAAAGATTATAAGAACAACATTTCATTAAAAGTGAAAGATTCTTTCCAGAATATAGAATACTATCACCCTCATGTATTTTTCAGTTTATCTTAAGTATCCAGGACTAGGAACCAAAGGAGGCCAGTGTCAAAGGGGCTATGAAAGGGGCTGTGAAGCAAATGCAGGTGTTCAGTAGCTTTCATCCTCAGCTTCCCTTCAGTGGGGGAGTGGGGTTCCCTTCTGCCTTCAGGAGCTCCTGCCTCCCCAGCACAGGGACAAAAAAGGACAAGCAAGCTCTTAAGCATCTACCCTTTTAGCAACATGTCCCCTCGTCACCAGAAAAGGAGCCCCATCAACAGTCTTTACCATGAAATAAAAGCAATTTTTCTGATCCACTTTATCCACTTGTCAAGAAATCCCATGCTTTTTCTATGACCTAAATCAACAAATTTGGCTGAAATGGAGAGAACTACAAAATGTCGTATTTTTCGTGGCCATTTCAAAGGACGCCTCAGTGTTGGATGCCACGTGGGCGGCTCTATTAATGTGCCCATGTCTTTAAATAAGCAGTTTTCTGTCCCGTCTCAGACAAGTCTGAAAACATGCTTTCTTCTCACACACCCAGGGGACAGCAATAGAGGCTGTGTTTGAGGTTGACAGGGGAAGACGATTTCCATGTTTGAAATTTGGAGGACAAACAGCAGCCTTCTCTATCCTGCAAGGGTTAATGTCCTAACCAGCTTCCGATTTTGTTCACTTGAATCTTAAAAATTACTTTTCTGGTCACGCGCTTGGAAGGCCTAAGCATTTGTGAAATGTCTCCCCCCCCCCCCAATACACACCCATTGCTATTCTCCCCGGCTGTCTTAATTACACAGGGGTTGAGAAACCAAATTAAAACTAGGCGTGGCTGGGTAAACACTGATCACGTGGCAAGCTTTTAGCTCTGCTGGCTGGGGTGGCTTCTCCTCCCTCAGTAGCTTTCCTTCTCAGCTTTTTTTTTTTTTTTTTTGAAAGGAAATATCATAAGGTCTTTTGGAAATGCTCACAGGAAGTGGGTCTCCATATGCTGGTTACTCACCAGCCATGGAAGTGCTGACAACCACCGGCCACCGCCCCCAGATTTATGTGAAAGTGGCCCCCAGAGCGGATGGGGCCAGGAGGCAGGGTGCAGATCCCGAGAGGGGTCTGTGTACTGAGTGACTTACTGGAGGAAGCCGGTCATGGCA
The DNA here is from genome assembly GCF_020740685.1 of Jaculus jaculus. Taxonomy (NCBI): domain Eukaryota; kingdom Metazoa; phylum Chordata; class Mammalia; order Rodentia; family Dipodidae; genus Jaculus; species Jaculus jaculus. The sequence continues at coordinate 91,906,483 of NC_059111.1, read as the reverse complement.
TGTGTCATCTCGAGAGAGGGCGATTCAGGGAGCTGTGGTGGGGTCAGCCCCGCACATGGTGGCTGTGGCTGAGGGTTTCTGGGCACCTTCTCAGAGAGTGCCAGCCGGCTCCTAAAAATGAGTGCTCCCTCCCACCCCCAACCATGATTCTTGTGCAGTGAATCACTTCCAGCCACAGTTTTTTGGAATGAGCATTGTGAAATCCCTCGTTTATAATGGCAGGTTTTCAGTTGGTGGTTTGATCAGACAGTTTCTCAAGATCAAAACGAGACCTGGTCCTTTAAAAAGAAAAGTAAAGTCCTCTCGAGACAGAAAGCAAAAGTCTGCCACTGAGGAGCTGTCAGGGCCGGTCTCTGCGCCTCCATGCGGAGCTGGGTGACCCTAGATTTGCCTGCATGGGTGAGTTCTTGGAATGACTGACCGATCACCAGTAGCTGGTGGTTTCCTATGCAGAATGTGGCTGGCTTCCTACAAGAAACGCTCTCCTCGGTGAGTAGGTGTTAGTTTCTGAAAACTATTGCTGAGACCTGCTTATCATCTCGAGTCAGGGATCTGAAGGGCTTTGCTAGCAAGCTTTCTACACTTCTATTTTATGTAACCGGGTGGATGGGACCACCGGACCGCAGGAGACCCCGAGGGGTTTTTAAGAATGTGTTGAAGAATCACTGAATTTTTTTGTTTCTTTGAATACTGCCTCTTTGGAAGAGGAAAGGGTATTTTTGAGAAGGAAGTGATTTCCGGGGACTTTTAGAGGTGTACTTAATTTTTCTCTTTTTACATTTACTTTAAGCACCAGTCCTTTTCTTTTGGGTAACAGGAATAAAGACGATGTGGTCTCGACAGAGAAAAAGTTTTTGCTAACTCTTTAAGGAAACTTCATCCACTGCAAAAAAAAAAAAAAAAAAGTTATGCTAACTCTTTAAGTAAGGAAATATCATCCACGTTGCTCTCTTGACTGCTTTCATCCCAGAGAAGGAAGAGGAGGAAAGAGAAAGACCAGCTACCTGGAAGTGCCCAATGCTAGGTTTCCCCTAGTGAACTCTTAGACTATTTGGGAGCACTTTACTCAGGGGCAAAAGGAGCCCAGTTACTGGAAACAGGGAGTGTAGTTGCAGGAATTGTTCCCTCGGAGTGGATAAGTTGCTTGACCTACTGACTCATTTCATAGGAATTAAGAAAACAGCCTAATGTGGTTTTTATTGTTAGTGCTAGAGAATTCCAACCCGTGAGCCTGCAGTTAAGATGGGCTGGAGTAAGGTAGCGTTGGCATTTGGTGTTTTTGCCGGCCTGCTCTCCTAATGGAATTCAATCCTCTGCTTCCAGGACAAGATCAGCTTGTGCTTAGGGATCCTTTGGGTGGCCGTTCAACCGTGAGTACGTATGACAGCAGCTTCTGGTGTTCACTAACAATTCGTGCGTCTAAACTCCTAAACGGCATTTTTGTCTGAGGAAAAAGCCTTTTAAAGGGCTTTTATTTTCCTGTTAACACTTGTAATACAATTTATACTTAACCTGTGGAAAATCCTTAGGGTGTGATAATATAAACATAACATATAGTTAAGAATCCAGTTTTATTGTGATTTTTGCAGCATGTTGATGTAGAGATGATTGGGATTGTGATATATTCGATGATTTGTGTGTGTGTGTGTGCTATATTAAGCACAAGTAAGGAAGATACCAGCATATTCTACCAAAAATAAACATACTGGCCATTGATGAAAGGCATGTGTTTTGGGCTAGTAACATAATACTTAGGTGCAGGGAAACTTGGGGTTCATGGTGCTTTGGCTTTCCAGCAGTGTTATCAAATAACCTTCAGAGGAAGACAAAGTATATAGAACTTATGTAGAAGCAAAAACTATGAAAAGATAGCCTGGCTGTTATGCAGATTATTACCTTTGTATGTCACACATGTTAGAACCTCTTCCCCTAATCACATCCGCAAGTTATTTTCTTTTGTAAAGAAATTATTTATTTGAGAAAGTGAGAGAGAAAGAGGCAGAGAGAGAGAGAGAATGGTGCACCAGGGCCTCCATCCACTGCAAACAAACTCTAGACGCATGTGCTACCTTGTGCATCTGGATTACGTGAGTCCTGGGGAATCAAACCGAGTTCCTTTGCTTTGTTGGCAGACGCCTTAACCACTAAGCCATCTGTCCAGCCCCACAAGTCATTTTCTTAATGCAAGGGTTATTGATGTGTGTTCTTCTGTCTGGAGGTAGCTGAGTGGATGATAGTTTATCATACTGGTGTTCATTCAGTACATTGAGTTATGTCATAACGCCGTAGAGTTGGAGTTACTAACCTGTTCTGGGCACTAGACTCCCTCAGGATTCTGGGAAGCCACGAAACATTTGCTTGCATCTTGGAGATTACCATAGACCCATTGAAGCGTTTCTGCGTGCCCCAGGTGCAGGGGACTGGGTTCTTACCCTGGCTTAGCTGTTGTTAGGTTTCTCAGAGCGTTCCTGTTAAAAGGGAGAAATATCCAGGACCTAAGTCATTCCCTGTTGTGGCTGGGCGGGCGTGCAAAGCCAGAGAAAAGGACACTGGGTGGAGAAATAAATGACGCATCATCAAGAGACTGGTTGATAGCATCAGAAGCTGCAGATGGGTTACTCAGAATTCCAGATGTATACAAATACATAAAGTAACTGAAAAATCAGAGAGAAAATGGCTCTCTTTGCCTTTCCATTGGATATACTACCAAATGAGGTAGGGGAATGCAAGTCATCCAGTCTTCAGTAATACAACTTTCTACACTGGGAGAAATTGGTGGGGATAGGCATAAGAGAAGATTGAGTACAAAAGAAACCCCACTTGAAAAAATAACCATAGCCCCGACTAACTGTTAGCTAACTTGAAATCAATGCTGTGAGGCCATTGTGGAAACAAAAATAAGACATGATTTTTGAAGGTATTAAAAGGAACTTGACGTAGAGGAGTAAGAAAAAGAAACTCAAGACTTTACGTTAGACTCATTGTATTCAGTTTGAGTCACACTTGAAAATGAGATGTTGGGCAATGGTGAAGTGCGTATGTACACTCAGCAGAAGTTACACACCTTTCTAGGAAAAGATGAAGGGAAGGAAGGGTTTAATCTGAACAAGATTGGAGGGGATGGGGAGAGGGCTTAGCGGTTAAGGTGCTTGCCTGGGAAGCCTGAGGACCCAGGTTTGATTTTCCCAGAACCCATGTCAGCCAGATGCACATGGTGGCCCAAGAGGCCCTGGCCAATGTCATATTCTCTCTCTCTCTCTCTCTCTCTCCCCCTCATCCCTCTTTCTCTAACAAATAAAAAAACAAAAAGAGGAGAGGATTTGTTGCTGAAGGTTTGTACACAGGAACCACTGATTTTTTTTTTTCTTGTATCCTTGGGTTTCCCTCACTGTCTGCCTTGAGTCGTTTTAGCTCTGTGGATAGCTGTTGGATTTCGGAATGTTAGTGATAGTCATATCAGGTCAATACATCCAGATAAAACCAGAGAGCTGTTGTCATAACACAGGAATATAATGAATACATTTGCTAGCTGATGAATAGATAAAAACAGACTACCTGGTTGCCAGGGTGATAAAATAGTCGAACAGCTAACTGAAGGAAGTGACGAGAAATCTTCTCAAGGTGACGGTATGTAGGTATTTTGGGTGGTGGGAACATTTGTTAATTCCAATGACAAATACCAAGGGCCTGTTCTGATCAAGTGAGGATCACAGTGGGCAACCACCTCTGTGGGGAAGTAAAGCAGTAGATTGTGGGGAGGCTTGTGGCACTACCCCACATGGCCTCCCCAAAGGGCAGCCCTCGAGGTTAGCTAGGCGACGGAGGCAGTGGTGAGTGGTTCTGCGGACAGATGGTGTGGCTAGTGCTGGGATCCCCAGGCTGCAATGAACAGGTGGGTCTTTGTGGTGGGGTGCTTTGTGGCTGGGGAGAGAGACCGGCCAGGTGAGGCAAGGTAAAGAGACCAGATGGAAAGTTCCAGTCATGATCCAGTGATGATCCGTGATGAGCGCACCAGAGATAACAGATCCCAGAGAGCAGAGCTGAGGCCTTTGGGAAAAGAAAGGGCAAATCAGAACGTGGGCTTCACTTTCCGTCTGGTGTCATCTGCCGTGGGTGTGGACCTCGGAGTTGATAGATGTCACTCTTCCCATTTTTTCTTGGGTGGTTGGTTGCCATAGGGTCTGGCTTTGTAAGTCCTCACTGGCCGTGCATTTCCTGTGGACCAGACAGGCCATCCTAGACCTCAACAGCCTCCTCAGTGCTGGGATTACAAGTGGGCCTTACCCCATCTAGCCTTGGTATAATATTTTTAATTTTATTCTAAATGGTTTGTAATAAAATTTATTTTAAATATATGTATACATACAATGTTTTGATATAAATAGACATACTTACTAGTGAAACCAGTTTATATACCCGTCTCACCTGGTTAACCTTTCATGTGTTAAAAGTATCTAAAAACTATTCTCTTGAAAAATTACAGGTATATAATGCAATATTAACTATTACCCTTACACTATTCTTTCAGTTAATTTATCTCATTATTGAGTTTTTTTATTTTTTTTATTTTGAGGTAGGGTCTCACTCTAGCTCAGGCTAACCTGGAATTCACTATGTAGTCTCAGGGTGGCCTCGAACTCATGGCGATCCTCCTACTTCTGCCTTCTGAGTGCTGGGATTAGAGGCGTGCGCCCACACCCAGCTTCTCATTGAAATTTTATATGCTTTGACCCATATCCTCACATCTTCAACCACTGATCCCCAAAGTTTGTTGATGTTAATGTTAATCTTTTTGTTAATGTTTGCATTTCTTTCCAGTAGCTTGCTATTCAGAGTTTACAGAAGGGGCATCATTCTGTACAGGCACTTTGATGTAACCCACTTTTGAGAGAGAAAAAAAGAGGCAGATAGACAGATAGAGAGAGAACAGGCGCTCTAGGGCCTCCAGCCATTGCAAACGAACTGCAAACACATGTGCCACTTTGTGCTTCTGGCTTACCTGGGTACTAGGAAATCAAACCTGGGTCCTTAAGCTTCACAGGCAAGTGCTTTGACTGCTAAGCCATCTCTCCACCACAGTAACCCACTTTAAAAAAATTATTTTTTGTGAATTTTTATTTATTTGAGAGTGACAGAAAGAGAAAGAGACAGAGAAAGAGAATGGGCACGCCAGGGCCTCCAGCCACTGCAAATGAATTCCAGACATGTGCGCCCCCATGTGCGTCTGGCTAACATGGGTTCTGGGGAATCGAGCCTCAAACCAGGGAGTAACCCACTTTTTAAAGAAGCATTTTCTCCATGGGCTTAAAAATGCCTTAACAACATTTTAATGGTGCATCTCATGTTCTCTTTTAAGTTTAATGATTTATATTTCCATAATTATCCTTTTAAATACAATGAATTTTAGAAAGTTGTTTCATGGTTTCCTTTAGATACATTGTTTAAAAAGAATGTCTCGCAAGAGCTGAACTTTTTGTTTTATTTTGTTTCTGACAGGGTCTCATGTATTCCATACTGACCTTAAACTCAGTATGAAACCAAGGATAATCTTGCACTTTTTTGTTTGTTTGTTTCGAGGTAGGGTCTTACTGTAGCCCAGGCTGACCTGGAATTCATGATATAGTCTCAGGGTGGCCTCAAACTCACAGCAATCCTCCTACCTCTGCCTCCCGAGTGCTGGGATTAAAGGCGTGTGCCACCATGCCCAGCTCTAATCTTGAACTTTTGATCCTCCTGCCTTCACGCCCCCCACTCCCCCCCCCACTCCCAGGCCTAGGATTCCAGATATTGTGCCACAGTACTGATTTTAAACTTCAGTATTTTTTTAATTTATTTATTTATTTATTTGAGAGTGACAGACACAGAGAGAAAGACAGAGGGAGAGAGAGAGAGAATGGGTGCGCCCGGGCTTCCAGCCTCTGCAAATGAACTCCAGACGCGTGCGCCCCCTTGTGCATCTGGCTAACGTGGGACCTGGGGAACCGAGCCTCGAACTGGGGTCCTTAGGCTTCACAGGCAAGCGCTTAACCGCTAAGCCATCTCTCCAGCCTTCAGTATTTTTGCTAACTTGATTTCTTGAAAGTTTGCACCAAACTGTACACATTTTTCCTAATATTTTATTTTTATTTATTTGTTTGAGAGGGGGAGAGACAATGGACATGCCAGGGCCTCCAGCCACTGCAAACAAACTCCAGATGCATGCGCCACCTTGTGCATCTGGCTCACATGGGTCCTGGGGAATCAAATCTGCGTCCTTTGGCTTTGCAGGCAAGTGCCTTAACTACTAAGCCATCTTTACAGCCCATGTACACATTTTTCAAGCAAGAAATGAAGTGACTATCTTACAATCTCTTTTATCTGAACTATTAATGTTTTTTAGTAATCTTTATACGAAAGTGTTACATTATTACTGGCTCATTTATTCAACAGGTATTTAATGGATGGCCATCCTATGTCAGGAAAGCAACATCTTAAAATTTCTGCTAGAAAATTGAACTTTGTTCATGTGGTTACAACTTCATCTTTTTCTTCTGTAAATGTCTGTCCACTCTTTATCAACTTTCTTATCAGAGTGGGGCTATTCCTACAATATATTTATAAAATTGTGTATGTATAGGAGCTTCTTGGGGCAAATGATCTTCCCAACTTCTTTGACTTTTCATTTTCCTTGTCACTTTTTGAGAGCTAAAACCTTTATACTTTTATAGCTTTTTTCTCCCATGACTCAAGCCCATTACCCTAGATTTGGGATTTTCTTCTTACTCAAAAGTTAGACAATATTCATTTAAATTTTTAAGAAGTAATTTCATTTTTTTACATAAAATTTGCCAAGTTAAGAGGTAGAAAACAGACAACCAGATGGGTCTTTTTGGTAGTGAATCCCCCAGTATTGTGTATTGAGTCATTGGGCTTTCCCAGGTGGTTTTGTGTGTGTGTGTGTGTGTGTGTGTGTGTGTGTGTGTGTGTGTGTGTAGCTTTATTTTGTGTTCCACACCTTTTCCTGTTAGCCACAGGAGGGTCATAAACTGTTTGGGATATTACTGTTTGAGTGTGGGGTGCAGTTACAGAATTTTTTTTCAACGAAAACTGTCAAGCATGCAGAAAAATTGAAAGAATTTTACAGTAAGCCCTACCTATAAACTAACTGGATCCCATAATTAGTATTTTCTAACTAAATTTGCCATTTGGTTACAAGCCTTTTGAATCATTATTCAAATTACAAAGTGGAACATCAAAGAAATTTCCCTTCCATCTTTTTCAGGTGTATGTATATGTGGCATGCATGCATTTTATACATATCCACGTGTGTGTGGGGCAAACATGTGCATACAGGTGCACATTTACAAACACGTATGCATGTGACATGTGGAAGCCAGAGACAAAGGTCAGGTATCTCCCACAAAACCTCTGCACTTCATTTTATTTATTTATTTATTTATTTATTTTTGTCTGTTTGTTTTTCAAGGTAGAGTCTCACTGTAGCCCAGGCTGACCTGGAATTCACTCTGTAGTCTCAGGGCGGCCTGGAACTCACGGCGATCCTCCTACCTCTGCCTCCCAAGTGCTGGGATTAAAGGCGTGTGCCACCATGCCTGGCTTCCACTTACTTTATTTACTGAAGCGGAGTTCCTCACTGAACCCAGAGCTCACCAATTCAGCTAGTCTAGTCTACCTAGATACATCACCTAAGGCATCCTCCTATCTCTGCCTCCCAAGTGCGGGGCTTGCAGGTACTTGATACCGCACTTGGCATTTACATGAGTTCTGGTTGTCCAAACTCAGCTAATCCAAGAGCTTTTCCAACTGAGCCATCTCCCCACACCCATTTTTTTTTAAATGTTAATTAGTGGCCTTGGCTTCCAGGAAACCTTTAGGAATTTTGTATTGTCCACTCTTTTTTTTTTAATTTTTTTTTTAAATTTTTTTTGTTTATTTTTATTTATTTATTTGAGAGCAACAGACAGAAAGAGGCAGAGAAAGAGAGAGAGAGAGAGAATGAATGGGCGCGCCAGGGCTTCCAGCCACTGCAAACGAACTCCAGATGTCTGCGCCCCCTTGTGCATCTGGCTAATGTGGGTCCTGGGGAAATGAGCCTTGAACCGGGATCCTTAGGCTTCACAGGCAAGCGCTTAACTGCTAAGCCATCTCTCCAGCCCGTATTGTCCACTCTTACTGTACTAATATATACATATCTATCAAGGGAAACAAAAATTTTAAACAGACTTTTTTTTTATCTATCTAATGGCCTGACTTCTGAGGGCTAAGGTTAGTACTCATAAGGTTTATTTATTCTCCAAGCATAATTCCCTGTTAGGAGTACGATCCGCTAACATAGCAGTTGGTTTTCCTTTGCCTGGCAGACATTTAAGGAAGGGCTAACAGGGGCTGGAGAGATGGCTTAGCTGTTAAGGCACTTGCCTGCAAAGCCAAAGGACCCAGGTTCGATTCCCCAGTTCCCACATAAGCCAGATGTAGAAGGTGGTGCATGCATCTGGACTTCATTTGCGGTGGCCTAATGCCCTGGCACACCCATTCTCTCTCTCCCTCTTCCTCTCTCTGCTTCTTCCTCTCCCTCGCAAATAAATAAATAACAATAGAATATTTTAAAAATAAGAAAGGGATGACAGGCCATAGTCGATACTGAAACACTGCTATACAGTCGAGTGTCTGCTGGCTTGAAGGAGGACTTGTGTCACAGTCAAGCCACTTTCCTGAGTGATTTCATCATTCTGTGCCAGGGAGCCCTTTGCAAGAAGGTTGTTTCACCGGGAGAGCCTGTCACCACAGACGGGTCCTCCTCGAGTCTATCTTTAAGTGTCCCTGGTTTTCAGGGAGCAGCACGTCCCACCGACTGTAGAACAAGGAGCTCCAGCCTAGAGCCTAACTAACAACCAAGGTTCCCAAGAGTTTCTTGAGGCTTGATAGGGTCACAGCCCAGAGATAAGCTTCCTACTGTGCCCGACAGTTGACTGACCCCCTGCTTCTGCCTGTAGCACGCCATAAGCCGAATGGAAGTGCTCACAACCTGCCTTCAGAGCTTCGCCCTGGGTCACCACAAGAAATGAACTGTAGTTTATGGCTATATTTTTGTTTCTCCCCATCCGATCCTGTTTCCTACCTGTAAAGTAAGTTGGTTTTATTAGATGACATAGACGATTCTTTTCTTTATCCCAGATCTGATCAATGTCCACCTTTTTCTCAGAAACCTGGGACAGTGGGGATGTTTGCGTATCACTGACTGGCATGATGCGGTTCACCAGACTCAGACCCAGGGTAGGAACTTGAAAGCCATTCAGCATGGCTCTGGGCAATGGAATGGGAAGAGGATCTGGTGTGAGGTCAGCAAGTGGAATAGATGGCATGTGTCAGATCATACGGGGGCAGGAATCTTTGGTGGTTGTCGTTCTTGTGAGACAGGGTCTCACTCTGTAGCCTAGGCTGGCCTTGAACTCATGGTGTTCCACTTAGCTCTGCCTCCCATGCCAGAATTCCAAGCACGAGCCACCAGGCCTGGCCCTGGGTAGCGATCGGGGTGGCTGCTAGTCCCTCACTGACCACCTCCCTGCTTTGATCCCCGGGGAAACTCACTCCACGACCCGTCTGATGTCATCTTCTTTCTAAATTTTTGCTTCCCAGAGGTGCTGTTGCATTTTAAGACCTAGCCAACAAATTCTTTGAAATCGAAGCATGACTTTGCTAGGGGAAAAAAAAATTTTTAAGACAGCCCAAATTAAGATTCTAACTAGATCAACATTCAGATGAGGAAATCTATTTAAGTAAATGGTTTCAGGGAAAAAAAAAAAAAAGAATTTTTCTCCATGAAGTTCGCTCCTTCCTTGTGTGCTTCAAGTAAAGAAATGCTAGCTCATTGCTCCCCCAAACCCACCATGTCAGATGGCAGTGCTCTCCAGCTTGCCCCGTCATCCACCTCTGTTGGGCATCAGGCCCGGAGGTCCCCACCACATGCAAGGCAGCACACAACTTGACAGAGACAGATAATCCAAGGATGGCACTATTTGCCTTTTATTAAATTGGCCAGGAGTGAAGGAGGGCAGATGGCAAAGCGCTCCTCTAACATATTATTTTCCCCAATTGTTAAAAATGTAAAGATTGAGCCAGGCATGGTGGCGCACGCCTTTAATCCCAGCACTCGGGAGGCAGAGGTAGGAGGATCGCCGTGAGTTCCAGGCCACCCTGAGACTCCATAGTGAATTCCAGGTCAGCCTGAGCCAGAGTGAGACCCTACCTCGAAAAACCAAAAAAAAAAAGGTAAAGATTGATGGAAGACTTCCTCCCCTCCACCACCACTCATTGCCATGGTACGAATCACTTATGAGTCATCCTCTAAAGCCACGGCGAGTTTTAACAGTCAGCCCCCCAAACTAGATCCACTGGAAATGAGACTGTGAGAGCCTAAGTGCTGTGGAGTGGATACAAAGCTACCTACCACAGGGAATCCTGAGGAAGGTGTCATTAGGAATGCTGAGTCATAGCCCTGTGGAACTTCTAACCTCCGGAGTATTAACATGCCAAAAATGTAAAGAGCTTCATGGGGAGTTTAGATGAAGGCATGAAGTTGGATAGAGGCCTGGGCCGTGTGGTTACATAACAGGTTAATAAGGCAAACTTTGGCAGCCAACCGTGGTGGGCTTATGCCTGTACAACCGCAGCACTTGAGGAGCTAAAGCAGAAGGGTTGTGAGTTCAGGGCCAGCCTGGGCTATGTTGTGAGTTTGAGGCCCGTGTGGGCCTAGACCCTGTTTCAAAGAAAAAGAAATAAGTAAACCACAGCAGCAAAACATAGACTATAAATTATTGGAAGTACAGCCTTGACTTTTAAGCTCGGTGAAGTATTCTATGGTTTTTTTTCCCCCTCTGGGATAATAACAAGAGGCCACTACCCTGTGTTTTGGACATGCCATTTTGATGTACTCATTTAACTGCAGAGTGTTCTCATGTGAAACCGAAATGTCACCACCATGTGATGAACCGCCAATTCACTGGCACGTGCTAATCACGACTGGCCTGCCACCCCAGGTCACCGTGGTTACATTTCCTGTCGCCTCAGTGTTCTAGGCTTACATTTAGCGGGAAGAACATTTTTTGGTGTGTGTTCATGTCTTTTATTCCTCATTCTTGTAGATTACATTCAGCACAGATACAAGAAGTTGGTAGCAACAGCATGTTTCAAAAGTGCCATGGGTTGGACCTGATTAATAAAAAAAAAAAATTTTTTTTTTTGAAAAAAAAAAGTGCCATGGGTTAGGCACTGTGATCAGTACTTCACATTGTTTCTTTTAGTTCATAAGTTCCTGTGGAACTACAATGCCCATTTGAGAGAGAGAGAACGAACGAGCATGCTAAGGGTGAGAGAAGTTAATCATTTCCTTGAAGATTACCCAGCCAACAAAAGCAGGAGCCAGGATTCACATCACAGCAGCCTAGCTGCTACGCCCAAGCTTTGAATTTGTAGCCTTCTCCGTTTTATGACTCAATATTTTAGGATTTTATCCTTTGGGAACATTCAGTTTGATATAGTCACATATTTTTAGATTATTAGAGAAGAATGGTCGCATCCACCGCAGCTGGGCACTTTGATGCCACACCTTGTTCTCAGTCACCCTGTGACACGTAAATTAGTCGTGTGCCCCTGTGGGTCCAGGGAATGGGCAGGGATCGTAAGAAAGCCTGTTGAATGGAGCGCATACCCCAACCACCAAGGGAAAGAACTTGCTGTGTCCTGGGATGGAGTCTCCTTGTATCATAGAAACGAATGGAAGGTCATTCATGTTGCTGTCTTCCAGGAAGTTCAGGCCCAGGAATTTTAGTGCAATGTCAGGACTCTGTTGTCTTGGGATATGGTTGGGTCCTATTAAGCAGGCTCTTCTGAGATCTGTCCAGATGGATGAGGCTGCATTTTACTGCATGTGTACCTTGAATCCCTTCTCTGGTCCTGACCAGTCACTGCTGCCCCTCCAAAGCACCTCTTAGTAGATTTCCCGCCCCGTGGTGCCTACCTACCCCTTGGTGCACCCAACAGGTTATGTTCCGATTTTCTGAATTTTTGACTTAGGTGGCCCCTAAAATCCAGGAATTGCACACAGCACACAGTAGACACTCAGCCGTTAAAATGAGCAAAATGACATGCCTGTTGTCACTGGAAAGTGATGCATGTCGTGTCTAGTGGCCAAGCATCGGAGACGTGCTTCCATATGCCACTTCAGTTGCGTCTCACGGCAACTCTGAGAAGTAGATTTCTTTACCTCCGACCCCTTGACAAGAAAACATCTTTGCTGCATGCTGTCACATGGTTAGAAGGTGACAAAGCCAGGACCTGAGTTTGATTCTTTTGACCTCCGATCCTGCGCTCTGGGTGTGCTGTGTAGCTCCTCGGCAAGCCCGTAGAACTGCCATCAGAACTTTGAACAGCTGCGATGTGTCTTTCTGGTCCTCTTCACTTGGACTTGGAGAAATTGACTGATTTCCACTTTTTTTTCCCCGCTTTCCTTTCTCCCTTGCCGCCGGTCGGCATGCTTTCGCCTCTTACTTTATGCCGGCGTGGGATGGAACCATCCCGAGCTGCAGGGTGTCCACGGTGAGCCTCTGTGGGTTTATAGCAAGTTGACCTGTTTCCCTTTCTCCCCTGTGGGTAGAGAGCTTTTCAGAGGAGTGGAGACCCATGGGGCTTTGGGAAGAGTGCTTGAACAAATTGAATGTCAGGATCGTGGCTGTGTCGGGAAGCGAGAAGGGCGCGGGGTGGGAGGCGCGCGCGCCTGGGAAAGGAGAAAGCGAGCAGGAGAATGTGCGTGGGCGGCCGGTGCGGTTGGCACGAAAGAGGCCGCCAGGAGGTTGCTGGCTGGGACAGGCTGTGTAATTAAACAGTTGAACAGGTCTTATTAACAGAGCAGGGTGGTGTTCGCCACAGGCCTGCAGGGGAGCGGGACGGAAAGCCAGTGAGCTGGAAGTGGCTTTGGACACATGGAGCTGGAAATGAATTCTCACAAGCAGGTACCCTAAAGAACACTGCATGCCTAAAGGTAGAAAAGCAGCCCGCCGTAATATACAGCTTTGCTTGGTCCTAGGTAATACTTATAAGGGAGGCATGTCCTTTTATTTTAAAGTTTTTATTTATTTGAGAGCGACAGACAAAGAGAAAGAGGCAGAGGGAGGGAGAGAGAATGGGCGCGCCAGGGCCTCCAGCCACTGCAAGCGAACTCCAGACGCGTGCGCCCCCTTGTGCCTCTGGCTAACGTGGGTCCTGGGGAATCGAGCCTCCAACCGGGGTCCTCAGGCTTCACAGGCAAACGCTTAACCGCTAAGCCGTCTCTCCAGCCCAAGGGAGGAATTTCTAATCTTGCCATTACAATAGAACATGGGGCCTGGTTATTAGTACTTTCAGTGATGGGCATATGGGCTTGAACTTGACCTTTCATAGTTGGATCTCTGCAGTGAGAGGTCCCATCTGCATTTATTAGGGTTCTGTTGTCGGGGGGGGGGGGACAAGGAAAGGGGGAGAGAGAAGCTTTTAGAAGTTCCTTCTCTCGGGGATGAGGAGATGGCTCAGTGGGTAAGAGCGCTTGCCGTGTAACCAGGTGGTTCTGAGAGTTTGACCCTCAGCAACCATGTAAAAAGCCGGGTGTGGTGCCCAAGCCTGTAACCCCAGCACGGGAGGGGAGTAGAAGATCTCTGGAGCCTTAACCAAAGTAGAAGAAAGCGTAAGGCAGGGAGAGCTCCTGGTTCACTGAGAGACTGCCTCACAGAAATACAGTAAGAAGAGCCTTAAAGGGGGGCATCTGACAGAGCATGCACCTCAAAAATTATAAATAAGAAACCCCTTTTTCTGGAACGCTTGAAGATTAGAGCAACTCAGGAAGGTCGAGGCAGGCAGGCCCGCCACCACTGCTCTGCCTTCATGGGGTACCTGCTGCACACCAGACCCTGTTGAGCACGGAGCAGATGCTGAAAGGGATGGGCAATAAACATGGTCTCTGTCATCCTGGAACCTAAGTATAAACACACGGGAGCAACGGTTCAGCCAGAAGTCTGCTGTGAGGAGAAGGCACGCCAGTGGAAGGGAGGAGTCTCGGGGAGGTGATTTCTGCTCTGACAGCTAGGAGATGAGACGGAATGTGGGGTGAGGGAGGTTAGAGGGCTAGGGCTTCAGGGGGCCACGAATAAGTCCACTTCCACGTCCTTAGAGAGTGGGGACCAGTTCAACCTTTGAGACTCTAGATGAAGGCCACACAAAAAGGCTGCCTCCATTTCCAAAGCCTCATGGAATCTCTCTGCATACGCCCCTGGGAAGTTTCCAGGCTCTAGGGGAGCCCCACCCCAAGCCACTGCCAGCCACTTCCTGCTCCCATAACTGACTTGTCCCTTGTTGAGGGGAATAAACAAAGACAGGGAAAGCACATGATGCGGAATGGAGCCAGCCTCACTGTAGGTGCTTGGAAGCACGGCAGACGTGCCCAAGCGGCGACAGAGATCCCGCTCGCTGCCTTGAGAGGTGCAGACAGTCTGGGTGACGGCGTGGCCGGATGCAGACGCAAACAGTTGCTAACTTGGAAAACTCACAGTGCTGGGTCCCAGCCTTCTGGGACAGGCACTGAGTCAAGGGACACTGTCCTCAGGGTGTCATCGGGTCCCAGACTGAAATTACAACCTTGGCGCCTTTTTTTTTTACCCTTTTTCTACAAGGTAGCTTCATTGAATGTCTGCTGTCCCAGTGCCCCTTTGGGGGCCAGACCTCCCCGCCCAGCGTCTCAGTGACTCTTTTACCGCCAAGTCTTCCATCTCTGGTTGTACCCTTGGGAACATTCTCCTCCACCAGGGAAGAAGTGAACTTCAACCTTGGAGAAGGGTTGGGGTGGGGAGTAGAAGGAAGGGAGGCCAGAGTGTTGTGTCAACACTGGTTCTGAGCGTCTAATCTTTTACTACCTGTAGGGACAGGTGGGTGCAGAGCGGCTTGCTGGCAGCGAAGGCCAAAGTTTTTCAAGGTCATGGTTGTGCAATATCTTTGAAGCCGCAGGAGGAGGTGAGAGCAGCTTGTTCACAAAGCGAGTTATGCCGAACTTTCCCTTTGCCGGATCTTATCCGCTTGACTTTCCTAAATTTCTCTGCCAGCGCATAGCTGGGTCTCGGGTTAGTTAGTATCGGCAATCCGTAATGAAAACAAGCATTTAAAAAAAATATATATCTATGTGATAGAGTGAGGGAGCAAGGGAGAGAGCTGGTGCGCCAGGGCCTCCAACTACTGCAGTTGAACTCCAGACGCGTGCGCCTCCTTGTGCGTGTGTGCGACCTTGCACGCTTGCATTATCTTGTGTGTCTGGCTTACGTGGGACCTGGAAAGTCAAACGTGGAGTTCTTGGGCTTCGCAGGCAAGCGTCTTAATCACTAAGCCATCTCTCCGGCCCCCAGAACAAGCATTATTTTAAAGGACTCTCTGAATTTTTCCTGAGGTGCCAGTCTGAAGTATTTACCTTCAGTAGCTGCTTTTGAACAATACCCTTGTATTAAAGTCTGAGGAGAAAAATGAGAATGTTGCTTCATTACTCGGTCGAGAAGTGGCAGTGTGCAGCCATTCAACAGGTGGTAATGGTGAGGCCATGCAGGGCTTGCCTCTGGGATGGCAGATAACAAGACAAAGCAAAGAAGTGAAGGATAATTTTGAGCATAACAGGACTGCTATGAAACATCGCTTCCTCCCACGCCCCTGTGCTCCCAAGGGAAGGACTCAGCAGCGGCACTCTGACTATATGATAGTTTCGGATCTGTGGGAAGAGTGTCGCGTTGCTTATGTGATAGAAGTAGCTTTCAAACTCCCCTCTGTGGGCGTGGCCCTCAGCGTCCCTTTGGTCAAATGTGTGTTGTGACCACAGAGCCGACAGGGTGACTGTGGTGTCTTACCAGGACCCAGGGCCCGCTCCTTTGCCCAGAGCTGTGTTTACCTGGGACCCCAGGACTGGAGGACATTGCTTCATTTCGGTTAGTCCGGCTGCCTTCCTACCACTGAAGCAATTCAGATCTGCTTCAAGGCTCTCACATCGAAACAAAACATGGCTGCTACGGTACTTTTGGGGGCGTTAGCTTGAACGAATAGCGGTGTTAACTAAAACCTTCAGTAGGGCTTTCAATCAGGTACGACTTCAGCAAATTAGAAATGCAAGGAGAACCCTCCGTGGGATCTGGGGGCCATGTCTCTAGAATCACTTGTGAAGATGAAACGGCTCTTGTATGTGACAAAACCCACATACGGGATGTTACACTTTTCATCCGTGTGGTGGCTGGCCAGGATGCTGTGAAGGAGTGCTGGAGTGACCCTCAACCCCCAAATGTGGGGGATCCTGGGCAGGCCACCACTTCATCAGCAGCACATGGGCTCCGAAGTCAGGTGGTGGCACCTGACTCCCCAGCTCGCCCACTTCCAAGTTATGTGACTTTGGGCGCATCAGACTTAATGCAGCGTCTTTTCAGCTGTTACTCCGTGACGGGGAAATGGCCGTGGCTGCTCCTAATAGGGGCGCTGTGGGATTGGAACTTCTTCATTGCACATGCGTGTCGGTGACTTGCCTCTCCAAGGCTGGATCAGACCCCTGCCACGCCCCCCATTCCAGATGAGGGACTCTGCCACCCTTTCTTCCCCCTCAAGGCTGCTTTGCCTCTGGAGAAGTCAGAGCCAGGCACACTCAGCCAGGCACACTCGGGTAGGCACTTCTCACTGGGTCTCTTCATGCCCGGCCCATATGGGTTCAGGTGACTTTGAGCCGGTGAGGGTCAGGAATGCTGCTAGTACTTATGTTCTTTACCCAAGACCCGCTGACTTCCTGTTGCTTGTCCGTGCAAGGGTTTCCAGTGGGAGGAAAGTGTCTGTGAGGCAAGCTTAAAGAGTTGATGCCTCCTGTGGCATATCCGTGGAATTGATGTGGCTCTGCCCAGTGTGGTGGAGAGCCCCGTTCCCTCAAACCCTCATTTTCCGCCACAAGGACTGTGTGCTGCTGCCACCTCGTGGCAAGAACTGGCATTGCATGTGCAACTTGCTCCAGTCTCCGTGTGAAACATACTAATTTTAAAGAGCTTTTAACAAGGGCCTTTGTCCACGATCCTCTTGCTACACTGGTCCTTCCTGCTGTGGAGTTCAGCGCTTCTTCTTTGGTCAGAGGCTATATGAGTCTGCACTAAATAGATGTATGTAATGTTTCCTTGATCCCAGATTCACTGCCCATAGCTCTTCTCTTCTCTGGCCTGATCTTTCCAAAAGACAGATCTTCCTCCTACTTAACACCCTTTCTAAGACCCAGACTCAGCTCCCAGGGGACCTGGGTCTGCTGCCAAAGACGGCGTGTGCGCACCTATCCAGTCTTCGCCTTGAATGCAGATGGTTGCTCATCTGACAGGGTCGCCCCAGGTGTTACCCCATTACCAGCTTCGCTCTTACCATGCCGGGTTCACTTCCCTCAGCATGTCTCAGTTCCTTTTTTGGAAGAAAAAAAAGAAAACTGGGAAGCTGAATGGGTTCAAGGAAGAAAGGGAGGAAGGGAGCAGGAAAGCATTTAATAACTGCATTATAATTAGATATGTTTTTTCTTCCTCCCCTACAAGCTTAATGAGAGTCTTGTCTTTTGTCGCTGGGTCCCTTTGTATCAAGAGTGTGCCTGGCACGTGACTGCTGCTCACTGGTTATTAGAAGAAATAAAGGGAAGAGAATGAAAGCCGGTGCAGTGGTCCTCTTTGGGTTGATGGAGCTCAGGAAAGAGCTAGAGGAAGTTCACAGGGCTGAAGGCGCAGGCTAGAAGCAGGGTGGATGGCCGTATCTCTGCAATGAGCAACGCCCCACGGACTTCCACCCAGTGCCTCATGGAAACTTGCAGTCAGCGCACGGTGTTTTTGCAGGCCCGTCTTCACGTGGATCTAGTCGCTCACTGTTTTCTTACCAAAACTCTCCTGTGATGCTGTAGTTCAGAGTGACCAGACCTGTGTCCGTACCTGTCTGCGTGTATTGTAAGTCCTTTTCCTATTTTAGGACTCTTGTAAACATCTGCGAATGAATCACTGGTCAGACATGCAGTGTGGCCAGTTCTGAACAGTTCTGAACATGGTTTGCTGAGCTTCTGTGAGTTCTCCACCAGAAAAAGGGGGGCAGTATGGTGGCATGCCTGCTGGAGCTGAGAGACCCACTGGGGAGGAGGCAGAGAACAGAAGCCGTTTAGGGGCGTGACAGTGGGGATGAGAATGCCGCAAGGCAATTCGTGATGGCCAAGTCAATGACTCAAGAATGCAGGGGTGCACTGGAGAGGTGGCTGAGTGGTTAAGCACTTGCTTGTGAAGCCTAAGGGTTCCAGGCTCAATTCCTCAGGACCCACGTAAGCCAGATGCACAAGGTGGCACATGTATCTGGAGTTTATTTGCAGTGGCTAGAGGCCCTGGTGTTCCCATTTTCTTTCTCCCTCTTTCTCAAATAAGTAAATAAATCTTTTTAAAAATGGGGGGCTGGAGAGATGGCTTAGTGATTAAGCGCTTGCCTGTGAAGCCTAAGGACCCCGGTTCAAGGCTCGATTCCCCCAGGACCCACATAAGCCAGAAGCACAAGGTGGCGCATGTGTCTGGAGTTCATTTGCAGTGGCTGGAGGCCCTGGTGCACCCATTCTCTCCCTCCCTACCCCCCTCCTCTCTCTCTCTTTCTCCTGCTCTCAGTAGTGATTAAACACATGATTCCAACTGAGAAGACCCCTTTGAAACAGGAACCATGCTGCAGTCTGTCCCCTTCTCACACGGGTGCCACATTTTACAAGTGCTTGGGCCTATACAGCAAAAGCTCTTTATGATGAGGCTTCTCGGGATTTTCCCAGGCTTCACCAGATTTCTACACTCCTCACTCCAAGCTGCAAAGAAACTAAAGAGAATGATGTGGGGGTTTTGCACAGGTGAGTCCCAAGATAGCAGCTCCCCCCAGCCCCCCTTCTCCAACCTGTTCTTTAACACTTCCTGTAAATTGGTAGCCCAGAGGTCCCCAGTGAAACCCCTCTGGTGGTTTGAGCAGGAGTCGTCGCTTCCTCCCAGAGCCTCACTTGCCCTTGCTCTCCTTGCCCCAGCTCACTGTGGCTGGCCTTTCTGTGACAGTGACTGTGACCTGCCACCGCAAGGGGTGGAGTCTTTTTTCCTTTAGAGTCCTAGCACCTGTCACAATGTCTGACATGCAGTACGGTGTTCAGAGCATTGGTTGAAAGCCCTTAACACGTACAAGGCCAGGGACCCTCAGGTTGAGTTGAAATCATTAAGGCTTAATTCCATTGAGCCCAGAAGAGGTGACATGTAAAAATGAGTTTAGGCAGTATTCGTAGAAAAAGTGAGAATTACTAGAACTGGACAGCAAAAGTTTTGTACATTTAAAAGATCAAACAATAAAAAGACTCCCAAGCAGAAGAGCTCTGCGTCACAGTGAGTGCCAACAGCTCAGCCATTCTCTCGGAACACGCTGGAATGAGGGAGAAGCCATGGTGTGGACCACAGACTATCTGATTATCTCTCTTGTGGCAGAGCGGTTATCTAAAGGAGGAGAGTGCCCTGGGTTGGCTGCACTTGCCTGTGGATAGGACCCACGTGTGACCTGACGTCTTGGAGTTAATGCCACTAAGGCTTATCAACGTGGCGTCTTACAGAGAAGGTTGTCTGCTTTCTGTTTTAAAAATATATTTCTACTTATTTATTTATTTGAGGGAGAGAAAGAGGCAGAGAGAGAGAGAGGGAGAATGGACACACCAGGACTTCCAGCCACTGCAGTCGAACTCCAGATGCATGCGCCCCCTGTGCGTCTGGCCTACGTGGGTCCTGGGGAATTGAACCTAGGTCTTTGGGCTTTGCAGGCAAGTGCCTTAACCGCTAAGCCATCTCTCCCGCCCGTGTTGTCTGTTTTCTTGTTGGCCGGTGGTTGGTTGGTTTTGTTTGTTCGAGATAGGGTCTCATGGTAGCTCAGGTGAACCTCGAACTTGCTATGTAGCTGAGCCTGGGCTTGAACTCCTCATCCTCCTTCCTCTACCTCTCAGTTGACTGGGATTATCAGTTGTGCCATCATACCAAGCTCTGGGGTCATCATTTGCAAGGCACAGGTTGTCCTGTGGCAACATTGACTTTGGTTTCTCCCTTGGGGTCTTGTGGCTTGTTGGGGGTACACCAAGCCACTTAGGTGCAGGTGAAAAGAATGGGCTCTTTCCCTTTTGAAATAGAGATTTTTTTTTTTTTTTTCCTTCTGGTGCTGCCTGTGGTCTGGCTCAGAACTGTTCCGTGATCCTCCGGATTCCTCTGCCCTCGTGACAGTGTGACCCGGAAGGTGGCAACAGCCTGGCGGCAGGTGGTCCTGCAGAGCTGAGTCACTGCCCTGGGAACGGTGCCCTGGGGAGGCCATCCCAGGCAAACTGGGACAGAGCAGAAGTGCGGGGAATCTCTCCGCTCGGCCTTGTGGGTCAGTGAGGGCTCTTTCAGTGTGACAGACAGATGTGCACAGAAGTTACCCCACAGTCCCAGCTGTGGCCCATGGTCATTTTATTTCATACACCAAAATGACCCACTTAAAGCGTAAGTGAGGATATTTTAAAAGGATGTTTTATTTGGACCTGTGATCAAGAGAACCTAAGGAGAAATGTGACGTGAAGAGAGGGAGACCTAAGCCATTGATATTTTAAGAAATGCAAAAATGAGGTTCGGGTGTTTTAAAAAAATTATCCAGAGACACTCTGGTGGGTGCTTTAAAAAATTAAGATGTTTTTAATTTCCAGGGAAGAGAAAAATGCAGTTTATTACTTTTGAAAGGAACACTTTTTTTTTTTTTTTCCTTCTTCAAATCAAACTTATTTGCCACACCAGTGAACAGAGATGACCTCAGTGTAAACCTAACACGTTAGCCGTCACATCTCTCTCTGCCTGGGAAGCGAGACTTTCTGAGGCAAAAGAAGAACGGGCAAGACCGACCACCCAGTCATTCCGGCTGACAAGGGCTTCCCAGAAACACACAAACACAGAGTTCTCCACATTTTCATGACTGAATAATGACTCTTCGGAAATATTAGCAACGTAGTCCCAATGAAGCCATAAAAATGTCTGGTGACAGTAAGTTGACTAAATGTAAATGTTACATGTGATTAACTGTGTTGTCACCACTGGGAGCTGTCACGGTGGGAGAAAATAGCACAAGGGTCCTTATTTTTTCAAGTATGGAATCTTTGTGGGTTTTTTTTTTTTTTTTGAACTTCTGGGTTTAGTTTTTTGACCACGCATACCAAGGAGTCGAAGGAGTCGAAGTTACTCCTAAAGGGAAGCCCATCTTTTCCATCAGCAGCTGTTCTTGATCCCTGTGTGTTGGTATCTATCGGGGCCATCCTGGGCCCCACCAGGGCTTTGAGCGTTCCACTGCGCATTATGTCATAGGCTGTCATCCAGAGGCTGGTGGTTCCTCCTGGATGTTCCTGTTTACTCTGCAGGAATCCTGCATGTATGAAAAATAAGAATGACTGTGAGGTTTTCTTGCCTCTCTCCCCTCCCTCTTACTATCCCTCCCTCTTCCTAGGATTCTTTCCTCACTCCCTCTTTTCTCCTCTCCCTCTCTCCTTTCCCCCTCCAATGTTGGACATGGAATCCGGTCACTCACATTATGCCCCCTGCCCCTCCTAGTATTTTTTTCAATATTTTTATTTATTTATTTGCAAGCAGAGTGAGAGAGAGAGAGAGAGAGAAGAGAGACAGAGAGAATGGGCACGCCAGGGCCTCTACCCACTGCAAATAAACTCCAGATGCATTCACTACCTTGTGTATCTGGCTTTACGTTGGGTACTTGGGAATCGAACCCACGCCCTTAGACTTTACAGGAAAGCACCTTAAATACTGAGCAACCAAAGCAAGTGGAAGCCCCGGATGGTGGGGGTCAGTCAGTTGGTTCCTGAGCGCGTTCTCGGGGTGGCTGGATTGGGGCCTGCACACTGAGAGACACAGAAGACCCATCTATAGAAAGATGGCAGTTTCATCCTTCACTTTGTAACCTGGAGGAGAACCTACCAGCCTTTGGACAGAGGTTACACATAAGCCCACCTCGGTGACCATTACCACCACCGATCACTGAGCATTGACTTAAACGGCCCCCCCCACCTTTGAGACCAGCGGGGTGGCTGTCCCAGCGTGATGGCGGAACGGCCTTGGGAACTCTCAGGCGCTGTGGAGTTAACCAGTCACGGCTCCAGTAGGCACGGGTTTGTTTATCTTTGCCTTTCTGAAGTCAGAGCCAACATTCTTAGTGGTTTCAAATGTTCCTCTTCCGGCAGGGCGACTTTCCACACCCGGGCCGCTGACTGAAACCACGTTAGGTGAGGCCCGAGCAGCAGGCGGCCCGGCCCCGCACGTCGGCGTCAGCGGCGCGCTCTCAGCCATGGGCTTTACTGGCCGCGCGGCCTGAGCTCGTGGCCCGCACGGAGGCCGCCTCGGGAGAGGCTGGGGGCCCCGGGAGAGCGCCTCCCCCCCGGGCGGGCCTCTGGGTCTGGCTCCCCATCCAAACCGCAGCGGTGGTCCCTGGGCCTCACCACCTTGCCCTTTGCTGGAAGCGGCAGCCCGTCCTTTCAGGAACCTTCCTAAAGGTGTTTAGGCCAGAAAGGAGGGCCTCGCTTGTTGTAGGAGGAAGCAAGCGGGCGTCGTGAACCGCAGGCAGCTTTTGCAAACCCTATAAAACGCTTTGTCTCGGTGGGTTGCGAGCCTGTTAGGTCTGGCACGGAAGCAGGAGTCAGGATGTTTCTGTCTGCCTGCCAGCCAGGGTGAGAGACTGAGCTTACCTTTGTGGGTTTTCTTTTTTGTTTTTTTTTTTTTTTTTTTCTTTCTCCCTTTGGAGGAGAATTATGCTACGGTAGTTCTTAATGAAACAAATGCCGAGCCTTACCACAGGAGAAACAATTGAGCAATGTTCTCAGAACATGTTGTACCGTGAGGCCCTGGTGAGCGTAATGCTTAGGAGATCCTCTGGACGCTCGAGAGCGCCTCTGGGGAATAAAGCAGAGGTGGGAAATGGCAGAAAGACCCGGATGCAGGAGCTGGAGCAGTGGATGAGGAGGGTTAGGGAGAGCAGTTTAACCCCTTCCTGAGCAGAAAGACGGCCTGCACGAGGGAAGGGCTCACCTCTTCATAAACCAGGGCAGGACCAGCCACCCCCACCACCGTGCCAACACAGTTTGTCACAAGGGCAAACACAGGAGCCACCAGACCAGGCCTGGGCCCATGAGGGCCAGAAAAGCACTCGGCGCTCATGGTACATGGGCACTCATGGTACATGGGCACTCATGGTTCACTGGCCAGCAGCTTCCTTCGTGCCCACGGAAGATGCCCGGATGCTGGCTATTATCTGTAAAAAGGACAGTAACCTGAACCAAGAGATGCAATAATTTGTCTATGGAGAAATAGCAAGTCACAGACCCGGGATTTGTCCTCAGCTCTCTGGGCCTGAGCAGCCCTCCTGTGTGGTAAATCCTAGGCCAGCTCTTCCCAGGCAGCACTTAGACACCTGTTAATCATCGCTTTGTTCTTCAACGGCCTGATTATTACAGAGCTTTTTTTTTTTTTTTCTCTTAAGAACATAAACCAAGTATGTCAGAAGGATTAAGTAAGAATCTCCCACTGGTCTTTAGAGGAGTAATTGGTCCTTGGTCCTTGGTAACATTGCATTTTTTTTCCCACCTGTGGAAACAGTGCAGACAGGAGGCCATTGTGTTCGGCATCTAGCATCTGAATTATAGAGATTTCTAAGGTGGGTTATTTATTTACTTGTTTTTTTAGAAAGAGCTGCTGGGCTGAAAAGATGGCTGAGCAGTTGAAGCACTTGCCTATGAAGCCCAGAGGCAGGTTCAAGTCCCCAGTACCCATATAAGCCAGATGCCCAGGGTGCGGCACATATATCTGTAGTTTGTTTACAGTGGCTAGAGGCCCTGGTATATCCATTCTCTCCTCTCTTCTCTCTCTCTCTCCATCTCTCTCTCTCTCACACACACACACACACATTAATTAATAAATAAAAAGACTGTGCTTTAAAAAAAAAAAAAGAGCTGCTGATGGGGCTGGAGCAGTGGCTCAGTCAGTAAAGCTCTTGCCATCCAAGCATGAGGGCTGGAGTTGAAATGTCCAGCACCCATGTGCACGTCAGGCATTGCTGTGGCCATATGTCATTCTAGGACTCAGGAGGCAGAGCCAGACGAGAGGCTGTCTGGAGGAAGATGGCCAGGCAGACTTAGCCAGGTTGGTAAGTTCTGGTTTCAGTGAGAGAAAGATCCTGTCTCAGAATGACAGAGAGTGACTGAGAAAGAAAACCAAACTGACATCTGCCTCTGACCTACACACGCACACACACACACACACATACATGCACCACATGTGCATGAACGCACACACGCACACATCATATATGCCAAAAGAGATGAACAGAAGAGAGAAGAGCTATGGTGAGTGAGTCACCAGCTTTTTTTTCTCAATTTTTATTAACATTTTCCATGATTATAAAAAATATCCCATGGTAATACCCCCCCCACACTTTCCCCTTTGAAATTCCATTCTCCATCATATCCCTTCCCCATCTCAGTCAGTCTCTCTCTTATTTTGATGTCATGATCTTTTCCTCCTCTTATGATGGTCTTGTGTAGGTAGTGTCAGGCACTGGGTGGTCATGGATATCCAGGCCATTAATTGAAAAACCAATATATATACGGTAGATGTTTCCAGTTTATACCATGGATAAAAATTTTCCTGATAAAATCACCCAGTAAGCCAGAAACATGGAGGAGAAAAAGCAGAATGTGTCCATCGTCTCTTCTTAGGGTTCATCCTCTGTCAGGAAGCTCATCACTGTGTCTCCCCCCTGGACCGGGGTTCTTCCAGTCACACGGTTGGCATCTCCTGCAGCAGGAACGGTTTCAGGCTGGAGGCTTTGCCTGCCCTCCTCTCCTGCTCTGTCAAGCCAACTGCCCTGTGCACTTGTGCTTACCGGGAACATTGTTTTGTGGCTCCACTCTCCATTGGAGGGTTCATCTCCCGTGTGAACGTGACTGAAGGTCTGGGACATAGCCCTCTTTAGCGTTCTAAAGGAGCCAGGGATGGGAAGGGGACTCATGTGGTGCCACAGGCCACGTGCAGGGAATCATCTCCATTTCCAGCCAAAACCTAACTCCAGACACATGGGCGCCGGTACACCCTGCTTATCAAGGTGATCCCGAGAAATGCGCCCCAGACCAGACGCTTTGGGACAGATACTCAAAGGAACTGGCCCTTAACTTCTGTAGAAAGCAAGAACAGCAAGCGCCCAGGAAGCTTGGCCTGGTCCTGCGGTTTGTCCCCGCCCGTGGTCGCCCATCCGAGTGTTTATCCCGTTGTCCTGGTGTTTGCCTCGCTGGCTTGCAAGTTCCAGGGGAACCAGCACCATGCCCAAAATGAACCCGGGTTTCTCCCAGGTTAGCTCCCTGACATCTGCTCCTCCCGCTCCCCGGGAAATTCCTGTTTTCTTTTCATCTCCTGCCCTCCCTGCCCCCAGCTTTCACCCTGAGGTCGCATGCCTCTCACACACATTCTAACACCCTGTCATCAATCCCTTTGGTCTGGACTTCCAAAGTAACTCTTCCCCCGCTCCATGTCCTTGTCACCCACCCCTCCCCTTTTACACCTTTGACCGTTGACCATCCTCTCACTGAAGCCCTTCTTCCCACCTACCCAGGCTGCCCCTAGAGACCCCTGCTCAAAACCTTGTCCTCTGGGAGCCCAGGCCCGTCTAGTCTGGAACGATGATTGTGCCCGCCACCACTGTGACTCACCGCAGCACGTTTTGGGCTCTGGCCGGTAACCGTCTCTTGCACATAGCTCACAAGGTCAGGGTCAGGCATAGACACATCCCCTGCTCGGGTACTTGTCTAGCAGCCTACAGGAGAATAATGAACCAATGCCCACTGGTTGATTGTAAAAGGTCTGTGGTTACCTGTCACATTGAGAAGTGGCCTGCAGGCCTCGCTAGACTGCTGTTGGCTAATCCGTCCACGAAAAAATGCGGCACGTCCCTCCCCTGAATGAGGGCCGGCGCCTCATGGGTTCATCTCTGTTGCACCCCGTGTTTCTGTGGTACATGTTTGTCGTTTACTTACACTGGGCTCATCTCTCAGGTTGGTTCTTGGGGCCTTTGTGCTTCATACATGGCTCCTGAGAGGCGAAGCCTACTGAATGGGTGGAGTCCTTTGTTCTGACATCCCATGGCCTCTACAGATGCTCCCAGACTGCCCACAGCCTCTCTTTACTAATGCCTAGCCCTGTTTTGCTTTCTTGTACTAATTTGAGCATATTCATGGGATGGGTAGCCCTTGTAGACATTTTATCCAAAATGTTAGGTGTACCATCCACTTAGAAAAGGGAGGAGCATTTGTTGAAAGCCTTCTGTTTACTATGTGGTGTATTTTTTCAGTGGTTGGATTTTTCTTGTTTTGTTTTGGTTTGGATTGTTTCAAGGTACGATCTCACTCTAGCCCAGGCTGACCTGGGAATTTACTGTGCATTCTCAGGGTGGCCTCAAACTCACAGAGATCTTCCTACCTCTGCTTCCTGAGGGCTGGGATTAAAGATGTGTGCCACTACGCCTGGCTTTAAATTTTTTTTCGAGGTAGTGTCTCACTCTAGCTCAGGCAGACCTGGAATTCACTCTGTAGTCTCAGGGTGGCCTTGAACTCACAGCGATCCTCCTACCTCTGCTGGGATTAAAGGTGTGTGACATCACACCCAGCTTCATTGTTTTTGACACTAGGGTCTCACCGTGGAGCCCAGCTGATCCTGCCTCAACCTTCCAAGTGCTGATGTTACCAGCCTAGCTTTATATGAGGAATTGAGCCTGGGCTGACAGGCTTTGCAAGCAAGGGCCTTGTTAAAGTGGTTACACTGAGCCATTTTCCCATCCCCTTTGCTGGAGATGGAGTCTCACGGATTCAGCTAGGCTAGCTAGCCAGCAAACCCTAGGGATCCTTCGTCTCTGCCTCCCCAGCACAGGGATGATAAGTACACACCACCAAATCTGGCTTTTACATTCTTCTTAGCCTATTTTTTTTTTAAGCTGTTTTTTTTTAAGTCAGCGTTGAAGGTAAATTTCAGCTCTTTATGACCATTTCTGACACTCACCAAGATCCTCATGGATTTTAATCCCAACACAAAATCTTCTCAGCGTATCCAGTCACGTTGGGAAGGCATCCTGCATGAGCTGCTTGTATCATTTTCACGATAACGAATGGAACTGGAGGTCATCAAGTTCACCAAAACAAGCCAGATTCACAAGCACAAACTAGTATATGTTTCCTCTCACGTGTGAAATACAGATTTGTGCATGTGAGTGTAAGGGAAGTACTTGGTGATGGAAGGAAGTGGGACCGTAAGGGCACGGTGGCGGTGGGAACGCAGTACACGGCACGCATGCGTTCTGAAAACGCTGCGCTGGAGCTGTCGTTTTGTGCAGTCAGCCTCAGTTCAAGTTCCATCCGTGGCACTGAATCCGTTGACTGGGAAATCACAGTGGGTGGACACATGCATTTTCTCTATTAGATTGCTTAGACACTCTGCCTCTGGTTGGGATGTGAGCCCGTTGTAATATGCCCTCTCCTTGGGACTACTGGGAAGGCCCTCCTGGTTGAATTACTACCTTGGACGGTCAGTTTTCTCTTGGCTTCTTGTATTGTGATGTTGTGAAAGGCTACCTTCCAGCTTCAAAGTTAAAGACTATGTAGGAGAGAGTATAACGTGCCTTCAGTTCAGATCAGGTGCTCAGCCTGATCGCCAGGAAGATGGTACTTGGAGATGATGGGCGCTCCCTCTGCAGTCCTCGGAGGTGAAAACAGAGTCGGCCTTGACAATAGAACCCTCCTCCTCCTCCACGATGCTTCACTGTGCTCCTGCTGTGATGTGATTTACAGGTTTACACCATGCTCCATCTCCCGAGACATCCTCTGCAGGGCAGCACCTCACATCATCTCCCATTCAGAGAAAACACCAGCCCAGGAGGCACGCAGGAACTTTCTCAATTTATGCGTCTTAAGTAAGAAGGAGACTCGTTGCAGTTCTTGTTTTTCGGAGGTGTGTGGGCATGGGGCTAACAGGGCAAAGAGCCCTTCTGCTTCTCCCTAGGGTGTGTCCTGAAGGTCCTGGTGCCATCAAAATGCCAGGTGCTGCTTTTCTCAACAGACCTCTCCCCAGGATTTCTGTTCTTGGGAAGTACCTGCCAACACAGTGCTGTGTAAGGAGAGACTTGTGCTCAGTAATCACTCTTTAAAGGGCTTTGTTCCTGGGGGAGCCCTTGGTAATTTTTTGTTTTAAGTGACCATCTGTGTTTGATGTCTACCCTTAAGCCCCTCCCTCCCCAGCTCACCATCAGGACAAGGGTTCATGAACCCTGCTTAAGATCAACAGCATCCCTGTGAAGGTTCTGAACGGGAAGGAAGGAAGAAGATAATTACAGGTGCGCGGTTCAGTCCATTCAGACGGAGGTGCCGTTCCATAGGCCCATCGGCGTCTTTTCTGGCGTGTCTGTGTGGGTGGCAAGGAGGCCCTTGCCTTTGCGAGCTGTGGCAGATCTCAGCCATGCCCCTCTCCGTTAGGTGCTGAACAAGTCATGCGGTGTTTGTTATCACAGCTCCCATTTACTGAGGGTTGACATTGCTGCTTGTGTTATTTTAGCACTAGTAGATAAGACTATTACCACTTGACAGACAAGGAGACTGAGGCACAAGGAGTTCACTTACCGAAAGCTTGTGCAGGGAGCTGATGGCAGAGCTTGGTATCCTGATTCCAGAAGTCTCTCTGCACACTGCCTCATAGCTGTGGAAGGCTTTGAGGATTAAACTGCCAAGCTAGAGTCTAGAGGCAGGGCCGGGCCAGTCATGGTGGTCTTTTCATTTGAGCTTTTTAAAAACACATACTGTATTTTTATTTATTTACTTATTAGAGAGAATAAACGGGTACACCAGGGGCTCTAGCCACTGCAGACACACTCCAGACATGTGCGCCACCATGGGCTAGCTTATGTGGGTTCTGGGGAATTGAACCTGAGTCCTCAGGCTTTGCAGGCAAGCCCCTTGAGCACTAAGCCATCTCTCCAGCCCCTTCCTTGAGCTTTTTTTTTTTTTTTTTTTTTTTTTTTTAGAGTAATGAATATACAAGGTTATGGAGAAGCCGGAACGTGGCTAGGGTCCCATGACAAGTGAGATATGTGACTGAGGGTCCTGGGCTTTGGACCATTCAGTATGAGCCAAATCTCAGTGACGTGCAGCTTTTCTCTTTGCGGTGGTGGCTGACTGGATCTTGTAGTGACCTTCACATGGCTTGGGCAAAGTACCAGATCAAAAGCAGCTGATGGGAGGAAATAAAAGTCTCCAGGGGACATTTCATGTTGGCAGGGGAAGGGCGGCCCTAGAACAGGGGCTGGACATCACCTGTGTTATAGCAGGTGGACAGCAGCAGCAGGAGGGTGAGTCAAGCTCTGGCAAAGGGGGAACTGGCAATACCACCCCAAAGCCCACCTCACAACACACCTCTTCCAGCCAGGCTCTACCTTCCAAATTGCCGCCAGCTGAGGGACCAAGCTCTCAAAGCACATGAGTTCATGGCACACACCACAGTGCTGCTTCTGCTAAACGGGGCCAGTGCTGGCTTTACTGTTTTACTCATGTTCTTACTGGAGAAACCCTGAATTTGGAACCCATGGATGTCCCCTGTGGCCATGGGAAGACGAGCCAATTTTAGTATACATTAAAGGCACCCGGAAGCAACGAGTATTGACTTGACGCTCGGGCTCAGGTCAGGATCTGAGCTCTCAAGGGCGAATGTCAAGAGCCTGCCTGTGGGGGTGCACCTCACAGCTTGTGGGGCAGAGCTGTAATTACCTCGGGGCGCCCTTCCATCCACTTCTCACTCCCTTTGACCTTCACCCAGAGAGAACAATCTAGAAGACTGACCCATCTGATCAAACACATACCACTCATGCAGTGCTCTCAGGATCATGGCCGTTTCCATATACCATGTTACGTAGGAGGCTAGCAGCCGTTGCAGGGCGACTTGGGATCTCTCTCTAGCTCAGG
This sequence comes from Jaculus jaculus, assembly GCF_020740685.1. NCBI lineage: Eukaryota > Metazoa > Chordata > Mammalia > Rodentia > Dipodidae > Jaculus > Jaculus jaculus. The sequence goes on along the minus strand of NC_059111.1, from coordinate 91,876,377 downwards.
AAACTCGCACTTAGCTAAACAAGTCTGTAAGCAGCAAAACCAGATCCCGTGTGATCTATTCAGCTCCGCCTTGTGAGCCAGCATTGGCCAAGGGCACGTGGGCCTGCAGAGCATGACTGCAGAGCATCATCGTTGTCGTGACGTCGTCGTCATAGCGACACGAGCGTCTGTGGTCAGGCCCACACATTCATGTCAGGCCTGTGGTGTCCCAGTGTCCCTGACATTTTGAAACTCTGTTCTTCAAGAAGTGTCAGTACTGGATAGTGTCCTTCTTATGAAATCCGCAAGCCCTGAGGGAGGTTCTCTTAATCCAGTTTGCTCACACAAGAACAGACTGGCCCCTCGCATCAATGGGAGCCATGCACGTCCAGCGTGGGGCCTTATCACCCAGGAGTCTCCCGCTGCGGGTGACTGACTCACACCCAGGCCCGACTTCACTATCAGATTTGGAAGAGGTGCACAGAAAGGCAGGGTGTTGAGTAACAGCGTGAAGCGTGCAGGCCAGGTTGTAACATGGAGACACACGTTTTCATAGCTGGTGGGCTGAGAGACACTGGAGAGGATTCTGTTCTTGCAAGGTCATTATTTTAATGCTGGAAGTTGAGAGTCTGACCGCTCAAAGTGTGTCTCTCTGTATGGAGGAAAGAGTTGAAGTTTCTTCTGTATTTTTTATCTTTTAAATTATTATTTTTACTTTAGAGAGAGTGAAAATTGGCATGCCAGGGCCTCAGCCACTGCAGTCGAACTGCAGATGCTTGCGCCATCTAGTGGGCATGTGCGGCCTTGCATGCTTGTGTCACCTTGTGCATTTGGGTAACTGGGATCTGGAGAGTTGAACATGGGTCCTGAGGTGCACAGACAGGCGCCTTAACCACTAAGCCATCTTTCCAGCCTACTTCTATTTTTTTTTTTCTCTTAAGTGTTTTAAGTGTTGCTGGCTAAAACTCAAAGCAATCCTGTGTTACAGAAATGCATGCCTACTGTATCAAGCCTAAAAATAGAGAGTAGTCAAGTTGATGGTCGGAAATGAGAGAAAACATGCCGACTGTGTAAAGTTGTTCACTCTAGTAAGTTTGCTTTTACAGTTCAGTGGCACTGCAAGATGGCCCAGTCCACACCACTGTCTGTCACTCCGTCTGTACTTGTCCTGGAAAGAGATCGAATGAGCCTCTGTCCATTCATGAGCTGGCTTGTTCACCCCCTGTTAGCCAGTCACAGATTTTTTTTTTATGAGGTAGGGTCTCGCTCTAGCCAAGGCTGATCTGGAACTCACTCTGGTCCCAGGATGGCCTCAAATTCACAAAGATCTTCCTAACTGCGTTCCCCAGTGCTGGGATTAAAAGCATGTGCCACCACACTTGGCCCACACAGATTTTCTTTGTGAGCTGAGAAACCAGTCTCCTCAAATCAGATCTGTTTTTAGGGAACTGGACTCGTTTATTGCGAGAGCAGGGGGTCTAAAAGGTGTGTGTGTGTGTGTGTGTGTGTGTGTGTGTGTGTGTATAAAATAACCTTATAGCCATTTACCAACTCATTACCCAGGCTTTCCCTAGCACCTTGAAAAATGCAGGAAAGCATAAGAAATGACCAATCCCAACGCTTCTGCTTTGCTGGAAATACTTGTCAAACTGGACTAGAATGAGGAGACATAGATAAAAGAAATATCCTACACATTATTCTTCTGAATTTTGACATACTTAAAGATATATAGAAAATGCTTAGTAGCAGAGGCCAGTAAGTTAAGAAGGAGATATAAAGGGAAGAGAAAGGAAGGGAGGAGGATACTTAATAGGTTGGTATTGTATATATGTAAGTACAATGATTGAGATGGGGAGGTAATATGATGGAGAATGGAATTTCAAAGGGGAAAGTTGGGAGGAGGGAGAGAGGGTATTACCATGGGATATTTTTTTATAATCATGGAAAATGTTAATAAAAATTAAAAAAAGAAAAAAGAAAAAATTTAAAAATTTTAAAAAAGATATATAGAAAATGTACCTTTTTGCCCCTGTAAAGGGCATAGTTGTTTTTTTAATTTTTTTATTATTTTTATTTATTTATTTGAGAGTGACAGAGAGAGAAAGAGGCAGATAGAGAGAGAGAGAGAATGGGTGTGCCAGGGCCTCCAGCCACTGCAGACAAACTCCAGATGTGTATGCCCCCTTGTGCATCTGGCTAACGTGGGTCCTGGGGAATCGAGCCTCAAACTGGGGCCCTTATGCTTCACAGGCAAGCACTTAACCACTAAGCCATCTCTCCAGCCCAAGGGCATAGTTTTATAGAGTGCTTGTGAATACATGACACAGAGTTGTGCTCTTCAGAACGAAGAGGTTTCCTTATAACTAAAACACTAATACCCTGCCTCAAAACTCAGTCAAGGTGGAAGGCGAGGGCCACACTGGAGGTTGTCCTTTGACCTCCGCATGCACACTGTGGCTGGCACCCCGCTCGCCCAAACACATACACTCACAATTTAAAAAGCTAATGAAATCGTCGTTTGAGAACGATCTGTCCTAACCCTTTCTCTGGTGTCTGTAATGTAAGGTACTGTCCAGTGAAAGTATTTTGGTGCCCATCACCTCATAAAGCACCTGCATTTTCTCTGCAGCCTATGAATTCTTCCGACCTTGGTGACATGACTGGCTATTGCTAGTCCGCATTCTTTCCTGACGCACAGCCATGGAGAGATGGGCCCCGCATCCGTGGGCATAGGCTATAAGTGCTCTGCCAGGAGAAAGGGTGTTTGTGTTGGGATCACCTGACAAAGATGCCAGGCCCACAAGAAGCAGGAATGTTAATCAGCCCCACACCGCACCCTGTGGCCGGCTGCGCTACGCCCACTGAAATCACCACCACTGGGACAGTGTCATGGGAAGGTGGCCCAGCCCTCCCAGCGAGCCCGTAAAGCAAGGATGGAGGAGGAGGAAAGTGAAAGGGAGAACACCAGAGTTCACTAAACTTCTGTGAGTCCAGAGGACAGGCTGGGCGAATGGAGCAGCTGGCATTAGAAGCTGCTCTGCACAGGTGATAGCACCATGTTATTAAAAACGGAGGGGCTAGGGCTGGAGAGATGGCTTAGCGGTTAAACGTTTGCCTGTGAAGCCTAAGGACCCCGGTTCGAGGCTCGGTTCCCCAGGTCCCACGTTAGCCAGATGCACAAGGGGGCGCACGCGTCTGGAGTTCGTTGGCAGAGGCTGGAAGCCCTGGCGCGCCCATTCTCTCTGTCTCCTTCTATCTGTCTTTCTCTCTGTGTCTGTTGCTCTCAAATAAAATAAATAAAAAATTTTAAAAAATAAATAAATAAATAAATGGAGGGGCTAGGGCTGGAGAGATGGCTTAACGGTTAGGCACCGCCTGTGCAGCCTAAGGACTCCGGTTCGAGACTCGATTCCCCAGGACCCACGTAAGCCAGATGCACAAGGGGGGCGCACGTGTCTGGAGTTCGTTTGCAGTGGCTGGAGGCCCTGGCGCGTCCACTCTCTCTCTATCTGCCTCTTTCTCTTTCTGTCTGTTGCTCTCAAATAAATAAATAAAAATGAACAAAACAAAAAGTCCCCATAGTTTAAAAAAAAAAATGGAGGGGTAAGAGAAAGAGACCAGAGTTCTAGTCGACCTTGATGAGGTCCAGGTTTAAAAAAGTAAAAAAACAAAGCTGTAAAAGACATGCGTTTGAAACAGTGGGAGAAGTTGCAGAGAGAGACTGGTACAGTCCTAAGGAGCATAATATAATTACATAGAAATCCCTTTTAAAATAGTTTATGAAGTCGGTTGTTTTAAAAGCATGCTCAGGCACTTAGGAGCAAATCAGATCATTTTCAGTTTGCTTTTAAATAATCCAGCCAAAAATATATGTCACATACAGGTAATAATACAGAATGCATGTAGTTTTAGCTAGCATGGCTAAAGCAAGGATGTGACAAATATGTACAGTTGTTAAATTTAAAAGGTATGAATTCAAGAATTCATTTTATTATCATTGAAAGTTAACATATATCTGAAATTACCCCCCACAGGTTTTTTGTTTTGAAAGATCATGCATCCTGTTCGCTAGATGATCCTTGGGACACCAAAGGAAATGGTCATAAGGCACGTGAGGAACTCGTGGGAAGATGACGAGAAATGTGACCAAAAATAATTTTATCAAGAACTAAGGTCCAAAGCCCTACCTTTGGGGAGAGAATAGAAAGATAACAAAAATGTCAAACTCACAGATGCAATCTGAGGGTCTCCGTTCTGGGAAAAGGGTGGGGATCTCATTGGCTCCCAAGTGCCGCTTGATCTCTGTCCTCCTTGGATCCCCCAAATCACAGTAAGCCTTTGAATCAAAGAAAACTTACTGCAAGCAAAAGTACTGGTTTTAGAAAATGATTTTCTTCGACTTGTGGTTACCCTTCGTCTCTGGCCCTTGACATCAGGGAGAGCTGAGTTCTCCTGCCCAGCTTGTCTTCTCTTTCTTTTTTGTTTTTATATGAGAGAGCGAGAACAAGAAGGAGAGAGAATTGGCATGCCAGGGCTTTCAGCCACTGTAACCGAACTCCAGACACATGTATTACTTCGTGCATCTGGCTTATGTGGGATCTGAAGAGTCGAAAATGGTCCTTAGGCTTTGCAGGCAAGTTCCTTAATTTCTAAGCCATCTCTCCAGCCCTGTTTTTCTTTCTTTCCTTTTTTTTTTTTTTGATTTTTGTTTTTTGTTTTATTTTTCAAGGAAGGGTCTTGCTCTAGCCTGGGCTGACCTGGAATTCACTCGTTAGTCTCAGGGTGGCCTCGAATTCACGGCGATCAAACTCGTAATCCTCCTGCTTCAGCACCCTAAGTGCAGGGACTGCGGGTTCACACTACCACAACCTGCTGCCTTTTTTCTTTTCTTTCCTTTGAAAATTTTCTTTTATTTATTTATTTATTTATTTATTTATTTATTTATTTATTTATTTATTCATTTAACAGAGAAAGAGGGGGAGAGAGAGAATGGACATGCCAGGGCCTCCAGCCACTGCAAATGAACTCCAGACACGTGTGCTCCCTTGTGTATCTGGCTAACGTGGGTCCTGGGGAAATCAAGCCTTGAACCGGGATCCTTTGGCTTTGCAGGCAAACAGACGCCTTAACCACTAAGCCATCCCTCCAGCCCCAGCTGGCCTTTCTTTACTCAAAGGATGTTCCTCAGCTTTCCACCAAGAAATAATGGGCCCATATGCTCTATTACCTGCCAATGATAAAACAACCTTGTCTGATTAACTCAAGAACAGAGAGGCACAGGTGTGCCACCCGCTGCCCTCCACCAGAGTGGGCGATAGCAAGGCATTGAGTGCGTGTTGTGCTCACACCATGTCCAGGCCACCAGCAAGTCACTCACCGCCAGGTGCCAACTTTACTTTCTAGGTCACTTGAGTGTTGGAAGCGCATGAAGAGAAAACAGATCACAAAGCTTCTTCAGGAAGCTGGTTTCATATGGTGGTTTAGATTTAAATAGTGATTGTCTAGCACCATTTGAAATCAGTGTTCTTGGGGGAGGCCTAGCTTCGCTACCAGCCTCCAGAGAAGCGAGTGGGACAGTCCCAGGCATTGAGAAGTGAAAAGTAGCCGGCCACAAGAACGTGACTGGTATCACAACTGGCCTCTTCCTTGTCCTGCCAACACTGACATCATATATGGCACGTTAATGCTATGAGCTGCGTCGCCGTTAGAATTTCATGCCTGTTTGTGTAATAAACCTGCCAGAGCACTTGCTCGGTAAAGCAGTCTCCATCGTGACTGGATCAGAGGATAAGTGTATGACCAGTTTAAGGTTTGAGCCTTTCCAAGCCTCGGACTTCTTGTGACCCCTTAAAGGATGACTGATTTCTTTTGGTGTTCAGAGTCAATATAATTTTCTAGCACCATCTGAAATCGGTTATAATGATTGGGGACGAGCACCATGCAGCTGACTGACGTGAGGGAACTTTCCGGTGACCTTTGGGCCACAGGTAACAACTAAGAAAGCGGAAATAGTAAGCTAAATTTTCTTTGTTTTGAAATTGAGTTTCGTTGCCCTGAACTCCGTGTGTTGTGATAATAACAGATGGTTAACTATTTGTGTATTGTTGGTGGTTATGTTTTAGAGAAATACCACAGACTTGGTGGAGATTTTTGGTTTGGTGACACCTATGGGAAACCGAGGACTGTCTGAAATGATTTGAAAAGAGCAGAGAGGGCAGAAGTTCCACTTTAAGAAACTCCTGTCAGCTCACCTGAGGACAGTCTCCTCGCCTGCCTGGCCAGGGACCATGCCATGATTAGTCACCCAGATTCAAGCAGGCTGGAAGTTCACTCTAGCAGAGCATATAAGCACAAATGGCTGGGACAACTGGTTTACCCAGGTCTAGGCCCAAACCAAGTTAACTGGTTTAAAATGCCATGGAAAGAAAGCAGGAGTTTCTACTTGACCTGCATCGTCTCCTCTTACAAGGGGGACGTGCGTGGCTTGATTGCAAACAGCGCTGAGTTGTCCAGGGGCACCAGGGTTAAATGGTACAAGAAGGAGCTGTCTCGGCCCCTCTACCTCCCAGATCGTAAACACTGCCTCTGCCACATGATGTCACCTCCAGTTCCCACATGGCCTCCTGTAAAAACTAAAGGGGCACCTAGTGGCCTTCAGCCTTGTCCTGTTCTCACCGGCTTGAAAAAGCCACACACACTGTCAACCCAGATGTAATATCTACCCTGCTTGGCAAAGCTGTCCTTTCTCAGGCCCACTTCCTGCTGTATGACCCTCCTGCCGAAAAGCTCTCTGGGACAATTCTTACCTCTAGGCTAAGACACGGAATCTGTACTCAAGACATTCTGCCCCTCACAAATCCCCTAACTGCTAAGCCATCCCTCCAGCCCAAATTCTTTCTTTTTTTTTTAATGAGAGAGCAGGAGAGAAAGGAGAGAGAGAGAGAGAGTGGGAGGAAGGGAGAGAATTGGTGCACCAGGGCCTCCAGCCACTGCATTCAAACTCCAGAGGTGTGTGCCACCCCGTGCACATGTGTAACCTTGCACACTGACATCACGTTGTGCGTCTGGCTTACATGGGATCTGGAAAGTCGAACATGGGTCCCTTAGGCTTCACCAGCAAGTGCCTTAACTGCTAAGCCATCTCTTCAGCCCATGACCAGAATTTTTGTTGTTATTGTTGTTTTTGTTGTTGTTGTTGTTTTCCAAGGTAGGATCTCACTCTAGCCCAGGCTGACCTGGGATTCACTATGGAGTCTCAGGGTGGCCTCGAAATCATGGTGATCCTCCTACCAAGTGCCTCCCGAGTGCTGGGATTAAAGGCGTGCGCCACCACGCCAGGCTACCAGAATTTTTGATTGCCACATTTTCAGTAGTTCCTAAATAATTGACCCCACTCTACTAAACCGTTCTCACTGGTATTCTCCCCAAAGCCAATTCTTCCCACACTGCCCGTGGCTGAATCTGCACACCTCAGGGTCCTCCTCTCTCTCCCTGAGTTGAGCCTTGGAATGGCCAGATGTTCTCTTCGCAAAACACATCTGTAACCTTATTCCTTCTCTCTTGCCTTCCCAGGAACTCTTACCGCAACCAGGTGCCCAGCCTGCCATCACCACCCTCACCTGTCCACCCCCATTCAGCACCTGTTCTCAGTGGCTTGCTGTTGGAACACTACCGGTCCTTTTGCTCCAAGCCTGTGTGTTGTCTCTTCCTCCCCAGAATGCGCTTCCCTCCTCCTCCTCAGCCTGGGGCCTCCACTCTCCTGGCTTGCGCGTTACCACTGAGTACCACATGCCAGTGGCTTTCTACTCTCTGCTCCCTGAGAGCAGAATAAGCTTTTATGCTGCCATGCCAAGCTTTGGCTATAGGTTTTTCATTTCTTTATTTTCTTTGTACTTTTTAAAAAATATTTTTTTTTATTTATTTGAGAGAGGGAAAGAGGCAGAGTGAGAGAGAAAGAGAGAAAAAATGGGCGCACCAGGGCTTCCAGCCATTGCATATGAACTCCAGATGCATGTGTCACCTTGTGCATCTGGCTTAAGTGGGTCCTGAGGGATTGAACCACGGTCCTTTGGCTTTGCAGGCAAACACCTTAACCACTAAGCCATCTCTCCAGTGCCTTCTTTGTACTTTTTTTAAGTTTGTTTTTGTGCACGTGTGTGTATGTTGTTCATACATGTGTATATGCTTTTGCAGTGCCCCTACACTCACCTACAGGGGGGCCTGGCTTGCCTGTGGTGGCTAGGGTGGAATGCTGGGTGTTCCGCTCCATTGCTGTTCTGGTCTGGTCTTGTTTCTGAGCTGGAATCTCTCTTTACTGTGTGTGGAACTTGCTGAGCTCTGCTCGGCTGCAGGACTGAAGTTATAAGTACGTGTGGCCACACCCAGCTGTTTTATGTGGGATCTGGAAATCTGAACTTGAAGTAGTCCTCTCTGGTCGTCATGCTTGCACAGAAAATACACCTCTTGAATCATCTCTCCAGCTTCCTGTGTACTTCTTTCTATTATTTATTTGTGTGTGCATGTGTGGATGCGTGTGGGTGGGGGTGTGCATTCTTGTGCCACTGGTGCGCGTGCAGAGGCCAGAGGATAACCTGGGATGTTCCTCCTCTCCATCCGTCCACCGTCTTCTGAGACAGAGTCTCTCTTGCCAGTGCTGCTTGTGAGAATCTGGGTTCTGTCTGTCTCTGCCCCCCCTACCACCATTGCTGTAGAAATGTTGGGTTGTACCCCTTAGCATCTGGCTTTATACAGAGGCTGAGAATTGCACTTGGGTTGACAGACTTACTAGCAAGTACCTGTAACCTCTGAGCACCAGCCCCCTGGCTAAGGGGTTTTGGAGGGCAAGGGGTGTGCTTTAGTAGAGAGAGCTCAAAATCCGGTATCCTGCCATCCTCTCAGGGAATCCCATTTCCACATCTCTAAAACAAGTTGATCCTATTGGAGTCCCTTTTGAAGACCAACGAAAACTATGGCCTCTATCACAGTGTTAATTAAAAATTCCCAGCTGGGAATGGTGGCGCACACCTTTAATCCCAGCACTCGGGAGGCAGAGGTAGGAGGATCGCCGTGAGTTCGAGGCCACCCTGAGACTCCATAGTGAATTCCAGGTCTGCCTGGGCTAGAGTGAGACCCTACCTCAAACAACCAACAACAAAATATTCCCTACCCAGGCTCATCTTTTGAGTGGCTGGTCCCCAGCTTGTGGCAGGAACTTGAAGGCGCTTGGAGCTGTTGAGGAGGTGGGACCTTTGAAGATTCTGCCCAACCCTGGTTCCACCAGCCTATGCTCCCCGCTCGTTGCTCTGGGCCGTTTCCACGGCCACCGCTGGAGCTGCAGCTGCCGTGTCCCTTGCCTTCTCGACTATGGCAGAAAACACGAGTCATTCTAAACCTTTCCTCCCTTGAACTGCTTCTATTGGGCGTTTTGTCACAGCAGCAAGGAACTAATACAGCCCCTGTTGCTTGGTGGGTGGGAGGCAGTACACACACATAAACATCTTAACTCGAATATTTCAGAAGTGTCCCACATACAAACCCTCCCACAAGCCTTGCGTGGGCATTAATCTTCCAGCTCAGAATGCCTGGCCCAGATAATCTCTGAGGTTATCTTTACATCAGACATCCATGCGATTCTCAAACATAAAGCTTAAATCTGATAGGTTCAAAAGAAGATGACATTGCAAGCCAGTCTTAACAAAGGCCGGGAGTGGTGGCGCACGCCTTTAATCCCGGCACTCGGGAGGCAGAGGTAAGAGGATCGCCATGAGTTCGAGGCCACCCTGAGACTCCATAGTGAATTCCAGGTCATCCTGGGCTAGAGTGAGACCCTACCTCAAAAAAAAAAAAATAAATAAATAAATAAATAAAAATAAAAAGATAACAAAACACTATTCATGAACAAAAAAAAAAAAAAAAAAAAACAAGAACCCAGGCATTAGCATACATTCAGTCCATTGATGTTGTGGGCTTAAAAAACTTCGGGTGACTGATGGGCTTTTTTCAGAAGGCCGACTGCATGACTAGCGAAGGAGAGTGGTTAGGATCAAAGAGATCCTCTCATTCGCTTGACCATGAGGGACCCTGTAGAGTCAGGACAGAAACCTCAGCGGAGACCTGGTCAGCAGGCGTCCAGCTCAGTCCTGGGTATGTTGGCAGTGTCCTCCCTCACAGAGGTGAGTGATGATGGCAACACAAGCGAAGCCGAGCCCTCCCGTAGGCCATGGCATCTCTGGCGCCCTCCAAGTGGCCCTCCGTGACGTCTGATCTTTCCAGCCCGTCTGGGCTAAAGGGGCAACGCTATATCAGGGATTCTGTGTATGTTCTGTGTTGGGCATGGGAGCAAATTGACTTCGCTGGGGCTGCGGCAAGTATTTGATAAATAGACCATCTTCTCTATTGCAGATAAAGCCTAAGAAAGAAGAGAACACTTGTTTTCCCTTTGCCCGATTCAGGACGAACCCTTAGGGGAAGAGTTTCTACTAATAAGCTGCTAAGAAATTGGAGGATCGTTACAGTAAGTCTTTAATCTAGACCCGACGTGAGATACCTGAAGGTAACTTTTAGATATTTCATTTTTTTTTAAAAAATTTTCTATTCTTTTGGATTTTCAATATTTTGAGGTAGGGTCTCACTCTAGCTCAGTCTAACCTAGAATTCACTATGTAGACTCAGGGTGGTCTTGAACTCACGACAATCCTCCTACCTCCTCCTCTCAAGTGCTGGGATTAAAAGCTTGTGCTACCATACCTAGTTTTAGTTTAATCTTCTTTATTGTTTTTCTTTAAATTTTTTTGTTCATTTTTTTTTTTTTTTAAGAATGACAGAGAGATACACACACAGAGAGAGAGGGAGAGGGAGGGAGAGAATGGGCACGCCAGAGCCTCCAGCCACTGCAAACAAACTCCAGATGTGTGCGCCCCCTTGTGCATCTGGCTAACATTGGTCCTGGGGAGTTGAACCTCAAACCAGGATCCTTAGGCTTCACGGGAAAGTGCTTAACCACTAAGCCATCTCTCCAGCCTGTTTTTTTTTTTTTGTTTTTTTTTTTTTCATTTTTCAGCGTAGGGTCTTGCTCTAGCCCAGGCTGATCTGTAATTAATCTCAGCCTGGCCTACAACTCACAGCCATCCACCTACCTCAGCCATCCAAGTGCTGGGATTAAAGGCATGTGCCACCATGCCCAGCTTATATAATATTTTTTAAATGTGCCTGTACTTTTCTGCAACCCATCACCTAGTCTAGTTAATGGAGTTTCCCACTTGCAGTGTCATGCTGGTACCAAATCTTGCTGACTTTGTAATGTGTTGGATTTCAGATTGGGGAAGCTTGGTGTGTATGGTTTTTTGCCGAGCTGAAGCAGCTAAGTAAAAACACTGAGTGTCGGAGTCAGCAGTTCAAGCCACAACTCCACCAGCCGACCACCTCTTTGCAGAGAGCCTGGGAGGTGGATTTTTAGCAGGACTGCACAGAAACATACACAGGGCTTGAGGAGCATTGAGGAAGAACATTGTGGCATCCTCTCTGGTCTTTTCCTGCAGGACATAATGACCGTCCATTGCAGCGAACCTTGGCCATTCCCAAGAGCAGAGTTCGAACCTCACAGGCGTGTGTGTTATGATGTCAGTGGTGCTGGCGGCCCTGATGTTGAATCCTTGTGACCTGCTTGTATGGAAACTCCATAGCCCTCTGCATGCCATCTCTTGAAGGGCCAAGGAGGAAGTTTTAGCCAACTGTTGGGAAACCACCCTGTTTTGAAGAGGCTTTTTCCATTCGGGTAGCCTTAGCACCCAGTGGCCAGCCCTGCTCTCCATGGAAACAATGGATGGGTGCTTTTGCAGAGGGTGTCCTGGCACGGCCCTGGTATGTGGGTGCGGCCAGGGAGCCTTGGGCCAAACTGTGCAGACTTGCTGTCTCAGGGTTGGCACTGTCTAAAGCCAGAGTAGATGCGAGAGGCAGCAAGCACAGAGCTCTTCCTCTTAGAGGGCAGAGGGGCCGCAGGTGGACGAGGAGCTTGTCCATGAGGCACAGGGGAAGTCCGAGAGAAGACTGATGGATGGTGGCCTTCTGCTGTGTGCCTCCGTTCTGCCTCCATGAAAATGAAGTCCACGACACGATGGGCCGCTACCAACCTGTACCAGCCCTGAACATGTTGGCCACCAGCCGCCATGGGTTGGGCAGAAGATGGTGCAGGCCTGGCAGAGAATGAGTCATCAATACTGTGCCAAAGGCTTGATGTGACAGGAGGTGACAGGACAAAGGCATCAGACTATGCCAGTTGGGTGCCAGCCTTCTTAGCTGTCAGAACTGGTCTTGAGGGAAAAATAAATAAAAAGGACCGCCCCGGGGTATGCTTTTAAAGAAGGCGTTTTCACTCTGAGCAAGTGGCTGCCTCTCCCTGAAGGTTTCCTTCCTGTGACTGGACAGGCCAGAGGACAAGGGCAAAAAGTAGGCAAGGGAACAGCACATGGGCATGCTGCAGATGGTAAGGCTGGTACGTAGACCCTTGTTCCGACTCTGCCTCGCTGACTTGCTGCACGTCTGAAAACAAACAAAACCAGTACAGAGTTGAGGGGGACATCGTCGGAGAATGTCATGATCCGGTGCTTCAGTAACAGAGCAATTGACACATAACGAGAGTCTTAGGGCAACTTATCTCTAAATGACCTTGGACTGGCCTTGGCCCGGGTCCTAGCGTCACTCACACTGACTGGGCACGAGGAAAACTAATTTCCCTTCTAGAAGGCAAGGTCGGGAACAGCAGCTCATTGATAGGTCTGCAAAATGAAGGCAGCGTTGTCTATAAATAAAAGACTTAACTGAGGCTGGAGAGGTGGCTTAGTGGTTAAGGTGCTTGCCTACAAACCCAAAGGACCCAGGTTCAATTCCCCAGGACCCATGTAAGCCAGATGCACACAGTGGCACATTCATCTGGAGTTCATTCCCAGTACCCATTCTCTCCCTCTCCCTCTCCCTCCCTCCCTCCCTCTCTCTCTCTCTCTCTCTCTCTCCCCCCCCCCTGCCTCTTTCAAATAAATAAAATAATTTAAAAAATAAAAAGTCTTCTTGGGCTGGAGGGATGGCTTTGCAGTTAAGCCACTTGCCTGCAAAACCAAAAGACCTTGGTTCAATTCCCCAGGACCCATGTAAGCCAGATGAAATAGGGGGCATGTGTATCTGGAGAATTCATTTGGCTGGAAGCCCTGCCCGCCCATTCTCTGTCTCTCTCTCTCTTTCTCTCTGCCTCTTTCCTTCTCTCAAATAAATAAATAAATATAGAATATTTTTAAAAAGACTTCTGGACACATGTATTGGACATTTTAATCTGAAGAGGCTAGACTGGGCTCCAGGGCCCTCGCACTGATTTCTGAGCTCATACCTGTTCCGCATCAGAGTTCCCCAGTGCCCAGATATGGCAAGTCTGCAAAGCTGCTAGTGTCCAGGACCAGGACCGGTTACCATCTCTTTGCCTTGTGTGATAGATGCCAAGCTCACAGCCAGCCAGCCCCTCTCTACTAGAAGCCCCGCAGTAATGTGGCCAAATGGAGACCACCCGAGTATCTACAGTGTGCCAGGCCCCATCTAGGCACTAAGAGACACTTGCTCTGCAACATTCCCAAAACCCTGCCCCACAGGCTACCCTGGTGAAAGCGATGACGCAGTTGCCAATGTTCTACTTTCCTACATGGAAAACCCATGCTGTGGGGTGAGAGGTGAGGCTCAGTTGGCAGAGTGCTCGCCTGGCATGCACACAGGCCTGGGTTCAACCCCTAGCACCGCATAAACCAGGGGTTTATGTAATCTCGGCCTTCAGGAAGTAGAAGCAAGTGGATCAGCAGTTCAAAGCCGGTCTCCAATCTGGGATACGTGAGACTCTGTTTCAATAAAACAAAACAAAACAAAAACCCACACAGACAAACTTTATGTCTCAGAAAGAGATCCCAGGAAGCGGGGCGGTGGCGGGGGTGGGGTGGGGCGGTTAATCCCAATGGCTAATCAGATGAAAGACCCTCTGGTCCTGTTCTTCCAGGCCAGCCAGAAGAGCCCGTGGCATAGCAGGGCATGGCGGGCCCCTCCTAACCATAATGCCTACGTGTCCCTTTGTTCACCCCTCCCCCGCACACTAATCTCTGCTGTGTTTGTGCCCAGTGGTGGAGATGGCGCTGCAGTTTGTGTCCATGGAGCAGATTAACCACATTCTGCCCCAACCTGCCTGTGATTGCGTGCTGTGTGCCCGCTCACTGGTTGGCAGTCCTTGGAGAAAAAAAAAAAAACACATTCCACCAGGTTCCTGGTAGCCAAAGCCCTGAGAGTCATGACCAAGATCTTGTAGTAAAGGGGAATTCATTTCTTTTTTAAAAATTATATTTTATTTTTACTTATTTATTTGATAGAGAAAGAGGGAGAGAGAGAGAAAATGCACACCAGAGCCTCCAGCCACTGCAAACAAACTCCATATGAGTGTGCCCCCTTGTGCGTCTGGCTAACGTGGATCCTGGGGAATCAAAGCTGGGTCCTTTGGCTTTGCAGGCAAATGCCTCCACCTCTGCGTCATCTGTCCAGCCTAGGGAATTCATTTCTAAAACCACACTGGTGGCTGGGCAAGCCCCATCAACCTCAGATATGTCTGCCTCAAGCGTAGGGTGCAAAGTCAAGGTCAGATCTTGGGACTGTCAAATTATCTCTGGTTTCAGAGCAGAATAGGCCGCTGTTGGCCAGCCATTCCTCCGACATGCAGCCTCTCTGGTAACCACCCCCCTTCCCTCCGCTTTGTCTCAGGGACATTCACGGTCCTGTTTTCCCACCTAATGGAGTGTGGTGGTGAAGTCTGTGTCAGCTGGATCCGTTTAGGAAGCACAGACATTCCTCGTAAGTGGGTCTCTGAGGTTGCTTCCAGGGACAATTTAACTAAATGAGGAATCCCTCCCCCAGGGTGAGCCCTTCCCCCAGAGTGGGTGGCCCCTCTCCAAAGGGAGGATTTATCAAAAGAAGCTCTGGGAAGAACAGTGTCCTCCCCTCCCAGCTGGCTGCCAGAACTGCTTGCTGCTTTCCAGAGTGACTGAAGAGCAGCATCTCTTCAGGACGCCTCCAGGCCTTCAGTGCCGGATTGGGACTGATGAGGCATCCAGCCTCTTGGACTGAGCAGCTACCAGGTTCCTTGACTCTCAGGCCTGCGATCTGCTATTGTTGGACAGCCGTAAGCTAACCCAATCCATTCCCTTTTTTTATTATTTAATTTTGTATTCAGCAAATACAGTAAGTTTGGCATCATCATTAGGCTCATCCATGACCTACCCCCTCCCCTTGGCCCCTCCTTGTTGAGATATATGGGTCATGCATTGTGGAGTTAGCCCACAGTTATGGGTGAGAAATGTCTCTGCATATCATGACCCAACATGTGGCTCTGACAATCTTTCCGTTCCCTCTTCCACAAAATTTCCCTGAGCCATGTTGGGTTCATTTTTGGTTAGCTTCAGTGATGAGGTGTTAGGGGCCTCTGGGTGTCTGGCTCTTTGATTTGGTAGGAGTTGATTTTTCTCTGTGTTGGTCTCCTTCACCTTGTGTTGGTACCCGGTTCATCAGGAAAACAGCACCCTTGCTTGTTTCGCCAATTTTTAGTACTTTCAGCCAGGGCCCTTCTGAGGTATGATGGGGTGGCTCTCTTCTTAGGATCTACATCTATCTGAAAAAGAAGCAGATTCTCCAGCGGAGAGTAAGTTAGCACCAGGACATATGAGATAGCCCTTACTTTTTTAAAAAAATTTTTATTTATTTGAGAGCGACAGACACAGAGAGAAAGACAGATAGAGGGAGAGAGAGAGAATGGGTGTGCCAGGGCTTCCAGCCTCTGCAAACGAACTCCAGATGCATATGCCCCCTTGTGCATCTGGCTAACGTGGAACCTGGGGAACCGAGCCTCGAACCGGGGTCCTTAGGCTTCACAGGCAAGCGCTTAACCGCTAAGCCATCTCTCCAGCCCAACCCTTACTTTTTTTTATAGAGAATTTAATAGGTGTAGGCCCTCTTGTAGCCTTTTAATTATTCCTTTTTAGTGCAATTTATTCTATCGGTTCTGTTCGTCTAGAGAACCCTCCCTAAGACTGCTCTAGAAGACAGAGAATTGTCCTAACACCAAGCTCCATGTGAGCCCACAGCTATGGAAAGTGTGATGGCTTATATTGTTGGCAACTTGACAGGACCTAGAATCACCCAAGGAATGAGCCTCTGGGTATGCCTGTGAGATACTGCCGTGATCCGGTTGATCCAGGTGGGGAGGCCAGCTTAAACTATGGGCGGCACCACTCCATGGACTGGGGTCCTGCTGCGGAGATTAACTGACCACTAGCATTCATTGCTGTCTGCTGGCCGGCCGGCCTCCTGCTGCCGCCGTGCCTTCTCCATCATGTCTCCTCTGGAAATTGGAAACGAGAGTAAACTCTTGCCTCCCTTATGTTGCTGCTGGTCAGGCATTTCAGCCCAGCAGTGAGGACAGTAACCAACACAAGATGTCAGCCGTGGAGGAGCAGGGTTCAGCGACATTGTCTGAGGGATGGTGACATTGATCATTCTCCAGATACAGGGGGAAAAAAAGCACTCTTACCCTGTGTTCAGTTCACTCTGTGGCCAGAATGTCTCCTGACTATTTGAAACACTACTCATATTTACATGGAGGTTAGGAACTGGGAGAATCCTCACCTCTCCGTGTCAGCCAGAAGTTCTCCCCAAATCTCACTCCTTGAAAGGAGGTGTTGCGGGGCTGGAGAGATGGCTTTTACGGTTAAGGCACTTGCCTGTGAAGCCTAAGGACCCCGGTTCAAGGCTTGATTCCCCAGGACCCACATAAGCCAGATGCACAAGGTGGCACACATGCATTTGGAGTTCGTTTGCAGTGGCTGAAGGCCCTGGTGTGCCCATTCTCTCTCTCTCTCTCTCTGCCTTTTTCTCTTTCTGTCTGTCGCTCTCAAATAAATAAAAATAAACAAAGCAAGGAAGTGTTGCTTTCAGATTCAAATTGCTGGCAGAAAACACCTGACCAGAAGCAGCTTGTGGGGGTGGGGAAAAGGTCTATTTTGGCTTACAGACTCAAAGGGAAGCTCCATGATGGCAGGGGAAAATGATAACATGAACGGAGGGTGGACATCACCTCCTGGCCAACATCAGATGGACAACAGCAACAGGAGAGTGTGCCAAACACTAGCAAGGGAACACTCACGAGTCTGCCCCCAGCAATACACTACCTCCAGGAGGCTTTAATTCCCAAATTGTCATCAGCTGGGGACTTAGCAGTCAGAACACCTAATTTTATAGGGGACACCTGAATCAAACCACCACAGGAGTTAGGTAATCCGCAGCATAAATAGGTGGTTAGTAGAGCGACAGGAGGGAGAAGAGACACTCTGGATTCTGTGTCTCTTCTAACACACCCAACCTCTTTGAAGAGTTTCATCTGCCATCCGTCGAGTTCGGTTTCAAAGATCGAAGGGTTCAGCACCATGGTCAGAGCCAAAGACAGGAAACCCCGCTCAGCAAGACGGGAAATGGGATTTTTTAGAATTATTGGTCTTTGCCCCTCCAGTGGTCACGTAGAGGGTGGGAAACAAACCCTTGAACCCCCAAATCCATTCTGTTAGCTGTTGCTCTGCAGGTTTTGCTTGAACTGGGACCCAGATCCACAGCCATAAGCCTTTCGTGTTGATTTCTGTGGAAGGGACAGAGCCCTGCTGTTTCCTAGCTGTGTGTCAATCTGAATATCCAAGAAGTCAAGGGCCAGACCTCAGAACTTGGAAAGAGATCTTCTGGCCTCAGAATCATTCCTCTCCCCTACCTCCCCCCCCCGCCGTCTCAGAGGGTCTTCTAAGAGAAAGGCAGCACCCTAGTGGAGATATGTGGGGCAGTGCCGTAGGACAGAGAGGAGGGGTGCATCCTGTGTGCCAGGTATGTAATGTGCATGGTCTCATTTCATCCTCACAAGGCTGTCTCCAGCTCCATGCAGGTGGACATGAACGCAGCCCATGGTACGGGCAAGGACGACACCGGACTACGATGATTGAAAATCAGCCTGCATCGTGCTACATAACGTGTGCATTCCTAAAGGTATGTGAAGTCAAGCCACAGATCAACCCCTACTAATTTTCATTTCCATTTTAGATTTAAACCTCATGGGGAATTAAAAACCGGTCATCTGCCTTTTGAGCATGCGGCCACACCAGGCATGGTTCTGAGTGCCTTACATAACCTCAACCCAGTCCTCCGCACAGTCTCTGCAAGGCACGTACATAGCACCCCCATTTTCTGGGTTCAGAAACGGAGGCTTTGTGGGGCTGAGTCACTTTCACATGCGTCAGAGTTTGACTCATGGTCTGACTTCAGCAGATCTGTGACTCCCCAGGCATAAGGAGAATCACAGTGAAGAAATTTAATTTCTTACATATCAGAAGTGGAATATTTTCTAGGTGTTTAACTTTTTGTTTTTGAGACGGGGGTCTCACTATGTAGCCAAAGCTGCCCTTGAACTCAGCCCTCCTACTTCCACCTCCTGAGTAGTCAGATTTACAGGTATGTACCAACACACCCCAGTGAAAGTAAGCTCTTTTCTTTTTAACTTTAAAAAATCTGTTTTTTTTTCTTTTCACAATTTTTATTAACATTTTCCATGATTATAAAAAATATCCCCTGGTAATACCCTCCCCCCCCAACACACTTTCCCCTTTGAAATTCCATTCTCCATCATATTACCTCTCCATCTTAATCATTGTACTTACATATATACAATACCAACCTATTAAGTACCCTCCTCCCTTCCTTTCTCTTCCCTTTATATCTCCTTTTTAACTTACTGGCCTCTGCTACTAAGTATTTTCCTTCTCACGCAGAAGCCCAATCATCTGTAGCTAGGATCCACATATGAGGAAGAACTTGTGGCGCTTGGCTTTCTGGGCCTGGGTTACCTCACTTAGTATAATCCTTTCCAGATCCATCCATTTTTCTGCAAATTTCATAATTTCATTTTTTTTTACTACTGAGTAGAACTCCATTGTATAAATGTGCCACATCTTCATTATCCACTCATTAGTTGAGGGACATCTAGACTGGTTCCATTTCCCAGCTATTATAAATTGAGCAGCAATAAACATGGTTGAGCACGTACTTCTAAGGAAATGAGATGAGTCCTTAGGATATATGCCCAGGAGTGCTATAGCTGGGTCATATGGTAGATCAATCTTTAGCTGTTTTAGGAACCTCCACACTGATTTCCACAATGGCTGGACCAGATTGCATTCCCACCAGCAGTGTAGAAGGGTTCCTGTTTTTCCACATCCCCGCCAACATTTATGATTATTTGTTTTCATGATGGTAGCCAATCTGACAGGAGTGAGATGGAATCTCAATGTAGTTTTAATCTGCATTTCCCTGATGACTAGTGATGTAGAACACTTTTGTAGATGCTTATATACTGTTCATATTTCTTCCTTTGAGAATGCTCTATTTAGCTCCATAGCCCATTGTTTGATTGGCTTGTTTGATTCCTTATTATTTAACTTTTTGAGTTCTTTGTATATCCTAGATATTAATCCTCTATCAGATATATAGCTGGCGAAGATTTTTTCCCATTCTGTAGGTTGCCTCTTTGCTTTTTTCACTGTGTCCTTTGCAGTGCAAAATCTTTGTAATTTCATGAGGTCCCAGTGATTAAGCTGTGGTTTTATGGCCTGAGCAATTGGGGTTGTATTCAAAAAGTCTTTGCTGGGGGCTGGAGAGATGGCTTAGTGGTTAAGCGCTTGCCTGTGAAGCCTAAGGACCCCAGTTCGAGGCTCGGTTCCCCAGGTCCCACGTTAGCCAGATGCACAAGGGGGCGCACGCGTCTGGAGTTCATTTGCAGAGGCTGGAAGCCCTGGTGCGCCCATTCTCTCTCTCTCCCTCTATCTGTCTTTCTCTCTGTGTCTGTCGCTCTCAAATAAATAAATAAATAAATAATTTTTTTAAAAAAAGTCTTTGCCAAGACCAATATGTTGAAGGGTTTCCCCTACTTTTTCCTCTAGCATTTTCAGAGTTTCAGGTCTGATGTTAAGGTCTTTAATCCATTTGGACTTAATTCTTGTGCATGGAGAGAGAGAAGAATCTATTTTCATCCTTCTACAGATATATATCCAGTTTTCCCAACACCATTTGCTGAAGAGGCTGTCTTTTCTCCAATGAGTATTTTTGGCATTTTTATCGAATATCAGGTGGCTATAGCTACCTGGACTTACATCTGGGTCCAGTAATTTCTAATAAAAAAAAAGTTGGGGCTGGAGAATTTGGCCTAACAGTTGAGGCGTTTGCCTGTGGATCCTAGGGACCCATGTTCGACTCTCCAATTCCCACGTAAGCCAGACGCGCAAGGTGATGTAAGCACACAAGGTCACACATGCGCACAAGGTGGCGCATGCATCTGGAGTTCAAGTACAGTGGCTGGAGGCCCTGGTGCACCAATTCTCTCTCTCTCTAAAAAACTAAACAAACAAAAAGACCAGTCTGTTGGGCTTGCCTCAAAAAATGGATTTAAAAAAAATAACAAAGTTGGGTTGGAGAGATGACTTAGTGGTTAAGTGCTTGCCTGTGAAGCCTGAGGACACCGGTTTGAGGCTCGGTTCCCCAAGACCCACGGTAGCTAGATGCACAAGTGGGCGCACGCATCTGGTGTTCATTTGCAGTGGCCAGCGGCCCTGGTGCACCCATTTGCTCTCTCTCTCTCAATCTCTCTCTCTCCCCGTCTTTCTCCCTCTGTCTGTTGCTCTCAAATAAATAAATATAACCAAAAATTTAAAAAAATAACAAAGTCATAAAATCTGAATGAAGAGGCAGGGAAGCAGTGGGAGAAAGGGGACAGTCACTATCAAGTTTGGTTTCTTGATTTCCACTGTTCCTACCTGCATGTTCTCTTCTCTTTTATAGATCCTGTGACATAGACCAGAGGGCACATTAATCATGGTCTTCAAATCCAAGTTTGCAAGCTCACAAAGTTAGAAGGGAAATCCTTTCTGTAGGAATTAAAAATGTTAAAGGTACCTGGCTGTGGATGACTAAATGCTTCTTGGACCTTTCCTAGTGGAATGCATAGAGAGACCACAGGCAAAATAAAAATAAGAGACTGGAGAGATGGCTCAGTGGTTAAGGCACTTGCTTGCAAAGCCTAATGGCCTGGATTTGATTCCCCAGTACCCACATAAAGACAGATGCACAAAGGGGTGCATGCATCTGCAGTTCGTTGATAGCAGCTAGAGGTCCTGTCATGCCCATTCTCTCTCTGTCTCTCTTCTTACAAATAAAAATTTAAAAAAAAGAGATCACAGTCAATGGGTGTTACCCAGTGACACAGATGTGGCTGCACGTCACTCTGGTATTCTCATGGTAATGTGCTGTAGGGACAGTGGTGAAGGCAGGGTGTTCCTGGGGGGCTCATCAGTGACCCTTCCCACAGCTCTAGCTCTTTCTCCAGGACATATTAGTCACCTAGAGGCTAACCATTCTCGGTCCTTCCACAACTCATGTTTTGTTCCTACTTGCAGGTCCAAAGCCAGGTGCTGCTTTTCGGCAAAGCCTGACTGCTGGAGAAGCTTGCTCATGCCCTGCTTCTCCAAATCTCCTCCTCTTCCTCCTTCACTGGCAGCTTTCCAGGACCTACCTTGAGGCTAGGGGCTGTGGAGAACCACACACTCTGGAATGAGTTTAATTGTGAATTATGTCATTAGTAGGAGACATTAAGACAGACTCGCATTACAAACACAAAATAACAAAATTAGATTTTTCTTAAGCGCCATGCACTTCTCTTCCACACCCATACTCACAACCTATAGACTTAGTTTTCTGCATGTTTGTGGCATGAGGCTTACCTGGAAAACCCAGCATGTTGAAGAAGCACGTGCCCAGTTCTGGCAATTTAAATTGTTTAAGAAAAAAGGGACCTGTTGTAAGCACACTGTGCCAGAAACATAGATGAACACACGTAGATCTTTCCACAATGTCAGAAGGTACAGAGTAACAAATTCACAAGGTATGGTGGTTTCAATGGAAGGAATTTGCCAGATAACACCTGCTTTCCTTGATGGCCCTTGCTGAGGAAAACACAGCTTCTTTTTTTTGGATCTTTTTTTTAATGCTTTTATTTGGATCTTTTTGTTGTTGTTGTTTAAAAAGTAAACCCAACAGACTGGCCTTTTTTTTTTTTTTTTTTTTGGATGAGAGAGAGAGTGTGTGTAAGAAAGACAGAGAGGGAGAATTGGTGCTCCAGGACCTCCAGCTACTGAAATCAAACTCCAGATGCACATGCCCCCTTGCACTCATGTGCATCCTTGACCTTGCATCACCTTGTGTGTTTGGCTTACGTGGGACCTGGAGAGCCAAACATGAGCCCTTAGGCTTCACAGGCAAGCACCTTAACTGCTAAGCCATCTCCCCAGCCCCTTTTATTTGGATCTTAATCCCACACTACACATCACATAGTAAATATATCTCACTGTGTAGCTGTAGACACAGATTTTGTTAGATCTAGCTATTGATCAAGGTAGGCTACAGAATGACTCCAAAGGGTTAAAAAGGCAAACAGTTCCAAAGAGGGCTAGGAGGTCAGAGCTGGGAAAGGAATAGAAATGCAAGGGCCTGTTGATAAGATGGCCTGCTTCAGGAGAGGCCGTAGGAGCAGCTGGCTGCGGAGTATAGCCAGGCCGAGCTGAGATACAAGAGTGAGGCAAAGTGATGGGTGGATGGATGCATGGCAGGTCAAGACTGGTGAACACTTGGATGAGGACATGGCCCCTGAGCAGGGAGCAGTAACAGTGAGGGCAGAGCTGAACCGAAGTCCTTGGGACATCCAGGAGCTCCTCGACCCAGCCAGTGGATGGTCGGATGACAGCTCGGTAGGGGCTATCACCATCACAATGTTAGGTGTCCACTTTTTGGTAGGGTCTAGGTGAGGGAGTTACACTTCTTCAATATGGTGTGTCCAGTTAAGTATTGGGCTCCCCCCTCACTATGACTTATAACCATGTGCTAATAGTCCTAGTTCACCCTGCATAATTTATAGCATGGCACCCACTCCTAGGAATAAGTCACACACCAGTCTGAGCTGCATGGGTGGTGCCAGGAGGGTACCACACACACTTCCACCCAGGTACAAAGTTATCCTCCATCCTCAATAATGGAGCCAAAGGCCACTTGTAAAATGACGTTTCTCAGGGCAAGGTGCACATCTGAAAAGCCATTGTTATATTCAGTATATAGGCATGCCCTGCTCCCAATAGGACAAACAAAGAAGGGGTTCAGTAGAGGAGCGGGGGACAAAGAAGGGTAGGGGGGATTGTGATCAGGATATATTGTGTATATTATGGATGGTGTCAAAAGTTGAACTGGTGCTGGAGGGATTGCTTAGTGGTTAAGGCGCTTGCCTGCAAAGCCACCAGAGTAATGGGATTACAGACATACACCCCCATAGCCACCGATAAAGCTATTTTATTTTATTTTATTTTTTGCTTTTTCGAGGTAGGGTCTCACTCTAGCCCAGGCTGACCTGGAATTCACTATGGTGTCTCAGGGTGGCCTCCAACTCACGGCGATCCTCCTACCTATGCCTCCCAAGTGCTGGGATTAAAGGCGTGCGCCACCACGCCCGGCATAAAGCTATTTTATTTTATTTTATTTATTATTATTTTTTTTAAATTTTTTTTGTCCATTATTTATTTATTTATTTGAGAGCGACAGACACAGAGAGAAAGACAGATAGAGGGAGAGAGAGAGAATGGGCGTGCCAGGGCTTCCAGCCACTGCAAACGAACTCCAGACGCGTGCGCCCCCTTGTGCATCTGGCTAACGTGGGACCTGGGGAACCGAGCCTCGAACCGGGGTCCTTAGGCTTCACAGGCAAGCGCTTAACCGCTAAGCCATCTCCATCTCTCCAGCCCCACAGCCCTTTCTCTTGAGGCCGTCACCTGACTGGGTGAGGATCACTCACCCTCGGCCTTACTCAAGCGACTCTGATTTAAAATAGCTTCATGTGGGGCTGGAGAGATGGCTTAGCGGTTAACCGCTTGCCTGTGAAGCCTAAGGACCCCGGTTCGAGGCTCGGTTCCCCAGGTCCCACGTTAGCCAGATGCACAAGGGGGCGCACGCGTCTGGAGTTCGTTTGCAGTGGCTGGAAGCCCTGGCACGCCCATTCTCTCTCTCTCCCTCTATCTGTCTTTCTCTCTGTGTCTGTCGCTCTCAAATAAATAAATAAATAATGGACAAAAAAAATTAAAAAAAAAAAAAAGAGAAAGGGCTGTGGGCTCCGAAGGTGAGACGTCGAGTTTCCATGTGCCTTTGGGTGCAAGAACTTAACTCCAGCTCCTGCTGGAGTTAAGATCCTGCTCGTCTGTGTGGCTTCTCTCTGCGTCTCTCTCTATATATATGTATGTGTGCATGTATGTGTGCATATGCACATGTATGGGTGGACTATGTATGTCTAGACTAACATTCCATATGCTCAACTCTGAGCTCTACTTCATTTCTGGATTGGTGGACAGGAGAGCTGGTCACACACTTGCATCAAAGCAAATTACTTTTTTTTCTTAATTTTAGTTTTTGGTGGTTTTGTTTGTTTGTTTGTTTGTTTGTTGGCTTCTTGGTTTTTCAAGATAGGGTCTCACTTCTAGCCCAGGTTGACCTGGAATTCACTAGGTAGTCTCAGGGTGCCCTCGAACTCACAGTGATCCTCCTACCTCTGCCTCTGGAGTGCTGGGATTAAAGGCGTGCACTACCACGCCCTGCATTTTTGTTTTGTTTTATTTTTTGAGGTAAGGTTTCACTGTAGCCCAGATTGGAATTCCCTACGTATTCTCAGGTTGGCCTTGAACTCACGGGTGATCCTCCTACCTGTCTGCCTCCCAGATGCTGGGATTAAAGGCAAGCGCTGCCACGCCCGGCACAAATTAACTTTTTTTTATGAGCAGTTCTACCTTGTGTTTTAAATGATGGCATTGCGTTTGCGAGCGGATATCATGGGTGGAGCTCAGGGAAGGATGCAGAAGTCTTGCAGCTTCTACCCACGGCCTGTGAAGGGCCAGTAAATTCCAGGAGCCAGTGAACAAGTGCGGTTAGGACATTACAGTGCTTTTACTTCCAGCATCCTGCTTCTGGCCCTCTGTCCTGCCTCATCCTGTTCTGCCCTGCGCATTGGCTGTCCCCTGAGGAAGAGTCAAGTGTCCCAGGTAGAGGGTTTTGTTTCTTTGGCTTGTTTTTGTTTTCAATAATGCGGGTCCAACTTAGGGCCACCTACTTGCTATGTAAGGACTCTGCAAGTGAGCTACATTCCCAGCCTCCGTTTTACTTTTTTGTCTCTTTTAATTTTTTCTAAATGCATTTTATGAGGGCTGGAGAGATGGCTTAGTGGGTAAGGCATTTGCCAGCAAAGCCAAAGGATCCCAGTTTGATCTCCAGGACCCACGTAAGCCAGGTGCACAAGGAGGCACATACATCTCAAATTTGTCCGCAGTAGCTGGAGGCCCTGGCACGCTCTCACACACGCGCGCGCTCTCTCTGTCTCTGCCTCTGTCTCTCTCTCAAGTAAACAAATAAATAAAATATTTAAAAATTTTTATTTTGGGGCTGGAGAGATGGTTTAGCGGTTAAGCGCTTGCCTGTGAAGCCTAAGGACCCCGGTTCGAGGCTCGGTTCCCCAGGTCCCACGTTAGCCAGATGCACAAGGGGGTGCACGTGTCTGGAGTTCGTTTGCAGAGGCTGGAAGCCCTGGCGCGCCCATTCTCTCTCTCTCCCTCTATCTGTCTTTCTCTCTGTGTCTGACGCTCTCAAATAAATAAATAAATAAAAATTTAAAAAAAAAAATTTTATTTTATGAGTGAGAGAGAGAATTGGTGCACCAGGGCCTCTAGCCACTGCAGTTGAACTCCAGATATGTGTGCCACCTTATGAGCATGTATGACCTTGTGCATCTGGCTTATGTGGGGTCTGGGGAGTCGAACCTGGGTCCTTAAGCTTCACAGGCAAATGCCTTAACCGCTAAGCCATCTCTCCAGCCCAATTTCCTATTCACTTTGAGACACAGTCTCACAAAATTACCCAGGCTGGACTTGAACTTTCTGCTGGACAGGAGCAATGGGCCATGGTAGCTGTGGCCACATGTGGCTACTGAGCCCTTGAGCTGCAGTTAATGCAACTGAGAAAGTTTGTGTTTTCTTTTAATAATTGACTTTTTTTTAAAAAAAAAAAAAAGTACTTTATTTTTATTTATTTGTGCTTCTGGCTTATGTGGGTCCTGGGGGAATTGAGCCTCGAACCGGGGTCCTTAGGCTTCACAGGCAAGCGCTTAACCGCTAAGCCATCTCTCCAGCCCTGTCTTATGCTTTTTGAGGTAGTCTTGCTACGTAGCACTGGCCTAGAACACTACGTAGATCAGGCTAACATCAGGCTTGCAGCAATCCTCTGACCTCTGCTGGGATTATAGTCTGTCATAGTGTTCTGAAGAGTTGGGGGAACAGTGAAATAAACCCTGGTGGGAGAGCATTCCCCAGAAGATTTTTTTGTTTGTTTGTTTTGAAGTAGGGTCTTGTCAGGAGCTGCAGGTGGTCTTTAATCTCTTAACACAAAGGCTTTATCCTGCAGCAGAGGTGAAAGGCAGCCCAGGTGAGATGACGCCGGGCATTATTTAACATAAGGCATAGGCACCTGAGTTCTATCTTCTGTATATGGCTGAAAAAACCTGAGCCTTGATCAGAACTTGTCTTGGCTCCATTACTTGTGTTCTTGTCTCAGATTCACTCCCACTTCCTCCTTCAGGGTGTGTTTCAACCTTTGTGCTGCAGGCTGGTACAGGGTCTCACTCTGGTCCAGGCTGACCTGGAATTAACTCTGTCGTCTCAGGGTGGCCTTGAACTCATGGCGATCCTCCTACCTCTGCCTCCCGAGTGCTGGCTCCCCCAGAAGATCTGGTCAGCTGTGAGTTCCAGGGTCCTTTGCAGGAAGTGCCCTCCTTTGTGCCAGCTAAATGGACCATCTTAAATTGCTAGTCACACTTCCACAAAATAAAACGTCCTAGCCCGTCTCTTTCCAAAGCTGAGATAATTCTGTGCGTTGATTCCTCTCTCTGTTGTTGGAAGAGTTAGAAGAAAATCCCTCCAGCTGCTAGGGAGCTTTATAAATAGTGAAAAAAAATATATTTGTCATACTTGTCTCAGGAGAACTTTTATTCAAGTGATTAGAAGTGAGATGAATTTGGGAAGGACTATTGCATACTAGAAATATGCTTATTATTATAACAACAATGTAACTGATACAGAACTTGGCCACAGTAGAAACATTGCATATTGAAAATGAGAGTAGAAGATTGAGCAAGAAGTAAATTAGCACTTGGTCCCCAGGATGTGATTGGACTTTCAACCCCGTTTACCCCTCCTGAGTGGGATGGTCTTTGCTGGGTCAAGACATCAGCTCAGAAGTGCTGAGGCAGGGACTTTGCCCCCTTCTTTATAACTGGACACATGTGGCCTCCATATGGTCTCCCGTTCCACCTAGACAACTGGGGGAAAATGCTTTTATAAATTCTAACACGATATTCATTTGATTTCCCTCGAGGGAATGTGAAAATGGAAGTGGTTTGATGGCCTGATGACGAGTCTTTGAGATCGAGTGAGGAATCCCAAGCTATGTAAGTTTCACGTGACCGTTTTGAAGAGAGTTATTGCACATTGACAGGGGAGTGGTGGCAGTGGACTCTATGACTGTTTGCAAATAATGATCGTGACTTGAGTCATTTCTGAGGAGCAAGTCAATAAATTCTCTGAGTTTGACTGTGCATTCTGTTGTTCAGACCCATGTGTTTGGGGCCAGCTGAAGGCTCCACCATGCATCACTTTGGACACAGTCACCACGAGTCAGACTGGGTAACCACAGTTCATCAATTTGGTTTCCCTCTCATTTGTTTTTTTGCTCAATCCTCTGCACTCACCCCAACTTTTCTTCCTTCCTTAAAGCCACTTAAGTACATGCTAAGTGTCATCCTTAATCTTAAAAATTTCCATGTTTGGAGCTGGAGAGATGGTTCAGCAGTTAAGGCACTTGCCTGCAAAGCCAAAGGACACAGGTCCGGTTCCCCAGGACCCAGGTAAGCCAGATGCACAAAGTGGCGCATGTGTCTGGAGGCAGAGGTAGGAGGATCACCATGAGTCCGAGGCCAGCCTGAGACTGCATAGTGAATTCCAGGTCAGCCTGAGCTAGAGTGAGGCTCTACCTCGAAAAAAAAACCCAAAAAACAAACAAACAAAAAAAAAAAACAACTTATGCTGGGGTAACAAGTGTAAACTGATCACCTTATCTAAAGACATAAAATAATATGTAAAAGTGGTCAGCCTCATGAATTACCAAGCCAAAACCAAACGAGACCTTCACATCCCACCAGACTGGCAAACATTAAAGTCTGCAAAGTGTTGGTCAAACCATTGAGCAACTGGAAGTCATGCTGTTGGGAATGCGATTTTTTTAGAACCACTATTGCTATGGCTACGGGAAGTGACCTGGTGGCAGAACACTGAATCAGTTACTTTCTCATTGCTGGAGCGAAAAGGCCGATGGGAAGCAAGGCGTTTGTTATTGCCATATAGTTTCAAGGGGAAGCCATAATGGTGGGGAAGTGCGATAGGAGCAGGAAGTTTGGGTCACATCATCACATCCAGAGGGAGGAAGAAGAGGCAAAGAATGTTGAATCCTCACGTAGCTTTTTCCCTTTTTATACAGGAGCCCCCAGCCATGGGATGGTGTCACTTACAGTTAGGGGCATCCTTTGACTGAACCCAGAAAACCCTTCACAGACCTGACCAGAGATTTGATTCCACGGTAATTCTAAATCTGGTCAAGTTCACAAGCAGAGATGGACCATTACCAGCGCTTATCTGCAAGTACTTTTGAAAATGGTTTCCCACTATCTGATGAAGATGAGCGCAGACATACCCTGTTATTCAACAGCCTCTCTCCCACAAGATATGTACCTCAATACTCAGAGAAAGAGTATAAAAACTAATACTGTAAACACAGAGATACCCCAACATTAAAGTGGATACATTTAAATGATAGCTACTTTCATTTAAAAAAAATAAGATGGAAATATTTCATTTACTGAAAGAAGCAAATCAAAATATAGCCATTTTGGGCTGGAGGGATGGCTTAGCAGTTAAGACCTTTGTCTACAAAGCCAAAGGACCCAGGCTCAGTTCCCCAGGACCCACATTAGACAGATGCACAAGGTGGCACATGTGTCTGGAGTATGTTTGCAGTGGCTACAGGCCCTGGTGCACCCATTCTCTGTGTGTGTGTGTCAAATAAATAAATAAAAATAAGATATTAAAAAAAGGCATATTTTTTAAGACCAAAAATGACTGGAACCAAACAAGAATGCATGGTTAGGTGGGAAACCTAGAAATCAAAGGGATTTGTATTGGTAAACTTTCCATTACCATGATAAATATTCACGATAATCAACTTGGAAAGGTTTGTGGGGGCTCCAGTGTTGGAGGTTCTGTTGTATGACGTGATGAGCTTTGGGCCTATGGAGAGGTAGCATATATTAACAAGGCCACATGGCCACAGTGGCCCCCTCATAGCCAAAGAGAGAAGCAAAAGAGAAAGAAGACAGAACGGAGGTACCACAATCTCCTGCAAGGGCATGCCCCCAATGACCTAATGACCTCTATTACTCCCCATCTCCTAAAGCTTCCACCATCTCTCAATGACATCCTACTGAGGTCCAAGCCTGTATCAGACCTTTAAGATCCAAGCTACAGCTCTATTATTAATCCAAAAGTTAGGACAGGGGCTGGGGAGATGGCTTAGTGGTTAAAGCACTTGCCTGCAAAGCCTATGTACCCAGGTTCAATTCTCCAGCACCCACATAAAGCAGATGTACAAGGTAGCGCATGTGTCTGGAGTTTATTTGCAGTGACTAGAGGCCCTGGTGCACCCACTACTTCACCCTCCTATCTGCCCCTCTCTCTTAAATAAATAAATGAATAAACAAAATATTTCTTTCAAAAATTAGGAAAGTGGCTACTTTTTAGGGAATGAAAGAATAAAATAAAGAAGGCTTCTAAAGAGTCAAAAGTATTCTAAAGCCCGGCATGGTGGCACACACCTTTAACCCCAACACTCAGGAGGCAAAGGTAGGAGGGTTGCCATGAGTTTGAGAATACCTTGAGACTATGAAGTGAATTCCAGGTCAGCCAGGGCTAGAGCAAGACCCAACCTTAAAATATATATATATTTAAAATTTTCTTAACCCGAGCAGTGGATACACAGATTTGTTTATTACCCCTCAAACTAGAGAAATATTGTGCAAATACAGTAAAAAGAGGGCTATGATGACCACTCGAGTCATTAGACTTTATTCACTGAATTGTTCTTTTTTTTTGTTTATTTATTTATTTTATTTTATTTGAGAGTGACAGACAGAAAGAGAAAGAGGCAGAGAGACAGAGAGAGAGAATGGGCATGCCAGGGCCTCCAGCCACTGCAAACAAACTCCAGACACGTGCGCCCCCTGGTGCATCTGGCTAGTGTGGGTCCTGGGGAATCAAGCCTCAAACCGGGGTCCTTAGGCTTATCAGGCAAGCGCTTCACTGCTAAGCCATCTCTCCAGCCCTGGATTGTTCTTTAGGACTTTCTGTGGCTGAGTGGGGCCATGTCAGTGGTTCTGGAACATGTGGGTGTGTGTTTTTAAATTTTTATTTAATTTATCTATTTGAGAAAGAAAGAGAGAATGGGCATAGCAAGACCTCCAGCCATTGCAAACAAACTCCAGACACCTTGTGCATCTGGCTTATGTGGGTACTGGGGAGTTGAACCTGGGCCCTTTGGCTTTGCTGATAAGTGCCTTACTGCTAAGCCATCTCTCCTGCCCAGGTCCATGACTTTTGAATGTAGATAATGTGTGTTATTTCTAGGTCAAGTAGTGCTTGCTGTCAGAGGGCCTTCCAGAGCCTTCTTTTCCTCTGGCAAGGTTACTGGCACTGTGCCAGACAGCAGTTGCTTCCTCAACCTGGTGTGGGGGACATCGTGGTTGGGGTGTCAGTCAAACTACAACAGGTGCAAGTATCAAGAGGTCAACCTTCCTTGTTAAAGGCAATATAGGGTGTCAGGGTGGCATGGGCCAGCCTTTCCTGACTGCATATAGAGACAGTGAGCTGGTGTCTTGATGGCATTTCAGGGAAGCTCTGTGTGGGGAAAAAGGCAGAGTCATGGGAGGCCTAGGAGAACAGCATGTCTCACTGAGGAATTTGCCGTGAAACTGGAGGGACACACACACACATGTGCACACACATACACACGCACACACACACACAGGCACACACACAGAATGGGGAGCAGTAAGGATAGAGCAGTAGGAAATGAGATCAGAGCGGCTAGAGAGATGCCTTAGCAGCGCTTGCTTGCAAAACCTAATGACCCAGGTTTGATTCCCTAGTTCCCACATAAGCCAGATGCACAAGGTGGCAGATGTATCTAGGGTTCGTTTGCAGTGGCTAGAGACCCTGGCATGTCTATTCTCTCTCTCTCTCTCTCTCTCTCTCAAAATAAATAAAATATATTTTTAAAAAAGAAATGTAGCCGGGCGTGGTGGCGCACGCCTTTAATCCCGGTACTCGGGAGGCAGAGGTAGGAGGATCACCATGAGTTCAAGGCCACCCTGAGACTACAGAGTTAATTCCAGGTCAGCCTGGACCAGAGTGAGACCCTATCTCAAAAAAAAAAAAAAACAAAAATAAGAAAGAAAGAAAGAAAGAAAGAAATGTGATCAGAGAGGCAGTCAGAGGTCAGGCAGGTATATTAGTAGCTGAAGGCCCTGGTGTGCCAATTCTCTCTCACTCACTTTCTGTCTTACACTCTCCCACCCTCACATGAGCACCTGACATTCACCTCTGGCCCCCACAAGTGCCCCCACACATGTTCATCCACCCACATACTACACACACATGCAAAAGACTTTTAGGAAGAACTTGGGGGCTGGAGAGATTGCTTAGTGGTTAGCGCTTGCCTGAGAAGCCTAAGGACCCCGGTTCGAGGCTCGCTTCCCCAGGTCCCACGTTAGCCAGATGCACAAGGGGGCGCACGCGTCTGGAGTTCGTTTGCAGAGGCTGGAAGCCATGGCGCGCCCATTCTCTCTCTCTCCCTCTATCTGTCTTTCTCTCTGTGTCTGTCGCTCTCAAATAAATAAATAAATAATTTAAAAAGTATTTAAAAAAAATAAAAATTAAAAAATTAAAAAAAATTAAAAAAAGAACTT
Organism: Jaculus jaculus; assembly: GCF_020740685.1. Classification (NCBI taxonomy): domain Eukaryota; kingdom Metazoa; phylum Chordata; class Mammalia; order Rodentia; family Dipodidae; genus Jaculus; species Jaculus jaculus. The sequence continues at coordinate 91,844,105 of NC_059111.1, read as the reverse complement.
GGAGTTTACTCCTAGACAGCCGCTGGTGTGTTTGCATGGGAGAATGACATCACCCAGAGTCCATGTGAAAGGATCATCATTGCTGTGTGGAGGGTGTAGGTAGAGGGAGAGCCTGGCACCCTAACACCCACCCCCAAAGCCACGGCAGCAAGAGAGGGTGCTACCTTGAGCTTCAGTAATAGTGGGTGAAATTGAAATGGATTTTTAAAAAATATTTTATTTTTATTTGTTTGAGAGAGAGAAAGAAATCGGCAGATAGAGAGAGAATGGGTGTGCCAGGGCCTGTAGCTGCTGCAAAGGAACTCCAGATGCATGCACCCCCTTGTGCATCTGGCTTATGTGGGTCCTGGGGAATCTAAATTTTAGTTCTTTGGCTTTGTAGGCAAGCGCCTCAATGGCTAAGCCATCTCTCCAGCCCAAAATGGATTTTTTAATTAAATTATTTATTTATTAGAGAGAAGAGAAGAGAGAGATAGAGAGAATGGGCACACCAGAGCCTCCAGCCACTGCAAACAAGCTCCAGCTGCATGTGCCACCTTGTGCATCTGGCTTATGTGGAATCTGGGGAATTGAACCTTTGTCCTTAGGCTTTGCAGGCAAGCACTTTAACCTCTAAGCTATCTCTCTAGTCCCTAAACAATATTTTTATTTATTTATTTGCAAGCAGAAAAAGAGAGAGAAAGAACGAGAGAGAGAAAGAGAAAGGGAGAGAATGGGCATGCCAGGGCCTCCAGCCACTGCAAATGAGCTCCAGATGCATGTGCCACTGTGTATCTGGCTTCACGTGGGTACTGGGGAATGGAACCTAGGTCCTTTGGCTTTGCAGGCAAGTGCCGTAACCACTAGGCCATCCCTCTAGCCCCTCCCCCTATTTTTTTGAAAAGACATTTAGTAGAGTTCTGGAAAGGAAAGCAAGCTGAAGGAGATGAGACAATGGGAGAAAATGAAAAACAGAACCAAGAGAATGTCTAGATGATTTTCGCTCTGAAAGGGATCAAAACTGAGGCAGAAGAAGTGGTAAAAGGAGGCCGTTCCTTTAAGATAAATGACATTGCTTGAGTCCTAGTAATAGAGGACTCATCCCAAAGGAGGCTCCTCCCAAGGGAGGCAGGTAAGTGCTGATTTTGTCACTAGCAGGACAAGGGAGCCCTTGCTGATTGAATACAGCCATTGCCACTGACTTATGAGCAGAAGAGATGGAGTAATGTTTGTTGGCACTAAAACCCATGTGGAAAGGATCCCCATGAAGCAACAAGTTAGTGGAGAGCAGTCAGTGAGTCTTTATTAATATTAAAAGTGGAAACTAAAGTTTGCAAGAGGAACAGTCAGGCTGTACTTCTGACCTTTCCAGCGTGGGGTAGCTTATTTCCAGTGAGTTCTCCTAGGGAAAACAACTAGGAAAAATGTGCCACGGGGCTGGAGAGGTGGCTTAGCAGTTAAGGCGCTTGCCTGCGAAGCCTAAGGACCCATGTTCAACCTTCCACATCCCACCTCAGCCAGACACACAAAGGTGAGACAAGCGCAAGGTTGCACATGCCCACTAGGTGGTGCAAGTGTCTGGAGTTTGATTGCCGTGGCTGAGGCCCTGGTGCACAAATTCTCTCTCTCTCTGCCTCTGTCTCTCTCTGTCTCTTTCCATCTCTCTCTATCTCTCTAAAAATAATGTGCCATGTATTTATTATGTGAGAAGAGGCTGGGAAGATGGCTCAGTGGGTTAACATCCATGCCACACAAGGATGAGGGTCCAACTCACCCTGAGTTCGGTTCTCCAGCATTCACATAAGCAGCTGGATGGATTTGTCCACCCATGCCTGCAACCACCAGTCCCATGGAAAGAGGAGACTATAGGATCACAGGAGCTCACTGGTCAGCCAGTCTCACTGAGAAAAAAAAATTAATCAAGGGCTGGAGAGATGGTTCAGCACTTAGGGCTGTGTCTGCAATGCCCAGTGACCAGGGCTCAATTCTCCAGTACCCAGGTAAAGCCAGATGCATGAAGTGGCTCATCTGGAGTTGGCAGTGGCTGGAGGTCCTGGTGTGCCCATTCTCTCTCTCTTCCTCTCTCCCTCTCCCTCTCTCTCTCTCTCTCTCTGCTCTTTCTCTGTCTCTCTCTCTCTGTTTGCAAATAAATAATTTTTGATTGGGTGTGGTGGCATATGCCTTTATGATAGAGCAAAAGAGAGAGAGGAGAGAGAGAGAAAGAGAATGGGCACACCAGGGCCTCCAGCCACTGCAATTTGAACACCAGATGCGAGCGCCCCCTTGTGTGCATGTGCGACCTTGCATGCTTGCGTCATCTTGTGAGTTTGGCTTACGTGGGACCTGGAGAGTGGAACATGGGTCCTTAGCTTCACAGGCAAAGCACCTTTACCACTAAGCCATCTCTCCAGCCCTAAATAATATTTAAACAAAAAATGAATCAAACTGAAATTCTGGGTTCGTAGACCTCCATCTCAAGGAAACATGGATAAGAAATAGAAGAGGCCATTTCTCATTCTGCCCTCACCAAGTGCACACAGGGTAGGCATAGCTACTCACATAGATATACATACATCACACATACAAATTGCAAAAAAAAAAAAAAAAAAAAAGGAGAAAGAAAATAAGGGGGCTGGAGGGGCTTCTCAGTGGTTAAGGCTCTTGCCTGCACAGCCTAATGACCGGGTTCTGTTTCCAGTGTTCATGTAAAGACATTTGCACAAAGAGGCACATGCATCTGGAGTTTGTTTGCAGTGGCTGGAGGCTCTGTTTTGCCTATACATACCCTCTCTGTCTCTGTGTGCGTGTTGGTATCTCTCTGCTTGCCAATAAATAAATAAAATATCAAAAAAGAAAAGAAAGAAAATGAAGAGACTAGTAAGTCAGGCAGTCATGGAGAGCCAGTACTAAGACAAGGCAAACAACATGGGGTGAATGGCATCCTGGCTTGTCTTTCTCCTTGAGTCCTTGCTAGCTCTGCAGAACAGAGTCTAATAAAATTGGTAAATCATAATTCAAGAAAATATAGTTGTATGTGAGGAAAATTTGGTAGAATCAACAACTAAACTATTAGAATAAATAAATATTGATAAAAATAAAAAGTAAGGTCAGTATTAAAATGACAGTCATGCTGAGAATGTAGCTTAGTGGTAGAGCTCTTGTCTAGCATGTTCAAATCCCTGGGTTCAATCCCCAGCAATGCAAAATAAATAAAATTAAAATTAAAAATAAGCCAGGTGTGGTGGCGCACGCCTTTGATCCCAGCACTCGGGAGGCAGAGGTTTGAATAGTGAACGTGCATAGGGATCCTTGGTGGTAGAACTTCCTCAAATGTGATTTAATAGTGTTCCTTCGGGGCTGGAGAGATGGCTTAGCAGTTGAAGCGCTTGCCTGTGAAGCCTAAGAACCCCGGTTCGAGGCTCGGTTCCCCAGGACCCACGTTAGCCAGATGCACAAGGGGGCGCACGCGTCTGGAGTTCGTTTGCAGAGGCTGGAAGCCCTGGCGTGCCCATTCTCTCTCTCTCCCTCTATCTGTCTTTCTCTCTGTGTCTGTCTCTCTCAAATAAATAAAAATTAAAAAAAAAAATAGTGTTCCTTCACCTCCGGCAAAAGACATCAAAATTAATTAAAACAAGGACGGGGGAAATAGCTCAGCGGTTAAAGGCATTTGCTTGCAGAGCCTGACAGCCTGGGTTCAGTTCCCCAGGACCAACATGAAGCCAGGTGCACAGAATGGTTCACGTGCCTGGAGCTCATTTATAGTGGCAGAAGGCCCTGTCACACCCATACTCTCTCTCCTCTTTCTCTTGTAAGTAATAAAATTTTTTTAAAGATTAAAACAGCCAGGCGTGGTAGCATGAGCCTTGAATCTCAGCACTCGGGAGGCAGAGGTAAGAGGATCGCCATGAGTTTGAGGCCATCATGAGACTACATAGTGAATTCTAATTCTAGGTCAGCCTGGGCTAGAGCAAGACCCTACCTCAGAAAAAAAAAAAAATTAAAACAAAAATTCATGAATGATGAAGATATTGTTTGAAAAGAATTACAGCATGCATCAAACTATTTGAAGATAAGCACTCTGGAAAATACCTCTAAGGGATATATATCATATATATACATACATATATATATATATATATATATATATATGGGATATATATATTATATTTTAATATATATTATATATTTCATATATTATAATGCACATATATAATATTAATAATTATAATTATATAATAACTAACTATATATAATTAATATTATATATGCATTATATTAGGCCTTTGCATAGACTAGAATTTTTAGCGTAGTGGTTGGATAAATAGGTAGTTACTAAAGTTGGAATGTAGAAGAAAATTTTCTTTAATATGATACTGCCCCACCCATTAGTCAGTAGAGTATTTAATGCCCTTGTATATATTTAGCTTCTCATTAAAGTATAGCATTCAGCCGGGCATGATGCTGTGAATTGAATTCGAGGCCAGCCTGCGACCACAGAGTGAATTCTAGGATCAATCTGGGCTAGAGTGAGACCCCTACCTTGATAAAAAGCAAAAACAAATTTAATAAAGTATAGCGTTTATATGTAAATATGTACGCGCGGTAATTCTATGGATCACTGAATTTCCACAAATGAAACCACCATTACAAAGATTAAGAAAAAAGTAATTATCAGTCAGGTAAATATATGTTCTGCTCATTAAAGCAATGATTGGAAGAGCAAAATCAAAATGTAGCTGTAAAAATAAATTATCAAGTAGCCACAATTGTCTTAAATCAACAGAAGAGGGCGCCCTTGAGCCATAAATGAAGCATGCCACCTAAAATCCTGTCTGCTGGCGATGGTGGGTTAATTTCCAAATGAATGGGAAATTGCAGACAACTCTAAAGTCGTTATAAAAATGAAATGGAAAATGAAAAAAAAATCAAAACATTTCAACTGATAAAAATTCCCTTTTGGGAGGGGATATGATGGAGAATGGAATTTCAAAGGGGAAAGTGGGGGGAGGGAGGGTATTACCATGGGATATTTTTTATAACCATGGAAGATGTTAATAAAAATTAAGGAAAAAAAATAGACAAAAAAAAACCCGATATGGGAAAAAAAAAAATCCCTTCCACAAAATAAAGTCGAAAAAAAAACTGATGCATACTACCAACCTGAATTCAGCATTTGCAAACATGACAACAAAACAGAACGCAGAGAACGAATCATACATTCAAAAGCCAGGATCAGGACGAGGCCGACGAAGGTCCCTTGTTTTCCTTTGCTGGAAAAGCCTGTGTGAACCTCTCTTCCTGCAAAGAGCAGCCGCAATTCCACAAGAAACACATTCAAAGGAGAACAAGCGAGAGAAAGTAGGCAGACGCGAGGGAGGGCAGACCCTGGCAGGGGACAATGACAGCACTAGGGAAGTTTTCCATTTTGGTGATTTTTCAGCCACAGAACAGCCCACAGTCCTCCACCATGGGTGTGACTAAAGGTGGATAGACACCGTCCTCTTACCAGCTCGAAGAATCAGAGGCCTGCGTTTGAAGCAGCCACTCTTATATGTTGATGTATGACGTATCTTTTTTTTTTGTTCATTTTTATTTATTGAGAGTGACAGAGAGAGGGAGAGAGGTAGATAGGTAGAGAGAGAGAGAATGGGCGCGCCAGGGCTTCCAGCCTCTGCAAACGAACTCCAGACGCGTGCGCCCCCTTGTGCATCTGGCTAACGTGGGACCTGGGGAACCAAGCCTCGAACTGGGGTCCTTAGGCTTCACAGGCAAGCGCTTAACCGCTAAGCCATCTCTCCAGCCCTGACATATCTTGAAGTCCCAGTATGTCAGAGCGCAACCTCATTTGAGAACAGAGTCATGGACATTTGCTAGTTAATATGAAACCTTTCTGGAGTAGAATGGCCCCCCTAATCCAAAATAGCTGGATGTAGGCACATGCATGGGGAAAAGAATATAAAGATTGCCGACAACAAGAGAAAAAAAGTTTATAAGTATCAAAAAAAAAAACAACCAGTTTTAGATTAGGGCAGTAGCTCAGTTGATAGCATGTGCCATAACATGGGTCTGGTTTAAATGCTAAACTCTTCCAGAAATATCCTCACAGGCCCGGGCACTATGACTCACTAACATTTATCCTGTCCTTATGCTGTGGTTATCAGGTAAGACATTTGTAATTAGGGGCATATTTAGGTGTTTCAGAGCCTTGAAATGCATGCCATTTTGGAAGCCCATTGTGTACAACCAAACAGTACTTTATAAGAATAAATTAGGCATAAATAAGAGTGCAGACAACTCCAAAGTCGTTATAAAAATGGAATGTAAAGTGAAAAAAATTTAAAATGATGAAATAGCAATGGTCAATTTTAAAAAGCTCAAAAATACCGCAAACCATGTTCAAGGAAATCCCGGTTCAATGTCATCCCAGCAGTCCCGTTATTACCCCGTTTCAGCAGATGTTGGACAGAAGACTCACAGATGTTCAGGAAACTTGGACGAAGGCACAGAACCAGGGCGGTCCTTGTCTTTGGCCAGTGGATCCAGTCCTCTCAAATACAGATCCACTAGCTGGGATTCTACTTTGCGGGGACTGAATCTCAGAGAAATTGTGGTCAGATCAAGCTTCCCAGTACAAGAGGTGTGGACACCAGTACCCAGCTAAATGACTTCAGGCAAAGGTGAGAGTAAAAATGATGACTGGCCTGCGTAATACTTCAGGTCCATCTCAGGACTCACTCTGGATGGCCTCACTCTAGCCCAGGCCGAACTATAATCCACTATGTAGCCTCGAGCTGGCCTTGAACTCATGGCTACCCTCCTACCTCTGTCTCTGAGTGCTGGGATTAAAAGTGTGCACCACCATGCCCAGCTTAATAAACAATATTTTTGAAAAAGAACCTGCTCTATACATTTGAGCATATAACTGGGGTACAACAAGTAATATGTACCAGTTTAAGTAGGAATTCACACATATAACTGATAAAGAAATAAAGTTTGAACATACATTGATATCTAGTTATAAAAAATCTACATGTGGAACTGGGCGTGGTGGGGCACGCCTTTAATCCCAGCACTCGGGAGGCAGAGGTAGGAGGATTGTTGTGAGATCAAGGCCACCCTGAGACTACAGTGTGAATTCCAGGTCAGCCTGGGCTAGAATAAGACTCTACCTTGAAAAACAAAAACAAAAACAAAAACAAAAATCTACATATATATGTATTCATGTATTTGAAAGCATTTTTGACATATGATGAAACACTGTATGTCCCCAAGATTTAAAATTAATGCTTGTAGGATGAGCCAACCACCTCCATAGCTTTCTGTTCTTTTCTATTTCTCCCTTCCTTCCCCCTTCCTTCCTTCCTTCCTTCCTTCCTTCCTTCCCTCCTTCCTTCCTTCCTTCTTTCTTTCTTTCTTTCTTTCTTTCTTTCTTTCTTTCTTTCTTTCTTTCTTCTTTTTTCTTTTTTTTGCCTCTATCATGATGAGAGACTTTCTGGAAAAAGATTAAGGACTCCTGCTAAAGGAAACTGTGACTCTTATTCTGAATCTTGATGCTGTTACTCTCTCTTAGGTAACAAGTAGTGTGTGTGTCTGGTATACAAGCCTGAGCATGGCTGTGTGGGTACTAAGGTAGTTGGCTAGGAGGCACAGGAATCACAGAGGGAAACTGAATGGAATAAAATGCATCCTGAGAAAATAAATCAACTCATCTTACCTCAAAAAAAAAAAAAAATACTGCAAACCGCATTTTTTATGTTTCTGCCTGAAAAACCTATGTGTTTCCCTACATTAAAAAAAAAAAAAAAAATCTTGGGCTGGAGAGATGGCTTCGCGGTTAAGCGCTTGCCTGTGAAGCCTAAGGACCCCGGTTCGAGGCTCAGGTTCCCCAGGTCCCACGTTAGCCAGATGCACAAGGGGGTGCACGCTTCTGGAGTTCGTTTGCAGAGGCTGGAAGCCCTGGCGCGCCCATTCTCTCTCTGCCTCTATCTGTCTTTCTCTCTGTGTCTGTCGCTCTCAAATAAATAAATAAATAATTTTAAAAAAAAATAAAAAAAAATAAAAAATCTTATTTATTTATTAGAGGGGGGAGAGAATGGGTGCTCCAGGGCCTCTAGTCACTGCAAACAAATTCCAGATGCATGCACCACCTTGTGCATCTGGCTCTTGTGGGTGCTGGGGAATTGAACCTGGGTCCTTAGGCTTCGCAGGCAAGCATCTTAACTGCTAAGCCATCTCTCCAGCTCCTTTTCTTATATATTTTGGCTACATGTTCTTTGATCACCTTTTTATATAACAATGATTTTATGATATCATTTTTTATAGAAAGATGGATCCTCTTTGAGCATGGTTGATATAATTTGGGAGAAGGTTGTTTTTAAAAAAACAGTCTTAGCTGGGTGTGGTGGTACACGCCTTTAATCCCAGCACTCAGGAGGCGGAGGTAGGAGGATCACCATGAGTACAAGGTCAGCCTGAGACTCCATAGTGAATTCCAGGTCAGCGTGGGCTAGAGAGACTCCCTGTCAGTAGCAAGAGACCCTGGCACACCCATTCTTTCTGTGCATCTTTCTTTCTATTCACAAATAAATACATGTTTTCTCAAAAAAAAAAAAGAAAAGAAAGAAAGAAATTCAGGCATGTGTGTGTGTGTTTGAGATGAGACCACCCACTTCTTATTAAAAAAAAAAATTGGGCTGAAGATATGGCTTAGGGGTTAAGTGCTCACCTGTGAAGCCTAAGGACCTGGGTTCGATTCTCCAGGACCCACGTTAGCCAGATGCACAAGGGGCACACGTATCTGGAGTTTGTTTGCAGTGGATGAGGCTCTGGTGTGCCCATTCTCTCTCTGTCAAGTAAATAAATAATAAAAATAATAAAATATATTTTTTTTTTAGAAAAGAAAGTAGGAAACACGAACTCATGGCACTCATGAAGAAGGCCCAGCACAGTCCATGAGACTCATTGAAGAGAAACGGCTGGAGCACAGCCATAACCACGTGGGCGATAGGACCTAAGTGCTTATGTCGGGAGATGTCGAAGACAGAGCATTTGACCTGAGCTTCCTCGTGGAAGAACATTAAGAGGGAAAGTAGTGGTGGCTTAAGGAGGAATTGCAGAGGGAAAACACGAAAGAAAGAGATTCAGACGAGAAGTGTGTAGTAAAGACAGTCATACTCATGGTTACTCTGAGTTTAGAGAAACTACACAGGGATCAGGCCCAGCGTTGAGAGAAAGCACCCACACCATAGAGCTGGAGTGTAAGAGAAACACGCACATGGTGGAGTCACAGACCAGAGGAGAATCACACATGTAGTTAATGGGAGAAGTTCCCCAGAGCATAAAGCAGAGGCAAGCAGAAAATTACCCAGGCCAAGAGACATACTCTGCTCACGTGTATCCATCCCTGTGATTGTAGCCAGCAGAGGCAGAGAGAGGGGGACAGAGGACGGATAAGCCTTTACAGTGATTGAACATGTTTTCCTTTGTCAGATTCACATGCATAGAGGGAAGGCCTGAGTGGTCTGTGGAATCAAAGGGCAGGCTCTAGGGCCAGCCCACCTGGGTAGCGCAGGCCGCCCATCTTGGGGAGTGTGCTGGGCTGTGGGCAGCAAGGGGGCACTGTAGCTATCATAGGTGAATCTAGATCCCATGAGAGTTCCATTCCTGCCAGGGAGGAGCGGCACGTTTTGGTTCTGTCTTTTGGGTTTCTGGCCCTAACTGAAATTGCCTGAAAGAAGAGCGCTTTCTCCTGAGTCTCCTGCAAGGAGGTATTGTCAGCCCTGTGTGGCCATCCCAACAGCGTGCCCAGTATCTTCACTGGGAGTAGATTCCAGCTCAAGGAAGCACTTTCTTTCTTCTTCTTTTTTTTTTTAATCTTTGTTTTAATTTGAGAGAGATAGAAAGAGCCCGAGAGGGCTGGAGAGACGGCTTAGTGGTTAAGGCGCTTGCCGACAAAGCCGAAGGACCTGGGTTCAATTCCCCAGGACCCACAAAAGCCAGATGCACAAGGGGGCGCACGCTTCTGGAGTTCGTTTGCAGTGGCTGGAGGCCCTGGTGTGCCCATTCTTTCTCTCTCCCTCTCTCTCTCTCAGATAAATAAAAAGTAAATATTAACAAAAAAAAAAAAAAGAGCCAGGCATGGTGATGGACACTTTTAATCCCAGCACTTGGGAGGCAGAGGTAGGAGGATTGCCTGTGAGTTCGAGGCCACCCTGAGGCTATATAGTGAATTCCAGGTCATCCTGAGCTAGAGTGAGAACCTACCTCAAAAAACCAAAGAAAGAAAGAAAGAGAGAGGCAGAGAGAGAGAATAGACATGCCAGGGCCTCTAGCCACTGCCAACAAGCTCCAGGTGCATGTGCCACCATGTGCATCTGGCTTTACATGGGTCTTTGGGAATTGAACCCTGGTCATTAGGCTTTATAGGCAAGTGCCTTAACTGCCAAGCCATCTCTCCAGCCCCATTGTTGGTTTTCTTTATGACAGCTATTCTCACTGGATGGGATGGAAAGTCCCTGTGTCTTGATAGCCATTGTCTGTGTGGATAGGGATCTTAAGCATTTTTGTGTATGTGTGTATTTCTTGGAATTTTCGAGATGAGAAGCGTGCAACCACTTCAGTTCCAAGCCACCTCCAGCATCAGCCCCTCACAGAGGAGTGACCCCTTCTTTGAAACTTTGAAGCCAGACTTTGGCTTCTGCTCTCAAGCAATCAAAGTGCTAAATGGCATCTTCCTGCAGGAGAAAGCGATTCCACTTACTGGAAAGAGCTGAAGGTGGCCACCTTCGCCAGCCATCTCGGTTAAATCCCCTGTGTGACTGCTACACGGCCTTCGTCAGCACGTGCGCTTCTGTGTCTCGAACGTGGCTTCTTTCCTCAGATTCAACGAACTTTTCTTCTACGGTTCCTGCTGCTTCTCTCCGCCTCCATAGAATGGAAGAGGCCTAGGGCCCCGTTTCTGGATTATGCTTTGCTTGAGGAAATGCTGGGGTGGGTTCAATGCTCTTCCCAGACCCCTTAACCTTTCTCTTCACTGGCAGGAGAACTGTCTTCTGTCCTTTGCACGTTCACTGGAGTAGCAGTTGCTAATGTTCTTCAAGACCTTTACAACTTGGCTGACCACTTCGTGAACGAGGCCTAACTTTCTGGCCTATCTCAGTGACATTTATGATCTTGATAACTTTATAAGTTATTTCTTTGTCTCCATCATGTTTCTTAAGGTTTTCTAGTATATTTAATAGTAACTATCATCTGGGTTAAACCTGATTATATTATAGTGATAGGTTTTGTTTTTTTCCAACCAAAAGAAGCTTCCAGATTTGCTATCTTCTTTTGTCCTAAGTCCATCTAGTGTTGTGATGGAGCATTTTGCCTCTTTTCTTAGTTCTTTCTCTGCTTAGAGAGTAGTAAAGAAATATAAATATTAAATATGAAAATTATTGCTCTGAGCTGGGTGGGGTGGTGCATGCCTTTAATCCCAGTACTTGGGAGGCAGGGGTAGGAGGATCACTGTGAGTGTGAGGCCACTCCATAGTGAATTCCAGGTCAGCCTGGACTAGAGTGAGACCCTACCTTGAAAAACCAACAACAACAACATAAAAAAAATAAACCACAAAGAAAAGAAAATTATTTCTCTGATTTATTGCCTGACCCATGCTCTCTGTTAATATTTTATTTATTTATTTGAAAGAGAGAGAAAGAGAGAAGGAGGCAGATAGAATGTGTGTGCCTGGGCCTCCAGTCACTGCAAACTCCAGACTCACGTACCACCTTGTGCATCTGGCTTAGGTGAGTACTGGGGAGTTGAACCTGGGTCCTCAGGTTTCACAGGCAAGTGCCTTAATAGCTAAGCCATCTCTCCAGCCCTAATTAGCTCTCTTATAAGAATTTACATCTGTGGAGCTGGGGTGATGACTCAGTGATTAAAGTCTCTGGCTTGCAAAGCCTGATGGCCTAGGTTCGATTCTCCAGTACTCATGTAAAGCCATACACACAAAGTGACTCATGCATCTACAGTTCACTTGCAGTGGCAAGAGATCCTGGCACACCAATATCCTCTCTCTTTCTCTCCTTGCAAATAAGTAAAGAAAAAAAATTATAAAAAAAGAATTTGTGGGCTGGAGAGATGGCTTAGTGGTTAAAGTGTTTGCTGCAAAGCCAAAGGACTCAGGTTCGATTCCCCAGGAACTATGTTAGCCATTTGCAGTGGCTGGAGGCCCTGGCATACCCAATCTCTCTCTCTTTCTTTCTCTCTCTCTCTTTCTCTCTCTCTCCCCTTCCCTCTTTCTCTGTCAAATAAATAATAATAATAAAAAGAATTTGCATCTATGTTCAGAATATTTTCACAACCGTTTTCCCAGGATTCTTGACATTGTGGTTATGAAATAAAGTTAAATGATCACAGTTTTTCTGTAAATATTTTATTGATTAATTTGTGAGAAAGAAAGAGAACAGGAGCCCAGGGTCCTGTGTGTGTTGACATTAGGTGTCTTCCTCAATTACCTATTCTCCACATTATTTGTTGGAGACAGGGTTCACTGATCCAGCCAGTCAAGCCAGCCAGTGAGTCCCAGGGATCTTCCTGTCTCCCTTCCCGCGGGGCTGGGAGTACAGCTGTGTGCCATCACACCTAGATTTCATGTGGATGCTGGGAATCCAAAGTCATGTTCACTTTACTTGCCTGAGCCATCTCCCCAGCCCCTTTGAATTAGGTTTTATTGTATCAAAAAAAGTCCAATCTTAGCTCAGAATGTGCTATAACAATCCATACACTGGCAGCGGATCTCACTGGCTGGTACTCACACCGTATCAGGCATCAACTCTCTCTCAAGGAAGATGGTATCTCTATATACACACAGAGAACAACTCCTGCCGTAGAAGTTGATTTACAACTTACATGCAAATACAAATGTCAGATACAATACAAAGACCTTGGGACAGGACCAAGCTGACCAAAAAATTTACTCCAAATGATCGAGAGAACTAGTGAGGGGTGGGGGAAGAGAGAGAGATTTTAAAGTTGGGAGCAGGATCGAAAGGGAAGAATGAGGCCAGGGACCTGAGAATGGCAAGAGTGAAGTAGAAAGGCAAGGGACGGGAGCAGGGTCTCTGAGGAAGAAGATGGTGCAGTAGAAACTTTCCCTGGAAGGAAAAGGAGGAATTTTTTTTTTTTTTTTTTTGGTTTTTTGAGGTAGGGTCTCACTCTAGTCCAGGCTGACCTGGAATTAACTCTGTAGTCTCAGGGTGGCCTTGAACTCACGGCGATCCTCCTACCTCTGCCTCTCAAGTGCTGGGAGGAAGAAATATTTTAACATAGCTCTTGCCCCTCAATCTCTTGCCTACCATTTGCTAAACTCAACCAGAAGCCAAGGGCAAGGCAGCTTGAGTAATGGACTTGTGGGGTGTAACTCCCTGGACAGAGGTGGAGGAGAGGGGTGCTGAGACCAAGGGATGTGGTCTGGGGGTGCCCCAAGAACAAGAACAACCCGAAATCAGGACTGTGAGCCTCATAAGACTCTGGGAAACAGATACATCATTTTTCTCTCATGACAGGCACCTTTAACGTTAAACTCCACTCTTTTGACGTGTGTATAGTATGTGTGGTGGAGGTGTGTGTGTGTGTGTGTGTGTGTGTTGTATCAGTTACTTTTTCATTGCTGGGACAAAATACCCAACCAGAAGCAGTTTTGTAGGAGGAGAGTGTTTATTTGAGTTACAGTTTCAAGTGTAAGTGCCCATCAAGGTGGAAAGGGCATGGCAGGAACGGACAGCTGGTATCACATCTTCACATCAGTGTGTAGGAAGTAGAGAAAAAGAGCAAGCATACTTGGCTTCTAACACTCAAGGTCTACCCCTTAGAGACACGCTTCCTCCCTTATGGCTGTACCTCCTAAAGGTTCCACAACCTTCCCAAGCAGCACCACCAGATGCGGATTAAGTTTCCAAAGACATGAGTCTATGGGGGACTTTTTACATTCAAACCACCACAGGTGTGGTGTGTGTATGGAGTGGTGTGTGCATGCATGTCTGTGGATGTGATCCTGTGCACATGCAACATTCAGAGAATGATGTTGAGTGCCCTCTCTTATCACCCATATATTTCCTTGAGATAGAGTCTCTCTCTCTCTCTCTTTCTCTGAAACTGGAGCTATTTTCTTAAGCTCCAGCATTTCTCTGTCTGGTATCTGCTCCTCACAGCACTAGGGTTACAGGCAGGCGTGGCTGTGGCCAGCTGCTGATGTGAGTTCCAAGGAACTGAACTCAGCTAATCTCAGGCTGTCTCAATGTTTGAGCAGCAAACACTCAACCACTGAACCATCTCCACAGCCCCCACACTTTAAAAAAAAAAAAAAAAAAAAACACAAGTTCTCTAAGTAAATATTTACTGTTCCAATGTTTTATAAATTCTAATGGTGTTAGAATCTATAAGCAAATCAATTACCAGAATCATCAAAGACGTTTAGAAGTTTTGATCACGAATGTCACTAGAATAATTTATGTAGTTAAATAGCTTTAAAACATTGCTCATATTCCACCAGAATGACTCATAAAAGACATTAGCATATTTTAATTAACACATGTTAGTGGCACGATTATATTTAAGTTACATTTTGTTATCTCCCTAATAGCTTGACAAGTCATTTTCAGATAGATTTGAAACCCTGCCCAAAGGGTTTTATTAGATATGAAACAGCCACGGAATTTTAAGCAACACTATATAGAAGGTTTGGTAGAAACATCTAACTGTCTGAAGCATATCGAGCTCCAGGGCTGGATGCTGTGGGATTGTGTAATTAGTGCGTAGCAGTTCACAGTAATCTTTTTATAGCTGCCTCCTTTATGGACAGGAACCCATAAACCTTCCAGCGCAGGGCATACCCTTGGCGAGCTACGGCTGGCCCCTCCTTGCCTGTGACAGCCATTCCGTGTATCACTTCCCCACTTGGCCTTTAGAGACTAAAAACGAGACAGTCCTTCCTCTCTTTCCTTTCTGACAACACAGAGACCCACCAGGCACTGAGCTTCTCCCATGGACCTGACAGAGGCTTTGAGTGACATATTGTTTGCAATCTAGGATTTGCTGGAAGTGGCTCCCAGCATGTGATTCCCTGGAATCTAACTATTTGAATTAAATACTGGAAATTTTCCTTTTGCATGTTCAGGTGATACCTGCGCTATGGTATGGACCACACTTCCATCTGGGGAGTACACTATCACCCTAACTCATCCATGGATGGAAGAGGAGGCCTCCTTAAGGACATTTTCCCTCACCTCCAGCCTGCCCAGGGCCAATGGTCAATCCCAATTTGGCTCACAAAAAATTTTCACAAAACTGCTGCCCTTTGGTGCCTCTGGGAACTGGCCAGTCTCCTGGGTCCTGGTGTCCAAGGTGCTGATTTTGCCTCAGCTTGAGAGCATGTGTGTTTTCACGGATTCACGGCGTCCGTTTACTCTCTGCTCACACTCTCGCTCTTCTCACTTGCAGGAGGAGCACAGTCCCTCACCTCCACCGGCTCTCAGTTCAGGAGCCACGTAAGCTGTGGCCACAAGCCAAGATCCCAAATTAACCTACACTCTGATTTTTCTTCCAATGCTTGAAACCTTGGCATGTTCTGGGCAGTATGCCAGAGGCTTTCTATCTTAGTCTCACTACCATCATTACCTAAATAAAATGGTGCCTGAAATAGAAAAGTCAGGTCTTTTAACTCTTTAGTGACATTTTCTTTTTAAAAAAAATATTTTTAATTATTTATTACAGAGAGAGAGAGAGAGAGCACCAGGGCCTCTAACCACTGCAAATGAACTCCAGATGCATGCAGCAAACCACCACGTGCATCTGGCTTACGTGGATCCTGGGGAATCAAACCTGGGTCCTTAGGTTTCACAAGCAAACACCTTAGTTGCCAAGCCATCTCTCCAGCAGGCTTTAGTGATTTTTTTTTTTTTTTTTTTGGTTTTTTGAGATAGGGTCTCACTCTAGCCCAGGCTGACCTGGAATTCACTCTGTAGTCTCAGGGTGGCCTTGAATTCTCAGCGATCCTCCTACCTCTGCCTCCCGAGTGCTGGGATTAAAGGTGTGCGCCACCATTCCTGGCTAGTGATGTTTTTCTTTAAGACACTGAATTATCATTTAGTATTCCTATGAGCTGTGGAAGCATCTGGATAATGACAAAGTTTCTATTTAACATTTTCTTATTCACATTTAACCCAAATATCTTGCCAGACTTGCAAGTAAAAGCTGAAAGAAGAAATCGTGTTGTGTAAACTTGACGTGAGAAGGTCTGTGAGTAACGGGGAGCCACGCACATCTCTGCAGTGTAGTGTCCCAATCTGCAAAATGGTAACTGACCACAATGGTGCCCTCCTGAGTAGGCTCATGTAGGACTAAAAATAGGGGCTCCCGTGGGGCAAGCATCTCAGCATATCAGTCATTGCCTTCAGCATTACTACTGTGGACATCCATCTGTCTTCTTACATCTATTTTAACACACTGAGTACACTGGATCTTTCTAAGTTCAAAATAGAACTTACTCATCTCTGTTGGGTTTTTTTTTTTTTTTTCTCCCTAGAGGAGTGTGGTTTCACATTATTATTATTTTGTATTGTCGGGGTTTGTTCTTGTTTGGTTTTATAAAGAGAAGATAAGGAGCTGGACAGTCCAAGCACTCGGGAGGCAGAGGTAGGAGGATTGCCGTAAGTTCAAGACTACCCCGGAGCTACATAGTTGAATTCCAGGTCAACCTGGACTACGGTGAGACCCTACCTCAAAAAAACAGAGACAAGGGGGCACACGCGTCTGAGGATTGCCGTAAGTTCAAGACTACCCGGGGGCTGCATAGTTGAATTCCAGGTCAACCTGGGCTACGGTGAGACCCTACCTCAAAAAAACAGAGAGACAAGGGGGCACACGCGTCTGGAGTTCGTTTGCAGAGGCTGGAAGCCCTGGCGTGACCATTCTCTCTCTCTCCCTCTATCTGTCTTTCTCTCTGTGTCTGTCGCTCTCAAATAAATAAATAAATAATTTAAAAAAGAAAAAAACAGAGAAGCTGGGTGTGGTGGTGCATGTCTTTAATCCCAGCACTTGGGAGGCAGAGGTAGGAGGATTGCCATGAGTTCAAGGCCACCCTGAGGCTACATAGTGAATTCCAGGTCAGCCTGAGCTAGAGTGAGACCCTACCTAGGGAAAAACAAAACAAACAAACAAACAAAAAAACGAGAGAGAGAGAGAGAATATAAATGGGCAATGCGTTTATTAAGAGTAACTTTCCTATGGGGATAACCAACATCTCTGTGGTTGAATTTGAGGCCCACTCAGGGAAAAGGAATTCATGCATGGTACTGAAACTGAGTTAGAAACCTAAGGCTTGGAAAGACATGGGCCTTACAGAGACATGACCACCCTTTTCTGGCTAAACAGATCCACTGAGCCTAGCAAACTGCCCCCTATATGTATGCATTTCCACCCGTTCATCAACGCTACTCTCACCTTTGACTAACGAAGCTTCATTTTACAATGGCAATATGTACTAGGGAGACCCAAGAGTCTCCAAGGGGTTGGGAAGAAAAGGTCAGGGCTTAGCATGGGGTGAATCATCTCTATGACTTCCAGTGGGGCTCAGGGAAAACTGCAGAGGAGGTGTGAGAAAGAATATTAGTGCTGCTTTTCAGTGCCAGCCCGAGACGCTTCCGACAGGAGATGGTGGTTAGACACCAAAGAGAGTTGAAACTCGTCAAAGCTGAAAATAAGAAGCTGTTTGGGAGCTCAACACTAAACGAGACATCTCCACCATGCCCTCCAAGGCTCAGGGACCATTGCAGAAAAAGGGGTGGAAAGGGTGTAAGAGCCGTGGGATGGGAAGGAGGGCTTTGGGACACCATTACTGGTACATTCATGACCTCAATGCATTGTCATTATCCTTACCAGACCTGCACAATTCCACCAACATTTTGACATAGAGAACGTAGGACAAAAAGACCAAGACATCAAAACAGAAGGACTACTTGGACACAGGAGGGGGCTCAGGGGAATAGAGGTGGAGAAAGAAGGGGACAAGAGTGGATATTAGGACAGGAAGAATAGGCATACAATCAGATTATTATAGCATGTCCATTGTTAAACTCAAGTGTTTAAAAAGAGGTGCCTATCTTTTTTAAAAAGTTTATTTATTTATTTATTTATTTATTTATGAGAGAGAGAAAGAGAGAGAATGGGCATGCTAAGGACTCTAGCCACGGCCAACAACCTCTATAATACATGTACCACCATGTGCATCTGGCTTACATGGGCTCTTCGTAGGAAAGCACCTTAACCGCCAAGCCATCTCTCCAGCCCAAGAGTAACTATCTCTTGATATTATTGTTTGCTCAAGGTCCGGTATGAGTCTAACAAGTTGGTTTTCAACACCACTCATTACACTTTTCTTGGTAGAGTTCCGAACATATTCAAGAAATTGCTACCTTGGGGTTGAGGAGATGGCTTAATGGGTAAGGTGTTTGTTGTACAAGCACAAAGACCTGAGTTTGGATCCCCAGGACCCAGGTAAAATGCTAGGCATTGTGACCTACACCTGAAATCCCATCGCTGGGGAGCTCAAAGTAGGGAATCTCTGGGGCTTACTAGGTAGCCGGTCTTGAGTCATTGAGCTCTATGATCAGCGAGGGACCCCGTTTCAAAGACTAGAATGGAAAGTAACTGAAGGAGACACCCAAGGTCAACCTTTGGCCTCCACATACATGCACTCACACTTGTATGTGTGTCCCTGTTGGGCACTGCCAGGCACAGGCAGAAGCCTTCAGGAGACAGGCCTGAGCTGCCAGGCATGACTGAGGGTCCCCGGGGCTACAGGAGGCCACTCCCTCTCCATGCCCAGCACCCCTGAACTTAGGCTTTGCCCATAGCCCTGTGATCTTTGGCCAGTTGCCTAGGAAACTCCTTATCAGCCAGCAGCCTTCACACAGCCCATCCCCCTGTGAACCTCTTCCCCCCACTATGGAGATCACCTGACCCTCCTCCTAGGTGCTGGAATGAACGTCCCTAGACATAGGCTAGCAAGCTTTGAACCCACCAATCCCCTTAGGACCCTCTTCCTGCTCTCAACTGTTTATAAACCCATTTCCCTGACAGATAAAACAAGCTGTTCACTGAGACAGCCTCCCGAAAGTGTTCTTTCATCATGCTCACTGCCACTCAAGACCCTGCTCCCCAGGGTTGCCTGGAAACCTTCAGGGAACCAAGGCCCCGAGGATCCAGGGACCCACATGTCCCCACAGACATGTGCATCCAGGAACACATGGATATACACACATATGAACAGCATACATGCATGCACAAACACCCTGCACATGCAAAAATGTGTGAGAAGGATTGGGAGGTTTAAGTGGAATAGAGAAACATAACTACAAAGAGGGCTTTAATTTAATTTTATTTTTTGTGACAGAGAGAGAGAGAGAGAGAGAGAGAGAGAGAGAGAGAGAGAGAGAGAGAATTGGTGCATCACTGCCTCTAGCCTCTGCATTCAAACTCCAGACGCCTGTGCCATCTTATACACATATGCATCTGGCTTCTGTGGATTCTGGGGAGTTGAACCTGAGTCTTGAAGCTTCTTACGCAAGCGCCTTAACCACTGAGTCATATCCCCAGCCCCCCAAAAGGATTTAAAAATATTTTATTTTTATTTGCTTATTTGAGAGACAGAGAGGGAGAGAATAGGCATGCCAGGGCCTCCAGCCACTGCAAATGAACTCCAGAAGCTTGTGCCACCATGTGCAGCTTGCATGGATCCTGGAGAATTGAACTTGGGTCCTCTAGCTTTGCAAGTAAGTGCCTTAACTGCTAAGCTATTTCTCCAGCCCCCAAAGGATTTAAAAAATGATTTGAAAAAAATTAAGCTGGGAATGGTGGCACATGCCTTACATCCCAGCACTTGGGAGACAGAGGTAGGAGAATCACCATGAGTTCAAGGCCACCCTGAAAATGCATAGTAAATCACAAGTGAGCCTGGCAAGAGTGAGACCCTACCTCAAAAAAAAAACCCCAAAAAGAAGGTCCAGACTTCATGACTTCAGCCTTGTTCTGTGCCTTTGAGAAGGTGCCCCCTCTCCTTTTGTGTATATCGTTTTATTGCATTCATTTGTTTTATTGGTTTAGTTTTTGCTTTGTTTTTAGACAAGGTCTCACTATATAGTCCAAGCTGGCCTTGAACTCGAGGTACTTCTGCCTCAGTTTCTCAAGTGCAGGGATTAGGAGCATGTACCACCATACCCCACATCCCTCTTCTTTTCTTAGAGCAAAGTCATGTAAGTGGTTGGGAGTGGGGTGTTCTGTAACTGACTGGGTAAATTATATTTTATTATTCACTTTTTTTATCTTGCCATATGTAGTGTGTTATAACTATTTAAACTTCCTCTAAATATTCACTTAAATGTATAAAAAAAATAGCTCCAAAGACATCTAAAACAATGGATTTCAACTTAAAATTTCACGTATCAGATTCTTACAACTGCTCTAAAACCCTTTAAGAGTAATGATAGATCAACATAATATATACAAAACAGGTACGCACACATTTAGCAACGCTGGCTGTAAAACTGCTAACGCTCTGGAATGTTCTTAAGTCTTTTTACGCCAACAGGATGATTCGTATCATGGGAGCTGTCATTTGCTCGTCTAAACTGTCATCCTTCCAGATCTGAATCGATGGCTTTCATTCAATGTCACATGCCAGATTAAGACTCTTAATCATTTTACACTTTTTCTATTTTAGAGCTGAAGCAAGGATTACAAGCTCATTTACATTTTTATTGTAACTGAGTGTGTTCAGTTACAGAGGAACCGAAGGCTTTGTCTTCTAAGCCTTTGGAACGTAAAACAAATTTGTCTCAATTGAACAATCCGGGGATGGAGAATTGTAATTTGGAATTATCCTTAACAAAGAAATATTAATTAGACAACTACAAATTGCTTTGTGTGAGTGTGCTGGTATCTCATACATAGAGTCTTGATTCTCATCCCAGTCTCCTTAATGTTTGTTTGTTTGTTTGTTTGTTTGTTTGTTTTTTCTCTCTCCATCTTTCACCAGACTCCACTAAGGACACAATACCTGGCCTCAA
The DNA here is from genome assembly GCF_020740685.1 of Jaculus jaculus. NCBI lineage: Eukaryota > Metazoa > Chordata > Mammalia > Rodentia > Dipodidae > Jaculus > Jaculus jaculus. The sequence continues at coordinate 91,823,018 of NC_059111.1, read as the reverse complement.
GGAGGGTTGGACTATAAAAGTAAAGATGAGCTGTGGAAACATTTCCCTCACGTCATCACAAGAAAAGGGCTGCAATCTCACTGCCTGAGCAGTGTCTGTCTTGAGAGATTCCAAGAGCTTAAAGACATTGTCATCACTGATTGATCCGGGCTTTTAAGGAGAAAGAACTCCTATGACACTTTCAGGTATCAGTGTAGACATTAAGAACATTTACATTCATATAGATGGCATGAAAATGAGAAAAACAAATACTGTGTGTGTGTGTGTGTGTGTGTGTGTGTGTGTGTGTGTGTGCGTGCGCGTGCACACACATATATACAAAATGAAAGGAGAAGGGAGACTATTTGAGGGGACAATGGGAACCAGATGGATGTGGCAGAGGAACAAGAGATGGTGATGAGGGGTGAATATGAGTAAATAATATACACGTATGCAAATCTCCTAATGAAACATAGGAACATTATTTCATATGTTAATTTAAAATAAGAAAAGCAAGGGGGCTGGAGAGAAGGCTCAGCAGTTAAACACATCTGCTTGCAAAGACTGATGACCTGGGTTCTATTCCCCAGTACCCATGTTAAAGCAAGATGCACCACGTGGCACATGTGTCTGGAGTTCATTTGTAGTGGCTGGTGGCACTGGTGTACCCATGTTCTCTCTCTCTCTCTAATAAATAAATATTTTTAAAAAGAAAAACAACAGAATCTGTCATGGAAACTTTTAGGGCAAAGCAGAAGGCCAGGCAAGGAACTTTGAGGAACATAAGTGATTGGAAAGAAACACAAGAATTGAGAGAAAATGTCCCGAGGAAACAAAGAGGAAAGAGAAGAGAGAGAAGAGACTAGAACTGGAAAAGAACCCATAGTATCTTCAGAGATGTGTGGGGCACTTAATCCATGGAGTGAAAATAGGATCCCAGGGTGGCGCTGAGGGGGAGAGGAATCAGACACCAAAAAAATTGCATTTGGCCAGGCATGGTGGCGCATGCCTTTAATCATAGCACTCGGGAGGCAGAGAGAGAAGGATCGCCATGAGTTCAAGGCCACCCTGAGACTACAGAGTGAATTCCAGGTCAGCCTGGGCTAGAGTGAGACCCTACCTCAAAAAAACCAAACCAAAAAAAAAAAAAAAAAAAAAAAAGACAAACAAAAAGCATTTGGCAAATAAAAATAGTTGGTCAAAATGGGGGAAAAAAAATCAAAACAAAATAGTACAAGCCCTTAAGAAGGCAGCCAAGGACTTATAAACAGAAGTAATACTAAATGTCCAAGATGTGAAATGTGAGAAAAAAAAAAAAAAAACAAATAAGTGGCCTTGAGATGAGTCAAGGAGATCCAGTCAGACAAGCAGCCCTGGAAGAAGAGCAGAGCTCACGGAAGGAAGGGAATGACAAAAATCCACCACACAGGGACTGGGCATTTGGCTCAGTGGGGAAAGTGTTCGCCCCGCAAGTATGAGAACCCGAGTTAGGGTCTCCAGTGTCCATGTGGCACACACCTGTAATTCCAAGGCTGGGGAGGTGGAGTTGGACTGGCTGGCTAGCTAGTCCAGCTGAATTGATGATCTTTAGGTTTGATGACAGTCCCTGTCTCAAAATGAGTGGAGAGTATGCTGGAGAGATGGTTCAGCAGTTAAGGCACTTGCCTGCAAAGCTTAAGGACCCGGGTTCAATTCCTGAGGCGGGGCGGTGGAGGGAGAGCAGATAGAGGGAGAATGCATGTGCCAGGGTCTCTAGCCACTGCAAAAGAACCCCAGACACATGTGCCACTTTGTGCGCCTGGCTTCACACGTGGGTACTGGGAAATCAAACTTGGGTCGTTAGGCTTTGCAGGCAAGTACCTTAACCGCTGAGCCTTTCCTTCAGCCCTTAGTAGTTTCTTTTGGAAAATGTCACTTTAAGCCGGGCGTGGTGGCGCACGCCTTTAATCCCAGCCCTCGGGAGGCAGAGATAGGAGGATCACCGTGAGTTCGAGGCCACCCTGAGACTCCATAGTGAATTCCAGGTCAGCCTGGACTAGAGTGAGACCCTACCTTGAAAAACCAAAAAAGAAAGAAAGAAAGAAAGAAAGAAAAGAAAATGTCACTTTAGGGCTCCAATGAAGCTCCATGCACTTTCTTTTTTCTCTTTTGTTTTTTTGAGGCAGGGTCTCTCTGTAGCTCAGGCTGACCTGGAATTCACTATGTAGTCTCAGGGTGGCCTCAAGCTCACAGTGATCCTCCTACCTCTGCCTCCTGGAGTCTTGGGATTAAAGGCATGCACCATCATGTCTGGATCATTTCTATCATTTAAATTTTTTTCATTTATTTTTATTTACTTATTTGAGAGCAACAGACAGTGAGAGAAAGAGGCAGAGAGAGAATGGGTGTGCCAGGACTTCTAGCCACTGCAAATGAACTCCAGACGCGTGCTCCCCCTTGTGCATCTGGCTAATGTGGGTCCTGGGGAATCGAGCCTTGAACTGGGGTCCTTAGGCTTCACAGGCAAGCACTTAACCGGTAAGCCATCTCCAGCCCTATTTGTACCATTTTAAAGTTCTTTGGAAAGGTGGATAGCTATGGAGAAGTCTGAGAGCAGGACTAAGATAAGGTGAGACATCTCTCTGCTGATTAGCTAAGACTCAGAAGCAAGCACCTTTAACCACTAGGCTCTCTCCCCGGCCCTACCTATTATTTGGAAAGTTCCATCGAAAACCAACAACTTACCAACAAAGTGGCCATTTCCACAGAGGCTCGGGAACTGGAAGTGAAATAAAGCCTATGGCTACTTTTCAACTTTATACCATAAGGCGTTCTCTTAGCTCTGAGAAATACCCACCAGTTGCCTTTATTCGAACTCAATGCCATCATTTAAGGCTGCAGAGCTGCTGTTTCTTTCAGGGTCATTGCTTATTTCTTTTTTAATTTTTTTCTGATTTATTTATTTATTAGAGACAGAGGGAGGGTGAGAGAGAGAGAACGAGCGTGCCAGGGCCTATAGCCACTGCAAATGAACTCCAGATGCATGAGCCACCATGTGCCATCTGGCTGACAGGGGACCTGGAGAATTGAACCTGGGTCCTTATGCTTCACAGGCATGCACTTTAACTGCCAAGCCATCTCTCCAGCCCCCTTTTAAGCATTTAAAAAATTTTTTTTTCCTGATCTATTTATTAGAGACAAGAGAGTCATTGCTTATTTCTTTGGGCAGCCCATAAAGGCCAGAAAAGCTCTCTGCATGTGACTGTCACACATTGTAAGTATGCTGGTAATGTACCGTTTCTTTTGTTGCTGTTGCTAATATTTTATTATTATTTATTTATCTCTTGTTTTTTTTTTTTTTTTTGACAGAGAAAGAGGGAGACAGAGTGAGAGAATGGGCATGCCAGGGCCTCCAGCCACTGCAAATGAACTACAGATGTGAGCCCCCTTGTGCATCTGGCTAACGTGGGTCCTGGAGAATCGAACTTGGGTACTTTGGCTTTGCAGGCAAATGCCTTAACCACTAAGCCATCCCTCCAGCCTACCCTGTTTCTTTACATGCCACCCTAATGCCCCAGGAGGCTCCTGTGGTGGGTTCTATCAGATGAACCCCACAAAACTCATGTGTTTTGAATGCCTGGTCCCCAGCTGGTGGCAATTTGGGAAGTGGGGCCTTGCTGGAGGAGGTGGGCTGCTGGCGTAGAGACTGCTTCTGAAGTTGCTTCTTTCAAAGATACCATTCTCGGGCTGGAGGGATGGCTTAATGGTGAAGGTGCTTGCCTGCAAAGCCCAGGGACCCAGGTTCGATTTCCCAGGACCCACGTTAGCCAGATGCACAAGGAAGCACAAGCATGCAAGGATGCACATGCGCACAAGGGGGCACATGCATCTGGCATTCCATTGCAGCGCCTAGAGGCCCTAGATTGCCAATTCTCTCCCTCTCTCTCATTAAAAAAAAGAGAAGAGAGAGGGATGCCATTCTTACTGTCTGTCTGCAACCATGAAAAGTAAATATTGAGCAAAGTAGTATTTGTTGTATCAACACAAATTATTCATCATTGGGGAATGTGGAGTGTTGGGATTGGAAAGAATCAAAACAAACATGTTTTTCTCTATTTCTTCTTCTTCTTTTCTTTTTTTTAAATTTTTTTTTTTTAATTTAAGAGCGACAGACACAGAGAGAAAGACAGGTAGAGGAAGAGAGAGAATGGGTGCGCCAGGGCTTCCAGCCTCTGCAAACGAACTCCAGACGCGTGCGCCCCCTTGTGCATCTGGCTAACGTGGGACCTGGGGAACCGAGCCTCGAACCGGGGTCCTTAGGCTTCACAGGCAAGCGCTTAACCGCTACGCCATCTCTCCAGCCCTCTTTTCTTTTTTGTTTTTGTTTTTGTTTTTCTAAATATGGTTTCACTCAAGTCCAGACTGACCTGGAATTCACTATGCAGTCTCAGGGTGACCCTCCTACCTCTGTCTACCGGGTGCTGGGATTAAAGGTGTGCACCACCAAGCCCTCCTTTTTCTCTTTTTCTCTTAAAGAAGGGAGTTGTTGGGCTGGAGAGATAGCTTAGCAGTTAATTGCCTGCAAAGCCAAAGGACCCAGATTCAATTCTCCAAGACCCACATAAAGCCAGATGCCCAAGATGGTGCACGCATCTGGAGTTTGTTTGCAGTGGCTGGAGGCCCTAGTGTGCCCATTTCCCCCCCCTTTCTCTCTCTTTCAAATAAATAAATAATAATAAAATACTGTAAAAGTCACATAAAGAAGGTAGTTGTTTTACTATTATTGTTATCTTTCTTTTTGCTTGTTTTGGGGTCTTCTATCTTTTGGGTTTTATTGCAAAGTTATAAACTTAAAACAGATGAGGTTCAAATTCTGCATGGAGCTGGGCGTGGTGGCTCACACCTTTAATCCCAACACTTAGGAGGCTGAGGATAACTGTGAGTTCAAGGCCATCCCGGAACTACATAGTGAATTCCAGGTTGGCCCAGGCCAAAGTGAGACCCTACCTTGAAAAAAACCAAAGACAAAACAAACAAAGACAAACATCTACACTGAGCTTCAGTGGAGGATAGGACTGCAGTATGAGGCCACAGGTGGGCTTTTTACTTTCTCAGCACCATCTGTGGCAGTTTGAATGGATGTCCAATAAATCCAGGAGGTTTATTCAAGCTTTAACTTAGATATCCAGCTGCCTGGCTGGAGGAGGTGCCACTAGGAAGATCTCGGGGTCCAGCCTTAAGGGGTTACTGGTCACAGATCTGGAATTCCAGCTAAAGATATGCAGGGGGAGTTCCAGGAGTGTGCTTGCTTAGGGTGGTGGTTTTTCTCTCTCTCTCTGCTTGGACCTATAAAAAGGAGGCCAGCTTCTTCTGCCATTATGAAACTTCCCCTAAATCTGTAAGCTTCAATAAATTCCTTCCTCCCATAACTTGTGCCTGGTCTGCAAGTTCGTCCCAGCAATGTGATGCCAACTACAATACCAAACAAGATGACTCATCTGGGCTTGAGTTTCCTATTTGCAGTGGTAAAAGGCCCCTGTTGGGTGGAGCTGAAGAGCAGCATGTGAGCATCCCTGAACGTCGGCCACTCACAGTGAAAGCTCAGAAAGGATGAGACCTCTCAGAGGAGGTATTATCACTCTCCTTAGGGGATAAAATGAGCTCTGGAATTTTCTTATTTGTACTCACCCCGTGAGTGAAAATGCACTCACAATATATGGGATAGAGGAAGACTGCCTGTCAGATAGATTTGTAATATGCCTGATGCTATATAATGTATCCACTTACAAAAATCAAGTCAAATTCACATATAACATAACCACATACGTAATTCTCCAAAGGATACCAAAAGTAGAAGAGAAATTGTCACACTATATATGACCTTCTTTCTGTAAAAATAAATAATAACAGGCTGGGGAGATAACTCGAGAGTTAAAGATACTTATTGCAAAACCTGCCAACCCTTGGACTGGGGAAATGGCTTAGTGATTAAGGTATTTGCCTGTGAAGCCTAAGGACCTGGGTTCGATTCCCCAGGTCCAACATAAGCCAGATGCTGCAAGGGGGAGCATGTGACTGGAGTTCATTTTGCAGTGGCTGGAGGCCCTGACACACCCATTCTCTCTGCCTCTTCCTCTGTCTCTCTCAAATAAATAAATAAAATATTAAAAAAAAACACCCTGACTTCCGGTTAAGATGGCGGCGTAGGTACCACGCCAAAGCAGCCTAGGGGGGAAAAAGACCAAAAAAACTCAGCAAAATACACACTTTTACTAAAAAGTGAGGTGTATAGGAAATTGGGGCGGCAGCAGAGAAGTAGAAGAGTTATAGAGCATCCAGAGCCTGCACAGGCGGGAACAGCGGCTCCGGGGCAGCTCGGCCAACCGCCGCAGCCGCGGCACGGCAGAAAGCCGCCGGACTCTCGGCTCGAGCCGCAGGACAAGCCAGGTGCGGGATTTTCCCCTCACACTGCGCTCTCCGCAACTCGGGAAACGTGAGGGGAGAGCGGCAGCAAGCAACGGAGGGGGGAGCAGACCGCGAGGTAGAAGCACACGTGGAACAGCGATACAACCAGAGCAGCCGCGGCTCCCTCCCCTCCCCCACCACCTGAACCCAGCTCCAGCGAACACAGCAGCGGCCCGGGACCCAGCCACGCCAACTTGGGCTGACGGCGGGACCCAAGCAGGAGCAGACTTCGGCAGCAACTTCAGCGGCTCCAGCACCGGTACCAGCGGCCCCAGCAGCAGCGGACCCAGGAGCAGCAGCGGTGGCAGATCCCGCAGCAGCGGCTTCAGCGTGAGCAGCGGCGGTGGTCACGGCAGCGGCAGCTTCAGCAGCGGTGGTGGCTCCGGTGGTGGCAGCTACAACAGCAGCAGAGGCAGCAGCAGCGGCTCAGTTTGCCCCGTAGGAAAAGCAAGTGCCCAGCTCCAGAAATCAGAACAGCAGCCCGACGACCCAGGCAGCAACTTGACTGAGACCACAGTCACCCAAGGTAACTGGGATTGCACCAGGGAAGGGACTCACTTGGTCACAAGCTGACTTGGATACCTCAACAGACCAGAAATCTAAACCTCTTTGTTGATAGAGGATCTGGTCATTATAATAACTACTCTTGCATACATACTCGGGGCTGTTTTTGATTGAATGTGTACAGTGTTTAGTTAAATTTTAGAATCTACCAGTATTTTATTCCACTCAGCCTGCTTGAATACTCCTATAGCAGGGAAACTCAACCCCTAAGAACATCTTTGTAGATACTCTGAGAGTCTTAAGAGCCACACCTAATACCTTAAGGTCCTACCCTGAAAATATATTACATCAAATCAATTGATACAGCTAAGAATACACAGCTAGCTAGAAAATCCAAGCATTAACTTAATCCAAGATGCAAAAATATATACATTATAACACAAGAAACACTAAAAAGCAAGACGATATAAATCCACCTAAAAGTATTAATGCATCAGAAATGTCCTCCAGTGAGAAAGAGTTAGAGGAAATGCCTGAGAAAGAGTTCAAAAGAATAATTATAAATATGTTCAAAGAGGTCAAAGAACACATGAAAACAATCAAAGAAGAAATCAGAGAGGAAATCAAAGGAATCAAAGAAGAGGCAGGACACCAATTTAATGAAATAAAGAAGGCAATACAAGACATAAATAGGGAAATAGAAATAATAAAGAAAAACCAGTCAGAATTACTAGCAATGAAGAACACAGTTAATGAAATAAAAAACTCTGTAGAAAATCTCACCAGTAGGATGGATGAGGGAGAGGACAGAATATCTAAGCTAGAAGATCAGGTGGCAGACCTAATGCAGTCCAACAAAGAGAAAGACAAACTTATAGAAAAGTATGAGTGGGAATTTCAAGATATTCGGGACACTATGAAAAGATCCAATATAAGAATTCAGGGCATAGTAGAAGGAGAAGAACTCCACTCCAGAGGCATAGTAGGCATCTTCAACAAAATCATAGAGGAAAATTTCCCCCAAATTGGGAAAGAGGTGCCAATACAGATACAGGAAGCCTTTAGAACCCCAGCCAGACAAAACCCAGAAAGAACCTCTCCTCGCCACATTATACTCAAACTTCCAAACACACAAACCAAAGAAAAAATATTGAAAGCAGTTAGAGAGAAAAATCAAGTTACCTACAAAAGCAAGCCCATCAGGATTACAGCAGATTATTCAACACAAACTTTTAAAGCCAGAAGGGCTTGGAGTGATATATTCCAAGTTCTGAAAGATAACAACTGTCAACAAAGGTTACTTTATCCTGCAAAGTTATCCATTCAAATAGATGGAGAAATAAAGACATTCCATGACAAAAGCAGGTTAAAGGAGTATTTGAAGACAAAACCAGCTCTACAGAAAATACTTGATAGAATCCTCCATGCTGAACAAAAGGAAAAGCACACATATAAGGAACCTAGAAAAAACCAGCTATACTCAAATACCAGTTAACAGAAGAGAGCACAGGTAGAACAAGTAACACACACACACACACACACAAATGGCAAACATAAATATACACCTTTCAATAATATCTCTTAATATCAACGGTCTCAATGCCCCAACGAAAAGACATAGATTTGCAGACTGGGTTAAAAAGCAGGATCCTACAATTTGTTGTCTCCAAGAAACTCACCTTTCTACAAAGGACAAACATTATCTTAGGGTGAAAGGTTGGAAGATGGTGTTTCAAGCAAATGGGCCTAGAAAACAAGCAGGGGTTGCTATCCTAATATCAGACAGGGTAGACTTTAGTCCGATGTTAGTCAAGAAAGATAAGGAAGGTCACTTTATATTGATTAAGGGCACACTCCAACAGGAGGACATTACAATCCTAAACATATATGCACCTAACATGGGGGCTCCCAAATTCGTCAAACAAACACTATTAGAACTAAGGTCACAGATAACACCAAACACAGTGGTGGTGGGTGACTTTAACACCCCACTCTCATCAATTGACAGGTCATCCAGGGAAAGAATAAACAGAGAGGCATCTGGACTAAATGAGGTCATAGAAGGAATGGACCTAACAGATATATACAGGACATTTCATCCAAAGGCTGCAGAATATACATTCTTTTCAGCAGCACATGGAACATTCTCTAAAATAGACCATATATTAGGACACAAAGCAAATCTTAACAAATTCAAGAAAATTGAAATAATTCCTTGCATTCTATCTGACCACAATGGAATTAAACTACAAATCAGTAGCAAGAAAGGCTATAGAGCATACACAAAATCATGGAAACTAAACAATACACTACTAAATGATGAGTGGGTCAATGAAGAAATCAAAAAGGAAATCAAAAAATTTATAGAGTCAAATGATAATGAGAACACAACATACCAAAATCTCTGGGACACAATGAAGGCAGTTCTAAGAGGTAAATTTATAGCCTTAAGTGCCTATATTAAGAAATTAGAAAGGTCGCAAGTAAACGACCTAATGCTTCGCCTTAAAGCCTTGGAAAAAGAAGAACAAGGCAAACCAAAAAGTAGTAGACAGGAAGAAATAATAAAGATTAGGGCAGAAATTAATGAAATAGAAACAAAAAAAACAATCCAAAGAATTAATGAAACAAAGAGTTGGTTCTTTGAAAGGATAAACAAGATTGATAAACCCTTAGCAAATCTGACCAAAAGAAAGAGAGAAGAGACACAAATTAATAAAATCAGAGATGAACAAGGTAACATCACAACAGATTCCAGAGAAATTCAAAAAATTATAGGGACATACTATAAAAGCATATACTCCACAAAGTATGAAAATCTGAAAGAAATGGATGATTTCCTTGATCTATATGACCTACCTAAATTAAATCAAAATGAGATTAATCACTTAAATAGACCTATAACAAACATGGAGATCCGAGCAGTTATCAATAATCTCCCAACTAAAAAAAGCCCAGGCCCGGATGGATTCACTGCTGAATTTTACCAGACTTTTAAGGAAGAGCTAACACCATTGCTTCTCAAGCTTTTCCAGGAAATAGAAAAAGAAGGAATTCTACCAAACTCCTTCTATGAGGCCAGCATCACCCTGATACCAAAACCAGGCAAAGATAGAACAAAAAAAGAAAATTACAGACCAATCTCCCTCATGAACATAGATGCAAAAATTCTCAACAAAATATTGGCAAACAGAATACAAGAGTATATCAAAAAGATCATTCACCCGGACCAAGTAGGCTTTATCCCAGAGATGCAGGGATGGTTCAACATACGCAAATCTATAAATGTAATACATTACATAAATGGGTTGAAGGACAAAAATCACATGATCATCTCATTAGATGCAGAGAAAGCATTTGACAAAATCCAACATCCCTTCATGATAAAAGTCCTACAGAGACTGGGAATAGAAGGAACATATCTCAATATAATAAAGGCTATTTATGACAAGCCTACAGCCAACATATTACTAAATGGGGAAAAACTGGAAGCTTTTCCACTAAAATCAGGAACAAGACAAGGGTGTCCACTGTCTCCACTTCTATTTAATATAGTTTTGGAAGTCTTAGCCATAGCAATAAGGCAAGAGACACACATAAAAGGGATACAAATTGGAAAGGAAGAAATCAAGTTATCATTATTTGCAGATGACATGATTCTATACATAAAGGACCCTAAAGACTCTACTAGCAAGCTGTTAGAGCTGATCAAAACCTACAGCAATGTAGCAGGATACAAAATAAATACACAGAAATCAGTAGCCTTCGTATATGCTAACAACAAACACACAGAGGATGAAATCAGAGAATCACTCCCATTCACAATTGCATCAAAAAAAATAAAATACCTTGGAATAAACCTAACCAAGGAAGTAAAGAATCTATACAATGAGAACTTTAAAACACTCAAGCGAGAAATTGCAGAAGACACTAGAAAGTGGAGAAACATCCCTTGTTCCTGGCTTGGAAGAATCAATATCGTGAAAATGGCAATCTTACCTAAAGCAATCTACACATTTAATGCAATCCCTATCAAAATTCCAAAGGCTTTCTTCATGGAAATAGAAAAAACAATCCAAAAATTCATTTGGAATCACAAAAAACCTCGAATATCTAAAATAATACTGAGCAACAAAAAAGAGGCTGGTGGTATCACCATACCTGATTTTAACCTATACTACAGAGCCATAGTAACAAAAACAGCATGGTACTGGCACAAAACAGACATGTAGATCAGTGGAACAGAATAAAGGACCCAGATGTAAGCCCAAGTAGCTATAGCCACCTGATATTCGATAAAAATGCCAAAAATACTCATTGGAGAAGAGACAGCCTCTTCAGCAAATGGTGTTTTGAAAACTGGATAAATATCTGCAGAAGGATGAAAATAGATTCTTCTCTCTCGCCATGCATAAGAATTAAGTCCAAATGGATTAAAGACCTTAACATCAGACCGGAAACTTTGAAACTGCTAGAGGAAAAAGTAGGGGAAACCCTTCAACATATTGGTCTTGGCAAAGACTTTCTGAATACAACCCCAATTGCTCAGGCAATAAAACCACAGATTAACCACTGGGACCTAATGAAATTACAAAGATTTTGCACCGCAAAGGACACAGTGAAAAAAGCAAAGAGGCAACCTACAGAATGGGAAAAAAATCTTCGCCAGCTATATATCTGATAGAGGATTAATATCTAGGATATACAAAGAACTCAAAAAGTTAACTAATAAGGAATCAAACAAGCCAATCAACAAATGGGCTAAGGAGCTAAATAGAGAGTTCTCAAAGGAAGAAATACGAATGGCATATAAGCACCTAAAAAAATGTTCTACGTCACTAGTCATCAGGGAAATGCAGATTAAAACTACATTGAGATTCCATCTCACTCCTGTCAGATTGGCCACCATCATGAAAACAAATGATCATAAATGTTGGCGGGGATGTGGAAAAAAAGGAACCCTTCTGCACTGCTGGTGGGAATGCAATCTGGTCCAGCCATTGTGGAAAACAGTGTGGAGGTTCCTAAAGCAGCTAGAGATTGATCTACCATATGACCCAGCTATAGCACTCCTAGGCATATATCCAAAGGACTCATCTCATTTCCTTAGAAGTACATGCTCAACCATGTTTATTGCTGCTCAATTTATAATAGCTGGGAAATGGAACCAGCCTAGATGTTCCTCAACAGATGAGTGGATAATGAAGATGTGGTACATTTATACAATGGAGTTCTACTCAGCGGTAAAGAAAAATGAAGTTATGAAATTTGCAGAAAAATGGATGGACCTGGAAAGTATTATACTAAGTCAGGTAACCCAGGCCCAGAAAGCCAAGCGCCACATGTTCTCTCTCATATGGGGATCCTAGCTACAGATGACTGGGCTTCTGCGTGAGAATGAAAATACTTAGTAGCAGAGGCCAGTAAGTTGAAAAGGAGACATAAAGGGTGGAGAAAGGAAGGGAGGAGGATACTTAATAGGTTGATATTGTATATATGTAATTACAATGTTTGTAATGGGGAGGTAATATGATTGAGAATGGAATTTCAAACGGGAAAGTGTGGGGGTGGGGAGGGAGGGAATTCCCATGGGATATATTTTATAATCATGGAAAATGTTAATAAAAATTAAAAAAAAAAAACAACACCCTGCCAACCCAAGTTCAATTCCCCTGTACTGACCTAAAGCCAGATACACAAAGTGGAACATGCATCTGGAGTTCAGCTGAAGGGGCAAGAGGTCCTGGAGTGCTCATTCTCTCTCTCTTTGTGTGTGTGTATCTCCTCACAAATAAATAATAAATATTAAAATAAAAAAATAAGTGAGTAATTCTAATATGTTAGCACACGTACAAGTAAGAAAGCTAGACTGTGATAATCTAGAATATCCCCTAAAAGCCTGTGTGTTAAAAGCTTAGATTTCAGGGTAGTTTTTTTGACAAAATTCAACACCTAGAATTCACAAAACTCTCAGAGACCTAGAAATACAAAGAAACCCTCTCAATATGATGGTGATCAAGTATAAAAACTCTATAGATAGCATCATACTTAGTGGCAAAACACAGAAGGGTTCCTCCTAAAGTCAGGAACAAGGCAATGATATGTCTGTGCCCTCCAACCATCCTTATTCAGTATAGAACTGAAGTTCCTAGCCAGTATTATAAAGCCAGAAAAGAAAAAGAATATTTGTTTGAAAGAAAGAAAGAGGGCTGGAGAGATGGCTTAGTGTTTAAGCGCTTGCCTGTGAAGCCTAAGGACCCCGGTTCGAGGCTTGGTTCCCCGGGTCCCACGTTAGCCAGATGCACAAGGGGGCGCACGCGTCTGGAGTTCGTTTGCAGAGGCTGGAGGCCCTGGCGTGCCTATTCTCTCTCTCTTTCTCTCTCTGCCTCTTTCTCTATCTGTTGCGCTCAAATAAATAAATAAAAATGAACAAAAAGAAAGAGCCACCTCCATTTGTAGAGGACACAATGCTATTCCCAGAACACCCTCAACAGCTATTCTTCACTATGACCAGACACCCCAGAGAGCAGCTGAGCAGAAGAAGGGTACCTTTGGATTCACGGTTTCAGGACATCACAGTATGGGGAGGACATGACAGACAACAATTCACCCCATCAGGGTCGGAAAGGAGAGAAGACATGAGAGACGAGAGGTACTGACTAGCTTTTGTTCCGTTTCCCTTTCGGTTCCATCTGGGCTCTCTGACTAGGTGACGATGTCACCCACATTCAGGGTGGGTCTTCTTCGCTTAGTGACTACCTCCTGGGAATGCGTTCGGAGATATACCCAGAGGTGTGCTTGACTAATCTTCTAGACGCTTTCCTGTAAAAGCCAGTTGATAATCAAAGGTAACCTTCACACCAAGTCATCTATTAGAAAAAAAGAAACAAAACAAACAAGTCACCTCCTAGAATTCATAAGTGAGTTATGTTGCAGTATATAGGGTCAACATACAAACCAATTATATTTCTACATATTTGCAGGAACCACATAGAAACCAGAATTTAAAAGCACAATATTATTTCAAACCCTCAAAAAAAAATAGAGAGAGAAAATTATAGCTGGACGTGGTGGTGCACGCCTTTAATCCCAGCACTTGAAAGGCCGAGGTAAGGGGATTGCTATGAGCTTGAGGCCAGCCTGAGACTACATAGTGAATTCCAGGTCAGCCTGGGCTAGAGTGAGACCCTATCCCCCCACACCCCCAAAAAAGGGGAGAGAGAGAAATACAGCTAGTTGTGGTGGTACATGCTATTGGAAACTGCTGTGGAGGTAGAGGTAGGAGACCTCAATGCTGTTCTCTGACCTGCAAAGCTGCCGTATCATGAACATGCATGTAGTCATATGAATATGCACATACAAATAAATAAATAATCAGTTTAAAAGAGAAAGACATGTAAATCTAAAAAACCATGCAGCACTATTTTGATATAACATTAGCTTGTATGCTGAAAGCTATAAAGTACTAGTGAAAAAAATCAAAGTAGATCTAAATAAATGGGGAGCTACAACACAGAGTAAAAGACTCAGTATCGCAAATATGTCAAGTCTCCTCAAACTGATACCCAGGTTTAGTGTAATTTCTACCAGAATTCCCCAAACATGTTTTGGAAGGTAGGTAAAATTATTCCAACATCTATGCAGAACTGAACAGACAGATCAAAATCTTGGTGAAAATTTGGACAAGACATATATTTATTTGACAAAAGACAAATCCAAAATATTTATAGACTCTGTTTAAGTGGTACATTAAAAATAGTATTTATTTATTAAATAGATTTTTATTTGAGAGAGAGAGAGAGAGAAAGAAGCAGATAGAGAGAGAGGATGGGTGGCCAGGGTCTCTAGCCACTACAAACAAACTCCAAAGGCATGCACCACCTAGTGTAGCTGGCTTACATGGGTCCTGGGGAATTGAGCCTGGATCCTCAGGCTTCACAGGCAAATGCCTTAACTGCTAAGCCATCTCTCCAGCACATTAATTTTTTTTTAATTAATTATTTATTTATTTGAGAGTGACAGACACAGAGAGAAAGACAGATAGAGGGAGAGAGAGAGAATGGGCGCGCCAGGGCTTCCAGCCTCTGCAAACGAACTCCAGACATGTGCGCCCCCTTGTGCATCTGGCTAACGTGGGACCTGGGGAACCGAGCCTCGAACCGGGGTCCTTAGGCTTCACAGGCAAGCGCTTAACCGCTAAGCCATCTCTCCAGCCCTAATTTTTTTTATAACATATGTTATAGTCTCATATCCCCTCTTCCTTGGCCCCCATTACCCTGAGGGTCCTCCTCAGTAGGGTTATTGGTGTTCACTGTGGGGTAATAATGGCCTCTGTCAGTTAGAGTATGTGTGTGTGGGGGGGGTTGCTTCAGGATATTCCTACCTACCTGTGACTCTTAAAGTCTTCCTGCCTCTTCTGCAACGAAAACAAGGCCTGAGCTTTACCGAGTGTGTTAGCAGTTTTTAGTGTTGAGGTCTCTGTAGCCTGTGTTAAGGTGTGTTTCAGATGGCCTGGGGGGATGGCTTCATGGTTAAGGCACTTCCCTGCAAAGCCAAAGGACCCAGGTTTGATTCCTGAGGACCCATGTAAGGCAGATGCACAAGGTGGCACATGTGTCTGGAGTTCATTTGCAGTGGCTGCAGGACTTGGCATGCCCATTCCCTTTCTCTCTTACTCTCTCTGCTGCTTTCTCTCTGTTGAATAAATAAATGAAAATAAAAAAGAGGAACAAAAAAGATGTGTTGTGGTTCACCACAGTGTTTGTTGCTGTTTCCTTGGAGCTGGTTGTCAGGCTAGCACTGGGAGCAATCCTTGTATCAGTGTGATCTCTTCAGTTTCTTCTGGACCCCAGTAAATGTGGTAGAGGTGGCATATGCCCAGAAACAAGCTCTCATTGTTCTCTGGACAAGGTGAGTGGATATCCTCATCAAGGGTCTCAAACTTTTACGCATATCCCCCCTTAATCAAACTGCTCTCACCCTTTTTTTTTTTTTTTTTTTTTGAGAGCGACAGACACAGAGAGAAAGACAGATAGAGGGAGAGAGAGAGAATGGGCGCGCCAAGGCTTCCAGCCTCTGCAAACGAACTCCAGACGCGTGCGCCCCCTTGTGCATCTGGCTAACGTGGGACCTGGGAACCGAGCCTCGAACTGGGGTCCTTAGGCTTCACAGGCAAGCGCTTAACCGCTAAGCCATCTCTCCAGCCCTGCTCTCACCCTTGATTGGAGAGTCTATCTGACAAATGGCACAGAACACTGGGGAGATCCAAGATCCATCGATACAAGAAGAGACAGCCAACTGCCCACTATGAGAAGAACTCTCAAATTCAAAACTCAGAAAACAAGCCACACAATTTCATATAGGCAAAAGATCAGGACAGACATCTCACCAAAGAATCTAGACAGACAGCAAGTAAGTATGTGAAGATATTACTCAAAACTTTTATCAGGGCTGGAGAGATGGCTTAGCGGTTAAGCACTTGCCTGTGAAGCCTAAGGACCCCAGTTCGAGGCTCGGTTCCCCAGGACCCACGTTAGCCAGATGCACAAGGGGGCGCACGCGTCTGGAGTTCATTTGCAGTGGCTGGAGGCCCTACCACACCCATTCTCTCTTTCTTTCTCTCTCTTCCTATCTGCCTCTTTCTCTGCCTCTCTCTCTGTCACTCACAAATAAATAAAAATGAACAAAAATTAAAAAAACCTTTATCATTAGGTAGATGAAATTTGAGATAATGAGATACAATTACATTATCAGAATAGCTAAAATTTAAAACTGAAACATGTTGAATATCAAATGTTGATAAAAGACGTAGAGCAATGGGGGTAGTCTTTTTATTTTGAAGTAGGGTCTCACTATAGCCCAGGTTGACCACCTGGAATTCACTCTGTAGTCCCGGGCTGGCCTTGAACTCATAGCGTTTCTCCTACCTCAGCCTCCTAAGTGCTGGGATTAAAGGCATGCGCTACCACACGGGGCAAATACATAGCCCAGGCTGGCTTCAAACTCCTGATCCTCCTGCCTCAGCCTCTTCAGCAATTTCCTACCAGTGTGTGCAACCACAACCAGCAAAACATTTTTATTTATTTATTTATTTATTTATTTATTTATTTATTTATTTATTTATTTATTTATTTATTTATTTATTTGAGAGCGACAGACACAGAGAGAAAGACAGATAGAGGGAGAGAGAGAGAATGGGCGCGCCAGGGCCTCCAGCCTCTGCAAACGAACTCCAGACGCGTGCGCCCCCTTGCGCATCTGGCTAACGTGGGAATGTTGGGACCCCTCCTCATGGAGGAATTCGAGCGAGACCCCAAAGACTGACACAGACGCTTCTCGATGCAAAGCAGCAAGAGGTGTTTATTGTAGTGCCGGTGCACCGGGCTCAACACAGAGTCCTCACCCACGAGGGGTGAAGAGCCCCGAAAAGCAATTTCACAGGGTTTATACAGGGAAAAACCACAGAACTGGGAAGGGGGTCTTACTTAAGGGATTTTCCACATAGAGTGAATTCTGACTGGTGGGAAAAACCATAGAGCTAGGGAGGGGGTTTTGCAGGGGGTCCGGCCCAAGGGACTTTTCTGATTGGTGGAATCCACCTGGTGTTGCTTGGCCAGGCCAGAAGCGACCACAGGCAGGGTGGTGGCTTCCTGGATTCCAGGAAACAGAGACAGGGCTCAGGAACTAAGCAATGGGGCAAGGTCTAAGAATAGCAACCAGAGACTATCACCTTAAAGTGGTTGTTCTTTAGTCAATTTGGGACAACAAGCAAGCACCTTACAAAAGCTAAGAGGGCAGGTTAGCATGGCAATGAAGCTTTTAATTCCTTGACCTTACAGGACCTGGGGAACCGAACCTCGAACCGGGGTCCTTAGGCTTCACAGGCAAGCGCTTAACCGCTAAGCCATCTCTCCAGCCCCAGCAAAACATTTTTGAGGTAGAGTCTCACTCTAGCCCAGGCTGACCTAGAACTCAGGTCTCAGGCTGAACGTAGTAGTTTCAGGTTGGCCTTGAACTCACAGCAGTCCTCCTCCTTACCTTTGCCTTCCTAATGCTGGGATTAAAGGTGTGCACCCCTATACCGGGTAGGAACTCTTATTTATTGCTTGTGGGAATGCAAAATGCAGTAGCCACTTTGGAAGACAGTGTGGCAGTTTCTTTCAAAGAAAAGTACAGTATTTTATTACAAGCCCAAGACTGGACTCCCAAATGAGATGAATACTTACATTCACACAAAAAAAAATCCATCCATGAGTGTTGGTAGCAACTTTATTCATGATTTTCAGAAACTGGGAGCCACCAAGATGCCCTTGTACATGTGCATTATTCATTGATCAAGGAAGAAAGCTGTCAGGCCACAAAAAGACATGGAAAACACCATGATGACATATCCACTAGAATGAATGTAATGCATGGGATATGTAAACAAGGCAGAGAGTAACAAATGTTGGCCAGGACAATAGGAATCACACATTACTAGAAAGAATGTGTAATGGTACTGATACTTTGGGAAATAGTTTTGACAGCTTTTAAGAACATGAATCATGGGCTGGAGACATGGCTTAGCGGTTAAGCGCTTGCCTGTGAAGCCTAAGGACCCCGGTTCAAGGCTCGGTTTCCCACGACCCACGTTAGCCAGATGCACAAGGGGGCGCATGCGTCTGGAGTTCGTTTGCAGTGGCTGGAAGCCCTGGCACGCCCGTTCTCAATTTCTCTCTCTCTGTCTCTTTCTCTCTCTGTCACTCTCAAATAAATAAATAAAAAATGAACAAAAAATTTTTAAAAAAGAAAGTGAATCATAAAACTTACATACCATCTTTTAATTTGATCTTAGTATTCTGCCAAAAGTAACTAAGATGCCTCTAGGGGCTGGCTGGCTGGCTTGGCCATTAAAGGAACTTGCTTGCAAAGCCTGATGGTCTGGGTTCAATTCCCCAGAATCTATATAGAGCCAGGTGCACAAGTGGCACATGTATCTGGAGTTCACTTTTAGCATCAACAGGAAGCCCTGGTGTGCCCAAACTCACCCTCTGTTTGAATTTCTTTCTCTCTCTCTCTTTCTCTTTCTCAAATAAATAAGTAAATTTTTTTGTTTATTTTTATTTATTTGAGAGCGACAGAGAGAAAGAGGCAGAGAGAGAGAGAGAGAGAGAGAGAGAGAGAGAGAATGAATGGGGGCGCCAGGGCTTCCAGCCACTGCAAACGAACTCCACATGTCTGCACCCCCTTGTGCATCTGGCTAACGTGGGTCCTGGGGAATTAAGCCTTGAACCGGGATCCTTAGGCTTCACAGGCAAGCGCTTAACCGCTAAGCCATCTCTCCAGCCCAAGTAAAATATTTTTAAAAGAACGCCTCTAGGGCTGGAAAGATGGCCCGGTGGTTAAAGCACTTACCTTCAAGGCTTAAAGACTTGGGTTCGATTCCCCAGTACCCATGCAAAGCCAGATGCACAAAGTGGCACATGTGGTGGATGGAGAGACAAAATGTCATGTATCACTACTGTGGACTAGCAGTGAGGAGTCAAAGAAACCAGTTCCTGAGACATAAATACATCTGAGAACATCCTGAAAACTGAAAGAATCCATAGGCCACTGAACACATCCTGTTTGGTGCATTCATTTAAAACATGCAGAAGCTGGGAGACGGCCCTGAGGCCAAAGGCACTTGCTTGCAAAGCCTAAAAGCCTTGGTTGGCCCTGGTTTGATTCTCTAGCATCCACGTAAAAGCCAGATGCACAAAGTGACACGTGCGTCTGCGATCAAATTGGCAAGGGGCCCTGGTCCATTCGTTCTCTCCCCCTCCTCCCCTTGCTCAAGTAAATAAAAATGAATTTAAAAAAGCAAATAATATGTGGAGAAAATAGAAAATTTATAGGGAAAGTCAGTAGATTATTGGTTGCCTAGACCTGGGGATGAGAATGAGGGTTGCCGGTCATGGTCATGGGGGAGCTTTCTGTGGGCACAAAACCACCTTAAAACTGACGCTGGAGAGATGGCTCAGCAGTGAAGGCATTTGCCTGCATAGCCTAATGATGCGGGTTTAATTCTCCAATACCTACATAAAGCCAGATCCACAAGGTGGTGCATACATCTACAGCTTGTTTTCAGGAGCTGGAGGCCCTGGTATGCCCAGTCTTTCTCTCTCTGTCTCCCTTCTTTCTATCTCTCTCTGCTTGTAAATAAATCAACTTAAAAAAAAAAAAAAAAGACTTCTTGGGCTGGAGAGATGGCTTTGTGGTTAAGGTGCTTGCCTGTGAAACCTAGGGACCTAGGTTCAATTCCCCAGGACCCACGTAAGCTAGATGTGCAAGGTGGCACACGCATCTGGAGCTCGTTTGCAGCAGCTGAAGGCTCTGGTGCACCCATTCTCAATCTGCTTCTCTCTCTCAAATAAATAAATAAATAAAATATTTTCAAAACTAATTTGTGATCATGGATATACCACTCAGTAACGTTGTTAAAACTGTAGTATATGGCACACGCCTTTAATCCCAGCACTCAGGAGGCAGAGGTAGGAGGATCGCCATGAGTTCGAGGCCACCCTCAGACTATACATAGTGAATTCCAGAAAATCAAAAAAAGAAAAAAAAAAACCTGTAGTATACACTTATCATTGGTAAATATTATATGCAAATTATACTTCAGTGACACTATTTTTGAAGTTAATTACTTAATTAAAAATCTCAAGTAAAAAATCCACAGCAAATCAAATTTGGAAAAGATCATACCATGTAGAAATGATTAGTGACGGAAACGGTCATCTTTAGCGTGATGAAGGAGATTGAAAACTACTGTGTAAGGATTAACAATAAATATACTCAGTACATTTTTGAAAACCTACGTAAAATGGATGGTCTCATTCTTCAAGAAGGAAGTGGAGACAGATGGGAGGCATGCAGACTTAAGACTCTTCCACTCCAGGGGTAAGATGGTGGAAATGAAGCTGTGTCCTTGCAATGTCATGAGGGAGAAGTGAGTGACAAAAGACAAGTCTGTGTTCTGTAGAGAGGAACACGGCAGAGGTGCCTGGACAGCTTAACTGCGCGGAGAAAAAGGAACGCCACGCAGCCAAGACGAGGAAGGAGAGCTGGAGAGAAGGCTTTGTGGTTAAGTGTGCTTCCCTTGGAAGCAGAGGGGCCTGAAGGGGTCTGAGACCCCCTGAGTTTGATTCCTCCCCGCCCCCTGGCACCCATGTAAACAGCTCGGTGTGGCCATGCATTCCTGTAACCCCAGTCCTGTGGGGAGCAGAGGTGGGATTATCACAGGGACTCCAAAAAGCAACAAGTGATAAAAGACTCCCTGTCGGGCTACAGAGACGGCTCAGCAGTTAAAGGTACTTTCTTTTGTAATCAAATGACGCTGGTTGTGATGGCTCATGCCTTTATTTTTATTTATTTATTTATTTGACAGGGAAAGAGGGAGAGGGAGAATGGGTGCACCAGGACCTCCAGCCACCGCAAACGAACTCTAGACGCATGCACCCCTTTGTGCATCTGGCTAACGTGGGTCCTGGGGAATCGAACCTGGGTCCCTTGGCTTTGCAGGCAAATGCCTTAACTGCTAAGCCATCCCTCCAGCCCAAAGCTATTTTATTGTAAAGCCTGTCTGCCTGGGTTGAATTCCCTAGTATCCACATAAATCCAGATGCACAAAATGGTACTTGTGTCTAGAGTTCATTTGCAGGGGCTAGAGGCCCTGATATGCCTATTTCTCTCTCTCCTTGCAAATGATTTTTCAATTTTTTGTTTATTTTTATTTATTTATTTAAGAGTGACAGACAGAGAGAGAATGGGTGCACCAGGGCCTCTAGCCCCTGCAAATGAACTCCAGATGCATGCACCACCTTGTGCATCTGGCTTACATGGGTCCTGGGGAATCAAGCCTCAAACCAGGGTCCTTAGGCTTCAGAGGCAAATGCTTGACCGCTAAGCCATCTCTCCAGCCCCTGCTTGCAAATCATTTTTTTAAAAAGAGACTCCCTCTCAAGGATAAACAGGCAGGTGCCCAATGGAGGGGACACCTGGCCTTCTCCTCTGGCCTCCTGTGGCGCACACCCAGAGTGCTGTCTTAACTCCACATTACAAACACCCACAAAGAAAACAAGGAGCTGGCCCTGATGGTGCACTCCTTCCACCTCAGCAGGGAAGGGTAGGAGGATCACTGTGAGTTCGAGGCCGGCCTGAGATTACATAGTGAATTCCGGTTCAGCCTGAACTGCCTGACCGAAGAGGAAAACAGAAGCGTTGTCCACAAGGCAAGCCAGGCAGTCCTTGTGAGCAGAGGCTGGAAACCCTCGCCTCAGAACAAACCCACAGTCCCCACAGGCCTTAAATCCAGTTGGGGGATTTGGTGTGACAGTGATGCTTTCTATACGACAGGTCAGCATTGAGGAAGAAATTAATCTGGTCACCTCCTGTGTTGTAGTCTGGGTCGCATTGCTGGTAGAAATCACCCAACCAAGAGCAGCTTCTGGAAAAAAGAGGCTTATTTTGGCTTACAGGTTCGAGGGGAAGCTCCACGATGGCAGGAAAAAACGATGGCATGAGCAGAGGGTGGACATCACCCCCTGGCCAACATCAGGTGGACCATAGCAAGAGGAGAGTGTGCCAAACACTAGCATGGGGAAACTGGCTTTAACACCCATAAGCCCGCCCCCAACAATACACTCCCTCTAGGAGGCGTTAATTCCCAAATACCCATCAGCTGGGGATGTAGCATTCAGAACACCTAAGTTTATGGGGGCCACCTGAATCAAACCACCACATCCTGTATGTTGGAAGGCTAGCGCCATGTCGAGAGTAGACATAATGCTTGAGACTGAGGTACTTACTTGGGATCTGAAAAGGAGGAACATCACAAAGTCAGGCCTCACAGTCTCTGGGTGGATGATGGCTGTGTGAGGCCATCAGGGACAGGGTAAGGGATGGGTTTGGACAACATGAGGGGTCAGGTGCTAGGAGGCTCGGGCTATGAAGGGCACAGGGGTGGTGGCCCCACTCATTACTGCACCCATGAGGACACTGCGTCTGTGTCAGTGGGCTGCTGCTCAGGCCCAGCAGAGCACTCCACACCCAT
Source organism: Jaculus jaculus (assembly GCF_020740685.1). Lineage (NCBI taxonomy): Eukaryota > Metazoa > Chordata > Mammalia > Rodentia > Dipodidae > Jaculus > Jaculus jaculus. The sequence continues at coordinate 91,800,016 of NC_059111.1, read as the reverse complement.
GGTGTCTTCCCTTCCCACGGGATGTGTCTACTGCTGGGTGAATATGATGGCACCAAGTGCTCTCTGCTTGCCTCCCAGCACACTCGGGAGACACTGTTGGCTGCACATTAGCCGTCCTAGGGCTCTATAAACAGAGGACTCTCTGGAGCAAGGGAGACCTAACCATCCCCCGGACGCCGATGCTGAGTGCTGTCAGCAGAGGGTCCTGACACACAGGAGGGAAGCTCCTAGATGGACCGCAGGCCTGTGGACAGCTGACCCTTGCTGGTTTATGTTCAGCAGAATCTGAGTAGAAGGGAAGACAAGAGACTCCAGCTTGAAGTGACCACCCTCCCAGCCCCCCTACAGGCTCCGATGTCAGTAGTCATTGGAAAGTAGTCACCCCAAGACTTTATCATTATCTCAATTTTCTTTTTCTCTCTTCCTTTTTTCTCTGCCCTTTGTGTTGTTTTAGTATTTTATTTATGTATTTGAGAGAAAGAGAGAGAGAGAGAGAGGAAGAGGCAGGTACAGAGAGAGAATAGGTGCCAGGGCCTCCAGCCATTGCAAACAACTCCAGAAGCATACACCACCACGTGCATCTGGCTTATGTGGGTACTGGGGAATTAAACCTGGATACTTAGGCTTTGCATGCAAGTGCTTTAACCACTAAGCCTTCTCTCCAGTCCCATATTTCCTTAACTATACTTTTCTGTTGTTTTGTGTTTTCAAGGTAGGGTCTCACTCTAGCCCAGGCTGAGCTGGAATTCACTATGTAGTCTCAGGGTGGCTTTGAACTCACAGTGATCCTCCTACCTCTGCTTCCCATGTGCTGGGATTAAAGGCGTGTGCTACCATGCCTGGCTAAAACCATACTTTAATATTATTTTTATTTTATTCTAAAAAGCCTCTTTTTTTACTTTATAGTCCATATATTTATCTAACTTTACTCATGCATTTTTCCTTAATGTACAACCAGATTGAAAAATAAAATGTGATTTTCTTTTTCTCTTTCTAACATTTCTCTTTTCTTCTTTTTCCTTTTCTTTACTTGACCATGCTTCTAATTTGTTTCCTTCTCCCTATACCACTCCTTTATTCATTCATTTGTTATTTTTACTCTTACCATAATTATTAAGTTCATGGATCATTCTAAATTATTTTCTTTCTTAAGTCATTGGTGATAGAGTTACTGGTTTTAATCAAATTTAGGTATATTTTCATATTATGTTCAGATTGTTACAATTACAGTAGTTTGTTTTCTTCTAAGTGATACTCAGATTGAGCCCTGACAAGAAGATGCTCACTGAAAAGACCCACAAATGAGCTGGAGAGATGGCTTAGGGGTTAAGGCCTTTGTCTGCGAAGCCTAAGGACCCATGTTTGACTCTCCAGATCCCACATAAGCCAGACACACAAAGGTGAGGCAAGTGCAAGTTGGCACGTGCCCACTAGGTGGCACAAGTGTCTGGAGCTCGATTTCAGTGGCTAAGGCCCTGGTGCACCAATTCTCTCTGTCTCTTTCTCCCCCTCAAATAAAATAAAATAAAAAGATTATTATATACAGCAAAGCAGTATTTAACTTTTTTTGGTGAAGGGTTCTTGCTTGAAAGTCTGGTGGCTCAGGTTCCAGGCCCCAGTGAAGGAGAGCCAGAGGAAAGCTAGCTTCCTTCAGGAAGGTGGTTAGAGAGAGAGAAGCCCAATGAGGGGAGAAGGAGATGGCCTGCCTGTCCATCCTGGCAAAACTGACACTTCGGCCTGGTCCTGTCTCTCCAAGATGGCTGCCAGTGACAGCCCAGCAGGAACTTCCTGCTTCTCCTCCAGCTCAGCCTCCCCGTGTCAGCCCCAATCCACGAACCAATCAGATCCGGACTCCTTGAGTCTGAACCAACCAGGCCTCTGCTTACATAACTGATCCTGATGAGGAGGCTCACTCTGATTGGATGTCTGATCCATTTAAGACAGTTACTCACATGGCCCAGCCTCGTCTTTCCCAGTGCTTTCTTCACCCATGTTCAACTCCCCAGATCCCACCTAAGCCAGGCACACAAGGTGACACAAACCCTCAAGGTCATACATGTGCACAAGGTGGGGTAAGCATCTGGAGTTTGATTACAATGGCTGAAGCCCTGGTACACACATTCTCTCTCATAAAAAAAAAAGAAAACAAGCCAAACTCAAAATCAGTAAATGAAAAACAAACTAAAATCAGGGAAGAAATTAATAAAATTGAAATTTAAAAAATTGATACCATGCCGGGCGTGGTGGCGCACGCCTTTAATCCCAGCACTTGGAAGGCAGAGGTAGGAGGATCGCTGAGAGTTCGAGGCCACCCTGAGACTCCATAGTGAATTCCAGGTCAGCCTGGGCTAGAGGGAGACCCTACCTCAAAAAAATTCAAAAAAAAAATTGATACCAAGAATCAATGAAACTTAGAGTTCATTCTTTGAAAAGATAAAGAAGATCAACAGAGTAACCAAAAGAAAGAGAAACCCTGATGCTGCGGCTGAGCTTCTGTGATTACTAAGCCAGCCTGGGCTGTAAGTAATTTCAAGTCTAGTCAGGGATGCATAGCAAGACCATCTTTAATTTAAAAACATGAAAATGAGTCAGGCATGGTGGCGCACACCCTTAATCCCAGCACTCAGGAGGCAGAGGTGGTGAATTCGAGGCCACCCTGAAAATACAGAGTGAATTCCAGGTCAGCTTGGATTGGAGTGAGACCCTACCTCAAAAAACCAAAGAAAAAAAAAAAAGAAAGAAAAAAAGAAAAAAAAATGAAAAGAAAGAAGAAAGTCCCAGCCTACACAATCTAAATTTATGAAATTTGAATTGAAAAGGGGGAACATTACAACATATACCAAAGACATTCACAGAAGCATTAGGAAATACTCTGAAAATTTTGAAAACCTGGATTAGAAAACAACTGGAAATTCTGAGAATGAGCAAAGTCCGAAACATATATGACTTACCAAAATTAAATAAAGAGGTTAAAAATGACTTAGGAAGACTCATTGTGAATCAGTTTACGTTGCTTTTAGCCTTACTTTTCAAGTAATGCTCCCCCCCCCACTGGACCTTCTTCTGGAAAGTTCCATAGTCCTTTCTGAGTCTTAGTTCTGCAGTCAGAACACTACATCTATGTCTGTTTTGAACTTATGACCCAGATAGAGGCAGTTGGGAATCGAACCCTGGTCAGTAGGTTGTGCAGGCAAATGCCTTAACTACTGAGCCATCTCTCCAGTTCTTGGCTCACTTGAAAAAAAAATTTTTTTAAGAAAGAGAGAGAATGAGGGTACCAGAGCCTTAGCCACTGTGAAGGAACTCCAAATGCTCGCAACCCCATGTGTGCAGGTGTGACATTGCACACTTGCATCACTGTGCATCTGGCTACATGGGACCTGGAGATTCAAACATGAGTTCTTAGGCTTCGCAGGCCCATGCCTGAACTGCTAAGCCATATCTCCAGCCCACTGGCTCACTTTTTGCTGCTATGGCAGAGATGATGTCCAGCCTCTGTTGGTGCCATGGTTTCCCCTGCCATCCTCAACTTCCCCTGGTGACTGTAAGCCAAAATAAATCAGCTACTTTTGGTTGGGTGTTTATCCCAGCAATGAGAAGGCGACTACAACAGATTCCAAACAGCCAAAGCAGTCCTGAGTGAAAATAGCAATACTGGGCTGGAGAGATGGCTTAGTGGTTAAGTGCTTGCCTGTGAAGCCTAAGGATTCCGGTGGATTCCCCAGGACCCACCTTAGCCAGATGCACAAGGGGGCGCATGCGTCTGGAGTTTGTTTGCAGTGGCTGGAGGCCCTTGCGTGCCCATTCTCTCTCTCTCTCTCTCTCTCTCTCTCTCTCTCTCTCTCTCTGCCTCTTTCTCTCAAATAAATAAATAAAAATAAACAAAAAATTTAAAAAAAAGAAAATAGGGCTGGAGAGATGGCTTAGCGGTTAAGCGCTTGCCTGTGAAGCCTAAGGACCCCAGTTCGAGGCTCGGTTCCCCAGGTCCCACGTTAGCCAGATGCACAAGGGGGCGCACGCGTCTGGAGTTCGTTTGCAGAGGCTGGAAGCCCTGGCGCGCCCATTCTCTCTCTCTCCCTCTATCTGTCTTTCTCTCTGTGTCTGTTGCTCTCAAATAAATAAATAAAAAATTAAAAAAAAAAAAAGAAAATAGAAATACTGAAGATGTGACAGTACCTGATTTCAAACTATAGTACAGAACCATTGTAACAAAAACAGTATGAGATGGACACAAGGTCAATGGAACAGATGACCCCAAAATACATGCATAAAATGATAGCTACATTAAAAACATTTTTTGACCAAGATACTTGTGCTGGTTAAGTCTTGTGTCAACTTGATATGTTTAGGAATCCACAGACATTTCTCATAAGTGGGTCTCTGAGGTTGCTTCCAGGGTCAATTAGCTAAAGGAGGAATCCTTCCCCCAGGGTGAGCCCTTCCCCCAGAGTGGGTGGCCCCTGGGAGGAGGCCTTTATTTAAAGAAGCTCTGGAAAGAACAGTATCCTCCCAACCCACCTGGCTGCTGGTGCTGCTTTCCAGTGTGGACTGAAGACCAGTGTGGACTGATTTGGTTTTCAAGGTAGGATCTCGTTCTAGCTGACCTGGAATTTACTCGGTCGGTAATCTCAGGGTGGCCTTGAACTCATGGCAACCTTCCTATCTCTGCTTCCCAAGTGCTGGGATTAAAGGCATGACCCATCACACCTGGGAAATTCCCTTTTAATACAATTCATTCTAATGGTTTTTTTCCTCTAGAGAGCCCTGACTAATACAATACTAAAAGAAATTGATGGGGGGAAGCTTTAACAAACAGTGCTGGAGCTGGGTGTGGTGGCTCACACCTTTAATCCCAGCACTCAAGGCAGTTAGGAGAATCACCATGAGTTTGAGACTATCTTGATACTAGTAGTGACTTCAGACCCATCTGGACTAGAGCAAGACCCTACCTTGAAAAAGACCAAACAGGGCTGGAGAGATGGCTTAGCGGTTAAGCGCCTGCCTGTGAAGCCTAAGGACCACGGATCAAGGCTCGAATCCCCAGGACCCATGTTAGCCAGATGCACAAGGGGGCGCACGCGCCTGGAGTTCATTTTCAGTGGCTGGAGGCCCTAGTGCGCCCATTCTCTCTCTCTCTGTTGCTCTCAAATAAGTAAATTAAAAAAAGTCCTATTAAAAAAAAAAAGACCAAACAAATAGGAGAAAACCATTCAATCGCTAAATATGCAACTGAATTGAACAGAGTGTTCTTCAAAGATGAAGTACAAAGGGACAATAAATACATGAAAAATGTTCAAATTGCTGATCCACCAGGGAAATGTAAAATGAAACTGCATTGAAATTTCATCTCAACCAGTCAAAATGGCTGTCATCAAGAAAACAGCACATGGCTTAGCGATTAAGGTGTTTGCCTACAAAGCCAAAGGACCCAGGTTCAATTCCCCGGGACCCACATTAGCCAGATGTGCAAGGGGGCGCATGCCTCTGGAGTTTATTTGCAGTGGCTGGAGGCCCTGGCATGCCCATTCTCTCTCTCTGTCTCTGTCAAATAAATAAATAAATAAATAAAAATTAAAAATATATATTAAAAAAAAAGATGGGCTGGAGAGATGGCTTAGTGGTTAGGCGCTTGCCTGTGAAACGTAAGGATCCTGGTTCAAGGCTTGATTCCCCAGGTCCTACGTTAGCCAGATGCACAAGGGGGCGCACGCATCCGGAGTTTGTTTGCAGTGCCTAGAGGCCCTGGCATGCCCATTCTCTCTCTCTCTGCCTCTTTCTCTGTCTGTTGCTCTCGAATAAATAAATAAAAATAAATGAAAAAAATTAAAAATATATGTATATAAAGAAAACAGCACAAAGTGTGGCAATAATGTGTATGTGGGGGAGGAATCCTTATACATTGCTTATAGGGTTATAAATCAGTGCAGACACTATGGATATCACTTTGAAAGTTCCTCAAAAGACAATTACACATATAACTACCCTATGATTCAGCTATACCACTCCAGTATGTGCCCGAAGGAATCTAAGTATATCAGAGTTTCCTGCACGTCCAAGCTTATTGTGGTATCATTCATAGCGGTCAAGATGTGAGATCAGCCGAGGTTTCTCGCAACAGATAAAGAAAACACAGTACATATAAATGGAGTTTTACTCCACCAAGAAGAGTGAAATTAGGAAAAGGGATGGGACTGGAGATCACTGTGTTAAGCAACATAAGTCAAATTCAGACAAATATTTCATTTTCTCTAATCTTCAAAATCTAGACTAACTGTAAGAGGACCGTTTGAGGGAGAGAACTAACAGATGGATGGGAAATGAGAGGGCACCAGAAGGTGAAACTGAACAGAATACACGGAATACGCGTACACGTTTGTTATGGGAGTTTTGGGCCTGTGGTAGTCAGCTTCAGTTGCTGGGATGAACGTCCAGACCAGACACAGTTATGGGCGGAAGAGAATTCATGTGAAGATTTCAGATCAAGGAGACATTCCACAATGGCAGATGAAGCTGGCCCCCTTTCACAGGTTCAGGCAGAGAGAAATACCAGCAACACAAGCTGGCACACTACAAGAACTCAGGCAGAGCTCAGACACACTGCATTTCTTTTTTTTTTTTTTTAATATTTATTTATTTATTTGAGAGCGACAGACACAGAGAGAAAGACAGATAGAGGGAGAGGGAGAGAATGGGTGCGCCAGGGCTTCCAGCCTCTGCAAACGAACTCCAGACGCGTGCGCCCCCTTGTGCATCTGGCTAACGTGGGACCTGGGGAACCGAGCCTCGAACCGGGGTCCTTAGGCTTCACAGGCAAGCACTTAACCGCTAAGCCATCTCTCCAGCCCCACACTGCATTTCTTTAGCTGGAAATTCCAGATCCATCCCCCATCATAAACACCTTAGGTCTGGACCCCAGGATCCGCCTACTGATACCTCCTCCAACCAGGCAGCTGGATTTCCAAGAACCTTTAATTAAACTCCTGCATCTTCTGGCGGGCATCCATTCAAGCTACCACAGGGCCTCCTTGCCAATGACAATGCACCAATGAATTTAGGGTACCCTGGATTCTTGTCTTCATGAATTTAAAGAATTAAATCTACAAACCAGAGGGTAAGGCTGAAATAGACTTTATTAGATTAAGAGAAGAAAAGAGGGGAAAAAAAAAGCACAGAGAGCTCCCATATGTGGAAGGCAAGAGGGGGGTAGAGAGCCCATGCGGGAGTAGGACCCCCCACATTTCAGCCCAGCAGGGAGGAGATGGTGGGTGGGGTATTTACCGGGGCAGAGACCTGAAGGTTCAGGAGAGGTGACCAGCCAAAAAGAGGTGTTTCCCACTTGATAAGAATCTATTTATAATCTTTTTGTGGTGGGCGTTAGGTAGGCTCAGGCTCAGGTCAGTCTGAGAGAGAGCTGATTGGTCTGGGCTCAGGGAGGGGTAGACAAGCCTGGGTGGGAGAGAGGGAGAGAAAGAGAGAGAGGGAGAGAGCACTGATTGGATGAGTGAGACTGGACCAGACTGAATTCTGGTTCTGATGGACTAAGCAGGCAGCATGACATTTTTCATTTCCTCTTTTGGGCCCCATCCTGATTAATTTCCCCTCATGTTCATAATTAAACCCCTTATTTTAAAAAGTATTTTATGATTATTTCTTTCTTTATTTGACAGAGAAAGAGGGAGAGAGAGACAATGGGTGTGCCAGGGCCTCCAGCCACTGCAAATGAACTCCAGATGTGAGCCCCCTTGTGCATCTGGCTAACGTGGGTCCTGGAGAATCGAACCTGGGTCCTTTGGCTTTGCAGGCAAATGCCTTAACCGCTAAGCAATCCTGCCAGCCTCCCCCCACCCCTTATTTTGTACACTATTTTTTTTTTAACTAAGAAAAAGTAGTTGAGCAAAAAAGCAATGATGATGAAAGAATGAGAAAACTATAAACAGACTTAAAAGTTTAACAGGCCTAGTTAGTTTTATTACGAAGTTTTTACAGGCATTTAAAAATTATTTGCTTCTTTTGGTCTTTAAAAATTTTCCAGAAGACAAATAATTCTCTTTTTTAAAAAATTTTATTATTATTTTTATTTATTTATTTATTTTTTATTAACAACTTCCACAATTATAAAAAATACCCCATGGTAATACCCTCCCTCCCCCCACTTATCCCTTTGAAACTCCATTCTCCATCATACCCCCTCCCCATCTCAATCAGTCTCTTTTACTTTTGATGTCATAATCTTTTCCTCTTCTTATGGTCTTGTGTAGGTAGTGTCAGGCACTATGAGGTCATGGATATCCAAGCCATTTTGTGTCTGGAGGGAGCACGTTGTAAGGAGTCCTGCCCTTCCTTTGGCTCTTACATTCTTTCTACCACCTCTTCTGCATTAGACCCTGAGCTTTGGAAGGTGTGATAGAGATATTGCAGTACTGAGCACTCCTGTCATTTCTTTCCATCACCATGAAGCCTTCTGAGTCATCCCAAGGTCACTGCCATCTGAAAAGAGAAGATTCTCTACCCAAAGTGAGAGTAGCATTAATATAAGGGTGTGAACATTAACAAGTGCTTACTGGGCAGTTTGATGAGCATAGTACATACATTTAGCCAGACAGCAGCAGACGTTACACCCCTGGGGCTCATGACTACCCCTGTTTTAAGTTTTCAGTATCAGGGATGTATTCCCGCCCATGGAGCAGGCCTCTAGTCCAATTAGAGGGCAGTTGGTTTCCACCATGACAGACGTGCCACTATTGCACCCGTTGGGTCATTTGGCCTGGCTGGCCAAATAGAAGGCTTGCAGTGTCCACTGTTGAGTATCCTCACTGGTGATTTCTCTCTCTCCCACTGAACTGCATGCAGAATGGCAGAGGCAAATAATTCTTTTTTTTAATTTTTTTTTAATTTTTATTTATTTGAGAGTGACAGAGAGAGAGAGAGAGAGAGAGAGAGGCACATAGAGAGAGAGTGAGAATGGGCGCACCAGGGCCTCCAGCCACTGCAAACGAACTCCGGACGCGTGTGCCCCCTTGTGCATCTGGCTAATGTGGGACCTGGGGAACTGAGCCTCGAACCGGGGTCCTTAGGCTTCACAGGCAAGCGCTTAACCGCTAAGCCGTCTCTCCAGCCCAGAAGGCAAATAATTCTTTAAGTTGTTTTAGCTTAATTCTGTTCCCCAATCCAAGTAAAATAAAAAACAAAGGTTTACCCACTTTTGAATATTAGAGATAAAAATCTAAGTAAAACTTGGTGTGGTGGCTGCTGCCTATAATCCCAACATCTGGAGGCTGAGGTAGGAGAACTGCAGTGAGTTCTGGGCCAGCCTGGGGCTCCAGGGTGAGTACCAGGTCGGCCTGGCTTAGAGTGACACTCTGCCTCAAAAGAAAGTAAGTAAATATTAATATAAAAACTATTTTTTGAGGCAAGCCCAACAGACTGGCTTTTTTTGTGTGTGTGTGCAAAGGAGCAAGAGCAAGAGTGTGAGAGAGAGAGAATTGGCACACCAGGGTCTACAGCCACTGCAATGGAACTCCAGGTGAGTGTGTCACTTTGTGTGCATGTGCGATCTTGCACACTTGCGTCATTTTGTGCATCTGGCTTATGTGGGACCTGGAGAGTCAAACACGAGCCCTCAGGCTTCTCAGGCAAGCGCCTTAACCACTAAGCCACCTCTCAAGCCCAAATTCTTTTATTTTATTAAAAATACAGTATGACTAATTACAATTGAACACAAAAATAGAATAGTCATTGGAAGAACATCTATTAATTTAATACATCATATTAAATTATCCTATTAAAATTATGCCTTAAGGGCTGGAGAGACGGATTAGTGGCTAAGGCGCTTGCCTATGAAGCCTAAGGACCCAGGTTCAATTCCCCAGTGCCCACATAAGCCAGATGCACATGGGGGCACAGTGGCTGGAGGTCCTGGTGCCCCATTCTCTCTGTCTCTCTCTCCCTCCTTATTTCTCTCTCTCTCTCAAATAAAAATAAATAAATAAAATATGTCTTGAGTTTTCTACATGTCTGTTGGTACATCAATCTTTGGGTAAAAAAAAATCAGACTTATATGTACGAGACGGCTCCCTTCATGGAAGTGCATGGTCACACAGAAAACCACGAATTAATCAGGAACGTACAACAAGGGTGTGTCATGAGGATTAGTGCTCAGCGGCTCTGGACAATTGTATCGCACACAGGTGGAACATCTGACGGTCACCTGAGCTAGGAACGCTGTCTCAGAGGACTTAAGCTGAGATCCCAAAGATGGAATCAGGAAGAGTGGGGTTACGGGAAGAGATTCCTTCCCCACTACTTGGGAGAAAGAGAAAAGAGAGACAAGGGGAAGGGAGGGGTTGATATTTTAAAGGAGAATGAAAATATTTGGGTGAGGTCCATGAACCGCAGGAGCACCCTGAGGTTTCTGCTCCACCCCCCCCCACCCAGCTGCCGGTCTGTCTCATGTGAGGAGAGAGAGAACAGCTACTGTGACTCTGGGTAGTTTGGGTTTGTATAGAGTTTTTCCTTTTGGGGGGCTTACAGAAGACAAAGGACTGGGGACTGCAGGGAACAGCAGGGCCCAGGCAGAGGAGCTAGACAGTCAGGGGGCCAGAGATCCAAGTGAGGAGGAGCAGGTGTCACCAGGAGAGGAGCCAGGCTGTCTCTAAGACAAGGTGAAAAGCTATGGCCGAGGGCATCATTAAGTCGGGGAGCAGGGATCAGGCAATATCACATCAACATCTGAAGTTGGGTCAACCAGGCTGCTCTATTCTCTTCCTTCATTTCAACACCATCTTGGGACTCGAGCTACCTAACAATTTGCAGGGTTTTGTTTTTTTTTTCTGTTTTTTATTTTTCAAGTTTTTTAAGACATTTATTCGAGAGAGTCAGAGAGAGAGAGAGAGAGAGAGAGAGAGACAGTGACAGAAAGAATGGGCACACCAGAGCCTCCAGCCACTGCAAATGAACTCTAGACAAATGTGCCACCTTGTGCATCTGGTTTACGTGGGTTCTGGGGTATAGAACCAGGATCCTTTGGCTTTTCAGACAAATGCCTTAACCACTAAGCCATCTCTCCAGCCCCAATTTTTTTCTCCCTCTAGTCCAGGCTCACCTGGACTCACTCTGTAGTCCCGGACTGGCCCTGAACTCCCAGTGAGGCATGATTATGGAATTCCAAATGGGTAACCCAGAATTTATAAGCCCCAAGTTTTGGGTTCTGTCCTATCTTTAATAAAGAATTAATAAGGATGGACTCAAGAAGGATGAATTATGAAGTTTACTTAGGGGGAAATGACAAATTGTGCGCTTATCTGAGGGAGATCGATATTTAAGAGAAACCAAGGTCTTTTGAAAGAGAGATTAAAGCAGCAAACGTGAGGAAGGTTGGAGAAAATGAGGTCTCTGAGGAGGAATTAGAGCAAAGCCACAAATATGTGGAAGGTAAGAGAAACCGAGGTTTTTAAAAAGGGATTAGAGTCGAGTTGCAAATGCCGGAAAAATACAATTTAGGAACTGGGCGGGGGGAGGGTAGATTTGGGGTGACTGGACCTCTGAACGTAAAATGGACAGGAAAGTTTTTCTTAGCTCTTGCCTAGTTCCAAAGAACCGTTTTCCCACAGACAGGACTCCTTCTGGGAGGGAGGTCTTTCACTGTGGTGGGTCAAGTTCAGCCTCGGGGAAATAGATTAGCCAGAGCTAATCTCTTCCCTAGACAGCCCTTAGTCCAACCAACCCGCTGGCCCTCTGATTCACCTGGGCCAGAAGACAGCCCACCACCCTAAGGTAAGAAATACCTTTGCAAGGGGAGGGCAGGCTCTCACTGTCTGATCACTTGGGAACTTCCAGCTGTGGATGAGTTTTTCCCTTGGCCCAAGCCCAGCCAGGAGGGCACCCCCATTCCTCACTCTCCACATGGGCTCCTTTATCCCCTCCAGCTCCCCACATGGCAGGAGCTCCTTGAACTTTCTTTCCTCTAATTTTTCTCCACACATGTTTCCCTAGACCCATATCTGGTCACATGGGCTCCTGAGCTCCACGTGGCTCACATGGGCTCCTCAAGTTGTACTTCTCTTCTTCCCACTCTGTCTCCCCTTACCCCCCAGCCTTCCCCTTTCCACACTCCTCTGTAAAATCTGAATAAAATGTGGTATTTAAAAAAAAATCATTCTCTTGAATCTGAAATTGACGATTGTTTGGTTAGTTTGCCGATAGGCACTCAGGGCTTGGGGTTTTAGGAAGCACCCCAGAACCCCAATTTTCCCATTACAGAACTTGTGTAGGGAGATTTAGAAGGAACTGGATGGCATCCTCCGTGCACTTTTCCCCGTGGAAGAAAATTAAGAGAGCAAATAGTGCTGACTTCAGGAAGAATAGCAGAGAGAATATCAAAGCCACGACCAGGAGATTCAGAGGTGAAATAAGTAATAAAGAGAGTTACACTCATGTTTACCCAAGTTTAAAGAAATTACGCAGGTAGCAAGCCAAGAGTTGGTGAGAGCACCATATGGTAAATCTGGAGTATGAGGGAAGTACTATATGGTGGATTTGGAGACCAGAGGAAAATCACACAAGCAATCAAAGTGGGAGATTATTTCAAACTATAAAACAGAGGCAAGCAGAAAAGAAAGAAAGAAAGAAAGATAGACAGATAGACAGACAGAAAATGGACATACCAGGACCTCTTGCCACTGCAAACGAACTCCAGACACATGTGCCACCTTGTGCATCTAGCTTTACATGGGTACTGAGGAACCAAACCCAGGTCCTTAGGCTTTACAGGCAAGTGCCTTAACTGCTGAGCCATCTCTCCAGCCCAGAATAGAACTTTATTTAGTAAAAGTTTTATCCAATCACTAAGGCAAGAGAAAGAAATACAAGGGATACAAATAGGAAAGGAAGAAATGGAAATATCACTATTTGCAGATAATATGATCCTATGCTTAAAAGATAATTTTTGCAAAGATGGCTTAGCAGTTAAGCGCTTGCCTGTGAAGACTAAGGACCCTGGTTCGAGGCTTGATGCTCCAGGACCCACGTTAGCCAGATGCACAAGGGGGTGCATGTGTCTGGAGTTTGTTTGCAGTGGCTGGAAGCCCTGGTGTGCCCATTCTCTCTCTCTCTTCCCCTATCTGCCTCTTTCTCTCTCTGTCACTCTTAAATAAATAAATAAAAATGAACAAAAAAATTTTTTAAATAAATAAACAAAGATAATTTTTGCTGATTGATGCAGATGTAACTAAGGTTCTCAAATAAGGTCATCCTTGATTATCCAGGTGGGCTCTGGGAGCAATACTTCTATAAGCCAAGGAACCTCAAGAATTACTGGCAGCCACCAGAAGCGAGGAAGGGGTCATGAGAAGGATCGTTCCTCCCAGCCTCCAAAGAAACCAGCCTGACTGACACCTTCCTTGAGGATTTCTGGCCTCCAGAACCGTGAGGGACCAGGCTCTCTTTGTGAGTTCTTTTTTTGTTTGTTTGTTTGTTTTCTGAGGTAGGGTCTCACTCTAGTTCAGGCTGACCTGGAATTCACTCTGTAATCTCAAGGTGGCCTCAAACTCACGGTGATCCTCCTACCTCTACCTCCCAAGTGCTGGGATTAAAGGCGTGCGCCACCACGCCCGGCTCTGTTTGTGAGTTGTTCAGTAAATGTCCACTTAGCCCTAGGAAGCTAACACAGATATGCCCTCTAAAGAAGGGAATTTGATAAACATAGCATCCATTTATGTTTGTTTGGTTTTTTTTGAGGTAGGGTCTCACTCTAGCCCAGGCTGACCTGGAATTCACTATGTAGTCTCAGGGTGGCCTCGAACTCACGGTGATCCTCCTACCTCTGCCTCCCTAGTGCTGGGATTAAAGGCATGCACCACCATGCCCAGCTCATAGTATCCATTTTAAATTAAAAAAAAAAAAAAGAAAGGGCTAGAGAGGTGGCTCAGCAGTTGAGAGCAGTTCCTGTGCAAACATGAGGACGTGGGCTGGAGAGATGGCTCAGCGGTTAAGCGCTTGCCTGTGAAGCCTAAGGACCCCAGTTCAAGGCTCGATTCTCCAGAACCCACGTTAGCCAGATGCACAAGGGGGAGCACGCGTCTGGAGTTCGTTTGCAGTGGCTGGAAGCCCTGGCGCGCCCATTGTCTCTCTCTCTCTCTATCAGCCTCATTCTCTCCCTGTCTGTCCCTCTCAAATAAATAAATAAAACAGAAAAAAAATTAAAAAAAAAAAACCAACATGAGGACGTAAGGAAGCCTGAGATGGCTGGAGTTCAAATCCCAGGACCCACAGAAACAGCTGGGTGTGGCCACGTGTGTCTGTGACCCCAGCTCAGAGGGGAGCAGAGACGCGAGAGTCACCAGAGTCCCTGGGGAAAGAAATAATGTGAAGCTCTGGGATCAGTAGGATCTGGCTCAGTAAGCATAGCAGAAGAGTGACGGAGCTGGACACTTGCCCTTCTATTCCAGCCAGTGCAGTCCAGGCCAAGGGACACCACATGGACACATACATGTGCACACACCACACACATATGCACATCAGGTGGTAAATGGTGTGAAAAGGGTCTGTCTCAAAGGGAAAAAATAGACAAAATTACTACACTTAACAGTGAAACAAGAATGGAGCAAAAAGCGACATAAGGGTCCCTTATGGTACTCAACATAATTATGAACTCTCCAAATTTTACCTTAAGAGAAAATAAAGCAGGAGAGTAATGGTAAGATGGTCAAATTTATGTTTATTTTTTATGTTTTCTGAGGCAAGCCCAACAGACTGGCCTTTAAAAAAATATTTTGTTTTTTGATGTAAGAGACAGAGAGAGAGGGAGAGAATTTGGCACCCCAGGGCCTCCAGCCACTGCAATCGAACTCCAGACACGAGCGCCACCTTGTGCATGTGTGGCCCTGCGTGCTTGCGTCGCCTTGTGTGTCTGGCTTACGTGGGACCTGGAGAGTTGAACGTGAGTTCCTAGGCGTGGCAGGCAAGCACCTTAACCACTACGCCATGGCTCCAGCCCCAAATGGTCAATTTTGTTTATAGTTGCTGTGATTAGAAGGCCAGAGGTATTAACTTTAGAAAAGATTAAAATGCGGGGCTGGAGAGATGGCTTAGCAGCTAATGTGCTTGCCTGCCACGTCTGCAGTTCAACTGCAGTGACTGGAGACCCTGGTGCACCAATTCTGTCTTTCTCTCTCTCTCATAAAAAAAAAAGGCCAGTCTGAGCCAGGAATGGTGGCACACGCCTTTAATCCCAGCACTCGGGAGGCAGAGGTAGGAGGATCGCTGAGAGTTCAAGGCCACCCTGAGACTACAGAGTAAATTCCAGGTCAGCCTGAGCTAGGGTGAGACTTTGAAAAACCAAAAAATAAAAAAATAATAATAAGTAAAAAGATTAAAATTTGGGCTGGAGAGATGGTTCAGTGATTAAGGCATTTGTCTGCAAAGCCTAAAGACCTGGGGTCGATTTTCCAGTACCCACATAAATCCAGATGCACAAAGTGGTGCATGTATCTAGAATTTGCTTGCAGTGGCTAGAGGCCCTGGCATAGTCATTCTGTCTTCCTCTTTCTCTCTCTCTCTCCCTCAAATAAATAAATAAAATATATGCCGGGCGTGGTGGCGCATGCCTTTAATTCCAGCACTCGGGAGGCAGAGGTAGGAGGATTGCCATGAGTTCAAGGCCACCCTCAGATGAGAGAGTTAATTCCAGGTCAGCCTGGACCAAAGTGAGACCCTACCTCGAAAAAACAAAACAAAAAAAATAAATAAAATAAAATATATAAAAATTTTTTAAAGATTAAAATTTACATGTCAATAAGGTTAAAAATAGCCTCTAAACCAGGCGTGGTGGTGCATGCCTTTAATCCCAGCACTCGGGAGGCAGAGGTAGGATCGTTGCGAGTTCTAGGCCACCCTGAGAATACAGAGTGAATTCCAGGTCAGCCGGGGCTAGAGTGAGACCCTACCTTGAAAAACCAAAAAAAAAAAAAAAAAAAAAAAGCCTCTAATCTCAGCACTCAGGAGGCAGAGGAGGTCACCCTGAGACTACATAGTGAATTCCAGGTCAGTTTGGACTCTGAGACCCTACTGTAACCCCCCCCCAAAATGATTTAAAATAGTTTTTAAAAATCAGTTGCATTCTTATGTTCATACCTACCTGCAGGGAGACTCATAAATGAGCCTCTTATGCCCATAAAATATGCCCAAGAAATTTTAAAAAATTAGAAAAAATGAAGTAAGGAAGACAAAATAAAAATATCCAGTACCTTGAAATAAAGCCTCTAGGTAAGATGGCAGCTTAGAGGCTGTCTGGTGGAAGAGAAGAGTCACACTAAGCAAAAGAAAGAAGCGGGGCATGGTGGCACACTCAGGAGGCAGAGGTAGGAGGATCGCCGCGAGTTCAAGGCCAGCCTGAGCTAGCGTGAGACCCTACCTTGAAAAAGCAAAAAAAGAAAAAAAATACCCAACGAACAAACAACAACAACAAACAAACAGGAGAGAACGAGCTGCAGAAATTCACAAAGAGTAATGATTAGGTAGTTGAAAAGTGTGGAGTCAAGGACGAGCAATGGATGGGAAAACGGTCAAGCTAATTACCCCCATTCCCCAGCTGCATGGCTCCCCAGAGAGGGGGACAGGGAGCAGGAAACGCCTCTGAAATGTGGCCCTGTGAACAGAGAATGGAAGTCCTGCTCCCAGGACAAGCCCACAGCCCCCTTCAGTTGTAGGTTTTATTTTATTTTATTTATTTACTTTTAAATTATTTATTTATTTATTTGAGAGCGACAGACACAGAGAGAAAGACAGATAGAGGGAGAGAGAGAGAATGGGCGCGCCAGGGCTTCCAGCCTCTGCAAACGAACTCCAGACGCGTGCGCCCCCTTGTGCATCTGGCTAACGTGGGACCTGGGGAACCGAGCCTCGAACCGGGGTCCTTAGGCTTCACAGGCAAGCGCTTAACCGCTAAGCCATCTCTCCAGCCCCATTTGTAGGTTTTAGTGAGAATGATTGGCCAGCAGTGGGCAGGAATTCCACCGTGTCCCTCTGTGTGGCTGGGAACCGAACCTGCCGTAGCCCAGGGCAAGTGACAGCCCAGGAAGGCAGCTGTGGAGGGAGAACCAGATGCTGAACAGCTGGAGTGCAGGCAGAAACGACTTGGGAAGTGCTCCGGGAAGGAAGGCTCTTGGTGGCTGGGAGCAGATGTCATCAACCGAGGCTAACCCCTTAGTTTGATAGCTCTGGGCCTGAGGTGCTGTGAGTGGAATATCTGTACAGCCACCTATCTGTCCTAACTGCTACGGAGCCTGCAATCATTCCGTTGGACACCCACAGCGCGTCCCTCCAGAAGGGCAATTAATACTTCGGGTTGTGTTGCAGTCAGGTCCGCATTGCTGGTAGAAATCACCCAACCAGGAGCAGTTTAGGTTTATTTTAGTTTACAGGCTCGAGGGGAAGCTCCATGATGGCAGGGGAAAACGATGGCATGAGCAGAGGGTGGACATCAACCCCTGGCCAACATCAGGTGGACAACAGCAACAGGAGGGTGTGTCAAACACTGGCATGGGGAAACTGGCTATAACACCCATAAGCCCGCCCCCAACAATACACCGCCTCCAGGAGGATTTAATTCCCAAATCTCCATCAGCTGGGAACCTAGCATTCAGAATACCTATGTTTATGGGGGCACATGAATCAAACCACCACAGGGGTCTTCAAAGTAAGTAGATAGCCCCCCCCCACATCTACCCCCCCCAGCTAGAACATTAAGCACCCCTGGGGAGTTTATGAATTCAGTCTGCAGGTGCAGACCTACGTGTGGCCAGCAGAGGACCCTGCTGTGCAGAGAAGGAGGCTACCAAAGGGAAGACATCATGTCCAGGTCAGAGTCCATACTGAATGCTAGTGGAGGTGACAGTCAAGCCAAGAGCCCACGGCTCTCCTGATGCCCCCATGCGCATAACCAGCACTCTCCCATCTGTTCTAGCATTTCTCCTCCTCTTCTCTCTCTCTCTCTCTTTTGTTTTGTTTTTTTGAGGTAGGGTCTCATCTAGCTCAGGCTGACCTGGAATTCACTATGTGGTTTCAGGGTGGCCTTGAACTCATGGCAATCCTCCTACCTCTGCCTCCCAAATGCTGAGATTAAAGGCATGCGCTACCATTCCTGGCTCAAACTTTTCTGTAAAACAAACAACCAACCAACCAACCAAAAAACTTCTTGGGCTGGAGAGGTGGTTTAGCGGTTAAGCGCTTGCCTGTGAAGCCTAAGGACCCCGGTTCGAGGCTCGGTTCCCCAGGTCCCACGTTAGCCAGATGCACAAGGGGGCGAACGCATCTGGAGTTTATTCGCAGTGGCTGGAAGCCCTGGCGTGCCCATTCTCTCTCTCTCTTCCTCTTTCTGTTTGTAGCTCTCAAATAAATAAATATAAATAAACAAACAAGAAAACACAACTTTTTGTGCTTCCTTTTTTTTCTATTATATTTTAGCAGTTTTCCTTGATAGTATTAAAATATGTTTTTAGTTTTTATTCCTTTCCATACATTCATCTAATCTTGTTTATATATTTTTTATTATTAAGAAATCTTTTACCTCACTTTTATTTTTGTTTGCTTCCTCCCTCCCTCCCTCCCTCCCTCCCTCCCTCCCTCCCTCTTTCCTTCCCTCCCTCCTTCCCTCCTTCTCTCCTTCCCTCCTTCCCTCCTTCCCTCCTTCCCTCCCTCCCTCCCTCCCTCCCTCCCTCCCTCCCTCCCTCCCTCCCTCCCTCCCTTCTTTCTTTCTTTCTTTCTTTCTTTCTGACCTGTGTTTCCCCATCTTCTCTTTACTATACTTTTGGTAGAATTTGGGCTTCATTTGTTATGGGTGTGATGTAATCTATGCATGGAGCATATACACATGCGTGTGCAGATGTGCGGGCCACGTACGCTACTCTCTTCACTGAGCTGCCATTTGAATGAGATGGAGTCTAACTCATCGGGCACTGCCGTTGTCAGTGAGCAAGCACGGGCAGCACTGGGGTGATGGCTGGCTGTGTGTGGCCGTGCCCCACTGCGCATTGTTGATTTTTCAGAAAAACCTCCCATAGTTAAGGGGCAAAGGAGATGGTTCAGTGGATAAAGCACGTATCTCACAAGCATGAGTACCTAAGTTCAGATCCTCAGACCCCATGTGAAGAAGCCAAAAGCCGTGGCTGGCTACCGTGATCCCAGCATGTTTGTAATGGGTGGTGGAGACAAGAATTTCCTGGAGGCTCACACACTAGCTGACCTGGTGAGTAGAGGGCAACCGGTGAGAGAGCCTGCCTGTCGCAAGCTGGAGGGTGAGGACCAATATTGAAGAGTCGTCTTTGGCCTCCAGAATCATGTTGCATCATGCACACCCGCACTCACACACATACCAACATGCACACAAATCTCTCATGCACACGTGAATACACATAACATGCATATACAGCCCTCATCCATGAACATGCACACACATCTCTTACACACTCACACACATGAACATGCACACATATCTCTTAAACACTCACACACATGAACATGCACACACATCTCTTACACACTCACACATGAACATGCACACATATCTCTTACACACTCACACACATGAACATGCACACACATCTCTTACACACTCACACACGAACATGCACACATATCTCTTACACACTCACACACACGAACATGCACACATATCTCTTACACACTCACACACATGAACATGTACACATCTCTCTCACACACACATGAACATGCACACATATCGCTTACACACACATGAACATGCACACATATCTCTTACACACTCACACACATGAACATGCACACATATCTCTTACAAACTCACACACATGAACATCTACACATATATCTTACACACTCACACACATGAACATGCACACATATCTCTTACACACACATGAACATGCACACATATCTCTTACAAACTCACACACATGAACATCTACACATATTTCTTACACACTCACACACATGAACATGTACACATATCTCACACACATGAACATGTACACATATCGCTTACACACACATGAACATGTACACATATCTCTTACACACTCACACAAATGAACATGCACACATATCTCTTACAAACTCACACACATGAACATATACACATATATCTTACACACTCACACAAATGAACATGCACACATATCTCTTACACACACATGAACATGTACACATATCACTCACACACTCACACAAATGAACATGCACACATATCTCTTACACACACATGAACATGTACACATATCACTCACACACTCACACAAATGAACATGCACACATATCTCTTACACACTCACACACATGAACATGTACACACATCTCTCACACACATGAGCATGCACACATATCTCTTACACACACATGAACATGTACACATATCTCTCACACACTCACACAAATGAACATGCACACATATCTCTTAACACTCACACACATGAACATGTACACACATCTCTCACACACATGAACATGCACACATCTCTCACACACATGAACATGCACACATCTCTCTCACACATGAACATGTACACATCTCTCAGACACACATGAACATGCACACACATCTCACACATGAACATGTACACATATCACTCACACACTCACACAAATGAACATGCACACATATCTCTTACACACTCACACACATGAACATGTACACACATCTCTCACACACATGAACATGCACACACATCTCTCTCACACACATGAACATGCACACATCTCTCACACACATGAACATGCACACATCTTTCTCACACATGAACATGTACATATCTCTCACACAAATGAACCTGCACATGTCTTTCTCCCACAGATGAACATTCACACATTTCTCTCACACACATGAACATGCACCACATCTCTCTTACACACAAACATGCACACACATCTCTCACACACATGAATATGCACACACATCTTTCTCTCTGACACAAATATACATTTTAATTTTTACTCCCTTTCTTAAATTTATCTAATTATAATTTTGAAATGTTTTATTAATGGGATTTGTGGGTTTTTAAAATTTTTTATCATTTCTAGTATCCACTCTTCTCCATAGCATTCTCCTTTTTTTAAAAAATTTTTATTTATTTATTTGAGAGTGACAGACACAGAGAGAAAGACAGATAGAGGGAGAGAGAGAGAATGGGCGCGCCAGGGCTTCCAGCCTAAGCAAACGAACTCCAGACGCGTGCGCCCCCTTGTGCATCTGGCTAACGTGGAACCTGGGGAACCGAGCTTCGAACCGGGGTCCTTAGGCTTCACAGGCAAGTGCTTAACCTCTAAGCCATCTCTCCAGCCCCTCCTTTTTTTTTTTTTTTTTTGAGGTAGGGTCCCTCTGTAGCCCAGACCGACCTAGAACTCACTCTGTAGTCATAAGCTGGCCTCAAACTCACAACGACCCTCCTGCCTTGGCCCCCTGAGTGCTGGGGTTAAAGGCGCGTGCCCTTTTCATGTTTATCTTTTCATTTTTCTGATGTTGCTTCTCCCCTGTCCTTTTCCTTTTCCTGCCTCCTTCCTTTATCTCACACATTTCCACATTTTTCCTAAATAATTTTAGCTGCATAGCACATTCCACATTAGTTTTCTCATTTTCTGGCTGTTGGTGATTATGGAGGTGTTCCTGGGAGATCTTAAGTGTTTGCTGCTGTTTTGTCTTCCCCTTACTGGTGGCGCTGGAGGTTGAGCCCTTCACGATAGGCTGCTCACTAAGAAGATACCAGGCAAAACCCGAAGAGATCCATGCCAAAAGATTGCAAAATGCACCTCAGAAACAAATATGAGCTATCAATGTAACGTGACGCCTCTAAAAGATCATTAAGTCTTCAACTACTGAATTTCAAAGATGCTGAAATGCGTAAAATGCTGAATGAAGATCTCAAAAGTTTCCTAGTGAAAAAAATGAGCTGAGGATGTAGCTCAGTGCTGGAGTGCTTGCTGAGGACCACCCCTCCCCCCAAAAAGGAAGGCTTAACAGAAGTCCACTAATGAAAATGATTTGGAGCCGGGCGTGGTGGCGCACGCCTTTAATCCCAGCACTCGGGAGGCAGAGGTAGGAGGATCGCTGAGAGTTCAAGGCCACCCTGAGACTACAGAGTAAATTCCAGGTCAGCCTGAGCTAGGGTGAGACTTTGAAAAACCAAAAAATAAAAAAATAATAATAAGTAAAAAGATTAAAATTTGGGCTGGAGAGATGGTTCAGTGATTAAGGCATTTGTCTGCAATGCCTAAAGACCTGGGGTCGATTTTCCAGTACCCACATAAATCCAGATGCACAAAGTGGTGCATGTATCTAGAATTTGCTTGCAGTGGCTAGAGGCCCTGGCATAGTCATTCTGTCTTCCTCTTTCTCTCTCTCTCTCCCTCAAATAAATAAATAAAATATATGCCGGGCGTGGTGGCGCATGCCTTTAATTCCAGCACTCGGGAGGCAGAGGTAGGAGGATTGCCATGAGTTCAAGGCCACCCTGAGATGAGAGAGTTAATTCCAGGTCAGCCTGGACCAAAGTGAGACCCTACCTCGAAAAAACAAAACAAAAAAATAAATAAAATAAAATATATAAAAATTTTTTAAAGATTAAAATTTACATGTCAATAAGGTTAAAAATAGCCTCTAAACCAGGCGTGGTGGTGCATGCCTTTAATCCCACCACTCGGGAGGCAGAGGTAGGATCGTTGCGAGTTCTAGGCCACCCTGAGAATACAGAGTGAATTCCAGGTCAGCCGGGGCTAGAGTGAGACCCTACATTGAAAAACAAAAAAAAAAAAAAAAAAAAAAAAAAGCCTCTAATCTCAGCACTCAGGAGGCAGAGGAGGTCACCCTGAGACTACATAGTGAATTCCAGGTCAGTTTGGACTCTGAGACCCTACTGTAACCACCCCCCAAAATGATTTAAAATAGTTTTTAAAAATCAGTTGCATTCTTATGTTCATACCTACCTGCAGGGAGACTCATAAATGAGCCTCTTATGCCCATAAAATATGCCCAAGAAATTTTAAAAAATTAGAAAAAATGAAGTAAGGAAGACAAAATAAAAATATCCAGTACCTTGAAATAAAGCCTCTAGGTAAGATGGCAGCTTAGAGGCTGTCTGGTGGAAGAGAAGAGTCACACTAAGCAAAAGAAAGAAGCGGGGCATGGTGGCACACTCAGGAGGCAGAGGTAGGAGGATCGCCGCGAGTACAAGGCCATCCTGAGACTACATAGTGAATTCCAGGTCAGCCTGAGCTAGCGTGAGACCCTACCTTGAAAAAGCAAAAAAGAAAAAAAATACCCAACGAACAAACAACAACAAACAAACAGGAGAGAACGAGCTGCAGAAATTCACAAAGAGTAATGATTAGGTAGTTGAAAAGTGTGGAGTCAAGGACGAGCAATGGATGGGAAAACGGTCAAGCTAATTACCCCCATTCCCCAGCTGCATGGCTCCCCAGAGAGGGGGACAGGGAGCAGGAAACACCTCTGAAATGTGGCCCTGTGTACAGAGAATGGAAGTCCTGCTCCCAGGACAAGCCCACAGCCCCCTTCAGTTGTAGGTTTTATTTTATTTTATTTATTTACTTTTAAATTATTTATTTATTTATTTGAGAGCGACAGACACAGAGAGAAAGACAGATAGAGGGAGAGAGAGAGAATGGGCGCGCCAGGGCTTCCAGCCTCTGCAAACGAACTCCAGACGCGTGCGCCCCCTTGTGCATCTGGCTAACGTGGGACCTGGGGAACCGAGCCTCGAACCGGGGTCCTTAGGCTTCACAGGCAAGCGCTTAACCGCTAAGCCATCTCTCCAGCCCCATTTGTAGGTTTTAGTGAGAATGATTGGCCAGCAGTGGGCAGGAATTCCACCGTGTCCCTCTGTGTGGCTGGGAACCGAACCTGCCGTAGCCCAGGGCAAGTGACAGCCCAGGAAGGCAGCTGTGGAGGGAGAACCGGATGCTGAACAGCTGGAGTGCAGGCAGAAACGGCTTGGGAAGTGCTCTGGGAAGGAAGGCTCTTGGTGGCTGGGAGCAGATGTCATCAACCGAGGCTAACCCCTTAGTTTGATAGCTCTGGGCCTGAGGTGCTGTGAGTGGAATATCTGTACAGCCACCTATCTGTCCTAACTGCTACGGAGCCTGCAATCATTCCATTGGACACCCACAGCGCGTCCCTCCAGAAGGGCAATTAATACTTCGGGTTGTGTTGCAGTCAGGTTCGCATTGCTGGTAGAAATCACCCAACCACGAGCAGCTTAGGTTTATTTTAGTTTACAGGCTTGAGGGGAAGCTCCATGATGGCAGGGGAAAACGATGGCATGAGCAGAGGGTGGACATCAACCCCTGGCCAACATCAGGTGGACAACAGCAACAGGAGGGTGTGCCAAACACTGGCATGGGGAAACTGGCTATAACACCCAAAAGCCCGCCCCCAACAATACACTCCCTCCAGGAGGTGTTAATTCCCAAATCTCCATCAGCTGGGAACCTAGCATTCAGAACACCTATGTTTATGGGGGCACATGAATCAAACCACCACAGGGGTCTTCAAAGTAAGTAGATAGCCCCCCCCCACATCTACCCCCCCCCAGCTAGAACATTAAGCACCCCTGGGGAGTTTATGAATTCAGTCTGCAGGTGCAGACCTACGTGTGGCCAGCAGAGGACCCTGCTGTGCAGAGAAGGAGGCTACCAAAGGGAAGACATCATGTCCAGGTCAGAGTCCATACTGAATGCTAGTGGAGGTGACAGTCAAGCCAAGAGCCCACGGCTCTCCTGATGCCCCCATGCGCATAACCAGCACTCTCCCATCTGTTCTAGCATTTCTTCTCCTCTTCTCTCTCTCTCTCTCTCTCTTTTGTTTTGTTTTTTTGAGGTAGGGTCTCATCTAGCTCAGGCTGACCTGGAATTCACTATGTGGTTTCAGGGTGGCCTTGAACTCATGGCAATCCTCCTACCTCTGCCTCCCAAATGCTGAGATTAAAGGCATGAGCCACCATTCCTGGCTCAAACTTTTCTGTAAAACAAACAAACAAACAAACAACCAAAAAACTTCTTGGGCTGGAGAGGTGGTTTAGCGGTTAAGCGCTTGCCTGTGAAGCCTAAGGACCCCGGTTCGAGGCTCGGTTCCCCAGGTCCCACGTTAGCCAGATGCACAAGGGGGCGAACGCATCTGGAGTTCGTTCGCAGTGGCTGGAAGCCCTGGCGCGCCCATTCTCTCTCTCTCTTCCTCTTTCTGTTTGTAGCTCTCAAATAAATAAATATAAATAAACAAACAAGAAAACACAACTTCTTGTGCTTCCTTTTTTTTCTATTATATTTTAGCAGTTTTCCTTGATAGTATTAAAATATGTTTTTAGTTTTTATTCCTTTCCATACATTTATCTAATCTTGTTTATATATTTTTTATTATTAAGAAATCTTTTACCTCACTTTTATTTTTGTTTGCTTCCTCCCTCCCTCCCTCCCTCTTTCCTTCCCTCCCTCTTTCCTTCCCTCCTTCCCTCCTTCCCTCCTTCCCTCCTTCCCTCCTTCCCTCCTTCCCTCCTTCCCTCCCTCCCTCCCTCCCTCCCTCCCTCCCTCCCTCCCTCCCTCCCTCCCTCCCTCCCTCCCTCCCTCCCTCCCTCCCTCCTTCCCTCCTTCCCTCCTTCCCTCCTTCCCTCCTTCCCTCCTTCCCTCCTTTCCTCCTTTCCTCCTTTCTTTCTTTCTTTCTTTCTTTCTTTCTTTCTTTCTTTCTTTCTTTCTTTCTTTCTTTCTTTCTTTCTTTCTTTCTTACTTGTGTTTCCCCATCTTCTCTTTACTATACTTTTGGTAGAATTTGGGCTTCATTTGTTATGGGTGTGATGTAATCTATGCATGGAGCATATACACATGCGTGTGCAGATGTGCGGGCCACGTACGCTACTCTCTTCACTGAGCTGCCATTTGAATGAGATGGAGTCTAACTCAGCGGGCACTGCCGTTGTCAGTGAGCAAGCACGGGCAGCACTGGGGTGATGGCTGGCTGTGTGTGGCCGTGCCCCACTGCGCATTGTTGATTTTTCAGAAAAACCTCCCATAGTTAAGGGGCAAAGGAGATGGTTCAGTGGATAAAGCACGTATCTCACAAGCATGAGTACCTAAGTTCAGATCCTCAGACCCCATGTGAAGAAGCCAAAAGCCATGGCTGGCTACCGTGATCCCAGCATGTTTGTGATGGGTGGTGGAGACAAGAATTTCCTGGAGGCTCACACACTAGCTGACCTGGTGAGTAGAGGGCAACTGGTGAGAGAGCCTGCCTGTCGCAAGCTGGAGGGTGAGGACCAATATTGAAGAGTCGTCTTTGGCCTCCAGAATCATGTTGCATCATGCACACCCGCACTCACACACACACCAACATGCACACAAATCTCTCATGCACACGTGAATACACATAACATGCATATACAGCCCTCATCCATGAACATGCACACACATCTCTTACACACTCACACACATGAACATGCACACATATCTCTTAAACACTCACACACATGAACATGCACACATATCTCTTACACACTCACACACATGAACATGCACACATATCTCTTACACACTCACACACATGAACATGCACACACATCTCTTACACACTCACACACATGAACATGCACACATATCTCTTACACACTCACACACATGAACATGCACACACATCTCTTACACACTCACACACGAACATGCACACATATCTCTTACACATTCACACACATGAACATGTACACATCTCTCTCACACACACATGAACATGCACACATATCGCTTACACACACATGAACATGCACACATATCTCTTACACACTCACACACATGAACATGCACACATATCTCTTACAAACTCACACACATGAACATCTACACATATATCTTACACACTCACACACATGAACATGCACACATATCTCTTACACACACATGAACATGCACACATATCTCTTACAAACTCACACACATGAACATCTACACATATTTCTTACACACTCACACACATGAACATGTACACATATCTCACACACATGAACATGTACACATATCGCTTACACACACATGAACATGTACACATATCTCTTACACACTCACACAAATGAACATGCACACATATCTCTTACAAACTCACACACATGAACATATACACATATATCTTACACACTCACACAAATGAACATGCACACATATCTCTTACACACACATGAACATGTACACATATCTCTCACACACTCACACAAATGAACATGCACACATATCTCTTACACACACATGAACATGTACACATATCACTCACACACTCACACAAATGAACATGCACACATATCTCTTACACACTCACACACATGAACATGTACACACATCTCTCACACACATGAGCATGCACACATATCTCTTACACACACATGAACATGTACACATATCTCTCACACACTCACACAAATGAACATGCACACATATCTCTTAACACTCACACACATGAACATGTACACACATCTCTCACACACATGAACATGCACACACATCTCTCTCACACACATGAACATGCACACATCTCTCACACACATGAACATGCACACATCTCTCTCACACATGAACATGTACACATCTCTCACACACACATGAACATGCACACACATCTCACACATGAACATGTACACATATCACTCACACACTCACACAAATGAACATGCACACATATCTCTTAACACTCACACACATGAACATGTACACACATCTCTCACACACATGAACATGCACACACATCTCTCTCACACACATGAACATGCACACATCTCTCACACACATGAACATGCACACATCTCTCTCACACATGAACATGTACATATCTCTCACACAAATGAACCTGCACATGTCTTTCTCCCACAGATGAACATTCACACATTTCTCTCACACACATGAACATGCACCACATCTCTCTTACACACAAACATGCACACACATCTCTCACACACATGAATATGCACACACATCTTTCTCTCTGACACAAATATACATTTTAATTTTTACTCCCTTTCTTAAATTTATCTAATTATAATTTTGAAATGTTTTATTAATGGGATTTGTGGGTTTTTAAAATTTTTTATCATTTCTAGTATCCACTCTTCTCCATAGCATTCTCCTTTTTTTAAAAAATTTTTATTTATTTATTTGAGAGTGACAGACACAGAGAGAAAGAGGGAGAGAGAGAGAATGGGCGCGCCAGGGCTTCCAGCCTCTGCAAACGAACTCCAGACGCGTGCGCCCCCTTGTGCATCTGGCTAACGTGGGTCCTGGGGAATCGAGCCTCAAACCGGGGTCCTTAGGCTTCACAGGCAAGTGCTTAACCGCTAAGCCATCTCTCCAGCCCCTCCTTTTTTTTTTTTTTTTTTTGAGGTAGGGTCCCTCTGTAGCCCAGACCGACCTAGAACTCACTCTGTAGTCATAAGCTGGCCTCAAACTCACAACGACCCTCCTGCCTTGGCCCCCTGAGTGCTGGGGTTAAAGGCGCGTGCCCTTTTCATGTTTATCTTTTCATTTTTCTGATGTTGCTTCTCCCCTGTCCTTTTCCTTTTCCTGCCTCCTTCCTTTATCTCACACATTTCCACATTTTTCCTAAATAATTTTAGCTGCATAGCACATTCCACATTAGTTTTCTCATTTTCTGGCTGTTGGTGATTATGGAGGTGTTCCTGGGAGATCTTAAGTGTTTGCTGCTGTTTTGTCTTCCCCTTACTGGTGGTGCTGGAGGTTGAGCCCTTCACGATAGGCTGCTCACTAAGAAGATACCAGGCAAAACCCGAAGAGATCCATGCCAAAAGATTGCAAAATGCACCTCAGAAACAAATATGAGCTATCAATGTAACGTGACGCCTCTAAAAGATCATTAAGTCTTCAACTACTGAATTTCAAAGATGCTGAAATGCGTAAAATGCTGAATGAAGATCTCAAAAGTTTCCTAGTGAAAAAAATGAGCTGAGGATGTAGCTCAGTGCTGGAGTGCTTGCTGAGGACCACCCCTCCCCCCAAAAAGGAAGGCTTAACAGAAGTCCACTAATGAAAATGCTTTGGAGCCGGGCGTGGTGGCGCACGCCTTTAATCCCAGCACTCGGGAGGCAGAGGTAGGAGGATTGCCGTGAGTTCAAAGCCACCCTGAGATGACAGTTAATTCCAGGTCAGCCTAGACCAGAGTGAGACCCTACCTCGAAAAACCAAAAAAAAAAGATTTGGAGCCAGGCATGGGGGTGCATGCCTTTTATCAGAGTCAGTTCCAGATCAGCCTGGGCTAGAGTGAGACTCTGATTCAAAAACAAAAGTAAAGGCTGGAGGGATGGCACAGTGGGTAAGGAACTTGCCTGCAAAGCCTAAGGACCTGGGCTCAATTCCCCAGTACTCACATAAAGCCAGATGCACAAGGTGATACATGAATTTGGAGTTCATTTACACTGGCTAGGGGCCCTGGTATGTCCATTCTCTCTCCCTGTCCCCCCCCCCATATAAATACAATATTTTAAAAAAATGGAAAAGAGATTAGTAATCTAAAACAGGATATATACACACAGATGAATTAAATCCAAGACCTGCAGGAGAATCAGCAACATGGAGAAGAAGGCCAGCTAAATGGGTGAAAAGCCCATATCATAAAGCTAGAACAAAGTCACTCTCATGGAAGGGAAATTCAGCGATAAAATTGAGATTTTGAAAATAAACAAATAGGGGCTGGAGAGGTGGCTTAGCCGTTATAGTGCTTGCCTGAAAAGCCTAATGACTGGGGTTCAATTCCCCAGTACCCACATAAAGCCAGATGCACAGTGGTACGTGCATCTGGAGTTTGTTTGCCATGGCTGGAAGCCCTGGCATATTCCTTCTCCCTCTCTCTTTCTCTCTCTCTCTCTCTCTCTGTCTCTCTGTCGCTACTTTTCTCTTTCTCTCTCATTGAAAATAAATATTTTGTTTAAAAAAGAATCATCAGGGCTGGAGAGATGGCTTAACGGTGAAGGTACTTGCCTGCAAAGCCTGAGGACCCAGGTTCGATTCTCCAGGTCCCACGTAAGCCAGATGCACAAGGTGGCACATGTGTCTGGAGTTTGTTTGCAGTGGCCGAAGGCCCTGGCATGCCAAATCTCTCTCTCTACCTCTCTCTGTGTGTCTCAAATTTTAAAAAAATTAAAATAAATAAATAAATAAAATCATCTTTAAAAAACCATCAATAGGGCTGGAGAGATGGCTTAGCGGTTAAGCACTTGCCTGTGAAGCCTAAGGACCCCGGTTCGAGGCTCGGTTCCCCAGGTCCCACGTTGGCCAGATGCACAAGGGGGCGCACGCGTCTGGAGTTCGTTTGCAGAGGCTGGAAGCCCTGGCGCGCCCATTCTCTCTCCCCCTCTATCTGTCTTTCTCTCTGTGTCTGTCGCTCTCAAATAAATAAACAAAAAATTAAAAACAAATCATCAATAGACATGGCCAAGCAGAAGCACATCAGGGATGGAAAATGTGAGGGGAATAAGAGAGCATGGCATGGCAACACCATCTCAGAGACACCAACAATCCACAGGATGAAGGGATCTGAGGCAGACTGCAAAGCCATAGAAAACCCATTCAACAAGCGTAAAGGGAATAGTCCCCCAATCTAGGGACAACATGGATGTCCAAACACAAGTGGCATTTAAAGCCCCTCACAGACTCAAGGAGAAGAGAGCCTCTCTACCATGCGATCGAAAGCTCGTGACCACCAACCCAGCACTATGGAAGATTCTTTACAAAACCTAATCCACAGCTGGGTGTGGTGAATAAATAAAGAAATAAATAACTTACATCTAATCATCCGTTGTCAGTAACAAACACATATCCCTGGTCAAGATGAGCACAGACTGAGTGTGAAAGGATGGAAGTAAATCTATCAAGACAAAGGAAGCTGAGACCACATGAGCAGAGTATTCTGATATACGATGAAGTAGACTTCAAACTAAAATTAATCAGCAGAAATAAAGTAGACTCCTACCTATTAAAAAATGAACTATCTGGCTAGAGAGGTGGTTTAGAGTGAGACCCTACCTTGAAAAACCAAAAAAAAAAAAAAAAAAATTAGGCTAGAGAGATGACTCAGTAGTTAAGACACTTGCCTGCAAAGCCTAATAACCCAGGTTCAATTCCCCAGTGCCCATGTAAAGCCAGATGCACAAGGTGGCACATGCATCTGGAGTTCAACTGCAGCATCTAGAGGCCTTGGTGGCCCATTCTCTGTGTCTCTCACTCTCTGTCTTACTCTGCTTGCAAATAAATAATAGTTTTAAGTATTTTTATTTTATTTATTTATTTGAGAGTGACAGACAGACAGAGAAAGAGGCAGAGAGAAAGAGAGAGAATGGGCGCACCAGGGACTCCAGCCACTGCAAACGAACTCCAGATGCATGTGCCACCTTGTGCATCTGGCTTACGTGGGTCCTGGGGAATCGAGCCTCGAACTGGGGTTCTTAGGCTTCACAAGCAAGTGTTTAACTGCTAAGCCATCTCTCTAGCCCCTAAAAATACTTTTTAAAAAAAGAAGAAGAAAATTATGAAATTTTCAGGAAAATGAATACAGATGGAAATCACTATGTTATACTAACTAAAAAATAAAGAGAAATGAGATTTAAATATAAATATGAATATATAACAATAAACATGCATGTCTGCATGTATGTGTGTATGTAGGTAATGAAAACAGAAAAAGGGGAGTTTGTAGGGGTGAAACAGACTTTGAAGGAGGGGAGAGGAAAAAGAGTGATGGAATACATGTGCCATAAAAGCTGGAGGGAGAAGGGAGTCAGTGAAGGATAGGAATAATAAGAATAGAGCAAAATGGCATATATTTAAGAAAATGCCACAAGGAAACCCATTACTTTCTAAGTTAAAAGATAGTAAGAAAGGGTTGGAGAGATGGCTTAGCAGTTAAGGTGCTTGCCTGTGAAGCTTAAGGACCCATGTTTGACTCTCCAGGTCCCACATAAGCCAGACACACATGGTGATGCAAACGTGCAAGGTTGCACATGCACACAAGATGGCGCACACATCTGGAGTTTGACTGCACCGGCTGAAGGCACTGACATGCCCATTCCCTCTGTCTCTCTGTCTCTCTGTCTCTCTCTCTCTCTCTCTCTAATAAAAAGAAAGAAAGAAAGGCTAGTCTGTTGGGTTTGCCTCAAAAATAAATAGTAACAATGCCAGGCACTTGCCTTTAATCCCATCACTGGGGAGGCAGAGGTAGGAGAATCGCCGTGAGTTCGAGGCCACCCTGAGACTACACAGTTAATTCGAGGTCAGCCTGGGCCAGAGTGAGACCCTACCTCAAAACACGAAACAAAACAAAACAAAACTAAATAGTAACAAAGTAAAACAGGGACCCTTCTTTATGTGCTGGAGAGATGGCTTAGCTGGCAAGGTGCTTGTTTGCAAAGCCTAAGGGCCCATGTCCAGCTCCCCAAATCCCATAAGGTAACGCATGTGCAAGGTCGCACAGGCACGCAAGAGGCACATGTCTGGAGTTTGATTGCAGTGGCTGGAGGTCCTGGCATGCCTATTTTCTCTCTCTCTCTTTCATAAAGGTATGTGCCACCATGCCCAGCAAAAAAAAAAAAAAAAAAAAAAAAGACCCTTTAAATTGAAGAGGTGGATGTTAATAATGAAATTTTGAACGTTTAACTGAGGGAACCCAAAAGAAGACTTACAGTTTTATTTTCTGCATGTGTAGACATGTATGCATGTGTGTTTGCTACTGCATGCACCCTGTGGGCATACATGCAGGGCCAGAGCAGAATGTTGGGGTCCTCTATGGCTTTTTTGAGCTGTTTCCTTGAGACAGAGTCTCACTGAATTGAACCGGGAGCTGCCATTGTTTGGCCAGGGGTTCCAGTCTTGTGTAGCCACACCCAGCCTTTTTCTATAGGTGCCAGGGATCAAACTCAGGACCTCAAGCTAATGTAGCAAGCACTCTGCTTGCTGAGCCACTGCCCCAGTGCCCTCAAAGAAGATTTACACAAATGGAGACACTTAATAGTCTACATAGAAAGATTCAAATTATTAATAAAGATATAAACCATCCTAAATAAATGTCTATGTTTCTCACAATGTAAATACCAACCGAATTTTAAGCAGTTAACCAAATAATTCTAAAGTTCATCTGAAAGAATCAAAGAGGGAAAATAGCCAATTACTGTTTTGAAAATGGGCAATGTTGCATTAGTATATTTAGTAACACAGAAAATATTTCAAAATATATTTTTAACACATTACACAATGTTATAAGCATAGTTTTTGTTAAAAGCTAAATTATGGGGGCTGGAGAGATTGCTTAGTGGTTAAGGTGCTTGCCTGTGAAGCCTAAGGACCCATGTTCAACTCTCCAGATCCCATGTAAGCTGGGTGCACAAAAGTGAGGCAAGTGCAAGGTTGCACATGCCCACTAGGTAGTGCAAGTGTCTGGAGTTCAATGGCAGTGGCTGAAGCCTGGCCAATTCTTTCTCTCCCTTTCTCTCTCTCTCTAAAATAAAAAAAAAAATTAAAAATAAATTATGCATAAAAAGGTTTGGGGTAGATATATCAGTGCAAGCGATGATCTCAGAGTGATGAAATGATGGACAGTATTTCAGCTCATCTCTATCCTATCTTTTCTACAACAAGCACATATGTGTATTGCTTTAAAAAACTCAAACTTAGGGCTGGAGAGATGGCTTAGCGGTTAAGCACTTGCCTGTGAAGCCTAAGGACCCCGGTTCGAGGCTCAGTTCCCCAGGTCCCACGTTAGCCAGATGCACAAGGGGGCGCACGCGTCTGGAGTTTGTTTGCAGAGGCTGGAAGCCCTGGCGCGCCCATTCTCTCTCTCTCCCTCTATCTGTCTTTCTCTCTGTGTCTGTCACTCTCAAATAAATAAATTAAAAAAAAAAAAACCTCAAACTTAGGGCTGGAGTGGTGGCTTAGTGGTTAAGGCATTTGCCTGTGAAGCTAAAGGACCCATATTTGATTCCCCAAGACATAAGTGGCACATGCATCTGTAGTTCTTTTGCAGTGGCAGGAGTCCCTGAGTGCACATTCTCTCTCTCTCTCTCTCTCTCTCTTCTATCTGCCTCTTTCTTCCTCTCTCTCTCTCTTTCTCAAATAAATGAATTTTTAAAAAACACTCAAAAATTTTAAGAAATCTTCCCTTATTGAACCCCATCCCTTCAGATCTGGGCTAGGTGGCTTTTTGCTGTCCCCACTATTGCAGACAATGTCATAACTCCTCATCCTTCTAGCCTTTATAAATGAAGCTGTTATCTTCATCCTCTTAGCATTAACCCTAATATATAGTAGGTTCACAATAAGATTTTTTTGGACGAAATGAAACACACACACACACACACACACACACACACACACACACACACACACACACAATCTGCAATTCCTCAGCACACCACTAGAGGGAACTACATCCACATCAAGATAGTGCCAGGAGCTTAGAGCTTCTTTAAAAAAAAAAAAAAAAGTTGTTTTTTCCACCTATGAAAGCTTCCAGAAAACATTATCAAGTCCACCTGAAGGGAACTGAATGTAAGCCATTCCTAACAATGAAATGATGAAATGTCTGTTCTAGGATTAGGGAGTCCCAAGATAGCTCCCCCCCCTCTTTGATCTCAATTCACTGTAGCTCATATCTGCTCTCTCCAGTCTCATCAGTTATCGAATTGCATCCTGTGTCTTACCTCTGCAGCGAGAGAGCAAGTTTGTCTTCAAGCTCGCTTCTCTCTCATATACCAGCTCAGTTGCCATCCCTAAACGTGTGTAAAAATACTCACTTAATTGCATTAAATAGTTAGCATTCGCTCTCAAGAAAATCCAATAGGCAAAGATCCAGACTTACAAAACACGAAATTACGTGATGATTACAAGAACATTCTCAGATTTATCGAAGGTTTCAACACAAAGTCACAGGAGAAAGCTATCCAGATACACTTAAAATGTGGTCATGTTTTTAGAATTAAAGTGGCAGCCGTCCTTAAGTGGAACATGATTAAAAGAGTGACGGCCCACTGTCATTGACAGCGTTGGGTCAGACAAGCCCATTCACAGGGGCAGCGAATCCTCCAGAGCATGCCGGAAATGGAATATTTAATGTCTAAAATTAAGAACCACACACACACATTTTTTTTTCAATGGCAAGGAATTTGTAGGTCTAAATTGTAGATCTGCTGAGTTTTAAGAGCTGCGATCCATGCCGTCTACACAGAAAGATGAGCAATAGACGTGGGGTAGATCTCCAGCATTGTCCCCAGGTCACCTCCAGTCTCTAATTAGTGTGACTTTGAGCAAGTGACTTGACCTCTCTCTGCTGCCTTTTCTGAAATATAAGGAAGATAGATAGGAAGGCTTAACTGCGTAGGATTCTCTTAAGGATTAAATGAGCTGACGTGTGAAAAGTGCTTAAAACAGTACCTGAGGGTACCTAGTAAGTATTCAAAGTTGTCACTATTGCTCATTAGCTCAAGCGACAAATTAACACAGAAAACATTCCGCACGCTGTGCCTGGCCCAGAGTCGGCATTGAGTGAAGTCTGTTGGCATCGTCTGAGAGGGAAGATCTGGACAGCCAGTGTGTTTTGAGCTCCCTTCCCCCTTGCAAGCTGCATCCCCCCCACACACACACACATGTGCAGCGTGAGACGTTCTCCACTCTCCCGATCATGCCCACTCCAGGGCTCAGATTCCGTATTCAGTTGGCAGCCTTCTGCTGGTAACTTGCCACTCTACAGAAATAGCTTGCCAAAGAGAAAACGTACTGGCCAGCTGGTTCTGATATGACTAATAGGCCCCCATTTTATCAGTTTAGGGTACAACATAAGGTTACATGTTCACTAATGTTCAACATGGAGGGACTTTGAGCCCCATACCTGATCAAATCTGCCCCGTTCTTGGTGAGGAATTTGGACTTTCTGGCCCTCTTTTTCCCGTGATTATTCTTAAGGAAACAGGGCTTGTTTGATCCGATCTGCAAAGCATTTATTAAGCCCCCACTGTGAGCTCAGTTCAGGTGCTGCGGAGGAAGCAGAGACTGAACCTCCAATCCTTGCCCTGGGGGGAGGGGTTAAGAAATATCTGAGCAGAGGGGTGCTAAGCCCTGTGAAGAAACACAAAGCCACAGCGAGAGGGATGCTAGGGAGGCAGGGGTGGGGAGAAGCGGTTTTAGATGGGAACGAAGGCAAAGATGGCAGGTTTGGAAAGAGGTGAGTGGTACCCACTGTCCAGTTGACTTGGTGACTGATCTGCTGCAGCGTTACTGGAGATGCCGGGGCCCATGTCACCCCTTCCACTGGATTCATAAGCATCCAGGGAACTTCCACACCAGGCCCAGGACAGCCTGACTCACAGGCATCCTCTTAATCCTGGAAGTCTGTATATAACCCAGATTTCTCAGGCTGCCACTGGTCTAGAGTCCAGCTTCTCCAGAGGATGGAGCAGTTTCCCATCTGGCAGCTTCTTTGGCTTCCCCCATGCCTTGGGGTTGGGTCCACCTCTCTCCTTGTCAGCTCAGAATTACCTATGCTGAGAATGATGGTCAAAAAGGGCTTCGTGACCCCATCAGCGCTCTGGTTTATTCCCAGAGGCATGGGGTCTCCCTCCTCCACCTAAGTCACTCGTTACAAGAATAGCCTAATCTAGATGTTAGCAAATCTCTGTAAGAGACCAAAGGAGAAATAGCTAAAATTTGTGAGACAAAGTAGTTTTTGTCACATACTCTTTTTGTTTTATAATCCATTAAGTTGGTGTGGGTGAGTGCGTGCACATGAATTCTTAAGTGGTAGGCTATTTTCAGTCGGTCTTAAGTCATAGTTTGACAGGACCCATCCCAATCTTTTTATTTTTTTATTTTTTATTTATTTTTTTGGTTACTTACATTAAAATTATTCAGTGGCTCCCAGGTTAATCAAGTAGTTTTGTCAGTTGGCCTTTTTGTTTATTTATGTCAGAATCTCAGTATGTAGTCCTGGGCTTAGATCTTGATCCTCCTGCCTCAGCGTCCTGAGCGCTGGAATTACAAGCATGCGCCACCAACCCTGGTCTTGGTTTATTTTGATGGTTCATTGAGTGTTCTCAAGGTTAGATGAGATCAGATTGTGTGTCATTGTGTAAGACTGCAGGGTGACAAGCTGCCTTTTGGGGGCAACCTGCTCTATGGTTTCTCTGTGGAGGGAGTTGCCTTCTTTGAAAAAACCCCCACAGAGCACATTGGCTGTGGGGTAACAGTCTGCTGGTGGCTGGGAAGGAGATAGTGATATAATTGCAAGAGGAACACTGCATGAGCCATTAATGAAGTCAGGGAATCGAGACCCTGAACAGTGGGAAGGAGGGGAAACAGAGGTAGATGGTTTGTGAGCCTACTGAAGCCCACAGAGGGAATGGACAGAGGACAGAGTCTTTAAAAAAATTAGCAAGATTGTCTAATATTCCACTTCATATTTTATTTTTTATTTTTGGGTTTTTTTGAGGCAGGGTCTAGCTCTAGCCCAGGCTGCCTTAGAATTCACTATGCAGTTTCAAGGTAGCCTTGAACCCACAGTATTTTTTTTTCATTTTTTTAGAAAATATTTTTATTGGGCTGGTGAGATGGCTTAGTGGGTTAAAGCACTTACCTGTGAAGACTAAAGACCCAAGTTCAATTCCCCAGTACCTACATAAACCAAATGTACAAGGTTGGCCCATGCATCTGAAGTTCATTTGCAGTGTCTAAAGGCCCTGGCTCACACATTCTCTATTTGCCTCTTCCTTCCTTCCTTCCTTCCTTCCTTCCTTCCTTCCTTCCTTCCTTCCTTCCTTTCTCTGTCTCTCAAATAAATAAATAAAATATTTTAAAATATTTATTTATTTATTTATTTTCAAGGAGAGAGAAAAGGAAGAAAGAGAGAGAGAATGGGAAATGCCAGGGCCCCTAGCCACTGTAAACAAAAGCCAGCTGCATATGCCACTTTGTGCATACTGGGCAACTGAACCTGGATTGTTAGGCTTTGCAGGCAAGTGCCTTAACTGCTGAGCCATCTCTCCAGCCCCCTGCCTTTTTTAAACAAATATATATATATATATATTTTTTTTTAATTTATTTGAGAGCAACAGACACAGAGAGAAAGACAGGTAGAGGGAGAGAATGGGCGCGCCAGGGCTTCCAGCCTCTGCAAACGAACTCCAGACGCATGCGCCCCCTTGTGCATCTGGCTAACGTGGGACCTGGGGAACCGAGCCTCGAACCGGGGTCCTTAGGCTTCACAGGCAAGCGCTTAACCGCTATGCCATCTCTCCAGCCCTAAACAAATATTTTATTAATTTTTGTGCTGCTGAAATATAAACCCTTTCAGGACCCAAGCCCTTACTTCTTCCTCTCAAGCAGCACAATGGCTGGCTTCCAAGCAGGAGGATTTATGCGAAGATACAGAACCAATGAAAGAATTCAAAGATGTACGGAAGATAGTGTTCTGAAGAGCAGTGCTGGCCATCCCGTGGGACTGCTACTCCTGACTCACCAGAAATACCTCCAGCACTGTTTAAGGGCCCAGGGAAATAACTTCGGATTGGCCCAGTTTCTTGGCCTGGGCTGCTAAGATACCTTATAAGCCACTGCATAGATGGATGTCTTCAAGCAGTTTGGGCTGCTATGACCAGGAAGGGGTGGACTGTAGGGCAGGTGCAACAATTAGTGTCTATGACAACCACCGCATACCACCAACCTCTGCAGGTGGGGCTAGGGGAGCGGGAAGGAGACAGATGGGCGCATGTGTACTAGAAAGACAAGTAAGAGCTCAGGGGAGACAGAGACTTAGAGCTGAAGGTCATGCGGAGAAATGAGCCCCTGGAAATTCACAGAAATCCTAGGGAAGTCCTAGGGATTTTTTCCAGAATGTCTAAAGGGACTTGAATAACTTTTAGATTTTTATTTATTTATTTGCAAGCAAAGAGAGATAGGAGAGTTACAGAGAATGGATGCGCCACAGCCTCCAGTCACTGCAAATGGACCCCAGATGCGTGCGTCACATTGTGTGTCTAGCTTTATGTGGGTGCTGGGGAACTGAACCCTGGTTGTGAGGCTCTGAAGAGAAGCAGCTTAACTGCTGATCCATCTCGCGAACTTTTTCTGAACAACTTTTTTTTTTTTGGTTTTTCAAGGTTGGGTCTCACTTTAGCCCAGGCTGACCTAGAATTCACTATGTAGTCTCAGGGTGGCCTCAAACTCGTGGCGATCCTCCTACCTCTGCCTCCCAAGTGCTGGGATTAAAGGCGTGCGCCCCCATGCCCGGCTTGGACAACTTTTATTAAAATCTAGATTGTATAATCTTCTCCTTTAATCTGAATCTGGATCTACTGAATCTGTAAGATGAAGGATTGGGGTTGACATAAGGGACAGGAATAGCGCCTCTAAAGTCACCCTGCCAGAGAGTCCTGGCAGCCTCTTCCATTGAAAGGGAACAAGGGCCCCTTACCTAGCAACCCGCAAGGCAGAGACTTCCCAGTTCAAATTCAGACTCAAGGATTTGGAATTAAAAAATGGGTCTTTAGTGTCGGGGGAGAGGGCTCACTGGGAAAAGTGCTAGCCACACAAGCATGTTGACCCTGAACTGGACTCCCCAGAACCCACGTAAAACGCCAGGCATGGAGGGAAAGGGAGGGAATTCACTAGGCTTGCTGGCTGGCTAACTCGATCACCCTTACCAGTGAGCTGCATGACCAGCAAGACACCCTGTCTTGAGGAATAAGGAGGAGAGAACTGAGGAAGACACCTGACATTGGCTTCCGGACTCCATCCACAGGCAAACACATGTTCTCTCACCCACGTGTGAACATGCATACACACACTGTGCATACCATGAACACACACATTCATCATGCAAAACAGAAAAATGAAAAAAAAATAATGAGTCTTTGAGGGCCTACATTCATTCACTTTCTTTCTTTAGTTTTTATAAATTTTTATTTATTTATTTGAGAGCGACAGACACAGAGAGAAAGACAGATAGAGGGAGAGAGAGAGAGAATGGGCGCGCCAGGGCTTCCAGCCTCTGCAAATGAACTCCAGACGCGTGCGCCCCCTTGTGCATCTGGCTAACGTGGGACCTGGGGAACTGAGCCTCGAACCAGGGTCCTTAGGCTTCACAGGCAAGTGCTTAACCGCTAAGCCATCTCTCCAGCCCCACTTTCTTTCTTTTTATTTATCTTTATTTATTTGAGAGACAGAGTCACAGAGGGAGAGAGGCAGAGAGAATGGGTGCCCAAGACTTCCAGCCATAGCAAACAAACTCCAGATGTGTGCGCCACCTTGTGCATCTGGCTTGCATGGGTCCTGGGGAATCGAACCTGGATCCTTTGGTTTGCAGGCAAGAGCCTTAACCGCCAAGCCATCCCTCTAGCCCTTCATTTACTTTCTTTACCTACTCATTGGGGTTCTGAGCCAGTGGTTATCAGCAACCTGGGAATTTGCTAACAGTGCTGATTCTAATGTCCCATCCTTTCAAAATTATTTTTATTTATTTGAGAGGGCTGAGAGAGAGAATGGCCTCCAGCCACTGCAAACCAACTCCAGACACATGCACCACCATGAGTATCTGGCTTACGTGGGTTCTGGGGAATCACACCTGAGTCCTTAGGCTTCACAGCCACTTGCCTTAATTGCCAAGCCATCTCTCTGGCCCCAGAGTCCCATTCTTGATTCATCACTTCAGAAACTAGCAGGTCGGTGGGAATTTGATGGGGCCACAAGCAATCAGCATTTTCACAAACTCCCAGGTCCTTCTGGCCAGCCTTAACTTCAATGACCACCATTCTAAAGGGCTCGCCCCTGAACCCAGATGGTCAGTGAGGAGACATGGAGCCCCTGGCCACTTTGTTTTTTCCTCATACAAATCTCTATACTGAAATCTGGTCCATTTCCTTTTTATTTTTTAAAGCCCAGAGTATTTCACTTCAGTTAACCCTACATCTATGTCCCAGAGGAGATTTCCACACTCTAACCCTAGAGCTATGCCATGGTTGCAACAATTTATTTTTCCATTTCCACAAAGTCCCCTGGCTGTAGTTTTTTTTTAAACAATTTTTAAAAATTAATTTATTTATTTGACAGAGAAAGAGAGGGAGAGAGAGAGAGAGAGAGAGAGAGAGAGAAAGAGAAAGAGAGAGAGGGAGGGAGAGGGAGGGAGGGAGAGAATGGGCATGCCAGGACCTCCAACCACTGCAAATGCACTCCAGAAACGTGTGCCCCCTTGTGCATCTTGCTCACGTGGGTCCTGGGGAATTGAACCTGGGTCCTTTGGCTTTGCAGGCAAATTCTTAACTGCTAAGCCAACCTCCAGCCCTGGCTGTAGTTTTTTGTTTGTTTGTTTGTTTTTTTCGAGGTAGGGTCTCACTCTAATCCAGGCTGACCTGGAATTCACTATGCAGTCTCAGGGTAGCCTTGAACTCACAGTGATCCTCCTACCTGTGCCTCCCGAGTGCTGCGATTAAAGGCATGTGCCACCATGCCCGGCTTCCTGGCTGTAGTTTTTGATGTTAATATTTCTGTTGAAATGGTGAGAGTTATTATCAAGGGTCTGATCGCTTCCTCGGCAATTCTTGCCAATAACCTTAATTCCTCTAACCCTGTCTCTGCTAGGGCATCACTGCAATTCCAGGGTTGCGAGGCAATTCAGAGGGTTGAAATCACCCTGGCTCACAAAGCCTGACAATACTTTCTGGCCTCATGATGCTACCCCACTTCATGGAAAAGACTTTTGCCCTCTGGAACTTAGTTCAAAGGAGCTCATTTTGGCCATGGCTTATATAACTCAAAGGCTATTTCTGTTTGTATTTTATAATTTTTAGGAATATTTTTTAATATTTGTTTTTATTTATTTATTAGAAACAGAGAAAGGGAGGTAGGGAGAAAATGGGCATGCCAGGACCTCCAGCCACTGCAAACGAACTCCAGATACATGAGCCACCTTGTGCATCTGGCTTACGTGGGTCCTGGAGAATCGAACTGGGGTCCTTTGGCTTTGCAGGCAAGCACCTTAACTGCTAAGCCATCTCTCCAGCCCCTGTCTTTTATATTTTATTTTTATTTATTTATTTGAGAGAGAGAGAGAGAGAGAATGGGCACACCAGGGCCTCTAGCCACTCCAAATGAACTCCAGATGCATATGCCACTTTGTGCATCTGGCTTTACATGGGTGCTGGGGAATCAAACCTGGGTCCTTAGGCTTTGCAGGCAAGCGCCTTAACCACTAAGCCATCTCTCCAGCCCTGATTTTGCTTCTTAACGAATAGCAGGTTTTCAGTCACCATATATATATATTCTTTCTTGTTGTTGTTCATTTTTATTTATTTATTTGAGAGTGACAGAGAAAGGCAAATAGAGAGAGAGAATGGGTGCGCCAGTGCCTCCAGCCACTGCAAATGAACTCCAGATGCGTGCACCCCCTTGTACATCTGGCTAACGTGGGTCCTGGGGAATCGAGCCTCGAACCAGGGTCCTTAGGCTTCACAGGCAAGCGCTTAACCGCTAAGCCATCTCTCCAGTCCTTGTATATTTTTCTATACTAGCAATTTACTCTCAGTGTAGAGTTTCCTTAAACAGGTACTATAAATAAGAAAGCATAGTGTAAATCCTCCATTTGGAGACATTTACATACTCAACTACATTGCATTTACAGTCCATCCTCTTATTTATCCATAGAAAAATGATCATGTTTGTTCTATTTGATATTCTGTTACTGATTCCTGGTGTGTGATTTTTGTTTTGTTGTTGTTGTTGTTTTGGTTTTTCGAGGTAGGGTCTCACTCTAGCTCCGGCTGACCTGGAATTCACTATGGAGTCTCAAAGTCATGGCGATCCTCCTGCCTCTGCCTCTGCCTCCCGAGTGCTGGGATTAAGGGTGTGCACCACTACACCTGGCTGTGTGCAAATTTAATATGATGTTAGCACTCACGGATGGCTTTCTGTGCTTGCTTTAGCTGCTGCTATTTCTGCCTATCTCATTACTTTGCACCCCTCTCTGTCACTTTCATTTTGTGAATATTTTATGGATAAATTTTATTTTTATTTGAGGTAGGGTCTCACTCTAGCCCAGGATAACCTAGAGCTCACTCTGTAGCATAGGCTGGCCTCACACTTATGGCAATCCATCTACCTCAGCCTCCCCTCCCACGTGTTGCAATTAAAAATGTGTGGCACCATGCCCAGCTGATAATTTTCTTTTTTTTCCACTTATCCTGAGAATATTTTTTAGTCCTTTGGCAGATGATTTTTGAGCCATTCACACCATGACAAAAGTTTTATTTGTTTTTTGTTCTGCCCATTTATTTTATGATTTATATTCTTTTTTAAGTCTTATTTATCAATTCCTTTTTACTGAATGTTTAAAATTTATTTTCAAGCAGAGAGATACAGACAGAAAAAAAGTAGGGGCCTCTAGCCACTGCAAATGAACTCCAAACACAAGCGGTCCTTTGTGCATCTGGCTTTACATGGGTCCTGGGGAATCGAACCCAGTCATTAGGCTTTGCAGGCAAGTGCCTTAAGTGCTGAGCTATCTCTCCAGCCCTAGTTTCTAGTCTTAATCATTCCTTCTTTCTCTAGTAATCAAATCTATTTTTTCTTCATTCATGATTTGTAAATTATTTATAATTTTACTTTCTATTTGTATTTGCTTAATTTAAAATGTACAAATACATTTGAATAATGACTTAATTTCATTTAAAAC
Source organism: Jaculus jaculus (assembly GCF_020740685.1). NCBI lineage: Eukaryota > Metazoa > Chordata > Mammalia > Rodentia > Dipodidae > Jaculus > Jaculus jaculus. Next base: position 91,756,302 of record NC_059111.1, on the reverse strand, counting down.
AAGGGGATTAGAGCGATAGCTTAGTGGTTAAGATGCTTGCCTACAAAGCTAAAGGGCCCAGATTCAACCCCAGTACCCACCTAAAGCCAGATGCACAGGGTGGTGCATACGTCTTGAGGTGTTTTTTTTTTTTTTTTTTTGCAGTGGCTAGAGGCCCTGGTGCACCTATTCTCTCTCTTCCTCTCTGCCTGCTTCTCTTTCTCTTTCAAATAACTAAATAAATAAATAATTTAATAAAAGGAAAGCAAGGGGTGCCTGGCATGGTGGTGCATACCTTTAATCCCAGCACTCGGGAGGCAGAGGTAGGAGGATCACCATGAGTTCAAGGCCACACTAAGACTACATAGTGAATTCCAGGTCAGCCTGAGCTAGTGAGACCCTGCCTTGATTAAAACAAAAAACAAACAAAAAACCCAGGGGGGCCTGGAGAGATGGTTTAGCAGTTAGGGTGCTTGCCTCCAAAGCCAAAGGACCCAGGTTCGACTCCCAAGGACCCACGTAAGCCAGATGAACAAGGGGGTGCACACATCTGGAGTTCGTTTGCAGTGGCTGGAGGCCCTGGCATACCCATTCTCTCTCTCTCTCTCTTTCTCTCTCTCTCTCTCTTTCTCTCTCTCTCTCTCTCTGCCTATTTCTATATCTCTCTCTAGAGGCCCTGGTGTGCCCATTCTTTCTCTCTCAATAAATAAATAAATAAAACATTAAAAAACAATTATACAAAAAATATAAACATATTTTCTTTCTTTGTTTTTCTTTTTTTCTTTTATTTTTTGAGGGAAGGTCTCACTCTAGCCCAGGCTGATCTGGAATTCACTCTGTAGTCTCAGGCTGGCCTCAAACTCACAGCGATCCTGAGTGCTGGCATTAAAGGCTTGAGCCACCACACGTGGGCATATTTGCATTTTAAAAGTTTGAATGACAACTAAATGTAATGGGGTATTCCAGTAATCCCAGCATTCAGAAGGCTCAAGCAGGAGAATGGAGAATTTGAGGCCAGCCTGGGCTACATAGTGATTTTTGAACCAGCTTGGTTTACATATAGTGAGACCCTGTTTCAAAAAACAAAGTGAAACAAATGAGATAAATGTATGCGGTGTTGTTTCAGGTTTGGGGGGCTGAGGAGGGGGCCCCCCAGAATGTATGAATGTCAAGTTTTGGGTTCTGTCCGACCTCTAATAAAGAAGTAGTAAAGACAGACTCAAGAAGTGTAAGTCATGAATTATTAAGTTTATTTAGGGAGAGATCACAAATTGTAGGGTTTAGGAAACACTGCATAGTTTATAAGTTTCATTTAGGACAAATTGAGTTTTTTGGGGGGGCGGGGGAGTGGAGTACAGCCACAATCATGTGGAGGGGAATAAGCTTAGGCTTTCCAGGAAAGACCACAGGCACATGGAGGAGAGAACTTAGAGGTATATGTAGGGAGACTTAGAAGGAACACACAGGGCATCTGCCCCGTGCTTTCCCGTGGAGGAAAGTTAAGAGGGCAAATGGTGAGGCTCAAGGAAGAATGAGGGAAAATACCAAAGCAGAGACCAAGCAATGCAGAGGGGAAGGCAGTAATGAAGAGAATTACGCTCATGGTTATCAGAGTTTAAAGAAATTACAGTAGTAGCAAGCCTAGAGTTGGTCAGAGCACCCACGCGGTAGATCTGGAGTGGAAGAGTGAGAAGTTATTCCAAACTGGGAAGGAGAAACAGAGGCAAGCAGAAGAGTTCCCCTGGACCAAGAAACAGCATTATGCCTTCCCTGCCTGGGTGAGGCGGAAGCCAGACTCATGTGTGTCCCTGTGGCCCAAGAGGAGAGGAGAGGAAGGCAGTTGAGCAGAGCCAGAAAAGCAGAGCAGGGCAGAGTAGAGCTAGTGACAGGAAGAAGCCAGAAGCCTTTACAGGCTTGGAGAAGCCTGGATTGGTTTGTAGATTTGGAGGGAGGAAACTGGAGCCAGCGGGTCTAGGTGGCGGTGCTAGACCGTGGGCAGCAGGGGGCGCTGTAGATCAGTCTCCATCAGATACTAGTTCCTTTCCGCCAAGAGCTCCTTTCTTGTGCCAGGGCGAAGTGGCATGTGGGGTGGCGTTTCCTGCTGCTCCCTGGGCCTCGATATCTAACTGCAACTGCCTAAAAGGAGCTAGCTCTCTCCTATCCTCCTTCAGTGTGACAAGTGCAAGTTTGCTTCTTGACTCCTAGTCTCACAGCCCTCTGATACCCTCACAGAAGCATAGCTGTTCCTGGTGTGTGCACGCGCAGATTCAAAGATATTATTTCAATAAAAAAAAAATCAAATAGGGGGCTGGAGAGATGGCTTAGCGGTTAAGCGCTCGCCTGTGAAGCCTAAGGACCCCGGTTCGCGGCTCGGTTCCCCAGGTCCCACGTTAGCCAGATGCACAAGGGGGCTCACGCGTCTGGAGTTCGTTTGCAGAGGCTGGAAGCCCTGGCGCGCCCATTCTCTCTCTCTCCCTCTATCTGTCTTTCTCTCTGTGTCTGTCACTCTCAAATAAATATATATAAAAAAAATAGAAACAGCATCATATCAGTACTTTACATCATTGTCATTTGTGTCATTATTGCAGACTGTAATGTGGGATTTCCTATTTTATATAAACATTCCTCTGCTAATAGATGTTTTATTTGTTCTAATAAAAATCATTCCGTATATAGTTATGAACCTGCACACTTGAAAAAAAAAAAACTTTTTATTTGCAAGGAGAGAGAGAGAGAGAATGGGTCTGCCAGAACCTCTAGCCACTGCAAATGAACTCCAGATGCATGTGCCAGTTTGTGCATCTGGCTTTATGTGGGTACTGGGGAACTGAACCCTGGTAGTTAGACTTTGCCTTAACTGCTGAGCCATCTCCCCAACCCCCATGCACATTTTTTTATAACAATATCTAGATGTAAAGTAACTGAGTCAAAAATTGTGTATACTTAAGATCTTGGTAGCATTTACCAAATTATCCTTCAAAAAGTTATGTCAGGGCTGGAGAGATGGGTTAGTGGCTTAGGCGCTTGCCTGAGAAGCCTAGGGACCCATGTTCAACTCTCCAGATCCCATATAAGCCAGATGTACAAAGGTGAGGCAGGTGCAAGGTTGTACATGCCCACTCGGTGGCATAAGCATCTAGAGTTCAATTGCAGCGGCTGAAGCCCTGGCGCATCAATTCTCTCTCTCTGAAAAAAAAAAAAGTTGTGTCAATTGATAACACATTTAACAAACCTTGATGGGCAAGCCTATTGTCTCACACTCTAGTAGCGGTGGGCTTAAACAGTCATTGAGGACTTTGTATATTTGCTGGCCAAAAATGATAGGCTGCTGTTTTTAATTCATAGCTGTCTGATTGATGTTGAGGTCATGAGTCTGCATATTTATTGACCCTTTAGACTTGTGAAGTCCCCGTTCCTTGCCCAGCGCCTCATGTACTTTGCTTACTTGTCTATTATATTATTTATCATTTTCTTTTTTTATTTTTTTATGAGAGAGAGAGAGAGAGAGAGAGAAAGAGTGAGAGAGAGAATGGGCACATCAGGGCCTCCAGCCACTGCAACCAAACTCCGGATGCATGTGTTATCTTGTGCATCTGGCTTATGTGGGCCCTGAAGAATTGAACCTGGGTCCTTTGGCTTTGCAGGCAAGTGCCTTAACTGCTAAGCCATCTCTCCAGCCCTATTTATCATTTCTATATTCATTTGCATATGGTCTTTATAGTATGTGTATTAATCCTTTGTCTAGAACATTTGCTGAAAAAATACAATTTTGGGCTGGAGAGATGGCTTAGCGGTTAAGCGCTTGCCTGTGAAGCCTAAGGACCCCGGTTCGAGGCTCGGTTCCCCAGGTCCCACGTTAGCCAGATGCACAAGGGGGCGCACGCGTCTGGAGTTCGTTTGCAGTGGCTGGAAGCCCTGGCGCGCCCATTCTCTCTCTCTCTCCCTCTATCTGTCTTTCTTTCTATGTCTGTCGCTCTCAAATAAATAAATAAAAAATGAACAAAAAAAATATCTTTAAAAAAATACAATTTTGAGTCTGTTTTCTGATTTCTATTTACTTATGACTTTTACCTACAAAAATGTGTTTGTAGGATTGCCCTCAGTGAATATTTCCTTTCATAGCTTCTGGGATTCCATCTTCCTCCCTTACTGAGCAATTATAAAGATAGTCTACATAGGGCTAGAGAGATGGCTCAGCAGTTAAGGTGCCTGTCTGCAAAGTTTAACTGCCAGGGCTCAATTCCCCAGGACCCACGTAAAGCCAGATGCACAGTGGCACATGTGTCTGGAGTTTGTTTGCTGCAGCTGGAGGCCCTGATGCATGACCATTTTTTTTCTTTCTCTTTTATTTCTCTCTGGTTGCAAACAAATAAATAAATACTTAAAAAGATAGTCTACATGTTTTCACAGTCATTTCCAGATTCACATTTTTAAAATTTGCATAGAGGGCTGGAGAGATGGCTTAGTGGTTAAGCGCTTGCCTGTGAAGCCTAAGGGCCCCAGTTCGAGGCTCGGTTCCCCAGGTCCCACGTTAGCCAGATGTACAAGGGGGCGCACGCGTCTGGAGTTCGTTTGCAGAGGCTGGAGGCCCTGGCGCGCCCATTCTCTCTCTCTCCCTCTATCTGTCTTTCTCTCTGTGTCTGTCGTTCTCAAATAAATAAATAAATAATGGACAAAAAATTTGCATAGAGCAGCTGAGCGTGGTGGCACACGCCTTTAATCCCAGCACTCGGGAGGCAGAGGTAGGAGGATCGCCGTGAGTTCGAGGCCACCCTGAAACTACAGAGTGAATTCTAGGTCAGCCTGGGCCAGAGTGAGACCCTACCTCGAAAAAACAAGAAAAAATTGCATAGAGCCGAACTCTTCTTTAGTGTCTGGTTCATGTCATGCCTTAGAACAAATTCCTGCAGTCATGTAGCCAGCACAATAAGCAGAAGAGTTTTAGAACCCGCAAAACTCATTCTTATCCCTCCAGCCCAAACCCAACCAGTAGCAGGCAACCTCTAATCTATTTTTAAGAAACTTCTCATACAATTGGCTCCATAAAGTATGCAGCCTTTATCTGACTTCTCTCACTTGGCTTAATGCGCTAGGTTTCAGCCCGTGGTGATGTGTCACCCAGTGCCTTTTTCACTGCTTATTTACAATGTGCTCCACTAAAAGAAACACTATTGATATATTCATATATACATGCACACCACACACACACACACACACACACACACACAAACACCAAATATAATATAACCCCCATATCAACACTATTACCACCACAAATAATATACCCAGTCACACACCACCACAATCACCACAAAAAAATAATATGCCCCCATACACCACCCCCATTACCACACATAATATAACCCCACATATCACTTTTACCACCACAAATAACATACCACCACCATCACAACCACTGTGGTGGCTTGATTCAGGTGTCCCAATAAACTTAGGTTTTGTGGATGCTAGGTTCCCCAGCTTATGGCAAGTGGAAATTAAAGACTCCTGGAGGCAGGGTATTGTTGGGGGAGTGCTGATGGGTGTTATAGCCAGCTCCCCCTTTTCAGTGTTTGGCACACTCTCCTGTTGCTATTGTCCACCTTATGATGGCCAGGGGGTGATGTCCACACTATGTTCATGCCATCATTTTCCCCTCCCATTGTGTAACTTCCCCTCAAGCCTGTAGGCCAAAATAAAACTCTTTTTTTTCATTCTTTTATTTATTTATTTATTTGAGAGTGACAGACACAGAGAGAAAGACAGATAGAGGGAGAGAGAGAGAATGGGCGCGCCAGGGCTTCCAGCCTCTGCAAACGAACTCCAGACGCGTGCGCCCCCTTGTGCATCTGGCTAACGTGGGACCTGGGGAACCGAGCCTCGAACCGGGGTCCTTAGGCTTCACAGGCAAGTGCTTAACCGCTAAACCATCTCTCCAGCCCTAAAACTCTTTTTTTTCATAAGCTGCTCTTGTTTGGGTGATTTCTATCAGCAATGAGAACCTTGACTGCAACAACCACCCATAATATACCCCACAAATACCACCACCATGACCACACATAATATAACCCCACATACAACTATCACCACCACACATAATATAGCCCACGTACCAACGCCATCACCACCACACATAATATACCCTCCCAAACAATCACCATCACTCATAATAGACCCCCACACATCACCACACATAATATAACCACATACAAACAGTCACCACCACACATAATATACCCCCTAAATACAATCATCATTAACACACAGAATATCCACCCACACTACCACTACCATAATCACACATAATATACCCCACACAACACCACCATCACCACCACACATAATATACAGCCGACACACCACCATCGCCAACACACATAATGTACACCCGACACACCACCACCATTACCACCACACATAATATACACCCCACACATAACAACCATCACCACCACACATAATATACACCCCACACACCACAAATATCACCACCACATATAATATACACCCCACACACCACCACCACCAGCACTGCCACACATAATATAGACCCACTCACCACTACCACCACCAGCACACATAATATACCCCACACAACACCACCATCACCACCACACATAATATACAGCCGACACACCACCATCGCCAACACACATAATGTACACCCGACACACCACCACCATTACCACCACACATAATATACACCCCACACATAACAACCATCACCACCACACATAATATACACCCCACACACCACAAATATCACCACCACATATAATATACACCCCACACACCACCACCACCAGCACTGCCACACATAATATAGACCCACTCACCACTACCACCACCAGCACACATAATATACCCCACACACCATCACAAATCACCACCACACATAATATACCCCCACACCACCATCACCAGCACACATAATATACCCGACATACCAACCATCACCAACACACATAATATGCCCTCACTCCCCACCACCTAATCCACCAAACATAATATATCCTCACTGACCAACACCATCACCACCACACATAATATACCCACCACAACACCACCATCACCAACAAACATAATATATACCCCAACACCACCACCATCAACACCACACATAATATACAGCCCACTCACCACCACCATCACCAACACACATAATATACACCCCCACTCACCACCACCATCACCAACACACATAATACACCCCCACACACCACCACCATCACCACCACACATAATATATACCTCCACACATAACCACCATCACCACCACACATACATAATATACCCCGACTCACCACCACCATCACCACCACACATAATATACATCCCACACAGCACCACCATCACAACCACATATATTATACACCCCACACAACCACCATCACCACCACACATAATATACACCCCACTCACCACCTCCATCATCACCACACATAATATACACCACAAAACACGACCATCATCACCACACAGAATATTCCTCTACACACCACCACCATCACCACCACACATAATATACCACAAACACGACCATCATTGTGACCACACATAATATACACCCCACTCAACACCACCATCATCACCACACATAATATATACCCCACTCAACACCATCATCACCACCACACATAATATACATCCCACTCACCACCACCATCACCACCACACTTAATATACACTACACACAACCACCTTCATGACCACACACAATATATACACCAACACAACCACCATCACCAATATCCATAATATACACCCCCCAGACCACAACCATCACCACCACATATAATATATACCCCACACCCCACCACCATCATCACCACACATAATATACACCCCACACACCACCACCATCACCAACACACATAATATACCCTACATACCATCGCCATCACCACCACACATAATATACACCCCACACACCACCACAAATCACCACCACACATAATATACTCCCACACCACCATCACCAGCACACATAATATACCGACACACCACCATCACCAACACACATAATATACTCCACACACCACCATCACCACCACACATAATATACACCCACACACCACCACAATCATCACCACACATAATATACACCCCCCACACCACCATGAACATCATCACACATAATATACACCCCACACACCACCATGAACATCATCACACAAAATACACCCCCACACACCACCACCATCATCACCACACATAATATACACCCTACACACCACCATCATCATCACCACACATAATATATACCTCCACACACCACCACCATCACCACCACACATAATATATACCTCCACACACCACCACCATCACCAGCACATATAATATACACCCCACTCACCACCTCCATCATCACCACACATAATATATACCTCCACACACCACCACCATCACCACCACACATAATATATACCTCCACACACCACCACCATCACCACCACACATAATATATACCTCCACACACCACCACCATCACCACCACATATAATATACACCCCCACACCACCACCATCACCACCACACATAATATGCCCCCTCACAATACACAAAGAACTTTTAGGACATTAAGGTAGCTTCTGATTTTTTTCACAAGTATAAATCAAGTCATTATGAACATATATAGAAAAGATTTTTTTTAATTTTTTATTTATTTCTTTGAGAGCAACAGACACAGAGAGAAAGACAGATAGAGGGAGAGAGAGAGAATGGGCGTGCCAGGGCTTCCAGCCTCTGCAAACGAACTCCAGATGCGTGCGTCCCCTTGTGCATCTGGCTAACGTGGGACCTGGAGAACTGAGCCTTGAACCAGGGTCCTTAGGCTTCACAGGCAAGCGCTTAACCGCTAAGCCATCTCTCCAGCCCAGATTTCTTATTTTTTTGTTTATTTTTATTTATTTATTTGTGAGTGACAGAGTAAGAAGGAGGGAGAGAGAGAGAGAGAGAAAGAGAGAGGGAGGGAGGGAGAGAATGGGCATTCCAGGGCTTCCAGCCACTGGAAATAAACTCTGACAAGTGCACTCCCTTTGTGCATCTGGCTAACGTGGGTCCTGGGGAATCGAGCTTCAAACCAGGGTCCTTAGGCTTCACAGGCAAGCTCTTAACCGCTAAGCCATCTCTTCAGCCCTAGAAAAGTTTTTTGATGAGTATAAGGTATCCCTTTTGATTAAATGCCAAGAGGATAAGTGAAGCCTATGTTGTATATGTTTAACTTGATAAGCTGTTGAGATGTCATCTAAAGCAGCTGTACTATTTGGGGTTTTTAATCTTTAAAGGTTCCTTTTTCTTGGTTTATAAACCATTTTTTAATAGGCATACAGCGGTAATTTCTTGGGCATGTCCATACTCAATGATACCATAGGACATCTTTATTTATAAGTTATTTGTCATCTGCATATGTTGTTTTGGGCTAAAGATCTGTCCAATTCTTTTTTGTTTGCTTGTTTGTTTTTATTTACTTGAGAGCGACAGACAGAGAGAAAAAGAGGCAGAGAGAGAGAGAGAGAGAGAGAAAAAGAGAGAGAGAGAGAGAGAAAGAGAGAGAGAGAGAGAGAGATAATGGGCATGCCAGGGCTTCCAGACACTGCAAACGAACTCCAGATGCGTGCGCCCCCTTGTACATCTGGTTAACGTGAGTCCTGGGGAAATCGAGCCTCGAACCAGGGTCCTTAGGCTTCACAGGCAAGTGCTCAACCACTAAGCCATCTCTCCAGCCCTGTCCAATTATTTTGTTCACTTTATTTATTTATTTTTTTCAAGGCAGGATCTCACTGTAGCTCAGGCTGACCTGGAATTCACTATGTAGTTCCAGAGTGGTCTCGAACTCACGATGATCCTCCTACCTCTGCCTCCCCAGTGCTGGGATTAAAGGCGTGCACCACCATGCCTGGCACTTAAAAGATTTTTTTTTTAAATATTTTATGTATTTATTTGAAAGAGAGAGAGAAAGATTAAGAATGGGTGCGCCAGAGCCTCTGGCCACTGCAAACAAACTCCAGATGCATGTGCCAACATGTGCATCTGGCTTACGTGGGATCTGGAGAATCGAACCTGGATCCTTAGGCTTCACAGGCAAATTCCTTAACCTTTAAGCCATCCCTCCAGTCCCAGTTCTTTATGTTTCTAAACATGTATCCCTTGTCAGGTATCAGGCTGTGAATCTTTCTTCCAGGCTGTGGCTTACCTTCTCTTTTAACAGTGTCTTTTACACAGAAAAATTTTAATTTATTAAAGTGTTGGGGCTGGAGATATGGATCAGCAGTTAAGGTGTGTGCCTGCAAAGCCTAAGGATCTGGCTGAACCACCACCAAATCCAGCTGACACTCAGTATTTTGTGGATTTTTCTTGTTTGTTTATACGTTGATGCTCAGTTGCTTGAGTACGATGTATTAAAAGGACTGTCTTTTCTCCACTGAATTGTTTTTAATACCTTGGTCAAAACTCAGCCAATTTAATCCACTTCCAGACTCTCTCTTCTCCACTAATCCAACAATATTTTCACCCGCAGTTCACTGTCCTAATTGTTGTGGCTTTAGAATCATTCTTAACATCAAATGATATGAATACTAAACTTTGTTATTTTCAAAATTTTCTTATTTTAGTTCCTTTGGTTTTCCACATCAGTTTTAGATATGGTCTCCACAAGAGTCACAATCCCACCAGGTTTTTTGATTAAGTATGCATGGAATCAAAGTGTCCCCTTGAGAACTGACATCTAGACACTGACTCTTGCATGAATTTGTACTTAGGTTTTAAGTACACAGATAATGCTAAATTAAGTATAGCAAATAATATACAATGGCACTAGTTTTGTGGCAAACAGTACTGCTTTTTATTTTTGAAAATTATTTATTTATCTGTTTATTTGTAAACACAGAAAAAGAGACGGAGAGAGAATGGGCATGCCAGGGCCTCTTGCTGCTGAAAACCTCAGACACGTGCACCACGCTGTGTATCTGGCTTCATGGGGAACAGTACTGCTTTTTAAAAAAATATTTTATTTGGGCTGGAGAGATGGCTTAGTGGTTAAGCGCTTGCCTGTGAAGCCTAAGGACCCCGGTTCGAGGCTCGGTTCCCCAGGTCCCACGTTAGCCAGATGCACAAGGGGGCGCACGCGTCTGGAGTTCGTTTGCAGAGGCTGGAAGCCCTGGCGCACCCACTCTCCCTCTCTCTGCCTCCTTGTCTCTGTCACTCTCAAATAAATAAATAAAAATAAACAACAAAAAAATTTTTAAACATTTTATTTTAGTTATTTGACAAAGAAAGAGGGAGAAAGAGAATGGGCGCACCAGGGCCTCCAGCCACTGTAAACGAACTCCAGACATACGCCCCCTTGTACATCTGGCTAACGTGGGTCCTTGGGAATCGAACCTGGGTCCTTTGGCTTTGCAGGCAAATGCCTTAACCATTAAGCCATCCCTCCATGTCCAGTACTGCTTTTTGATTTTGTGTAGAACTACTACTTATTTTTTGCATATTGATTTTGTATCCTGAAAAAACTTCCAATAATTCTTTTTTAGTTTTGGCAAGTTTCTGCTTCCTTAAGATTTTCTAAGTAGATAATCATGTCAGAATAAAACCAACTTTAGTTCTTACACTTTTAACCTGGATGCCTTTTCTTTAGTTTTCATGCCTAATTGCATGAAAAAGATGAGAGTGAACATTCCTGCTTGATTTCCAGTCTGAGGGGAAAATCATTTCATTCTTCATCATTAAGTATAATGTAAAGTTGTTCATAGATATCATTTATCAAATTAAGTTTTATAAGAGGTCTTAATTACTTGAATTTTGCCTGATCCCTATTCTGCTTCACTGAGAATATTACTCGGGGCTTTAAAATTATCTGTATGCTTAGATCACCAGCCCACCTAGAAATTTTTATATTGTATGTGAGAGTAATTGGATTTTTATTTTCCCCAAATGATTAGCGGCTGAATACTCTATAATAAAATATCATTTTCCCACTCACTCGAAATGTCATTTTTGTCAATGCTGAGCTCATGCATGTATGTGGTTCTGTTTCTGGGCCATCTCTCTTGCTATACAAATTAATTATGCTGTTTCCATGCCAATACCTCACTGAATCAATTACTATGCCCTATGATATCTTTTGATATCTGCTAGAAAAAAATGTTATTCTTTCTGATTTTTCTCTTCCAGATGAACTTGAATCTGCTTGCCAGCTTCCACACAAAAACTTGTTGCTCTATTGCATGGAAAATCATTATGTTTATAATACATATAAATATGCTAGTATTGTGTAGTTATAAATTCTTGCCAAACTGATTATTATAAATATTGTTGTCTTGTAGGTCTGAGTTTTTCTGCTAGGAAAGAGTATGAGTTTCTCTAGTCAAACAATTATTTCTAAATTTTAATTCAGGTGTGTAGTTTCTTCATGAAAATGTTTATATAATTTATCCTATCAATATCTTACTAGACCTAATGTTTTCAGACATTTTTCTTTTATTTTCTGGGAATATGAAACTGCAGAAAGTTAACAATTTTGTGTCTTTCAAAAAATAACAGTTGAGGGCTGGAGAGATGGCTTAGCGGTTAGGCGCTTGCCTGTGAAGCCTAAGGATCCCGGTTTGAGGCTCGGTTCCCCAGGTCCCACGTTAGCCAGATGCACAAGGGGGCGCACGTGTCTGGAGTTCATTTGCAGAGGCTGGAAGCCCTGGCACGCCCATTCTCTCTCTCTCTCCCTCTATCTGTCTTTCTCTCTGTGACTGTCGCTCTCAAATAAATAAATAATTTAAAAAAAAATAACAGTTGAGGGTGGCTAGGGAGATGATTGGCTGTTAAAGGCACTTGCTTGCAAAACAGGCCAGCCCAGGGTTCGGTTCCCCAGCTACCCACATAAAACGTGACAGGCATTCATTTGCAGCAGCAAGAAAACCTGGCATTCATACACATAAATAGATATAAAAAAATTTTTTTTAATCTGTATTTTTTTTTTTGAGGTAGGGTCTTACTCTAGCCCAGGCTGACCTGGAATTCACTATGTAGTCTCAGGGTGGCCTCAAACTCATGGCGATACTCCTACCTCTGCCTCCCAAGTGCTGGGATTAAAGGGGTGCACCACCACACCCAGTTTATTTTTGCCTTTTAAACAATTATTGCTTTAAGTAAAATGTCTAGTTGGACACTATATGGTAACAGAGTTCCTAATTTCTAATCCTGTGTTGTTTCTAATTGTAACAGAAATACTTCAAGTATTTCATGTTTAAGCATTCAATCTTTCATAGAGAACCACTTTCAAATATAAGATACTTTCTTCTGTGACTCACAACTTTAAACCAGAAATGTGTGTTGCTTTTTGTCCATTACTGCTTGAGAGACCTATTGAAAATAACATCTTTTTTTCTTTGCAGAGAACACAATGAATTCTATCAACGTATATTCTATTGTCCAGCTGGGAGAAACTTGAGAACTTGGGTGCAATGCAGTGTTTGTTTAATACACTGCGAGCTTTAGACTTTGTGCTTGCGTCCGTGAGTGTCATCTTTTCCTTCATTGCCCTGCCTTGTTTCAAAACCGGGATAATAGCTATTCCTTATGAATGAAATGGTGTCTCATGAAATAGTTGTTTATTGTGTAGTTTGTTTTTTTTTTGTAGCTACAGATGACAAAACTACTTGGATCTAGAATAAAACTGCTTGTTTCTTATCTTTTAAAATTAAAGCAGGTCTTTGATTATTTTTATTTCATCATATATATATATATATATATATATATATATATATATTTTTTTTTTTTTTTTTTAAACAGGGTTTCATGTAGTCCAGACTGCCCTTGAACACACAATGTAGCCAAGGATGACCTTGAATTCCTGATTTCTGCTGTCTCTATTTTCCAAGTGCTGAGATTATGAGCAGGTGCCTCCATGGCTGGCAACCATTTATTTTTAGGTGACAGTCCATAGACAACTGTCCCCTTACTCAACAGTCATCTTCAGTGACTTGTCCTCCCATGAACAAACAAACATTTCATCTTCATTTTAGTTACAGCTGTTAAAATTGTACACAGAATTCACACAGCTTTCCCCACACTTGTTTCCTCATACTAACTCATAGCCCTTCCATCTTTTCTCAATCTGGTTCACCAAGAATTTATCTATTTTATAGGCCTTGTCAGAAAGTAGTAATTGGTTATATTAATGAAGCCCAAATTTTTGTTTTTTTATTTTATTACTAATTTTGTTTTTCCTTTTTTTTTTTTTTTAAGCTTTTGAGTCAAATGCTGCGTTTGTTGATTTTCACAGTTTCTGTGTCCTACATGTACTTATGGCTGTATGTCTTCCTGCGTGTACCACATTGGTGATGCTTGCAGATCTCAAGATGTAGTGTGCTTGTTTGTTCATTTCTAAGGAGTTGTCATTTCAAACTCAATTCCCCCATAATCCAAGTTAATTACAAGGGTGCTTGCTCCTTTCCAAGAGTGGATTTTGTCATTGTTTCTCTAACCATCTTTTTTTTGTTGCTAAATAGCAATTTTACGCTTATGGGAATAATTGTAAGCTGTGTAATATCTGTCATCATTGGAGATGGTGTTGTAAATATCCATGTAAGTTTAAACAGGCTGTATGGCTACTATTTCTGGAATATAAAACTGCTTAATAATGTCATTAGAATCTACCACATCCTTATTTTTTTTTCTACTTTGAAATGTTTAAAATAGCATTGGTTTACATTGTTGACATTTGCCTAGCATATCTATTTTTATTACTTAATTTTAAATTCCTGGGTCATTTTGTTTAGGGTTTGAGATAGATAGCATATAGCTTTTTTACATTTTCTTTTTTTAAGGAATTTGGGTCCCATGTTAATGTTAATCCAAAGGTCTCTATTTTCACAAATTTAGAGGATTTCTTAACACTGTGATTGCTGATGTGTCAGACGCTTTCCATTTAATTTTTTTTCATTTATAATTGTCTCCTTCCCCCCCCTTTCCTCTTTTTGTTGAATTAATGTTGCTTCCTTTTGTCAATTAAAAATAAATCAAGGGTTAGGAAGTTACATATAGTATTTTAATTTTTCCAGTGGTTAGCTTTTTAAGCTCATGAATTTATTTTATAGCTTAACTCTCTTCAATTACTTGACATAACCAGTTCCTTTCTAAACAAATCAAGAACCCCTTTTCCCCTTTGTTCCTGCTGCCTCCTGTGTAAAACACACTAGGGGCTTTAATTCCAGCTTCCTATGCCATTCCTCCTTCCATCCTTCTCCCCGGGACCTGTTCCTCCTCCCCGCTCAATCAATAATTACTTCACGTTTCACTCTATCTTGTCACCAAATTTCCTGTCTTTCTACCTTGATTCATTTCCCATCTTCCGTGAGCACGTTGTTTGGTCGCCTTTCCATGGAGGGACTTGAGTGGTCTTTGTACTGACCCTGTACTTTTCTGAAAGGGTTTTTGTTTTGCCGTGGTTCACCTGACCCTGGATCTGAAGTTCAAATCATTTTCCCATCAGAACCCTGAAAGCCCTGCTTCATTGTCTCCTGGAATCCACGTGGCTGAAGAGAAGCTTTCCCCCTTAATGGCCAATGTACTGGTGGCTGTCCTCCATGACTCAGAGGCAGATGGAAAGGGGCACGGGCTGGTATTAGCAGATATTTCTTGGGCATTGAATGTTCCAGCTGTGTTCTGCGACTTTTTTTAAAAGTCAAATATTTTATGTACACACACACACACACACACACACACACGCACACAAAAGTACAAAGAACGATACAGCATCAGGCGGTACTCACCACTGCTATTGACAAATCCTGTCATTTTGCCTTATTTACCTCAGGATTAAAAAATAAATAAATAAATGAAACAAGAACCAGTTGAAATCCCATTCCCTTTTCTCCCATACCACTGCTCTAAATTTGCTGTTTATCACCCCACTTAATAATGTATTAAACTGGGGCTGGAGAGATGGCTTAGCGGTTAAGCGCTTGCCTGTGAAGCCTAAGGACCCCGGTTCGAGGCTCGGTTCCCCAGGTCCCACGTTAGCCAGATGCACAAGGGGGCGCACGCGTCTGGAGTTCGTTTGCAGAGGCTGGAAGCCCTGGCGCGCCCATTCTCTCTCTCTCTCCCTCCATCTGTCTTTCTCTCTGTCTGTCACTCTCAAATAAATAAATTAAAAAAATTGAACAAAAAATTAAAAAAAAATAATGTATTAAACTTAAAAATATGGAAACAAGCTCAACAATATATAAGAACCAATATAGTGCTGGCTAGATGCATATAAGGTGATCATATCACATATGTTAATTTATTCAGGCTACAACTCAGTGAGGCAGGTACTATGCTTATTTCCTTTGTATGAATGAGGAAATGTAACTTAATTATAGTCACATAGCTGGTAGGTGATAGAGTCAGAACCTCAAAGTCTGGCTGCAGAATTTGTACAACTAATGTAACCTAATGTGCTGATAAAGCGATCATTAGCATGTACTTACAAAGTTAGGCTTTTGGAAAATGGTATCAATTTTAACAACCATTTTGAAAATCCCCCCCCCCACTTTTTTTTTGAACACTTCTAAAATCTTGGAGTTTGTTTTCTTCTGCTATGTTTTGCTTACCGAACAGAGAACATGATCCATAATCTGGCTAGTTTTGATTTGTTGCTTACTTCTAATCCTATGTAGTACTTCCTTGCAGTTGTATAAATATTTAGGCTGCTTCAAAAGATTGCAGCAAATGCTGCACTGAAAATGTTTGTAGATATCTCTGAGGGCGATTACCAGACTTTCTCTAAGGCATGTAACTAAGACCTGAAGTTCTAAGTACTAGGGTTTGCACATCGTCATCTTGACAAGTTATTGTCACATTGATGAGCCAACTTACAATCCCTCCGTGGGAAAGAAGAGGGTTCTGGGTCTTGATTGGGCTTGTTAAACTCCAAAATCACAGTACGTGTGCTGCACTATTGAGCATGGAGCAATAGATTATCCCATAGACTCTTACATCAGCCACTTTCTGTCTCAGTTTAAACACCTCGCTTGGGCTGAGTCTCATGTAAAATGCTTGCCATATTTCATACCACTTATTATTTTCTGAAGCCCACAATGCTGGAGGCTCTGTGTAGTGTTTAAAATCAATCAAACTAAGGCCCATTTTGGTTTTGAAAGATACAATGCATTATTAGCAACAAAAGTCACCATGTTGTGCAACACAACGCCAGAATTTATTCTGCTAAATGAACTGTAACTTTGTACTGGTTAACCAACATCATAGGGTCATATATAATCCATTTTTAGGCTTGTAAATTAATAAGAACCAGAGTGTAATTTAGAATAAATTCAGCTAGGTTTTAAAAAATAATCTGACAGCTGGGCTGGAGAGATGCCTTAGTGGTTAAAGCATTTGCCTGCAAAGCCAAAGAACTCAGGTTCAATTCCCCAGGACCCACATAAGCCAGATGCACAAGGTGGTTCATGCATCTGGAGTTTGCAGTGGCTGGAAACCCTGGTGTGCCCATCCTCTCTTTATCTTTCTTTCTTTCTGCTTCTCTCTCTCAGATAAGTAAATAAATAAAATTAAAAGATTTAAAAAATCTGGTGGCTAAGAACAATAAATTTAAGGACTATGATTAACATGATGAGCTTTTACAAATATGTCATTATAGTTTAACACTAAACAATTGTTTTAATAACACTTCAATAATATGAACATTATACTAAAAATGATCAAGGAAATAATTACCTATGCATCTTGAGAAATTTGACTGAGTTAGAATTTCTGTCTTCTAGAAATATGCATCATATATATATATGCATATATTTATATATATATATATATACACGTATATATAATTTTGAAAAAATCCTTTTATCCAATTGCTCTGCCAGAGATGCAGCTGGACCTTAAACTGCAACATCAGCCTCACGAATCTAACAGCCCATTCTGCATCTCTACTTGTGTGTATCAAAGCATCCCAAATGCTCCAAAACCAAACGCCCACTTCTCATCTCCTGTGTCCCACTTCATTTAAGTCCTCTCATCTGAAAGCAGAAAGCACCTTCATCTGGCTACTGGGATGAAATCCTGGCAGTGACTCCTGAGCACTCATCCTCTCTCATACCCTTCGTCTAACACATCAGCAGATGGCTCAGACTCTAACTGCAAATGACATCCCCAGCCTGACCACCCCTCCTTGGATATCTGCAGTGGTTTATTAAAAAGTAATTTGAGCCGGGCGTGGTGGCGCACGCCTTTAATCCCAGCACTCGGCAGGCAGAGGTAGGAGGATCGCTGTGAGTTTGAGGCCACCCTGAGACTCCATAGTGAATTCCAGGTCAGCCGGGGCTAGAGTGAGACCCTACCTTGAAAAACCAAAAAAAAAAAAAAAAAAGAATTCCTGCTTAAGACTTCTACCTCACTCTTCCTATTGGTTTGCAAGGTGCTTCCAGTGCTGCTGACGGTCATCAGGCTTCTCTTTGCTTCTGCTTCAGCTTTGTGTGAAGCAGAAAGAATGTTCCCCAGAGATGTCCACACCGAGTCCCCACAACCTATGAAGATGTGAGATTGCGTGGCAATGTAGAGCTCAGACTGCGGATGGAATCTAGGTTTCTCATCAGTTGATTATTTGGTGGTGATCCTGGGTTATTATAGTGCACCAGACACACCATGAGGCTCTCTGTATGTGAGAAGCAGAAGAGTAAGTCACAGAAAGACTTGCCCCCTGCCCCCTGGTTACTGCCTTTGAGAATGGAGGAAGAGATCCTTTGTAGATCAAGAGACCGCTGCTCTGAAAGCTTAAGGGCAAAGAAATGAATTCTCACTTAGGACCTACAGGTCTTTTTAATTTTTTTTGTTTATTGAGACCCATTTTGGACTTCTGAACTACAAAACACGCAATTTTTGTTACTGTTGTTTTAAGCCATTGAATTCATCGTATTTGCTACAACAACCTCTAATTTGCCCATCACCCCAACAGGCTCCTGCCTCAGGACTCTTGCATTTTCTGTCCCTGTGTTAGATTTTAACAAGTCTTATTCTCTTCAGGGAACCTCATCACAATGGCTTTTCCTGAACATCCCGTACAAAATCCTCCCGTTCAGAAGTATCCACTGACTCCGTTGTACTGTTCTCCACAGGATTTACCATTTATTTTGCATTTGCTTACTTACTTCTTGCTATTGGTCTTCCTACTAAGTGTTAAGCTCTATGAGGATAGAGACTGTTCCTGACTTCATCTCCAATGTTTCGTGCGAATGTCAGGTGGAGAAGAGGCAGGTAATGGCTGTGGGCTGAATGCCTAACAGGAAGGACACAGTTTAGATAGATTGGAAGCCAGGAAGAGTGAATGTGCACCTGGCCCACATGGGTACTGGGGAATCAAACCTGGGTCCTTAGGCTTTGCAGGCAAGCACATTGACTGCTAAACTCTCTCTCCAGCCTTCAAGACATATATTGTTAAAACTTATTTATTTATTTATTTAGAGAGAAAGGGCACCCCAGGGCCTTTCAGATGCTGTGAACGAACTCCAGATGGGTGCGCGCCCCTTGTGGACATACGTGGCATTGCACGCTTGCGTCACTGTTGCATCCTGCTACAGAAGTCCTTAGGCTTCGCAGGCAAGCGCCTTAATCTCTCCAGCCCTCAAGACATATTTGGAAGGTGTCATTAACCAGACTTGCAGATGAATTAAATGTGTGGCTGAAGGAGAGGAAGATATCGAGAACATCCCCAGTTTCCGGGTTGAGGAACAAGATAAATGGAAGCGTTGTGCACTGAATAAAGAGAACGCCGAGTAGATGTGGCCATAATTAACAGGCGTTCAGCTTCTCAATCTATTGTTGGAGCTATCTCCAAGGCATCTCAGGAGGGCTAGTGCATATCAAGTAATTGGACAGATATGGGACTGTCTGGTATCTCTGGAAAAGAGATCTGGGAGAGAGATCATAATTTCAAAAGTCATTGATATGCAGATGTTATAAATTACCTAGTGAGACGGGGTAGAATTGAGGGAAGATAGATTAAGGTATAGCTTTGCAGGACATTAAAATGTAGCGGTTAGATGAAAGAAGAAAAATGAGTAATTAAGTCTTAAATTGTTGAAGAATACTTGGAAAAATGAAGAAAGTCCCAAGGAATATCACAGAACAGGAGCCAAAAGAAGCAAATGCTTCAAGGATTGCTCAACTGCTCTGAGAATTCTATTTACTCGAGGGTAAACAAATGCGGGGGGTGGGGGTGGGAATCATATTAATTTCTTTTTAAGAAAAGAGGAGTCTATCACTGTCAAATGCATATAATAAAGTTTTACCATTTTAACAAGTTTGAAGTATACAGTCTGGATGTGTTAATGACAGACACATTACTGTGTAACGGTGTTGAGATAATAACACAGGAGTCCGTTGGAAAGGGAGGGCTGGGCATAGAAATAGGGCTAGGGAGATGGCTCAGTGGGTAAGGGCACTCGCAGTGGCAAGCATGGGGGCCTCAACTTAAAAAAAGCCTGTAAAAAGCCGGGCATAGCTGTAGACACCTGTAAGCCCAGGGCTGAGAGGAACACAGACAAGAGGATCTCCGGGGAATTGCAGGTCAGCAGGTCTAACTGAAAAGCTGAGCACCCCTGCTGTTCCCCGCTTTACATCTACATGCATGTGCACACGCTACATGCATGTATCTGCAAACACATGCCCACACATACTACCACAGCACACCAAGAATAAAATACCTAACTTATTTAAAAACAGTTAAGTGACTGGGCATGGTGGATCATGACTTTAATCCGAGCACTTTAATCCCCAGAGGCAGAGGTAGGAGGATCGCTGTGAGTTAGAGGCCAGCCTGGGATTATGGAGTGAGTTCCAGGTCAGCCTGGGCTAGAGTGAGCCCCTATCTTGAAAACAAAACAAAACAAAACAAAAGATACTTAAGTGATTTTAATAAAATATACCGGTAAGGAAGTGGAAGCAGAGGATGTATTTAATACTTGAGCAAATTGGCTTTCAAAGTTAATATAGCTGTGGTAGTAGGTGTATTGAGAGAGATGGAAGGGTGTTTTTCATTGAAGCTTTTAACCTATTAATGTTGATTCAAATTATTCTGTAAAGAAAGAGGAACACACAACAAAAGGAGGAGGGACAGAAGATGTTGGGGAGAGAGGAGATATGGAATGAACTGTAAACTGTGAGAAGGAAGAAGCAATGGGCAGGCCTCCGAAAAAAACTAGGAAAGGAGATGGACATAGAAGCCAACAGGTTTGCAGAGTTTCTAGTGACGCTTTTTTTTTTAATTTTATTTATTTATTTGAGAGCGACAGACACAGAGAGAAAGACAGATAGAGGGAGAGAGAGAGAATGGGCGCGCCAGGGCTTCCAGCCTCTGCAAACGAACTCCAGACGCGTGCGCCCCCTTGTGCATCTGGCTAACGTGGGACCTGGGGAACCGAGCCTCGAACCAGGGTCCTCAGGCTTCACAGGCAAGCGCTTAACCGCTAAGCCATCTCTCCAGCCCGACGCTGTCTTTTTGAGAGTGGTAATCATGATAGGACAGTGATGGTGATCTGTCATCTTGCATCTTCCTGTTCATTTATTCTGTGTATGTTTGTAGACTACTTACTTAACTCTTACCTGTGCCGAGTCCCTTAAGACCACAGGAGTGGCGGGAGCAGCCACTGGGGTCCTCAGGAGCATCTGCTGATGTTATTTCTGGGATCTTCTGAATGAGTTGAGGAGATTATTTTGGTGACATTTACTTCAAGGCCACCATACGTACCACATTGAGAGAAATTACCCTTAATCTGCTTTCCATTTCAAATAGTCCCAATTATACTTGCAGAACCGAACCCCAGGAGGTGACATAATGACCACTGTTTACAGAATAGCTTAAGACACCTAATCCCAGGGGAATCCCAAGACATGTGCCATTCTGAAATGTAGTGTTTAAAGAAATCACAGTGGAATGTTAAGCTCGATGAAAGTGTCAGGGGTTTTTCTGGAAAAAAAAAAAATACAGAAATTAAACATACGCATATGTTAAAAGAGACGGATGTTAGCAACAAAAGCTGCCTGTTTGGAAATATAGTAGACAAATATCTATTAGTTTGTCAAAAAAGTATAAAAACTTTTGTTAGGATAAAAAAAAAAGATAATTCACAAATACATATCAGAAATGACAAGCTACAGTGTGATGCAGATATTGTGGTACATTTAAAAATAGTTTATTTATTTATTTGCACATGTATGTGTATGTGGGGGTTTGCACCAGGGTTTCTTGCTGCTAGGTGCTTGTGACACTTATTGCCTCTGGCTTTTATGTGTGTGCTGGGGGATTGAATCCAAGCCAGCAGGCTTTTCAAGCAAGCACCTTCACCACTGAGCCGTGTCCCCAGCCCCTGTGCACATTTTTAAAAATAAGAGGACATGAGCCATACTCCAAAATTTTGAGGGTTTAAGTAAAACTAGTTTTTTTCTATTTATTTTTTATTATATTTTTTTGACAGAGAGAAAGAGGCAGAGAGAGAGAGAGAGAGATAATGGGCCAGGGCCTTCAGCCACTGTAAATGAACTTCAGACACATGTGCCACCTGGTGCATGTGGCTTATGTGGGTTCTGGGGAATTGAACCTGAGCCCTTAACCACTAAGCCATCTCTCCAGCCCTAAATATATCTAATTTTAAAGAGAAATATGAGTTGCCAAGATGACTTGAAGAACTAAGAAAGCCAAGTCAAGCAACAAGGATTTGAGAAATGGAGTTAAATTTTCAAAGTATGATAGTTTTACCTATAAGATTTGTTAAACATTCAAGGAAATAACAAATCAAACAACCTGTCAGAGAAAATAGAAGTGAAGGAAATTCCCAAATACACTTTACGAAGGTAATACAACCCTGATAGCAAACGTGGAGAAGGACAGTGTAAGAAGGGAAAGTAGGAGCCAGCGTCACGTAAGCATAAGATGTTAACATTGAAAAACAAAATCATAAATTGCTTGAAGCAGTGTATTTTAAAAAATCACAGCAGATGATGGCAAAGCAGAGTTTGGCTTAGAAATTCAATAGGCTCAAATTAGAAAAATCTATCAATGTGACCTGTTACATTAACATATCAATGACAAAATCTATAGCTATCTTAATAGCCCGAGAAAAAGCATGTAATAAAATTTCAATATTCATTTCATGTTTTAAAAAATATTCCTACTTTAAACACATCGAGGATAGAAGGAAATACCCTGTCCTGATAAAGGGTTTCTGCCAGAAACTTACAGCAAATGTGGTAAATAATGACAGTACATTAGAAACATTCTCAGTGAGACAGAAATAGGCAAAGGCTGATTCTCCCTCTCGCTGCATTGGAGGTCCAAACTCATTCAAGAGATAAGAAGGGGGAAGGATGTCAAGGGTGATATTTACAGATAACATGGCTGTCTATGTGAAAATACAAAAAGAAAACAACTAACCTAAAAAAAAAATAGCTAATAGAATGTTCAGCACGTTTCCCTTTTAAACAACATTACTTAAAAATCTATAGCATTTTCGAACAGCAAGAGTAGTCAAATTGAATTTTCAATAGAAAAAAAAAGATCCCACTATAACAGCAACAAAAGCTATAGAAGATAGCTAGGAGGGAAAAAAAAATCTAACAAGTCATAAAATGTTATTGAAGGATACTTAAAAATCTGAATACATTCATGTCTTGGATTATCCAGCTTTATAGAGCTGCCATAGCACCACGAATTGACCCTATAACTTTAACCAAGCAAACACTAAAAAAGTTTTTCACTGTAACTGGACAGACTGATGCTGAAGTTAGGATAGAAGAGTAAAAGTACAAAAAAATCATTGGGGCAATTTTTAAAAAATGAACATAGGGGAGGTATATGTCCTACACATGAAGACTCCTTATAAAGCCATGGTGATTAAAAATGTGCCATTGGCTCTGAGTTGCTTGATCCATGGCAAAGGAGAACGTGGGAACCTCTCCATGAATGTATGGAAATTGAATTTACAATCATGGTGGCATTACACATTAATAGGGGCATCATGACTGTTCAGTAAACCAGGTCACAGTAGGCTTTCCATATTGGGGGAGAGGGAAGCAGTAAATGAAGTTTGTGCTTTACGCCATGCAAAAAGCTAAGTCCAAATTTCAAATGTGGAAAGTAAGACATGAAGGAAAAAAGACATTGGAGGCTATTGTCATGCATCAGGTATGGAGACGTTTCTCTTCTAATACAGAGACAGCGCAAACTATTTTGAAAAGGAGGAATTGATGAATATAACCACATGTTCAATGTTCTTGAATACAAAAGACATCAAACGTTAAAAGACAAGCTATAGATTGGGACAATATGTTTAATGTTGATGCACGTGAACTACTACAAATCCAGAATATAAAAGATAAAAACATATACAGCCTCTTGGAAAATGAACAAAGACTACACACACACACACACACACACACTCACACACACCAGATTCAGAAACTTCAGCAGCCAATAAATTTAGGAAGAAATGCCCAAGCTCACTAGCAGTGTGGGAAATTCAAACCGCACTGTAAAGGGTGTGCAGACTGGAGGAGCCATTTGGCAGTCTACAGTAAAACTGAAAGTGTATGTGCTGCCTAGCAATCCCCAAGAAGATAGACCCTTGGAGAAACCCTCACATATGTCCAAGGAAACCTGTATCAGTAATATAAAAATATTGGCGACAGCTTAAACACTCATCAAAGTGGTATGAATAAACATGACACATTCAAGTGCATGGGTCTATAATATTACAGTTAAAATGAATGAATGCCATTTATATTTATCAGCATGAAAAAAAAATAAAAACAGACTGTAAAGGTAAATAAACATCACAGAATGGCATGTGCAGCTTAACGCCATGTGTGGTCAGTTTTTTTTTTAAAGTAGAAAAGCAATAACCCATGTAAGTTCATATGAAGTAAAAGTTGAAACCTAAATTGTAAAGTTACATACCAAAATTATGATGGCATTTGCCTTTTGGGGAAAAGGTGGAGGATGCTACCAGGGAGGAATGCAAGGGGAGTCTCAGTTTTATCAGAAATGGTAAATAGTTCAATTAGAAAAAACGAAGGTGTGAAGCATATAGAGCACAATAATGATATTCATTCATTATGAGACAAGTACATGGTTGCTTCATATATTCCCTCATATTTTAAAATATACATTTTTCCTAAATCATAAAGTTAAAAGCAAGATAGCAAAGTATTCTGTAACAGAATTTTGATGCATAGATTGTTAAGTCATCTGACATTTTGAGACTAGCAACTTTAGCAGAAATTATCAATGTTAGAATGGTCTCCCTTTGAAAATAATAAAGCTGTCAGTATTACTTTTAAGCTGCTGAAATAAATAAGGTTCTAGAGGTATTGACGTTAAAAATCATGTTGAGGGAGAAAAGCAAGTTGCAAAATGGCATGTATAGTACTGTACCATATACAACTAATTGTGAATGTATTACAAGGATATATATAGATATTTCTGCATGTATTTACATGCATAGGTAACTGGGCAATAACAGCATAATAAGTGCTGGAGGAAGATAAATACCTTACAATAGTAATTAGGGAGGAAGTGAATAGCCAGTGAAGTGACATTCAATTCTCTGTGTACTGTTTAATGCAAAGAAAAACCTGAGGTAAATAGGAAGAAATGTCATTGGATTTTTCCAGTCAGTTGAACATGTTAATTTTAATGCATTTGTGTTTCTTTAATTTTCAAAAGAAAAAAATATATTGAGGCTTTAGACATAAAATGCAATGCTTCCCATGTTAGAAAAGTAAAGCTTGTGCATGTCCAAAACCGAGAGGATTATTTATAAGAAATTCTCCTGTTTATTTTCTATGTTTCCTTTAAATTAAAAAAAAAATAAAAAGAGGAGAGCAGATGAAAACAATGAAAGTATGTGAAATAAATCACTCACATACTGGATTACAAACAAGAAAACCCTCCACGATCGCAAACTCTAAGAGCTCTCTGTATCATTTGGCTACATTTTCTTTTTTTAAATAATTTTTTTTTATCCAAAGAGAAATAGATGTTGCCTAATTGGAAACGTGACTTTTTATTATTAAAATTGTGGGAGTCCATTTTAATGTGTTTATCTCGCTGTTAGTCTATAATTTCTGTTTCGCCGTGGAAATTTGTTTGCATGTCTGTGACAGGTTAATGCAGTTGAAACGTGCATTTTCCTTTCGTTGGTTGAACATAGTTAAATCGTTACCTCCAAGCGTTTTTTTTTTTAAGTTTCATTTTCAACCACGAGAGGATTTTTTCTCTCCAACCCCCCCGCCCCGCATCCCTCCGCTCTTTATCCAGGGTTAAACACATTTCTGGTTCAAAACGCTATTAATTAATGGCTACGTAGTAGTGGATCTATTTCTGGACAACGTTTGCCGACCCCGGGGCTGAACGATGTGGAGCCAAGCTGCTAAATATGAAAACTTTTTTATTTTGGATGCAGACTTGAGGGAGCTGTTGCTTTTTTATTATTTTTATTTTTATTTTCATATATATATATATATATTATTTTTTCTTCTCGTGTGGGGTGTGAGAGAGCGGGCGGTGGGTCGGAATGAAATGCAATTGCAGACCACTTTAGGCAGCGATCGCAATTACAAAGTCAGGTATTAACGAGATTCTTTCCACCCCTTCCACACTCCGCTAAAAAAAAAAAAAAAAAAAAAAAAAAAAAAAAGCCACAAACCCCAACAACTTTGTGGGAGTGTGCGGCGGGCCGGGCGGGCGGCGGGGAGCTGGCTGCGTCCCAGCGGGCGCGCAAGGGGGTGGACGGGGGGCGCAGGGAGGTGGACAGTGGTGGCGATGGTAACGGGGGAGGAGGAGGAGGAGGAGGAGGCGTGGGGGGTGGGGGAGCTAGACCCGGACCGTGCAGAAGTTCCGCGCGGGGAGTTTGCACGGCGGCAGGAGGATTACCTGGCTCGCCATCGGCGGCGGAGAAGACCAGATCATTTTTCTGGAGCTGTTAGCATTGACTTTAAGCCGGCGGGGGCCGCGCGCTCCGGGGTGTGTGTGTGTGTGTGTGTGTGTGTATGTGTGTGTGTGCGTGCGCGCACGGGGGTGGTGGTGGTGGTTTGGGGAGGGGTTGGTGGTGAGCTTGTCGTGCGGGCCGGGGCGGGTCCCCGCCGCCCCCGCGGGCTCCGGTGCGTCAGGGGCGCGTCAAGGCGGGGCGGGCTCCGGCGGTGGTGGCTCCGGCAGCGGCGGTGGCCGAGGCGCAGGCGAGCGGCGCGGCTCCGGTGGCGGCGGCGGCGGCGGCGGAGCCAACAGCAGCGGCGGCGGCGGACCCAGCGGCAACAGCAGCGGCGGCGGCGGCGGCGGCAGCGGCGGTGGCGGCGGTGGCGGCGGCGGCGGCAGCGGCAGCGGCTGCGGCGGCGGCGGCGGCGGTGGCGGTGGCGGCGCGCGCGCCGGGTCTCCGCGTCTCCACGCTCCGTTCCGAGCGGCGGGACGGACGCTCCCGGGAAGTCGGTGGCCCGCGGCCGGCCGCTCACGGACGGCGCTGGCGGGCTGCAGAGCGGCTCCGGTGGCTCCTCCTCCGCCGCTGCTTCCTCCGGTGGCGGCGGTGGCGGCGGCGACGGCGGCATGTCGGCGGCGGCCGTGGCGTGCCTGGATTACTTCGCCGCGGAGTGCCTGGTGTCCATGTCCGCGGGCGCCGTGCTTCACCAGCGCGCGCCGCCGGACCCCGAGGGAGCGGGCAGAACGGCCGGCGTCGGCGAGGTGGGTACGGCGCAACCCCAGTGCGCTCTACCCGGACCGGGACCGGGACCGGGACCGGGACCTCCGCCGGGTACGGCGTGGGGACCCCCGCAGTCAGACGTCCCCGCCCCTCGCCCTGGCGCCGCGCCCCACCTGCTGGCGGCCAGCGCTCTGGCGGATCTGCGCAGAGGGATCCGGGATGGCTACGTGGAGGATCCCCTGCCAACTCCGTGCGCCTCCGTCGGTTCCTGCGACCCGGCCCGTGGCTCCAGCCCGATCCAGTACTCCGAACCGGTCCCGACCTTTGACGACGCTGATGACGACGACGTTTCGGGACCCGAGAGCTCCTCCGACGCTCCTGACATCCCGAGCGGCGCGCCAATGGGTCCGGGCACGCCCCCTGTCACCTGGGAGGTGCCTGATGACCCCCCGGAGATCGGCCCTAGACCCGCCCCGGCTCCGGCGCCCCGGAGAAGGCAGGTGACACCTGCTGCCAAGCGACACCAGTGCCCCTTCCCTGGTTGCACCAAAGCCTATTACAAGTCCTCGCACCTCAAGTCCCACCAGCGCACCCACACGGGTGAGCGCCCTTTCTCCTGCGACTGGCTCGACTGCGACAAGAAGTTCACGCGTTCCGACGAGCTCGCCCGCCACTACCGGACGCACACCGGTGAAAAGCGCTTCTCCTGCCCCCTGTGCCCCAAGCAGTTCTCCCGCAGCGACCATTTGACCAAGCACGCGCGACGCCACCCGTCTTACCATCCGGACATGATCGAGTACCGGGGACGTCGACGCACACCCCGAGTCGACCCGCAGCCTCCCCCTGCGGTGGCCGCCGCCGCTGAAAGCTCCGAGCCCGAGTCCAGCTCTAGCCAGGCACCCAGCCTCGATACCTGCTCGTAGAGAGAGGGAGCACGCGCGCAAGAGAGAGAGAGAGTGTGTGTCCCGTGCTCCCCAAGAGGACAGCCCCCAGCTCCCCTCCCCCAGCCCCCCACCCCACCCCAAGCTGTTTTGTCCCTGCTGCTCCCCCTTTCTGTCCATTCCTCTTTTTTCCAGAGTCGTTACACCAAGGCACAATAAGGTTGCTTCACTCTGACGGTGGGTCCAGGCAGACACAGGTTGGACTCTTGGGAGGGACTGTGAGCCAAAAAAGAGAGGGAGAGAGAGAGAGAAAAGAAAGAAACCAGCGGGAATTCTGCCAGCGCAAAATGTCATTGGGAAAGGAAGGGTTGCCCTAAAGACAGCTTCCTGGAACTGGTGTGAAAGGATGGACTTCCGGTGCTCTCCAGAGTGCTGAAGATTCTCCCCTCCCTGGAACCAGAGAGTGTGTGAAAACTGGAATTCTCAGCTGCCCGAGGAGCTCCCAGTCTTCAAGGACTCTGGTCTCTTCTTACCCACTCGCAAGGGCGGACCTTGGAGAGGGTGTCAGGGGTGGCAGTCCTGGAATGTCCAGGGCTGGGATGGTGAGAGGCCTTTGGAAACAGAAATTATTTCTATTTCTGTAAACGGCAATGTTTACTAATTTATTTTTCAGTATCTTTTAAACAAGGATCCTGGGTTGAACGGGAGGCCCATGTCTTCCACTCACCCAATCGTCACCTCCCTCCCCCGCCCAGCTACCTCTGCTAGGAGAGGCTATGTGGATGTGTGCCTGGGAGATGCTTCTCGGTGCCTGGGAGTGGTGTGAGTCTGCTTGCAGATCCTATAGCGTAATTCCAAACCCCGCACGTGCGCCGTGACCCCCTTTATACACGCCCCCCCCCCCGCCCGCCTTTGAATTCCTACTCAAGGACGGTAACTTGGTGGCTACCTGTCATGATGAGATTGGTTAAACAATTTGGAACTCACCAGAAAGAAATGGCTGGGCCAGGTCCAGAAGGCAAACTCAAAACAACTTTTGGGTGGGGGCAGGTCCAAAACAAGACTTTGCATAATGATTGACACATTCTGGGAAATCGAGGCATATGGTTCCAGCTTCCCCAGCCCACGCGATCTCAGAGGTAGCCGAGTCTGTCTGGTGACTGTCGAGTGCCCGGATTACTTCCCCTCACCCATTGCCTGGTGTCTGTGTGTCTGTGGTTAGTGGCTGACTAAGGATTGAGTTCGCTCAAGGTCTGCACGGTTTTGGTTTTGGTTTTGTTTCTGTTACAGGTGTGTTGGTGGGTGGGGGAAAGGAAGGTGAGGTTGATTTTTTTTTTTTTTTTTCGCCACAGAGCTGCTGCCTCGGATTTGGAGAAGGAGCAGCAATGTGGTGATCAGATAGGAGACTCCTTCTCTGACTGTAGAGTCCCACTAACTCCCAATCTCAGACCCTTTCTACTTCCCTGAAGGAATCAGACGCGGAGAGTAGTTTGTTTGTTTGTTTGTTTGTTTGTTTTCCCTGTTATGTGTCCCAGCATCGGTGGATAGAAATCTTTGACTTTTTTGCTTATGCATGTTTGGATACGTACAGATGTGACCTTTCGTTAGTGATGAGGCTGAAGGGCATTTCCTAACCTGTTTGAGGTCCCCTGGGGCCCCCTCCTAGATCTTGTCTAATAGGCCATCAGTGACATTTGTGGAGGACGCCGTGGGCCCGTAACAGGCAACTGATCAAACACATTACTTTCCCCGGTCTTCGAGATGAACACACTGAGCTGTTTGACTTCGCCTCACACTCACTTCCCCATCTTCCAATTCCCTGGGTTCTTAGACAAAAGGGAGTGCTCTAACCTTCCTGCCATCAAGATCACACCCAGCCCCTGCCACTGCTGCCATCCTATTTTCTTTCACTTCTTTGAATCTTCAAGTGTGAAGTCTTTGCCTTAACTCACTGGCTACTGTATTTAACCTCCCCCAAACCCTTTTCTTAACAGGTTAAGTCCATTCCCATGTGCACATCACATGGTCTTAAAGTGAGAATGAGATTTCAGCATCCTGGGAGAAGCACTTTTTCTTTGTACCTGCTAGATGAATTGTCATGGTTAATTCTTTTCTTTTTCTGGTCTTTGGCATTCCAATATCCTTGAGAGAGTAAGTGATCACAACCACAGCATTGGGATGCTGCTAAGTCCTCCCCCATGATGTGAGTCTTGGAATGGTCCAAAGGACCAGGCTGGTGGTCCTGGAAAGGTGCAGTGTTTTCTGATGGGGGCTATTCAAAGTCCCTGAGTAGCATATGGGAAGTAGGGACTTCCCAATTTTGGAGGTGATTGTTTTAGTGTTATGGGGACATCTCTTTTTCTCTGTTTCCTTATGAGAAGCTAGATAAACAGGGCAGCCTGGCACCCAATGGAGGCTATGTATTTCATCCCTTTTAGTAGCAGATATGCCACTGGATAAGTGGATCAAAGGTGCTAGCAAGAAAAAAAAACTTTACTATTAAGTATTCTGGAATTGAGGGTTTTGTTTTTTTTTTAAGTTGGCTTTTCCAACAACCCATTTGTAAATAATTTTCAAGATCCCAAATAATGTCCTTAATTAGGTTCTGCCTTGGAGACGTTTGTCTGATAATGTCCTCTGACAATCTACATGTGAGAAATGTTCCCCTGACAAAACTGACTCCTCTCAGACCTCAGAGTGGTGGTGATGGAGCCACCAGGAGCCT
Source organism: Jaculus jaculus (assembly GCF_020740685.1). Taxonomy (NCBI): domain Eukaryota; kingdom Metazoa; phylum Chordata; class Mammalia; order Rodentia; family Dipodidae; genus Jaculus; species Jaculus jaculus. The sequence continues at coordinate 91,725,049 of NC_059111.1, read as the reverse complement.
AGAGCAGCCATCTACAGGAGGCAAGATTTTTTTAGATGGTCTTTCTTGGTTTGGGTTTTGTTGTCTTAACTTATTTATTTATTTATTTTTACTCTAGCAGCTGAATAGTTTTGGAAGAGTAGTTACTAGTGAAATGCTAGTAGGGACTTCCTGAGTCTGTTGGTTTTTCTTTTTGTTAATCAGGGAAGGCTCAGTGAGTGGGGTTGGTTGGGGTTCGCCTGAGCCTCTGGGTCCTTACCCCAGCCCTTTCATCCTCTGATCTGATATAGGAATGACTTAACAGCAAACTCTATTAACACAAGTCTCCTTAAAGTCTGACAGGGAAGCTGGGAATGAATTCCAGGTCAGATCTTGGTTGCATGTGAGGTAAATGTATTTCCTGTCCTGCTTGGAGGAAGTGAAGAATCTAGTCTTTAACTTCACCTATGGGGACGAGAATCTTGTTTGCTCTTATTTCTCTCTTTTTCAAGCAGAGAGCCATATTGGAATGTCACTCTTTGCCCTGTTCCTACCTGTCATCTTTTCCCCTAAGGAAAATGATTGTATGCTCAGATGGAAACATGGGGGGTGGTGGGCAGAGTCATTGTACACACACATTTTACATTTCCTTATCTCTTCTGCACCTCCCTGGCTGAAATGTGTATACTACCCACTCAAATCCTGCTTCCAGACAGTAAGCGCATCTGCTGAGATCTAGTCCGCCTTCCAGAGGCAAGCCTGAAGAGAACGTCTGTCTTTCTGGCTTTGGTGGCAATGATGCCCCTGGCTGCTGTCCAGGTAAGTTTTTTGTTTGTTTGTCTGTTTGGATTTGGGTCCCCCCCTCCACTACATATTTTCCTTTGGGTAGATAATCCTGAGGTCAGGAATTAGGAGAGGGTAGGCAGGCAGTACATTAGAAAGGCCAATTTTCTACAGAGTGAGGGCCAGGTCAGCCTGGGCTAGAGTGAGACCCTGTCTTGGGAAAAAAAAAAAGTCCAATTTTAATCATAACTAAGCTTCATTAACAAAATACTAATAATTTGTTCTTCATTAATCTGATTCCTCTATCTACTAATTTGATTGAACACTTGAAGGGGGGAGGGGTATGATTAATTTCCCTCCTGAAGCTCCAGCAAGTTGAAATGTACCTTTGAGATTAAATCTTGAGGAATAGGTTCCCCAATGGGAAATAGGGAACCAAAATAAAGAGTGTGAATATTTAATGTCTGGTATGCTAAGGCAGTTTTAATGCCTTAGTGAACTTGTGCCTTTCAGCTCTGACTCTTCCAGGGCCAAACAGCTATGAGTTAGTGTTTACCAGGCAGCCATTAGCTTTGCAAGGAACTGGATATAGGATTAGCAAAAGTGGGCTGCCTGTTTAAGACTCTGGAACTGATTTTGATTCACATAGAGTCCAGCTCAGGTAGGCTGCTGCAGCAAGAGAAGGTATTATCCTACTGGATAGATCCATTTGGGCTGCCTTTATTTTCAACCACAACAGCAAGTGAAGATTTTAGGGGGCAATGGCAAAATTCTGCCTATACTTTAAAGCATAAGTTCAGGAAATTCTACACCTTCCTTTGTACTGAAGACTATCAGGCAACAATAGATCAGTTTTATCCAATTTGATTCCCCTTTATCTTGATTGGAATTTCATCCTTTCACGGGACCAATTCCTTAATGGACATAGGCCTGTTCTTTATTTCAGATAGAGTAAACATACCTTCTACTTAAAAAAAATCTATCTTCATTTGAGACACACACACACGGGGGGGCGGGGGGGGGGAGAGAGAGAGAGAGAGAGAGGGAGGGAGGAAGAGAATAGGTGCCCTGGACCTCTAGTTACTGCAAACAAACTCCAGACACACACACCACCTTGTGCATCTGGTTTAAGGTGGGAACTGGAGAATCAAACCTGGCTCCTTAGACTTTGCAGGCAAGCACCTTAACTGTTAGCCATCTTTCCAGCCCACCTTCTACTTTTGTCTCTAGTTAATGCTAGATTTGTTTACTACTTACGTAAGCCCTAAAGGATGAATTTCCAGGACTCAGTGGAAATTCTCTGTGTATTCAACCACAGAGAAATGATGGATTTCATCATAAATATATAAAGAAGAGTGAAAGTATTGCTGTGTAGGGTTTGAGAAAGAATGAAGTAATTCCATTGTAATCCCAATGGCAAGAATAGATATTGAAAAGGGTTAGATCCGCTTCCACTAGGGATCAGCTCTATTCAGAAAAATCAGGTAGGAGCCACATTTGTTTCAAATAGATATTTAAATGTTGAAGTCAGAAGAAAAGCTGCGGAATCATAAAAAAGTAAAGAGAGACAGGCTGATTATAGAAAAGTATTTCTTTAAAAATGTGTTTTAGGTAATATTTATCATGTGAAAGCAAAAATAAGAAAGACCAGAAGACAACAAAACTTAAAGATAGGATTATAAAAGAAGGTGGCATTTTAGTCATAGAGTTATAGGAGGAGATTGGAAAGAGATCTAACAAAAGAATGGAAGCCAGTTTTCAGGGGGAGGGAAAGGGACTGCCCATCTCCACAAAAATTCACAACTGTGAGAGGATATTGAGAAGCCTCTGCCAGAATTTGCAGAGAAAATAATGGCAAACCATCCTCTTGGCTCTGATGTAAATTTCCTAGATGGTTACACAGGATGCAGATAGCACCTCCAAGTTTAGCTGAGTTTCAACCATGCTGCCATTGTCAGTAAGCACACAGATATGGCTTAGCAAAGGAGAGTGAGGTCCCCAAAAGAAAGTGTTGAAAGACAGACACATGTACTGTGTCCAAATAGGTAGAGAATTCATTGAAGTATAGAAGGAAAGACAAATGAATGAGCATCTTAGATGGTTCCAAAATAAGTATTTGTTAAAACTGAAACTTCAGTTTGTAATTTAATTTATAAGTACCTTAGTAAACTTGGGCCGAAGATGATTTCTAAAATTGGGAAAGAATACCTACTGAAACCTATTGTAAGCATCACACTTTGGTATTGAAAGGTTTCAAGCATTTGTATATGATCTCACAAGATAAGGAGTCTCTATTATCTCCAGGCCAGGTAATAACATAAAATGCATCTAAAATATGCCTACTATGTTAAAGTCTGTCTAAAAACATCATACTTTGGGAAGTATAAAAACAAACCGCTACATAACTCTAATTTAAAAAAGAGAGAGAGAGAGTGAGTGAGAGAGAGAGAGAGAGAGAGAGAGAGAGAGAGAGAGAGAGAGAGAGGGAAATGGGCTGGAGAGATGGCCTAGCAGCTAAGGCATTTGCTGGTGAAGCCAAAGGGCCCAGGTTCAATTCCCCAGGACCCATGTAAGCCAGATGCACAAGGTGCCTCATGCATCTGGAGTTTGTTTACAGTGGCTGAAGGCCCTGAAATGCCCATTCTCTGTCTCTATCTGCCTTTTTCTTTCTCTGAAATAAATTAAATATTTTAAAAAATATATAAAAAAGAGAAATCACAAAAAAAAATAAAAACCAGAATGAAAACAGAAGACCAGAAAAAGGCACTAGGAGAAGAAATGTAACTTATGCCTTAAATTTTTTACTGGATAAAAGAGATTGATGGTAAATGAACTAAGGTTTCTAACTACAGAGGAAATGGAAACAGTCAAGTATACAGAAGGTAGGCAGAGATATGCCATGGTTGAGGGATCTTCAGCTGGGAAAATATTGACCCTACAATAGCAAAAACTTGGTTCTTTTTGTTGTTGATGTTTGTTTGTTGTTTTGTTTTTTTGAGGTAGGTGTTTCACTCTAGCTCAGGCTGACCTGGAATTCACTATATAGTCTCAGGGTGGCCTCAAACTCAAGGAGCTCCTCCTATCTCTGCCTCCCGAGTGCTGGGATTAAAGACGTGCACCACCGTGCTCAGCTCCAAAAACTTGGTTCTTAATGAGGGGAAAGCCCCTCAGATAACAGTGCTTATCACTTCCAAAATAAATCAATACACACATTTTCTTTCTTTTTTTTTTTTTTTTTTTTTTTTTTTGGTTGGAGATCCTGGAAACAAAAATTTTTTCCCAGCTATATTTTTTTATTTATTTTCTTTTCAATTTTTTTCTTTATTAATAACTTCCATGTTTATAAACAATATCCCATGGTAATGCCCTCCCCCTCATATTTATTTTTTTTAATTTGAAGAGAAGTGGGGGAACGGATGAATACACACATTTTCTATGGCTTAAGATTTCATATAGGCAGGGGGCAGAAGGTGGTTAGGAAAGAAAAATTCTATAAACAACCCTAGAGGGAAAACAGTGAAAAAAATGATGATGAAAATATTGTCATAGATGAAAGAAGAGATTACCAAGATAGAAGACAGAATAGAGCAAATCCTCTAATAAGATAGTTTTATTCAGGACTGGGGAGGTGGCTCAGTGGTTAAAGGCTCTTGCTTACAAAGCCTTCCAGCCCTGGTTCAATTCCCCACTACCCACACAAAGCCAGACATAGTGCCTCTCTCTCTCTCTCTCTCTCTTTCTCTCCCTCTTTCTTTCAAAAACATAATAAGAATGGTAGTATTTCAAGGAAAATATGAATTTAAAATAAGAGAGGGGCCACAAAGAAGTTAACAGGAATAAAAGAGACAACATCATGTAACAGGAATAAGTAGTAACTTATTATCAAAAGAGAGTTGAAAATATGATAATTTTGGAAGAATTTGGAATTTCAAAATGGTCTAAAAGATATTGAAAATCTGAAATGGAAATTGTAGTCTAGGCTCTTTCCCTCAGAAGGTAGGAGGCCTAGACATTTTATGATGCAAATTTTGTAAATCTTCAAAAAAAACAGGTTTCTTCCAACTTTCTTCAATTGACCCAGAGGTTGGATGAAAATCAACTAATTTGTTTTATGTTGTTGACCCTCATACCAAAACAAAACAAGTAAAAGATAAGAAAAATGCACCATTTAATCTATAACAATGAGTGCAAAAAATCTTACGCAAAATATTAGAAACTTTTTTTTTTTTACTTGAAAGCAACAGACACAGAGAGAGAAAGAGGCAGATAGAGAGAGAATGGGCACACCAGGGCCTCCAGCCACTGCAAATGAACTCCAGACACGTGCGCCCCCTTGTGCATCTGGCTAACGTGGGTCCTGGGGAACCGAGCCTCGAACCGGGGTCCTTAGGCTTCACAGGCAAGCATTTAACCACTAAGCCATCTCTCCAGCCCAAATATTAGAAACTTTTAAGCAGCAAGAGAATAACAATGTATCTCATTTGTGAAGTTTATGTCAGGAATGTAAGATTAACTCACTAATAGGAATCTGTCATAATAATTCATTATATTAGCTAAATAAAGAAGAAAATCAATTATTTTTTACATTCCAGCAACTATCAATCAGAAAATAGCCTAAGTGATTCCATATGTGATAGCATCAAATAACATACATCATCTTTATGGAGAAGACTCTAAAACTTTTACTGAATGACAAAATCTGGGTAAGTAGATAAAAATAATATGTCTGTGGGTGATAAAATTCAATACAGCAAGGATATAAGTCATTCTTTTAAATTCACCTAAATGGTTAACACAATTCCAAACAACCCCCCCCCAAAATAACATTCCGTGGAGTTCATTTCTTCATTCTTTTTCTTCTCTCCCTTTCTTGTTTTCCTTCCCTTTTCTTTTCTTTCTTTACTTTTCCTCTTCCTTTCCCCTTTTCTTTTCCTTCCTTGTCCTTCCCTCCCTTCCCTCTTCTTTCTTTCCCTTTCTTACTTTACTCTCACTCTTTTCTTTCCTTTCCCTCCCTTCACTTCCCCTTCCTCCCTCTTTCCATCTTTCTTTTTCCTTCCTTCCTTCCTTCTCCCTTTCTTTCTTTGTTATACTGGTGACTGAACCCTGGGTTTGACAGCTATACCTCATGGAACTTCTTGAAAGATATATTTTGGAAGAACACAGGGGGAAATCGCTTTAGTAGGCATCCAAATGTAATACGACAGTAAGTCGTTAAACCAGTGTGGTACCGTGCAGAAATAGCCACAGACAGAAAGAGCTTAGACATTGGTCTGCAAATATGGGACCCCGGGGAAAAAAACAAGGATGCTTTGTGTAGGGAAGGGAAATGGAGACTAATTAATAAATGCTAAAGAAACAACTGGTACTTCATGAGGAAAGAAAGTGAAAAACATTACTTTCTGTTTCACAACTTTCGAAGAAGATAAATTCTGGATGGCAAATACCTAAACTTTTTAAGTTATAATTTATATTAATGACAAATACTGGTAAATCTCTGTTATCATTGAACAAGGAAGGCTGTGTTATTTATGATAAAGAATTTCATTTAGGTATTGGGGATTGAACTTGAGGCCTCACACATCCTAGGCAAAGAATTTAAAAAATAGAAGCTTAAGGAAGGGAAAGGCATTTTTCTGTACCAAGATGTTTTACATTTGAATGCCTAAACAAAAATAAATATCAAGCTAACAGTCATGGGGTTCACGTCTAGAGAATTTAAAGCAAGGATCCAAGTCAGGCATGGTGGCACCCACCTTTAATCCCAGCACTCAGGAGGCAGAGATAGGAAGATCGCCATGAGTTTGAGGCCATCCTGAGACTACACAGTGAATTCTAGGTCAGCCTGGGCTAGAGTGAGGCCCTACCTCAAAAAGTAAAATAAAGGATCCAAAATTCAGAAGATGAACACACACACACACACACACACGGGATCAACTAGTGTTAGACAATTGGAAGAAAAAGACTAGGACTGAATGGCAGCCAGGGCTCTCTAATCTTACGGATAATATCTTCACTCTTTAAAAAATGAGAATCTCCAGACGCGTGCGCCCCCTTGTGCACCTGGCTAACGTGGGTCCTGGGGAATTGAGCCTCGAACCGGGGTCCTCAGGCTTCACAGGCAAGCGGTTAACCGCTAAGCCATCTCTCCAGCCCGAGAATCTCTTCATATGTTTGAGTAAGTCACAATGAACAACATTTTTTTTTGCATAGGTAAAGGAAGAAAAAATTTTATTGGTTAAAACCAAAAACGTCCATTTTACACTGGTGCACCCCTTTGGTCCCGGTGCTTGGGAGGTTGAGGCAGGAAAACTGAGAGCGTGAGGCCAACATGGGCTACATAGAGAGATTTTGTTCAATACATAAGTAAGGGCCGGAGAAGTGGCTCAGTGGGTAAGCATGGGGGCCTGAGAAGACCTGAATTTGATCCTCAGCACCCATGTAAAAAGTCAGGCCACACTTATCTGTAACCCCAGTTCTGAGGGGGTCAGACGCAGAGGAATCACTGGAGCCTGCTGATCTACCAGAACTGGTAGCTCCTGGTTCTGAAAGAGGCTGTTTCTCCAGGTAAAAATCACAGGTGAGCTGTAGAGGAGGATACCTGACATTCTCCTCTGGCATCTGCACACTTGCACACGGGGCTTCACACTTACCTGCATAAACCACACACACTATGCACACCCACTACACTCACCTGCCAAATAAATAAATACATAGAAGTCGATGGTAGTGTGGGAAGTTATGTTCCAGGTTAATATTAGTGAAAGCAAGCAGGGGCTGGAGAGATGGCTTAGTGGTTAAGGTGTTTGCCTGTGAAGCCTAAGGACCCAGGTTCAATTCCCCAGTACCTACGTAAGCCAGATGCACAAGGTGGCGCATGCACCTGGAGTCCATTTGCATTGGCTAGAGACCCTGGCAGGCCCGTTCTCTCTTTTCTCTCTCCATCTCTCTTTCAAATAAATAAATAAAAGATTAAAACATAGCCTAGCTCAGTACAGAGGAAAGCAAGCAAGACAGTCAGGATTGTGCCAACATTTGCAGTTCAATCTGAAAGAAAAAGAAATGGCTGTGTTCTTACCATCTATACTCTGCATCTTATTCATAAGCTCCCGCTCTTGTTAATGACAAAGGGAAAATCCAGCGGTGTCAACGAAGGTAACTAAGTCATGTTTCGCTCTGTCACTCCTGGTTTAAAATATTCCCATTGGACTTCACTGGGTGTTTGGGGTTGGGGGGAGGAGGGATAAAGAGTGAGTCAATTTGAAATTCGAACTCTCTTGCAACGCTGCCCCCTCCCAAGGGGAGGGGTCTCTTCCATCTTGCCATGTAGATGTCATTTTCTGGATGTCAGAGAGCTTACGTAGCCTCGGGAGCAGAGGAGGGAAGCTGTACCCAGTGGTATGCTGTACTTGTTCTGCGAGTTTCTGTGCATGCCAGGATTGTGCCCAAGGAATTGCAGCAGGTCGTTTCTGGGTTTTGTTTTATTTTGTTTTGTCTTGTTTGCATGTGTATTGCGTGTTGTGTGCATGTACGTTCATACGTGTGGGGGTGCATATGCATGCTGGTGCATGTGGAGGCCAGAGTTCAAGATCAGGTATCTGCCTCAAGCACTCTAAAACTCTCTCAGTCATATTTATTGAAACAAGCTCTCAGTGCACCCCAAGCTCACCTGTCTGGGCAGACGGACACATTGATCCTGAGGGCTGACACCACACACCTGGCATAAGTGGGTGCTGGGGATCAGAACTCAGGTCCTCACACGTGTGGAATGGAGCAAGCACTTTACCCACTGAGTCATATCCATCCAGAGCCCCTTGGGATCTTTCTGGCACTCACCGCAAGAGACTGAGGCCTTGCTATACCGGTTACTGCAAATGGAAAAATGATGGGTGTGGGGGCTCACGCCTTTAATCCCAGCACTTGAGGCAGAGGTAGGAGGATCGCCGTGAGTTCAAGGTCAACCTGAGACTACATAGTGAATTCCAGGTCAGCCTGGGCTGGAGGGAGACCCTACCTCAAAAAAGAAAAGAAGCTGGGTGTGGTGGTGCACACCTTTAATCCCAGCACTTGGGAGGCAGAGGTAGGAGGATCACTGTGAGTTCGAGGCCACCCTGAGACTACATAGTGAATTCCAGGTTGGCCTGGGCTAGAGCGAGACCCTACCTTGGAAAAAAAAAAAAAAAAAGAGAGAACACAATAAACATCATATGAGAGATATCACTTCTTTGTTTAACCTAAATGGTTAAAGCAGTTACAAACAAAATCCTAAAATTTCCACAGAACTTGATTTGTTTTGTGGGACTGGACATTGAACCCAGGGCCTCAAACCTGCTAGAAAGCACTGCAGCACTCAGCTGCATTTACAGCCCTCATGGATCTTCCTTTCTCTCTCTCCCTCTTCTTTCTTTCTCCCCCCTCCCTCCCTCCCTCCCTCCCTCCCTCCCTCCCTTCCTTCCTTCCTTCCTTTTTTTTTAGAGAGAGCAGAGATTGACAATTGGCATGCCAGGGTCTCAGCCACTACAATCAAATCTCAGATGCTTGCGCCACCTAGTGGTCATGTGTAACCTTGCACTTGCCTCACCTTTGTGCTTCTGGCTGTCATGAGCTCTGGAGAGTAGAACATGGATCCTTAGGCTTTGCAGGCAAGCGCCCTAACCACTAAGCCATCTCTCCAGCGGCCCCCCCCCCCCCATGGATCTTTAAAACACAAGGGAAAGGAAGGGGGAATTGCCTTAGCAGATATTAACATATTGCACAGCTGTAGTAATTAAAACAGTGTGGTACAATGTCCCCCAAGATGTGACTACCTCATCTGCAGTGCAGACCTTTTCTGGACTCTGGGTTCTCTCAGCACTCCTACACTCCCTCACCAAGGTGAGGAGTCATTCTTGTTCTCCTCCATGTGACGTGAAGGCCACAGGGAGCTGGATGCAAACATAAGTCCATCTGCTAGACCTTTCTTGGCCACTTAAAAATCACTTTTAAAAAAATCATTATTTATTTGAGAGAAAGAAAAAGGCAGAGAGGCAGAGAGAGAGGAAGAAAATGGGAGAACCAACCCCGTCATGGTGGCGCACACCTTTAATCCCAGCACTCGGGAGGCAGAGGTACGAGGATCGTCGTGAGTTCGAGGCCACCCTGAGACTACAGAGTGAATTCCAGGTCAGCCTGGGCTAGAGTGAGACCCTACCTCAAAAAACAACAACAACACCAGAAAGAAAAAAAAAAAAAGAAAGAAAAAGAAAAGAAAAAGGGAGAACCAGGGCCATCAGCCACTGTAAACAAACTCCAGACACATGTGCCACTTTGTGCATCTGGCTTATCTGGGAAGTTGAACCTGAGTCCTTAGGCTTCTTAGGCAAGTGCCTTAACTGCTAAGCCATCTCTTCAGCCCTAAAAACAACTTTTTTTTTTTTTTAAATTGAGAGAGATTTTATTAAAGAGATTATGGAGATAGAACTTAAGAGAAGGAAGGAATATATATAGCATTCCTGGAAAATGGGAAAGCCCACCTAGACACCCAGATAAGGGTCTTTCAAGGGAGTCTACTGGAAGGGATTGAACTCATCACTTTGGTCCTTGACGCCAGATGTCTGGGTGGTGTCAGGAAAAACAACTTTTTTAAAAAAATCATCTTTTATTTATTTTTATTTGTTTGTTTCTTTTGTTTTTCAAGGTAGGGTCTCACTCTAACTCAGGCTGACCTGGAATTCACTGTGTAGTCTCAGGGTGGTCTCGAACTCATGGTGATCCTCCTACCTCTGCCTCCTGAGTGCTGGGATTAAAGACACGCGCCACCACACCTGGCTAAAAATCACCTTTTAAAAGACACCATGTTGCCTAGTACTGAACATGGAATGGAAATGAAGGATTAGCCCAGATTCTACCTCAGTTTCTACAGAGATCCTGATGTCACTACCCAGTGCCCCACCCTGGCCCATGGAATGAGTGAGCTGGTGGGATTCCTTACCAGGGGCCCACGCACCTGACCCGGCTGCAATCCCTCTGCACCTCCCCCAACCTCTGGAAGAGATCTTACTTCCACCTTCAATAGGTGCCACCTTCTCTTCACACCTGATGTTGACTCCACCTACTGACCATAGTCCAACTTCACACCACACCATGTGTACAAGACCCAGGCGCTTGGATCTCCTTGTTCTTTTCCAGCAAAGCCTTCAAGGCTGCTATTTAGCTGTTGCCTTTGAACAGCGAACTAGATCAAATGCAAAAGATGAACTGAAGTTGGGTGCGGTGGCTCACAACCTACAATCACAGCACTCAGGAAGCTGAGATAGGTGGACTGCCATGAGTTAAAAGGTCAGCCTGATCTACATAGTGAGTTCAGGATATCCTGGGCTACAGAGTGAGACCCTGTCTCAAAACAAACAGCAACAAAACATGAGTTGGAGTCATTGTTGGAGTCATTTACATTCCTGCCCTAGCAGCCAGGATGCTGGAGATCCAGAGCCAAAGAATGTTTCTGATCCATAGTCACATGGGAAAAAAGAAAGGAAGATAAAAGGAAAGAAAGAAAGAGAGAAAGGAAGGAAGGAAAAAAAAAGAAGGAGGGACAGAAAAGCAGAGAGGAAGAGGTAGCAAAAAGTATAGTAATATTTTTTAAAACAGATTTTCCTCCCTTATGGCATTTTTATTTTGGTTAAAAGTTAAGTTCGCAGGCTGGAGAGATGGCTTAGCGGTTAAGCTCTTGCCTGTGAAGCCCAAGGACCCTGGTTCAAGGCTCGATTCCCCAGGACCCACATTAGCCAGATGCACAAGGGTGCGCATGCATCTGCAGTTCCTTTGCAGTGGCTGGAGGCCCTGGCGCACCCATTCTCTCTCTCTCTCTCTCTCTCTCGCTCTCTCACTCTCTCACTCTCACTGCCTGCCGCTCTCAAATAAATAAATAAATAAACTTCTCAACGTGTAACCCACAATCCCATAGGGAATACCTGCAACCCCACTGAGGAGGGTCCCCAGTGGAACGGGACAGGGATAAGGGGAAAGAGGGAACTAACACATGATGTATCCATACAAAATATGTTGTTAATAATAATAATAAAAGGAAAGCAAAAGAAAATAGACTGTAAGTTCTTAGTTCTGAAGGGGGAACCAAAACTGTAGTTTGACAATTTTTCTTTTCTCTTCTGAGTCCTTATACATGTAGGCATTTATTAAATATAATAAAGCAAAAGGAACCTTTGCCTTGTCTTCTACAGCCCCTCCTCCCCCGAATTAGGAAAAGCCCAAGAGAGAGGAGGAAGGATTGCAGCTACTCCTTCCTCCTCCATGCAGGGGAGGGCACGGTAGACGGCGGCATGTCATCTTGTCATCCCTTTGGTCCCCAGGGAGTTCTAGGACCCATCAGAGGGACAGCACCTTGATCAGTGAGTTCCAGCAGAGGTCAGCAATGGATTAGACTGGAAAGCAGGGAGGCACCCAGACATGATGGGAGAAGCTTTTCTTCTGGACTGTTCTGTGGTCATGGCTTTGATCCTTAGAGAACGAGGCTTTCCTGGGCATTCAACACACTGTGACCTACCAATTACTCAGGCAGTGTCAGGCACGGTTGAGAAATCCAAGCCAACAAAACAAAGATCTCCCTGTTTTTGTGATTTGCTATTCCAGCTGAAGGGGTAGAGAAAAGAAACAAGAAATAAATGACATCGTATGTTAGACAACAGGAGATATGGAATTAGTAAAAGTGGAGGTGCTAAGTGGGGACACATGCATCTGGAATTTGTTTGCAGTGGCTGGAGGCCCTAGTGCACCCATTCTCTCTCCCTCTTTCTCTTTCTCGGTCAAATAAATAAATAAATAAAAATAAAATATATTTAAAAAAAAACAAAAAGATTTTAAAAAATATTTTTTTTAAAAAAGCAAAGGCTGAGTGGGAGCGAGGGGGGTGGTGGTGGTGGTTCGGCTGGGTAATTAAAAAGCTTTAAAGGACATGAGAAGTCACCCAGCAGCTATCTGAAGGAAAGAGTAACAGGCAATTGGCACAGCGAGACAGCAAGGTGATGAGATCAAGGAAAACCAAGAGGACCAAAATGGAGGAGGGACCCCTACTAGAAAATAGCTCCTGCAGGGCATGGTGGTGCACACCTTTAATCCCAGCATTTGGGAGGCTGAGGTAGGAGGAGCTCTGTGAGTTCCAGGTCAGCCTGAGATTACATAGTGAATTCCAGGTCATCCTGGGTTAGAGTGAGAGCCTACCTCAAAAAAAACTACAAAAAAAAAAAAAAAAAAACCAACAACAACAAAAAGCAACTTCTTTAATTTAGATAGGATGCTAGTAGTTTGGGCCAGAATAATGGTAAAGGGGTTAGGAGGCCAAAGGCTGATACATTTTAAAGGAAAAGCTAAGGGGGCTGGGGAAATGGCTTAGCGGTTACAGCATTGGCCTGCTAAGCCTAAGGATTTGGGTTTGATTCCCTAGGACCCATGTAAGCCATCTGCACAAGGGGGCACATGTGTCTGGAGTTTGTATGTAGTGGCTAGAGGCTCTGGTGTGTCCATTCTCTCTTTCTCTCTGTCTCTTTCTCTCTCATAAATAAGTAAATAGGGCTGGAGGGATGGCTTAGCAGTTAAGGCCTTTGCCTGCAAAGCCAAAGGACCCATGTTCGATTCCTCAAGACCCATGTTAGCCAGATGCACAAGGAGACACATGCATCTGGAATTGGTTTGCAGTGGCTGGAGGCTCTGGTGCACCCATTCTCTCTCTCTCTTTTTCAGTCAAATAAATAAATAAATAAAACTAAAATATATTTTAAAAAAACAAACAAAAAGATTTTAAAAATATTTTTTTAAAAAAGCAAAAGCTAATAGACTTCCCAAAATCCTTTAGGGAATTGCTAGAGGGACTGAGAGAAAGAGAAGGATGGGTGTAACTCAAAGGTCTTTGGCCCCAGCAGCTGGAAGAACGAAGCTACCATAAACCGAGATGAGGAAGGCGAGGCGTGGAATAGATTTGCAGGGAAAGAAAAGGCATTCCATCTTGGACCTGTTAAATTCAAGACGTGTATTACACATCCCAGTAGAAAAAAAAATCTGAATAGTCAGGGAAAAGAGTACAGAGTTTGGGAGAGAAGTGTGGGCTAGATATAGACACATCGGAGACCAACAACCTGTAGATACGATTTAAAGCTGTAAATCTGAATCAGATTAAAAAGTGACGGTAGAGCGCGAAAGAAGAAAGGCTAAAACGGATCCCTAGAGCACCATAAAGAAGTGAGGGAGGGAGGAGGAGCCAGCAGAGCAGGCGAGTGGAGTCGGAGAGGGTGTTAACCAGCCAGGCAGGAAGAAGCCAAGAAGAGGGGAAGTCCCCCGAGCCTAGCAAAGGAGCCAGCGCCTATACCAGGAGTGGGCCCTTGCTGGAGCTGGGTCAGCAGGGGCGCCGCGGAGCTGGCCAGGACCGTCCTTCTCCTGGTGACAGCGTTGAGAAGGGCAGTTGTGATGGAGTGGTATTCACAGCCGCCTGACTGCAACGCCTAAAAAAGAAAAAAGAGGAAGGTGGGAACTGGACCGGCCACGAGAATAAGGAACTGTTCAGAGACTTTTTTTTTTTGGCAAAGAAATGGAGTGGAAATTAGCAAGGAAAAAAAAAAAAAAGAGGGTCAAGAGAAGTGATGACTTTTTGTTGTTGTTGTTTTTTGAGGTAGGGTCTTGCTGTAGCCCAAACTGGTCTGGAATTCACTGTGTAATCCCAGGCTGGCTTCGAACTCATGGCCATCCTCCTACCTCTGCCTCCCCAGTGCTGGGATCAAAGGCCTGCGCCACCACGCTGGGTGACTTTAAAAAAAAAAAAAGATAGGAAAATAACTAACCTGTTTATATACTAGTGAAAACAATCCAGGAGGGAGTTTAAAAAAAATTGTTAATGCAAGACTGAGAAGAGAAGGGTCTCAGGAGCGCTATCCTTATAGAAGCAAGGATGGTGAGATCTAGCTGCCTGGGTAGGTCATTGTGAACTGGCTGAAAAGACCCCATAGTGAGACCTAGGTCGGTGGACAGATGTGGCCATAGGAATCTGTGGGAGTTTTTAGTTGCTTGCTTAAGAGTTCTCAGGCAAGTTGAAATAAGGTCATCACCTAAGCTCGGGAACCGCACATAAGCTATCTGAGTGTGAAGAGAGCGGGAATGGTGTGAACAGTCCAGGGAAGAAATGAACTAGGACATGTGTGGTTGTCAAGAAGCGCTAAGAACTCACTTGAGGTGACCGCTCACGAATTCAAAGCAATTTTCAAGTGCTACCGCTCCCTGTGTGGCGTCCACAGTCCTGTTTAGTTACGTGGGGTTTAGGCACAGGTCAGGAAAAGGCGAGTGAGTCAACATTTTCGTTCAGTCAAAAAAAGAAGTGAGAGGAAGCGACGGAGGGATGTGAAATGTCCACAGCGGGGTGCATGGAAGCTTAACTGTGTGAGGTGCAGAAGAACATGAAGGTTGGAAGGACAGTGAAAAACTAGATTACTGGCGCAAATGACATGGAATGTGTGTGCTCTGTGCAAGACAGTTTATTGTTTTAAGCTATATGGCCATAAATGTCCCTCTTGTGTTTGACATAGTCCTTGTGAGCTATTATCAGTTTTTATTAGTAGTATTATATTTACTTATGAGAGAGAGAAGCAGAGAGAGAGAGAGAGAGAGAGCATGTCTGGCTTTATGGGGGTACTGGGAAATCAAACCCGGGCACTTAGGCTTTGCACACAAGTTGCACGCACCCTAACTGCTGAGCCATCTCCCCAGCCCCTGATATCAGTTGGGATGGGAATTTATGCACAGCATGTAACTTGATTGGAGATGCCAATGGATTTTAAGGGTAATGATATAAATTGGAAAAACAGGAGGAGGTGGTCAGAGGGTAGGAACAGGAAAGTGAGATCATAGATGTCTTCACTCCTCAGTAATGACACAATCTTTATGATAGCATATCCATATAATCATGTGTGGAGGAGAAAAGTTCTGAATTGAGAGGCCCAGAGCAGCTCCATGTATATGGTATTCATCAAAATTAAGAAAAGCAGGGCTGGAGGGATGGCTTAGCAGTTAAGGTGTTTGCCTGCAAAGCCAAAGGATCCCGGTTCGATTCCCCAGCACCCACGTAAGCCAGATGCACATGCATCTGGAGTTTTTTTTGCAGTGGCTGGAGGCCCTGACACACCCATTTACTCTGTCTGTGTGTCTGCCTCTTTCCCTCTCTCACTGTCTCAAATAAATAAAGAAATAAAAATAATTTAAAAAGAAAAAGAAAAGAAGGGGAGGGCATGGTGGTACACATCTGCAACCCCAGTACTTGGAAGATGGAGTCAAGAGGATCAGTTCAAGGTCATCTTCTGCTACATGGTGAGTTTGAAGCTAGCCTGGGCTACATGAGATCCTATCTCATAACACACTCTGCTCCAAAAACAGGATGAAGGAAGGCTTGAGAGGTGGCTAAGTGGTTAAGGCACTTGTCTGCAAAGCCTTAGGACCCACGTTTGACTTTCCAGGTCCCACATAAGCCAGTTGCACAAGGTGATGCAAGCCCACAAGGTGGCGCATGCATCTGGAGTTCCATTACAGTGGCTGGAGGCTCTGGCGTGCCAGTTCTCTTGCATGTATGCTCTCCTGCATTACGAAAAAGACCAGTCTGTTGGGCTTCTCTCAAAGCAGGAAGAATGAAGGAAAGAAAGAAGAGAGAAAGGGGGGGGGGACAGAAGGAAGGAAGGGATGGAGGGAGGCAGAGAGAGAGGGAGGGAGGAAGGAAGGTGTTGCAGTCAGGTTCACATTGCTGGTAGAAATCACCTGACCAAGAGCAGCTTATGGGAAAAAGAGGTTTATTTTGGCTTACAGGCTTGAGGGGGAAGCTCCATGATGGCAGGGGAAAGCGATGGCATGAGCAGAGGGTGGACATCACCCCCTGGCCAACATCAGGTGGGCCATAGCAACAGGAGAGTGTGCCCGACACTGGCATGGGGAAACTGGCTACAACACCCATAAGCCCACCCCCAGCAAGGAGAGGTTAATTCCCAGATCTCTATCAGCTGGGAACCTAGCATTCAGAACACCTAAGTTTATGGGGGAACACCTGAATCAAGCCATGAAAGGAAGGAAGGAAGGAAGGAAGGAAGGAAGGAAGGAAGGAAGGAAGGAAGGAAGGAAGGAAGGAAGGAAGGAAGGAGGGAAGGAAGGAGGAAAGAATAGCCATAGCAAGAGCAATAGTAATTCAAGAGGTTAAATTATATGTACAAATGACCCCGAGGTATTCTTCAAGTAAATCTTTATTATAAGTAATTGAAGCATACAATTTGTACTTTAATGTAACCTTCACACTTCAGGGAAAGAAAATATTGCTACAATGTAGTATTTTTCAGAACGGGTACAGGCCTACCAAGGGAGCCTTGTCAAGGTTTTCCATTACTTCCTGGCTTCTTCCTAGAGAACTGGACTTCTAACAGTGTGATTGCTACTTTATTCCAGCAATGTCAGGGACAGAGACCTTCTGTATGTTAGTGGTTCACTCTTACTTTTACCTCTTTGCAAAAACATAAAATTATTCAGACATCACATGTATTAATTTGTGTCATTATCATCATATATTACATTGCTTTTATTGTTGATGATGATGTTTTTGTTGTTGTTGTTGTTTTGTTATTTATTTGAGAGTGACAGAGAAAGAGGCAGAGAGAGAGCGAGAGAGAGAGAGAGAGAGAGAGAGAGAGAATGGGCACACCAGGGCCTCCAGCCACTGCAAGCAAACAAACTTCAGATGCATGCGCCACCTTGTGCGTCTGGCTTATGTGGGTCCTGGGGAATCAAGCCTTGAACCGGGGTCCTTAGGCTTCACAGGCAAGCGCTTCACCGCTAAGCCATCTCTCCAGCCTTGTTGTTATTGTTTTTGAGATAGTGTCTCACTGTAGCCCAGGCTGACCTGGAATTCACTATGTAGTCTCAGGGAGTCCTCAGACTCATGGCCATCCTCCCACCTCTGCTTCCCTAGTGCTGGGGTTCAATGTGTGCACCACCACATCCAGCTTATATATTGCATTTCTTTGCAAAATATCTTATCAGGTTATAACCAAACACATGACTGTGCCAAGACAAAAAAGTAACATTGTACGGTTTCTTTGAGCCGTGAATCGGCTGCTACCAAACAGCACACCATTCTGTTTGCTCCAAATATTTATTTGTTTTTTTTTTTTTTTCTTTAAAGGAAGGTCAGACTTCTTTTGTATTCAGGTCTGTTCAGCAAGATAGCAGCACCTTAGTTACTCAAATACTCATCTAAAATGCATGATGGGATATTCATTTTCCCTAAGTGGTTTCCAAATTGGACAAGAAAAGGAAAAACATCCACCAAGAGTTTGGAGGTGCTAAATTCTGACTTCGAAATTACACACAATGCCTTTCTCCTTAGATTGCTAATATCACATGATTCATTTCCCTGTCACTACTTTTAAGGTCGAATGGAGGCATCTTAATCTCCCTTATAACTGCAGTGACTGGAGTGGACCAGGTCCTCTACTTCATTTTGGTGACAATAATGTCCTTGTACCAGAACATCTGGCCTTGTTATTGCCAGCGTCTCCCTGTCGGGGTGTGGTTGTAGTCCAGCCCATCCTGAGATGGTTCCTTTGTCAGAAATCGCTTCAGTAGGTCTTCCTTCCCATCTTCCAGGGGCTACAGTAGCTAAGGTGAAAACACTTTACCTGGACAATGATTAGCTTAATGAGCTTTGGGCCATCGCCAGGGTCACATCGATAGTCCCAGGGGCTGTTTCTGAGATGCCTCCTTAGTCCCCTTATGTGGGCTGTCTAGGCCCAGGATGGAGGGGTCTCAGCATCCACTCTTGCTACTGTGGTGGGCACGTGAGCATCAGGCATATTGTTGACTGGGAGTCACACACAGCTCAGCCTTTCTGGTGTTTCTCACAGCAGTCTTCAGGCATTAAGCATCCTGCCTTGGGCCTCGGGTGACGGCTCCATGAACGGAGTGATAGCTGCCCAGGAGGACTGGAGTTAGGATACCCAGGCAAATGTGCCATGGGCATGGCAGCTTCCTGGAATCCCACTATGTGGGATGTAGAGAAAGGGCATCCCTGAAGCAAGCTGGCTAGCTAGACCAGTGGAATCAGAGAGATGGCTTCGCGGTTAAGGTGCTTGCCCATGAAGCCAAAGGACCCAGGTTCGATTCCTCAGCATCCATGTAAGCCAGATACACAAAGCGGTACATGCATCTGGAGTTTATTTGCAGTGGCTGGAGGCTCTGGAGTGCCCATTCTCTCTCTCTCTCTTTCTATCTGCCTCTTTCTCTCTCTTTCTTAAATAAATAAATAGATAAAAAAACAAAAGAAGGAAAGAGGTAAGAAAAAGAAAAAGTTAAGGCACTTGCCTGCAAAACCTTAAGGATCCAGGTTCAGTCCCCCAGTATCCATGTAAAACCAGATGCACAAGGTGGCACATGGTTCTAGAATTCTTTTGCAGTGGTTAGAGGCTCTGGCGTGCCCAAATCCTCTCTCTCTCTCTCTGCTTCTTTCTCTCTCACATACTCTCTTAAGTAAATAATAAATAAATTTTTTAAAAAAGAAAAGAAGAAAGGAACCCTGACCACAACACCCTCTGGTGTGGGTCTGACCAATAGCCGTAGCATCCTTAATGGCCTGTGCTCCAGGAGAGGACAGGGCGGCCATACCTCCGCTCGTTTTAACGTCACTGGTTGCCATCACCAGCTTTGTGCTATCATGGTCCAAGAAGGACAGGCCAGCTTCGGGCACCTTGCTCATATTTAACGCAGCAATGCCAAGAAGCACTCTTCAAGGCTTTTCCAAGCTCATCAAGGGAATACAGGCTGAGATGGAAGGCATAGGGCCGCGCGGGGTGGAGGTTTCCTGTTCCTCCTGGACAACCTCGCTGCTGAGTAAGCGCCCAGGCCACACTGCTGCCCCTCCTCACCTGTCCCCAGAGGACTCCTGCCACCGGCCCACGGAGGGCCTCCAGCCACTGCAAAGGAACTCCAGACGCGTGTGCCCCCTTGCGCATCTGGCTAACGCGGGTCCTGGGGAATCGAGCCTCGAACCGGGGTCCTTAGGCTTCATAGCAGACGCTTAACCGCTCAGCCATCTCTCCAGCCCACCCCCTATCCCCCACTCCCGGCCAATTTAAACTGGGTTCTAAGTAAGGGTAGAGGCCAGTCTTGTTAGCTGCCAATTGTAACCCCCGGTGGGATTATTAACGCATGCCAGCACGTTACACTTGTAACTAACTGCACCTATTCGCCTCTGGACTGGGAGAGTGTGTTCTGCCATCTGGGCTCCATTAGTATTTAGGGTGTGTGCCTTCAACGTGTCGGAGAGCCCGTTTAGGTTTCAGAAGGACAGAAGCTAATATTCTCCAGGCGGGAAAGTTCTATATATTGAAATCCTTAATTTTGCTAACATGCCTGTATTAGGCGCTTTGGGCTGCCAACAATAGAAAATTCTACTATTGGGCTGGAGGGATGGCTTATTGCTTAAGGCGTTTGCCTGCAAAGCCAAAGGACCCAGGTTCAACTCCCCAGGACCCACGTTAGCCAGATGCGGGGGGGGGGGGACACATCTAGAGTTTGTTTTCAGTGGCTGGAGGCCCTGGAGTGCCCATTCTCTCCCTCTCTCTCTCTCCTTTCTCTGTTAAATAAATAAAAATAAAATGGCCGGTGAATGGCTTAGTGGTTAGGCATTTGCCTGTGAAGCCTATGGACCCAGGGTTCGAAGCTCAATTCCCCAGGACCTATGTTAGCCAGATGCACAAAGGAGCACACGCATCTGGAGTTCGTTTGCAGTGGCTGGAGACCCTGGCACACCCATTCTCTCTCTTTCTCTCTCTCTCTCTCTCTCTCTCTCTCTCCCTCTTTCTCTGTCTGTCACTCTCAAATAAATAAATAAAAATAAAAATATTTAAAATAAAATAAATTGAAAAAAGAAAATTCTACTGCAACTTAACCAGTCTTGTTTGTTTTTCTTTGGTAACCAGAAAGCTGTTGGGGAGACTAAGGTCGGGGAGTACCTCCAGCTATTCGTTCTGTAGCTCTGGTGGTGGCAGGGCCAGTGACCCCTGCTTTGCCCTGTCGTGGTCCCAGGATGGCCAGGCCAGCTCCAGGCACCTTGTACACATTTAATGCAGGAAAACCGGGAAGGTGTAATAACTACCGCCTCTCCCTCTGATCAGGAATGCAAAGACTCCAGAATTATCTCCCCCGCCCCAAGTGGTGGGGACCAGTTTCTTTCTCCCTTAAGAGCCAGAACCATCTTTAGGTGACTGAGTTAGCGTAATTAGAGTTAACAGCCTTTCTGAACAGAACTGAGGTTTTCTTTGCAAAGACTAATTAGGAGGATGTAGTGTGTGTGTGTGTGTGTGTGTGTGTGTGTGTGTAGAAAATTGACAGAATGTGCCTTAGCATCCCATTGGCCTGTGGTGGCATCATGACCCATGTATGTGACATCCTGAAGTAGTTTTCTTTTTTGTTATTTTAGTTCTCTGCCTTTAAATAGGCTAGTATACCTCCTCAAGCCTCAGTGTTCAATATACCACAGTAAAACATTAGTCCACATCAAAACTATGATTATATTTGGGCTGGGAGTGGCTGAGTGGATAAAGTTTCTGTCTAGCATGCACAAAGCCTTGAGTTTGACCCTCGGCCATGCATAGACTAGGTGTGATGACACACGCATGTGATCACAGCACTGGATGTGGAGGCAGGAGAATAAGAACTTCAGGGTGATCCCTAGCTACGTAGCGAGTTCAAGGCCAGCCTGGACTACAAGCGTGCATGTCTCGGGTGGGGAGGGGGTGACTGTAAAGAAAACCTGTAAGATAATAACGTTGACTTTTCAAATATACAAATATAAATGAGTGGGGACAGAGTTTTGATTCTTTGCTACATTGGAATGTAACTAGCGTGTTTTCCATGTTTAGCAAAACTCAGGTTACCCTTGCTATGTGAAGACATGATTTGGTAAGACTGGCCAACCGAGCAGATGAGGTGCCTCCTTTGGTCATTATAGGACATCAGCATCCGGGCTATCTTTGAAATTATAGTGAGCAATCACTGCTATTGTATATCAAAGCACAGCATCTCTCCTCCTCTCAAATAAGCAGCGGGAAGATGGAGGGCAGTGAGGATTTTTAGGGGATCTCTAAGTCCTGGACTATAAGTAGCTGTTATTTCATCTGACACTAGGTAATGCTGCCTGGCCCTTAGTTAGGACCTCTCTCTCATTTCAGGATGTCTTTGGGGTACTATAATCCAGATTCTTTGAGCTAGGATTTACTCTTTTTTTCCTTGTTTAATTTATGAATAAATCCATGCACGTGTGTACATGTGCATGTGGAAACTAGAAGATAACCTCAGGTGTCATCCCCAAAAAATTGCCCACTTTTTTTCTGTTTTGATTTTGTTTTCAGGCAGGGTGGCTCATTGACTTGGAGATCAACAATTAGGCCAGACTGGCTGGTCAGTGGATCCCCGGTGCTGGGATTATAGATGCATGGCATTAAACCCAGAATTTGTTTGTTTGGTTTTTCAAGGTAGGGTCTCGCTCTAGCCCAGACTGACTTGGAATTCACTATGTGGTCTCAGGCTAACCTCCAACTCACAGTGATCCTCCTACCTCTGCCTCCTGAATGCTAGGATTAAAGGCATGTGCTACTATGACCAGTCTTAACACCCAGAATTTTTTTAAAAATATTTTTATTGGGCTGGAGAGATGGCTTAGTGGTTAAGTGCTTGCCTGTGAAGCCTGAGGACCCCAGTTTGAGGTTTGATTCCCCAGGACTCACATTAGCCAGATGCACAAGGGGGCGCATGTGTCTGGAGTTCATTTTCAGTGGGTGGAGGCTCTGGCACGCCCATTCTCTCTCTCTCTCTCTCTCTTTGCCTCTTTCTCTCTCTGTCACTCTCAAATGAACAAATAAATAATAAAAATATTTTTTAAAATGTTTTTATTTTTATTTATTTATTTGTAAGCAGAGGGAGAGAGAAAAGATAGACAGACAGAAAGGAGAAGATAGAGAGAGAGAATGGACACATCAGGGTATTTAACCACTGCAAGCAAACTCCAGAGTCATGCACCACTTTGTGCGTTTGGCTTTATGTGGGCACTGGGGAATCGAACCCAGGTTGTTAGCCTTTGCAGAAAAACACCTTAACCACTGAGCCATCTTTCCAGCCCTGCATCCAGAATTTTTATGTGGGTACTGGAGGTTGAACACAGATCTTCATGCTTGTGAGGCCAGCACTTTATTGACCAAGTAATCTCCCCAGGACACTTATGACTCTTGTTGTTGTTATTGTTGTTTGTTTATTTCCAGTAAGGGTCTCACTTCTAGCCCAGGCTGGCCTGGAACTCACTCACTCTATAGTTCCAGGCTGGCCTCAAACGCATAGTAATCCTCCTACCTCTGCCTCCCTAGGGCTGGGCTTAAAGGCGTGCGCCACCACATCCAGCTCCTTGTGACTTTTTAATTGCTGATTTACACAGGGCCAGAGCTCAGCAGAGTGAATGATATCTCAAGGACAGAATGGCAACATTCTCCTGTGCATGGGTTTGAGTTCTTCCTGCTTCTGAGCCGCCTACTCAAGGGCGTCCCAGGGTGGATGACTTATAAATGAATTAATCCATAATAAGAGGCTGGTAGCTCAGCTGAATAATAAGGTGCAGTTAACCGTGCACCGAGTCTCTTTGGTGAAAGCCAATTTCAGGGGAAAACCCATATGACCCCAGATAGTTTGGTGATCAGGAGTCCAAAGGATGCTGAGAATCTAGAAATCAGATACAAGCACATACCTCGGAGTGGGCTCTAGGAAGGGGCACCATTAATATGAGCTGGCAGGGAATTCTAATGAAGGATGGGACACCAAGATCTTAAAGGTCTTATCATAGCCTGAAGTGGTACACATCAGAACTCAAGAACTCCTGCTTAAATACCCTAAAAATCTTCTACCAAGCCTCCCAAGGAAAAAGGATGCTGATGGCTGGAACGGAAAGAGATTCAAAGAAGCGTATCAGCTGTACCAATGCAGCACAGTTGGTTGTTTTGGCCGAGCCAAATGGACGACTTGTATGTCAGTCTCTGTGGCAAAGCTTTTGTAAGAGGCCACACGGGAGAACAGAAAGAATAAGTGGCAGGAAATGACCCCCACTATCTGGCACCACTGCTGAATTTGTCTTTAAAAAGCTCAACATGGGGCTGGAGAGATGGCTTAGCAGTTTAGGCATTTGCCTGCAAAGCCTAAAGACTCATGTTCGATTCTCCAGGGCCCACATAAGCCAGATGCACATGGTGGTGCATACATCTGGAGTTCATTTGCAGTGGCCAGAGGCTCTGGTGTGCCCATTCTCTCTCTCTCTCTCTCTCTCTCTCTCTCTCTCTCTCTCTCTCTCTCTCTCTCTCTGTGTGTGTGTGTGTGTGTGTGTGTGTGTGTGTTTCTTTCTCTCCCTCTGTCTCTAATAAATAACTAAATAAAAACCCAGCATGCCTGACATTGCTGCATCATTTAGAGTCCCAGTAAGAAACACACAGCATACTCAAAGTGGGTCACCTGAGGAGATTTTAATCAAGGCGCTGTCTTAGAAGATGTGAGCTGGAGGTGAAGGGAGACATAGCTCAGTAACCTGTAGTCAATAGCCTGAACAGAGGCACCATGCCGGGACTTGAAGAGACAGCAGAGGGAGAGGATCACCTGCAGGTACAGGGTTCTTCCAGGAGGGAGCCACCTTGAAGCAAGCCTGTAAGGGTAAACTGAGGCAAAACAATTACCCAGAGTTCACTTCTCAATGGTAACAGAAGGCAACCAGGCTGGGTATGGTGGTGCACGCCTTTAATCCGAGCACTTGGGAGGCAGAGGTAAACAGACCGCTGTGAGTTCAAGGCCACCCTGAGACTACAGAGTGAATTCCAGGTCAGCCTGGGCTAGAGCGAGAACCTACCTCATCAAAAAACCAAAACCAAAACAAAACAAAAAAACACGAAGATAGCCAGAAAAACAAGGATATTCAAGGGCTAGAGGGATGGCTTTTTTAAAAAACCATTTTATTTATTTGAGAGAGAGAGAAAGAGGCAGAGAGAGAGAGAGAGAGAGAGAGAGAGAGAGAGAATGGGCACACCAGGGCCTCCAGCCACTGCAAATGAACTCCAGATGCATGTGCTACCTTGTGCATCTGGCTTATGTGGGTACTGGGTAATAGATCCTTTAATCGGAGTGCTTAGGCTTCACAGGCAAGCGCTTAGCCACTAAGTCATATCTCCACCCCTTTTTAAAAAAAAAACAAAAAACTATTATTTTGCTTTGATCACAGAACAAAGCACTCCCCATACAAGACAGGAAATCTAGAGCACACATTATTGGATGTAAAGCCTGAGGAAGAACAAGGGTGACCATGTAGTTAGCCTCTGATCCAGCAAGATGAATTTTACAAAATTGCCTTTGCCAATTTATAATTTAATCTTAATTCCAAAGTTTCTTTGCTTCTTATCACACAGCAAAAGTAACATATTTGCGCGGTCACGAATTTAGAAGTACAAATAAACCAAAAGGAAAACAGAAAAGACTGGGTAATTCCACAATCGAGTTATAACCACTACTAATATTATGGAATATGTTTTCACATGTCATAATCTTATCTTGACTCATAGATGGATGGAGATATATATATATGTGTGTATATATATATATATGTGTGTGTGTGTGTATGTATATATATATATGTGTGTGTATATGTATATATATGTGTGTGTATATGTATATATATGTGTATGTATATATATGTGTATGTATATATATGTGTATATACACACACACACACACACACACATACACACACACATATATATATATATTTTCTACCTTGTTTGAGGTACTGGCTCTTGTGTAGTTTGCCACGGCTGCATTCAAGCTCCTATATCTGCCTTCCATCTTGCCATAGGTACATTGGGACTATAGACACACACACCACCATGTCCAGTTCATGTGGATTCTGGGGATCCAAAGTCAGGTCATCCTGTTTGTGCTGCAAATGCTCTATTTTTGACATAATTTCTGACAGACAGAGAAATTGCAGTGAAGGTACACAAAATCCCCCTGAGCCTTTCACAGTGACCCTCCAATTACTAAGGACTTAGCACATCCTCTTAGGCAGCTCTGTCTCTTTCTGTATGTATGCACATTGTGTATTCAGACGGATGACATAAATGCCACTTATATGCGCACAAACAGCTTTTATTTTCTCCCTGAACCACCTCAGACTAATCAACTTTAAAAGTCCAAGCAAAAGCAAGTTGTGCCAATAATCTCTAGGTTACTGCTTTCCCCAGTTGTAATGTACAATTCTTAAAATTAAAAACAAAAAACAAAAAAAAAAGAAGCTCGGCGTGGTGGCACACGCCTTTAATCCCAGCACTCGGGAGGCAAAGGTAGGAGGATCACCATGAGTTCGAGGCCAGCATGAGACTCCATAGTGAATTCCAGGTCAGCCTGAGCCAGAGGAAACCCTATCTCAAAAAACAAAAACAAACAAACACACACAAAAAAACCAAGAGAATGCTAGTGATAATGGGTAATAGTGGAACCCTTATCAAGACATTTCTACAGACCAGAGTTGGTGTGGCTGGAAAGTGAATACCCACTGATTTTGTAAATACCCCATAGGCTCATGGGAGTCCTGAGACAGACTCAGAAGGATCCTCTCTTACAGATGCCCAGCCATATCCCTGTGTGTGGAGATGAGAGGCTCCACACTAGGACAGCTAGAGAGATATTAGGTAACTATGAGAGGCTCAGAGAGGGACCTCAGCAAGTTGCGGGTGAAGGAGTGTGGGATCACAGACATCAGAGCAGGTAATGTTCCATTTCTGACACATTGCTGCTTGGCGGCCCATCGAGTGGACGAGTCAGCTCCAAGGGGCCAGTGATAAAGGCCTGGTATAGAAGACAGAGGAAACAGATTGGAAATTAGTTATTCTGGCCAGGTTAGAAACAACCTGTACCACACAGGAATCACTGGGGAAGGAATAGAAATGAAGGCCTTCTGTTACCTGTCTGGTGCTGGTTAAATACTTTTCTCAAGACCTGTCACCTTGGGTCTCGGCACACAATAGTGCCAGATGTTAAAGTACCCTCCTGAATCGCTACCTAAGGCTGGGTCTATCCCCAGAGGTCCGCCATTGAGGTAATCGTGTTGTGTGTGCTTCTGAAAGATGAATAGCGAGAGGCTTAGCCACGGGGTCACAGTTCTGCAGAACGACTGACATTGGGCTGCTTTCAGGTAGACAGTGAGCCAAGATAATGGCTTGGTAAGAGGAGGACATGCCTATATAACCCCAAACTGTGTTATCTTACCCTGGCTGGAGAGATGGCTTAGCGATTATGCACTTGCCTGTGAAGCCTGAGGACCCCGGTTCGAGGCTCGATTCCCCAGGACCCACGTTAGCCAGATGCACAAGGGGGTGCACGCATCTGGAGTTCGTTTGCAGTGGCTGGAGGCCCTGGCATGCCCATTCTCTCCCTCTCTCTCTCTCTCTCTCTCTCTCTCTGCCACTTTCTCTCTCTGTCGCTCTCAAATAAATAAATATAAATAAACAAAAAAGTTTTAAATATATGTTAAAATATTTTTATTTATTTGCAAGCAGAGAGAGACCAACAGAGAGAGAGAGGAGAGGAGAGAATGGGCATGCCAGGGCCTCTAGCCACGGCAAATGAACTCCAGATACATGTGCATTTGGCTTTACGTAGGTACTGAGAATCAAACTCCGGTCATTAGATTTTGCAGGCAAGTGCCTTAACTGCTGAGCCATCTCTCCAGCCCTTGTCCCCTTTTTAAAAAGTATTTCTATTTATTTATTTGCATGTGTGTGCACACGACAGGGTCTTTGCTGCTGTAAATGAACACCAGATGCTTGTACCGCTTTGTGTCATGCTTGCATGGGTCCTGGGGAACTGAATCCCAGGCTGGTGGGCTTTGCAAGCAAGTGCCTTTAACCACCAAACCATCTCTCCAGTCCTGTTTTGAAACAAGCATTTTATTATTTTCCTTACAAATGAAGTCCTGTAGATTTCAGTTAACTTCAGAGACTTTTTTGATCCAAAGATGATTTTAAGATTGTAATTCCTGGCAGTGTTTTAAATTCTTTTAAAAATTTACTTGAGAGAGACAGAGACAGAGAGAGAAGGAGAGAGAAAGAGAATGGGTATGCCAGGGCTTCCAGCCACTGCAAACGAACTCCAGATGCATGCGCCCCCTTGTGTATCTGGCTTACATGGGTCCTAAGGAATCAAACCTGGGTCCTTAGGGTTCACAGGCAAGTGCCTTAACTGCTAAGCTATCTCTCCAGCCCACGACAGTGTTTTTGTAAAACACACATCAATACCCTGTGAAGGACACTAGCATGTGACCTTACAGGTGGATATCTACTTAGTCAGAGGATCATCTAGGGAACCGCCTCGTGCTTCGAGATCTGGAGGAACATGTGGGAAGATGGGGGAATGTGACTAATACCGAAGAGAGGGCCAGGCATGGTGGCGCACGCCTTTAATCCCAGCACTAGGGAGTCAGAGGTAGGGGGATCACTGCAAGTTTGAGACCAGCCTGAGACTACAAATAAATTCCAGGTCATCCTGGGCTACAGTGGGACCCTACCTGAAAAAATAAAAAAATAAATAAAAGGGCTAGAGAGATGGCTCAGTGGTTAAGCGTTTGCCTGTGAAGCCTAAGGACCCCGGTTCGAGGCTCGATTCCCCAGGACCCACGTTAGCCAGATGCACAAGGGGGCGCACGCGTCTGGAGTTCGTTTGCAGAGGCTGGAAGCCCTGGCGCGCCCATTCTCTCTCTCTCTCTCTGCCTCTTCCTCTCTCTGTCTGTCGCTGTCAAATAAATAAATAAAAATAAACAAAAAATAAAAAAGAAGAAGAGAGGAAGCCAGGATTGCTCTCTCATCCCGTTCTCAAGTTTCAATTTCTGGAAAGTTCTGCAAGCAATAGCAAATGGGTCTTCAGAATGCCTGTGAGCCCAGGAGTTAGCTGGCAAGGGGTGGGTGGGATTGGGTGGTGGGGAGTCACAGTCCTGCCTAGACTTCTATAGTGGAGCCAAGGTGCAGACATGACGAATGGCCTGGGAGCCCCCCAGCTGGAAAGTCATCCAGGGAGAGGACGGCTTGAGAGTAAATCTGCCGTGGAGCCTAATGCAGGCTGCGTCCCGTCCACAGCACGCCCATGGACGGTAGCCAGCAAAGGACCTTACTGTCTCTGTGGGCAATCCCAGAAGAAAGTTCTGGCCTTTGCTAACCCTCTTTCCCACTCAATCGCCCAAATAAAGGACAGAAGGGCGAAAGATAGACTCTTTCCCTGCTGGGGGCTGAAGTGAGAGTCACAGAGAAACCTGAAAGCTAGGCTGTGAAATAAACAACAAGGAGTTGTAACAACTGAAAAGTACAATTGTAATAGATGAAAGTGATTGAAAATTATTGAACTGATATGGGAGAAAAAAGGAGTTTTCAAAGAGAACAGACAATAGTAGTCATTGGGGAATTTTTTTTTTCTTTCCATTTTATAACAGCAGTTGAGATTCTTCTCTAAGACAATTACATTAGATCAGAAATTTATTTTCTCCTCCTGAGGATAATACACATACCCACCCATTCTGATCTTGTTAGTAATCAGAGAAACCTTACCAAGGATCAAATGCATAGCAGCCAATGTCAAAGCCTCCTTTTAAGCCTGTGTTCCCAGGGACATGTGGAATATACCCCAAATGGCTAGGAGGAAAGGAGAGATAAAACAAACAAAAACCTTTGAATAATCAAAGCCCAAAGAAGTGAAGAAGTGTAAATGATATAAGAGACCACCTGGAACTCCTGGCTTTGGGGCAAGTGGTGCCATGTTCTGCTACAGACCAATGCATTGCTCAACATCACAGTCTTCCAAAGGTTTCTCTCAGCTAATGCAAGACTGGACCTAAGGCTGGAGAGATGGCTCACCAGTCAAGGCACTTGCCTACAAAACCTAATGACCTGGGTTCGATTCCCAAGTACCTATGTAAAGCCAGATGCACAAAGTCATGCTCATGTCTGGAGTTCGTTTGCAGCTGCTGAGGCCCTGGTGTGCCTATTCTCTCTCCCTCTCTTACTCGCTCACTTCTCAGTCTCTCTCTCTTCTCTCTCTCCTTGCAAATAGATAAAGTAGAAAAAAATAAAAAGACTTTAAAAAGTACAATCCCATTTATGATCAAAAGGATTCAGTATAACTTACCTGCCATCATTTTCTTGACTGTGAGAGGAGAAAAAATATTGTAGATCCTAAGTATGGACTGCTTTTCAAGTTTTGTTATAAAGAGTAGAGAAGTTGATCTGTAGCTAGAGAGGGGAAGTGGAATCAAGACTTTTTTGTTGTTTTTTTTGGAGGGGGACTGGAGAGATGGCTTAGAGGTTAAGGCGCTTGCCTGCAAAGCCTAAGGATCCAGGTTTGATTCCCCAGAACCCACATAAACCAAATGCACATGGTGGTACATGCTTCTGGAGTTCATTTGCAGTGGTTAGAGGCCTGGGTGTGCCCATTCCCCCCTCTCTCATAAATAAATAAAAATAAAGGAGTTTTTTTTTGAAGTCAGAAGAAATATTGTTAACCTCTTTCATTAATGTCATTGCCACCAATTCTGCAATGTTCTGCCTCCCAAGTCCCTGGCTGTGACCAAGCTAACTAGACTTCACTTACAAACCCCTGTGAATCCCCTCCTAAAGTGTGTGTTAGTAAAAGTTCATTTGTTCAGAAAATTATCTCATCTCATCTTCAACGCAGGTGCAATAGGCTGCACTTCTTAAAATCCTACTCAACTATTTCTCGACTCCATTTTTTTTTTCTTGTGTGGCCCTTGATAGCCCCAGCCTTCTGTTTCCAAATAGTGTCGTGAAGGGTCATGTTTAAGCAAGGGTCAGATTCTCCCTTTTCATTCAACTGTAGGGAATCTCATGGAAAAAAAAAACCTACCATGGACCCAGGCAGGTTTGCCAGCATGGCAGGAAGTGGTGGGGCACAACTAAATGAGCTGATATAAAAATCGACAATGGGGCAGGAGAGATGGCTTAGCGGTTAAGCGCTTGCCTGTGAAGCCTAAGGACCTGGGTTCAAGGCTCGATTCCCCAGGACCTATGTTAGCCAGATGCACAAGGGGGTGCATGTGTCTGGAGTTTGTTTACAGTGGCTGGAGGCTCTGGCATGCCCATTCTCTCTCTCTCTCTCTCTCTCTCTCTCTCTCTGCCTCTTTCTCTCTCTGTCTGTTGCGCTCAAATAAATAAATAAAAATAAACAAATTTCTTTTTAAAAATCGAAAATGATGGGCTGAGGAGACGGCTCAGGGGTTCAAGACACTTGCTTGCAAAGCTTGTTGGCCCAGGTTCAACCGCCCACGCACCTGCGTAAAGCCAGACAGGTGGTTGCCGCGGCAAGAGGTCCTGGTGCATGCGGGCACAAACACAAATAATTTTTTTTTAACTTTGGTCATAATCAATTCATATATCAGGAAAGAGAAAAAAGACATTAGTAAATAAAGAGAATATACACATGACTCAGAAACAAAACCACTTCAACTTCACTGAAAACTCTGAGGATGCCTGCATGCCTGCTGTTATTCATACTCAGCATCCTGGCCAACCCTGCAGGATAGAACATGATGTTATTGGCTAAAGGGACTGGAGGGAAAGAGATATAACTCTTCTTATCTACAGTTATGATCACTGAACTAAAAGATAGAAACATAATTAGGTGATTATGAAGAACTACTTTAAACTAATACTATCCAACTAGGAAATGCAACAAAAATAAAACATTTTTCATGTTAGAAACAAAAAAGTGATAAACTAGCTGGGAATAAATTTAATCCCAACTCCATAAGATTTCTATTTAATAAAATTTTAAAACTCCAATAAGAGATATCTAATTAAATATATTTTGCAACCATAAATGATACGATTTGATAATAACTTAGTTTTGAAGAAAAAAAAATAAGGACTCTAAAGGAGACCTAAATAGAAAAAATTCATATTGCCTAATATAGCCTTTAGTAACATTAAAGTTATAGATTAATCCAACTCAAAATTAATTCTAACTGGACATTTTGAGGAAGATCATACAGACTCTTAAAGTTAATAAAAGTCAACTAAAAATATTAAACCTGCACTCCAGGTGTGATGGCACACGCCTTTAATGCCAGCACTTGGGAGACTGGGGTAGGAGGATCACTGTGAGTTCGAGGCCACCCTGAGACTACATAGTGAATTCCAGGTCAGCCTGAGCTACAGTGAAACTCTACCTCAAAAAACAAAAAAAAATTAAACCTGGGCTGAGAGATGGCTTAGTGGTTAAGGCACTTCCTGCAAGGCTAATGACCTGAGTTCAATTCCTCAGTACCCACGAAAAGCCAGATGCACAAAGTGGCACATGCATCTGGAGTTCATCTGCGGTAGCTCGAAGGTCCTGGCATGCCCATTCTCTCTGTCTCTCTTCTCTCTCTGCTTGCAAATGAATTAAACTAAAATATTTAAATATAAACATTGAACCTTATGCATACAAATAGGAACATGGAGAGATGGCTCAGCGGTTAAAGGCACTTATATGCAAAGCCGGATAGCCTGGGCCCAGTCTCCTAATACCCACATAAATCCAGATGCACAAAGTGGTGCATGCATCTGCAGTTTTCAATGATAACAGTGTGCCTATTCTCTCTCTCTCCCTCTCTCTCTCTCTCTCCCCCTGCAAATAAATAATAAATATTTTTCAAGAAGATTTGGGTTCAAAGCCAGACATGGTGATTCATACCAGTCATCTTAGACTTGAGAGGCAGAGGCAGGAGGATCACAAGTTCAAGGTCTATAAAGTGAGTTCTAATCCAGGCAGTGCCACAAAGCAAGCAAGACCCTCCCTTAAAGAAAAACCAAATAAATAAATGAATAAATAAATAAAATTGTATGTTAATTTTCAAATAATTTATTAAGGAAGTCATCTCAGCATAAAATAGTAGCAGAGTTGAGGACATAAGAGAGAAAAACAAAACTCTAACAAGAGAGTGTTTCAGACGTAGTGCTTGTCCATCCTCTTCCTGCAGAGGCGTTCTGGAGAAGAAATTATGCCTCTGTCTGAGCTGTACTAGGGCAAAGGAGCTGCCTTTCAGATATTCACTGCTGGAAGTCTGGGGTTCCTAGCCTCCCAAGCATGTCCCATGATCTGGGCTCAGGCTTTAATAACCCAAGAGCAAATCAGAAGCAAAGGACCTGGAGATTGGGAGATGCTCTCACCCAGTCAGAGTCAGAGAACTGTGAGGTTTTGGTCATAGCAACAACACTATCTGCTAGACAACGGGAGAATACAGGAACCTTCGCACACTGTTGCTGGAGACATAGGCTGGCCCAGCCATGGTGGACAGCAATTTCACCTTTCTTAAACAAATTATATTACACAAACATAAACATATTTTATGTTCCAGCAATTTTAATTCTAAATCCTAGAGGAATAATAACATATGTCATAGACTAATTGTCAACAAAAGTATGTTTTTGTTTTTTGCTTTAAATCTTGGGGGTCACTGATGAAATCCTGTCTACAAAGGCTGAATTCATCCATTCTCTGTTCAACATGCTGACCGGTGAGCATCACTGAATCTATAGCATCATGAGGTCCAAGTGACAGAGCTGCTCATTTACAGCCAGAACCAGTGGAAAGAAACATTTCTTGCTATGAGCCCCATTCAAATCTGGCAGTTTTTCAGTCCCCTGTTGGATTTTTCCATGCAACAACCCATATGTGACATTGATTGTCATCAAAAACTTGTGCCAGGTTGGAGAGACGGCTCAGAAGTGAAGGCACTTGCCCATAAAACCTAACAACTAGGAGCTCAGTTTCCCAAAACCCATGTAAAACCAGATGCCCAAAGTGGCACACACGTCTGGAGCTCATTTGCAGTGGCTCTGGTGCACCCACTCCCTCTCTTTCTTTCTTTCTCTCTTTCTCTCTCTCTCTCTCTCTCTCTCTCTCTCTCTCTCTCTCTCTCTCTCTCTCTCCACACTCTGGCTATGGTGCTTCACACTTTTAATCCCAGGACTCAGGAGGCTAAGGTGGGAGGATTGTTATGAGTTTAAGGCCAACCTGAGACTCCATAGTGAATTCCAGGTCAGCCTGGACTAGAGCAAGACCCTACCTCCAAAAAAAAAAAAAAAAAAAAGTGCCTTTTTCTCAGTGTAAGGTAGGTTAATCCACTTGGGAAAGGTGTTCTCTATGTTTCCAAATTGTATCCTCTAGAAGATACATTAATATAAAAGTCCTCATACCTCTTACATACATGTGATTTGCCTAAGATTTTAGGGTTATTTCTTGCTTTCATTCATTTATTTATTGCGTGTATGTGGTGGGGAGATGCATGCATGTGTGTCGATGTACACACTCCCTGCACACTGTGTCCTCCTCTGCCATTCTTCTGCCTGATATCTTTTTAAAAAAAAATATTTTATTTTTATTTATTTATTTATTGACAGAGAAAGAGAGAGAGAGAGAGGGAGAGAATGGGCACACCAGGGCCTCCAGCCACTGCAAACTAACTCCAGATGCGTGTGCCCCTTGGTGCATCTGGCTAACGTGGGTCCTGGGGAATTGAACCTGGGTCCTTAGGCTTTGCAGGCAAGTGCCTTAACCTCTCAGCCATCCCTCCAGCCCCTGCCTGATTTCTTTGTAACAGAGCCTCACACTTTTTTTTTTTTTTTTTCTTCAATCAGACAGTCTAAGTACAGAATTCCCAGCACTTCTCCTGCCTCCATTCTGCTCAGGGCTAGGGCTACAAGTTGATCCTGCCTGTCTGATTCTACGTGGGTACTGGGAATCGACTTAGGTCCTTCTGCTTACACAAGCACTCTTACCCACTGCAGAATCTTCCAGGCCCTCTTTCTTGTTTTCTAATCTTTCAGTGCAGTGAACCATCACCATTTCCTCTGGGACAGAGAGAGGATTAAGGGTCTAGTCCCTAAAAGTGAAAAGGAGGAAATTGGTTACACAGGCATTAATTAGAACACTGAACAAGACAGAGAGATTGATAGCTTAGAAACACAGGCTGGAGAGATGGAGCAGTGGCTGGAGATACTTGTATGCAAAACCTGACTGCCTGGGCTCCATTCCCCAGGATTCACGTAAAACCAGCTGCACAAAGTGGTGCATGCACCTGGAGTTCGTTTTCAGTGGCAGGAGGTCCTAGTGTGTTCATTCTCTCCCCTCTCTCTCCCTCTTCCTCTCATTTTGGTTGCAAATAAATAAATTTAAAAAGAAACAACTGTCTCCTGGGCAAGGCAGATGGCCCAGCCATTCAAAGCACTATTTGGCCTGGGTTCAATTCCTCAGTACCCACATGAAAGCCAGATGCACAAAGTGGTGCATACATCTGCAGTTGTAAGAGCTTTTCTCTCTCTTTTTAGAAAAGAAATAGCTAAGCTAAGTGTGGTGGTGCACGCCTTTAATCCCAGCACTCAGGAGGCAGAGGTAGGAGGATCACTGTGAGTTGGAGTCCACCCTGAGACTACATAGTGAATTCCAGGTCATCCCTGGGCTAGAGTGAGACCCTATCTTGAAAAACCAAAACAAGAAACAAAAGAAAGAAAGAAAGAAAGAAAGAAAGAAAGAAAGAAAGAAAGAAGGAAGGAAGGAAGGAAGGAAGGAAGGAAGGAAGGAAGGAAAGAAAGAAAGAAAGAAAGAAAGAAAGAAAGAAAGAAAGAAAGAAAGAAAGAGAGAAAGAAAAGAGAAGAGCTATCCCTCCAAAGCCAGAGGGATAAAAAGGAGGAAGTGTAGTTTCTAGAACCTAGAGCACATTATGTTTGACTGCTGTGAAGCAGAGGTCAGACCACTCAAGGGTCACCGGGATCCAGGCTTACGGTGGGTTTGCTGTGGCGCTGCCTAGTGGAATGACACCCTGTGGAATGACACCCTATAGCTGGAGGGTATGCAGACTCCATCCAGAAACCACAGGACACGCCCTTCTTCCACTTTCCCACTTCCTGAAAGTGCCTATGGGTTAGTTGCCTTCATGTCACTGTGACCAAAATACCTGGCAGAAACAACCTAAAGGGGGAGAGGCTTGTTTTGGCTCTTGATTTCAGAGACTCCCCATCTTGCATGGGAGGGGAAAGTGGGGCAGCAGAAGCATGTGGTAGACATTCACACTGTGGCCAACCAGGACCCAGAAAGAGTAGGGGCAGAAGGATTATTCCCTTCAACTCATTCCTAATGACCCACTTCCGCCCAGAAGGCTCCACCTCCTAAAAGTTCCAGAGACTCCCAAAACAGCATTGCCAACTGGGGAACAAGCATTCAAAACACGAGCCTACTGGGTAGACATTTCAGATTCAAACCACAACAGCCTCCAATTGGCACAGCTTAACAAGAAGCTAGCAAGCAAGGGACTACGGAGAATGAAGTTCGCCTGGTCTAGTTGCAGAGCCAAGATGCAGACGATAGAAAGTTGCTAAGCAAATGTCTGACCCTTTGCAGCAAGGTGGTGAAGGTGTACTGGTGTCCCCGGCAGGTGAAAGCAGTTGTTATCTTTCCTATGTGGAATAGTTAACTATCTGCTTAGATTCACCTGAGCATTGCCAAGCTGCTGTTATTAGCTCCTTGTGTTGAGAGGAGACACTTGAACCTCACCTATAGCATAGAGAGATGACTGAACAGGAAGTGAAATTGATGGGGGGGGGGTGAGAAAATTTAAGAAGAAAAAACACTTTCTCTTTGGACTATATTCCATGTTGGGCTTTTCCGTGTTGTTATATTCAGTTGCATTCACGTCAAGAACTTGGATTGTTTTGAAATCCCGCTTGAGTACCTCTCTCTCATAGTTCAGTTTCATGGGTTTATTGATTTGTTGGAATTTATGTTTGCCATCTTATTTTGTGCATTCAGTTAATTAAGTCTTTGCTTTTATTTTTCTTACCTTTCCCTGACTTGTATTGCATCATATTTTTTTCAGTCCTTCTCTTTACTTAAAAATTTTAAGCTTGCCAGGTGTGGTGGTGCATGCCTTTAATCCCAGCACCCGGGATGCAGAGGTAGGAGGATTGCCGTGAGTTCGAGGCCATCCTGAGACTACATGATGAATTCCAGGTCAGCCTGGACTAGAGTGAAACCCTTGGAAAACCAAAAAAAAAAAAAAAAAATTAAGTTTATTTTCAGACATATCCCACTTAAGTCAGCAATTCTTTTGTGAAAGCCAAATGTCTAAAAATGCTATGCATGAGTATATTTCCTATGCTTTTAAGTGAAAAGATTATCATGACCTAAAAATCAAAATCCCTGGTCAAGTTTCTAAGGTAAAACTAAAACATCCATATATCATTAATAAATTATTATATTAAAAGAAAAACACTTTAAAATTGCATTTCTGACAAGAAACAATGTAATTGTTAGTAGTTGATTTGAAGAAATAATTTGACTTAAACACCAGTAACATCTGAAGTTATCTATTTGTCAATACTTGTGCTTTATAGAATGATTACATATGATTTCCACATTGTACTTGGGATGTAAATGAAATTATTACTTACACATATTTAAAATGCATATCGCTAAAGTCATATTGAATTTTAGGGGCATGAAAAATCTTTTCTTAGACAATAGATGGAAAACGTTGTATTCAGAGATATACTTCTGTGAAATAAGTATATTTCTTTTAAAAATATTATTTATTTATTTGTAAGCAGAAAGAGGAGAGAGAGAGAAAGAATGGGCACACTAAGGTCTCTTGCCACTGCAAACAAATGCCAGACACATGTGCCACTGTATGCATCTGGCTTTACATGAGTACCGTCAGGCTTTCCAAAAGAAACAAGAGCCTTTAACCACTGACCCATCTGTCCAGCCTGAAATAAGTACTTAAAAGCAAGGAAATAATTGTAGTATTAACAAGCAAGATATTTGATGAGAAATACTCATTCATTCCTTTAGTAATTACCTGTAAAATTTCAACGTGTGGTTTTTACAAATTTTATCACAGGTGCAGAGAAGCAAGAACCTGGGTCTGCTTACCCATAGTGCCCCAGGCCCATTCTGTCATGTTCCTTTCTGGCCCCTTTGGGTGGATCTCATTTACTTGGAGTCCTCCTGTACCCACACACTACCTGGACATATTCCTAAGAACATGTACTTTTCATGCCTCTCAGCCCACAAATACTATGTCACCTTGAACACACACACACAAATGCCTACCTGGGCATGGTGGTGCATGCCTTTAATCCCAGCACTCGGGAGGCAGAAGTAGGAGAATCACAGTAAGTTCGAGGCCACCCTGAGACTCCATAGTGAATTTCAGGTTAGCCTGGACTAGAATGAAACCTACCTCAAAAAACCAAAAATATAAGGAAAAATAAAAAAGGAATTCATTTTCCCAGAATTCCCCTTATTAATTTACTGTGACTTTTTTTTTTTTTTTTGAGTAATTGTCCCTATCATGCAAAGCAAGTCCCCCAATTGGTCTTATTAAGGACTTTCTTCCTGTCACCATCAGAGGGCAACTTTTAATAGTTTCCTGGATGTAGGGTCCCTCTTGGGGCATAATTTCAAATTTTACCCACTATTATTTTTCCCTCGTCCATTAATATTGTTTCCCAGGGCCAGAGAGATGCCTTAGTGGTTAAGGTGTTTGCCTGCAAAGCCAAAGGACCTTGGTTTGATTCCCCAGGACCCGTGTAAGCCAGATGCACAAATTGGTACATGTGTCTGGAATTCATTTGCAGTGGCTAGAGGCCCTGGTATGCCCATTCTCTCTTTCTCTCTCTCTCTAAATCTTTTTTTTTCTCTCTCTCTCAAATAAATAAGTGATTTTTTTGCGGGGGGGTGGGTTTCGAGGTAGGGTCTCACTCTGGTCCAGGCTGACCTGGAATTAACTCTGTCATCTCAGGGTAGCCTTGAACTCATGGCAGTCCTCCTACCTCTGCCTCCCGACTGCTAGGATTAAAGGCGTGTGCCACCATGCCCGGCAAAATGAATATTTTTTTTTAAAGTTTCCCACAGGCTGGAAAGATGGCTTAGTGGTTAAGGCACTTGCCTGCAAAGCCAAAGGACCCAGGTTCGACTCCCCAGGATCCACATAAGCCAGATGCACAAGTTGGCACATGCAACTGGAGTTCATTTGCAGCTGCTGAAGGCCCTGGTGCACCCGTTCTCTCTACCTTTATCTGCCTCTATCTCTCAAATAAAGTAAATAAATTAAAAAAAATTTGAAAACACAAAAACATTTCCCTAGCCCATTGCTAGCCCAGTCTTCAAACTTAAAAGCAATTAGGCTCATGTATTGAGTCAAAGGGTTGCCCTTCTATTTCTTTCTATTTCTTCTATCTCCCTGACTGCTTTTGCCACTTCAGACCCCGTGTCTTCCCGGATCATTAGCCTCTCTTCATGAATCTGCTAACGCAGCTCCTTCGCTTTGCGTCAGTTCTCAAGTGAACATCCTTTTTTTTTTTTTTTAATTTTTATTTATTTATTTGAGAGCGACAGACACAGAGAGAAAGACAGAGGGAGAGAGAGAGAATGGGCGCGCCAGGGCTTCCAGCCTCTGCAAACGAACTCCAGACGCGTGCGCCCCCTTGTGCATCTGGCTAACGTGGGACCTGGGGAACCGAGCCTCGAACTGGGGTCCTTAGGCTTCACAGGCAAGCGCTTAACTGCTAAGCCATCTCTCCAGCCCTCAAGTGAACATTCTTGAAGCATAGTTTTCTGTTTATCTGAACCACTTAGGAGGTTGGCCCTGCTGCTTGACCAAGACCATCTCACTGGCCCACCCCGACACCATAGCCAAAAGCATATTCTCTTCATCTTAAGAGAATAGATATCTTTATCTTCCTCTGGTCATTGCTATATTGCTCTGATACTAACAAATGTAATTAGATCACAACTAATGGACATACCAGAGCCGACTGAATGCATAGATCCAGGGGGCGGGAGGGTAGGTAGGTAAACACCTTAGACGGCAAATAAGCCATATAAATCCTTTAGCGGTTTCATCTCATTTTTCCTTTGATCTAGTATTTCTTCTCTTGGCTCTTGGGTCCCAGCACCAATGCCTAGCACTAGGAACTGGTAACAACAACAACAACAACAACAACAAAATCTCCCATAGTCTACATGAGCCTCTGTAGTTGAGTTTTTTGTCATTCATCCAATCAACAAATACTTGCTAGGGGCCCACTATGTGCTGAGTGCCCCTGCCTCGGACTGTGCAGATATACAGCAGTGAACCACAGTCCTTGCCACATTGGAGGATACTATCTCGTGGAGGAAATGGGTAATACATGAACAAATATATAAGGGGGAGAATATGGGCTTTGAAGAATACTAAAGCATGACAGATAGAACGTGATTGGGAGAGGGTATCTTTTAGAAAGAACTTTCTTGGGCTGGAGAGTTGGTTTAGTGGTTAAGCGCTTGCCTGTGAAGCCTAAGGACCCCGGTTCGAGGCTCAATTCCCCAGGACCCACATTAGCCAGATGCACAAGGGGGTGCATGCATCTGAAGTTTGTTTGCAGTAGCTGGAGGCCCTGGCGCGCCCATTCTCTCTCTCTCTCTCTCTCTCTCTCTCTCTCTCTCTCTCTCTCTCTCTCTCCCTCTCCCTCTTTCTCTCTCTGTTGCTCTCAAATAAATAAATAAAAATGAACAAAAAAAAATACAAAAAAAACTTTCTTATGTAGGGAAATTGATCAGAAAACTGAGTGAAGCGAGACATAAACGCTATGAAGTTTTTGAGACTAGAATTAAAGAAAGCCCTGCAAGGGAATGGACTGAGGATATTTGAGGACTGGCAAGAAGTCCAAGGTGGCCAGAGTGGCTGACATCATTGAAGAAAGACTAGCAAGAGACAAAGTAAGGAAGAGAACTACGCGGGGGTCTTATATAAAATGGCAAGCAGACTGAATTGTATTCTAAAAATAATGATATCAGAAGATTTTGAGCAAGAAAATTCTGTGCACTTTTTTTTTTAAAGTTAAAAATCTACAGAAGTATATTTGCTTTTTTCCCCCTTCTCTTCTCCCCTGTTGGCTCCGTTATGAGGCAAGCACAGCTGGGACTGTGGGAAATGTCATAGTCAGACTCTTCTCAAGGGCCTGAGAAAGACCATTCAGAATTTTTTCTTACACAATGTCTGTGATTTCTTAATGGAAACAGAGCTGATAAAAATAAAAATAAAAAAAATAAAAAAACTCCAGCATACAGTGTAATTGCAGCCTGATACCGCATCCATTTCCTAACACTACCTCCCTTTTCTCTCTTTTCCTGCTAACGGGCATTCACACCATGGAATATTCCAACGTGTTCGAGCAGCCCAAAGCGAGAGCAGCTTTGGCTTAAACCAGCATGGTTGAAAAGCAGCCCATTGCAGACTGGAACAAACTTGAAGACGGGTCTGTAGCATTTGACAGTGGAGAGTTTTTGGCTGTGTAGGTGAGAGAATGGGAGTCAAGAACTCCAGAGTGTTTTGCTTAAGAACAGAATAAATGGCAGTGCCGTTCACTGACATGAGGAAGGCTGTGGGCCTGTCAGGGAAGGGGAATAAAGAACCTCTCAAGTCTGAGATGTCTATTAGAAACCCAGGAGCAGTTGATAAGCTCAAGTTGTATGTAACACCCACCCAGAATGTAGGTTCCAAGAGGAAGAGCCCTTTGTCTTTTTTTATGAGAGAGAGAGAAGAAGAGAGAGAATTAGTGGGCCAGGACCTCCAGCCCCCGCAGTTGAAATCCAGACACTGTGCTACCTTGTGCTCATGTATGACCTTGTGTGCTGATGTTACACTGTGCATCTGGCTTATGTGGGACATGGAGAATCAAACATGAGTCCTTAGGCTTCACAGGTAAGTGCCTTAACCACTAAGCCAGGTCTCCAGTCCCTTTTGCCTCTTCTGTTCACTGCTGTGCCCTTGGAATCTACAAGGGCCTCTGGCACATAGTAGGTGTTCAATAACTATTTGTTGGATGAATAAATGAATATGAGTCTAAGGCTTTTACAGTTTGTAGCCCTGGCCTATAACCCTTACTGAAAACTGACAATAAAGATCATTTATTACACCTACGAGGAATTGCAGATGAGTCAACTGCTTTGCCAGAGAGAGGCTGATAAGAGCTAGAAAACAGGACTTTTTTTTTTTTTTTAAATCAATCATCTGCATGCCAATCTCCATTGGACAATGGAGTTTGGGAAATGTAGTTTGCATTTAAGAGTGGAGTTTAGGATGGGGAGTTTGGAGCTAAGTGACAATAAATAAATGACTGGCACAGAAAGCTACTAACAAAAAGCAAAAAGTCCAAGACTACTCTTCCTATAATTAGAACTCAATCCTGTATTTCTACATTGGCCTAACACATGCAGAAGAGGAGGCCACAGAGAACAGAGGGCCACAGCCAGAACAGAGGAGAAGCCAAACCCTATTATACAAACTTTTAATGTCTAGAGTTCTCCCCTAAGAAGAAGGGAAAACTCAAAGGACATTATCTGTTATCCCCTTTAAAAGAAAGTAGAGTGAGAATATGGAAAGGAAGAGACTTCTCCAACCCTTATCATTCTAACTCCACTGACTGATGTTTTCAAAGCTTTTGCTGTCAGTACTGGGATTCAATATATAGTCTCTGCAAATTTAATGCATAGGATTAGGTCTGGAGAGATGGCTTAGAGGTTAAGCTAGTTGCCTGCGAAGCTTAAAGACCCATGTTCGACTCTCCAGATCCCATGTAAGCCAGACGCACAAAGGTGAGGCAAGTGCAAGGTCGCATATGCCCACTAGGTGGTGCAAACCTCTGGGGTTTGATTGTAGTGGCTGAGGCCCTGGCATGCCAACTCTCTCTCTAAAATAAAAATAAACAGACAAATAAATAAATAAATAAATACAAAACATAATTTTGTACAATTGTGTGCCATCCCATATTGCTCCGACTGGCTACTATACAGGTCTGAAGTTATTAGGAGGAATTGGAAGAATAAAAAGTATTCGAAAAGTGAGAGGATTTTCAGCAGCATGGGCACTAAAATTGGCATGGTACAGATAAATTCCCATGACCCCTGCACAAGTGAGAGAGTGGAGAAGCAGCTTGATTTCAGCATCGCTGAGACGCAAATCAATCAGTTTTCATTGCCTGGAGTCACCTTTTGTAGGAAGAATCAATTATGACAGTTGTGACCCAAGTGTCTCAC
Organism: Jaculus jaculus; assembly: GCF_020740685.1. NCBI lineage: Eukaryota > Metazoa > Chordata > Mammalia > Rodentia > Dipodidae > Jaculus > Jaculus jaculus. Next base: position 91,682,116 of record NC_059111.1, on the reverse strand, counting down.
ATCCCAGAGCAGAACTCTGCAAGATTAACAACTTGTTTTGGTGTTGGATGAGGGGCATGCAAACTAATCCCATCTATTTCCTCAGACAGTTTGTATTACCATTGAGGTTTTGTTGTTGTTGTTTGTTCGTTTTTGTTTCTTTTGGTTTTTCGAGGTAGGGTCTCGCTCTATCCCAGGCTGACCTGGAATTCACTAGGTAGTCTCAGGGTGGCCTCGAACTCACGGTGATCCTCTTACCTCGGCCTCTCCAGTGCTGGGATTAAAGATGTATGCCATCGTGCCTGGCTTACCATTGAGTCTTTGAAGCTTGTTAAAATTTGGAACTGCTATTTTCATTCTCTGGTTCCATTAAATTCACTCTAGAAGATAGAGAAGGTCTAGGGGCTGGGGAGGCGCCTTTGATGAGAAGCAGATTCCCTGTGCCTTCATATGCTATCCTGCCATTCTGGAAACCTTTAGAAATTTATGGTAGGCATCTCTGATCCACAGATTTTTTCCAGACCACCTTCTACCCCTTCCTGTACATCTTGTACATGTAGAACTTCAATTTTTTCCCTTTATGCTTCCCTTTGGTCCCTATATCCCCAAGAGCCTGATACTACGTTAAATAAAAATACAGTGAAGAGAGAGCGCTACTCTCTCTTGTAAGCAGATTTCCCCACATGTTAAAAAAAAAAATAGAGTTTGCTCAGTGGTTAAGGCTCTTGCCCACAAAGCCTAATGACCAGGTTTAATTCCCCAGTACCTTCATAAAGCCAGATATACAAAGCGGTCTATGCATCTAGAGTTCGTTTGCCATGGCTGGGGGCACTGGTGCGTCCATTCTCTGTCTCGCTCTCTTCAATCTATCTCTCCCTGCTTGGAAAAAAAAAATAACAAAATAACAAAACAGACACACGAACATATTTTCATGCCATGGTCTTAATTCTTACCCATCCTGATCTCATGCTTAATGTTAGTATTTCTCCATTTCTGCCACTTTCATCTTAGTTTCCTATGCCTTCAGGGGAGGTGATCCCGCTGCATTCCCTCCTTCCTCATAGAATTCATCAGCTCTGACGATCACCTTCCATTCATCTCTGAAGGATGCTAGTTCTTTTCCTCTGTGGTGTTGAGCTGAGCGGGTTTACAAATCCTAGTTCTGCTCTGTGTCCTTGGATGGAGGGCAGGCAACTAACTGCCCAGCCTGCAGTGTCTAGGGAGTTTTTATTTTTGTTTTGCTGAGGAATTTCGATTCCTTGGTTCTATGGCATCTAAACCAAACACAGAACATTAAAATTACAATGAGAGGAAGTCAAGCATAGTGGCGCACGCCTTTAATCCCAGCACTGAGGAAGCAGAGGTAGGAGGATCACTGTGAGTTGAGGCCACCCTGAGACCCATAGTTGTTACAGTCAGGTTCACATTGCTGAGAGAAATCACTCAACCAAGAGCAGCTTGTGGGGGAAAAGGAGGTTTATTTTGGCTTCCAGGCTCAAGGTGGAAGCTCCATGACGGCAGAGGAAAATGATGGTATGAACGGAGGGTGGACATCACCCACTGGCCAACATCAGGTGGACAATAACAACAGGAGAGTGTGCCAAACAAACACTGGCATGGGGAAACTGGCTATAACACCCATAAGCCCACCCCCAACAATACACTCCCTCCAGGAGGCATTAATTCCCAAATCTCCATCAGCTGGGAACCTAGCATTCGGAACACTAAGTTTATGGGAGACACCTGAATCAAACCATCACAATAGTGAATTCAAGGTCAGCCTGGGCTAGAGTGAGACCCTACCTCAAAAAATCAAAATATAAAGAAATAAATTACAATTAAAGTATTTGCTGCAGCCAGGATGAAGTAGTCAGTTGTTTTTTTTCTGTACAGGTTCTGAAGCAACTTATCAACATGTGCAAGAATTAAGCAAGTCCAATTCACTGGAGGAGAGAGGACTAGAAGGTGGTATGAAGAGTGTGGATTCTAGCCATAAATATATCCCCTGAACCAGAAGATTTAGTCACTCTTAAAAGATAGACCTGAAGCTGGGCATGATGGTGCATGCCTTTAATCCCAGCCCTTGGGAGGCACAGGTATGAGGATTGTCGTGAGTTCAGGCCCACCCTGAGACTACATAGTGAATTCTAGGTCAGCTTGGGCTAGAGTGACCTGACTGGAGAGATGGCTTAGAGGTTAAGGCACTTGCCTGCGAAGCCTAAAGACCCAGGTTTGATTTCCCAGAACTTGCGAAAGCCAGATGCACAAGGTGGCACATGCGTCTGGAGTTCATTTACAGTTGCTAGAGACCCCGGTGTGCCCATTCTCAATTTCTCTCTCTTCTTTCAATAGGTACATGAATAAAAATAAAATAAAAAAATACTCTTTAAAAAAGATGGACCCTTCTCTCCCTAACAAATGCAGAGCTTCACATGTTAGTAGCTGTTTGAGAAAGAAAGAAAGAAAGAAAGAAAGAAAGAAAGAAAGAAAGAAAGAAAGAAAGAAAGAAAGAAGGAAGGAAGGAAGGAAGGAAGGAAGGAAGGAAGGAAGGAAGGAGGGAAGGAAGGAAGGGAGGGAAATGGGATGAGCTTCCCTTGTTCCTCGCAGCAAATAGAGATACACTGAACAGGTCAGTGTGTATGAACATAAGCCATGGGCTAGAAAAGTAAGAGCAGACGGTAACAGACTTTCTGTAAGTATGTCTTTTGTCTTGTCATTCTGTCTTCTGCACAGAATGCTTCCACATTCTAGATTGACTAGTCATCACAGAGTCCTTACTGTCTCCAGACTCCAGAATGTAATCATTGCCTTCAAAACTGAAGGTTTCCACACCAAGGATCATTCCACCCTGAGATCTCCTGATATCATTCAAGGTATTACAGACCAGGCCCTTTTCTTTTCCTCCCCTGCTGGTTCCCTCCCCCTATACTCTTGCCTTTCCCTTATTTTTCCTTTACCCTTCTCTCCTCCTTTCCTCTCCCCTCCCTCCCCTCTTCTTCTTTTTCCTTTTCCCTTTCCTTTCATTTTTTTTTTTCTGATTTTCCTTCCTTCTCTCCTCTCTTTCATTCTGAGGAGGTTAGGAGGATTGCTGTGAGTTCAAAGTCAGCCTAGTCTACAACATATGTTCCAGGTCAGCTTGGGCTAGAATCAGACCCTTCCCTCTAACATAAAGACATGGTCTTTCTATGTTGCTCAGGTTGGCCTTGAAATCCTAGACTCCAGTGATCTTTTGACTTTAGCCTCTTGAGTGGCTGGGATTATAGGCATATTACCTGAGTTGTTTTTTTTTTTTTCAAGGGGAGGGGGAAGGTTTTTGAGGTAGGATCTCACTCTAGCTCAGGCTGACCTGAAATTCACTATATGGTCTCAGGGTGGCCTCGAACTCATGGCGATCCTCCTACCTCTGCCTCCCAAGTGCTGGGATAAAAGGCGTGCGCCACCACGCCCAGCTCTTTCTATTCATTTTGGCTGAAATATTCATGCTTGTAGGATTCATTTGTTCCCCTCCAGCCTGGGTTGCACACAAACAACACAAGGGTTACAGTTCTTAATTTGATAGGTTTTTAATTTCAATATATACTCAAACTAGACTTAAGATAACAGAAAAACTGTAGCATTTATGGCTGGACAATCCAACTAGACATAAACCCTAAAAACAATCACCTATCAGCAGGAGTCTGGATGGCTTTTCCAAATCATGATCTTCATGGGAACTTGGGCTGATCATTCTTACCAAAGTTCTACTTAATTTTCAAGGCCTCCATAATGTGATTGCATTCCTTGACTTCCCTTTAAATCTAACTACCTAGAAAAGCAACCATTAACCTTCTAGCTGGGTTCCTTCCTGCATCCTTCTGCAAGGCCCTACTCCACAGCCCATGGGAAACCCCTCCAAGCTTGACCTCCCTTTTCTCTAAAGCACGGATTGCAAATCTTCAGCTTGTATCTCACATTTCTAATGATCTTATCAAGAAATGTAGCATGGGCTGGAGAGATGGCTTAGCAGTTAAGCGCTTGCCTGTGAAGCCTAAGGACCCCGGGTTTAAGGCTGAATTCCCCAGGACCCACGTAAGCCAGATGCACAAGGGGGCGCACGCATCTGGAGTTTATTTGCAGTGGCTGGAGGCCCTGGGGCGCTCATTCTCTTTCTCTCTGCCTCATTCTTTGTCTGTCGCTCTCAAATAAGAAAATAAAAATAAACAACAACAAAAAAAAGTGCGTAGCAGCATTCCCACCCACGCACACACGCACGTACACACACCTTAGATGTAGATGGGCATGGTTGTAAGTTGAAAAGGAAGGCAAGTTCAAAGAAGGAAAAGCTCATCCAACTTTGCCTCACTATTGCACACATGTATTCATTTTATTTCAAATCTTTTTTTAACTTTATTTTTTATTCATTTATTTGAGAGAGAGAATGGGGAGAGAGGCAGAGAGAAGGAGAGAGAGAATGGTCACGTCCGGGCCTCCAGCCACTGCAAACAAACTCCAGATGCATGCACCCCCTTGTGCATCTGGCTTACGTGGGTCCTGGGGAATCGAACCTGGGTCCTTTGGCTTTGCAGGCAGACAACTGCTAAGCCATCTCTCCAGCCCTTATTTCTAATCTTGATGTAGATAAATCTCTCCCCTACCATGGAATGGGAACATCACCTTTAAGTCTCTTAGTTAATGATTTCACTTTACAAGTGAAGAAATTGTGAACCCCCTCCCCACCAGAGATGAAGTCACTTAACTAACATATTAGCAAGTATTTGTCATTTTTTAAATTTTTTATGAGAGGGAGAGAGAGGGGGAGGGAGAGAATTAGCATGCCAGGACCTCCAGCCACTGTAATCAAACTCCAGATGCATGCGCCATCTTGTATGCATATGCAACCTTGCACGCTTGCATCACCTTGTATGTCTGGATTACACGGGATCTGGAGGGGTAGAACGTGGGTTCTTAGGCATCACAGGCAAGTGCCTTAACCGCTAAGCCAGCTCTCCAGCTCTATTTGTCACTTTTGTTTTACATTTAATAAGGAGCTCTTTCCCCCTCACCTCATCGGCTGAATGAATTTAATTTCTCTGGGGCAGGGAGGACCATGTTTGGACTTCTCCTGCATCTTCAATATCATCAGTCTTCTCTCATTTCCCACACAGGATCATATTGGTTCTGGGCACACAGTGTGAGCTCAGGAAAGACTATTTGATTGAAGTAAATCCCTGTAGCATGTGAATCATCTGGACACAGTGAGTTTGGACTTAGACGAACATCTCCTCTGGTAGCTTCAATCATCAGTGAATAGCAATGGGCCGGAAGAAGCGTCTCAAGTATGTATTCCCATCTGCTCAACTAAGCTATCAGCACCATTTGATCCTAACTTACTTGTAACCCAAAGCACTTTGAGCAGGGTGATTCACAGGATAGACCTCTGTTAAGTACACATTAATTGATGGCTTATAGATCAAAACCCAGAGCTGAATGTGTTTCTGCTGTAGTTAGAATGGTTTTTGCCAAAGAGAGGGCGCTAGTCTGTTTAAGGTGAGCATAGTTGGTTGGGATGGGGAGACACTTTTCATGTAGTTCTAGACCTTAAGCTGGTCTTGAGGAAGAGTGCCTGTGAGCCTGTTCTGCCTTTAGACACAAAGCAATCACTTGGACAGGTTCTAAAATAAAAGTGGTGTTAATATTGTTAGGGAATTACAACAAGAGGATACAACAAAAAGTCACATACTTCTAAGTGTTAAGTCAGAATGAAGTGTTTGATCTATCCTCAGTAGGTTTCATAATGTTTTTCTTAAATATTTATATATTTATTTGAGGGGGGAAGTTGGGAGCATGGGCACTCCAGGGCCCCTGGCTACTGCACACAAACTCTGGACACAATTTGCTACTTGATGCATCTGGCTTTATGTGAGTACTATGCAATCAAACCCAAGCTGCCACACTTTGGAAACAAGGGCCTTTAACCACTAAGCCATGTCCCCAGCTCCAGATTTTGTACCACTTTAAAGACCTTGAATCTGAACTAGTGGCATAGCTGATGGTCAGCAAAAGTTGTTGATCATCCTTGGATGGAATTTGATCTTGGATTCAGGATTATAAGTACCACGTTATAGCTAGGTAACCTGCCAAAATATAGTTTGGGTATTTCTGTGTTTGTAGTTCGTTTTTGTGGTATCTTTGGTTTTTTTTTTCAATTTTGAGATACTGTCTCATGTAGCTCAGGCTTGCTTCAAGTTTGCTATGTAGCTGAGGATGACCTTGAACTTCTGATTCTCCTGCTTCTGCCTCCTGAGTTCTGGGATGCCAGGCCTGCACTAACATGCCTGGTTTTATTTGTTTCTTATTGTGACCCTTGTTCAGATATCTGCATTATTAAACACAGAGGGGTCTAGTCGGTTTACTTGCAGAATTCTTCTGAATTTGAGCTAGGTTAACTCCCAAATGTGACTCTTTCCAAGGGGGATGAGGGCCTTAACCACTAAGCCATCTCTCCAGCCCTGCTTAGGTTTTTTTTTCATATTATAATCTGCATTTTTTTTTCAAAAATTTTTTTATTAACAACTTCCATGATTATAAAAAATATCCCATGGTAATACCCTCCCTCCCCCCCCTTTTCCCCTTTGAAACTCCATTCTCCATCATATCCCCTCCCCATCTCAATCAGTCTCTCTTTTATTTTTTATTTTTTTTATTTTTATTTTTTATTTTTGGTTTTTCAAGGTAGGGTCTTACTCTAGCCCAGGCTGACCTGGAAACTCTCTCTTTTATTTTGATGTCATGATCTTTTCCTCCTATTGTGATGGTCTTGGGTAGGTAGTGTCAGGCACGATGAGGTCATTTTGTGACTGGGGGGAGCACGTTGTAAGGAGTCCTACCCTTCCTTTGGCTCTTACATTCTTCCCACCACCTCTTCCATAAGAGACCCTGTGCCTTAGAAGGTGTGATAGTGATATTTCAGTACTGAGCACTCCTGTCACTTCTTTCCAGCACCATGATGCCTTCTGAGTCATCCCAAGGTCACTGCCATCTGAAAAGAGAAGATTCTCTACCCAAAGTGAGAGTAGCATTAATATAAGGGTATGAACATTAAGAGAAGTGCTTACTGGGCAGTTTGATAAGCATAGTATATACATTTAGCCAGACAGCAATAGACGTTACACCCCTAGGGCTCATGACTACCCCTGTTTTAACTTTTCAGTATCAGGGATGTATTCCCTCTCATGGAGCAGGCCACCAGTCCAATTAGAGGGCAGTTGGTTTCCACCAAGACAGACGTGCCGCTGTTGTACCCGTTGGCTCATTTGGCCTGGCTGGCCAAATAGAAGGCTTGTAGTGTCCACTATTGAGTATCTTCACTGGTGATTTCTCTCTCTCCCATTGAACTACATGCAGAATGGCTTCTTCCAGCTTTGTCAGCTGGTCTACATGGAGGAGGTTATCAGCTCTGTTTCAGCAGGATTTCTCAGTGGCCTTGCAGCCCAAGTAGTTGGAGTCTTTAGCAATAAGGTCTTACTATCTATTCCTGGTGGGAAACCAAGGGCCTTGGCAATGCCCTATAATGTTTTGGGGGCATCAGGGACCTCCCTGGCCAACAACTCACTGGAAGGTATCCCGTCCCTGGCACTGTTTTTTGTTGTTGTTGTTGTTTTGAAGTAGTGTCTATAATTATATCACCATAATTCCCTCCCCTCTCTCACTTTCCCCATCACAACTCCATTCTCCATCATATCCCCTCCCCCTCTCAATCAGTCTCTCTTTTATTCTGATGTCATAATCTTTTTCTTGTATTTTACTGGTCTTGGGTAGGTAGTGCTAGGCACGGCAAGGTCATGGATATCCAAGCCATTTTGTGTCTGGAAGAGTGCATTGTAAGGAGTCCTACCCTTCCTTTGGGTACTGCTTAGTTCTTTAATCTGTAGTTTTCTTTCTCCCTAGCATGCAGGTAGGATTGTGAGTTCTATTCAATGTGCAGTGACGTGAATTACCAATCTTTCAGGTCATACTCCTAAACTTAGTTGAGGGAGACTGAGAACCTGCTGAAGGATAGGACTCTGAGCCAGCAATTGCAACTCGATGTTCTGCCTCTTTTTCAGGTTTCAAAGTAGCAAACTAAAGACTTCAGTAAGTGACTCGGGTAAATTGAACAAAAGAACAATTGTTTTTGGTGAGGAGGTAAGGAAGACAATACCAAATGTTCATGTGTAATGTTTTCTGAGGTTGCTTAGAGTAACTTACAAATATTGGATCTACAAACTTCCTATTGGAAACAGAAACGCATAAACACATACAGGACAAGATTGGTTTATTTCATTTTATGAAGAATGGGCATAGGAGACAGGAAGAAAGAAAGAAAGAAAGAAAGAAAGAAAGAAAGAAAGAAAGAAAGAAAGAAAGAAAGAGGGAAGGAAGGAAGGAAGGAAGGAAGGAAGGAGGAAGGAAAGAAAGCAAGCTGGAGAGATGGCTCAACAGTTAAAGGTGTTTGCTTTCAAAGTCTGCTAGCCCAGGTTAAATTCCCTAGTACCCATGTAAGGCCAGATGCACAAAGTACATGTGTCTGGAGTTCATTTGCAGCAGCAAGAGGACCTGGTGTGCACATTCACTGTCTCTTTCACCTCTTTCTATATACATAAATAAAGAAATAGAGGGCTGGAGAGATGGCTTAGTGGTTAAGCGCTTGCCTGTGAAGCCTAAGGACCCCGGTTCGAGGCTCGGTTCCCCAGGTCCCACGTTAGCCAGATGCACAAGGGGGCGCACGCGTCTGGAGTTCATTTGCAGAGGCTGGAAGCCCTGGCGCGCCCATTCTCTCTCTCTCTCTCTCTGTCTTTCTCTCTGTGTCTGTCGCACTCAAATAAATAAATAAAAAAAAATAAAGAAATAGAAATATTTAAAAAGAAAAAAAACAAAGAAGAGACAAGGTGTGGTGGTTTGATTCAGGTGTTCCCCATAAACTTACATGTTCTGAATGCTGGGTTCCCAGCTGATGGAGATTTGTGAGTTTCCGCCTTCTGGAGGCAGTGTATTGTTCAGGGTGGGTTTATGGGTCTTAGAGCCAGTTTCCCCTTGCCAGTGTTTGGCGCACACTCCTGTTGCTATTGTCCACCTTATTGGTCGGGTGATTTCTGCCAGCAATGCAAACCTGACTGCAACACAAGGATATACCAACAATTAATCAGGGTACAAAACCTCAGAAACTTATCCTAATAGTAGACTTCAAGGCTACCTCATTTTTAAAAATTCATTTTAACTGATTTTTTTTTTTAAAGCTATTGTACAAAGTAAAGGGTTTCTTTCTTCTCTTCCTCTTCCTCCTCCTTCCTCCTCATTCCTCATTTTCTTCTTTTCTGCTGTAGTAGAGATGAGGTCGAGAGACTCACATGTGCTGGGCAAGCACTGTGACACTCTGAGCTGTTGTTCCAGTCTTCTTTTTACTTGTTATTGTTTTAGATAGTCTCATTAAGTTGTCCAGGCTTGCCTTGAACAAGTGATCATCCTGCCTCACCTTCTCAAATAGCCTGGACCACACCCCCATATCACCACATCCAGTAAAGTAATGGGTGTCATAATGTCATTATATTTTGTTCTTATTCCCCTCTCCCACAATATCTGCTCCATCCTCTTGTCTGACCTTTGGTAGCCTCCTTCCTGTCCCTCAAATAAGTCGCTCACTTCTGCTGTCATTTTACAAATATTACCACCTCCCAGGATCAATTCCTCCCCTCTCTACTTTCATGATCTACACACACTCCCGTGTTTAAATCTGCTTTTCCCCATATGAGAAAGCATGTGGTATTTGACGTTCTCAGTATGACTTGTTTTGCTTAACACAGAGATCGACAGTTCCACCCATTGTCTGCAAATGCCATGATTTCATTCCTCCTTGTTAAGGGTGAAGAAAATTACATTGGGGCTGGAGAGATGGCTTAGCGGTTAAGCGCTTGCCTGTGAAGCCTAAGGACCCCGGTTCGAGGCTCGGTTCCCCAGGTCCCACGTTAGCCAGATGCACGAGGGAGCGCACGCGTCTGGAGTTCGTTTGCAGAGGCTGGAAGCCCTGGCGCGCCCATTCTCTCTCTCTCCCTCTATCTGTCTTTCTCTCTGTGTCTGTCGCTCTCAAATAAATAAATAAAAAAAAAAAAGAAAATTACATTGTATATATACACCAAAGTTTCTTTATCCATTGAGCTGTTGGTTATCTAGGTTGATTCTATTGTTATTTATTTAGTTATTTTTGGTTTTTCAAGGTAGGGTCTCACTCTAGCTCAGGCTGACCTGGAATTAACTCTGTATTCTCAGGATGGCCTCAAACTCACGGCGATCCTCCTACCTCTGCCTCCCGAGTGCTAGGATTAAAGGCCTGTGCTACCACGCCAGGCTGACTCTATTATTTTTAATATATTTTGCATAGTATAGCAATGAACATAGATGTGGAAGGATCTCTGTGGTATGTTAGCTTAGAGTCCTTTGGGAATGTACCAAGGAGGGGGGATAGATAGTTGGGTCCTATGGTAGTTTGGTTTTTGTTGTTGTTTGTTTGTTTGTTTGTTTTGTATGTGTGTGTTTTGAGTGTACCCGCATTCCTGTGGAGGCCAGGAGACAACCTCAGGTGTCCTCCTCAGGACTGCCACTGTTTCCTTTGCGATAGGGTCTCTCCTGGATCAGAAGCTCACACGTTAGGCTGGAGTGCCTGGCCAGCAAGCCTCAGGGGCCTTACTATCTCCACCCCCTCAGTACTGGGGTTACAAGTGTGACCCCAGCATTCCTCCATGGTTTTACTGGATCAAACTCAGACCCTCATGCTTGCAAGGCGAGCATTTTGCTGACTGAGCTTTCTCCCCAGCCCCCCTATTTTTACTTTTATTTTATTTTACTTTAAAGAAGAAATTTCTTGGGCTAGACAGAGGGCTTAGTGATAAGGCACTTGCCGGCAAAGCCAAAGGACCCAGATTTGGTTCCCCAGTACGCATGTAAAGCACATAATGCACAAGGTGGTACATGTATCTGGAGTTTATTTGCAGTGGCTAGAAGTCGTGGTATGTCCATTCTCTCCTTCCCTTTCTTTTTTCTTAAAAGATATATATATATTTGAGAGAGAGAGAGAGAGAGAATGGGCAAACCAGCACCTCCAGCCACTGCAAATGAACTCCAGATGCATGTGCCCCCTGGTTCATCTGGCTTATGTGGGTCTTGGAGAATTGAACAGGGATCCTTTGGTTTTGCAGGCAAATGCCTTAACTGCCAAGCCATCTCTCCAGTTCTCTCCTTCTCTTTCAAATAAATATTTTTTTTTAAAAGAGATTTCTTAGTACGGAGAAGTGGTTTAGTGGTTAAGAAGCTTGCCTGTGAAGCCTAAGGACCCAGATTCAATTCCCCAGTACCCATCTAAGCCAGATGCACAAGGTGGCACACACATATGACATTCGTTTGCAGTGACTAGAGGTCCTGGTGCACCCATTTTCTCTCTTTCTATCTGCCTCTCTCTCTCTCTCTCAAATAAATAATATATTCTTTTAAGTTTATTTATTTATTTGCAAACATAAAGAGAGAGAGAGAGAGGAGATAGAGCGAGGATGGGTGCACCAGGGCCTCTAGCCACTGCAAATGAGCTCCAGATGCATGCACCCCCTGTGCATCTGGTTTATGTGGGTACTGGGGAATTGAATCTGGGTCCTTTGGCTTTGCAGGCAAGTGCCTTAACTGCTAAGCCATCCCTCTAGCCCCTATCAGATAAATAATATTTTTAAAAATAAATTTCCATGCTAACTTCCACAGTGATCATACCAGTTTATATTACCAAGAACAATGTGTAGGTTCAAGGCTACCTATTAGAGTAAAACTCCATTTGAGTATCTTAGTTGCTTTCCTAGGATTTAGCAAATTCAAGAGAATTTTTGAGGCCAACTTTTATTTCAGCAGCTCAGTGATCATGTAAGTGAACGTACAAAATCAAAAACATATTCCAATTTGGACTCTTGTGGGTTTAGTCAACTGCTGGAGGCTAATTTGGAACAGAGATGCAATACCTCAGGAAAAATTCTGGAGTAAAAACATTTTCCCAGGAACTTTTCCCCTGAGATAGAAATTACAAACAAAACAAAATAAAACAAAAACAAAAACTGAAAAACAACAAAATTTTTTAATATATTTTTTATTGACAACTTCTATACTTCTATACTAGACAATAAACCATGGTATGCCCCCCCACAACAAAAAAAAAAAAACTTTAAGGAAAAAAGCTTTCATACCTTTCTCCAGTAAAATATAATTTCTAATAATTATAAGTCTATCCCATACATCATACTTATGAAGCAGGTTTTTCATAACTTCCGTTTTGAACAAATAGACTTCAGCTTTCCAAATGAAAGTAAACATGAATGATTGTCTTTGGATTTGTCCCATGTTTCTTTCCACATTCTTTTTATTTATTTATTTGATAGAGAAAAAGGGAGAGAGAGAGAGAGAAAGAAAGAAAGAATGGGTGTGCCAGGGCCTCTAGCCACTGCAAACAAACTCCAGATGCATGTGCCCCCTTGCACATCTGGCTAATGTGGGTCCTGGAAAATCAAACCTGGGTCCTTTGGCTTTGCAGGAAAACTCCTTAACCGCTAAGCCATCCCTCCAGCCCTCTTCCCACGCTCTTTAAAGGAATGTATGGAGTGGTTCTGCCTTCATATCCAACCCCAGTGTTAATAACTTCTGGCATTTTCCTCCTGAAGTATAATATACTCTCCTCTCCCACAGTTCTGCCTCATTCACACCACTTCTCTCTTCTCCATTTGCTTCTTTTTTTAAAAAAAATTATTTATTAGAGAGAGAGAGAGAGAGAGAGAGAGAGAGAGAGAGAAAGGGAAGGAGCACCAGGATCTCCAGCTGCTGTAAACAAACTCCAGACACATGCTGTACCGTGTGCATCTGGCTTATGTGGGTTCTGGGGAACTGAACCTGCATCCCTTAGCTTTGCAGGCAAGCATCTTAACTGCTAATTTAATCTCTCCAGCCCCTCATTTGCTTCTTGTATCTCCTTCCCCTGGTACCTCATCTTAGTATACCACCTCCTTGGAGGCATAGCAATCCTTAAAAATGCTGATCCAAACACAGAGTTATGACTTTTTTTTTAAGGTAGGATTTCGCTCTAGCCTAGGCTGACCTGGAATTCACTATGTAGTCTCAGGTTGGCCTTGAACTCATGGCGATCCTCTTACCTCTGCCTCTTGAGTGCTGGGACTAAAGGCGTGCACCGCCATGCCTGGCCTGTTCTCTCTCTCTCTCTCTCTCTCTCTCTCTCTTTCCCCCCTGCTGATTTCTTTTCTTTCTTTTTTTTTTTTTTTTAAGGTAGGATCTCGTTTTAGACCAGGTTGACTTGGGGTTTATTATGTAGTCTCAGGGTGGCCTGAAAGTAACGTCAATCCTCCTACCTCTACCTCTCCAGTGCTGGGATTAAAGGCGTGCACCACCACCATGTCACACCATGTGGTACGTCATGGTGACTTGAGGTGGCCCTACATTTCCATCTGCAGGCTTCCTTGATCTCCTGGCTGTAGAAACCCAGAATATATTGTAAGCTCACCTCACTTAGTGTCCAGTTGAGCCCTCTTTCAGTGAGACTACCATGAGACAAGGAATGGGATGCTGCCAACTTGAAGCCATTAATTCCGTTTATTGTCTTTAGGTTACTAAAGCAGTTGGGCCATCAAAATTTGCCCTAAAGAACCTTCGGCACTACACGGTCCATCCAAATTTGGTAGGTGGAAAAGCATTCTGCTAAGACCTCTAAGGGTAAATTTCAGAAGCTGGGCTGGGAGATTGGGGGGGGGGGTCTCCAGGCGCTCCCTAGGACCCAGAGGCCTAGCAATTCTGGGGAGACAATACAGAGGCTTAGTGGTGAGGTGGGAGGAGGGACTTGGAAGAAAATGGTCCCCCAAGTTGATGTTGTTGTTTCTCAGTTGAGAAAACATAGCCAGGGAAATCAATTATAATCCATGCGCACCCCGTTTCCCCCTCTCTAATCCTCCTATGGAGAGAAAAGCAAACTTGGTGGGACTGCCCCTTCCCCACCCACACCTCCTGTGCTTCGTGACTGCTTTTCTTTTCTAATGCCCTGCTTTTGCATGCCCGTTAATGCCCGTGCCTGCGGAGAGGTGTTGGCGGAAATAAGCGAGGCATTGAGTTTGGCTGGCAGGGTTCCCCTCTGCCTCGGAGACAGGTATAGAGAGAAAGAGAAAGCCAATCAGGTGGTGCCATTGGAACCTCGCAGTTTGGCTCAGTAGGCTGGACACTACCTTGGACTTTTTTTTTTTTTTCCCCTTCTTCTTCTTCTTCTTCTATAAGCCTTAAATCATCTTGTTTCTGTTACTATGGCAACCCCAGCCTCTTGGTTTATGCGCAGGGAAATGAAAGCTCGGAGGGAAGAGTGTGACACAATGCTTCCCAAAGTTTCAGGTCAACAAATCACAGGCAGGTCTGTCCAGCCCCTGGTTAGCCTCTCAGCCTGCCCTGCAGAGGCAAAAGATTCACCAACGGATTCAGTCCTCCTCCCTTGACCTCATCTCCTTGTCTTTCTGGAAATCTTTTCTATCTGCCCAGGCCAAGTACTATGAACCTTTGAAGCCCACTAAAGTGCAGAAATTCCTGGCTCACAAGAGGAAACTCAACAGCTTCATGTTAAAAGTGGCAGAGTTTGATCAATATATGACCTCGCTGTTGATGACCAACAACCCTCTTCCTACCCCCGCCCTCAACGAGCAGGAAAAGTACAGCGTTACAAAATACTTCCCCCAGGAGTTACTGCTGGAGGTAATGACACAGGGAGAAGCTTCCTGGAAGTCTGAGCCTGAGCCTGCGGAATTAGGACTTAGCACTGGGAAGGAGCCAACTTAATATCCCTGGCCATATCATCTTCACAAAACGGAATGTGGAGGACCTGGAAAAGCTCAGGCTAGGAATTCTGTCAGTGTGGTTCATGGAAGTTGGATGCAAGGGGAAGATAGGTTTTTGTTAAAATGCTCCTCTTTGGCCAGGGATATTTAGTTTGAAAAGAAAACATGGGTGGGGGATGCGGTACCATCCAAGGGCTTGAGGAGGATCACGTAGAAAATGATCAATCCAGAAATGAAGAATAAGGAATAGCAGTGGATAAATAAACAGGAAAGAGTTATGTTATGTTTTGGAAACCTTGCTTTCAGGTGTCAGGAGAGGGGGAGAGGGAATTTGCATCGCAGTAAACAGATCTATAGAACTCTATTATAGGGAATGATGTTCAGTTCTACTCAAGAAACAGTTGCTAAGCTGGGAATGGTAGCTCACGCATGGAATCACACACTTGGGAGGCTGAGGCAGGATTGCTGCAAGTCTGAAACCAGCCTGGGCTATTACATAGCAAGACCCTGTCTCAAGAAAACAAAGTAGGGGCTGGGAATATAGCTTAAGGGTAAAAGGTACTGGTTTGCAAAGCCTGTTGGCCTGAATTCAATTCTCCAGTTGTTCAAGTAAAACCAGATGGGCACTTGTTTGCAGTGGCAAGAGACCTTGGCATGTACACACACACACACACACACACACACACACACACTCAAATTAAATAAATAAAAATTTTACAAAGGAAACAAATGCTGGGCATGGTGGTGCATGCCATTATTCCCAGGACTTGGGAGGCAGAGACAGGAGGAGGATCGCCGTGAGTTTGAGGCCAGCCTGAGACTTCATAGTGAATTCCAGGTCAGCCTGAGCTACAGCAAGATCCTACCTCGAAAAACAAAAAACAAAAAGAAATGGAAACAAATAAAAACAATTGCAGGACATCTCTATCTTCAAAAAACTTGAAATATTAAAGCTAATTTTAAATGCTCAGGATATATAAATAATCAAAGAATATTCAGGATATGGAAGTAACATAGAATAGAGAAGTGTAGTTTTGCTGGGGAGAAGGGAGTCATCAAGGAGGTGACTCACAAGAGCAGGAGAATGTTCCAATCAGAGGGAAGTGTGAAGGCTTGGTGACATGAGCAAGCAAGCCGCTTCCAGGGAGATAGAAGAGAGAAAATGGCAGGAGATAAAAGGATGTCATCAAGTTTGTGTTTTGGAAAGAGCATGTTTTTGCAGGTTGAAGAGAGATGCATTAGTTGTAGAAGAGACAAAAGGCAGAAAGATGAGTTGTGATGGTACTATAATAGACCAGATAAGAGATACTGTAAGTTTGAATTAAGTCAATAGCAGAGGAAGTGAAGAAAATTGATTTAAGAGATATTTAGGAATCAGGATCTGAGAAAGATGTTGATAGCCTTGAGAGAGAGCCTAATTTAACAGGAAGAAATTAAGTGAGATAAGTAAAGCTGCAGACAAAAGACTCTAATAGAGACTAGATTCTGTGAATGTGCTATCTCAGGACACATTTTTCTAAGAAAATATGAGTTCTGAATTAGTGTTTCTGTACTCACTAGATGGATGCCAATATCCAGTGGTACATACTTTCAACAGTATATTGCTTATAATCCTTGGTAATTGTGTTCCCTTTGACAGTAAGCTCAGTGTTGTTTCCCATGGTTGTGGGTGGAATATACTAGAGAGGGAGAAAGACATGCCAGGCCTGGACTGCCCTCCTTAACGCAGCTCGCTTTGGGGCTGGGGAGACAGCTCAGTAGTTAACAGCACTTGCTTGCAATGCCTAAAGGGCCAGGTTTGATTCCCCAGTATGTATGTAGAGCCAGCTACACAAAGTGGCACATGCATCTGGAGTTCATTTGCAGTAGCAAGAGGCCCTGGTGTGCCCATACTCACTCTTTCTTTCTCTCTCTCTCTCTATCTGCATATTTTTTTCAAAAACACAGTTGGCACTTTATGAGCTCTTGATGTCAGGTACAGAGCCTGATCTTCCTCAGAAGTCAGTTGTAGGACTAATATTGTAATTGTGTCAGTGGCTCTTCCAGCTAAAGACCGGAAAACACACTGTCTATAATGGTTCTGTAATATTCTGGCTATATTCCTCCCTTCCCTTTCTTTTGTCCTAGGATTGCATATAAGAGAAGAATTCTTTGGCTATGCCCAGACTCAGCTTTGGTTTTGCAGGCAGCTGCAGAAAGTTCAGAGGGTGCCTCCAACAGAGCTGGTTGTGACTCTCTGTCCCTTCTAAATGGAACTGACCCTGCCACGTTCCGAGCAGAATGTCTGCCCTAAGAAGCCCCGTTTTATATGATACAACCCATCTCTACCCTAACATGCACCAGGGGTGGATACCCAAAATGAAACAGAATTCATAGGCTAGTTAGTAATTTTCAGGGTAGACGGATACCTCTAAAATAAGAACAAATAAAAACTCAAAACAAAGCCAATGAACCCATCAACCACCAAATCCCTGAGGCAATGACAGCCTCCAGACTCCCGACCTCTGAACATGGAATAAAAAGATCAAGGCAGGGCTGGAGAGATGGCTTAGCTGTTAAGCACTTGCCTATGAAGCCTAAGGACCCCAGTTCGAGGCTCGGTTCCCCAGGTCCCACGTTAGCCAGATGCACAAGGGGGCGCACGCGTCTGGAGTTCGTTTGCAGAGGCTGGAAGCCCTGGCGCGCCCATTCTCTCTCTCTCCCTCTATCTGTCTTTCTCTCTGTGTCTGTCGCTCTCAAATAAGTAAATAAATAAATAATTTTTGAAAAAAAAAAAAAAGATCAAGGCAGTGAGATGTAAGTTGAAAGAGCATATAGAGTGATTCCATAGACGATCACACTATGAAGAAGAAAGCGCTATAGGGGCCATGAAAGTATAAGGGAGGCTCAGAGAGAAAGAGAGAAGAAGGGAAAAAGAGGAAGGGGAAAGAAACAGGAAGGGGAAGAGGAGAAAGAAGAAGGGAAGAAAGGAATGGAAAAGGAAAACGGGAAGGGGAAGAGGAAGGGAGGAAGAAGAGAAGGAAGAGAAGGAGAAGGAAAGAAGAGGAGGAAGAGGAAAGTGGAAGAAACTTGGACTTGTTAGTGATATGCTAGGATCAAGACAAGATGGCAGAGTTTCACTAGTACCCCTTGGATTTTAAATAATTTGGAGTTCTGTTTATTATTTTAGTTAGTTAGTTATTTGAGAGAGATAAAGAAGCAGAGAGAGAAAGGGAGAGAGAGAGAGAATGGGCACCCCAGGGCCTCCAGCCACTGAAAATGAACTCCAGATGCATGTGTCACCTTGTGTAGCTGGCTTATGTGGGTCCTGGGGAATAAGACTTGGGTCCTTAGGCTTTGCAGGCAAGTGCCTTAGCCACTAAGCTATCTCTCCAGCCCAGTAGCAACTATTTTTAAAAGTCTTTAAAATTCTGAAAACACTCACATGTCAATTGATAATTGGACATTAATTCAACCAATATTTCTCTTCTCATAGTGCCAGATATTATTAGAGGCGTATCACTGATGAAGGATATATTAGTGACTAAGCCAGTGTTCTTGCTATGAAGGTTAAGTCTAGTGAGGCGCACTCTTTAATCCCAGCACTTGGGAGGCAGAGGTAGGAGGATCGTGATGAGTTTGAGGCCACCCTGAGACTACATAGTGAATTCCAGGTCAGCCTGGGCTAGAGTGAGACCCTACTTTGATAAAACAAAACAAAAATGTCTAGTGAGGTAGACAGGCCTTAGCAAATAAGCAATCACACAGATAATGTATCATGTGTTAGGTGCCGTGAAGCCAGATAAGGGACTGAAATGTGAATGGAAGTTTAAGATGGTGTGGTCAAGGGAGGTTCTCAGCAGAGGTAATGACTATTCAGTAAATACTCTGGTGGGGCCACAGGATATGCCATGTAATTGACATACCTCTACTATCAGTTTCATTGCCCCAAATTAGGAAAAATATCAATTGTAACATTTTCAAATGAGATAAATCAGGAGAATAAGAATTTAACACTGTCATATAAAATAATGTTCAAGATATTAGCAATGTTTAGCTTGGAAAAAAAGAGTTTATGAGCAACATGAAAAGTCACTTCAAATTTTTGAGCATGCCATATAAGAGGTGATGAATTCATTCTGCTTGAACTCTTGTGAAAAAAGCTGCAAGGAGGTAGCTACTGTTTTTATTTGATTTTTTTTTTTTTTTTTTGAGGTAGGACCTCACTCTAGCTGGAATTCACTGTGTCGTCTCAGGGTGGTAACAAACTCACAGTGATCCTCCTACCTCTGCATCCTGAGTGCTGGGATTAAAGACGTGCACCATCACACCCGGCTTATTTGATTTTGTTTTTTGGAGGTTGGGTCTCACTCTAGCCCAGGCTGACCTGGAATTCACTATAAAGTCTCAAGGTGGCCTTAAACTCACAGTGATCCTCCTATCTCTTGATGTTTGTTTTAAAAAGATCTTTTTATTTCTTATTTATGTGTGTGCATGTGCATAGGTACACATGCCAGGATCTCTTGATGCTGCAAAAACCCGGGTTTACATGGGTGACTGGGGAACTGAACACAGGCCAAGGCTTTGCAAGTAGGTGCCTTTAACCACTAAGCCATCTTTCCAGTCACTTACTTCATTTTTTTAAAATAGTCACTTGATAGGGAAATTATAGGGGGGATATGAAGTGCCAGGTGGTCAGTTAGACTGGATGACTTTTAAAATGCTGTGGCCTTTTTTAAAATTTGATAGGGAAATTATAGGGGGGATATGAAGTGCCAGGTGGGCAGTTAGACTGGATGACTTTTAAAATTCTGTGGCCTTTTAAAAAATTTCCAATTTCCTTTTTTATCCATTTTTAAAAATTTATCTGAGAGTTACAGAGAGAAAGAGGCACACACAGAGAGAAAGAATGGGCACGCCAGGGCTTCCAGCCACTGCAAACTCCAGATGTGTGCACCCTCTTGTGCCTCTGGCTAACGTGGGTCCTGGGGAATCGAGCCTTGAACTGGGGTCCTTAGGCTTCATAAGCAAGCACTTAACTGCTAAGCCATCTCTCCAGCCCAAGATTCTGTGACTTTTAGGAATGACAAAATGATTATCTCACAAGAACTCTCATTGTATGCCCTTTCCACTGCAGAGAAATGGCTGTTGCTAAGACAGCCATCTACAAGCAAGGAAGGTAGATTCCCATGGATCTGTTTCCCCACTTAGTGCCAAATATTTTGTTTTCCAAGCAATTCACTGATTGAATCTGTCATGAGTATGTTGTGCCAGAGACATACACTGACGCAGTTGTGTCTTTCCCTAATAACTTACTGTTATTCAACAAATCACAAGCTACATTAGTTTTGTTGACTGCAATTTGCCAAGTAATCATGATTTCCCTTGGTAGGTGCTGTTGGCAAGCAAAGGTCCTTTGATTCTGATCTTAATGGCTAAGTTTCTAGTGTTAATTGTCAGACCAAACATTACACATTATACAGTAATTCTTTTTTTTCACCCCCAAAAGTAGTGTTCCACTCTAGCCTAGGCTGACATGGAACTCACTCTGGCCTTGTACTCAATGGCAAATCCTTCTTCCTCAGCCTTCCAAGTGCTAGGATTAAAGGAACTCATTACTATGCTATGCTTTCATGCAGCAATTCTATCGTATGTATGTATGTATGTATGTATGTATGTATGTATGTATGTATGTATGTATGATGTAAGTAGGATATAGAATGACTATAAAAGGGTGATAGAGGCTGTGTACTGGAAGCAAAAGCAGAGATCTGATGTAGATGGAGGCGGGTAGATGCTAACTACTCAGGTGGAGAGGAACCCAGATGGACAGCTGCTGAAGGCACACAGCTAAGCTGCAAGGTTTAGGATCCAGCTGAGCTGCAGAGGTACATACAGGACCATGCAGGTGAGGCGGAGCAGGATCAGGCCTTGAGGAACACAAGGATGGACAGACAGAGGAAGGAAGGCAACTCAAGCACAGATGAAAATTCAAGCAGGCCTTGTCAAGTAGAGGAGACAGAGCTGAGCTCAAGACACAGGGGCAGTCAGGAGTTCATGGCCTGTAAGTCCCTTGATCAGATGGTCCCCTGGTCAGATGACAGGTTGATGAGGCTATTGCCAATCTCAGTGTTATGTGTCCAGTTTGTAAGGTTTGGGAGTGACCAAGACCACAGAGACTGAGGCAAAGATGGAAGCTTTTATTAGGGGGAAAACATGAGCTGCCAGGACTGACTCTCAAGAGCGGAGCGCAGTCAACTTTTGAGATTACAGATAATGGGCTATATAGAGCTCTTCCGCTGGGAGAAGACGAAGAAGGGCTAAGAACTCCTTTGTTCTTTACATTAGCCATTTCAAATAGCTAGGGTGTGAGACCAGAAGTAACCAGGTGACCTGGGAGATAAGAGTGGATTTTTGGGCAAGGAAGGGATAATGGCTGGGTGGTTCCTTGAGGAATGTGGATGAACTACTTCCTTATGTCTCTGCCACCTTCTTGCTGTCCTCAGTGACTCCATTTTGTACTGACATAACACTCCTCTTTATGAGTTCCAAGGGGGGGGGGGGCGTTGTATCAGACAGCTTCAGGTTTGCTGAGATGAACTTCCAGACCAGGCACAGTTATGGAGGAAGGGATATTTATTGAAGCTCACAGATCCAGGGGAAGTTCCATAACGGCAGAGGAAGCTGGCCCTGTTTTCACAGGTCCAAGCAGAAAGAGACAAAAAGCCACAGGCCCAAACCCAAAAACCACACCACAAGCAAACTCACTTCAGGAACTCCAGGCACTTTGCATATCTTTAGATTGGAATTTCAAACCCACCACCACACCTTAGGGTCCCAGTGACACCACCTCCAGCCAGGTGGCTGCAGATCTAAATGATAAACTATAATAAAACAATGAGTATATTGGGGGCCATCTATTCAAGCTACCACAGTGGGAACTATGTATGCCCTTCGTTGGCCTGGTACGTCTAATAAGTTCTCAGGCCTTGTTTTTCTGTATGGTACTAAAATGGGCATGCATTCATATTTTCCCAATCTACTTTGACAAGCTTACAGTTGGCATGTGTAATGGTTCATATTGATTGTCATCTTGATGGGCTCTAGATTCATCTAGAAAATGAATGTCTGGGCGGGAAGTCCTAGATTAAGTTAACTGAGGTAGGAGGACCCACCTTGGCTGCAGGCAGCACCATTCCATGAGCAGGAGTCCCAGACTGATGAAAAGGAGAACAGGAACTGAGTACAAGCACTCCTCTCTCTCTCTCTCTCTCTCTCTCTCTGCTTTCTGCCTGTGGATACAATGTGACTGGCTGCCTTGTGTTTCTGCTGTCAGACTTCCTCACCAGGAAAGAGTGACTGCCCTCTTGAACTTTGAGCCAAAATTAACCCTGGGCACATGGTGGTATTTGTGTATGCAGTATGTGTATCTGCAGCCCCTCTTGCCGCAGCCTTTGCACTCCACTATGGATTTCTTTTACTTTTGGCTATATTGGGGATCGAACCCAGCCCCCTGAGCATGCTAGGCAAGGACTATAGCACTAAGCTATACCTCCAGCTTAGAATTTGCACTCAAAATGGAGCCAAACTGGCCGGGCATAGCGGCGCACACCTTTCATCCCAGCACTTGGGAGGCAGAGGTAGGAGGATCGCCATGAGTTTGAGTCCACCCTGAGATTACATAGTGAATTCCAGGTCAGCCTGAGCCAGAGAGAGACCCTACCTCGAAAACCTTAAAAAAAAAAAAAGCCAAATGAAGTAACCCAAGGCAAGGCATAGCTTGGAAGCCACTATTTTGCCCAATATGGAGAAAAACTGAGAGCAGGCCACAGCATGATCTCCACAGAATTTTCACCTAAGCCATGGAAGTTCATCTGTCATTCACTTTCAAAGACTGGTAACTGACAAGTTCAGTCAGTTACTTAGGAAACCTATCAAGGGGCTGGAGAGATGGTTTAGTAGTTAAGGCGCTTGACTGAGAAGCTTGAGGACCCAGGTTCAATATCCCCAGTAACCAAGTAAGCCAGATATGCAAGATGGTGCATGTGTCTGGAGTTGGTTTGCAGTGGCTAGGGGCCCTGGTGCACCCAATTCTTTCTCTATCTGCCTCTTTCTCTGTCTCTCACATAAATAAATAAATAAAATATTTGGAAAAGAAAGAAAGAGAGAAAGAAAGAAAACCTATCTAGATGTAGACAAGTTACTTTACAATGAAACAGGCATAAACAATAAGACAGGGGACTTCTTTCTTTGGGTTCTGGTTTGTAGCATCATTTTAACTTAGTCAATTCCATCTTAACTTGGTCCAGGAACTCAGTCTAGCCTTTAAATTTGCAGGGACTCAGCTTCCTTTCTTATTTCCTTTTCCTCCCTCACCACAGGAAACTCGGCAGAAGCGAAAACCCACCAGGAACTTCTGGCTACCCCTAATGCCTGAGAAAAAGGAGTCCAGGCTTGAGCTGAAGCCAGTCTTCTTTGTGAAACGGTTGGATGATCCCATATCGAAAGAAAAACAATGGTTCAGGTGAAGTCCTCGCTCGCGCTTCTTTTGCTCGTTTTCCTCCGTCTTTTTCTGATTCACCTCAATGTCCCTTTTCAACACAATTTAAAAATCACAAAAGGAGAACCAAAGAGGTTTAAGATAAGGTAGTATGCAAGAGGGTACAATGAGGCTCCTCAAATTGTTTGGATTGTAAGGAGCATGTTCAACCACATACTAAGGCAGAGCTTCCCTATACATCCTTCAAGCTCATTTCATGCTAAGGAAAGGCACATAGCAATACAAAATGGAAGTGTCCATTGACAGTGATTTCAAGAATGAAGGGAACTATTAGAAGGGCTGTGGTTTTTTTTTTCTTTTCACAATTTTTATTAACATTTTCCATGATTATAAAAGATATCCCATGGTAATACTCTCCCTCCCCCCCTCACTTTCCCCTTTGAAATTCCATTCTCCATCATATTACCTCCCCATCTCAATCATTGTACTTACATGTATACAATACCAACCTATTAAGTACCCTCCTCCCTTCCTTTCTCTTCCCTTTATATCTCCTTTTTAACTTTCTGGCCTCTGCTTACAAGGGCTGTGTTTTGAGCAAACAGTTAAAAAAAAAAAAAAGAGCAAGAAATGTGCTACCTGTGTAACAAGTTAAGGACTATAGGACAAATGCTATGAGCCGCAAAGACAGACGTTTTATCTAAAGCTGGTTATTGGGACATACTTTCATTTGGAGAGGACAGGTGATTCTGAAGTTAGTGTAAAAGTTTGTGGTACTAAGTTCTGTTTTTTGAAAAATGTTTTTTATAAGCTGGGTGTGGTGGTGCATGCCTTTAATCCTAGCACTTGGAAGACAGAGGTAGGTGAATCGCCATGAGTTTGAGGCCACCCTGAGACTACATAGTGAATTCCAGGTCAGCCTGGGATACAGTGAGACCCTACCTTGAAAAACAATGTTTATTTACTTATTTATTTGCAAGGAGAGAGAGAGAGAGAAAGAGAGAGAAAATGGGCTTGTCAGGGCCCCTAGCTACTGCATGCAAACTCCAGACACATGGGCCACCATGTACATATGGCTTTATGTGGGTTCTGAGAAATAGAACCTGGGTCCTTAGGCTTTGCAGGCAAGTGCCTTAACTGCTAAGTGCTCTCTCCAGTCCCTAATTCTGTTTTTTTTTAAAAAAATATTTTATTTATTTGAGAGAGAAGTAGGCAGATAGATAGATAAAGCATGGGTACACCAGAGCCTCCAGCCACTGCAAATGAGTTCCAAATGCATGCGGCACTTTGTGCATTTGGCTTACATGGGTGCTGGGGAATTGAACTTAGGTTTTAGGCTCTGCAGGCAAGTACCTTAACCAGCAAGTGTTCTCTCCAGCCCCTTAAGTTCTGTTTTTAAAACAATTAATTATTTGCAGGCATACACACACACACATTCATACCAGGGCTTCTTGCCACTGAAAACAAACACCAAACACTTGTGCCACTTTTTGTGTTTCCTGCTTATGTGAGTGGCTTGGGACTTGAGCCTTAGCTAGCAGGCTTTGCAAGCAAGCACATTTAACCACTGAGCTACCTCCCCAGGCCCAGTGCTAAGTTCTTTAAGCACACCTTATCACTGAACAGTATTCCCAAGTTTTACCAATCATCAGCTTCTTGTAATTGTCCTTTCTTCTCCCTTGGGATCTTTGGTTTATGTGACTACTGCCATGATGACCCTTCCCTAGATCAAATGTGGTGGTTTGATTCGGGTGTTCCCCCATAAACCTAGGTGTTCTGAATGCTAGGTTCCCAGCTGATGGAGATTGGGAGTTAACACCTCCTGGAGGGAGTGTATTTTTAAGGGTGGGTTTATGGGTGTTATAGCCAGTTTCCCCATGTCAGTGTTTGGCACAGTCTCCTGTTGCTATTATCCACCTTATGTTGGCCAGGGGGTGATGTCCTCTGTTTATACTATCATTTTCTCTGCTGTTGTGGAGCTTCTCCTCGAGCCTGGAAGCCAAAATAAGCCTCTTTTTTCCACAAGCTGCTCTTGGTCAGGTGATTTCTACCAGCAATGTGAACCTGACTACAACAGTAACGTGGTACCAAGGAGTGGGATTGCTGCTAGACACCTGACTGTGTGGCTTTGGCCCTTTGGAGCTGAGTTTCAAGAGGAATGTGAGAGGATTTGACACCTTGGCCTAAGAGATGCCTTGCAGTGCTGTAAGAACAGCTTGATGGACTATTCTGGTCAGAGTTGAAAGACCTGAATGCAATAAGAACTATGGACTGTGAGGTTTGGCTTATGAGGGTGAGAAAGAGCTTTGCCTGGACTGAGCTAGCAGTTTGTGTGGGAAGTTTGCTATTATGCCTGTGTCCTGAGAAGTTGTGCAGGGTTGCTTTTTTGCATAGAAATGAACTGGTGTGAGCAGAGGGATATGGCACAGAAAAAAAAAAATCTTTGGGTGAACTGCTGCCCATTCAGCTGCAATTGAGAGATTACAACCTTTGAGACTGGGCCAGCTGACCTGCACTGGGGCAACGGGAAGAATGTAGACTCTTTTGAGGGGCCTCTGTGCTCAAGGAGTGTCCTGTTTTTCAAAGACTGCTTTATTCCCCCCTGGATTTACAAATTGGCACCCTACCTGGTATTGTGGAGTGTAAGAAATGCAGGAAAGAGAGGGCCATTGAGTTTGCAACATGGTCTTGTGTTTTGGAAATAGCCATGGGCTGTGTGAAGCAGATTTGCTGGTTGCCTGCATGGAGAACCCATGGGGCTGTGAGGATGAACCATGGGTTGCAGTGGAGACCCAATGGAGATGCCAGGACCATGAGATGGCTGCTAAGGAAAGCTGTCAGCCTAGATGAAGTTTTCCAGAACTGTGAGTAGCCTAGCTGGGGGGGGTAGAATTGGAACTCCAGAGACTTGTTGCTGGTTAGAATTATTGGACTTAGAGACTTGTCACTGACTTGAGTTATTGGACTTGAAGCTACAGAGTTTGGTGTTTGCACTGTTGTAAATCTTGCATTGGTTGAATATTTCTTTGCTATGCCCAATGACATTTTTTGCAGTGTGTATGTTTATTCTGTGCCATTATGGGTTTTTGGGGGGCCTTCTGGCATTATGGCTCAGTTAAAAGATCTTGGACTATGGGGATATTTGAACATCATTGGGATTGATAAAAAACTATGGAGACTTTTAAAGTTGGACTTAATGCATTGTATTTTACATCATGTATGGATATCAGTTTATGGGGGTCAGGGGCGGAATGTGGTGGTTTGATTCAAGTGTCCCCCATAAACTTTGATGTTTTGAAACCTAGGTTTCCAGCTGATGGAGATTTGGGAATTAATGCCTCCTGGAGGGAGTGTATTGTTGGGGGTGGGCTTATGGGTGTTATAGCCAGTTTCCCCATGCCAGTGTTTGGCATACTCTCCTGTTGGTATTGTCCACCTTATGTTGGCCAGGGGGTGATGTCCACCCTCTGCTCATGCTATCATTTTCCCTGTCACTGTGGAGCTTCCCCTCAAGCCTGTAAACCAAAATAAACCTCTTTTTTCCCACAAGCTGTTCTTGGTTGGGTGATTTCTGCCAGCAATGGGAGCCTGACTGCAACAGACCACATGGGCTTTTTCTCATTAAGGTTTTCCACTGACAATGACTTCGAGAGTGAAGGGAAGTATTCAGAAGTCTATGCTTTGAGGACACAGAAAAAAATGTACCCTCAGTTCAACATTGCTTCCGCCTGCCAAATCAATATGAAGAAAGATGGTAATCTCTTTAAACTCTGTGTTTATTGTACTAAAATGTGGGCAGAAGCTATGGGGATTAGACAGTTGGGCATTATCATCTCTTATGGTGTTTCTGGGAACTATCATTCCTTGCAGTAGCAAAGTTAACAACTAATAGCAGTGTAGGTGGTGCAGTACTGTTTAAATCCTCAAATTTTAAGAAATTACTAGTTTCCCAAGCTACATCATCTACACTTCCAAAGTTTTGATCATAGCAATGTGTTATTTGCTGTATTATTTAGTATTTTCTTTAAAAGAGTGAAAAAATTCTTATCCTATGGGCTGGAGAGATGGCTTACCAGTTAAGGCACTTACCTGCAAAGCTAAAGGACCCAGGTTCAATTCCCCAGGACCCATGTAAGTCAAATGAACATGGTGGCACATGCATCTGGAGTTCATTTGCAGTGGCTAAAGGCCTTAGCATGTCCATTCTCTCTCTCTTCTCTCTTTTTCTTTCCATCTCAAATAAATAAATAAAAATATTTTAAAAATCTTATTCTAAATCATACTACAATTGTTGATATCATGGTTTTGGCATTATATGTATACATACCACCTAAAGCCCCCCAGATGTATAAGGCCCTAAGATTAAGTGTGTACATCTCAAAGGTCCAAAAATCTCTCTTTAAACTTATTTGCCGGGTGTGGTGGCACACGCCTTTAATCCCAGCACTCGGGAGGCAGAGGTAGGAGGATCACCGTGAGTTCGAGGTCACCCTGAGACTACATAGTGAATTTCAGGTCAGCCTGGGCTAGAGTGAGACCCTACCTCAAAAAAACCAAAAAAAAATTTTTTTTAAATTTATTTATTGACTAGAGAGAAAGAGACAGGGAGAGAGGAGAGAGAGAGAGAGAGAGTTAGAGAGAGAGAGAGAGAGAGAGAGAGAGAGAGAGAGAGAGAGAGAGAGAAAGAGAGAAAATGGGTGGTCCAGGGCTTCTAGTCCTGCAAAAGAACTCCAGGTGCATGCACTACCATTTGTGTCTATCTTATGTGGGTTCTGGGGAATTGGGCCTGGGTTCTTAGGGTTCACAAACATGTGCCTTAACTGTTAAGTCATCTCTCCAGCCCCATACAAGTCTCTTTGAGATTGGGGTATGGATTGTGGCAGAAGTAAGTTGGAATAAATGAGGGAAGGGTGTAATGGCAATGCTCCTCATATATAATTGCCTATCTTTTTTATCAAATACTTTATTGTTATTTGTTGATTTATGAGAGAGAGAGAGAGAGAGGGAGGGAGAGAATGGGCACACCAGGGCCTCTAGCTGCTGCAAATGAACTCCAGATGCATGTGCCACCATGTGCATCTGGTTTACGGGGAATCGAACCTGGGTCCTTAGGTTTCACAGGCATGTGACTTAACTGCTGAATCATCTCTCCAGCCCATTGTCCTTCTCTTAACAACACTCACCAGGTACCTACTAAATGTTGGACACTTATTACCAAGTGGTAATAGTAGCACTTTTCATACGTGAGACAGATTCGACTAAGAAGGGCCTCGTATATTATTTAAATAAGAGGCTCGGTATTCTCCACTAAGCAAGATGGTTGGCACTGAAGGGACTCGGAGCACCAAATACACAAATGTGTATCAGACATGTAATTGATGGGCCTTTAGGTTTAACCAGCCCTGGCTTCAGAATAAGATAGTCATGTTGCCAGTGGTGTGAGTCACGGTATACCATCACTTAACTGGCTTCTTTGGGTGTCTCTGTCTCTCCTACACTCTTTTGCCACCCCAATCTGCCATATACAAGTAAAACCAACCTGGGATGGAAACAAAACTTGATACAGAAAATGCTTAAGAATAATAGAGTGGTGTATCTTCCTTTAGAAGGGTTCAACCTTGCCCAAATTTCGAGTTTCTTCATTCTCCTGGACGGGTTTCCCCATATTAACCATTCTTGGGGATTTTAAGCTTAATGAACTAATCTATACCTTACTCCCTGTGGTGGTTTGATTCAGGTGTCCCCCATAAACTTAGGTGTTCTGAATGCTAAGTTCCCATATGATAGAGATTTGGGAATTAACACCTCCTGGAGGGAGTGTATTGTTGGGAGTGGGCTTATGGGTGTTATAGCCAGTTTCCCCATGCCAGTGTTTGGCACACTCTCCTGTTGCCATGGTCCACCTTATGCTGGCCAGAGGGTGATGTCCACCCTCCGCTCATGCCATCATTTCCCCCTGCCATCATGGAGCTTCTGCCTTCGATCCTGTAAGCCAAAATAAACCTCTTTTTTCCCCACAAGCTGCTCATGGTTGAGTGATTTCTACCAGCAATGTGAACCTGACTGCAACACTCCCAATTACTGTGGCCCAAGGAAGAGGCACAGTGTCTCTCCTTCTCCCAAACCCATTTATTTTCAGCCTCAGAATATAGACAAGCAAACATCCATTTCTTTTGAGAGAAACTCTTTCTAGAAAGTATGGGTTGAACTTTGTAAGCCAGATAAGAACAAACAATAATTAACATAGTACATTTGGTCAAACTGGAATTAAATCTCAAGTGATAGCATTAAGACTCAGGCTCATTATGCAGCTTAAATCCATAGACAGAGATGGGGGAGAGGGAGAATTTCTCTAGGTTAGAGAATCTAACTTATGTTCAAAATATCCTAATTTTGGAGTCTTTTGTTTTGTTTTGTTTTTCGAGGTAGGGTCTCACTCTGGTCCAGGCTGACCTGGAATTAACTATGTAGTTTCAGGGTGGCCTCAAAGTCACAGCAATCCTCCAGCCGCTGCCTCCCAAGTGCTGGGATTAAAGACGTGCGCCACCACAACCAGCTGTGAACAGTCTTTAATAATGTGCTGGATCTATCTTATAAAAAGAACACTTAATATGTCAGTTTATGGTTTCTGTTACAGTTAGCTTCTCATTGATGGAAGAAAGTACTTGTCCAGAAGCTGCTTATGGGAGGAAAGGGTTTATTTTGGCTTACAGACTCAAAGGGAAAGTCCATGATGGCAGGGGAAAATGTAGCATGAATAACAGGCTGGACACCACCTCCCGGCCAACATTAGGTGGACAACAGCAGCAGTACAATGTGCCAAACACTGACAAGGAGAAGCTGGCTATGACATCCATAAACTCACCCCCAACAATACATCACTTCCAGGAGGCTCCAATTCCCAATTTGCCACCAGCTGGGGACCTACCCTTTGGAACACATAAGTTTATGCAGACATCTGAATCAAACCACCATAGTTTCTAATGACATTTAAGGTGACTCTGCAGTTTCCTTTAAGGAAAAATGCCTGGATACTTAGTGTAGTTTTGTACTTATAGTGTCTATTATGGGGCAATCCCTAAACAAAGTCAGTTTAATGGTTCTACTTCCAAGCAAAGGTGACAGCTGACATATTCACGTCCTCCCCATGCCCATTACGTCCTGTATTTAGCAGGCATTCAGAAAAGGAAGACCATGAGCCGGGCATGGTGGTGTGTGTGGGAGGCAGGGATAGGAGGATCACCATGAGTTCGAGGCCACCCTGAGACTACATAGTGAATTCCAGGTCAGCCTGGACTTGGGTGAAATTCTACCTCAAAAAAATAACCAACAAAACAAAACAAAAAACCCAAAACCCCCCAAAGGAAGATCATAACAAAAATGATCTGGGTAGAAGCTGTGAAGGCTGGTTAGAAGGTTGCCCAAGAGACAGAACAGGGCCTGAACTGGGGAGGGGTTGCCAAACCCTACATCAGATGCTCTCTCAGAACAGGCAGTGTTTGAGAGAGAGAGTCTGGATAAATGTGACGACACCAGGATCAAAGGTAGAAGTTTGTTAGTCATAATCTCAGACAAGAGCACTTGCAAACATTGTGAGAAAGCTCTGAGACACATGACTATATGAGCATCCCCAGGAAGAGTCACTTCAGGGCCTGGAGAGATGACTCAGCACCTAGCAGCAAGCACTTGCTGGTGACGGCCGGAGTGTGATTCCCTAATACTCAAATATAAAGCCAGTTGTACAAAGTGGCACATGTATCTGGAGTTCCTCTGCATCAGGAACAGAAGGCCATGGCGCCTCCCATTCTCTCTTTTCTCAGACGAACAAATGTATATAAAAAAAATCTTTAGTGTCAATCAATATTCCTACTGCAGATAGAATCTCTTTACAAGAGTGGGACTAAACTAAGAACTCCTAAGGACACTAAACCGGCCCAGGGTTTGGATGAAGGGTAGAAATGCAAAGTCATAAAAGGGTGGAGATGGCAGTCCAAAAACGACTCTATTGCTAAGAGGGTGTAGATCAACTTTCTTCCTCCAAATGGATCGCAGTAATCTGTTACTTTTTTTGGAGATGCTCATTCACGGTGTCCTGTGCTTTGTCGTTGTAGCCAAGACGACTGTGAGCGAGATGCCAACTTCGCAGGTCCTTTGGGAACCACTCACATTTTCAATGCTTCTGGAAGACAATCCCACCAGGGATGCGCCAGGGGAGAGGGCCTTCCGCCACGGAAGGGCCACGCAGTGGATCGTCAAAAACGCCGCTGTCATTAAGTGAAAGCAAAAATCCTCCCGGCTCTCCTCCCGAAGTCTCTAGAAACTGAAGAGCCTGTTAACAAGTGACCCACCAAATAAAGGCGCATGGCTACCGCAGGCGCGTCGGGCTTGATGCAGGCGGGTCGCGACCCGAGGCCCAGGAGAGAAGAGTGGGCGGGGCGAAGCCTGTAGCAGCGCCTGGCCACGCCCCCCCACGCGGCCCGGGGTGGGGCGGAGCGGAGGGCGTGGCTACGTCCCAGGAGGGGGGCGGCCGTCGCGAAGGCCCTAGGGGGCGGGCCTTAGGCCCCCGAGTGACAGCCCGGCGGCCCAACCGGCGTGAGCACACGGGGCCGGCCTTCCTGCAGTCTCTTCCGCTTGCCGGCAGCGGCGCCTGGGACGGTTGCGGTGGGTCTGGGCGCTGGGAAGTCGTCCAAGATGATTAAAAAATTCGACAAGAAGGACGAGGAGTCTGGTACGCGCGCGGGGCTCCTGACGCCCATCCTCAGCCGCGTGTTTGTGTGTGTGTATGTGTGTAGTAGGGGGTCGTCCCTTCCCTCTACCGCCTTTACCTGCTTTCCGGAACGCCGGGGCTGGGGGCGTGGGCGCCGCCATGCGAGAGCCCCTCCTCCGGCACCGGGGCGGGGGGCGGGCGGGAGGGGGGCTGCGGGGAGGCTCCGCCCCTGCGCGCTGAAGCCCCGCCCCCTCTCCTCTCTCCCCCTACCCCGCCTGAGCTCCTGGTAAAGGGGGCGCGGGAGTTCCGACGCCTGTTTGGCATCTTGGGGGCGAGGGTACTTTTAGTGGGTTAGTGCCCTGCTTTCCGGGATCCCCCGAGCTGTGTGCGTGTGAGCTACAGACTCCAGAAGGGGGAGGGGCCTCGTTCCTTTTCGGGACCCCTCCCCCCCCCACCCCTCCCTTTCCAGGGGCTTGAGACTACCGCATGGGAGCCTTGCCTGCCTGTGACTGGGCTGCGTCCTGGAGTGACTGGCGTCTTGATAACCAGTCTTGCAGTCCTGAGCAAATGGGGAGTATGCCAAGACACTAAAAAATAAAAAATAAATAAAACCTAGACCCTCAGATCTTCACTGATGGCTGCTCTCGCCAAGTGTGGTGGAGGGGTCGTTAGGGAACCTCTGTGGTCTCGTTCTTCAAGGCCTCTATGTTCATGTGATTCCCTGGGAAACTCTTTTTTTTTTTTTTTTTTGTCTGCCTCCCAATAGAAGTATGAAGCACCTAAACTAGGCATTGCTTTGAGGAAATTCACAAGCGACCCATCATGATCTCATTAGCCCTGGCTGTTGTGAGTTACACATTTGTAACATTCATGGGGGTGTTGGGGGGGGGAGTAGGAAATCAACATACTCGTTTTGTTTTGGACATGATTCCTGTGAAAAGGAAAGACCAGGCTCCTAAGGATGGCAAGGATAGAACTCGTACCAGAATCGAAATGATTTCATTTAACGGATTTGCACATTAGTAATTACCCTATAGTAATGATCACCTCCCTTACGTGAGCTTTCCCAAGCATTCAGTATCCCTCTCCAATGAGTAAGTCTGTAGGCCAGCTACCGAAGACATTGTTTTGTTTTATACCATAGGTAGTGGTTCCAATCCTTTCCAGCATCTGGAGAAGAGTGCTGTCCTACAGGAGGTATGACTTGGAAGTATATTGTGTATTTCCTCTTCTGTTTTAGAATGGTGGCCAGGGAACCTTTGTGGTACTATGATCTGAATTAAGGAATGTAGACGCTGCTGTAGGAGACAGAGACAGACTAAAAATACCACTTTCTCCCCATTCATGGCCAAGGCTGTAAATGAATTCATTTTTTCCCCATATATATATGCATGCAATTACAGAATGTCATTGAGTTCAGGGAATATAGGCAGTGGAACAGGAGATTATGCATGCCACTGGAGAACCTAGAGTTTATTGAAATGGCAAGACATGCAGACTCTGCCATGTGTTGGAGATCTTTAACTTAAATTTTAGTCAGAAGAGGTGGTGTCAAGATGCATGGTTATTGGATGAAGTTACAAGGTACTATGCTCATTGTGTCTGTATGATATAGATAATTATTGGGATAAAGTCCTTAAAAGTTGAAATAGTCAACCAAAGAGAATGAGTGACACAGAAAAGTAAGGCCAGATCCAGTAATTTTCCATATACTGTAGTTGAGAATTTAGACAATTAGCATCATTTGGATATTGCGTTAAGGCAGTCTTAATTTTATTATGGTTGACTTGTTGGACTCTGTGATAGAAAAAGTAAAAAGTACATTCTATATAACGTTTCATGTATTTTCATAGGCTCGTATATTCAATGAAACACCCATCAATCCAAGAAGATGTTTACATATCCTTACAAAGATTCTTTATTTACTGAACCAGGTAAGTTATTTTGATTTTTTCCCCTCTAGATTTGTGACCAGGAGTAGAAACATATAACCTATAGCAGAATACTTTCTGAAAATTTCAGTTATTAAAAAGATTTATGTAATTTTAAAATCAACATTGATGAGAAAAGTGTGTATAATGTTTTGAGCCCAAGGACTATAAAATATATTTCTTAAATTTATGAGGTATTAAACCAACTAAACAGAAGAATCTCAGTAAATGTGTTGGCTTGAGTTTAACAAATACTGACTAGAACATATTGCTTACATGTGTTTAAGCAGTCATTATGTCCCTTGAAAATACAGTGCAAAGTCAGACAAATTCCAGGTATTTTATTTATTTATAGCATAATCATGATGTATTAAAGTTTTAATTTTAAGGTTCAGTTTTATATTGTGTATACATATATATATAATATAATATATATATGTGTATATATATATATATATATATATACATATATATATATATAAATAATATATAAACTACCAACATGATTCTGGACAAGTAGTGTAAGCTTTATGTTCTTTAGTGTACTTTTTGGTACATGGGGATTATGATAATATCTGCCCTATAGCATGGTAATAATTATATGAAATTGTCATTTAGAGTAAGTGCTGGGTACATAGTTACACTTTTCAGCCAGTCACTCAGGAAATTTTATTGCACACCTACTGTGTCTTATGTATATTGTACTATTGTAACAGACAAAACCAAACAACAACAAAAGCAGTTGTGGAATATAAATTCTATATTCTATTATTTTTTTCCATTTTTATTATGTTTTTTGGGTCAGGCTGTAAAAACAATCTCTCAAACATAGAACCTTAGAAGATATGATTTTGTTTTGTAGGTCATATATTTATATGTCTATGTTTGCATATACACTCATATATATTCTATATTTCTTAGGATATTTTCTTCTGATGCTAAGTAGACTGAGTTATCAACTTGAATTGCAAGAGAATATTTATCTTTTTTGTTACTGAAGATTTCATCTAGAGATTTAATAAAAAACTTGTCATGGAGATTGAGAAATAGGCATGTAGTTTCAAATGTATCAGTTCATGAGCAGCATAGCCCCTCTGAGGCAGCATATTTGAAGCATTAAGACAAAGTCAGCTTGATTGAACTTTCCATAGCACACATTGTATTGTGTCCAAATTGGCTAACTCTATTACATAAGCAGTTTCAGGTGCCAAAGTTGATTCAGAATAACATATACTTTTATGTTGGTCAATATGTCTTTCATAGAGGGAGCAAATCATGTTGAACTACTCAGTTGTCTGATAAGCAAATTATCAAGCATACTATGACTATGGCTTCATAAGGTTTGGGAACATTCTTTTTTTCTTTCTTTAGGTCTTGGTAGAGCTTAATGGAAAAACACTTTTAAATTTCCACTAGAGATGACAAAGTCATATATTCTCTGAGTTTCAAGTCCAAAAATAGTAACTTAAGATTTTTCCAGCATGACTGAAAAGTACATGGGCTTCCAGGTGTTTAGTAAATGTGGCAGGAAGAGAGTACCCTGCCTTGCAGATAGGCAGGTAGGCCACACTGATGTAAGTGCGTGTAACTTCTAGCTATGCTTTGTCATCTTAAACAATAAATGGATCAAAGATTAATTGTATTTTATATGAAATTGGAAAAAAGTTGAGTCCAATGGACATATTATAGAGGATGATTATTAAATGAAGAAATTGAGTATTGAAATGGTAATATTTTAGGTTGTGAATTGTAGTGAAATAAATTGTCAGCCACCTTGCTACTCCAAAAGTGTGCCAGATCTAGCAGCATTTGTGTCTCTGGAAGCTTAAGAAAGGCAAAATCTCATACTTCCCCTAGGCTTTCAGTGAGTTAGATCTTGGTAAGATCCCTGAGTGATACGTTATCCACAATTAAAGTTTGTCAAGATCCAAATCATATTTTAAAAATATTTGTGTGCAAGCAGAGAGAGATAAGAGAGTAGAGAGGGAGAGAGAAAAAGAGAAAGAGAATGAATAATGAATATGGGTGTACCAGTTCTAGCCACTGCAAACAAAGACCAGATGCATATGCCACTTTGTGCATCTGGCGTTTTGTGAATACTAGGGAATCAAATCCAGGTCATTAGGCTTTGTAGGCAAACGACTTAACTGCTGAGCCAAATCTCCTGTCCCCAGATGATATATATATTTTTTGGTTTTTCAATATAGAGTCTCACTCTAGCCCAGACTGACCTGGAATTCGCTATGTGGTCTCATGGTGGCTTTGATCCTCCTTTCTCTGCCTCCTGCGTGCTGGGATTAAAGGTGTAAGTCACCACACCCAGCCTCCAAATGATTTTTTTTTTTTAAAGCATTCCAGTTAGTGTCTCAGGATCTGTAGCAGTGCCTCAGGCTTTATTAATAAAGCTTTTTTTGGTTGGATCACATTTTGCTATATTTTCTGAGTGCTCTCATAGGTAATCCTTAATAGTTTTATATTTGTTACGCTCCAATGATATATCAGGCATTGTGCAGAACATTAGATTATACATTAAGTGTAAAGTGTGATCTGTGCTCTTACTTTGCTTAACAGTCTCATCTTATTCTGAGTGGAAACTCTACCTGCTGCCAGATTCTGCCTCCTTGTAAATCTTTCAGGGAAATATAAGAAGTTTCTGTTACACGTTTAGAGACCACTATTCCAGAACTTTTTAAGTGTGGTGTGTTATATTGAATTATTTCAAATAAGGAGTGACTAAATGGCTCTGCAGGTTTTTATTTGCTCCCCTGTGGGTTTTTAAATTGAAAGTCAGAAAAGTTGCCAAGAGGCTGGATGTTTATAAAGAGACTTACTTCTGACTTCTGAAAGGTTTTGTTTTTCAGCAATAAGGAGCAAATCTTTGACATTTATATTTTCAAGTTTAAAATTGTCTTTAATTTTATTTAGGGTGAACACTTTGGAACTATGGAAGCCACAGAAGCCTTCTTTGCAATGACTCGATTGTTTCAGTCTAATGATGTAAGTCTTTTTTATTCTTTTAGGATGAAAAAACCCTTTTTATTTATTTTCCCGAGGGAACTTAGAGTGTTCCAAATTAGAGAAAATTGTTTGAAATGAAAGTGACTTAGCTATTTCTCTTCATAACATCTGTAAATGCTACTTATGTGATATGTGAACATGAAAGAATTAAAATGTATAGTATAAAGCTGTCCCTTCCCAGAACTCCCCTGAAGTCATTCTAAAAAAGGTTAATACATAGCATCTAGCGTGACGCTGCAAAGGTAGACTGATACCTACATCATTGCCCGTAGTGATATTTACGTTTTCAGTGAGCCTGGGCTGGTGGGTGGTCATCAGAGCTAGCCGCTGAGAGGAGCTGGCTGTGGAGTGGGAGCTGTGACAGGACAAAGCCTGCCGGCCTGTCTGCATCCGCCTGTCCAGCGTCAGGATGTAACGACTGATGACTGCTGGTCTCCTGGCTGCGGAGCATGGCACATATCTCTTTCTTTCTTTCTTGTTTTTTTTTTTTTTTAGACCAGCCTGCTTTCATTTTATTCTGTTTATACATTCTCCTCTTCCCAGATTAGAGGCAGAATATGATGTGAGCCCAACAGTCCAGCTTAGAGCCATGTAGTATTTTTCTCAGTTTCACTCCCTTACCCACCCTTAGTTAGGCCCCTTGCCCAGGTACTGGGGCAAGAGAGCAGTAAAGCAGACACAGGACTGAGGTGATGGGCCTCAGCCCTGTTGTAAGCAGTCCCAGGTAAAATAGATGGAGTTCTATGAAGGATGGGAGCCTCTTTGTAAGGTACACGGGGCCATCTTCTCAATATGCCCATTGGTTTGTTCAGATTTGGGTGGTGTACTGGCCAATAGCTGGCAGCTGCATTGCCTCCAACTGACTGAGAAGAAGAAGGAATGTGAGGGCGCTGTTGGGGTTCCACAGTCATCATAGAGTCCAGCAGCTGCAGCATTGCTGATGAATGCCTGGGGCTTTGTGGGATGCAGAGTTTATTCTGCACGGCAAGGGCCACACTGTCACCCTTCTGGAACACCATGTCATAAGGGCCTTCTCCAAACATCATGGCATAAAGCACACAGCCTAGGGACCAGACATCAGTCCGTTTGTTGATGACACAGTGGCTCTGCACAGAAACGAGCTCAGGTGCCCGGTAGGAGATGGTGCACCACTGGGCTGCCAGAGCTAGGGCCTGGCGTGAGCTCTCTACCTGGATGCATGCTTGATTCATGGAACCCAGATCCATTAAAACTGGCTGCCCCTCATCACTAAGCAAAATATGGGTGGGCTTCAGGTCCCTGTGTGCATAGCCTTTGGCATGAATGGCTGCCAGGCCTCGGCAGATACCCAGTAGCAGCTGAAGGATTTGGCCCTCAGTCAGGAAATTGCCTTGGTCCTTCAGCCTCTCTATCTCATTCCACAGTGTACCTCTCTTGAAGAACGGTAGCAGCAACCAGGCTTCATGCTTAGCACCCCGCTCTCTCAGACAGTAGGCCACAAGGCGGAGGATGTTGGGGTGATGGAAGAGGCGATGCATGTCTGCTTCTCGCTGGGCCTGCTCCCGGTCTTGCTGCTCATGACAAAGGATTTGCTTCAGGGCGTAGAAGTGTCCATCATGTAACCCTTCCACTAGGTCCACATAGCTGAACCCACCCTCCCCAATTTCTGGATGAAGAGGTAACGCTTATTGTCAATGATGACAGTTCCCCGAGAGCAGACACACAGTGCGTGGCCCATAATGTCTCAATCATCCTCAAGGGCGGTCTTTGCCTGCCGAAGGGCTGGTCCAGGGCGAGTGGGCTCTTCCAGGCAATGGGCTAGCAACCCAGTGGATCATGCTGGCTCCAGCCCGCACATATCTCTTTCTTTGTAACCTTAACTCAGAAACATACAGGGATGCAGATTCTGGGACATATATTTCTGTGAACATAATGGGCCAAGTCTTGCATTTCTTTTCTTACGTATTACATATCTGCACAGGTTACATTTGTGTGCCCAGCTCCCAGGACCTCCTGGGATTCAAGTCTAGCTGTATGTCTGGATAAGGGGAGGTTTTATGAGTAGTTTCTCAGGAAGATCAGAGTCCTCTGTAAAACAGCTTATCTAAGGGGATGCCTTTCTATATTCTTTAGGCAATGGGATAGTAGTCTGAGTCATGGAGTAAAAGATTATGGTACTGGCACAAGATGCTGGGCAGAATTTAGGAGTTTTAGGTGCCTTCATTAGAATCTGCCCATATGTCCTCAATTTTCAGGTCCTCCTTGCCAATCAAATCCTAATCTTGTTTTTCAAAAAAAATTATTTATTTTTTTGAGAGGGAGAGACACTAGTTACACCAGAGCCTCTAACCACTGCAGATGAACTCCCGATGTATATGCCACCTTGAGTATCTGGCTTACATGGGTACTAGGGAATCAGACCTACATCCATTGGCTTCACAGGCAGGCACCTTAACCACTAAGCCATCTCTCTAGCCCCAAATCCTAATCTTAACATCAGATGCTCTGAAGGCTGTAATTCAGCTACCTGTAGAATATATTTTCCCATCTCCGTGACCATGTGAAAGAAAGCTTCCTTTTATAAGGCAGTTATAGAAGATTTCTAGTCTTTTACCTAGACCTTGAGTTCATCTAAATCTCTTAAGTTCTCCCAAGGAAAGAATTTTATTTATTTATTTATTTATTTGGTTTTTCAAGGCAGGGTTTCACTCTAGCTCAGGCTGACCTGGAATCATATAATCTCAGGGTGGCCTCAAACTCATGGCAATCTTCCAATGTCTGCCTGTCAAGTGCTGGGATTAAAGGCATGTGCTACCATGCCTGGTCCAAGGAAAGAATTCTTTAGTATATCTAGAAACTAATTAATCTATTATTTCAGCTAAGCAACTTACTTTTAAAATCTTAAGTTTTAACAAATTAGTTTTACTAAAGTTAACTTGCTTACTTACCCAAAGCTGTGTCTTCTGTAAGTCTTTGTCTGCAGTGATAAGTGTTTTGCCATGTCATGCCATAAACTACTTATGTCCCCTTATCCCCTGGAAATGAGGTCATTTATAAAGCCTGTACTCCAATCAGAGAACTAATTTCAGGTTTACAGCCTTCAGG
Source organism: Jaculus jaculus (assembly GCF_020740685.1). NCBI lineage: Eukaryota > Metazoa > Chordata > Mammalia > Rodentia > Dipodidae > Jaculus > Jaculus jaculus. The sequence goes on along the minus strand of NC_059111.1, from coordinate 91,642,057 downwards.
ACGTAGTTCCTTTTAATTATGTCCTATACCAAAAATTCAGGGTTCAATCAAGGAAGCAGAATCACTATGAGTATTATGGAATTTTAGGTATTTCTTAGAGAATTTAGGCCAGGAAGCTAGGCATTTCAAGCTACTGGAGTAAGGCTCAAAAGGGTGCTATTATGAAGGACAATGAAGGAATAATCACTGGGGTCAGGAGTGGTTGTCAGATAGTGACATTATTAGGAATGAAATGCAAAGGGATATTGCTATTGATAGAGGCTGTGACCATAATAGGAAGAAGGATAAGAACATTAGAAAAGAGGAGGTTAAAGAATGAAACAGTGTTTTTAAGATAAGATCAGTATGGATACTAGGAACACCATTACTTACTACTGAGATAATAATAGAGAAAGTGACAGTGAACAAAATAGCAAGAGTCCCTCCCCCCCCCCCCCCCCCCAGGTAGGCTCTCACTCTAGTTCAGGCTGACCTGGAATTCACTATATAGTCTCAGGGTGGCCTCCAACTCACGGTGATCCTCCCACCTCTGCTTCCCAAGTGCTGGCATTAAAGGCGTGTGCCACCACACCTGGCTTACTTTTTTTTTTTTTTTTTTTTTAATAGGGAAAGTGCCCTGGGGTCTACATATGCAACCAGGAACTGTGACACAGTCCAAGGGCATAACTGTGAAAGCCAGAGTCTGTGAAGGAAAGTGGTGCTATAAGTTGAAAAGACGGTGAGGAATATAATTTCCTCATCTGTAGGCCTGGTGGTGTGGGGTCCATGCGAGAGATAATAGTCATCATTTTGAGAAAATTGCAAGACATTCCTTAGGGAACAATAAGGTTTCAACAAGAGAAAAAGATGGGAACATTTAGGGATGAGCTTGAAGCTATAGATGGTTTTTTCTTTTTCTTTTTTTTTCATGAAGAGCCAGAGAAGGTGGTGGAGGGCTTAGAGTGTGTGGAAGGGCAGAATATGCAGCTGTTCCTCATTCCTTTTTCTTATAAGATCTGCAAAATCCATACTATCTCTTCTATCATTTTTATATTGGTAAACTGTATCTTCTATCTTTTGATTCTTTGAAAGTTTATAAGTCTTATTGGTTTTCATAGAACTTGCTTTTTGTTTCATTAATTATTATTTTGTCTTCCACAATAATCGGGGGAAAAAGCCACATTAAAGTCAAATCAAGTCAAGTCAAATTGGGGATATAGCTCATTTAGTAAAGTGCTTGCCTAGTTTGCACAAAGCCCTGGGCTTGAACCCCAGAATCTCATAAAACGGGAGTTAGTGGTGAATGTCTGTAATACTGGCACTTGTAAGGTGTAGGCAGGAGGATCAGAAATTCAAGGCCATCCTTAGCTACTTAATGAGTTTGAGGCCAGCCTGGGATACACGAGAGAAGGTTAGAAACAAAACAAGATAGAAATAAATCCTACTAGATGGTAGATACAGCCATAATGTGTATTAAATATGAATGACTAACACACAACCAGTTTTAAGCTAATGACGTAATTGAAGAGTCAGACAGCAAATTTCAAAGGAATGAAATCATACTATGTTCTTTAATGCAAGACTGTTAGAAAGTAATAATGAGAATAGGCTGGAGGGATGGCTTAGCAGTTAAGAAAGTAATAATGAGAATCACAGAGGGAGGAGGGAGAAAAGGGGTAGGAAAAGAAAAAAGGGTAACTAGATAATTTACCCTATATTTTGAGGTTAAGAACCACATTTCTATTTTGTTTCCAGCTGTGATAGAGGGAAAGGATTTACCCAATTACCATAAATGTGAGAAAATCAAACAGAATATGTGAACCAGCAGTTTTCAGACTTTAGGTAACAGGCATCCAAGGACTATGACCTGAAGAAGAGAAGAAAACAACATGAGCCCTGGGGTCATACCAGCTAGCTGTCCAGATTATAGGCATCAGGCCAGGTGGGGCTGCTGGGTAGGAACCTGACTGTCTAAGCTGAGGAGACAGATGGAGCTGGAGAAGTCAAGAAAGTTTGAATTTGTATGATGAAAGAGAGGGAGGGAGAGGGAAAGAATATGAGACATAGCTAGAGATCTGCTGCAGAGGACTCTATACCTTGAGGCTGGACAAAAGCTGACGCATGCACGTACGTGCATGTGTGTAGGAAAGTACTCAATGGTCAGGAAAGAATTGGAAGCACGCAAGATGGAGAATAGTTCCTGCCCTTAGCAGTGATGGAAGGGCCTGGAAAATACATAAACCATCTGGCATAGCTTTCAGCAGGGTATCACCTGAGTAATAGGAGCATTTTAAACTACAGCTTTCAAAGTCTGAGCAAGTCTCAAAAGTAAAAATAAAAATCCCCAGGCCACAATAGAAACTTGTAATAAAGTATGATACTACTTAAAAGAATAAGCAAAATCCATCACTTAAGATTAATTTCATGATGTATAGCAATTTATAAACTCAGGAATGCAGCTAGATGTGGCCCACGTCTATACTCCCAGCTACTTTGGAAGCTCAGGATCAGTGTGGACAAGATAGTGAGACCCTCTTCCAAGATCAAACAAAACAGGGGCCAGGCAAGGGCCAAACCTTGCTATAAGCAAGGCAGAGAAAGGTGTGGTGTTGGACACCTTTAGGGAGGCAGAAGTAGGAGGATCACCATGAGTTTGAGGCCTCTCTGAGACTATATAGTGAGCTCCAGGTCACCCTGGGCTACAGTGAAACCCTACCTCAAAGAAAAAAATAAACAAACTAGGGACCTGAGGAGGTGGCTTAGCATTTAAAAGTACTTGTTGCAAAGCCTGTTGGTCTGGGTTCAATTCCTCAATACTCACATAAACCCAGACCAGATACAAGAAGTGGTACATTTGTTAGAGGCATAAAGAGACCCTGGTATGTACACATGCATGCATGTGTGCACACACGTACAAATAAAAAATGTTTTTAAAAAAATCACACAAACCCATAAACTTAAAAAGAAAATGGATTGGAGTTAGAACCCTAGAAATGAAAAATACAGTAAGCAGTGATATTAGAACTAACTGTGATGAACATGGGTATAACAAGAACAAGAAGTGAGGCACAAGATGGATCAAGACAGCCAAGCAGAAGTTCCATAAATTAACTATATAACATGTCAAATATGGTGCATGTTATTAATAAAGAAAAAACAATGTCCTGTCTAAAATAAAATGGAGAGGAAAAAAAAAACTAAGACCATAAGTGACATTGGAAATAGTTTGGAAGTTTTTGGTGGTTACCTCTAAATATTAATTCATGAGCTTTTAATTTATCAAAGTCTAATATTTATCTTTTCCTTGCTCATGGGATATTTGAGAATTTTAGACACCCTTATCAGCCATATATATGAGCACATAAACAGTAGGTACATATACATTTACATATATAAATACTTGAAGCATAAAATGTTATTTTTGTAATTTTATTTTTTATTTATTACTTTTTAAATAAAACAGTTGTACTCTTAGACCTACTCTCCCATGCCCCAATTCTGCTGAGGGTCTTCTTTGGTGGGTTATTGGTATTCATTATGGGGACTAAGAAGCCTTAGTCAGTCTCTGAGGGGCGGGGGGAGCACATGGTGTCAGGCTATTTCCACTCACCCTGAGACTCTTACAGTCTTCCTGCCCCCTTTTCCTCAAAGTTCCCCGGGCCTTGGTGGGCAGAATAGGGATCTGATTTAGTGTTGCTTTCTATGTAGACTCTGGATCTCTGTCTAGATGAAGTTTGAATGACCAGTGTCTGTGTCACCATCTTCCTGGAACTGGATTTTAGGTTAGCCATGAAAACACCCAACCAAGAGCTGCTTGTGGGAAGAAAGGGTTTATTTTGGTTTATAGACTAAGGGAAGCTCCATGATGGCAGGGAAAAGAGATGGAATGAACAGAAGGTGAACATCACCACCTGTTCAACATCAGGTGGACAATAGCAACAGGAGAGTATGCCCACCACTGGGCAAGGGAAAGTTGGCTATAACATCCATAAGCTTGTCCCCAACAATCCACTCCCTCTAGGAGGCTTCAGTTTCCAAATTGCCACCAGCTGGGACCTCGATTCCAGAACACCTAGGTTTATGAGAGACACCTGAATCAAACCACCACACCATGAGAGCAGTAGTCATGTCACTGTTTCCTCTGTAATGACTTCTGGGCCTGGGTACATGGGGTGGAGGAGACGCAACTCCTCGTAGACAGTTGGTTCTCTGTTCTTGATGTATTGATGTATCCTTGTTCTCCCCAGTATTCTCCAGCTGTAAGATAGGACAGATTCTCCAAAAGTGAGAACAGTTTGAATAAAGGGGGATTAGCTTAGTTATTTACTGATGTGTAGTTAAAAGAGCAGTGGAGGTTCTCTGTGGAGCCTGTTGGTTTCTGTTCTAGGGAATCTGACTTAGTTCCCAGAGTTAGATATGAGTTCTTCTCCTCTAAGCAGGTCTCATGTCAGTCCCACGAGTAGTTACCTACATCAGCTGTGTGCCACTATTGCACAAGTGCATGCTTCTTGCTTGACTTGTTGATTTTGTAACTGGCAGGGTTTCCTGCTAATTCAGTGTGTTGGCAACCATTATTCTCCAGCTGCTCTCAGCACTTTCCAGCACTATGAGGGCTAGGTGTGAAGGAACTGGATTCCCTCTCAGTTCCAGCATAATCACTTGATGTCCTGTGGCCACAGGAGGTACATAAATAATTGGATTCTTGGGCTGGAGAGATGACTTAGTGGTTAAAGTGTTTGCTTGCAAAGCCAAAGGGCCAAAGGACTCAGGTTCGATTCCCCAGTACCCACATATATCCAGGTGCACAAGATGGTACATGTATCTGGAATTCATTTGCAGAGGATAGAAGCCCTGGAATGTCCATTCTCTCTCTATCTGCCTCTGTTATCTTAAATAAACAAATAAATAAAATAATTTTTAAAAACTTGAGTTCTTGGGGCTGGAGAGATGGTTCAGCAGTTAAGGCACTTGCCTGCAAAGCCTAACCTCCTGGGCTTGATTCTCCAGCAGTAGGGACTTAACCTTTAGCTCTTGCAGGTAACCAAGTAAAAAAACTGTAAGCGCAGGTGCACGTCTGTGTGTGTGTGTGTTTATTAAGAATTACTATTATCTTTATCACTTGTTTTCTTCCTACTTTTCATTCCTTGCTGTCTTAGTTAATATCTGGAATAACTTTGCTTGTGCCAGAAGAGTTTACTATTAGAACTCAACTCTTTTTTTTTTTTTTAATTTTTATTAACATTTTCCATGATTATAAAATATATCCCATGGTAATTCCCTCCCTCCCCACCCCCACACTTTCCCGTTTGAAATTCCATTCTCAATCATATTACCTCCCCATTACAATCATTGTAATTACATATATACAATATCAACCTATTAAGTATCCTCCTCCCTTCCTTTCTCCACCCTTTATGTCTCCTTTACAACTTACTGGCCTCTGCTACTAAGTATTTTCATTCTCACACAGAAGCCCAGTCATCTGTAGCTAGGATCCCCATATGAGAGAGAACATGTGGCGCTTGGCTTTCTGGGCCTGGGTTACCTGACTTAGTATAATACTTTCCAGGTCCATCCATTTTTCTGCAAATTTCATAACTTCATTTTTCTTTACCGCTGGAACTCAACTCTTTTTAAAAAGCACTTTTATTTGTTTATGTGTAAGCAGAGGGAGATAGAAGAGAGAATGGGCATGTCAGAGCCTCAAGCCACTGCAAACAAATTCTAGCTACATGTGCCACTTTGTGCATCTGCCCTTATCAAACTTGGGTCATTAGGCTTTGCAGGCAAGTGCCTTACCCGTGAGCCATCACTACAGCCCCAGAAGCCCAATTCTTTTATTAATTTATTTATTAGACATGGAGAGAGAGAGATTGTGTGTGTGTGTGTGTGTATGGGTGCACCAAGGCCTTTAGTCATTGCAAACAATTTCTACATGCATGTGCCACCATGTGCATCTGGCTTATGTAGAACGTGGAGAATAAAACATGGGTCCTTAGGATTCACAGGCAAGATACTTAACAGCTAAGCCATCTCGCTAGCCCAGAACCAACTCATCAGATACTATACCCATGCCAGTTGGATCCTGGGCTTACATGTTATATATTGTGTCCCCTGACAGTTAGATCCTGGGCTTAGACTTTGTGTTCTCTGTCTCCTGACAGATCTTGGGCTTGACTTTATGTACTGTGTCTCCTGACAGTTATATCCTGGGCTTAGACTCTATGTTCTATGTTCCCTGACAGTTAGATTAGATCCTGGGCTTACAGTTTATGTATGTACTGTGACCCCTGACAGTTAGATCCTGGGCTTACACTTTATGTACTGTGTCTCCTAACAGTTAGATCCTGGACTTAGACTTTATGTACTGTGACCCCTAGCAGTTAGATCCTGGGCTTAGACTTTATGTTCTGTGTTCCCTGACAATTAGATCCTGGGCTAAGACTTTATGTTCCATGTCTCCTGACAGTTACATCCTGGGCTTAGACTTTATGTACTGTGACCCCTGACAGTTACATCCTGGGCTTAGACTTTATGTTCTGTGACCCCTGACAATTAGTTCCTGGGCTTAGGCTTTATGTTCCATGTCTCCTGACAGTTACATCCTGGGCTTAGACTTTATGTATGTACTGTGACCCCTGACAGTTAGATCCTGGGCTTAGACTTTATGTACTGTGTCCCCTGACAGTTAGATCCTGGGCTTAGACTTTATGTACTGTGTCTCCTGACAGATCCTGGGCTTAGACTTTATGTACTGTGTCCCCTGACAGTTAGATCCTGAGCTTAGACTTTATGTACTGTGACCCCTGACAGTTAGATTCTGTACTTAGACTTTATGTACTGTGTCCCCTGACAGTTAGATCCTGGACTTAGACTTTATGTTCTGTGTCTCCTGACAGTTAGAGCCTGGGCTTAGACTTTATGTTCCATGTCTCCTGACAGTTACATCCTGGGCTTAGACTTTATGTACTGTGACCCCTAGCAGTTAGATCCTGGGCTTAGAATTTATATTCTGTGTTCCCTAACAGTTACATCCTGGGCTTAGACTTTATGTACTGTGTCTCCTGACAGTTACATCATGGGCTTAGAATTTATGTACTGTGTCCTCTGACAGTTAGATCCTGGGCTTAGACTTTATGTACTGTGTCCCCTGGCAGTTAGATCCTGGGCTTAGACTTCATTTACTGTGTCCCCTGGCAGTTAGATCCTGGGCTTAGACTTTATGTACTGTGACCCCTGACAATTAGATCCTGGGCTTAGACTTTATGTACTGTGACCCCTGACAGATCCTGGGCTTAGACTTTATGTTCTGTGACCTCTGACAGTTAGATACTGAGCTTAGACTTTATGTTTTGTGTCCCCTGACAGTTAGATCCTGGGCTTAGACTTTATGTTCTGTGTCCCCTGACAGTTAGATCCTGGGCTTAGACTTTATGTTCCGTGTCCCCTGACAGTTATATCCTGGGCTTAGACTTTATGTTCTGTGTTCCCTGAAAGTTAGATCCTGGGCTTAGACTTTATGTACTGTGACCCCTGACAGATCCTGGGCTTAGACTTTATGTTCTGTCTCTCCTGACAGTTAGATCCTGGGCTTAGACTTTACGTTTTGTGTCCCCTGACAGTTAGATCCTGGGCTTAGACTTTATGTTTTGTGTCTCCTGACAGATCTTGGCCTAGACTTTATGTACTGTGTCCTGACAGTTAGATCCTGGGCTTAGACTTTATGTATTATGTCTCCTGACAGTTAGATCCTGGCATTAGACTTTATCTTCTGTGTCTCCTGACAGTTACATCCTGGGCTTAGACATTACATACTTTGTTCCCTGATAGTTAGGTTCTGGCCTTAGACTTTTTGACAATGACTATGTGTGAGGAAATCTGAGATTTATGTGAAGAAAGAGTTAGAAGAGTAGCAGTTTTTTTAATTGCTAGCTTTGGATTCAGGTATCTATGTGGAAATTTTGGTAGTTGAAAATGGAAGTTGGTTATCCAATCACAAGTCATATTAAGTTTAGGAGACACAGTAGTATATGCTGACCTGAAGAAAAAATAATTTGTACAGCTGTGCATACACATTTCTTAAGAATTTTTAAAATATATTTCCAGGACAAACCTTATCCTTTTGAAAAGAAAAATACATCTTTTGACCCAGAATCTAAATGGAATTCTCTGTAAGAAACCCATATAATAATTACTATTCTAAATTTTTGTTAGGTGTTTTCCAGGGTGTTGATGCATCAAGTATTTGTGTTTATGAAATTAATATTTGGGGCTGGGGAGATGGCTCAGTGGTTAAATATTCTTGCTTGCAATGCTTCTTGGTCCAGGTTCAATCTCCTAGTACTTACATAAAGCCAGATGTACAAAGGAATGTAAGTCTGGATTTGCTTGCAGTGGCAAGAGGCCATAGCTTGCCTCATTTCTCTTTACCTCTCTTGAATGAATAAATGGATAAATAATTAAGAATAGTAATTTTTGAGTATTTTTTGGTGGGTGTAGATATTACAATGAATCTCTATGTGTATCTACTTGGGATCCTTAGTTCAAACAGTTAAAAATACCCTTATGAATAACCTGTTACATTTATAAATGATTTTCCAGCAAACATTGAGGAGAATGTGCTACCTTACCATCAAAGAAATGGCTACGATCTCTGAGGATGTGATAATTGTCACAAGCAGGTATGTGAGTAATCATAGTTTAGGAAGTGATACTTAGTATGCTTATGGAATATTTGCTGTTCTCTTCCTAATGATTTGATTTTACTTTTTGATGGTTCAAATTTATAGGACTATATTTTCTAAAATGCATTTTTGGCATGTGAAACCATCTCTGACAAGCTAGTAAAGAAGTTACAAAGGGTAATGCTAATAGGCTTGATTACCTTTAAAAAGGTCAGAAAAATATAGATAAAATTAAAAAGTAACATACTAAAATAAGGTATCTACAGTAGATAATATCAAAAGCCTGGCATCTGTTAGAAAGAACTCTTATAGTATACTTAAAACCAATACTAAGTGATAATTTACAAAGTAATCAAGGATTCTAAATAACTTTAAATGTAAATTCAAACTTCAAGAATATTGTATAGTATTCTTACTCATCATACCAACAAAGTACCCCAGAAGAGTGTACCAGAGTATGATATGGGAGACTCACCGTTTGAGCACATGGAGGCCAAGTAACACTGACTCAGTTCTTCCAGAAAACACTTTGACAGCATTAGTTTATCCTCAGTGATAATACCATAGAACTGTTCTCAGCAAATTATCAGGCTTAGTAATACTTTATATACAATGGGTTTTTTTCCCAAGACTGTTTATACTAGCAAAAAGGATAAGACAGTGTATCATTGTGAAAATTATTTAATCAACCATGATATAATTATATTATGAAAAGTTTTAAGTTTTGAAAGTATTTTTGAAGCATTAGTGATGTGGAAGAGTCAGTATATTTAATGCTAAGTGGGCATTGGGTTCTGTGCATTCTGTATCATCTTTAAATAATGTTTTATTTATATATATAAAAATGTGGAGGCAACTATATTGATGGATTACCACTGGGTTACCTCTGGCTGTTTGTGATTGTGACTAGTATTTTAAATTTTGAATTTCAAAAGATCTTAGAGTGAACATTTATAATTTATTATACTAAAGCACTTAGATGTTATTTGAAAAATAGTTGCCTTTTTAATGATTAATTATAATTTATTTAACTGAATATGGTTTTCATACAGAAAAATCCATTTTTTGAAGGGAAAGAAGGATGCTTGTGTTTAACTATCAATTATGTTTAATATAGTTTGAATTAGGAATGCTTTCAGCTGAATAAAACGAATAGCAAATGTCAATAGTGAGTTTAACAAGATGGGAGTTTGTCCTTATACAGTGTAAGTCTGCAGCCATACCTGTTGGTATGGGTTCAGTCATCCAACAGTGGCAGAACTAGTGTCTCTTGAATTCTTTTGGACATGTTCCATTGTTGCAAAATAGATGCTTAGATTACTGGCAGTGTACCATGTTCAAGCCAGGAGAACTACTGGGAAATGGGCCAAGGAGTGCCAGCACCATCTGCCTCTTTGATCAGGAATGCAGTAGCTTTTCCCAAGGCAATTTTTAGATTTCATTTGGCACAACTATATTATATGGCTATCCTTAGGAGGCCAGGAAATTGAGTATTTAACTTTTATAGCCCAAGTATTAGGGGAGGAGGATTGAAAATTGGTACTTGGATTAGCCAGCTTCCGGTGTCTACCACAAACAAGAAATAAAACCTTCAGTTAAATTGATAAATTCAGTAACTATTTGAAAAATTAAAAATGAATTAGACAGCTGGTTTCTTTCAGCTGTTAATACTTCCCTGAGTTATACTAGGCTCCTGTGCAGTGTGTTTTACTTCTAGTGCAGTTTAAGTGGTCAGTAGATATGATAGGCAGAATAATGGCCTGCTAAAGATGCCCGTGTCCCAATTTCCAGGACCTGTTAATGGTTATATGTCAAAGGGGAATTAAAACAGATATGGTTATACTAGATTATTCATGGGACCTTTTAAGGACAAGGGTCCTTGAAAATGAAAGTAGGAGGTAGGAAAAAGTCTCAGCTAAAAATCACAGAGCAGGGTCATAGAGATACAGTGCTGCTACCTTTAAAAATGAGGAAGAGGGCCATTCACTGTGCACAAGTGACCTCCAAAAGAAGCTGGGACAAATGGAGAAATAGATTCACCCTATCTTAGCCCCTTTCTGTTACTAAAATAAAATGCTTAATGCTTGGTACTTTATAAAGAAAAGAGGTTTATCAAGTTTATTGGAAGCTAAACATTCAAGATTGAGTAGCCCATCTTCCTGGCATCTGGTCAGGGCCCCATGGCTAACAACCTGATGATGGCAGCAGTGTGTATAAAAGAGGTCGTGTAGAGGACTGGAAATCAGGGGTGCAGAGGGCCAGACTTCCTAATTTTTAAAATAATAACTTGATCTCTCAGGACCGCCTCCTAAGAGAACTTTATTTATTCCTTCTTAGGTGGTATCCCCAGTGACCTCACTGCCTTCTACTGCCCCCTGCCCCATCTTTATAGTTCACTGGGCACATGAACCTTTAGAGGTCCTATTCAAGCCGTAGAAATCCCTACTGCTTACAGCCTGCTAGCATTTGGAGACTGTTTCAAACACCTGACTCACGTGAACTGTACAGTGAAGAAATGCTGGGGCTGTGGAGACAGCTTGGTGATAAACTGCACCTGCACACCGCTGGGGAGGCAGAGAGGAGGGTTTGCTGGCCAGCTAGTCTAAGCGGATGGGTGAGCTCTAGGTCCAGTGAGAGACTTTGTCTCAAACACTAAGGTAGAGAGTGAGGGAGACATCCAACTTTGATCTATCTCACACACCTGTACCCCTCCACCACCACACACACACACGCACACGCACACACACACACACGAGAAAAATGAAAAAGTGAACATTGTCTTAAGCCTCTACGTTTGTGGTACTTTGTTATAGTAACAGTAGAAAAAGGTATCTGAAAGTAGAGTGCTATAACACATATATAAAGTAGCTTTGGAACTTTGGGGAACATGGTGGGAGTATCCTAGTTAGTGGAATATGGATATGAGTGACTTTGCTAAGTTAAGGTTATGGAGCAAGATAGAAAACACATACTTGAGATAATAGTGAAATCATTGTGAATAGACTGTTGGTGGAATTGCATATTAGAGGAGGTGATAGTTGGCGCTCACTGGAGGAAAGAGGATCTTTTTATGATAGCTGCAGAAAGCTTGGCAGAATCATGTTTTGTGATTATGGGAGAAGCAGAACTTACAAGACAGGAACTTGGATATTTAACTGAAGAGATTTTCAAGCTAAATGTTGAAAGTGCATTCTTGTTTCTTTTCATAAAATTTGAATGTAAATAAATAAATTTAGGGGAGAACTGCTAAACAAACAATAAGTATGTTCTTTTTGGTTAGAACTTATGAGGTAGAGGCAGGAGGATCAAAAGTTGAAGCTATCCTTAGCTACATAGTAAGTTTAAGGCCAGCCCAGGCTACATGAGACCTTGTCTCAGAAAAAAAAAAGCTGGACCTTCATGATTTTGGAGATTCTCTGTCTGCCCAAGTGGCCAAAGACAATGAGCTGACGAGATTCATTGTCAGGAAACAGCCAAAGGAGTCTGCACAACCTTTGGCTGGTGTATCAGGTCAGAGTACTTACCTGCTGAAAACACCACAGAGGTGAGAAGCAGGCAGCCTTGGGATTCCCTTAGCAGTTATATAGAAGCTGAAAACAGGCATGAGATTATGAAGGCAGGATCTGTGCGTGAGCCTCTTGTCTAATGGATTGAGTCTTTGCACTTACATGGTACACTCACAAGGTAAGACTCATAAGGTAAGGTAAGACTTTAGACTCATTAGGTAGAGAGTGAGGGAGACATCCAACTTTGATCTCACACACGTACCCCTCCATATCTGTTTCGTGACTGCCTTGGACTAAAAGGGATAGAAGAAAAGACAAAGTGAAAGAAGGCTGTTAGCACCCCAAAATTCTGCATACAGGAAATAGACTCACAGAGCCTCAGGTTTGAGCATGTGTTAGCTGTGCTTTTTTATCTTTTATTTTTAATTTTTGTTTTAATTTTATTTTTTTAAATTTTTATTAGCATTTTCCATGATTATAAAAAATATCCCATGGTAATTCCCTCCCTCCCTCCCCCACACTTTCCCCTTTGAAATTCCATTCTCCATCATATTACCTCCCCATCACAATCATTGTACTTACATATATACAATATCAACCTATTAAGTACCCTCCTCCCTTCCTTTCTCCACCCTTTATGTCTCCTTTTTAACTTACTGGTCTCTGCTACTAAGTATTTTCCTTCTCACGCAGAAGCCCAATCATCTGTAGCTAGGATCCACATATGAGAGAGAACATGTGGCGCTTGGCTTTCTGGGCCTGGGTTACCTCACTTAGTATAATACTTTCCAGGTCCATCCATTTTTCTGCAAATTTCATAACTTCATTTTTCTTTACCGCTGAGTAGAACTCCATGGTATAGATGTGCCGCGTCTTCATTAGCTGTACTTTTTGAAAGAGGAGAGACTACGGCAAGAGCAGCGGTGCCGGCTTAAAGAGTGGCACTGGGAAGCACATAGAACCTGCCCGGGCACAAGCCTGGTCAAGCTTTCCTGGATGAAAGTTTAAAGTTTCTTGGGACCAGTGACATTTTGCTTTCCCTTTTCTCTGTACAGTTGTTACCTTAAGCATTCCCATACCACATTTGGAATGGGGAACTTGTTTTCTAGGCTTCTAGGTCCAAAGATGGAGAGGATTGTCGCCTAAGGGGTGGTTGTAGCACAAGTTTCATCCAAACCTAATGTGATAATTTTAATATTAAGATTGAGACATTGAGATTTTAGACTTGGTGGTGTTGTTGCCATGTGTTGAGATTTGGGGAGCTCTTGGGATGAATGGATTTTGCATAAGAAATTGATGCAACCCTGCAGGCACGGTAGTTCTTAGCTTAGTGAGACCTGTGTTGGATAGGACTGTAAAACAACAAATGTGTGCTCTTTCAGCCCCTACTTGTGATAATTTTTTACAGCAAGAATAGAAAACTAGGGCTGGAGAGATGGCTTAGCAGTTAAACACTTGCCTGTGAAGCCTAAGGACCCTGGTTTGAGGCTCGACTCCCCAGGACCCACATTAGCCAGATGCACAAGGGGGCACACGTGTCTGGAGTTCGTTTGCAGTGGCTGGAGGCCCTGGCATGCCTGTTCTTTCTTTCTTTCTTTCTTTCTTTCTTTCTTTCTTTCTTTCTTTCTTTCTTTCTTTCTTTCTATCTATCTATCTATCTATCTATCTATCTATCTATCTATCTATCTATCTATCTATCATCTGTCTCTTTCTCTGTCACTCTCAAGTAAATAAATAAATAATTAAAAAAACAGAAAACTAATGTGGTAGATGACCATTTTATACACATAAATAATTGTATTAGATGTCAAGAAACTATGGAGGTTAAAAAACCTGAAGACGGGGCTGGGTGCTTGCTTGCAAAGCCTAACTACCGCAGTTTGATTCCCCAGTACACATTAAATCCAGATGCATAGTGGCACATGCATCTGGAGTTGCAGCAGCTAGAGGCCCTGGCCATGCCCAGTCTCTCTCTTTCTGTCTTCTCTCACTGCTTGCAAATAATAAAAGCATTTAAATAAGAAAACCTGAAGACATATACTTCTCAAAAGATTATATAATGGGCAGTCCACACACGGAACTGTTCTTAACATTAGTAATCATGGAAATACAAATCAAAACATTAATGAGATCAACCATATTGACTAGAATGGTTAAGTAAAACACAATGATACTCAAATTAAAAATGTGCTCCAGCCAGGTGTGGTGGTGCACGCCTTTGATCCCAGTACCCGGGAAGCAGAGGTAGGAGGATCGCTGTGAGTTCAAGCCAACCTGGGACTACAGAGTTAGTTCCAGGTCAGCCTGGGCTAGAATGAGACCCTACCTCAATAAAACAAAAACACCAAAAAAATCTGCTCTAGTACAGAGTAGTGGAACATTTGAAACTCTCATGTGTGGTTTAACCACCATAGAAATGCTTGACCGTTTCTCATAACGTAAATTTATACTATATAACCAGTAATTCTAGATATCTATACCCATGGAAAATAGGACTATACAAAAAGACTGTATAAGAAGTAAAAGATTATAATTCCATAGGGACTTTATTTGTGTTAGGTGTAAACTGCAAGTGGTCCACGTGTGCAGGTGTGCAAGATTGGCTAAACACAGGCAGTGACTGCTGCACAGCGGTCCAAGGAGCACTGCTGGCTCAGGCAGTGACAAGGATGCACTGCTAAACATTGTGCAGGGGCAGAAGAGACAGACACAAAGGAACAATCCTGAACAGTTCTGTTTTTATGAACTTTAAGAACAACACAAACTGGTCTGTGATGTTCAAAACCAGAAGTCTGGTGGGTTGGAGGAAAAGGCCTCAAAATGGACATAAGGGAACTTTGTGAGGTGATAGAAATGTTCAGTTTTTTATTTTGTATGGAGGTTACATGGTTATCACAATTAACCAAAGCTCATCCAACTGAACACTCAGATTATCTGTTTTTTATTGTTTATGATTTCACTCAGGGAAAAAAACCCTTGAAGAGATTTTGTTAGGGAGGCCATTCTACCCATTGCTGTAAGGGCTGTGAAAGTCCACATCTGAGGTGTCTCAGATTGAGTGCTGAGGAATGGTCCTTCACCTCCTTAGGGAGGGCTGGGGAAAGTGATGTCACATCTTCACCACAGAGTTGCTTGGATTGAGGGTCACCCAAAAGGTTGGTAAAGTACAGTTTGGGTTGTGTTTGTGATGGTGTCTCCTGAGAGAATTAATTGAGGGAAGGATTAATTGAAGGTATCCTGGTTTTGGGTGACACCATGTCATGGACTGGAAGCCTCAAACATAATAAAAAGAAGTGACAAGAAGAAAATAGCAGAGTGCTGGCATTACTTAATAAACAGTACACAAGACTGGACCGGTAGGGGTTTTTTTTGGTTGTTGTTGTTTTGATTGATTGGCATAACTATCCCTGAATAATTACTCCTGAGGAATGATTGCTAGAACATTGTTTGAAACAAGAAAGAAGATGAGATTATACTATTATAATCTGACTTAGCCTTCACTATAGTGAAGCTCCTTTTTCAAAACTCTGGTAACCTTCTGATTGCAGAATCTAAAATGAATTTTTAGTGTGTATTTATCCTGGTTAACATGGTTAAACATTGCCTGAAGTTTGGCTTTCAGAAACCACAGTCCTAAATCTCCTCCTGTCTTTACTTCAAGTAAGTGCAGAGCAATGTACTAAATACTGTAAAAGACATGAAAACAAAGTATTATAAGAACAGCAGAGGCTATTACTAGTCTATCAAGCAAACATGGAATTCATACATATATTTGAGCTATGTAAAAGGAAATAGGAAATTTTAGGCATGAGAAGAAACTCATCAAAAGAAACAAGATATAAAATAGTATTTGTTTGAGAAATAGTAACAGAATGATATGAATTCTGTCCACTTTGTTTTGAGGGAGGGTCTCTCTTGTTTACATCTATGTTCACCATGTCTGCCCAATGAGCTTCCAGAATTCTGTCTCCACCTTGCTGAGATTGTAGGCACTTGTGCTTTATGTGGCTTCTGGGGATTCAAACTCACATGGTGAGGCTTTGCCCACACTCCCATCACCCTCAAAATTCAGATCTCTGTGGTGGATGGAGTGCAGGTAAGAGCAGTGCAGAGCATAAGCCAGCAGTCATCCTCATCCCCCCTGCCCCCAGTGATAAGGGAATTGCAGTGGGCCATATTAGTGATAGAGAGTATAAACCCTGTACTTGGGAGCTGGCTCGAACAACATGTTGTGGGCAGTGATTTCCTGATTAGAACTCTAATAGCCCAGGAAACAGGAACAAGAACTAAACGGGATTGTATCAAATTAAAATGCTTCTGCACAGCAAAGGAAATAACAGTGAAGGGAGAAAAGTCTTTCTCAGCTATATAATCCACCTTCATGAAGTGTCCCATGTCTTTAATCTCAGTACTCAGGAGGCTGAGATGGAAGGATCACAGTTTGAGACTTGCTGGGACTAAAGAGTGAGCTTGGGCTCAACAAGATTCTGTCTCAAAATAACAACAACAAAAATCCTATAAAAAATGTGCAAGTTAGGCTAAGTTGATTGCTCAGTGGTTAAAAACACTTGCTTGCAAAGCCTGTCTTGGTTCAGTTTTCCAGTACCTGGGTAAAGCTAAACAGAAGGTGGTACATAGCCCTGTGATCTCAGCTTCCTCGTGGCAAAAGGAGGCAGAGCCAGGAGAATATGAAGTTTGTGGACTAAGAGACATAAATAAATAAGAGGCAAGTGGTGTGAAAAGGCACTCCTTAAAAGAAGTAGAAGTGGTCAGTAGTACATGAAAAGCTGCTCAGTGTCATCATACACCAGCACAGTGCAGATCAAAACTGCATTGAGAGTCACTCTCACCCCAGCCAGAATGACTATTAAAAAACAGTAAAACAATAAATGCTTGTGAGGTTGTAGAGAAAAAGGGACTCTTATATACTGTTGGTAGGAATGTAGGTTACTACAGCTACTAAGAGACTTCAAAAAAAAAAAAACTAAAAATAGACTTTAAACACATGATCCATTTATACACAGCTTAAATTTTTTCTGCTGGCAAACTTCTTTTCACCCAAGAAATTTTTACTTAATCCTGGGTATATAAAATAGGCATATAAATAAAGATTTGCTGAGAATAAATCATAGAGAAACTCATTTTCAAACAATAGTTATACATATAATTTTAGCATTTATTAAAAGCAGTAACAAATTTGTATACTAATGAGGTGGATGTGCTTATTTTTACATAAAGAATGAAATCCGTGCTGAATATTCGATGGTGTCGGTTGTAGAGTGTGTTCCGTGCTCTTCAGAGTTGATCAGGAGTTTTGACTTCATAATGCCAGGGCTGAGAATGCTGCTTTGCATTAACACAGAATACAAAATGACAGAACCATTTCAGAAATTGTTGGAAATTCTTTCCTAATCCCAAACTAAAATTCATTTAATGATTTTCCTAATGAAGTTAGCATACAATAATATTTATAATTTATGATTATTATGGATCTGATGGCACAGGCTAGCTACTTGGGAGGTTATCCTAGCTACTTGGGGTTATTGCACAAGTTTCAAGGCTATCCTGACTACTTAGTGAGAGCTTGTCTCAAGTTTAAAAAAAAAAAGAGCTGGGGTTATAGTGATAGAACACTTGCCTACCATGCATAAGGCACTAGGTTTAAACCATCACTACAAAAAAATATTTGTTTTTCAAAATAGAAAATGGAGCTGGGGTTGTAGCTCAGTGGAAGAGCATTTGCCTCATGCCTGCAAGAAATTATGGTTAATGGATTAATTCCCAGCATCAAAAACACACAAAAAAAATTGTCAGTTAACAACATATGAGAAGAAAATGCTTAGGTTATATATAGTCTAGGATCATACAACCAGGAAAGTTTGACCAGTTCTTAAGGGCAAACATAATCAGTAGCTTCCCATCCCAAGATGAACTGATGGTTAGGATTATTGAATACTGTTTAACAAGCTATTTATTGCACCCATGGTATGTAAAGTTGACACCCCTCTCTTGAATAGAAGAGTAGTTTCTAAGCAATAAACTATATGTAAGAAAACAACCAAATGAAAAATTTATCCTGGTGTGATGGCATATGCCTCTCCAGCACTAAGAAATTTGAGGCAGGAGGATCATGACTTTGATACCAGTAAAACTCTATTTTAATTCTTCTTTAAAGAAATTATATAGAGCCGGGCATGGTGGCACATGCCTTTAATCCCAGCATTCAAGAGCCAGAGGTAGGAGGATCGCCATGAGTTTGAGGCCATCCTGAGATTACATAGTGAATTCCAGGTTAGCCTGAGCTAGAGTGAGACCCTACCTTGAGAAACAAAAACAAATGAACTATACATTTATATAAACATACACACACACATACATACATACACACACATATACATATATATGTATATGGTATAATTAGGGTTTAAAGTAATTTTTAGCTGGGTTTAATAACAGATTGGAGATCTCAGAGGAACTTGTGAAATCCTACCTCGAAAAACCAATAAAATAAAATAATAATGATAAACAAAAACAGTCCCACTGGAAAATACAGACTGTGAAAATAAATAGCCCTACTTACCTTAGAACTATGTCACTGGAGGAAAGGAGAAAGGGATTGGTCCTGAACAAAATACGTAAACACATGATGACTGAAATTTCATAATTGAGGAAGAACATAAATTTACAAGTTCAAGAAGTTCACTGAAACTTGCACAAGACAGACTTAGAGGGAGACTTAGCACTCATATAACTAGCTGAAAATGAAGACAGGGAAATCTCTTAAAAGCAAGTAGAGAAAAACATGTAGAACTATTATATGACTTTTGCTGGAATCCTCACCAGAAAACATGGAAAACAAGACAGTGGGCACCATCATTAAAGTTCTAAAGGGAAAAAGCATCTTAAAACTCATGGATCCAAGGAAAATACAGAGGCATGCCACAGGGCCTATTACCAGTAGACTACTTTGACAGTATGTTAAAAGAGGCTTTCATGCTGAAGGGAAGGGAACAGAAAAATGTTCCCTAGAGCAAGTACCAGAAAAGTGATAATACTAGAAGCAGAAGGAGGACTTGTTTTTTTTTTTTTTTAATTTTTTTGTTTTTTTTTTTGAGGTATGGTCTCACTCTGGTCCAGGCTGACCTGGAGTTTACTCTGTAGTCTCAGGGTGGCCTTGAACTCATGACAATCCTCCTACCTCTGCCTCCCGAGTGTTGGGATTAAAGGCATGCACACCACACCTGGCTTTTTTGTTTGTTTGTTTGTTTTTTAGAAGGAGGACTTGAATAAAACTGAAAGAAAACAACTAAAATCAGTTGTCAACCCAGAATTGTGGCCATTGATACTACCTTTCTAAAATGAAAGTGATAAAAAGGAAATTTCAGACATATAGAAGCTGAAATAATTCCTAGCAGATTGATATCAAATATAAAAGGCCTTTTTTTCAGGTCAGAAAAAAATACTGAATAAAAATGTGGTTTTATGTAAAGGAATAAAGAAGTATTGAGATTGCTAACCTGAGTAGATATAAAATAAAATTTTCTCAGTAGTTGGCTACTTAACAGGAATCATAATGGTAATAATACTGTGAGCCCAAGGACGGAAATGGAACTTCATCACTGTAGAGGTTTTATTTTGTTTTGTATATGAAGTGAACAATATCAGTTAACAGCAGTCTGGGATAAGTCAAGATGTACATTATAAAGCCTACAGCCACAACTAACAGTGCAGCCACCAAAGAAGATAAACAGTCATAAAAATAATCCAAATGAAGGGAAAAAAATGAATACAAAACAGATAAGATGGGTAGAAAAATATAGCAAGATGATAACCTTAACCTAACCATATCAATCAGATTAAACACTCTAAAAGGCAGTTTGCCAGATTGGAATTTGTAAAAAGTGAGATCCAATTGTACATTGGCTCTCAGGGCACATAAGTAATAGTTTAAAAGTAAAAGGATGAAAACATAGTTCATACTATCAAAGAAGAGGTAATAGAGGTAATATAGGTTTCAGAATTAATGAAATTACCAGAGATAAACGAATTAGCCTAAGAGAACATAATAGGGCTGGAGAGATGGCTTAGTGGTTAAGCGCTTGCCTGTGAAGCCTAAGGACCCCGGTTCGAGGCTCGGTTCCCCAGGTCCCACGTTAGCCAGATGCACAAGGGGTTGCACGCGTCTGGAGTTCGTTTGCAGTGGCTGGAAGTCCTGGCTCTCCCATACTCTCTCTCTCCCTCTATCTGTCTTTCTCTCTGTGTGTCACTCTCAAATAAATAAATAAAAAAATGAACAAAAAATTTTAAAAAAGAGGACATAATAATCCTAGTTATTTATGTATCTGATAACAGACTTCCATAATACTAGCTTAGCTGCAAAGGAATTGCAGAGAGAAATAGACAAACCCACAATCATAGTTAGAAATTTCAGTGCCTTTCTCTCAAAACTACAGGGCAAATTCACAAAAACATTATGAAGGCTATGAACAACATGAACATTATAACCATTGTTGTTTTTGCTGATGACATATCTGTAGAAAATCAGTGGAATCCAACACCAACTACATGAATAAGTAAATTTATGAAATTAGTAGAATACAAGGTCAGTAGGCTAAAGTCAAATGTTTTAGTAACAAAGAGTAATTATACATTATAATTAAGCTAATAATATTTTCAGTAGCATTAGCATATAAAATATGGCTCAGCGGTTAAGCTGCTAGATTGCAAAGCCAAAGGACCCCGGTTCTGACTCCCTGAGACCCATGTTAGCCAGATGCACAAGGGGGTACATGTGTCTGGAGTTTGTTTACAGTGGCTGGAGGCCCTGGCATGCCCATTTTCTCTCTCTTCCCCTTTCTCTCTCTCAAATCAATCAATCAATAAAATATATTTTTTTAAAAAATGAACTATTCTGGTGTAAATGTGATGAAATATATCAGATATGTTCATTTAACAGTATAAAACATTACTGATGCAAATTCAGTGTTAGAACACAGATGCTTCCACTTTATAAGACCAGGTATGAGCTCCTCTAGAGATAGCCATATCCAATTGTTGAAGTGTCCGCTGGACTCACAAGCTAAAGTTGCCTTGTGCCCTGGTCTTGTGTCATGGGTCTTTCCTCCCTCCTCTGACAGCGTATAAACAGGGTCTCCTTAGCTTTGTTCCTCACCACAGAAGCCTCCTTCAAGGCCTGTTGTATTCGTCCTCTTCCTAATGACCTTCCTCTAGTGAACCTTTCCCTTCAGAAAGAAAGCTGGCTGAGCATCTCCACTGAACCTGCACACCAGAATCCTTAAAGATTTATAAATAATATCAAAACAAATTAGGCTTAATAATAATACACTGTAATACACTGATTTTAAACTAAATATAAAAATCACTAAATATTTTATTATCTGCAAACAGGAGTAAATAAAGATAGGTGAATTAAATTCTCAGCCTAAAATACTAAATAACAAAAGAAAATGGTAGGAAGTGCAGATAAAAGCAGAAATTAATGGAGAAAAAAACCAGAAAAACATACAATTTATAAGTCAAAATCTTGTTTTACGAAAATTAACAAACTAGATAAACCATTAGCTTAACTGACCAAGAAAAGAGGAACCCTCCACAAATATATGAAATAAAAATGATGAAATGATAAAAAAGAAGAAATGTAAAAATGCTAAGACAAAGTTAAAGACTTTTTTGAAATATAGATGAAATGAATAACTTCCTAGGAAAGTACAAACTTACAAACTAACCCTACTTTGTTTTAAAATGGGAGAGACACTAATGATAGTTCCACTAAGATCAGGTACAAGGCAAGAATGCTCATTCTGTTTACTCTTCAGTGTTTCTTACTAAGCAATGCCCTTAGACCTGAGAAATCACTTTGAACAAATTTGAAACATAAGAATAAATTAGGGCTGGAGAGATGGCTTAGTGGTTGAGGTGATTGTCTGCAAAGCCTAATGACCCAGGTTCAATTCCCTAGGACCCACATAAAGCCAGATACACAAAGTGGTGTATGTGTCTGGAGTTTGCAATGGCTAGAGGTCCTGTCATACACATTCTTTCTCTCTCCTTACAAAGAAACAAACAAGTAAATATTAAAGCTACCTTTATAGTGTAGCTGCTCTTCCTTACAGCCTACCTCCTGTTGGGCTGGGTGTGGTGGGGCACACATTTAATTCCAGTACTTGGGAGGCTGAGGTGGAAGGATCATTATAAGTTCAAGGCCAGCCTAAAACTACATAGTGAATTGGCAGCAAGGGGCTAAAGAGAAACAAAAACAAACAAACAAAGAATAACAAAAAAAGAATAACAAATGAAGTAAAAGTGTTTGTTGTGATTTTAGATAATGTAAATAAAATCCAAGGTAATGTAAAATAAACTGAACTCAAAGAATTTAGTGCTGTGTCAGGGTATAAAATAAACAAAAATCAGAAGTCTTATAAACAACACTGAGATCTCAGTGGTAGATAGAGCCCCATTTACAATAACAACTAAAGAGATTAAATATTTAGGAATAAGTTTGACAATTAAGATACAGAACATATGAGGAAAAAGAAAACTTAAACACGTATTATGGACTGAATGCTTTTGTCCTCAAAGAGTTTGATTTAAAAACCCTAACCCCCAAAGTGATCTTCACATGACAGAAAAAACTAGTTCTCCATTGTAGCCCTTTTATATGGGCACTAGTCCCCAGTCAGGAGCCCTGGCATCTCACGAGCAACTGCTTCCTCCTAAAGGTTCTACTTCTAAACTGTAATCATAAAATTTCCATCAAATCATATCCAACCCATGACAATCTGTATTTTGGACATGTGATTTAACTGCACTTAGAGACTGAAGCTTGTTCCTCTGGATGTGAGGTGCTGGTTAGAGACAGTCCAATATAAAACTGAAGCTTGTTCCTCCAGGATAAGAGGTGCTGGCTTAGAGACAGTACCGGATGAGACTGAATCTTGTTACTCCAGGATGAGAGGTGCTTGGTTAGACACTGTGCCATATGAGATGAAGCTTGTTCCTCTAGGAAGTGAGGAGCTGGATAGAGACAGTACCATATGAGACTGAAGCTTGTTCCTCCAGGATGCGAGGTGCTGGATAGAGACATTGCCATATGAGACTGAAGCTTGTTCCTCCAGGATGAGAGGTGCTGGATAGAGACAGTACCATATGAGACTGAAGCTTGTTCCTCCAGGATGAGAGGTGCTGGGTTAGAGACAGTACAATATGAGACTGTAGCTTGTTCCCTGAGGATGTGAGGTGCTGCATTAGAGACAGTACTGTATGAAACTGAAGCTTGTTCCTCCAGGATGTGAGGTGCTGGATAGAGACAGAACCATATGAGAATGAAGTGTGTTCCTCCAGGATGAGAGGTGCTGAGTTAGACACTGTTCCATTTGAGATGAAGCTTGTTCCTCCAGGCTGTGAGGTTCTGAATAGAGACAGTATCATATGAGACTGAAGCTTGTTCCTCCAGAATGAGAGGTGCTGGATAGAGATAGTACCGTATGAGACTGAAGCATGTTCCTCTAGGATGAGAGGTGCTGGGTTAGAGACAGTACGTATGAGACTGAAGCTTTTTCCTACAGGATGAGAGGTGCTGAGTTAAAGACTGTTCCATATGGGACTTAATCTTGTTCCTCCAGGATGTGAGGTGCTGGGTTAGAGACTGTACGGTATGAGACTGAATCTTGTTCCTTCAGGATGAGAGGTGCTGGATTAGAGACAGTACCGTATGAGACTGAAGCTTGTTCCTCCAGGATGTGAGGTGCTGGTTAGAGACAGAACCATATGAGACTGAAGCTTGTTCCTCCAGATGTGAAGTGCTGGGTTACACATAGTACCATATTTGACTGAAGCATGTTCTCCAGGATGAGAGATGCATGGTTAGACACTGTACCATATGAAATGAAGCTTGTTCCTCCAGGATTTGAGGTGCTTCGTTAGAGACAGTACCGTATGAGATTGAAGCTTCTTCCTCCAGGATGTGAGGTGCTGGGTTAGACAAAGTACCATATGAGACTGAAGCTTGTTCCTCCAGGATTGTGAGGTGCTGGATTAGAGACAGTACTGTATGAGACTGAAGCTTGTTCCTCCAATGAGAGGAGCTGGGTTAGAGATAGTACCATATGAGACTGAAGCTTGTTCCTCCAGGATGTACGATATGCACTGACCGGATGGCATGTGTGGGTTACTGTGATTGAGGAGGAAACCCGGAGTTGACTTCTCCTCTGCACATGCACATGCACATGCGTGTGTATACACATGTTTGCATGCATACGCACAAACACACAGTGTTCAGTGTACTACCTTCTCTTCAATCCTTTCTACCAAATGAGGACATCTAGATGGTGCCATCTGTAAGAAAGAACTGTGTTTATCACACATTAAGTCTACTATTACCTTAATGTTGAACTTCCCAGCCTCCAGAACTAAGCACATACATTTTTGGTTTTTATAAATTAACTCAATCTAAAGTATTTCATTATAGCAGCAGACATGGACTGAGGTAGCACCCTGTTCCCAAGTTCAGTGTAGATTGCAGTCCTTGTTACTGGGGACAGTGTTTTTAGGGGTGAAGGTCAGAAACATTTAACTCATTGATTCCTAGTTCCTACTGGGTGAAAGGTGTCTTCACACAGAAATACTTCGTGTTTTATACATTCCTGATCGAGAAGTTGGCAACCACATGCATCTTCTCCCACATCAGAGAAGAGCTATGATTGAAAGTGAATTATATTGCGTAATTTGGAGTGATAACTACTGCTGCATCAGAGCCATCATATTAGTGAAGGTAAAGAAAGAAGCTACTGTTACTCTCAGAGGTTATGAATTGATATTAATTCCTTTGAAGGTTAAGATTGTTTCTGTATAATGGTGACAAATAGGATTATATTTCGAATTCGTGGTAGTCAGTTGCATATATTTCGGTGCTTGCCATTGCCTGTGACAATAATGGCTAAGAAACAACTCATAGTCTTACCAGGAGGCATTCAACAAAGGGCTCAAAGCCTCTAGGATACAAATTTGAATAAATAACTGAAACTTGGTAAAGTACGTAGTAAGGATGAGGAAAAAATAGAATAAGTGGCCCATAGGAAGGAGATAATGGATATTATTTGTGGCCTTAGAATGAGTTGTAGACACAAGGATTATATATTTTGCTGTACTCACCATCTTTCTGTGTTTAGGCTGGTTGGAAATAGGTGGCTACCATCTTGAAGCTTTGGCAGATTAGACTTAATAAGGCGAGATTAATTTGAGGATGCATACATATATTGTGTGATATTTCCTGGAAAAATGTGAACAAATGTCCTTTTGCCCCAGGTGGGTCACTGACAACAGAACAGAGAAAAGATTTCACCCAAGCCTAGTTTAGCAGATTAGCGGCTTACTGGGCCTACTTACTAGTTGGATGAAGGTGGAATTTCTTATGGGAAGTATGGGTAACTCAAAGGTAGTTGTATCACCAAAACCCCACCCCAGCATGGGTGATGCCTCCAGAAACTATATCCTTAGAGCTTTCTGTACAGCTTGCATGATAAAGAAGACACTGGACTGAGGATCAGTGTTCTTACCTCTGCTTCATCACTGCTACACTGAATGTGACCAGCTCCTGTCACCATGCCTTCCTGTGTGATGTACTATAAGCCGAAATAAGCCCTTCCTCCCTTAAACTGATTTTTGTCAGGTGTTTTGTCTCAGCAATGAGAAGGTGATTGATAGACTCTGCTACTCAGTTTTTCATCAATGTGACAAAATAACTAACAGTAGCAAGGTTTATTTTGGCTCACTGTTTCAGAGACCTCGCCATCTAAAATCATCTAAGTGCATTATTGGTGAGTATCTGGGTATGATTTATCCTGGAGCAAAATAATTTGCTTTGCTTCACAGATCTTATCATCTGTGCTTCCAGATGAATCACAGTTCCATCTTCCTAAAGGAAGAAAATAGAAGGAAGGAAAGGAATCACTAAACAGTGTTGAAATCCAATCATTCAAATTCCTTTAAGGCTTCGGGGAAAACTCTGTGGCTCCCAGTTCCGCTATTGCATCTGCTTTGCGTGGGTGCTTGGTGCTTCTGCAGCGAATGAGTAGTGGTGAGGAGCTCAGATAGGCAGCCCCTAACCACTGTAGGAATTGTGGCTGAAATTAGAATGTAAAGAGATGTTGTATATGTTTATATTTGTAAATATTGTCTGTGATCATGCAAATAGAAAGATGCTAACCAAAACAGAATAAATGGGTAAACAGATGAAAGAAGAGACATTCATTTTCTTTAGCTTCATAAGTTAACTTTGTGTGTATGTGTGTGTATGGGGGGGGATATTTGAAGCAGGGTCTCCCTTTTGCCTAGGCTGGCCTGGAACTCACCCTGTAGTCCTGGCTGGTGATCCACCTACCTCAGTCTCTGGAGTGCTGGGATTAAAGGCATGTATCACCTCTCCAGGCTATTTTTTTTTAAGGAAGAAAAGATTGATTGTGATTTACAATTCCAGGTTGCAGTCCATCATGATGGGGGAAGCATGCAGCAGGAGCTGGAGGCAGCTGCTCACCTGCAGTCCACACTACGGAAGTGGATTTTAAGTTTTTTTTTTTTTTTTTTTCGTTCTTCCTTAAGGTAGAGCCTCACTCTAGCCCGGGCTGACCCAGCACTCATGCTGTAGTCTCAGCTCACAGTGATCCTCCTGCCTCCCCCTCGTGAGTGCTGGGGCTAAACACGTGTGCCACCACACCTGCATTTTAAACCATAATCTTTAAGTCCATAGTTCAGTAGTATAAATTACATTCAATGGATGACAGACCAGCATCATTGTTCTTACTTATCATCACCCTAAGCAAAAATATTATACCTATTAACTAATAACACTCTAGTCGTCCTTCCTCTTCAGCCTTCGTCAATCTCTAGATTAACCTCTAACCTTAGCCTTTTCTAGATACTGTACATAAGTAAGATCAAACACTGTTTGATCATTTGTGTCTGACATTTCTCACTGGCATCATTTTTTGTTTGTTTATTTGTTTTTCTTATAGTGCTGGGGACTCAAACTCAGGGGTTTTGACATACTAAGCAAATGTTGTATACTGAGATACATCCCCAGGTCTAGAACATGTTCATAGTTCATACATGTAGTAGAATTTATCAGAACTTCATTTTATTCTTTTTTGTTGTTGTTGTTTTGTTGTTTGTTTTTTTGAGGTAGGGTCTCACTCTAGCCCAGGCTGACCTGTATTCACTATGTAGTCTCAGGGTGGCCTCGAACTCACGGTGATCCTCCTACCTCTGCCTCCCGAGTGCTGGGATTAAAGGCATGCCTGGCTTCATTTTATTCTTTAAAAAATTATTTATTTGTGTGTGTGTGCCTTCTTGCCACCAGACACTTGTTCCACATTTTGTGTTGTTCTTGCCAATATACCAATGCACCAATAAATTGAGTAACATACCCTGGATTCTTGTCTTATTAATTTAAAGAATTAAAGTCCATAGCTCAGAGTGTAAGGCTTAGAGAGACTTTTTTATTTTATTTATTTTGTTTTTTTGAGGTAGGGTTTTACTGTACCCCAGGTTAATTTGGAATTCACCATGTAGTCTCATGGTGTCCTTGAACTCTTAGTAATACTCCTACCTCTGTCTCCCAAGTGCTGGGATTAAAGGCATGCACCACCATGCCCATTGAGAGAATTTTTTAGATAAAGAGAAGGAAAAAGAAAAAAATGCTGAGAGCTCCTTCTACCTGGAGCCCATGTGGCTGTAAGGAGAGTCTCCCACTGGGCGGAGACAGAGAAGCTAACCAGAGCCTTGAAGTCCAGGAGCCAGCCAAAAGAGAGCAAGTTAACTTTTTTCTTTCTTTTTTGGTTTTCCGAGGTAGGGTCTCACTCTAGCCCAGGCTGACCTGGAATTCACTAT
Source organism: Jaculus jaculus (assembly GCF_020740685.1). Lineage (NCBI taxonomy): Eukaryota > Metazoa > Chordata > Mammalia > Rodentia > Dipodidae > Jaculus > Jaculus jaculus. The sequence goes on along the minus strand of NC_059111.1, from coordinate 91,613,985 downwards.
GTGTCTGACATTTCTCAGGATGGTGTCAAGCTCACAGTGATCCTCCTACCTCTACCTCGTGAGTGCTGGGATTAAAGGCATGCACCGCCACACCTGGCTAAATTAACTTTTCAATCTAAACTTTTATGGCAATCACAAAAAGCACTAAAGTTATAATATAAATCTATATTTTAGTAAGAAAACACAGCACTTAGTAAAGCATAACCTTATCTATGTTGTTCAGTAAGGTATACTAAAATTACAGTGAACATTAATTAGTTAAGGGAAATTTAAAATTTAATTCCTTAGTATTATGAGTGCCAAATGAACACAAATAATGTACAGCAACTGTTTTGAACCATATAGAACATTTCTGTCACCGTGGAAAATTCTGTTGGACAGCACTGCTTTATAAGAGATAAAGAAGATGGCGCCGTGGTTAAGTGCACTTCCTGCATGAGCTTGAGGGCCTGTGAGAGTCTGAAGCCATCCAAGTGAGCTTCTCCAGATCTCACACACACAGCTGGGTGTGGCCATGTGTGCCGTAGTCACTGTCTCACGAGGGGGAGCAGACCATGGAGCTGGCTCCTGGGTTAGTGAGAAACAACAAGCTCTGGTATCATTAAGAGACTCGGGCTCTTAATGAGAACAGTTCAAAGACTGGTGGAGTGGGGCACACGGAAGTCTAGTTCCAGCCACTACAGGTCCCCTCCCCCAGGCAGGGGTACACAGCGAGTACCATATGGGCCATACATGTGCACACACCACACTTGTCCCCACAGTACACCCCACATTATACATATATGCACACAAGCCGAAAAGTAACAAACGGAGGCAGAACAAAAAATAGTGTAGTAGAACTAACCTTCAATATAGGCTGTTAAAAAGAAATACAGACCTATTTTAGAAGTAAAGTGTAGCCAGCCACGGTGGAAAACACCTGCAGTGCTAGCACTTGGAGAGCGAAGGAGGCCAGCCTGGCTGTGTAGTGAGACCCTGTCTCCAAACACCACCACCAACAGCACCAACAAACAAGCAGAACCAAATCCCAACTTCCTATGTGCTGGACACTGTAATTGGTAAAAGGTAAGGAGTGTGCCAATGTAGAAGGGTTGGTAGCTACCAAAAGGAAGCTTAGATAATGGTATTGATAGATTGGTTTCAGTACAAAATGTTTTCTTTTTAATTTTTTTTTTGACATGTTTCATACTTATAGACAAACCATAATAATTCCCTCCCATCCCCCACTTTCCCCTTCACAGTTCCACACTCCATCATATCCCCTCCCTCTCTCCATCAGTCTCTCTTTTACTTTGATGGCATCATCTTTTCCTCCTATTATGAGGGTTTGTGAAGGTAGTGATAGGCAGTGTGAGGTTATGGATATTGAGGCCAATTTCTGTCTGGACAGGTGCATTATAAGTAGTCCAACCCTTCTTTTGGCTCTTACATTCTTTCTGCCACCTCTTCTGCAGTGGCCGCTGGGTCTTGGAAGGTGTGATAGAGGTGTCTCAGTGCTGAACACTACTCTGTCACATCATCTCAGCACTGTGGTGCCTTTTGGATCATCCCAGTAGTAATCACCATCTAAAAAGAGAAGCTTCTCTAACCAGAAGTGAGAGTAGCATTAATATATGGGTATGAATGTTAGGAAAAGTGCTTACAGGGCAGTTTGATGAGGATAATACATCCATTTATCCAGACAAGAGCAAGTGTGAACACTCCTAAGGCTAATGATGGCCCCCACCATAGGCTTCTCATTAGGTTTTCAGTACCAGGCATGTATTCCCTCCCATAGAGCCGGCCTCCAGTCCATTTAGAGAGCAGTTGGTTTCACTTATAACAGACAGGACGCTATTGCACCCCGTCGGCTCATTTGGCCTGGGTGGCCAAACTTGAGGCTTGCAGTGTCCACTGTTTTCACCATTGATGGCTTCTGTTTCTCATAGGGCTGCATGCAGTGTAGCTTTTTCCAACTTTCTGTCAGCTGGTCTACAGCCTAGCCTCAGTTTGATTTCATGGTGAACTTGCAGCCCAGGCGTGTGGAGTCTTCAGCAATAGGGTCTTATTTATTTACTCCTCTCCTCCCTCCCTTTTAGCCCTTTTCTAGCTTTCTGGCCTGTGCTACCAACTCACACACACCTCTAAACATTTGTAACTAGGATCTACATGTGAAAGACAACATGTGACATTTGGCTTTCTGGGTCTGTGTTCTCTCAGTGTAATCTTTTCCAGACATTTTTCTTTACTGCTGAATAGAATTCCAATGTGTAAATGTTCTACATCTTTATTTTCCATTCATCAGATGAGGGACATCTAGGCTGGTTCCATTTCCTAGCTGTGAATAAAGCAGCAATAAACATGGTTGTGTAAGTATCTCTAAGGTAGTGAGAAGAGTCCTTAGGATATATGCCTAGGAGTGGTATAGCTGGGTCATATGGTAGATCTACTTTTAGCTCTCTCAGGGACCTCCACACTGATTTCCACAATGGCTGGACGAGATTACATTCCCATCAACAGTGTAGAAGGGTTCTTCTTTTTCCTCATTCTCACCAGCATTTAATGTCATTTTTTTTAAAATATTTTTTATTTATTTATTTGAGAGCGACAGACACAGAGAGAAAGACAGATAGAGGAAGAGAGAGAGAATGGGCGCGCCAGGGCTTCCAGCCTCTGCAAACGAACTCCAGACGCGTGTGCCCCCTTGTGCATCTGGCTAACGTGGGACCTGGGGAACCGAGCCTCGAACCGGGGTCCTTAGGCTTCACAGGCAAGCGCTTAACCGCTAAGCCATCTCTCCAGCCCTAAAGTTTTTTTTTTTTAATATTTTTATTTATTTATTTGAGAGTGACAGACAGAGAGAGAAAGAGGCGGACAGAGACAGAGAATGGGCGTGCCAGGGCCTCCAGCCACTGCAAATGAACTCCAGATGCGTGCGCCCCCTTGTGCATCTGGCTAACGTGGGTCCTGGGGAATTGAGCCTTGAACCAGGGTTCTTAGGCTTCTCAGGCAAGCGTTTAACCACTAAGCCATCTCTCCAGCCCATCATTTGTTTTCTTGATGATAGCCATTTTGACAGGAGTGAGATGGAATCTCACAGTAGTTTTAATTTGCATTTCCCTGATGGCTAAGGATGTAGAACTTTTTTTTTTTTTTTTGGTTTTTATTTGCTGTTATTTTGAGAGCTCTATTTAGTTCCTTAGCCCATTTTTTAATTGGGTTATTTGATTTCTTTTTAAAAATTTTTATTTGAGCGAGAGAGAGAAATAAGCAGGGGGAGAGAGATCAAGAAAGAGAATGGGAGCCGGGTATGGTGGTGCACACCTTTAATCTCAGCACTTGGGAGGCAGAGGTAGGAGGATCACCATGAGTTTGAGGCCACCCTGAGAGTACATAGTGAATTCCAGGTCAGCCTGAGCTAGAGTGAGACCCTACCTCGAAAAACCAAAAAAAAAAAAAAAAAAAAAATTAAGAAGGAAAGGAAGGATGGGCACTCCAGGCCTCTAGCTGCTGCAAAGGAGCTCTAGATGTGTGAGCCCCCTGTGCATCTGGCTTGGGCCCTGGGGAATCGAACCTGGATCCTTTGGCTTTGTAGGCAAGTGCCTTAGTCACTAAGCCATTTCTCCAGCTCCATCGACTTATTATTTAGCTTTCTTAGTTCTTTGTGTATCCTAGATATGACTCTTCTGTCAGATGTGTAGCTGGCAAAGATTTTCTCCCGTTCTGTAGGCTGCCTCTTTGCTCTGTTCAGTGTCCTTTGCTGTACAAAAGCTTTGTTATTTCTTGAGGTCCCAGTGATTGATTAGTAGTTTTATTTCCTGAGCCACTGGGGTTATATTCAGAAAGTTGTTGCCTATGCCAAAATGTTGAAGGGTTTCCCTACTTTTTCCTCTGGTAGTTTCAGAGTTTCAGGTCTGATAATAAGGTCTTTGATCCATTTGGACTTGATTCTTGTTCATGAAAAGAGATAAGGATCTGTTTTCATCCTTCTACATGTAGATAACCAGTTTTCCCAGCACCATTTGTTAACGAGTTAAAGAGTCTCTTTTTTTTCTCTAATGCATGTTTTTAGCTTGCTCTTTTTTTTTTGGGGGGGGGGTCAAAAATCAAATGGCTGTAGTGGCCTGGATTTTTTTTTTTTTTTCCTGAGGTAGGGTCTCACTGTATCCCAGGCTGACCTGGAATTTACTCTGTAGTCTCAGGGTGGCCTCGAACTCACAGCAATCCTCCTACCTCTGCCTCCTGAGTGCTGGGATTAAAGGTGTGTGCCACCACGCCTGGCTGGATTTTTTTTTTTTACTTTGGAAATAGGATCACTCTAGTACAGTCTGACCTGGAATACATTCTAGCCCAGGGTGGCCTCAAATTCAAAATATTCATACTACCTCTGCCTCCTGAGTGCTGAGATTAAAGACAAATGCTACATAATAGCTATATTTTAAAATATTTTATTCTCTCTCTCTTATGGTTTCTTGAGGTAGGTCTCATTCTAGCCCAGGCTGACCTGGAACTCACTCTGTATTCCCAAGCTGGCCTTGAACTCACAGTGATCCTCCTGTCTCAGCCTTCCAAGTGCTGGGATTAAAGGTGTGCACCACTACATCCAACCCTAATATTTAGTTATTTAGTTAGTTATTTGTAGAGGGGGAGATGATGGGAGCACCAGGGCCTCTTGCCACTGCAAAGAAACTCCAGATGCATGTGACACTTTGCACATCTGGCTTTATATGAGTATTGGGGACTCAAACCCAGGCTTTCAGGCCTTACAAGCCGGCACCTTTAACTGAAGAGCCATCTTTCCAGTCTAAGAACTATTATTTTCAACAAAGCTCAAATAAACCTAATTCAAAAAAAAAGAAATTTGTACAAAATTAAAACAAAGGTGAAGCAGTGATAAATATTGGAAAATTCAAATAATTATTTCTCACAGTATTCAGATATTCAAAATCTTCTCACATATTTTACAAACTTTAGTACAAGTAAGTTTGAAGGCTGCAGTTTACTCAGAAAATATAAATTACTAGACTTGGCACCAGAAGAGACAGAAAGTCTAAATAGACTATATCTATAGAAGAAATTATTCTACTTAAAACTTTTCTTTTATAGAAATAATATTGCACACCTCTAAATCCCAGCAAGTGGTAGGCTAAGAAAGGGAAAGAATGTGAGTTTGAAGTCAGTCTGGGCTATATACTGAAGCACTATCATCCTGACTCCATGTTCTTCTCATATACTGCTTTACAGTAATATGCCAAAGACAAAGACTACATAATTGTATGTCCAAAAGATACTTGTTGAATTCAATGTCTGTTCTTTTTAAATGGAAATTAGGAAGAAGTGTGTTATCCTTTGACAATGAAAATATACCATAACCCGGGGCTGGGTATGTCGTTCAGGCTGAAGGCTTAATCAACCCAACACCTTTAAAACAAAGTATATAGTAAACCCAAAGCCAGCATTACAGCTAACTGAAAACAATGCCATTAAATTAGGTATAAGGTCAAAGACCCAACGTTGCCACTCTTCTAGAAGCATTAACTAGTGCAATTACATGGAAGGAAGAAGTGGAATATAATATTGGAAAGGAAATGGCAAGGATGTGGAAAGACTCTCAAATTATTGAGTGAAAAAACTGTCAAGGGCTGGAAATGTAGCTCATTTGGTAGATTGCTTGCTTAGCATACACAAAGCTCTGGGCTCAGTTCCCAGCACCGCATAAGCCACACAGGTGTGGTAATGCACAGCTGTAGTCCCAATTCTAGGAAAGTGGAGTCAGGAGGTCATCCTTGGCTAGGGTACATAGTGAGTTCAAGGCCAACTTGCTATACATGTCTCAAAAACAAAGCAAGGGACTGAGAAGATGGGTCACTGGTTAAAGGCACTTATTTGCAGAGTCTGCTGGTCTGAGTTTAATTCCCCAGCCAGTCATGTAAACTTAAAAGAACATTTATTTGTAGCAGCAAGATGCACTGGTGTGCTCTTATACACAGACGTGCAAATAAATGAATAAAATCTTATTTATTTATTTCAGAGAGAAAGAAGCAGAGAGATAGAAAAAGAGAGAGAGAGAGAGAGAGAGAGAATGGGTATGCAACAGCCTCCAGCTGCTGCAAACGAACTCTAGATGCATGTGCCCCCTTGTGCATCTGGCTTATGTGGGTCCTGGAGAATTGAAGCTGGGTCCCTTGGCTTTACAGGCAAGTTCCTTAACCACTAAGCTATGTCTCCAGCCCTAAATAAAAATTTAAATAAAAATAACAAAAATAAGAAAGGTATCAAGATCCAGTTGTGAGCATTTTAATCAGCCTCCATGTTATCTACTGTTTTAAAATGTTCCTTAAAAAAAAAACACTTCTCACAATAATTTCTAATGACATTGGAGGTAAGTGGGTGAGAGAAGACAAAATATAGTATATATACTCATTTTGAGTATTTAGGAAGTGTACTGTTAAATGAATTACTTTCTTCATTTTAAAAAAAAGGAAATCAGAGGGCTCTTAGTTACTCATACTTTTTACTCTTGGTGTCCTAATGGAGTCGGCAGTTATAGCTCATTCTGGCTTCAATGAGAGGAGTTGAGGAGATGAATAGTCAGTTTGGGAGTAGTATAAATGAGAAGAAGACAAGGGAGGAGAAAAGGTGCAAGCCCTTCTTGAAGCATGGATGTGGAGCTGGGTAGCTTAGTGCATGCATCTCTGTCTGTGAGACATGACAGCAAGCTCTAAAGCCACTGACCATGGAAGTCGTCTAGGAAGTTGTACCAGGGAAGAGGGAATGAATTGACCATTTGTTTCTTATAGAAAGTTTGTCTTATCTGAGGTGATTTTAGACTTTCAGTCTAGGGTTTTCTATGCCATTGTTGTCATTATTATTAGTAGTAATGTTGTTGCCAATAACCAGTATTTGAAATTTTGAATTTTTCTTCTGCATGTATGAATTTTCTCTCTCACCTCATTGGAATGTGCTTCATGAGAGCAAAGGGTTTTGTTTGCTTACCGTTGTGTTCTTTGGATTTGGAGTGTCTGTATTTATGCCGAATACCCTCCATAAGTATTTATTGAATTAGTAGCTACATTAAAGTAAGTCTGAGGACAATTGGGAGCTAGTTAGGAGTGGACTCCTTATGAGAGAACATTTTAATCTCACACTGCCTTATCTGTCTTTTTTTAGTCTCACTAAAGACATGACTGGAAAGGAAGATGTGTACCGAGGCCCAGCCATCAGGGCTCTCTGCAGAATTACTGATGTAAGTTCACCTTGTTTTGCTCAGTTACCATAGGAAATGTTTTTTGTCTGCAGGCAGAGTGTGGACTGAGTAGTCTCCCTTAGGCTGACTGCGAACACACAATGTAAAGAAATAGAACCACCAAAAAAGCTTTGTAGCTCTAAGGTTATTATTTTTTCCTTTTGTTTGTTTATAATAGTCTGGTTTTTCCCTCTATTTGTTCTCATGAGCTGTTGTGCTTAGGGTACACTAGGTATAGAAAATAAAACCATTCAAGTTTAGGTGTAAATTTTTAATGCTTTGCTATAGGACATAATATCTTTCAATATTTGAGGTAAATTTTTTCACCAGAGCATGAAATAGAGGAGCTCTGAGGAACTCAGCAGGAAGCTTGCTCAAGTATTTACTGTGGAGGTCCATCATTTACTAGGCTTTCCAGTGAGTCTGCAGTAAGTCAGCAGCTTGTGTCCGCCACCTCGGAGAAAGGAGTTTATTGATCCAGTCTGTTGTATCTAGAGGTCCGAGATGATATTGAATGTTAGACTGTGTCTTTGTAGGAACTGCGAGCAGGAAAAGTTAAAATGAAGGTAGGTCAGGGTTGCCAAGCAGAGTAAGTGATGGCTTCATATTCATGCTTAGGTATGTGAATATGTTTGCAATCTCCTCAAGTTTTATAATATTATACTTGACCTTTAACTTGCTGTGTGGCCAGACTGGCCTTGAATTCATGATCTTTCTGCCTAAGCCTCGCAACTCCTGAAATTATAGGTATGTACCACCACACATAGCTCAACTTTTATAATTTGGGCCAGATTAAACTGGAAATTTTGTAAACTGAATCCTAGAAGGAATAAGATGAATGGTTTAATTTATGTTGGTTGTGCTTGTTTTTCTCTTCGGCATTAAATCATTAGTGTAAGACTTGCAGTCCAGTAATGCTTTCTCTGTTTCAGTATTGATCTCAGTCCGTTACTCATCTGTATCTGCCACCACTTCCCAGCTCTAGCCCTTCTCTAAGTTAACATGAAAAATGCCAAGGGCTTGCTGCAACAGGATATTGCACATTTAATTTCATATGTGTCTTAATCAGGAATTGTATTTAATTATAGGACTGTCTGGTACTCCTATATAACATGTGCCCTTCACGTAGAAGAACCTTCAGGACTTTTAAAGCAGTCCTTTCTGATGTTGGAATGCTTTTTCTTTTTCTTTTCCTTTTCCTTTTTGGTACAAGGTATCACCATGTACCCTAAGCTGGTTTTGACTTCATCAGATTATCCTGCATCGGCCTCTAGGATTTCAGGCATCTGTCATCACACGGGTGCAAGAATTTCTGTTCTTCTCTGCCTTTTGCTGATACTGGGCATGGCAGCCAAGCACATTTTACTGCTGAGCTAGATGATCCCACAACTTTTTTTTCTTCTTCATTTTGCTGGGTGGTGGGGAGGATACAAGGTTTTATTAAGTTACTTAGGATGGCCTTAAATTATGATCCTCCTGCCTCAGCTTCCCAAGTAGCTGGGATTATAGGCCAGTAGACCTGACTGGGAACTTCTTCATCACATCCCTCAGTTATAGGTTCAGTTTATACTTGTATTTTTCCTTCTAAGTGGGACCCTACACTTTGAGACATTGTTGGACAATTATATTTCCTTACATATAATCCTAACTTTTTTTCATGAAGCTTGTGCTGTCTTGTTTGGGTTTTGTCCTCTGGGATGGTATTAACTGTATTATAAAGTCTTCATAAAATACTTATTATTTATTTGAAACCAGAGAGGGAGGGAGGGAAGAAGAGAGAGACAGAGAGAATATAAATGGAAATGGGTGCACCAAGGTCTCCTGCCACTGCAAACAAATTCCAGATGTGCGCACCACTTTGTGCCTCTGACTTTCAGTGGGTATTGGGGAATAGGACCAAGGCTGTCAGGCTTTACAAGTAAGTGTCTTTAACCACTAAGCCATTTCTCCAGGTATTCTAATGCATGCTGAATATTTGCACAGAAACAGGTATATGGTTGGTTTTGTGCATTATTTTATAATAATTTTGCATGATGATGTTTTTCTTAAACAACTTTTCTTTTTGAATGTTATTAGGGAACCATGTTACAAGCCATTGAAAGATACATGAAGCAGGCCATTGTGGATAAAGTCTCCAGTGTGTCCAGCTCAGCATTGGTATCTTCCTTAGTAAGTGATCTGGCAGCTTCTTGGTTCTTATATATGTTGTAGCTTATAGTTCAAAAATAACTTGTTACTGTAATTCTTACAAATGAAGCAATTGAACTATATGTACTTATCTAGTACCTTCTCCAGGTGTGTTTTGTCTGGAGGAACACTTAACAGTTAAAATAAGAGTAAACACATGAAGTTTGCATGTTTGGAAGGTTTTAGAAACCTGAATATTGTGTACATAATACTGGTGGTGAGGAGGATAAGAGTGAGATAGTGAACAGGGAAGGAGGGTTGTTTTTTAAAATCTTCCTTTCTGACCTGAACTTCTTACCTCTTTTCCTTGGCTCCCTGTGTCTGCATGTGTCCTTTCTTCCAAAGCCTCCTGTACCACCTTTTAAAAATATTTTGTTCATTTATTTGCACACAAAGAGAGACAGATATAGAGAATGGCTGCACCCGGGCCTCTAGCCACTGCAAACAAACTCCAGATGCATGTGCCACTTTATGTATCTGGCTTTATGTGGGTACTGAGGAATTGAACCTGGGTCTTTAGGCTTTGCAGGCACCTTAATCACTGAGCCATCTCTTCAGTCCCCTCCTGTATCATTTTTGGATTTTCTCTCAGGAAGTGATCTTTGTTTTAATAGTAGTTTTTCTTCCTACTTTTCATCAAAACAAAGTTTACTCATTAAAACTTACCATTGCTTTTGATTAAAATCAATTAGGAATGTATGGATACATTGTGGGGGGTGTGGAATCACAAGATTTCCTGATTCTAGAGTCTCACTGCTTGGGTTTCAGATCAGGGCATGCACTCTGCTATTTTTTCTGGGGACTCCTAAGTACAGTTTTTACTGGCATGGGCTAAGCACCACCTGCTTGGTGCTTCTTGTTCTTCCCTCTCGTTACTTCTTTTTGCCCAGCCGCTTACAGCTCACAAACATATAGTCATCTAGTACTTTGCAAGGGTGTGTTGAAGAAAAAGTTGATGGTTTACCAGTAGCCCCAGGAATAGAGACTTTATGCAGATGTGCAGTGTTTTATGTCTGTTAATCATTTTGTAAGAAATAGAGCTCATGATTCCAGATGTCTAGTGATCATGCATTATATATTCTCATATTTTTCTGTGTTTAGCATATGATGAAGATAAGCTATGATGTGGTAAAACGATGGATAAATGAAGCCCAAGAAGCTGCATCAAGTGACAATATTATGGTCCAGGTACTGGCTTTGAATCACATCAACTTAGGTGTCAGGGTCATTCTCCAGCATTCTTTAAGGGCAAATTCTTCAGTACATTAAGTAGCCAGTGAGTACAGATCGTCAAAAGGTATCTTACTAAATATGGTTATTTCCACAGGCTTTTCAAGTATTTCGTAGAAACATGCAGGAAGGATTCTTATAGTCAATAATAGAAATGCACATTCCGAAGGCACTTCACAATGTATTGTGTTTTATCTGAAAAATAATTTGTGTTAAAAAATGTTCAGTTCTTCTTAAGCCTTGATTATAAACTGTATGAAAATAAAATCAGTTTTTATTTTATGAAACTTTAAATATATGAAAAGTATTTTTTCAAAAAGATCTCCATTTGATGTTTGATATTTATTATGCTATTAATCAAAAGGAATATGGTCAAATTCTTAACTTGGATGTGTGTGTGTAGTATGGGGTATATGTGTATGTAGTATGCATGTGTATGTGCGGATGTATATGCACATATATATAGGCTAAAGATGTCTTCCTCTGTCTCCTCTATGACTCTTCTACCAAATTTCCTTGAAACAGAGTCTCTCACTGAACCTGGAGTTCACCATTTTTCATTTAGACTAGTTGATCAGTGAGCTCCAGGGCTCCTCCTTTCTCTGTCCCCTCAGCACTGGGGTTAAAGGTATACATTGCCATTCCCAACTTTTTACAAGGGTGCCGGGGATCAAACTCAGTTCTTCATGTCTGTGCAGCAAGTGCTCTTAACCTACTAAGCCATCCCCAGTTTTGTCTCTTCCAGATTTTTTTTTTTTTTTTTTTTTGGAGGTAGCGTCTCACTTTAGCCCAGGCTGACCTGGAATTCACTACGTAGTCTCAGGGTGGCCTCGAACTCACGGCGATCCTCCTACGTGCTGGGATTAAAAGTGTGAGCCTGGCCTCTTCCAGATTTTTTTTTGAGAAGATATTTATGTCTTTTCTATGTTTAGTGCTTCTCATGTTAGCATAGTTAATAATATGGAAAACAGTAGTAATTTTCTCTTGGGAGATATTTCCTGTCATAACTCTGATCACTTTTATACTGTTTCATCATAATGACACTCTTGTAGCCTGTTTTAGGAGGTTAATCCTTTAAATAGGTGTCATAGATTTAAAGCCACTAAAAAGAGGCCTTTAGGAAGAAAGTGTTCAGTGGGGGGGGCAAGGAATATAATAATTATATTATATGTATATATAAAATTGTAAAAAAAAATTAAGAGAGACCTGTAACCTGGGATTCTGAGGCAGAAGGATCACTTGAGCTCATTAGTCTGAGACCAACATGGGTAATATAGCAAGACGCTGTCTCAAATTTATAATTAAATAAATCTGTAACACTGCCAGAGCCTTGGACCTGAGTATTTGTTGGCCAGTGTTGAGTCTACAAAAGCCATCTTTACATTGTATGTAACTTTTCTTTATCCACTCTGAACCTACAACTTCTGAGGTAAACTAGACTCTCTTTTTTTCTTTTAGTGTTGCCTGTGTTTAGTTCAATGTGAAAAACATGTTTGTGTTCATCTGACTTGATTATCTTTCTATGAAAACTCTTTTAACTAGTTTCCTGTGATCCTATTTTCCTGTAAGTGTTTTGTCTTCTTTCTAATCTGCATGCTACAATCTTTTCTTGTTCTGTAGTACCATGCCTTGGGAGTGCTTTATCACCTTAGGAAGAATGATCGACTTGCTGTTTCCAAGATGTTAAATAAGTTTACTAAATCTGGTCTCAAATCACAGTTTGCATACTGCATGCTGATCCGAATTGCTAGTCGGTTACTAAAAGAAAGTGAGGATGGGTAAGTGTCCTAAACCTGAGGTTGTTTTTTCCATTTAAGTTAATACATCTTATAATTTATGTGTGTATACTGAATAGGCTATTATTGCTCATAATTTATCAGCAGACTGACAGTGCACAAAAATACTTGTAGATCATAAGTTATACAGATAATTAAATGTGAAATCTGGAAGGGACATTAAGAAAATCATCTTGTGGGGTTTTTAAAATATTTTATTTAAGCCATGTGTGGTGGTGCATGCCTTTAATCCCAGCACTCTGGAGGCAGAGGTAGGAGGATTGCCATGAGTTTGAGGCCATCCTGAGACTTCCTTAGTGAATTTCAGGTCAGCCTGGGCTACAGTGAGACCATACCTCAAAAAAACAAAACAAAACAAAATATATATATATTTTTTTTATTTAGTTAGTTATTTGAGAGAGAGAATGGATGAATGAATGAATATGGGTATGCCAGGGCCTCTAGTCACTGCAAATGAACTCTAGAAGCATGCACCACCATGTGCATCTGGCTTATGTGGATTTTGGGGAATCAAACCTGGGTCCTTAGGCTTCACAGGCATCTAAGCCATCTCTCCTGCCATTTTTTGTATTTTTTACAAAAGAAAAAGTTGAGATACTGAAATGAATGATTTGCCCAAGGTTATCCTGTAAATATGTCCTTACCAGCCATGCCTTAGCAGTCTTTAGGAAGCTGGAAGAAGGATAGGAAGAGAGAGATCTTTCAAAGTATAGTAAGCTATGGATGAATCTAAGGAGCTAAAAAGACCCCATCCCTAACCCAACATTGGCTTATTGCTTAACTTTTTAAATTTTATTTACTTCAAGACAAGGTTTTACTGTGTAGTCTAGGCTGGCCTTGCTCATGTTCTTGCTTCAGCCTCCCAAGTGCTGAGATTACTGGCATGCCCCACCATTTCTGGCCCATTGTGGCTTAACTGAAAACATTTTCATGTGGTCTGGAAAACTGAGGAATAACAAGAGTCAGATGTCCATAAATGTAGCACATTGAATGCCAAAGCAGCTCTGAGAGAGGAAGCCTGACATGCCCTTGAGTGGGTGTGTAAACAGCAGAGGACATAATCAGATCACACATGCAACACGTTTAAGCCCTAAGTTAACTACTGGCTGCTCATAACAAAAAGGAACTGTACTTTTCTGGTGTTAAGTATTATTTTACATACATCTCTACTGTAATTTTATAAACAGTATGGAGCAAACAATCAAAAAAGACAAAGATGGGCTAGGGAGATGGCTCAGAAGGTTGAGAGCACTTGCCAACCTCAGCATGAGGGCCTCTTAGAGCAGAGACTCTCCAGAGACCCTGTAAAAAGCTGGGTGTGTCCATGCACATTTGTAACCCCAGTATGCAGGGGGTAGACTTCAGACTGGAGAGTCACTGGGGCTTGCCGATGGACAGCTGTTCTCATTTGAGGGAGAGACCCTTTCTCAGGGAAAGACATACACAGATGTATGGTAAGAGAAGGGCAACCAGTGTTTTCCTCTGGCTTCCATAAGCATGCATATAGGATACATGCATCTGCACACCACACCACATATGCACACACCAAAAAAAAGAAAAAAAAAGAAAAATTTGATCCATGATCAAGTAAAAGAAAAAACATGGGCTGGAGAGATGGCCTAGCAGTTAAGGTGCTTGCCTGCAAAACCAAAGGACCCCGTTTGGACTCTGTAGGACTAATGTAAGCCAGTTGCACAATATGGCACATGTGTCCGGAGTTCTTTTGCAGTGGCTGGAGGCCTTGATGTGCCCATTTTCTCTCTCTCTGCCTCAAGTAAATAAATAAATAAAATATATTTTTAAAAATCTAAGAAAAAGATAAAAACTATTAGTAGAAACAGACTTACTGTTAACCCATATATTAAAGTTAGTTGACAGTGACCTTAACATTTATGAGAATTTTAAAAGGACCCTTAGTAACACCTTTTTATAATGAGGCTACCCTTTATGGTATGGTAGTTATATTTGTTTCATTTAAGTGCCTTTTGGTAGTTGAGACTGACTTTATAGGTCTTAGAAGTTTTGGAACCAAGTCTAGTCATCTGACTGTGTTCTCTTCACTTAACTTTAAAGACATGTTAAACTAACATTATGCTTCCAGATGTGATCTAATGTTAAAGCTCAAATTTTCAACTAGAATTTGAAACTAACAACTTCATATTTCCAGCCCCTGGCTTCTTTATCTTTGAAATGATTAATCTGTCACAATTGTAGGCATTTAAGTCATGCATGCTCACAGCCAGGGGAACTAATAGCATGTAAAGGTCAGGGTGTCATCCTTGATCATGCCTAATATAGTTTACATTCAAACCTTTCCTGCATGTTTTAAACACCTAGACTTTGAACTGGTGTTGTAGCGTAGCAGTGGTTCTTCATACCCTCTGGCTGTGGGCATGTCTGGGTGAACAGGTCTTCTGACTCCCTTCCCACCTCCAGTTCTTATGTGGGTACTGCCAACATGGTGGAGGAGGGTGCATTTCCTAGAGAGAGGTCAGGGTTCTGTTAAAGATCTCCAAGAAACTTTGCTTGCATTTGGGCCACCAGACAAACTAAAGGTCATTGAAGCATTTTTATTTTTATATATTTATTTTATTTATACTAATAATAATAACTATTATTATTATTATTTTGGTTTTTCAAGGTAGGATCTCCCTCAAGCTCAGGCTGACCTGGAATTCACTATGTAGTCTCAAGGTGGTCTCGAACTCATGGCGATCCCTCCTGCCTCTGCCTCCAAAGTGCTGGGATTAAAGGCGTGCTCCACCACACCCGGTTCATTTAAGCATTGTATGATCATCTAAACACGTTTTCTGTATTCATGGAAGAGACACTAAGATGACAAAGATCAGAAGAAGCAAC
Source organism: Jaculus jaculus (assembly GCF_020740685.1). Taxonomy (NCBI): domain Eukaryota; kingdom Metazoa; phylum Chordata; class Mammalia; order Rodentia; family Dipodidae; genus Jaculus; species Jaculus jaculus. The sequence continues at coordinate 91,598,688 of NC_059111.1, read as the reverse complement.
TGTGTTTACTCTGTGAATGTGCAAGTTGTGTTACTTATGTTAACTAACAACATGTGGCTTCTTCCGAGACTAGCTCATTACCATTGAGCTCTAGTAAAAAGCCCAATCATGGGCTGAAGAGATGGCTCAGCGATTAAGGTGCTTGTTGGCAAAGCCAAAGGACTCAGGCTCGATTCCCTAGTGCCCATGTAAAGCCAGATGCACAAGGTAGAGCCAGCGTCTAGAATTTGTTTGCAGCAGCTAGAGACTGGTTTACCCATTCTTTCGGTGTCTTTTCCTCTCTCAAACAAATACATATTTTTTAAAAAGCCTAATCATGGATGATATTTACCTGATCCAGTGAGCAAATTGGGGCTTAGAAAGGCTAAGTGACCTTTCCATGGCTACCATGTGGTCAGGAGTCAGATTTTGAACTCAGGTTCTGCTAATCTGAACTGGATGTACTAAGTTTTTTTTAGTGCCACTGCTATGTTGCTCTTCGTGAGCTGCCTGTCCACCACTGTTATGTGAAGAGATGAGTACAAAGAGGACATTTAGAAAATTTTAAGGCAGTTTATTGAGACTTTTGTTTCTGTTCAATCTACTTGGAAGTGAAAATACAAAATAAGTATTATCAAAGTGCTTAAAGATTTAGTGCACAATTTTTACATAGGTAAGGAATTTAGGACGATAGAGACTTGAAAAAATATTGAACCAAAATATAGTACCAGAAATAAAAATTTACTTGTAGTAATTAATAGTAAATTGGTCACAGTAGAAGAAAACATTAAAGAACTTGAAGATAGAAATTACATAAAACACAACATAGGGAGAAAAAGATTAAAGGAGAAAAATGAATCTTTGAAGCTTGGGGAAAATATTATGTCTGTTGTTTCTGTAATGTGGATCTCAGGAAAAAAGGAAGTGAAGAAGAGCAAAACAAATGTTTGAGGAGAAGCAGTAGGAGAAGGTTCTAAATAAAAGGCTTCCGCCATAGAAGCAAGGTCTATGAGACTCAGGATCCGTTACTATGCCTCACAAGTAGAAAGCCCAAAAGAGGGAAGATTTAAGAAGACAAAATGAGAATATCAGTTGCTGAGATGGTTGATCCTCATCGTCAGCTGACTGCTTGGTCATCTTGTCACAGTAATGAGAAATGGAATGCAGAAAATGGATACCAAAAGGAGGAGCTATTGCTGTGACTATATGGTTTGTCAGCTTTTGGAAGTGGTTTTCAGGAGGAATTTGGAAGAATCAATCTGTGGGATCTAGAATGCTACAAGCAGAGCTCAGTAGGACATTCAGGTGGAAGTGTGAAAGGCAAGAAGACTGATAGAATGTCGATAGTGAAGTCCTGGCTGTGAGGCTTCTGAGGAGAATGAGGACTTTCAGGAGCTGGACCAGAGGCCATACACAATACATTCTGGCAAGAGAGAGAGAGGCGCCGGGGGGGTGGGGGTGGGGTGGGGGGGTGGGGGGTGCTTTCTGTGTATGTCCTGAAAACGCGAGTGAGGCTGAATTCAAAGGTAATGAACTAAGTTTTCTGGCAGAGGAAATTTCAAGATGTTATAACTTCCAGGATTGCTACTTTTATAGTCAAATCCACAGAGATAGAACTGAAATACATGAACAAATGGGTGCCTACTTGCCTTTGCTCTGCTTCTGAGTAAACACACCGATGCTGCTATTCCTACCATGCTCCTTTGACACTAGCCGCTGTCTTCTTTGGCCTTCCAACATGGATGGCATAATATATATATATACACGCGTGTGTGTGTGCGTGCGCGCACACACACACACACCCCCACACACACAATATGGCAAATACTGACAAACCATATAGTCACAGCAATAGCACCTCGTTTTGGTATCCATTTTTCTACATTCTATTTCTCACTACTGTGACAAAATGATCAAGCAATCTGCTGACAATGAGGATAAATATATGTATATATGTATGTATATACATATATTTTTAAATATTTTAAAATTATTTATTTGAGAGAGAGAGAGAGAGAGAGAGAGATAATGGGCACACCAAGGCCTTTAACCACTACCAACTCACTCCAGATGCATGTGCCATCTTGTATATCTGACTTACATGGGTATTGGGGAATCAAACCTGGGTCCTTAAGCTTCACAGGCAAGTACTTTAACTGCTAAGCCATCTTTTCAGCCCTCTTATATTTTTTTTATTGACAGTTTTCATAATTATAGACAATAAACCATGATAATTCCCTCCCCCCTCACTTTCCCCTTCACAACTCCACTCTCCATCATCTCCCCTCCTCCTCTCAGTCTCTCTCTTATTTTGATGTCATCATGTTGTCCTCCTATTATACTGGTTTTGGGCAGGTTGCACCAGGCATTGTAAGGTCATAGAAATCCAGGCCATTTTGTATCTGTTAGAGTGCATTATAAGGAGTCCTACCCTTCCTTTGGCTCTTACATTCTTTCTGTCATTTCTTCTGCAATGGACCTGAGCCTTGGAAGGTATGATAGAGATGTTTCAGTGCTAAACATTCCTCTGTCACTTCTTCTCAGCACTATGGTGCCTTTTGAGTCATCCCGAAGGTCACTGTCATCTGAAAAGAGATGCTTCTCTAACCAAAAGTGAGAGTAGCATTAGTATGACTGTGAACATTGAGAGAAGTGCTTATTGTGTAGATTGGTGAGCATAATATATGCATTTAGCCAGACACCAGCAGGCATTACCCCTAGGGCTCATGACTTCTCCGTCACAGGTTTTCAGTACTAGGCATGTATTCCCTCCCATGGAATGGGCCACCAGTCCAATTAGAGGGTGGTTGGTTTCCCTTATAACAGACATGCCACTATTTGCACCCCTTGACGCATTTGGCCTGGTTGGCCAAGCTTAAGGCTTGTAGTGCCCACTGTTGTTTATCTCCACTGATGACTTCTCTCTCCCATAGAGCTGCATGCAGCATACCTTTTTTTTCAGCTTTCTGTCAGCTGGTCTACAGGGAAGTTTTCAGCTCAGCTCCAATTTGATTTCGCAGTGACCTTGTACCCCAAGCATGTGGAGTCTTCAGCCATAGAGATTTGCCATCTATTCCTGGTGGGAAACCAAGAGCCTTGGCAGTGGCCTGTAATATTTTGGAGGCATTAGAGACCTCCCTGGCCAACAACTCACTGGACAGTATCCTATCCCTGGCAACGAAATTTTTCTAGTAACAGTCTGTGGCTTCTCGGTGCACCATGGCCCATAAAAGGAGGTTACTATACAGCTTATTCAGAGCCTCTTAGACTTTGGTTAACCTCCTCCACACTTTGTTTACTCTGTCTCTTCGCCTGACCTCACATAGGCCATTCCAGCCCCAGTAATGTGTTTGCCTTACATATATACAATCCCATCCCCTTAAGTCCTTTTCTTTCTTCCCTCCCTTACAGCTCCTTTCTAGCTTACTGGCCTCTGCTACTGAGTATTATTCCAACTCATGTACAAGTCCAAACATTTGTATGTAGGATCCACATTTGAGAGAGAACATGTGGCACTTGACTTTCTGGGCCTGGGTTACCTCACTCAAGTATAATCCTTTCCATATCCATCTATTTCCCTGCAACTTTCATAATTTTGTTTTTCTTTACTACTGAATAAACTTCATTGTATAAATGTACCACATCATCATTACCCACTCACCAGTTGAGTGGCATCTAAGCTGGTTCCATTTCCTAGCTATTGTGAATAGAGTGGCAATAAACATGGTTGTGCAAGTTATCTCTAAGGGAGTAAGATGAGTCCTTAGGATATATGCCTAGGAGTGTTATAGCTGGGTCATGTCATAAATCTAATTTTAGTTGTCTCAATAACCTCCAGATTGACATTCACATTGGCATTCCCTAACCCTAGAAGGGTTCCTCTTTTTCCATATCCTCACCAACATTTGTTGTTATTTGTTGATGATAGCCATTCTGACAGGAGTGAGATGAAATCGCAAGTAGTTTCAATTTGCATTTCCCTGGTGGCTAAGGATGTAGAATATCTTTATAGATATTTATAGGCCATCTATATTTCTTCTTTTGAGAACTCTATTTAGTTCCATAACCCATTTTTAATTGGATTGTTTGGTTTTTTAATATTTAGTTTTTTTGAATTTATTGTATATTTTGGGTATTAATCCTCTGTCACATGCATAACTGGCAAAGATTTTCTCTCATTCTGTAAGTTGCCTCTTTGCTCTAGTCACAGTGTCCTTTGCTGTAGAAAAGCTTTAATTTCATGAGGCCCTAGTGGTTGATCAGTGGTTTTATTTCCTGAGCCACTGGGGTTATAGTCAGTCAGTCAGTCAGTCATTGTCTATGCCAGTATGTCGAAGGGTTTCCCCTACCTTTTCCTATAGCAGCTTCAGGTTTGATAGTAAGGTCTTTGATCCACTTGGACTTGATTCTTGTGCATGGGGAGAGAAAAGCATCTGTCTTCATTCTTCTACATATCCACGTTTCCCAGCACCACTTGTTAAAGAAAGAGGCTGACTCTTCTCTAGTGAATATTTTTGGCGTTTTTGTTGTAGCCACCTGGACATACATTTGAGTCCTCTATTATGTTCCATTGACCTACGTGTCTGTTTTTGTGCCAGTACCATGCTGGTTTTGTTATTATGGCTCTGTAATAATAGCTTAAAATCAGATATGGTGATACCACCAGCCTTATTTTTGTTGCTCAAAATTGTTGTGGCTCTTTCAGTTTTTGTACTTCCAAATGAATTTTAGAATTGTTTTTCTGTTTCCATGAAGAATGCTATTGGAATTTTGATGGAGATTGCGATAAATGTGTAGAGTGCTTTTGGTGAGATTGACATTTTCACAATACTGATTCTTCTAATCCAAGAACATGGGATGTCTTTCCATTTCGTAGTGTCTTCTGCAATTTCTCTCTTGAGTGTTTTAAAGTTTTCATTGTTGAGATCCTTCACTTCCTTGGTTAGTTTTATTCCAAGGTACTTTATTATTATTATTATTATTTTTGAGGCAGTTGTAAATAGGAGTGATTCCCTGATATCATCTTCAGTTGTTAGTATATAGGAAGGCTACATATTTCTATGTGTTTATTTTGTATCCTGTTACATTGCTAAGTGTTTATCAGCTCTAACAGTTTGCTGTAGTCTTTAGAATCCTTTATCTGTAGTATTATACATTATGCAAATGATTTGATCTCTTCCTTTCCAATTTGTATCCTTTGTATGTGTATCTCTTGCCTTATTGCTATAGCTAAGACTTCCATTACTATATAAAATAAAAGTGGGTACAGTGGACATCCTTGTCTTGTTCCTGATTTTAGTGGAAAAGCTTCAAGGTTTTCTCTATTTAGTATTACATTAGCTGTAGGTTTGTCATAAATAGCCTTTATTATGTTGCAACATGTTCCTTCTATTCCCAGTGTCTGTAGGACTTTTACCATGAAGGGATGTTGGATTTTGTCAAAAGCCTGTTCTGCATATATTGAGACGATCATGTGATGTTTGTCCTTTAGTCCATTTATATGGTGTATTACATAGCATTTATTGATTTGCATATGTTGAACCATCCCTGCATCTCTGGGATAAAGCCTACTTGGTCTGGGTAAATTATCTTTTTGGTATAATCTTGTATTCTGTTTACCAGTATTTTGTTGAGAATTTTTGCATCTATATTCATGAGGGAGATTGGTCTCTAATTTTCTGTTTTTGTTCTGTCTTTGTCTGATTTTTATATCAGGGTAATGCAGGTATTGCACAAAGAGTTTGGCAGTATCTCTTCCCTTTCTATTTTATGGAAAAGTTTGAGAAGCATTGGTGTTAGTACTTCTGTGAAGGTCTGATAAAGCTCACCTGTGAATCCTTCTGGGCCTAGAACTTTTTAGTTGGGAAATTTTTTAATAACTGTTTTGATCTCTAAGCTTCTTATAAGTCTGGTTAAATGGTTTATCTCATCTTTATTTAATTTTTTTATAGGTCATATAAATCAAGAAAATCATCCATTTCTAGGTTTTCAAACTTAGTGGAGTGGATGTTCTTAAAGCGTGCCCTTATGATTTTTTGAATTTCATTGGTGTCTGTTGTAATGGTGGGTTTTTCGTCTCTAAATTTTATTTTAATCCATGTCTGCAACCCTATTTTCAGATTTTTGAGGAGCCTCCATACTGCTTTTCATAGTGGCTATACAATTACAGTCCCACCAACGGAGGATGAGGGTTCCTCTTTCTCCACACCTTTGCCAGAATTTGTTGTCATTTTTTTTCTAACCAGTGAGATGGAATATCAAAGCTTTTGTTGTTGTTGTTGTTTTTCAAGGTAGAGTCTCCCTCTAGCTCAGGATGACCTGAAATTCCCTATGTAGTCTCAGGGTGGCCTCAAACTCACAAAGATCTTCCTACCTCTGCCTCCAGAGAGCTGGGATTAAAGACATGTGCTATCTCACCCAGCTGAAAGTAGTTGTAATTTGTGTTTCTCTGATGGCTAAGGTGGTTGAGCATCTTCAGTGTTAAGCATTCCATCTAATATTCTCTGTAGGGCTGGTGTAGTACTCATTTATTCATACAGCAGGCTTTTTTTTTTTTTTTTTTTTTTTTTTGAGGTAGGGTCTCACTCTAGCCCAGGCTGACCTGGAATTCACTAAGAAGTCTCAGGGTGGCCTCGAACTCACGGCAATCCTCCTACCTGTGCCTCCCAAGTGCTGGGATTAAAGGCGTGCATCACCACGCCCGGCTAATATAGCAGGCTTTTATCATGGAAACTTTTTCTTTCAAGTTTCTATAATGCAGGATAATTTTGCTGGGCATGGTAGTCTGGGTTGGCAGCCATGGTCTTTCAAAATTTAAACTAATTCCAAGCCCCACTGGCTTTTGGAATTTTCTCTGATAAATTAGAAGCAATTTTGAGGGCTTACCTTTGTGAGTGAGGAGCTGTTTTTCTCTTGCAGCTTTAGTGTTCTGTTTTGTGAGTTTAGTGTTTTAACTATAATGTGACATGGGGGATTTCTTTCCTGGTACTGATTATTTGGTGTTCTATGTGCCTCCTATATCCAGATGTACCTCTCTCTTGTAAGATTTAGATTTTCCCTTTCTATAATTTTATTGACAAGATTCTGTATACCGATGGCCGGCAGTTCTTACCCTTGTGTGCCCATGATTGGAATGTTTTGTCTTTTTAAAGTGTTCCACGTTTCCCTTATGCTTTATTCATGCTTTTTTAAAAAAATTGTCACTGATTTTCGCCTCTTGATACATTTCCTCTGTCTTGTCCTCAAGTTCCGAGAGTCCATCCTCTACATGATCTAGTACTCTGTTGATGAGGCTGTTTTTTCTAAGCCTTTTAAATGAATTATTTTATTTTTGTTTTTCATTAGGTTTATCTTTAACATGTCCATATCTTCATTGAATTCCATTTTCATTTCTTGATTTTATAACTACAATTGACCATGTCCTCCTGAAGGTCATTCCACTGACCTTTGAGTTCTTTTTTGTTTTTGGTTGATTCTTATCCATTTCATTCAGCCATCCATTGAATTCTTTCCATTCTTTTTGTTGTTTCTGTTTCATTTCATAGCTATTAGTTCATGGCCCTATTAGGTTTATTGAATATGCTTACCATAATTTCATTTGGGAATTCCATGTCTGGAATTTCCTCATAAGTTTTCATTGGAGGCTTCTACAATATAAATATTTTACCTCTTTTTCAATTGTTCTGTGGATTCCATAAACCCCCAGTGAAAAATCCCTACCAGCTTCTTATAACTACTTACCAGAAGTACATGTAACAGTGCAAAAAGGATTCATCTTTGAAATGAAAGCTGTCCAAATGTGCATCAGTACTAATAGACAAAAGTAAATTATGGAATATTTATACAAATAATATATGACAATAGAAGTGAACATTATTCTTGGATGCAGCTAAATGGATAAATATCACCAAGAAGTCATATAGAAAACAATATATTCTGGGGTTGGGGATGTAGGTTAGTGGTCGAGCATTTGCTTAGGATATGCCACACCCTAGTTCAATCTGTAGTATTGCCAGCAAGACAAATATATGTGTGTGTGCGTATAAATGTAAATATGTATATAGATGATATATTGGGATTGTTAAAAACTATGGGGACTTGCTATATATACCAAGCTGGCCTTGAATTCACTATGAAGTCTAGGCTGGTATGGAACTCATGGTGGTGATCTTCCCACTTAAGCCTCCTGAGTTCTGGGCTTATGGGCATGTGCCACACTGTGGTTCCATTGGTGTTTATTTCAGACTTACTAGGCACAGTGAGTCTATATTAAAATTAGGGTATGGCTGGGGTAGACTTTCCTAGCATGTATGAGACCCTGCATTTGACCCCTTTTACCACCACACCAAAAAAATAGTGATGATTTTTGAGGTCGTTTGTGATATAGTATGTAGGGAATTTGTAGAACACTTGAAGTATTTATTTTCTTTTAGTTAATCTTGTAATAATTCACTTACAATTCTCATATTGTTGTTACTATGTCTATATAACAATTTAGTCCAAAATTTTCCAGATTAACAGAAAATTAAACATTTTCTTTTCTATATAATTTCTGTAGGTCAGAGATTTGAGAGTATTCTAACTGGATAGTATTTCATTTTAAGATAGGCTCTTTAAAAATTATTTTTATTGGGCTGAAAGAGATGGCTTAGTGGTTAAGCGCTTGCCTGTGAAGCCTAAGAACCCCGATTTGAGACTCACTTCCCCAGGACCCATGTTAACCAGATGCACAAAGGGGTGCACACGTCTGGAGTTTGTTTGCAGTGGCTGGAGGCCCTGGCGCGCCCATTCTCTCTCTCTTGGCCTGTCGCTCTCAAGTAAATAAATAAAAATAAACAAAAAAATAAAATTACTTTAAAAATTATTTTTATTAACATACAAAGAATTAGATTTTGTTGTGGAGTTTTTCAAATAAATTTTGTTTCTTGTTTCCCTTCCCCTTTTCTCCCTTTTCCTCTCTCCTTGTTTCCCCTGCCACCATCGCCTCCTTTCTGCTTTCATACTACATGTTTGTTTTTGTTCTCTCTCCTGTCATGCTCATGGTCTCCTGTCTTTTTTGAAACTTTTTATTGACAATCTTCATACATGTTGTTGCAGCCAGGTTCAACACATTTCTGACAAGAGTAGCTTATGGTGGGGGGAGGGTTTATTTTGGCTTACAGACTTGAGAAGAAGCTCTTTGATGGCAGGGGAAAGCAGTGACATGAGCAGAGGGTGAACCTCACCTCCTGGCCAACATCAGGTGACAGTAGTAACAGGAGAGTGTGCCACACACTGGCAAGAGGAAGCTGGCTGTAACACCCATAAGTCTACCCCTAGCAATACACTTCCTCCAGGGGGCTTTAATTCCCAAATTGCTATCAGCTGGGGATCTAGCATTCAGGACACTTAAGTTTATGGAGGACACGGAATCAAACCACCACATTACGAAACCTTTGACCCCCATAAACTGATAATCATACATGATATAAAATGCAATGCATTCATCTAATCTTAAAAGTGCCCATAGTTTTTAACAATCCCAATCATGTTCAAATATCCCCATAGTCCAAGGTCTTTTAATTGAACTATAATATCAAAATATCCCCTCCCCCAAACCCATAGTGGCATAGGATTTAAAACATTCACACTATAAAAGATGGCACTGGGCATAGCAAAGAAATATTCAACCAGTACAAGATTTAAACAGGGCAAACATCAAACTCTGTAGTTCCAAGACTAACAACTCTAGTTAGTTACAAGTGTCCAGGTCTGATAATTCTAACCAGTGACAAGTCTCTGGAGTTTCTGCCCCTCCAGCTAGGCTACTCACAGTCCTGGGAAACTTCATCCAGTGCTGGCAATTCTCCGTGGCAGCCATCCCATAGTCCTGGCATCTCCACTGGGTCTCTGCTGCAACCCACGGTTCATCCTCTGGGCTCCATACACGTAATTCAACAGGCCTGCTTCCCACTGCCCATTTCCAAAATAACAAAACCATGTTGCAAATTCAATCACCCTCTCAGTCTTGCATTTCCTGTACTCCAAAATACCAGGTGGGCTGTTAGCGTGTTAATCCAGAGTGGAATAAAGCAGACTTTGAAAAACGGGACACTACTTCAGCATTCAGGCCCCTTTCAAAGAATCTGCATTCTTCCTTTTGTCCCATTGCAGGTCAGCTGTCCTAATCTCAAAGATTGTAACCTCTCAAACACTTAAAGCTGAACGGGCAGCAGTTTTGTCCCAAAGATTTCATTTTTTCTGTGTGATATCCCTCTGATCACACCAGTCCATTTCTATGCAATGTAACCCTCTGCAAGTTCTTAGGACACAAGCATAACAGCAAGCCTCTCACACAAACTGCTTCTGGCCCAGTCCAAGCAAAGCTCTTTCTCACCCTCATAAGGCAACCCTCACAGTCCATAGTTCTTACTACATTCAGGTCCTTTAGCTTTGACCAGAGGAGTCCGTCAAGTATCTCTTAGGACAAGGTTTCATATCTTCCCATATTCCTCCTGCAAAGCACTTCCAAAGGCCTAAGCCACAGAATCAAGTTTCTGGCAGCACTGACCCTGCTCTTGGTTCCTCCTTCACTGTTGCAGTCAGGTTCACATCGCTGGCAGAAAACACTACCAAGAGCAGTTGGTGGGAGGAAAGAAAAACAAAAGATTTATTTTGGCTTACAGACTCAAAGGGAAGCTCCCTGATGGCAGGGTAAAACGATGACAAAAGCAGAGGGTGGATATTACCTTCTAGCCAACATAAGGTGGACAATAGCAACAGGAGAGTGTGCCAAACACTGGCAGAGGAAGCTGACTGTATAAGTCTGCCCCCAAGAATACACAGCCTCCAGGAGGCTTTAATTCCCAAATTACCAACAGCTGGGAGCCTGGCATTCAGCACACCCATGTTTATGTGAGACACCTGAATCAAACTACCACCCAAGTGCATAATGTGTTTTGGGTGTTTTTACATAGTATATTTTGATCATAATCCTCACCCATCATTCTGTCTTATCCTCAGATTCAGTTTGCTAACATTTTGTTGAAGATGTTTGTATCTATCGTGAGGACTATTGTTGTGTAGTTCTACTTTTCTTTCCTTTCATTCTTTTTTTTTTTTTTTTTTTTGATTTTTGATGTAGGATCTTGCTCTAGCCCAGACTGACTACTTGGAATTTACTCTATAATCTACTATATAATCTTAAACTGGCCTTGACTCACAGCCTCTGCCTTTAGAGAGCTGAGATTAAAGATGTGTGCTACCATGTTGGCTACTTTCCTTTTTTCCCCCCTTATTGTAGCAGTTACCTTTTTTATTGGATTATATAAATTAATGTATAAATTAATGATTATAATTGTATAAAATAATGAGTTTCATTATAATTTTAATTCATTCATTTTTTATTTTTAAAATACCACATTTTATTCAGGTTTTACAAAGGAATGTGTAAAGGGGAAGGCTGAGAGGCAAGGGGAACAAAGTAGGGAGAAGAAAAGTATACCATGTGGAGCCCAAAAGCCCATGTGGGCCACCTGGAGCTCAGGAGTCCATGTGACCAGATACAGATCTAGGGAAAAAAGCATGGGAAGAAAAGAAAAGAAAGTTCAAGAAGGTCCTGCTATGTGAGGAGCTGGAGGAGATTAAAAAAAACCCATGCGGAGAGTAAGGGTTAGGGTGGCCTCCTGGCTGGGCCTAGGCTTCTTTTATAACCTTAGGTGGTGGGCTGCCTTTGGGCCCAGGTAAACCAGAGGGCTAGCTGGTTGGTTAGGACTAGGGGCTGTCTCAGGAAGAGACCAGCTTTACTTTACCAAACACAGTGTTTAAATCCTATAAAAGACCTCCCTTCCAGGAGGGGTCCTTACTGTTTGTGGAAAAACAGTTCTTTGGAACTAGTTAAGAGATGAGAAAAACTTTCTTGTCCTTTTTATCTTCAGGGGTCCAGTCACCCTAACTCTGTCTTCATTTCTTCCTTCCATGAGAAGACATTCTAACTGCTGTTAGAGGAGAAAGGGGTGATGATGTCAGATCGTTAACTCTTTTCTGCTAAGTGGGGCACAAAGTTATGGCAGTTAGAGTGTCTCTCCCAGAGAAGGAGATAGTCTTGGAAGAAAATGTTGGGGAGAAAGAATAAAGTAAGGAGTCAATGAGAAGTGAGCACATAGCAATCTGGTCATTTTCAGGGTTGTCCTTCTTATAGACTTCTAGGCCTTGGAGAGCATTTGAGGGAACCCAGGTAGGCAGAGTTGGATTGTCTCAGGACCATCTGAGCATGAGCTGGCTGAGATTTTCTTCCAGAATTGTTCATCAGATGGCACAGTCATGTCTGACATGGTCTGAATATGTTTCTGTGTGGCTTGTAAAATAATCAAGATATTAGCAAAGATATCAAAAACATATACACAACATTTAACTTTGATACCTTATTTTGTATAATAGCCTTCTAGTGTGTGCCTTTTACAATTTGTCCTGGGGGTAGCCAGAGCCAAAGGCTGGTATCATAGAGCCACTGAGTGACTTTAAGGGCTGCCCAAATACATTTTTGGTCTCAGGACTTGTGTAATGATGCCCTGGCACAAGTTCAAAGAGATTCACTATTGTTCCCAGTATAAGAAAATCTTTTGAATTAAGCACACTTTGGTCAGAGTCATCTTTCTGTATATATTCTATATTTGAACATAACCCTTTTGACATCTGTGGTTGTTTTTTCTTATTAAAGAATTAGAACTATTAGAGCTGGGGACAATATGTCTTAAGCCCTTGCTTATTATTTCCCCTCTTAGAAAGCTCTTGTATTACTTAGTAGGCCATTTACATATGTAAGGTATCTCTCTCTTTTTTTTTTTTTTTTTTTTTTTTTTTAATTTTTATTAACATTTTCCATGATTATAAAATATATCCCATGGTAATTCCCTCCCTCCCCACCCCCACACTTTCCCGTTTGAAATTCCATTCTCAATCATATTACCTCCCCATTACAATCATTGTAATTACATATATACAATATCAACCTATTAAGTATCCTCTTCCCTTCCTTTCTCCACCCTTTATGTCTCCTTTTCAACTTACTGGCCTCTGCTACTAAGTATTGTCATTCTCACACAGAAGCCCAGTCATCTGTAGCTAGGATCCCCATATGAGGGAGAACATGTGGCGCTTGGCTTTCTGGGCCTGGGTTACCTGACTTAGTATAATACTTTCCAGGTCCATCCATTTTTCTGCAAATTTCATAACTTCATTTTTCTTTACCGCTGAGTAGAACTCCATTGTATAAATGTACCACATCTTCATTATCCACTCATCTGTTGAGGGACATCTAGGCTGGTTCCATTTCCCAGCTATTATAAATTGAGCAGCAATAAACATGGTTGAGCATGTACTTCTAAGGAAATGAGATGAGTCCTTTGGATATATGCCTAGGAGTGCTATAGCTGGGTCATATGGTAGATCAATCTCTAGCTGCTTTAGGAACCTCCACACTGTTTTCCACAATGGCTGGACCAGATTGCATTCCCACCAGCAGTGCAGAAGGGTTCCTTTTTTTCCACATCCCCGCCAACATTTATGATCATTTGTTTTCATGATGGTGGCCAATCTGACAGGAGTGAGATGGAATCTCAATGTAGTTTTAATCTGCATTTCCCTGATGACTAGTGACGTAGAACATTTTTTTAGGTGCTTATATGCCATTCGTATTTCTTCCTTTGAGAACTCTCTATTTAGCTCGATAGCCCATTTTTTGATTGGCCTGTTTGATTCCTTATTAGTTAACTTTTTGAGTTCTTTGTATATCCTAGATATTAATCCGTTATCAGATATATAGCTGGCGAAGATTTTTTCCCATTCTGTAGGTTGCCTCTTTGCTTTTTTCACTGTGTCCTTTGCGGTGCAAAATCTTTGTAATTTCATTAGGTCCCAGTGGTTAATCTGTGGTTTTATTGCCTGAGCAATTGGGGTTGTATTTAGAAAGTCTTTGCCAAGACCAATATGTTGGAGGGTTTCCCCTACTTTTTCCTCTAGCAGTTTCAAAGTTTCCGGTCTGATGTTAAGGTCTTTAATCCATTTGGACTTAATTCTTGTGCATGGCGAGATAGAAGAATCTATTTTCATCCTTCTGCAGATATTTATCCAGTTTTCAAAACACCATTTGCTGAAGAGGCTGTCTCTTCTCCAATGAGTATTTTTGGCATTTTTATCGAATATCAGGTGGCTATAGCTACTTGGGCTTACATCTGGGTCCTCTATTCTGTTCCACTGATCTACATGTCTGTTTTTGTGCCAGTACCATGCTGTTTTTGTTACTATGGCTCTGTAGTATAGGTTAAAATCAGGTATGGTGATACCACCAGCCTCTTTTTTGTTGCTCAGTATTATTTTAGATATTCGAGGTTTTTTATGATTCCAAATGAATTTTTGGATTGTTTTTTCTATTTCCATGAAGAAAGCCTTTGGAATTTTGATAGGGATTGCATTAAATGTGTAGATTGCTTTAGGTAAGATTGCCATTTTCACGATATTGATTCTTCCAAGCCAGGAACAAGGGATGTTTCTCCACTTTCTAGTGTCTTCTGCAATTTCTCGCTTGAGTGTCTTAAAGTTCTCATTGTATAGATTCTTTACTTCCTTAGTTAGGTTTATTCCAAGGTATTTTATTTTTTTTGATGCAATTGTGAATGGGAGTGATTCTCTGATTTCATCCTCTGTGTGTTTGTTGTTAGCATATATGAAGGCTACTGATTTCTGTGTATTTATTTTGTATCCTGCTACATTGCTGTAGGTTTTGATTAGCTCTAACAGCTTGCTAGTAGAGTCTTTAGGGTCCTTTATGTATAGAATCATGTCATCTGCAAATAGTGATAACTTGATTTCTTCCTTTCCAATTTGTATCCCTTTTATGTGTGTCTCTTGCCTTATTGCTATGGCTAAGACTTCCAAAACTATATTAAATAGAAGTGGAGACAGTGGACACCCTTGTCTTGTTCCTGATTTTAGTGGAAAAGCTTCCAGTTTTTCCCCATTTAGTAATATGTTGGCTGTAGGCTTGTCATAAATAGCCTTTATTATATTGAGATATGTTCCTTCTATTCCCAGTCTCTGTAGGACTTTTATCATGAAGGGATGTTGGATTTTGTCAAATGCTTTCTCTGCATCTAATGAGATGATCATGTGGTTTTTGTCCTTCAACCCATTTATGTGATGTATTACATTTATAGATTTGCGTATGTTGAACCATCCCTGCATCTCTGGGATAAAGCCTACTTGGTCAGGGTGAATGATCTTTTTGATATACTCTTGTATTCTGTTTGCCAATATTTTGTTGAGAATTTTTGCATCTATGTTCATGAGGGAGATTGGTCTGTAATTTTCTTTTTTTGTTCTATCTTTGCCTGGTTTTGGTATCAGGGTGATGCTGGCCTCATAGAAGGAGTTTGGTAGGATTCCTTCTTTTTCTATTTCCTGGAAAAGCTTAAGAAGCAATGGTGTTAGCTCTTCCTTAAAAGTCTGGTAAAATTCAGCAGTGAATCCATCCGGGCCTGGGCTTTTTTTAGTTGGGAGATTATTGATAACTGCTCGGATCTCCATGTTTGTTATAGGTCTATTTAAGTGATTAATCTCATTTTGATTTAATTTAGGTAGGTCATATAGATCAAGGAAATCATCCATTTCTTTCAGATTTTCATACTTTGTGGAGTATATGCTTTTATAGTATGTCCCTATAATTTTTTGAATTTCTCTGGAATCTGTTGTGATGTTACCTTGTTCATCTCTGATTTTATTAATTTGTGTCTCTTCTCTCTTTCTTTTGGTCAGATTTGCTAAGGGTTTATCAATCTTGTTTATCCTTTCAAAGAACCAACTCTTTGTTTCATTAATTCTTTGGATTGTTCTTTTTGTTTCTATTTCATTAATTTCTGCCCTAATCTTTATTATTTCTTCCCGTCTACTACTTTTTGGTTTGCCTTGTTCTTCTTTTTCCAAGGCTTTAAGGCGAAGCATTAGGTCGTTTACTTGCGACCTTTCTAATTTCTTAATATAGGCACTTAAGGCTATAAATTTACCTCTTAGAACTGCCTTCATTGTGTCCCAGAGATTTTGGTATGTTGTGTTCTCATTATCATTTGACTCTATAAATTTTTTGATTTCCTTTTTGATTTCTTCATTGACCCACTCATCATTTAGTAGTGTATTGTTTAGCTTCCATGATTTTGTGTATGCTCTGTAGCCTTTCTTGCTACTGATTTGTAGTTTAATTCCATTGTGGTCAGATAGAATGCAAGGAATTATTTCAATTTTCCTGAATTTGTTAAGATTTGCTTTGTGTCCTAATATATGGTCTATTTTAGAGAATGTTCCATGTGCTGCTGAAAAGAATGTATATTCTGCAGCCTTTGGATGAAATGTCCTGTATATATCTGTTAGGTCCATATCTTCTATGACCTCATTTAGTCCAGATGCCTCTCTGTTTATTCTTTCCCTGGATGACCTGTCAATTGATGAGAGTGGGGTGTTAAAGTCACCCACCACCACCGTGTTTGGTGTTATCTGTGACCTTAGTTCTAATAGTGTTTGTTTGACGAATTTGGGAGCCCCCATGTTAGGTGCATATATGTTTAGGATTGTAATGTCCTCCTGTTGGAGTGTGCCCTTAATCAATATAAAGTGACCTTCCTTATCTTTTTTGACTAACTTCGGGCTAAAGTCCACCCTGTCTGATATTAGGATAGCAACCCCTGCTTGTTTTCTAGGCCCATTTGTTTGAAACACCGTCTTCCAACCTTTCACCCTAAGATAATGTCTATCCTTTGTAGAAAGGTGAGTTTCTTGAAGACAACAAATTGTAGGATCCTGCTTTTTAACCCAGTCTGCAAATCTATGTCTTTTCGTTGGGGCATTGAGACCGTTGATATTAAGAGATATTATTGAAAGGTGTGTATTTATGTTTGCCATTTGTGTGTGTGTGTGTGTGTTACTTGTTCTACCTGTGCTCTCTTCTGTTAACTGGTATTTGAGTATGGCTGGTTTTTTCTAGGTTCCTTATATGTGTGCTTTTCCTTTTGTTCAGCATGGAGGATTCTATCAAGTATTTTCTGTAGAGCTGGTTTTGTCTTCAGATATTCCTTTAACCTGCTTTTGTCATGGAATGTCTTTATTTCTCCATCTATTTGGATGGATAACTTTGCAGGATAAAGTAACCTTGGTTGACAGTTGTTATCTTTCAGAACTTGGAATATATCACTCCAGGCCCTTCTGGCTTTAAAAGTTTGTGTTGAATAATCTGCTGTAATCCTGATGGGCTTGCTTTTGTAGGTAACTTGATTTTTCTCTCTAACTGCTTTCAATATTTTTTCTTTGGTTTGTGTGTTTGGAAGTTTGAGTATAATGTGGCGAGGAGAGTTTCTTTCTGGGTTTTGTCTGGCTGGGGTTCTAAAGGCTTCCTGTATCTGTATTGGCACCTCTTTCCCAATTTGGGGAAAATTTTCCTCTATGATTTTGTTGAAGATGCCTACTATGCCTCTGGAGTGGAATTCTTCTCCTTCTACTATGCCCTGAATTCTTATATTGGATCTTTTCATAGTGTCCCGAATATCTTGAAATTCCCACTCATACTTTTCTATAAGTTTGTCTTTCTCTTTGTTGGACTGCATTAGGTCTGCCACCTGATCTTCTAGCTTAGATATTCTGTCTTCTCCCTCATCCATCCTACTGGTGAGATTTTCTACAGAGTTTTTTATTTCATTAACTGTGTTCTTCATTGCTAGTAATTCTGACTGGTTTTTCTTTATTATTTCTATTTCTCTATTTATGTCTTGTATTGCCTTCTTTATTTCATTAAATTGGTGTCCTGCCTCTTCTTTGATTCCTTTGATTTCCTCTTTGATTTCCTCTTTGATTTCTTCTTTGATTGTTTTCATGTGTTCTTTGACCTCTTTGAACATATTTATAATTATTCTTTTGAACTCTTTCTCAGGCATTTCCTCTAACTCTTTCTCACTGGAGGACATTTCTGATGCATTAATACTTTTAGGTGGATTTATATCGTCTTGCTTTTTAGTGTTTCTTGTGTTATAATGTATATATTTTTGCATCTTGGATTAAGTGAATGCTTGGATTTTCTAGCTAGCTGTGTATTCTTAGCTGTATCAATTGATTTGGTGTAATATATTTTCAGGGTAGGACCTTAAGGTAGTGGAATAATATACTGGTAGATTCTAAAATTTAGCTAAACACTGTACCCATTCCATCAAAAACAGCCCCGAGTATGTATGCAAGAGTAGTTATTATAATGACCAGATCCTCTATCAACAAAGAGGTTTAGATTTCTGGTCTGTTGAGGTATCCAAGTCAGCTTGTGACCAAGTGAGACCCTTCCCTGGTGCAATCCCAGTTACCTTGGGTGATTGTGGTCTCAGTCAAGTTGCTGCCTGGGTCGTCGGGCTGCTGTTCTGATTTCTGGAGCTGGGCACTTGCTTTTCCTACGGGGCAAACCGAGCCGCTGCCGCCATCTCTGCAGCTGTTGTAGGCACCACCCCCGGAGCCCCCACCGCTGCTGAAGCTGCCGTTGCCGTGTCCACCGGTGCTGCTCCCCCGAAGTCGCTGCTGCGGGATCTGTCACCGCTGCCGCTCCTGGGTCCGCTGCTGCTGGGGCCACTGGTACCGGTGCTGGAGCCGCTGAAGTTGCTGCCAAATTCTGCTCCTGCTTGGGTCCCGCCGTCAGCCCAAGTTGGCGTGGCCGGGTCCCGGGCCGCTGCTGTGTTCGCTGGAGCTGGGTTCAGGCAGCAGGGGAGGGGAGGGAGCCGCGCTGTTCTGGTTGTATCGTTTCTCCACGTGTGCTTTTACTTCGCGGTCTGCTCCTCCCTCCGTTGCTCGCTGCCGCTCTCCCCTCACGTTTCCCGAGTTGCGGAGAGCGCGGTGTGAGGGGAAAATCCCGCACCTGGCTTGTCCTGCGGCTCGAGCCGAGAGTCCGGCGGTTTTCTGCCGCTCCGCGGTTGCGGCGGGTAGCCGAGCGGCCCGGAGCCGCTGTTCCCGCCTGTGCAGGCTCTGGATGCTCTGGAACTCTTCTACTTCTCCGCTGCCGCCTCAACTTCCTATACACCTCACTTTTTAGTAAAAGTGTGTATTTTGCTGAGTTTTTTTTGGTCTTCCCCCCCCAGGCTGTTTTGGCGTGGTACCTACGCCGCCATCTTAACCGGAAGTCCTCTCTCTTTTTGTACATAACATACTTTGATCCTATTCCCTCCCCCGTTGCCCTCTCTTGTGCACCTCTTCTACTCCGGCCACTTTCCTTCTCTGCCCAAGTAGTCCTCCGTCTACGCCCATATGTTTCGTTTTCAAAACAAATCTATATTTTGCCTATGAGAAGAAATATACAGTATTTATTCTTCTTTGTCTGACTTGTTTCACTTAACATTGTTTCTAGTTCCATTGACTTACAAATTATATTACTTCTTTCTTAAGTTCTTCTTTTTAACTGAATATTATTTTATTTTGTGCATGTGACCCATTTTCTTTATCTGTTGATTGTCACCTAAGCTGATTCTGTAATGTGGATACTACAATTAGAAGCACAGTAAACATAGGTGTACAGGTATCTTGATTGTATGCGCTCTTACATTCATTCAGGTATATACTGGGAAGTTATATTACTGAATTATGTAGTAGTTCTAGTTTTATTTTTTGAGAAACCTCCATTTTGCTTTCCTTAGTATATACACTTATTTACAATCACACCAACTGTGTATAAGGGTCGTCTTTTCCCTACATTGTTGCCCTTGCCAAAATTTGTTCTGTCTTGTTTTCTTCATTATATAGCCATTCTGACTGGAATGAGATGGTATGTAGTTTTTCTTTCTTTCTTTCTTTTTTTTTTTTTTGGTTTTTCGAGGTAGGGTCTCACTCTGGTCCAGGCTGACCTGGAATTAACTCTGTAGTCTCAGGGTGGCCTTGAACTCATGGCGATCCTCCTACCTCTGCCTCCCGAGTGCTGGGATTAAAGGCGTGCGCCACCACACCCGGCTTCTTTCTTTCTTTTTTAATGGAAGCTCGTGGTTTATTTCTTGCTGTCAGTTTTGAAGGGAAGTTTCATCATGGTGAGGCAAGCATGGCAGGGGCAGACAGCCAGGCATCACACACTTCAAGGAGACATGGTCCATTACAGAAGGTCAAGCCATCACATCACAGGTAGAGTTGGAAAGCAGTGTGAGCTGAATATGGCAAGTGAGGCTAGGCTGTAACACTCCCAAGGCCTGCCCCCAGTGACACACTTCCTCCGGTAAGGCTCTATCTCCCAAAGACTCCACAACTTTCCCAAGCAACAACATCAAATGGGGATAAAGTATTCAAATATGAGGCCATGGGGGGACATTTTACATTCATATCACTAAAATGCCTAACTTTTGATGGAATCCTCAGAATGTTGGAGATTCCAGATCCATGGGATATCTGCCAAGGAAAGCTACAGGCCACAGAGCCAGATGGCTGGAGCTACCCAGACTGTTGGGACCCAAATAATTCCAACACAAGCCCCAGATGCCAGATACGGAGCTGTAAGATTTGCTGTGTGCTTTGATGAAGTTCAGCCTTGCTCTGATTGGATGATTCTTTGTTATGTCCACATTCCTACCTTTTAGAATGGAGGGGTTTAAATAGTGCCATTCTCTGTTGGAAGTACGTAACTTGTTTTTTGACTTTACAGGGCTCACAGTTAAGAGAATACGTTGACTCTTAGGCTTCAGACTTCTGAACAGTGATGGGGCTGATAAAAGATTATGGGGACTTTGGAAGTTGGAATGGAACATCATGAGATGGCCATGAGTTTATGGGGCCAGGGATGGAATGCAGTGGTCTGATGGTTCAATGTTAAAATGTTCCCCATAGGCTCATATGTTTAAACACTTGATTCTCACTGTTGGAAAGGCATCTTCTATACATTTGTGTTTACATCGTAGATTACTGCTGCTAACTTTGCTCATGGAGGGAAACTTTCTGTGGTGGGTGGTGGTGAGTGTGGAATAATGGTTTCCATGGCATTAACAGCCCAGTGGTTAGCCATAAATGGATGAGAATGATCAGATATCCATATCACCCCCAAGAAGACTCAGTTCATTGTACAAAAGGCAGAAAGAATACAACCAGAGAAAGGGATGGAGTGTTATGTAGGTATTTCTTTTGAATTGAAACATTACCTCCAGGAGGTAAGAGGCTCATTGGAATCATGAAACCAGTCTTAGGAATCTCAAGGAACTTGATTCTCAAACCCCTTCCCAAGGTTACATTCAATGTGGCTTTCTAAAAAAAGTTATTTATTTGAAAACAGAACAGAAAGGGACAGGGGAATGAGAATGGATGCACCAGAGCCTCTTGCCATTGAAAATGAACTCAAGACACATGGGCTATTTTGCGCATCTGATTTTTCATGAGTACTAGGGAAGTGGACCCAGGCTATAAGGATTTGCAAGCAAGTACCTTTAAGTGTGGGGCCATTTCTCCAGCCTTTTTAAAAATTTTTGTCTGTTTGTTTATTTACTTGAGAGTGACAGGGAGAGAGAGAGAGAGAGAGAATGGGTGCTCCAGGGCTTCCAACCACTGCAAATGAACTCCAGATGAATGCATCCCCTTGTGCATCTGGCTAAAGTGGGGTCCTGGGGAATCAAGCCTCATACCAGGGTCCTTAGGCTTCACAGGCAAGCGCTTACCCACTAAGCCATCTTTCCAGCCCTTAATGTAGTTTTGATTTACATTTTATTCATAGCTAAGGATGTTAAGAATTTTTTAATATATTTAGTTTATGAAGTATTTATTTTTAAAATTTGTTATTTTAGAGAAAGAGAGAGAGAGAGACAGAATTGGTGTGCCAGGGCCTCAGCCACTGCAATTGAACTCCAGGCACTTGTACCACCTACTGGCATGTGCAGTCTTAACTTGCCTCACCTTTGTGTGTCTGGCTTACATTGGATTTGGAGAATCGAACATGGGTCCTTAGGCTTAACAGGCAAGCACCTTAACCACTAAGCAATCTTTCCAGCCCTGAAATATATATTTATTGTCCATTTGAGAACTGCCTGCTCAGTTCATTTATCCATTTATTATGCTGTTTGTTCTTTTAGTGTTTATATTTTCTGTTCTTTATTTATCTTAGGTATTATTTCCCTGTCTGAAAAGAATAGCTGGCAAAGATTTTTTTCCCATTTTGTAAGGACTCTCTGCAATCTACTATTTATTTCTTTTGTTGTACAGGAACTTGTTAATTTTATGAAATCCCATCTGTCAATTCCTGCTATATTTCCTGAGCTGTTAAAATCCTATTCAGAAAGTCATTGCCTATGCCTATAGTTTGAAATATGTCCCTGTGATTTTCTTTAGTGTGTTCAAAGTTTCAAGTTTTATAATTAAGGCCTTTTATCCATTTTTGAACTAATTTTTATACAAAGTGAGAGATAAGGTTCTGTTTTAGTCTTTATATTCAGACCTTGTTTTCCTAGTAATACTTGATTTTTTTCCCCTCTTTTGGCTTAAATTACTAAATATATAAGAAAGAGTAGAAGTAAAATACAAAGCTCTCAAGCTTAGAGGAGTCTCAAGTGAAAAAGCTTGGATCAGTTCCCCTTATACCCTTAGAGATCAAATTAGGCATCCAATTGGGATGAGCCTTATTTCCAATTAAATAATGTACATTTGGGGCTGGAGAGATGGTTTAGCAGTTAAAGCACTTGCCAGCAAAGCCAAAGGACCAAGGTTTGATTCCCCAGGACCTACATAAACCAGATGCACAAGGTGGTGCATGTGTCTGGAATTCATTTGCTGTGGCTGGAGGCCCTGACATAATTCTCATTCTGTCTTTAAATATTTTTTTTTAAATGTACATTGGGATTGGTTAGTGAGCCAGGGAGAAGAGCTCAGATTTGGAAAGGGCCTGACAATAGGGGAAGGGGAGCTGTGAAAAGTTAAGGATGAATGAGGAAGCTGTTCTTTGCCTCTGTCTTGAATCAGACTGGCATTCCCTTTAGTCTTGCTTGGGCATGGCAACAGCTATGTTCTTTTGGGCCTGTGTTCCTAATCTGACTACCTTGCTCCTAATCTCTTATCATTCCCCACTTCTGCGAGGTAACCCTCAGTACTGTTAGGGAAATGGGCCCAACTTCTTCAAACTAAGTAGGGCCACAGAGCATAGTAGTTAGAATTTCCCTGGAAAGAATCTATTTTAAGGCCTATGATGGAAAAGCTTTCCCATTTCTTGTGAAGTAGTCTGTTTCATCACCATCTGTAGGTCCTTTTCTTTAGAAGCCAAAGTAATATTTATAAAAGATAAACAGAACATTATGATTATTATCAAGACAGTAGGGGCTCAGTGGTTAAAAATGACTGCTTACGAAGCCTGCAGCCTAAGTTTAGTTCCCAAGCCAGCCATGTAAACAGATGCAAAAGTGGCCAAGTATTTGGTGTTCATTTGCAGTAGCAAGAGGGTCTGGTGCACCCATATTTGATACAGCACACACATGCAATTAATAATTAAAACAATATATTTGTGGGATGAAGAGATAGCTTAGTGGTTAAGGCGTTTGCCAAAGAACCCTGGTTTGATTTCCCCAGGACCCATGTTAGCCATATGCACAAGAGGGCACACACATCTTGAGTTCATTTGCAGTGGCTAGAGGCCCTGGCGGGCCCACTCTTCCCCCCCTTTCTCTGTCAAATAAATAAAATATTTTTAATTTTTTTGTTTGTGTGTGAGAGAGAGATGGGGAGGGTAAGAAAGCATGGGCACACAAGGGCCTCTTATCCCTTAAAATGAACTTTAGGTGCATGTGCCACTTTGTGCATGTGTCTTTATGTAGGCACTGGGGAATTGATCCTGGGCCATTAGACTATGCAAGCTCCCTTAACCTTTGCACCATCTCCCCAGCCCTGTAATTTTTTTTTAAGAGAGTAGGAAGTGATTCCGTCTTGAGAACAGGCATAAGTTTATGTAGGAAGTTACTCTGTTGAGCCTTGAGCACACGACTAAGACTTAGAGTATCTAGACTTAAATGGGGAAGCCTGTGAGCCCGAGTCTTTGTTCATTGTTTTCTTTGGCTATAGTGTCTTGCTGGGTTTTCAAAACCAGTAAGTAGCAAGACTTTAAATATGCATGTATTTTTTAGGGCCAGTTGTGACTCTTTAGGAGTGATTTTTAGGGACCTGGGAGGAGCCCCTTGGCTATTTCAGCATTTGTGCCATCTGCTGGGATGAGTCAGAACCTTGCTGACCTCCTGGCTTCTCTTAGAAGCATCGAGAGTCTTGACCTGCCTCTTGCAGACTATAATACTAGTTGTAGTCCAACTGCTCGATCTCGATGGCCTCTTTGATCAAGAGGACAACTGAACCTACGGGAACCGTAGGTAGGACGTTTTAGAGGTGTCCCATTGTCTCCTGTGGCTGTTTGACCTGGAGGCAGGGACCACAATATTGGCTGATGTTTTAGCCCTGAAATCCTCATTGTCTTTGGCTTCTGTGTATTCTTGAACACTCAGAAGGACAGTTACACCAGCCTTGAAGAAGATGGCAGATACAGACCTCTTGTCTTAGCAAAGCAGATGTAAAGAATGGAGTAAATAGTTAGTCATTTTGTCTAACATCTAAATTAAGTTCCTGGTTGCCATATCTAAAACTGTATGTCTTAACCTTTAAATACTTAACAGTTGTAAGTATAAATAAAATGTGCTGAGAGCCCTGGAAATATTTTTTTTACAAATAATTTTAAATTAGTAGATTTGATAAAGATTAAGTAAACATCTAGAAATTCTTGTCAAAAAAGAAAAGGTAAATAACATCCTGGCATCTCTGTTTTAAAACATTTTTGGCTGATCTCTGTACCTCTAAACTGTATCATTTACTTAAGGACAGCTGAAAACAGAAACAAGCCACTGTTTCAACCTATGGAATCTAAGAAAGCACAGAGAAGAGTTTGAGGGTAAGGCTGTACCCTGGAGCAGGAGATATCATGACATGAAAGCTAGATTATTTTTCTAAGCAATAGGAGCTTGTGATGTCAGACCTGAGATGATGACTTATCAAATAAAACCTTAACTAAGGCTGATTTGCATATGTTTTAGTGGAAGTAAAGAGGAACTTGGTTGTTGATCAACTAAAACAGCTTGCTTTTAAATAACCTTTTTTTTCTTTTTTCCAAGGCATGAACCATGATAATTTGTTTTGAAAGGGAAGAGCACAGCTAGAGAAACAATGTTCTTTACTTAGTCCCTCAAAAAAAATTATAAAATTTATCTCATGTACATTGTTTAGAGGTACTTTTCCTAATACCATTTGATAGTGGGATTGTCTTTACTCCTACGGATGCTTTTGGCACCTTTGTCAAGAATCAGATGTAGGTAGACTCTTGGTTTTATTATTGGGCCCTCTACTCTGTTCTCTCGGTCTGTGTTTTTGTGCTGTTACGGTGCTGTTTTTGTTTACTGTGGTTCTGCTGTATAATTTGAAATTGCATAATATAGTATTTCCAACATGCCCTGCCCTCGGGATTGCTTTGGCTTTCTTTAGTGCTCCATATGGATTTCAGTATTTTTTTTTTCTTCCCCTGTGAGTAATACCATTGGATTTTGATGTGGATTGTGTTGCAATATGCTGATCACTTTTGGTAATAGGGATACTTTAACGATATTTATTCTGCCTATTCATGAGCATAGGAGGCATTTCCATATTTGAAGTTTTCTGAATTTGTGTGGTTTATTTGTGTTGTAATTCATATATGGTTTTAGAACATGATTTCTATGCTTTTAAGACTTGTTTTATACACTGATATCTACTCTTGGAAATGGTCCATGTGTACATGAGAAGGAATGTGTTTTATAGTAAGTCATTGGGCTGAGTGTTTGGTATAATCATTTAGGTTGAGTGAATTGATTGTGATTTTCAGGTTTTCTATATCCTTGATGGTATTATGTACTTGTTCTATCAATTATCATATGGTTATAGGTAATCCCAACTCTCCTTTTGCATGTGGGCACAAGTGTGTCATGGCACACACCCCATGGCACAAGTGTAGAAGTGGGCACAAGCATGTCATGACACATACCCCATGGCACAAGGGTAGAAGGGCACAAGCATGTCATGGCACACACCCTGTGGTACAAGTGTAGAAGTGGGCACAAGCGTGTCATGGCACACACCCCGTGGCACAAGGGTAGAAGTGGGCACAAGCATGTCATGGCACACACTGTGGTACAAGTGTAGAAGTGGGCACAAGGGTGTCATGGCACACACCCCATGGCACAGTTGTAGAAGTGGGCACAAGCGTGTCATGGCACACACCCTGTGGTACAAGTGTAGAAGTGGGCACAAGGGTGTCGTGGCACACACCCCATGGCACAAGGGTAGAACTGGGCACAAGGGTGTCGTGGCACACACCCCGTGGCACAAGGGTAGAAGTGGAAACAAGCGTGTCGTGGCACACACCCCATGGCACAAGGGTAGAAGTGGGCACAAGGGTGTCGTGGCACACACCCCGTGGCACAAGGGTAGAAGTGGGCACAAGGGTGTCGTGGCACACACCCCGTGGCACAAGGGTAGAAGTGGGCACAAGCGTATCGTGGCACACACCCCGTGGCACAAGGGTAGAAGTGGGCACAAGTGTGTCATAGCACACACCCCATGTTACAAGTGTAGAAGTAGAGGTCAGCTCTTCCTCCTACCCTGATGGAGGCAGGGTGCTCTCTGGTCTCACCTTGCTGCTGCTGCTGCTCTTGGCTTATTACACCCACTGTGAGCTTCCCAGCAATCTGTCTCCCTCCCCCATCTCACCATCAGCATGCTGATATTGTGGAAGCCCACTGTGGCTGATTTCTTTTTTGTGTGAGGTCTGGCACCCAACTTGGGTACTCAGGCATGTGGATCAAGTGCTTTATCTGCAGAGCTATCTCCCCAGCCCCCAGCTATTATTATTATTATTATTTTTTTTTTTTTTTTTTTTTTGGTTTTTCGAGGTAGGGTCTCACTGTAGCCCAGGCTGACCTGGAATTCACTATGGAGTCTCAGGGTGGCCTTGAACTCATAGCAATCCTCCTACCTCTGCCTCCCGAGTGCTGGGATTAAAGGCGTGCGCCACCACGCCCGGCTTCCAGCTATTATTTTTAAATGATGTGTTCTTCTAGCCTCTGTTCTGACTTTTACGGATATGTATTTTGATGTACTGTTATGTGTATATCTTTGTAACTGTTGCACCCTTTTGAAATGCTTACCTCTTTTTCTTTGTGAAATATCTCTGTCATAATGTTTTTGTATTAAATTCTATTTTGTATCATTATTGTAGTCACTCCTAATATGACTACTGTCTACATGACATAGTCTTTGTTTAACCTTTTTTTCTTAGATCTTACTTATGACTTTGAATCTAAAGTGTATCTCTTACAACACTTGGGTCTTGGTTTTATAAAATTGTCAATTGGTATGGTTTTGTTGGAGTGTTTACACTATATACATTTAATATAATTATTGATGTTATATTTAGTCTTGCCATTTTACTATTTGTTTAAGTCTCTTGGATTTGCTCTTGTTCCTGTCATCCTCTTTGATTGCTTTCTTTTGTGTCTGCTAAATATTCTTAGCGCCTCCTCTTAATTTATCTGGCAGTATTTTAACTTTCAGTTTTAGTTGTTGATGAAGGGATTATAATATTTATTTTAATATACCACACTTTATTCCAAATTACTAATTTAATCTTAGTAAAGTACTGAATCTCTGTTCCTATATAGTTCCATTTACTTTTCCCTCTTGGTTGGTATTATTGTTGTTTATGTCATAAGTCCACCAATAGTGTTATAATTATTGTTTGTGCTATGAATCCAGTAACACTATTATAATTATTGCCCTTATAAGTGTTATAATTTTCCCCTTAAAGTAGTTAAGAAACTAGATGAGAGAAAGATATCTGCAGAGCATTTAAAATAAACTCACATTTTGTCATTTCTAGAGATCTTCATCCCCAATTCATTCTTGTTGTTCTCTGGAGTCAAGTTTTTACAGTGTTCTTCATTCAGTAGCTTTTATATAGCAAGTCTGTCCACATTGAATTTATTCTTTCCCTATCTGGGAATGTGTTTGTTATTAGTCTTCATGTTTGGAGAATTGGATAATAGTTTTGCTAAATACAGAATTTATATCATTTTATTTAGCATTGTGAATGTAGCAATTTACTCCCTCTGTCTTCCATTGTCTCAAGTGAGAAGTCAGCCATTAATTGTATTACTGTATTGTTTTTTTCTTGTACAGTGTGACAAGTTATTTTAACCATGCTGCTGTATATATTTAACACTTTGACAGTGTTGTGTCTTCTCTGTATTTATCTTGTTTGAGTTGAGGTTTTGTTGAGTCTCTTGGGCATATGTGTTAATAGTTTTGGTCAGCTTTGAGAGGTTTTCAGTCACTGTTTCTTCAAATACTCTTCCCCCTTTTGTCTCTCTGCTAGGATTCCTATTATATAGAGATGATATCCTTGTTCGTATTATATATATAAGTCTTCAAATCTCTGATTATTTTCCTTGGCTTCTTTTCAAATTTCTCTCAGCTGATTTATTTCACTTAGCTAATTCTTTGATCTGTCATTGTAAACTTGCTGTTGAGCCTTCTGGTTAATTTTTTCATTACAGTCATTGTAGTTTTTAAATCTCTAATTCTTATTTGGATTCTTTTGTTATTTTATAAATCAGTTATAACAGTTCTTTACTGGCAGTATTTCTCCAGTGGGACATCATTGTTATAATTCCCTTTAATTCTTCAGATGTGGTTTCTGTGGTGATTTGATTCAGGTGTCCCCCATAAACTTAGGTGTTCTGAATGCTAGGTTCCCAGCTGATGGAGATTTGGGAATTAACAGCTCCTGGAGGCAGTGTATTGTTGGGGGCAGGCTTATGGTTATTAGAGCCAGTGTTTGGCACACTCTCCTGTTGCCGTTGTCCACTTTATGTTGGCCAGGGGTGAGGCCCACCCTTTGCTCATGCCATCATTTTCCCCTGCCATCATGGAGCTTCCCCTAGAATCTATAAGCCAAAGTAAACCTTTTTCCCATAAGCTGCTCTTGGTTGGGTGATTTCTGCCAACAGTGTCGACCTGACTGCAACAGTAAAGTTGGTACTGAGAGTGGCATTGCTGCTAGACACCTGTGTGGTTTTGGCCTTTTGGAGCTGATTTTCAAGAGGAATGTGGAAGGATTTGAAACTTTGGCCCAAGAGACACCTTACAGTGCTGTAAGTACAGCTTGATGGAATATTCTAGTCAGAGTTGAAAAACCTGAATGCAGTAAGCAGTATGTACTATGAGGTTTGGCTTGTGAGGGTGAGGAAGAGCTTTGCCTGGACTGGACTACAAGCAGTTTGTATGAGAGGCTTGCTGTTATGGCCATGTCCTGAGAAGTTGTACAGGGTTGCATTGTATAAAAATGGACTGGTGTGAGCAGAGGGATATGACACAGAAGTGAAATCTTAGGGCTAAAACTTCTGCCTGTTCATCTGCAGTTATATGAAAGTTTACAACCTTTGCAATTGGGCCAGCTGACCTGCATTGGGGGTCCACAGGAAGACTAGACTCATTTAAAAGGGCCTGAATGCTCAAGGAGTGTCCTGTTCTTTAAAGTCTGCTTTATTCCCACCCTCCTGGATTAACAAATGGGTACCCTACCTGGTACTATGTGGTATAAGAAATGCAGGAAAGAAAAGCCGGGCGTTGTGTTGCACAACTTTAATGCCAGCACTCGGGAGGCAGAGGTGGGAGGATCCTGTGAGTTTGAGGTCACCCTGAGACTACCTAGTAAATTCCAGGTCAGCCTGGGCTAGAGCGAGACCCTACCTCAAAACACCAAAAAAAAAAAAAATAAATAAAAAAGAAGAAGAAGAAGACGAAAGAAAGAAATGCAGGAGAGAGAGGGTCACTGAATTTGCAGAACAGTCTTGTGTTTTGGAGACAGCCATGGGCAGTGTAAAGCAGGTTTGCTGGATGCCTGCATGGAGACCTGATGGAGCTGTGAGGATGCACTGTGGTTTGCAATGGATGCTAAGGAGAGCTGCCCGCCCCAGATGAAGTTTTCCAGGACTGTGAATAGCCTAGCTGGAGGGGCAGAATTGGAACTCCAGAGACTTGCTGCTGGTTAGAATTATCAGACTTGGAGATTTGTCACTGACTGTAGTTGTTGGGCTTGGAGCCACAGTTTGATGTTTGCCCTAGTTGTTTTAAATTTTGTATTGGTTAAATATTTCTTTGATATGCCCAGTGCCATCTTTTGCAGTGTGAATGTTTATTCTGTGCCATTATTTTTTTTGGGAGGGGGGGCTGATTTTTTGGTATTAAGGCTCAGTTAAAATATTGTGGACTATGGGGATGTTTGAACATCATTAGGATTGGTAAAAAACTATGTGGACTTTTAAAGTTGGATGAATGTATTATATTTTATATCATGGATGGTTATCAGTGTATGGAAGCCACAGGTGGAATGTGGTGGTTTGATTCAGGTATCCTCCATAAACTTAGGTATTCTGAATGCTAGGTTACCAGCTGATGGAGATTTGGGAATAAATGCCTCCTGGGGGCAAAGTACTGGGGGCAGACTTATGGGTGTTACATCCAGGGTCCCCTTGGCAGTATTTTGCACACTCTTCTGTTGCTCTTGTCCACCTTATGTTGGCCAGGGGGTGATGTCCACCCTCTGCTCATGCCATCATTTTCCCCACCATCATAGAGCTTCCCCTACAATCTGTAAGCCAATATAAACCGTTTTGTCCACAAGCTTCTCTTAGTTGGGTGATTTCTGCCAGCAGTGCGAACCTGGCTGCAACAGTTTCCTTTAGGGTTTTTTTTTTTTTTTTTTTAGCATGTTTTATTAGTTTTTGTCTAGTAAATCCAATCTCTTGGCTTCTTTAACGGACAATTTCTGAACTGTTCCCCCTGTATTTAGGGAAATATAATTACTGTTTCCTTGTATATCTCATAATTTTGTTGAAAGCATGATTAGATAGTTTTCAACTTTTATATGGTATATGTTGTATATGACGTAATTTCCTAATGATAAATCTATTCTGCTGGGCTGATTGTATGCAAAAGTTCAGTGGTTATGAGGCTGCTGGTTTCCAGTACTACAATGGATAAGAGAAGACAGGATGGAAATTGTGAGTGGGAAAAGCTAAGACACTGAGTAACTCATCATTCTTTCCAAAATCCAGGTGTTTTTCTTGCATTAACGCTTCTAGGACTGTTAGAAGTCTGATTAAGTTTCTGGGAAAAATTGGTTTTGACATTGTTTTTTGGAGATTTCAACAGGCTTTT
Organism: Jaculus jaculus; assembly: GCF_020740685.1. Lineage (NCBI taxonomy): Eukaryota > Metazoa > Chordata > Mammalia > Rodentia > Dipodidae > Jaculus > Jaculus jaculus. The sequence goes on along the minus strand of NC_059111.1, from coordinate 91,567,428 downwards.
ATCAGTGTTCACAAGTTGAGCCTTGCTTTTAGCTATTTTGCTTATTGCCCTACTACTTGCTAAATAAACACTGGTCTGTGCCTATTTATTTACAGCCATGAAAGTCCACTCTTTGATTTCATTGAGAGCTGCTTGCGAAATAAACATGAAATGGTTATTTATGAAGCTGCTTCTGCCATCATCCATCTTCCTCACTGCACTGCACGAGAGCTGGCCCCTGCCGTCTCCGGTGAGCTGCATGTGACGGCTGCCCTTTGTTCATGTGCTCAACTTGTTAGCTTCACTGAACGTGTAAAGTAGACATGAAGAAGGGTTTTGTAAACCTTAGCTCTATAGTTACTGCCTTGCATTCTGATAGCTTATATGTGGATAATTTGAGTTGTTCTTCGTGCTGGAAGTTTTATTTCCTCACTTAAAACTAGAAAAAAAAATTACTTGCAAGATAAATAACTTTAATAACTTCAGGTTTTATAAAGTTTAGAAATCCTGCTTTTATTATTCAAATTTATGTTATTTAAATTCATATATTAATTAGTATACTAATACTTAGAAAATAAAAGCAAACCTGTTGTCTTAATTTTATTGTTTATTTATTTATTTATTTATTTTATTTTAGTGTTTCAAGGTAGGGTCTCACTTTAGCCCAGGCTGACCTGGAATTCACTATATAGTCTCAGGGTGGCCTCGAACTAATGGTGATCCTCCTACCTCTGCCTCCTGAGTGCTGGGATTAAAGGTGTATGCCACCATTCCCAGCTGTAAAGTTTTTTGTTTATTTATTTATTTATGAGAGAAAGAGAGAGAGAGAGGCAAATAGAGAATGGGCACACCAGAGCCTTTATCCACTACAAACAAACTCCAGGTGCATGCGCTCCCTTGTACATCTAGCTTACATAGCTCCTGGGGAGTCAAACCTTGGTACTTTGGCTTTTAGGCAAGTGCCTTAACCACTAAGCAATCTCTCCAGCCCTATTAAAGTTTTTATATTGGAACAAAAAGTACTTTTTTCTATTTTTAAAAATTAATTTGTGGGGAAGTAATATGATGGAGAATGAAATTTCAAAGGAGAAAGTGGGGGGGATTAACATGGGTTTTTTTTTATAATCATGGAAAATGCTAATAAAAATTAAAAAAATAAAATAAAATACAAAAAAAAATTAATTTGTTAGAGAGTGACAAAGAGAAACCACATATAGGCATGATGCCAGGGCCTTTTGCTACTGCCCATGAACTCTAGACATGTACCACCTTGTTCATCTGGCTTCCATGGGTACTGGGGAATTGAACCTGGGCCAGCAGGATTTGTATCTAGCAACTTTAACCACTGAGCCATCTCCCTAGCCCCTTCTTTCTTCCTGTCCACTTTTCTGTCTATCTTTCACTCATTCATTCTTCTTTCTTTTTTTCTTTGAGGTAGGGTCTCCCTCTAGCCCAGGATGACCTAGAGTTCATTATGTAGTCTCAGGGTGGCCCCAAACTCATGGCTATCCTCCTACCTCTGCCTCCCAAGTGCTGGGATTGAAGACATGCATCAGTATACCTGGCAACTTTGTGTATTTTTAATTTTTTTTTGTATTTTATTTATTTGAAAGAGACAGAGAAACATATGATGGCTATAAAGAATGGGTGTACCAGGGCCTATAGCTGCTGCAAATGAACTCCAGATGCATGTGCTACCTTGTTCATCTGGCTTATATGGGGACCTGGGGAATCGATTCTTTGGCTTTGCAGGCAAACACCTTAACTGCTAAGCCATCTCTCCAGCCCTTTCTCTATCTTTGATGATATATTTTCCACATTGAATTCTGATGCAGTGACCTGGTTTCCTTAAGCATGTAATGGATGTGTTTCATTATTTATTATATTTTCAGCTATATAGTATATGATAATAGGAAAAATAATTACAGTAGGTTTATTTTTTTTTTTTTTTTCAGTTCTTCAACTTTTTTGTAGCTCTCTAAAGCCAGCCTTGAGATATGCAGCTGTGAGGACTTTGAACAAGGTAAGTGTCACTTGGCTAACTATGGCATGGCATGTTTGATTCAGGAACATGAAATATGTTGCATTTGGCTTTCTTTTTATGGTTAATATGTATAATTTATGGGCTTCACTTCTATGACACCTCACTTGGATCTGTGGCCTTGGCTATGGCCATTTTTGCTATTATTCAGTGGAATATTATAACTCATTTTTGACTTCTCAATAGCTTATGTTCGAGAGCTACACTGGAAGGTGGTATGGTAGCCATTCTCCACAAGTGGCTATTTAAATTAAGTAAGGAATTAATTTCTCAATGCCTCTAATAATTCTACCTATGACTATAGCCACTAGTGGTTAGTTACTGTCATATTTGACAATACAGATGTTGAACAGAAGATACTCCTCATCTATAGTCTTGGAGCCAGATATGTCTTAGAATTCATTTATTTCTGAGTTTTAGGAAGGTTGTAATATGTGTGATGCTATCTCTTATTTACAAACTCCATTAAAACCCACTACTATTTCTTCATAAAACTATCTTTATAAAGTAGGATATATGAAGACTTAGTTTTTCCTTACTTTGGATCATACTTGTAGTTTAATGAGTTTTAGTGATAATTATCTGCAGAGTAGGTTCTCATTTGAGAATTATGGCTCAGGGAAGAGCTCAGTGCCAATGTGAAACAGGCAGAGAGACAGCAAGACAAACAAAAGGAAGTAGCAGACCAGACATACTTTAGTGACCGTCAGCAACCCTGTTCCCAAAGACCCTAACATTTGATAAAGTAGACATTCATGGGCACATGTACTGTAAGGAAATAGAGCACACCTATAATAAAGAGCAATGTTGTTTAAAAAGGTTGTAAGAGCCAAACAAAGAAAAATACTATGTTACACTACTGGCACCCACCCGTTTAATTGATGGAGGTTTTTCCTGGTAGGGTCTCACTATAGCCCAGGCTGAGCTGTAATTTCCTATGTAATCTTAGGCTGGCCTCAAACTCACAGTGATCCTCCTACCTCTGCCTCCTGAGTGCTGGGATTAAAGGTATGCACCACCATGCCCAGCCTAATTAATTAACTTTTTTATTAAAAGCAATTATTTTGTGTGGATATGTAGTGTAAATTAGAAGTGAAATTGTCTATGGGAGCAAAGAAGACTAATGGGAAGAGTGGAAGGTTGAGAAAAGAGAGGGAGGAATACAGGGGAGTTAGAAATATGCTGTTTGTATAACATGTACCTATAAGAAAAAAATCTAAACAACTGTAGCACACAGCCACACATTGCTGGGATGAACTTTTAGATCCGACAGTTTATAGAAGGAAGAAGGGATTTATTTGAAGCTTATAGATCCAGGGGAAGTTCCATAATGGCAGAAGAAGTTGGCCACGGGTCCAGTAGAGAGAGAAAAAGCCACACCAGCACCATAAGCAAGCACACTTAAGAACTCCAGGCAAAGCTCAGGCACTTTGTATATCTTTAGATTGAAATTCCAAATCAGTCCCACACCTTAGGGCCGGACCCTAGGGTCCGCACACAGTGACACTCCCTCCAGCCAGGTGGTTGCAGATCTAAATTTCAAACTATAATAAAATCCTGAATAGAGATGGCTTAGCAGTTAAGCACTTGCCTGTGAAGCCTAAGGACCCTGGCTCAAGGCTCTATTGCCCAGGACCCACATTAGCCAGATGCACAAGAGGGCGCACATGTCTGGAGTTTATTTGCAGTGGCTGGAGGCCCTGGTGCGCCTCTTTCTGTCTCTCTCTCTCTTGCTCTCAAATAAATAAATAAAATTAAAAAATTTAAAAACCCTGAATATATTGGAGCCCATCCATTCAAACTACCACAACAAACAATTACTTTTTGAGGAGAGGTAGGTTTTGACAGTGCTTCATGTAGCCCAGGCTGGCCTGGGATTTGCTGTATAACCAAGGATGACCTTGAACTCCTGATCCTCCTGCATGTAACTCCCAATGCTGGAATTACAGGTTTACATTTCCACACCTGGCCTAAAACAATTACTTTTAAACAATACTGTCCTTTTCAGATTGCTACTTAGCTTAATTAAAGTTTAAGTTCTGGCCTTTATCTATAGCAATGTGCTTTTTTTTTTAACCCTTCAACAAGGTGGCAATGAAGCACCCCTCTGCTGTTACTGCCTGTAACCTGGACTTAGAAAACTTGATCACAGACTCAAACAGAAGCATTGCTACCTTGGCCATTACCACACTGCTCAAAACAGGAAGTGAGAGCAGCGTGGACAGACTCATGAAGCAGATATCTTCTTTTGTGTCTGAAATTTCAGACGAGTTCAAGGTAAGAGGGTAAACATGTTTTTTCTAGTCTCTGGATTGCCTGTGTTTTTCTTTCATTCATATATATATATATATGTACACATATATATTTTACATATATATTATATATATATTATATATAATATATATGTACATATATATACACACACACACACGTGCACGTGTGTGTCTTTCATATGTGTGTGTGTGTGTGTGTGTGTGTGTGTGTAGGTGAATGTGCGTGCTCACACATGCATGCCCTCCCCTTCCACCTCCTTTGGGCCAGGGTCTTGCTGTGAGCATTGCTGTTCTCTCCAGGCTAGCTGGACCCTGAGCCGTGCCAGATTCTCTTGTCTCTGCCTCCCTTTTCACACACACGTGTGACTGGGGTTATAAACACATTCCACAGAGTCTGGCTTTTTTTATGTGGGTGCTGGGATTCCAAACTCAGGTGCTCATGCTTGCAGGGCAAATGCTTTATGCACTAAGCCATGTTTGTAGTCCCCTTATTTCTTTTCTTAACAGTATCATTTGAGAAATATGTTTTTAAATTTTATGAAGTCTATCAAATTTTTCTTTCATAGATATGGCTATTTCTTGTCTAACTTTTATTGAACTCTGAGCCATGTATTTTATTCTGAATTCTTTTTGTTGTTACTTATTTATTTATTTTGAGGTAAGTTCTTGCTGTAGTTTCACTGTGACCTGGAATTCAGTATGTAGTCTCAGGCTGGCCTCAAACTCAGAGAGATCCTCCTACCTCAGCCTCCCAAGTATTGGGATTAAAGATGTATACCACCATGTTTGGCTATTCTAAATTCTTTATTTTGCAGTTATTTTCCTTTTTTACATTTTTGTTGGTGACAAGTTAAATTAATGTTAGTGTATCAGGGTCTCAGCCAGACATATGCACCACATTGTACATCTGGCTTTATGTGGGCACTGAGGAATTCAACCAGGGTCATTAAGCTTTGCAGGAAGTGCCTTAAGTGCTGAGCCATCTCTCTAGCCCTAGAAAGCATTTTTTGGTTGTTTAACAGGCCAATGTACAAATTAAGCAGGAGACTATCCAAATTAAGTAAGCTAAGTACAAAATTAAGGCAGAGATGTCAGGCTTTATCTTGTTTTTAGTTACTTTATGGGGCCAAGTGAGAACTCAGTGCTTTTTAGTAAAAGCAGCTTCTTTTGCTGCTGGGATAAAGCACCTGACCAAAAGTAGCTGATAGGGAAATAGAGTCTCATGGGGAAGGTTCGTGATGGCAGGGCATTGTCAGAGACTGGACATCACCTCTGCCACAGCAGGTGGACAACAGCAGCAAGGGAGTGAACAGAGCTCTGGCAATGGGGAGCTGGGAATAACGCCCTAGAGCGCACCTGCAGGAGCACTTCTCCTCCAGCAAGGCTCCACCTCCCAAATTGCTACCAGATAGGGACCAAACATTCAGAGCACACAAGTTTATGGGAATATCTGATTCAAACCACCACAAATCATTTCTCTTAGATTAATAAGAATGACTACTATTTTTATTGTTCTTTTGTCAGTTAAGGAAAAGACACCATTGAAAGATGGCTGACATACTTAAGGTTATTCATTTCTTTATTTGCCATCTAACATTTTAGTGTTTATATCCTTTTTTTAATAGAAGATCTGTTTAAAATTTGACTCACTTTTTTACTTGGTTGTTTTCAGTTGTCTACCTTTTCTGAAATGTTTTACTTCAGATACTGATTGTGCAAAATAAGTTAAAAATATTATTAGAGCATCAAAATTGATATTCCCATTGGGAAAAAAAACAAATCCCATAACTAACACCATGGACAGAGATGAGTTCAGATGGATTTCAGATCTGAATGTACAAAACAGAACATTTAGAACACAATAATCCATCTTCTGACCTTGGAATTTTATGTGTGTATACATGCATATACATTAAAAAGAAGGCACAGCCGGGCGTGGTGGTGCACACCTTTAATTCCAGCACTCAGGAGGCAGAGGTAGGAGGATCATCCTGAGACTACACAGTGAATTCCAGGTCAGCCTAGGCTAGCGTGAGACCCTACCTCAACCCTCCCCCCCCAAAAAAAAGAAAGAAAGAAAAACTCTCACAAATCAAAAAGGAAAGGAAAACCAACAAGAAGTCCAGAGGCTGGGAGATAACTTAGTAAGTAAAGTGCTCACTGTGCTCATGTAAATTTGCAGGCATGAGGGTGCACGCCTGTACCCCCAGCAGCACTGGGGAGGCAGAGACAGGGATCCGTAAGGTGTGTTACCTACCTGGTATAGCCCAGTCAGTGAGCTCCAATACATTGAGAGACTCTTCCTCAGAATATAAGGTAAAGGGCTGGTGGGATGGCTCAGTGGTTAAAGCACTTGCTTACAAAGCCCGTTGGCTTAGGTTTGATTCCCCTTATACCCACGTAAAGCCAGATACACAAAGTGGCGTGCACCTTTGTGGTGGTTTGATTCAGGAGTCCCCCATAAACTTAGGCATTCTGAACGCTAGGTTCCCAGCTGGTGGATTTGGGAACTAACACCTCCAGGAAGCAGTGTAGTATTGGGGGAGGGCTTATGGGTGTTATAGCCAAGTTTCCCATGCCAGTGTTTGGTACCTTTTCCTGTTACTATTGTCCACCCTATGTTGGCCAAGGGGTGATGTCCACCCTCTGCTCGTGTCATCATTTTCCCGACCATCATGGAGCTTCTCCCTCAAGCCTGTAAGCTAAAATAAACCTCTGTCTCCCACAAGCTGCTCTTGGTTGGATGATTTCTACCAACCTGTCTGCAACAATGGCAAGAGACCCTGGTGTACCCATTCTGTCTGTCTCTCTTTCTCTCTGCTTGTAAATAAACAAGTAATAAATAATATTTTTAAAGCATGCATCATGTGTTGTTTTTTTTTAAGAAGTGGATAGTAATTGAGGAAAGCACCCAGTGTTGACCTCTGACCTGCACACACACATATCCATGTGCATATGAACATGCGTACACACCTGCCCACCACAGGCAGGCAGATACACACACCCACTCCCACACACAAATTCAAAAGTCTTAAATAGACTGTATTCTAAAGAATATGTAAATGACCCTGTGTATATGTAAAATTTGTAATCATCAAAGAAATACAACCAATTCTGTAATGTAGTTACCAGAAAGATTAAAATAAAAATGACAGAAAATAACAAATGTTGATGAGGAAAACCAAAACTTTTAGTGGAAATACAAGTGTAGTTACCGTCATGTTGGTGGGACAAAACCCCTACTCCAAAGCAGCTGAAGGGAGGAAAAGTTTTATGTTGGCTTACAGTCTTGAGAGGAAGCTGCACGGTGACAGGGGAAGCATGAGCAGAGACTGGACGTCACCTCTGCCATAGCAGATGAAAAACACCAGTAAGAGAGTGAGCTGAGCTCTGGCGAGGGGGAAACTGGGCTAAAATGTCCCACAGCCTGCCCTTAATAGCACACCACCTCCAGCAAGGCTTCATCTCCCAATTTGCCACCAGCTAGAGGCCAGCATGTAAAGGAATTTATGGGGACATCTAATTCAAACCACCACAAGTATAGACATTTTGGGAAAATTGACAGTATGTACTAAAACTGACAATCTGTCCTGTGTGTCAGTTTTACTCCTAAATGCTCCCAACATAAATGCATATACAAGTCCCATTTTTTTATTATTTTGTTTTTTAGTTAACATACAGAGTTAGGTATCATTCATTGTGGCATTTTCAAAAACAACTTGAAGGGCTGGAGGGATGGCTTAGTGGTTAAGGTGTTTGCCTGCAAAGCCGAAGGCCCCAGGTCAATTCCCCAGTACCTACGTTAGCCAGGTGCACAAAGGGGCACACATGTCTGGAGTTCGTTTGGAGTTGGTAGAAGCCCTAATACACCCATTCTCTCCCCCCCCCCTTTCTCTGTCAAATAAATTAAAAAAAAAAAAAAACCTTGTTCTAGTTGATTCTTATCTCTCCTTCTGTGCTCCAGTCCCTTTTCCCTTGCAGTTCCCCTGTCCTCCTCCAGTCCCTTCACCTCTTATGTTTACACGTTACATGTGTCCTTTTGTCCTTTCCTTGCCCTCTTCCAGCTCATCTTTTTATACTTGGTTTTCTTAAATGTTTTATTGAAAACTTCTGTAAGTTCAGATAGTAAACCATGAGGATTCCCTCCCACCGCTCCCATTATCCCCCTTCTAAATCTGCCCTCCACTGATTCCTTTCTTTCCAACTCGTTTCTGTTTTGATATCATAATTTTCTCTCTCCTATTATGATGATCTTGTGTAGGTAGTACCAGGTGCTGTGAAATCATGAATATCAAGGACATTTTGTGTCTGTAAGACAGCGTTGTAAGCAACCCTCTCCTTCCTTTGGCTCTTACATTCTCCTAGGGCTTATGAACCTCACTATAGGCTTTTGACTGATTTTTTAGTACCAGGCATGTATTTCCTCTCATGAAGTTTTGGACTCTAGTGCAAAGAGCACTTGGTTTCCCCCATGACAGACATGCCATTATTGTACCAGGTGGCACATTTGGCCTGGCTGGCCAGCTGTAAGGCTTGCAGAGTCCAAAAGGCTGCATGCTGCATAGCCCTCTCCAGCATTCTAGCAGCTAGTAATCAAGGAGGAGGTTTCCAGCTCAGCTTCAGCTCCTCCGTGACCTGTAGCCCATACACTTGCTTTGGTTGCCATTCTACCTCCATAGGTTTGATCTGCCTCCCCAGACACACACACACATACACACACACACACACACACACAAGCTAAGACTCCCACAGAGAGAGCATGTGGTTTTTGTCTTTCTAAGTGTGGGTCACTTCACTTTGAGCCTTGGAGGGGGTGCTATTGATGTCTTATTTAGCACTCAGCACTCACTGGTCACTTATTTTCAGCACTTTGATGAGCTTTGAGTCTTGGCAGTAGTTATTGCCAACTACAAAAAAAAAGGCAGCTCTGACCAAAGCTGAGAGCAGCACTAATCTATGGGCATAAACATATTTAGAGGGAAACTTAGTGGGTGCAACATATCCATTTAGCCCAACAAGAGTAGCAGCTTCCTTCCTAGGGCCTATGAACTCCCTAGCCACAGGCTTTTGACTCAGTTTTCAATACCAGGCATGAATTCCTTTCCATGAACTTGGTCTCAAATTCAAAGAGCAGTTGGTAACCCCTGTAACAGTCATGCCATAGTTGCACCAGTGGGCACATCTTGCCTTGCTGGTCAGTTATGTGGAATGCAGGGACTACCCAGATCAGATTTTAAAAATATTTTTATTTATTTATGTATTTATTAAAGAGAGATGAAAACAGAGAGAGAGAATAGTGTGCCAGAGCCTCTTGTCACTGCAAACGAACTCCAGATGCATGTGCCACCTTGTGCATCAGGCTTATGTGGGGACTGGGGAATTGAACAAAGGTCTCTAGGCTTTTCAGGCAAGTGTCTTAACCACTTAAGTCATCTGTCCAGCTCCCCAGATCAGATTTTATGGTTTCCTAGAACTGTCCAAGTGCCCCCCCTCCTCACACTGGTTAAAAAGAGCTGGGGAGGTGCCGTAGCGCTTTATTCTGAATTTGGATCTCCAGACCCCACATGAAAGGCAGAAGCTGTGTTGCCGTACTTCTGTAGACCCACTGGACCGACAGAGAGCTGGGAGCAGAGACAAGCATTTCCAGGAGCTCGTGGACTGGCTAGCCTGGCAAACAGCTGTGAACTATGTAGAAGGAAGTGTTTCAGACTTGTATCAGGAGAGTGAACCTGAAAGCTGTCTTCTGACTTCCACACGTGCACCATCTTTCCCCCTCCTTGGTCACCCGTGACAAAATGTTGATGAGCCCAATCTTGTGCAAGTAATGAAGATTTTTTTTTGCTTTGAAAGTTTCTTTGGAGCTACAGAAATGCTCAATAGTTAAAGGCACTTTTTGCAAGCCTGCCATCCCGAGTTCAAAATGATCCATGCGTCTATAATCCCAGTGTGCCTGTGGTAATGGGAGGCACAGCCAGGAGCATTTGGCAGCTCAAAAGCAGCAGCAGCAACAACAGAGATCCTATCTCAGAAGAGAGTAGAAAAAGGGGCTAGAAATAGAACTCAGTAGTTAAAGACCCTTGCATGGCCTGGGTTCACTTCCCAAGCCCCTAAAGTAAACTAGACCCGAATAGTGTCACGAATGTCTGGCATTCATTTTCAGTAGCAGGAAGCTCTGGCATGTGCATGCCCACATATATAAGTAAACCAAAAGTTTTTAAAGAAAAAAAGTGGAAGGACCTGTATTTGATCTTTAGCACTATAAGATCAAATCAAATAATAAAAATTGAAAAAACAAAAGGGCTGGAGAGATGCTTAGTGGCTAAGGTATTTGCCTACAAAGCCTTGAGGAACCAGGTTAGAGTCCCCAGTACCCACGTAAGCCAGATGCACAAGATAGCACATGCATCTGGTATTTATTTGCAGTAGCTAGAGGCCTTGGTGCGCCCATTCTCTCTTTCTCATGTAAAAAAAATAAATAAAATATTTGTAAAAAATTGAAAAGAAAATGGATGAAGAAATGCCCATGCTCATATACAATGTAGACATACATATTTGTGCACACACACAAATAATGAAATTAGAAGAAAATTAAAAATAAATAAAAGATTAGCTGTACCATCTTAATCATATAATAAAATCCTATATATATTTAGATCTAACCCCAGGCTGTATGTTTGTCTCTATGTCATGTTTGTCTGTGCACCACTGCAGTACAGTTTTAAACAAGCTCTGTTGGGCTGTGTTCATATCTGCTAGCGCCCCATCATAGCTCTGTATTTTCAAGCTATGTTTGTCTGTTTATGTTTCTTACCAAAACAAAAAGTTTCATAGCCTTGTACAATATTTCACTGGCCTTTTTATTGGAACCCCGTTAAATATATAAAATAAGAGTACAGATATTTCTATGATGTTGAGAAGTTCCAACCAAGAATAAGGGAGAACTTTACCTCATTGGAATATACTTTTTGCCTTTCAAGAATTTTGTATTAGTTTTGAATGTTTTCTAAATGGTTATTCCTAAATATTGTATCTTTTATCGCTGATAAATTTTCTTATTTGTTTAACATGTAATAGCTGTGCATATAGTCTCAAATTTCAACACAGGTGTATAGTAGATACATCAAATCAGGTTAATTAACTGTCATTTCTACTTCCTTATTATTTCCTTATGTCTGGAGCCTTTGAGCTTCTTTCTTCTAGTTGTTTTTTTTTTTTTTTTTTTTTTCCGAGGCAGGGTCTCACTCTAGCCTGGGTTGACCTGAAACTCATTCTGTAGGCCCAAACTCTCAGTGATCCTCTTTCTTCCTCAGCCTCTTAAGTGCTGGGACTAAAGGTGTATGTCACCACACCCAGCTTCTTTCTTCTGGATCTTCACCAGGTGTACAATAGGTTATTATGGACCCTACTTACCCTCTCACAATGAACAAAAGAACTTAGTCCTTCATCATCAATTTTGTCCTCCCCCTTTTAATCCGTGTATCTTGTAGTTGGCAATTACCTGTACATACAAATATTGGTTGTTTGTATTACATACTGCCGCCTTGCAGAATGATTTTACCAGGTTAGTTTTATCATTGATTCCCTAGAGTTTTGAGGCATTCTATCACTGAACTCCTCCTGTGTTTTATTTAATTGCATTAGTTAATATCTTCCAAATAATGTTAAACCAAAATGTTAGCTTCACATTATTTTTGATCTTAATGGGAATGCTCTTGGAGTTCCCTACTAAATAATATGCTGGGATTAGGATTGCGATATATGTAATTTTATGTGCATATCCAGCCATTTCTATTTTTCAAGAATTTGTAATTTGGAATAACTGTTGGATTTTGTCAAAGATTTTGACATTTTATATATAATCTTACACATTTTTTTCCTTAGCTTCTATTAGTGAATTCCTGATATTGAACCATCTTGGATTCCTTGTATGGATCTCATTTCATCATGGCATGCTATTTTCTTAATGTAGCGTTAGAACCTGTGAACTAATATAGTATTTAGAATTTTTACATTACTAGCCACAAATTATTTCAGTGTGTGATTTTTCTTGCTGTGCACACATGCCATCTTTATTAGGTGTAGCTATTATTTCTTCATTAAAAGATTGTAGGCATTTTCTTTTTCTCTTCACCAAAATAGCATATAGAGTTAGTACTGTCTGGTTGTTGGGACACAACTCTCATCTCCCCGTGGGTCTGTTTGCATTGCTGCATATCTTCTAAGTTAGGTCCTAAAGTGCCCTTTATTTCCTACCTGAGACCTTTGTCACTCTAAGGTAGCATAAGGCATCCCAAAGCCCTGGAAGGTAGAGATAATGTCTCTTCTAAATGGCAGGCTCCTTATTTGCCCAGGAAAACAAATAGTGCACTTCCTACAGCAAACAGCATATGCCTGCTTCTAGTCTAGTAATGTTTCCCTTCAGATCAGAGGGTAGGCGTGCTTACTGCCTTCTATAAATAGCTGGGCTCCTCCCTGTAACGTCACCCTCTGTGGATCCATGTATCACCTGGCTCTGTTTGCTTTTGTCCAGTTAGCTACTCTGTCTTCAGAAATTGCTGCAACCTAATGTCTTTCACCTCTGACCTAAGAATCTTGTTTTCTACCAACACATGAAGTGTGGCACAGGAACTTGTTGATGGCAAGTAGAGTAAAATCTGATAACTTTCACAATTCTTTTTATTTTATTGGCTGGGCAGGGGTCACCAAGGCCTCTAGCCACTGCAAACAAACTCCAAATGCATGCAACACCTTGTGCATCTGGTTTATGTGGGTGCTGGGTAATTGAGCCTGGGTCCTTAGGCTTCACAGGGAAGTGCCTTTACCACTAAGCCATCTCTCCAACCCTCCTTCACAGTTCTTGACATCGGTCTTTACAGTTCTGGTGGCTCTTCCATAGGACTCACTGTGTAAAGTAGTTCTGGGATAGTGTTCTAGTTCTGTGAAAATGAAGCTGCCCAAGCTATTTTTTCCAGATACCATTTTTAACTGGAAGAATAAAGTTTATGTTGTAAATTGCATTAAAAGTAAATAGATTTATTTATTTATTTATTTTTGGTTTTTCGAGGTAGGGTCTCACTTTAGCTCAGGCTGGCCTGGAATTCACTATGGAGTCTCAGGGTGGTCTCCAACTCATAGCCATTCTCCCACCTCTGCTTCCCGAGTGCTGGAATTAAAGGCGTGCGCCACCACACCCAGCTTGAAAGTAAACTGATTTTTTTGTTATTCATATCATCCCAACTGAAGAGGGCTTTCAGTAAAATGGGGGCTGGGGAAAAGAGATATATAAGAATGTAGCCCAGGGCTGGAGAAATGGCTTAGTGGTTAAGGCGTTTGCCTGCAAAGCCAAAGTACCCAAGTTCTATTCCCCAGGACCCATGTAAGCCAGATGCACAAGGGGGCGCGTGTGTCTGGAGTTCGTTTGCAGTAGCCAGAGGCTCTGGTGTGCCCATTCTTTCTCTTTCTCTCTCTCTTTCTCTCTCTCCCTCTCTCTCTTTCTCTCTGATTGCAAATAAATAAATGACATTTGAAAAAGAATGTAACCCAGTGGGAATATGACCAATATGTGATATGTCCATATAGTAATGTTCATAGTCAGGCTTTTCATTTGTCCTGCTCACTTTAAGAATTCACAAGTGCTCATTTGTTGGGACAGAAGATAGGGCCTCTGGATTGCACTTCGTTTTTTGTGTTGCTTCAACTTGCTGTTTGAGTAGCTGTGGTGCCTTCCTGATACGCAGCATGCATGCCCGTAGCTGAAGCGGTGGGAAAGCATGTCTCGTCTCCTAAGCAGCTCCTGAACAGTGCTTCTGAGGTGGAAATTGTGTTTGTTCTGTGCAGGTGGTGGTGGTTCAGGCCATCAGCGCTCTGTGTCAGAGGTACCCTCGCAAGCACAGCGTCATGATGACTTTTCTCTCCAACATGCTTCGAGACGACGTAAGGAAACCAGTGTCCTGAGATTGTCATTAAATAGTGTAATGCTTTTTGTTTGTTTGTTTGTTTGGGGTTTTTTTGTGTGTGTTTTTGTTTTGTTTTGTTCTGGTTTGGTTTTTCGACATAGGGTCTTGCTCTAGCCCAGGCTGACCTGGAATTCACTATGTCCTCTCAGGGTGGCCTTGAACTCATGGTGATCCTTCCTACCTCTGCCTCCCCCCATGCTGGGATTAAAGGTGTATACCACCATGCCCGGCTATTTTTGGTTTTTCGAGGTAGGGTCTCACTCTAGTCCCGACTGGCCTGGAATTCACTCTGTAGTCTCAGGGTGGCCTGTAACTCACTGTGATCCTACCTCTGCCTCCCCTGTGCTGGGATTAAAGGCGTGCGCCACCACACCCGGCTTGATCACATTTCTTTATCATCTCCCTATGTCTCTAAAGTATTGTGCCTAATTCTGCTTTTTTGTATTATCATGCTTATTGCTTTCCTACTTGGAAAAAAAATTACTTGTGGCGGTAGTGTTTAAAATAAAGACAAGATATTGCATTTGAATGTTGTAAGCACCAATCTTGAAGTGTGACATGTCCTCAAAAAGTGCCCTTAAAACTTGTAACACTTTTATATCTTAATCATTGCTGCCTTCTCTTTTGCCAGGGAGGCTTTGAATACAAGCGGGCCATTGTGGACTGCATCATCAGTATTGTGGAGGAGAACCCCGAAAGTAAAGAAGCAGGCCTAGCCCACCTTTGTGAATTCATTGAAGACTGTGAACACACCGTGCTGGCCACTAAAATTCTTCATTTACTGGGCAAGGAGGGTCCCAGGACACCTGTCCCTTCCAAATATATCCGCTTCATTTTTAATAGGGTGGTCCTGGAAAATGAGGCTGTCAGAGCTGGTAAGTCACTAGAACACCAACCATAACTTCGTTGCAGCTTTTTTTTTTTTTTTTTAACTTTTTAAATTAGTTTTCTATTCAGCAAATACAGGCACTCTGGTACCATTATTAGGCTCATCCATGACCTACCCCCTCCCCATTGGCCCCTCCTTGTGAAGGTATATGGGTGATGCCTTGTGGAGTTAGCCCACAGTTATTGGTAGGTTGCAGCTCTTTTGAAATGCATATTTCGAGAGGGTGGTGATGAAATTGGACAGTGAAGTTGCAGGATCTCTGATGGTATACTCTTAGAGACTGTCCTGCATGCGGATACCCAGCTCTTCCTTTGCGCTACCCTCTCGGAGGAGGAGAATGAGAGGCAGCCCTTGACATAGTGCAGTAGGAACACTGTGCTAGTGTTTTCTTCAGTGGCACCCTTACGTAAACACGTATGTAGCATTTGCATATGAATGTGTCAGCACATATAGTTTTTGCTTGCTTGCTTGCTTATTTATTTATTTATTTATTTATTTATTTATATTCGAGGTAGGGTCTCACTCTAGCCCAGGCTGACCTGGAATTCACTATGTAGTCTCAGGCTGGCCTCAAACTCACGGCAGTCCTCCTACCTCTGCCTCCCGAGTGCTGGGATTAAAGGCGTGCGCCGCCACGCCCAACCTCAATATATATGTTTTTGAACTGATTCTTTTCTAATCCTTTTCCTTAGCATATTAACGGGTACAAATCTCTCCCACTATAAATCCAAACTCTCCTATAAAGCTTTGTCTCTCATTAACTACTGACTGTTTCCCTATACTCTCCTCTGAGACACGCTTGAAAGCCATTACTAGCTGCCTCTATATGTGCTTTTTCCATTTTTTTTTTCAGCTCAAGATGCTTCATCCCCATCCCTTAACATTTTCTGTTTTCTCATGAAGCAGCTGGAAAGTCAAGTGACATTCTCGAATGTTCTTATCTTTGTTTGCCTGCGTCATGAGACCCTCTCTTACTTTGGTTCCCACAGTACCCTGCCTTGTTCTCTTGTTCTCTGTCTTACCTATAGTGTCTCTTCCTAGGCCTGTTCATCGGGATAGTCATTCTCCTAAGGATTTTGACTGCAGTGTACACATTCTTCATGTCTTGTTCAGTGCTCTATTAATATGCTAAAGAGTTTCTTTTTATACTTGATGCTAGTTGTTTGAAATTAGAACTTAAGTTACATCAGATGGTCTGTATGAGGTTATAGTGGTGTAGAGATAGCTCATGTAGAAAACTAACATGGTTATTTTTCCTCAGCGAAGTGGAAAATTTCCAGTGTAAAGTTCTGTAGAGCCTACAGAATTCTGTTTATGCTTAAGTCAGATCAAGGGATCTTCAAAGAATAAGAGACTTTATTCATACTGAATACCACCTGCTTCTCTAATTTGTTTTCTGTTTGATTCTGTTTTTAGTTTGGTTTAATTTTGTGTATGTAGAGAGGGTGTACACATGTGTGTGTAGGGGGTATACAAGTGTATTTTGTGTGTGTGTGAAGGGATGTACAGATTTTTTATGTGTGTGGAGGGCGTCATGTAGATGTTTGCATCCCATATGCGTGTATTCAGAGGCCAGAAGAGAGTGTCAGGTGTTCTCTTGTCACTCATCTGCAGATTTCTTCGAGTCAATGACTCTTATCTACCTGTAGCTGCTATCTGTCAGCTCCAAAGTCCTCTAGTTTTCCTTACCCAACCATGGGCTAGGGTTACAGATGTGTGTGGCCATGCCCAGATTTTTTTAACTTTTTTTTTAAGTTGTTTGTTTATGAGAGAGAGTGAAAGACAGAGAATAAGTGCACCAGGGCCTCCAGCCACTGCAAACAAACTCCAGACGCATGTGCCACCTTGTGCATCTGGCTTACGTGGGTCCTGAGGAATCGAACCAGACTCCTTTGGCTTTGCAGGCAGACAGCTTAACTGCTAAGCCATCCCTCCAACCCATGCCCAGATTTTTACATGAGTTCTGGGGAGCTAAACGTGGCTATATCCAACCCAGGAGACCCTCACACGTAAGAGGCCGGTGCTCTTAACTGCTGAGCCATCTCCACAGTGCTGGTTTCGAGTTTTTTTTTGAGACAGGGTCTCACTCTATAGCTAGCCTCTCACTTGTGCTAATCCTTCCATCTCAGCTCCATAATGTCTAAATTTTTTTTTGAATGATTATTGCTTAACTCTGAAAAGCGAGTATTGATTTTCCTTCATTTTATGCCTCATAATAGCTGCTGTGAGTGCTTTGGCTAAATTTGGGGCTCAGAATGAGAGTCTTCTCCCAAGCATCCTTGTACTCTTACAAAGGTATGTGAAAGAATATTTTTAATAAGAAATAATTATAGCTAAGTGGTGAAATCCTCATTGTACTATCCAGATACATTGTGTGCCAAGAGTAGGGCTACAGAGTGTAACCCATGTTTGTAACTCGGTATATACAATAGGCACTGACTTCAGAGAGATGCCAGATGATTCCTGTGAACACCTGAAGACAATAGCTTTTCATGGATTCCATAACTCTTTTTTAGAATTTTTTTGTTTATTTTTACTTATTTGAGAGTAACAGAGAGAAAGAGGCAGAGAGAGAGAGAGAGAGAGAATGGGCACACCAGGGCCTCCAGCCCTGCAAACGAACTCCAGACACGTGCGACCCCTTGTGCATCTGGCTAACGTGGGTCCTGGGGAATCGAGCCTCGAACCGGGGTCTCTAGGCTTCACAGGCAAGCGCTTAACCGCTAAGCCATCTGTCCAGCCCAGTTTCCATAACTCGGAATTGGTGAGGAAAAGACTTGTTTTAGCAAGTCTTTGTGATTGGTTTTCATAATTGAAGCAGACCAATCACAACCCAAAGGCTGGCTGCTTTAAATGAAGCCATTTAACATTTGAACAACAACATCTAGATTTTGAGTGCTATTTATTTTTTTTGTATCCTTGGACAATTATACAGAAATTTAGTCTTCATGGGAGTCATGTGGTTGCAGGCACAAGCATATATTAAAATTATTTCATGTTCTTCCTAGTAATTTCAAGACCTACTAATAGAGTGCTTCTGAGTTCAAAAGTAGCATTTCTTTAGTAATTCAGAATAGCTCCCAAGGCTTGTGGTGACTATAAGAGCCCATGCTGGTTGTTATTGAACATAAAGGTAATATTAGATGACCTGGATTGTTCTCTGTATGTATGATGGTAAAGCTGTTGGAAATCTGTGGGGTACTGACACACGTCTGTGCTGTTTCTCCTGGACAGGTGTATGATGGACACTGATGATGAGGTGCGGGACCGAGCTACCTTCTACTTGAATGTGCTACAGCAGAGACAGATGTCCCTGAATGCTACATACATCTTTAATGGTCAGTGATAGCCAGGAATATAGACATACACACTTCTTTGTTTCTCCAAATGGTGTCTTGCAAGCATTTTCTGATACTTTGTATGTTAGCTGACTTCTGTAGACATTTACTTGGTTTTTGTCTTACAATTCACTTCCATTTCTAGGGAAGACTATATTCACAAGTGTTTTCCCTTTGGTAATGGGAATTCCTATGGAATAAGCTATAGCTATATGTACGTGTGTGTGTGTGTATGTGTGTGTGTGTGCTTTTTTTTGTTTTTGTCTTTTGAGGTAGGGTCTCACTCTAGCCCAGGTTGACCTAGAATTCACTCTGTAGTCTCAGAGTGGCTGTGAACTCACAATGATCCTCCTACCTCTGCCTCCTGAGTGCTGGGAATAAAGGTGTGCACCACCACGCCTGTCTCAGGACTATATTTAATTAATCCCAAAACTGTTGCTTCTTCCTGGTTCTTCTTGATCTTTCTTAGACAGCCCACCCTCTCCCTTGTCTGTACTTTCATTGTCCCATATGGCTGAGGTGTTTTCTTTGGTGCACTTTGCTTGAAATTTGTTAAGCTGTAGTCCCATGTTTCCTTGAAAGACATAAGGCAGTTTGGATGTTAATAAGGCAATTTATGTAATATCCTTTATTTTAATTTCTTTATTTTATTCATTTACTTATTTATTTGACAGAGAAAGAGAGAGAATGGGCATGCCAGGGCTTCCAGCCACTGCAGATGAAATCCAGATGCATTTGTCCACTTGTGAATCTGGCTAAAGTGGGTCCTGGGGAATCAAACCTGGGTCCTTTGGCTTTGCAGGCAAACGTCTTAACCACTAAGCCATCCCTTCAGCCCTATTTTAATTTCTTAAGTTTTAGAATATGTGGTTATTTTGGTTGTATATTTCTCTTCCTTCAAAAAAGCTTGAACATGTTAGCCCAAGGTGGTGGCTTATGCCTGTCCTCTCAGCACTATAGAGGTGGAGGCAGGAGAATCAGGGATTTATGATCAGTCTTAGCTACATAGCAAGATTGAGGCCACCCTGGGGGCTGCATGACACCCTACCTCAAAACAAAACAAAAAGATAGAACATTGTAAATCATTGGCAAAAGTTTGTAATTTGACATTTGTCTGTGTTTATAGGTCTGACAGTCTCTGTCCCAGGAATGGAAAAGGCCCTACACCAGTATACACTGGAGCCTTCAGAAAAACCTTTTGATTTGAAATCAATTCCTCTTGCTATGGCTCCTGTCTTTGAACAAAAATCAGGTAATAGAAGCAGTTAACTCTTAGTTTTCTGTGTATAAATAGTTTGGCAGCACTAATAAGTATTATCATATCTCCGAACTTAGAAAACTGGAAAATACTAGCATATTTTTTGCTTTTTTGTCATTCCTTCAGTTTTTTGGACCTAAGATAGATGACTTTTTTTAATAAGAATTTTAAGTCTCTGGTTTTTGCATAAAAACGTGCACCAAGATGAAACTTTGTTACATAATATACACTGTATTATTAGCTAAAGTTAGTTGCTACTATGTACGTTAGAGTCATAAATAATACATAGTCAACCTATTTTTATTTTTCTGAACTTGGTAATCTCTTAGCAATTAATTTTACTTTTAGAAATTTGTCTTGAAAGGACAAGATCAGAAAAATATTTCTGTATATATACGCATATATAACTTGAAAACAAAACAAAAAAGAAATGGGATGGGCAGATGGCGCTGGGTAAAGTGCGCGCTGCACCAGCATGAAGACGCCGTGCTGCGTGGAGATTCCCCAGCACCCATGTCAGAGCCAGGCAGAGCGGTGCATTCTGAACTCCCCAGCACCGGGGAACCCTCAGGGCATACTGGCCAGCTAATCTAGCCAAATTGTTGAGCTATAGGTTCAGTGAGAGATCCTGTCTCAAAAATATTAAGTGAAGACAGATTGAGGAGACACTTACATCGACCTCTAACAAAGGTTGTATGTGCATACTCAAATGCAAAAAGAAAAGGAATGAAATACAGTATTTTGTGGTTAGAGAATAAAATTGGAAAACTCTTTAACACTTAATTTTCAACTTTTATTTACAAAGTGATATTTCCTGTTTTGATCAGATTTGTTTTATAAATGGCTTCTCCTTTTATGTCTGCATCCCGGGCTGTTTAAAGCAAATTTTCTTCTTTTTAGGTTTTACTTGATTGTTTTACATCATGCCCCTCACTGCATTTTATTGCCCCCTCAAATCATAAATGACAAAGAACTTGTACACCATCACAGTGGTTTGTCTCTACTAGAAGGCTTTGCCACATCTCTTCTGTATGCATGCTTAGATAATAGTAGAAGGAAGCTCACTTGATTATTCATATCTGTTTTTGCAGAAATCACACTTGTGGCTCCTAAGCCAGAGAAGTTGGCTCCTTCCAGGCAAGACATTTTCCAAGGTATCATTTATTTGATGAGCAGAAGCAATAATAATCCCTATAGGTTACTTTTATTCTTTTATTTAGTTTGATTAATTCTTGATTAATGAAATCTTTCTGTGGCTGAAGACCATAGGTTATAGTTACTAGAACTACCCAATCCATGGAATTTTCCAATTTCCAATTACTAACTTACTAACTGGGAATGCTATTCTTAGATGTATTTTAGTGGTTGAGAGGGAATGCCACTAGAAATCAAGTTTCTTTTTTGTTGATCATTAATTCAATATACAAGGTCACTAATTTATTCATTATAGTTTGGAGACATAGTAATTGAGTATTTAACTATTAGTAAGACATAGAAACTGAAACATTTTTGTACTTTCTGGAAACTAAAAATAATTAGTAAGGGCTCTACCTGTTTTCATATTTTACTTCTAGTTTGCTTTTGTTTTTTTTTTTAATAGAACAACTGGCTGCCATTCCTGAGTTTATGAATCTTGGACCCTTGTTCAAGTCTTCTGAACCTGTTCAGCTTACAGAAGCAGAGACAGAATATTTTGTTCGCTGTATTAAGCACATGTTTACAGATCATATTGTGTTCCAGGTGAGATAAGTAACCTTTGGTTCTTTTAGGCACTTAAATTGAAACTAGTGTGCTCAGAGACAAAGCATCATTTCCCCCTTTAGTTTATGATTCTCATTCCTTTCATAAGGAATTGCTGTGGTGGGCTGGGGGACATAACTCAGTGAGTAAAGTGCTTGCCTCACTGGCATGGTAGCCTGAGCTTAGTACCTAGAGCCATATAAAAAATATGTCGCCTTTAATCTCAGCACTCGGGAGGCAGAGGTAGGAGGATCGCCGTGAGTTCGAGGCCACCCTGAGACTACATAGTGAATCCCAGGTCAGCCTGGGCTGGAATGAGACCCTACCTCTAATATATATATATATAAAATCTGTCATGGTGGCATGTGTTTATATTTCTACTGTGGAGAGGTGGATCTGAATGCTTGCTGGTTGACCAGTCTAGATTACTTGGTGAGCTCCAGGCCAATGAGAATCCCAAAAAGGATGGACAGCACTGAAAAATGACACCTGAGGTTGTCCTTTAATCTCCACATGCATACACATATGTACATGTATATCCACATCTATACATGCACTCATATACTCACAAGCATACACACATACACATGCAAACAAGTAATTAAGCAGTGATCCTAGTTTTCTTTCTAGAGCTGTAGCAGTAATTTCATATGATGCTCTATTTTTTTTGGGGGGGGTGTGGTTTCAAGGTAGGGTTTCACTCTAGTTCAGGCTGACCCAGAATTCACTATGTAGTCTCAGGTGGCCTTGAACCCAAGTGCTGGGATTAAAGGCGTGTGCCACCACGCCCAGCCCTGATGCTTTATTTTTGATGAGTAAAAACTAAAAGAATATACTAAAATTCTGAAGAAGTGGACAACACAAAGTATTAACTGTTTTAAAAATTAGCATTTAGCAACAAGGTAAATTAAGTGGGTTTTTCAAAGAACTTATAGTTTTGACAGCTGTCATATTTTTAATACCTGATAGAGATGAATCATAGGAAAGAAGAAAAAACTGATGACTAAAAAGAACTAAGAATAAGGCTATGTGTATTACACAAGAAATGATCCTAGGTGGGCTTGGGAGTAAAGCCAAGTGATAGAACATATACTTACCATGTGTGAGGCTCTGGGTTCAATCCCCCAAACGTAAACAAAAAGAGAAAAATTTTAGGAGACCTGCAGTGCTGAATATAGTGTGTCCCAGAGCCAAATTGTGATATGTGAGTGAGAAGGAACAACTTGCTTTGAAGACTCTTGGTCTTCTAAACAACTTTTACATTTGCTGACTCTGCAGTTTGACTGTACCAACACCCTCAATGACCAGCTACTGGAGAGAGTGACAGTGCAGGTGGAGCCATCAGATTCCTATGAAGTGCTGTGTTGCATCCCAGCCCCCAGCCTCACCTATAACCAGCCGGGCATTTGTTACACTCTTGTTCGTTTGCCAGATGAGGACCCTACAGCAGGTACTAACCCACAGGAAGGAGGAGAGACTTGCCTGGTCAGCATGTATCATCTCTTGTGCTCCAAGAATGCCTTGGACAGATATTAGGGGTCAAGAATACCGTTTTTTCCAAGAACTAATAATGGTGGGCGGGTGGGTGTGTTTTATAAAATTGGTCACTGCTTTAGAAATGTTACTTTTAAAACTATGTCCATGAGAAAAGCTTGCTGGTGATAAGGTTTAAAAGAGAATGTGTCATACACAGTAATAGCCCAGAAAGGCACTCAGGCTCTCTATTGGAGCAACATGACCCATCAGAGAGTTCTAGACACCCAATATGTCTTATAAGAAATCATGATCTACTCCTTCCTAATATTTTCTTCTAGTGAACCCTGGGAAAACGTGGTTAGCAAATGGGTGACATTTTAAGAAACATTTTTAAATGTCTTATAGCAAGCAATAGCTTATTCAGCTATTGTGTGTCTGCATTTGAGGCAGGCTTGGTAATTTACTTGACAAATGTGCAGTCTTTGTGTGTTAGGGTAGAGCAATGTCTAAAAATCAACTGCTAGTGTCATAGGGAGTATTTATAAATTTGGGGGATCTAGGAGTGTCGTCTCTCTCTTAAAAATGCTGGGTGTCTGTTGTAATTGATTGTGTTACTCCCCTGAGTCCTCTTCCCATCTTCAGTGCGTAACACTTAGAGTTGTTACTCTGTTTTCATAGAAATAAGCACGCATACCACATGATTATTTTGAACAATTTTTTACTACTTGTAAGTACAAGAAAAACAGAGATTAACAGTATTAACAAATATTGGGGAAGTTACAGAGTTATAAGAAACCATAAAAGAACTAGTAAATAGTTATCCCTGGTCATAATTCAGTTACTTTGGAGGCTTAACCCGATTTCTTTTATAGCCCCTCTCCTAACTCTCTTCTTTGATGTTGGTTCCTGGGAGCCCCTGCCCAGTCTGAACTGTGTTGGGTGCTAGACCAGGCCACTCAGACTCTGGCACGAGGTAGATTCATGTTGGCACCATTGCTGAGTCTGAATCCCAGGTTGTTCCCTCAGATCCTGGGTGGAACCTAGATCTGCAACCCTCTGGGTAGGAAGGCACTTTCTTATCTGGACTCTTGCTATTTCTCCTTTGAACTTCTGGCCATCTGGCTTTAACTTCTAATTATCTCCCTTATTCCTTTCTTAAGTTCCATTTCCTTGTAGCTTCACTTTCTGTCCTGGTCTATTTTTCTCTCCAGATAGATGTATCTGAAGTGTGTCCACTAGCCAGTTAGAAAGCTTTCTGTTCTCCTAAGTAAAGCTAGTCTGATTTACCCTTACTCCAAACTTGTATCTGGGTCCAGCCTTAATGTAGCTCTACGTCTTTTGCCATCATCCCAGGAAACACTGCATTTTATCAATTTTTCCAACAGCCATCTCTTCTTATTTCAGAATTCTTCCCCCATTGTACTTCTTACTTGCCCCCCACCCTCCAGGAAAATGAAATACTGAACACATTGGAAAACCCAGCTCTTCCCAGTTGAGAATACTAGCTCCTCCCATTCTGCAGCTTCACTTGGCTAACACAGGTACCCTATACCCCCAGGGAGTGGAATTAACAGAATAAGTACAATTTTACAATACTATAATACAGAAAACAACAATATTGAAATTACAGAAGTTACATGTATTATAGGAAAACAATAATAACAGAAACATTTCCACCAAGAGAAGAATAGGGGAGATTTTCTCACCCCTCTTCACTAAGGAGTTGATTTCTTTTTAAAACATAGATCTCATAAATTAGCCCAAAGGTGCATTTGGTCTGCTGGCTATGGACTATTTTTATTTGTAAAAATTTGGCAATTACAGAATTTTCTTTCTTTTATACTAAACTCAAAGGGTTTCCTGATCAATGATAGAATGTGGTTATAAACTCTTACCAATGGATCTTGGAAAAAGAAATGGGATCTTGTTTCAATATTTGGACTTTGGTGTTTCACCAATCATATGCCTGTTTAAAAAAGAAAACTCCTCTCTATTCTTTAGTTTTTATTCGATATCTTGAATTTTTAATCTATAGTCAATCTAAACTCTTCACTTTGCAATGAAAAGTGAAATACCAGGTCATAGACGGTAATGGGAGTCTTTAACCCATTCTCCTAGTTTTGTTTTGTTTTTGCATTTTCCCATTCTAGGTATTCCAAAATTTACCATTCACTGAAAAATCTATTACTTTTATTATGCCTCCTCTCAGAAAAAAAATTTTTGTTTTGCTTATAATCACAGGGAAGAAAATGAATTCTTGATTATGGTTCCCTTCAACTTGGAAACAATACAGGGTAATAGAAAGGGTTAGGGTGTACAAGCAAGTGAAGATTTAAATTCTAGCCCTGCTACATATTGATTCTATAGGAACTGTACAAATTATTTGATCTGCGTAAGTCTGCCTGCCACCAGACACAGGGAATAATATTACTAGATAACTATTAACTGTTTTGTTTAATTCTGGAATTACAACTTTTCCCCTTTATCATCTTCAAAATCAGGTCTCCCACAGTTCAAGCACACACACACCCCAGTATCTCCAGAACATTTTTCTATCGATTACACATTTTCTTTGCTCAATCTCTAGATTTTCATACTTCCCTATCCTAAATGTACAAAAGTCTACTCTATCTGAAAGTATTTGCCTTTTAACTATCATAGTATTGCCATAACACCTTCTCTTAAAATTTGAACATTTCCTTAGAAAGTTATTAATATTCTAAGTCTTGATTTAATTGCATCTACTTACAATCATTTATTCTCAAAGAATTATTCATTTTCCCACAAAGTTTTAGAGAAATTTTCAAGGCAATATTTCTAATGTGGATTTTAATTTGTAACTTTCTTTTCTTTGAATATTTCTTGCATCAGTGACAATATATTCTATTCAGCATTCTACCAATGACTCCCCACTGTGTACCTCTTTAATATCCTACCTATTTGTATTTCTTATTCTATTATTCAGAATCATTCTAAATCCTGTATTTCTTTTGTTATTATTTTATGAGGTTGTATCATATTTCTCATGAACTAGAACCATTTTTACATGCTAAAATAATTCATGTTACAAACAGTCTTCTATGGAGGACTAAGATCAGCTTCAACAATATATGTTTGAGGCCTCTTTTCTCTGCTTCACATTCGGGATCTTGCCTCACTTCATAATTCATAATTCCTTCAGATTGACTTCAAATCTGAACGTTTTGCCTGTACCTCCTTGAAGTGCTAGTTTGAATTAAGCTCCATAGCAACCTGATGCTCTCAGAACTCTTCTCCGACTGCGCTCTCTTCCATCCACTGGCTTTAGCTCAGTATTCCACATATGAGTGCTTGCCTTCTGCATGAAGTTCACAGCTTTAATTAAGTAGTTATCCTGGAGTTTCTTACTTTGACTCATTTGCACTGACTTGCTGGGATACATCTCCCATACTAAGCATTTAATAATGTTTTTCAATCCAATAGTGACAGTACTATTCAACCAGCATTTCCCCTGATTTTATTATTATAACTTAAGTCTGGCTGTACTATGAACATTTCTGTAATTTAACTCATTTTGAAGTCTGCCAGGAATCACAAGATCTGAATAGAATCCTAGTCGAGAACTCATCACTTTTCATTCATCCTTCCTTAAACTCACAGAAATTCTTATAATTCCCTGATCATGCTCATATCCCAGTTGGTATCCCCTATTTTAAATAGTTCTTGATGACACCTAACTGCTGACCTCACTTAAATGATTCCAAAGCAAAGCAAAGTCAATCATTCATTCTGCTTGTTGTCTTAGGAAAATAAAACAAACACACTAAAAATCTTGCTCTGTTGGTTTTTCTCAGGCTTTGTTGACGGTTTTGAAAATGGATACCTAATGTGAATATGAACTCTCTCCTTCCCTAATTTCAGTGTTCAAACATGTCCATCTTTTTAGCTTCCAGTAGAATCACTGCATCATTAGCTACAAGTACTAAGTTCTGAAGATTACTGGTCAAGCTCTGCCTTCCGAATCCATGTCTCAAATTTATCTCTGTGATTATCTGTCTTTACTCTGCCTTCATGAAGTGATCACCTTATGTGACTTTCAGGCAGCCACCAGTGATTATTAACATTCTTCCTATACATAGTTTCTGTTTGCCTTTATTCTATAATTGGGACTGAATTAAATAAGCATACTCCTTACTTTATCGATTATAAATTTCCTCAATAATTCCCAGGCTAACCTGAAATAAACACTACCCTCATAACTCCAATGCCATGATTTTTCCATATTGGCTCTGAAAATTTTATCGTGGACAACCTTAAATTTTTTTTTTATTTTTTTGTTATTTTCTCTTTTTTTTTCCTTTTTATTTTTATTTATTTTATTTGTTTATCTTTTTTTTTTTTTTTTTACACAGGTCTCCCTGTATAGCTCAAACTTGTAACCTTCCTGCCTCCGTCTTCTCAGTGCCCCAACTCCTGACCTTCTACAGTTTCTGGTACTTCCCTATATGTTCTCTTTAATAACTGATAGTGCTCCCTCTATAAACAGGCTTCTGTTTTCTAAGTCAGCACAGTTATTTCCATGCAGCACAAAAGGTGCTACCTTACTTCCCTTCTAAGCATTCACATCGCTGCCCATGTTGCTTCACTGTCAGGCCTTGAAGCCCTGCATGGCATTGACTTACCCCCTGAAATGCTAGCCCCTCCCACACTGGGCACCCTGAACTCTGCCATCTGCTTTCCCGCACGGGCTCTTTTACCACAGGTGAGCTCCTGTGCTTTACAAGTTGTGTTGCCTTCTGTCCCTTTCATTTCTCATCAGTTATATGACCAATAAAGCTGCTTCCCATGGCTCCCTACTTAAGTGTCTCTTTCTGATCCTTATGTAGGATTGATCTTCAGAAGAGCATCCTGTATATTTTCTCTCCTACAGTGTTCCAGATACACTTTTTAACAAGGAGCATTTCTCTTGCCATTTTCTAATCAAGCCATGGACTCAGGAGGCTTTGGACCCTGTCTTCTCCCTTTCTGACTTGCACTAACTCCGTCCACCACTGCCAGCATCTCTGTCACGAGTGAGTCCTAGTCAGTCTGCATGCTCTCTGAACTCTACCCTGACAAGTTCTGCCATAAAAGAAGCAGCCATTTCCTTGTTGCAGGTATGTCTGTATGACCTGACACCTTATTCTAGGTATCGTGCTCTTTTCCTCCCCAGGCTGACTCACCTGCACAGTTAACTTCCCCTCCTTCTTGGTCCATGACGTGCCTTTCTTGCTGCAATGCCTTCCCCACGCCTGTCTGTACCCTCTCCCCTCTCAGCTCCTCCTTGTAGCCCAGTAGTCCAGCTCTCCGCTCACGCTTTCCCATGCACTGCATGTTTATCACCTCCTCTCCTGTCTCTTAGGCCCACGCGCCTTCTGTCCTCTACTACTCAGAAGTACACTCAGCACTTTCGACCAAAGCTCTTTCAGCTCTCTCAGCTGTGCTCTGGTTCCCTGGTTCATTCTCTTGCTTCTTGATGCATACTCCCCACTTGACATGTCCCACACCACTGTTCCATCATGCACAGCTTGTTTTGCATCAGGTCAATTTTGCCAAATCAGCCATGTCTGCCCAGTAATCCCAGTGGTTGCAGGCTTGTGGGCTCCTAAATCTTGGACATCTTGCAACTTCTTTCAATTCTTTTCACATCCTTTCTTTCAGTCTTAAAAATGCTCTCAGGGAACATCTGCTTCTGATTTTCCACCCTGTTCCTTTCCCCGTCTACTTTTGACTCCTGCCCCAGATACCCACAGCCCATCCTGGGTGCAGGGCTGACAGCTCTCTTCCTGGGCACTCCGGTCCCTGATCTGATCTCTCTCCTCAGCACTCATCCCCCTTCCATGAGCTCTCCACACCACTGGCTCCATTCCCCTCTGCCCCGCCTCCCCGTGCATGACCACCCACACACCCATCACCACTGTGCACCCATGTGGCTCAGCCTCGCTCCTGCCCTCAGTCCTCAGCAGGGACCACAGTGTTGGCACCGCACTCGCTGCCCCTGACAGGAAGTCCCCACACAGCTCTCCTCCTTCAGGCACCCCTCAGCTACATCCAGTTGCTCACTGTCACCTCCTCTGCCCTGACAGGACCTTTCTCCCAAGTCTGACACTCACCTCCCCAGACTGCCTCCACCTCCCCAGACTCACGGGCACCATATGCTCACCCTTCCTGCTCTGCCCATCGCCACTCTTCCCCTCCCCCAGTGATTCTCACCCGGGGACGCCGGCCCCCAGAGACCTATCAGAATCATCTTCAGGGTGGAGCAGATCACTGCTTCCCCTCTCTGATGTTCTGATAGGCTACTGGGGACCATGCCCCAGCCCCCCCTCGGGTGGAACCCCCACCCCCCACCCCGGTTAAGAATCACTGCTGTGGACACCCACATGTCCTCTGTCCCTCCGCTCTCCCATTTTATACCTCTAGTTTTCATGAGACAGCTTGATGTCCTCGCTCAGGGGGTCTCCGATAAGGACCTGCACTGTCTGCTAGGAACACCTCCTTCCCTTCCCTGCTCACCCCTTCACACACAACGTGCTCCAGCCCCCGTCTACATTACATAATTGATGTTTGACCACTCATTCCTACTTTCTTCTTTTTCCTTAATATTAGTCTTTTAAATGTATAACATACCCCTTATCTGTTTTTGTAAATGTAGCTTCATTTTCCTTTACATCCCTTTGTGTATTCCTTTCCCTGAGCCACTCTTCACCCTTGAGTTTCTTTTCTGTTGCTGACTCCTTCCATTGCTTCCTCTCATTCTTCCAGCCCAGTAGTCCAGCGCTCCTCTCATGCTCTCCCGTGTGTTGCAAACACTCACCTCCTGTCCCGTCTACTGGGACCAGCTCTCGTTTGTTCTGCTGTACTCTCTACTGCTCTGAAGTACAGTCCACACTCCCACCCGAAGCTCTCTCAGCTGCCCTCGATTCTGCACTTCATTCTAGAGAGCTCTTGGTGCACACTCCCCACTTCACCTGTCTCCCACACCCACTGCTCCACCACGCTTGGTCGTCTTTGCATCAGAGCAAATGGACCCCATCTGCAGCCTTCATCGGCAGACCCCTTGGCCCCAGGCTTGTGGGTTCCTCCTTCTAGAACACCAACTCCATGGTTCCCTGCAACCTGGTACGTTTGCTCCACTTTTGAGAAACTCTGACTGATCCTCTTCTGGAAATGCTGTCTGACAGCATCTGTCTCTTGTTCTGCTACCATTTCTGTCTCCACACACTTTGTTTTCTGTGCCACACAGGCCACTCCATCCTCCACACATACACCCGCTCTCCTCTGATTTGGTGCTGGCTGACAGCTCTCTTCCTGGGCACTCAGGTCCCTGATCTGATCTGCTCTCTCCTCAGCACTCATCCCCCTTCCATGAGCTCTCCACACCACTGGCTCCATTCCCCTCTGCCCCGCCTGCCTGTGCATGACCACCCACACACCCATCACCACTGTGCACCCATGTGGCTCAGCCTCGCTCCTGCCCTCAGTCCTCAGCAGGGACCACAGTGTTGGCACCGCACTCGCTGCCCCTGACTGGAAGTCCCCACATAGCTCTCCTCCTTCAGGCACCCCTCAGCTACATCCAGTTGCTCACTGTCACCTCCTCTGCCCTGACAGGACCTTTCTCCCAAGTCTGACATTCACCTCCCCAGACTCACGGGCACCATATGCTCACCCTTCCTGCTCTTCCCATCTCTACTCTCCCTCTCCACCAGTGATTCATGCCTGGGACGCAGGCCCCCAGAGACCAATCAGAATCATCTTCAGGGTGGAGCAGATCCTTGCTTTCCCTGTCTTATGTTCTGATAAGGCTGCCTGGTTGCCATGCCCCAGCCCTCCTTGATGGAATCCACCCTCCCACCCCCATTAAGAATCACTGTTGATGCCCATTTGTCTTCCCTGGTTTGCTCTTCCATTTCATGCCTCTAGCCTCTCAGTGTCCTCACTCAAGGGTTCAGCTGGGCCCAGTCTCCTGCAGACCCTGCACTCTGCATAGAAAGTGCCTCCACCTCACCTGCAAAGCAGCCCCTTTCCTTTTCCTTCTGTCCACCCTGTAGCTACTCTCCCTGTCCTCCCTGGCTGCTTTCTAGTCATCTGCCCAGCCTGTAGTCATCACTGCAAACACACAACATCCTCACCAGCTTACTGTGTAGACTCATGTCTCCACCCTGACCCAAATCCTGTCCCAGCCCCCATTCCAACTATGCTTTCTTCCCTGCCAGTTCCAGAGTGAAGTGCCTGGCTTAAAATTTACACCATTCTTCTGGTTTTCAAAGATTCAAAATCACATACTTCTCCCAACCCATGGCTTGTCCATCCCTGTTCCCTTTCTCTTTCTTTGCCATGTCTTGAGGCTGGCTGGAGCACTATGGGGTCCTCATCCTGTCTCTGGGACCTCCCATTTCTCCTGCTGCTGTTGCTCTTCAGTTTGTCTGTCTTTCTTCTCCCTGAACCCTCTGTGGTCTCCGCAAGCACCTTCCTGTGCAGCACCGCATGATCTTGCTGGATTTGCTTCCTTTCCCGCCAGCTTTCTGCTTACAACCTGTTTCTTCTTTTGTCCTCCCTGCAATGGAAGACACCTTGCTCTTTGTGTACGGCGGGCACATCTCTTAGATACCAAGAGCTTGCTACTTGAGCTTGCCTCTGGGGTGCTCTTCTCCTTAGGTATGCACCCATGTTCCACAGCTTCCTCCTGCTGTCTCTGCATTACTGTTGTAGCTCTTGAGTGTCACTTGTCAGGACCTTCCATTGGTTTGACCTGCACCTTGCCTTAGGCTGCCGTTTCTTCCACACTGACCACTGTGCTCTCCTCCCCTCTTTCTTTCAAGCAGGAAGGCAAGTCCTACCATATCTGCTCCTTATCACTTCCTCATCTCCACGGCTTTCATTGCTTCCAAATGGGCTTTTAAAGAGAACACAGACCTAGCTTATTGCAGGCACACCCTTTAAGCCCACTGGAGGCCCCTTGTACCTTATTGCCACTTGGCCAGACTACACTTATACTTAACCATCTTCATTTCCTGTAGTTCACACTCTGAATCAAGCCTACTGAAGCAAAAGCCCCGCCCTGTTAATATACCCCAGCCTCTTGGGCTGGTCTCATTCCCACCTTGCTTGCTGGCTAGTGACCTAACTGCACCCTGAACCCACAAGACCCCATGGGGTGGGAAGACACTCCGCACCCTCGGGCTTCACTACGACCCTGCAGCGTCTCTCTGCTGTGTGCAGTGCACCTCCTTCTCCTGTCAGCCACTCTTGAGCAGTGGAAGCACAGATTCAGTGGTCACTGCGAAATGGCTGTTCCGCATTGGGTCCCAGCTGTGCCTCCGCCTGTCCAAGCCCTATGTACCTACCCTGTGATGGACCCACACTACAGGAGTCCATTGCCATCTTTCTGAGGTTGCCTGCTAGCACTGTCTGTGCAGGAGCCGTCATAAAGTACTTGCCACCTGTTTCCTCGGAGTAACTCAAGTCACTATGGCCTTTTACTATCTCCCTTCAGGGCTATTCTGCAATGACTTGGGCTTTTGCTTCTCTTTAATGATCTGTTTCTAAGCTCTGACATTGATACCATTCATTATTACCAGCTTGTCTCCTGAGATCTGCCAGTGCTTCCACTTGGGAAGCTCTGCAATCTCCTTTACGTTTCTTTCTCCCCAGGGACCACTTCACCTTTCCTGAAGCCACCACAGACTTATCATATTCTCTCCTAAAAGGCCTCCTCTTCCTGTCTTTTCACATAACTCCCCTAATGTGTTCAATGCCCACATACCACCTTCTAATGGCAACACTAGGCAGTGTGGTTTTCCTCTCTGAATGTGAGACGCACTTTGCATCATCATTCCCAAGATTGTCTTCCTTTCTGTCTCTCTAGCACCCCTCTGCTTTCTCAGCAGCATCTGGACCAGCTTCCTCTGCTGTCTTCCACTACCCTCCAGCCACTCCATGGACTGAGGAGGGATCTTCTCTCTGCTGCTGCTTTTCTGATGCACACTCATATCTGCCAGAAGTAAATCTGTGTCCAAAGCAAGCTCTACTAAGTCTACCCACTGTTTGCACTCAGCCTTATCACTAAAGCTTCATAGTGCTGCAATATTGAACACAATCAATTACTGACTTGCTCAGAATCTTCCCATATGAACCGAGATTAACTCATCATGCCCTTCACTAACATGAGACACCAGGATGTCCCAAGTGCCCCATCACAACTTCCTTCATCACATTCGGTCCTGCCCAGGCCATTTTATTTACCTCTCTGGTGTGCATACCTCACTTCCTCCAACTCCTTCGGGGACCATGACCCACCTTTCCACCTGCACTGCCTTCCCTGAGCCTGTGTGCACCTGCTCCTCTCTCCACTGCGGGCTCCTTCCATTGCTTCCTCTCATTCTTCCAGCCCAGTAGTCCAGCTCTCCTCTCATGCTCTCCCGTGTGTTGCAAACACTCACCTCCTGTCCCGTCTACTGGGACCAGCTCTCGTTTGTTCTGCTGTACTCTCTACTGCTCTGAAGTACAGTCCACACTCCCACCCGAAGCTCTCTCAGGGGCCCTCGATTCTGCACTTCATTCTAGAGAGCTCTTGGTGCACACTCCCCACTTCACCTGTCTCCCACACCCACTGCTCCACCACGCTTGGTCGTCTTTGCATCAGAGCAAATGGACCCCATCTGCAGCCTTCATCGGCAGACCCCTTGGCCCCAGGCTTGTGGGTTCCTCCTTCTAGAACACCAACTCCATGGTTCCCTGCAACCTGGTACGTTTGCTCCACTTTTGAGAAACTCTGACTGATCCTCTTCTGGAAATGCTGTCTGACAGCATCTGTCTCTTGTTCTGCTACCATTTCTGTCTCCACACACTTTGTTTTCTGTGCCACACAGGCCACTCCATCCTCCCACACATACACCCGCCCTCCTCTGATTTGGTGCTGGCTGACAGCTCTCTTCTGGGCACTCCGGTCCCTGATCTGATCTGCTCTCTCCTCAGCACTCATCCCCCTTCCATGAGCTCTCCACACCACTGGCTCCATTCCCCTCTGCCCCGCCTCCCCGTGCATGACCACCCCACACACCCATCACCACTGTGCACCCATGTGGCTCAGCCTCGCTCCTGCCCTCAGTCCTCAGCAGGGACCACAGTGTTGGCACCGCACTCGCTGCCCTGACAGGAAGTCCCCACACAGCTCTCCTCCTTCAGGCGCCCCTCAGCTACATCCAGTTGCTCAGTGTCACCTCCTCTGCCCTGACAGGACCTTTCTCCCAACTCTGACACTCACCTCCCCAGACTGCCTCCACCTCCCCAGACTCACGGGCACCATATGCTCACCCTTCCTGCTCTGCCCATCGCCACTCTCCCCCTCCCCCAGTGATTCTCACCCGGGGACACCGGCCCCCAGAGACCTATCAGAATCATCTTCAGGGTTGAGCAGATCACTGCTTCCCTTCTCTGATATTCTGATAGGCTACTGGGGGCCATGCCCCAGCCCCCCCTCGGGTGGAACCCCCACCCCCCACCCCGGTTAAGAATCACTGATGTGGACACCCACATGTCCTCTGTCCCTCCACTCTCCCATTTTATACCTCTAGTTTTCATGAGACAGCTTGATGTCCTCGCTCAGGGGGTCTCCGATAAGGACCTGCACAGTCTGCTTGGAACACCTCCTTCCCTTCCCTGCTCACCCCTTCACACACAACGTGCTCCAGCCCCCATCTACATTACATAATTGATGTTTGACCACTCATTCCTAATATCTTCTTTTTCCTTAATATTAATCTTTTAAATGTATAACGTACCCCTTATCTGTTTTTGTAAATGTAGCTTCATTTTCCTTTACATCCCTTTGTGTATTCCTTTCCCTGAGCCACTCTTCACCCTTGAGTTTCTTTTCTGTTGCTGACTCCTTCCATTGCTTCCTCTCATTCTTCCAGCCCAGTAGTCCAGCTCTCCTCTCATGCTCTCCCGTGTGTTGCAAACACTCACCTCCTGTCCCGTCTACTGGGACCAGCTCTCGTTTGTTCTGCTGTACTCTCTACTGCTCTGAAGTACAGTCCACACTCCCACCCGAAGCTCTCTCAGGGGCCCTCGATTCTGCACTTCATTCTAGAGAGCTCTTGGTGCACACTTCCCACTTCACCTGTCTCCCACACCCACTGCTCCACCACGCTTGGTCATCTTTGCATCAGAGCAAATGGACCCCATCTGCAGCCTTCATCGGCAGACCCCTTGGCCCCAGGCTTGTGGGTTCCTCCTTCTAGAACACCGACTCCATGGTTCCCTGCAACCTGGTACGTTTGCTCCTTTTCACATCCTTTGATTCACTTTTCGGAAACTGATCCTCTTCTGGAAATGCTGTGTGACAGCATCTGTCTCTTGTTCTGCAACCATTTATATCTCCACACACTTTGCTTTCTGTGCCACCCAGGCCACTCCATCCCCCACACACAGACACTTACCCTCTTCTGATTTGGTGATGATGACAGCTCTCTTCCTGTGCACTCCGGTCCCTGATCTGATCTGCTCTCTCCTCAGCACTCATCCCCCTTCCATGAACTCTCCACAACACTGGCTCCTTTCCCCTCTGTCCTGCCTGCCCACACACCCACACTTCTGTGCACCCATGTGGCTCAACCTCGCTCATGTCCTCAGTCCTGAGCAGGGATCACAATGTTGGCACCTCACTCGCTGCCCCCGACAGGAAGTCCCCACACAGCTCTCCTCCTTCAGGCGCCCCTCAGCTACATCCAGTTGCTCACTGTCACCTCCTCTGCCCTGACAGGACCTTTCTCCCAACTCTGACATTCACCTCCCCAGACTGCCTCCACCTCCCCAGACTCACGAGCACCATATGCTCACCCTTCCTGCTCTGCCCATCGCCACTCTCCCCCTCCCCCAGTGATTCTCACCCGGGGACGCCGGCCCCCAGAGACCTATCAGAATCATCTTCAGGGTGGAGCAGATCACTGCTTCCCCTCTCTGATGTTCTGATAGGCTACTGGGGGCCATGCCCCAGCCCCCCCTCGGGTGGAACCCCCACCCCCCACCCCGGTTAAGAATCACTGCTGTGGACACCCACATGTCCTCTGTCCCTCCACTCTCCCATTTATACCTCTAGTTTTCATGAGACAGCTTGATGTCCTCGCTCAGGGGTCTCCGATAAGGACCTGCACTGTCTGCTAGGAACACCTCCTTCCCTTCCCTGCTCACCCCTTCACACATGTGCTCCAGCCCCCGTCTACATTACATAATTGATGTTTGACCACTCATTCCTACTTTCTTCTTTTTCCTTAATATTAATCTTTTAAATGTATAACGTACCCCTTATCTGTTTTTGTAAATGTAGCTTCATTTTCCTTTACATCCTTTTGTGTATTCCTTTCCCTGAGCCACTCTTCACCCTTGAGTTTCTTTTCTGTTGCTGACTCCTTCCATTGCTTCCTCTCATTCTTCCAGCCCAGTAGTCCAGCTCTCCTCTCATGCTCTCCCGTGTGTTGCAAACACTCACCTCCTGTCCCGTCTACTGGGACCAGCTCTCGTTTGTTCTGCTGTACTCTCTACTGCTCTGAAGTACAGTCCACACTCCCACCCGAAGCTCTCTCAGCTGCCCTTGATTCTGCACTTCATTCTAGAGAGCTCTTGGTGCACACTCCCCACTTCACCTGTCTCCCACACCCACTGCTCCACCACGCTTGGTCGTCTTTGCATCAGAGCAAATGGACCCCATCTGCAGCCTTCATCGGCAGACCCCTTGGCCCCAGGCTTGTGGGTTCCTCCTTCTAGAACACCAACTC
Organism: Jaculus jaculus; assembly: GCF_020740685.1. Classification (NCBI taxonomy): domain Eukaryota; kingdom Metazoa; phylum Chordata; class Mammalia; order Rodentia; family Dipodidae; genus Jaculus; species Jaculus jaculus. Next base: position 91,530,679 of record NC_059111.1, on the reverse strand, counting down.
CATGGTTCCCTGCAACCTGGTACGTTTGCTCCACTTTTCGGAAACTCTGATCCTCTTCTGGAAATGCTGTGTGACAGCATCTGTCTCTTGTTCTGCTACCATTTCTGTCTCCACACACTTTGTTTTCTGTGCCACACAGGCCACTCCATCCCCCACACATACACCCGCCCTCCTCTGATTTGGTGCTGGCTGACAGCTCTCTTCCTGGGCATTCTGGTCCCTGATCTGATCTGCTCTCTCCTCAGCACTCATCCCCCTTCCATGAGCTCTCCACACCACTGGCTCCATTCCCCTCTGCCCCGCCTCCCCGTGCATGACCACCCCACACACCCATCACCACTGTGCACCCATGTGGCTCAGCCTCGCTCCTGCCCTCAGTCCTCAGCAGGGACCACAGTGCTGGCACCACACTCGCTGCCCCTGACAGGAAGTCCCCACACAGCTCTCCTCTTTCAGGCTCCCCTTAGCTACATCCAGTTGCTCACTGTCACCTCCTCTGCCCTGACAGCGCCTTTCTCCCAAGTCTGACACTCACCTCCCCAGACTGCCTCCACCTCCCCAGACTCACGGGCACCATATGCTCACCCTTCCTGCTCTCCCCATCGCCACTCTCCCCCTCCCCCAGTGATTCTCACCCGGGGACGCCGGCCCCCAGAGACCTATCAGAATCATCTTCAGGGTGGAGCAGATCACTGCTTCCCCTCTCTGATGTTCTGATAGGCTACTGGGGACCATGCCCCAGCCCCCCCTCGGGTGGAACCCCCACCCCCCACCCCGGTTAAGAATCACTGTTGTGTACACCCACATGTCCTCTGTCCCTCCACTCTCCCATTTCAAACCTCTAGCTTCGTAATGATAACCAGATGGCATCTTTCCCAAGAATTAGTCCTTCCCTTACACTTTGCTTAGAACCACCTCATTTACCTTCGCTGTTGACTCCTTCACACAGAAATTGTCCTGATCCTGTTTTCATAAGGAAGCTATTCTTTTTAATTCTCTTTCCAGCCATCATGGTCTCCATTCCCAATATTACGTTCAGGCATTCTGTCAGCCTGGACCTGGTGGGATGATTGCACCCACCCCCACCCCCCCCATCTCCCCTCTCCAGTCAAGAACAGGAAGCCCATGCATAGGTTATCCATCCCTTGATCCCCAGCATAGTGCTGGTTACCTTTTTCTTCCCTCACATTACCTGAAGCTACTGTTTTACTTCTTTGGGTGAATTCTCTTGCCTTTTGCTATCCTGCACTTATTATAGGACCTGACATTGATCCTTTTACCACCTCACTTCATGAAGATTGTTTTCTCATTGCTTGTAACTTGTTTCATCTCTTACCACCACCTGTCTACACCCACTTCCCTGCCTACCTCATGACAAATCCTGTTCCTTCCAACTCTGCTCTCTCCCCAACCCATTTATCCCCGACCCAGACTGCAGCCATGTCCGGCCCCAGTCACCCGTTCTTACCCTCCAAGTAATGAGCCAGCCCACAGCACATAGTTCCTCTTGCCAGTGACTGTCCTGTTCTTTTCCTTACACATGACAAGGATTTCAGGGTTGTCTTAGCAACCGCTAATTGTCTTCATTCGAACCCCAGGGCCACCTTACTGTCTTTGGTCTCCTCTGTTGCTATTCAGCTTGCTCTCCTTCTACCATGCTCTCTTCCCTACTTCCTGGATGTCACCCTGAGTAAGGTCTGTGTCTTCCATTAGTGACTTCTTCATGGACCAGATACTCATATCCTCACATTCTTTCTTGCTATCTTATAAAAGCTACCCATTCCTTCTCTGACTCCATGTCAATAAATATCTTTGTCTTGACTGCCCACATTTGGCTCAAATACTTCATACCTGCCACTCTGTCTAATTTGGTTCTTTTTCTCTATGGATATGCATGCATTTTACACCTTCTGTCACACTTCCAGTTCTTTCCAGTGTCTTTTTAACCTACATTCTCTTAAGGAATATACTAGTTGTCACTTGTTTAGGAGCTGCTTTGAATTTGACTTCTACCTTCTTGAATAAAGGCTGTCTTGTCTTTGTCAATGACCACACCATTCCTCTTCCTTGTCCCTTTTCCATGTCTTCAAACTAGCTTCCAAAGAACACTAGAGCCAACCCTTCCCTACTGTCTCTGCCCATAGCACCCAAGGGAACAGCCGTGCATTCAGATCAGATTTGCCTTCTCGCCACCATGAGGTTGTGCACTTGCCTCTTTCCACTTTTCCTTGAGCAACGCTGCCTACACAAGAGCCATTTTCAGATTTAAAGGTATCATTTTCTGTCCTTTCTGTCTTCCTCACTTGTATCCTACAAGTTACCTCCCAAAAAAGTCCAGTCCCCAAGCCCACCTCCCTTGCTTCACCCTAGCCTGTTCTCTCCAAACCCGTATTCTGTACCAGAGATGTACTTCTGGCACCTTCTTCCACTAAATCGGCTGTTTCACAGTCTGCCTCCCTTGCTTCCCTACTCGTTTGAGTCACTGCCCTCTGTCCCTTTAGCAGCTCTGGGACTGTGGAAGCACAGATTCACTGATGTGACCACGCATCTCCTCTGCATCTTCCCCTGTAGCTCTGCTCTTTCCAAGCGTCTCTTTACCCCTGAACAAGATTTGAGATGCATCCATCCCTTTTCATATCCATGCGATTACTGGTCAGGGCCACCTGTGCACAAACTGTTTGAATGTGCCACACTGGCTGTTTGCTTGCCTTTAAGCCTAAGTCACTCTGACCTTGTATTGCCTTCCCTCTAGGAGCCTGATTCTGTACACGCCCACTATCTGTTCCACTCCAGGCCCAACTTCTACAGTTCATACCCCCCCCACACACACACAGTCACACATGTATCTGTGTAACAAGTTTGGGAACTTGGGACTTCTCCTAAATGTTCCATCCTGTACCCATGAAGGATAATGCACAAATTCATAAGGTTCTGGCATTCCACTCTCCTCCTCTCCATTTTTCTCTCAGTTCCTTGTATAAACTCACCTTTCACAGACTTTTGTTGGCTGCCTCAGAAGCCTGTCTGCCCAGCGGGTGTAGATTTATCATTGAAGAACCACCCCTCCTTTGCTTCCCCAGTACCTTTCCAGAGACACCACCTTACATTCAACATCCAGTTCTACTTGCTGTGTCGCCTCCCAGTCAGTCCAGAGGCTCGGGAATAAGTACTTTGGTGTTTGCACCCTTCCAGAGCTGTCCTCACTGCAGCTGCTGCAGTGAGTCTGTGTCCCAGCTGGCTCTAAGTGATTCAGTTGCTGTCTCATTTCACCTCTAACCATATGAATTCCTAGGTTCACCAACTTAAACACAGTACGTCCTGGCCTCAGAGACACCCTCTGCACTGTCATCTCATCTTGCCTTGCGCTTCACTGACACACGCTCCCTAGTTCCTGGGTGCTCAGAGCTGCTGCTGCTCTTGATCTCCTCCCACCCCTGCCATGATCTTCCTCTCCCTTTTGGTGCATTTTTGACAGTATAATCCCCAGATTCTCCATTTTCTTGCCCTCCTTTTGGTCATCACTTTACATTCCTTTGTGTATTCCTTTCCCTGAGCCACTCTTCACCCTTGAGTTTCTTTTCTGTTGCTGGCTCCTTCCATTGCTTCCTCTCATTCTTCCAGCCCAGTAGTCCAGCGCTCCTCTCATGCTCTCCCGTGTGTTGCAAACACTCACCTCCTGTCCCGTCTACTGGGACCAGCTCTCGTTTGTTCTGCTGTACTCTCTACTGCTCTGAAGTACAGTCCACACTCCCACCCGAAGCTCTCTCAGCTGCCCTCGATTCTGCACTTCATTCTAGAGAGCTCTTGGTGCACACTCCCCACTTCACCTGTCTCCCACACCCACTGCTCCACCACGCTTGGTCGTCTTTGCATCAGAGCAAATGGACCCCATCTGCAGCCTTCATCGGCAGACCCCTTGGCCCCAGGCTTGTGGGTTCCTCCTTCTAGAACACCGACTCCATGGTTCCCTGCAACCTGGTACATTTGCTCCACTTTTCGGAAACTCTGATCCTCTTCTGGAAATGCTGTGTGACAGCATCTGTCTCTTGTTCTGCTACCATTTCTGTCTCCACACACTTTGTTTTCTGTGCCACACAGGCCACTCCATCCTCCCACACATACACCCGCCCTCCTCTGATTTGGTGCTGGCTGACAGCTCTCTTCTGGGCACTCCGGTCCCTGATCTGATCTGCTCTCTCCTCAGCACTCATCCCCCTTCCATGAGCTCTCCACACCACTGGCTCCATTCCCCTCTGCCCCGCCTCCCCGTGCATGACCACCCCACACACCCATCACCACTGTGCACCCATGTGGCTCAGCCTCGCTCCTGCCCTCAGTCCTCAGCAGGGACCACAGTGTTGGCACCGCACTCGCTGCCCTGACAGGAAGTCCCCACACAGCTCTCCTCCTTCAGGCGCCCCTCAGCTACATCCAGTTGCTCAGTGTCACCTCCTCTGCCCTGACAGGACCTTTCTCCCAACTCTGACACTCACCTCCCCAGACTGCCTCCACCTCCCCAGACTCACGGGCACCATATGCTCACCCTTCCTGCTCTGCCCATCGCCACTCTCCCCCTCCCCCAGTGATTCTCACCCGGGGACGCCGGCCCCCAGAGACCTATCAGAATCATCTTCAGGGTGGAGCAGATCACTGCTTCCCCTCTCTGATGTTCTGATAGGCTACTGGGGGCCATGCCCCAGCCCCCCCTCGGGTGGAACCCCCACCCCCCACCCCGGTTAAGAATCACTGCTGTGGACACTCACATGTCTTCCGTCTCTCCACTCTCCCATTTCATACCTCTAACTTTCTAGAGATAACTTGATGTCCTTGCTCAGGGGGTCTCCGATAAGGACCTGGCACTGTCTGCTTGGAACACCTCCTTCCCTTCCCTGCTCACCCCTTCACATACAGCGTGCTCAGCCTTCTCCATGAGAGAATTCTTTTGGAAGCTCTTACATCTTCTCCACCGATACAACTCTTAGGTAACTGTCAATATATTTGACTCAAACCTGGTCTTTTAGAGATTACTGTTGCCCATTTTTTTTCTTAGTGGTACCTCCCTTGTGATTTCTGATCAAGAGGCTCCTTAAATATCAAATCCTTTCTTTCTTACAAACTAACCCCCCCTTTCTCTTCCTTGTGCCTTTCCTTCTGCTGCTCTCCCTTTTCTCTGTAGATGGTTTCAATAGTCTTCAGCCTACAGTCATCACTGTAAGCACACATCATGTCCACTAGCTTAGTTTGTAGACCCATGCCCCCACCCAACTTCCTTTGCTCCTAAATATGCCTTTCCATTCAGTCTAGTCAACTCTGACCCAAATCCTGTCCCAGCCCCCATTCTGACAGCATTCTCTTCACTACCAGATCAAGAGCTAAAGAGCCTAGCCCAAAATTTGCACCATTACAGTATTCAAGAATTTTGGGCTGCTGGAGAGATGGCTTAGCAGTTAAAGCTGCTTGCTTGCAAAGCCTGATGGCCCAGGTTCATTTCCCTAGTACCCACATAAAGCCAGGTGCACAAAGTGGTACATGTGTCTAGATTTTTTTTGCAGCAGCAAGAGGACCTGGAGCACCCATATCCCCCCCTTCTCTCAAGTAAATAAATAAAAATATATTTTCAAACATTTTGTGATCACATTTTTCTCCCTGCCAGTTTCTCTCCATCCCTCTTCCCGTTTTCCTCCCTGTACTGTGGCTTAAGGCCACCTCTGTCTCCTCACTCTTAGTTGCTTCCCAGCCTGCCTCCTTCCATTCTGTTCTCTGTTTTCTTTGGGTGGCAACTTTCCTTCTCTGGGTTTCTCCTGAGCCCTGTTGCCATATGTGACTCCTGCATGTGTCGGCGCCCTCCTCATCTTCTTTGTTTCCTACCTGTCTTCTCTTTGTCTTCCTGGACAAGAGAATATTCTTTGCCTTATTTGTCCTTTGCTCAACTACCAGGTTCCCAGGAACCACTGTTTCAGATTCTCACTTTATTCCTAAATCAGGCCCTGTTCCCTTCTTGGGTATGCTGTCATCACTCAAAAACTTCTTCCTCTTCTTCATATGCCACATGGTTTTCTGGAGTCATTAGCATTCCATGTACCTGTCTTCCATTGATTCTTATGTCTACCTTTCCCTGTCCACTCTCATTCTTGTCTCTTCCTTTCTCTCTTCCTGTGTGGTCACAGTGATTCCCCACAAAATTCTACAGTCAGTTCAGCATGTCTTGCTCTTCAGACTTTCTTCCCTCTGTCACTTCTATGCCACCAAAAAGACTGCACTAAGGAAGTGGCCCCTATGCCCATCACCATAGACTTAAGATTCATGCTTACTGTCATATCTCCCATTTCTTCATTCCATGTTGACACCCACCTATAACCCAACACTGGTGTTCAATATTTAAGATCCTCTTCTTACAAAGGCCCACTCTGCAACCTCTCTTTTCCACCTATTCTCTCCTCTAGGTAACAATTTCCAAGAAAGAAAGTCTACGTCCCATCTACCCTCTCTTACAATGCAGGTTTGCCACTGGGTCTCTTTTGCCTCGTCCTTTGGATGCCTGTGTGCCAGACCCTCCAGTACCCTCCTTTCACATGCTGTTGACTAGCAGAAGCGCAGTTCAGCAGTCACTGTGGAGTGCCTGCTCCACATTGCTTTGTAGCTGCACCTCTGCCATGTGCAAGTATCTTCCTGTTCTCACAGTGGTCTCAGGATATGGTAGCCCATTCCCAAGTCCCTGAGCTTACCTGCCAGTGCTGTTGTCGTTGGAGGTGCCATCTTAAAGTTTCCCCATTTAATTCAAGTCACTTTGAGCTTTTGTGTCTCTGTTCATCTTCTCAGGTACGGCCAAATACCATCCATCTCATTGACTTGTCTCCTGGGATCTCAGTATACCTTTCATTTGGAAATTGTATTCTATCCTCCCTTTTCCCAAGTTGCCTCCTGTGCTACACTGACCTTCCATTTCAAGAGGTTCTTCCCCAGCTGTAATGTCTCCCATGTCCCTTTCTTTTCCATCAACTTCTCTATTGTAACTCTATTCCACATACTACGTTCCCATAGGAGCCAACTTTCGCGCCTCCTCTCCATGCTGGTGCTTGTTGAGTCCTGGCATGCCCTTGTATTCCATCTGACAGACTCGTCTACTTCCTCTTGAGCTTCCTTCCAGTCATACTTCCAGTCAGCCCATTACCTCAGGAGTCTGCCTTGGTTTATACTCCTTCCTGTTCTTCCTGACTTCCTCTCACTGTCCCCTCCATTGCCAGCCTGTGTCCCCAGCATACACTACTGGATCCATCAGCTATATGAATTCACCCCTACAACATACTAGCTTCTCAGTCCCACCATTTCAGACACAGGTATGACTTCTCTTGGCATTGTTCTCCTCATCTTTCATGGTGTCAACAGTACATTTATTGAACAGTGACCTCCAGGGTCTCTGAGGCGCCACACCTTCTGCAGCCTCACTCACTGCCCATGGCCCCCACCCACTTCTCTTTCATTGTTGCTTGCTTACGTCATGCTCCTTCACTTCCACAAACCTCCTGACGTACTTTGTCATACCTTGAGGGAACCTTTCTAAATTCTGCATGCTGACTCCCTTCCTCACTTAGATCTTTGTCGTATTGCCTTGGTACATGTCATTCTAGGATGCTGACAACAGCCATTGCCTCTTTTAGATTGGGCTTCATTATTTGTTCTTTCTCATTCCTCCCTCCCCCCCCCCCTTTTTTTTTGTTTGAGATAGACTCTCTTGTATACCCCAGGCTTGCCTCAAATTCACTTCCTTACTCACTGTATAGCCAATGATAACCTTGAACTAATTCTCCTGTCTCCCCTCCTGAGTGCTAGGAGTACAAACATGCACCACTGTGTCCACTTTTATGAGGTGTTGGGGTCAAACTCAGACCTTTATACTTGCTAGGCAAGTACTCTAACGGCGGAACTACATCCTCGTTGTCACTGTCCTTGCCTAGTACACCAGATCACCTTAGCTCATGCTCCCCAGCCACCCGTCATTCGTAACCTTGTCCCTGGCTGCCTATGGAGGGACTGTAACAAGATGATCTACCATTTCTGAAGACCTCCCCCACCTGCACTTCCTTTTTCCCACAACCCCACACCCACTGCTCTGCCAGTCTGCCACCCTTACTAAACTGCCCCAGAGCCAGGCTCTGCCCATGCACTCATTCTTACAACTGTGACCTTAGACCTTGGATTATTTACAGCTCACCTTGACCTTCCAAGCAGCTTTTCACATCTTACCTTTCACATTCTTAAGAAAATGTGCTTGGATTAAAAGGGCCTCTGGTTTCCTACTGTATTCCTGTCCTTATCTGCATTTTCGTTCTGTGCACACAGCCCCCTTCATCCCCACACACAGATACCCAACCTCCTCTGGGTTGCTGCTGGACTGAAACGTTCTTCCTGGGCACTCTGGACCCTGCCTTCTTTTTCCCTCCTCAACAGTCATCCAGCCTCCCTATGAATGACGAGCCCACACACCCATCACCACTGTGCACCCATGTGGCTCAGCCTCGCTCCTCCCCACAGTCCTCAGCAGGGACCACAGTGCTGGCAACACACTCCCTGCCCTGACAGGAATTCCCCACACAGCTCTCCTCCTTCAGGCGCCCCTCAGCTACATCCAGTTGCTCAGTGTCACCTCCTCTGCCCTGACAGGACCTTTCTCCCAAGTCTGACACTCACCTCCCCAGACTGCCTCCACCTCCCCAGACTCACGGGCACCATATGCTCACCCTTCCTGCTCTGCCCATCGCCACTCTCCCCCTCCCCCAGTGATTCTCACCCGGGGACGCCGGCCCCCAGAGACCTATCAGAATCATCTTCAGGGTGGAGCAGATCACTGCTTCCCCTCTCTGATGTTCTGATAGGCTACTGGGGACCATGCCCCAGCCCCCCCTCGGGTGGAACCCCCACCCCCCACCCCGGTTAAGAATCACTGCTGTGGACACCCACATGTCCTCTCTCCCTACAATCTCCCATTTCAAACCTCTAGTTTTCAGAGACAGCTTGATGACCTCACTCAGGTTGTCTCAGCCCTCCCCTCCTCACATAGACCTGATTCTCTCCACATGTAACCACATCTCCCCTAGCTATTACTGCTTTGGACATACGAAGTGCATGAGACAGCTGTTCTTTTAACAAATACACCCTCCCGGTCACCTCCCAGCTAGGACTGCCAGCAGATATTGGCCCTAATCTCATCCGCCTTGCTTCCTGTGACGTGCTTTCTTAACATCCCCTTTCTTTTCCTCCCACAAAAAGCAAGGTCTGGCAAGAGCTTCTTGGTGCTTGTTTCTCTCATGACCATCTACTGAGCGTCCTCCTACCCATCCTTACCCTTCTCTCCTCACTGTCTACTGAGCATCCTACTGCCCATCATTTCTATCTTCTCTCCTCACTGCCTACTGAGCGTCCTCCTGCCCATCCTTTCCTTTCTTCTCTCCTCACTGTCTACTGAGCGTCCTCCTACCCATCCTTTCCCTTCTTCTCTCCTCACTGTCTACTGAGCGTCCTCCTGCCCATCCTTTCCCTTCTTCTCTCTTCACTGTCTACTGAGCGTCTTCCTACCCATCCTTTCCATTCTTCTCTCCTCACTGTCCACTGAGCGTCCTCCTGCCCATCCTTTCCCCATGTTCTCTCCTCACTGTCTACTGAGTGTGCTCTAACCCATCCTTTCCCTTCTTCTCACTGTCTACTGAGTGTCCTCTAACCCATCCTTTCCCTTCTTCTCACTGTCTACTGAGTGTCCTCTAACCCATCCTTTCCCTTCTTCTCACTGTCTACTGAGTGTCCTCTAACCCATCCTTTCCCTTCTTCTCACTGTCTACTGAAGGTCCTCCTAACCATCCTTTCCCCGTCTTCTCTCCTCACTGTATAGTGAGTGTCCTCTTACACATCATTTCTCTTCTTCACTCCTCACTTGTCTACTGAGCGTCCTCCTGCCCATCCTTTCCCCATCTTCTCTACTCACTGTCTACTGAGCGTCCTCCTACCCATCCTTTCCCTTGTTCTCTCCACACTGTCTACTGAGCGTACTCCTACCCATCCTTTGCTTCTTCTCTCCTCACTGTCTACTGAGCGTCCTCTTACCCATCCTTTCCCTTCTTCCCACTGTCTACTGAGCATCCTCCTACCCATCCTTTCCCATCTTCTCTCCTCACTGTCTACTGAGTGTCCTCTTACCCATCCTTTCCCTTCTACTCTCCTCACTGTCTACTGAGTGTCCTCTTACCCATCCTTTCCCTTCTTGTACTGTCTACTGAGCGTCCTCTTACCCATCCTTTCCCTTCTTGTCTCTTCACTGTCTACTGAGGGTCCTCCTACCCAACCTCCCATCTTCTCTCTTCACTGTCTACTAAGCGTCCTCCTACACATCATTTCCTCTTCTCTCCTCACTGTCTACTGAGCGTCCTCCTACCCATCCTTTCCCTTCTTCTCAATGTCTACTGAGCGTCCTCTTACCCATCCTTTCCCTTATTCTCTCTTCACTGTCTACTGAGGGTCCTCCTACCCAACCTCCCATCTTCTCTCTTCACTGTCTACTGAGCGTCCTCCTACCCATCATTTCCTCTTCTCTCCTCACTGTCTACTGAGCGTCCTCCTACCCATGCTTTCCCCATCTTCTCTCCTCACTCTCTACTGAGTGTCCTCTAACCCATCCTTTCCCTTCTTCTCACTGTCTACTGAGCATCCTCCTACCCATCCTTTCCCATCTTCTCTCCTCACTGTCTACTGAGCATCCTCCTACCCATCCTTTCCCATCTTCTCTCTTCACTGTCTACTGAGGATCCTCCTACCCATCCTTTCCCCGTCTTCTCTCCTCACTGTCTAGTGAGGGTCCTCCTGCCCATCCTTTCCCTTCTTCTCTCCTCACTGTCTACTGAGCGTCCTCCTACCCATCCTTTCCCTTATTCTCTCCTCACTGTCTACTGAGCATCCTCCTACCCATCCTTTCCCTTCTTCTCTCCTCACTGTCTACTGAGCGTCCTCTTACCCATCCTTTCCCTTCTTCTATCCCCACTATCTACTGAGCGTCTTCTTACCCATATCTTTCCCCTTCTGTTCTCATTATGTACTGAGAGACCTCTTACTGTTCCTTTACCTTCTTCTTTCCTCACTATTTACTGAGTATCCTCTTACCAGTTCCTTTCCCTTTCTTTTCTCTTCACTGTCAGCTGAGCATTCTCTTACCCATCCTTTCCCCGTCTTCTCTCCTCACTGTCTAGTGAGTGTCCTTCTACCCATCCTTTCCTTTCTTCTCTCCTCACTGTCTACTGAGCGTCCTCCTACCCATCCTTTCCCCATCTTCTCTCCTCACTGTCTACTCAGCGTCCACCTTTCCATCCTCACTGTCAACTGAGCGTCCTCCTAACCATCCTTTCCCTTATACTCTCCTCACTGTCTACTGAGCGTCCTCCTGCCCATCCTTTCCCTTCTTCTCTCTTCACTGTCTACTGAGCGTCTTCCTACCCATCCTTTCCCTTCTTCTCTCCTCACTGTCCACTGAGCGTCCTCCTGCCCATCCTTTCTCCATGTTCTCTCCTCACTGTCTACTGAGTGTGCTCTAACCCATCCTTTCCCTTCTTCTCACTGTCTACTGAGTGTCCTCTAACCCATCCTTTCCCTTCTTCTCACTGTCTACTGAGTGTCCTCTAACCCATCCTTTCCCTTCTTCTCACTGTCTACTGAGTGTCCTCTAACCCATCCTTTCCCTTCTTCTCACTGTCTACTGAAGGTCCTCCTAACCATCCTTTCCCCGTCTTCTCTCCTCACTGTATAGTGAGTGTCCTCTTACACATCATTTCTCTTCTTCTCTCCTCACTTGTCTACTGAGCGTCCTCCTGCCCATCCTTTCCCCATCTTCTCTACTCACTGTCTACTGAGCGTCCTCCTACCCATCCTTTCCCTTGTTCTCTCCACACTGTCTACTGAGCGTACTCCTACCCATCCTTTGCTTCTTCTCTCCTCACTGTCTACTGAGCGTCCTCTTACCCATCCTTTCCCTTCTTCCCACTGTCTACTGAGCATCCTCCTACCCATCCTTTCCCATCTTCTCTCCTCACTGTCAGCTGAGCATTCCCTTACCCATCCTTTCCCTTCTACTCTCCTCACTGTCTACTGAGTGTCCTCTTACCCATCCTTTCCCTTCTTGTACTGTCTACTGAGCGTCCTCTTACCCATCCTTTCCCTTCTTGTCTCTTCACTGTCTACTGAGGGTCCTCCTACCCAACCTCCCATCTTCTCTCTTCACTGTCTACTAAGCGTCCTCCTACACATCATTTCCTCTTCTCTCCTCACTGTCTACTGAGCGTCCTCCTACCCATCCTTTCCCTTCTTCTCAATGTCTACTGAGCGTCCTCTTACCCATCCTTTCCCTTCTTCTCTCTTCACTGTCTACTGAGGGTCCTCCTACCCAACCTCCCATCTTCTCTCTTCACTGTCTACTGAGCGTCCTCCTACCCATCATTTCCTCTTCTCTCCTCACTGTCTACTGAGCGTCCTCCTACCCATGCTTTCCCCATCTTCTCTCCTCACTCTCTACTGAGTGTCCTCTAACCCATCCTTTCCCTTCTTCTCACTGTCTACTGAGCATCCTCCTACCCATCCTTTCCCATCTTCTCTCTTCACTGTCTACTGAGGGTCCTCCTACCCATCCTTTCCCCGTCTTCTCTCCTCACTGTCTAGTGAGTGTCCTCCTACCCATCCTTTCCCTTATTCTCTCCTCACTGTCTACTGAGCATCCTCCTACCCATCCTTTCCCTTCTTCTCTCCTCACTGTCTACTGAGCGTCCTCCTACCCATCCTTTCCCTTCTTCTATCCCCACTATCTACTGAGCGTCTTCTTACCCATATCTTTCCCCTTCTGTTCTCATTATGTACTGAGAGACCTCTTACTGTTCCTTTACCTTCTTCTTTCCTCACTATTTACTGAGTATCCTCTTACCAGTTCCTTTCCCTTTCTTTTCTCTTCACTGTCAGCTGAGCATTCTCTTACCCATCCTTTCCCTTCTTCTCTCCTCACTGTCTACTGAGCGTCCTCCTACCCATCCTTTCCCCGTCTTCTCTCCTCACTGTCTAGTGAGTGTCCTTCTACCCATCCTTTCCTTTCTTCTCTCCTCACTGTCTACTGAGCGTCCTTCTACCCATCCTTTCCCCATCTTCTCTCCTCACTGTCTACTCAGCGTCCACCATTCCATCCTCACTGTCAACTGAGCGTCCTCCTAACCATCCTTTCCCTTCTTCCCTCCTCACTGTCTACTGAGCGTCCTCCTGCCCATCCTTTCCCTTCTTCTCTCTTCACTGTCTACTGAGCGTCCTCCTACCCATCCTTTCCCTTATACTCTCCTCACTGTCTACTGAGCGTCCTCCTACCCATCCTTTCCCTTCTTCTCTCCTCACTGTCTACTGAGCGGCCTCTTACCCATCCTTTCCCTTCTTCTATCCCCACTATCTACTGAGCGTCTTCTTACCCATTTCTTTGCCCTTCTGTTCTCATTATGTACTGAGTGACCTCATACTGTTCCTTTACCTTCTTCTTTCCTCACTATTTACTGAGTATCCTCTTACCACTTCCTTTCCCTTTCTTTTCTCTTCACTGTCAGCTGAACATTCTCTTATCCATCCTTTCCCATCTTCTCTCCTCACTGTCTACTGATTTTCCTCTTACCCATCCTTTCCCTTCTACTCTCCTCACTGTCTACTGAGTGTCCTCTTACCCATCCTTTCCCTTCTTCTCAATGTCTACTGAGTGTCCTCTTACCCATCCTTTCCCTTCTTCTCAATGTCTACTGAGCGTCCTCTTACCCATCCTTTCCCTTCTTCTCTCTTCACTGTCTACTGAGGGTCCTCCTACCCAACCTCCCATCTTCTCTCTTCACTGTCTACTGAGCGTCCTCCTACCCATCATTTCCTCTTCTCTCCTCACTGTCTACTGAGCGTCCTCCTACCCATGCTTTCCCCATCTTCTCTCCTCACTGTCTACTGAGTGTCCTCTAACCCATCCTTTCCCTTCTTCTCACTGTCTACTGAGCGTGCTCCTACCCATCCTTTCCCATCTTCTCTCTTCACTGTCTACTGAGGGTCCTCCTACCCATCTTTTCCCCGTCTTCTCTCCTCACTGTCTAGTGAGTGTCCTCCTACCCATCCTTTCCCTTCTTCTCTCCTCACTGTCTACTTAGCGTCCTCCTACCCAACCTTTCCCTTCTTCTCTCCTCACTGTCTACTGAGCGTCCTCTTACCCATCCTTTCCCTTCTTCTCTCCTCACTGTCTACTGAGCGTCCTCTTACCCATCCTTTCCCTTCTTCTCTCCTCACTGTCTACTGAGCGTCCTCCTACCCATCCTTACCCTTCTTCTCTCCTCACTGTCTACTGAGCGTCCTCTTACCCATCCTTCCCTTCTTCTCTCCTCATTATATACTGAGCATCATCCTGCCCATCCTTTCCCCATCTTCTCTCCTCACTGTCTACTGAGCGTCCTCCTACCCATCTTTCCCTTCTTCTCTCCTCACTGTCTAATGAGCATCCTCCTACCCATCTTTCCTTCTTCTCACCTCACTGTCTACTGAGCGTCCTCCTGCCCATCCTTTCCCTTCTTCTCTGCTCACTGTCTAATGAGCGTCCACCTACCCATCCTTTCCTTCTTCTCTCCTCACTGTCTACTGAGCGTACTCCTGTCCATCCTTTCTCACCTTCTCTCCTCACAGTGTACTGAGTATCCTCCTACCCATCCTTTCCTTCTTCTCTCCTCACTGTCTACTGAGCGTCCTCCTGCCCATCCTTTCCCTTCTTCTCTCTTCACTGTCTACTGAGCGTCCTCCTGCACATCCTTTCCCTTCTTCTCTCTTCACTGTCTGCTGAGCGTCCTCCTGCCCATCCTTTCCCTTCTTCTCTCCTCACTTTCTACTGAGCATCCTCTTACCCATCCTTTCCTTCTTCTCTCCTCACTGTCTACTGAGTGTCCTCTTTCCCATCCTTTCCCTTCTTCTCACTGTCTATTGAGCGTCCTCCTACCCATCCTTTCCCATCTTCTCTCCTCAATGTCTACTGAGTGTCCTCCTACCCATCGTTTCCCTTCTTCTCTCCTCAATGTCTACTGAGTGTCCTCTTACCCATCCTTTCCCTTCTTCTCACTGTCTACTGAGTGTCCTCTTACCCATCCTTTCCCTCTTCTCACTGTCTACTGAGCGTCCTCCTACCCATCATTTCCTTCTTTTCTCCTCACTGTCTACTGAACATCCACCTACCCATCCTTTCCCCATCTTCTTTCCTCACTGTCTACTGAGTGTCCTCTAACCCATCCTTTCCCTTCTTCTTACTGTCTACTGAGCGTCCTCATACCCATCCTTTCCCATCTTCTCTCTTCACTGTCTACTGAGGGTCCTCCTACCCATCCTTTCCCTTCTTCTCTCCTCACTGTCTGCTGAGCGTCCTCCTGCCCATCCTTTCCCTTCTTCTCTCCTCACTTTCTACTGAGCGTCCTCTTACCCATCCTTTCCCTTCATCTCACTGTCTACTGAGCGTCCTCATACCCATCCTTTCCCATCTTCTCTCTTCACTGTCTACTGAGGGTCCTCCTACCCATCCTTTCCCTTCTTCTCTCCTCACTGTCTGCTGAGCGTCCTCCTGCCCATCCTTTCCCTTCTTCTCTCCTCACTTTCTACTGAGCGTCCTCTTACCCATCCTTTCCCTTCTTCTCACTGTCTACTGAGCGTCCTCCTACCCATCATTTCCTTCTTTTCTCCTCACTGTCTACTGAACATCCACCTACCCATCCTTTCCCCATCTTCTCTCCTCACTGTCTACTGAGTGTCCTCTAACCCATCCTTTCCCTTCTTCTTACTGTCTACTGAGCGTCCTCATACCCATCCTTTCCCATCTTCTCTCTTCACTGTCTACTGAGGGTCCTCCTACCCATCCTTTCCCCGTCTTCTCTCCTCACTGTCTAGTGAGGGTCCTCCTGCCCATCCTTTCCCTTCTTCTCTCCTCACTGTCTACTGAGCGTCCTCTTACCCATCCTTCCCTTCTTCTATCCCCACTATCTACTGAGCGTCTTCTTACCTGTTTCTTTCCCCTTCTGTTTTCATTATGTACTGAGTGACCTCTTACTGTTCCTTTACCTTCTTCTTCCCTCACTATCTACTGAGTATCCTCTTACCAGGTCTTTTCCCTTTCTTTTCTGTTCACTGTCAGCTGAGCATTCCCTTACCCATCCTTTCCCTTCTTCTCTCCTCACTGTCTGCTGAGCGTCCTCTTACCCGTCCTTTCCCTTCTTCTCTCCTCATTGTCTACTGAGCGTCCTCTTACCCATCCTTCCCTTCTTCTCTTCACTATATACTGAGCGTCCTCCTGCCCATCCTTTCCCCATCTTCTCTCCTCATTGTCTACTGAGCGTCCTCTTACCCATCCTTTCCTTCTTCTCTCTTCACTGTATACTGAGTGTTCTCTTACCCATCTTTTCCCTTCTCTCCTCACTGTCTACTGAGCGTCCTCCTACCCATCCTTTCCCCATCTTCCCTCCTCACTGTCTACTGAGCGTCCTCCTACGCATTGTTTCCCTTCTTCTCTCCTCACTGTCTACTGTGCGTCCTTCCACCCATCCTTTTCCTTTTCTCCTCACTATCTACTGAGCATCCTCCTACTCATCCTTTCCCTTCTTCTCTCCTCACTGTCTAGTGAGTGTCCTCTTACCCATCCTTTCCCTCTTCTCACTGTCTACTGAGCGTCCTCTTACCAATCCTTTCCCTTCTTCTCTCTTCACTGTACTGAGCGTCCTCCTTCCCAACCTCCCATCTTCTCTCTTCAGTGTCTGCTGAACGTCCTCATACCCATCCTTTCCCATCTTCTCTTCTCACTGTCTAGTGAGTGTCCTCTTACCCATCATTTCTCTTCTTCTCTCCACACTGTCTACTGAGCGTCCTCCTACCCATCCTTTCCTTCTTCTGTCCTCACTGTCTACTGAGCGTCCTCCTACCCATCCTTCCCTTCTTCTGACCTCACTGTCTACTGAGCGTCCTCCTACCCATCCTTTCCCCATCTTCTCTCCTCACTGTCTAATGAGTGTCCTCCTGCCCATCCTTTCCCTTCTTCTCTCCTCACTGTCTACTGATCGTCCTCCTACCCATCCTTTCTCTTCTTGTCTCCTCACTGTCTACTTAGCGTCCTCTTACCCATCCTTTCCCTTCTTCTCTCCCCACTATCTACTGAGCATCTTCTTACCCGTTCCTTTCCCCTTCTGTTCTCATTATGTACTGAGTGACCTCCTACTGTTCCTTTACCTTCTTCTTTCCTCACTATCTACTGAGATCCTCTTACCAGTTCCTTTCCCTTTCTTTTCACTTCACTGTCAGCTGAGCATTCTCTTACCCATCTTTTCCCGTTCTTCTATCCTTACTGTCTACTGAGCACCCTTTTACCCATTTCTTTTCCTTCTCCTCTCCTCACTATCTACTGTGCATCCTCCTACCCATCCTTTCCCTTCTTCTCTCCTCACTGTCTACTGAGCATTCTCCTACCCATCCTTTCCCCTCTTCTCTCCTTACTGTCTAGTGAGCATCCTCTTCCCATCCTTTCCCTTCTTCTCTCCTCACTGTCTACTAAGCGTCCTCCTACACATCCTTTCCCTTCTTCTCCCCTCACTGTCTACTGAGCGTCCTCCAATCATCCTTTCCCTTCTTCTCTCCTCACTGTCTACTGAGAGTACTCCTGCCCATCCTTTCCCTTTTTCTCTCCTCACCATCTACTGAGTGTCCTTCTCCCCATGCTTTCCCTTCTTCTCTCCTCACTGTCTACTGAGCGTCCTCCTACCCATCCTTTCCCCGTCTTCTCTCCTCACTGTCTAGTGAGTGTCTTCCTACCCGTCATTTCTCTTCTTCTCTCCTCACTGTCTACTGAGCGTCCTCCTACCCATCCTTTCCCTTCTTCTCTCCTCACTGTCTACTGAGCGTCCTCCTACCCATCCTTTCCCCATCTTTTCTACTCACTGTCTACTGACCGTCGTCCTATACATCATTTCTCTTCTTCTCTCCTCACTGTCTACTGAGCGTCCTCCTACCCATCCTTTCCCTTCTTCTCTCCTCACTGTCTACTGAACGTCCTCTTACCCATCCTTTCCCCTTCTCTCCTCACTGTCTACTGAGCGTCCTCCTGCCCATCCATTACCTTCTTCTGTCTTCACTGTCTACTGAGCGTCCTCCTACGCATCCTTTCCCTTCTTCTCTCTTCACTGTCTACTGAGCGTCCTCCTGCCCATCCTTTCCCTTCTTCTCTCTTCACTGTCTACTGAGCGTCCTCCTGCACATCCTTTCCCTTCTTCTCTCCTCACTGTCTACTGAGCGTCCTCCTGCCCATCCTTTCCTATACTCTCTTCACTGTCTATTGAGCGTCCTCCTACCCATCGTTTTCCATCTTCTCTCCTCACTGTCTACTGAGTGTTCTCTTACCCATCCTTTCCCTTCTTCTCACTGTCTACTGAGCATCCTCTTACCCATCCTTTCCGTTCTTCTCTCTTCATTGTCTACTGAGTGTCCTCCTACCCATCTTTTCCCCATCTTCTCTCCTCACTGTCTACTGAGCCTCCTCTTACACACCCTTTCCCTTCTTTTCTCTTCACTGTCTACTGAGTGTCCTCCTACCCAACCTCCCATCTTCTCTCTTCGCTGTCTAGAACGTCCTCATACCCATCCTTTCCCATCTTCTCTCTTCACTGTCTACTGAGGGTCCTCGTACCCATCCTTTCCCCGTCTCTTCTCCTCACTGTCTACTGAGCGTCCTCCTACCCATCCTTTCCCTTCTTCTCTCCTCACTGTCTACTGAGCGTCCTCCTACCCATCCTTTCCCTTCTTCTCTCCTCACTGTCTACTGAGCGTCCTCTTACCCATCCTTTCCCTTCTTCTATCCCCACTATCTACTGAGCGTCTTCTTACCCGTTTCTTTCCCCTTCTGTTCTCATTATGTACTGAGTGACCTCTTACTGTTCCTTTACCTTCTTCTTCCCTCACTATCTACTGAGTATCCTCTTACCAGTTCCTTTCCCTTTCTTTTCTCTTCACTGTCAGCTGAGCATTCCCTTACCCATCCTTTCCATTCTTCTCTCCTCACTGTCTTCTGAGCATCCTCTTACCCATCCTTCCCTTCTTCTCTCCTCACTATATACTGAGCGTCCTCCTGCCCATCCTTTCCCCATCTTCTCTCCTCATTGTCTACTGAGCGTCTTCTTACCCATCCTTTCCTTCTTCTCTCCTCACTGTATACTGAGCGTTCTCTTACCCATCCTTTCCCTTCTCTCCTCACTGTCTACTGAGCGTCCTCCTACCCATCCTTTCCCCATCTTCTCTCCTCACTGTCTACTGTGCGTCCTTCCACCCATCCTTTTCCTTTTCTCCTCACTGTCTACTGAGCGTCCTCTTACCCATCCTTTCCCTTCTTCTCTCCTCACTATCTACTGAGCGTCCTCCTACCCATCCTTTCCCCATCTTCTCTCCTCACTGTCTAGTGAGTGTCCTCTTACCCATCCTTTCCCTTCTTCTCACTGTCTACTGAGCGTCCTCCTACCCATCATTTCCCTTCTTCTCTCCTCACTGCCTACTGAGTGTCCTCTTACCCATCCTTTCCCTTCTTCTCACTGTCTACTGAGCGTCCTCTTACCCATCCTTTCCCTTCTTCTCTCTTCACTGTCTACTGAGTGTCCTCTTACCCAACCTCCCATCTTCTCTCTTCACTGTCTACTGAACGACCTCATACCCATCCTTTCCCTTCTTCTCTCCTCACTATCTACTGAGTGTCCTTCTCCCCATGCTTTCCCTTCTTCTCTCCTCACTGTCTACTGAGCGTCCTCCTACTCATCCTTTCCCTTCTTCTCTCCTCACTGTGTACTGAGCGTCCTCCTACCCATCCTTTCCTTCTTCTCTCCTCACTGTCTTGTGAGCATCCTCCTACCCATCCTTTCTCTTCTTGTCTCCTCACTGTCTACGTAGCGTCCTCTTACCCATCCTTTCCCTTCTTCTCTCCCCACTCTCTACTGAGCATCTTCTTACCCGTTCCTTTCCCCTTCTGTTCTCATTATGTACTGAGTGACCTCCTACTGTTCCTTTACCTTCTTCTTTCCTCACTATCTACTGAGATCCTCTTACCAGTTCCTTTCCCTTTCTTTTCACTTCACTGTCAGCTGAGCATTCTCTTACCCATCTTTTCCCGTTCTTCTATCCTTACTGTCTACTGAGCACCCTTTTACCCATTTCTTTTCCTTCTCCTCTCCTCACTATCTACTGTGCATCCTCCTACCCATCCTTTCCCTTCTTCTCTCCTCACTGTCTACTGAGCATTCTCCTACCCATCCTTTCCCCTCTTCTCTCCTTACTGTCTAGTGAGCATCCTCTTCCCATCCTTTCCCTTCTTCTCTCTTCACTGTCTACTGAGTGTCCTCCTGCACATCCTTTCCCTTCTTCTCTCCTCACTGTCTACTGAGCGTCCTCCTGCCCATCCTTTCCTATACTCTCTTCACTGTCTATTGAGTGTCCTCCTACCCATCGTTTCCCATCTTCTCTCCTCACTGTCTACTGAGTGTTCTCTTACCCATCCTTTCCCTTCTTCTCACTGTCTACTGAGCGTCCTCTTACCCATCCTTTCCGTTCTTCTCTCTTCACTGTGTACTGAGTGTCCTCCTACCCATCTTTTCCGAAACTTCTCTCCTCACTGTCTACTGAGCCTCCTCTTACCCATCCTTTCCCTTCTTCTCCCTTCACTGTCTACTGAGTGTCCTCCTACCCAACCTCCCATTTTCTCTCTTCGCTGTCTAGAACGTCCTCATACCCATCCTTTCCCATCTTCTCTCTTCACTATCTACTGAGGGTCCTCCTACCCATCCTTTCCCCGTCTCCTCTCCTCACTGTCTACTGAGCGTCCTCCTACCCATCCTTTCCCTTCTTCTCTCCTCACTGTCTACTGAGCGTCCTCTTACCCATCCTTTCCCTTCTTCTATCCCCACTATCTACTGAGCGTCTTCTTACCCGTTTCTTTCCCCTTCTGTTCTCATTATGTACTGAGTGACCTCTTACTGTTCCTTTACCTTCTTCTTCCCTCACTATCTACTGAGTATCCTCTTACCAGTTCTTTTCCCTTTCTTTTCTCTTCACTGTCAGCTGAGCATTCCCTTACCCATCCTTTCCCTTCTTCTCTCCTCACTGTCTACTGAGCGTCCTCTTACCCATCCTTCCCTTCTTCTCTCCTCACTATATACTGAGCGTCCTCTTGCCCATCCTTTCCCCATCTTCTCTCCTCATTGTCTACTGAGCGTCCTCTTATCCATCCTTTCCTTCTTCTCTCCTCACTGTATACTGAGCGTTCTCTTACCCATCCTTTCCCTTCTCTCCTCACTGTCTACTGAGCGTACTCCTACCCATCCTTTTCCCATCTTCTCTCCTCACTGTCTACTGAGCGTCCTCCTACCCACCGTTTCTCTTCTTCTCTCCTCACTGTCTACTGTGCGTCCTTCCACCCATCCTTTTCCTTTTCTCCTCACTGTCTACTGAGCGTCCTCTTACCCATCCTTTCCCTTCTTATGTCCTCACTATCTACTGAGCGTCCTCCTACCCGTCCTTTCCCCATCTTCTCTCCTCACTGTCTAGTGAGTATCCTCTTACCTGTCCTTTCCCTTCTTCTCACTGTCTACTGATAGTCCTCCTACCCATCATTTCCCTTCTTCTGTCCTCACTGCCTACTGAGTGTCCTCTTACCCATCCTTTCCCTTCTTCTCACTGTCTACTGAGCGTCCTCTTACCCATCCTTTCCCTTCTTCTCTCTTCACTGTCCACTGAGCGTCCTCCTTCCCAACCTCCCATCTTCTCTCTTCACTGTCTACTGAGCGTCCTCATACCCATCATTTCTCTTTTTCTCTCCTCACTGTCTACTGAGCGTCCTCCTACCCATCCTTTCCTTCTTCTGTCCTCACTGTCTACTGAGCGTCCTCCTACCCATCCTTTCTCTTCTTGTCTCCTCACTGTCTACTTAGCGTCCTCTTACCCATCCTTTCCCTTCTTCTCTCCCCACTATCTACTGAGCATCTTCTTACCCGTTCCTTTCCCCTTCTGTTCTCATTATGTACTGAGTGAACTCTTACTGTTCCTTTTCCTTTTTCTTTCCTCACTATCTACTGAGATCCTCTTACCAGTTCCTTTCCCTTTCTTTTCACTTCACTGTCAGCTGAGCATTCTCTTACCCATCTTTTCCCGTTCTTCTATCCTTACTGTCTACTGAGCACCCTTTTACCCATTCTTTTCCTTCTCCTCTCCTCACTATCTACTGTGCATCCTCCTACCCATCCTTTCTCTTCTTCTCTCCTCACTGTCTACTGAGCATCCTCCTACCCATCCTTTCCCCTCTTCTCTCCTTACTGTCTAGTGAGCATCCTCTTCCCATCCTTTCCCTTCTTCTCTCCTCACTGTCTACTGAGCATCCTCCTACCCATCCTTTCCCTTCTTCTCCCCTCAGTGTCTACTGAGCGTCCTCCAACCATCCTTTCCCTTCTTCTTTCCTCACTGTCTACTGAGCGTACTCCTGCACATCCTTTCCCCGTGTTCTATCCTCACTGTCTACTGAGTGTCCTCCTGCCCATCCTTTCCCTTCTTCTCTCCTCACTATCTACTGAGTGTCCTTCTCCCCATGCTTTCCCTTCTTCTCTCCTCACTGTCTACTGAGCGTCCTCCAACCCATCCTTTCCCCATCTTTTCTCCTCACTGTCTACTGAGCGTCCTCCTACCCATCCTTTCCCTTCTTCTCTCCTCACTGTCTACTGAGCGTCCTCTTACCCATCCTTTCCCTTCTTTTCTCCTCACTGTCTACTCAGCGTCCTCTTACCCGTCCTTTCCCCTTCTCTCCTCACTGTCTACTGAGCGTCCTCCTGACCATCCTTTCCCTTGTTCTCTCCCCCTGTCTACTGAGCGTCCTCCTTCACATCCTTTCCCTTCTTCTCTCCTCACTGTCTACTGAGCGTCCTCCTGCCCATCCTTTCCCTTCTTCTCTCCTCACTGTCTACTGAGCGTCCTCCTGCCCATCCTTTCCCTTCTTCTCTCCTCACTGTCTACTGAGCGTCCTCCTTCCCATTCTTTCAACATCTTCTCTCCTCACTGTCTACTGAGCGTCTTCCTGCCCATCCTTTCCCCATCTTCTCTCCTTACTGTCTACTGAGCGTCCTCCTGCCCATCCTTTCCCTTCTTCTCTCCTCACAGTCTACTGAGCGTCCTCTTACCCATCCTTTCCATTCTTCTCACTGTCTACTGGGGGTCCTTCTACCCATCCTTTCCCCGTCTTCTCTCCTCACTGTCTAGTGAGCGTCCTCTTACTCATCATTTCTCTTTTCTCTCCTCACTGTCTAATGAGCGTCCTCTTACCCATCCTTTCCCTTCTTCTCTCCTCACTGTCTACTGAGCGTCCTCCTACCCATCCTTTCCTTCTTCTCTCCTCACTGTCTACTGAGTGTCCTCCTTCCCATCCTTTCCCTTCTTCTCTCCTCACTGTCCACTGAGCGTCCTCCTGCCCATTCTTTCGCTTCTTCTCTACTCACTGTCTACTGAGCGTCCTCCTGCCCATCCTTTCGTTCTTCTCTCCTCACTGTCTACTGAGCGTCCTCCTACCCATCATTTCCTTCTTCTCTCCTCACTGTCTACTGAGCGTCCACCTACCCATCCTTTCCCCATCTTCTCCCCTCACTGTCTACTGAGTGTCCTCTAACCCATCTTTTCCCTTCTTCTCACTGTCTACTGAGCGTCCTCCTACCCATCCTTTCCCCTCTTCTCTGTTCACTGTCTACTGGGGGTCCTCCTACCCACCCTTCCCCGTCTTCTCTCTTCACTGTCTCGTGAGTGTCCTCCTACCCATCATTTCTCTTCTTCTCTCCTCATTGTCTACTGAGCGTCCTCCTACCCATCCTTTCCCTTCTTTTCTCCTCACTGTCTACTGAGCGTCCTCCTGCCCATCCTTTCCTTTCTTCTCTCCTCACTGTCTACTGAGCGTCCTCCTACCCATCTTTCCCCTCTCCTTCCTTACTGTCTAGTGAGCATCCTCTTACCATCCTTTCCCTTCTTCTCTCCTCACTGTCTACTGAGTGTCCTTCTACCCATGCTTTCCCTTCTTCTCTCCTCACTGTCTACTGAGCGTCCTCGTACCCATCCTTTCCCCATCTTTTCTCCTCACTGTCTCCTGAGCCCTCATACCCATCCTTTCCCTTCTTCTCTCCTCACTGTCTACTGAGCGTCCTCGTACCCATCCTTTCCCCATCTTTTCTCCTCACTGTCTACTGAGCGTCCTCCTGCCCATCCTTTCCCTTCTTCTCTCCTCACTGTCTACTGAGCGTCCTCTTACCCATCCTTTCCCTTCTTCTCTCCTCACTGTCTACTGAGCGTCCTCTTACCCATCCTTTCCTTTCTCCTCTCCTCACTGTCTACAGAGCATCCTCCTACCCATTCCTTTCCCTTCTTCTCTCCTCACTTTCTAGTGAGCGTCCTCTTACCCATCCTTTCCTTCTTCTCTCCTCACTGTCTACTGAGCGTCCTCCTACCCATCCTTTCCCTTCTCCTCTCCTCACTGTCTACTGAGCATCCTCCTACCCGTTCCTTTCCCTTCTTCTCTCCTCACTGTCTACTGAGCATCCTCCTGCCCATGCTTTCCCTTCTTTTCTCCTCACTGTCTACTGAGCCTCCTCCTTCCCCTCCTTTCCCTTCTTCTCCCCTCACTATCTTCTGATCGTCCTCCTACCCGTTCCTTTCCCTTTTTCTCTCCTCACTATCTACTGAGCGTCTTCTTACCCGTTCCTTTCTCCTTCTGTTCTCATTATGTACTGAGTGACCTCTTACTGTTCCTTTACCTTCTTCTTTCCTCACTATCTACTGAGTATCCTCTTACCAGTTCCTTTCCCTTTCTTTTCTCTTCACTGTCACCTGAGCATCCTCTTACCCATCCTTTCCCTTTGTTCTATCCTCACTGTCTACTGAGCACCCTTTTACCCATTTCTTTCCCTTCTTCTCTCCTTACTGTCTGCTGAATGTCCTCTCACATGTTGCTTTCCCATTCTACTCACCTCACTATCAAATGAACATCCTGTTACCTGTTCCTTTCGCTTTCATCTCTCCTAACTGTCTGCTCAATGTCCTCTTATCCGTTCCTTTCCCCTTCTTTCTTCACTGTCAGCTAAACATCATCTTACCTGTTCCTGTCCCCTCCATGAACCTCACTATCTAGGGAACGTCCTCTTACCCATTCCTTTCCCCTTCTTCTCTTCACTCTCTACTGAGTGTCCTCTTATCTGTTTCTTTCCCTTTCTTCTCTGCTCACTGTCTCCTGAGCATTCTCTTACCCATTCTTTTCCCTTCTTCTCTCCTATCTAATGAGCATCTTCTTACACATTCCTTCCCCATTCTTTTCTCCTCACTGTCTACTGAGCTTTGCCTTACCCATTCCTTTCCCCTTCTTCACTCCTCACTGTCTGCTGAGTGTCCGCTTACTCTTCCCTTTCCTGTTCTTCTCGCCTCACTATCTACTGAACATCCTCTTACTGTTCCTTTCCCATTGTTCTCTCCTCTCTATCTACTAAACGTCCTTTTATCCATTCCTTTCCCCTTCTTCTCTCCTCACTTTCTGCTGAGCGTACATTTACCCATTTCTTTCCCCTTCTTCTCTTTTCACCATCTACTGAGTGTCCTCTTGCCCTTGCTTTCCCCTTCCTCTTCATTGTCTGCTTAATGTTTTCTTACCCATTCCTTCCCCTTCTTCTCTCCTCAATATCTAGGGAACTTCCTCTTACCCAATCCTTTCCCTTTTTTCTCTCTTTACCATCTACTGACTGTACTCGTACCCATTCCTTTCCCTTTCTTCTCTTCTCACTTTCTACTGAGCGTCCTCTTACCCGTTCCTTTCCCCTACTCTCCTCACTGTCTCCTGTGCATCCTCTTATCCGTTCTTTTCCCTTTTTTCTCCTCACTGTCTACTAAGTGTCCTGTTACTCATTCCTTTCCCTTCTTCACGCCTGTCTGCTAAACGTCCTCTTACCTGTTCCTTTCTTTTTCTTCTCTCCTCACTATCTACTGAGGGTCCTGTTACCTATTGCTGTCCCTTTCTTCTCTCCTCACTGTGTGCTGAACGTCCTCTTACACGTTCCTTTCCCATCTTCTCTCTGCACTGTCTACTGAGCATCCTGTTACTCATTCCTTTCCATTCTTCATGCCTAACTGTCTGCTAAACATCCTCTTACCCGTTTCTTTCCCTTTATTCTCGCCTCACAATCTACTGAGCGTCACCTTACCCATTTCTTTCCTTCTCTTCTATCTACTGATGGTCCTGTTACCCATTCCTATTCCTTTCCCTTTCTTCTCTTTTCACTGTCTACTGAGCATCCAATTACTCATTCCTTACCCTGTCTTCTCTCCTCATTATCTACTGAACATCCAGTTACCCATCCCTTACCCTTCCTTCTCTCCCCACTGTCTGCTAAGCATCCTCTTACCCATTCCTTTCCCTTTCTTCTCTCCTCACTATCTACTGAGCGTCCTCCTACCCGTTCCTTTCTTTCTTGTGTCCTCACAATCTACTGAGCATCCCCTTACCCATTCCTTTCCTTTTCTTCTCTCCTCACTATCTAATAAGGGTCCTGTTACCCATTCCTTTCCCTTTGTTCTCTCCTCACTGCCTACTGAGGGTCCTGTTACCCTTTCCCTTCCCTTTCTTCTCTTACCATTGTCTACTACGCATCCAGCTACTCGTTCGCTACCCTTTCTTCTCTCCTCATTATGTACTGAGCATCCAGTTACCCGTTCCTTATCCTTCCTTCTCTCCCCACTGTCTGATGAGCGTCCTCTTACCTGTTCCTTTCTCTTTCTTCTTACCCGTTCCTTTCCCTTTTTCTCTCCTTCCTGTCTGCTGAACGTCCTCTTACCCATCTTTTACATTCTTCTCTCCTCACTGTCCACTGAGCGTCCTCTTACCCGTTCCTTTTACCTTCTTCTCTCCTCAGTATCTACTAAGCATCCACTTACCCATTCTTTTCCCTTCTTCTCTCCTCACTATCTACTGAACATCCTCGTTCCCATTCCTTTCCTTTCTTCTCCTGTTACTGTCTACTGAGCGTCCTCTTATCCATTCCTGTCCCTTTCTTCTCTCCTCAGTATCTACTGAGCTTCCTATTACCTGGTTTTTTTTCCCTTCTTCGTCTTCACTGTCTGCTGAGCGTCCTCTTACCCGTTTTCCTTTCCCCTTCTTCTGTCCTCACTGTATGCTGAATGTCCTTTTACTTGTTCCTTTCCCCTTCTTCTCTCTTCACTATCTAGTGAGCATCCTTTTACCTATTCCTTTCCCTTTCCTCTCTCCTCCCTGTTGGCTGAGCATCCGCTTACCCATTGCTTTCCCCTTCTTCCTCTTCACTGGTTGCTGAGCATCCTCTTACCCATTCCTGTCCCCTACTTTTCTCCTCACTATCTAATGAGCTTCCTCTTACCCATTCCTTTCCCAGCCTCCTCTCCTCACTATCTACTGAGCATCTTGTTACTTGTTCCTTTCCCTTCTTCTCTCCTCATTATTTACTGAACATCTTGTTACTCATTTCTTTCCCTTTCTTCCCTTTGCACTGTCTACTGAGCGTCATTTACCGTTTCTTTCCTCTTCTTCTCCTCTCAGTCTTTACTGAGCGTCCTCTTACCCATTGCTTTCCCTTTCTTCTCTCCTCAGTATTTACTGACCTTCCTCTTACCCTTTTGTTTTCCTTTCTTCTCTCCTCACTGTCTGCTGGATGTCCTCTTACCAGTTCCTTTCCCTTTCTTCTTCCTCAGTATCTAGTGAGCTTCCTCTTACCTGTTTTTGTCGCTTTTCCCTTTTCACTGTCTGCTGAGCGTCCTCTTACCCATTCCTTTCCCTTCCTCCTCTTCACTGTGTGCTGATCGTCCTCTTACCTGTTCCTTTCCCCTTTTATCCTCACTATCTATTGAGTGTCCTCTTACCCATTCCTTTCTCATTCTTCTCTCCTATTTACTGAGTGTCCTGTTACTCATTCTTTTCCCTTCTCTCCTCACTGTCTGCTGATTGTCTTGTTACCCATTCCTTTCCCTTTCTTCTCTCCTCACTATCTACTGAGCGTCCTCTTACCCGTTCCTTTCCCCTTCTTCTCAGTATCTACTAGTGTCCTCTTACCCATTCCCGTCCCTTCTTCCCTCCTCACTGTCTGCTGAATATCCTCTTACCTGTTCTTTCCCCTTCTTCTCTCCTCACTGTCTACTTATGGTCCCTTACCCATTCCTTTCCCTTCTTCTGTCCTCACTGTCTACTGAGTGTCCTGTTAACCCATTCCTTTCCCTTTCTTCTCTTCCTACTCTCTACTCAGCATCCAGCTACTCATTCGCTACCCTTTCTTCTCTCCTCATTACCTACTGAGCATCCAGTTACCTGTTCCTTACCCTTCCTTCTCTCACTGTCTGCTGAGCGTCCTCTTACCCATTCCTTTCCCCTTCTTCTCTACTCACTGTCTGCTGAGCATCCTCTTACCCATTCCTTTCCCCTTCTTCTCTACTCACTGTCTACTGAGCGTCCTCTTACCCATTCCTTTCCCCTTCTTCTCTACTCACTGTCTGCTGAGCGTCCTCTTACCCATTCCTTTCCCCTTCTTCTCTACTCACTATCTACTGAGCGTCCTCTTAGCCATTTCTTTCCCCTTCTTCTCTACTCACTGTCTGCTGAGCGTCCTCTTACCCATTCCTTTCCCCTTCTTCTCTACTCACTATCTACTGAGCGTCCTCTTACCCATTCCTTTCCCCTTCTTCTCTACTCACTATCTACTGAGCGTCCTCTTAGCCATTTCTTTCCCTTTCTTCTCTCCTCACTCTCTGTTGAGTGTCCTCTTACCCGTTCCTGTCCCTTCTTCTCTCCTTACTCTCTATTGAATGTCCTCTTACCCTTTCCTTTCCCCTTCTACCTCTTCACTGACTGCAGAGTGTCCTCTTACCCGTTCCTTTCCCCTTCTCTCCTCACAATCTGCTGAACGTACTTTTACCCATTCCTTTCCCCTTCTTCTCCTCACTGTCTGGTGAATGTCCTCTTACCAGTTCCTTTCCCCTTCTACCTCTTCACTATCTGGAAAGTGTCCTCTTACCCATTCCTTTCCACTTCTTCTCCTCACTGTCTGGTGAATGTCCTCTTACCAGTTCCTTTCCCCTTCTACCTCTTCACTGTCTGGAGAGCATCCTCTTACCCTTTCCTTTCCCCTTCTTCTCTCCTCCCTGTCTATTCAGCATCCTCTTACCTGTTCCTTTTCCCTGGTTCTCTCCTCACTGTCTACTGAGCGTCCTCTTATCCATTCCTTTCCCTTCTTCTGTCCTCACTGTCTACTGAGTGTCCTGTTAACCCATTCCTTTCCCTTTCTTCTCTTCCTACTCTCTACTCAACATCCAGCTACTCATTCGCTACCCTTTCTTCTCTCCTCATTACCTACTGAGCATCCAGTTACCTGTTCCTTACCCTTCCTTCTCTCACTGTCTGCTGAGCGTCCTCTTACCCATTCCTTTCCCTTCTTCTCTACTCACTGTCTACTGAACATCCTCTTATCCATTCCTTTCCCCTTCTTCTCTACTCACTGTCTACTGAACATCCTCTTATCCATTCCTTTCCCTTCTTCTCTACTCACTGTCTACTGAACATCCTCTTACCCATTCCTTTTCCCTTCTTCTCTACTCACTGTCTACTGAACATCCTCTTACCCATTCCTTTTCCCTTCTTCTCTACTCACTGTCTACTGAACATCCTCTTACCCATTCCTTTTCCCTTCTTCTCTACTCACTGTCTACTGAACATCCTCTTACCCGTTCCTTTCCCCTTCTTCTCTACTCACTATCTACTGACCATCCTCTTGCCCCTTCCTTTCCTGTTCTTCTCTAATCACTGTCTGCTGAGTGTCCTCTTATCCATTACTTTTCAAACTTTTCTCATCACTCTCTACTGAGCATCCTGTTACCCGTTCCTTTCCCTTTCTTCTCACCTCACTGTCCGCTGAACTTCCTCTTGCCGATTCCTTTCCCTTCTTCTGTTGTCACTATCTACTCAGCGCTCCTCTTACACATCACTTTCCCTTATTCTCTCCTCACTGTCTACTGAGTGTCCTCTTGCCTGTTCCTTTCTCTCCTTCTCTCCTCACTGTCTACTGAGCATTCTCTACCCATTCCTTTCCCCTTCTTCTCTCCGCACTGTCTGCTGAACGTCCTCTTACCCCTTCTTTTCTCTTTCTTCTCACCTCAGTGTCTGCTTAGTGTCCACTTAACCATTCCATTCTCTTTCTCCTTGCTTCACTGTCTGCTGAATGTCCTCTTACCCATTTCTTTAACTACTTCTCTCATCACTGTCTACTCAGCGCTCCTCTTACCCCTTCCCTTCCACTTCTTCTCCCCTCACTGTCTTCTGAGCATCCTCTTACTGTTCTTTTCCCCTTCTTCTCGCCTCACTGTGTATTGAGTTTCCTCTTACCCATCCTTTCCCCTTCTTCTCTCCTCACTGTCTACCTAACGTCTCTTACCCATTCCTTTCCCATTCTTGTTGCCTCACTGTCTACTGAGAGTCCTCTACTCATTCCTTTCCCCCCCTTTCCTCACTGTCTACTGAGTGTCCTCTTACCCGTTCCTTTGTCCTTCTTCTTGCCTCTCTGTCTTCTGAGCATTATCTTAACTGTTCCTTTCCCTTTTTTCTCTCCTCACTATCTACTAAGAGTACTCTTACCCATTTTTTCCCTTTCTTCTCTCCTAGCTATCTAATGAGCGTCCTCTTACCTGTTGCTTTCCCCTTCTTCTCCCTTCACTATCTACTGAATGTCCTCTTACCAGTTTATTTCCCTTTCTTCTCTTCTCACTGTCTACTGAGCATCATCTTATTGTTTCTTTCTCCTTCTTCTCCTCTCCCTGTCCACTGAGCATCCTCTTACACATTCTGTTGCCTTTCTTCTCTCCTCCGTATCTATTGAGCATCCTCTTACTTGTTCCTTTTTCCTCATTCCTCTTCACTTTCTGCAGAGCATCCTCTTACCTGTTCCTTTCCCCTTCTTCTCACCTCACTGTATACTCTACATTCGGTTACTTGTTCCTTTCCTGTTCTTCTCTACTCACTATGTACTGAGCGTCCTCTTACCTGTTCCTTTCTCCTTCTTCTCACCTCACTGTCTACTGAGTTCCTCTTACCCATTCCTTTCCCTTTCTTCTCACCCCACTGTCTACTGAGTTCCTCTTACCTGTTCCTTTCTCCTTCTTCTCACCTCACTGTCTACTGAGTTCCTCTTACCCATTCCTTTCCCTTTCTTCTCACCTCACTGTCTACTGAGTTCCTCTTACCCATTCCTTTCCCTTTCTTCTCACCTCACTGTCTACTGAGTTCCTATTACCCATTCCTTTCCCTTTCTTGTCGCCTCACTGTCTGCTGAACGTCCTCTTACTCGTCCCTTTCCCTTTCTTCTCTCTTCACTGTCTACTGAACATCCTCTTAACCGTTCCTTTCCCTTTCTTCTCTCCTCACTGTCTACTGAACATCCTCTTAACTGTTCCTTTCACCTTCTTCTCCCCTCACTGTCTGCTGAGCGTCCTCTTACCCATTCCCTTCCCTTCTTCTCTCCTCACTGTCTGCTGAGTGTCCTGTTACCCATTCATTTACCTTTCTTCTCTCCTTATTATCTACTGAGCATCCAGTTACCTGTTCCTTACCCTTCCTTCTCTCCTCACTGTCTGCTGAGTGTCCTCTTACCCATTCCTTTCCCTTTCTTCTCTCCTCACTATCTGCTGAGCGTCCACTTACCTGTTCCTTTTCCTTTCTTCTTTCATTACTGTCTGCTGAATGTCCTCCTACCCATTCCTGTCCCTTCTCCTCTCCTTACTCTCTATTGAATATCCTCTTACCCTTTCCTTTCCCATTCTACCTCTTCACTGACTGCAGAGCATCCTCTTACCCATTCCTTTCCCCTTCTCTCCTCACAGTCTGCTGAACGTACTCTTACCCATTCCTTTCCCTTTCTCTCACTGTCTGCTGAGCGTCCTCTTTCCCATTCCTTTCCCCTTCTTCACTCCTCATCATCTCCTGAGCATCATCTTACCTGTTCCTTTCCACTTCTCTCCTCCCTGTCTACTCAGCATCCTCTTACTTTTTCGTTTCTCTTTCTTCTCTCCTCACTATCTACTGACCATCCTCTTACTCGTTCCTTTCCCCTTCTTCTCTCCTCACTGTCTGCTGAACAGCCTCTTATTTATTTTTTTATTTTTATTTTTATTTTTTTTAATTTTTATTAGCATTTTCCATGACTGAACAGCCTCTTAACTATTCCTTTCCCATTCTTCTCTCATCACTGTCTGCTGAGTGTCCTCTTACCTGTTCCTTTCCCCTTCCTCTCTCCTCGCTGTGTATTGAGTGTCCTCTCACCCGTTCCTTTGTCCTTCTTCTCATTTCTCTGTCTTCTGAGTGTCCTATTAACTGTTCTTTTCCCTTATTTCTCTCCTCACTATCTACTGAGAGTCCTCTTACCCATTCCTTTCCCATTCTTCTCTCCTTGCTATCTAATGAGCATCCTCTTACCTGATCTTTTCCCTTCTTCTCCCTTCACTGTCTGTTGAATGTCCTCTTACATGTTCCTTTCCCTTTCTTCTCTCCTCACCATCTACTGAGCATCCTCTTACCCATTCTCTTCTCTTCTTCTCTTCTCACTGTCTGCTGAACATCCTCTTACCCATTCCTTTCCCCTTTTTCTCTCCTCACTATCTACTGAATGTCCTCGTACCCGTTCATTTCCCTTTCTTCTCTTCTCACTGCCTACTGAGCGTCATCTTATTGTTCCTTTCCCCTTCTTCTCCTCTCCCTGTCTACTGAACGTCCTCTTACACATTCTGTTGCCTTTCTTCTGTCCTCTGTGTCTATTGAGCCTCCACTTACTTGTTCCTTTTCCCTCATTCCTCTTCACTTTCTGCAGAGCGTCCTCTTATCCATTCCTTTCCCCTTCTTCTCACCTCACTGTAAACTCTGCGTCTAGTTACTTGTTCCTTTCCTGTTCTTCTCTACTCACTATCTACTGAATGTCCTCTTACCAGTTCCTTTCTCCTTCTTCTTGCCTCACTGTCTGCTGAACGTCTTCTTACCCATTCCTTTCCTGTTCTCT
This sequence comes from Jaculus jaculus, assembly GCF_020740685.1. Lineage (NCBI taxonomy): Eukaryota > Metazoa > Chordata > Mammalia > Rodentia > Dipodidae > Jaculus > Jaculus jaculus. Next base: position 91,497,530 of record NC_059111.1, on the reverse strand, counting down.
CCTCATTGTCTACTGAGCATTCTCTTACCTGTTCCTTTCTCCTTTTCCTCTCCTCACTGTCTGCTGAACATCCTTTTACCTGATCCTTTCCCCTTCTTCTCACCTCACTGTAAACTCTGCGTCCTGTTACTTGTTCCTTTCCTGTTCTTCTCTACTCACTATCTACTAAATATCCTCTTACCCGTTCCTTTCCCTTTCTTCTCGCCTGTCTACTGAGTTCCTCTTACCCATTCCTTTCCCTTTCTTGTCGCCTCAATGTCTGCTGAACATCCTCTTACTTATTCCTATCCCTGTCTTCTCTCCTCACTGTCTACTGAGCATTCTCTTACCCGTTCTTTTCCCCTTCCACCTCTTCACTGTCTGCTGAATGTCCTCTTACCCTTTCTTTTCCCTTTCTACCTCTTCATTGTCTGGAGAACATCCTCTTACCCGTTCCTTTCCCTTCTCTCCTGACTGGCTGCTGAGTGTCCTCTTACCCTTTCTTTTCCCCTTCTACCTCTTCACTGTCTGGAGAGCATCCTCTTACTTGTTACTTTCTCCTTCTTCTCTCCTCACTGTCTACTTAGCATCCTCTTACTTGTTCCTTTCCCTTTCTTCTCTCCTCAATCTCTGCTGAGTGTCCACTTAGCCATCCCTTTCCCTTCTTCTCTCATCACTGTCTACTGAGCATCCTCTTACCCATTCCTTTCCCCTTCTTCTCACCTCTCTGTCTGCTGAACGTCCTCTTACACATTCTGTTGCCTTTCTTCTCTCCTCTGTATCTATTAGAGTGTCCTCTTACTTGTTCCTTTTCCCTTATTCCTCTTCACTTTCTGCAGAGCGTCCCCTTACCCATTTCTTTCCCCTTCTTCTCACCTCACTGCATACTCTGCATTCGGTACTTGTTCCTTTCCCATTCTTCTCTACTCACTATCTACTGAATGTCCTCTTACCTGTTCCTTTCCCCTTCTTCTCACCTCACTGTCTACTGAGGTCCTCTTACCCATTCCTTTCCCTTTTCCTCTCCTCACCGCCTGGTGAACGTCCTTTTACCTGTTGCTTTCCCCTTCTACCTCTTCACTGTCTGCTGAGCATCCTCTTACCCGTTCCTTTCCCCTTCTTCTCTCCTCGGTATCTACAGAGAATTCTCTTACCCGTTCCTGTTCCCTTCTTCTTCACCATCAGCTGAGTGTCCTCTTACTGTTCCTTTCACCTTCTTCTCTCCTGTCTACTGATAATCCTCTCATCTGTTCCTTTCCCCTTCTTCCCACCTGAAGCCACTCTCTCCTTTGGGTGGATCCCTTTGTTCCTAGCAGGTTTACATCCAGTATTCTCAACACTTGGCATGGAATTTTCTTCTGGCTCAGAACAATAAAGTTATTTGTTTAATGCCTGGCACTTGGCTCATGTCCCTCACCCCAAATCCCCCCCAAGTTTCCCCACCCTACCCCTCCCCACTGCTCCCAACCCTGCCCTCCCCACAAACCCAAGTAAACCCCATCCCTAGCCCTCCCCACCCACCCACCCTTCCCCGCCGGATCCGTAGTAAAGAGCCTGGCCTAAATTTTGCACCCTTGCAACAACACTTGAGACATTCACTTTACCTATGCTGTCCACCCCTCTTTGCTTTGCCTTCTCTATGATAAAGCTTGTAGGCTGGCCTTGTACTCCTCAATCTCACCCTGTCTCCTCCTTCCTCCCCCTGCACTCTGTTCTTCATACTCCCTATATATTGTTTGTGCCCTAAATCTCTTCTGTGAACTGCATCATCTTCCTGCAGTTTTATTCTTTCTGCTACTTTTTCTGCTTTTGACCTGTATCTTCTTTACCCAATGACCAAGACAAAGCTTCCTACCTCATCCCTGAAGCCCTTACAGTTGCTCAGCTACCTAGTGTCTTCCCCATCACACACATCTCTCTTCTACGGCATCTGCACCTTTGTGGATCGTGCTCAGATTCTCTCTATCCTCATGTTACTTGCTCTTCAGCTGCCATTTTGTGTCACTAGTCTGGGTTTTCCTTCTCCACCTCATAGCTTTCCTTGCTAGCTGCTTTTTTCCATGCCCTCTCCCACACCAGTTATATGCCTCTTGTCTCTTCCTCTGCCATGAATATGTGGCACAGAACACTACAGCCCATCTTGTACTTGTTGCTCTTTTTCCTTTCTTCTCCATTGCATGAATTTCCCTGCAAAAGTGCATGCAGCTTTGCTGCCTCTCCACCAGTTAAGATCGCCTGGATTACCCAGCCCCTTACACAGCCTGTCTGTGGATGTGGACCTTCATAACACAGATGATTCCACCCTAAGGCCCTCTTACACAGACACCAGTTTTCATCCTGGTCTGCCTTCCTTCTCTTTTCTTCTTGATGAAACAACCAAAAAGGAAGCCTGACAGTTTTATCCCTATTCTCCCCTAGGGAACTTGCTCTACTCTGCACTGCTCTGTCTCCATTATTAAATCTAGAAATCTCACAAGTTGGAAGCCCTGCCCTCAGACCTCATCACATCCTCTGTCCCTGCAGTCTCTGCTGCACAGCACACCTCTCTCCTTCCAGCTACTCTTGAGCAGTGAAAAGCACAGATTCAGTGGTCACTGCGAAATGGCTGTTTCGCATTGGTTCCCAGCTGTGCATCTGCCACCTCAAGGTCCATGTACATCATCAGTTAGTGGACTCACTCCAGGTAAGTCCACCCCCATAACTCAGAGGTGGTCTGCTAGTACTGCCTGTGCAGGAGCCATTATAAAGTGCATGTCACCTGTTTCCTCTGATTAACCCAAGTTACCTGGCCACTTGCCTCCTATCACCATCTATATAGCTCTGTTCTACAAATGATCAGGCTTCTGCCTCTTTTTTCTCTAAGATCTGACATTGATAACTTTCCATCAGAACAGATCCCCTGAGGTCTTCAAATGTCCCCAATTGGGGAACTCTTCATTTTGCCTTTCCCCTTTTCATACTAGCTCATTGCCCTTTTCTGAAACCACCACCTGAAGTTTTCTCCTGAGACACTTCCTCTTCTGTTCTTCTCCTTTCAACTCCCTTGACCTGACTCAATTCTCACATGTAACCTTCCCATGGCAGCGCATCTAGGGTCTCACATTCCACCCCGAACCTGAACCTTTTCTCCCACCGTGTTTCCTAGAGACCCTCCAGTTCTTCTCCAGTCTCCACTGGTGTGTCCTCCGCCACCTCCCAGTCAGTCTGTGCACTCTGGACTCTTTCCCCCTGTTTCAACTGGATTCCTAACCTGCCCTCAATGCATTTGTCATTGGTACTTGCTTTTTGCAGCCAGCTGCATTGAGCTCATCTGCTGTGTTAACTCATCCACACCAACCCTGGCGGTGCTGTTTCATTGACAGTTGTTCCCTAGGATGATTTTTACTCAGCATGCCCTTTATCGGCTCTGAGGCCCTAAACAGTGCCCAGGTGCCATAGCCTCCACCAACTTGCTCCCTTTAAGTCTCCCCCCATTTCTTCTTAATTCCTGTCTTCTCTATCTCCTCAGATGACTTCGTATTCTCTTTGCCCTGTTTGTAAGGTAGAGTCCCCAGTTTCTCCAGGTTCATTCCCTCTTAGCTCTTGCATCATCTCTGTTGGTGCATTGCAATCTCAACAGTCCTCTCATCTGGCAGCTGCAAAGCTTCTCCTCTTTTCATTCTCTTGCTCAAGTCATGCTTTACACAGATTCACACTCCTCACCTCTCCTCTTCATTCTAGAATGCAGCTTAATCATTTCTCCTGCTTCCCCCCTCTTCTGCATGGCAAAGTACTAACCCTTCCCCATCCATCATTCTTCTAGTTTCTATGATTTTCCAACACTATATTGAACTCTCTCTGTGATCCTGATAATCCAAAACATTCTGAGATCTTTTCATCAGGCCGTACTGACTCCACATGCTCCTTAGCCACGGCTCCCTCCCTCCCTCCCTCCCTCTCTCCCTCCCTCCCTGACTACTATTTCGCGGCCCCCTTCCTTTCACATTCAGTTGTCTTTTTTCTTTTTTGAAACAGAGTTCCAGAATAATGTGGAGCTTGCCATTCTGCTACTTTTCTTCTGAGTGCTGGGATTACAGACCTGCACTGCCATACCGGCCTTTCCATCTGTTCTTTCAGTCTCTGAAAGCGCTCTTAGGGAGTAGATAACTCTGATTTGCTGCCTAGCCCCTGTCTCCACATACTTTTGTCTCTTGCCTTCTCGCCTGCCTGCCACATCCCTCCCCCCACCAAAGAGGCTCCCACCCTCATCCTCACTTGACAGCTCTCTTCCTGGCTGTGTTTTCCTCTCTCCTTCTACCTTCTCTCTCACCTCTTTCTTTAACTGTTCCTGTGTGCTGGATCCGTTCTCCTCCATCTGCCTCCCCATGGGTGACTGGCTAGCTCCCTCCAGCTGTTACCACTGTGCACCCATCTGGCTCAGCCTCGCTCCTCCCCTCAGTCCTCAGCAGGGACCACAGTGTTGGCACCACACTCGCTGCCCCTGACTGGAAGTCCCCACACAGCTCTCCTCCTTCAGGCGCCCCTCAGCTACATCCAGTTGCTCAGTGTCACCTCCTCTGCCCTGACAGGACCTTTCTCCCAAGTCTGACACTCACCTCCCCAGACTCACGGGCACCATATGCTCACCCTTCCTGCTCTGCCCATCGCCACTCTCCCCCTCCCCCAGTGATTCTCACCTGGGATGCAGGCCCCCAGAGACCTATCAGAATCATCTTGAGTATATAGTGGTTGTTGATCCTTCCTCTGACAGGCTACTGGGAAGCCGTGCCCCAGGCCCTCCTCGATGGAACCCACCCTCCCACCCCCTGTTCAGAATCACTGCAGTGGACGCCTATCTATCCTCCCAGGCTTCCATTCTCATTTTACACCTCTAGCTTTCTAAAGGTGACACTTGATGTCATCACCTAAGAGTCTCAGTCCTTCCCTTCCCTTCTCATGTAGACCTGACATCCTCTCCTGGGAACCATCTCCTTCCCTTCTGTTTCTTCCTCCCCTTTGAGCAGTGACCCCAGTCTTCATGAGCGTTCTTTAAAGAAAACACACTGCTCCTCAGTCTTCATGACTCCTACTAGATATTACTTTCAGGCATTCTGACAATAATTTTGGCCCTAATCTGGTTCTTACATTTGCTTCCTATTTTCTCTTTTCTTTCTTCTTCCCTCTTCTTCACTAGTCATAGAATCCCAGCAGAGCCTTCCCTTTTCTCAGCTAGTCTCCCTTGTGTGCAGCGCAGCACACTTTCCCTTTGCCAGGCCTTCTGTCTTCCCTGAAACTACTCTCTGGTTGGCTTTGGGTAAAGTCACTTGAAGGTGCTCTCTTCTATGGACCCAGCTAAGTAAGATTCTTTTCTCAATACCTGGAGCCTGGCTTATATCTCCTACCTCAACCTTGCCCCTTCATCTCCCCACTGTCAACCCCATTATTCCCAACCCTGCTATTGCCAAGCCTCATTCTAGTCACCCAAATTTCCTGCTACCCACCCACCCTGCCAGATCCATAGTGGAGAGTCTGGCACATTCAGAGCATTAGGGGCACCCAGTCCTCCCTGCCAATTGCTCTCTTGCCTTTTCCACTTTTCCTTCCCCATGCTCAGCTTTGAAGGCTGGCCTCAGCCCTCTAAGTGATGTCATTCCCACTCTAGGACCTCTCTCTTCTTGCTTCCTCATTTGTTGCTGCCCTGTCTCCCTTCCCCCCTTTCTGGGTGCTCTGACTTCCATAGGTGATTGACCTGTTGGTGCCACATTGTTGTCCTGTACTCAGCATTCTACATGCCATCTTTCTTTTTGTCCTCCATTCCTTCGCTACATTGAAGAAGTCACCCTGTCACCTCATTGTGGCTGTTGTTTCTGCTGATTACCCTATCCCTGCCACTTCATGCAGTGCCCTGCTCTGTTCACCACAGTAGTCTGTCTCTTCCTAGGCCTGCTCTCATGCTCCGTCTTCCAGTTCTTTCCTTGCTACATGCTCTTCCACAACCAGCTGCCGCCACTCCTCAGTTCTGGCCTCCAGCTACTCTTAAGCTGCCTCTCCTTCGCCATTGAAGCACATATACTACTCTACCTTCTACTCACTTGGTTCCTCAAAAGCCCATAGCAGGTCTCTTCACTGTTTCCTCTCAACCAGCATCCTGTGTGATGAGCGGGCCTCATTCAGGGAATGCACTCCTGCCATGGTAGTTGTCCTCCCCTACTGCTACTGGGCTCCAGATTCCCCTCCTTCCTCTTTCTCCTTTGGCACATTAGATGATAGAACTGGTTCAGATGGGAAGTCCTACATTTTACACAAGTACCGATCTGCATCCTTTCTCTCTTCTTTATCTCCTCTTCTTTCAGTCAGCAACCAGGGAAAACCCAAACCAAACAAGCCCGGCTCTTGAACTCTTAAGCCTCACTCCCTTAGTGCCTTGTTGAATTTTGCTTTTTCTTGGTTGGGACCTACTTTCCTTACCTTCTCAGACTAAACCTACAAAATGCTATGAAATTCAAGAGTCCCTCACTGCACTACATCCTCTGTCCCCTGCAGTCTCTGCTGCACAGTGCACCTCCTTCCCTTCAGTTGCTCTTGAGCAGCGGAAGCACAGATTCAGCGGTCACTGCGAAATGGCTGTTCCGCATTGGTGCCCAGCTGTGCCTCCACCATTTGCAAGCATCTTATTTCTACCCACGTACTCGACTCTCCACTTGAGTCCATTCCATGTCTCAGAGGGTTCCTGGCAGTACCATCTGTGCAGAAGCTGTCTTAAAGTGCATGACACCTAGTTTCCTCTGATAACTCCAGGCATTTTGGCACTGCCTTTTTCTAAGGACCCCATTCTGCACACACTTGGGATTTGCACCTCTTCCCTGATAACTGACTGAGACTCTCATCCTATCGACTGGTGCCTGAGATCTGCCAGTGTTGCCCCAGTTGTCAAGCTCTGCCAGCTGACTTCCCTTTTCCGTGGTGGCCCATTTACCCTCACCACCACCACCACAGGCTCTTGAAATTCTCTCTGAAATGCCTCTTCTCCCCTCCTTTTCCCATCAACTCCCCTGATCCAGCTTGATCCTGCTACCACTTTTCAGTGGCAGCCCAGCTTCAGCCTCTCTACCCTGAATGTGCACTTAACCCTTGCATGGCTGTGGCCGTGCCTGTGCTTCCCCTGCTTTCCAGAAACCTGCTACTTCAACATCCAGTCCTGCTTCCTCAGCCGCCTCTCAGTCAGCCTCTAACGCAGGAGTGTTTCCCTCCTTGTCTGCTCAGTTACTGCCTTGTCCTAACTGCTGCTCCATTGCTGCCTCTTTGTACCTGACCAGCACTCTTATGTCTGTTCTGTCTGAATTGACTCCTAAAACCATAGGTTCATGATAGAGACAGTCATCTCTGCTCTTGGGCCCTTTCCCCTGATCTCCCCTCATCTTACCGTGAACAACACTGGTAAATGCCATGACCCCTCCCACCGCATCCTGCTTTGGTCTCCTCCATTCCTCCTTTCACCACTTGTCTTTTGCCATGTTCTTTGACTTCCCTGGGCTTCCTTATGCACTTTGCTTGCATTCAGACTAAGTTTCACATGTTCCTTGTTCATTCCCACCTTCACACTTCTTACCATGTTTCCCTTGGTGTGGTGCCTGCTGACATCCTTTCAACATGCCTTTGCTCTTCCTGCAAGGCCCCATTCTCATTCTTCATGCCAAGTGGAGTGTCTCAGCTATCATGAACTCCTTTAGGCCAAAGACCCCAAACTCCTGTCCTCTCTCCTGGTCCTGGCTGCCCATTTCTTCTGCTCTTCTTCTCTAGTGCATAATAAAGTACGGTGACGCCCTCACAGGACACTGTGCTTTTACCCAGTGTCCGCATCCTCCTCCTGACTCAGCACTCCTTTCTAATGAGTGCTCCCTTCCTGACTTGCCTTTGGCACCCAGTATTTCAACAGTGAAGCCCCACTACACCAGTACGCTCACATGCCCAGGCACTCAGTGACCTCCCCCTTGTGGCGTGAGCTAGGGCTCTCGCCAGCACCCGGCATGCTTCTGAGTTCTCTGAAAGTGTGCTGAGGGGAAATGGGTCTCTGATTTTTCTGCTGTGTTTCTGCTCTTGTCCCCACATACTGTTGTCACCTGCTCTCACACTTGTTCACACACGTGCCTACTTCATCCCCACACAGAGGCTCTCACCCCTTCCTTACCTTCCTGGGCCCTCCAGTCCCTGCCTTCTTCCTCTCTCCTCAGCTCTCATCCCCCTTCCGTGAGCTCTCCACACCACTGGCTCCATTCCCCTCTGCCCCGCCTCCCCGTGCATGACCACCCACACACCCATCACCACTGTGCACCCATGTGGCTCAGCCTCGCTCCTGCCCTCAGTCCTCAGCAGGGACCACAGTGCTGGCACCGCACTCGCTGCCCTGACAGGAAGTCCCCACACTGCTCTCCTCCTTCAGGCGCCCCTCAGCTACATCCAGTTGCTCAGTGTCACCTCCTCTACCCTGACAGGACCTTTCTCCCAAGTCTGATACTCACCTCCCCAGACTGCCTCCACCTCCCCAGACTCACGGGCACCATATGCTCACCCTTCCTGCTCTGCCCATCGCCACTCTCCCCCTCCCCCAGTGATTCTCACCCGGGGACGCCGGCCCCCAGAGACCTATCAGAATCATCTTCAGGGTGGAGCAGATCACTGCTTCCCCTCTCTGATGTTCTGATAGGCTACTGGGGACCATGCCCCAGCCCCCCCTCGGGTGGAACCCCCACCCCCCACCCCGGTTAAGAATCACTGCTGTGGACACCCACATGTCCTCTGTCCCTCCACTCTCCCATTTCATACCTCTAACTTTCTAGAGATAACTTGATGTCCTTGCTCAGGAGTTTCAGATAAGGACCTGCACTGTCTGCTAGGAACACTTCCTTCCCTTCCCTGCTCACCCCTTCACACACAGCGTGCTCCAGCCTCAGTATTAGTTACTCCTTTGAAAGCTCTATCCCCTAGCTTTCATGCCCTCCCACCCCCCTGATACCCATGTTTAGTTCCAACCTCTCCTCTTTGTATGCAGTGTCAAGGAGCTCTTGCAGAGCCTACTCTTTGTCTAGAAAACCTCTACTTTTTTGTGAACAGCCCCTTACCTTTGGCTTCCATACCACCCTATGCTATCAGCAGATATCTCTAAACTATATTAATCATCTTTAATGATCACAGACTCTTATACCAGCTCAGTTCAAGAAGATCTCCCCTATGTCTTAACCTGTGTTAAGTCCCCAAGCCTACCCCTGACTTCATCACTAACACTACTGCCCCCAACCCTGCATTCCAGGCCAGCCTAGTCTACCTTGACCTCCAATGCCCATCCCAAACTCCACCCCTAAATCTACATATCATCTCCACCACATCCATCCTGAATAGCCTGCTCCAAAATTTGTACCCTTGCAACAAGATCCATGGTGTTTAGAGTATATGCCCTTGTTCTCCTTGTGTGTATGTCTGCATTACAGCCCGGAGACCACCTCCTCCTCCTTGGGGCTCCAGCTGTCTCCATGTTGCTGCCCAGCCTGTGACCTTCTACACTCTGGTGTCCATCCTCCCTGTTCCCCATGCCCCATCTATCTTCCATAGCTGTGACTTTCCTTTCTCTGCCTCATCTTCCCACATCAGCTGCTACTTCCTATCTGGCTCATACTCCTCTCAATGCCTCAAATGACTGTACTTCTTTGTATTTTTTCCCCCTTCTCTCCATAATATCTGCTTACTTCTTGGAACTGCTCTCACTGCTAGGACATCTTCCATATCCCACTATTCCCTGCTGGAACTTTCAGGCTACCAGTTTGTCCATTGAGTCCCACCTCTTCCTTCCCTTAGCTGCATTTTTCCTACTTCTCCATACTAAAATTTGATCTTCTTTTCTTTACCCCTCCCATACAGCAAGTTCCTAAGAAACTCCTCCTTTCACTCCATCTTGTGCATTTCCCCTTCTCAGAGCCCCATTTACCAAGGCCTCCCTGTAAGCTCGTCCTTATGGGACGCTTAGTGACTATCCAAGTCCACCTGTTTCTTCTTTCAGTCTTGACCCACTACCTTCACAACACTCATTTTCAGATTTTAACCCCTGTTACATAGATACTGCTTTCTATTCTGTCTCTTGTCTTCTGGATTATTTCACCTAAATTAGAAACCCCTCACCCACTCCCTAAGGCACCCTACCCTACAGCCTTGCTTCCTCCTGCATGGCTGTTTGTCTGTCTTTTACACTCCTCATACTGAACCCACAGTGCCTCACCGGCTGCCACCCGGCCCTACCTTCACTGTCACCACAGACGCAGTCCTGCCTTCCAGCCACCATAGCAATGGGGGCATAGAACCACTACCCCTTGCACAGTCTTCCCCGCACTGGCCAACAGAAGCTTCTGGGCCATGTACAAACCATGGTACTCACGTTCTGGATTCCCTGTGCACGGTTCCATTTCTGTATCCCTGAGACCACCTGCCAGTGCCACCAGTGCACAAGGCATCATAAAGTGCAGCACTGCTCAGTGTCCTGAGTTAAGGCGGGCCAGTGTGGACTTTGGGCGCACCTCCTGGTGTGTCCCTCCTACTGCCCACTCTAGAGACTTTCACCCCGGCTCCTGCTGACACCTTCATCTGGTGTGCCCCTGCTTCAGCCCACACTAGTAACCTGTTTCCCGGATCTTGCCAAACCTCCTTCCATTGTGTCCCTGCTGCTACCCAAACTAGTGACCTCTATCCAAGCTCCTCCCAACACCCCCTTAGGTCATGTCCCTGCTGCTGCCCACACTAGTGACCTGTGACCCGCCTCCTGCCCAAACCTCCTTCTGCTGCGTCCCTGCTGCTGCCCACACTAGTGACCTGTGACCCGCCTCCTGCCAACACCTCCTTCTGCTGTGTCCCTGCTGCTGCCCATCTAGTGACCTGTGACCCGCCTCCTGCCAACACCTCCTTCTGCTGCGTCCCTGCTGCTGCCCATCTAGTGACCTGTGACCCGCCTCCTGCCAACACCTCCTTCTGCTGTGTCCCTGCTGCTGCCCACACTAGTGACCTGTGACCCGCCTCCTGCCAACACCTCCTTCTGCTGTGTCCCTGCTGCTGCCCACACTAGTGACCTGTGACCCGCCTCCTGCCAACACCTCCTTCTGCTGCGTCCCTGCTGCTGCCCATCTAGTGACCTGTGACCCGCCTCCTGCCAACACCTGCTTCTGCTGCGTCCCTGCTGCTGCCCACACTAGTGACCAGTGACCCGCCCCCTGCCAACACCTCCTTCTGCTGCGTCCCTGCTGCTGCCCATCTAGTGACCTGTGACCCGCCTCCTGCCCAAACCTCCTTCTGCTGCGTCCCTGCTGCTGCCCACACTAGTGACCAGTGACACGCCCCCTGCCAACACCTCCTTCTGCTGTGTCCCTGCTGCTGCCCATCTAGTGACCAGTGACCCGCCTCCTGCCCAAACCTCCTTCTGCTGCGTCCCTGCTGCTGCCCACACTAGTGACCTGTGACCCGCCTCCTGCCAACACCTCCTTCTGCTGCGTCCCTGCTGCTGCCCATCTAATGACCAGTGACCCGCCCCCTGCCAACACCTCCTTCTGCTGCGTCCCTGCTGCTGCCCATCTAGTGACCTGTGACCCGCCTCCTGCCCAAACCTCCTTCTGCTGCGTCCCTGCTGCTGCCCATCTAGTGACCTGTGACCCGCCTCCTGCCAACACCTCCTTCTGCTGTGTCCCTGCTGCTGCCCACACTAGTGACCTGTGACCCGCCTCCTGCCAACACCTCCTTCTGCTGCGTCCCTGCTGCTGCCCATCTAGTGACCTGTGACCTGCCTCCTGCCAACACCTCCTTCTGCTGTGTCCCTGCTGCTGCCCACACTAGTGACCTGTGACCAGCCTCCTGCCAACACCTCCTTCTGCTGCGTCCCTGCTGCTGCCCACACTAGTGACCTGTGACCCGCCTCCTGCCAACACCTCCTTCTGCTGCGTCCCTGCTGCTGCCCACACTAGTGACCTGTGACCCGCCTCCTGCCAACACCTCCTTCTGCTGCGTCCCTGCTGCTGCCCACACTAGTGACCTGTGACCCGCCTCCTGCCAACACCTCCTTCTGCTGCGTCCCTGCTGCTGCCCATCTAGTGACCAGTGACCCGCCCCCTGCCAACACCTCCTTCTGCTGCGTCCCTGCTGCTGCCCATCTAGTGACCTGTGACCCGCCTCCTGCCCAAACCTCCTTCTGCTGCGTCCCTGCTGCTGCCCATCTAGTGACCTGTGACCCGCCTCCTGCCAACACCTCCTTCTGCTGTGTCCCTGCTGCTGCCCACACTAGTGACCTGTGACCCGCCTCCTGCCAACACCTCCTTCTGCTGCGTCCCTGCTGCTGCCCATCTAGTGACCTGTGACCTGCCTCCTGCCAACACCTCCTTCTGCTGTGTCCCTGCTGCTGCCCACACTAGTGACCTGTGACCCGCCTCCTGCCAACACCTCCTTCTGCTGCGTCCCTGCTGCTGCCCACACTAGTGACCTGTGACCCGCCTCCTGCCAACACCTCCTTCTGCTGCGTCCCTGCTGCTGCCCACACTAGTGACCTGTGACCCGCCTCCTGCCAACACCTCCTTCTGCTGCGTCCCTGCTGCTGCCCACACTAGTGACCAGTGACACGCCCCCTGCAAACACCTCCTTCTGCTGCGTCCCTGCTGCTGCCCATCTAGTGACCTGTGACCCGCCTCCTGCCAACACCTCCTTCTGCTGCGTCCCTGCTGCTGCCCACACTAGTGACCTGTGACCCGCCTCCTGCCAACACCTCCTTCTGCTGTGTCCCTGCTGCTGCCCATCTAGTGACCAGTGACCCGCCTCCTGCCAACACCTCCTTCTGCTGTGTCCCTGCTGCTGCCCATCTAGTGACCAGTGACCCGCCTCCTGCCCAAACCTCCTTCTGCTGCGTCCCTGCTGCTGCCCACACTAGTGACCAGTGACACGCCCCCTGCCAACACCTCCTTCTGCTGTGTCCCTGCTGCTGCCCATCTAGTGACCAGTGACCCGCCTCCTGCCAACACCTCCTTCTGCTGTGTCCCTGCTGCTGCCCACACTAGTGACCTGTGACCCGCCTCCTGCCAACACCTGCTTCTGCTGTGTCCCTGCTGCTGCCCACACTAGTGACCTGTGACCCGCCTCCTGCCAACACCTGCTTCTGCTGTGTCCCTGCTGCTGCCCACACTAGTGACCTGTGACCCGCCTCCTGCCAACACCTCCTTCTGCTGTGTCCCTGCTGCTGCCCATCTAATGACCTGTGACCCGCCTCCTGCCAACACCTCCTTCTGCTGTGTCCCTGCTGCTGCCCACACTAGTGACCTGTGACCCGCCTCCTGCCAACACCTGCTTCTGCTGTGTCCCTGCTGCTGCCCACACTAGTGACCTGTGACCAGCCTCCTGCCAACACCTCCTTCTGCTGTGTCCCTGCTGCTGCCCACACTAGTGACCTGTGACCCGCCCCCTGCCAACACCTCCTTCTGCTGCGTCCCTGCAGCTGCCCACACTAGTGACCTGTGACCCGCCTCCTGCCAACACCTCCTTCTGCTGCGTCCCTGCTGCTGCCCATCTAGTGACCTGTGACCCGCCTCCTGCCAACACCTCCTTCTGCTGCGTCCCTGCTGCTGCCCACACTAGTGACCTGTGACCCGCCCCCTGCCAACACCTCCTTCTGCTGCGTCCCTGCTGCTGCCCACACTAGTGACCAGTGACCCGCCTCCTGCCAACACCTCCTTCTGCTGCGTCCCTGCTGCTGCCCATCTAGTGACCTGTGACCCGCCTCCTGCCAACACCTCCTTCTGCTGCGTCCCTGCTGCTGCCCACACTAGTGACCTGTGACCCGCCTCCTGCCAACACCTGCTTCTGCTGCGTCCCTGCTGCTGCCCATCTAGTGACCTGTGACCCGCCTCCTGCCAACACCTGCTTCTGCTGCGTCCCTGCTGCTGCCCATCTAGTGACCTGTGACCCGCATCCTGCCAACACCTCCTTCTGCTGCGTCCCTGCTGCTGCCCATCTAGTGACCTGTGACCCGCATCCTGCCAACACCTCCTTCTCCTGCGTCCCTGCTGCTGCCCATCTAGTGACCTGTGACCCGCCTCCTGCCAACACCTCCTTCTGCTGCGTCCCTGCTGCTGCCCACACTAGTGACCTGTGACCTGCCTCCTGCCAACACCTCCTTCTGCTGTGTCCCTGCTGCTGCCCATCTAGTGACCAGTGACCCGCCTCCTGCCAACACCTCCTTCTGCTGCGTCCCTGCTGCTGCCCATCTAGTGACCAGTGACCCGCCTCCTGCCAACACCTCCTTCTGCTGCGTCCCTGCTGCTGCCCATCTAGTGACCTGTGACCCGCCTCCTGCCAACACCTCCTTCTGCTGCGTCCCTGCTGCTGCCCACACTAGTGACCTGTGACCCGCATCCTGCCAACACCTCCTTCTGCTGTGTCCCTGCTGCTGCCCATCTAGTGACCAGTGACCCGCCTCCTGCCAACACCTCCTTCTGCTGTGTCCCTGCTGCTGCCCATCTAGTGACCTGTGACCTGCCTCCTGCCAACACCTCCTTCTGCTGTGTCCCTGCTGCTGCCCATCTAGTGACCAGTGACCCGCCTCCTGCCCAAACCTCCTTCTGCTGCGTCCCTGCTGCTGCCCACACTAGTGACCAGTGACACGCCCCCTGCCAACACCTCCTTCTGCTGTGTCCCTGCTGCTGCCCATCTAGTGACCAGTGACCCGCCTCCTGCCAACACCACCTTCTGCTGTGTCCCTGCTGCTGCCCATCTAGTGACCTGTGACCCGCCTCCTGCCAACACCTCCTTCTGCTGTGTCCCTGCTGCTGCCCATCTAGTGACCTGTGACCCGCCTCCTGCCCAAACCTCCTTCTGCTGCGTCCCTGCTGCTGCCCACACTAGTGACCTGTGACCCGCCTCCTGCCAACACCTCCTTCTGCTGCGTCCCTGCTGCTGCCCACACTAGTGACCTGTGACCCGCCTCCTGCCAACACCTCCTTCTGCTGCGTCCCTGCTGCTGCCCATCTAGTGACCTGTGACCCGCCTCCTGCCATCACCTCCTTCTGCTGTGTCCCTGCTGCTGCCCACACTAGTGACCTGTGACCCGCCTCCTGCCAACACCTCCTTCTGCTGTGTCCCTGCTGCTGCCCATCTAATGACCTGTGACCCGCCTCCTGCCAACACCTCCTTCTGCTGTGTCCCTGCTGCTGCCCATCTAGTGACCTGTGACCCGCCTCCTGCCAACACCTGCTTCTGCTGCGTCCCTGCTGCTGCCCACACTAGTGACCTGTGACCCGCCTCCTACCAACACCTCCTTCTGCTGTGTCCCTGCTGCTGCCCACACTAGTGACCTGTGACCCGCCCCCTGCCAACACCTCCTTCTGCTGCGTCCCTGCTGCTGCCCACACTAGTGACCTGTGACCCGCCTCCTGCCAACACCTCCTTCTGCTGCGTCCCTGCTGCTGCCCATCTAGTGACCTGTGACCCGCCTCCTGCCAACACCTCCTTCTCCTGCGTCCCTGCTGCTGCCCATCTAGTGACCTGTGACCCGCCTCCTGCCAACACCTCCTTCTGCTGCGTCCCTGCTGCTGCCCATCTAGTGACCTGTGACCCGCCTCCTGCCAACACCTCCTTCTGCTGCGTCCCTGCTGCTGCCCATCTAGTGACCTGTTACCCGCCCCCTGCCAACTCCTCCTTCTGCTGCGTCCCTGCTGCTGCCCACACTAGTGACCTGTGACCCGCCCCCTGCCAACACCTCCTTCTGCTGTGTCCCTGCTGCTGCCCATCTAGTGACCTGTGACCCGCCTCCTGCCAACACCTCCTTCTGCTGCGTCCCTGCTGCTGCCCACACTAGTGACCTGTGACCCGCCCCCTGCCAACACCTCCTTCTGCTGCGTCCCTGCTGCTGCCCACACTAGTGACCTGTGACCCGCCCCCTGCCAACACCTCCTTCTGCTGTGTCCCTGCTGCTGCCCACACTAGTGACCTGTGACCAGCCTCCTGCCAACACCTCCTTCTGCTGCGTCCCTGCTGCTGCCCACACTAGTGACCTGTGACCCGCCCCCTGCCAACACCTCCTTCTGCTGCGTCCCTGCTGCTGCCCACAATAGTGACCTGTGACCCGCCTCCTGCCAACACCTCCGTCTGCTGCGTCCCTGCTGCTGCCCACACTAGTGACCTGTGACTCGCCCCCTGCCAACACCTGCTTCTGCTGTGTCCCTGCTGCTGCCCACACTAGTGACCTGTGACCAGCCTCCTGCCAACACCTCCTTCTGCTGCGTCCCTGCTGCTGCCCACACTAGTGACCTGTGACCCGCCCCCTGCCAACACCTCCTTCTGCTGTGTCCCTGCTGCTGCCCACACTAGTGACCTGTGACCAGCCTCCTGCCAACACCTCCTTCTGCTGCGTCCCTGCTGCTGCCCACACTAGTGACCTGTGACCCGCCCCCTGCCAACACCTCCTTCTGCTGCGTCCCTGCTGCTGCCCACAATAGTGACCTGTGACCCGCCTCCTGCCAACACCTCCGTCTGCTGCGTCCCTGCTGCTGCCCACACTAGTGACCTGTGACTCGCCCCCTGCCAACACCTGCTTCTGCTGTGTCCCTGCTGCTGCCCACACTAGTGACCAGTGACCCGCCCCCTGCCAACACCTCCTTCTGCTGCGTCCCTGCTGCTGCCCACACTAGTGACCTGTGACCCGCCCCCTGCCAACACCTCCTTCTGCTGCGTCCCTGCTGCTGCCCACACTAGTGACCTGTGACCCGCCTCCTGCCAACACCTCCTTCTGCTGCGTCCCTGCTGCTGCCCACACTAGTGACCTGTGACCCGCCTCCTGCCAACACCTCCTTCTGCTGCGTCCCTGCTGCTGCCCATCTAGTGACCTGTGACCCGCCTCCTGCCAACACCTGCTTCTGCTGTGTCCCTGCTGCTGCCCACACTAGTGACCTGTGACCCGCCTCCTGCCAACACCTGCTTCTGCTGTGTCCCTGCTGCTGCCCACAATAGTGACCTGTGACCCGCCTCCTGCCATCACCTCCTTCTGCTGCGTCCCTGCTGCTGCCCATCTAGTGACCTGTGACCCGCCTCCTGCCAACACCTCCTTCTGCTGCGTCCCTGCTGCTGCCCATCTAGTGACCTGTGACCCGCACCCTGCCAACACCTCCTTCTGCTGCGTCCCTGCTGCTGCCCATCTAGTGACCTGTGACCCGCCTCCTGCCCAAACCTCCTTCTGCTGTGTCCCTGCTGCTGCCCATCTAGTGACCTTTGACCCGCCTCCTGCCAACACCTCCTTCTGCTGTGTCCCTGCTGCTGCCCATCTAGTGACCTGTGACCCGCCCCCTGCCAACACCTCCTTCTGCTGCGTCCCTGCTGCTGCCCATCTAGTGACCTGTGACCCGCCCCCTGCCAACACCTCCTTCTGCTGCGTCCCTGCTGCTGCCCACACTAGTGACCTGTGACCCGCCCCCTGCCAACACCTCCTTCGGCTGCGTCCCTGCTGCTGCCACACTAGTGACCTGTGACCCGCCTCCTGCCAACACCTCCTTCTGCTGTGTCCCTGCTGCTGCCCATCTAGTGACCTGTGACCCGCACCCTGCCAACACCTCCTTCTGCTGCGTCCCTGCAGCTGCCCACACTAGTGACCTGTGACCCGCCTCCTGCCAACACCTCCTTCTGCTGCGTCCCTGCTGCTGCCCATCTAGTGACCTGTGACCCGCACCCTGCCAACACCTCCTTCTGCTGCGTCCCTGCTGCTGCCCACACTAGTGACCTGTGACCCGCCTCCTGCCAACACCTCCTTCTGCTGCGTCCCTGCTGCTGCCCATCTAGTGACCTGTGACCCGCAGTCTGCCAACACGTCCTTCCAATGGGTCCCTGCTCATGCGCACTTTAGTGACCTGTGTCCTGCCTCTTGTGAACTCCTCTTTCTAGAGTCTCCCTCCTGTTGCCCACACTTGTGACCTGTGACCCCTCTCTTGCCAATACCTCCTTCTGGTGTGTCCCTCTGCTGTCCACACTAGTGACCTGTGTCAGGCCTCTTGCAAACACCTTCTTCTCGTGTCTCCCTGCTGCTGCCCACACTAGTGACTGCCTCCTTCCAACACCTCCTTCTCATGTGTCCCTGCCTTTTCCCACCCTACTGACCTGTTCCCTGCCTCCTGCCGACACCTCCTTCTGGTGTGGCATTCCTGCTGCCCACACTCGTGGACTGTTTCCCACCTCCTGAAAACACCTCCTGATGCTGAGTCCCTGCTGCTGCCCACACTAGTAGTCTGTGTTTTGTTACTGCTAACACCTCCTTCTGGGGTGTCCTTGCTGCTCCCCACACTAGTGACATGTGTTTTGGCTGCTGCCAACACCTCCTTCTGCTGTGTCCCTGCTGCTTCCCACCCTAGTGACCTGTGACCCGCCTCCTGCCAACACCTCCTTCTGCTGCGTCCCTGCTGCTGCCCACACTAGTGACCTGTGACCCGCCTCCTGCCAACACCTCCTTCTGGTGTGGCTCTCCTGCTGCCCACACTAGTGACCTGTATGTCACCTCCTACCAACACCTCCTTTTGGTGAGTCCCTGCTGCTGCCCACGTTAATGACCTGTGACCCGCCTCCTGCCAACACCTCCTTCTGGTGCGTCCCTCCAGCAACCCACACTAGTGACCTGAGAACCGCCTTCTGCCATCACCTCCTTCTTGTATCTCGCTGCCGGTTCCCACACTAATGACCTGTGACTGCTTCCTGCCAACTCCTCCTCCTGGTGTGTCTCTCCTATTGCCCACACTAGTGTCCTGGGTCCCTCTCCTGCCAGTACTTCCATCTGGTGTGTCACTGCTGCTGTCAACACATACTTCTGGTATGTCTCTCTGCTCCCCACACTAGTGACCTGTTTCGGCTGCTGCCTACACCTCCTTCTCCTGTGTCCTTGCTGCTGCCCACACTAGTGACTTCTAATCGGGCACCTGTGAACACCTGTTTGTGGGAAGTTGACTTGCTCGTGCTGTCTTTTAACTGGCCATTGCTCAAGACTGATCTTCACAATCATCCCTTATCCCTTTTGCACCATGGTGTCCCTTTTGTTGCCTTTCTGATGAACTCTTCACCTGACCAGCAACCCAATTCCAATATCTCTTTCTTTCCACCCGGCATATAGATTAACCCTTCTCTGGCCATCCCCTGTACCTGCCCCACCTCCCAACCAACCCTATATTTTACCCTAGACACTACTACTTCCACAGCCACCTTGACTCCCCCGACACCTGTCCGAGAATGAACAGACTTGGCAGTCCTCCCCATCATGTTTGCTCTGCGTTTCACATAACCCCATTGCTGCCTCCTCACCAGCCTCGTTGTGGCCATCATGCTCCATTGAGATCCTCTGTTGTCCGAGTCACTCTAGCCATTCTAGCCCCCACTTCCACCTTATCAGACAAAGGAGCTGTCTCCTCCCTTGCAGGCTTTCAGTCGAATCTGTGACCCTCTCGCCACTCCCTTGCTTGACATGCTCGTCTACACCACCATATTTCTCTACCTTGGGCTTTTCTCTTGTCTGTTTCATCCTTCTTTGACCTATGCCATCCTCTTTTCCTCTCCAGGCTAGCTCACCTGCACACTTTCCTCCCCCTCCTTCTTGGTCCATGACCCACCTTTCCACCTGCACTGCCTTCCCTGAGCCTGTGTACACCTGCTCCTCTCTCCACTGCGGGCTCCTTCCATTGCTTCCTCTCATTCTTCCAGCCCAGTAGTCCAGCGCTCCTCTCATGCTCTCCCGTGTGTTGCAAACACTCACCTCCTGTCCCGTCTACTGGGACCAGCTCTCGTTTGTTCTGCTGTACTCTCTACTGCTCTGAAGTACAGTCCACACTCCCACCCGAAGCTCTCTCAGCTGCCCTCGATTCTGCACTTCATTCTAGAGAGCTCTTGGTGCACACTCCCCACTTCACCTGTCTCCCACACCCACTGCTCCACCACGCTTGGTCGTCTTTGCATCAGAGCAAATGGACCCCATCTGCAGCCTTCATCGGCAGACCCCTTGGCCCCAGGCTTGTGGGTTCCTCCTTCTAGAACACCGACTCCATGGTTCCCTGCAACCTGGTACGTTTGCTCCACTTTTCGGAAACTCTGATCCTCTTCTGGAAATGCTGTGTGACAGCATCTGTCTCTTGTTCTGCTACCATTTCTGTCTCCACACACTTTGTTTTCTGTGCCACACAGGCCACTCCATCCTCCCACACATACACCCGCCCTCCTCTGATTTGGTGCTGGCTGACAGCTCTCTTCTGGGCACTCCGGTCCCTGATCTGATCTGCTCTCTCCTCAGCACTCATCCCCCTTCCATGAGCTCTCCACACCACTGGCTCCATTCCCCTCTGCCCCGCCTCCCCGTGCATGACCACCCACACACCCATCACCACTGTGCACCCATGTGGCTCAGCCTCGCTCCTCCCCTCAGTCCTCAGCAGGGACCACAGTGCTGGCACCACACTCGCTGCCCTGACAGGAAGTCCCCACACTGCTCTCCTCCTTCAGGCGCCCCTCAGCTACATCCAGTTGCTCAGTGTCACCTCCTCTGCCCTGACAGGACCTTTCTCCCAAGTCTGACACTCACCTCCCCAGACTGCCTCTACCTCCCCAGACTCACGGGCACCATATGCTCACCCTTCCTGCTCTGCCCATCGCCACTCTCCCCCTCCCCCAGTGATTCTCACCCGGGGACGCCGGCCCCCAGAGACCTATCAGAATCATCTTCAAGGTGGAGCAGATCACTGCTTCCCCTCTCTGATGTTCTGATAGGCTACTGGGGACCATGCCCCAGCCCCCCCTCGGGTGGAACCCCCACCCCCCACCCCGGTTAAGAATCACTGCTGTGGACACCCACATGTCTTCCGTCTCTCCACTCTCCCATTTCATACCTCTAACTTTCTAGAGATAACTTGATGTCCTCGCTCAGGGGGTCTCTGATAAGGACCTGCACTGTCTGCTTGGAACACCTCCTTCCCTTCCCTGCTCACCCCTTCACACACAACGTGCTCCAGCCCCCGTCTACATTACATAATTGATGTTTGACCACTCATTCCTACTTTCTTCTTTTTCCTTAATATTAATCTTTTAGATGTATAACGTCCCCCTTATCTGTTTTTGTATATGTAGCTTCATATTCCTTTTCCATGCACTTTGATTATGTGAATACTTTATCATCTCTTAAACTCAAATTCTGATGCATATTTTCCCCACATTTCCTTTTTCCTCTGACATGTATCTACCTTGTTCTCCCATTCCTTATTACTCTACTTCATACTCAGATTCGTTTAAATGATTTCTCTTTCCATAAGCTGTTGTATAAAATGCACCCACCCATGCCTGTACTGCTGTCCTTCTCATCCCCTTGCTGTCTTCCGTTTCCGTGTGTCACTAACACGGTGTCTGTGAACTTTACGTGGTACGGCCGAGGTTGCCGGATCTGTGTGTGTGACTTCCGCACTGCCCTCCTCTCGCCCCCGTCTCCTTCCTCATTGCGCATTTCAACTTAATCCTTGTGCGTTCCTTCTCTTTTGTTCCCTTTAGCACCAGGGACATTCCTATCTCATTTTTTAAATTTTATCAGGAGTTTCTTTAGTCCTCATATAACTTAATCTTCACATGACACCTTCTCTCTCGTCAGTCCTTTCGAGACGTGGGTGGGTGTGCAGTTTCCACTTGCATTCGTGTGGGCCTCCCATCCCTCTTTTCTCCGTCTTACGTGCTTCCTCCGTAAGTACACTACTGTCTACTGGGTTTTCCATTTTGCCTTTTGTACCCTTTTGCTCTGATTCATGCAGTTGTCTTTCCACTTGCTTCTTTCTCACTTTGACCCTTTTTCCTTCAGTAGCTTTAGCCTGTCCTTAGCCCAGTGTCCCTTTTCCTGGTTTATTCTCTTGTTCTACTGACCTAATTTTTTAATCTTAATTTAAGGCTGACACGCCCTATATTTACTCAGATTACTCTGAAATGTGATCAGACCATATAGCATTTGTTTTAAACTGGTTCTCAACTGTATTCTTACTCCTTTGTGTGCAATGATAGTGCCAAGTATTTTTCTTCAAAATGTCATCCTCACATGGCCTTCCTTACCTAAAAGCGTTTATCTTCCTTATTTAAAGGCAATCTTCTTGTTTCCTATTTTTCCTCAGAAAAACTAAGTACATAAATATCATTCCTATATAGTTACCCCTGCCTTTCTTTTACATTTATCACTCAGTCCATCTTCATATTTGCTTTCCATGCCAAAGTGCTGCTTCTCTCTTTGTTCCTTGGTAGGACCCCTGCCCCTTGCTCTGCTTTATTGCTCACTCAACCTGACTTTTCTAGCAACTACATGTATTTATTTATTCATTTATGAGAGAAGATGAGTACACCAGAGCCTATTGTGCATCTGACTTTGTAGTCCTAGGGAATCAAACCCAGGCCAACAAGCTTGACAGACAAGTGCCGTTAATCACCAGGCCATCTCCCCAGCCCTTCAACTAGTTTTCTTGACAATCACCTCTCTCCTCTCTGTCCCCTCTTTTCTTCCCTCCTTTAAGAATCGCCTGGGTACACACCCTCTTCTGCCTGCCTCATGGTATCTGTCCTTACATTGTCCTTTGTGCTTATATAGCAGTTGCTAGTAGTGACCACTCCAGTGTGCCATCCTAATTTGAAAAGGTCCTCAGCAATCTCCTTTAAAAAAATTCATATATTTTCATGGTTTCTCAATTAGCACTAAGCCCCTAATAAAAAAGTTTTAAGAATGTCATGCGACATAAACTGCTTTAAGGACAATTGCCTATTTCTTTTACACATAATTGATTTAGTATTAGACATCTTTACCTGTGGTACCACATGATGCTATATTTCAGTAAAGGTCATAAGTACATTTGCCTTTTGTCTAGCAATAAACAGTGATTTTCTTTAGAGTAAGTAACAAGTGCTTATATCTTTTGATGTAAAATATATAAACAAATACTTAGGAAATGTTTACTTACCAACTGATGAGTTTCTTGAGTTGTCCCACCCATGTTGCTCAGAAGATCGCAGGAATATTTTACAACATTTTAAAATTCCTTGAGCATAGGAAGTGAGCCTATTAATAGAAGAGCTATGACCACAGCAAAAATTCACCACTCTGAGCAGGCAAGGGAATCATTGTTAGCATAAGAATGATAATTCACTACACTGGGCTTCCCAAGCCCATGGTGATGCATGTATGAAAGCTTTCAGCCAGCCAGGAGCAGACTGGGACTAAAGAACTGATAACAACCGCATTCTTCTTTCTGGCCTCAGTCAAGTTTGACATCTTAAACCTTGCAAACTCCAAACCAAACCTAAGTCGTGTATTTTCTCTCTATCTCCGCATCACCCTCCTACTTTCCATTCCACACATGTGTTTTCCCAGGTGGTTCTCTCAGTCAGCCCAACATGATTCCTTAACACCTCAGTCAGCCTCACCTCACACTTACTGGTAGGTCCTTCACGACTCCCTTTTATTTCCCTTGCCATATCTTAAACATTCTATACATCTCATTCACTGACTGACTATAGTACACCAGAGAGTTCCAGGTTATTCTCATCATGGGATGGTGATGATCATCATGATCCCAAATCAGTCCTCAACCAGTACCAATCATTTCTTCTACAACAACAACATCTTTACCTTTGAGAAGATCATTCTACAGAGCACGGTCATGCACACATGGACTCCCAGCGCTCAGGAGGCGAAGGCAGGCATGCTAGCCCAGGAGTCAGCCAGCCAGGGTTACATAGGAAACCCTGTCTCTAAGTTCCCAGCAGGGACTTCTTGCCTGGTTTTATCCGAATTTCTTTCTAACCTTTCCTGCAAGCATTCACCTCAGTCCTTTGAATTTCCAGCTAAGGCCCAAGGTCCAGCATACTCCAGCTAGTTCTTCCTCCTCTTTGCTGGCTCCAGAGTCTCCCTTTTCCTACGCAGTTCTTCTGAGATACGACCACTGTGCTTAATTCACGTCTGACCTGGGTCCTGTCATTGATGACTCAGAACTGCCCTGGACTTCAAACACTGTCTCCTTACCTACTGACCTGCCTCTCTTTCCTCTTTCTTCTGTGATAACCTTTGGCTAAGTACGGAGCAGTAATTGTTGCTGCAGTAAAAACCCACAACAGTCCAAAAGATGTCTTTCCATCTGTAAATAACTTGAATATTGTTCTCCTTTGCTACTCTGCTTTTACTGCAAACTCCTCACATTCCTCCTGGCACTCCTCCTTTCAGCTCAGTCATTCCAGTGGAAATGATGATCCACTTGGATATGGGTGCTCTTTGCTATTTAGCATGGCCACTCTCAGCCTTCCTCTTGTTCTGTTCCCTATTTCTGGCACTCTGAACTCAATCTGTTCCCTAGAATTCCTAATCTTTGCCCAGCTGAAGTCCACTCTACACACCTTTATCACTATACCAAGTGCTTCAGATCTTTTTATAACAGTGCTTTCTGGATGATAGCATATAGCATTCTCCAGGCCTTATTTTGCCATCATATTACTCCCCTTGATTGTTGTGTAGTTTAACATAAACTCTCCTGAACTTGCCTCTCTGTAAGCCTCATCCTGGCCCTTCTTAAGATCACAACTAGTCCATATTCTCAGTCTACATCCTGTATTCCCTCCTCCTTACTTACATTCCAGCTTCACTTTATTTTTTCCTCTTTTTACACGTGTCAATAGTTTCACATGTAGCTTTAACAAAATACTTCCTTTTTTGAGCAAAATTTGAATATCCTACTTACGTATTTACTCCTAATTCCCTTGGACTATTTGTTTGTCTTACATCTTAAAACCTCCATCAGCCTTCATCTATAGTTGTAGTGATAGTAAACAAACCTTAGGGCTGTGCTTTTGAGTCTCCTTCAATGACACTCCTCTGCTCACCAGATACAGATCGTCCTCTTACCACATAAACTAACCGTTACCTCTGCTCTCTAGACAGAACAGTGTCATTAAAGTTGTTATCAATGACTTTTTTTAAAGTCAAGATTCACCCTAATCTTCCCCTGGAACCTTTCTTAACAGTCAGCCCCTTTAATTAAAACTTTTGATCTCCCCAAGATTCATATCCTCTGTCCCCTGCTTCTTCATAGAGCCATGTTAAAGACATGAAGTATTGCTTATGGGATCAAGATTCCCTATGTGCCAGTTTGCAGAATCATTTCACCTCTTTCTTCTGAGAGAAAAAAAAAAAAAAATCACATAAATTTGATGCTCTATTTTACTTTAAATTTTTTTATATATTTATATAGGTATTATATATCATTTTTTCATAAATAATATATAATTCTGTGTTCAAGGATTGTGTGTATTTACTGTTTAAAAAACTTTTCCCGGACTGGAAAGAAGGCTTAGCGGTTAAGTGCTTGCCTGTGAAGCCAAAGGACCCCGGTTCAAGGCTCAATTCCCCAGGACCCACGTTAGCCAGATGCACAAGGGGGCACACGCGTCTGGAGTTCGTTTGCAGTGGCTGGAGGCCCTGGCACGCCCCTTCTCTCTCTCTATCTTCCTCTTGCTCTCTCTGTCATTCTCAAGTAAGTAAATAAATAAATAAAAATGAACAAAAAAATTAAAATAAAAAAAACTTTTCCCATCAGGACTTCAAGAAGTAGTTTTCTTTCTGATACCTTTTCACATTCTATCCTTTGCTTATCTTATTACCTACACCCCTCAGTCTTAAACACCAAACATTTATCCACTTAGACCTCTTCAGAGAATTTTTTGAAAACATTTCAGGCCTTTTTAATCCACAACAACTTTGCTTTTATGGTATTCTGACTGTGCAGAACCCTGCTCTAATCCACAGAGCACTCTCACTACGTTAAAGCTCCATTCTTATTCAGTTATGCTCTTCCATGGCTTACCTGTCAATTTGGCTACTGTTGTTTTATTAGAATGGTGGATACACTATTCACCTTATGTTTATCCCTTCTTCATCATCCCAGTGATTTCTCAAGAAATATAGTTAGTTTCTGTACAGAGAAACCATTCACCCATCCTCCTTGATGGGTCAGTATATTGTGAAGTTGTTAGTAGTGCCTTTTAAGAGAATGCATTTTAGCAAAACATCCTTAACGTTTTCCTATTAGCCAAGTTTTAATGAAAAGTCTGCCCATAGCATCATTAGCTAATTTAATCTCCAATTCTCTTTCCTATCCAGATACTTGAAACTGTATGAACTACCCTTTTCATTACCACTAACCCTTCATATCCACTTTAACCAGTTACTTTTGT
Organism: Jaculus jaculus; assembly: GCF_020740685.1. NCBI lineage: Eukaryota > Metazoa > Chordata > Mammalia > Rodentia > Dipodidae > Jaculus > Jaculus jaculus. The sequence goes on along the minus strand of NC_059111.1, from coordinate 91,471,307 downwards.
TCTGCACCCTGGGTACTGATCTGATCTGCTTCGTTCCTACTTCATCTACCCTTAATGCTTTCGTATTTCACATAGTGATACTGCACTAGGCTAACACACCCCTTATTATATCATAACCTAGGTCCACTGCCACTCATCAGTATCTTCCCTTCTTCAAATCAGCAGAAATTGTTCATTTTCTTCCTTATGCCCTAGAGACCCATGTGGCCTCATCTTTGTCCCAGCTTTCTTCGTTCTGACAAGTGCAGTGTGTCTTCTGTATACTACCCTCACGTTGGGCTCTCCTCAGTGCACACTATCTCCTTGCATGTCCTACATGCTTTGCTGCATTGGTGTGTACACAGAGTTCAGCCTAAGCTATGTTTGGGTCTTGTCCCTGACTGCCTTCCCTGTCTCTCGCTCACCATGCCCTTTACTAGCCAAGCCATCCATAGCTTCTAGTTTACTTCCAGTAACATGTGCTTGAAAAGGAAGCCTCATGCCCTACTTCTTTCTGACTTGTTAGGTTCTTGCCTTGCACTCTCACCTGGCCAATACACCATTCCAAGTAATTCCTAACTCCTTATTCCTAATGTTCCCATTTAGTTCCTTGTTTAGTGCCTACTAGAACAGATGGACATGGTCACTTTAAGAGGCCCTGCTGCCAGGGAAACACAAGGCTCTCTAAGTTATGGCCTTGGGTGCTATATGCTGCCTCCACAGATGGCTCTGGGCACATAGGCTGAGTCACATGGAGTAGAAAATTTTTTCACCCCTGAAAACGTATAGAAGGCAAGACACTTCCTCTGTTATTTGGGTTTGTAGAGTTCACTCTGGCTTCAGACTCTACCACGCCTAGCCTGGGGCATGGTGCTGTAACTCTCCTCATAAAACTCCAGTTCTAAAAGACCATGCTCTCATCAAAGCTGCCTGCTACTCTTCCACTTCATACATCCCTGTCCGTGCCCTTCCAGCCTTTGTTTTCTGCACTTAGCACCCAACTTCCATCCTTTGCTCTTTCCTTCTTGGCTGTTTTTGTCATGAAAGTCTGCTGCCTCATTTACTTTGGGCAAATCCCAACATGTCAACTTCTGATTACTCTTTAATGTCTCTCCCTCTTACAGAACACTCTTCCCAATTTTTCTTTTGAGGTTTTCCTTGTCTACCTTAACGTTTCACAGTGATAGGCCCTGTTCTTTCTGAGGTTCTTGCCCTCGTGTCCACTCTCTCCCACAGACCCAGCACTCTTCAGATTAGCCATCCATCAGAGAGCATCAAACTTGCTTCTTCCTTGTGCCATCAGGACCTTTGGCCCAAGTGTGCTGCTTATACTGTTGGTTTCAGGGACAATTGTCTTGTCAGTATGAAGTAATACTTTCTCATCTTGCAACAATTTTAACTTCACTGTTGTACTCCTTTTCCCTTGCTTTGCTTTATAAAAGCCACCTTAATTCAACATCCCTTAATCATTCAGACACCATGTGGCTATTAATCCCATCAGGTCAGTGCTCTCTTCCAGACAGACAGACAGACCTACCGTAGTCAGCACTCACTGTTCAGACCATCACACTAGATTTTAGCTCTAGGCCACATAGGCTGCCTCTGCCCTCACTCTTCCTTACTCAGTCTCTGCTTCCCTCTCTCTGCTTGTGCACTTGTGACTTGTCCTGATGAACTCTCACACTCGAGCATGTCTCCTCCCTGCCCGTCATCCCACATTCCTGGGCTTTACCCATGCAGTCCCTTTCCCTCTGTTAGTCTGCTTTCTCCTCCCTCCCCTTCCGCCTTTCACACAAGCCATCTCAGTTGTTTCTCCAGTTTTCAGCGAACTCTTAACACAACAGTTTAGTTTCTTTATCAGAATTATTCTTGACCTGCCTTCATCTAACCTGTAGTCCTCAAACTATAGCATGTTAAAAACACAAAGTTCTAAGCCACCTTCTGAATTTATGATTCAATAGGTCTGCATGTGGTGAGGGGATGGGGAATCTATGGTTCTAACAGATTCCTAGTTAATGGCAATGTAACACATTTTAAGAAACAGGTTAACTTTCTCTTCAACAAAGTCCTTTAATGAAAAACTTCCCACCAAGGCATAAAGAGCATGTTTACTTCTGACTCTCACTTATACTCATCATTGCAATCTGGGGTTCCAATTTTGGGAATCTGTTCTTATTGCAGTCTCATTCCCTGAGTTACATGGTACTCCTTTAGGCTTCGGCCTCTTCTGGCATGTCTTTTAGCCCAAATATAGGCCTTCTCCCTTCAGTCAGTGCCTGCCATTTTTCACCTGTCACTTTCCCATTCTTCTCTTCCTCTTACCTATCATGTCCTAAACAGATATGCTGCCTTCTGTCAATCACTCTCTTTTCAGAACTCATTGGTGTTCCATGCAAATGGATACAGCCTTCTTTGAATTAGCATTCTTTAGTCCGATTCTCTCCAATATGCCTGTCCTTTACAAATAATAACAACAATATTCACATGATGAATAACTTCCATATAGTGCTTTATATGACATGAATTTGTTGATTTTTCCTCTCGTATCTTAAGTATATATAGAGTAAGCTCATCTACCATTTCTCCATGGGAAAAAAAGAAAAAAACATGAAATTTTACTCAGACACTCACCTCCCAATATTATCCATCCATTCTTCAGACAGACTACTTAGAGATCCCCCTGGTGTCTTTATCAGAGTTCATCTTAACCCATCTTTTCCTCATCTTTCCAATTAAAACTCACCAAACCCTCCCTTGACTGTTAAGGTCCTTGTTCCTCTACCATCTATGTTCTTTTGAAGTCTAGCTTTTCGAGCAAGCATCTGAAGACCCATATGATAAAGTCTTATAGATGTCCCATCCTGAGAAGCAGCATTGTTAATCCTATGTGCCCTGGCCACTCCCTCCGTTCTCTTCACACAGTGCTCCCAGGGAGTACAGCTGTGGTGCCATGCCTGTCTTGCTAATACTTGCCAATCTTTAAATGACCCCATCTCTTCTGCATACTCTTCCACTCATTCTCCTTATTTGACCTTAAAAACCTGTTACCTACATAGTTGCTTTTTTTCCAACCACCATCTTTTTGTCATTCTCATGGATTCAATCATCTCTCCTATCTTGTTATGTCCTCCACAACGTAGTGAGTGTATTTACATTGTCAGCTTAGTGCGGACCTTCCTAGAGCTCCTGGCCTGCGTCAGACCCATCCTGTTTCAACCCTTAAGTACACTGATCATCTGCTTCAAGTACTCTTCAATGGCAGATGCCAAGAAGGCGCTCCTTCTCACTTCTTACTGCGCACTCTCTCTTCACGTTCTCTCTGTGTCTTTGGTTACAGTCTAGCTTAGCGCACCTCTCTCCTGTATGTTCAACTCTCTTTCCTTGCATTCCTCATTCTGGCCCTTTAATGCCCTTCCCTGTCCACACTTTGTACTGTACTCTCCCTCCCCAAAGCTACTTGTTTTCTCCTTTTTCACATTCCATCCTGTGTCTTCTCTTCCTATGATATTTTCATAAATCACTCTAAGAAATGTGTCACTTTCAGTCAGTCTCCACAAAGCTTATCAGCCACTCTAATGGCGCAGTGTGCAGTACCCTATAGTATCGTCACTACCTGCCATCCTTGCGCTTTCCACCTCTCTACAGGTGAATGGGAGCAGAGTTCTTGTCTTCAGATGCATGCTCCTCTAAATAACCTTCATTCACTTCCCATTAGTTACAGTGCACTGTATTCTCCACACATACTGCCTGTCCTTACCCTCTGATAAGCCTGCATTTATAGTACCCAGCTTCCTTACAAACTTCCCTATCAACAGACCCTCTAATTAACAAGTTCCCTCCAAAGCTCCTTATTTAAGGCCCTGTTCCTCACCCTATTTGCCATGGTCTTTTATGCCCAGACGTGACCCAATGAGATCTAAACTGACTCTCCAGTTGAGATTTTCCGTCCACAGCTGCTCTGCTTAGTGGCCTTCCACTATCTATTCCCTTTGCTGTGCATCTGTCCTTTCTTCTCTCCTCACTTTTGGGCCAGGAATGCCATCTTAGCCTTCCAGTTGATATCTGTCATTTGTTAGTCACTGGCTCTTTGTCATCTGAAGTAAACTTTAATGTTGCTTTTCTGGGTTGCGCCTCCTTTCCCCTTTATATTTGTCTTAGACAAAAGCCTTAACTTTGAGCATCCCTCTACCATGTGCTGCATTCCCATGGAGTCAGCACTATCTGCTGGGTAGGTATCACGTCTATCAGTCATTCTGGGCACTCACTGCTCCCCACACAGTTGTCCTGTCTTTTCTGCACCCTGTATTGCACCTGTTCTCAGTCTAGGCCTGCATGTATTGCTGTGAGCCTGCTTCAGATCCATTCCTTTTCCTCTTTCTGATCTTTTGCTCTATTGACATGCCCTTTGCTTGACCAAAGAGGCTATCATCTCTTCCTGTCTAGATCACTCGCACACTTTGTGCGTTTCCTGTGCAGTGGTGAAGACCTGGCAGCTTCTCCCCACGTCTCTGCACTATGTGCCGTGCTGCGTTCTCCACGCCCCAGTCCAGGCACACGCCCTCTCCTTACTTAGCTTCCAGCATCCATCTGTTTTTCTGCATCTGTACATTTTTCATACTAATCTAATAGTTGGCTCATTTTCAGTCAGTCCTCATCTTTAAGCCTCATCAAGGTAGGTCTTCATGGCATAGTTTCCTTGTCCCCTTTGGTTTCTGCCCTGCCTGAAACTCTCACCCTAGAACAGTGAAGTCAGTGCTGCGCTTGTGCCCTGGAGGTCTCCAGTCTCCTCTCCTGTCCCCCACTGTCAGTCATCTTCTCCAGATATGCCGATAGATTACTACCAGTAGCTTTTATTAGAGTTCTCCATAGATTCTTTGTAAACTTGCTACCAAACAGATAAACTAAAATCTTGCCACAAAGCTTTCAGAAACATTTTTCCTAATACCAGTCTTAATTACTTCCTCAGACTACTCCTCTGTATTATGTACTTACTAGATTTAAGTACCTCTTCTGTCTTCATTTCTACAGAAAACTCAACCAGCTGGCCCTAGTCTGTGTTCCATGCTACCTACCATTCATTTCATCTCCTTACTCACCTTTCCTCACTCGCCCTGTAACCTCACTGCCTAATCTGAAGCAGACTGGGACTCGTTATTTCCTGACTCTTCATTCTGACTTTCTGTGACCACAATTGCATTCTTTCACTTGTTTAAAGAATGCCTCAGATGACCTATTCTGGGTTTGTGTTAATTTTGCCTTCTTTCCTCTTCCCTAAGGAAGTTTTACCTTATGTAAACTCCAATCCGTCTTCGGAAGTGCAGTCTGTCTGTCCAGATCACCCTACTGCCATGTTTCCAAACGACTCTGTTGGCTCCATCTGCTCTCTGGATCCACGTGCGTTCTTCATCAACCCTCACAAGTGGCTTAGATCAGATGCTGTCTTATTTAGTTCGCTTCTGTCTGGCCTCCGTCTCTTGGCTACCTCTGAGCTCACTATAGAGGAACTTTAATTATAAGATGCTACACACTTTGTTCCTAAACAAAACGTCATCACCACTGTATGTATTAACAGTACTCTCCTGTTCCCATCTACCCCACGGACTTTGTGGTCTCTTTCCTTTTGCTCATTGTGTTCCTCCACCTACTGCATATATTCTGCCATCTTCTGAGATACAGTTGATCCCCTCACATTTTTTTATAATTTCCTTGGGCTGTTAATCCTGCAGTCTCACATAGGATTCTATTAATAACAACTTCACATAACACTATTAAAATTATAACAAAGAATCTATAGTATTGCACTTAACTCCTAGACAATAGCTTTTAAAGACAGAGGTTATTTTCAGTCACCTTTTTGTTTATGTCCAGCATGCTACCTTGTACACTTACATGTATGTCGGTATGATGGATGGATGGATGGATGGATGGATGGATGGATGGATGGATGGATGGATGGAGTTTAAACTTTAAAAAATGAGCAAATACAAATCTCATTACCCACATTATCATATATATACTCCTTTCCCATTCCCCCAAATAACTTTGAAGGCTTTGATTTCTAATATATGTGGGTTTTTTTTTTATTTTACCTTTAAGTCTTTTCCAGAACATAGGTTAGACTATGAATGCATTTTCTTCATTCTTGCTGGCCATACATAGCCCTTTCTGCAAACAGCCTGGAAAATTCTATCTTCATGAAGACTTCACTTTCCAAAATGCTGCCCATTTTTTATTACTTAGTTCTAATTACTTCACATTCATCTGAGACATATAATTGCCCACTGCTTTTCCATTTTAAGATGCTTTGTCAATACTGAAACCTCTCACTGCAGGTTGAAAGTTGACTTAAAGAAGTTAATCCTGTGACCTCTGCATCCACTTAGTCTATAATCTAAAGACAATATGGAGACTTGACTCAGTGATCAGTGAGTCAGTGTTAATCTGCTGAACTGTATGATCTTTGCTGTCAGTATTTTTTGCTTTGTCAAGTACTAGAGCAGTGGTTCTTTGTTTTTCAACATATAGACCCTTTTGACAGGCATGGACAAAAGGCACCCAGACTCTCTTTTCCCCCTGCTACTTTCTTCACACCAACATAGCAGTTTTCTTCTGTACTAATCTAGACCACAGTGTAAATAGACTTGTAATATAATGCTTCATGAGATTTCCTTTCAACCCACCTTCAGGCTGCCTTAAGAACTACTGCCCTGGAGACTGGGCATGCAGATGTGTGACTTAGCACAGTGTGAGGCCAGATGGTGCTTCCTAAGGAAGGATGGAAATGCCAGGCTTGCGCCACCCCCATTCATGTGCCTTGCCTGCTCTTTCTGCTCCAGTTGCAGGCACCTTTAGCTGTACCATGAAGTTTACAGTCCGGGACTGTGACCCTAATACTGGCGTTCCAGATGAGGATGGGTATGATGATGAGTATGTGGTGAGTCTTGCCTTGACACTCTGCAACATGCAGTGACTTCTGCATAAACTTACAGGGTTTCTGTTCTTCTCAGATGACAACTGAGGAGGAACGGGACTGATCCTCTCTATAATGGGATTGCATTATACCAAGGAGAATTAAGATTGACCTTTTAATAACTAAGCAAAGATATCCACCCTTTCCCTCTTATGACAGGGACAACTAAGAGATGAAAACTATTATGTGATTTTTATGAGATATTATAGAACAGGAGTTCAATTTAATTTAAAGTGAGTTGTTTTGTTTTGCTTCAGCAACTTTTAGTTTGGTTGTAATATAGCCAGGCCAGGCTAAAAAGCCTTCATAGAAAGGACAGGTAATGGGCCGGGTGTGGTGGCACACACTTTTAGTCCCAGCACTCAGGAGGCAGAGGTAGGAGGATCTCTGGGAGTTCAAGGCCAGTTTGGGACTACAGAATGAATGAATTCCAGGTCAACCTGAGCTAGAGTGAGACCCTGCCTCAAAAGAAAAGAAAAAAAAAAAAAAAAACCGTTGGTGAATGTAGACTTTAAAAGGAACTGTATGGCCTGTGGCAACATGACTATGTACCTCAGGGCTATAAATCTTTATCCTGAACTTAGTTCTTGACTGATTTTGTGTGTGTGCTTTCCTCTGCTAAAGCCTATAGTGTAACTTTATACATATATACCTTAAACTATATACCTTAAATTATTGTAATAATAATTTTTTCCAAGCCTCTTCAGGGATTATAGCACAGAATGATAAGTGATTAGCTCCTTCCATCTTTGTTCTAGACTAAATGACTTTAAGTTACTGACTCCTGTGTACTATCCATTAGCTGGAAGATCTTGAAGTGACGGTGTCTGACCACATTCAGAAGGTCCTGAAGCCTAACTTTGCTGCTGCCTGGGAAGAAGTGGGAGATGCCTTTGAGAAAGAGGAGACATTTGCTCTCAGCTCAACTAAGACCCTTGAAGGTAAGAACAGTTTTGCTATTAGTGCATTGCTTGGCACCAGCTTAAAACCTAATAGGCATATATGCTACTAAGTCACTTAATCAGAAGGCCAAGACTCTGTCTTCATTTAATTGAATCAACCATGTTCTAGGCCAGGAGCTTACCTCCACAACTCTTAATTCCTTGAAGTTCCCAGAACATGCTGGTGCAGAGGCAGACCCCTCTGTGTAACTTCCCTAGTAATGTAGCCTAACCCTTCTCAACAGAGGCTGTTAACAACATCATCGCATTTCTGGGCATGCAGCCATGTGAGAGGTCAGATAAAGTACCTGAGAACAAGAACTCCCATTCGCTCTACCTGGCAGGTAAGAGATTTCCATCAGACTTCCTTATATTTTGTAGCAGAATTCAAGAGGAAGGGCTAGGGATGGGCAACCCCTGCTCTGCTAATTGTTCCAATCAAAATCAAGTTGTACGTAGGTTGTTTCTAAGAGATACATCTGATTTAGAATACCTAGAATTCTGTCACAAATACCAGTGCCTCACCCCACCCCCACCACTTCTAAGCATGCTAAATCAGTATTGTTGAATACCTTCCATGTACCTGGATTTCACGTAATTAAAAAATTAGTATTTCCTTGTAGGATTCATTTCCCATAAATTTCTAGAAAGTCTAAACTAAATAATAGAAAGGAGATGCAGGCAGAACATAAAAAATATTATTTAGAATTTGGAGTTCTTAATATGCTTTTTCTTACTTTTTTCTCTCAGGTGTATACAGAGGTGGCTATGACTTATTGGTGAGGTCCAGGCTGGCCTTAGCAGATGGAGTGACCATGCAGGTGACTGTTAGAAGCAAGGAGAGAACACCTGTAGATGTTATCCTAGCTTCTGTTGGATAAGTTCTTATTTCTGGGAAAGATGAAGTGGCTGTACCCTTCTCTGGTCGGTGGCTTATAGGCTAGTGGCATGAATTTCCCAGAATCATACTTAGAAATTAATGATTTTGGAGAAGCAAATTCAATGTTTGGCCCTGAGCCAGCAGATCAAGCAATTGTCTGTCTTTGTGCATGGGTTTTGGCTGGTTTGTTGTCCTTTCTCATTTTCTCACTTGGTCAGCTTTGATGTGACAGTTCAGCTTTGAGTGATCTTGACAATGACATGCTGTCCTATACTCCAGCTGCTTAACTGCATTATATTCTCTTATTTAATGTGTGAAAAGTTGGCAATGTTGGAAAATTTTATCCCAAAAGGATGGTGGGGGAGGGGAAGCCAGAATCCATTTTGTCATAATTCATTTTTATTAATAGAAAATAAACACTTATTCCAGTTTCAAAGTTGTTATGCTTGAAGTTTCTAATTTTAAAAATGAATTTAAAATAATCAATAATTCTGTTTGATGAAGACAGTAAAACTGTGGCTTAAAAAAGTATTCAGCACCATTTGCTCACAGGTCTTTGAGAATTTGTTCTTTCAGTGTCTGGGAGCTTAGCTTGCCTGTCTACAAGGTACAGGAGCTGCCGAGCCACATGAGCAAGCCTCTCGGAACAGCCAGTCAGATGCTGAGCAATCACCCGAAGAGGCGTCCGTTTGCGTTCAGCATGGTGACTTGGGCTGTAACGGCGCTCTGCTCCTCCATCTCAGCTCGGAGGAACAGGTGTCTGAGGTCTGAGGAGACAGACTGTTATCGCTGTTAGGCTTGGTGTTCACAGCCAATAACAGTAAATCTCTGGTACAGATGCAATTGGTCCTTAATGTCCTACAGTTTTAAATTCTGTAAATAGTTTAGATCAACTTATTCAGAAATTCAGAAATCACGTATTTAAGAAGGATCACAACTCTGTTAGAGTCTCAGTGTCCTTATAAAAGATATTTACATGTGTAGGCAAATCATATTCTTAACATATGCTTAGAACACTATTTTAAGCCAATGTCTAATTTTTTTTCAGGGGGTGCAAGGTTATTTATGGTGCTGAGGAGTCAAACCCAGGGCCTTGACCATGGTAGGCAAACTGTCTACCATTGGGCTACATCCTCAGTCCTATAAACCAATTATATTTTAATATGATGGCTATAATTAGATGTAGCCGATGAAATGAAATCCAAAGGTACAAGATACTTCCTCTCACTCTTACTTAAGCTGTGTTATTTAGGGACCTTTAAAAAACCATGGGAAGTAAAACACTGAAGGGGGTAAGTGTGCCCCTCTCCTTATTCTTTAGTTTAGGACTCCAAGTAGGATTGGGCCAGAAGTTAACATTTCTACGTATTTCAAAAAGTCAACAAAAGTTTGTTTTTAAATCTTTTATGCAAAAGAATGTCTGTCATGTTGCCTAAGTGAGAAGAATTACTCATCAAAATTTCCTAATAACACAAAGACAGGCAAACCCACGTCCTTGACCAGATGTCGCAGGAATGAGAGGTGGGTTATGGCACCCTTAGTTAGAACTTCTGCCTTTTTTCTAGATTCTGTTCACCAATGTGAATGAAGTAGACTTTTATAAGAAAACAGTGTTTGATTGCCAGGACCTCTTTTGGGCATTTCTTCCTAAATGGAACACACACAAATGCAGGAGCGGGGGAGGTGATACAGGGCAGCTACTCTTTCCAGCTCAGAAGGAGTTGATGAAGCCCATGTACGCATTCAAGAAGCCCATGGGGTCCTCTAGCTGTGGGTAGTGGCTAATGTGCTCATCCAGAATCGACACTGTGGACCGCGGCAGCGTTTGCCTAGTGGAAGAGAACAGGATGCAGGTGAACTTGAGGCTGGAGAAAGGGATGTAAGCCAGCAGGAAGCCCTGTGGACATACCACACTGGAAGGAACCAACAAAGAGCTTATTCATGTACCTGGGAATTGTATCTTATGAAATACACTTGCCAGTTCCACTTATGCAAACTAGTTCATAATCCAACAGACATCTTGAAAATGTAACACTTCTGCAGCAGTTGTCAAACAAAATGACTTTCAGCTCCTTAAAGAAGCACGAAGCATCAAACAAGTGGATCACTCAGCAACTCATCATCCAAGCAAAGATAACAGAGAACTTCCTTAATCTCAGATGAGGGAGGGGATTTTATTCCAAATTATAAGCAAGCTGTCTACTAATGGATTGTGTGCACTAGGGCATATGAAGGTATGGAACATTCTATGTGACACAGTCAAGATTTCAGATCCCAACACCTTCTTAGTTAAGTACCCGGAGGGAGTAACAACTAGTGAGAAACCACTTTTCCACAGTGAACAGTCACTCCTTATAGTCTACTCAGTTTAGGTCAGTGAACTGGCTTTACAGTCAGACTAAAGCAAACATTCAGGTATTTCCAACTGCCATTCTTTGGTTCACATGATGACTATGTTACCTCTCTGCCAAGGAATATGATATAGCCATGAGTTGAATACGGCCTATATTGATTCAGAGACTATATTACCGAATGACTCTCATCTCTTTCCACTTGCATGAGAATACTAACTCACCTTTTTATTAGGTTTCTAGTCAGGCCAGAGACAATGGTAGTGCTAACAACCTTCAAAACATAATTCTGTCACCTCGTCACGGTGAAACACTAGCAAAACAAAGACCTATTGCGGGGGGGAGGGGGCTCACCTGTACAGCTCCAAAAACTCTGGATAGGGATTTACAGGATCCAAAGGCCCGTAGATAAAATGAACTAGGAAAGAGAAGAAAAGGGAGTTCTAACAGTTCACACCTATTCTCCTGTTGCAACCATAAAATTAACTCCCCTCCATACAAGAAGTTGTACAATAATAGAGAAACTAGCTTCTTCCATCTGATAGGCTACAAAGAACTGATAAGGTAGTCAGTTCATGCAGCACATTTTCTCTTAGATACAGATGTTCACTCCCTGCTCCAGTTCTTCTGAGCCCTGAGGCAGGGGAGTAACAACTATTTTCAAGGTCTCTTTCTAGCGCCACAGATGGTGGTTCTTCAAGTCTCTTCCATTAGAACTGACCCCTGACAGTGAAATCAACCAGTAGTTTCTTGAGCATCGCTGGCATGTGTGAGGCACAGTGCCAGCTTCCTTCGTGAGTGTGCCACAGTGAAGAGACTAGCGAGCCCCCGTAGCTCCAGCCTCCCGGCCAATCACCTTAGCATACTGACATGGCAGTCATTGACCATGTACAGCCCCAGAAGCTGAGGAGACCAACTCCATTTGTAGTGCCTTAGTGTTTTATACAGTCACACACTACACATGCCCCTCTATTGTAGACACTGGTTGCCAGTGAAATAAGGATGCCCATTAAATTTGAATTTCAGGATGGATGGATGGATGGATAGATATTAATAATGTTGGTGTTATTGGAGGATGAAGAGAGATAATACGTCCTAAACATTGCACAATACATACATATACCTTCATCATAGTTGTTTTCTATGTAAAATTCAGGTTAATTAGGTGTCTAATATTTTATTTCTCTAACAACCCTGCATGCAGGTGTTAGGAGCTACAGTTATTTTAGCCCCACCATCCCCTAAGGTTGCCTGTCAAGAAGCCACACACAGAAGCACACAGAAGGGCACAGCACTTACTGGGGATAGTGACAGAGGCAAGTGCTCCTACCCAGCGTCTTCTAAACTTCTTCCTCTGGTTGATGTACTGTAAGAGACTACAGGACAAGTAAGTCAGCAACAGCAGAGGAAGTGCCTTCCTTCATTAGGAGTGGTATTCAAAAGCCCAGCAGAGCTCCAGGACCATTCCTTAACCTGGAAGCAACCTCAAGTCATGAAAACGGCCTGCTTTATCCACTGGCATCAACCACCACGTGGATAAAGCAGTGATCACCAGCTAGCAGTATAAGCATTGACAGGTCTGTGGCTTTATTAAAGCAGGATTTGGCAAGTCTAGGACAGTTACTAAATGTGAGCTTCAAATAGTGCCTTCTAGAAACAGTACTTCCTATTTGGGGAAAAAAAAATTTGTTTTTCCAGGGTTTTTCTTTTTTAATATTAAAGGAATGTTTGGCATTCTCAAAGGGCTGGGGGTAGGAGAGAGGAATGCTTCATGCCGCACAGTTCAACAGTGGAAGTTACACTGACCCCACTGGCAAAAGGACAGGGCCTCATCTCAGCGAGCTCTGCATAGTACCATCTCTAGGAGCTTCTTTTAGAGAGGTACAGGGTCATTTGGACCAAGGCATAGGAATTCTTGGTACAAGATGAGGAGACAGAGAAATCTTACATCTCAGTCCCTCTTGCTAACAAAAAAGGAAGAGCCTTGTACTTTGAGAGGTGCACTAGGCACCTCTAATATTAACAAAAAAAAAAAAAAAGTCTAAAGAAGGGTTTGCCAGCCAATTAATTACAAATCAAATAAACATTAGCATCTGCAGATATTTATCCGTATTTTCTGTGCCAAATGGCTTAGGAACAAGGTTTAACCTATGCTTGATTTCTGTCTCAGAAAGCACAGGCCATGACTGCTCAGGTTTGCTCGCCATCCCTACTTAGCTTTCTTGTGACAGGAAACTAGCCAGCAAGGAGCAAAACAAGCAGTCCTCCATCCTACCCCACTCTCGAGAAGAGCCCCAAGAGGGTCCAGAGCAGAGGCGTATCTCTTACCTGTCAATGACCAGGTTCCCGTCGTTGTTGCGGATCCCAGCCCACATGTCCCACAGCTCACTCTCAGAAGGCCGAGTGTATGGTCCGAAGACGGGGGTGAGGCTGAGAGGAGCACAGAAGGCAGGAGGATGAGTGTGAGGAGAATTCAGAAAGTTAAGCATGACCGGAGCCTTAGAGCCGTCCGGTCTGACCCTCCACTGATTCATGAGTTCTTTCTATCTCCCTGGGAAGGTGCTTAAAAATCTCAAAGAACAGCTGAGATTCACTCAGTTGTTCTCCAGCCATGGTCAAGTCTTTGATACTGACTTACCCTCGAGAGAACACAAAGAAGTTCATCAGCCGAGTGAGGATGGGTGAGAGCACACCTCCATCTTTGAGAAGCTGTGAATAAGATGTGAAAGTGAGATATGAAGATCCAGAGAGAGATGACAGTTCAGCAGGACGGGAGACTTGATACTAGGAATCTGGGAATTAGCCAAACCTCCTGAAAAGCATGGCATGCGGCCTTTTTTGTTGTCGTTTTATCTACCTATATTCTCTCATAGAAGACGAGTTTATTTTGAATTCCCTTTAATATTTCTATGTTTCACTAAATCCCTGATGCTTTTTTTGTGTTTTTTGTTTGTTTGTTTGTTTGTTTGTTTGTTTGTTTTAAGAAATAGGGTTTCTTTCTGATCACCCAGACAAGCCCCCAACTTTGGGGCTCCAATCATCTTCTGACCTCACTTAGCCTCCCAAAGTTGCTGGAACTACAGGCTCCCATGCTGAGCCATGAAGCCCTAAAGACTTTAATCCAATATCGTCAGCTTTACTAGGATCTCCATTTAGTAGACATGGTGCTTATGACACAGTACTTCACCTAGCTTGTTTCTCCAAATGTTTGCCAATCTCTCATCCTCAAACAATTTTTGTTTTTATGTAGGAACCTGCTTTGTTTAGCACAGAGAGAAATTAACTTAATTAATATGAATTCATAGGGGGAAGATTTTTAACTAGCAATATGGCCCTTAAAAGACCCTAGCTTCATCCATGTCAGCACAAATCTTAGAACTGAGGTATAATTCAATGACGTTGCCAACCTTTTGGAGAAGAAGAGGGCGATGGGTCTCAGGAAAGATACCTGGGGAAGGAAAAACTTCTCTTAGTCATTTACCAACAACTTCTAAGTCAAAGCAGGCCCATTACTGGAAACTATCTGCCTACTCATTGTCATCTCTGGGACCTTTACCACCAAAATAGAATTGCAGGTAAACACAGTTAGGCCCTGCATAACAACTTCCAGTCAACAAAAAACTGCATGAACAGGTAGGTACTCCTCTCTCTCTCTTTTTTTTTTGTTTTTGTTTAAGGTAGAGTCTCTCTTTGGTCCAAGCTGACCTGGAATTCACTGTGTCATCTCAGGGTAGCCTTGAACTCACAGCGATCCTCTTACCTCTGCCTCCCAAATGCTGGGATTAAAGGCGTGCGCCACCACGCCCAGCGGTACTCCTCTTTTTAAGTGAGGCATGCCTGTGCTGTCATCTAATGACTTTCCTAAGTAACTCTGTGTTCAAGGGTCAAGCTACTTCCCACATTATAAAGGGAAAGAAATGGTGGGGGGATAAATGTTTATCCATAATGCTGTTGGTAGGCACATACTCCCCTTAGCACTTCGTGTTGCTCAAAATACACAGTGGTGTTCATGAATGGATGTTCAAACAAACACATGCACAGACATTTTTTCAGTTAAGTGTAGGTCATAATTTAAAAAAAAAAATAAACTAGTTTTCCATTGCTCACCAGCATCAATAAAAGGAAACCTTTATCACTTTCTGACAAAGGGACAGGCTGACTCATCTCCCACACTGCCCTTACAGCTTTCAGGCTGGATATTAATGAGTTTACAAACTCCTCGATGGCAAACAAAGAAAAAGTAACCTCTCCAAATGATCAGAGATTTGTTCATTTCCAACCAACACTTGGCAGTGCCATCAATTAGGAATTTCACAATTTAGTATTAACTTGGAGACCTTCAGCTGTATCAGAACCACCTATCAGTTCATCTCCAAGTCTGTGCTTTCATAACCCATGGCAGTTGTTTACAGATCTTGGCCAAGCAGCGCTGCATTCTAGACCCACCCCAGCTTGCACACCTAGTGCACTGTAAAGGAAGCTGCTAGACGGCAGCTCTGTATTGACTGCGCCAACAGAATCACTTTCTTTAATCTCATTTATTGTCTGTTTAAGGAGACTTATTCTGTAAGTGCCATGAGCCCATCATAGCTGTTTGTGGCACAAAAAAAGGTAAAAGAGTCCCTCTTTAATTGTGTATGCTTGCAATATCAATAAGCACTTAGATGTTCTGTGACCTAATGGTGACTTTTCTAGGCTAAGTCCTACTTTCTACCTATCTACCACAAAGGCAATTACCTCCATTTGACAGACAGAGACTCTTTATGGTAAGCCGGCCGGATCGATTCTGCTTGTACCTAGAGCAGGGGTGGAAGAAACACACGCAGCTGAGCAACTGGCTGTGGGTGAGCCCTGAGGGAGACGGCTGAGGAGTACTGCCTCGTGGCAGGGGGACACGGTTCTGATGTCACTGACCTGTACAGAAGCTCCTGAGCAACAATGTCTCCATAATCGTGAGACAACAGGTTGATCCTGCGATTCTGAAGCCCCAGGTGCCGCAAAAGTGCCTCCACGATGCTGGCCTGCTCAAATATGGAGTAGTGGTGTGGTCTCTAGAAAGGAAAAGCCAGTGTCACAGCATGAGGTCACCAGTGCAGAGCGCTCACCCACCACACCCACACCATTGGTATCACACAGCTGCTGCTCACCGGTTTGTCGCTGAAGCCAAAGCCCAAGAAGTCAAGGGCAATCACTCGATGAAACCTCAGGGTCAAACCTTCCCAGATCTGTAAGAAAGAAAGGGTGATGTAGCCTCTGCTCCTGCACTCCCTACCCCCATTGGCCATGACCACCCAGGAGTGTCTCCCACCCACCCACTTAACAGACAGCCTCGACAAAGTAAGAAACCTCAACCAAAGCGCCATAGGACCTTGAAGGTCCTCTTGGAAAGTGATTGATTCCTAGCATTTGATACACTGAGAGTGTGATTCCAGCCTTTTAACTTGGCAATGATCCTTTCCAGACTGCCAAAAAGCATTTTTTTACTCCCTTCTAGTAAATGAGAAGCAGTTCTACTTTTAATGCTATTTTTTTTAAGCAACTCAAATTTGCAAGAGCCTTCTAAGAAGGCTGGCAGAAAAAAATCTTTTGAGTTTGAATTTTTAAAAATATTTCTATTTATTTACAAGGAGAGAGTTTGGATTTTTTTTAAGAATAGTAGGACTTATAAGTCTAACTTCATTACCTTGTACCAATCATAGCTGGATGTTGGAAAGCCGTGTAAAAGCACAACGATCTCAGGACTCCCGACCACACCCACAGAGTCTGGAAAGAAATGAGAGAAAAAAATTAGGCAAACTTGAAGATGTTAAAATTTAAGTAATTTTGGTAAAATGGATGAAACCAAGTTAATGACATTAAAATATGTTCTTTTAAAATACAAGCTTACATTACATTAGGTGAGAAATGGAACTTTCTCCTTTGAATCTATATTTAAGAACTCTTAAGTTTTATTATAACAGCATTAGAAGCAATTTCTTAATATTGCTTAGATTTTATAAAAAGACACATCCCCATTTCTCCATGTGTGTGTGTGTGTTTATTTTATTTTTTTGTTTGTTCTTTTTTTTTTTTTTTTTTTTTCTTTTTTGAGGTAGGGTCTCACTCTGGCTCAGGCTGACCTGGAATTCACTATGTAGTCTCAGGATGGCCTTGAACTCACAGCAATCCTCCTACCTCTGCCTCCCAAGTGCTGGGATTAAAGACGTGCGCCACCACGCCTGGCACTCCTTTTAAATTTTTTTTAATGAAAATTGATTTTTCAAATAAAAAGTAAATTTTCAGTTAAAAATACGCAATCACAACAGCCAAATTAAAAATTCTTTGTGCCTTATCATCACTAATTTCTCTCAATTCTCTAAGATACAGCAACCCTTCCCATTGAGCACCTGGTTTTATACTACTTATCCAGTGCTTGTTATTATAGCAAATAAGATACAACCTGCTATCAAAAACAGTGCTCAACTGGGTTACTAGTGACCAGAACATTCTTAATGCATGTGACAGTATGGAATCATTAAACAGTTCTTAAATTAGCCAAATAGTATAATGTCTTGCCAACAGTATTGGATTAAAAAATACATATGGCCAGTGGCATGAAAACTCAATAAGGTTTTCAAAAATAATTTAATTAGAAGCAATTAAAAGTGTTACATAGTTTAGCCTGATAGCATTATTAAGAATCTACACAAATAATTTGAATGAGGCTACTGTTGAGCCTGAAAAGAAACCAAACCACCAACGTGAAGTGACATACTTACTTCCCTGCACACGGCAGATCACCAGCACAAAGTCACACACTTAAGTGAGCATAGCAAATGAGAGGAGGTCAGGAGCAATAATGAAAAACGGTTTAGGACAAACATTTTTCGTTATTGCTCTTGATCCCCGCCCAAAAGAAATCTTTTCCAATATGTTTCTTGACCTATAAAATGAGGTTAATGGCACCTATCTCCAAAATACGGTTGTAAAGATTAAATGCAACAATGAAGGTTGAACGTGCCTGGCATGTGGTAATTACTTAAGTGGCAGTCATAATATTAGCAAATTATATTTGCAATAGTGTAAGATTTAAATCACATTTAGAAACACATATAGTAGATTATAGAAAATAATTCCATGAAATGACATCAGGAATGGGCAGGGGAAAATACAATAGTAGATAAACGTGTCTGGATATTATATGTGTTACCTGACCCTAGGGGCGCTCAAAAGAGAAAACTAGTATCTGAATACAAATTAGACTGGGGGGGGGGGCTTTTATTCAGCCAAATGTACAGAGACTGGCAACTCAACTGCACCCCCGCCCTCCAACTGATGAGTCCCCCGCTCTCAGGTGAATGAGGGGAGACGGTTCACTCCAAGTAAGCACGCTTTATAAAAGGGGTTCCTCCCCTCCATCACTAAGGGGCAACAGAGACCAAGACACAGAATAAGTACTTCCGCTTGGACCTGCATGGCCCATGCCCTCAGGGGACTTGCAGACAGACCACTTCTCACCTTGGTAGAAGATGCGCAGCCCCTTGTAGGTGAAAAACTTGCCCGAAGTCTTCCAGGAGTGCAGGGCAGGGGAGAGCTGAGGGGGTGGGATGTGCAGGTACGCAGCCAGCAAGGGCACAGCCAAGAGCCCCACCTGGACCCACCACTCCCTCATCCTGTGGGGAGAGCAGTCACGGTAACATGGCATTCTTCCAAAACCGAGAACACGCGTGGGACTGGACACAGGCGACTGCGCGATGTCTATATACCAAGAATGACGGCACCTCTGCAGACCAATGTGTCAATCACAGTATTTGCTTGACATGCTCATTTTTGCATGAAATCTTTAAGCTCTTCCCCCCCCTCCCCAACTCCTCAGCTCTTCCTCTTGTGCCATCCCCGATGAAACCTGTTGGACAGACTTCACTGGCTACTATCAAGGGCTCCCAGGGGGCGAAATGAATCCTTTTCTCTAAAACCTAACTCACCAGTAGAATGTTTAAAATATGCATATGTTTAGGATACATCACTTTCTACAATATCCTTACACTGACTTTTAATACCTAACCCTCTAGCCAAGTGAAACGCCCCTTGCACTACTGTCTGGATTTGGGCTAAGGAAACTGCTCAGGGAAGCATGTAGAAGCAGGATAGCCACAGCACTGTGTACTCCAGTAAGCAGCTTTGCTGTGACCCTGAATACACCTCATCTCCTGAGAAGCCTGAACAGGAGATTACGTTGCTGCTTTCTGAGCAGATTCTTGAGTTCCCTTTACTGAATAGGAAACCACCCCCCCCAACCCTTCCCCAGATCAGGGAGCGCTCATAACGCAACTCTTGAGACTTGATTTGCCTGTGGAAGGAGAACACAGAGGTTGCCCAGCCTTGCCACCCCCATCAATTTCTTCCCCCTGAAGACAAGGGACTCCTCAGGGGTACCTGGGAAAAGATTCTCAGTAGAAGTCGTCTCAAAACAGAATGGAAATAATGCCCTCCAAAACGAAAATCAGGCCTGCCTAGAAGAGCTTGCTGTGTGTACACACCCGACCACAGCATATTACCTGTAATCTGGTCACAACCCCTATCTGTGCAAACTAATCCAACTCACAAAATAAGCTGTGCTTTCCTCCTCTCGTCTTTTAAACAATAACCAGCCACACGGGGTAAAATAACAACACCCCTCATTGAGCATCTCAGCTCCCTTGTATGCATTAGGGCAGTCTTTTTTTTTTTTTTTTTTTTGTTCCCCCTCCAAATTACCTGTCCATTAAACATGCAAAGACTTGGTTCTACCCTTCAAGGCAATACAAGAAAAGACTGGAAAAGTGCCAGAACATGGTGGTCATATCCCGTCCTGGTGAAGCACAAGGCTTCAGCATCTCCACCACCGAAAGGTAGGCGACAAAAGGCACGGGGTTGCAATGATTTCCTCTATCTCCTCGGCGCGGCCTCGTCTTTCTTATAGCTCAGTGCGCACACTCTGCCATCGCCTCCCGTGGCATCCATTCGCGACCACAGGGGCTGAATCTGCAATGACTCAGCAAAGCGCCAGGGAGGGGCTCCTGGACAGGCGGCTCACCGGGCACCCTGGACACCCACACTTCCCTCCCACACAACACACCCGCCGCACCCTCTTTTCCTCAAAACGCATAAATAAAATCAAAGGTAACCCCCGGGAGTGGGGCTAGGTCTTAATTACCTTGGTGAAATGCCTCAACATTTAAGAATTTTTGAGTACTGAACAGGGCCGTCGCTAGGCAAAATGGATTAAACAAATATTTTTTTGAAAATCAAATCCCCATTATTTAACACCGACGTGATTCTAGAATAATAAATTGAGCAGGTCCCGTAACAAACTTTATGAGCTTTGATTTCTTCTTGCTGTGCATGGTGTACAATATATATATATATGTACACTTACTGAATGACACCAAACCTGCCCGCCCACCTGACGGCATTCTGCGAGAGATGAACTATGCCGCAAACCAGCCAACACAAAGCCAGCACGTCCCAGAAACATCGTGACAGTCCAGCGTCCCCAAGACCCGGGGCGCTGTCCTCTCTGACATATGAACACTTCGGCCTCAGCAAGTTCCAGACACACCTCTGCGGTAAACCCGCCGCAAGCCCGCAGTCCTAGGTGGCCCCGAGCGCCCGCGCCGGGATCCAGCCACCCCAATCCAAGGCGCTGCACGCGCTCCAGGGAGTCTCAGGGCGTTACCGGGGTCTGCACACCCCAAACGGACCCACGACCCCGGCGGCACTTCTAACACAAATACGAAACCGCAGCCGACTGATCCTGACAATGCGGGGCTCTAGCGATCCTAACTCAGTCCAGGGAAAGGAAATGGGGGGGGGGTCTACAAATGCGGCATCTCCCAGGACTGGGCGATGGCAACGCTAACGTGGGCAGGGTGGCCGAGGTGGCCGCCTGCGGCAATCTGCCCTTCGGGATGCACTTTGCCGCGTGGGGCTCGGCCCGCACCCCCGGCAGCATCCCGTGTCCCCGAGGCCGGCCACACCCCCTCTCCCGGCGGCACGGCTGGCGCGCACCCACCTGCGGAGGCGATCTCGGCGTACCATGGCCGCGTTATCCCATACCGCCCGCCGCAGGATTGCGGAGCACTGGGCGCACCGCGGCACCCGCAGCCCGACAGGGTCGGTGTCGGGGTCGGCAGCCCCACGGTTCCGGTCCGCACCCGGGCGGGCGAACGGCCCCGGAGGAGGCAGCGGCAGCGCTGCGGCACTGCGCCCACTGGCGAGGCGAGGCGAGGCGCGGCTGCCGCAGAGGAGGCGCCTCGGCTGCAGCTGCCTGCGGGGATGCGCCGGGATGCGCTGGTGGCCGCAGCAGAGCCGAGCGAGTGGGCACCGACTTTTAGAGCCCACCCGCGCCCCGCCCCGGGCCCGCCCACCGTGCCGCAGCGCCCCTCCCGCCCCCGCTCCCGCCGCAGAGCCCCTCCCCCCGCTGCCCGCCACCGCCGCAGAGAAGGGGCGCCACTCTCCCTCTCTATCTCTGCCTCTCTCATGGTCACTTTCAGGGATACTGACTTACCCCCCAGCACCCCACTTTTTCCACATCTGCAACCCCGAGCTCCAGATTCTGCAGAGAACACCTCTCTCTGACGAGTTAATGCCTCGGGCAAACATAGCAAAGCTCTTGGACCCCCAAATCGCCCCCTTAGACACACAGCTCCGCTGGCCCAGGTGGTGGGGAGGGAGCGTTACCCCAAGTGACGACAGGGCTGGGGTGCTATACTGTGACACCCCCCCCCCCCGTTCCACGGCCGGAGTGTGTGGGTACTGAACCCCGTGAGTGTCCAGGTCCCAAAGATGAGGCCCATCAGCCCGCGGCAAGCCTTGAGCCCTGAACGATGAAAGATGGGGAGGCACCAAATGGCTAAGGCCTGGACAAGTTGCGCAGGACCCTCCAGTGGGTTAGGAAGCACATTCATGCAAAGGGTCACTGCGGCACAAAAACGGGCCAAAGGTCCAGCAGGTCAGGTTTTTGCGGGCTTAGGCCTCGGTGGTGGCGCTTGACACGTTTCCTCTGCAGCAGCGCGACGTGGTCCGCATGCAAGAGGCGACCGTGGCGACAGACAGACAGACAGACAGCCCGCGCGCACAGGAGCCACAGCCGCAGCAGGGGCACAAGACTCCCCACCCCCTTTCCCCCCAATATCAGACATGAGATACAATCACAATGACAGCAGCACCGAGGTGCACGAGAGAGAAAGAGCAGGGATTCTTTTAAGTCTACAATCTTTGAAAAGGCATCTGTTGTGCAGGAACGTCGTAGTGTCTGCGTGCAGTTTTGGGGGGCTGCAAATCGGAATTGTACTGACTGCGGTCAGGCTGCGCGCAAGCCAAGCTCGGGTGGCCCGGCGGGGGCGCTGCAGGCCTCTCTTCCAGCGCCACCGCCGCCGCCGCCACCGGCGGGCTCCGCAGCGCCAAAGCGAGCAGGATCCCGCCGAAAGGCTGGCCTGGCCGCAGGGTTGTCTGGGCCTGTGGGCTTTCCCTCCATGCACCAAGAGCTCAGGGCCACCATCTAAGGAAGTGTCGTGGTCTAGGGTACACTTCCACGGGGGTCACCTTAAAAGGGCCGTGAGATGCTGGTTTGGCATCTAGCGCGTGGGTCACCAATGCACAAGACATGGGGCCATCCGGAGAGCGGAAACAGAGAACTGACTACTTTATAAAATTTTATTTCTTTTTTTTTTTTTATTTTTAATTTGAATTTTTTTTTTTTTTCGGGGCAACATTTTTTTTTTTGTGACAGGTCAACCTCTTCCTTGACCCTCAAGCGGACAAGGCCGGATTCAAAGGCCAGAGCGCCACGTATCATTTACCTTTTTGTATCCCTGGAGCCCGCCACGGTGCGGGACCACAAAGCAGGCGCCAAACAAATAGCACATGAATTAAGTACAAGAATTTGAGGGCGCACAGGGGAGGAAGTAATTAAGAGGAGGGAGGAAGGGTTGTCTCAAGTGATGAATAGACATTTACCAGAGACACAAAGAACATTCCATCCGGAGGGGTCGGCTTTCCGCAAAGCACCAGAGGCTCGGGGCAGCGCGACCTTTGCGGAAACCAGGGATTCCTTTGGGCGCCAGCGCCAACAGGCAAAAAAAAAAAAAAAAAAAAAAAAAAGACGAAGAAGGGCCAAAAAGAGTAGATCTTCGGAAGAGTGGAATTTATCCTAGGGGAAAAGGGAAGCTACAGATGGATTTAAATCTTACAAGGTCATAACTGGTCCCTTAACAAAATTTCAACGAGTCCCTTTACAAGTAACGGATTTCCTATATAAACTAATTACCACCACCTTTTAAATACATCACCTACGAAAATCTGAACTGATCCTTCCCTCCCCCGCCTTTTTTTTTTTTTTAATTTTAACACCTGACAACAACGGCAAGAGCCTCGGCATTGGATATTTTTCATATTCCTTGCCCATGGAACCTTTCAGGCCAGCAAGCAATTCCATACTTTCATTCTCGCCAGAGCAAGAAACGCCAGCATCCAAGATGAAGGCAATTTTCTAATTAATGGTCTGGCTGCCCCACAAAAGATGCTATATTCTGAAGGCCACGGAAAAAGCCTACCCACCAGGATCAAGAGGGTAGCCTAGGGAGGGGAGAGGGGGGCACTGTAAGCCCCTGAGGAGAGGGTAGCAGGGAAAACTCTGGAACACACAAAAGGAACCCCAAGTCCCAGAGTTCAAGAGAAAGCCTTCTAGCCCAAGAGGACAACTTCCATGGAGAAGAAGGGATGAAGGTTGAACCGGCCTGGAAGGGGGAAGTGGGATAGGTGGAGGAAGCACGTCCAACCAAAGGCATCTGTTGAGCAGAGAGCTCGCAGTTACAACCAGCAGCTCGGCCAAAGCCAGGGGGAGAAAATGTGTTGCAAAGTCCAGGAAGAAAATGCCAGCCTTAATGCCCAGGAGCCAAGTAGGGAATCTTCTAACCACGCCTGACTTATTTTCAGAAGGGAACTCCCTTCCCAAGTGGAAAATCTAGCCCAAGGTCTAAACCCCTTAGAACGCCTGAGAAAGCCTGTTAAGTACAGAACTGCCGCGTCAGCCTGTCGCTAGCGCTGGGCGCCCTTTCGCTCTTTCGCTCTTTCCAAACAAGTCCTAGGCCGGCACCAAGTGCAGCAGGATACCTTCAGCCAGAGGCAGCTTATCAAACGTGCCGGTCGCATTGCAATTCGAACACGCGTTCACATCAGAAGAGCACCCCAAATCTGTGCTGAAATGAGCATAGAAGTGTCCGTTGTATCGCATTGAGGCACAAGGAGGGCAGTGTTGGGATACCAGAAGGGCTGCGGGCTGCTACTGCTGCTACCTGGGTTCCATGGTGTATTTTTTTCTAACCCGATTTTGAGCACTACATTATGACGATGCAAGAATGCTTATGAAAACAACAGGACAGACGGGTTACATTCCATAGCCGTAATTATAGATTTGAATGAACTACAAAAAAAAAAAAAGGAAGAAGAAGAATGGGACAAACTCAAACAACAGCACTTTATTAAAGACACTTAAGGGTTTTTGACAAAAAGGTTCAGTGGGTCAGTACAGTATGGCTCCAAAATAAAAAAAAAATTTTTAAAAAGCTACTGTGTCTGTAAGTGATGAGACCACTCACAATAAGCTTCACCTAAGCTATCTGCTAATTAGGAGTCACTGAGAACATTTGATTCCATTCTACAGAGCAGATAGGAAGAGACACAAACAGCAAGGCATTTGGAGATCGGCTAGAATGTATTGCAAATGAAATCAGCACATAGCCGCTATCATGCTCCCACCATGAGCAAGAAATGTCAGCCAGTGTATTCCTCATGGGAAGTGCTAGATGAGCATTGCCACTAAGCGCGCAGTCAGGAGGGCTGGGTGAGCGTGGGCAGGGGACTGCAGACCCAGTGCAGATCGTCTGGCTCCAGAGCCAGCCGTTCCTTCCACTGCCCCACACTGCCTCCCTGTTTGAAATTAACTGAGCATGTTTAGTCTGAAGAAAAGCAGCCTTGTGGAGTAAGTGGGGGGAAAAAGGAAATGTGTTAGCGGTCCTCAAATATTTGTGGAAGCAGCATTAGACTTTTTTTTTTTTTCCTGTAGGGCTCCAACTGTACAGAAACAAATGCCAATTCAACATAAAGAATTTTCCAACAGTCAAGGCTGTCTTGAGGGGTTGGATGGCTGGTAAACAAGCTCCCTGTCACTAGAGGCTGGGCAGACCTGGTGGCAGGTCTGCAATGTCTTGGTATTTAACTCAATGGATGATCTTTAAGGTCTTTTTCCCACTGCACAGACTAAGGCTCAGAGGAAGGTGCTGGAACTTGACCAGAGGACAAATCGACTCGGCTGTACAACACGGCACTTCATACTAAAGGCAAGAGGTATAACAGCAACAAAGCAACATCAACTATCAACTTCTCTTCAGACCAAATTGTATCCAATATACTGCTAACAGCGTCTTCCCTACCCCCACCCCCAGCGCCCCTTCTCTGGGCTCACTGTGGAGTCAAAAACCTTTGCAGCAAAAAAAAAAAAAAAAAAAAAAAAAAAAACATAAAATGAATGGAACAGGAGGGAAGCCATAGAGCTGAATAATTTTAACCAACAAGATGAAACAACGGGGCAAATACTGTGATTGTTTCTACACATTACAGTATGTGGAAGGGGGCGGAGACCCCTGGACGATCCTTACAGGCCGGCTACATTACTCCACACTTCCCATAATCCAACGCTGGGTACTACTGATTCCTGGCCTGCTACCCGCAGGCCGAGGCCATCTTAGCCACTCAAACAGATAAATCCTTCAACCTAAGGATTCTAATTAATTAATTAACTTGCATTTTTTACAGCTCTTTACCCCGTTCACATCTGAGGCTCACCGCAGCCCCCTAAGGAAAACAGCCACTCTCAGACAGGCAAGCTCTTCCTAGCTCTTGGGGAAGAAAGGCAACACTCCTCCTTTCTTTTCTTTCTTCCTTCCTCCGTCTCTCCTTCCCTCCTATCTTCCACTTCAGGCCATTCCTCCAGCCCAGCAGGATGAGTCAACCCTGGGGCAGGTGTTTTGGGTTTCCTCGCTTGCCCTTGTCACCTCACACCTTCCTCAGCTGTCTTCCTGTTTGCTCTCCAGGGCTCCCCATCCCCGCCACCCCTGCTGTCTCCTGCCCTCGGGTCCCCCGATCGGCCCCAGACCGGCCACTCCCCCCAAGCAGCCTTGGCGCATCCCAGCGCCAGCCTGTGGTGCATCGTCTTCAGCCGCCTCGGCCTCCACCTCCATATCCCTCGGTGCCAGCCCTGTACCAGCGATCGTGCCACGCTCTCTCTCTCTGTCCCCTCCCATTCTCCACCCCCCGTCCCCCAGGACGTCCCCGGGGAGGAAGGCCCAGCCCCCCAGCTAGTCCGGGTCCCGACGCCCCCAGAGGGCTGACCACGGAGAGGGATCAGCGCTGGTTGTGAGCCAGGCCTCGGCCAGGGCTGGGCCTTCGCTGCTTAGCATCCACGCCCAGATGCAGCGAGGCCCTCGCCCACGTGGCACGCCTCGTGTGGGCACCCACGCAGCCCCCAACCTGGTCCCCCGGCGAGCCCGGGAGCTCCGCCCCGCACATCCTGGACCACTGTCACTCAGCTTTGGTCCCCAGGCAGGACTGGCGTGGTCCACATAACCCAGAGGGGTGGCCTGCGAGGGTGTGAGGATGAGGGCGAGGATGGGGACTCCACTCCTGCCCCACCCCCGCCCGACTCTTACCTGCTTCAGGTAAGACCCGGGCTAGTGGAGTCCATGACCGGGGTGACCGAGTGCGCATGCGCTTCCCGGGGCCAGAGGTTCTCGGCCTTAGCCCAGTCCCCTGGGACGACCCGGCCAAGCCATCGATTACCCGGCTCGGGCTAGAGCGTCGCCACTTCGGCTCACAAGCCCATCGCCCCCGAGCCCAGCATGTGCTGCAGCCGGCTCCCTGCCAGGCGTCAGCGCCACCTATGGCAAAGGGTATGAAATGGCAGGCCTTTGACACCCGCCTAAGGTGTTGGATAACCGGGAATCAAGTTGTCTTTTAAGGCCTCATCTGAGCCCTTTGCACATTCGATTTATTAAAAGGGAAGTCCAGGAGCCGGAGGAGATGGCGCAGAGGTTAACAGAGCTTGCCTCGCATGTTCAAGGCCCTGAGTTCAAACTCAGTACCGCCCAAAAAAAAAAAAAAAAAAAACTTTTTTTTTTTTAAGTGAAAGCCAAAGAAATGATAGTTGTTAACTATGGAGAGAACTTGGCAAGCTTTCCACATCTCAGCCATTCTCCTAACTTCATAGTCACTCTCAAGGCTCCTAAGTCTACACCTCCAACGCGACACTGTAGACTTATTTATAATCCCTCTGTTCTTTGTCTTGTAGGTAACAACAGACGTGTCATACTAGGTGAAATTCACCACCTTTCATCCACATTTTCATCCCCACACTACAAACTGACTCCAATCTTTGCTCCCTTCGGCATTGTCTACCTTGACTGATGGAACCTCCATCCACTGGAGTCTCCCCCACACAGTCACCAGAGCCTGGACCATAAAGGAAGGAGGCTGGAGGCTCGGGCAGCCTGGGGACACATTCTAGCCCTCAACAACTCCCAAGTCCCCCTCGACCTCCTCTGTGTCCTTCATGCCTACTGCCATTTGTCCTTCATTGGGCCTCCTCGTCTCGTCACAGTGAAAATCTGATCATAGCTCTTTTCTTCTTAAAACGATTTACTAGTGCTAAATTCCGCCTCTTTGGTTTGGCATACAAACCACTTCAAAGTCTGGCCCGGGCTCCAGAATCTTCTTTGTGACCCCCCCTCCCCCTCCTCCCCGTGTCGCCCCATCCTCCAAAACTTCATAATCAAAGCACCAGGCAATTTCCTCTCTCGGTGCTTTTACGTGTGTTCCTTCCCACTTTTGTCTACCTAAAAAGCAGCTCTGTTCATTCTTCAAAAATCGCTTTAGTTGTTATAACCTCGTGCCTGCCTTCCTACGGAATTATGCTGTCCTTCCCGAGTTTCCCCCACCCCTAGTACACACTTCAGCAGATGCACTTATCACCTTGTCTTGCAGTGATATTTGTAGATCTGCTTGGCTCTCCCACCGTGAATCTGAGTTCCTTAAGGACAGGGACATTGTTCTTTCCTGTGTCCTGCTTATCCACCCAACATTTTATAATAATGACAAGAATGAATCATAGCAAACATATGTGGACCACTTTGGACTAGATTGCTGAGCTGCTTATGTTGTTCATTACTTACTTTTGGGGGTGGGACCCTATTTTTAAAAGAGCAGTTATTGTTCGAATTTTGTCCATGAGATAATTGAAGCTTTTGAAAGATTAAGGAGCTTAACCAAGATTTCAGGGATGGTAAACTATGTAGTTAGGATTTGAATCCAGATGTATGTGCTTATGTGCATTCATCTCTTGAAAAGTTTAAATGAACTAAAATGATACTGGAAAAAAAATCATTTCCTGAAGGTAATAATACTTACATACTTGGTTATCTTTTTAAAATATTTATTTATTTAAGATAAAGAGAGAGAGAACGGGTGCTCCAGGGCCTCTCACAGCTGCAAATGAACTCCAGATGCATGTGCCTCCTTGTGCATCTGGCCTACATGGGTCCTGGAGAATTGAACCGGGATCTTTTTTGCTTTGCAGGCAAACGCCTTAACTGCTAAGCCATCTCTCCAGCCCTTGATTATCATTTAAGGGGAAATCGCATAGCTAGTGGAGGAATACAGCGTGTGCTAATTTAAACTAGTGCTATAGAAGCCAAATAAATAGTCTTAATATCATGCTAAATGAGAAAATGATCCTGTTGTTATTTCATAGCTCATCTTATTATGTAAACATGATGAATTTTTTTTCCAAGGGGACTGATACAAATCTATGTCCTTTTTTTCTCCCATATTGCTTATGGGTAAGTAGGAGGGGAGAGATTTAAATCAAAAATCACTAGAATGTTCAAGAAGTTGCCAGACAAGGAAATATGAAGCCGTGGTGAGGGATACGCGATGTCTAAATGACTTAATACATACAAAGCACTTAATACAGCGCCTGGCCCATAGGAAGCACCATCTTATCACTATTACTGTTGTTGTTAAGAACTTCCACTAGCTCCCAACCCAGTGGTGGAGAAACAGATACCCTGACAGCAAGCAATGACATACAGCTGTGGCCAGAGTTCCCTGGGACTGTCAAATCAAGAGGATGGGACTCTGTACCAGGGAACGGGGAGCGTGACAAGGAGCAAGATGACGCGCCCT
This sequence comes from Jaculus jaculus, assembly GCF_020740685.1. Classification (NCBI taxonomy): domain Eukaryota; kingdom Metazoa; phylum Chordata; class Mammalia; order Rodentia; family Dipodidae; genus Jaculus; species Jaculus jaculus. Next base: position 91,441,928 of record NC_059111.1, on the reverse strand, counting down.
CATTGCAGAATCACATGAGATCGGGGAAAGTGGAGAGGAGGTCACTGAAACATGTGATGGTATGGCTGAATACTCAAAGGAAGCCCCAACCCCGCTCAGAAGCCCAAGTGAGCTTGTCAGACTCCAGGCCTGGAGAGCAACTTCCCATCCCCCAGCTGCCAGGTCTTCCCTAGCAGGAGAAATAGGGAGCACAGCCCTGGTTATGTGCACATTAAGTGCAAGTCAAGGGGAGCAGGGAGGCTGCGGTCCAGCCTGGCTATCAAAACCCACGAAGGCCAATCTCTTTCCTCCAAACCCTTGCCAGGTGTCCAACACACTAACCCAGTGTTTTCCCAGCAAAGCGACACGGAAGGCTGCTTAAAAGTCTACATTCTTTAGCACAGGCCATTAACTTTATGTAGGCAAAACGTATTTATATTCCCGAGTTCTTCAACAAACAGAGCCAAGAAACTTTCTGGGCGTCGTTCGCTCTGGCTCGGGAGGAAGACGGCAGCCATTCTGACGGGAATAACTAATGAGACACGTACCGAAAATAAGTTCAAAATGAAACAGAGGAACACTGTTGGTAAAAGTAAAGAGATACAACTTTTTTTTTTTGGGGGGGGGGGGAAGGGAGGCATTTGGCAGTAGCTATTAAAATGGACCCAGTAGTAACACTCTGTCAAATTAACCTACGTGGATCCTCTGTGGCACATGTCCAAAGATGTGGGGGAAATGTCTAAACTGGAAACCATTTCAATGTCCATGTTAGAGGGTACTAGTGAAAAAGTCATCTGAAATGCAAAGCTTCTCACTATTACATGAAGAAAAAACAGAATTCTATACATTATTTTTTTAGTCCTCCTGGTAGAAAAACATGTACTGTGCATTAGTAAATAGAATATCTGTATTTTTACTTATAGCATGGATAGCCTCATTTATCTATTAGGCGGGCAAAGCTCTAGAGGTGACAAGTGACTGCTTAGGGACCAATCTGGTCAGCAGAAAGATTTGTTTTGTTAATTGGTAGGTTTTAGATGTAAATTTGAACATCTTAGGAAGGCCTCGAAGTCCCTGATATGCTCTGTTATTTTAGACCCATGGAAAAAGTGTGAGGCAGGGAGGCTGAAAGGATGCTTAGTTCTCACTTTCCATCATGATATTGTAGGGGAGCATGGGCTTTCATGCTTTCAGGGAGGATGAGGAGGGCACTGCTTCCACATGGGAAAAGAGAGGGAGGACTGAAAGGAAAGAAGTATCCTGAAAGAAGAGGCTGGTTTGAAAGTGTTTCTGTATAACCCAGGTAGAGAGGAAGGCCCATCTGCACTGCTAGGAGCAAGGAGAAACTGTGAATCTTCTTGTTTCAGCCCCATCTCAGCCACCATAGTTAAAAGACCTAAGCTTGGGCTGGAGAGATAGCTTAGTGGTTAAGTGCTTGCCTGTGAAGCCTAAGGACCCAGGTTCAAGGCTCAATTCCCCAGGATCCATGTTAGCCAGATGCACAAGGCATCTGGAGTTCTTTTGCAGTGGCTGGAAGCCCTGGCATGCCCATTCTCTGTCTCTCTGCCTCTTTCTCTCTCTCTGTCTGTTTGCTCTCAAATGAATAAATAAAAATAAACAAAAAAAAAATTTTTAAGACCCAAGCTCTTTGTCCTTCCTTTCTCCACCATAGTCTTGATTGCACCCCATGCGCTATCACCTGGGCTGCTGAGAGGGGTCTGCACATTGTGGGAGGCCAGCTGTGGCCCTGGCAATCCCTGAGGGTCTTACCCTCCTGTGCCTGGGAGCGGGCACCTCCCTCCTGTGTTGGTAACAGCTCTATAGGAAACAGGAGTTAAGGTAGCCTGGAAATCAAACTCGAATGTTCCTGAGCCAACGGTCTACCAAAGAGTGCTGTCCTGGCCTTTGCTATTTGTCTATTAAAAAGGATTAATATATGGGCTGGAGAGATAGCTTAGCAGTTAAGTGCTTGCCTGTGGAGCCTAAGGATCCCGGTTCAAGGCTCATTTCTCCAGGACTCACATTAGCCAGATGCACAAGGGGATGCATGCATCTGGAGTTGGTTTGCAGTGGCTGGAGGCCCTGGCACACCCATTCTCTCTCTCTCTCTCCCCCTCTCCCTCTTTCTCATTCTGTCTCTCTCTCAAATAAATAAATAAAAACAAACAAAAACAATTTTTTAAAGGATTGATATGGTTTTCACAGTTAACAGATAATGTATTTTGTTTTATTTGGATATTTCAAGGTAGGCGCTCACTCTGTCTCAAGCTGACCTGGAACTTAACTCTGTAGCCCCAGGCTGGTCTCAAACTTATAGGGATCCTCCTACCTCTGCCTCCCTGAGTGCTGGGCTGGGATTAAAGGCATGTGCCACCACTTCTAACAACAGATAATGTTAAAAAAAAACCAAAAAAAAAACTTACAATCTGTAAAAGATTTGCCTTAAAATAAGAACAAGGAGCACTTCCAAAATAAACATACTCTTTTCCTTTCCTTTTCTTTTCTTTCCTTCTTCTTTCTTTCTTTCTTCCCTTCTTTCTTTCAGAAGCTGAAAGATGGACTGGTGTGAGTGTTCCTGAGGCCATACCATGTTATTTCATCTACTGGAAATTTTTCAGTTGAATGAGATTATTTATTTGAAAAAGTTTCAGTGAATGAAAGCTAGTAACTCAGAGACTTTCTCTTCTGTGCTATGAACAGTTCAGAGTGCCACATGGTGCTAAAATGGAGAGACTGAGCTATGAGGGAAGTCAAATGCACGATTTACTCATCTCTTTGGCTGCTCCATTTCTTAGTAAAAGAAAACAAACTGCAAAAAGACATCTACAACCATATAGGGGGTTGGATTACTTACTACCTGACACCCATTCCACACCCATCTCCACTCCATCTGTCCCAGAGCACTGTGCTTTGCCAGGAATGTTCCAGGCAAATTCACTGAGTTCATACAAGCATACCAAACATCCCTCAACTGAAGAATGGATAAAGAAAATGTACTTTCACCACACAACGAAGACTACTCAGCAGTGAGAGGCCTGATGGATGCCACAGCCTGGCTGAACCTTGAAAATATGCTGAATGAAAGAGGCTAGTCACAAAAGTGCATATTGTATCATTCAGTTTCTATATAAATCCAGAATGAGCAACTCTATAGAGACAGAAGGTATATTCATTGCCTAGAGTTAGAGGAGGGGGTAGACAATTCATAATGGGCACAGGAGCTTTGGGGACGTGATAAAAATATGCTAAAATTAATAGTGGTGATTGGTTAGACAATTTTACTGTATTTATTTATTTGAGAGAGAAAGAGGCAGAAGAAAATAAAGAGAGAGAGAGAGAGAGAATATGCCAGGGCCTCCTAGCCACTGCAACCAAACTCCAGATGCATGTGCCATCTTTTGCATCCAGCTTTACGTGGGTACTGGGGAACTGAACCTGGGTCCTTTGGCTTTGCCAGCAAGTGCCTTAATCGCTAAGGCATCTCTCCAGCCCTGGTTATACAATTTTATGAATGCAAAAACCATTAAACTGCACACGTTAAGTATGAAAATTACATCTTAGTTAAAATAAAAACGGGGGGAGGGAGGCTGCTGAGGAAATGGCTGAGAAGTTAAAGATACTTGCTTACAAGTTTGACAGCCTGACTTTGACTCCCCAGCACCCACATAAAGTCAGACACAAAGTGGCACATGTGTCTGTGATCCTAATGTGCCTATGCAGTGGGAGGTGGAACCAGGAGATTACAGGAGCCCACAGGCCAGCTAGACTGACATACACGAAGCTACAAAGAATAAATAAATAACAAAGGAGACCCTGTCTTAAGTAGGGTGGAGGGAGAGGACACCCTGAGTTTGTCCTCAGACTTTCCACATGTGCACCATGGCACGCATATACCCATACGCACCCACATCATACACACCCACACATACATCTAGGCGCACACACACACACACACACACACACACACACACACACACCCCTAAAATAAAATAAAATAGAAATGGGGTTAAGGAGATTGCTCGGTGATTAAAGCATTTATTGCACAAGCATGAGAACCAGAAATTATTCCCCAGCACCTACAGAAATGTAGGCATGGTGGCCCACCTGGAATCGCAGTACCCAGGAGGCAGAGAAGGAAATTCCGCTTGAATAGATCAAGCGGTGAGCCCTCGGTGCAGGTGAGACAGCCTGCCTCAGCAATCAAGTGGAGAGCAACTGAGGAAAACACCCCATGTCAACCTCTGGCCTCCACATACATACACACACACACACACACACACATGCAAAGATTTTAATTTGAAATATAAAAAGTAGGGGGTGGCTGGAGAGATGGTGAAGGGGCTTGCTGGTGCTGGCAAGGCCAAAGATGCCAGGTTCGATTCCCCAGTACCCATGTAAAACCAGATGCACAAGGTGGTGCGTCCGTCTGAAGTTCATTTGCAATACTAGAGGCCCTGACGCTCCCTTTCTCTCTCTCTCTCTCTCTCAAATAAATAAATAAAATATTTTTAAAAATAAAAATGGAGCTGGAGGGCTGGAGGAATGGCTTAGTGGTTAAGGCACTTGCCTGTGAAGACTAAGGACACAGGTTCGATTCTCCAGGTCCCACATAAGCCAGGTGTACATGGTAGCACATGCATCTGGAGTTCATCTGCAGTGGCTAGAAGCCCTGGCATGACCATTGTCATTCCCTCTCTCTCTCCCTCTCTCTGTCTGTAATAAATAAATAAATAGAAATAAAGTATTTTTAAAAAGAAAGGTGTATGTGACCACACCCAGAAAAAAAATGGGGTTGGAGATATGACTCAGTGTTTAAAGGTGCTTGCTTGCAAAATCTGGCCTGGGTTTGATTCCCAGTACCCACATAAAACCAGATGCACAAAGTTGTGCATGTGTCTGGAGTTCATTTACAGTGGCAAGACACCTTAGAACATCCATTCTCATTCTCTCTATCTCTCTACTTGTAAATAAATAAATAAATAAAATGTTAAAACATCTTAAAATAAAAATGAATACCAAGAAAATGCTAATTTAAAGACAAGTGGCATAATTAATATAATATTTCACAACAAGGAAAATTAGCTACCATGGATAAAGAAAGATTTCATATGAAAAAAGGACTGACTCATGGGTAAACTTTTAAAATTGTTTTAACATTTTATTTATTTATTTGCTTATTTGCAAGCAGAGAGAAGAAAGAGAGTCAGACAGAGAGAATGGGCACGCCAGAGCCTCCAGCCACTGTAAACAGACTCCTCACTTTGTGCATCTGGCTTGATGTGGGTTCTGGGGAATCAAACACAGGTCGTTAGGCTCTATGGGCAAGTGCCTTAACCACTGAGCCATCTCTCCAGTCCCAACTTCTTTAATTAAAAAAGTGCATGCATATGAAAATAGAACCTCAACTGCTCTCTCTCACAGAGACTATGAGGATTAAAAAAAACTGTCATACTTCATCAATAAAACCAACATAAAATGAATAGTAATATTGCCTGGACACATTAAAAAAATAGAACCTCAAAATAACTAAAGCAAAAGCTAATGGAATTTAGGGGGAAACAGTTTTTCCACAGCTATAATTGGTGTTGTCCTTTGCTGCACTGGAGGTGGAACTCAGGGCCTCATGCTTGCTGGGCAAACACTGTGCCATGGGGCTATATTCCCAGTTTTCTTCTGCCCTTTTATTTTATTGTGAAACAATATCTCACTCTGTTGTCTACCCTGACCTTGAGCTCACTCTGAATCCCAGGCTTGATATTCTCCTGCCCTGGCAGCCTGGGTAGCTGGGATTATAGGCCTGCATCACCAAAACTAGCTATAATTGAGGATTTTAAAAAATATTTATTTGAGAGAGAAGCAGAGAGAGAGGGAGAGAGATGAGTGCACCAGGGCCTACAGCCATTGCAAATGAACTCCAGATGCATGCGCCACCTTGTGCATCTGGCTTACATGGGTCCTGGGGAATTGAACGGAGGCTCTGTGGCCTTGCAGGAAAATGCCTTAATGGTTAAGCCATCTCTCTAGCCCCTAATAGAGGATTTTTAACACTACTTTCTTGATAACTTATCGAGGATATAGACAGAAAATCAGAATCTGAAACACTTGAGCAGAACTATCAACTTTAACCAAAGTATATTTCCATTAAACTTTATGCAGCGAAAGTAGAACACACATTATTTTTAACTCCATATGAAACAGTCAAGCTAGGTCATTTTCTGGACCATGACAGGTCTCAGCCAACTTTAAATTCAAAGTGCATATATTCTCTAACCACAATCGAATTAAGTTATAAATTAATGACAGAAAAATATAAGGAAGTCTCCAAATAATTTGAAATCCTGAAAGTCCATGGCTCAAATAAGGAATCGCCAAAGAAATTATTAAATATTTTGAAGGAAATAGAAATAAAAGCATAGTATCACAAAGTCTGTAGAAAGCAGCTATTGCTGTGCAAAGAAGGAAATTTAGGGGTGGGAAGACAGCTTAATGGGTCATACAAATAGGAGGACCTGAGTTCAGGTCCTCAGAATGCATGTAAATCCAGAGACAGGCTGTGAGCCCAGCATGCCTAAGGCAAGATGGAAGGTGGAGTCAGGAGAAAACCCCCGAATTTGTGGGCCAGCTTAGCCTGGCTCATGCATTAGAGAACAACATGGTGAGAACTGACACGGGAAGTGGCCCTCTGCCATTTACATGTGCTGGGGCACGCGTGCGTGAACACACACACACACACTTTGAAAAAAAAAGAGGCAATTTATAGTGATGAATGCTTTTATTCAAGAAGAAATGTTTAAAATAAAACAATATAACCTTCTGCCTAGAGAGACTACTGGAAGAACTAGTAAACTCACAATAAACAGGAAGAAAGAAATGATTTTTTTAAAAAGCAGAATTGATGAACTAGAAAACAGAAGAAAAAAATAAGTCAAAAAGGAGATAAATAGAAAAAAAAAACAATGAAAATAAAGATGAATCCCTTGAAAAGATCAACACAACTTAAAAGCCTTGAGTTAGACTAGAAGGTGAAGAGAAAAAAAATTACTAATATCAAGAATAGGGCTGGAGAAATGGCTTAGCAGTTAAGGCACTTGCCTGCAAAGCCTAAGGTCCCAGGTTTGATTCTCCAGGTCCCACATAAGCAAGATGCACATGGTAGCTCATGCATCTGGAATTCATTTGCAGTGGCTAGAGGCCCTGGTGTGCCCATTCTCACTCTCAAACTCTCTCTCTCTCTCTCCCCCGTCTCTCTCTGTCTCTAATAAATAAATAAATTTTAAAAAACTTTTTTAAAAAATAATTAAAAAGTAGGTAATATTATATATCCTCAGGCATTAAAAGATGAAAAAGAAATGCCAAGAAACCCAATAAGTTCAAAGAAATACATTCTTCAGACAATCCAAAACTCATTCAAGAAGAAGTAAACTGAGTAACCCTATATCTACTTAATCATTGGACTCTTCATTAAAAAAAGCTTCCTTAGCCAGGTGTGGTGGCGCACACCTTTAATCCCAGCACTTGGGAGGCAGAAGACCCCCATGAGTGCAAGGCCACCCTGAGAATACATAGCGAATTCCAGGTCAGCCTGGGCTAGAGCAAGACCCTCTAAAAAACAAACAAAAAGAAAAAGAAAAAGAAAAAAAGAAAATCACAGGCCTATGCAACTTCATTTCAGGAAGAAATTGTCCCAGTTTTATAATCTTCTAGGAACAGAAAGAGAGGAGAAGCTCCTCAGATCTTTATGAAGCCAGCATTCGTTGCTGAAAACAGACAAAGGCATTACAAGAAAAGAAAAAAAAAATGCAGAAATCCCTAATAATTTTGGGTAAGTTGAACCTAGCAATATATAAAATAGATGACACATTATAGCTAAATGAAGTTTATCCCAGAAATGTCAAAATTGTTTTAATATGCAGAAACTGATTAATATAATTCCACATCAAGAGACTAACAGAGAAAAAAAATCATCTCAATAGATTCAGGAAAGCACTTGGAAAAATCCAAACTCAACTCTTGATTAAAAGCTCTTAGCAAACTAAGAATAGAAGCGATCTCCCAACCCCATAAAGAACATCTTTGAAAAACCTACAGCTAACATTATCCTTAATGCCTTCTCTCTCAATACAGAGAATGAATCCACAATGTCTGTTTTTCACACATCTACTCAGCACCATATTGAAGGCCCTCGCCAGTGTGAGAATAAGAAATAAAGCCATAATATTAGAAAGGAAGAAGTAAAATTGTCTCTGTTTATACACAATAAGGTGGTAGGTGTTGAAAATCCTAAAGAAGTGCACAGAAGCTTCCAGGACCAATTGGAATTTGGTAAGACTGGAGAATGCAGGTTAACAAGTGAAAGCAAGTGGGCATCTGCTTCCTCACCAGCAGTCATTGAGGGAAACTGCGCTTCAGATACCATCACTCCCAGTAAGTAGCACACCAAACCATAAACTTTGTGTGGAACAATGACTATGTGTGGATGAACTAAATATGTTACAAGATCTGCTCTCTAAAGAAAAATCAAGAAAGATACAAATAGGGGAAGAGTTCTATCATGTACATGTCTAGGAAGATTCAATTGGCTAAAATACCACTTTTCTCCAAAGTCATCTATAGGTTCAACAAAAATCACAGTAAAAATCGGCAGATGTTTTCAATAGAAAATAACATGCTGATTATAAACTTACATAGAGTGCAAGAGACCAGCCAGATGTGGTGCACACCTGGAGCCCCATCTTGATGACATAAGGAGTTCCTGGATAGCCTGAGCTACATAGTGAGTCCCTGTCTCAAAACCCAACCAACAGGGCTAGAGAGGTGGCTCAGTGGTTAAGGCGCTTGCCTGTGAAGACTAAGGACCCAGGTTCAATTCCTCAGGACCCGTATAAGCCAGATATACAAGGTGGCTCATGCGTTTAGAGTTTGTTTGCAATGGCTGAAGGCCCTGGCATGCCCATTTTCTCTCTCTCCTCTCTCTCTCTTTCTCTTGTCTCTCAAAGAAAATATCATATTTTGAAAAACACAGCAAAAACAAAAAGAAAGAAAAGCCTACAATAGTCAAAAACAAATTGTAAAGAACAAAGTTTGAGGACATAATACTTAGATTAAGCTATAGCAATCATTAAAAGGTGATAGAGGTGTAAAACTAAGCATAGATGTTAATGTCACAGAATCAAAAATGTAGAAATCATCCTAAATACATCTAATCATTTGACTTTCAATAGTTTCTAGGAACTCCCACTTTAATATATATGCAAATGGAACAAATATATATATATATATATGTATATATATATATATATATATACAGATGCAAAACACACATATGGGGAAAAACCCTAAATGCTGACATCATTTACAAAATTTAATTCAAGATGAATCATAGACAGATTAAAATATATTCAAAATGAATCATGGAGCTAAATATTATAAGAATTACAAAGTTCTGGAAGAAAAGTCTTAGCTCTGGTTAAGCAAAGATGTCTTAACTAGGCCATAAAAAATATTTTCAAAAAATATAAGATTTCCTATTGCACTTTGTAGTTCGATGACATTTTTCATAAAGAGACTTTTAGGGGCTGGAGAGATGGCTTAGCAGATAAGCGTTTGCCTGTGAAGCCTAAGGATCCCGGTTCGAGGCTCGATTCCCCAGGACCCACGTAAGCCAGATGCACAAGGGGATGCACGCGTCTGGAATTCGTTTGCAGTGGCTGGAGGCCCTGGCGCGCCCATTTTCTCTTTCTCTCTCTCTCTCTCTCTCTCTCTCTCTCTCTCTCTCTCTCTCTCTCTCTCTCTCTCTCCCTTTCTCTGTGTCTGTCGCTCTCAAATAAATAAATAAGAAATGGGGCTGGAAAGATGGCTTAGCAGTTAGGCGCTTGCCTGTGAAGCCTAAGGACCCTGGTTCTAGGCTCGATTCCCCAGGACTCACGTTAGCCAGAAGCACAAGGGGGCGCACGCGTCTGGAGACACACAGCTTGTTCTCTTGTGCGCACTCGCTCGCTCTCTCTTTCTCTCTCTCTCTCTGTTGCTCTCAAAAAAATAAAAATAAAAACAAAATAAAAATAAATGAGCAAAAATATTTTTAAAAGGAGACTTTTGGGGTGTGTGTCCATGTATGCAAATACAGGCACCGTTCCACTTACGTGGAAGTCGGAGGACAATCTCTCCTATGGGTTCTTGCCTTCCATCTTGTTTGAGGCAGGATCTCCTTATGCAGAGACCAAGCTAATCTCTGTAGCATTAAAATTTTTTTAACTATTTTATTTATTTATTTGAGAGAGAGAGATACACAGAAATCGGCAGGTAGAGAGAGAGAGAATGGGTGCGCCAGGGATCTCCTTATGCAGAGACCAAGCTAATCTTCTCTGTAGCATTACAATTTTTTAAAACTATTTTATTTATTTGAGAGAGAGAGATACAGAAATAGGCCGGTAGAGATAGAGAATGGGCGCTCCAGGGCCTCCAGCCACTGCAAAGGAACTCCAGTTGTGAGCGCCCGCTCGTGCATCTGGTTTACGTGCGTCCTGGAGAATCGAACCTGGGTCCTTTGGCTTTGCAGGCAAGTGCCTTAACCGCTAAGCCATCTCTCCAGCCTGCACATTCCAATTTTACCATATGTGCTTCCGAAGGGGGCGAGGTCTCTTATGCGTTCACCACCTAGTTCAGTGGCCAGCAAGGGTTCCCAAGGGATTTTCCTGCCTCCGCCTCCGTTCTCACGGTAGGCGCGCTGGGATAACGGATACTTTACCACGGCCACCCGCTTTTATGTGGAAGGAGGGATCCGAACTCGGGTCCTCAGGCATGCAGCAAGCACCCTGCCCACGAAGCCATCTCCCCAGCCCACAGAGAGACTTCGATATTATTGGGCAGCCGATAACAGAAACCCAACTTGAAGGAGTTTAGGACAATGGGGAAGGGACTGTTTTGTGAACTGAAAGATCTGGAGATGGATTGGATCCGGTGCTCCAGGGCGTTCACTGTGAGCCAGGCTTTTCCCTGTCTCCTCACTGCTGTCCGCCTCTGCCGCCTCCCTTCTCAGGGTGCTTGTCATCGGTGACCACGATCACGTATGGGACAGAACAGTCTGCTATCCTGGCAACGCCAACAGGGACCCACTGGCAGAAGCCTTGACAACTCTTCAAAGCCCAGCTTTGACATGCCCCATGGCCTGGATGACAGGATCAGCCACCGAGCCCAGGAAGGACAGAGGAGAATCAGGCCCAGACTCAAGACTGGATCCCAAGTGGAGGAGGCAGATGCCCGGCAAAGGCAAGTGCCTACTGTAATGTTCTGCTTCCAGAATCAGAAAATAAAGCTGGTGTTTTGGCCTGGGACTTTTTCTTTTTCTTTCTTTCTTTCTTTCTTTCTTTCTTTCTTTCTTTCTTTCTTTCTTTCTTTTTAACCTTTTCTGGTTTGTTTGTTTTTGTTTTTTGAGGTAGGGTTTCCCTCTAGTCCAGGCTGACCAGAAATTCACTATGAAGTCTCAGGGTGGCCTTGAACTCACGGTGATCCTCTTACCTCTACTTCTCAAGGGCTGGACTTAAAGGTGTGGGCTACCATGCCCGGCTACCTTTTTTAAAAAAAATATTTTTATTTATTTGAGAGAGAGAGGGAGAATGAGGCAGAGTGAGAGAGAGAGAGAGAGAGAGAGAGAATGGGCACACCAGGGCTTCTAGCCACTGCAAACACAAAAACTCCAAATGCATATGTCACCATGTGCATCTAGCTTATGTGGGTATTGGGGGAATTGAACCTGTGTCCTTAAGCTACATAGGCAAATGTCTTAACCACCAAGCCGTCTCTCCAGGCCTGGATGTGGGTCTTTAGAGTAAATGAGCCCAGGGAAAGATCCTTTGGCACACCTCTAAGAGCATAGCCCAGAGGAGCAGGAAAGCAGCCTTTGGTCCATTCAGCATCCTCTGAGATGAAATGGGAAGAAAGAAAGAAGATGCCATGCAAAGAGGCCTCATGTCTTTGCTTGCCAAAACAGAAGGTAATTTGTAGGAGTTGGAAATAAGATTGAGTTGGGAAGGGTTTGTATAGTCCCTTGAGGGAAAATGCCACAGGAAGTTGGCGAGGACTAAATAATCTATCTTTGAGCCATGCTGAGGGTGTGTCAGAAGGGACTGTTCTGGGGTATGCAGGTGGTTGAATCACCTGTGGGGTCACTCCTTGGGCTATTACTCCTTGGGCCATCATTTCCCATGCCACCTGCCTACAAGCTCAGAATGAACTTACTGTATTTCTGAAGGTCAGACCTATTTTGCTTGATGGTAAATCATTTGAAACACCTTTCTCCTCATACGACTAGGAATGCATTATGAAGAAGTCAAATTCAAGTGTTGTATGAATTTGAAGATCAAATGCAAATCTCTTGTTTACCATCACCCTTTCAAACTGCCTTTCACTCTCCCCTTCATGTAAATTCAGCCTTCTCCTCTGTTGAGCAAGGAAGACTTGGATGGAAACATTTGCAAAGTACCGCTTTAAGGAATTAGTGCTGGGAATCTGGGATATTCTTGGATTTTGTTCACAGTGTCCAAACACTTTGCCAGAAGAGGAAGCCAGACAGAGATCCCGAATGGAAAGGTTGGGACTGTGGGGATGGGGCAGACATCTGGCTGGGTTGGCAGACCAAAGTAAGCACATGCCCGAGGGCCTGAGGTTCAAGGGCTGCTCACTCAAACCTGGGAGCAGCTGCATTCCTGGGTGACATCTCACATGGGAAGCAGAGGCTCTGGGTCTGGCTTGGGCTCTGGACTAGCATCTCTTGACAGGAGCAGGAATCTTGTGTTCTCAGAGAACGCAGACTCATTTCTGGGGTTAGAGGAAGTTCATCTCAAAGCAACGAGCTCTATCGAGCTGGGTTTTTAGTTTCAGGATTTAGAAAGAGAGAGATGGACCCCAGAGGTTTTGAGTGCACGGGTTTAATAAAATATAGGGGCTCCACAAAGGATCATAAAAGAAGAAACATCATCACACACACACAAAAACAACAACACAAAATAGAAGCAATAGCTCTTCCCTGGTGGGACAGGGAGATAAAAACATCTTTATGACAGCCCACATCACCAAGAGGGATGGGGAGTCAAGACAAAGTAAGTCCTCCTTCCTCCATTCTGAGATGTTGTCAGAATGACCTCTAGTCAAAGACAGACCAACTCACTGATGCAAAAGTTGCTACTATAATTTTTCTTTCTCAACATATCTGTGGGCGGAATGCTTATCAATCCTAAAGATGACTACTGTTCATATTTTCTATATTAATTGTGCTCAATTAACTTGAATGAGTTATATAATTATACAGCTTTTAAAATAAAAACCCAGGGCTGGGTGTGATGATGCATGCCTTTAATCCCAGCACTCCGAGAGGCAGAGGTAGAAGGATGGCTGTGAGTTCAAGGCCACCCTGAGACTACACACTGAATTTCAGGTCAGCCTGGGCTAGACTGAGACCCTACCTCAAGAAACCAAAATAAATAAATTAATTAAAACCCATATTTTCAACTTCATTAAAAAAAGAAGGGGTTTGGGGAGATGACTCAATAGTTAAGAGTACTTGCCTGCAAAACCTGCCAGTCTAAGTTCAACTCCCCACTACCCATGTAATGCCAGATGCACAAAGTGGCACATGTGGCTGAGGTTCATTGGCAGAGGCTCTAGTATGTCCAATCTCTCTCTCTCCTTCTCTCGTTGAAAATAGATAAATAAAAATATTTAGGCCAGGCATGGTGGCATATGCCTTTAATCCTAGCACTCAGGTGGCAGAGGTAGGTGGATCGTTATGAGTTTGAGGCCACCCTGAGACTCCATAGTGAATTCCAGGACAGCTTGGACTAGAGTGAAACCCTACCTCGGAAAACCAATATGTGTGTGTGTGTGTGTGTGTGTGTGTGTGTGTGTTTAAAATAAGACAAAACCGGGCTAGAGAGATGGCTTAGCAGTTAAGCGCTTGCCTGTGAAGCCTAAGGACCCCGGTTCGAGGCTCGGTTCCCCAGGTCCCACGTTAGCCAGATGCACAAGGGGGCGCATGCATCTGGAGTTCGTTTGCAGAGGCTGGAAGCCCTGGCGCGCCCATTCTCTATCTGTCTTTCTCTCTGTGTCTGTCACTCTCAAATAAATACATAAATAAAAATTTAAAAAAAAATAAGACAAAACCAAAAAGAGACACGTCAAAGAAGCAGCTCTTGGCCATCAACACAAAACCTATAACCTGACCACAAGATGTCCAAGGACACGGCCATTCCAGTGTCTCTTGGCCAGAAAATTTTTATCCATAAGTCTTGATTATCATGGTGGATTTTTAAAGGACAGAGAACAAGAAGAGGTGGAATGGGGTGAGAGAATTAAATTGGCAACATAGCTTATTTGACCTAGGCAGTTGGAAAATTAAATAATCACAAACCCAAAGGCAAAACAGGGGGGTGGGGGCAAAGACAATCATTGTGCACCTGGAGCATTAGGTTCTGAAAATCCAATTTGCACATAGACAGTGGAGGGGACTCTGCTGGGGGGTGGGGGGCGCAGAGGCTGAGATCTTGCTGGGGAGCAGAGGACCGTTGCCCTGGAGACAGTCTTAGCTTGGAAATGGCAAATGGGAAAATAACAAGGGCTTAAGGAAGAAAGAAGGGGGAAGAAAGAAAGGGAAAAAAAAAGGCCCCACTTAAGATGGTTGAAATCTTAGAAACCAGACTAGACCACATAAAAGAAATGTACTTAAAAGGACAAATACAGATTTAACTGCTTTGAAAAATGAAGATAGCAAGCAGGAAGCTATTTTGGCTGCTTCCGTTTAGTGGTGAAGATGAGTGAGCAGACACTCAGGTGACTTCACACTGGAAAAGAGGAAAATCTACTAGGAGCACAGACTGCTATATACTTGTGATCTCCTCACCCCTGCCCCAGAACTTACCAGCAAAGGTATTCTGAGAATCACTGAGAGAAAAATAATAAAAATAAATGCATCACCTCCTCCCTGGTGCCTATCATGATAACTTGAGTTACCAAATGTAAACGGGAGGGAAGACCAGACTTTTTAATGTAAACATCCTGATACTAACCGGCCAGTTGTGAGGCAAGGCAGCAATTGCAGAGAAATGGCTTGAACATGACCAGGAAGCTCCTGTATTACGATTCGATCAGAATCCATCTGGACAATCCTGCAGGGTGTTTTGGGGGTTCTGATGATGAATTTGGAACCCAGGGGTCCCAGAGCTAAAGAAAGGACTCTTCATCGGAGTGTGTGGGAGCATAAGGTGCCGGTAAGATAGATCGACTGGCTCAAAGATAAAACAGAGAGAGTCCCAAGCCCAAGATGGGCACCAGGAACAGGTGTGAGAAAGGGAAGAGCAAACGGTGGTCAGATGGCGCATGGAGGAGGGTCCATGGCTGTGGAGGATGAACTGAGTTGTGCCTCTCAGAGTAGATGTAACGGCATCTTGTGGGATTGAGTAAAACCCAAATCCCCCAGCCCCATGAAACAGCAGCGCTGGGGGGTAGAACCCAGGAAGCTGTGTTTCAACACCCCTCAAGGCAATCCTGATACTCCCTCAAAGTTGAGAACCCCCCCCCCACCATGTAAAGCTGCCCTTGACCTCCTCCGATGGCTATGGGGGTTCACCTTTGCAGGACGCCAGGGCTCTCTTAAAACTTGCAGGTGAACTCAGGGGAGCCACAAGGAGTCACAGGCGGGTTTGACACAGGGATTAAAGTGACGGTGGGAGAACGTTCACGTGCAATTAGGCAGCTCGTCGTCGTCGTAGAGACACAGGCTTCACGGGCTTAAATGGCAGAACTCTGGGAGGAACTGGAATTCACTGATCATCTCTGCCTTCGGGGAGAATTAACTACGGAAAATTACAGTTTGTAATGGAAGAATTAGGGTGCCCAATAACAGAAGACAAACGAAAGTAACCTCATGTTCTCGATGTTGTCCAGGTGTGCAGCCCAGAAGGTCCCAAATTAATAAGGAGGGAACATCTCCAGCTTGGAGAGACCAGGTAGTAAAGCAACAAGAAGTTTCAGGCATCGGGAATAAAAAAAAAAAAAAAAAAAAAAAAAAATGCAGACATAATGGGATGGGGTCAGGCCACTAATGGAGGAGACTGTAAATGACTGTAATTTTCAGAACTGTGAAGCCATAAATGGCCCTGGGAGAACTGCCTGCTATTAGCGTAGTACTCTGTGCTCTGAAGACGAAGCAGCTGGAGGCTGTGGAATTGGTTAAAATGATTCCCGGAAAAAGGGAGAAAATTGTATAGGAAGGATTTAGAGGTGGAGCCTAGAGCCCTGGATGTAGGCCTGGACCGTCACTGGAGGTGTGATCATCTCCGTGTTTTAGCATCCAGGGATAGATTTTTACAGCTGAAGACTCCAGGGCATTAAAAACAAACAAATGAACTGCCAGTTCT
This sequence comes from Jaculus jaculus, assembly GCF_020740685.1. Lineage (NCBI taxonomy): Eukaryota > Metazoa > Chordata > Mammalia > Rodentia > Dipodidae > Jaculus > Jaculus jaculus. Next base: position 91,425,543 of record NC_059111.1, on the reverse strand, counting down.
TTAAACTTTTGGTTCTAGAGAGAGGAGGTGCAAGGGCCCCAGCATGTGGGGGCAGGGAGTGGGTCCAGGAAGTGAAGAACCCACCACAGCTGGTGCTCTGGAAAAAGGCCTTAGCTTTAGAAAAAGAGACAGAAAACCCAAAGTCTAACAGGACTTAAGAAAAGGCTAAGAGGGCTGGAGAGATGGCTTAGCGGTTAAGCGCTTGCCTGTGAAGCCTAAGGACCCCGGTTCGAGGCTCGGTTCCCCAGGTCCCACGTTAGCCAGATGCACAAGGGGGCGCACACGTCTGGAGTTCGTTTGCAGAGGCTGGAAGCCCTGGCGCGCGCATTCTCTCTCTCTCCCTCTATCTGTCTTTCTCTCTGTGTCTGTCGCTCTCAAATAAATAAATAAAAAGAAATAAAAAAAAAGAAAAGAAAAGGCTAAGAGCTCGCGCCTTCTCCAAGATTCGACCCCAGACACCCCTGACACCACAGTGGGAAATGAAAGCTAAGACTCAGAGCCAAAATGAGGTAGACTCCAGACACCACAAGACCCAAGAATGAGAAGCAGGCAAGTGAGGAGCCCAAGATGGGCAGCCACTAGGGTCCAAGCCCAGGTTGGAGAGCTCTCCTCAGCCTTCTCACCACGTTGAATGGGTACAAGTTTTTGACAGCTTCATTGAGATATGAACCAAAGCATAATAAACCACACATGTGTCAAAGAGCTCATCTCATTTTCTCCAACATTTTGGCCTATCTAGAAATCATCACCACATTCAAAATAATGAGCAGATATGCAATACCTACCTCTTACCTTACTCTTCTTTGTGAGCCCCCTCTTGCCCTTTAACCCTACCCCCATTTGCTTCCCACTCCCCTGTCCCCAGGGACTCACATATTTTTGTTTCTATAGGATTAATTTGCCTTTTCTAGAATAAATGATATCATATACTATGTAGGTACTCATTGATGGTCTTTCATGGAACATAATAGTTTTGAACCCCATCCATGTTACCTTATTTGTTTTTGTTTTGTTTTGTTTTTTTGAGATAGGACCTCACTCTGGCTCAGGCTGACCTAGAATTCACTATGTAGTCTTAGGGTGTCCTCGAACTCATGGTGATCCTCTCGCCTCTGCCTCCTGAGTGTTGGGATTAAAGGCATGCATCACCATGCCCTGCCATGTTACCTTTTTTTTTTTTAATTTTTTTGTTCATTTTTTATTTATTTATTTGAGAGCGACAGACATAGAGAGAAAGACAGATAGAAGGAGAGAGAGAGAATGGGCGCGCCAGGGCTTCCAGCCACTGCAAACGAACTCCAGATGCGTGCGCCCCCTTGTGCATCTGGCTAACGTGGGACTTGGGGAACCGAGCCTCGAACCGGGGTCCTTAGGCTTCACAGGCAAGCGCTTAGCCACTAAGCCATCTCTTCAGCCCCCATGTTACCTTTTTTTTTTAAAAAAAGGGTTTTTTGTTTATTTTTATTTACTTATTTGAGAGCTATAGACACAGAGAGAAAGATGGAGAGAGAGAGAGAGAGAGAGAGAGAATGGGTGCACCAGAGTCTCCAGCCACTGTAAATGAATTCCAGATGCATGCATCACCTTGTGCATCTGGCTTACATGGGTCCTAGGGAATCGAGCCTCGAACTGGGGTCCTTAGGCTTCACAGGCAAGCACTTAACCGCTAAGCCGTATCTCCAGCCCACCTTTTTTGTTTTTATTGCCGAAGGATATTCCACTATATATAACCAACCACTCGGCCGTCAATTAACCATTTATCTGGCCGTTTACAGATAGACATTGAAGTTGTTTCCTTATTTTGTTTATATATTTTGAGGCTGGGTCTCACTCTAGCCTAGACCTGGAATTCACTCACCTTAACCTCCTATCTCAGTATTCCAGGGGCTGGGATTGTAGGTGTGACCCACCATGCCCAACTCTGTTTGAGACTATTATTAAATAAAGTCATCATTAGATTTCATTCATGTGCAAGGTTTTATGGGACCTATTTCTCTTAGATAATATTGAAGATTATTTAAAGATTTAAAAAAGTTTTCCCCAAGTTAAAAAAAAAAAACACCTCTATGGTTTTCCTGTTCTTTTTACTTAACATTTAAGAAAGAAATGCCATTAATTTTATATACCCTCTTCCAAAATTCAAAAAGATAAAACACTTCCTGACTTATTGTTATAAGGCTAGCATTGACCTAAATACGAAACAAACCCAAAGAAATTATAAGACAAATACATAGATATTTCATATACACAAAAATCCTTAGCAAAATATTAGCAATTGAATCATCACCATATAAAAAGGACCATGGATGATGAAGAGGTTATTCATATCAGATTGAAAATCTTGATCAATATCCAAAAATCATCCAGTGTAATTCACTATGCTACTAGGTTAAATGAGGAACACCATATGACTGAGTCAGCAGGTGCAGGAAAAGCTTTTGACAAAATTCAGCATCAATTTATATCAAAACAATCTCAGTAAACATGGAAGGGAACTCCTTTCACTTCATACACAGTTTCTCTCCCCACACAAAACAAACATCTTACAGTTAACATCTCACTTCACAGTGGAAGTGTGAATACTTTCCCTCAGAATCCAAACAAGGCAAGGATGTCTTTTTTACTGTCTCTATTCAAATCATAGTCCTATAAACCAGATGTGCAGCACACACCTGGAATCCCAGGATCTGGTAATCTCAGGCAGGACCACATAGCAAGACTGACTCAAAAAAAAAAAAAAAAATACTGAGCCGGGCATAGTGGCACATGCCTTTAATCCCAGCACTTGGGAGGCAGAGGTAGGAGGATCACTATGAGTTCGAGGCCACCCTCAGACTACATAGTGAATTCTAGATCAGCCTGAGCTAGAGTGAGACCCTACCTTGAAAAAAAAATTATAGTCCTACCTAGTAAAATAAGATTTAAAAAGAAATAAAAAAGTATACAAATTAGAGAGGAGCAACTAAAACTGACTTTGGCTTCATGTGACACTGTTGTATATGTAGAAAATACAAAACAGGGCTGAAGAGATGGCTTAGCGATTAAGGGACTAAGGCACTTGCCTGCAAAGCCTAAGGACCCAGGTTCAATTCCCTAGGACCCACATAAGCCAGATGCACAAGGTGGTGCATGTGTCTGGAGTTTGTTTTCAGTGGCTAGAGGCCCTGGTGTCCTCATTCTCTCTATAACTCTGTCAAATAAATAAATAAAAGATTTTAAGAAAAGAAAATACAAAACAATCAATATGAATGGTGGATAGTGGAAACCAACTTTCTCACTGTTGGAGAGAAAAGTAACAGAAAAACAAGACAGAACAGCTGAACTGAACTCTCTGGGACTGCCTTGGAGTAGGGGAATAAATAGAAACTCAGGTCTCTCATCTGTCTGTTATTTCTCATCTACACATATATACACACGTACATATACACATGCATAGATAGAAAAACAATTATAGACATTTACTTTTATGAATTAGCATATTCATATATTTCCTAGTTTTGTGTACTTGAGAAAGCCTAAAAGCAATGACATTCTAGCTGCAATGAACAAATCAATGTTGTTTAGATTTGGGGTTGTAAATACCATTTTCTTTTTTTTTTTTAAATGTTTTATTTATTTATTTATTTATTTATTTGAGAGCGACAGACAGAGAGAAAGACAGATATAGGGAGAGAGAGAGAATGGGCGCACCAGGGCTTCCAGCCACTGCAAACAAACTCCAGACGCATGCGCCCCCTTGTGCATCTGGCTAATGTGGGACCTGGGGAACCAAGCCTCGAACCGGGGTCCTTAGGCTTCACAGGCAAGCGCTTAACCGCTAAGCCATCTCTCTAGCCCCTGTAAATACCATTTTCAAATTAAAATAAATTTACTCTTCTGGGGGTATAGCTCAGTAGTAGAGCAATTGCCCAGCACACATCACACCCTGGGTTCTACCTCCAGTACCTAAATATTAAATTTAGTGAAAACAAGCATCTTAAAAAAGAGTGAGGGGCTGGAGAAATGGTTTAGTAGTTAAGGCGCATGCCTGTGAACCCAAAGGACCCAGATTCAATTCTCCAGGTCCCATGTAAGCCAGATGCACATGGTGGTGCATGCATCTGGAGTTCGTTTGCAGTGGCCAGAGGCCCTAGTGTGCCTATTTTTTCTCTCTCTTTCTCTCTCTCTCTCCCTCCCTCTCTCTGTCTCTAATAAATAAATAAAAATAAAATCTTTAATAAAAAAAAGAGTGGGGCTAGATAGATGGCTTAACAGTTAAGGCACTTGCCTGTGAAACATAGAGACCCAGGTTCAATTGGACCCAGGTTCGATTCACCAGAACCCACACAAGCACAAGGGGGCGCATGCATCTGGAATTCGTTTGCAGTGGCTGGAAGCCTTGGTGCACCCATTCTCCCTCTCTCTCAAAAATAAAATAAAATAGTTATGCCAGGGTTAGAGCGGGTTAATGTACAATAAGTCTGGATTATCTTGTCATACCAGAAAGAAAATATCCTCTGAGACAAAAGGCTGTGGGCCTGTTAAAGGGACACAGGGAATCAACCCAAAAGATTTCCCAGCTGTCAAAACCTGAGTTTGTTCAAGCAACAACAAAATAGCCAATACTGCTTCAACCCAAAGTACAAATTAACATTCATAAGCCCCTAATTACTATATAAGTAAATGAATAAGTAAATTTTGAAAAAAATGAACCTAAGGCTGGGTGTAGTGGCACACGCCTTTAATCCCAGCACTTGGGAGGCAGAAGTAAGAGGCCTACTGTGAGTTCAAGGCCACCCTGAGACTACATAGTGAATTCTAGGACGACCTGGGCTATAGCAAAACCCTACCTCAAAAAAAAAAAAAAAAGAACTGGCTGGAGAGATGGCTTAGTCCTTAAGGCACTTGTTTGCAAAGCCAAAGGACTCAGGTTTGATTCTCCAGGACCCATGAAAGCCAGTTGCACAAGGTGATGCATGTGTCTAGAGTTCATTTGCAGTGGCTATATGCCCTGGTGCACCCATTCTCTCTCTCCCCTTCTCTCTACCTCTTTCTCTTTCTCTCTGTCTCAAATAAATAAATTTCAAAAATTTTTAAATAAATCTAAAAAAAAAATAAGTCTTCTCTGGGCTGGAGAGATGGCTCAGCGGTTAAGGCACTTGCCTGAGAAGCCTAAGGACCTAAGCTCAATTTCTCAGGACCCATATAAGCCAGATGCACAAGGTGGTGCATGCGTCTGGAGTTTGTTTGTAACAGCTAGAGGCCCTGGCACGCCCATTCTCTCTGTCTCGGTCTCTCTCAAATAAACAAATTAATTTTAAAAAAATAAAGTATGGCAAGGGAGAAATAGTGTTACTGCCACAGAGAAACCTACCGAATAACTACTTTGCCCAAGTGACTGAGGTTACCTTCTACAATGATGCCAAATGGATGCCATAGGTCCCCTGAGATGATGTGACAAGAGAACGTGTCACCTCCGCAATCTTCTTCACAAAAACAAACAAACAAAAAATCAGAATCTCCTAAGAAAAACCACCAGCAAAACCCTAACTGAAGATCATTCTCTGAAGATCATTCTGTGAGATACTGACTGGCACTCTTTAGAAATATCAAAGTCTTGCAAAGCAAGGAAAGACTGAGAACAGAATATACTACCACAAGTTGGAGAAGCCAAAGGATAAGTTTTGTTGTTGTTTTAAATGCAATGTGGCCAGGCGTGGTGGCGCACACCTTTAATCTCAGCACTCGGGAGGTAGAGTTAAGAGGATCACTGTGAGTTCAAGGCCAGCCTGAGACTACAGAGTGAGTTCCAGGTCAGTGTGGGCTACAGTGAGATCCTACCTTGAAAAACAAACAAACAAACAAACACAAAATGCAATGTGTACCCCTCACAGAATCTAGGAACAGAAGGAAAACAGTGATAAAATAACTGCTACATGTACATGAAGTCTGGAGTTCAGTTAGTAGAAAGGCTTCAATGTTGGTTTCTTTTTTTTTTTTTTTTTTTTTTTTGGTTTTTCGAGGTAGGGTCTCACTCTGGTCCAGGCTGACCTGGAATTAACTCTGTAGTCTCAGGGTGGCCTTGAACTCATGGCGATTCTCCTACCTCTGCCTCCCGAGTGCTGGGATTAAAGGTGTGCGCCACCACGCCCGGCTTTCTTTTTTTTTTATTTTTCCTTTTTTTTAGTTTTTCAAGATAGGGTCTCACTCTAGCCCAAGCTGACTTGGAATTCACTATGGAGTCTCAGGGTGGCCTCCAACTCACAGGATCCTCTTACCTCAGCCTCCTGAATGTTGGAATTAAAGGCATGAGCCATCACACCTAAATGTTTATTTATTTATTTATTAGTTTTTCAAGGGAGAGTCTCACTCTAGCCCTGGCTGATCTGGGATAATTTTTGTTTAATTTTTATTTATTTATTTATTTGAAAGACAGAAAGAGACAGACAGAGATAGAATGGGCATGCCAGGGCCTCCAGCCACTGCAAACAAACTCCACATGAGTGCATCATCTGGCTTATATGGGTCCTGGGGGATCAAACCTGGGTCCTTTGGCTTTACAGACAAGTGCCTTAACCACTAAACCCCAAATATATATATTTAATAATATTTATTTGTTTATTTGGGGAAGAGAGGAGAGTATATACACCAGGGCCTTCTGCCACTGTAAAGAAACTCCAGATGCTTGTGCCACTTTGTGCATCTGGTTTTACATGGGTGCTGGGAAATCAGACCTGGGCTGGGCTGTCAAGCTTTGTAAGCAAGTATCTTTAATCACTGAGCCACCTCTCTAGTCCTAAAATATATTTTAAATGAAGGTGACATAAAGATATTTTCATTTTCATTTTCATTTTCATTTTCTTTCCTTTTTTTTTTTTTTTTTTTTGAGGTAGGGTTTCACTCTAGCTCAGGCTGACCTGGAATTCACTGTGTAGCCTCAAGGTGGCCTCGAACTTGTAGCTATCCTCCTATCTCTGCCTCCCAAATGCTGGGTTTAAAAGCATGCACCGGGGAAGGAGATCAACGCAGAGAAAAATCAACTCCTACCAAATCAGAGAGCCAGAGCCTCAGAGGACCCCAACACCTCAGCACTGAAGCAGACCAAAAATTAACCCAACATGGCTCAGGGAAATTTTGCGGAAGAGGGGGCGGAAAGAATGTCAGAGTCACATGTTGGGTCATGATTTGCAGAGACATTTATTATACCAATAACTGGGAGCTAACTCCACAATGCACGACCCATTTTCATTAACAAGGAGGGTCTAATGGGAGGGGGTAGATCACAGATGAGCCTAAATAATGGTACCAAACTGCCTGTATTTACTGAAAAGAAAACTAATAAATTAAATTAAAAAATAAAAATTTAAAAAAAATTTAAAAAAAAAGCATGCACCACCACTCCTGGCTTTTTTTTTTCTATGTATTTTTTTTTCATAAAGATATTTTCAGATGAACACAAACCTGAGACAGTTTGTCTCCAGTGCCACTCTATCTTGGACACGATTTTTCTTCCATCTAACAGAAAATGATACCCAAAGGGAACGTGATTATTTCTTGAAGAAAGGAATCTCAGATGGTGGTGCCCTTCCTTGCTGTTACGGCTTGAAACTGGAATGTCCCCGACAGGAACATGTTTTGAACATGGGTCTGTAGTTCGTGGTATTATTTCTGAGACTGTTGGGCCCTGGGGAGTGGAACCCAGATAGTGGAGGTGGGTCACTGGGGTGGGCCGTTAAAGGGATGCCACCCGTGTTTGCAGCCTGTGTCCTCTGCCTCCTGGACTTCCACCATGAAACCAGCAGTTACTGCCTCACATTCTCATCATAGCAACTGAGCCACTCCTGATACTTTGCCTGTCCCGCCATGACTGGAGTGCACTCTCCCTTTAACACTGAGCATCAACAAATCTTCCTTCCCTAAAGTTGTTCCGGGCAGAGGTTCTGCCTCAACAATGCAAAATAAGCTAACATAACCGCCCCCCCCTCCAAAATGAGAAATAGGTAGATTAAAGTTATATAAAAATCTTCATTGTGGGCTGGAGAGATGGCTTAGCGGTTAAGCGCTTGCCTGTGAAGCCTAAGGACCCCGGTTCGAGGCTCGGTTCCCCAGGTCCCATGTTAGCCAGATGCACAAGGGGGCGCACGCGTCTGGAGTTCGTTTGCAGAGGCTGGAAGCCCTGGCGCGCCCATTCTCTTTCTCCCTCTACCTGTCTTTCTCTTTGTGTCTGTCGCTAAAAAAAAAAAAAAAAAAAAAAAAAATCTTCATTGTTATAATTTCCTTAAAGAATAATTGACTGTTTGGACTATTATGATAGCAATGTCCTGTGGCATTTATATGGGTAGAAATAAAATATAGGACAAGAAGAATGCCAAGGATAGAAAGGGAAAGTTAAAATGTACAGTTGTTGGGCTGGAGAGGTGGCTTAGTGGTTAAGGTGCTTGCCTGCAAAGCCTAAGGACCCAGGTTCGATTCCCCAGGACCCACGTAAGCCATGCACAAGGTGGTACATGTATCTGGAGCTTGTTTGCAGTGGCTGAAGGCCCTGGAATGCCCGTTTTCTCTGTGTCTCTCATAAATAAATAATAAATAAAGAAATAACTTTTTAAGATTTATTTATTTGAGAGAGAGACAGAGGCAGAGAGAGTGAGTGAGTGAATGGGCACACCAGGGCCTCCAGCCGCTGCAAACGAACTCTAGATGCATGTGCCACTTTGTGCATCTTGGCTTACGTGGGTCCTGGGGAATTGAACCGGATTCTTAGGCTTCACAGGCAAGTGCCTTAACCAGTAAGCCATCTCTCTAGCCTTATAAATTTAAAAAAAAAAATGCATAGTTATATACTTAATAATGTTATTTGAAGGTCCAGTATAAAAAGTTAAGGGTGAGGATTAGGGTGTGGTGGCACAGGCCGTTAAATCCAGCACTCAGGGGGCAGGGGTAGGAGGATTGCTGAGAGTTCGAGGCCACCCTGAGACTACAGAGTGAATTCCAGGTGAGCCTGGGCTACAGTGAGACCCTACCTTGAAAAACAAAAACAGTAAGTATTAAATGGCAGAATAGCTATGAGGAAATAAAGCAAAGGACTGTGGCTGGCACTGTAAAAGAAGAGATGGACATAGGCACTTAGGGCAGGGATTATGGCTCAGTGGGTAAAGGGCATGCCACGTCAGCATGAGGACCTGACTTCAAATGTCAAACCCACGTACCAGCTGAGCGCTCTAGCCCACGTATCTGTAACCCCAGCATGCCTCTGGCAAGAAGGGAGGCAGAGACAGGAGATCTGCCTTGAAATCTCATGGGTGAGCTAGCCTGACAAATACAGCGGTGAATGAGAGCTCTCGCTTCGAAGATTATTAATTTTTTCATTTTTATAATTTTCTTAAAAAATAATTGACTGTTTGGACTACTATAGTAGCAACGTACTGTGGCATTTATAGGTGTAGAAATAAAATATAGGACCACAAGAATGCCAAGGATAGAAAGGGCAAGTTAAAATGTACCATTGTGGGAGCCGATACCTAAAAAGTTGTCCTCCAGGGCTGGAGAGGTTAGTGGTTAAGGCGTTTGCCTGCAAAGTCAAAGGATCCCAGTTCGATTCTCCAGGACCCACGTAAGCCAGAGGCATCAGGGGGCACATGCATCTACAGGTCGTTTGTAGTGATTGGAGGCCCTGGCATGCCCATTCTCTCCCTCTCTCTCTCTTTTTCTCTCTCTCAAATGAATAAATGAATAAAATATATATATATTTTTAAAAAGTTGTTGGGCTGGAGGGATGGCTTAGCAGTTAAGGTGTTTACCTGCAAAGACAAAGGACCCAGGTTAGACTCCCCAGGACCCATGTTAACCAGATGCACAAGGGGATGCCCGCATCTGGAGGTCGTCTGCAGTGGCTAGAGGCCCTGGCACACCCATTTTCTCCCCCCGCCCTCTTTCTATGTCAAATAAATAAATAATTTTTTAAAATTTTAAAAAGTTGTCCGACCTCCATATGCATGTCATGATGAACACATGTACACACATACACACAGCAATAATAATAATAATAAAGCACTAAAGAATATTCAGTTAGGGAGCTGGAGAGATGGCTCAACTGTTAAGGTACTTGCCTACAAACCCTAAGGATCTGAGTTGAATTCCCCAGTACCCACATAAAACCAGATGCACAAAGTACCACATGCTTCAAGTTGGTTTGTAGTGGCTGGAAGGCCTGGCACGCTCATCCTCATTCTTCCTCTCTTTCTCCCCCTCTCTCTCTCTGCTTGCAAACAAGATGAAATTTTAGACATTCAAAAAAAAACATAAATATCCAGTTAAGGTAGAAAGAGGGAGCAAAAAGAGAACAAACAGATGAAATGAATACAAAATACCAAGGTGGTCGACATAAATCAAATTACATATAATTAAATCTAAATAAACAAAAAAAATCAATTATAAAGCAGACAGTATTAGTGAGTAACAAGACTCAAATATAAGGCTACCAGAAACAGACTTGATATGTAAAAAAAAAAAAAAAACAGACTATAATACAAAAACATGGAAATAAGTAGATACAATATGCAAATATTAACCATACACCTAGAGTGACTATATAAATTTCAGACAAAATATGAAACTTGAACGACACTATTTAGCCAAATTGACTTCACTGACATATGCAGAGTAAATTCCCAATGACTTTAGAATGCCCACTCTTTTCAAATATTTCTTTAAATTATTTTGTTTATTTACTTATTTATTTATTTAAGAGTGACAGATAGAGAAAGAGGCAGAGAGAGTGAGTGAGAGAGAGAGAATAGGGGCGCCAGGGCCTCCAGCCACTGCAAATGAACTCCAGACGCATGTGCCCCCTTGTGCATCTGGCTAACGTGGGTCCTGGGGAACCGAGCCTCGAACCAGAGTCCTTAGGCTTCACAGACAAGTGCTTAACCGCTAAGCCATCTCTCTAGCCCTCTTTTCAAGTTTCACATCGTTTGTTGACCAGGATAGATGATGTCACTATATTGTAAAAGGATGAAAACCACAGCGTATTCTGTCCCCAGGGACATTAAATTAGAACTCAGTAAGACCTGTTAGCAATTCTACCATGACCCAGAGAATACGTTTAGATGTCAACATGCACTAGCATTCCTTTGGTGTGATCAAAGAAGTATCAATTGCTCACATAGGCGAGGAAATCTCAAATGAATCATAGGAAGGGTGGCTTTCTGGGGCAATGTTCAGAAAAGAGGGTGAGAAAAGAAAGAGTGAGGATGTATAGTTTTATGAAGGGAAAACCCTTGTAGCACGAAAGGTCCCAGTGAGCATGACAGTTCAAAAGGACAATAAGCAGACAATGTGTTTGAGAGACTGAGCAGTGGGGAGCTTTCTACCCATGCTGCAGAAGGTGGAAGACTGGAAATAATCCTCAATGAGGGTCTAGAATGAAATCAAATGTCAAAAGTCTCTTATAGAGGACCCAGATGTAAATCCAGGCAGCTATAGCCATCTGATTTTTGACAAAAATGCCAAAAATATTCAATGGAGAAAAGACAGCATCTTCAACAAATAGTGCTGGGAAAACTGGATATCTATATGTAGAAGGATGAAAATAGATCCTTATCTCTCTCCATGCACAAGAATCAAGTCCAGATGGATCAAAGACCTCAATATCTGAACTGAAACTACTAGAGGAAAAAGTAGGGAAGCCCTTCAACATTTTGGCATAGGCAACAACTTTCTGAATATAACCCCAGTGGCTCAGGAAATAAAACTATTAATCAATCACTGGGACCTCAAGAAATAACAAAGATTTTGTACAGCAAAGGACACTGTGAACAGAGCAAAGAGGCAGCCTACAGAATGGGAGAAAATCTTTGCCAGCTATACCTCTGACAGAGAATTAATATGTAGGATATACAACGAACTCAGTAAACTAAACACTAAGAATTCAAACAATCCAATTAAAAAATGGGTTATGGTTAGGCGTGGTAGCACACGCCTTTAATCCCAGCACTCAGAGGCCATGAGTTCGAGGCCACCCTGAAACTACATAGTAAATTCCAGGTCAGTCTGGGATACAGCAAGACCCTACCTCAAAAAGAAGAAGAAGAAAGAGGAGGAGGAGGAGGAGGAGGAGAAGGACAAAAGGGATATGGAACTAATTGGGGAGTTCTCAAAAGAAAAATATAGATGGCCTATAAATATCTTAAAAAAATGTTCTACATCCTTAGCCATCACAGAAATGTTACCTCAAACTACTTTGAGATTCTATGTCAGAATGGCTATCATCAAGAAAACAAATGACCATAAATGCTGGAGAGCATACGGGCAAAGAGGAAGCCTTCTACACTGTTGGTGGGAACATAATCTGGTACAGCCATTGTGGACATCAGTGTGGAGATTCCTGAGACAGCTAAAAATAGATTTACCATATGACCCAGCCATAGCACTCCTCGGCATATATCCTAACAGCTGTTCTTACTACCTTAGAGATGCTTGCTCATCCATGTTTGTTGCCACTCTATTCACAGTAGCTAGGAAATGGAACCAGCCTAGATGTCCCTCAACTAATGAATGGATAATGAAGATGTGATACATTTATACAATGGAGTTCTATTCAGTGATAAAGAAAAATAGAATTTGCAAGGAAAGGGATGGATCTGGAAAGGATTATACTATGTGAGGTAACCCAGGCCCAGAAAGCCAAATGTTGCATGTTCTCTCTCGTATGTAGATCCTAGCTACAAATGTCTAGATTTGTATGCGAGGTGGAGTAAAAATTGGTAGCAAAGGCCAGTAAGGGGTATAAGGGAGGGAAGAAAATAAAGGACTTAGGGGGATTGTATTGTACATATTAAACAGATGAACAGATTACCAGGATAGATGGGGTGGAATGGCATAAGTGAGGTCAGGGGAAAATACTGACTAAAAGAAGGGGAAGGTTAATCAAAATTCAAGATATTGTGAATAAGCCATATAGAAACCTACTTTTTTAGATAATGGCACACCCAGAAGCCATAGACTATTACTAGAAAAATTTCAGTGCCAGGGATGGGATATCTTCCAATGACTTGTTAGCTAGGGAGGTCCCTGTTGCCTCCAACACATTATAGGCTATTGCCAAGGCCCTTGGCTTCCTGTGAGAAAGAAATGGTAAGACCCTATTGCTGAACACTTCACATGCCTGGGCTGCAAGGTCACTGAAAAATCAAGCTGGAGCTGAGCTGAAAACCTCTTCCCTGTAGACCAGCTGACAGAAATCTGGAAAAAGCTGTATTGCATTGCAGCCCTATGGAAGATAGAAGTCATCAGTGGAGAAGCCCAACAGTGGACACTGCAAGCCTTAAGTTTGGCCAGACAGGTCAAATGACTGAATGGGTGCAATAGTGGCATGTCCGCTCTGGGGGAAACCAACTGCTCTCTAATTGGACTGAAGGCCCACTCTATGGGAGGGAATTCATGCCTGGTACTGAAAACCTATCAAAAGCCTATGGTAGGGGAGGTCATGAGCCTTAGGGGTATAAAGCCTGCCCTTGTCTGTATAAATGCATATATTACTCTCACCAAATTGCTCAGAAAGCACTACACTTAATGTTCATATTCATATATTAATGCCACTCTCACTTCTGGTTAGAGAAGCTTCTCTTTTCAGATGGCAGTGACCACTGGGATGACCCAAAAGGCACCATAGTGCTGAGAAGAAGTGACAGAGGAATGTTCAGCACTGAAATATTCCTACCACATCTTCCAAGGTTCAGGGTCCATTATGGAAGAGGTGGCAGGAAGAATGTAAGAGCTGAAGGAAGGGTAAGACTCCTTACACCGCAATCGTCCAGACAGAAATTGGCCTTATTATCCACAACTTCAAAGTGCCTAGCACTACCTTCACAAGACTCTCATAATAGGAGGAAAAGACAATGACATCAAAATTAAGAAGTGACTATTGGAGAAAGGGAGGGGCTATGATGGAGAGTTGATTTGTGAAGGGGAAAATGAGAGGGAGGGAATTATCATGGTTTATTGTCTATAATTATAGAAATTGTCAATATAAAAGTTTAAAAAATAAAAAATTTTTTAAAAAGATCCTTGGGATGGAGAGATGGCTTAGAGGTTAAGGAGTTTGTCTGCAAAGCCAAAGGACCTCAGTTCAATTCCCCAGGACCCACGTAAGCCAGATGCAGGGGCTAGGGAGATGGCTCAGTGATGAAATGGTTGCCACTCAAGCTGGAGCACCCCAGGTGGATCCCTAGACCTCACATTAAAAAAGCTAGAAGCCTTGGACTTTTGGAATCCCAGCATGTTCATATTGATAGTGAGATGGAAGGTGGAGACAGGAGAATTTTCTGGAAGCTACTAATGAGTACAGCAAAAAATAGCAGAGTGAAAATCCACAGGGAGAAACCTTGCCTCAAATGATAAGGACAGGCAAGGACCAACCCAAAAGTTGTCCTGTGACCTCCACTCATGTGCCATGACACCTGTACACCCACATTCACAAGAACATGTGCACACACTCACACAAATTAATACATAGTACTGTTTAAAAATTAGAACACTCGGCTTGGAGAGACGGCTTAGTGGTTAAGGTACTTGCCTGCATAGCCAAAGGACCCAGGTTCGATTCTCCAGGACCCACATAAGCCAGATACACAAGCTGGTGCATGCACCTGGAGTTTGTTTGCAGTGGCTGGAGGTCCTGGTGCACCTATTTGTTTCTCTATCTGCTTCTCTCTCTCTCTCTCTCTCTCTCAAATAAATAACTAAAAATATATTTTAAAAAATAGAATACTATGTGCTGGAAAAAATGTGGAGAAATTGAAGCTGTTAGACATTGCATGTGGGAATGCAAAATGATTCAACCACTTTGGAGATGGCTTAGCATTTTCTTACAAAGTCAAACGTGCACTTACCAAATAAACCAGCAATCCTATTCCTGTTTACACAAGAGAAGCAAAGACATGTGTCCAGAGAAAGGCCTGTGGATGAATGTTCCTGGCAGCATTATTCATAATAGTTTAAATCTGAAAATAATCCTGCTGTCAATTAACGAGTGAATGTATATTTAGACTGTGGTATAGCCACACTCAGTAATAAAAGTAACAAAGTACTAATATCTAGGAAAACATGGGTAAGTCTTAAAAAACAGTATTCTCAGGTGATGGGTAAGCCAAGCAATTACCCTGACAGATCATTCCACATTGTATTGAAATGTCACACTGTACCCCATAAATAAGGCACCACTACTATGTACCAACTAAAATAAATATATTTAAAACTGACGTGTATAACAATAATGATTCTGTATGATTCTATAAAGATAAAGTGCCAGAAAATGAAAATTGAATCCATGGGAACAAAAGCAAATCAATGGTAGCCTAAGACTAGAGACTGCTATGTTGATGGGATGCAGAGAAAATTTCAAGGGAAATAGAATTGGTTGCAGTGTGGCTACATGAGTGTGTCCACTTGTCAAAATTCATTGGCTTATATGCTTGAAATCAGTGCAGTTTACTGCTTGTAAATTATAACTCAATAAAGTGGAGTGTAAACAATCTTCCTACAAGAACATCTCCAGGCCCAGACCGTTTTGCTGATTTCTATTAAACATTTAAAGAAGAAGCAACACTAAGCTTAGACAAACTCAGAAAACAGAGGGCATCTTTTTCTATCCATTTGGTGACACCAGTAACACCTTCACGCCACAACCACGTGGGCTACAATCAAACACAACTCCAGACGGATATCCATTCATGAGCAGACGCATATAGACAGTCCAAATATTAATAAATTGAACACGGCAATAAAAAGAAATACATTATGACCAAGTGTGGTCTATCCCAAGGACAGAAAATTGGCTTAGCATTTGAAAAATCAATTGATGTAATTCAATATGCTCCTGGAATAAAAGGCAAAGAGACCGTAAATGCAGCAGATGATGTTGGGGGCACACTCAGGATGCTTTTTAAACAAGTCTCCCTCCAGCTGATTCTAGTTCAATATGGCCTAATGTTATGTGAGTGGCTTTACTCACCTGCTGATCTGCCTCACACCTAATCACCACCTCTGTTTCCAAAGAGCTTTGCATTAGTAGCACCCCAGGCCAGTGCCTGTGTGATTGCACAGGAGGGTGAGAACAGACATCTCCTCCATCTCCTGACCATTTTGTTGAAAGCAGCCTGTCACAGGAAAGCTATGCACTGCTGTGATAACGACACTGAATTCTGCTTTCCTGTATCAGCCTTCCTCTACGAGCCATATCCAGATAGTTGCCCAGACAAGGAGAATTCCTCCATGGCGTTCCTCCCTATAGGAGAAGATAGTGAAAGAGCTACCTGTCCCCAACCCAGAAGGGCCCAGAATCCTCTTTCTCCTTTTTTAATTTTTTTGTTTATTTTATTTATTTATTTGAGAGCAACAGACAGAGAGAGAAAGAGGCAGAGAGAGAGAGAATGGGCATGCCAGGGCCTCTAGCCACTGCAAACGAGCTCCAGATGCATGCGCCCCCTCGTGTATCTGGCTAACGTGGGTCCTGGGGAATCAAGCCTCGAACCAGAGTCCTTAGGCTTCACAGGCAAGTGCTTAACCTCTAAGCCATCCATCCCTCCAGCCCCAGAATCTTCATTCAAACATAGCCATACTTTACGATGAGCAGCCACCCTGAACCCTGAGAACCTGCTCTCCCTCAGCTCTGGGCCCCCAGACTCAGTCTCTAGGCCTCACACCTTGACCACTTACCAACATCCTTAAAGCTGCTATGAGCCTCTTATCCTGAGCCTCCACAGTCCCAGGCTGTCGACCCCAGCAAGACCATCCAGGTAGCATCTTCAATCAGATAGTTCAATACCATAAGTCCCAAGGCCCAGTGATTAACACGAGAGCTGGGAGGTGGGCCTGAATTCACCTGGGTGTCAGAGCAGGTGGAAGGAAGATCCAGTGATAGCTGTGAAGTAATCAGAAGGAATCAGCTCAAGGGCTGGAGAGATGGCTTAGCGGTTAAGCACTTGCCTGTGAAGCCTAAGGACCCTGGTTTGAGACACAATTCCCCAGGACCTACGTAAGCCAGATGCACAAGGAGGTGCATGCGTCTGGAGTTTATTTGTAGTGGCTGGAGGCCCTGGTGCACCCATTCTCTCTCTCTCTCTCTCTCTCTCTGCCTCTTTCTCTCTGTTGCTCTCAAATTAATTAATTGATTAATTAATAAGGAATCAGCTTGAACAAAGGATTTCCCCCACATGGAAGTTCAAATGATACTTGAGAAACTATGGGAGGCACCTCTATGTACTTATGGGGAGCCATGCTCCGGCCTTTCATCCCCAGGTCCATTCTCTATACCAGACTGGGTCCTCATGTTTCCATTGTTACAGTGGACCCTAAGTCACAGCCTGACTGCCCCGTTTCCTGTTGCTATTGATAACTAAGGTGGCCATAAAATTTATCATCTAAGCCGGGCATGGTGGTGCATGTCTTTAATCCCAGCAGTCTGGAAGCAGAAGGAGGATCACCATAAATTCAAGGTCAGCTTGAGACTACATAGTGAATTCCAGGTCAGCCTGGACTAGAGTGAAACCCTACTTAACAAAAAAAAAAAAAAAAGAAAAGAAAAGAGAAAAAGTATTATCTAAACTGAGGGCACTTTTGAAAGTAAACAGTAAATGCTGCCAGGTGTGGTGGCACATGCCTATAATCCCAGCACTCGGGAGGCAGAAGTAGGAGGATCACTGTGAATTAGAGGCCACCCTGGGACTACATGGTGGATTCCAGGTCAGTCTGGGCTACAGCAAGACTCTACCTCGAAAAACCAAAAAAAAAAAAAAAAAAAAAAAAGTAAATGCTAATACTTACACTGTGGTAATAGGAATAAGTAAGTTGGGGCCGTGATTGTATTCAGAACACCAGCCTGGGCTAGAGCGAGACACTACCTTGAAAAACCAAAAAGAAAAAAAAAAGCCACATCATGACATTTTGCTTTTTGCTATCCCCACAAAAATGCAGACAGGGCTTTTCGTTTTGAAGGCTTTCTTTCTAGACATTAAAGTGAGAATGAAATGGAATAACCAATAAGGGAAAGTTCAAAGAACGTTCTTAGTTTATGGTGCCTGGTCTGTAACAGGCAACTTCTCTAGGAGATAGCAAGTGAGGTTTCGTGGGATTGCTTTACCTTTTCCTTCTTTCTTACATGTTTGTATGCATGTCTTGGTGTGTATGATATGTATGTGCATGTGTGTGTGTGTGTGCATGCGTGTGTGTGTGTGTATGGGCATGCTTGTGCCATGGAGATCTGAGGAAACCACCTTGGAGTATTTCTCCTCTCTTTCACCTTGCTTGAGACAGGGTGTCCCTTGGTTTTGCCCCTTAATGTGCACCCGTCTAGCAGGCCCAGGAGCTGCCAGATTCTCCTGGCTCTGTCTCCTACTGCCAATGCCACCCTGGAAATACAGACACATGTGTTACTTTGCCTCCCACTTTACATGGGTACAGGGGAAATGAACTTAAACCGGACAGACTTAACCCTCTGAGCCATCTTCCCAGCTCCTTTCTCTCTTCTTTACAAATAGCCACTCACTGTTGTAAGATACATCACATATATGTTGTAGAAAATGAGGACACTTAAACAAACAGACCTACCAAAATAAAACACTACATGATCAGCACTATTACTATTGCTGAATGATATTAGCAAAAGGAGTGAAGTAAAGACCTCGAAGTCTCTTCCCCATTGAGTCAGTAAGAAAAGCAGGGAAACATGGTCAGAATGAACTTATTCAGAACTCTGGAAATGAACCGTAGGCTTATAGCAAGCCAGAGAGCATTTCTTCAAGAAAAGCTACCGAGGGCTGGAGAGATGGCAAGCCTAAGGACCCAGATTCAATTCCCCAGGTCCTACGTAAGCCATTGACATTGACATTGTGACATGTGTCTGGAGTCTGTTTGCAGTGGCTCGAGGCCCTGGCGCGCCCATTCTCTCTCTCTTTCTCCTTCTCTCTGTGTCTAATAAATAAACAAACTTTTTTTTAAAGAGAAACTACCAAATCTCAGTAAAAACAGAGAATAGTGTGATGAGTTAACTTGCCCTGTTTCTAGTGAGAACAAAACTGCCCACAACCGCATTAGAAAGTGGCAGCCTGGAGCTGTGGAAAGGACAACGTTCCCCTCTTCCCTCTTTGAAGGAGTTGGTGCTTCCAAAAAGCCTCATTCAGGGCTGGAGAGATGGCTTAGTGGTTAAGCGCTTGCCTGTGAAGCCTAAGGACCCCGGTTCGAGACTCGGTTCCCCAGGTCCCACGTTAGCCAGATGCACAAGGGGGCGCACGCGTCTGGAGTTCGTTTGCAGAGGCTGGAAGCCCTGGCGCGCCCATTCTCTCTCTCTCCCTCTATCTGTCTTTCTCTCTGTGTCTGTCGCTCTCAAACTCCCTCTATCTGTCTTTCTCTCTGTGTCTGTCGCTCTCAAATAAATAAATAAATAATTTTTTTAAAAAAGTCTCATTCAGAAAGAATTATTATGTCACCTATGTGGTGGGTGTTTCCCTGGGAGACTCCACTTGTAAGACTTGTTTCATTTGATTAGAGTTCTCATCAGTGGGGGGGAAAAAACCAACCACTTTTCCCTAGGATGTTTGTCAAAAACAATTAGAGCTAATAATTTAACTTCATGGCTGCTTGAGCCCATGAATAATGGTGGGGACAAGTAAGAGACTAACTGACAAGCTTGAGAGAAATCTGGGGATGAAATGAACTATCCAGATGGGCTTTCAAAAGACCTGCGTATTCTTGGAGCTTTTTAAAAAATTTTATTTATTTATCTGAGAGAGCGAAAGAGGCAGACACACACACACACACACACACACAGAGAGAGAGAGAGAGAGGGAGGGAGGGAGAGAATGGGCACACCAGGGCCTCCAGCCACTGCGAACAAACTCCAGATGCATGCGCCACCTTGTGCACCTGGTTTATGTGGGCCGTGGGGAATCGAACTGAAGTCCTTTGGCTTTGTAGGCAGATGCCTTAACCGCTAAGCCATCTCTCCGGCCCTCTTGGAGCTTTTTTACATACAGTGTGCTCATGCCTTGGGTTGTATGCACGATCAGCAAGACTGTAGAGTGCCAGCTCTAAAGCATTGTTGAAAGAAGAGACCGTAGACCTCAACAAATGGAAAGGCATTGTGACTTGGAAACGTTTTATATTATTAAGATGGCAAAACTCTAGCTGGGTGTGGTGGTGCACACCTTTAATCCCAGCACTCGGGAGGCAGAGGTAGGAGGACTGCTGTGAGTTCAAGGCCACCCTGAGACTACATAGTGAATTCCAGGTCAGCCTGGACTAGAGTGAGACCCTATCTTGAAAACTAAAAAAAATTAAAATTAAAATTAAAAATATGGCAAAACTCCCCAACTTGATCTATACATTCAATTCAATTCCTATGAAAATTTCAAATGCCTCTTTTCCCATAAATTGACAAGCTGACCTTAAAACTCAAACAAAAATTCACAGAACCCAGAGATCCTAACACTCTTGATAAAGAAGAACAAAGTTGGAGTATTCATATTTCTACTTCCCGTTTCAAAATTTATGAGAGGGTTGGAGGTTGCTCTTGCCTGCAAAGACTAAGGACCCAGATTCCATACCCAGAACACAGATGCACAAGGGGGCGCATGCGCCTGGAGTTCTTTTGCAGTAGCTACAGGCTCTGACACTCCTAGTTTCTCTTTCTCTCTCTCCCTCTCTCTCTCTCTCTCTCTGTCTCTCTCTCTCTAAATAAACAACAAATAATTCCTTTTTAGGGCTGGAGAGATGGCTTAGCAGTTAAGGCATTTGCCTGCAAAGCCAAAGGATCCTGAGTTCAACTCTTCAGGACCCAGATGCACAAGGGGGCATACACGTATGGAATTAGTCTGCAGTGGCTGGAGACCCTGGCACACCCATTCTCTCTCTTTAAAAAAAAAAAAAAAAAAAAAACAGGGCTGGAGAGATGGCGTAGTGGTTAAGTGCTTGCCTGTGAAGCCTAAGGACCCCAGTTCGAGGCTCAGTTCCCCAGGTCCCACGTTAGCCAGATGCACGAGGGGGCGCACGCGTCTGGAGTTCGTTTGCAGAGGCTGGAAGCCCTGGCGCGCCCATTCTCTCTCTCTCCCTCTACCTGTCTTTCTCTCTGTGTCTGTCGCTCTCAAATAAAATAAAATAAAATAAATTTAAAAAAAAAACTTATGAAATCCATAGAATACAGGACTACAGTTCCTACCAGAAGGATGGAAATTTAGCTGGGCATTGTGGCGCACGCCTTTAATCCCAGCACTCGGGAGGCAGAGGTAGGAGGATTGCCATGAGTTCAAGGCCACCCTGAGAATACATAGTGAATTCCAGGTCAGCCTGAGCCACAGTGAAACCCTACCTCAAAAAAAAAAAAAAAAAAACAGGATGGAAATTTACACAAGTACATAGGCTTTAGAATTCGGAAATAAAGTCATGTATTTATGGTCCACTGATTTTTGACAAAGGTTCCAAAATAATTTAGCAGGGACAACTGGATACGCATATACAAAAGAATAAAGTTGGATTCTATCGCATGCCGTATACAAAAATTAACTCAAATATCTAACTAGATTGTAAGAGCTACAATTACAAAACTCTTAGAAAAATGTGGGGGAAATCGTAAATACAGGTATGACACCAAAGGCATGTGCAACAAAGGACAATATAGATAAATTGGATTATAGCAAAATTTTAAAAATCTTTGTGCTTTGAAAGATATCAAGAAAGTGGTAAGACAAAAGATGGGAGAAAATATTTGCAAATCATATATCAAATAAAAGTTTTATGGACTGGAGAGATGGCTTAGTGGTTAAGGCACTTGCCTGCAAAGCCTAAGGGCCTAGGTTTGATTCCCTAGTACCCATGTATGTATCTGGAGTTTTTTCTGCAATAGATAGAGCCCTGGTGTGCCCATTCTCTCTCTCTCTCTCTCTCTCTTTCTCTCTCTGTTATTCATAACTAAATTACAACTCAACACTTACCAAAGCAGAGATCCAGAGGCTCCTAAGAGCTCATCACTGCAGTAGACTTAACACTCACCACAGCTCAGGGAAAATTGTGGAAGAGGGAGCAGAAAGATTGAAGGGCCACAGATTGACACATCATGCCCAGAAGTATTCCCTCCCCACCCCCCAAAAATAATGCATAAACTACAACCCCATGGGGAACACCTGCAACCCTACTAAGGAGCATCCCCAGTGGAATGGGGGCAAGGATGAAGGAAAAGAGTGTACCAACACATGGTATATCCATACAAAACATTTTGTTAATAATAAACATTTAAAAAATTTAAATATATAACCTAGTTGGGCATGGTGGCTCACATCTTTAATTCCAGCATCAGGGAGGTAGGGGATAGGAGGATCACTGTGAGTTCAAGGCCACCCTGAGACTACGTAGTGAATTCCAGGTCGGCCTGGGCTAAAGTGAGATCCTACCTTGAGAAAAAAAAATGAATATAACCTTTGGCAAAATAAATAAGTAAATACTAAATAGGCAATAAATACATGAAAAGATGCTTGACATCATTAATCATAATAAAAATGAAGCGAAACCATTATAAGACCGCTTCATACGTAGTAGGATAGCTATTATATATTTAAAAACAACAGACAACAAGTGTTAGGGCGTGGAAAAGTCACAATGTCATACATTGCTGATTGGAATGAAAAGTAGTACAACTTTGGAAAATTGTTGGACATTTCCTCAAAAAAGTTACTGTAGGGACAAACAAATTCACACCTAAGCAAACACCCAAGAGAACTGAAAAAAAAAAAAAAATCTGTGCCCATGGGCTGGAGAGATGGCTTAGCGGTTAAGCGCTTGCCTGTGAAGCCTAAGGACCTCAGTTCGAGGCTCAATTCCCCAGGTCCCACGTTAGCCAGATGCACAAGGGGGCGCACGCATCTGGAGTTCGATTGCAGTGGCTGGAGGCCCTGGTGTACCCATTCTCTCTCTTTCTATCTGCCTCTTTCACTCTCTGTTGTGCTCAAATAAATAAATAAAAATTAAAAAAATTTAAAAATCTGTGCCCATACAAAAACCTGTACATGCATGCTCAGGAAAACATTGTTCATAGCAGTCAAAAGGTCAGAACAGCCTGAGTGTTCATCAGTTGATCAATGGATAAACAAAATATGGGATGTCCATGCAGTGATGAGTCATTCAGTCCTACAAAGGAATGGAGAAATGCTCTAGCACAATGACCTTTCAATCATGCTAAGCGAAAGAAGCCAGACACAAAGGGTTTTATATTTAATGTGTCCATGTGCATACAATGTCCATAACACACAAACCCATAAAGACAGAGACTAGATTATCACCTACCAGAGATAAGGCTAACTCCACAATGCATGACCCATATACCCCAACAAGGAGGGTCCCTGTGGAGGGGGGAGGACAGGAAGGAGGTTAACAATGGTATCAACTTGACTGTATTCACTGAGTGCAAAAATAAAAATAAATAAATAAGTAATAAAAAGGGGGGCTGGAGACATAGCTTAGCACTTAAGCGCTTGCCTGTGAAGGCTAAGGACCTCTGTTTGAGGCTTGATTCCCCAGGACCCACATAAGCCAGATGCACAAGGAGGTGCATGTGTCTGGAGTTCATTTGCAGTGGCTGGAGGCCCTGGTGTGCCCATTCTCTCTCTCTCTCGCTCTCTCTCTCTCTACCTGCCTCTTTCTCTCTCTGTGTATATCACTCTCAAATAAATAAGAAAAATAAAGAAAGAGAAAAAGAGGGCTGGAGAAATGGCTTAGCCGTTAAGGTGTTTGCCTGCGAATCCAAAGGACCCAAGTTTGATTCCCCAGGACCCACGTAAACCAGATACACAAGGGGCACATGCATCTGGAGTTCATTTGCAGTGGCTAGAGGCCCTGGCATGCCCATTCTCTCTCTCTCTCTCTCCAATTGCAAATAAATAAATAAAATTTTTAAAAAAAGAAAATGTTTTAAAATTAGGTAGTAGATATGGAAGTACAGCCATGTGAATGTGCGAAAATTCTCTCAGTTTGCACCCCATGAGGGGGAACTTTATCATATGAGTCATCTTAATAAAAAGACTATATTATTGCACATTAATATACTACCCACATTAATCTCCTTTTTAGTTTTCCTCTATGTTTACAAGTGATGTTTTAATTAAATGGCATATTATTAAATATACCCTTTGAGACCTTTTTGAATTACCTTTCCACAAGTATTTTCATTTTCTCATACTCCGTTCATATTAGTGTACATATTTGTGTTTATCTGTTTATGAAGTATTCTTTAGAGCTAGTTTGCTCAAATCAGTACCAACCCACACCTGTACATTGCACCTTGCTTTGACGTCCCTTCAGTCTCTTTGAAGATAACACAGTCCCTTTTCCATGACTTTGGTTTGTTGAAGAGGCCAAGCCACATATCTTACAGAGTATACAGCCCTCTGGATTTGATTACACCCTTGTGGAATCACTGGACTCTTTCTCCATCTCCCGCTTTTCATACAAGATAAAAGTTAGATCTGGGCTGGAGAGATGGCTTAGCGGTTAAGCGCTTGCCTGTGAAGCCTAAGGACCCCGGTTCGAGGCTCGGTTCCCCAGGTCCCACGTTAGCCAGATGCACAAGGGGGCGCACGCGTCTGGAGTTCGTTTGCAGAGGCTGGAAGCCCTGGCGCTCCCATTCTCTCTCCCTCCCTCTATCTGTCTTTCTCTCTGTCTCTGTCGCTCTCAAATAAATAAATAAATAAAAATTTTAAAAAAAATTATTTAAAAAAAAAGTTAGATCTAAGGGACTGGAGAGATAGCTTAGCAGTTAAGGTGTTTGTCTGCGAAGCCCATGGACCCAGGTTTGATTCCCCAGTACCCACATAAGCCAGGTGCACAAGGGGGCGCATGCATCTGGACTTGATTTGCAGTGGCTGGAGGCCCTCAAGCACCCATTCTCTCTCTGTCTGTGTCCTCTCTCTTTATCTCTTTCTCTTTCTCTCTCTCTCTCTCTCTCTGCTTGCAAATAATTAAAATAAAATAATCTTTAAAAAAAAAACCTTAAGGGCTGGAGAGATGGCTTAGTGGTGAAGTGCTTGCCTGTGAAGCCTAAGGACCCTGGTTCAAGGCTCAATTCCCCAGAACCCACGTTAGCCAGATGCACAAGGGGGCGCACGCGTGTAGAGTTCGTTTGCAGTGGCTTGAGGCCCTGGCATGCCCATTCTCTCTCTCTCTTTCTTTCTCTCTGCCTCTTTCTCTCTCTCTCTCTGTCGCTCTCAAACAAATAAATAAAAATAAAAAACTTTTTAAAAAGTTAGATCTAAGCTTATAAGCTGAATATATATTCTGCTAGAAAAAGTGTTATATTTTACTCTAGCATCACATCAGAGAACACATAATATCTTATTGACTATTAGTAGCATTAAGATTGACACTAGGAACTGCCCAGTAAGCACTTCTCTTAATGTTCACACCCTTATATTAATGCTACTCTCACTTTGGGTAGAGAATCTTCTCTTTTCAGATGGCAGTGACCTTGGGACGACTCAGAGGTATCATGGTGCTGGAAAGAAGTGACAGGAGTGCTCAGTACTGCAATATCTCTATCACACCTTCCAAGACTCAGGGTCTAATGCGGAAGAAGTGGCAGAAAGAATGTAAGAGCCAAAGGAAGGGTAGGACTCCTTACAACGGGCTACCCCCAGACACAGGTGGCCTGGATACCCATGACCTCACAGTGCCTGACGCTACCTATACAAGACCAGCATAAGGGGAGGAAAAGATCATGACATCAAAATGAAAGAGAGACTGATTGAGATGGGGAGGGGATATGATGGAGAATGGAGTTTCAAAGGGGAAAGTGGGGGTAGGGAGGGTATTACCATGGGATACTTTTTATAATCATGGAAGTTGTTAATAAAAATTTAAAAAATAAAAAGATTGGGCTGGAGAGATGGCTTAGCGGTTAAAGCGCTTGCCTGTGAAGCCTAAGGACCCCGGTTCGAGGCTCGGTTCCCCAGGTCCCACGTTAGCCAGATGCACAAGGGGGCGCACGCGTCTGGAGTTCGTTTGCAGTGGCTGGAAGCCCTGGTGCGCCCATTCTCTCTCTCTCCCTCTATCTGCCTTTCTCTCTGTGTCTGTCGCTCTCAAATAAATAAATAAATAAATAAATTTTTTTAAAAAATAAAAAAATAAAATAAAATAAATAAATAAATAGAAAGATTGACACGGGGCTGAGAAGATGACAAAGATGAGTTTGGCTCCCAGACCCCACATAAAAAGGAAAGTGTGGTAAGTCTATGGTACATCCAGCACACTGATACAAGATGGGAGGCGGAAACAGGAAATTTCCACAGAAGGTCACAGAACAAAAGCCATGCAATACCTAGGGAGAGAAAGAGAGAGGGCGTGGGGCCTGCAGGGGTCTCTGGGTCAGGAGGGCAGAGCCGGGAAGTGAGTGAATTAATGCTATTCTTGAGTGGAGAGACTGGCTGTCATGAGAGTTTACTTTTCCCTTTTTTATTTTATTTATTTATTTAGTTAGTTATTTGAGAGAGAGAAAAAGAAGAAGAGGAGGAGGAGAAGAACAGGAGAGAGAAAATGGGCATGCCAGGGCCTAGCCACCACAAACAAACTGCTAATGAGGTGGAAGGTGGCCCTGACACAAACTTGTCCTCTGACCTCTGCACATGTGTCTGCAATCACATATGTGAATGCACACATGCGTGCACACACACGCACACAGATTGACACCAGATTGGAGGGTGATGATGGCCTGATCCTTTGTATAGCGATTTCTGTCTTTTCAACTGGAAAGCCATCTGTGATGTGTGGCTTTGACACCATACAAGTATCCAGTTCCATAACAACCAAGGGAGCATTGTTTGAACACTAACTGAAACTCCTTCCCCGAATCCATCACTTCATTAAGGCTTCCAAAATAATGTTTTTCTTCTGGCGTGATTCCTTCTGTATTTATTTGCTGGCCGTCTTCTGGCAGTTTTTCTTTATGGATTTGGTGCTATGGAGTATGTGGGACCCCCAGAGTTTTTGTGCTGGATGCCTAATTAATTCTGCAATGTAGAAGTGTTGGGAGTGGGCCAACAGAGGTCTTTGGGTCATGAGGGGAGAGCCACAATGAATGGATTTAATGTTATTCTTTTTTAATTTTCAATTTTTTTTATTTGAGAGCGACAGAAAGAGAAAGAGGCAGAGAGAGAGACACACACAGAGAGAGAGAGAGAGAATGGGCACACCAGAGCCTCTAGCCACTGCAAATGAACTCCAGACATGTGCGCCCCCTTGTGCATCTGGCTAATGTGGGTCCCAGGGAATGGAGCCTTGAACTGGAGTCGTCAGGCTTCACAGGCAAGCGCTTAACCACTAAGCCATCTCTCCAGTCCTTAATGCTATTCTTGAGGGGAGAGATTGCTGTTGTGAGAGTTTGTTTTCCCATTTTCTCTTTTATTTTATTTACTTATTTAGTTAGTTATTTGCAAGAGAGAGAGAGAAAGAGAGAGATGAAAATAGAGACAGAGAGAGAGAATGGGCATGTCAGGGCCTCTAACCGCCACAAACAAACTCCCGAAGAATGCACTATCTTGTGCATCTGGCTTTCGTGGGTTCTGGGGAATTGGACCTGGGTCCGTCAACTTTGCAGGCAAGTACCTTAACCACTAAGCCATCTCTGTAGCCCATAGGTTCCCTTTTTCCTTGTACGTGTCCACCTACTCTTCCACTTTCCACCATGAGACATTGGTGCCCAGTCTTTGATGTCCCAGCCTCTAGGACTATGAGACAAGATAAAACTCTTTTTATATATATAAATTATCTCTCATTTCAGGTATTTTGTAAGTCACAAAAAGTGGTCTAAGAAAGGGAGACAATTTGTACTAATTAATCTAATAACACCTACAATCTCAGCACTTGGGAAACTGAGGCAGGAGGATTGCCATGGGTTTGAGGGCAGCTTCTGGGCTATATAAGGAATTGTAGGTCAGCTGGGTTTATAGGGTGAGATCCTTTCAGAGAGAAAGCTGCTGTTTGTTTGTTGAGATCCATTTCTTATAGAAAGGAAGTATAACTGCTTGCTTTGTTCTATTTAATTACAAATTTGCAAGGTTATTTTTCCCCTCTTAGACACCAACCCCATCTTCCTTTCCTCTACCTTTCTGGGGACGGAGGTAGGTGGTTTGAGCTGAGGGCCCATGTAGCTCAGGCTGGCCTTGAACTTGCTATGGAGTCAAAGACGACCTTGAACTAACTCCTGATCCTTCTGCCAATACCTCTCAAGTGCTGGGACTGACCCTTTCATAGGACGACCCTTCTTTACCAGACCCCAACTCACCTTTAAAGGGGTTGCTAAGGTAAGGGAACTTATTGGCAAGAAGCCCTGGTATGGCAGATGAGAACTGTATGATGGGAACAGACCGATTTCCAAAGCCCCGAGGACAGACACTGGACCTCGGCAGTTGGCCTCGAGTGTGGCTGAAAGCCACCGACCTTCCCGCTGTGGGCAAGAGGTGAGCCCCAAGCAAGACGGGCTTGACCCAAGAGGAGCTGTGGCTGATGCCTTGTCCTCTGCCCTTGCTGAGCGAGTGGTAAAAACAAAGGGGAGCCAGGCCTTGCTGGAAGCCTTAGCGAGCACCTCTGAAGCCCCTGGGGTGTATAAACTGACTGATATATAAACCAGAACACTAATACGTTCATATACAAAGGGAATGCTCCCTGCCAAATGGACCAGATGTTCATGCCGACTGGTCAGCGCATTCTCTCCCGTTGGAAAATCTCCGTGAGAAGCCAAATTCTAATCAGGAGGTTGTTTGTGAGCATGAAATCAGAACAGAGGGAGGGAATTGGATGAGCTCTGTGGCATCCATTTGTGTCTAATGGTCGGAGAAGAAGAAAAAAAAAAATCAAACTTTCCCTTGACAGGGCTGGAGACATAATGACAAATGTTTGTTCCTTGGCTCTACTTTTCATCACTCCCTACAGACCACCCCCCCTTCTGCTCCCACAGTCTTACTTCAGCTGTTCGGGCCATTGATTAGGTTACGGCTTGCCCTCACATTCCGTCATGCCTTGATTAGATTTGCAGGCTCTGCTGCATCCTGTTTCAGACGACATTTGCAGACATTTTTGTGTGTATCATGTGTGGACCTCATTGGGTCTAACAAAAGGTAGTATTACTTATCACTTGAAGGAGAGAATTCACCATGATGCCTTATTATTGATACACTAGACAGTAGATTTAAAAAAAAAAACAAAACAGGATGAAAATGACCAGGTAATAAAAAAAAAAACAAAGGAAGCTTCCCATGGTTTTGGTCTTTGGTGTCCCTAATGGGCCCTGTCACAGAATTTCATTCTTGACAAGTACTTCTTTTTTAAAATTATTTTTATTTTTATTTATTTACTTGAGAGCAACACACACACAGAGAAAGAGGCAGAAAGAAAGAGGAGAGAGAATGGGCGCTCCAGGGCCTCCAGCCACTGCAAATGAACTCCGGATGCGTGCGCACCCTTGTGCATCTGGCTAACGTGGGTCCTGGTGAATCAAGCCTCGAACTGGGGTCCTTAGGCTCCACAGGCAAGTGCTTAACCGCTAAGCCATCTCTCCAGCCCGACACGAACTTCTTGAGGGCCTACTTCATGCCAGGCACCACACCAGGCATGAAGAATGTAAGCAGTGAGAAATGTTGGAGTATCAAGTATCTGGCTGGGTAATGGAAGAAACAGACAAAGCAATTGCCTGTCACAGTATAGGCCTGCTTTGTACACGTGCTGGAGGTATTTGGAAAGAGTACTCCCCAAAACCTGGGCTGAGGGTGGATATCAGTCCCGGAAGACTTCAACACAGAGGTAATTTAAGCTTTCTTCTACGGGATGAGAAGAAAGCAGCATGAAGAAAAGTCAGGCTGGAGGGATGGCTTAGCAGTTAAGGCTTTTGCCTGCAAAACTAAAGGACCCAGGTTTGATTCCCCAGGACCCACGTTAGCCAGATGATGCACAGGGGGCGCACGCGTCTGGAGTTCGTTTGCAGTGGCTGGAAGCCCTGGCACGCCCATTCTCTCTCTCTCTCTCTCTCTCTCTCTCTCTCTCTCTATCTATCTATCTACCTCTCTCTGTGTGTCAAATAAACAAATAAAAATAAAATATTAAAAAAGGAAGAAAAAAATAGGAAAAAGTCTTACCGCAGCAGAAG
Organism: Jaculus jaculus; assembly: GCF_020740685.1. Lineage (NCBI taxonomy): Eukaryota > Metazoa > Chordata > Mammalia > Rodentia > Dipodidae > Jaculus > Jaculus jaculus. The sequence goes on along the minus strand of NC_059111.1, from coordinate 91,395,395 downwards.
GGATAGCAGACACAGGGATTCCGAGGCAAGAGCCGCACGGCACGCTGGAGAAGCTGCGCTCCAGCACGGGGAAGCGCTGGGCACTGGGAGCTCCTGCTGGACCAGCGGGTAGGGTGCAGAATGGCAAATGGCTTGGTCATGGACAATCTCTGAAAGCTTCCGCAGCCTCCTGTGGAGTGGCTAAATGTGTCCCCAAAAATGTCACATGTTGGAAACAATGCTCACATTTACATAGTAATGACCTGTAAAAATGGGTAGGGCCTTTGAGATGAAATTAGACCAAGTCAGGAGGATGGGGCATTCATGGCCTTCTAAGAAGAAAGCAGAGAGCTGGAGAGATGGCTCAGTGGTTAAAGGTGCTTGCTTACAAAGCCTGATGGCCCAGGTTTGAGTCCCCTGTACCCACATAAAGCCAGATGCACAAAATGATGCACGTGTCTGGAGTTCATTTGCAGTGGCAGGAAGCCTTGGCACAGTTACACTCACTCTCTCTCTGTCTCCTTCCTTTCTTCCTTTCATTCTCTCTCTCTCTCAAATAAGTAATTAAAATATTTTTAAGAGCCACGCATGGTGGTGCACGCCTTTAATCCCAGCACTCAGGAGGCAGAGGTAAGAGGGTCGCCATGAATTTGAGGCGACCCTGAGACTCCATAGTGAATTCCAGGGCAGCCTGGGCTAGAGTGAGACTGTACCTCAAAAAAAATTTTATTTTTAATACTTTTATTTATTTATTAGAGAGAGAAAGAGGCAGGTATATATATAGAGAGAATGGGTGCACCAAGGCCTTTTTAGTCACTGCAAACAAACTCTAGATGTATGCACCTGGGTTATGTGGGTTCTGGGGAATTGAGCCTCAGTCTTTAGGCTTTGCAGGCAAGTGCCTTAACTGCTAAGCCATATCTCCAGCCCCAGTCATTAAAATAGTTTTTTAGTTGGGTATGGTGGTAAACACCTTTAACCCCAGCACTCAGGAGGCTGAGGCAGGAAGATTGCTGTGAGTTTGAGGCCAGCCTGAGACTACATAGTGAACTCCAGGTCAGCCTGGGCTAGAACAAGACCCTACTTCAAAATATATATATATTTAAACTGGGGCATGGTGATGCATGCCTTTAATCCCAGTATTTAGGAGGCAGAGATAGGAGGATCACTATTAGTTCAAGGCCACCCTGATACTACATAGTGAATTCCAGGTCAGCCCAGGCTAGAGTGTAACCCTACCTTGAAAAATAAAATAAAATAAAATAAAATAAAATAAAATAAAATAAAATAAAATAAAATAAAATAAAATAAAATAAAATAAAATAAAATAAAATAAAATAAAATAAAAATAAGCAGCAGCAGCAGAAGAAAAGCGAGTGAGCATGCCTACTATCTCACCATGTTGCTATGCAGCTGGGGGATCTGAGCAGATTATGGTACCTTTTGGACTTCTGAGCCTCCAGCCAAATATGCTTCTATTTTTATAAATTGCCTGATCTCGGTATTTTGTTATACATGTAATAAATCCCAAAGTCCATTGTCTCCAATTGTATTTAGTGGACTTTCTTATAAAGAGGATAAAAACTGACAGGAAATGTCTTTTATATACATCCTTATTTCAAATCCTTCCATTGTTCTTCATTTTTTGTGCAGACCAAAATGTCTATTAGTATCATGTCATTTCTGCCAAAGAACTGCCTTTAATATTCTTCTGCCTTCAATATATTAATTTTATTTCTTCATGTATTTGAGAGAAGAGAGAAAGAAGCAGAGAAGAAAGAATGAGCTCTCCAGGGCCTCTAGCCACTGCAAACAGACTCCAGATGCATGTGCCACCTTATGCATCTGGCTTTTAAGTAAAATACAATACTGGTAGATCAAACCTGAGTCTTTTGGCTTTGCAGGCAAGCACCTTAACCACTAAGCCATCTCTCCAGCCCTTGCCTTTAATATTTTTAATACCAATCTATTCATAATGAAGTGCCTCAATTTTGTCTGAAAAATATTTATTTCAACTTCATTTTTTAAACAAAAGTAGTTTTTTTAAGCCAGGTGTGGTGGCGCATGCCTTTAATCCCAGCACTCCAGAGGCAGAGGGAGGAGGACCTCTGTGAGTTCAAGGCCACCCTGAGACTCTGTAGTGAATTCCAGGTCAGCCTGAGCTAGAGTGAAACCCTACCTTGAAAAACAAAACAAACAACAAAAAAAGTAGCTTTTAATTTTATTTATTTGTAAGTAGAGAGAGAGAGAGAGGAGACAAGCAGTGAGAATGGGCAGTCTAGGACCTCCAGTCACCACAGATGGACTCCAGATGCATGTGCCACTTTGTGCATCTGGCTTTACATGGGTGCTGGGAAAGTGAACCAGGATTGTCAGGCTTTGCAGGCAAGTGCTTTAACTGCTGAGCCATATTTCCAGCCCCAACTTCATTTCTTTAAAATTATTGATTTGTTGGGCTGGAGAGATGGCTTAGTGATTAAACGTTTGCCTGTGAAGCCTAAGGACCCTGGTTCAAGGCTTGATTCCCCAAGACCCACATTAGCCAGACGCACGGGGGCACAGAGTTCGTTTGCAGTGGCTGGAGGCCCTGGTGCACCCATTCTCTCTCTCTCTGCCTCTTTCTTTGTCACTCTCAAATAAGTAAATAAAAATAATCAAAACAAGATTATTTATTTATTTATTTGACAGAGAAAGAGGGAGAGGAAGTGAGAAAGAGATTGAGAGAGAGAAAGAGAGAGAATGGGCATGTTAGGGCCTCCAGCCACTGCAGATGAACTCCAAACATGTGTGCCCCCTTGTGCATCTGGCTAATATGGGTCCTAGGGACTAGAATCTGGGTCCTTTGGCTTTTGCAGGCAAATGCCTTAACCGCTAAGCCATCCCTCCAGCCCTCCAACTTCATTTTTTTTTGTTGTTGTTTTTTGTTTTTTCAAGGTAGGGTCTCACTGTAGCCCAGGCTGACCTAGAATTCACTATGTAGCCTCAGGGGGGCCTTGAACTCACTATGATCCTCCTACCTCTGCCTCCTGAGTGCTGGGATTAAAGGTGTGCGCCACCACGCCTGGCCCAACTTCATTTTTCAAAGGATAAAACTTTGCAGAAGTAGGAACACATCCTATTCATTAAGGCACTTGCCATAGAAGTGAGTTTAGTAGGCAGATAGGCAGATCCCCAGTGCAAGGTTGCCAGCTGGACTAGCAGAATCTGTGAGCTCTGGGTTCAGTGAGAGACCTTGTCTCAATAAATTAGGTGGAGCACAATAGAGAGAATAGGCTCTCCAGGGCCTCTAGCCAATGCAAACAAACTCCAGACGCATGTGCCACTGTGTGAATCTGGCTTTATATGGGAATTGAAGCTAGGTCAGCAGGCTTTGCAAGCAAGCTCTTTAACTGCTGAGTCACCTCTCCAGCCCCAATACTTGGTGTTTCTTAACATTTTCACTAGTACTTTTTTTTAAAGGGCTAAAGCCATTGATTTGTAAAAGGAAATTAAAAGGTAGTTTTGTACTCAGTGAATACAGTCAAGTTGGTATCATCGTCAGCCTCCTCCCTTCCCTCCCCCCTCTGCAGGGACCCTCCTCATTGAGGAATGTGGGTCGTGCATGGAGGGGTTAGCCATCAGTTATGGGTAAGAGACAATGTCTCTGTAATGACCCAACGTGTGGCTCTAACAATCTTTCCGCCCCCTCTTTTGCAAATTTCCCTGAGCCATGTTGGGTTCGTTTTAGGTCTCCTTCAGTGATAAGGTCTTGGGAGCCTCTGTGTCTCCGGATATCTGATTTGGCAGGAGCTGAGTGTTCTCTGTGTTGATATCCTTCACCCTTGTGCTGGTACCAGGTTCACCAAGGAAATGGCACTCTTGCTTATTTCCCCAATTCCTCTTAGTTTCAGCTGGGGCCCTTTTGAGGTGTGATGGGCTGGCTCTCTCCTTAGGATCTGCATCTATCTGAAAAAAAAGAAGCAAATTCTCCAATGGAGAGTGAAGTGGGCACCAGATAAATGGAATAACCATTGTTTCTTTTAGAGAGAATTGAATAGGCATAGGCCCTCTTGTAGCCCACAATTGGTGGGAGCTTGATAATGGAGAGCCGGCTCATGTTTGGATATGGTTCTGCCTTGTTTCCCAGCTCCAGCTAGGGGTTCCGTTCCACGGAGCTGACCAGTTAGCCAAATCAAGAGCAGTTGGTTTTCCACCATGGCTGTGCGCCACTATTGAACTTGTGTGAGCATCATGTCAGGTTACTGCTGCTGAGTAGCTTGGATCATGAATTACTTGGACAGATGTTGGTCATTTTCCCCCAGTCACTCATGTACTACCTTCTGGCCCTAAACAAGCTTCATTAGTACTTTTAATATAATACTCGTGGTTATTTTAAAATCCCTGTCTGGGCTGGAGGGATGGCTTAGCAGTTAAGGCATTTGCCTGCAAAACCAAAGGACCCAGGTTCAATTCTCCAGGACCCACGTTAGCCAGATGCACAAGGGGGTGCACACGTCTGGAGTTCATCTGCAGTGGCTGGAAGCCATGGTGTGCCCATTCATTCTCTCTCCCCCCTTTTTTCTGTCAAATAAATAAAAAAAAAAAGTATTTTTTTAAAAATCGCTGTCCGATGGACCTTTATTACTGAGTCTGTCTGTTGTTTCTTGCTTTCTGTTCTTGTGATAAGCCTTTCATTTTTAAGCCTTTCATGTTTGGGTTTTGTGGTGGTGGTGTTTTTTTTTTTTTCCAGTTTTTTGCTTCTCACTTTGATATTGAATGCCAGATATTATATGTAAAAGCTAGTAGAGGGGCTGGAGAGATGGGTTAGCAGTTAAGCCATTTGCCTACAAAGCCTAAGGACCCAGGTTTGATTCCCCAGGACCCACGTAAGCCAGATGCATAAGAGGGTATATGAATTTGGAGTATGTTTGCAGTTGCTAGAGGCCCTGACACCCCTATTCTCTTTCTCAAATAAACAAAAATAAATAAATAAATAAATAAAATAAAAGCTAGCAGAAACTGAAGTAACTTGTATTTATGATTGAAAGTTGAAAGTGGGTCTTTTTTTTTTTGGACTATTATTGTGAGGGTTGAGTTTAATCTTGTCAGAGTTGAGCTGATTCAAGTTTGGGTTTTCCTGATGTTGCCTTTAGTACAACAGACAGGGCCATAGTGTTGGACTTGGGGTAAGATAGGGAGGTCTTTTCAGTATGTCTGCCTATCGCTGGTGCTCTGTGGTACCTGTACACTGATGTTATCAAGCTGAACTTTCTTTGTAGTCCTGCCTCCTACTCCAGGATCCATGGGCTGCTGCTAGCTACTGGTCACCAAGCTGCGGTGGGCATAGATGGCAGTTCTCCCGATCTAGCCTCAGTCACCTGCAAGGCCTGTGCACCTGGGCCTGGGAAGAGGCTTTCTCGGGGCTCCTCCCTCCTCCCCTTGCCTCTCCAATGGTAACCAAACTCTGACTTGTATCCTCTGTCAGCCTACACAAAAGAGAATGACCATCATCCCTTGCCTGCTGCCGGTTTCTCTGCTGTGTAATGGTGCAGGAATTTGGAACGTGAGAGTTTTTCTTAAAAAAAAAATTATATATATATATGTATATGCACATACACATACATACATACATACATATATATATGTGTGTGTGTGTACATGTTTTTATTTTTTTAAATATATTTTACTTTTATTTATTCATTTACTTGAGGAGGGGGAGAGGGAGAAGGAGAGAGAGAAAGAGAATGGGCACATCAGGGCCTCTAGCCACTGCAAATGAACCCCAGATGCATGTAGCACCTTGTGCATCTGGCTTATGTGGGGTCCTGGGGAATTGAACCTGGGTCCTTTGGCTTTGCAGCAAAGTGCCTTAACTGCTAAGCCATCTTTCCGGGCCTTGAGCATTTTTCTTGACCCAACGCACCCTGCCCCAGACAAAAACACCAGTTTTTCCTCCCGTCACCCGCCAGACGTGGAAGTTCACGCGCCGCTTCTTTCTTCAACGGGACTTGCCACTTTTTAGAGTTAGGTCATGTGATCTCAGCCCCTGACGGTTTCAAGGACACTTGTGGTTTTGTATAACGTTAACTTTTCTTATTGCTGTGATTGGGGTAAAGTACCCATGCAGTCTTTTGAATCCTAAATGAAAGCAGACCTCTTGTTGATGTGTTTTGCTTTGTTTTTATTTTCACCATGGTATGCTCTTGATTACTGAAAAATGTTGACAGACAAGAGTCAAATTTGAAGAGCTTAGCACAGGGGTTTCAAGTCAGTGGACTGGAGATTTCCTAAGAAACCTTAGGTTTCTAGGTTATTTTGAGACATGTGGCCATTGGAAACATGTCCATGTTTACTGGACTTTTCATAGGACACAGGCTCTCCAGCCAGCCTTCTTGCCCACAGGTTCCTCTCAATTCTCTCTCTTTCTCTCTCTCAACTCTAACTCTCCCTCCATTCTGACCCGGGTTATCATCCCCTCAGAGTTCTCCTGGTCTTGGATTTGTAGTAAAAACATTGTTTTATACAAATCCTAAGCCAAAGGCCAGAACATTACATGCAGCAAGCAAACACACTAGCCTCTATCACAGTGTAATGGAGATCTTTGATCTTCTGGGCAGGGACATCACGTATCCTTCTACGACACTAAGGCATTCCATGTGACCCACTGCTATGGTTTGAAAGCGTCTCCTAAAGCTGGGGATTTGGGCCAGTGGATAAAGCACTTGCTGGGGCAATGATAAGTACCTGAGATCATATTCCCAACCCCCATATAAAACGCCACACTGAGCCAGGCGTGGTGGCACACACCTTTAATCCCAGAACTCTGGAGGCAGAGGTAGGAGGATCGCCATGAGTTCGAGGCCACCCTGAGACTACAGAGTGATTTTCGGGTCAGCCTGAGCTAGAGTGAGACCCTGCCTCAAAAAAGCAAAAGCGAAAAAAAAAAAAAAAAGCCACACTGACATTGAGATGGGAGATAAAAACAGGAGAATTTCCCAGAAGCTTGAGCCATCACACTGGCAACTAGGAAGACCTCACGCGAGGTGGAAAGGAGCACTAACACCTAAAAGTTGTCCTCTGACTTCTGCGCGTGAACAGTTGCACGCGCAAACCCACACTCACCTGCACTCACACTGAAAGTACCAATAAAAAAGTGTCTCCCCATGGGGCTGGAGAGATGGCTTAGCGGTTAAGCACTTGGCTGTGAAGCCTAAGAACCCCAGTTCGAGACTCAACTCCCCAGGACCCACATAAGTCAGATGCACAAGGGGACTCATGAACCCATGCATCTGGAGTTCATGAGCAGTGGGTGGAGGCCCTGGTGCCCCCATTCTCTCTCTCTCTCTCTGCCTGTCTGTCGCTCTCAAATAAATAAATAAAAATTAACAACAAAAAGTGTCTCCCCAAATCTTACATGTTATAAACTTGATTCTCAAATTCATATGTCCACGATACTTATGCATGAAACATTTGGGAAGGTGTTGGGCCCTAAGAGAACAAAATGGAGCACTTTCTGGCCAAATGTGCCTCATAAGTGGGAACAGAATCACTACCTACAAATCGGCCAGGATGTCATGTATGTCAATATTCTTTTTTGTTTTTTAATTATTTATTTATTTATTTGAGAGCGACAGGCACAGAGATAAAGACAGGTAGAGGGAGAGAGAGAATGGGCGCGCCAGGGCTTCCAGCCTCTGCAAACGAACTCCAGACGCGTGCGCCCCCTTGTGCATCTGGCTAACGTGGGACCTGGGGAACCGAGCCTCGAACCGGGGTCCTTAGGCTTCACAGGCAAGTGCTTAACCACTAAGCCATCTCTCCAGCCCAATAGTCTTTTTTTTTTTCATCAGAAAGCAGATCAATGGGGCTGGAGAGCTAGCTTAATGATTAAGGCACTTGCACAGCCTAAGGGCCCATGTTCAATGCTCCAGTACCCACCTAAGCCAGATGCACATCGTGGCATTTGTCTGGAATTCCTTTGCAGTGGCCAGAGGTTCTCTCACTCTTTCTAATAAATAAAAATAAATATTTTATATTTTATTTTTAAAAATTTATTTGACAGAGAAACAGGGAGGGAGAGAGAATGGGCATGCCAGGGCTTCCAGCCACTGCAAATGAGCTCCAGACGCTTGCACTTCCTTGTGCATCTGGCTAACATGGGTCCTGGGGCATCGAACCTGGGTCCTTTGGCTTTGCAGGCAAATAAATGCATTAACCACCAAGCCATCCCTCCAGCCCCAAAATAATTTTTTTTTAAATTATTTATTTATTTATTTATTTGAGAGCGACAGACACAGAGAGAAAGACAGATAGAGGGAGAGAGAGGGAATGGCGTGCCAGGGCTTCCAGCCTCTGCAAACGAACTCCAGATGCGTGCACCCCCTTATGCATCTGGCTAATGTGGGACCTGGGGAACCGAGCCTCGAACCGGGGTCCTTGGGCTTCACAGGCAAGTGCTTAACCGCTAAGCCATCTCTCCAGCCCCCAAAATAATTTTTTTAAGTAGTAAAATATGCAAGATGATGTTACTCCTCTAAGAGGGCTGCAGGTATGTGTGAGGCCTTTGGGCCGAGACCAACAACTTCAACTCTGGTGTTAGCCACAGATAGACAAGGGCTAGCACCCCACTTGGATTTCAGCTGTGCTCCTCCTTTGGATGCACCCCGCCACCAGTAGAACGATATCAAATTGTTGCCATCACTTCAGGGAGTGCGTGACAAGGTGGGGTCTACCGTCTTAGCTGTACTGACGGTTCTGGGAGCCTATGGCAGGACCCTGGGACTGGACAGGATTTGGTAGCCCGGATCCCTTAACCATCTGGACGTGCTTGTCACTTAGGAAATGAGAATCAATGAAGCCAAGGCCTATGTCCAAGCAGTAACATCATGGAGGGCTGGGGGAGAGAGGGCTGGGTCTGACACTCAAGGAGGGGATGGAGAGCTAACCCGGTGGAGGCTGTGAGGCTAGATGAGTATCCAGATTCAACACAAAGCAAAACCCAGAAGGCTTGAGACATGAGAAAGGACCAGTCTGCTTGACACCACAGCGCCCATTTAGTTTTGGGGAGAGGAGAGTGTGGGTGTAAGTGGGTATGGGTGCACTTAAAATACAAACCAAGCTTTCATTCAGCCTCGGCCTGGAGCTCACCAACCCTCCCTCCCTCCAACTCTGTAGAAACTAAAAGCTTTTTGGAACCCACACAGGGTTAAAAAGAAGACATCAAACAAATGGAAGTGCACAAGAGTACTTCTAACTTCGGGAAAAAATAAGATTAATCAGTGGAAGTAGGAACTTTTAAAGAAAAGAATCAGAACTTCTTCTCTTACAAACAAAGCTTGAACCTCTTAGCAATCACGACTCTGATTGCAAGGATCTCACTGAAGTGCTTGGAGAGTCTTTTACTGCCAAGAACAGCAGCACTTCACATAGAGGAATTACTCAGAATTCAGCTCCGGTCGAAATCAGCCCAGACAAAAGCCATAGACAGCTTTCAGGCTGCAGTCAGCATCAGGGGTTTTGTTTCTCAGAGAGAGAATGTGATTTTTTAAAGTATAGATTGAGTTCATAGTCACTGAAGAAAATCTGTAAGGTACATAAAGTAAAGATATAAAAAAATAAAACAAGCTGATGGCGTAGCTCAGTGGTAGAGCCCTTGCCTCATTGTATGCAAAGCACTGAGTTGGATGCCCAGCACAAAAGGGGGAGGGAAACCTTTGGAAATAAAAATAAAATAAAATAAAATAAAATAAAAAGAAAATACAATCGTTCAGACACAAATTGGCCTCGATATCCAGTGTCTGGCATTACCTTCACAAGACTCTCAGAATTGGAGGAAAACATGATGACATCAAAATAAAAGAGAGACTAATTGAGAGAGGGAGGGGATATGATGGAGAGTGGGTTTGTGAAGGGGAAAATGGAGGAGGGGAGGAAATTATCATGGTTTCTTGTCTATAATTATGAAAGTTGTCAATAAAAAAGTTAAAAACTAAATAAAACAATAAAACAAAATAAAACCCAAATATCCATACTCTACAACCCAGAGATAGTTTATATTAAAACACTGGTTTTCTTCCCAGCCCCCTTCCCCCCTCCCCCCCCCTCCCCCCCCCTTCCCCCCCCCAGTGGACACCCATATTAGTTTCTCCATGCAGATCAGGATAGTATCAATCAAAAAGTTTCCCCATCATCTTTCTCTTTTTTTTTTTGGTTTTTTGAGGTAGGGTCTCAATCTGTCCAGGCTGACCTGGAATTAACTGTTATCTCAGGGTGGCCTTGACCTCATGGCAATCCTCCTACCTCTGCCTCTGAGGGCTGGGATTAAAGGCATGTGCCACCACGCTGGCTTTTCTCTTTCTTTTTTGAGGCAAACCCAAGAGTTTTTTTTTTTTTTTTTTTTTTTAATGAGAGAGTGAGAACAAGAGATAGAGAGAGAATTGACATAGAATTGACATGCCAGAGAGAGAGAGAATTGACATCCAGGCACTGTAATAGAACTCCAGATGAGTGCTCCACCATGTGTGTATATGTCACCTTGCACACTTATGTCACCTTGTATGTCTGGCTTACATGGGACCTAGACAGTTGAACATGGGTCCTCAGACTTTGTAGGCAAGAACCTTAACCACTAAGCCATCTCTCCAGGCCCCCCATCTTCATTTATTTATATCAGGAATAGCTGTCCATTGCTTTAATAATTCTTTGAAACATACTTTGGAATGGTTCCCCAAGATTACCTTTTATGACTATGCCATCATACATTCCCATCATTTAAAAAAAGTTCTAAAATATTTCATTTATTTGCAAACAGAGAGATACACACACACAGAGGGAGGGGGGGAGAATGGGAATGCCAGGGCCTCTAACCACTGCAAACAAACTCCAGACGCATGTGCCACCTTATGCATCTGGCTTTCTGTGGGTACTAGGGAACCAAACCTGGGTCCTTAGGCTTTGCAGAAAAGAGTCTTAACTGCTGAGCCATCTCTCCAGTCCCATTCTCATCACTTTTACTTGATAGTGAATTAGATTGTTTCAGTTGGTGCTTGTTGTTTTAAGTAAGATCCCAGTAAACATGTAATCTCTGTACATTATTCTGCTTTCTTATGAGAAATTCTTAGAATATTAAGATTTGAGAACTTCTCAATATTCATTCTTAAATCACTCCTCAAATGGGTCACGCCTCTTTATATTCAAACTGATAGTGTAGGATGAGTGTGTGTGTTTTATGAATCATTAGCCAACATAGACTTATCAATTCAAAAAAGGAAAAAAAATACTTGCTGTCCACTTGTTAGCTGAGATACAGGATCTAACTATTTCTTAATGCATTCATTCTATCTTTTTCTTCTCCAGACTATCACTTTGTGTCACTTATCTTTTTCATATTGAGGGTAAGCATCTTGTTCTAATTTTGACCAGGGTTGGCATAGAAGGCTCCAAAAGCATTTATGAAGTTAAAAGCCTTTTGGGTGATAGATTTATGCTTTTCAAAGTTTCCACTGAGACACAATGTGAAAGAAACAGTGGCTGTTCTGGAGGAGAGTTTGTAGAAGTGTGGCCCTTGAATTCCCTTGCATCAGAATCAAGGGGATGGAGAAGGAAAACGTTATTTTAATTGCTTCACTTCAAACACAAGTCAGTGTCAGGTTCAACGATCCACATTTTTATATATGCTATATATGCTGTCCCAAACTGACAAACACAATGGTTGCTAAGGTCACTAAACCTCAAGTTTCCACACCCTCTATGGAAAAAGTAACTTCTTGGTAAGGAGTGAACAAAACCATTGACCAGTGGAACTTGAATGGGCTGTTGGGGCATGATCCTTTCAGTTCTCTTGGTTGTTTTTTTAACTTGGCTAATGCATTTTTCACCCAGTTTTCAGTCTTCCAAGTTTGCAAAATTTATGCCATCCTTGATACTTTCCCATTCCTGGCCTTACTTCTCTCTCATGTGTATAATTAATTATTAATTCACCTAAAAATAAATGTTTCTAAGTTTCTCTAAATTTTCTCACCTTAGTTTAGCCCCTTATTCTCTGTGTGTGTGTGTCCTTTCCCTCGTTTTTCTACTTAAAATCTTTATGGCCACCCTATCCCCAAGCTGCCTGCACTGGCAAACACATTCTAAATAACAATATGTCTAGAAGCTTCTGCTAGCCATGCAAAAGGTTTCAGATGAATATTCTCCTTGTTTTCCCCTTCATTCATGCGTGCGCGCGCGCGCGCGCGCGCGCGCACACACACACACACAATATATTTATTTATTTATTTATTTTTGCAGGCCCAAATCCTCCCTTATGTCGTAATTTTAGAAGGATTAAGGGACTGTAGAACACTAGGGAAGTCAAGAGAAAGCTTGGTATTAAAAAGAAGACGGTATGGCCATACTTGAAGATGCTGGCCTTATAGCAGCTCTGACATCATCATCCAAGGTATGGCACTAAGAATGGGTTCCTGGAGTCTCCAAGAGGATAGGGCACAGGGTATAGGAAACCATGCCGCTGAGTGTCATCTCTAGAGACCCTGAAGTTGCTCATAATTCAGATGGATACTATTATTCACGGAGAGTCCGCAAGTATGAACAGCCCAAAGTAACCTTTTCTCCATTCCTGGAAAAACAACTTAGCGCGAGGGACAAAGGGTTACTGTGCTGCTCCTTCCATGTAAAAGGAACTAATTTTGATGGATATGGTGGGCCCTTTAGGAGCCAAGTCAAACTGCGTGTGTAATCGTTTTGTAAAGGTACTAGGACTTAATTTTTCAGATCTGGAATGAGAACAGGTGGTGGCTGGTGGCAGGAGTCACAATGGTTTCTATGGCAACGGGACTGGGGGGTTTTTAGTCATCTTCCCATCCTCCACCAAACCTACTGCCGCTTTTCTCGTAAGGTGCTTATTAAGTACTTGCTAAATGAATGATGAACCAACCACTGAATTGGTGTGTGTGTGTGTGTGTGTGTGTCTGTGTGCGTGAGTGCACAAACACGCGCGCGCTTTGCAATTAAGGCTGCCGGTTCCTTCAGCTAGACTAAAAGCTTTTTAAAAAGCCAACAATAATTACTGTATTTACGCATGATATTTTGCATAATCTGCATAATAACTTAACCTGAAAACAACAAAAAGTCTGCGCTCTCTCTCTCTCTCTCCCGTTCGGGCTGAACCACCAGGGGAACGGATGGTCTCCTCTCTCGTGGAAGTGGCAGCCCAGATGTTCGGAGAGGATGGCCTATGAAGGGTGGGGATGTGGGGTGGCGGGGGGGAGGGGGGAGGGGGAGGGGGAGGGGGAGGGGGAGGGGGGCGGGGTACCCGGCCCGCGCTGGAGCTGAGCCCCGTTGCTGGGCTCTGCGCAGGCGTCAGCTTTCCCCTCCGCTCCCACCCCCCCCCCACTCTGCCCCCTCCCCCCAACGCCCCGCTCCCCTCTTCCCGCCGGGTCCGCGCCGAAAGCCGCTCTAGCAGGCGTCCCGGCGTTGCCCCGGGCAACCAGCGCGCGGCGGCGTCCGGCTGCGGGGACGCGATTGGCCGGTGGCGAGCCCCTCCGGCCAATCGGAGGAGAGCTTATAGGGAGGCGGCGAGGCTAGGTGGTGTTGTTGGGGGGGGGGGAGCGAACGGGGTGGGGGGAAGGGTAGGAGGCGAGGGTTAGAGGCCAACCGTGAGGCTCGAACCCCGGTCGTGGTCGGTTGGAGCCACTATGTCTGCCCGGAGGCACATTGGGAACCCCGAGGTGAGGCTCAAGTCGGGGACCCGAGAGCCGCCGGCGGGGAGGCGGCGGGCGCGCCGGAAAAGGCGCCACGTGGGCCGGGACCCGCCGCCGGCCACTTCCGCCGCCCGGAAGGCGGGAAGCGGCGTGCGGGCGGGCGGGCGGGGGGACGGGGGGGGGTGAGGGGCGGGGGTCCGCGCGCAAGTCCGCCGAGGCAGACGCCGGCGCCTACCCGCAGAGGGCTTCCAGTCCAGCAGTGGCGACAGTCGCCGCTAAAGGAGTGCAAGCCATCCTTTCAGATTGGCGAGGCTCGGGGAAGAGCGCAGGAAGCGAGCGCGCCAAGCCGCGGGAAAGTGGGACGAAAATAGACCCCCCTCCCCTTCCATAAGAACGACCTCTCACCCCCAGTGCCCAGCTGCTTTCATTTATTTATTTTAAAATAACTTACTTATTTGAGGGCTTAGCGGTTAAGATGCTTGCCTGCAATGCCTAAGGGCCCAGGTTCGATTCCCCACGACCCACGTTAGCCGGATGCACAAGGAGTTCGTTTGCAGGGACTGTAGGCCCCGATGCACCCATTCTCTCTCTCTCTTCCCTCGCTCTGCTACCACTAGATTCTGGTGACCACTGTTCTACTGTTTCATTGATTGCAAGTATCAGTGACAGTATGCATTATTTAGACTTTAGTAAGTGATCATGGCGCTCTCCTACCCAGGCTAGAGTCAGTGTTACAATCTCCTCAGCGCTGCATCAGGCATTCTCCAGTGAAACGGCTGGCATCTGGTGCCCAGTGTAAAGGCACACAGAAGGCCTCACCCAACTGTACTCCTGCCCTTACAAAATGGTATGACGGCTTGTGGATAGCTCACACACTCCTCACCTTGGCCCATGGTGCGCTCCCTGACGGGCTTCCGCACCTGACAGGTGCATGGCCTTGGCCTGCCTGGGACCGCTCCAGTCCCAGAGCCCTCCTTCCCTCACTTGAGTTCTATCTCCCCTTTCCTAACATCTCACCCCCTAACCTCTTGGTACTCGAATCCTGTTTACAAATCTCACTCGCTAGACTGAATTTACTTAAAGGGCAGACTTTGTTTTCTACTTATTCTTTCACAGTAGGAGTCCAACAACAACTTGGTGACATTAAATTGCCACAAAAACAGCAGGGGTGGAGGTAGAGGAAGGCTGGAGAGATGGAAAGGGGAGATAGAACTCAAGTGAGGGAAGAAAAAGGGTTCCGGGGCTGGAGGGGTCTTTAATTCATTACTCTGATGTTGCACCTGTGTGACTCGTTCTCAATTTTCTTCACTTTTATCTCCTCCCGTTGTCCTTTTGCTTTGTTCAGGAGACTTATTTTCTAGTCCTTCTATTTTTATTTTTTTTTTATTTTTATTTTTTTGGTTTTTCAAGGTAGGGTCTCACTCTAGCCCAGGCTGACCTAGAATTCACAATGGAGTCTCAGGGTGGCCTCGAACTCATGGCGATCCTCCTACCTCTGCCTCCCGAGTGCTGGGATTAAAGGCGTGCGCCACCACACCCGGCTAGTCCTTCTATTTTTAATTTCCAACATCATTTTAATTTTAAGAGCCCCATTTTTCTACTCTGATATCCTTTTGAAAGACAAATTTTTGAGCTCTGTTTCACAACATGATAGCTATAGTTAGCATATTGTATATTTCATATTGCTAAGAGTGAATTCCAAATCTCTCATCACAAAAAATGAGGTGATACATGTTTATTAACTTGATTTATTAATTCCTCGTTGTGTATATCAACATACCCTGTAAGTATCCAGTTATGATTTGTCAACTAAAACAATATTAGTTAAAATACCATGATGTGGGAGAGGTAGGTAGGTGTGTAGTCACAGACATTTGTCTTCCCTGATGATCAGAATTCAGGGTGCTTTGAAGGAATTTTAGTAAGGGAGTACATGATCAGATTTGCATGTTAGGCCCAATTGTAGCAACAGTGTAAAGGATGTATTTTGAGAATGTTGACACTAGAGGTGCAGATATTGTTTAGGTGGTTATTTTCATACATGTCTAAACAGGTAAAGAACTAGGAACAAAATTAAGGAGGTATATTTAGGCTGTAGAATACTCCACTGAGACTTAATTACTTTTGAGAGATGGGATTGTGATGGATGACTTAAGCTTCATAGCTTGTGCCATTAAATTGTGCTCATTAAATGAGGTCAGGAGACACCCAATGTGGTGGCGCATACCTTTAATCCCAGCACTCGGGATGCCAAGGTAGGAGGATTGTTATCGCCGTGAGTTCAAGGCCACCTTGAGACTACATAGGGACTTACAGGCCAGCTGCGCTACAGCGACACCCTACCTTGGAAAAACAAAAAAAAATGAGATCAGGAATATAGGAGGAAATGCTCAGTTTACTGTCATCTTTGAGGGGAGTACAACTTCCAGTAATTCTCGAGAGAGAAAAAAATGCATATCAAGTATTTTCTGTTTGTATTTAAAATACAAGGCATATATAGAAATGTGATCAGTCTACACGCACTGTTAGGATGATTATTTTTGTCTGAGAGTTTGGCTTAGAATTCTTGGTCAGAAAGCATCAGCATCTTGAACACATTGCTTTGTGATCTTGCAGCCAGTATTTCTGTAGAAAAATCCAAAGCCGTTTTGCTGTGTTATGACCTCCGCGCCCCCAGGAAGCTTGCGGCATTTGTTACTTTCACAAATACATTCCTTGCTATGGTCGGCTTCACTTGTTTTGGTGAATGCCAGAGTCTTTATCTTTCTAGTCTGTACATTTTTCTTGGGTTGTTTTATATTGGCTTCCCCATCTGCTCCCATGTTCTCCATCCTCTTTCTTTAACTCATTACTCTGATGTTGCACCTGTGTGCTTGACTGGTTCTCGATTTTCTTCACTTTTACCTCCTCTCCTTGTCCTTTTGCTTTCTTCGGGAGATTTATTTTCTAATCCTTCTATTGTTTTTAATTTCCAGCATAATTTTAAAGAGCCCCGTTTTTCTATTCTGATATCCTTTTAAAAGACTTTATTTTAGGCTGGAGGAATGGCTTATTGGTTTAGGTGCATGCCTGCAAATCCTAAGGACCCCTGTTCGGTTCTCCAGGGCCCACGTAAGCCAGATGCACATAGTGGCGCATGCGTCTGCAGTTCATTTGCAGTGGCTGGAGGCTTGGCACACTTATTCTCTGTCTCTCTCTCCCTCCCTCTCTAATTAAAAAAAAAGACTTTATTTTGGACAAATAAATGTAAGTTTGCAGAAAGATATAAAATTGGTACAGAGAGATCCTATGTATCCTCCACTCAGTTTTTCCCAGTGATTGTAATTTGCTAAAGTACAGCATGATATCAAAACTAGAAAATTGAAATTTGTACAATTGATGCATAGTTATAAACCATTATCTTTTTTTAAATTTTTTAAAATTTACTTGAGAGCAACAGACAGAAAGAGAAGAGGGAGATAGAGAGAATGGGCACGCCAGGGCCTCCAGCCACTGCAAATTGAACTCCAGACGCATGCACCCCCTTATGCATCTGGCTAACGTGGGTCCTGGGGAATCGAGCCTCGAACCGGAGTCCTTAGGCTTCACAGGCAAGTGCTTAACCGCTAAGCCATCTCTCCAGCCCTAGACCATTATCTTACATGTATATGTTTACTATAACCAAGGTTTGCATAAATGTAGATCTACAATTAAAATGAAGAACTAGGGCTGGAGAGATGGCTTAGCAGTAAAGGTGCTTGCTTGCAAAGCCTGACAGTCTGGGTTCATTTCCCTAGTACCCAAGTAAAGCCAGTTGCACAAAGTGGCGCATGCATCTGAAGTTTGTTTGCAGTGGTAGGAGGCCCTGGTGTACCAATATTCTCCGTGTGTCTGTCTCTGACTCTCAAATAAATAAAACATATTTTAAAAGAATATTACGTGGGCTGGAGAGATGGCTTAGTGGTTAAGGCACTTGCCTGTGAAGGCAAAGGACCCAGGTTCATTTCCCCAGGACCCATGTAAGCCAGATGCACAAGGGGCACGTGTCTGGAGTTCATTTGCAGTAGCTAGAGGCCCTGGCATGTCCATTTTCTCTTTGTCTGCCTTCTCTCTCTTTCTTTCTCTCTCTCTGCTTGCAAATAAATAAATTTTTTAAAAAGCATATTATGTAAATATAGTCAATTATGTGACCTTTTAGAATGGCTAGTTTCCTCAGGATAATCTCCTTGAGACACGTCCATGTTGCTGCACGTGGCATTTGTTCTTCCTTACTGCTGCTAAGTATCCCACCTCAAGCTGACAATCGCTCACTCATTCATCTAGTGGGGGACATCTTGGTTGCTTTCAGTTGAGGGCTATTAGAAATAAACATACTAATATTTAGGTACAGGTCTTTGTATGGATATTAACAGAGACCTAGGAGGTAATAGCTAGATTGTATGGTAAGCATGTTTTTGGTTTTATTAGGAAACGCCAGCTTTCCGGAAAAGCTGTATCACTTGACATTTCTATCAATAGTGTATGAGAATTCCAAGTTTTGAAAAATCTTAGAAACCTTTGATATTGTCAGTGTTCTTTGATTTTAGCTCCTTTAATAGGTACAGAGCACTATCTCATTGTTTTTGGTTTTGGAGGTTTCTCACTCTAGCCCAGGCTGACCTGAAATTCACTATGTAGTCTCAGGCTGGCCTTAAACTCAAAGTGATCCTCTGGGGATCCTCCTACCTCTGCCTTCCAGTGCTGGGAGTAAAGGCGTGCACTGGGCCTCATTGTGGTTTTAATTTCTATTTCCTTAATGGACACTGAGGCTTTTTCATGTGCCCATTTGTCATCCTCATATCCTTGTCAGTAAAATAGCTTTCTTTGTTGTTTTGCTTTATGGTTTCCCTGTAGTCTAAGAGGGCCTTGAACATCTTGTGGTCTTCCTTCTTCAGCCTCCTGAGTGTTGGGCCACAGATGTGAGCCACCACATGGGTTGCCTGCTTTGACATTGGAGCTTTTTGGTTTCCTTTTCGTTGCTGTTGTCAGTGCTGTGTAAATATTTACTGCAAAAGAAGCAGTAATTAAGATATGGTGGTGCAGGCCTTTAATCCCAGCACTCGGGAGGCAGAGGTAGGAGGATCGCCATGAGTTCGAGGCCACCCTGGGACTACATAGTGAATTCCAGGTCAGCCTGGACTAGAATGAAACCCTACCTTAAAAAAAAAAAATTGTGGGCTGGAGAGATGGCTTAGCGGTTAAGCGCTTGCCTGTGAAGCCTAAGGACCCCGGTTTGAGGCTCGGTTCCCCAGGTCCCACGTTAGCCAGATGCACAAGGGGGCGCACGCGTCTGGAGTTCGTTTGCAGAGGCTGGAAGCCCTGGCGTGCCCATTCTCTCTCTCTCCCTCTATCTGTCTTTCTCTCTGTGTCTGTCGCTCTCAAATAAATAAATAAAAAATTTTTTAAAAAAATTGTCCTTCCTTAGTACTTTTTGTTTTCCCTGGAGTTTTTATCTGCCTGTGTTTTTACTCTACACTTACTTTGAATAACATAGGGCAATTTCTTACTTCATTAGCACTTTTTTTTAATACTTTATTTTTACTTGAGAGAGGGAGAAAATATGGGTGCCCCAGGGCCTCCAGCCACTGCAAACGAAGTCCAGATGCATGAGCTACCATGTGCATGTAGCTTATGGGATTCTGGGGAATCGAACCTGGGTTCTTTGGCTTTGCAGGCAAGTGCCTTAACTGCTAAGCCATCTCTCCAGCTCACTATCACTCTTTATAATTGTTTCTATCTACTTGTATAATTCACTTTTTATGAATAATGTAAAAAATTTTTCCTACATCACAGTCACTGTAATTGTTCCATGGTTACCTTTTCCACAACTTTCTCAATATGTTACATTGAGAAATTTGTATGTTGGGCAGGGAGAGACTTACATTGTAATCTTGTTTTACATAATTGTTATATTCTGCATATGGCATTTTGACTTAATTTTTTCCCCTTACAATATGTCTGCAAGTTCAGGGTGCCAGCTGATTCCATTTCTGGTGAGGGTTGCCTTCCTAGTCCCTTCTCACAGTGTCCTCACAGTGGAGGTGAGGGTACAGGCAGTTCACTGGTGGCTCATAAGGATACTAATCCTACTGGATAAGGTGTAATGTTCTCAGATTACTTTTAATTTCATTGTTGACTTATGTTTTTGACTAGGTGGTTTGAAAAGGTGATTAAGATATTAAGAACTCTTTGTACTGGGGAGAGGCCTCCTGATAGTGAGCTACAGATGGTGACATCTGCCAGGATGGGTGAGAAGGGGTCATTGCCCAGTGGCACCGAGGTGAGATTGATCTGGAGATCCAGCTCCAAAGAGCCTTCACCCAGTCCTTACTCACTCACTCCTTTTGTTCCCCACTTTTTTTTGGGGGGGGGCGTTGCCCTGGGCACTTGACTCCCCAGTTTGTGAGGAATTGTTCTTGGTCTTCCTTGGCGCTCTTTGGTCCTCAGCCACCTTGAGTCCTTCAGGTTGTCTTCAGTTGCTGGTCTGCATTGATACAAGGATCCTACCTGCTCCATTAGTAGATTCTCTGTGGCTTGGGCACTCTGGGGCTCTGTCATTGTCGCGTTTTTTTTTTCTCTGTTGTGTGTGGGGGGGGGCCTTTATGTCCTTACAATCATTTTTAGTGAGGTCTTTGGGAGGGTATGAAATTAGACACATCCATTCAGTCTGTTCTCTCTCCCCAGGAGCTTATCATCTGTAATTATTTTATGTGCTTGTTTTCTGACATACTTACAGGAGCATAAGATAGAGACCTCATCTGCATGGCCCCATTGTCTGGCACAATGTCGTAATTCTTTAAATATTCTGTTGAATGAGGAAATTGATATATGTCTGAAGCTGAAGGGAGAGATCCAGGCTAAAATTTTACTATTTGGAATCTAGAAGCCTGTAAAAGGAATGGAACTGAAGTGTTTGGCTCACAGAAAAGCTATTGATTGAGAACGTGGAATCCTGGGGACACGGTAATTAAGTGGCTGACAGGAAGGAGCCTTGTATGGTCTGAGCATGAGAGGAGTGAGACAGCCCTGAGATCAACACCATAGAAACCGAAGAAGGCATTTTACTTAAGTGGCACATTATCTAGAAAGAGCAAGTAAATTTGTTTTTCTAATTTTTAAAAAAAGTTTTTAAATTAAATTAAAGTTTTTTTTTAATTTGCACCTATGTGTGGGGCAAGAGGGGTTTCTTACCACTGCAAATGAATGCCCATCTGGCTTTACATGCTGGGGCATTGAACCCAGGCAGGCCGGCTGTGCAAGCAAGTGCCTTTAACTACTGAGCCATCTCCGAGCCCCTCAAGCAAGCTTAATGACTAAAAAATATCCATTGGCAAGTACGAAACCTACAGTGCTGGGTAGCTGGCACAAGAACCTCAGCAGAAGGGCCAGAGTAGTGGCTCAGCAGCTAAGGTGTTTATCTGCAAAGCCGAATGACCTGGGTTTGACTCCCCAGTACCCATGTAAAACCAGATGCCCAAAGTGGCGCATGCATCTGGAGTTTGTTTGCAATGGTTGGAGGTCCTGGTGTACCCATTCTCTCCCTCTCTCTCCTTGCAAATAACTAAATAAATTATTAATTTTTTAAAAGAAAAGGCCAGGCTTCGTAGCACATGCCTTTTATCCCAGCACTCAGGAGGCTGAGGTAGAAGGATCACCGTGTGTACAAGGCCACCTTGAGACTACATAGTGAATTCCAGGTCAGCCAGAGCTATAGTGAGACACTACCTTGGAAAACCAAAAAAAAAAGGGGGGGGGCTGGAGAGATGCTTAGCAGTTAAGGCACATGCCTGCAAAGCCTCAAGACCCAGGTTTGATTCTCCACGTCCCATGTAAGCCAGATGCACATGGTGGCACATGTGTTTGGAGTTTGTTTGCTGTGGTTAGATGGATGCCCTGGCATACCCATTCTCTTTCTCTCTCTGTCTCCCTCCCTTCTGTCTCTAGTAAATAAAAATAAAATAATTGAAAGAAAAAAAGAACCTCAACAGAATAGTGGGAATAGCATTTTGCAGTGGTGGATTGGAGAGTAAGATATGGATAAGTAATGCAGACCTTTGTCATTGCTATCCTTAAGGAGCTTAGCTAGATACGAGTAAGTATGGGGTGATGCTCCCCATGTATTTGATCTGTTATAAATGATGCCCTTACTTAGTGGCTTAACATAAGCCATCCTTCTGTTGTCTCTGCACTCAGCCAGGTGGTTCTCATGTGGGCGTTCTCATGGTTTTGACCCTGGTGGGCTGAAGCTCAAGCTATCTTGAAAACTCTGTTTGCATATGTGACCACTGAAGGTGTCTGGGGCCTGGGGCCAATAGCCTCCTACAAATGACCCTTTCCATGTGGCTTGGCTTTTCTCACACTTGGTGACCGGGTTCCAAGAGCTAATGGCTCAAGAGAACCGGGTGAGAGCTGTTTGTTTCCCCTGTAGACTAGAAGTCATTCGATATCACTACCATCTTGGTCCCAGGCTCACCAGATTCTGGAGAGGGAACACGGGCCCCTCATCTCAGTCAGAAGAAAGCATCACAGTGTAAATGCGAGGAGACACTGTCTTGATTCTGTCTTGAAAAATATACCTGATACAGGTAGGAGCTGCTGAGAAACTAGGTTTGCTGCGAATGGAATCCTGGGTCTAATCTAGGGCCAGAATAAAACTCCCCATTTTTTTGGTATTTCTTTCAAGGCAAGGTCTCACTCTAGCCCAGGCGGATGTGAAACTTCATCTATAGCCATAGGCTGCCCTCAAACTCTTGGCCCTCCTCCTACCTAAATCTCCCTGGTGTTGGGACTAAAGGTGTGTACCACGACACCCAGTCAAAATTCTCAGCTTTTAAAAAGTTCCTCTTTGAAAGACCTATTTTACATGTAAAATTGTCTTAAGGCTGGCACTCATTTCCTTCTTAAATGGGCATCCTCTGTGTAAGCATAAGTGGGTTCCAAACAATGCATAATTGTTTTAAAGTTATTTGTTACATATGTTGCAGTTTGAATACAAACAACACATGAGTCTGCCTTAAGAGAGATGAGAAGTCACATAAACTCATTCATGTGAATGATAGGTTATTCAGCCTCACTTAAAAAATATTTTTATTTATCTCTGAGAGAGAGAGTGGACATGCCAGGACCTCCAGCCATTGCAAAAGAACTCCAGACACATGCACTGCCTTGTGCATCTGCCTTACATGGGTACTGGGGAATTGAACCTGGGTCCGTAGGCTTCACAGGCAAGTTTCTTAACCACTAAGCCATTTCTCCAGCCCCAGTCTCACTTAAAAAAATTTTTTTTAATTATTTTGCTTATTTTTATTTATTTGAAAGTGACAGAGAAAGAGTGTGTGAGAGAGAGAGAGAGAGAATAGGCGTGCCAGGCCTTCCAGCCCCTGCAAATGAACTCTAGATGCGTGTGTCCCCTTGTGCATCTGGCTAACGTGGGTCCTGGGGAGTCGAGCCTCGAACTGGGGTCCTTAGGCTCCACAGGTGAGCACTTAACCACTAAGCCATCTCTCCAGCCCCTCCAAATTTTTTTTCTTCAGAAAAGCCTTGGATTTTCTTTGTTTTTGTTGTTTATGTGCACATGTCTATGCATATGTTTGTGCACATGTATGTTGATAAGAGGTTGATATTATGTGTCTTCCTCAATCACTTTTCACCTTATTTTTTCTGAGACAGGGTCTCCCACTGAACCTGGAGCTCATCTAGTCAGCTAGATATGCCACCAGCCCCATGGGTCCTCCTGTCTCCACATCCTCATTGCAGGGATGATGGGCATATGCCATTAAACCCAGATTTTCTATGAGTGAGGGGACGAAGTGCTTACCTTACTGACTGAGCCATCTCCCCAGTCTCTCATCTTCCTCCTTTTCCAACACTGATTCACTCAAAACGCCAGGCTGGAGAGCAGGCTTAGTGGTTAAGGCATTTGCCTGCAAAGCCAAAGGACCCAGGTTCAATTCCCCAGGACCCACGTTAGCCAGATGCACAAGGGGTCACATGCGTCTGGAGTTCATTTGCAGTGACTGGAGGCCCTGATGTGCCCATATTCTCTCTCTCTGTCTGATAAATAAATAAATAAAAACAGGTTTTTTTTCTAAAGCCATGTCTTACTTTGCACAATCCATCAGTATATAAATTAATGATCTACTAAAATACTGCAGTGATTGCATGGCTCACAACTCAGTATTTTTAGTGTGTACTATTGCTATCAAGGGTTAGTCCTGACCCCTCCATCTACATTCAGACTTTTCTACTTGGAACCTCCCTCTCTAGGCCCAGCCTTCCAGTACAGGATTCCATACACTAATGTTTCTTACAGATTTTGGTTACATACTCCTTTGAAAATGTGATGGAGGACTGGAGAGATGGCTTAGTGATTAAGGCGCTTGCCTGCAAAGCCTGAGGACCCAGATTCAATTCCCTAGTACCCATGTAAGATGCACAAGGTAGTACATGTGTCCAGCCTTCGTTTGAAGTGACTAGAGGCCCTGGCATGCCCATTCTGTCTCTCCATCTGCCTCTTTCTCTCTCTCTCAATAAATGAATAAAAATATTTTTAAAAAAGAAAAAATAAAATGTGATGGAAACCAAAGCTCCGTGAGAAGATGCACACACACGCAGAATTTTGTTTCAGCTCCTTGGGCCTTGTGGGCCTCCTAACACCTGTGAATGGAGCCTAGGTGTGGGTTACAGACGATAAAGTAGTTGAATGCTTAGCCAAGTGCCGAGTAACGTAGGAAGTGCTCAGTAAATCGAAGTGGCAATTGTCATCTTGTCTTCCTGCCTCCTCTAGCAAATAAAGAATGTGTTTTTTGCACATGCTTTCAAAGTACCTTTGCCGTCATAATTTTTTTTCCACTTGGACTACTTCATGCTGCTTCCTCGTCTTGTTATGCAGTGCCCTCTCTCCCATGAAGCCCTTCTCTCCTTACCACCGAGGCCTGAGCCATCTTCTTTCAAGCTCCTGGGGCCTGTGCGGCTTTGCTACTCCCGAAGCTCTGGCCCACACACCACGCTGGGCTCAGGTGCGTCTTGTGGGTTGTTACGTTTGGAGGCAGCATCTTGCAGAGCTGTTCACGCTCGCCCAGAACTTCACCCCCCCCCCCACTCAAGCCTCCAGAGTAGCGGGGCGGCAGGCATGCACTGCCGTGCCTCCCTTCAAGTCTTTATTTGGTAGGCACAAGGCCTTGTAGCAGGTACAGACATGTACTAGGTAGAGCCCCTGTTCCAGTGAGAAGTGAATGGTGCAAAAAATGGCAAAATCCAGGCAGGGAAGTGAATTCCATCTGCCCGGGTGTTGGAGTTCCCTTCGTGTTGCTGATGAGAAATAGCCGACCCAAAGCAACTGGTGGATGTTTTTTTCTTTTGGCTTACAGTCTCAAGGGGAAGCTTCATGATGGCAGGGGACACTGTGGCAGAACAGAGGCTGGACATCACCCTTTGCCACAGCAAGTGGAAAATAGGAGTTTGAGAGTGAGTCAAACTGTAGCAAAGGGGAGCTGGCTGTAACAACCCTAAGCTCACCCCCAGTGACATGTCTCCTCCAGCAAGGCTCCACCTTCCAAATTGTCATCACCTGGAAAGCATTCAAAAGGCTAGAATTTATTGAGGACATCTGATCCAAACCACCACACTACACTGGGACCTCCAGAGGAGGCTTCGTGGAAGATATGTTTATGCTTTGTTGAGTAGCAGAGTTAGAGGGAAGACATAGTCATTGACCCTCCCCGTAGATATATGTAGCCCCCAAAGGGTCTTTGACATAGTTGGTTGTTCTCAAACAACCTGTAATAATCCAAAAATGTGAGTTTTTGATGAACCTCATTATAACGGTGGAGTCTACATTTTCATTTAAATATAAATCCAAAGCTGCCTCTTCTGCTGGGGTTCTGGGCCCATTAGTCTATAAAATTTCTCAGATCTTAGGCTAGAGAGATGGCTTAGCATTTGCCTGCAAAGCCAAAGGACCCAAGAACCATTTCCCAGTAACCACATAAAGTCCGATGCACAAAGTGGCGCATGCATCTGGAGATCATTTGCAGTGGCTGGAGGCCCTAGTGTGCCCATTCTGTCCCTCTCTCTTTCTCTCTACCTCTTTGTCTGTCACTTTCAAATAAATAAATAAACATAAAACAAAAAAAATTAAAACAAACAAAAAAGGAATGCGGGTCAAATCACAGAACAGAAAAGTGATTTTTTTTTTTTTTTCCCAAGGTAGGGTCTTGCTTGCTAGCCAAGGCTGACCTAGAATTCACTATGCAGTCTCAGGGTGTCCTCGAACTCAAAGCAATCCACCTACCTCTGCCTCCTGAGTGCTGGGATTAAAGGCATGCGCCACCATGTCCAGCTTTGACCTGCATTCTTGTCCGCCTGTTCATGCTTGACCTCTTGTTCTGGGATTTGACAGCAGTGTTCTTTGTTGACCACTCCCTTCTTCCTGTAAGTCTTCTGTAATTTTCATAACCCGCTTTCCTATGGCCTCTACTGAATCTCAGCCAAGATATCTCTTTCTCCATCTGGCCTTCCAAGTTGGGAATTTTCGTCTTAGTGTGCACAGTTTCCTACAGTGGTTTTGGCTAGTTCCATGGTATTATATGCTGTCTATATAACTTATAGTTAGTAAATCTTTATTTTTTTCCTTGTCCAGATCTCTCCTGATCGCCACTCTCGTATGAGCCAGCTGGGCACTTCCATTTTGGGTAACCTACAAATATCTCT
Source organism: Jaculus jaculus (assembly GCF_020740685.1). Lineage (NCBI taxonomy): Eukaryota > Metazoa > Chordata > Mammalia > Rodentia > Dipodidae > Jaculus > Jaculus jaculus. The sequence continues at coordinate 91,369,011 of NC_059111.1, read as the reverse complement.
TTCTTGATACACCCCACACTGCACAGATCATGTTTTTCATATATGCTTCTTCTTAATTCCCTTTTGGGGGGTCATGGTGTGACTGTCCTCATTTTACAGCAGCCCATGTATGACTCTTCACACTGATTTTACACTTAAGGATTTCTTGGAACTTTCTACCTCTTACCTCTCTGCCAGCCACTTAATACTGTCCATCCTCTGAGCACAAGAGTCTCTAAAATGATTTTTGTGCCTGCTTTCTGTTTTTGCATGTATATGTGTGTGTGCATACATGTATGCATATGGACGCACGCATGGACGTAAGTGGAAGCCAGAGGTTACAGCTATGTGTCTTCCTTGGTCGCTGCTCACTTTGTTTGCTGAGGCAGGGCCTCTCCATGATCTGGCTGGCCACCTTGCGCCAGCTATCTCTGCCTCCTGAGCACTGGGCTGGCTGCCGGGCTCACCAACACTAATGTGAATTCTGGGATCCAAACCCAAGTCCTCATGCTTGCCATCTCCCAGCCTTCCCTTCTTGATGAGGATCATATTCTCCAGATAGCTGCCTGAGTGACCTTTCTAATAGGCCCTCATCACTTCTTCCTGACTCCTAATGATTCTCCATCTTCTCTAGGGTTGGTCAACCTGAGCACCAGTGGCCTTTGGGCTCACATACCCTGTCACTATAGGATACTCACCAGCATCTCTGGCCTCCACCCACATAATGCCAGTAACAGCTCCCTCCTCCCCATCACCTAGTTGTGACAACCCAGAATGTCAACAGACATTGACAAATGTCCCTGGGCATAGAGCTGGTAAGATTGCACCTGTTTTCAATTCAGTAACCAAGGGGATCAAATGTGAGTTATCGTCACTTACACACGAGGCCCTTTGTGGTCTGCCCTTGCCTCTCCCGCCGGTGTCATTCACCCCCTTCCACCCCTCAGTGCACGGCATGTTCCAGTTACCACCAGATTTCTTGAAGTCACCTACACTTTCTCTCGTCTCCATGCACTGCCCATGCTCTCCTGCCAGGGTCTGGTTTTGGTTTTTCGAGGTAGGGTCTCACTCTAGCCCAGGCTGACCTGGAACTCACTATGGAGTCTCAGGGTGGCCTCGAACTCACAGAGATCCTCCTACCTCTGCCTCCCGAGTGCTGGGATTAAAGGCGTGCGCCACCACACCTGACTTTCCTGCCAGGGTTTCTAGCTCTCACCCACTACTCTTTTCACTATGACTAACCTCCGTGGCCTGAGAATTCAGCTCGGCAGACACACTTCAGGAAACGGTTCTTGGCCCCTGAGTCTGGTCCAAGTGCCAGTATTCTGTGATCCCATCACCCGCTGCTTCCCACTCCATGATAATCATGAAGTCTGGCATTTATCTATCCAGCCAGTAAGAGCCGACAGCGAGCACTGTTTTATACCTTTGCGACCTCATGAAGTGGCCTACTCCTAATAGGCCCTCTAATGAACACTGATGGAAGGAAAGACATTTTCAGATTTGTCTTTGTGAACAAACGAACAGTCTTCCTTGAGACAGCTTCTGACCATAGTTCTTCACTTTCTGTCATGCCAGCCTGCTTCTGTCATCATAAGAAAGCCAGTTGGTCAGTAGGTCAAGAAGCAGGAGTTTTGAAGAAAGCATGCCTCTTCCACAAAGCATATGGTGGTCTGCTGGCTGTGGGCACATATAGCTTGACATTGTTTTGGGTCCTAGAAAGGAAGAAACGGGACTGCAGTGAGAACATGGAAAAAAACCACTGTTTTTCTCCCGCAGCATATGGATTTCTCATTAGCCGTGTGGGGGAAAGCCGGGGTGGGAGGGCGCAGCGCTGCAGCTGTCCACGCTCCTCCCCCATCGTCCTGCGTCACACCTGCTCCCCAGAGACCCCCTCGCTTCTCAGCTATTTTGGCTTAGGTACGGACAAATCTCCTTGGTTCAGCAGAGACTAGCCTGGAATAGTTCAAAAGAAGCTTTGCTAGGAAACTAGTGGCAAGAAAAGAAAACAAAAGAGAAAATAGGAAATAAGGTACAGCAATGATAAAAATACAGAGTACCAAACAACAACCAAAGTCCTCCAGCCTAAGATAGCACATGTAGGGTTAGTTTTCCTTGACTCAGCTTCTTTTGTGTTTAATTTTGTCATACTGTCTTCCTCTGGGGAGCTCATCCTCAGCCTCCATTTTCAGTGTTTGTATGTCTGTGTGATTTCCTTCTCACAGTCCTCTCAGCCTTCATCTAGGGAAGGAACAGGAGTCGAAGCTTCAGTCACTGCTCTTACAGCCAGCAGGTTACTGATCATAATGAGAAGCAAGCTCTCCACCATTTCTTCTGAGGATGAAATGGCTCAGTGCTTGCAAACACGGGAGCGATGCTTAGTGCTCCTAATAAAGGTTTTACTTGCCTGGTGTGAAGTGAGAAACAGACAGCATCATCGCCTTTTTAATAACACTACTAAAGAACTGACCTTTTTACTCAAAGTTGGTTTTTTTTTTTTTTTTTTTTTATTTTTCACCTTCTAGGTAATTAAAATAGCAGATGGTGGGGAAGGGATTGTAACTCAGTGGTGCACAGTGCTTGCCTGCATGTGCAAGGTTCCTGGGTTCGATCTTTAATACTGAAAAAAATAGCAGATGGCCTATATTTTTATGTAGTTAAAAAATGAGGGCTGGAGAGAAGGGTCAGCGGTTAAGGCATTTGCCTGTAAAGCCAAACAACCTGGGTTCAAATCCCCAGTACCCACGTAAAGCCAGATGCACACTGGCAATGCATCTAGAGTTCTTCTGTAGTGGCTGGAGGCCCTGGCATGCCCATTCTCTCTCTCTCTCTCCCTCTCTCCCCTACCTATCTCTGCGTACAAATAAATAAATAATAATATTTTTAATGAATTTAATTAAAAAATATGCTTCACCCTAAAAGAAAAATAAAATAAAACAGTAGGTGGTAGTTGTGACATTTTGCTTTTTAAAAACTATTGTATTTATTTGCTTATTTGAGAGAAAAAGAGAACAGACACGCCAGGGCCTCCAGCCACGGCAGACGAACTCCAGACGCATGTGCCACCTCGTGCATCTGGCTTGTGTAGGTACCAGGGAATCAAACCTGTGTCCTTTGGCTTTGCAAGCAAGCACCTTAACCACTGAGCCATCTCTCTAGCCCCTGTTTTTCTTTGTTTAATGTCCTTGGGAAAATTAAAAGTTGATAACTCTCTGTAGATGCCCCTAGTCTTTAAAAAGTCTTCTTGGTCTTCAAAATCCAAAACTTTGACTAATAAGTATTTTGTAAGTTAGAAGTATCCTAGGTTATTTGTACATTTTGTAAGTCATTTGAAAAGGTATTTTGATACACAAGTGATTTGTTTTGCAATCCTCCCAACTGTGCATACTGTCCTTAACTGTTTTCAAAGACAAGTGATGCAATTGTTGTAGGTTTGTTTTTCCCCTTAGAAAGCAGATAGCTGCCGTAGTTCATACCTAGGTCTGAATTCCAATAAATGTGCTTAACCTGTGCCTAGTGGTCCTAGGCAAATACAGAAAGCAGTAAATCATTCTAGGGAAACATCTGCCAGAACTGGAAGTACATTAGGGGGACAGTCCCCACCACTGCACCATGGAAACATGTAGAAGATAAACCTGGAAAGGTATTACTCGGTTTTAATTTCATATTCTCCAACCACCTGTACTGAACACATGTTTTTCATATTTCCAGGCCAGAAAAAGGCCAAAGGAAGAAAGCTATGTTTTTAAAAATATATATATTTATTTTATTTTATTTATTTGCAAGCAGAGAGAGAGAGAGAGAGGAGACAGATGGAGAGAGAGAATGGGCACACCAAGGCCTCTAGCCACTGCAAACAAACTCGATACATGTGGCATTTTGTCCTTCTGGCTTTATGTAGGTGCTGGGGAACAGAACCCAGTCGTTAGGCTTCGCAGGCGAGCACCTTAACCAGCCATCTTTTCAGCCCAGAAAGCTATGCTTTTGTAATGTCTTTATTCTTTAGTGTTCCCTCCTGTAGTGGCTTTTACACTCATGACAGGAATTTGATGTGGGCCTTCTCTTTGGACATTAAAACCCTCACAGCACGATGCTACATGAACATCTGTCACTTTCCAGAATCTCAGCTGCCAAGATGTACAATGTCCCTTTACGACTAGACTCTCCTCCGATAAAGTCTTAAGTCCTCTGCTTTAGGTATTTCTACTTGCCTCCATTTTGTTCTTCTTCTTTTTTTTTTTCCGAGGTAGGGTCTCACTCTAGCCCAGGCTGACCTGGAATTCACTATGGAGTCTCAGGGTGGCCTCGAACTCACAGTGATCCTCCTACCTGTGCCTCCCGAGTGCTGGGATTAAAGGCGTGTGCCACCACACCCGGCTTCCATTTTGTTCTTAACGGTAATGTCTTGGGCTAGGCTTCAAAGAGTTAACCACCAGAACATAGCCCAGAGCAGAGCCATATAGACATTGTTGCTGCCCATAAGCTGACCCTGCACCCGCAATAAGCCTCAGCCACCACAGAGCAGATGCCATTTTGGTGACGTCTGTGGAGCTCCAGACTCAAGGAGGCAGCATGAGAGCCGGCAGAGTGGGTGCTGGGGGACAACATCTGGAGCATCTGGGTCTTGCCTACTATGTTTTAGGGACACTGCACAAAATCTAGGAGTGTCCATAGCAGTGGCCTAGAAGCCATCACATCAAAGATGGCATTAAACAGAAGAACAGGATAGAGATCTTTCAGTATTTCAGCGAAGTTCTTAAAACAGAGGTGGGTGGCTCCCTCTATGTCACAAAACAGACTAAAAGGAAATTGGAGGGAAATCAATTTTAGCTCATTGGAAAATAATTTTTAAGGACTTCTAAAAGAGATTTTTATTTATGTGTTTGTGAATGTGTAAGAAAGAGAGTATTTACCACTGTAAACAAACTCCAGACACATGGGCTATTTTGTGTGTCTGGCTTTACATAAGTACTAGAGAATTGAACCTGAGCTAGCAGGCTTTGCAAAGAAATGCCTTTAACTGCTGAGCCATTTCCCCAGCCCAGAACTTTCTTATACTCTGAGATTCTACTGATAAAGTCAGAAAGTGTTTTGATAGAGATGGGGTAATGACCTTCACTTGAATAATGAAGAATCTTTTTTATTTATTTATTTGACAGAGGAAGGGGGAGAGAGAGAGTGGATGCGCCAGGGCCTCCAGCTACTGCAAATGAACTCCTATGCATGTACCCCCTTGTGCATCTGGCTAACGTGGGTTCTGGGAAATAGAACCTGGGTCTTTTGGCTTTGCAGGCAAACACCTTAACCGCTAAGCCATCCCTCCAGCCTGAATAATGAAGAATCATGATGTGCAGGATGTTGATTCTCTAGAATCTCATCGAGCCTTAGAGTTTGAAATTTTAGCATCTGTTCCCTCTTTCAAGCATCTCTTTCTCACCCTCACATGAATCCATTTAATTGTGAATTTTCTTATTTTATAGTATCTGACCAGAAGGATACCACAGAACCCAAGGTATCAGCATGTCAAGTCAAGACTGGATACTGGTGAGTAAAGATTAGAAAATTAGAACTTAAAAAATACCAAATAGCTAATCATTGACAGGAAGCTAGCCCATCAAACCTGGGATCAATCACAACTAGAAGTTTCTCATTAGCTCTCCTGATCTCTTCCTGGGCTCAAGTTTATCTTTGAAGTTGTTTTTCAGATTAACAGCAGCATTTTGCATTCCCATAGTTTTACCTTGACACATTGGAAATAATATACATTGAGAAAATGGAATCCCAGAAATTGAAAGTATTATTCAATAAATTGCAGGGCTGATGCTAAATAAATATCAATAGGTCACTCTCTGATTTTGAATACCTTAAATATCTTCCTTCAAACTGACAGTAATAGATTATACATGTGCTTATTTGTTCAATTTGGTGCTTGCAGAGGGCTGACTACACGGGAAGGTGTAGAGTGTGGGAGATAGAAAGATGAGTGTGGATTGTGGATTTTCCAATTAGAGCTTAGATTCATGTGGAGGCAGACTGACTTGAATGAGTAACTAAAATACCAGACAAAATTTAATTAGTGCTGCAGTTAGGTGAAAGGCAGTTTTAAGATTGCCTTCCTGCTAATTTCCATGCTATTCACATCTCAGTGACAAGAACTGCTGCCCAGATCCTGGAGGATTTGCAGTCTCCTAAGGTTTGGGTGGGTTGGTTGGTTACTCTTGCAGCCTTTTAAAGCCTGGTATGGAAAATCCACCTGGTTAAGATGGCTTTGCTAGTAAAATTGCCTTTCAGTTCTGAATTTTCTACTAGTACCTCAGGACACCTGAGGAAAGTAAAAGAATGTTACCTTTGTTTTTTGTTGTTGTTGTTGTTTGGTTGGTGGTTTTTTGCTGCTGTTGTTATTTTGTTTTGTTTTGTTTTGGTTTGGATTGGTTTGGTTTCCAAGGTAGGGTCTCACTCTAGCCCAGGCTGACCTGGAATTCACTATGTAGTCTCAGGGTAGCCTCAAACTCATAGCGATCCTCCTACCTCTGCCTCCCTAGTGCTGGGATTAAAGGCGTGCGTTCCCACGCCCAGCTACCTTTGTTTTAATCTGCTTGTTTACTACATCTTTCCCTTACCCTGGACTCCTCTACAAGGCATTGTCTTCCATTATGAGTGTTTCTTCAAATAACATAGACTCAAAGCTTTTTGTTGTGATTTTTTTGTTTTCTTTTATTTCTTTAAAGGTGGGGTCTCACTGTAGCCCAGGCTCACCTGGGACTCATCCTTAGTCTCAGGCTGGCCTCAAATTCATGGAGCTCCTCCTTCCTCTGCCTCCCAGTACTGGGATTAAAGGTGTGCACCACCATGCCTGTCTAGATCCAGTTGTTTTAAATGCACCATATTTGCAGGTATTATTTTTGGTACCTTTCTTTGAAACATTTCCATGCCATATAAGTGGTTATCCTTTGCAAATACCTGTTTTGATGGGCAGGTAAAAATATCATCACTGTTTCGAGGAAGAAACTGTGGCCTGGAGGTTCTGTAATTTCCTTGGAATTCGGTAAAGGAGATAAAACTAGGATGGTTAGCAGGGTGGGATTGGAGAGGGAGAGCCACTGTCTCAGGCTGTATTGCTGGGATTTTCCCTAGTCTACTTCCTTTTTTTTTTTTTTTTTTTTTTTTAAATCAATTTGCAAGCAGAGCAAAGCAAAGAGAGTGGGGAGAGGGAGAGAATGGACATGCCAGGGACTTTAGCCGCTGCAAACAAACTCCAGATACATGCACCACTTTGTGCATCTGGCTTTACATGGGCACTGGAAAGATCAAATCTGGGCCACTAGGCGTTGCAGGTAAGTGCCTTAACAACTGAGCCATCTCTCTCCAGCCTTCTTTTTTTTAACTGAAGAAAATAAAATTTCATTTATTAGTATCATAAAACATAGTCAGTTCCTCAGTGTGGGTAGCTTAGGGTTGGAGGCTCTGTCGGCTAAAGAGGTATTTTACAATTCTATTTCTAAAACAGAATCCATGAGATAGGAGGATGGCTATGAGTTCAAAGCCAGCCTGGAGCTACAGAGTGAGTTCTAGGTCAGCCTGGGCTAGCGTGAGAGCCTACCTAAAAAAAAAAAAAAAAAAAAACCCTTAGTAAAATATTGAATGAGTTCAGAACTTTGTTATAGCATACCATTAGACTCTATATTGATAGTTGACAATTATAAGTGTACTTCTGCAGAATGTACATGCTGTCTCATTACTTACTTATATTTCATAGCCCCATAAAGAAAGACATAGGCGTGTGACTTCAGTGCAGTTTTAGACTGGTGCATCTTCCTGCTAATATGGTTTCATACTTGTTAATTGAAATTATCTCAACTTACCCTTTGAGACTGGGTGTGGTGGCACACGCCTTTAATACCTGCACTTGGGAGGCTGAGGTAGGAGATCACTGAGTTCAAGGCTAGCCTGGAGCTATAGAGCGAGTTCCAGGTCAGCCTGGGCTAAAGAGACCCTACCTCAAAAAAGACTAAAAAATAAATAATAAACTCAGTTTACCCTTTGAATCTATTTGTTCTTTTGAGATAGGGTCCCGTGTTAGCCCTAGGTTGGTCTGGAACTCTATGAAGCTCAGGCTGGCCTCAGACTCAGAGCAATTCTCCTGCCTAGCGTCCAGAGTGCTGAGATTATAGCGATGTATTTCCTTGTCTAGCATCTTTTCTCTCTTTGTTTAAATTAAGTATGTACTTTATATGGACACATCATGTGTTGGTACCACCATTCGCCTCCTTCCTGATTGCTGGTATTCACCATGGTGTTGTGGGTTATGAGTTGTGAGAGCAGCTGTCAGTCATGGGGGGGGTCAATGCCTCTGAATGTTCCCTTCCACCCTGTGGCTCTTACAATCTTTCCACCCCCTCTTCTGCCAAATTCCCTGAGCCTTGGTGGGCGTGTTTCAAGCCTACTTACTGTTGTGATCTCAGCAGCTTTCTGGATTTCCGCTTTGGTGTGTTTGAGTGTCCTCGGTGTCTGTCTCCATCACCCTGGTGCTGGTTGTCAGGCTCACCGCTGCAGCTGCGCTCTTGCTCATCTCAGTTCCTCTGGTTCCTCCTGGGCCATAGCTGATGTGTGAGGGGCGGTTCATCTCCTGTCAGGGAGTCAGCTATCTTTTCTGTCTTGCTGATAGATTTTGGTTGTCCTCTGTCTTTGCTGCCTTCTGAGAAAGAAAAGCAGATTCTCTAAGAAAGAGTAAGATTAGCATAGATGCGATAAGCATTGTTAATTTAGAGAAATTTTGATGGGTGTAGCTTCTCTTTTGGCCAAAAAGTAGTGGGAGCTTCTCCTTGGAGTCCATAATCTTGGTCTCCATAGGATTCTTTTTGTTGTTGTTGTTTGTTTGGTTGGTTTTGGTTTTTCAAGGTAGGGTCTCACTCTAGCCCAGGCTGAGCTGGAATTCACTATATAGTCTCAGAGTGGCTTGGAACTCATGGCAATCCTCCTACCTGTGCATCCCACGTGCTGAGATTAACAGCGTGCGCCACCCCTGACTTGACTTGGTTCCCACTTCCAGCTATGGGTTCTTTTCCACTGAGAGGATTTCTTAGCCATTGTTTACCCACCAAGGCTGGGTGCCACCATTGCACGGGTATGCATGACTAATCAGCCCAGCCTGTTTCTTTTGTCACAGATATCTTCAGCTCCTCAGACCCATCCAGACCCATCTTTCCCTCAGTTGCACCTTGGCCCATCCTTCTGAAATAAGCGATTCTGGGAGGGAAGCTCCTCAATTGACAGTGCCCTACTTTTTCTGAGGAGTCCATATGCTATATTAAAGACTATAGAAGTAAAGAAGTATATTTCATTTAAAACCTTTATACCACCTTAAAATTAAAACTTTTAAGTCCTTTAAATGGCTGGAGGTGTAGCCTAGTAGTGGAGTGATTGCCCAGTGTTCTGGAGGCCTTGGGTTTGATTCCCTGCACCACAAAAACATTAATTTAAGAGCTGTTTATTTTAGACATCTAGATATATCTATGCCTTCATAACTTTTTTCCTTAGGGAAATCAAATTGGAATTTGTGCTACCCCTTCAATGTTTTTAATCTATAAGTAAAATTTGACTTAATAATGGTGTCTAAAATTAATTGAAGCTTAATTATGAAATACCCTGTTTTTTGTAAATTAAATTTTTTTTATTATCTATTTATTTGGTTTCTTTTTTGAGGTAGGGTCTCACTCTAGCCCATACTGACCTGGAACTCATGTTATAGTCCCAGGTTGGCCTTGAACTCATAGTGATCCCCCTACCTCTGCCTGCCAAGTGCTGGGGTTAAAGGTGTGTGTCACCATGCCCTTATCCCTGTTTTTAATAGTACATGTTAAATACCTTTGTTAAATACTTTGAAAGTTTTAAATAATTGTTTTGTTAAACTTTTTTTTTACTTTGAGATAATTATAGATTCATGTATTTTTTGTAAGACATGAAACAGAGAGATTTCTGTACTCTTTCCCTCACTTCTCATAGTGATATCCTCTTACAAAACTGCCCTGTACTGTTCCCATGGTATTAGCACTGATAGGTGCAGTCGCAGTACAGGACACGTGTGTCACCATGGATTCCTTATGTTGTCCTGGGACAGCCATGTCTACTTTTCACCTCCTTCTCTTAAATCCCCAGCAGCCACTCGTCTCGTCTTCATTCCATCATTTTGTATTTTCACAAATGTTGCATATATAGCGTTGCATGGATCAACATGTCCCCCCTCTCGGTCGTGTGCGCGCCCTCTTTCACATTGGAGATCAAACCTGGGCCCTCAAACCTACTAGGCAAGTGCTCTGACCACTGACCCTCCCGTCTGCACTGGCCCTTCCCATTCATCATCTTTCTCAGGAGCTTCATGCAGCTTGCTGCATATATCTGCTCCTTGTGTTACAGGTTAGCATTTTCTGTGATGGCTAGATTATAATTTAACTATTTACATGTGGAAGGGCATCTGTGTTGTTTCCATTTGGAGGCTATTATAAGTAAAAGTGCTGCAAAAGTTTGCAGATTTTTTTTTTGAGAAAGTGTGCATGTGTGAGAATCGGTGCCTCAGCCCCTGCACTCGAACTCCAGATGCTTGTGCCACCTTGTGAGCACATGCGACCTAGCGCTTGCCCCACCTTTGTGCATCTGGTTTATGTGGGATCTGGAGAATTGAACATGGGCTGATAGGCTTCACAGGCAAGTACCCCAACTGCTAAGCCATCTCTCCAGCCCCAAATTTGTGGGTTTTTGCGTGAGCAAACATCTTCATTTCTCTGGAATACACGCTTAGAAGTACAGTTGCTGGGTCATACTGTAGTTTGGTTATATAGTGTTTTATTTCGGGATTTGTTTGTTTGTGAGACAGGGTTTCAATGTACCCTTGTCTGCCATGAACTCCTATGTAGCCAGGGCTAGCCTTGAACTCATGATCCTCCTGCCTCTACCTCCCAGGCTCTGGGGTTTATAGGGATGGTTAATATACTTTTTGTTTGTTTGTTTGTTTTTCGAGGTAGGGCCTCACTCTAGCCCAGGCTCACCTGGAACTCACTATGGAGTCTCAGGGTGGCCTCAAACTCACGGCGATTCTCCTACCTCTGCCTCCTGAGTGCTGGGATTAAAGGCGTGTGCCACCATACCCGGCTAAGGTTAACATACTTTTAAAGAAACTGCTTAACTGTTTTTCAGAGATGCCCAGCACCATTTCTTTCTTCCTTTTTATTCTCATGTAATGTAATTTAACCTTTCTTCAGTATTTCTAGCACTACTTCTTATAAAGGTTTTGTTTCTTCCTTCAAATTGCGTGTTTGTCTTTGTCAACAGTCAGTAGAATAATACAGATGTGGGTCTGTTTCTGAGTCTCTATTTTGTTCCCTTGTATCTGTCTATCCTTTTGCCAATACCACAGTCTTGATTAATGTAGCTGTATCATAAACAAGCTACTTTAAATTGGTGAGACTGATTATTCCCACTTTAATTTTCCTTACAAAATTATTTTAGACATTCTGGTCCCTTCGCTTTTCCATATAAATTTAGAATCACTTTATTTACATTTATAAAAAAAAATCACTGTGGCTTTTGATAGGAGTTGTTTATCCATGTAGAGAGAATGACTTTGCTATGCTGACAACTCTCATCTATTTCCTATGGATTTACCTGTTCTGAACCTTCAGAAGAGTGTCTTCATGCAGCATGTGGCATGTTATGTCTTCTTCTACGTAGTTGTATGTTTTCAGGGTTTGTACTTCATTCCTCCATATTATACAGGTGTTCCATATTTTTGTTTATCTTACTCATCAGTTGATGGACATCTGGTCATGGTGCTTCTAAGAACATCAATGATTACAAGTTTTCCTGCAAACATGTGTCTTCAGTTCTCTTGGGTGTATATTCAGTTGAATTGCTGGTCATGTGGGACTACATTCAATTTTTGAGAAACTGCCAAACTGTTTTACAAAGCCAGCCATACCACTTTATATTGCCATTAGCCGTATAGAGGGGCTTTTCTTCCCACATCCTCACAAATGCTTGCTATTGTCCATCATCTTGATTATCGCAGTCATTGTGGGCATGAAGTAGTATCTCATTATGGCTTTAATTTGCATGTTCCTATAATGACTGATGATATTAAGCATCGTCTTTGTGTGCTTGTGGCATTTGGACCTCTCCTATGGAAAAACGTCTAGTTCCACCATTTGCCCATCTTAAAACTGGCTTATTTCTCTTCTGATTACAAGAGTGCTTTCATTTATTCTGAGTACTTGACTCGTAACAGTGTGATTTGTGAGGATTTTCTCCCATCCTGTGGGTTGTCCAGGGTTTTGTCGTAATTAGGTGGAGGAGTAGAGAAGCTTATATCTATTCAGCTCTCCTAGAAGCAAAAGGCTTCCAAACTAGTTTTGTAATAACTGTGGAAGGGTCAGAGGGTGACTCACTGCTGAAAGCTCAAAGTACCTTAAAGTCAGTGTAGGACAGAAAACTTAGTCTCCTGTGTATGTGTGTTTCTTACAAATTAGCTCACATAGGGCTGGAGAGATGGCTTAGCTGTTAAGGCGTTTGCCTGCAGAGCCAAAGGACCTCATCGATTCCTCAGGACCCATGTAAGCCAGATGCACAAAGTAGCACATGTGTCTATAGTTCATTTGCAGTGGCTGGAGGCCCTGGCATGCCCATTTTGTCTCTCTCTCTCTCACTCTCTATTTCTCTTTGCCTCTTTCTTTCTCTCAAATAAATAAATATTAAAAAAAGAAAGAAAGAAAGAAATTAGGAGCTGGAGAGATGGCTTAGCGGTTAAGCGCTTGCCTGTGAAACCTAAGGATCCCAGTTCGAGGTTCGATTCCCCAGGACCCACATTAGCCAGATGCATAAGGGGGCGCATGTGTCTGGAGTTCGTTTGCAGTGGCTGGAGGCCCTGGCATGCCCATTTTTTCTCTCTCTGTCTTTCACCCTCTGTCTGGTCACTCTCAAATAAATAAAAATAAAAAACAAAATTAGTTCACATAGGAGAGAGATCATATTTTATTGTTTGTGTTTCCATGTAATTTTATAACTCTTGAGTGTCTGGAGTTTTCACCTGGTGTGCAGTGCCTGTGGGTGATACGTTAACATGCACAGCCTGTCAGCCCTTGGGGCTAACAGGGCCTGAGGCAGCCCTATCCACATCATTCTGTCTGAAGGTTATCATTGCCATGAGGTGAAAATTTGAGGCATCCTGGTTAAGAAAACATGAGAGGGACCTTAGAGACCAGGTTCCAGGGAGGAGTTTTCATCTGTGGAATATTTTGAAGTTCTATAGCCAAAGCATGGAAACAGGAAGACGTAGAGGACTAAATAAGCAATACCCACTTCTAGACTCAACCAACAATCAGTTACTCACAAGAAATCCAGAATTTGGGCTAGAGAGATGGCTTAGTGGTTAAGGCGTTTGCCTGCAAAGCCAAAGGATATCGCTTCGATTCTTTAGGGCCTACATAAGCCAGATGCACAAGGGGGTGCATGTGTCTGGAGTTCGTTTGCAGCGGCTGGAGGCCCTAGCAAGCCTATTCTCTCCTCTCTCTTTCTCCTTCTCTCTCAAATAAATGAATAAATAAAATATATTTTAAAAAAAGAAATCCAGAATTTCATGCTATCTCCTGTCTTTACCTAAATTATCTTCTACCCCGTTCTTCAAAGACTGGTCTTTCTCCAAAGTAAAGATTATTTGCTTTGTTCCTATGCTCTGGACTTCTCACATATTTCTAAACACCAATATACAACTGTGGCTGGACACCTCATAATTATTGTGAATTTCCTTTTTTTCTTTCCCTAGGAGCCCAGAGTTTGTCTTTACAGGTGGCTAGCACTCCCATACTGTGCCAAGAGTGGGCTGTACTTGTGGAGACACCCTGTCAGTGTTTTGTTCAGTCAGCCCCGGGATTCAGTTGATTCTCCAGTGGGCTCTCCGGGTTCCTGTTCTGAAGTGCTACAGGAATTAGGGAGCACTGCCTAACCAGGGGCTCTCCTGAGCTAGCCCCCCCCCCTTCATTCTTGCTGGTTACATTATCCTCACTTCCATCTCCATTCAGCCTAATTTCATTTGCCTCTAGCTTTCCAATGCTATGGACTCTGTCCATTCCATCTTCACTATTCTTGCAAGTCACCTTCCTTCTGTTACATCTGTATGCCTGCTTGTTTCCTTTTTATATCCATTAATAGTCTTGATCTCAAGCACTCACACTCATTATAAGCTAGGTGCTCTTCATTTGTATCTGGGATTTAATTCTGTCTCTTACGTCAAAGGAAGAAGGTATGTGAAAGGCTTTTATAAACCAGAAAGCACTAGACACACGTATAACTTATTGAGGTTAACAAAGGACCACTGTGCCTCTTTACACGCTTTCTGTTCCTCCTGAGCCAAAAGAACTTCTCTGTAGAGGAGGGAAATATTGAAGAAAAAATAAAGCCATGGAGCTGTCTCTTAGCAACTGAATTCATGCCTTATAAATCTTACCTACTCCAGATGACTGCGGCTCAGAGTTGCTTCTGTTACATGCTCAGTGCAAATAATGTTATTAAATTATAGGGACACAATGGAAAAAAAAAATCAAAGGAGCGAGTCACTCAGTTAATCGATTGTACTCTGTCTTTGCACAGAACTATTGATAGAGTTGAGCTGTTTCTTTCTCTTGGTTCTAATGTGAAATTTTTGCCATGTATCTGTCATTGCAACTTCAGTTGTAAACAAGGTGGGAGTTAACTAAATACTACCTTATACATTTCTAGGTGGCCTGAGTCAATGGACCATGTGGCTGTTCTGTTATTTAATTGTCTATAAATCACTGGGCTCATAGTTTAAGGAAAATCAGGCATACAAACTCAAGCCAGATTGGAATGTACCTATTATTTATATTATAAAATAACTTACTATAAGGATTTTTTTTTTTTTTTTTTGGTTTTTCGAGGTAGGGTCTCACTCTGGTCCAGGCTGACCTGGAATTCACTATGTAGTCTCAGGATGGCCTCCAACTCATGGCGATCCTCCTACCTCTGTCTCCCAAGAGCTGGGATTTAAGGCGTGCGCCACCACACCCGGCTCTATAAGGATTTTTTTAAGTGGTAAAAATTTTGGTTCTATACTTCTGGCTTAACTTCTTTTCATATCTCATTCAGCAGGTAATTTTTGTGTGTCTCACTAGGCAATGTGAGGAATAGATGGTGAGTGTGTGTGCACATGTGTACATGCACAGATGAAATAATCTAGGACTTTCTGTCAAAGAAGGTGGATAAGACAGTCTAGTCCAGTGATGAATGCCTTGTTCATGGCAAGCTAAGTGCTGTAGGAGTTGAGAGGAGGGAAAGACCACTTCCTGCTGGGTGAGCTAACCCAATGATGTCTTAGAGAAGGAAGACTGTCAGTTTGTCAAGTTTAGTAATGAAGGCAAGCTTGAGGAGAGAGGCAGTTGTTGTTAACCTTCAGTACAAGAGCAAGGCACTGAAACTCAGCAGAGAGCAGTGGAGAGGCACTGGACCTTTTGTTTTGCTTTTCTTTTTAAAGAGTCCTATTTAGGAAAACTTAGCAGTAATGTGCAATTTCAAGTATTTTTAAAAGACTTAGTTATCTGATAGTTTTTAGGCTCCTTTTGTGAATAAGTGATTTATGAAGTTGATTTTTCTCAAAAGGTTGTCAAAAACTATTTTCTGATAGAGCTAGATACAGTCACATAAAGCACTTAGTTGACGTATACGTAAATAGTTTGATAAATTCCACTTTCATGCTTACCCAAATAATATTTAGGAGGCTTGGGGTCAGTCATCCTACTGTCTTATTTTTCCTGTTGAAGTGATAGGGAAATTTTCAGTTTTTTTCCCTCATTCTTGGATAAGAACAAATGTCTATATTGAAAAGAGCCTTTTATTACCAGTGCTCTTAGATTTGTTCATAACTTTGCTAAATATTTGTAGAACTGCAAAAGATTTTGTCTCCTCTGCTATGAAAAAGAAGTGCTAGGTGGGATAGCTTACCTCAGAGCGTCGTTGTGAGAGTGTGCTGAGATAAGATGGAGTGCCATGTAAGCACACTGAAACGATGACGATTAATAAAGAAATTAATTGTAGACACTTTGTTAATAGAAACTGCTGTTGCTTGGAACTGCCATATTTTAACAATAAAGATGATATAGATGAGGCTGGCTCTTGTTTTTTACATTCCTTGGGGAATTTATAGCCTCAGAGGGTCCTTACGCCTTGTGATTAAAGAGCTAATCCTTCCTACAAATTCAGCTCACAGGGAATCGTGATTTTACAACAACACAAGGGCTGTGACCACGGCTCTGGGTAGAGTCCTTGCCTAGCTTGCGGGAGACCCACGCTTCAATTTTAGCATCACAAATAATGAAAGACAAGTAGAAAAGCCAGGTGTTTTCATGAGCCATATTAAAAACCAGGAGGCTTAGGATGCTAACTCTAGCTTAATTATTTACTTGCCATGTCACCGGAGAAGTCAGGAAGCCTTCTTTGTATCTCAGTTTGCTGTCTAGACTGCCTGAAGCTCCCCTAAGCCCAAAGAAACTAATTGCTACTTCATCACACAATGTGAGACTTGGGGACCATAACCAAAAATCATTCTTTCAAATCAGGTTTGTGAGAAGCAGCCTGGAGAGATTTCTCCGTGGTTAAAGGGGCTTGTTGCAAAGCCTTACAGCCTGAGTTCAGTTCCCCAGTGCCCATGTAAAGCCAGAAGCACAAAGATGCACATGCATCTGGAGTTCCTTTGCAGTGTTAAGAGGCCCTGGTGTGCTCATGCGCTTGCTCTTTCTCTCTGTCTCGCTCTTTCTCTCTCTCTCTCTCTGTATCAAAATACTTAAATAAAAAAACAGTTGTGGGCTAGAGAGATGGCTTAGCGGTTAAGCGCTTGCCTGTGAAGCCTAAGGACCCCGGTTCAAGGCTCGATTTCCCAGGACCCACGTTAGCCAGATACACAAGGGGACGCACGCGTCTAGAGTTCGTTTGTAGTGGCTGGAGGCCCTGGCACGCCCATTCTCTCTCCCTCTGCCTCTTTCTCTCTCTCTCTGTCACTTTCAAATAAATAAATAAAAACAAAAAAATTAAAAAAAAAAAACAGTTGAAAAGCTGAACTGCATACTGATTTGCCTTTTTCCTCCAAGCCCCTTACCTTGACCAGTCAAGTCCACACCTGAGGTCAGCACTGCAGTGGGGAAGATGGATGTGTGTTCAGGAAGACTTTGTGGCCCTTGCTCAGGAATCTTGGGTTACTTGTAGGCTGCAAAACCTAGAACAGATGGTATCTGGTTCTTGACCTGCCCTTGGTGGCTTGGGAAATCCTTTCTGAAATAGTCAATGTCTATTGAGGAGAGTCAGGGCTTCTGAGCAGCCCTGACTGAATTGATCTCCATGAGCTTCTAGAAGGACATGATCTGTTCTAGGAGCACACTATGTCCTCCTTCATAGTCCTCTTGCAGAGTGTATGTCCTGAGATGAAACAAATTGACAAAAATAACAACAAAAAGATTAAAACAAAAACCTAGAAGAGCTTTTTATTCCATAATGAATTCATAGTAAAATTTTAATAATAACAAAATGAAGTAAGTTGTTTTCTTTGGAAGTTTACTTTGGGGTTTAGAGCCAATATTTTTTTTTTCTTTGACCAAACATGAAGAAAAATTTAGAATTTCGAGCATCAATCAGTTCATGACATTAATTAGAAGCATTTCTTTGATCTGAAATTGAATAGAATATAACTAGTTCCTCTCAAAGTTCAAAAATGTTAGGAGCACAATTTTAGAAATTAGAAATTATGTTTAAATATTTTTCAATTCCATACTTTTAAGTGCTAGATAAGAGTTTGCTGACCCAGTCAATAAAGGATGCCTCACAAGCACAAGGACCTGAATTTGATTCCCAGAATCTACATTAAAAAGCTGGGCATGGTAGCCGGGAATGCTGGCACATACCTTTAATCCCAGCGGGGGCAGAGGTAGGAGGATCACTGTGAGTTTGAAGCCAGCCTGGGACTACAGTGAGTTCCAGGTCAGCCTAGGTTAGAGTAAGACCCTGACCTCAAGAAAGCTAAAAAAAGTGTGTGTGTGGGGGGGTGAGGGCTGGCAAGATGGCTCAGCAGTTAAGGCACTTGCCTGCAAAGCCTAATGACCCAGGTTCAATTCCCCCAGTACCCATGGAAAGCCAGATGCACAAAGTGGCACATGCATCTGGAGTTTGTTTGCAGTGGCTAAAGGCCCTCATGTGCTCATTCATATTCTCTCTCTCTCTCTCTCTCTCTCCTTGCAAATAAATAAATAAAAATATCTTTTTTTAAAAAAGCTGGACATGTTGGTATACATCTGTAATTCCAGAACCTCAAAAAGAGATGGATGGTGTACCTGAGAAATAAGACTCAAAACTGTCCTCTGAGCTCCACACATACACACACAGACACATGTAAAAACAAGACAGCTTTCTATGTTAAACCAAATCACAGCATATCACATAAAAATAATAGCCCTTTCTTCAGAGCTAAAATTTAATTCATTTGGAAACCAGAATGATGGTGGATCCATTTCAAAGTATGAAAGCTCTCCAAACTACTTTGGCTAGAACCTAGTATCATAGAACCAGCCCATAAAACATGAAGGCTGGGTAATCGCCACACTGGTGGGAATCAAGTCCTTGATGAATTCTAAGGTCCAATTGTGTGGTCTAGTTCAGGCTGCAACATCAGCATACTGGAATCATGATATGTCCAATTCAGGAAGGAGGAGACCACAAAGACACAGCAGAGAGGAAAGGGTTGCTTGGGTAGCCACAAAGGCATATTTTAGACATCCAGAGAATATTGCTTCTTTTTTTTTTCTCTTCCTTGTATATCCTTCCCACAAAGCTTGTGGGGGACATAAAGAGGAAGAAATCCTGATTCAAAAAAGGGAGAGAGAGACAGTAGGGTACAAATGATCATCTATATTGCCTGAGGTGGTTTGGGGAACAGTACACCCCAGCTTAAACACGGGAGACCAGAACACTTTTCTTGCTTCTGAATCTTGTTTTTTACATTCCTTGGGGAATTTATAGCCGAAATAATCCGAAAGATTTTGCCATGTGCGGCTAATTTGCCTATTGTCCAGTATTTCATGGGAACAGGATAGGAACGTGTGGGGAGTGCTTACTTGTTCTTCATTCTTTCACAGCAGGACTCCTAACCATTAAAGCATACTAAAATGTGTCTTTTTCTTTTTAGGTAACAGTATGACAAAATACATTGAGAAGCTAGAAGAGATCAAAAAAAGTGAGTAACACGGTTGATGGCTTAGGAAAAAGGGAGCTCTGTAGTGTTTTCTAAGTTGGTTTTCAGCTGACCACCACTTTGGACAGCTGGCGTGCACGGAGAACGGTGGGGGCCAGGTGGGCCTGGCAGGTGTTTGGAGTGGGAGATACTGGGGTCGTGTCTGGCCAGTGTCTGTCTGGTTTGTCTGCTATGGAGGATTTGCATGTTGAAATGTGGATTGAGTTCTCCTGAAGGAAGCATAAGCCTGGCCTCTGATTTTGTTTCACTGCAGTCTTCATGGCCTTTCATAGGTGCCCCATCTTCTCTTCCTGTTGGTCTGTACCTGAGACAGGTAATAATGTCTTTCCTCGTAACACTCTTGAGTGTGAACTAGGGAAGACTCAGGAAAGACTGAGAGGTATGAGAAAGAAAATGTGTTCTTAGTGATCTCCTTTACCCATTAATTGCAGTCTGTTTTCTTTTAATTAAAAATCATCTTTCATGAACATCCTTTTAAAAAGCTAATCTTCTGCAGAGATATCTTACCAATTACTGAAAACATTGTCCCTGTGCAAAATTGTAATTTTCCAAGCTATGTCCAAAACCAATATAAAATGTACACAATGAGGCCAAAATGAAAGAAGGCACAGAAACATCTATTTTCTAAGCTGGATTTGCCATGTCTTAAGTAGGAGAGCCCAGAGGCAGGATAATATTTAGCAAATGGTAGAGAAGAGGTATTGGGACCCCTGTTAAGCATTCGGCTTGGGTAATATACATTTCCTTGAGAGAAAATTACAATTCTAAAATACATGACTTGTTTTAATTTTTGGTGGACCTTTTTTTTTTTGACACAGCAAACTTTTAATTTAAAGTGATAATGTTTCTTCTGCTTTGCTGCAGTGCATAGAAACCCTAGACAGCAATGTGAGCTAGGAAACAGCCTTCTTCTGGCTTTATTTGCTAGTGCTATATAATATATATATATATAAAATATATATATAACATATATATATATATATATATACACATACATACATACACACATTCATTCATAGGGTCCTTCTTTTATATATTTTTGCATTATAATATAAGCATATATGAATATATAGCATGTATATAAAATATACTACATTTCCAAACTATGGAAAGGATATCTTATGTACTCACCTACACTCTTCACTGCTGTCATTCTCAGTTCATCTCAGACAGCAGCATCCAGCCAGCCTGCTTCTATTTGGGTTTATGGTCTCATTCAGTTCCCTTCCATTTGAAGGTAAATGTCCCCACCAGAAATTTGTCCCATTACCAAAAAAAAAAAAAAAAAAAAAAGTGCCCCATTCTGCCCAGATTGGCTAAACCTTGCTTCAGAACATTTCTTAAAAGTACAGTGTAGTTTCTTGAATATCTAAACCTTAAATGGAGACTATCTCCCCCAAAGAAATCCTTCTGGAATAGAGTTCTTGACAGGGTGCTTCCCCTTCCTTCTTTAGGAGTTTGTAGTCTTCCATTTAGTCAGGCAAAAGCTTCCTCTCACCTTGATCACCGCTGTGCGCTCATTCTGACAGAAATCCTTTAGGTTCTCACTTGGCATCTGTGATTTGGAAGCAATTTCCTTTTCTTTCCTCACTTTGTTGTCAGTGTTCTCTTGGGTCAGAAGGGAGGAGAACACTGCCTTGTCTCAGGACACCCTAAACCCAGCTTTTTGCTTGCCTTACCTCAGATGCCATGTCTGTCTATAAGGTCACAAGCCTTGTTCTGTTACTTCCTCTGATTTGTTTTCCACTGTGAGTCCAACTTCCTTTTCATTGCTAAGGACACATTTTAACAGAACCCTGGAAATGCAGAAATCCTTTGTAATCTGAACATTCTTTCAACTGTACCTGGGGAAAACAGATGCCCTGCATCTATTGACTGTGTACAAAGCCCATTCTTGGTGCCCATGGTTAAATGACACTAGTTGGACCCAGTGCAAAGCATCCTAGATAGTCAAGTCTCTGTCCTTCCAGTAACTCGAGAGAGGCCGACTCAGTCTCTGGGTTGACTGGGGAGGCAAGCTTTGACAGTGGGCCTGAGCTGGGATCGTCTGTCTGCTGCAGAGCCCCAGAGAAGCCAGCTAGCGGAGCGCCATTCTTAAAGCTCTGTGCGCTCTTGCCAGGACAGACCGACGGAGCTGTCCAAGTCGTCCTTGTTATAAAATTCAAAACTTAGTGTAAGACGTTTAGTTTGATCTTTTATCTCTGAGTAATAATGTCAGAAAGTCCAACAGATGGCTGCCCTTCTAAACCAGAACCAGGTACGTAATGTCCAGGCATACAAGGGGGCACTGAGGGTTTATACCGGAGACAGAGGATGCCAGGTCCTAGCAAAGCCTCGAGACTGTGTAGTGTAATTTCTGTTTGGCTAAAGGTGACTTTAATGTGTACATTTTATACTTAGTAGAAGTAGTTCAAACTCTGTAACTATACCAAAAGATCAATGGATAGATGTTAAATGCCTTGAAAGCTAGCAGTTTTTTTCCACTAGCCCATTTATTGCTATTTTGATATACAAAGTGACTTTTGGTGAACAAGTTAGTGGTAATTGAAGAGAATGTTGAAGACTATTTGGATCTGCATCCTGGTAGGTTTATTACCTTGTCGTAGCATCCAAAAGAAGTTGATCGAGAATTTTCTAGAAATAACAATGTACTTGCCAAATGCCAAGACATTTTCAAAGAGTTTTCATTCCCTGCAAGAAAGAGTCTTAATAGACTTAATAGAAGGTTAGTTTTTAAGGCAGAGTACCATTTCCTGACTCTAGTTATTAAAATATTTGGTAAACCAAGCTTGCATTAGCCTCCAAAATAGCCATCCGGTCTGTGCTGGGTTTTCGGAGAATTCATGGAACTGATTAGTAACACCAGGTAAATAATCTTAAATACCTTTAATCCTTTCCTTTGTTGCTAGGAGTCTTGGTTTATGAGACATTTATTCTGTGAAGGCCATAGCAATTATCCAGCTAACCTTTAGTAATTCTGAAATAATGAGGCAGTGTTTAAGGAGTTCTGAGCGCCAGCATAAAAACTGTAAAGAGGAAGGAAGGGTAAAGGTGAAGTTCAATGCTGAAATCTTTTAAATTAGTCATGTTCAGGAAACTTTAAGGAGCGAACTTCTAACAAGGATCTATAGGACCAATACTGGAAAAGTGAGACTGGCTCAGTCTGTAATAATTGCTCAACGTGATATCAAGAGTCTTTTTCTTTTGTTTAGCTTCGCTTAGACAAGAGCTTGCTGTTCAGCTCAGGCTGTCCTTGAACTCAGAATCCTCTTGTCTCTCCCTCCTCCTTGAGGCTGGGGTTATAGACTTTGTGAAGACTTATTAACATAACTGTAGGAGTGCCTCCATTTGAGATTTATTTCAAAACCATAATCAAAGCATTGAGTGGCTCTCTATTTTTTAGGTTGATTTTTATTTTATTTATTTGTTATTTTTATTGTTTTGAGGTAGTGTCTCACTGTAGCCCAGGCTGACCTGAAATTCACTATAGAGTCTCAGGGTGGCTTTGAACTCATGGGGATCCTACCTCTGCTTCCCGAGTGCTGGGATTAAAGGCATGCGCCACCATGTCTGGCTTTTATTTATTTAGTTTTTGAAAAAATTATTTATTTGGTGGAGGGAGAAAGAGAAGAGAAAGAGTATGGGCACATACTTTTCCATGGAAAGCAGTTCCAGATGCATGCGCCACTTTGTGCATCTGGCTTGACACAGGTGCTGGGGAATCAAATTTGAGCTGTTAGGCTTTGCAAGCAAGTGCCTTTAACCACAGAGCCATCTCCCCAGCCTATTTTATTTTATTTTATTTTATTTTATTTTATTTATTTATTTTTTTTTTTTTTTTTGGTTTTTCGAGGTAGGGTCTCACTCTGGTCCAGGCTGACCTGGAATTAACTCTGTAGTCTCAGGGTGGCCTTGAACTCTCGGCAATCCTCCTACCTCTGCCTCCCGAGTGCTGGGATTAAAGGCGTGCGCCACCATGCCCAGCTTCTATTTTATTTTTAACTGTGGTGAAAACCCCAAATGGAACCCATCATTGGAGGCATCTTTCAGTGGACGGTACTTCATTGTTAAGTGACTCTCTGTGTTGTATAGCAGATTGGCAAAACAGAATAGGTTGACTTGTTTAAGAGAAGCTGAGCAGATGATCAGGTCTGTCATGATCACACACACACACACACACACACACACACACACACGTGACGTCTTATGGCTCTAGCATGGTTTGCAGCCACAGGAAAATGTGGGCTTTCTTCCGTAGTCAGAAGACGAATAGCAGGGTATAAAGGCCTTACAGGCTGTTTGGCCCCAGGTAGCTCAGCTTCCCTGGGTCTCTGTCATCCTTTGTAAAGTTGATTCCTTGCTTTGTTTTGGAAAGGATTTTAGCCAGCTTACAAAAATGCCCACCACATACTATGGCCACCATAGAGATAGCATAAGAAAGAGACAGGGTTTCCAGGTGGCCAGAGCCAAGGAGGAAAAAGATGAAAATACTGCCTGCCTCCTGGTGAGCATGTCATGATGAGCAAATGCAATAACATATAAAAGTATACTCATGACTTGAAATGCCTTAGAACTTGATAACCAGTAAGAACTAATAGCTTTCAGAAAGCAAAATAGATTCAGGTAAATATCTGTCTTATTCTGCTTTTTAGATTACAGATACAAAAAAGATGAGCTTTTCAAGAGACTAAAAGTTACCACTTTTGCCCAGCTGGTAAGTTGAACGATCTTCCTACTTCCTACTGGATAGTGCTGCTTCTGTGAGCTTTCCTAGAACTGCTGCAGAGCCATTTGCTGGTCTTCCTGTTTCACCTGTAGCCGAGAGGACGATGGGTATGGGTGTCTCACCTGTAGCAGAGAGGATGACGGGTGTGGGTGTTTCACCTGTAGCCGAGAGGACGACGGGTGTGGGTGTTGCACAACAGGGATGTTCCAAATTTTTCTCCTCAGCAAGGGTTGGGTGAAGTAAATGTGCATTCTGATTTTTATTTTTTGCATTCTGATTTTGGTGATCATATTTATGATTTAGGTTTTCTTTTACTTTGTATGTTTAACCTAATCTTTAGGACCTAGAATTCTTTTTTTTTTCTCAATTTTATTAAACATTTTCCATGATTATAAAAAATATTCCATGGTAATACCCTCCCTCCTCCCCTTTTCCCCTTTGAAATTCCATTCTCCATCACATCCACTCCCCATCTCAATAAGTGTCTCCTCTATTCGGATGCCATGATCCTTCCCTCCTCTTATGATGAGGACCTAGAATTCTGATGTAAGACTTTCTATATGGAAAACGAGTGACTTTCCCTCTGTGATTGAGCTCCATTTCCAAGTTGTTCTCCTGTGAGTTATTTTGTTATTTTGGGCAAAATCTCTTTTCTTCTTTCTTTGGAAAATAATGGACAGGATGGGTCTATGACCTCTAGATAAGAGGTTCATTGCTGTGACTCACTTGGATGTGGAACATTATAAAATTGCTTTAAAGATGAACACTAGGGCTGGAGAGATGGCTTAGCAGTTAAGGCACTTGCCTGTGAAGCCTAGGACCCAGGTTCAATTCCACAGTGCCCATGTAAGCCAGATGCACAAAGTGGTGCATATGTCTGGAGTTCGTTTGCAATACCTAGAGGCCCTGGTGCACCCATTCTCTCTCTATCTGTCTCTCTCACTCTCTCCAATAAATAATTTTTTTAATGAACACTGTATTAAGCCAGGTGTGGTAGCATACTCCTACAATCCTAGCACTCAGGAAGCTGAGGTAGGAGAGTTGCCCTGAGTTCAAGGTTAGCCTGAGCCACAAGTGAGTTCCAGGTCAGCCTGGGACAGAGTGAGATCCTGCTTCAAAAAGAAAAGAAAAGGAAAAAGAAGAGAAAAAAAAGAGAACACTGTATTAAGTTACAAAGGTGATGTAAAGTTCTATAATCAATGTTAATACCATTCTATGTTATGGTATGTTGGTATTGTATTTTCAAGAAATAGCATGTTATGGGCTGGAGAGAGGGATTGGCAGTTAAGGCACTTGCCTGCAAATCCCAAAGGACACAGATTCTACTCCCCAGTACTCATGTAAGCCAGATGCCCAAGGTGACACAGTCTGGAGTTCATTTGTAGTGGCTGGAGGCCCTGGCACCGCCATTCATTCCCTCTCTCTCTCTCTCTCATTCTCCTTGTGCAAATAAAAAAAAATTTTTTTTAAATAGTAACAAAATACAGGACTAAGAAGATGGCTTAGCAGTTAAGACACTTGTCTACAATGCCTAAGGACCAGTTTGATTTCACAATACCTATGTAAGCCAGATGCACAAGGTGGCACATGCATCTAGAGTTTGTTTACAGCAGCTGATGGCCCTGACGAACCCATTCTCTCCCTCTTCTCTCTCTCTCATAAATAAATAAAAAATAAAATATTTTTAAAAAATAATAACAAAATGTTAAAAAAAAAGAAATTGCCTGTTATGCTGAGATCCTTTTTGGTCTTTTAAGTTTATGATATAATGGTTTTTTAAATTTATTCATTTATTTAGTGTTGCTTGGGGGTGCATGTAATATTTTAAATGAATCTTTTCTTCTGCAACATTCATCTGCAGAGTAATTACCACCTTGAAAGTAAAGGAGTCTGAAATTCAGCCTCCAGTCAGGACAGTGACAGCTTCTTCAAACAAGAGATCTTTGATGTTTGATGTTTCCTGGTCTTTTGTAAAAAACAGAATTGCCTGTGTTTAGAAACAAAAACATACACACATCTACACATGTCATTCTTTTTCTATCAGGTCATCCAAGTTGCTTCCCTATCTGATCAGACACTGGAAGTGACAGCTGAGGAGATTCAAAGGCTCGAAGGTAATGAGACTTGAGGACGGAGGGAAATAACAGATTGCCCATTTGACTGAGGTGCTCACCGCGTGCATTCCCTGGTGTGTGCCCATTGACTGAGGTGCTCACCGCGTGCATTCCCTGGTGTGTGCCCATTGACTGAGGTGCTCACCGCGTGCATTCCCT
This sequence comes from Jaculus jaculus, assembly GCF_020740685.1. Lineage (NCBI taxonomy): Eukaryota > Metazoa > Chordata > Mammalia > Rodentia > Dipodidae > Jaculus > Jaculus jaculus. The sequence continues at coordinate 91,342,739 of NC_059111.1, read as the reverse complement.
GGTGTGTGCCCATTTGACTGAGGTGCTCACCGCGTGCATTCCCTGGTGTGTGCCCATTTGACTGAGGTGCTCACCGCGTGCATTCCCTGGTGTGTGCCCATTTGACTGAGGTGCTCACCGCGTGCATTCCCTGGTGTGTGCACATTTGACTGAGGTGCTCACCACGTGCATTCCCTGGTGTGTGCACATTTGACTGAGGTGCTCACCCCGTGCATTCACTGGTGTGCGCACAAGGATCTGGGGTTTTGCTTGTCTATTTGTAATTAGATAGTTACTCTCACAGAAATTCTGTCTGGGGCTTTATTGTTAATACTTATTTCTTTAAAAAAAAAAAAAAAAAGATCACCTGGGGCTGGAGAGATGGCTTAGTGGCTAAGGCATTTGCCTGCCAAGCCAAAGGACCCCCGTTTGATTCCCAAGGACCCACATAAGCCAGGTGCATAAGGGGGCACATGCATCTGGAGTTCATTTGCAGTGGCTGGAGGCACTGGTGCGCCCACTCTCTCTCTCTCTTTCTCCCCTTTTCTCTCCCTCTCTCTCTCTCTCTCAAATAAATAAATAAAAATAAACTAAAAAAAAAATCACCTGGCTTTCTGGCTCTGACACATTTAAATGCTTTAAATGTGTTTATACTATTTATTTTTTTTCAACAAATACTTTTAATGTATTCTGCCTATATATATACTGGTTACAGAATTCAGTGCTAAGAGACTACAGGTGAATAAATAACTTATGTGGAATTTGTAGTTACCTATGCATACATGCAGATGTGTGCATGTATTAGGTAAGAGTAATACAATAAATATCACAAAATCAGTAATGTGGCAGACTTTACAGATGAAAGCAACCATCATCTGTTGCATATGTATTACTAAGCATTCCATGTGCTTATTATTATTATTATTATTATTATTATTTAATATCATCAAAAGCGGGAAGACAAGTGCATTCACAGACAAGACGCCTAACCCCTTGGCCCAGATGGTACAGTATGGATTGGACCCTGGGACACTAATCTAAAGTCTCCAGTAGAAACTAGGATCTTCTCATTGTGTCCTCAAGGGATTCAGGAAAGTTTTTTTGGAGAGAAGAAAGGCTGTTTTACAGTTAGAAGATTGATGTAGGCTTCCTCAAGGCGTTTGAACAGGGCCTCAAATGGGGTGCAAGTGCATGTGGCCAGCTGAGGAGCAGCCTGAGACAGGATGGAGGTGAAAGGGCAGCATGTGTGTTGGCGAAGCTGGAAATCCAGTCCGGCTGTGGCCTTAAGGGAGGAGTAGACACTGGGTGAGAGATAAAGCCAGGAAGATAAGCAGGCTCCAGATTTCCTTGCTTAAATACCAAGTGGGAAATAAAACCTCTATAGTTGTACTCTCATGAAAAGAATACACAGACTTCGGGTCTTGATTTTATCCTGAAGTACCCTGCAATCAATGCATGCCTGTTTACTGAAAAGGAATGTGTTGTTAAGGTTGATGTAGGTCAGGAATTTGACTTCTGATTTCAAGACAAGTTTCTCAGGAAGTCTGAACATTGGTTTTGTGCAACTCAACTGTCACTTCATTGGGCTGGTTTTTGTTAGGAAGGATAAAGAGAATCTGAAAACGACAGGAATTTATCTTTGGCAGATGCCTCTCACATAGCAGAGAAATAAGGGCTCTTTGTAACGGAGATAATTGAGTCTCCTCATACAAGTACTCCCAATTTTAACCGGGTTATATAAGCACCTAGATTTGGTCCTTTAATTCATTGTTGAGATGGCATCACCAGAACATATGGGCACATGCAATTTTCTCTCCCGAGATAAATGTGCACAGCAAACTAGGCTCTTGGACAGTAGAGCCCCACAATGTGTGAGTAATACCCGTGCGTTCTAGTGCTGTACACAGACGACAGGCCACTCAAGCGCCCGAAGAACAGATCGTACCTGTCTGTGCATTGGTTATCTTTGAAGAAGGCAAAAATCTCCTTTTACAAGGCTTAATGCTTTTTCCTGACATTGAGAAAATGACAAAAAATACATAAAGGAGAAAATTATAATATGTAATAATCATTTTTAACATTTTGGTCCATTTTCCTGCATTTCTCACCTTACCCCAATCAAATGCCTGCTTTCTGTGTATAGCTTTGTTTTATGCTGTGTTAAACTAATATTTTTCCACGCATACTTTCCCAGGTCATTAAATACACTTTGAACGCACGGCTATGAAGAATTCATTGTCATATGTCTGTCTATGGATACGGCATAATGTAATTATTCTCTTCTTGGGCATAGCAGTCTCTTCCTGACCTGTCACTTTAATAAAATGATGTTATAGCATATATATGTAAATGCTTGTACGATTCTCATTCCTTGGTGATAACTCACTGTGGATGGGCAAAGGTGAAACCATTGCCTAACTATCTCCCGTGTGGCTGAAACCTGGCTGCACTCCTGCCAGCAATCAATGGTTTTCTGTTTCTTCCCATGCTAATCAGTACTGAGTAATTTTTTTAAAATTGCTAATTCCAGGATGAAAATATAGTATTGAATAATTTTATTTTTAATTTCCTTAATAATGAAATTGAGCTGTGTGTACACGTGTGTGTGTGTGTCATTTGCTGGTTTTATGTACTTTTAATGCATTTCTTTTTCAAGGATCTTACTTGCATTTTTCCCAGTTTTTCTAACAAGGTGTTTATTTTTTTATTGATTTGTAAGAGCTCTGAATAATTGATATCTTTATACAATGAAAAGCAATACAACATTGAAATTGACAAGAAAAAAAAATCTTTGGTTGTTCATTTGTAACAACTTCCAAACTATATTAAACTGTATTCAAGCAGCAATGCAAGAGACAAAAGCCCTAAGTATAGAACAGTATGAATAGAATTCTGGATAAGTGAAAAGAAGAGAAAGGAAAATGGATGCCAGGGTTTGTAGCCGTTTTCTTTCTAGAAGGAGACATAAATATAGGAGGTGTTTCTGCTGGGGAAGGAAAGATGCCTGAGGGCCTACAAGCCATATTGACAATTTATTTGTATGTATGTATTAGTATATAATCCTTTTTCTATTTTAACTGTTAATTAAATATAATAACATTTACCACAGATTTTTCCCCAGTTTGTAAGCAAGCACTGTTAACTGATGAACCATCTTTCCAGCCCCCTTAATTTGTTATTCAATTTTCCCTCTGTTGGTTTTTTTCCATATATGAGGTTTTTATTTTTCTGTGATCAAACCTTTTAACCTTAACTGTTGTGTTTTATTGCTTTAGACTCATAATATCCAAAATAAGTTAAAGTAGTTACCTATCTTTTCTATTTTAGATTTTCCAGGTAGCTACAAAGTATTTTCAGCACTATTTGTTCAATACTACCCACTGATTTGTTATGTGGTTCTATTAACTTTATATGTGTTTCTCCCTTAGCATGTTTCATATTCTGTAGTATGTTCCATTCTAGTTGTAGTTCTGTACTTTTTAATATTTATTTATGTATTTGCAAAGAGAAAGAGAAGACTGGGTGCACTGGGGCCTCTTCCCACTGCAAGTGAACTCCAGCTGCATGTGCCACTTTGAGCATCTGGTTTTACATGGGTACTGGGGTCTTGAACCCAGGCTGCCACACTTTGCAAGCAAGCAACTTAAACTGCTAAGCCATCTCTCCAGTCCTGCACTGTTTTAATCATTTACTTATTGGCTATATATTAATATCTGATAAGGCAGGTTCTCCAAATTATAGTTAATTTTATATATGTATTTATTTATTTATCTTTAAATTTTTTTTCTCCCTCTCCCCACATACTGGAGCTTGAACTTAGGGTCTCAATGCTAAGTAGTATCTCTACCACTAAGCTATATCCCCACCGTACCCCTTTTTAATGTTTTATTTATTTGAGAAAGGGAGAGAGAGAAATAAGCAGATAGAGAAAGGATGGATGTGGCAGGTCCTCTAGCCATTGCAAGCAAACTGCAGACACATGCACCACCTTGTGCAGCTGGCTTTACATGGGTACTGGGGAATTGAACCTGTGTCCTTTGGCCTTGCCAACAAGTGCCTTAATCACTAAACCATCCCTCCAGCACTCTCCCTTTTTTAAAAAAATGAGACATTATCTAGCTAAATTGCCCAGAGTGGCCTTGAATTGCAATTCTCTTGCCTCAGCCTCCTGAGTAGCTAGAATTATAAATTTGTGCCACCAGATCTCTGTGAAGTTTTTATTTAAACTTCATTGAGATTAATATTAAGGATAACATTAAATTTGAAAAAGGTTAACATCATTTTACTTTTAGTTGCTCAGTCAGGAATCTGCACTGTGTGCCACTGTCTTCATTGGGGTCTATTTTTTTTAAGGGCCCCTAAGTAATTTTTGTCTTTGAGAGGATGTACAAGTCTTATAGATCCTTTACAGATGTTATGGCTTTATTGATAAGACAGTGTGTTTTATAGATGCCTTCTGCTGTTGCAAACAAACTCCAGATGCATGCACCTTAGTGTGTATATGGGTTTTATGCAGGTACTGGGGAATGGAACCCAGGCTGGAATGCTTTGCAAACAAGTGCTTTTAACCACTGAGCAATTTCCTTAGGTGGCCACTGCTGGGGGGGGGGGGGTAGGCCTCAATGTGTAGCCTTAAGCTGAGCTCAAACTCTTGTAGTTCCAGCCTCCTGAGTGCTGGGAGTAGAGGTGTGGACCATCCTGCCTAGCTCAACTACTTGTTTCTTAAGTGTTGGCTATAATGTGGAATTTGAAGCCATATCAACACACTTTTTACACTCTGTCACATGGTAATCCAGTGATCTGTCTTGTACTTTAAATGAATCTGTTAGCTTATGCATGATTTTATGTCATGCATTGCTTATTTAGAAAGTGCTACTTCACTGAGTTTGGCGAACAATAACACCTCCAAGTACAGAGAAGCAGCTCCTCATAGTCCAGCTCCTGATGTCAGAGACTCCAAAATTCTGACCTCAGCTCAAAATTGTAATCAATAACCAATGCCATCAGCTGTTTTACTTAAAATGACAGGTTCATCTAATTCATTTTTGAGAAAATGTCTGCCAAATACACAAGTCTAAGAAATCAGTGTTTCTGTCACTTTTTTGGACCAAGAAATGATGTCTATGGCAAAAACAGCTGGTTCAGCTACAGCCCAGCAATGAGTCTAACACTTTCCCTTGACATCTCCACAGTACTTGGGCATGTAGCCGGCTCAGCTGTCGGCGGACTCCCAGTTCATCACATGGAATATTTAAAAGGCATGGACTGACTTCAAGGTGGGATTTTTTTTGGTGGGGGTTCAAGGTAGGGTCCAGACTGACCGGGAATTTACTAGGTAGTCTCAGGGTGGCCTTGAACTCACAACAATCCTCCTACCTCTGCCTCCCTAGTGCTGGGATTAAAGGCGTGCACCACCACACTCATCAGGGATTTTTCTTTTTTAAGGAAAAGTCTGGAATTTATATAGTGCAGACTGACCTTGAACTTATGGCAATCCTCCTTCCTCAGCCTCTAAAGTGCTGAGATTATACGTATGAGCCAACATGCCCAGCTCAAGGTGAGATTTAATAAAAAAATATTAATCATTGCTTTATCAGGGACAGGTTTTAGTGTGACTGCCATGTTTATTTACTGTGAGAGCATTCTTGACGGTAAAAAATATGACTGCTAATAAATTTGGCGCCACTGCCTTGATGCTTATCAAGGTGCTAGCAATTTCTACGTTGTTCCTTTTGTACCACCAGTGTGAATATCAACACACTGAAAAAAGATAACATGTAAAAAATAGTTTTCATTTTGCAGAGCCCATAAAAAGGTCTTGGGGAATTTCTGAAGTCAATTTCACTGCATTCTGGAAGCCTGTAAATTAGAACTTTTAGAACAATTTAGTAATAGTGGTAAGAGGGTTTTACTTCATATTAATAGAATTACCTAATCAATAAATAGAAACCCTGAGGTTCTATTTAATTATTTCTTCATTTGAAAATTTTAGACAATGATTCTGCAACTTCAGAGCCTGATGCTGAAGCTGCCACCAAGACCAACGGGAAAGGAAGCCCCGGGGAGCAGTCCCCCAGCCCTATCCAATTCATCAACAGTATGGGAGCAGGGGACTCCAGTCGCTCCACTCTCCAGAGGTACTCCCAGCTAATCCATGTTTGCACTTTTGCTGCCACAGACTCCAGTGACCCATTGCAGTGATTTAATTACCTCGGAAACCAAACTGGCAGTGGTAACAATTTATATCTTAATCTCAGCCCTTCTACCTTCTCTTCTCTTCATATAAATGTCACCTCCTGAGTCTTTTTTACTTCTTCCTGAGTAAATTGTAAGAGTATATTAATAGGCTGGGCGTGGTAGCACACACATTTAATCCCAGCACTCGGGAGGCAGAGGTAGGAAGATCGCTGTGAGTTTGAGGCCACCCTGAGACTACATAGTTAATTCCAGGTCAGGTTAGCCTGGGTTACAAGGGAGACCCTACCTCTGGGGGAGGGGGAAAAACAGTGTGGCAATGGAGTCAAGTATGTGCTGGATTTAATGCAGAATTTGATGTGATGTGCTGGAACGAAAGGAACAAGGCTACATACTAATTTCTAGCTTAGCATCCATCTTAATATTTCCTGGGTAAAGAACCTCCTCCTCCTTATTTAAGTACAGATATTTTATGACTTGTCAGTTTGTTCACAACACCTGGTCTTCTCAGTCTTTTGATGTCTTCAACACATTTTTCCTATAAGATTGAGTTGGCAACTAATGTTTAATGACCTTAGAAGCAGAACTGTCAGTGGTAAACTCCCTTATTTTTATCCCAGCCCATCCTCTGTCTCATTATATGACTGACCCTAACTGTAAAAGCCTCTTCAAGCTCATCATTATGCTGCATAAATTGGAAGAAAGCACAGATAACTACTGAAAATAAGGTTCATTATCCATATTGGATAGGTCATGTGTAAGTACAGTCATGTATCGCTTAGTGACAGAACATTCTGAGAAATGTGTCATCAGATGATTTGCCGTGGTAGGAGCATCACAGAGTGCACGTCCACAAACTAAGATGACTACAACATCACCAGGTAATATCACCATATGAAATTGCCATTATATGTGCACATCATTTTTGACTGGCATGCCATTATATGGTACATGACTATATGAAATATATATGACATTTTTGTCACTTTATATCACATTTACTACACCTAGAGACACCTTTAATTTCTTTTTCCTACCAGCCTTAGTCTTTGCCCCTCTATTTTGCTTATTCATACTCCCTATAATCCTATTGGGTTAACAATCCAACCTCTTTCTTTCTCTGAATGCTGCCCTTGTTACTTGAGGTAGCAGGTACTCCCTTATCCCTGTAAAATGACCTGTCATGCATTGTTTAAAGTTAAGTATGACACACAGGTCCCCTCTTGGGATCCACTATGTTAGAATAGGAATCCATAGGATCCTACTTTCAGAAGCAAAACTAAAGCACTCTTCCCATTCACCTTGTCTTTGTAGATGCCTTTTCAAAAGCCAAGGAGCCCCCATCTCACCATTCTGAAGGGAGGTGTCAACCCCTGACTAGTTTATACTGACCTACTTCCTCTGCTTCCAGCGTCATCAGTGGTGTTGGAGAACTGGATGTAGACAAAGGGCTAGTGAAGAGAGAAGAGCCCAGCGAGAAAGACAAGCCTTACCCCGACTGCCCCTTCCTGCTGCTAGATGTGCGTGATAGAGATTCCTACCAGCAATGCCACATTGTCGGAGGTGAGAGACAGAGGGCTTTAGAGTGCCTCATTCCCAGGAGCAGAGCTTGTCCTCGTGTCCAGGTTAGCAGTTAGGAAGACCTTGTGTGCTGGATTCATTATGAAGATGCTCTGAGTAAAACCCACACACATCCCGAGGGAGGTACTGATGTTCTGCAGTGGTCAAGGGACCAGTGAAATGAAGCTTCATCCTTTGTTCATGGTGTCTCTTTTCTCATTCATAAAAGACTCGGGCTTATTGCTCATTGATTTTGAAATTTCAAAGCAGCTAAGCAATAGGGCCAAATTGTAATAAGAGCGCTCCAGACCTTTTCAACCTGTCCTTTCCTTTGCAGCTTACAGTTACCCAGTCGCGACCTTGTCCAGGACCATGAACCCCTACTCAAGTGACATTCTCGACTATGTATCCTTGGTGCTGTGAGGTGCGGGGTGGTGGGTGGGCACCCAGACCTCATGATCCTGTCCTAATAAGGCCTGTGACAGTGACCAGGTTAGGATCTGGTAGATCTTGGATTCCTAGCTGTTGCTGAGAATCCTTACTATTTGGGCAGATGTTTCCAAACCATGCTACCCTGGGCCCAAAGTATATCAGGTTAAGGACTACAGACTTATTCCTCCAGAAAGCCTACCCAATTAGAACTTAAGGGGTAATCCTTTTTCTATATTAATTTCTCCTTTTTTAAAATTTCTTCCATTTGTGAAAATATGTAAGTAGAAGATAAATACTAAGAAATATTTTTAATGAAAATGGAAATCTCCCATAATCATACAATTAAGCACTAACTCCTAGTATATTTTTATAACGGTATGCTATTACTTTTTCTCTGGGTGTGTATAGTAAATGGTGGAGGGGAGCGGCATATTCGTGTGTGGGTGAAAACAGGTATGCCCCCACGCGTGCATTCAGAGGCCAGAGGAAGACTTTGGGTGTTGTCTCTTCAACCTTACTTCCCAGAGACAGAGTCAAACCTCGAGCTCGTCGTATTTCAGTGGACCTGGCTGACCAGGGAGCCCCAGCCATCCTCTTGACTCAGTGCTAGAGTCACAGGCATGTGTAGCTAGGCCCCGCGCTTTACGGACATGCTGGGGATCAAACCCAGATTCTTGTGCTTACACAGCAAGTACTCTTACCAGCTGAGTCCTCTCCCCATCCCCTTCTACAGAATATGCTCTGTGTGTGTATGTGCATTTTTTTTAACAAAGTTGAAGTCAAATACAATTTAGTGTCTTGAGTTTTCAACTTCACATTTCATTATGTTTCCTGTGCTGATGCAAGCTATTTGTAAACCCTATGTCTGATGGTATGCAATATTTCTTCTTTAGATTTATTTCCTTTGTTTTGGATTTTTTTGTGGGGGACGTTGGTTTTTTGAGGCAGGGTCTCACTCTAGCCCAGGCTGACCTGGAATTGACTATGGAGTCTCAGGGTGACCTCGAACTCATGGCAATCCTCCTACCTCTGCCTCCCAAGTGCTGGGATTAAAGGCATGCGCCACCACACCCGGCTGTTTTGGATTTTTAAGCAGTTCCATCTTTGTGTTATCACAAGAAAGGCTTCAGTGGAGACACTGGACAAAGAAAATTTTCAGTTTCTTTATTTGTAAAATGGAGACTGTAATACTTTCCAGCAGTGCATGGATGAAAACGTTAAAAGATGTAATGAGAACTAGTTCTGTCTTGACTGCGGTAATACTAGTTCATACACAGTGAGAATGTCAGGCTCCGGGAAGATGGCTCAGTAGTAGTTCAAGAGCATAGCCTGCTGCAGGGTTAGGATCCCTGGCTACCACATAAAGCCAGAAGCACAGTGTATCATGGCATTGGGTGGCAGAGTCAAGAGAATCCCAGAGCTCGCAGGCTAGCTAGTCTGGCTTCTGCAACGGCAGTAAAACAAGAGACCCTGCCTCAAGCAAGGCGGAAGAAGAGAATCAACACCCTGAGGTTATCCTGGACCTCCATGTTCATACTACTGTAGCATGTGTTGGCCCATACACACATCACACACAAGCAATTCTTTTAAAAGGGCATGAATGTCAGCTTATGTGGTTCCTGTGATTACTGTTGTAATGAGTAGAAGTGTGCTCCTTGATGTGCCCCTAGACTCTGAAGAATGAGTCTTGACAGCTCGCTGTTCCTTGGGGTTTCTTCTAGTCTAGAAGCATTAGCTTGGAACCTTAACCCATCCTTAGAAAAATGCCCACGGCAAGATTATCATTCTATACGACGATGACGAGCGGCTGGCCAGCCAGGCGGCCACTACCATGTGTGAGCGGGGGTTTGAAAACCTCTTCATGCTTTCTGGAGGTGAGCAGAGCTGCATCTTGGGACTTAACCAGGCTTCATCCCACACTGTCATCTTTCCATGCTCAGTGTTCAGCACTGGAGTTGGGCAAAAAGAGGAAGCTGTGGGAAGGAACTCTATGAGCACTCCCTTGGAAAAGAGGAGGGTTAGTGGTGGTGGTGGGGCCATCGTTTTGTTTTTTTCCCTTTTGATTTTTTTGAGGTAGGCTGTCACTCTAGCTCAGGCTGACCTGGAATTCACTGTGTAGTCTCAGAGTGGCTTCGAACTCACGGCGATCCTCCCACCTCTGCCTCCTAAGTGCTGGGATTAAAGGCGTGCGCCACCACACCCGTCATTCATTATTTTTTCATTTCTTCATTGTGGCTTTTGTTTGAGGATATTTTCTTTTGAGATAGAATCTTGCAAGGTAGCCCAGGTTGGCCTCAAGCTTGTGATCCACCTGCATCGGCATCCTGAAAACTGGTTTGCCAGCATAGCCACCAGGCTTAAGAAGGACATGGTTTTAATTCCTAAGATAATACTGCTTCAGGGCTCTGTAGCAGTGCAAAGGCTTGAGCAAAGCCTTTCTTGTGGAATTCTCAACTGACATTTTCCAATGTAATTTGCTTTATGGTGAAACAGTTCAGAAAGATTTCATGCCCTTCTGTTAGCCTTAACTTGGTGATGAAAGGTCAGCAGACATGCAGGCCTTTCTGGGCTTGTTAAGCTCGCTTTTTCTGATGGTCTTCTCCACCTAGGTCTGAAAGTCTTAGCTCAGAAGTTCCCAGAAGGGCTGGTTACTGGTTCCCTGCCAGCCTCTTGCCAGCAGGCCCTTCCTCCCGGTTCTGCCCGGAAACGATCCAGCCCCAAAGTGCCAACGCTGCCAGCTGAGAACAAGTGGAGACTTACCCCAGAAGACTTAAAAAAGATTGAACATTATCTGGAAGGGGACCAGAGCCTCACAGATAATCCTGGTAAGATGCTTTGACCTTGGTTCTCTGTGGAGCTTGAGATTCTTACCTTTGAGCATCGCCTCATCACCTGAAGAGCTTCATCTTTCTGCTCACAGGCTTCAAGTACTTGAGGCCAAGAGAGAGAGAGAGAGAGAGAGAGAGAAAGTGGTGTGAGGGGGTGATCATAATAAGGGAAAAATTAGATCTTGAGTGCCAGCAAGAAGAGAAGCTTAGTCAAAGCAAGTATCTCAGGCTGAGGTGAGGAACAAAGTGTAACATGTTCAGATTCTTTATGGGCGTGTGCCCTTCTGTCTGCTGTTTCTGGGACTTTTCAGCCACTTCCCAGAGCCTTTCTGATTTGTCTTCCTACATTTCTTTTAGCCTACCACCGTCTCTTCTCCCTTTCCTGATAGTCCCACACTATCCCTCTCTACCAAGGACTGTGTGAAAGAAAGGCTAGCGTGCTGCGGCTAACGAAGAGGAAGAAAGCTGGCAGGGCCTCCCTCCGTTCCCAGCATCGAGTTGATGCGGCCTAGGTCATCGTTGGCCCACAGCAGATGCTGCAGAGAGCTTCATTAGTGTAAAAGTGGCTGTAGACTAGGACTTCATTAGCTTAAAAGTGTACTTGGCGGATTGTCCCTGGAATCCTTCTTTCAGCCCTCCTCCTTCTTGCTCCCTCCAGGCCGACCAAACCAAAGTAACTCTTCCAGAAGAGATTCCAAGGTGCCGAATGCCCGCAGCAGTCAGAACCTGCCCACCGGCGGCCCCGTCAGCCACTCGAACCCCCGTGTGCTCAACAGTGGCCACCTGCAAGGCAAACCCTGGAAGTAAAGACTGTGACTCGTTAGTCAAATAAATGTCTCCTCTCCTTTTGGAACCCCTGAGCATTCCCACATCAGTCATTTTCAGGAAGTACTGCAGAGCAAAGGCTGAAGCACGTGGCTAGGCTAGGCCCCCTTTCCTCTCGAGGTCTGCAGCTCTCTCCTTTCATCAGCTCAGGAAGGATTTTTGACAGATGACCACAGGAACCAGAGGGTGACAGGCTCGAGTGCCCTCCTCATTATTTAAGTCTTTCGAAATTGAGTAGGAAAAAAAAAAAGAGTCCCATATTAGCAATAATAACAACAATGGGTCCAGCTTGTTTGGTCTATAACCTGTGTTTTGTAAATACTACAGTCACATCTGCTGGTATGTTCTTCCCACTACAACTTCATGGAAGATTCTCCAAGTGGCCTGGGGCATGGGCTGCTGTCTGCTGTCCCCATGGATCTTGGTTCCTGGAGTCCACAGGTTCCACCCCAGCCACAAAGGTGGCTAGCTGAGTCATGCTAAGGCAAAACACTACAAGCTCAGTTAGGAGTTTAAGGCCTGTGAGTATGGCTCGATTTGACAATTTACTAGAGAAGTTCTATATTTACTGAATGCTCTCCCTCATTAAATGATTTCTGGACCAGAAAGGTGTGCTCTCAGCTGTCTTCACACCAGGAGGGCTTGATTCAGGAAGACAGAACCCCTGCCATCTTTCAGACCTATGCCGAGAGCTCTTGAGGCCCACCACAGCTGCCCCTCCATTCGGTGATCCATATATCAATTAAAATTTTCCATTGCCCTACTTGAGTCCAGCTGTGTTAGCTGGGTAGAAATCGTGCTCACTTGAAAGCGCTAGCGTCACTCAGGCAATGGGACACACAAGGTGAGGAGGACTCCAGAGTCCTTTGTCCAGGCTGACAGCCCCTTAAGCCCTTGCTTAAAAATACAGTATTAGTCTAATTGAGTAATTAGTGCAATTTCCTGCTTACTTTTCATTCTCATGACTGAGCTGTGATTAGGAGGTTGTGATTATAGATTCTGGTTTTGGCCGGAATTTTGAATCAGCATTAATTGAATTGCTAAATGACTGACATTCATTCTATTTAATTGGGGGAACAAAAGACCTCAGGTAAGGATGAGGAACTATGAAATGATAGGGAAAAGGACAAGAGCCTTGTTAATTTTTATGGCCTGTGATAAGGGACTGAGGAATAAATTGTGCTCTTTGTCATGGCAACCAGCTTCTGAAAGCCAGCTGAAAATTGCCTATCCATAGGTGGTTCCTGCTGCTGGGCGAGATTTGCCTTAACAGTACTATTTTCTCACCACCAGAAAAAAAAAAAAAAACGAAAAGAAAAGAAAAAAAAAACAAAACCACAGTATTTCTAGCATGGGGGCTGTGTTTGTAAGGAAATAAAAGTAATAAATATCTCATGGAGACATATGGAAAAATAACTCAAGATTCAACCCAGCTCCGTTTCAGAATGTGTTTATTCTTCTCTACTTGATTTCCAAAGTGCAACATTTTCCAATGCTTTAGAAATCAAACAAACCAAGGACATTGTTCAGATGTCAAGCCGTGCCCAATTTTCCACAAGATTCAAGAATCTTGTATAAAATTCAGCCAACGTACACATAGCTTTAATGAGGAGCCTGTCATGTTTCCCCATAAATTTATTGCCTGAGAACTTAGTTCAGCCTTTTGCTAATGCCAAAATGCTCAGGTTTTTTATTTTCTTTACAGCATAGATAGAAAAATGCATTTTTTTTCCACACTTAACTTTCCCCTAGCATGGATAAGATTTTCAGCCCTCTTTAACACAAACACGTTTTTAAGGAAAAATATTTTTCTCTAGCAAAGTTCTGGTTTTGCCATTTTAAAATTGGCTAGTCAGGAGATTAGGCTTCTCTACTCAATTCTAGTTTGAAAGTAAAGGGCAGCCTCCCCTCACCGTTCTTGTTCCACACGCCCACCGTCAGATAATAGGGTTAGAAGCTTGCACGGATGTGGACAGTCAACTTGGCCAAGCCTGTAAGCACCATTGCTGGGTGTTTACCGACATGAACTAGCGGGTTGAATACATTGATGTGTATTGATTTCTCCATAGCGTTTTGTCCTGATGGAAGAGATTTTGCAATTTCGGAAGACCTGTTCTGGTTCTGCGCCTGGTGCTGCTTGCAGACATTTCTTTTTTCTTTCATGCTCAAAGTATTGCTCTTTAACATTCTACTTCACTCGTTTCTTCGTTAGATTATTTGACATGTATTATTTAAGTGATCAGTGATACTCGGTGCGATTATGAACGTTGAAGATTAAAGAGCATAGTTACTAATCTCTCGTTTGCTCTTAATGTGCTGAAACCTGCCACCTCCTCTCTTCCTCTGTCAGGGTGATTTGGGGAGCCCCGGGAGACTGGAATGATTTGAACCTCTCTTTGCTGCATCTCCCAGAAAGGCATATGCCTTTTTGCATTAGTGAATCAGGGAATAATTCCAGTTAGAGCAGGCGACCTTAGCTTTCTAGTCAGAGGCCTGAGATTGTTCTGGGATGTGGGCAGAGACCGAGGGCTACCCTGGACGGACCTGGTCATGCTTTCTTGTACTGACCTGCTCCTTCGCCTTGAGAGCTGAAGTTTAATAACGTGTTCAACTCCTCAAAGGGGTATGTACTTAAGAAAGAAGAGAGTGAAGGGAGAAAGGAAGCCAGGTAATGCAGAAGGAAGGGAAGAAAGATGAGAGCTAACGAGGAAGAGGAACAGGCTTCAGTGCGCACTGGAAACCAGGAAATCTTGGGCTATAATGTCAGGCTCGATCTATCGAAAACGATAGAATAAGCAAACAGCCTAAAAGTGATTTTCATTTTTTAAAAAGCTGAAGGAGAAAGCCAAAGGCAACACAGTTATATTGGACTTGGTGTAAATAAAAATTCAAAACGAATAAATAATGTTCATTAGGTGCTTGGGGATTTTTTCCTGTGGTGCTATTTAGATTATACAGAAATTCTTAAGGCTTTAAACCCTTCGCCAAACAAACAGAACAAAATAAAAACCTTCACTAATTCCCTTGTGGAATATGTCAAGTCCTGGGCTGGAAGAAATATGTCTGTGATTTTTCTTGTGTTGGTTTTAGTTTCTGCCAGGTTGTTTATTGGTTATAGAGTCTGTCCTTTATGTTTTCTGACATTTTTAAGGGGATAACTGTTTTCAGTCCACCTGGATTTAAATCCCTGACTACCTTCTTGCTCAATCCTTGAGATAACCATTAAGAATATTGCCTTTAAAGTCCATTAAAAATTTTTTTTCACAAAGATTTTCTTTCAAAGATTTAAATCCTATGACCCCCCCCCCGAAAAAAATCAGAAATACATACATTGTAATTCATTAATAAGTTGTGTGGGCATATTAAATATTTATATGTGGTTCAGTTATTTTTATTAGGAAATATATTTTTCACCCAAAAGCAATAAGTAAGGCAGTATTTCAAAATATATTTGGGTACTTTCCTAGACTTTTAATAATTATTGAAACTATTATTATGACATCCTTAAATTGGCACCCAAGTCAGATATAACATGTAAAACTGTGGCTGGAAGTTTATCTGTCCAGAGTTCTGAGAGAACAGGGTTGATTGCATGATTTTATGTTTACATAACTATTTGTCACACTGTGGTCCCCTCATGGGCTCGCTCTGCTGCTAATCCTTTGTTCTACAGTTAGAGGAATGGTCTCTTCGCCTGGGTAATGTTCTGAGGCCCCCTGGTAAGCTGTGTAGCAAAAAGAAGTCACTTACTTACTATTAAGTGCCACAGACTTATGGACTACATTTTTTTTAAAGTATCAATATGTCTTCCCTTTGAAAATTTAGACTAGAAGCTCCAAGAGGGTACAAATCACCAACTCTGGGACAATGACCCTTAAATAAGTATTCATGAATAAAAGACTTGAGGCTGTCCAGATGAAGGCCAATTGGAATACAGTGGTTACTCAGAGCCAGCCTGGAGACTCAGTGAGTGCCTTCCCTTTTGAACCCATGCACAGCCTGTTTGTTTGGTTTTTTTTTAATATTATATTTATTTATTTCTATATTTGTAAGCACAGGCAGATGGACAGAATGAGAATTGGCACACCAGGGTTTCCAAACACTGCAAACAAACTCCAGATGCAAGTACCGCCTTGGGCATCTGCTTATGTGGGTACTGGGGAATTGAACCTGGGTCCCTAGGCTTCGCAGGCAAGCACCTTAACTGCTAAGCCATCTCTCCAGCCCCACAGCCTGCTTTTGTAGTAAAGGCACTGACCGCTCTTGAAGCCTTGGGCTCCTCTCTGTGGAAGGAGCTCAGGAGCTGGCTGTCACCTGTCCTGCCTTCAGAATTCATCTATCCCCATCCTGCGAGAGGGTTATTTTTCTCTTTCATTTCACATCTTGAAGCTCTCTAGAAGGAGAGTTTCCCATGTTCAGCAGCACTCCTTGTTCTCCGCAGTGTTTTCTCACTCGTTTCCTTCTCCCAGCAGTCCCATGAGACAGCATTCCCATTTTCAGATGCGGAGACTAAGAGTTCTGAGAAAAGTGAAGCTAAGCTGAGAGGCGTGGATCGGCCTGAGAACCTTGGCTCCGGGGTGCATAACTGTGGGTTCTCGGCTCTTGTCTTCCCACTCTGGGCAGACCCAGCCCGGCCTAGTCTCCTTGGGTGGTTCCTCTGCCCCTGGACTGGAGATTCCTCTGGGAACTGTCCTCTGCCCGCATGTCCAGCAACGGAAATGGAAATTGAGCTGAAACACCTACTTCTGGGACTGTGGACTTCTACATTAATGCTGTCTGTTTTGGGGGTCCTATCTTGAAGAATACTGTATTGGAGGTTATTTTGTTTGTCCATAGATATTTGAGCCTCTACTTAAGGAGTGAGAGTCACAACGTTTTAACTGGATTGTAGGGGGCTAGGAGACTGTTTTCCAGATAGATGGAACTGTTACTCAATAAAGCAGGTTGGTGTGATTTGTGTCTGATCTCTTCTTTCCTCTATGATGGTATTTCTGATTGAGGCAGCAATGAATCTCAAGAACTAGCCAATGGCCACAAGCCTAAATTCACGGGAAACAGAGGCACAGCTCTGCTGCAGCCGGTTTCCACGGAGCCCTTACGCTACCCCATCCCTCCAAAAAATGTAGCTGACACCAGGGCTGTGGCTAAGCAGGGACTTTTAATTTTCTCTTTTACTTTGGCAATAAACACTTGGCAGTCTCAGTCCCTGGGGTTGTTAGATAATGCTCACAGCTTGCGTTGCCAAATTAATGCGGATCCTGGAAGCTTTGGGGAAGAATTCATTACCCTGTGACGGTTTTTCAGATTTGACAGGTGCTCGGTGCTTTGCCCAGAGCCCTCCCTTGGCCTGGCCACTGTGGATGTTATGGTTGGTTGTGTCGGGATCGTCTAGGCAGCATCTGGGACCTAGCATGTTCTCAGGATGATGTTTGCACAGTCCTTCAAGCAAGAGCCCTCGTGCACCTTCAAGTCCACCTCATCCCCATCGCCCATGAGAAACAAATGGTCTGGCCTCGCTCTGCACTGGAGGAGGCATGGGTGAGGTCATAGCTGGACTGTAGTCAGTGACATTTAACTGCAGACCAAAGCCAGAAAGCTAGCCGTGCATAGCTGGGCGGTGCTTCCGAGACTGCCTGAAGGGCTCCGGCGCACCCACCATGGCTCCCAGGCCACGAGAACCACCTGTGATGGTCTGAGAAAGAAGTTTATGAGTTCCCACTTGACAGTCAACCTCTGTGGACACTCAGTGTTCACATGACGAATGAACTTCCAAGGCTGCAATGGAGTAGAAAAGGCTCCTGGGAACTTCCACTGGGGCAACAGCAGAGGGTTTAGGGAATGCCCCACCTGGAAACCTGAGACATCCCAGCTCTGCTGGTAACACTGTTGCTCCCAGTTATCTGGAACGCAAGGCGAGCCCATGTTCTGGGAAAGACAATGGAATAAGATATCAGAAGAAGAAGGTTTGGGTTTAGATAAATTATAGAAAAGAACCCAAGCAAACGCAAAGGCTGAGATGGCCCATTGAGATGTTCCGTGTTGATAACAAGTTCATTTCATAATGACAACAGGGTTCCATCTAATGTTTTTCAGATAGTCCCCTCCACCAAGCTGATTATCTGTGGGGCTAGAAACATGGCTCGGTGGTTAAAGGGGCTTGCTTGCAAAGTTTGATGGCCTGGGTTTTGTTTCTTACAACCCACATAAAGCCAGAATAGACTAGCACATGCATCTGGAGTTTGTTTGCAGACTTCCCTGGAGTGCCCATGCTCACGAACATTCCCTTTCTCTCTCTCTCTCTCTCTCTCTCTCTCTTGCTCGCCTCAATAAATTTAAAAATATCTTTAAAAAACCTCAAGCTGGGCATGGTGGTGCACACCTTTAATCAGGAGGCAGAGGTAGGAGGATCGTCGTGAGTTCAATGCCACCCTGAGACTACATAGTGAATTCCAGGACAGCCTGGGCTAGAGAGGACCCTACCTCGAAACACCAAAAAAAAAAAAAAAATATATATATATATATATATATATATATATATATATATATATATATATATAAAGAACAGCTCCACTACCACTGCCCAGACCACTACAGTTGTTATTAGGGGCATAGCCTCTGGGCAGTGTGGCAGAGTGTGCATGTGCTCATGTGTTTGTGCACATGTAAATCAAAATAAGATAACAGGACTGGAAAGATGGCTTAGTGGTTAAGGCACTTGCCCGTGAAGCCTAAGGACCCAGGTTCGATTCTCCAGGGCTCACGTAAGTCACATGCATGTGGTGGTGCATGCATCCGGAGTTCGTTTGCAGTGTGGCATGCCCATTCTCTCCCTCCCTCCTTCTGTCTGTCTCAAATTAAAATAAAATTAAAGATGCTTATTTTAAAAAATGAGATAACATACTATTTTGTAGCCAATGTTTTAAAGATTCAGCTGTCTGGCATATATGTCACATACCATCCAATTCACCCATTTTAAGGTTGCAATAATTTTAGTAACTTTGCGGAAGCGCCACGAGCCAATGTTAGAACATTTCCACGCTGCAAGCAGCTTTTCCGTGAAGGATGCTGGGATCATCTTTGCGGGTGGACACAGACTTCGTGGCTCCATGACGCACCATCATGAGGCTGTGCCTCGCCAGTGTCAGCGCTGCTCATCTCTGAAGGGCTTCTATTTACTTGGCTTTTTTGTTTTATTATTCCAGTCTCATAACACATGTTTAACTTGTCCAAATATTTCTTAAAGATAAATACTTCCAAGTGGATTTTCTAAATCAAGGAAGTAACATCCTTAGTTTTTAAAATTCAAATTTGCCAAATTTGCAGTGAAGTGGCACAAATTTATCTTTCCACCAGCAGTATATGGCTGTTCTTATTTCTTCACACCAAGCCATCAGTCTTTCATTCTTTGCCAATCTGATGAAAGAAAAAGGATGTCTTTGTGCTTTCATTAATATACAAGAAATCACTGAGGATCAGCCTTTTTCATATATTTATTGACTTTTTCTGTTTCCCCTTTTGGGAGTTGCCTGTTTGTCTTTGGAAATGTTAGTATTTTCCTTTAACCCCTTTGATTTGCCTCCCACAGTTAATACTTATTTTCATATAAGTTGTAATATTTTCTTTTTTAATATTTTATTTTATTAGAGGGAGAGAGAGAGGAAAAAAGGATGGGTGTGCCAGGGCCTCAAGCCACTGTAAATGAACTCCAGAAGCATGTGCCACCATGTGTTTCTGGCCTAAAGGGTTCTGGGGAAGCCAACCTGGGTTCTTAGGCTTCACAGGCAAGCACCTTAACTACTAAGCCATCTCTCCAGAGCTAAGTTGTTATAGTTCCTAACATTATCTTTTAGCTTTATGTTTACATTTATAAATTTCTAAAACCTTTATTTACATATAGATAAAAATGTCTATCTGTGAACCATGTATTTTTCTCCCCACAGGTGAAATTAAAAAAATATATATCATTTACTTATGCCAGTGTGGTGGCACATGCCTTTAATTCTAACACTCAGGAGCCAGAGGTAGGAGGATTGCCTTGAGTTCAAGGCCACCCTGAAACTACGTAGTGAATTCCAGGTCAGCCTGGGCTAGAGTGAAACCCTATATCTCGAAAAACAAAATAATTATTTATTTTTTTTTTAATTATTTATTTATTTATTTGAGAGCGACAGACACAGAGAGAAAGACAGATAGAGAGAGAGAGAGAATGGGTGCGCCAGGGCTTCCAGCCTCTGCAAACGAACTCCAGACACGTGCGCCCCCTTGTGCATCTGGCTAACGTGGGACCTGGGGAACCGAGCCTCAAACCGGGGTCCTTAGGCTTCACAGGCAAGCGCTTAACCGCTAAGCCATCTCTCCAGCCCATATTTATTTATTTATTTATTTGAGAGAGAGGGAAGAAGGGAGAGAATGGGTATCAGACCCTCCAGCCACTGCAAACAAACCAGATGCATATGCCACCTTGAGTATCTAGCTTACATGGGTACTAGGCAATTGAACCTGGGTCCTTAGGCTTCACAGGCGAGCACCTTAACTTCTAAGCCATCTCTCCAGCCCCATTTTTTTTAAGTATTAACAAGTTCCATGTCTCCAATGAATATGCATTTATTATTGAAATTGCTCTTAATAGAAATATTCTGAATGCCACAAACTTGGTCAAGCAGTGGGACTAAGTAGAAAGGACAGTGCAGCCCTTGCCCTCTTGGATTTCTCATTGCCTCATTCCCTAACTTCTCACCTTTCTTAAGACTCATGGGGTGGAGAGATGGTTTAGACTTTAAGGCACTTGCCTGCAAAGCCAAAGGACCCAGGTTTGATTCCCGGGCCCCATGTAAGCCAGCTACACAAGGTGGCACATGCGTTTGGAGTTCACTTGGAGCAGCTGAAGGCCCTGTTACACCCATTCTCTCTCTCTCTCAAATAAGTAATTTTTTAAAAAAAGACATTTATTTGCTTAGAACCTTTCTTTCATTTTGGGTTTTTGTTTGTTTGTTTTGTTTTTTCTGAGATGGGGTTCTCACTCTAGCTCAGGCTGACCTATGTAGTCACAGAGTGACCTCAAACTCATGGCAGTCCTCCGACCTTTGCCTCCGTAGTGCTAGGATTAAAGGCATGTGCCACCACGCCTGGCTTATTTATTTTTTAATTTTTTGTTTGTTTATTTTCTTATTTATTTGAGAGCGGCCGGCATAGAGAGAAAGAGGCAGAGAGAGAGAGAATGGGTGCGCCAGGACCTCCAGCCACCGTACATGAACTCCAGACGCATGCGCCCCTTGTGCATCTGGCTAACGTGGGTCCTGGGGAATCGAGCCTCAAACCAGGGTCCTTAGGCTTCACAGGCAAGCGCTTAACCACTAAGCCATCTCTCCAGCCCTTATTTATTTGATTTTATTTTTTGTTAGAACCTTCATTTGCTGACCATAGTTCTGGGGATTCAGAATAACTTGCACGTGGGCATTTTTAACAAGGTTAAGATATGCATATTATAAAATGTATTCCATCATTAACAGAAGTAGAGGAAGTTCACGCAATAGATAGTCACTGAGCATCTGTGTGTGAAGAATTGTTGACAATATGGGTGCTTGAATGTCTGCTAGCAAGGCACCCAGTTGGTTCAAAATCAATCAGTTCTACCATCCATTACTTGTGAATTAGTATGTCATCATGATAATACTGTTTTCTTACCAGTCTTGATTGAGTGAAAGGTAGCCAGTTTCCTACTTGGCCAAACTAAGCAGTTAAAATTGGTGTCTTTCTTATTTTTATTTCATTAATTTTATTTGTTTTTTAGGGTTTTTTTTTTTTTTTTTTTGAGGTAGGGTCTCACTGTAGCCCCGGCTGACCTGAAATTCACTATGGAGTCTCAGGGTGCCCTCGAACTCTCGGCGATCCTCCTGCCTCTGCCTCCCGAGTGCTGGGATTAAAGGCGTGCGCCACCACGCCTGGTTCTTTCATTAATTTTTTTATTGGCAACTTCCATAATTGTAGACAATAACCCATGATAATTTCCTCCCTTCCCCCCAACTTTCCCCTTTGAAACTTGAAATGTTTCCCAAGAGATAAGAGAATATTAGTAAATCTTCAGAATATCTTTCTGTAAAGACTGAAATACAGTTTTTGTTTGTTGCTTTCTGTGGGTTGGTTTTTTTCTTTGAGACAATGTGTTGCCTTTACCTTCATAGTGCTGGGGCTGCATGGGCGTACCACCATGCTGGGCCAGGAATGCTTTGTCTCATAATTTTACCAATGTAGACATCATGTACAGTCAGCCTCATTCTTTCTAAAAAACAAGTAAATAAAATCCCTTGTAACCCTTAAAAGCAAACAAACAAACAAAAATGCATTTTCGAGCCGGGCATGGTGGCGCACGCCTTTAATCCCAGCACTCGGGAGGCAGAGGCAGGAGGATCGCCAAAAGTTCGAGGCCACCCTGAGACTCCATAGTGAATTCCAGGTCAGCCTGAGCTAGTGTGAGACCCTACCTCAAAAAAAAAAAAAAAAATGCATTTTGACCTTCAGGTCATTTTATGTGAAAAAGTCAGTGAAACTGGAGGCATCTTAAAATCTGCACTGCTGATTCAAGGAGAAGCCTAGGCCTGCAACCTACCCACACTGACATCTGAGAGAGATGGAGAGAATGAAGGTAAATTCTTGCTTTGAAGAACTTGGGAGCTCAGTGGTAAAGCACTTCCCCCACAAGTGTGAGCACCCGAGTTTGAGCCCCACAACTCAAAACCCCAACACTGCAGTGAGCATCCATTATCACAGTACGTGTATGGCCAGCTTGGAAGCTCAGGGGCCGGCCAGCGTTGGTCAGTGGAGCAGAGGACAATGGTGAGGAAGAGAGACACTGCCATCAAACAAAACAGAAGGCCAGGATGGAGACCCAGAGCTATGCTCGAACCTCTACACGTATGCTATGACACACATGAACACACACCAAAATCAGAGAGGCTGGGGTATTCTGTGTAAGGTGGTCTAGGCCCAGGGTCACCACACCCAGGAAAGGAGGTCAGCTTTTAGAAGCTGGTTGGGGGAAGGGGCCAGCCAGGAACCAAGGAAGGAAGGGGTGGCTAGGAATAAGAGGGAACAGAGGTGACACATTGTAGATCCTGGGAAGAGATGTGGCAAGGCAATATACTACAATTAATAAGTGTCCCTGCCGGGCATGGTTGTGCATACCTTTAATCCCAACACTCGGGAGGCAGAGGTAGGAGGATCACCATAAATTTGAGGCCACCCTGAGACTACATAGTGAATTCCAGGTCAGCCTGGGCCAGAGTGAGACCCTACCTCGAAAAACCAAAAACTAAAAATAAATAAATAAGCGAGCATGGTGGCACATGCCTTTAATGCCAGTAACTCAGGAGGCAGAGATAGAAGGATGGCTGTGAGTTCGAGGCCAGCCTGAGACTATAGAGTGAGTTCCAGGTCAGCCTGGGCTAAAGTGGGACCCTACCTTTGGCAGTGGGGAGTGTCCCAGGATTGGCTTTCATTCTTTGGTTTCACTTCACCCTATTTTCATTTCACCCAGTTGTTATCTCCCAATGTAATTCAGGAGGGAGGGGTCACATTTTGCTGTATAGTAATCTGTTTTACTTTGCTGCAACATCTATTTTGGACAGTGATGACCACTAGGATTCTACTCCATGCTCCAGGTTACTGTTTTTTAATAGATGGATGGATACAAGCAGCCAGACTGCCAAATTCCTCACCGCCACAGGGTGCCAGGCATTTGGTTAGCAGCTGTGACCGCTGCCTGCAACTCAGATATGAACGAAATCACCCCACAGGCAAGATGAACTCATGGTGGTCTAATTAAAACAGATGCCTCTTGGATACAACTTCACAGGACCCTGGAATGCAAGGGAGTTTAGGGGTCATCTAGTCTAACCACCCACACGTTCCCATGGAGGCCTGCAAAAACTCAAATCACTTCTGTCCCCAGCTTACAAAGGTGGACAACGTTGCATGCATTCCACACATAAGCCCCAAGATTCTGCTCCGGATATAATCAAACTTTATTTGGTTTCCTGGACGGAGCTGGGGAGGAGGAAAGAGAAGGGTGCTGAAGGGCTGCTTCAGTAGGGGTGGTTGAGGGTGTGTTCCATGATGGTTAGAAGGGCCAGCCATGTCTCCTGGGCCGTGGGGATGATCTGTGAGGCTGGCAATAGGAACCCTCTGAACCCGGTGTCCCGGAGCTCAAACGTGAAGGAGTACTTGATGCCCTGGTTGTACGACCAGTCAATGGTGCCCCCACTGGCTTGGTCTGAAGCGGGAGGGGAAACAGAAGAAGGGTTAGTCACTTTGAAGATACCCACACGCACTGGGTTAGCAGCCCAAAGTCCACGAGCCTTGTGTAACGCCAAGCGCAGTCCGCGTCTAGTCTGATCAAGGTTGACCAACAGCTAGCTTCCAGGAAATTCCTGCTGTGTCTAAGCCCGAGGAGACCAGCAAGGGTTGTCTTATTCGTCAGGGATGCCAAAAGGCCTGTGTCATTGCAAAAGCCTGTCTAAACACTGTCTCCATCCAACGGTCACCTCGACACATCCAAGTATGCCAGAGCTCCCTGCTTGGGTAACTGGGAACTGATCCCAGAGGCTCTGGGACCGCAGAGGAGAGAGCAGGGATTCGGAGTTAAGGCAAAACAACAACAACAAACCTCCCCCCCCCCAAAAAAAACCACCTTGTCTTAGAGGAGAATGTCCCAAGTTTGCAGTGCTGGCTAACGGAACCACCTTTGTTGAATTGGGCTGGGCAAAGGGCTCCATGAGCTGAGCTTGTTGTTGCTAAATACAGCCTAATCCTTTGACTCAGGGCTGAAGCCCTGTTGAAGAAAGGCCTAGAATCCAAAATGGGGTCATCCGTGGGTAGGACTGCCACTCCCTCACCACCTAAACTCTGGGCACATTGGCCTCAATCCACTCACTGCAGTCTTTATATCCCATCTTGGCTTTCCAGGAGGCTGAGGCAAGCGATTTCCTCAAATAACCTAGGCCACATCACACAGCACAGCCTTTGCTCTAGAATGTTCTTCTGCCTGGAAGACTATTCCCTAGACAAATGGCCTCTTGGCTGCCTCTCATTTCCCCTCAACGCCAGCCCAAATTCCTGTCTGTCAAGAGCCTGGCCCTCACCCCTGGTATGCAACCTCCACCCTAGTCCTCCTGATGCCCTCATCCTGCTCCGACGGGGGTGCTGTTCCCTAGCATCTGTCACCTAAAGGCACCGTACCACCTCCTAAGCACATCGTCAGACTCCCTGCCTACAGTGCGTTTCCTGATCTTTGCTTAGCTTGGTCCCCACTGTGTTCCAAGCACAAAAGACAGATCCTGGGTGCAGAGCAGGTGCTGGGGAACCACTTGTTGACCGAATTCTATTTGGATGTAGCAACACTCTTCCCATGGGGCAGCTCACAAACAGGAAAAGTTAGTAGGGAAAAGACAGCCTTGGTGCCTAGTGAAAGGGCATTGGAGGTGAAGTGTTTCTTAAGCAGAAGTGAATTTCCTAGTCCTCTATAAGCCCCTGGCATAATTCTTCACCCTAACTGTGCATGTGGCCAGACTTCACCTCAAGATGAGGGGACAAGCGTGTTCAGAGAGGCCTACGTGCTTGAAGGTAACCAAAAAGGAAAGACTGACATCGGCAAAAGTCACCGCCCACCCTTCAGGTGGCTCAGCCACAAGCTGTCAGGCATGGTGGGAGTGGGGGGGGGCTGGGTCCCCAAATGTGAGCACCTTTGGTAGGAAGAGCCAGCTGGAGTGGCTCTACTGGGCTGCCAGGGGACACTTACAAATTGTCTTAATGATGCTGCCATACTTGTACTTGGTCCCATACAGAGAACTCAGGGCATTCACCGCAGACTTGGCCAGCTGATCCTGGAGAGAAAAAAAAAAAGCAATGTAGAGTCACCTGTAAGAGCCAGAGTCACCCAGGCACTACAGGACAAGCCCAGGAGCAGGCACCAGCATAAGCAGGTCCCCTACTAGCCCTGTAGGATAGGAGGATAGTGACACTGTCCTCTTTCCTTTGATAACCCCACAGCTCCAGGTGTCAGGGTGAAACCAAAGCCTAGCCCTGCCTCCCACTTGGTTATGTGACAGAAGAGACTCAGCCACTCTGCTTCCATTCCCTGGAATGTGAGCCGAGTCTACCCATCTGTCTTCCCGACTCATCAAGGCGTGCCAGGGAAGAAAGGAGTGATGGGCACAGCATAGATGTTCGGCCCTCAAGCAGCTCTGAGGGGCGAGACCCAGGCTCCTCAAAGACCAGAGAGAGCCTGGACGGACGCAAGCAGGCGATCACACACCAGCTCTTCTTTGTCCGGCACGGGGTCTGCTGTGTAGCCATAGGGGTAGAGGAGGAGCTGGGAATAACTGTGGATGGAGATAAAGGCCTTGAAGTTTCCATGGTCCTGAACAAAATCCACGATGGACTTGACCTCTGCTTCAGAGTTGGCAGACTTGCCCCGGTATGTTTCTGAGCAGGGGTTGCTGCTGGCTCCCGGCTCTGTGGGAAGACAGGGGGTGAAGCTGGCACTCACTCTCTTACCCATTTCCATCGCTTCCAGTTCTTTGCATGGCGTTAGACCTTAAGGAAAGACCCGGGATCCTGCTTCCCTCCCCAGCCAGGCTTGGGCAGAGCTTACCCAAGTTCTTACACGGCCAAGGAGGAAATTAAGGTAGAAACCAAGAGCCCAAGAAAGGCTCCTGAACCTTAGCTGCCTCTAGAAGGAACTTTCGTGTTTACAGACAAGGGCTCAAGTGTTCAATGCCATCTCTAATGCCTAGAGCCCTCGGGCAGAGGTGACATCCCTGCTAAGGCAGGAAAGGATAAGGTAACCAGACAAAAGAGGGCAGGAAGCTATCCTAGGTTGTCCCATCCCTGCCCCCAAGTCACACAGGGTCTTACGCCCAAAGCCAGCATCCCAGTTCCGGTTGGGGTCCACCCCAATGCACAAGGAGCCCGGCGTGCGAGATCGAGTCTTGCGCCACATGCGATTCTGGGAAAAGAAGAGGATGAGCCAGCTCGCAGCACACATGGGCTATCAGATACTGCATGTGCCATAAAAACAAAAGTAGGACACCACAGAAAGGTCTGGGGCAGAAGGTCTCAACTAAAGACAATGTTGGCTTCCTTCCAGACATTTTGAAGTGTCTGAAAATGGTTTGGGTTATTGTGATTGGGAGAGAAATTATTCCTGGCATCTAGGAGGTAAATCAAGAGGCCGTTACAGCCTGCTGGTGTCTGGCTAAATGCATTTATTACGCTCACCAAACTGCCCTGTAAGCACTTCTCTTAATGTTCACACCCATATATTAATGCCACTCTCGCTTTTGGATAGAGAAACTTCTCTTTTCAAATGGCAGTGACCACTGGGATGACTCAAAAGGCACTATAGTGCGGAGAAGAAGTGACAGAGGAGTGCTCAGCACTGAAACATCTCTATCACACTTTCCAAGGATCAGGGGCCACTGCAGAAGAAGTGACAGGAAGAATGTAAGAGCCAAAGGAAGGGTAGGACTCCTTACAATGCACTCTTCCAGACACAAAATGGCCTGGATATCCATGACCTCACAGTGCCTGACACTACGTACACCAGACCCTCATTACAGGAAAGGATGATGACACCAAAATTAAAGAGAAACTCATTGAGAGGGGGAGGGGATATAATAGAAGGTAGATTTATGAGGGAGAAAGTGAGGAGGGAGGGAATTATCATGGTTTATTATCTACAATTATGGAAGTTGTCAATAAATAGTTTAAGTCAGGTGTGGTGGCGTACACCTTTAATCCCAGCACTTGGGAGGCAGAGGTAGGAGGATGGCCGTGAGTTCGAGGCCAGCCTGGCACTACAAAGTGAATTCCAGGTCAGCCTGGACTAGAGTGAGACCCTACCTTGGAAAAAAAAAAAAAAAGAGGCTATTAAATACTTAACATGCACAGCACAGTCCCTCACAAGAGACTCATCTGACCAAAATGTCACCAGTGCCCACGCAGAATCCTCAGTCCAGGAGGATATATCCATTTGTCCCTTCCTCAACTGAGCGCTGAGGTTAAAGTTCCCTCCCTCCCTGAGAAGAGGTGGCGGCTTGTGTACCGTGCTGTGGGTAAAGGCAAAACCATCAGGATTGGTGACAATCTCCAGATAGATGTCCATGTTGTCAAGAATGGCAGTGAAAGTTGGGTCCTGGCCATAGTCTTCAGTGATCTGGTGGGAGGAATGGGAGGAGAAGGCAGAAAGTTGGTCTTGAGAGAACAATGGATTCTGCTAACCTCTCTTCTTCCATCTTCCCTCCCTCTGTGGGCACTAATTCTGGAGGCAAAAGGGAGACCCAGGCTTCTGCAGGCTGTGAGCGCTACTGCCCACCAGACAAGAGCCTTCCTCATCTGCCCAGCCTTACCTTCTTTGCAAACCAGACCCCACTGGCCTGGGTGACCCACTCTCGGGAATGGATGCCTGTGTCAATCCAGATGGCTGGACGGTTGTCCCCTCCGGTGCTGAACTGGAGAAACAGCAGAGAGATGGGTGAAAAGAAACTTCCTAGCTAAGGTCTCCACGCACCCTACTGCAAAGGAATCCACCTGGGCCGGAGGCTGCCTGGGCTCTACGTATACCTGAAAGTCAAGGTTCTGTTGGCGAAGCCATCCTTCAGAGGGGCATGGGACCAGGGGCTGGTCAGGGGTCCCATCGACTTTGACCTTCTTCCCTCAGCCCAAGCGTGGGGACAACATGTAAACCGGCTTCTAGGCCCCTCCTCTATTGCTCAGATAGTTTGCCGTGGATTATCACCAATAAAACTTTTTTTTTCCCCAATTTTTATTAACATTTATATCTGGACTCCCCGGAATCTGCAGTAGTTCCCATGTCATGACACTTAATTGGAAACACTTAGGTCACCTCAAAGTTTAAATTGTGTGCCCATGCATGTCCCCACATAGGCCAGTGTGATGGTTCAGACCTTCCCTAATGTCTGCTCAGGGAAGTGCCTTGCCTAAGATGTCCCATGACAGCCCACACCCGCAAATGGAGGTCCACATGGGGTCACTTCTCACACGTTCTCACCCTCATATGTCTACATGGAAGCTTCCGTTACCTTCAGCACATAAATGGGACGATCTTCAAAGGTGTTGCCTATCTGGATCTTGCTTACAAGCTGTGGATTTTCAGCCACCAGCAGGTCCATGAAGTCATAGATCTAAGAAGGAAACAAAGAGAATGAGGAAAATGAGGCCTTGACAGCTTCTGGGAACCTGGGCATCTCTCAGCAGCACTTCAACGCAATAGAGACAAAAGCCAAACCAATATGGCCACATGGAAACAACAGGGGCCACCCACAGGCAGGCCAGCCTTGGCTCTGGCCTGCGTTGTACCAACCCTAATGAAGGCCGTGGTGCTCGTGAGAAGCATGTGCCAGGGCTGCCCTTACCTCCTCCAGGGTGTGATAGGTGGCGTAGTTAAAGGTGCTGGTGGACTGGGCCCGGACCCGTGCCCGGGCAGCAGACATCTGTGCTTGCTCCTCCTCCAGCAATAACTGCACATCCTCGATCATGACCTTGTAGCTGATGTCATGGGCTTCCAAGAAGATTTTAACAGACTGGATGCTGGGGAATGGTACTCGGACATCGATGGGGGAGCCAGCCTGGGCAGGGTCCCTCCAGAAGTCCAGCTGGGAAACAAAAGAGCCAGGACTGTTACAGCTGGCTGGAAGCACCAACCAAGGCTGGAGGCTGGGACAGGGCCAGCCTGGGAGCGGGTGTTGGTATCGGAAGCTCCCATGTAACTGGCGATGGGTGCCTGAGAAAGAAAGGAGAGCCTTGGGAACTCGGCAGAGTCCAGCGTGGTCAGGATCTGGACAGGACGGAGAGGCTTTTGAGACAACATGGCAGAAAGAAGAAGAGACAAGGAAGTCCTGGCACGTCCTAAGATGCTCAAGGGCAGTGGAGTCGGGGATGAGGGGGCTGGAGCTGACAGGTCAGTCCTATGGGAAGCTGGGCCAGAGCCCAAGGACCAGGTGGTTACACGGGGTGCTGGAGACTTAGGGTGGACCCAGCTGGCCTGGCAGGTCCTCTGGGCCCCCTGGAGGTCTGCTCCTCATTTCTGACCTGTAGATGCTCCAGGTCCTGCAGCTCCTTCACCTTGTCCACCTGGGCTTGGTCACCCGCAGTGATTCGGAGCACCTGGTGCCTGGGGAGAGCGGGAGAGGCCCTGAGCCTCGGAGGCACCCCAACAACGCAAAAGTGTAGGTGCAGCAGCAGCTGGAGTCCCGAGGCAAAAAGGCCCTAAGGCACTCAAAATGGAACCCCTTCTCTCCCCATTTTGGGAAGCATCTAGAAGACTTGGGTGCTATCCTTCCGGTTTAGACTGTTTTCTCTGCCCACGCCAACCAAATCTCCTCCGTCCTCTTCTGAAAATTCCTCCTCAGAGCTCAGCTCTTTCCAGGGTTCAAGAGAAGCCCAACCCCATCCAGTCCCGTCCCCCCAACCCAAACTGCTACTTTACAGTGGCTCCATGGTACCATTCAGTCCTCTCTGGCTGTGCCCCCAACGTGACCATCAATCGCTTCCAGCCACTGGCTGGGGGTAAGCCCCTCTCATCACCCTTTGGGGAGTCCTCCCTCCCCTCAATCTCCCTACCCCACAAAGTCCTCATTGCCAAAGACTGCCCCCAGCAGCACACTCAAAATCAGCAGCCCCTGCATGTTGCGGCCACTTGAGATGGCCAGGCTGAGGCCAACCCTGTGGTCTGGGGCCTTTTAAACCTGGGCAGAGATCTCCTGGCTGTGCCTGGGGACTGTTCCCCTCACAGCTGGATCCAATCCCACGGGGAGGGAGGGAGGGAGAGGTGGGAGTTCCAAGCTCTGGAACCTTCTCACTTTCCCTGATAAAATGTCAGGGAACAAAGCAGGTGGAGAGATAAGCCAAGCTTCTGCCCTTGGCCATGAAGTTTAGCTGGTCCCCATGCCCCCCTAGGACCCACCATGCTTCCCAGACACCCAAGTTGTAAGAGCACTTAGGACAAGGCTGAATCTTTCCATAATGTGAACAATATATTCACAAACTGTGCCCGTGACATTGGCTTTAACTCGCTAAGTATTCCTGATTTCATTTGGTGCTCATGGCCATTAGCACATACAGGTTCTTTTATTCCAGTCTTAATCATCTTTAAAATATTTATTTATTTATGAGAGAGAAAGAGAAAGAATGGGTGGGCCAAGGTGTCTCACCACTGCAAATGAGCTCCAAACGCATGCGTGTTTGTGTATCTTTGTGTATCTGGCTTTGCGTGGGTCCCGGGGAATTGAAAGAAGCCAAAACTCACAAGCTCTGCATGTAGGTGCCTTTCACCTCTGAGCCACCTCTCCAGCACCCAGTCTTAGTTATTCATATTAATTCTCGGATCACACATTCTGCTTTAGACAATGGCAGAGAGCTTCCAGAAAGAGTTAAAAGTGGGCCGTGGGATTCAGAGGGGCCTTAGGGAAGGCAAGAGCTGATGCAAAGAAAGTCACTGCGGGCGATTAGATAAGGTGTTGACATTGCCAGCGACGCGGTCCCAGAGCAGAGCAGGTACGGGAATGCCAGGTGCAGAGTTGGGTCAAGATGTCGAGCTGGCCTCAGCTGACTGGATGACGGATAGCAATTCCAGTTGGCGGTGTTGGGCAGTGGGGTCAGCTGAGCTGAAACCCCAGTAGTTTGCTGCCTATAGGCCCCATACCACATGTACTTAACGATCTCATGACGGATCAGTGAGTTCCACCATCCCCAGATTTACGTATCCCCCCTTTTATATAATCTGGGTGAAAGGGTTGCATCATTCATTAGTCTAGGTGTGTTTGATCAACTCACAGGCCTGGGTTGTTTTTTGTTTTTTGTTTTTTTTCTCTGATATGGTTTTGATAAGCCCATGTGTCCCAAGCGTTCCTGATTTAATGTAATTAATTTCCTGGTTGGTAATATTTTGTGTAAATAAGTTATTTATCAGTCTGGGCCTTATGGTTTGTGCTGGACAGATGGTAGCTGTTTACTTGCATGAAGAAGATGTGGGGTCATTCTGCCTCAGTATTTGCATTCAAAATAGAGCAAGCGGCTGCTTTACAAAATGGAGTGGCTCCAGGGAAAGCACAGGCTGGGTTACTGTTCTGTCCAATATCGGGTCACTTACAGCCTGATTTCCTGGGCTTGGTCACTGCAACTGTGCTGTGGTCCCTTATTACTCACTAGGCAGTGGAAACGGGGCCAGGACTCCTGGTAGCCACACCACCTGGAACCTTGGGTAAGAGAACCCCTTCCCCATGCCCCTCTTCCTCCTGCGATAGTGCAAAGGGAGATCTCTGCACCCGCCCAGCTCCCACAGGGGTCTGCTCAGCTCCTCACTATCCCGACCACCCAGCTAACCCTGTGCAGGATATATCCCCCTCCAAGGTCCAGGATATTGAAGGGGACTTCTCAGCTGCACTTCTACTGGCCAAAGTGGCCTTGTGGGAGTCAGGTCACCACAGCAGCAACGGGGACAGAAGTCCACTATAGGAGTGCCCTTGACCCAGACGTCATCAGACTAGAAGAGAGTTGGGGACCAGGCACCGAGGGGGATTCGTTGGGTTCCGATGCTGACCTTTTCCCAGAGCTGTGTAGCCCAAATCTGCCTTAATCCACAGTCCCCCTCCATCCCCTCCCCAGAGCACTACACGGGCTCTGCTCGGTTTGGGCCTCTGGCTTGGGCACCAATGACATCCCTTCTTGTTTCCCTCTGTCCTGTCTGCCTTCCCACTCCACTCCTTACCTGGTCTTCCTATGCCGGGGCACAGTGACCCCCTGATGTATACCCACAAGCTTTCCTGTGTCTAATTCTAGGGAGATTATAAAACCCAGAATCCACCTTCAGCAGACACGGGGTCACCGCTGCGAGCCGCAGGGTGCACTGCCCCATGGGTCCTCCTCCGCCGCACCCTCTTCCTGTGTGCTCCTCTCAGAAGGCTCTCTGTTATTTATCTGCAGTGCCCTTAGTAGGAAGTGGATCCAAACATAATCTGAGCAGAAGAGTGGTAGGAGCCACTGTCCCTTCACTTCCGTGACCCCAAGTCCATCTGGTCTTGACCTCAAGTAACTCAGAGTCTGGCAGGAAGGAAGGGTGGAAGGGACTAGCTCATTTGCTTATTCTTTTTTTGAGAGCGACAGACACACAGAGAAAGACAGATAGAGGGAGAGAGAGAGAATGGGGGCGCCAGGGCTTCCAGCCTCTGCAAACGAACTCCAGACGCGTGCGCCCCCTTGTGCATCTGGCTAACGTGGGACCTGGGGAACCGAGCCTCGAACCGGGGTCCTTAGGCTTCACAGGCAAGCGCTTAACCGCTAAGCCATCTCTCCAGCCCTCATTTGCTCATTCTTGATCAGATCTCCAAGAAGCCACCACCAACAGATGGGATGAAATGTGCCAGTCCAGCTTCAGAGACACGGCTGGCACAGAAACAGAGCCCGGAGAAGACTTCAGGAAGATCGTGACATTTGACCCAGGACTCAATGGTAGGATTATGTCCAGCAAGAAATGAAGGGGGTATTTAATCATGCTACTTGTGAACACAAAACTCAGATTCACTTCTCCTTCATTGTTTCTGAGGTGTTATTGTGGTCTCCCCAAGGAGATGAAATTTTCCCAAGTGAGGAACCGGGTCTTACCCATTGCTCCTGGTATATGCTTCCTCTCTTAGGCCCTGAAGTACCCTCCCCGTGTTTCTTATCCATCCCCCACCAGGAGCAAAAAGCTCTGGGGAGCCTTTCTTTCAGTCTGGATCATAGAAACAATGTTGCTTTTCCTATTTCCAAATATAACGCTATCTGATGATTTTGAATCTCTGCCATTCACACTTTTCGTGTTGGGCAGCACAAGCTAGTTCTTGGGCCTTCTGCGAATTCCTTCTAGAAAAAAAAAAAAAAGAAAGAAAGAAAAGAAAAGAAAAAGAAAAAGCGCTCCTGAAAAGTAGGGAGGCCCGGAAAAAGGCATAATTCACCAAGAGAGTCTCATCATGCCTTCAGCTTACAATCAAAGAGGTCCCGAAGATGTGACTTGAGGTCAAGACCATCTGATCTTGGTGCCACGGAAGTGAAGGGACAGACACATGTGATGTATCGTTGATGAGCTTGGAAAAGATGAGTTCAATGCTGCCAGCTAAACTTGCACTGACAGCCTAGCAGCAGAAGGTTTGGGAGGTCAGGCGGAAGTTCAGTCTAGCTCCCCGGACTGCTTCTCAGGAAGCTGAAATTGCTTCTTGATGAAGATCAATTTCCTAGGACCACAGCTCTGCCTTCAAATACCATAGGATTATTCCACATGGGTCTAAGACAAGGGAAAAACTTGGGCCCTTAGGTTGAAAGCTAGTGGAATGGACAAAGGAGGAAGGCCCATGCCCATGTGAAGGACACCTCCAGGGATCTAGGCTCCACGTGAGTCACCAGCAAGTGCCAATGCAAACAGAGGTCTATGGGAGCCAGGCTGACCATGGGCTACAATATCTCTTCTTGATTCTTTGTACCGTGTGAAGGCATCTACTCTCTAGATAATCTAAGACAATGAAGGAGATCCCATTCCCTTTTGCAAGCATTGTGGGAGCAGAAGTTTCAGGAGGGCAAAGGCTTATTTGGGGTTTGCCCTGTGAGAACACGAATCACCAACTTCAACACCAGGGGCCAACTCAATCAAGTCTTCTGTTTTCTATAATGCATCTCCTTTCTTAGCTCTGCTTTGGAGAACTGAGGGAGGTGGGCTGGGGGGACCAGGGAGGAGATGAGAGCCATGGAGAGTGGCAAAGTTGGGTAGGAAAAGCAGGAGACCCTCTGCAGACTGAAGGGCAAGAAGCCAGCCCGATGGCTACGCATTTGAGAAGCCATCATTTCTGAGGGTTGTTCTAAGTACTCTGTGAAAAAGAATCCTGGAAGGCCAAAGGGACTGTGGTTGCCCATTATTTGCCTCTCCAGCAAGAGATGGAAGCAAGCCTGGCACATTCCGATGAGTCACTCTGGAAGGTGCAAGGTACGAGATGGCTGGTAGTGTGGCCTGAGCCTCAGTGGCCCAAAGTGTTACTGTCTCCTGGTCAGGTAGTGGGGGAAAAAAATCAAGAGATTCAAAGGAAAAGTTTATTGAAATTGAATTAATCCCAGCACTCGGGGTGGGGGGGGGCAAACGTAGGTGAGTCTGAGGCCAGCCTGGGACTACAGAGTGAGATCCAGGTCAACCTGGGATGGGGTGATGAGACCCTGCCTCAAAATCTCACTCCCCCACTACAAAAAACAAAAAAGGTGAAAATGGGGGCTGGGGAAATGGCTTAATGGTTAAGCGCTTGCCTGTGAAGCCTAAGGACCCTGGTTGGAGGCTGAATTCCCCAGGTCCCACGTTAGCCAGATGCACAAGGGGGCGCACGCGTCTGGAGTTCGTTTGCAGAGGCTGGAAGCCCTGGTGCGCCCATTCTCTCTCTCTCCCTCTATCTGTCTTTCTCTCTGTGTCTGTTGCTCTCAAATAAATAAATAAAAAATGAACAAAAATATTTTTTAAAAAAAGGTGAAAATGGGCTGCAGAGATGGCTCAGTGATTAAAGCCACTTGCTTGCAAAGCCCAACTTCCCCGCTTCAAACACCTAGTACCCACATGAAGCCAGAAGCACAAAAAGTGGCGCAGGCATCTGGAGTTCATCTGCAGTGGCAGGAAGCCCCAAAATGCCCATTCTCATTCTCTCTCTCAATCTCATTCTCCTCTCTCTCTTCTCCTCTCTCTGCTTGCAAAAGAAAAAAAAGACTAAAGAACATCTAATGCACCCTTAGTTGGGGACATTGATGGACTCACACACAAGCTCTTCCACATCACAGACTTTTTTTTGTTGTTTTTTTGTTTTTCGAGGTAGGGTCTCACTCTACCCCAGGCTGACACCTGGAATTCACTATGTAGTCTCAGGCTGGCCTAGAACTCATTGCTATCCTCCTACCTCTGCTTCCCAAGTGCTGGGATTGAAGACGTGCGCCACCATGCCCATCTAACTTCACAGACGTCTTTCCACCAGAAGCAGCATACTCTATCATGGCCCAGAAGCAATACTAGGAAGTGGGCCCTGTGCATCGCCCATCTTTTAAAAATACATCTCATGGGCTGGAGAGATGGCTTAGCCGTTAAGCGCTTGCCTGTGAAGCCTAAGGACCCGTGTTCGAGGCTCGGTTCCCCAGGTCCCACATTAGCCAGATGCACAAGGGGGGCGCACGCGTCTGGAGTTCGCTTGCAGAGGCTGGAAGCCCTGGCGCGCCCATTCTCTCTCTCTCTCTCCCTCCATCTGTCTTTCTCTCTGTGTCTGTCGCTCTCAAATAAATAAATAAATAATTTTTAAAAAATACATCTCACTCGATCAAGCAGTGGTATAGAAAATGAAATAGCTTATCTCTAGAACCCTGTACTGGGCTACGCAATAAACTCTCCAAAGCTAAGCTATACTTTTATTCTAGAATTCTGAATGCATTTTATAGTAAAAAAAAAAAAAAATTTTTTAAAGTAAAACACACAAAAAAGATAAAATTAAAACAAAAAAAGTGTAAGACGTAGAGAAACACATAATCCACAAGAAGGGCCAAAGCAGAAATTTTGTTATCCCAAATCCAAGCCCAGGCTTTTACTGAGTGAGGGAGGCCTCCGCACCCCCTGATTGGTCAGTTTAAACAAAGCTGAGGGCCCTGATTGGTCCATGGCATTGATTGTTTCCCCAGCTCTGATGGACCTCGATGTGTCTCAGACTTCCCGCAGGTCTCAGGCACGTCCTGGCAACCCTTCCAAGTGAACCAAACCAGCCAGAAAATTCATCCACATGTGCCCTTTGTTCTAAGGGAGAAACCCAGGAAGTACGTGCAAAGAACATCGCCGTTGTGCCCGATCCTCTTAGCTGTCCATCTTCCTAGCTCTCAGGGTCCCTCGATGTGAAACAGGGACGTTTGGGAACTCACGGCTGCAGCCTGCAAAAGCCTGGGAACATTTCATAGACCCTGCCTCGGCCTCTGCACCCAGCTCCGACCACGCTGGGAGTGAGTGGACGCCACCCAGGCCTGACTCTCCTCAAATATCAGCACAGGGATCGGGAATACTCTTCAGGGGGAGGGGAGAGGTCGAGTCCTGCAAGAGGAATCCAGACATCTGTCCCGCCTTTGAGAGTCTCAGACACCCGAGCCCAGTGTGACAGGCCTTGGGAATGAATGAACAAGGTGTTTGCAGATCGCTGCAGCTGGGCCTGCCCTTGCCACATGGCTCTGGTCTTGATTTGCAGACAGCTCCCCTGCTCTCTCCTAACATCATATCCATCCAGCTCAGAAGCACCTCGATGGGCCCGTGTTCTCCCCAGAAGCGCTCCAGGCTCCCCCACATTCTCTCTGCCTGGTTTTTTGAGGGTTTTTTGTTTGTTCGTTTTTGCTTTTCTAAATGAGTATTTTAAGTTCATTTCTTTGGTCATTTTCTGTCTGTTGCTGTCTCCCATCCGAATGGTCAGAGGGAAGATGGAAGAGGCCCCGTGAAGGGGACAGCACCTGGCAAGGCTTCTGGAGGGACCCGCTGGCCCATCACCCCGGGGCCCCCGCGGCTGGCGGGCCTCACACACAGGACGCTCACATTCCAAACTGGCTGGCTGGTTTGTTTTCTTAAGAAAGCAATAACTGCACACATTCACTGTGGCTCTTATGGCTTTCCATATGTATAATCGCTCTTTCTCCCTTCAGTTTTTCCAACTTTTTTTCCCCCCTCTCTTTTAAATAAATGCTCATAAATTTTACTGGTGAAAAGGACACACACACACACACACACACACACACACACACACACACACAACACCCTAAAAAGAGCAGTTTGTTGGGAAGTAGGGGGAAGGGAACCAAGCAGAATGTAGAAAAACTGAGCTCTGATTTAGCATTAATACATAAGAAAATGAAGGGTTTTTTTTGTTTTTTGGTGGGGGTGGTTTTTTGAGGTAGGGTCTCACTGTAGCCCAGGCTGACCTGGAATTCACTATGGAGTCTCAGGCTGGCCTTGAACTCAGGACAATCCTCCCACCTCTGCCTCCCCAGTGCTGGGATTAAAGGCGTGCGCCACCACACCCAGCTACACTTTAGATTTTAAGCAAAAGAGAAGAAAGATGAACCTTTGGTAACTTTGCTAACTTGCATAGCTAAGTCTTGAGATTTATTCCATGCACTTAAACCCTGGCCGCCATCTTCCTGAACTGGGTGGCCTCTCAGTCCTGGGGGGAAGCAGTTGTCAGCCAAGACGAGAGGTCAACTTCTGGCTTCGGTAGTCTCTCAGCCACCACGGTCACATGAGCCTTATGTAAATCTCAGGATCCAAACTCTTCACACCTTTTAAAACTGCACGCTAAGAGTGTTGGACCAGAACATCTGGAAACTTCTTTGGCTTTATGATTAACTAGAACAAGAGACTGGCTCTGAGGCTCCTTCAGACCTTCCCTTCCTTACATTCCTTCCAGAGAGGCTGCCACAGTCTCTACTGGCTGCCTTCCCAGTATTCATTTTACCCTTTTTTATCAGTAAGACACCACTTTTTTTTACTATTTAGATACAAGCAGGGAAAAGAGAGAGAGAGAGAAAATGAGTAAGCCTGAGCCTCCAGCCCATGCAAATGAATTCCAAATGTGTGCACTAGTGTGCATCTGGCTTTACATGATTACTGGGGAATCGAACTGGGGTCCTTAGGCTTTGCAGGTAAGTACCTGAATCACTGAGCCATCTCTCCAGCCCGTACTCCACTTTTTTTCCTCTACTTTTTTTTATTAATTAGTTTTGTACTCAGTGAATACAGTTAAGTTGGTACTACTGTTTGCTTCTTCCCTGTCCATCCCCCCACCCCCTAGCCCCTCCTAGTTGAGGTATATGGGTCATGCATTGTGGGGTTAGCCCTCAATTATGGATAGGAGGAAATGTCTCTGTGTATCATAACCCAATGTGTGGCTCTGACAGTCTTTCTGCCCCCTCTTCCACAGATTCCCTGAGCCATGTTGGGTTCATTTTGGGTCTGCTTCAGAGATGAGGTGTTGGGAGCCTCTGTGTCTCTGGATATCTGATTTGGTAGGAGTTGATTGTTCTCTGTGTTGATCTCCTTCACTCTTGTGCTGGTACCAGGTTCACCAAGAAAACAGCACCCTTGTTTGTTTTGCCAATTATTCTTAGTTTTAGCTGGGGCCCTTTTGAGGTATGATAGGGTGGTTCTCTCTTTAGGATCTGTGTCTTCCTTTCCTGGGGAGGTGTGGCTCGGTTAGGCAGTGGCCATATTTCCGTATCCACTTTTATTTAATGCAGCAATGTGGCCAGCTTTCCCAGCTTCCCTTGCAACTGGGTGTGGCCACACACTCACAGGGAATAGGATAACTCAGTCAGCTCACAGCTTTACCCCTGTCCTTCCCACATAGAGTTAGAAGTTAGAGGCACCATACTGCAAACAGAGGTCAAAATACAGTCTTACGCCCCACAAAGGCATTTCATTCAACCATCACCAACAGTGATCCCCTAAGATAATAATGGAGTTAAAAATTTCCTGTCACCAGATGGAGCAATGGCTCAGAGGTTAAGGTGCTTGCTTGCAAAGCCTAACGACCTAGGCTCAATTCCCCAGTCTCCATGTAAAGCCAGATGCACAAAGTCATACATGTGTCTGGAGTTGAGTTGCAGGGGCTGGAGGCCCTGATGTGCCTATTAACTCTCTCCCTGTTTCTCCTTTTTCTATCTCTCTCTGCTTGCAAATAAATAGATAAAAATATTTTAAAAATTCCTGTCACCTGATGGCATGGTAGTCACCCTAAAGTTGTTGTAGTATAAAGCACCACTCATGTATTTGTGATGATGCTGACATAAACAAGCCCATTGGACTACCAAATATAATATATACAATTATGTATACTACATAATACTTGATAATGACAGGAAAAGACTATGTTAAGATTTCTAGATTTTCCATCCTACACTTTTTTTTTAAGATCTATTTTTATTTATTGATTAGAGGCAGAGAGAGGGAAGGAGAGAGAGAGAGAGAATGGGCTCACCAGGGCCTCTAGCCCCTGCAAATGAACTCCAGACACACACACCACCATGTGCATCTGGCTGACGTGGGACCTGGAGAATCGAACCTGGGTCCCTAGGCTTCGCAGGCATGCGGCTTAACCGCTAAGCCTTCTCTCCAACCCCCATCCTGTACTTTTTCATTGCTATCTCAGAATGTACTCCTGCTTATTGCTTATGATTCTGCTTATAGTTTACCATAAACAGTGTGACATGTACACCATAGGCAGCCTCATGCCTCCTGTGAAGTTGCGGCGGGAGAGGGGCTGTGTTGTTGTTGAAACCAGGACCTGCAACATGTCAGGCATGCACTGCACCACGAGCCCCGTATTGCTTTCTTTTATCACATCTCCTGCCTCCACTTCTTGGGCTTAATCTCAAGTGATTGTTTCTTAAAAAATATTTAGGGCTGGAGAGATGGCTTAGCGGTTAAGCGCTTGCCTGTGAAGCCTAAGGACCCCGGTTCGAGGCTCGGTTCCCCAGGTCCCACGTCAGCCAGATGCACAAGGGGCCGCACGCGTCTGGAGTTCGTTTGCAGAGGCTGGAAGCCCTGGCGTGCCCATTCTCTCTCTCTCCCTCTATCTGTCTTTCTCTCTGTGTCTGTCGCTCTCAAATAAATAAATTTAAAAAAAAAAACTTTAGAAAAAAAAACATTTAATGCTGGAGAGATGGTTTAGTGATTAAGGTACATGCCTGTGAAGCCTAAGGACCCGGGTTTAATTTCCTCAGAACCTAGGTAAGCCAGATGCACATGGTGGCGCACACATCTGGAGTTCATTTGCAGTGGCTGGAGGCCCCTGCACGTCCATTAATTCTCTCCCTCCCCCCCTTGCAAATAAATAAAGATTTTATTTTTATTTATTTATGAGAGAGAGAGAGAAGGGGCACACCAGGGTCTCTGGCGACTGCAAACAAACTCCAAATACAAGTGCCACTTTGTGCATCTGGCTTTTCACGGGTACTGGGGAAGCGAAACTCGGTCCTTAAACTTTGCAGGCAAGTGCCTTCACTGCTCAGCCATCTCTCCATCTCAGTCTCATGTTGGGCTGCTCATCAGGGCCCTAGGGAGCAGTAGACCATACCATATGTATAGACCATCTAGCCTAGGTGCATAACGGGCTATGCCAGTGAAATTTGTGTACCTACATTCGGGTATGTGGCCGATGATGAAAAATCATTAATCATGTATTTCTTAGCATATATCCCCATTATCAAGACACACATGCCTGTATAGCAGAATAAGACACAAGAGGTCAGAGGGTGTAAGTCCCCAGTGCATCACGGAGTGGCGGAGACACCCCCAGATTGCACCTCGCAGATCATACTCCATCTAGATGAGTTTCTGTCATTCCAGGGAAACTGATAGGACGCTGAGGAGGAGAGATGGTCCCTCCACAGACATGAAGGATTTCCCACACGCCTGGTGCCGCCAAGGGCTAAGTGACGTGGCGCCTGTCCTCAGGGAGCTCACAGAGCAGCTGGAGACAAGTAAACCAAATCAATTAGTTATTCATTATCATCGCTCCCAGGGAAATCAGTGAGGCCTTGGAAAGGAGAATCATGGGAGAACTGAGCCCAGTGAGGAGTGCTAGTGAGGAAACATGTTGAAGGGGAAGAGTGAAGAAAGAATGTTCCAGACCAGGAGCAGAGGCACATGCCAAGGTGTCCAGATGGGAGGGAACTCGGGTGTGGTAGGAAGCCAGTGAGGTTGGAACTGATGAAGGAGGGCCAAGAAAGACAGAAACAAGGTGAGAACTGGGCGTGCTGCGAGGTCAGAGGATCGCTGCGAGTTCAAGGCCACCCTGAGACTACATAGTGAATTCCAGGTCAGCCTGGGCTAGAGAGCAAGAGCCTACCTCAAAAACACACACACACAAAAATAAATACAATGAAAATAAACAAGGTGAGAGAGAGGGCGGGGGAGCGAGAGAAAGAGAGACAGATAATGTAGGAACTTGGGTGAGATTTTAAGTCAGCTGAAGACTTTTTGAAGAATGTTGCCTTATAAGAACTTCATCCAGATAGGAGCATCATTCTCCATCTTTATGTGCCTGTCTCCCTGCTCAGAGAGCTTGCCAACTGGTTGGGAAAACAGGCCCTTGATAGCGGGCAGGTCCTGACATGGCTGGGTGTGAGGCAGCTTTAGGGTTTGATGGCAGGTGAGGAACTATGGACCTGAGGCAGTCACAGCCCTGCCTCACCGGAGTATGTGCTATTATCTGAGACCCTGAGTCTCCTACTAAGGACAGGAATGGTCCCCACCTGGGACAGGTGAAAGGAAACAATGTGTTGAATCCCAGAAAGCATAATGGGAGCCATGGTTGGAAAGAGCTTGTTAAGTCCATTACCAGGAAACCCATCAAAAGCCCAATACTCCTTCCTCCATGACAGGGTTCCTTCTATAGCTTGGCATAGGCCCTGCTCCCAAGATTCCAGCTCATTCTGTGGATGAAACCCAAATGCCTTTATGGTCAAAGAGTCTCATGGACTCTACTACAGATGGACCCTATAGACAAATGATGACAGCGGTTTTGGAGTTAAGACAAACCCAAGTTCGAATGTCCCTCATATTTCTGTATGGCCTTTGAAACTTCTCCAAACTTTTCTTATCTGAAAAAAAAAAAAAAGTGAGGTTATTCAACCAGTTGTGATGGCTCATACCTGTACTCCCAACACTCGGGAGACTGAGGCAGGAAGATTACCACGAGCATAAAGTCAGCCAGTGTTACACAGTGAGTTCCAGGCCAGCCTGTGTTACAATATAAGACTGTCTCAAAAATTTAGGGCTGGAGAGATGGCTTAGTGGCTGAGGCACTTGCTTGTGAAGCATAAGGACCCAGGTTCAATTCCCCAATACCAACATAAGCCAGATACACAGGTGACACATGCGTCTAGAGCTCATTTGCAGTGGCTAGAGGCCCTGGCAGGCTCAATCTCTCTCTCTCTCTCTCTTTCTGTCTACCTATTTCCCTCTCTCTCAAATAAATAAAATAAATAAACAATTTTTAAATTTAATAAGCTTATTAATACCAGTAATGTCTCTCCCCATGTGGATGAAATAAAAATATTTGTGTAGAGAGCATAAAAATTACAATCACAGGCTCTAAAGGTCCCATTCATTTTATTTACCTATAATTTATATTAACTTCACTCATAATCTTGTATTTCCACTGACAGAAAACTTCAAGTTGGAAATT
Source organism: Jaculus jaculus (assembly GCF_020740685.1). Classification (NCBI taxonomy): domain Eukaryota; kingdom Metazoa; phylum Chordata; class Mammalia; order Rodentia; family Dipodidae; genus Jaculus; species Jaculus jaculus. The sequence continues at coordinate 91,299,643 of NC_059111.1, read as the reverse complement.
CCAACTCACTTAGAGACCACTTCCAGCTTAAAAAAAAAAAAAAAAAATCCAGGCTGGAGAGATGGCTTAGTGGTTAAGCACTTGCCTGTGAAGCCTAAGGACCCTGGTTCAAGGCTCAATTCCCCAGGACCCACGTTAGCCAGATGCACAAGGGGGCGCACGCGTCTGGAGTTCGTTTGCAGAGGCTGGAGGCCCTGAAGCGCCCATTCTCTCTCTCTCCCTCTATCTGTCTTTCTCTCTGTGTCTGTCGCTCTCAAATAAATAAATAAACAAATTTAAAAAAAAAAATCCCCTCTTGTGGGAAATTTTCACCAGAATGGAGATCCACTCTTCCATTCCCAGCTCTTCCGCTGAAGATACGCCAGGTTCTTTAGGGTTGAAGTGCCCCGACTTCCTTGGGAGGTAGCACAGCTGGTCCTGCACCTTGATACATCCATCTAATGTGTACTGTGTCGCCATGGCCACCGGCTGCATGGCCCTTGGCCATGCCTCTACCCTTGGCCTCCTCACCAACTAATCCTACACACACACACACACACACACACACACACACACAGATTGACTCTTGCGCATGAAGTCTTGCTCTAGAACTGGTATTTCTGCCTCAGACTTATACAAACACACTCAGCTCCCAGTTGAGCGTCGGAGGTCAAAGCAGCCCACTCTCCGTGTTCCCCAATCGTGGAATAAGACAAAAGATAGAAGTCTAGGAAAAAGGAGGGTGCATCATCAGGATCTCAAAATGGTGCCCCTTGAGGCTCAGAGAAAGTGTGCTCAGCACGTACCCTGGCTTAGAGTTAACTGCTTACTGTCACCCATCCAGGGGCTTGTTCAAGTTCAATTATGGGTTAAGGTGCCTCTGAAATGTCCCTTCTCTTTCTCCCTCATCCTGGAAATGAAGCTGGTAGAGGGTCAAGACCTACTTCTCCCTCAAGGGGCCAGAAATACCACACTAGTTCCCTGCTGAATTCAAAGGTGGTGGGAGCCAATATACTAAAGATAACGAAGTTTATTCAAACTCACATCGATTTCTTAAGGGTCCAACAAAGGTGTGTGTGCGGGGGTGGGGGGGGAGGATGCTTAACTTGGGATTCCAGAGGCTCCGTGGGTCTCAGGGAAGTGGGTGAGCCCCAAATGCTCTGGCCTCAGCAAGACTAGTAGGGGTGATTCAGCGTGTGTGTCATGATGACCTGTATTGCTATCCACATCTCCTGGGCCGTTGGGATGATCTGCGAGGCTGGCAGCAAGAAACCGTAGCGCCCAGTGTCCCGGAGTTCAAAGCTGAAAGCGTACTTAATGCCATTGTCATAGGCCCAGTCCACGGTAATCCCGCTGGCTACATCTAAACCCGAAGGGCCAACGCACACCAAGAAAGGAAGGAGAAGGATGTGATCACCAGGTTTGCACAGGACTCCTGACTGGGCCAACCCCTACCCCCCAACTTGGCCCTTATCATAGCCATTGCTCTACCCTGCCCATCCTCCACAACCCACCTCTAACCCTGCAAAAAGAAAGAAAGAAAGAAAGAAAGAAAGAAAGAAAGAAAGAAAGAAAGAAAGAAAGAAAGAAAGCTCTTAGAGGCTCCCAGCCTGAGAATCTATCCCCTCAGAAGCCTTTGGAATAAGCCAGACATCAGGATCTATACACGCACACTGCAAAGAGACAGCTGGCCTGGGTATATCCCCAGCCCACCAAAGCCTGGATTGGCTGGCCCAGCCTGGGGAGCAGCTCAAAGTGTGCCAGGTCAACCCCGGGCAAATAAGGCTCACTCACAGAGGGTGTTGCTGATGCTGCCAAAAATGTACTCCATTCCATGGACCTTGTAGAGAGCATCCACGGCATCCTTGGCAAGATTGTACTACAAATGACAGCCAGAGAGTGAGAGACAGGGACTTCCCACCTCCCTTCCCTCACCATACTCTCTGCAGCTCCTGACAAGGGTGAGCTTTGCGGGGAGCGGTCTGTGACCATAGCTCTTAAAAGTCAAATGCACCTTTAGTTTTGATCGCCCATGACAACAGGACGGCTGATTCTCCCTATCACGGGGGTCTCACTACCCTCGGTCTGGATTCTCAACAGTCTGTACCCCTGGGAAGCGGGGCAGGTAAGCCTGGTCCTCCCTCGCACCTCGGGCAGCCAAGCTTACCAGCTCCTCCTGGTTTGAAACAGGTGCAAGAGAGTGGCCATAAGGGTACATGAGCATCTGAGAGTAGCTGTGGATGGAGATCAGAGCCTTGATGTTCCCGTGCCCCGTGATAAAGTCCACAATGGCAGCCACCTCTGGCTCTGACTGAGGCGAGGGCCCGCGATACGTCTCTGAGCAGGGGTTTTTGTTAGAACCATTTCCTGGCAACAAAATAAAACCGCCCCCATGGATTAGAGTTCCCAGAGGTGGCAGTGACCTTGCTAACAAAATACCGTGTGCCCTTTGATAGCTCACAGACTCAGTTTGCAGTCTGGTTGGGATCCTGTGACTATTTCTGACCAATGGAAATGTGAGCAGAAATGATGTGCCCATTCAGATTTGAGGTTGGTAGGAGGAAAGGTGACTTTTTCTTCACCCTCATCTGTCTATGTGGCTAGAAGCAAAATATTCTAGAAAAAGTAGTGTGCTGGTGCTGGATCCCTTGATCCCTTCTGCCACCCCTCGAAGAGAGTGGCCAGTGAGATCTACCCACACTGATTTTTTTTTTTCTATTTTTGGTTCTTCAAGGTAAGGTCTCACTGTAGCCCAGGCTGACCTGGAATTCACTATGTAGTCTCAGGTGGCCTCGAACTCTCTTCTGCCTTCCAAGAGCTGGGATTAAAGGCATGCGCCACCATGCCACAATTTATCTTTCAAGCAAGATAAGCTTTACGTTAAGCTGCATTTGTTACTGCTGCGTACCTTGATCTTATACATCAGAAGAGTGTAGCCACTCTATATTACAGCAACTCCGTAGCCCTTCAGGGAGCATCTGTCCTTGGAGTAAAGTCCTGACCTGCATTTCCATTCAAAAGGCAGGCATGGCCCCAAAGCTTGCATCCAGAGGAAACCTCAGCTCTCTACCCCAACCCCAGCCTCCTCTTCTCAACAGTGACCCTTTGACTGGCCCTTCTTGGGTTCCCTGCAGATCAAGTGCTCGAGCTTTGCCCCAGCCATGACCCCATAGACGTGGGGGAACAGGAAAAGAGAGAACAGATCTCCTTAGTTTTGCCTGAGGCTGGTCTAGGAACCACAGATGCAAGGGGTCTTTTGAGAATTCTTCTAGGAGACCTACTCAGAGGAAAGGACAAAGGCACATTGTGTTTCTTCTTTTGGGGGAGGGGAATTGCTGGGATTGAACCCATGGCCTTGCACTTGCAAGCTAGATAAGTGTTACCATTAAGCTACCCCCCCAGTCCTGTGCTTTCATTTTGATTTCAGAGAGAGAGAGAGAAAGAGGTGGACAGAAAGAGAGAATGGGTGCTCCAGGGCCTCCAGCCACTGCAAACGAACTCCAGACACATGGGCCACCTTGTGCATCTGGTTGACCTGGGTCCTGGGGAAATCAAACCTGGGTCCTTTGGCTTTGTAGGCAAGGGCCTTAACCGCTAAGCCATCTCTCCAGCCCTCATGCTTCCATTTTTAATCCATTTGAATTTGTTTCCAGTTCTTAGTTCCCACTAAATCCTTCTCTTATTCTTCCACTCTTTTTTTTTTTTTTTGAGGTAGAGTTTCACTCTAGTCCAGGCTGACCTGGAATTCACTCTGTAGTCTCAGGGTGGCCTCGAACTTACAGTGATCCTCCTACCTCGGCCTCCAGAGTGCTGGGATTAAAGGCGTGTGCCACCCACACCCAGCCCACTTCCACTGCCCTTGAGCTGTCCTCTTTCCCCAGGGGCCATGTCATATAGTGCTGTACAGGGCTGGTCAGTATTTGTAGGTTATGAACACTTGGGGAAGGAGCCTACCCAGTTCCTTTGTTCCTTTTCTCTCTCTTCCTCCTTCCAGCAATGGCTGCAACCAAGCCTTGTTCAGGGATCTTCCTCCCAACATATGAAGCCTCCTGAGATGCCAAGGGAACCCAGAACCCATCCTGCCCCCAGAGCCTTCAGACAGAAGCAAACTGGTCCTCCCCAAGAGGTCCTCCCCAAGAAGAGGTGAGGGAGGGCACCATGCCAGGACTGGTCTCTGGATGACTCCCAACACAGCGGTTGAGCTAAGGCAATAACAACCCCCCAGACAAAACCTTCCCTGAGTCACCAGCCTGGACAATTGCTATTTCTTGCCACCAGGCAGTTCAGAGACCACTCAATGAATAGGGAGAGAGTTCATCTTGACTGGGTTGGGTGGCCCTAGCCTGGGGCTAGGACCTTTCATGAGAAGGGGACACGGATGAGGAGCAGGGGAAGAGGGCTGGTCTGAGCCAGGCTAGCAGTGGTTCGGTTGTGCCACCTGCTCCAGTTGATGAATGTCAAATAGCAACAGATGAGCAGAGCAGGGGAGGCTGAAAGCTTTGTCTGTATTTGCAGCCCACGCACGGAGAGCTATTCCCCTGCCAATGGCCAGGTGGCCTTGCCCAAATATGGAGAAACACTTCAGGCCATTAGTTCTGGTTTGAGCTAAGCAGAATAAACTAATCTTCCCCTGACCAAATGGGAATTAGCTGCCTGCCTCTCTGACGTTCACCGTCAAGGTCCTCTGAGCCTGTCTGTTTCACAAGTACCTGCTAATGGATTCATTAGCTATTTATTTTTCCTTCTCTAAAAATGTAATTTGTAGCAAGGGGAAGTCTCAGAAAGGACACGGTAAATTATTAAAGCAGTAATCTTTAGGTAGTGGGATTATGGGAGCTTTTTGGCCCCTTTGGGCCTTTTCCCCCATAATTGTTTTTTTTTTTTTTTTTAACTCTGTGTGTGTGTGTGTGTGTGTGTGTGTGTGTGTGTTGAGAGAAAAAGCGACAGAGAGAGGGAGAGAGGAGACATTTTTTTCCTATAGAGAAACACATAAAAGTTATTTTCTCCAAAAGGTAATTTATCTTCCTCTAAGTTAAGCTATCTCTCTACATCTGTGGGCACTGACTGTCCAGGTTCCATGGATACCACCCAGGGTAAGCCTGCTCATCTTGGAGATGCACATGCCTAACTTTACACAGCCCTGATCAATCCTTATAGCAATAATTACACACTCAACCCAGATCCTCAGGCAACTCCCTCCATGTGGCCTTGGGGGCTGTGCCTCCCATACTTTCCTATTGTGAGTAAACTCCAAGAAGCCAGATTTAAGGAGTCACAGACATCCAGATCTAAAATATTCCGTCATTGAGCCGGGGAGATAGCTCCGTGGTTAACTGCGCTTGCTTGCAAAGCTTGCCAGCCTGGGTTCAATTTTGCAGTACCCACATACAAACCAGATGCACGAAGTGGCACACTCAACTGGAGTTTATTTGCAGCAGCTATCGTGCCTATATTCTCTCTCAAATAAATAAATAAGAAATATTTTAAATGTTTCATCATTGATTTAGCCACCAGCTGACAGATTTGCTTGTCAGGAGCAATGCCAATACCCCTGTGGCGCTGACTCCTATCCTTACTGTGGAGAGCAGACACCACATTGGGGGCTTGAGAACTACGTATGCTCTGCGGGCTAAGCTAGCTGGATCCATATCCCACCCACAAAGCTGATACTTTCCTGTGGTCCATAATGCTTTCTCTTTCTGGAACCTTCTAAAGAACTTAGTTTCTCCCATATAGTCCCTGTGCCTCTGACATGTGTTGGGGAGAGACAAATAGAGAAGAATGCCATTGAACTCAGGAGAAAACTATTTTAGCCAATAATGGGTTGGAACAGCCCTGTAAGAATGCACCAGTTTGCCCATCAGCCCACCAGCCCAGGATCACCAAGGGTCAAAAAAGAGATACCAGGCCATTCTGATAAGCATTTGGTTCATTCTATATTTGACCTATTGCTCTGACCTCCTCAGAGGGCAAGGTCTCAGCTCTCAGGGAACACATTTAGGACAGGGGACATGCAGGAGGCACCATGAACTCTGAGTTGTGAAAAGCAGGCGAGAGTACTTTCTACATCCTTGGACCTTTCTCTGCTATGTTTAGGATTTGATCCTTGCAATACATCTCATTTCAATATTTTATTTATTTGAAAGCAGAGGGAGAGAGAATGAATGGGCATGTCAGGGCCTCCAGTCACTGCAAACGAACTCCAAATGCACGTGCCACTTTGTGCATCTGGCTTTGCATGGGTATTGGGGAATCAAACCCAAGCCATCAGGCTTTGCAAGCAAGTACCTTTAACTACTGAGCCATCTCTCCAGCCCAGTACATCTCCTTTCAGCTGAGAGTGCCCTAAAATATCCCCATGATGGCATAGCATATGTATCCACTTGGCATATGTGTAATCCTCTCTCCCTATCCCACAGCCAATCTTAGGTATGCACCTGCCTGTCCCAGACCATGGCTCATATATATTAGCCAATGACTTTGCCTCCCGTGTCATGAGTCAGCATGCTTTGATGCTGTGAGAGAACCTGCTGAGGACCAACAAGTCCACCAGCCTTGTCCCCGGGACCACAAGATTGACGTACCTCCGAAGCCTATCTTCCAGTTCCTGTTGAGGTCCACACCAATGCAGAAGATGCCAGGTCTGCTTGACTTGTTTTTCCTCCACAAGCGATTCTGAGAAAGCCCAGGTCAGGTAGCTTCATACACCAGATCCACTCCCAGCCTAGCTCTTGGAGGGGCGGGTGGGGGAAGGGAAGAACAAAGGGAAGGAACCTCCAGGGCAGACTAGGTTGGCATGGAACTGGGCAAGGGGTATGGGTGCATCAGATACTCTGTGGTTGAAGTAGGAGCTTAGGGAGAGATCTAAGACCAGGCTGTCAATGTCAGCCTCCCTGGGCAGTGGGCAGGAGGTAAAATACGTGAGAGGCCATAGCTAGACTCCTCTCTCTGCTCAGCTAGGCTCTCTGCAGGAAGACCCTGAAGAGGCCAGCTCCAGAGGCCACCAGTGACTCCATCCCCAGGTTGACCTCTGGCTAGGGTTCTCCAGGCAAACCTCACCATGCTGTGGGTAAAAGCAAAACCATCAGGGTTGGTGACAAGCTCTATGAAAATGTCCATGGCTTTCAGTATGTCGGTCAGGACGTGGTCTTTGCCATACGCACTGACAATCTGCAAGAAAGAGTGACAGTGAGAGCTCTGGCTCTTCTCAGAGGTACAGCAGGACATTTACACAGCTGGTGGCTCCAGAAAGAGGTGTCATCGGGTCACCAAGCACATCCCATACGGAACCAAAAGCTTGGATCTTAAACAACCGGAAGGCAAAGGATAGCCCTGGGCTCTGTTATGAGAGGCCAGGACATGTGGTAGTTGTCCATGGGCAGGAGGAGATAAAGTCTCCTCAATTTTTATTAATTTTTTGGTGGGTGGAGGGTTCAAGGTAGAGTCTCACTGTAGCTCAGACTGACCTGAAATTCACTATGCAGTCTCAGGGTGACCTTGAACTCAATAATCCTCCTACCTCTGCCTCCCTGGGATTAAAAGCGTGTGCCACCATGTCCAGCTTAAAAATATTTTATTCATCGTGCTGTAGAGATGGCTTAGCGGTTAAGCGCTTGCCTATGAGGCCTAAGGACCCTGGTTCGAGGCTCAATTCTCCAGGACCCACATTAGCCACATGCACAAGGGGGCGCACGCATCTGGAGTTCTTTTGCAAAGGCTAGAGGCCCTGTCGTGCCCATTCTCTCTCTCACTCGCTCTTTATCTGCCTCTTTCTGTCTCTGTCACTCTCAAATAAATAAATAAGAATGAACAAAAAAATATTTTCTTCATTTATTTGTTTGAGAGACAGAGAGAGAAGAGGCGGGTAGAGTGAGAGAGAAAGAAACACAGAGAGGATGGGTGCACCAGGGCCTCCAGCCACTGCAAACGAACTCCAGATGCAGGCACCACCTTGTGCATCTGGCTTAAGTGGGTATTGGGGAACCAGACCTGGGTCCTTAGGCTTCACAGGTAAGAACCTTAACCACGAAGCCATCTCTCCAACCCAAGTCTCCTGAATTTAAAGGAACTGAGTCTAATATTTTCAAATGAAAGTGCTCTTAAGCTAATCAAGTGGCCTCTCCCCCTCCACCCTCACCGCAATCAGCTCCAGCCCCACCCTCCATGGCTGCCCCTCAGCTGCTGGTACCTACTGACCTTCATGGCAGTCCAGATGCCCGTGGCATGGGTGATCCACTCCCGGGAGTGAATGCCAGTGTCGATCCAAATAGCTGGGCGCTGAGAACCTCCAGTGCTGAACTGGTAGAAAAGAAGCAGGCCCCCAAATACAGATGTGACTAGAGACACCCAGGCTTCCTGGAAACAGGCTCCAAGGTGCACCCTCACACTGTCTGGAATGGCCCCCTATGTCACAGTGGCTTAGTCTAAGAGAAGCTGGGGTGGGGGCGGTGTGCAATTCCTGCGTGGGCACTCGTGAAGTGTATGCGCCCGCGAAGTTCATGCACACATGTTATGTGTGTGTGTGAGGGCTTTGCCTTTTAGTGGAATCTTTGGAGGATAAAGCTAACCACCTAAAGCACAGAATTTCCCAACCTGCCCCCGCCCCCCCAAAAAGAAACAATATTGAGAGTATCTTGACTACCGTTTGTCAAACTTTTTTTAAGACACTTATTTTTATTTATTTATTTATTAGGCACAGAGAGAGGGAGAGAGAGAGAGACAGAGTGAGAATGGGCGCACCAGGGCCTCTAGCCACTGCAGATGAACTCCAGACATGTGCGCCACCTTGATCATCTGGCTTATGTGGGACCTAGAGAATTGAACCTGGGTCCTTAGGCTTCACAGGCAAACGCCTTAGTGGCTGAGCAATCTCTCCAGCCCTGTTTGTCAAACTTTAATGGACACATATGTACAACTCCCCCACCAGCCCACCTAGGGAAAGCTTACTAAAATACAGGTTCAGATCCAGTAGGTCTAGAGAGGGGCCTGAAGTTTGGCTATATACATACACACACACACACATATATATATATACATATGTGTATATATATATATATATATACATATATATATATATATATATATATATATTTGATAGAGAAAGAGGAAAAGAGAGAATGGGTGCGCCACTACAATCGAAACGCCTACGCCCCCTTGTGCATCTGGCTACAGTGGGTCCTGGGGAATCAAACCTGGGTCTCCGCTAAGCCATCCCTCCAGCCCAGCAGGAGTAACATGCAATTCTCTAAGGTGATGCTGGTGAGGCAGGGCAAAGTCAAGTCTTTAGCAACAATGTCTTGAATATTAAAAGAGACACTAGGACAGCGCTCGGTGGAGGATGGAGGTAGAAACCCATGAACTCAAGAGCCTGGTTAGGCGAGGCCAGGTGGTTGTTTAGAAGCATGTAACAGCCAGGTATGGTGGCACGAGCCTTTAATCCCAGCACTTGGGAGGCTGAGGTACGAGCATTGCTGCAAGTTCAAAGTCAGCCTGAGACTACATAGTGAATTCCAGGTCAGCCTGGACTAGAGCAAGACCCTACCTCAAAAAAGAAAAAAAGAAAGAGATGGAGAGAGAGAGAAAGGAAGGTTGGTTTAGGTAAAAGCATCTAGCAGAGCTCTCTGAGAGCCACTGTCTCTCTCTCTCTCTCTTTTAGTTTTTTTGTTTGTTTGTTTTGTTTTGTTGTTGTTTTTCGAGGTAGGGTTTCATTCTTGTCCAGGCCGACCTGGAATTCACTATGTAGTCTCAGGGTGGCCTTGAACTCACAGAGATCCTCCTACCTCTGCCTCCCGAGCGCTGGGATTAAAGGTGTGTGCCACCACGCCCGGCTATTGCAGTGTCTTTCTTTTTCTTTTTTTTTTTTTTATTTGAGAGCGACAGACACAGAGAGAAAGGCAGATAGAGGGAGAGAGAGAGAATGGGCGCGCCAGGGCTTCCAGCCTCTGCAAAAGAACTCCAGACGCGTGCGCCCCCTTGTGCATCTGGCTAACGTGGGACCTGGGGAACCGAGCCTCGAACCGGGGTCCTTAGGCTTCACAGGCAAGCGCTTAACCACTAAGCCATCTCTCCAGCCCAACGCAGTGTCTTTCTTGACTGCTGATGTCAACTGCCCTGCATGGCCCCCACACTGGGCAGGCGCATGCTAAGGGGACTCTGCACTGGGTGCCCGGCTTCCTTCACGACCAAGGATACTACAGCGGTCAAGTTCGTTCCAGCTGGGTTCCAGCAGACTCTGTGACTGGCTAGGAGGTTTCCCCGGAGCCTCAGGCCAATCTGCAGCTGCCTGACCCAGATGACCTCAGTCGTTGTCAAATGAGTCCTCCATGCACCTCTTCTCTCACTCAGTAGACAAAGCAACTCCAACAACAGGAAGAGCACTGACTCACTCACCCACACTCACCTCAAGGCCAAGGTGACAGAGGCCACTCCACGTCCCTGTGTACTTAGTAACCCTCCCACTACTTCCTGCCGGGATTACTGAACTGTCTGTCAAGCTATCCATACCTGCAAGGGTGGGGCCCGGAATGACACAATCTCAAAGCTCCTGGAGGTCACCTGACAGCCAGGGCACAACACACCTGCTCCCTCCCCACGAGTCCCACCCAGCCACCACCACATGAGCTCAGTCTTATGCGAGAGGATCTTACCTTCTGGTCCACCGGATGACACAGTGAGCGCTTACCTTCAGGACAAGAATGGACCGATTTTCAAAGCTTTTGCCAATGTCAATTTTGGAGACGATGTCAGAATGCTCAGTTACAAAGTTGTCGATCCAGCTGTATATCTGAAAGCAATGTAGTCCATCAAGCTGGCAGTTATGTGAGGAGACAGGTGAACCCCAAGATGCCTCTAAATATTTCTCTTGCCCCATCTCACCCTCCTTATTGCTTTCCTACTTCAACTGAGAGTCTGAAAGAGCCCAGATCAAGAATGACAAAACTGGGCTGGAGAGATGGCTTAGCGGTTAAGCGCTTGCCTGTGAAGCCTAAGGACCCCGGTTCGAGGCTCAATTCCCCAGGACCCACGTTAGCCAGATGCACAAGGGGGCGCACGCATCTGAAGTTTGTTTGCAGTGGCTGGAAGCCCTGGCGCGCCCATTCTCTCTCTCTGTCACTCTCAAATAAATAAATAAAAATAAACAAAAAAATTTAAAAAAAAGAATGACAAAACTTAGCGATGGCTCAGAGGTTAAAGCACTTGCCTGGGAAGCCTAAGGACCCAGGTTTGATTGCCCAGGACCCCCATAAGCCAGATGTACATGGTAGCACATGTGTCTGGAATTTGTTTACAGTGGCTGGAAACCCTGGAATGCCCATTCTCTCTCCCTCCCTCTCTCTCTCTCTCTCTCTCTCTCTCTCTCTCTCTTTCTCTCTCACACACACACAAATAAATGAAAAAAAAATTAATTAATTTTAAAAAAGAATGGCAAAATATGACAATACCCTCAGAGCCAAAGGCAATGATTTGTGACTTACTTTGCCTAGGACAACAGCAGGTGCTGAATCTATTCAAATCCCCAAACATGAACCCAGCTATGGGGATACACACTTATATAATCCCAGCCCTCAGGAAGCTGAGGCAGAAAGATCAGGAATTCAAGGCCAGCCTGGGCTATAGAGTGAGTTCAATGCCAGTAAGATCCTGCCTAAAATAATCAGCAAAAATAAATAAATCTGGGGCTGGAGGGACAGTTTAGTGGTTAAGGTGCTTGCCTGCCAAACCTAAGGAGCCAGGTTCAATTCTCCAGATCCCACATAAGCCAGATGCACATGATGGAACATGCTTCTAGAGTTTGTTTGCAGTGGGTGGCTTGTGGGCCTGGCATACCCCTTCTCTCTCTCTCTCTCTCCTTCTCTCTTTCCCTCTGTCTCTAATAAATGAATAAGTAGATAGATAAATAAATAAATTGCTAGACATGTCCTACATGGATCTCTCTGTTGAAAATTCTTTCTCTTACCTTCATACTTTGACCCAACCTAATCCATTCAACAGATTTAATAAACTTTACAGTATTGTTTCATATCTTTGAACCCCTTTTGGACTCTCAATCCCTTGAAGGGAAGGGTTGTGTTATTTGTCTTTGACATTATTAATAACAGTGACAGAAGATATTAATTCATTTTTGTGGTCTTTCAATGTATGTTGATGAATAAATATAAGAAATAAAATTGAGAAACATGATAGAAAGGACAATGTCAATAATGTCATGTCCTTTATAAGCCTGCTGAGATTTGTGCTTTGAGTTTCTTCTGGGGTGGACATTCCTATATCCTCCATGATGAACAAGTGATTATTTCCTCAAACCTGGAAAACACTGTCTGACTGAAAGAGCCTTTAGAAGATGGACTGTGGTTTGCATCATGACCTAAAGATGTTTTGGATATACCAGGACTACACAAGGGCTACCATGGAGCACACTGTTGGCCTAAGATGGAAGTGTTCCTTGGCTACTCTGCCCAGCTGGAGGGGTGGAATTGGAAAATCTGGAGACTGGCAGTCTCTGGTTGTATTGAACTTGAACTGCAGAAGTTTGATGATTGCTTGTTGGCGGTTGAGTTTGCAATGTTCTAGTCTCTCCTTGTTATGCCTTATAACCAGTTGGAAATGTTTAATCTGTATCTTTATATGTTGAAAATATTTACCTTGTTTGATTTTACAGGACTCATTATCTTAAATTGGTCAAGACTGTGGGGACCTTTGAAACGGGGCTGAGTACAATTTACAATGTGTGATGGTTATGAATCTATTGGGGACCAGGGGCCAAATGTGGTAGTTTGAATAGATGACCCCCAAAATACTCAGTGTTAATTAGTTTGTAGGTTGCATCTGCAGCCACCTAGCTGGAGGCGGGGTCACTGGGCAGATCTTAAGGTGTGGTGGTGGGTTGGGATTTCAATCTAAAGATATGTAAAGTGTGCTGTGCTGTGTGGCTTTTGGCTTTTGGCTTTTTCTCTCTTTGCCTGGTCCTTTAGAGGGGGTGGGGAATCTTCTTCTGCCATGATGGCACTTCTCCTGGATCTGTAAGATGCAATAAATCCTCCATAGCTGTGCCTGGTCTGGAAGTTCATCTCAGCGAAGCTGAAGCTGTCTGCTACACTGGCTTTCACAGTGAGCAGGCACTTTCTCTGGCTTGTCAATGCGTCACACTTGCTGCCCCCTCATACCTCCAAGGGCACACCGCTGGGGCCGCAGAGCAAATCTGTAACCCTCTCCCCACATCCCACAGCCAATCTGTGGTGTGTACCTGCGTGTCCCCAGCCATGACTCACATATATTAGCCAGTGACGTTGTCCCTGCCTCCCACGTTATGAGTCAACACGCTTTGACGCTGTGAAAGAACTCACTGAGGATTTAACGAAGTGACTGGACCACCAGCCTCAGCTTACGCTGCCCTGACCTGTGACAGGTGCCCACTTTAGTGTGGTACCCAGAGACCACTGACTCAGCTTGGAACCTGCTTAGGGCTGTTTTGCTGCACTGAATTCCCCTGTACCTGTCTCTTGGCTTCTGCACCTTTTTTTTTTTTAACAGCTCTTAATATTTTTATTGTTATTTATTTGAGAGAGAAAGAAAAACAGGCAGGTAGACAGGTAGGAGAGAATGGGCACCCCAGGGCCTCTAGCTGCTGCAAATGAACTCTGGATGCATGCTTCCCCTTGGGTATCTGGCCTACATGGGCCCAGGGGAATCAACCCTGGGTCCTTTGGCTTTGCAGGCGAATGCCTTAACTGCTAAGCCATCTTAACTTCCTGCCTCCAGACAGACCTGCACCTAATAGCTCTGGGTACCCTCCAAGTTCCATCTCCTATAGTGTCAGCATCCTTCACTGGCGTGTCCTTGGTCCTCAAGACCCCAGGGGCCTCAGAGACACAAGAGCACTGCCTGGTACAGACCTACCTCCTCCAGGGTATGGTAAGAGGAATAGCTGAAGCTGGCTGTGCTGCGCTCCAGTCGGCGGGACTTTGCCATGGTTTCTCTCTCTTCATCTAGCAGCACCTAGAACAGGGGAACACACCTTGGAAAGATAGACCCGGGGCTGGGCCCGGAACCACAAGCACGCACCATGCACTGCGAGCATGCGCCACACAACGGGAAGAAGTAAGGTTGTGCGGTGATTTCCCAAGTGAGCTCGGGACGAGGCCCCTGGAGGGCCAGGCTCTTAGTCTGCCTCTACCACCAGCTCCCTGTGGAACTTTGCTGTGCTCTTATTTTCCTCCATTCATAAAAGGGGATAACAATGTCTGCTAGGCTACCTCCAAGAATAAAATGGGGACAATGGAACACTCGGGAGCCCCAGATTGTTGCTAGAAAATGTTCAGTGCCAGGGATGGGATACCTTCCAGTGAATTGTTGGCCACGGAGGTCCCTGATGCCCCCAAAACATTATAGGCCATTGCCGAGGCCCTTGGTTTCCCACCAGGCATAGATGGTAAGACCCTATTGCTGAAGACTCCCCATGCTTGGGCTGTAAGGCCACTAAGAAACCCTGCTGGAACTGAGCTGATAACTTCCTCATGTAGACCAGCTGACAGAAAGCTGGAAGAAGCCATTCTGCATGCAGTTCAATGGGAGAGAGAGAAATCACCAGTGAAGATACTCCACAGTGGACACTGCAAGCCTTATATTTGGCCAGCCAGGCCAGATGAGCCAACAGGTGCAATAGTGGCACGTCTGTCATGGTGGAAACCAACTGCTCTCTAATTGGCCTGGAGGCCCGCTCCATGGGAGGGAATACATCCCTGATACTGAAAACTTAAAACAGGGGCAGTCACGAGCCCTAGGGGTGTAACGTCTGCTGTTGTCTTGCTACATGTATATACTATGCTTATCAAACTGCCCAGTAAGCACTTCTCTTAATGTCCATACCCTTATATTAAGGCGACTCTCACTTTTGGTAGAGAATCTCCTCTTTTCAGATGACAGTGACCTTGGGATGACTCAGAAGTTATCATGGTGCTCTAAAGAAGTGACCACAGTGCTCAGTATTGCAATATCTCAATCGCACCTTCCAAGGCTCAGTGTCTAATGCGGAAGAGGTGGCGGAAAGAATGTAAGAGCCAAAGGAAAGGTAGGACTCTTTACAACGTGCTCCTCCAGACATGAAATAGCCTGGATATCCATGACCTCACAGTGCCTGACACTACCTACACAAGACCATCATAAGAGGAGGAAAAGATGATGACATCAAAATTAAAAGAGAGACTGATTGAGATGGGGAGGGGATATGATGGAGAGTGGAGTTTTAAAGGGGAAAGTGGGGGGAAGGAGGGTATTACCATGGGATATTTTTTATAATCATGGAAGTTGTTAATAAAAATTTGAAAAAAAAAAAAGAATAAAATGTGATAATGGGTAGGAAGGGTATTGGAGGGGAAATATGCTCATGGTCTATGGCCAGCATTGCTTTTTCCATAGAGATGTATGTACTGTTTAGTCAGGACCCAAGGCTCAAGCTACATGGGGACTGATCACCACTCTGGAAGAGTAGAGGTCTCCTCTGACTCCTAACATCCACTCTAACCTCAGAAGGTGGCCCAGACAGTTGGTATCCAAGCTATTCAGAAATCCAGACATGGACAAAACATCAACGAGCCAATAGCCTTTCACTCCCCATGTTACCCATTTGCCAGACAGAGCCTAAGAGAGCTAAAAGCAATGTCCTTGAGTGCCACTTTGCTATTGACCTTCAAATCTTCTCACAGGCCACAGCAGATGCCTGAGGTGAATTGACTACTCTCTGTTTAGACCACTCTCAACATCCCAGAGTTCTGATTCCAGCTTAGGTCACAGGGAGGCGCAGCGTAGCTCCCGCACTAAGACCCAGGTTGGATCAGCCCCTCTGACCAGCACCCTTGTCAACTCAGAGGTCCCTCTTATGGCAGCTCTGGATCACGAGAGTGGATGATGCCTTGTTTGGAAGCAGTGACTTGGTTTACAAGGAACCTGTAGCCTCATGATCCCACCTGACCTGATCAGACCACCAGATGCTAAGGGCAGGAACTAACTCACAGTGTTCTAGAGATTGGAGAAGCGACAGGACTTGATTGGCAAAGCTAACAAGTGACAGAGATGAGACAAAAACCAGATCTTCTAGTTCCTACTCTTGGGGTCCTTTAGCCCAGCAATCAAAACTGAGGGCCAACAATAATACCATGTACACACAGATATGCCTATCTCTGTGTGCCTACAAATAAATGTAAATATAGAGAAGAAAACCAAGGGTGTGGTGGCGCACACCTTTAATCCCAGCACTCAGGAGGCAGAGGTAGAAGGATCGCCATGAGTTCGAGGCCACCCTGAGACTACATAGTGAATTCCAGGGCAGCCTGAGCTAGAGTGAGACCCTACCTTGAAAAAACAAACAAAAAAAAAAAAAAAGGCGGAGGGGAGGGGTAGAAAAGAAAACCACAAATGTTCAAAATGGTAACAGCTGAAAACTCCATCGTACCATTCTTGCAGTTAAAGTTTTTTAAATAATAATTTTTTTAAAAAGCTGGGCATGGTGGCGCACGCCTTTAATCCCAGCACTCAGGAGGCAGAGGTAGGAGGATCGCTGTGAGTTCAAGGCCACCCTGAGACTACGTAGTGAATTCCAGGTCAGCCTGAGCTAGAGTGAGACCCTACCTCAAAAAACTAAAGTCAAAGTAAAGCTCTCTTGAGTACAGGAAAACAAGACATTAAAATGCCAAAAATAAATGTACCAAAATGTTAATGATGCCTTTTCAAATAGGAAGATTCAAATTTTGAGCACTCTGCCCTTTTCTGTATTTTTACATTTTGGCAACGTGCTGATACTACGTCACTGAGTGAGGACTCTTAAATGAATAAACAATACCAAAACTAAAGCCCTCATGGCCAGTGTGAAATGGCAGCTGCAGTCTTCAATCCTGGGGCTGGAAGTCGGGGTGGGGGGGCCTCCCCACTGCTGCTAAGATGAAGCTGTCTGCCAGTGACTCACTCGTCCCCGAAGGTCCACTTGCTCATTTCTCTCAAGTTCTTAGACTTTAATGTGGGCCTGGAAATCAATATCAGGGCTCACATTATTTTTATGTCTCAGCACTGACTACGTGCTAGGTGACCACAAGTGTCGTGTTTTCAAGCTGGGTAGGCCGGAACTGGAGGTTTCCCACTGGGGCAAAGCTAGGATTACTGGTTCAGTGAGATAAGGCTGGAGGAGGACTGGTCTTCAGGAAGCACTCACAAGCACACCCTGGGAAGCTGTCACTGCAGGAGTGTGTTCTCTTCCCAGCAAATGCACCCGCATCTCAATGGCCCACTGTGACCGACGATGTGTGCCTGCCACTGAAAGATGGTACAACCAGCTGTGGCGAGCAGCTGTGACAAGAACAGCAGCTGTGCCCAGTCTGGCCTGGCCCTTGTTCTAGCCTCACAGAATGAAGTTACGGGGTCCAGAGCTCTAGTGTCCCAAGGTGCCATCAGGGTCTGGGTAGGGTGGTGGAGGGACTGGGAAGGCAGGACCCAAGGACCCAGTTCTTCCAACAAGACCAGGCATAAACTGCAGGAAGTAGCCTTGGTTCCAGAAATCAACTTGGAGGCGAAGGGAAAGCACCAAACTGCAAACTACTTTTCAAGCGAGCTTCCCTCCCTCCCTGCCCCGTGAGTGGATCTGACACCCTCCTATGAGCTGGGAATACTCAATCCACACAGCTGGGCCCCAATTCCAGGAACATTAATCCACACTGGCCTGAAAACTACACAGATGTTTGCTTCCTTGCCCGGGTGAGGGAAGAGAATGCAAGAACCAAGAATGCAGTCTTGCCATGGGCTCAGGATGCCTAATTACAGCCCTGTCAGGCTCCTCAGGGAAAAAAAAAAAAAAGAAAAAAAGAAATAGAACAAGAAACTCAAAAGTAAGCCATTTGCCTCCCTGGAAGCCAATGGCCTGACAGGAGAAAGGAAGACCTTGGTGTGAATTCATTTATGACGGGGAAGGATGGGACATTAAGCAATGATCAGCAGCCCCAGGATGAGAGAGGTGAAGATTCTCCAGGGCTCCAAAGGTAGAGCTGAAGCCTGAAGTGGGTGCATGGGGCTCCCCACAGCCTGGTTCCAACCACAGATCCACATGGGCAGAGCTCATGGGAAGACGGTGGGGACTCCTGTGTGTCCCTCTGGTTTTCTCTCAGAGGCCCCAAAACTGGCTTGTGTAGTCAGCATACACCGGGGAAGGGCTACAGATGTGAAGTCGTTAAATAGAGCCTTTCAGAAGTCAAGGCTGAACCACTGGGCTTCACTGCCCAAGGGCAAAGTTCAAACACCACACAAGCAGCCATCTTGACTACTGAAGAGGCAGGCCAGGTTGTCTCGAATGAGATGCTGATACTGGTACTAACATGTGCCTCAGTATCCCAGTTTCCTCTCATGCAATGGGGGGGGGGTGTCACATAATCATTTACATTAGCATATACTTTAAAGTACGACCATGAAGGTAAGAAGAATACATAGTAAATGCAAACAAGTCTGAGCTCTCCAGAACTGCTAGGGGCTCCAGGGGCCTATTACGGCTCATTTTAAGGCAGAAGTAGGAAATCTGGACTCTACCAGGGTGAACATGGCACACGTTTCTGCTCATACCCCCCACTCTTTCTCTCTCTAACCAACCCCCCCGCCGTCTTCCTTTTTGCTTTCTTTTCAAAATAACTTAAGTTAATCATGGAAGTTGTTAATAAAAAAAAAAAGTTTTAAAAAATAGTTTAAATTATGTAATAAGCAAAGAGAAAAAAAGAATGGGCACACCAGGACCTCTTTCAACTGCAAATGCATGTGCCACTTTGTGCATCTGGCTTTATGTGGATACTGGAAAATCGAACCCTGGCTTTACAAGCAAGAGCCTTTAATTGCTGAGTCACTTCCCCAGCCCACCTTTTTGCCTTAAAAAAAAAGTGTGTGGGGGGGTCTTACTATGTAGCCAACCTGAAACTTGCCATTGTCCTGCCTCTATCTCCAGAGTGCTAGGGTTACAGGTGGGCACACCATGCCCAACCCACCACTGGCATTCAAATACATGAGCATGATTGGACTTACGTGTCTTCCTTAAAAATTATTTATTTATTTATTTATTTATTTGAGAAATAGGTAGAGAAAGAGAGAATGGGCATTCCACGGCCTCTAGCCACTGCAAATGAACTCCAGACGCATGTTGTCATCTGGCTTATGTGTGTCCTGGGGAATCGAACCTGGGTGCTTAGGCTCTGCAGGCAAGTGCCTTATCTGCTGAGCCATCTCTCCAGCCCAAGACTTGCATATTTTGAAGGACTCATGTGGCTCCTTATTGCCCATGGGCAATAAGGAGGCAAAGATGAAATTGGGAAGAGCCGTTAGGAAGCTACTGGAATAGAGAAAAAGAGCCAGATATGGTGAGCATTCCCCTGGTCCCAACACTAGGGAGGTTGAGGCAGGAGGATCTTGAGTTTTAGTGAGACCCAGGAGAGGAAATTGAGACTGGAATAACCCATCTGGGGGACAACGGTGCTTGTCCCAGGGTGGTAGCTTGGGATAAACTCCAAGGAATTTGCTGCTGGGTTGGATGTGGAGGCTGAGAGTCAAGAACAGCTCCATGGGCTGGAGAGATGGCTTAGTGGTTAGGGCACTTGCCTGGGAAGCCTAAGAATGCTTGTTCAAACCTCCAGGTCCCACATATAGCCAGATGCAAAGGGGCACACTCATCTGGAATTTGTTCTCAGTAGCTGAAAGGCACGCCCATTCTCTCTCTCTCTCTCTCTCTCCCTCTCAAAAGCAAATAAATAAGTAAAATAAACTTTAAGAAAAAAAAAAACCTCCAAATTTCACACGTGAGTGCCATTTCCTGAGCTCACAGAGGCTGCGGAAGAGCAGGTGGTCGCTGGCGTGCTTGGTTTGGACTTGTGGTTCGCGCTGGCCATCAGGCACCCAGTGGAGACCGTGGAGAGGTGCCGCAGTACCTGGAAGACGCTGGCTGGAGATGTAAGAAGTGAGTCATGAGGAGATAAAGAGCTTTAGCGCCGTGATCCTGGATTAGGGTGTCCAGAAGCAAAGAGCTGCAAACAGAGTCATGGACCATGGAGCAGCCAAAGAGCTAGGGACAGCCAGTGTCCAGCGAGCCCAGAACAGAGACATGACTCAGGCCAGTACTGCATCAGCACATGAACACGGACCACTAGCCACTGAAGTGGCCTCAGCATTTCTCATCTCATGGTCGAGAAGTGAGGGCCAGACTGCCTGCCAGAGGAAATGGATGGACACTGAGAGTATCTGATGAAGTCAATATATTTAGATGTTTTGCTCTAGGGTCTAGAGAGATGGCTTAATGGTTAATGCGCCTGCTTGGGAAGCCTAAGGACCCAGGTTCGAGTCCCCAGCACCCACATAAGCCAGATGCACAAGGTGATGCATGCGTCTGGAGTTCATTTGCAGTGGCTGGAGGCCATGGCATGGCCATTCTCTATTGCCTCTTTCTCTCTCCCTCTTTCTCTCTAAATAAATAAATAAAAGTTTTGCTCTAAAGAGAAGCAGAGAAATGCAGTGATAACTGGACTGGAGAAAGGAGGGTTTCAGGAGGATTTCTTATTTCAGATGGGGTAAATAACTCCCTATTTGTATGCTGATCGGCATGATTCAGTAGAGAGGGGAAATTGGCGAAGCAATATTCATACTAAATTGTATTCCGCTCTAGATGGTCGGAGCATGGGTGATTTTTGTTTTCTTCATATGCTTTTCCCCCATTTTCCAAATTATCTAACATGAATATTTATTAATTTTGTAATCAGAAAAAAAAAAAGCCATTAAAATCCACAGCACTGATTGCTCAAGTGAAGCTTCTCCATGGTGACTCATCCTAGGGAGAGAGAGAGAGAAAAAAAAATCCACCAAAAGATTGGAAAGAACGAAGAGGTGCGGAAAAATTAAATGCAAATAGAGCTCCCTCGGAATCTGATCATTTCTTGCCTTGGCCCATTGCAATTTCCTCACCACCCTCCTGTCTGTCAGTCTCACACCAGCCCTGTCCCCCCAACTCAGGACTCTCACTGTCAGAATGACTTCTCCCACCGTGTCCCCTCCCTCGCCCCCCCCCCAAAATGCTAATCTGATCATGTCCAAGCACCTCTCCACACACACCCCTGTCCAGTTTAGGGGATAAAATCCGGGCCGAAGATGCCCTTGGCCAGGGGGACCAGCCTCATCACCAATCAGGGTAGGGGGGCATCTTTCCTGCCCAAGCCCCCCCCCTTCCCTGCTTTTCAGCCACTTGGTAATTACCACCTTCCCAGACGGGCAAGGAGAAGCTCCTCTTGTACCCGCTCCCATAGCAACGTGCTCTCACTCCATCAGAGCATTCATCCACTCCACTGTAATCACCCATTTACTCCCCTCCCTCCTCCAGCAACGCCCCCCCCCCCAACCACCGCCACACTCCCTTGGATACAGGCCTAGATTTATTATTTATTTATTTAAATCTCTGGGTTCCCAGCAACCTGCCTACTTACTGCTCAACACACAGTAGGCATCTCTGCGTCTTTGGGAGGAATTAAGGGAGATCCATTGCTGCTCTCTAAGCACACAAAGATCCCGGGAGGGTGGGGGGAGGCAAAAGGAAGTGGACCCATGTCCCCTTGCTCAGAAATTTTCCTAGTCTTTGGACAAAGTCAAAGCCAGCAAGCGTGCACCTCCTCAGCCTAGTTCTTGATGACGCTCCTTTTCCTTTTCCCTTTTGCATGCATTTGATTTCACCAGCACCGTCATAGCCTGGCTGAGCAGCAGGGGCATAAAGACTGCTTAGGAGAACGGGGTCTGGATCCAGAGGGGGAGGGGCCGGGGAGACAAAGACCAACGTGTCATTGAAGACCCTCTGCACATGCCAGTCCTGAACCGACCAACAGAGCAATTCATCCGGGGGACAATTACTGATGGCTCAGTGTGTAAGGGACACTGTGCGGTGTGGAGCTGGGCCCCGAGGAGAGAAAAAAAAAAAAATCAGGCCTGTGTGGATCTGACATTAAGCCCAGTAGACAAGGACCTGAGTGTGTGCAAAACCTTCCCAGTCCTGTCGGCGCCTCTGAGTGGGTCCTCTCTAGGACCCCCTCTTCCCCCCCTTCCACTGTCAACCACAAATCAAACCAGGAACAACAGCCTCTCCCCCACCCCTGGCGCCCTCGAAACCACAGAGTGACCTCAAGGATGGCAGTTGGGCCTTGATGTTTTGCAGGCGACTCTTGGAAATCCTGCCTGCCCAGCTTAGGGCTCAGAGTTCAGGACATTTGCCTGGGAAGGAGTGCACCCCCTCCTCCTTCCATCCCCACCTCCCACACCCCCAAGGAGTTCAGGCCTGGAGACCTCAGAAGAGGACATCTCCAGAGGGGCCAGTCAGGGAGGCTCACAAGTGACCTTGTGTGTGGGTGGGGGGCGACCGTCTCTGACATGCAGAAATCAACCAAGTACCCCCCACCCCAAGATCTCTGAGTATCTGTTTGCCAAATGCTGCGGGATTCCCAGAGCAGGCTCAGCAGAAGCAAGGAAATGCAAACTTCAAAATAGAGGCATGGGCTAAAAATGAGAATTCGATTCTATTTCTTTTGATGTGGTAGCCTCTTTTGTCTGTGGGAGCTTCCCCATTTTTGTTTGTGGGGGATTTAATTAGAGAAACATCCCACCCCCACATGTTGAGCGGGGGTTGGGGGGGGAACAGATGTGCCTGATGAGGGATAAAGGACTTTGAATGGGCCCACTGCCCCAGCCTGTGCTTGCCTGGGAAAGGAATGCTGCGTAATTCGCTGATCCTTTGGCATGTGGTGTCAAGTGTGTGTGCTCTGGGTGGCTCCATGTTCCCACACTCAGAGTCCTGACGGGAGATTAGGGCTAAACAGCATGGCAGGGAAGGAATTTGGGTGCATACAAATCCGCAGGTACATAAAGTAGCAACAGAATCCTCACAAGGAAGCAGCCTGGGTGGCTGGCTTCACTGCTCAGGGCCACCCAAAAGACATTGTGCTGCCAACACCTTTCTGGGCTTCTTCGTGATGCCCTTGAAGACTAGATGAATGAATTTCTTTTTTTCATGGTGTTCATACACTTATATTAATGCTACTCTCACTTTTGGTAGAGAATCTTCTCTTTTCAAATGGCAATGACCTTGGGACGACTCAGAAAGTATCATGGTGCTGGAAAGAAGTGACAGGAGTGCTCAGCACTGCAATATCTCTATCACACCTTCCAAGGCTCAGAGTCTAATGTGGAAGAGGTGGCGGAAAGAATGTAAGAGCCAATGGAAGGGTAGGACTCCTTACAACGTGCTCCCTCCAGACACAAAATGACCTGGATATCCATGACCGCACAGTGCCTGACACTACCTACACAAGACCATCATAAGAGGAGGGAAAGATCATGACATCAAAATAAAAGAGAGACTGATTGAGATGGGGAGGGGATATGATGGAGAGTGGAGTTTCAAAGGGGAAAGTGGGGGGAGGGAGGGTATCACCATGAGATATTTTTTATAATCATGGAAGTTGTTAATAAAAGTTTGAAAAAAACAAAGTCACTGGGGAGGTGCAAAGCCAAGTGGCGACAGGAAGGATGGGACGCAGACCAATGGGTGACTGTGATCTACCTTCTGCCAGGTTTGTAGCCCTTCTCCCGGGATGATAGGGAAAATCCTGCCTGGGGAGACATGCTGCCCAGAGAGTCCAGGCAGTGCAGAGAGTGTGGCAGGGCATAACGAGGACCACACTGGCTTCTCCCCAACCCCCTCTCCCCCGACACACACACATACATAGGGAATTGCCCTGGTATTGCATGGCTGGAACTCAATAGGCACAGGAGGAAGCTGTCCAAAAAAAAAAAAAAGGTACAGGAAGGTTCTGGAGAGATGGCTCAGCCCTTAAAGGTGCTTACTTGTGAAGTCTGATGGCCTGGGTTTGATTGCCCAGTACCCACATGAAGCCAGACGCACAAAGTGGCGCATGTGTCTGGAGTTTGTTTGCAGTAGCAGGAGGCCCTGACATACCCATGCTCATATTCTCTCTCTTTTTACTTCTTTCTGTCTCTCAAATAGATCAATAAGGCCAGCTGTGTGGCACATGCAGGTAGGATATTGTTGAAGAGGCGGAGGCAGGAGGATCAGGAGTTCAAATAGATCAATAATTTAAAAAAAAAAAAAGCAAAGGAAGGGTTGGAGAGATGGATCAGTAGTTAAGGTACTTGCCTGTAAAGTCTGACCACCCAAGTTCAATTCTCCAGTACCCAGGGAAAGCCAGACACGCAGAGTGGGGCATGTGATTGGAGTTCATTTGTAGTGGATGGAGGTCCTGGTGCACTCATTTTTTTCTTTCTTTCTTTCTTTTCTTTCTTTCTCTCTTTTTTTTTTCTTTCTTTCTCTCTCTCTCTCTCCCAAGCATGGTGGCACACACCTTTAATCCCAGCACTCAGTCGGCAGATGGAGGAGGATTGCTGTGGGTTCGAGGCCCGCCTCCGAGCTCTGTCCTTCTCATCTTTATTTTTATTTATTTGTTTGTTTGTTTTTTGCTGTTAGCTGCAAACTTCTCTACACAAGGATGGATCCACAGCTGTCCCACTGTGAGTTCTCACTCCCTGGCCCCACAAATGAACCTTATCCAAACTTCAAATGGTCTCTGAGAAATCATTTTTGTTTTGTGAGACAGTCTCATATAGCCCAGGCTAGCCCTTAAAAAAACTTCATATGTCACCAAAGATGACCTTGAACTTACGATCCTCCTGCCTCTACCTCCCTAGTACTGGGATTATGGGCATCACAGGCAAGGACCACCATACCCAATTTATTTTTAATTTAATTTTTATTGCCAACTTCCATAATTATAAACAATAAACTATGATAATTCCCTCCCCCTCTCTTTCCCCTTCACAACTCTACTCTCCATTGTATCTCCTCCCCCTCTCAATCAGTCTCTCTCTTTATGTCATCTTTTCCTCCTATTATGAGGGTCTTGTGCACCATACCCAATTTTTTTTTTGTTAATTTTCATTTATTTATTTGAGAGTGACAGTCAGAGAGAAAGAGGCAGAGAGAGAGAGAGAGAATGGGCACGCCAGGGCCTCTAGCCGCTGCAAACAAACTCCAGACGCGTGCGCCCCCTTGTGCATCTGGCTAACGTGGGTCCTGGGGAATCGAGCCTCGAACCGGGGTCCTTAGGCTTCGTAGGCAAGTGCTCAACCGCTAAGCCATCTCTCCAGCCCCACCATACCCAATTTTATGCAGTGCTTGGGATCCAACGTGAGGCTCTGTGCATGCTAGGCAAACACTCTACCAACTGAGCAACCTCCCCAGCCCTAGACACGCACAATTGGATCCCTTCCATGAAATACTGACAAACAGACATCCAAGAGCAAAATGGCTGCTTTTAGCCTGAGTATCTTTTTTCCCTCCATGCTGGGAATTTGGAAAGTGAGACCCTTACCACAGTACCAGAGTAAGGCCTCACCTGAACGTCCTTTATCATGACGCTGTAAGCAAGTCCGTGAGACTTCAGGTAAGCTTTGACATCGTTCAGTTCAGAGAAGGGGACTCTCATGTCCACAGGGAGGCTGGGTCTGGCTGGGCCCCGCCAGAAGTCCACCTTGTTCCCCAAGGAAAGAAGCGCAGACATGTTTATTACTCGTCTTCATTCAGTCTGTACATACCCTGGAGGGCCAGGTGACTTTCTTCCATACTTAAAAGTTATCCACTTCTGGGCTGGACAGATGGCTTAGCGGTTAAGCGCTTGCCTGTGAAGCCTAAGGACCCCGGTTCGAGGCTCAGTTCCCCGGGACCCACGTTGGCCAGATGCTTAAGGGGGCACAAGAGTCTGGGGTTCATTTGCAGTGGCTGGAGGCCCTGGCGCACCCATCCTCTCTCTCTCTCTCTCTCTCTGACTCTTTCTCTCTCTGTCTGTTGCTCTCAAATAAATAAATAAAAATGAACAAAAATATTTTTTTTAAAGTTATCCACTTCTATAATGAAAACCCTAAGGTGTGCAAAAAGACATAAACCAAATCCCCACATGGCCAAGGTTTTGTCCCAGCTTCCTGATACCTTTGTCTTCAAGCCTCACCCAGATGAGACTGGGAGGCATTGCTGCTCCCCAGAGTCCCCAAAAGAAGCAGAAAGGACATATGACGGAGCCCACGTTCTATGCCTGTTTATATATTTGTGAACTGGAGACGGAGACGCAAAACACATTACACTCCTTAATGATAGGGACACCCAGACGAATAGAAGCAAGAGCTTTGGGCCACATCCAGAAATCACTGGGTGTTTTACAAGCCCTCAAAACAAAACCCTTCTATTATAATTGTCAAAGAAAATGTTCTTCATTATGAAAACCTGTAGCAGACAAATGTTCTTGGAAACAAATATTCGGACTGACAGGGACAAACCCAAATACAATGCAAGTGTGCCAAGCTAAGCCGTGGCGATTGGGAAGCAGATGTGTCCAGTCCCCGTACTAAGTGACATGGCAGCTTCCCATGTGGCTTGCAGGACACTCCGGCTGTTTTCAGAGTGTGCTCAGCAGCCCCCGTCCATGACAGAGGGGACAGCCAAGCGAGGCACAGCCTACCAGAGCCACCCAACTTCATGGCCAAGTATCCCTGACATGTGGCAACAGAGCCACATTTGAATTTCCTAGAGTTTAGTGATCGTTTCCAGAAATCTGAGGAAGGAAGGTTTGTGGCTGTAGATAGTAAGGGTCAGGGCAGGGAAAGAAGGTACAGACTGTGACAGTAGTGTCCCCAGGCCCTGAGCGATCCTCACCTTCTGGGGTTTTAGGGCCTCCAGATCCCGGAGAAGCGACAGCTGCTTTTCATCTTTGGCCAGAACTCGAAGAACCTGATCTCTGTAAAAACACAGGGAGTTGGGAGGAAGCTGCGATTGGCCTCTTGGAAGTCATTTCACCTCTCAGTCCAGAGCTGGGGGGAGAGGGGTCTCTCCACTCCCGAGGCCTGGAACTACAGAGTGAGTGTCAGGTCAGCCTGGGCTAGAGTGAAACCCTACCTCAGGAAAAAAAAAAAATCAAAAAATAAGATGGAGCCAAGCGTGATGGTGCAGCCTTTAATCCCAGCACTTGGGAGGCAGAGGTAGGAGGATCACCGTGAGTTCGAGGCTACCCTGAGACTCCATAGTGAGGCTCAACCATCTGAAGGGACTGAACAAAGCTTGTCAGAGATATGTACAAACCTAAAGGAAAAGGTCAGGGGCTGGAGAGGTGGCTTAGAAGTTAAGGCCTTTGCCTGCAAAGCCAAAGGACCCAGGTTCTATTCCCCAGGACCCACGTAAGCCAGATGCACAAGGTGGCACATACATCTGGAGTTCCTTTGCAGTGGCTGGAGGCCCTGGCACGTCCATTCTCTCTCTCTCTCTCTCTCTCTCTCTCTCTCTCTCTCTCTCTCTCTCTCTCTGCCTCTTTGTCTCTGACTCTCTCAAATAGATAAATAAAATAGTAAAAACAAAAGGGGGGGCTGGGTGTGGTGGCACACATCTTTAATCCCAGCACTCAGAAGGCAGAGGTAGGAGGATCACCATGAGTTCAAGGCCACCCTGAGACTACATAGTGAATTCCAGGTCAGCCTGGGCTGCAGTGAAACCCTACCTTGAAAAACCAATAAATAAATAAATAAATAAAATGAATAAAATGGGAATGGAAGGTGTGGTGGCGCATGCGTTTAATCCCAGCAATTGGGAAGCAGAGGTAGGAGGATCACCATGAGTTCAAGGCCACCCTGACACTACATAGTGAATTCCAGGTCAGCCTGGGCTTGAGCGAGACCCTACCTTGAAAGAAAAAAAAAAAAAAAAAAAGATGGTAGGGCTGAAAAGATGGCTCAGTGATTAAAGGTACTTGCTTGCAAAGCCTGATGGGGCCTGGATTCTATTCTCCAGCCACCTGCATAAAGCCAGATGCACAAAGTGGCACATATGTTTGGAGTTAATCTGCAGCAGCTAAAGACCCTGGTGTGCCCATTTTCATTATCTATCTAAGCAGACACACATATCTGCTTGCAAATAAATAAATAAAAATATGTTTCAATAAGATGGAGGAGGCAAGAAAGATCACTTGTCAGTTAATGTGCTTGCTGGCAAACCCAAAGGACCCAGGTTTGATTCCCCAGTACCCATGTAAAGCCAGATGCTCAAGGTGATGCATATGGCTGCAGTGTGTTTGCAGAGGTTAGAAGCTCTGACACACTCATTCTCTATCTGCCTCTCTCTTTCTCTCTCTCCCTCAAATCAATATTTTAAAAAAATGAGACCTGGGTATGGTGGCACATGTCTTTAATCCCAGCACTTGGGAGGCAGAGGTGGGAGACTTGCCTTTGAGTTCCAGGCCAGCCTGGAACTACAGAGTGAGTGTCAGGTCAGCCTGGGCTAGAGTGAAACCCTACCTCAGGAAAAAAAAAAAAAAATCAAAAAATAAGATGGAGCCAAGCGTGATGGTGCAGCCTTTAATCCCAGCACTTGGGAGGCAGAGGTAGGAGGATCACCGTGAGTTCGAGGCCACCCTGAGACTCCATAGTGAATTTCAGGTCAGTCTGGGCTAGAGTGAGACCCTACCTCAACCCCCCCCCCAAAAAAAAACGGTTGCAATGTGATTTTAGGGGATTCTTGGAGCCCTGAAAACTCAACCTTGAACTCCAGATGAGGAACTCTAAATTTGGAGTCAGACAATGACTGAGCCAAGTTCCAGAGAGCCTGCAGTGAGCTCTGGATGAGGACTGAAGCCCTGACTTCTCTGCCTTGGTCTGGTCCCAGCAGAACAGAAAGACAGACAGACAGACACACTCACTCATCCGTACTATCAGGACACACACTCTCTCTCTCACTCACAGCTGGTCTTCCTTCCCACCAAGCGACAGCAACTCACCCTGTGAAATTCATCTGGCCCCAAGCTGTAGCCAGGATCAAGCAGAAGGCCAGGATCATCCGTCTGTCCCCAGGGGACAGCGCAGGTCCCATTCCTCCTCCTAGGGCACCCTGAATACTTCTTCCTCCAGGTGAGCTGCAAGGGTGCATCTCATGCCAGGGCATGAGCCAGGTTTCAGGACGGCACAGCACCTAAAGGCCAATATGTCTGGCCTGAGAATAGACATTAGACTCTGGAGGGAATCTAGCATGGGGCATCCACATGCCAGACCTTTCTCCTCTGTCTCCTTCCCCTCCCTAGTCAATCCTAACCTGAGAAAGACACTTCAAGAGGAAGTCAGGGCCCTTAACTTTTCTTTACTCTGCAGGATGGGAAGGAAGTCCCCTGGGTCATCGTCCTCACAAATTCTCCATCTTCAGAGAAAGAGAAGTGTCCAGTGACCCTAGGATGTCCCACCCACCACTACGCAACTGACCTTTTGGTCTCCCCTCACTTACATGGTCCCCGGGCCACATCCTCCTTACACAGAAAGATGTAAGCATCATTAAAGGGCCACTGGGCTCAGACACAAAGAACCAGGTGCTCGGTCCCTGTCTGAAGGAATCAGGGTCTCTTGACCTGAGAGAATCTCACCGTCAGTCAAGTGGAGATAATAACACGTCCCTTCCCTACATCACAGGAGGCCTGGGTGGGTGCCAAACCCTGTGAAAATGTAATGTCTTATTATTTCAAAGGCATTAACTGTTAATCACAGGTGTATCTTGGGTCTATACTTCAGTTTGAACAAGGAAAAAGAGGGTTCAGAAGGAAGAAAAGGAAATATATATATATATTTATGTATTATTTATATATACTTATATTATATATATATAATAGTTCAAGAGAAGAATATATATATATATAACTATATATATATATAGTTCAAGAGAAGAAATCAAGTCAAGACCCCCTGTGTGTACTTCAGGTGGTCACCCCTCTTGCTGGGACAGGTGGGGCATTTGTGGGTAGGATGCAAAGGCCACAACAATCACAATGAACCGTTCTCAACAAACAGCAAAGTCCATTTCTGAGTCCTGCCAAAGCCCTACGTGGTCCCATTCAAGGTCAGGGAACAGTGAGAGCAAAACAGAGGTCAGCAGGGAAAGCAGCCATCGTGGAAGGATGGGGCAAAGACGAGGTCTGGACAGCGAGGGAACCCCCCCCCCCCAAGAAGTGGAGAAAGACCGAGACTAAATCCGACCAACTTGCTCCACCGAGGATGTCAACAGAGGCCCCTTATGGCCTTATGCATGTCATCAGATAGTCTTACCAGCCACATCCCCATCCATCCATAATGGCCAGTGAGCTGACCATGTGTGCAGAGAGGAATGCTGTTCTACGGATAGAAAGTCCTGTGCCCTGACCCACACACGCAGCTTAAGCAGCAATGGGAGTAGAAGCATTCTTCTACTGATAAATAATAGCTCAGAAAGCTGAAAGTATATATATATATATGTATGTATGTATGTATGTATGTATGTATGTATGTATATATCTATCTATGGTGGAATGGCACTTGTTACCAAAAGCTTCCAGCATCTTCTTTGCCACTGACAGTGAGACAGCCACCCCAGTCCTGGGTTTACAGATGGGAGAAGGAGAGACAGAGAATGTGAGTGAGAGAGAGAGAGAGACAGGGACAGAGGGGAGCAGTTAGGAACTCTTGAGAATTCTGTGGGAGCACCCCCATAGAACTTCCTGTGATAATGGAAATGTTCTATCTTCACACCGTCCAACATGAAAGCCACGGGCCATTTGGCACGTGGCTAGTGCAACCGAGGAATGGAATAGACAAGTTTTGTTTCGTTTTCATTGATTTATATAAGATTTAAATCACCCACATGGGACGAACGGCTATCATATCGGACAGCATTCAGTGGAAATTCAAGGTCAAGGAACAGTGAGAGCAAAACAGGTCAGCAGGGAAAGCAGCCATCGTGGAAGGATGGGGCAAAGACAAGGTCTGGACAGCGAGGGAACCCCCCCCCCCAAGAAGTGGAGAAAGACCGAGACTAAATCCGACCAACTTGCTCCACCGAGGATGTCAAACCCTACAAACCCTACAAACACCACCTCCAATGACTGAAGTTAGATTCCGTATATAGCTGAGCTTGACTTAATAGTTCACACAGGCTTCTTCAATCACTAGCAATGACCAAGTAATGATTTACTCAATAAATGGTCTACTGGAACATCTACTACTGGCAAGACATTTGCTGAAGTTTGGATGGAAAGAGCCCAACGTAGCCCTAACCCTTATATTGCTGATGGGGTAAGTTGACAATTATTTCAAGAGTATAAGGGTAAATGTAAACGTGAGTTAGGGGCCGGAGAAATGGCTGAGCGATTAAGGTGCGTAGTGGTTTGATTCAGGTGTCTCTCATAAATTTAGGTGTTCTGAATGCTAGGTTCCCAGCTGATGGAGATTTGGGAATTAATGCCTCCTGGAGGCAGTGTATTTGTTGCAGGCAGGCTTATGGGTGTTATAGCCAGTTTCCCCTTGTCAGTGTTTGGCACACTCTCCTGTTGCTATTGTCCCCCTTATGTTGGCCATGGGGTGATGTCCACCCTCTGCTCAGGCCATCATTTTTCCCTGCCATTGTGGAGCTTCCCCACAAGCCTGTAAGCCAAAATAAACCTCTTTTTCCCACAAGCGGCTCTTAGTTGGGTGATTTCTACCAGCAATGTGAACCGGACTGCAACAGTAAAGTGATACCAAGGAGTGGGACTGTGTGGCGTTGGCCTTTTGGAGCTTGTTTTCAAGAGGAATGTGGATTTGAAATCTTGGCCTAAGAGATGCCTTGCAGGGCTGCAAGTACAGCTTGATGGATTATTCTGGTCTGAGCTGTAAGACCTGAATGCAGTAAGAATTATGGACTGTGAGGTTTGGCTTATGAGGGTGAGAAAGAGCTTTGCTTGGACTGAGCTAGCAGTTTGTGTGGGAAGCTTGCTGTTATGCCCGTGTCCTGAGAAGTTGTGCAGGGTTGCTTTGCATAGAAATGAACTGGTGTGAGCAGAGGGATATGGCACAGAAAGGAAAATCTTTGGGTGGACTGTTGCCTGTTCAGCTGCAACTGAGAGATTACAACCTTTGAGCCTGGGCTAGCTGACCTGCACTGGGGCAACAGAAAGAATTTAGACTCTTTTGAAGGGGCCTGAGTGCTCAAGAAGTGTCCTGTTCTTCAAAGTCTGTTTTATTCCCCCCCTGGATTAACAAATTGGCACCCTACCTGGTATCGTGGAGTATAAGAATTGCTGGAAAGAGGGTCATTGAGTTTGCAACACGGTCTTGTGTTTTGGAAATGGCCATGGGCAGT
Organism: Jaculus jaculus; assembly: GCF_020740685.1. Lineage (NCBI taxonomy): Eukaryota > Metazoa > Chordata > Mammalia > Rodentia > Dipodidae > Jaculus > Jaculus jaculus. The sequence continues at coordinate 91,267,440 of NC_059111.1, read as the reverse complement.
GTGAAGCGGGTTTGCTGGTTGCCTGCATAGAGACCCCATGGGGCCATGAGGATGAACCGTGGATTGCAGTAGAGACCCAGTGGAGATGCCGGGACCATGAGATGGCTGCTAAGTAAAGCTGCCGGCCCCAATGAGGTTCTCTAGGACTGTGAGTAGCCTAGCTGGAGGGTGGAATTGGAATGCCCGAGATTTGTTGCTGGTTAGAATTATCAGACTTTGAAATTTGTCACTGGCTAGAGTTGTTGGACTTGAAGCTACAGAGTTTGATGTTTGCCCTGGTTGTTTTAAATCTTGTATTGGTTGAATATTTCTTTGCTATGCCCAATGCCATCTATTGCAGTGTGAATGTTTATTCTGTGCCATTATGGGTTTTGTGGGGATTGTTTTGGTATTATGACTCAGTTAAAAAAACCTTGGATTATGGGGATGTATGAACATCATTAGGATTGATAAAATTATGGGGACTTTTGAAGTTAGACTGATTGCATTGCATTTTGCATCATGGATGGTTATCAGTGTATGGAAGCCATGGGTGGAATGTGGGGGTTTGATTCAGGTGTCCCCCATAAACTTAAGTGTTCTGAATGCTAGGTTCCCAGCTGATGGAGATTTGGGAATTAACGCCTCCTCGAGGGAGTGTATTGTTGGGAGCGGGCTTATGGGTGTTATAGCCAGTTTCCCCATGCCAGTGTTTGGCACACTCTCCTGTTCCTGTTGTCCACCTTATGTTGGCCAGGGGGTGATGTCCACCCTCTGCTCATGTCATCGTTTTCCCTGCCATCATGGAGTTTCCCCTCGAGCCTGTAAGCCAAAATAAACCTCTTTTACCCACAAACTGCTCTTGGTTGGGTGATTTCTACCAGCAATGCAAACCTGACTGCAAATAAGGTGCTTGCCTGCAAAGCCTAAGGACCCAGGTTTGATTCCCCAGTACCCGTATAAGCCAGCTGCACATGCATGCATCTCGAGTTCGTTTGCAGTGGCTGGAGGCCTTAGTGTGCCCATTCTTTCTCTCTCTCTCTTTTTATCTGCCTCTTCCCCTCTCTCCCTCTCAAATCAATAAAATAAATAAAAAGAAAAGTGAGTTGGCATAGATGCTACCAGGAAAAGGTGCAATGTATCCTGAGGACAAGTAACACGTACACTGGAATAGGCCCTGAAGAAATTTTGTCAGAGGCCCTTTCTCCTGCAGATGGGCAGGTTTAATACCTAAACAATCCTGCCCAAATAAAGCAATTCAAATACAGGATAAAAAGAACAGAGGCTCCCAAGAGCCCATCGCTGAAGTAGACCTAAAGCAAACCCAACATGACTCAGGAAAATTCGCCGAAGAGGGGGTGGAAAGATTGTTAGAGCCACAAGTTGGGACATTATTCACAAAGGCATTGCCTCTCCCCATAATTGACTGCTACCCCCACAATGCATGACCCACAATCCTCAACGAGGAGGGTCCCTGCGGAGGGGGGAGGACAGGGAGGAGGCTGACAATGGTACCAACATGGCTGTTTACACACTAAGTATGTACACAACTAATAAAGAAAAGAAAACAAAAAAAGATTTCTTTGGAAGCAAGGGTTTCACTCTAGCCCAGACTAACCTGAAATTCATTCTGTAGCCCAGTCTGGATTTGAACTCATGGCAATACTCCTGCCTCAGCCTCCCAAGTACTGGGATTAAAGGTATATGCTACCACCACACCTGGTTGAGGATAAAATATTTTTAATGTTTTAAAATTATTTATTTGAGAGAGAGGAAGAGAGAGAGAATGGGCCTTCATCTACTGTAAACAAACTCCGGATGCTTGCACCATCTTGTGCATCTGGCTTACGTGGGTCATGTGGAATCAAACCTGGGTCCTTTGGCTTTGCAGGCAAGTGCCTTGACCACTAAGCCATCACCCCCGCTCAAAAAAAAGAGAAAAAATATATATGTATGTATGTATATGTATGTGTGTGTGTGTATACATATGTATATTGTTTTTTTGTTTTGTTTGGTTTTGGTTTTGGTTTTTTGAGGTAGGGTCTGACCCTAGCCCAGGCTGACCTGGAATACACTATGTAGTCTCAGGGTGGCCTCGAACTCACAATGGTCCTCCTACCTCTGCTTCCCAAGTGCTGGTATTAAAGGCATGCGCCACCACACTCAGCTCAAAATATTTTTAATAACACCTTTTTAAATGAATCGCTAGATTGGCCCCAAAATAAATATTTACAGATCAAAAACAGTCCCAAAAAAACACAAACTGTGAGGTAAGCAAACCGCCCCCAGCACCAGGAGTTCTGAGAACCTTGAAGGATCTTCCCCCACAAGGTGTACCTAGTGTCTAGGATCATTTTCTTCCACTCAAAGTCTCTCTCCAAACTTATCTTGCAGGGCTGAGACTATGGTTCAGTGGTGAAAAGTCCTTGCTTACAAACCCTGCCAACCTGGGTTTGATTCCCCTGTACCTACGTAAAGCCAAATACACCACCAGGCACGCCCATTCTCGGGAGAAGTGGTTAACGGCGCAGGTTTGATTCCCCAGTACTCACGGGAAGCTAGATGCACAAAGTGGTGCAGACATCTGGCGTTTGTTTGCAATGGTAGGAGGCCCTGATGTGCCCACCACACACACACACTCTTGTTCTTTCTCCCTCTCCCTCTCTGTCCTTCAAATAATATTATTTTCATTTTTATTTAATTTATTAATTAATTTATTTTGGTTTTTCACGGTAGGGTTTTGCTTTAGCTCAGGCTGACCTGGCATTCACTATGTAGTCTCAGCGTGACCTCGAACTCACAGCAGTCCTTTTACCTCTGCCTCCCAAGTGTTGGGATTAAAGGCATGAGTCACCACGCCCTGCCATTAAATAAGTAATATTATTTTAAAAAACAAAAAGCTTTCCTTGAGCAATAGTCTTTGTTCTTCTTTACCTGAAATCTCATTGTTTTGCTCTCATTCTTGAAAGAGTTTCAGTGGGTATAAATTCTGCTTGATCATTGTTTTTCTCTGAGCACATAGAAAATATTATCCCACCGTCTTCTGGCTTCCATTTTTGCTGTTTATATGCTTCAGGTTTCTGAGATTCTCCCCGCTCCTGGTGGCTTTGAAAATCGCCTTGCTTTTGATGTCCTGCAGATTTGTCATCGTCTCCTTCAGATACACCATAATATGCCTGCATACAGGTTTCCTTTGTTCTCTCCTGCTAGAGAACATTTCGTTTCCCCGCACTTGGACATCACTCACAGCTATTTTCAAGTTTTCTCAGCCATTATATTTTGTCAAGCATTGTCTCCTTTCCATTCTCTAGTTCCTTCATCTACAAAATGTGTTCTTTTATTTTCACTTATTTATTAAAGAGAAAGAGAATAGGTGCACCAGGGCCTCCAGCCACTGCAAATGAACTTTAGATGCATACGCCAGCTTGTGCATCTGGCTTATGTGGTTTCTAGGGAGTCAAACCTAGGTCCTTAGGCTTTGCAGGCAAGCACCTTAACTGCTCAGCCATCCCTCCAGCCCTTCATCTGCAACTTAAAAAAAATATTTATTTATTTGGGAAAGCAAGAGAGAAAGAGAGGGGCTGAGGGATGGCTTAGGGGTTAAGGTGCCTGCCTATGAAGCCAAAGGACCTCGGTTCCATTCTCCAGGACCCACATAAGCCAGATGCACAAGGTAGCACATGCATCCGGAGTTCATTTGCAGTGGCTAGAGGCCCTGGTGCGCCCATTCTTTCTCCCCCCTTTATCTCGCTCTCTCAAATAAATAAATAAATAAAATTTTTAAAAAGAGAGAAAGAGAGAGACAATGGGTGCACCAGGGCCTCCAGCCACTGCAAGCAAACTCCAGATGCATGTGCCACCTTGTGCATCTGGCTTACATGGGTCCTGGGGAATCGAACCAAGGTTCTTTGGCTCTGCGGGCAAATGCCTTAACCGCTAAGCCATCGCACCAGCCCCACCTGCAACTTTTAATTAGTCAAATGTTAGGCCTTTTCATGCTAATCCTCCAAGATATCAACCATTCTGTTATATTTTTGTTTCATTTTATCTCTGGACTACATTTAAATGACTTATTTACATCAAATATTTGTGACTTTGTCAGCTGAAATTAATCTGCAATTTAATTGATCAGCTAAATTTTGAGGTTCAATTGTTTATAATGTATCAATTCTAAAATGTGTTTTTTCCCCATGTTTTAATACTTCTGAAATCAAGATGTATCATGCAATTGGGTAGTGTTCTTCTAATGATAAGCAGCTTTTAAACTTAAAAAAAAAATAAAAACCAGCTTATTTTATTTATTTGCAAGAGAGAGAAAGAAACACAAAAAAAGAATGGGCAAGCCAGGACCTTCAACCACTGCAAACAAACTCCAGACATATGTGCCACCTTGTGTGTCTGGCTTAGGGCTTCACAGGCAAACACCTTAACCACTAAGCCATCTCTCCAGCTCAGCTTTTTACTTTTAATTGACAGCTTCCATACGTATGCATAACATATACATAATGATCCTGATCATAATCTCCTCCGTCCTCCCTTTCCTACCCTTCCCTCCACTGTTTGTTTCCAAGTAGTCCCTCTTCTATTTATTTATTTATTTATTTTTTTTGCTTCGTTTTGTTTCTTTAAAGGTAGGGTCTCACTCTAGCCCAGGCTGACCTGGAGTTCACTACATAGTCTCAGGGTGGCCTCGAACTCACAGTGATCCTCCTACCTCTGCCTCCCCAGTGCCGGGATTAAAGGCGTGCGCCACCATGCTGGGCCCCTCTTCTATTTTAACGTGACCTTTTCCCCTTCATATCCTGCAGATCTTGTGCAGGTAGCAGCAGACACTGTGAGGTCACAAATGCAACTGAGTGGCAGTGTTTTCGATGGCACATAACAGTATAATGCAGCCGGGCGTGGTGGCACATGCCTTTAGTCCCAGCACTCCAGAGGCAGAGGTAGGAGGATCACTGTGGGTTCAAGACCACTCTGAGACTATACAGTGAATTCCAGCTCGGCCTGGGCTACAGTGATCCTCTGCCTTGAAACAAACAAACACACACACACACACACACAAAAAAAAAAAAAAAAAAAAAAACAGTATAATACTTTTCATCAGGTGAAAGTGCTGAGAATAAATGGCTTGTGTGCTCAGCCTTAAGTAGGACATCTGTATCGCCTGTAAAGCCTGGGGAACGTTGTTGGAAGAACAAATAGAAAGAATGGGGAGCAGTGCTGCGGAACGCTGTCTTCTGGAGAGGACATGGCCATTATACCCACGAACTCACAGCAGCTGTCATTTCCTACGCAAGACTGGAACAAGAAACATTCTATCATGGATGTTGGAGGGGCGCGGGAGATGCTTCTCCTCCCGCAGTAGCGATGGCTGGTTAATGGGGAGTCATATTCGTCAGTGACAAAGCCTCTAGTAAGTGACTCATGCTCTGATAAATAACTTCCCATCCATGCTTATGCCAGCGGCCCTAAACTCACTGGGAAACAGAGACATGAACGTGGAAGAGGGGTTAGTTGGGAAGAAGGATTGTCAGAAGTCGAAGGCCAGGCAACGCGTGGTGGTTTACCCAGAGCTTGAGAGACAGAGACAGGAGGATCCCTGTGAGTCCAAGGCCATCCTGAGAGTACATAGTGAATTCCAGACCAGCTAGAGTGAGACCCTATCTTGAGAAACCAACAAAAAATAAATGAATGAATGAATGAATAAAAAGAAGTCAAAGGAGGATAAAGTGATGGGGAGTGAATATGATCACAAAATTTTACATACATGCGTGGAATTGTGAAAAATAAAGTTTAAAATGAGAAAGATTAAATTATGATATATTATATAATTATATTTTAGCACCATCAAAATATAGTATTTATTTGTTTCATTTTTCAGTTCTAGTTAATTTTTTTTTCAAGCACAAATGTCTCAAATTTTTGGTTCTTATACATGCTCTACCACTGACTAAGCTATATATCCCCAGCCTTATTTATTTATTTATTGAGACAGGGTTTCATTAAGTTGCCCAGGGTGGCCTTAAATTCACTCTGTAAGTCAAGCAGGCCTTGAACTTTTTTTTTTTTGTCAATATTTTATTTATTCAGAGAAAGAGGGAGAGAGAGTGAGAGAATGGGCACATCAGGGCCTCCAGCCACTGCAAACAAACTCCAGATGCATATGCCCCCTTGTGCATCTGGCTAACGTGGTCCTAGGGAATCGAACCTGGGTCCTCTGGCTTTGCAGGGGAATGCCTTAACCACTAAGCCATTCCTCCAGCCCAGGCCTTGAACTTTTTATCCTATTACCATAACCTCCACACCAATAGCTAAGCTTCTAAGCTTGAGTCACCAGGCCTGGCTGTATTTTTTTTTAATTTTTTTTCGTTTATTTTTATTTATTTATTTGAGAGCAACAGACAGAGAGAGAAAGAGGCAGATAGAAAGAGAGAGAGAATGGGCGCGCCAGGGCCTCCAGCCTCTGCAAACGAACTCCAGATGGGTGCGCCCCTTTGTGCATCTGGCTAACGTGGGTCCTGGGGAATCAAGCCTCGAACCAGGATCCTTAGGCTACACAGGCTATATTTTAATTTCTTTAAACTTATAAGACATTCTATATTGTGTGCCACATAATCATAATGCCTGAAGAAGTTGACTTTTTCTGCTATGCATTGTCTCTGCTTATTGTCACTGTTGATGCATTTTTACATTTTTGGTTTTGCCTTGTGCTATTTATCTATAAGCCAGACCTTTTGTTTGTTTGTTTGTTTGTTTTCTTTTTTTTTAACATCTTGGGAAACCTTTTGAAGCCTGGGATGAAGTTGAGTTCCTTCAGAAAAGATTTTCATTTATTCCTCTGAGGTGTCTCAAGAAAACTACCAGGGTTTTTTTTGGTTTTTTTTTTTTTTTTTTTTTGACTGCATAGGATTATAGTTAGCCTAATTTGGACCTCAGATTCAAGTGAGTCTTATGTGTGGTTATGAATTTGCAGAAAATATTTAACACCAAGGTTCTCCATCCTGAACAATAGCATATTATTTATCCCTAGGTAATCAGTATTTAAAAAAATTTTTAAATATATTTTTTAATTAATTATTTATTTATTTGAGAGCGACAGACAGAGAGAGAAAGACAGATAGAGGGAGAGAGAGAGAATGGGCGCACCAAGGCTTCCAGCCTCTGCAAACGAACTCCAGACGCGTGCGCCCCCTTGTGCATTTGGCTAACGTGGGTCCTGGGGAACCAAGCCTCGAACTGGGGTCCTTAGGCTTCACAGGCAAGCGCTTAACCGCTAAGCCATCTCTCCAGCCCAGTATTTTTAAATCTTGGAATCGCTGAAAACAATGACAGATGCTGGTGAATTTTGATACTTTGGTAAGTACGTATATTCCAACAGCCAGGGTAAGGAGAAAGAGAATAGAAACAGAGTGCCTAACTTCCAAGTAGGCCAGAAGGATAAAGGTGAGATACAAAGGGAACAAACTAAAGAAAGTAAGAAAGAAAGTTAACAACAACAACAACAACAAAAAATCTGGGCCAGGTGTGGTAGTGTATGTCTTTAATCCCACCATTTGGTAGGCAGAGGTAGGAAGATTGCAGTGAGTTCAAGGCCACCCTAAGACTATGTAGTAATCAGGTCAGCCTGGGCTAGAGTGAGACCCTACCTCGAAAAAAAAAAAAAATCTGGGCTGAAGAGATGGCTCAATGGTTAAGGCACTTGCCTGCAAAGCCTAACTGCCCGGTTCAGTCTCAGCTCCCCAGTACCCAAGTAAAGCCAGATGCACAAAGTGGCGCATGCGTCTGGAGTTTGTCTGCAGTGGCTAGAGGCCCTGGTGCACCCATTTTCTGTCTGTGTCTCTTCTATCTCTCTCTGCTTGCAAATTAATAAATAAATTGGTGGAGAGGTGAGGTAGGGTCTCACTCTAGCCCAGGCTGACCTGGAATTCACTATGCAGTCTCAGGGTGGCCTCGAACTCACAGCGATCCTCCTACCTCCGCCTCCCGAGTGCTGGGATTAAAGGCGTGCACCACCACACGCCTGGCTAAATAAAAATATATTTTTTTAATCCAGTTGTGTTTCTTTCTTTCTTTCCTTTCTTCCTTCCTTCCTTTCTTTTAGGGGCTGGAGATTGGACTCCACACCGCAAGCGTGTACACTGAACCACAACCCTGACAAAAAAAATAATTTTTTTAAGTGGAACAAGTTGAAAGCACATAAGAAGAGGTTTACCTAAAAATATGTGTGATAATAGTAAGTGTAAATAGGTTTAACTCTCCAATAAAAGACAAGTTTTATCAAAGTAGATTTTCTTGTTAAGCCTAATTAAATGTATTCACAAGAGATACTCTTAAAACACAAGAACACAGAGAAGCTAAAAGCCAAGGAGAAGAAAATATTTCCAGATAAATACAAATGAAAGAAAGTATCTATAGCTTTATTAATATAAGAAAAATAAGGTTAAACCAAAAGGCATTACTAGAAAGAAGGAGATTATCACCTAATACTACTTGCAATTTTGCAAGAACACTTAATACACAAAAGCACCCAGAAATAACTGTAACAAATATGCAATCCATCCTAGAGATAATCAAATATTATTTTAAAGATACAAAAGAAATAAATCCAAAACAAAGAAATAAACCAATCTATAGATAAACTGTTTTGTTTTGGTAGTGGCAGGATTGTTTTGGATAGGGTTCCTCTACATAGCCTGGATGGGCTTAAATTCACAATTTTCCTGCCTCAACTTCCTGAGCACTGGGATTATAGGCATACAACCACCACACCCAGGGCTGTATTTTTGAGTAAGTAAACTCAGTGTTCGTCTAAGCTAGTGGTACAGGCCTGTTCCAGACCAGCCTGAGCTATATAAAATGACTTTAAGGCCAGTTTGGGCAACTTAATGAGAGACCGTCTCAAAATAAAAGTTAAGGGCTGGAGAGATGGCTTAGCAGTTAAGCTCTTGCTGCGAAGCCTAAGGACCCCAGTTCCAGGCTTGATTCCCCAAGACCCATGTTAGCCAGATGCACAAGGGGGCACACGTGTCTGGAGTTCGTTTGCAGTGGCTGGAGGCCCGGGCGCGCCCATTCTCTCTCTCTCCCTCTTTCTCTCTCTGTCGTTCTCAAATAAATAAAAATGAACAAAAAAGGTTTTTTTAATAAATTTTTTAAAAAGTTAAAAGAGGGCTGGAGAGATGGCATAATGGTTAAGGTGTTTGCCTGTAAAGCCTAAGGACTAAGGTTCAATTCTGCAGGACCCATGTAAGCCAGATATACAAGGTGGCCCATGTGTATGGAGTTCTTTTGCAGTGACTGGCGTCCTGGTGCACCCATTCTATGTATCTTTCTCTCTTCCTCCAATAAATAAATAAATAAATAAAATAAAAGTTAACAGAGGATTGGTAATATAGACCAGTGGTATAGCGTTCGCCTAACATGCCTCCAAAGTCCTGGCTCCAAACGTCAGTACAGAGGAGGGAAGAATGGGAAGGGGAGAGATTCTGCTTTCAAAGTCATGAAAGTATATTTTCTTTCCAAATAGATCCAGAGATTTAATGTAATCCCTTCTATCCAAAAGCCCAATAGTTGCACAAAATTTAACAGGCTAGTAAAAATGTATTTGAAAAAGCAAAGATTCTGCTGGGCGTGGCAACGCACACCTTTCATCCCAGCACTCGGGAGGCAGAGGTTGGAGGATCACTGTGAGTTCGAGGCCACCCTGAGACTACATAGTGAATTCCAGGTCAGCCTGAGCTAGAGTGAGACCCTACCTAGGAAAACCAAAAAAAAAAAAAAAAAAGCAAAAATCCTAAGAAAAGTCAAGTCAATTCTGAAAGTCAGGGAACTTTGCATTTCAAATATTAAACACAGAACATGGAAAGACCTGGCTGGAATCTGGAAGGGACCCCAGAAAGTTAGCTCCTCTAGTGCTGGAAAGCCTTCTTACATGAACTACTACTGGGGGAAAGTGTCTAACAAGGGTGTGAGCAAGCAGGGGTCTCAGTTACACAGAAGCAACCAGCCTGACAAGAAGTTCACACCAGTGCCATGGTGGCACACAGCCTTGGTGGGTACCCAGTGGCTTTCTGATTGACGAAGAGATCTGCTCAGTGGAAAAGAATCCATATCTGGAATTGGGAACCAGGTCCAAGTTCTATGGAGACAAAGATTATGCATTCAGGGCTGGAGAGATGGCTTAGCGGTTCAGGCATTTGCCTGCAAAGCCAAAGAACCTTGGTTCAATGACCCAGGACCCACATAAGCCACATGCACAAGGTGGTGCATGCATCTGGAGTTCATTTGCAGTGACTGGAAGCCTTGGCACGCCCATTCTCTCTCCCTCTCTCTCTCTCTCTCTCTCTCTCTCTCTCTCTCTCTCTCTCTCTCTCCCTTCTCCCCTCCCTCCCTCCCTCCCTCTTTCCCTCTCTCAAACAAATAAATAAAAATAAAATATTTTTAAGAAATATTATGCTCTCCAATATCAACTTCCCACTAGTGTTTAGCTAAGAGAGGGGTTACATCCATCAAATTTTCCCTAAATTAATAATGCTTATCCCATTTAACTTATGCTGACTTCACTCTCCATTGGAAACTCTGTTTTTCTTTTCAGAAGGTAGTGAGTCCCGAGGAGATAAACCACCCCTCACATGTCACAGAGAAATTGGGAAGATGAGCAAGAGAGCTGCTTCCGTGGTGATCCTGGCAATCAGTGCCAGGGTGAAGGAGACAGACCCTGAGGATACTCAACACCTACCAAAGCAGAGACCCAGAGGCTGCTAAGAGCTCATCACTGAAGCAAACCTAAAACTCACCCACCATGGCTCAGGGAATTTTGCAGAATAGGGGGTGGAAAGATTGTAAGAGCCACAGAATGGGATGTCATGCCTAGAGCCACAACCTCCCCTCCCGAAAAAAATAATGACTGCTGCTCCCACAACACATAACCTACAACCCCATGGGGAATACCAGCAACCCCGCTGAGGAGGGCCCCCAGTAGAATGGGGACAGGGAGGAGGGAAAAGATGATACCAACACATGATGTATCCAAACAAAGTATGTTCTTAACAAAAAAAAAAAGAAAGAAAACAAAAAAACGGTGGGCTGGAGAAATGGCTTAGCGGTTAAGGTGCTTGCCTGTGAGGCCTAAGAACCCAGGTTTGATTCCCCAGGACCCACGTAAGCCAGATGCACATGGTAGTGCATGCATCTGAAGTTTGTTTGCAGTGGCTAGAGACCCTGACGTGCCCATTCTCTCTCTTTCTCTCCCCGCCTTTTCTCTCCTTCTCTGTTTCTAATAAATAGATAAATACATCTTTAAAAAAAACAGGCATTATAAAGCTGTAGTTTTGAGACAATGTAATACCATAGAGACAAATCATCTGAGGTCCAGAAACAAACCCAACCATCTTTTCAGACGCGACACAGCAGATCAATGTGCAACAAATAGACTATTCAATAAATGCTGTTGGGACAATTATAGACCTGTATGTCAAAATGGAATTCAGTCTCTATTACACCACAGGTCAAAATTAATTCCAGGTGGATTAAAATTCTTAAATGTAAAGACAAAACTATAATGACATAGGGCTAAAGGAATAGTTTTTCTAAAGTAGACATGGCTGAAATAAGCAAAGATGACTACAAATAAAAAGATGGGTTAAAAAAAAACAACAACAACAACTATAGGGGCTGGAGAGATGGCTTAGCAGTTAAGCACTTGCCTGGGAAGCCTTAAGACCCTGGTTCGATTCCCCAGGACCCACGTTAGCCAGATGCACAAGGGGACGCATGCGTCTGGAGTTTGTTTGCAGTGGCTGGAGGCCCTGATGTGCCCATTCTCTCTCTCTCTCTCTCTCTCTCTCCCTCTTTCTCTGTCTGTCACTCTCAAATAAACAAATATAAGTAAACAAAAAATTTTTAAAACCAAGTACATTAAAATGAAGAACTTCTAGTGGATGTGTCAATAGTCTCAGCTATTCAGGAGACTCAAGCAAGAAGATCCCTTGATCCCAGTAGTTTGAGGCCAGCTTGGCAACATAGTAAGACCATATCTCTGAAAGAAAGAAAGAGAGAAAGAAGGAAAGAAAGAAAGAAAGAAAGAAAGAAAGAAAGAAAGAAAGAAAGAAAGAAAGAAAGAAAGAGGGAGGGAAGGAGGGAGGGAGGGAGGGAGGGAGGGAAGAAGGGAGAGAAAGAAAGAAGAAAGGAAGGAAGGAAGAAAGAAAGGATGGACAAAAGAAAAGAGAAAGATAAGGAAGGAGGGAAGGACAAAAAAGATGAAAAAGGAAGGAGGGAGGGAGGAAGGAAGGAAGGTAGAAAGAAAGAAAGAAACAAGCAAAGAAAGGAAGGAAGAGAAGGAAGGGAGGGAGGGAAAGAAGAAAGGAAGACAGATGATCAGGCGTGTTGTGAGTTCCTATAATCCCACCACCGCTGAGGCAAGAAGATGCCAAATTTGAGAGCAATCTGGACTATAAAATACATGAAATCCAGGACCAAAGCTACGGCTTGAATGGACAAAAGCCCCAGAGGGAATCAACCACCATTTCTTTGGCAAACTCGCTACGTTACGCTCATCAAATTGCCTTCCAAATATATATGTTTGTGGCCATCGATCAATGCTATTCGCCCTTTTGGTTTGAGAAGCTTCTTCTTTTCTTCTTTTTCTTTTTCTTTTAATTTTATTTATTTATTTGAGAGCGACAGACACAGAGAGAAAGACAGATAGAGGGAGAGAGAGAGAATGGGCGCGCCAGGGCTTCCAGCCTCTGCAAACAAACTCCAGATGCGTGCCCCCCCTTGTGCATCTGGCTAACGTGGGAGCTGGGGAACCGAGCCTCAAACCGGGGTCCTTAGGCTTCACAGGCAAACGCTTAACCGCTAAGCCATCTCTCCAGCCCAAGAAGCTTCTTCTTACGGATGGTGGTAAATTCTGGGGAGACCCAAGACTCATCAAGGTGATGACAAGAGAGAGCCCAGGGCTTAGCAGTGGGTGAGTGGTCTGTGGTACCTGCCAGGAAGCAGGGCACGCTGCAGAGGAGGTGGTGGGGAAAGTATTAACACTGTTCTCACTGCCAGCAGAGAGGCTTCGCTATAGAGATGGCCAGAGACACCAAGGAGACCCAAAAGTCATGAAAGGGGCTGGAGAGATGGCTCAACAGTTAAAGGCACTTACTTGCTTGTTTGCCAACCTGGGTGCCATTCCCCAGCACCGTGTCAAGCCAGACGTGGAATGTATCACAAATGTCTGCTGTTCATTTGTAATGGCCTGGAGTGCCCATACACACGCTCCCACATACATGCACATAAATTTTTTAAGTTTTAAATCAGGGCGGGAGAGATAGCTTAGTGGGTAAGCGCTTGCCTGTGAAGCCTAAGGAGCCCGGTTCGAGGCTCGGTTCCCCAGGTCCCACGTTAGCCAGATGCACAAGGGGGCGCACGCGTCTGGAGTTCGTTTGCAGAGGCTGGAAGCCCTGGCACACCCTTTCTCTCCCTCTCTCTCTCTCTGTCTCTCTCTCTCTCTCTCTCTCTGTCACTCTCAAATAAATAAAAATGAATAAAATATTTAAAAAATTTTTAATTATCAAATCTAAGTGGGGCGTGATGGCACACGCCTTTCATCCCCATGCTCAGGAGGCAGAAATAGGAGTACGTCATGCGTTCGAGGCCACCCTGAGACTACATAGTAAATTCCAGGTCAGCCTGAGCTAGAGCGAGGCCCTACCTCAAAAAATAAATAAATAGGAAAATGTTAATAAAAGTTTAAAAATTAAAAATAAATAAATAAGACTCTAAATGTGGCCCAGTAGTACACTTGTAATTCTATCTACCCAGAAGGTGAATGTAGTAGGTTCACAAGTTCAAGACCAGCCTAGGCTACATAGTGTGTTGCAGGGCAGCCTGAACAACTTAGCAAGACCATATCTGAAAAAACAAAATATATTTTTAAAATTCTTGATTGAAAATAGAAAGAAGACCTCCAACTGAAAGGATATATTTGCAACATATGATATAAAATTGGTAATGAATTAATATACAGAATATATAAAGAACATATGAATCAGTTTCTTTAAATTAAATTGATTTTTTTTTTCAAGGTAGGGTCTCACTGTAGCCAATGCTGACCTGAAACTCACCCTGTAGTTCTAGACTGGCCTCAAATTCCCAGTGATCCTTCTACCTTCTACCCAACTGCTGGGATTAAAGGTGTGTGCCACCAGGCCTGGCTTACATTGATTTTTTTAATGAAAACTTATTTCGTAGAAGAGGACTCACATATGGTCTATAAATGTACAAAACTTCACCATCAGGAGACAGCAAATTGCAGTTACAATGAAATTATCATACATGCCACCAAATTGGCAGAAGTGAAAAAGTCAATACTAGAGTTAACAAGGACATGGAGTGATGCAGTCTCTCACTCATTACTGGCAGAGCCTTAAATTGGTGAAATCACCTTAGTAAATTGGTAGAATAGGGCTGAGGATATAGGTCAATGGAGAACATTTGCCTAGCATGCATACGGCTTTGGGTTGGATCCTTAGCATAGAGTGAAAAAAAAAAAAAAGGACTGGAGAGATGGCTTAGCAGTTAAGCGCTTGCCTGAGAAGCCTAAGGACCCCGGTTCGAGGCTCTGTTCCCCAGGTCCCACGTTAGCCAGATGCACAAGGGGGCGCACGCGTCTGGAGTTCGTTTGCAGTGGCTGGAGGCCCTGGCGCACCCGTTCTCTCTCTCTCTTTCTCTCTCTCTCTCTCTCTGCCTCTCTCTCCCTCTCTCTGTTGCTCTCAAATAAATAAATAAAAATAAAACAAATTTTAAAAAAAATTGCTGGAATGACTTTAGCTAACAAGGTTGAAAAGGTACTACATGACCTAGCATTCAGTTTATATGCCCTGAAGAAAGTCTTACACACATGCACTAGAGATAATGGGTATCAGATTGGGCAAGTAAATAGAAACATAATTATACAAAAGAATGATGTCAACAGAAAAATATGAGTGAACTATAGGCACATGTACCCACGTGGATGAAACTAGCGAAGTCAGAAAATAGGTGTTTCCATCTTTATGCCTGAACAAAGCAATGTATTATTTAAGGATTTGTGCATATGTGATAATTAGGAAATGCAAGGAAACATAGATCAGTGGGGTTTTCTGGGGAAGAGAAGAGGGGGGGGGTCATGAATTTACTCAGATGATGTTAGGTTCTTATCCTTTTATATATTTTTATTTTTTTATTTATTCGTTTGAGAGAAAGAAAGAAGGAAAAAGAAAAAGAGGAGGCAGACAGAGAGACAGAGAATGGGGTTCCAGGGCCTCTAGCCACTGCAAATGAACTCTAGACACATGTGTCACCTTGTGCCTCTTGCTTATGTGGGTCCTGGGGGAATTGAACCTGTGTCCTTTGGCTTTGCAGGCAAGCGCCTTAAGCCCTAAGCCATCCCTCCAGGCCAGGTTCTTTTTCTTATGATGAATGGAACAAAGAACAGAAAAGAAGCTCTGTGTGTATGACATTCTTTGAAATGAATGAATTCATGAACATGTTAAAGGAAATAGTGGAAAGTTAAATTCTTTTATTTTATTTCTTTTGGGTGGGGGTGGAGGGTTAAGACAGGGTCTCATTCTGTAGCCCAGGTTGACTTGGAATTCACTATGTTGCCTAGGCTGGCCTCAGACTCATGACAATCCTGCCTCATCTTTTGTTTTTTCTTTTTTCTTTTTCTTTCTTTCTTTCTTTTTTTTTTTTTTTTTTTTTTTTACTTATTTGAGAGCGACAGACACAGAGAGAAAGACAGATAGAGGGAGAGAGAGAGAATGGGCGCTCCAGGGCTTCCAGCCTCTGCAAACGAACTCCAGACGCGTGCGCCCCCTTGTGCATCTGGCTAACGTGGGTCCTGGGGAACCGAGCCTCGAACCGGGGTCCTTAGGCTTCACAGGCAAGCGCTTAACCGCTAAGCCATCTCTCCAGCCCTCTTTTTTTTTTTTTAATTATTGACAACTTCCATAATTATAGACAATAAACCATGATAATTCCCTCCCCCCTCACTTTTCCCTTCACAACTCCACTCTCCATCATATCCCCTCCCCCTCTAGGTCTCTCTTTTATTTTGATGTCATCATGTTTTCCTCCTACTATACTGGTCTTGGGCAGGTAGCACCAGGCAATGGCAGGCCATGGATATCCCGGCCATTTTGCGTCTGGAAGAGTGCATTGTAAAGAGTCCTTTCGGGCTGGAGAGATGGCTTAGCGGTTAAGCGCTTGCCTGTGAAGCCTAAGGACCCCAGTTCGAGGCTCGGTTCCCCAGGTCCCACGTTAGCCAGATGCACAAGGGGGCGCACACATCTGGAGTTCGTTTGCAGTGTCTGGAAGCACTGGCGCGCCCGTTCTCAATCTCTCTCTCTCTCACTGTCTCTTTCTCTCTCTCTCTGTCACTCTCAAATAAATAAATAAATAAATAAATAAATAAATAAATAAATAAATAAATAAATAAGAAAGAAAATAAATAAATAAATAATTAAAAAAAAAAAAGAGTCCTGAGATTAAAGGAAAGAGTCCTTTCCTTCCTTTGGCTCTTACATTCTTGCTGCCACCTCTTCCGCCATGGACCCTGAGCCTTGGAAGGTGTGATAGAGATGTTTCAGTGCTGAACGCTCCTCTGTCACTTCTTCTTAGTCCTGTCTCATCTCTTAAATTCTGAGATTATAGCCACACACCACCATGTCCAGCTTCAATTCTCCCCCTCTTCCTTCTCCTGTTCTTCTTCTTTTGATGTGGGGTGTGCGTGCGTGCGTGCGTGTGTGTGCGTGTGCACGCGCATGTGTGTAGTAGATGAAGGATGGTGTGTGTATGCGTGTTCTAAGAGGCCAGAGGGAAACATTGAGTGTCTCCCTATTCACCCACATGCCAAGGGAGAGAAACCCCTGTTTTTCTGTTTCAAAGAAAAATAGAGAGCAGAACTCTACTGCCTTTGATAACAGGTTTTTTTGTAGAATGATTTGACTCTTCAAACAAAATACTAACTTCTTCAAGTTGAAAAAGTGGCATTGGGACCAGAGAAGATGGCTCAGCAGTAAAGGTGTTTGCCTGCAAAGCCAAAGGACCCTGGTTCGATTCTCCGGGACTCATGTAAGCCAGAAGCACAAAGGGGCACATGTGTCTGAAGTTCGTTAGCAGTGACAGAGGTAGGAGGCTCGCCGTAAGTTCGAGGCCACCCTGAGACTACATAGTAGTGAATTCCAGAATTGGCGTGCCAATTCTCTCCCCCTCATCTCTTGCTTTGCCTCTTTCTCTCCCTCCCTCCCCCTCTCTCAACTAAATTATATATATGCATATTTGTAAGTGGCATTGGATATTTAGAATAGTTCAATCCAGGCAGACAGAATGCAGAATGGTTTTTGCCAGGGGTGAGGGGGATGTGGGGAAGGACAAGTTGTTTCATGGGTCAAGTTTCCATTTGGAAAGCTGAGAACGCCCTGGAGATGTGTGATGTTGAGGGCTGCAGTCATTTGAATATACTTGATACCACAAACAGTACACAGCTAAAATGGTAAAGTTTGTGTTTTGTGTGTTTTACCACACACAAAACAGTGACATTTACCACACACACAAAACAGTGACATTTACCACACACACAAAACAGTGACATTTGAGCCGCTCAGTTAGATGGGAAAGGGTTAACTAGCAAAGACAGGGTGGGAAGGTTCTAGGAAACCTGACGCTGGCCCTGAATCCCTGTCTTATTAAAGGTATTAATTCCCACTTCTGTCAGGGACCACCCTGAGGGTCTCCAGAGATTCACGAGCTTCAACGTTCACAAATAAAACTCCCAGACTAAATTATGGTTAATCTCCAAAAGTCCTCTTTGAGTGTTTTATGGAAATAAATATATCAAATGTAATCTTGAAAACAACAGAAAAAAAATAGGAGTGCGCCATCGTTCACATTGGATTCTTTGATTAACAAGAGGATTTGCCACAGGTCTTTAAAACAGCATTTCCCCCAAGACACTCAAAATGTGATTGAATTAACTAAAGAGCAGGCTTATCCCACCTTCTAGAAGTATGCTGAAGATGTGCATTCAGAGGAAATTGAGTATTGAACACTCAAGAAAACAATGACCCACCAAAAGGTGAGTTAATGCGCCTGGAGACTGGGTGTGCTGCATCTACTTGCTCATTCAGAATTCCACCCGAGTCTCCCACACCCTGGGAAGAAGTGAAGCCTCTAACATGTCTCCTCAGTTCAGCTTATCTTGTCTTGGGTCCCTTATCACCACTTGCAATTCTGTTGTTGTTGTTGCTGAGGTAGGGTCTTGCTCTAGCCCAGGCTGAGCTGGAATTCACTATGTAGTTTCAGGGTGGCCTCGAACTTACGGCGAGCCTCCTACCTCTGTCTCCCGAGTGCTGAGATTAAAGAGAGGCATGCGCCACCACCCCGTAGATTCTGATTCTTTCCAGGCAGCATGCATGTAACTTCTAGTGGCCTGGGCTGAGGCATTCATTTGTGTGACTTCAGGAATCTTGTGGATAGCCCAGGACCTGTTTGATCTGTTGATTCATTCATTGGAATGCCCCCCACCCCTCAATTTAGCAGGACAAACTCTCAGCCTCTAGTGCCCATGCCACTGAGCTCCACAGCCATCACTCAGAACCCCAAAACATTTGTACTTCTTGTACATTCTCAGTTACTGGACCTCACTCACCACCTCCACCAAACCAGGCTCAAGTAGAACCCTCAACATCAGGATCTTGCTAACCCACTTTCCCAGGACTGCTTAGTTGAACCATGGATAATAGGCTTTTGGGCCACCCTCTGCCACTGGGTTGACTCTATCCAGGCACCCAGCTGGTCTTTCTCAACATAACATACTACACGATACTCACTACTCTTCCAAGGTGGCCCAGCCACTTACCCAAGGTTTCCCAGTTACTGCCCAGCAATGCACCTGGCTCTCCATCTCGCAGGTCTTGTACCCAGTTCCTGGGAGGCCTGACTTCCCAGGATGCAGCTACTGACCGCTATGAGGTGCCAAAACCCCATGCTGAGGACCTGCTCCCAACAAGACAGCCACCACGGAAAAGCCACTTCTTGTTCTGAGGAGGAAGAGCGTCTACAGGCCAGTGGGGGGGGGGGGGGACATAGCTAAAACCACTGCCAGCCCCTGGGGGCCCAGAGGGCCACCTGCGCAGGCCCGCAAGGATCTGACATCCGTGATGTGCAAAGGAAAGGCAAAGCTGGTCCCTGTCCACTCTCCCTGTCTTGGGGCAGCAAACCATTTCTGCAAAGGGCCAAAGAGTAAGTATTGTAGGCCTTAGGAAGGGTGGCCATAAGGTCAAAGAGTGCAACAGTTTTCATTGAAAAAGAATCTTTTTTTTTTTAATGTTTTAATCTATTTGCAAGCAGAAAGAGAGAGAGAGAAAGAATGGGCCCAGCAGGAGCTCTAGCCACCCCAAACTCCACATGCATGTACCACTGTGCATTGGGTTTTATGTGGGTACTGGGGAATCGAACCTGGGTCCTTAGGCTTCACAGGCCAAGTGGACTTAACCACTGAGCCACCATCTCTCAAGCCCCTGAAAAGTCTTTTTTATACTAATAAAATATAAATATTAAAACCATTTTTCACTCTCAGGCTTGTACAAATGTGGGCAGAGACTAGATTTAATCTCCAGGCTGTAGTTTGCATAACCTCATCTAGCTCAAGAGCAGAGAGACAGTCATTCAAACCTATAAGAGGGTGACAAGATGGTGAATCAGAGGCAAGGGGAAACATTCTTCAATCTGGTGATCCCCAAAATGAGGCATTCATTATATTGGGGGTAAAGGAAAAAATGGTTAAGACATCTGGACTTTACTTATTTGTTTTCAAGCAGAGAGAGACAGAGTGAATGGACATGCCAGGGCCTCTAGGCACTTCAAATGAACTCCAGACGCGTGTGCCAACTTTGTGTATCTTTCTTTACGTGGGTGCCGGGGAATCAAACCTCAGTCCTTAGGCTTTGCAGGCAAGTGCCTTAACCAGTAAGATCTCTCTCCAGCCCTATATTTTTATCTCATTCTTTTTATTTGTTTATTTGTTGAGGTAGGCTCTCTTGTATTCCCACTGTTTCCACCTCTTAAATCCTGGGATTACAGGCCTATACCACCCTGCCAATTTCATCTGGTGTTAGGAATGGAACCCAGGGCTTTGTGGGTGCTAGGCAAGTCCTATGCCAACCAAGCCCATCCCAGGCCCTCATCCTTTTCTTTATTTTTTTTAAATCTCAATCTTTCTTTAGTCTTACAAAATACAAAATGTGAGTACAATGACATTTGTGCAGAACTTATAAGTAATTTAATTACATAGGTTGGGCGTGACATGCTAATTTCTTTTTTAATTATAGGTATGCAGATTTTTTAAAACTCCGAAGAAGGCCTAATTTCACATCAATCAATTCTGAAAAACAACACACTGTCACATCTTTGTTTCTATAAACATTCTTTTCTCACATCATGTTGGGTGGCAAAATCTGATTTTTAATTAGAATTTCGTTAAATAAGTGTTGATAGACATTGGAGAGTTTTACTACCCTTGAAATCAATGTATCAGGGAAAGAAAATCACGAAGCTGAGCTGTGGGCAAGGTTCTGCCCGTAGAAACCAGCGTCTGGCTGGGATTTTGATTCTTGGCTGTTCCTTGTCACGGAGAGTCAGAACCATCTCACTCCAAGGCAGGCCTTTGGGATCAATAATTTTCAAGCTACTGCTGGGATCATGCTGGCTTCAGGCTGGGCTTGACTTACATAAATTACATAGTAACATTCCCTGTATGCGCTGAATTCATTCTCCGGTACAAAGCCAACTTTTGTGCAAGTGTGGACGGATGGGGAAGGGGAAATGTGACCTGGTGATTCAACTGCTCACCACCCCCGTCCTCATGGAAACAGCAGCAGCTGAGCACATTTGGTAAAAATTAGTGGAGTATGGAGCCCTGAAATTATGAGTGACTAAATAGTGGTGATAAACAGTGTGACTGAGAGAAAAATGAAATAAGCAGTAGGGCTGGTGAGATGGCTTAACAATTCAGGCACTTGCCTGCGAAGCCTAAGGACCCCAGGTTCGATTCGCCAGTACCCACATAAGCCAGATGCACATGGTGGCACATAACTCTGGAGTTCCTTTGCAGTGGCTAGATGCCTTGGCATACCTGTTCTCTCCCTCTCTCTCTCTCTTTCTCTCTCTCTCTGTGTATGTACCTGTGTGTCTGCCTCTTTCTCTCAAATAAATAAATATATTTTAAATAATGAAATAAACATATTGATGACAAATTATTAGCAGTCCTTGGACATTTAGTGGATTAACCCAGGTATCTGAGCACTCATTTGGATAAAAGGAAAATAATGGGCTGAAGGGATGGCTTAGCGGTTAAGGCGTTTGTCTGCAAAGCCAAAGGACTCAGGTTCGACTCCCCAGGACCCATATTAGCCAGATACACAAGGTGTCGCATGTGTCTGGAGTTTGTTTGCAGTGGGTGGAGACCCTGTTGTGCCCATTCTCTCTCCCTCCCTCTCTCTCTTTCAAATAAATATAAAATATTTTTTTTAAAAAGAGAGAGAAAGAAAACTATAAAAGATGTAGTTAAGAACTGTAAAAGATTGGAGGTATTTTCACCCTTTTTGCAAGCTTACAAGTTAGTCTGCCACGGTTTCATGGACGCCAGCAGAAAGACACACAAATCCTGCCTCAGGGACAAAAAGCTTTATCACTTAGGCCCAATATCAGCACTTGTGCCTCTCCGAACCCCATTTTTTACAGGCCAACATAAAGAGGGGTCAGCAGACACCTGCAAAGCCGGTGGGTTAAATTACAGGACAGTAATCCCAAGCTTAGAGAACCTGAAACCTTTTATGATTTCTATTCTTTTAAATTTGGGGGTATTTTTACGGCCTGGGATGTGATCTGCCTTGGTGAGTATTCCATGTGATCTCAAAGAGAATGCACTTTTGACTGCGGTTGGATAGATTATCTCATACAGATGGTGTAGTCTGGGTCAACCATATCTGTACTGCCTTTCTGCCTGGGTCCCCTAGACATTACCAAATGAAGAAGGCTACAGGTGCCTTCGTGTCTCTGGGACAAAGCCTCTGAACCAAAGAAGCTGATGGGAGAAAAGTTTTTATTACAGTTTACGGTCTTGAGGGAAAGCTTGATGATGGCATGGGAAAGCATGGCATGAACAAGAGGCTGGACATCACTTCTGCCACAACAGGTGGAAAACAGCCGCAGGACCAGCTCTGGCCAAGGGTGGAGCTGGCTATAACACTCTTGAGCCCACCCCCAAACAACACACCTCTTCCAGTAAGGCTCCACCTCCCAAACTGAGGACTAAGCATTACGGAGGTGCATCTGATTCAAACCACCACAGAGAGTTCTGAAGACTTGAACTATGATAGCGGATCTGGGTATTTTCTTCCAATTCTATTGGATTTTGCCCTCATGTATGTATGGCACATATATATATATATATATATATATTTTTTTTTTCAAGGCAGGGTCTCACTCTAGCCCAGGCTGACCTGGAATTCATTAGGTAGTCTCAGGGTGGCCTTGAACTCACAGCGATCCTCCTACCTCTGCCTCCCAAGTGCTGGGATTAAAGGCGTGCACCACTACGCCCGGCCTCTTTTATATTTTTAATTTTTGTCTATTTTTATTTATTTGAGAGAGATGGAGAAAGAGGTAGAGAGAGAATGGTCACACCAGAGCCTCCAGCCACTGCAAACAAACTCCAGACGCATGTGCCCCCTTGTGCATCTGGCTTACATGGGTCCTGGGGAATTGAGCCTCGAACCGGGGTCCTTAGGCTTCACAGGCAAGCGCTTAACCACTAAGCCATCTCTCCAGCCCCTACTATGGCACTCTTAATCTAGTACTCACCCTGGAGTTTGAACTACCCTTTAGTATATATATATATGAGAGAGAGGCAGATACATAGAGAGTGGGCACACCAGAGCTGTTGGCCACTATGAACAAACTCCAGATGCATGAGCCACCTTGTGCATCTGACTTTAGTTGGGTAATAGGGAATCGAACCTGTGTCCTTTGGCTTTGCTGGCAAGCACCTTAACCACTAAGCCATCTCTCCAGCCCCTGCAGTATCCTTTTATCTAATCTAAGTCTGCTTGCAAATAAAACTGTATGACTTCACAGGTACCTAAAATAAGTATCCCTGGTTCCCTCCTCCTGTCCCTTATAACCCTGCTGAAATGCATTCATTTCCTCTTATATTGTAATCATACAACACAGTGTCACTTCTATTAAGCAGTTATTCCTGACATTAATTAAGAATAAGAAAAACGAAATCTCTGATTTACCCTTATATATTTCTTTCTCCTTCCCTTTCTTTATATAGATCTGAATTTCTGACCTCTATCATTTTCTTACTCCCTAAAGCATTTCTTTTAATATTGCTTGCAGAGCAAGTCTGCTGGTGATGAACGCCCTCAGATTTTGCTTGTCTGAGAAAGTATTGATCCTTGACTCTTGAAGGATAATCCCACTGGATAGAGAATTCTAGGTTGGTGGGGTTTGCTCTCAACACTGCAAATATTTCACCCCCACTCTCTTCTTTCTCACATAGTATCTGACAAGGCATTCACACTATTCTTTTTTTAATATTTTTATTTATTTGGGAGAGAGAGAAAAAAATGGGTGTGCTAGAGCCTCTTGCCGCCGCAACTGCAAACTCCAGACGCACACCCTACTTTCTGTATCTGGATTTTATGTGGATACTGGGGAATCGAACCCAGTCTGGTCAGCTTCGCAAGCAAGTGCCTTTAACCATTGTACCATCTTCTCAGCTAACACTCACATAATCGTTATTTTTGATTCTATATAACCAAGGTAGGGTTTCCCCTCTCTGGATTCTTTGCTTCTCTGTAGTCAGATATGTCTAGGCATAGTTTTTTGGTGTTTAGGCTGCTTGGTGTTCTCTGAGCTTCCTAGATATATAGTTTATGTCTAATAATTGTAAAAAAAAAGTTCAGCCATATTATCTGAAATATTTCTTCTGCTTTTCATTCTTCTGGTGTTCTAATTATGTGCGTACCCTTTGAGGTTGTTCCATAGTTCTTGGGTATTCTGTTCTGCTTTTTTTTTTTTTAAGATTTTATTTTTATTTATTCATTTATTAGAGACATACAGGGAGAGAGTGAGAATGGGCACACCAGGGCCTCTCCCCACTGCAAACGAACTCCAGATTGCCACCATGTACATCTATCTGGCTTACATGGGACCTGGAGAATCAAACCTGAGTCCTTAGGCTTCACAGGCAAGCGTCTTAACTCCTAAGCCATCTCTCAAGCCCTGAGGGTTTTTTTTTTGTGTGTGTTTTTTGTTTTTAATTCTTTTTTTCCCCTCTTTTTTATTTCAGTTTATATTAAACATATCTTCAAGCTCACTGATTCCTTCTCTGGCCCTGTCTACGTTACTAATAATGAGCCCATCAAAGGCATTCTTCAATTCTGTTATAGGGTTTCTGATTACTGGCATTTCCTGTGCTGCAGATAGAACCCAGAGCCTCCTACATCAGGTAAATGCTGGTCCACTGAGCTACATCTGATTATCTTAGTTATCTTGTTTTGTTTTGTTTTTCAAAGTAGGGTTTCACTCTAGCCCAGACTGACCTGGAATTCACTATGGAGTCCCAGGGTGGCCTCGAACTCATGGTGATCCTCCTACCTCTGCCTCCCGAGTACTGGGATTAAAGGTGTGTGCCACCACGCCTGGCTTAGTTGCCATCTTTTGCTTCTATTCTCTTATGTTCATTTTCTCCACTAGAATCCTGAACATGTTTTGTTCACTGTTATTTTTCTTTCTTTCTGTGACAGTTCCCAAGTTGACATTATATCTGGATTGGGTCCTTTTCTTGCTGCTTAGCGTGCCTTATAACTTTTTATTGAAAGATAAACCTGAGGGCTGGAGAGGTGACTTAGTGGTTAAGGTATTTGCCTGCAAAGCCAAAGGACCTCAGTTCGATTCCCCAGGACCCACGTAAGTCAGATGCACAAGGTGGAGCACACATCCGGGGTTCATTTGCAGTGGCTGGAGGCCCTGGCATGCCCATTCTTTCCCCCACCCCTATGTATGTGTGTGTCTGCCTCTTTCTCTCTCACTCTCCAAATAAATAAATAAATAAAATTAATTTTAAAAAAAGAAAGATCGGCATCACATATAAGGTCATAGGAACTGAGTTGAACAGGCCTTTGGTGTGAGGTTTTATATTAATCTGTGTGGGTGGGAGCTGGGCGAAGTTTAATGTTTGCCTTAAGCCGAGCATGATAGTCTTCAGATTCAAATGTACTTCCTCACTGGAGAGATGGCTCAGCAGTTAAAACACTTGCCTGCAATGCTTAACGACCTGGGTTTGATTCCCAGATACCCACATAAAGCCAGACACAGAAAGAGGTGCATACATCTGGAGTTTGCTTGCATCAGCTAGAGGCCCTGGCTTGCCTATATTCATTCATATTCCCTCCTCTCTCTCTCATTCCGTCTCTCTCTCTCTCGGCAAATAATTAAATAAATAACAATTTTAAAATATATATATGCTTCTGGGCTAGAGAGATGGCTTAGCGGGTAAGGCATGTGCCTGCAAAGCCAAAAGACCCAGGTTCGATATTCCAGGACCCATGTAAGCCAGATGCACAAGGGGGTGCATGCATCTGGAGTTCGTTTGCAGTGGCTGAAGCTCTGGCGCACCCATCCTGTCTCTCTCCCTCTCTGCCTCTTTCTCTCTCTCTCACTCTCAAATAAATAAATAAATAAATATACATTTTAAAAAATTTAAAAAAAAAGTACTTCTTCCCAAGAAAGCATAAGAAAGGACAGTGAAGATTTTAACAAATATATATATATATGTATATATATACCTTCTTTTGTCTCTCCGCTTATCTTTGGGCTTCCCTAAGTGTTATCTTCTGAGAAGTCAGTATCCTGTGGCTCTTTCAGCCTGAATCCACACTGATTATACTGCAGCCCTGATGATGTTGTGATAAGGTGCAGGAAAAACAAAATGCTCAGCCAGGCGTGGTGGCGTATGCCTTTAATCCCAGCACTCTGTGAGTTCAAGGCTACCCTAAGACTACATAGTAATTCCAGATCAGCCTAGGCTAGAATGAAACCCTACCTCAAAATATTGAAAAATGAAAAAATACACACACACACACATACACACACACACACACACACACACACACACACACACACACACAAAATAACTTCTTTCCTGCTTCTCCTCCTTAGTTGAGAGAGGAAGATTAGAAGGGGCCAAACTCCATCATTTCTCTCCCCTTCCCCCTACTCCAAGTCAGACAAAGCCCTGGAGAAAAGTTCTCCCAGAGGAGAACTTTCTATTTTTCAGTTGATACATAATCGTGGTATACATTCGTGGGGTGTAGCATGGCATTTTGACATATGTACCCAATGTGCAATAATCAAATCAGGGTCACTAACATAGCCATCACCTTAAACCTGTATCATGTTCGTGTTGAAAATATTCAAAATCCTTTCTCCCACGGAGTGGACCTTATTATATAGACAATGCTCTGAGTATATGTCTCCTCTCTTGACAGAGACACCAGAGAAGTTTCCTTGGATTTTCAACAGGGCAAATTCGATAAGGTTCTAGAGATAAGACCCACAAAGAAATATGAGAAGTTAAGACTGCAAAATGCCTGGGGAATCTCTTACTCTCAACATCCAATTTCACGCACATTGAGGCACAAGTCTGCCTCTGGCTCCTGCGGTTGGTAAAGAGGTCCCACCCATGACTCTGAGTGCGCTGTCCCCCAGATTCCAGGACATCCATACGACCTGTGAACTTGGTGCTCTGGAATGCCCAAGAAAAGCCATGGATTCTCTGTGTACTCTACTTTTTGCTTGCCGACAAAGCAGGAGTACCAGGTTTCTAAGCTCTTTACAGATTAGAACTGAAAGCCAAAGACCCTGGACTTTTCTAATACGCAGTGAACCTGACCGTCATTTGCTTCAGTAAGAGACATTGTTTGTATTGTGCCGGACAGTAAATAAATCTGCCCTTCACTCCAGAGGGAAACATTATCCACATCTCCCAAGGCTGTTTATTGTTCTAATATCCTTGAAAAGACAATCTGGACGTGCAGAAATGTAAAAGAGCCACTGAAAATTATCTTTCTCTCAAGCGATGTGGAAAACATTGGTGGTGTGGGCTGGAGAGATGGCTTAGCAGTTAAGGCACTTGCCTGTGAAGCCTAAGCAACCTGGCTCAATTCTCCAGGACCCATGTAAGCCAAATGCACATGGTGGCATATGTGTCTGGAGTTTGTTTGCAGTGGCTAGAGGCCCTGGTGTGCCCATTCTCCCTCTCTCTCTCCTCTCTCTCTCTCTCTCTCTCTCTCTCTGTGTGTGTGTGCGTGTGTGTGTGTCTAATAAATAAATAAATTTTAAATCTTAAAAATAAAAGCATTGGTGGTACATGCTTTTAATCCCAGCAATTGGGAGGCGGAGGTAGGAAGAGCCGTGAGTTCAAGGCCATACTGAGACTACCAAGTGAATTCCAGGTCAGCCTGAGCTAGAGCAAGACCCTACCTTTAAAAAAAATTGGGGGTCTGGAGAGGTGGCTTATCAGTTAAGATGCTTAGCTGTGAAGCCTAAGGACCCAAGTTCAATTCTCCAGATCCCGTGTAAGCCAAATGCACAAGGTGACGCATGCATCTGGAGTTCATTTTCAGTGGCTGAAGGCCCTGGTACACTCATTCTCTCTCTTCTTCTCTCTCTCTCTCTCTCTCTCTGTCTCAAATAGAAATAATTTTTTAAAAATTGAGAATATGGCAGTAGAGATTGGGTTTTTTTGTTTTTTCTGTAAAAGTTATTTTTTTTAAATATGGACATATTTAGTATGCAAACAACACATATTGGTAGAGATTGGGTCTTTTTAAATTTTTATTAACTTTATTTCAGAGAGAGGGAAAGAGAGAGGGAGAGAGAGAATGGGCACTCCGGGGCCTTCAGCCACTGTCAACGAATGCCAGATGCATGTGCCTCCTTTTGCATCTGGCTTATGTGGGTCCTAGAGAATTAAACCTGGGTCCTTTGGCTTTGCAGGCAAATGTCTTAACCTCTAAACAATCTCTCCAGCCCCAGATTGGGCTTTAATACAGGCGTCCTCAACCTTGGCTGTCCAGGAAACATCAGATTGTTATGAAGTTGATATCGAGAGATTCTATTTTGGTCAGAATATAGTGGAGCCCCAAGCATCCAAAGTCCCCGCATGAATCTATAAAGCCTGCGTGAAGATCCCACTTCAAGGTGGAGTTAACAGCACTGGTTTTTTTTTGTTTTGTTTTGTTTTGTTTTAATTTTTTTTTATTTATTTATTTTGAGAACGACAGACACAGAGAGAAAGACAGGTAGAGGGAGAGAGAGAGAATGGGCGCGCCAGGGCTTCCAGCCTCTGCAAACGAACTCCAGACGCGTGCGCCCCCTTGTGCATCTGGCTAACGTGGGACCTGGGGAATTGAGCCTCGAACCGGGGTCCTTAGGCTTCACAGGCAAGCGCTTAACCGCTAAGCCATCTCTCCAGCCCTGCACTGGTTTTTTTGACTCAATGTTTCTTGGCTTTGCTGCCTATCTGAACTACCTGGTACTTGTGTTCAATGCAGACTCTCATTCAGCCGGTCTGGAGTGGGAGCAGAGACTGTGCTGGTGCGGTCTCACACTGCTGTCCTCTTTGGTGGAAGGTTTTGACTTGCTGGGAATCGACTACTCATGTCAATGCGTCTATAGCTAGATTTTCATACACTAGGCTTTATACGCATGTTCAAGAGTGGATCACAGGGCTGGAGAGATGGCTCAGTTGTTAAAGGCTCTCGCTTGCCAAGCTTGATGGCTTGGGTTCCATTTCCCAGTATCCACATAAAGCCAGATGTACAAAGCGGCACATGCATCTGGAGTTCATTTGCAGTGGCAGGAGGCTCTGGCGTGCTCATATTCTGTCGGGAGCCATAGAGCAAAAGCCTCTCCATTTTGCCTGGGCCTGCTCATAAGCTGACTCATTACTCAGAAAGCTGGTCCATCCAGCTTTCTGCTAGGTACTTCTGGAACTGGTCAGCAGACTACTTACAGAATCTTATCTTTTGCAAAAAGCCAGTTTATGGTCAGGATGTGAAACCTGGTGCAGTCAGGATGTTAAGCCAGTTGGGCAAGATTAGATGAACACCTAATTACATCCCCTCTAGGTTTCCTGACAACTCCTTGCCCTGACCACGTCCCCTTCCCCCTACAACTCCTTGCCCTGACCACGTCCCCTTCCCCCTACAACCCTATATAAACCTACATGTAAGAATAAACTCTCGAGGCCATGACAAATGTCTAGCATGGTCTCCTTCTTGTGTCTGTTTGCCTACCTTCATTCAGGTTGATTTTCACCTCGTTTCTTTGTTCGATTCCCCGCTGGCCGGGGCAATATTCTATATTCTCCCTCTCTCTTTCTCTCTCTCTCCCCTTTTCTTGCTCAAATAAATAATTTTTTAATTTTCTTTATTTTATTATTTTATTATATTATATTATTATTTTATTTATTTATTTGAGAGAGCAAGAAAGAAAGAGGCAAAGAGAGAGAAAGAATGGGCCACCAGGGTCTCTAGCCATTACAAACAAACTCATGTGCCACCTTGTGCATCTGGCTTATGTGGGTCCTGGGGAATCGAACCAAGATCCTTTGGCTTTGCAGGAAAGCACCTTAACCACTAAGCTATCTCTCCAGCCATAAATTATTTTTTTGAAATAATAGATTGTGTATAAAAGGAGAAGGTAGCACAACTCTGGAAGATGATTCTTGCAATAAGAGTGAGGTCTGGAGCTGGGGGACGGGGATAGCTCAGAGGTTAAAAGCATTTACTTACGAGTCTGCAGGCCTCAGTTTGAGTCCCCACCCACACAAACATGAACCCAAAGGCTGCGTGTTTCCGTACTTCCAATGCACGTATAGCAATGGGAGGCGCAGCCTGGAGAATCTGGAAGCTCATAGGCAAGCTAGGAACACAGAGTGAGACCTACCCTTCCCAGCACTTCAGGGATAACCCTGGGTGTTGAGATATATTCCAAGAGCAGAGGTGTAGAATACGTGGCATGAAGTTTCAAGACACAACTTTACACCAAGCCTTACATTGCTTCAGTGTGGATGATAGCTGGGGAAGGATCTACAAATCTCGATCTCAGGATCAGACAAATAAAAAAGTAAAAAAAAATCACAAAGGAAAAAAGTAAAATCCGGCTGGAGAGATGGCTCAGTGATCAAAGGCACTTGTTTGGCAAAGGCTGATTGATGTCTTGGGTTCAATTCCCCGATACCCATGTAAAGCCAGAGGTACAAAGTGGTACTAGGTCTCCCCCGCCCTGTGTGCCCATCCTCACTCAATCTCTCTTTCTGCTTGCAAACAAAAGAAATAAATAAATAAAAAAGAAAAGTGCTGGGCGTGGTGGCGCACGCCTTTAATCCCAGCACTCGGGAGGCAGAGGTAGGAGGATCGCCGTGAGTTCGAGGCCACCCTGAGACTACAGAGTTAATTCCAGGTCAACCTGGACCAAAGTGAGACCCTACCTCGAAAAACCAAAAAATAAATAAATAAATAAATAAATAAAATAAAAGTAAGATTGGTATTGCTAGAACTGAAGCTTCCCTGGGCATGACCAGCAGCACTTTATTTACCAATTTGTTTCTTCTTCTATCAGGACTAGAGGAGGCATCGCCTCCTCCCAATCTCTGCGTTTCATTTCCAGAGGTCATGATAGCTTTGGCATCGGGTAGAGATGGCACCTAGACCTTTCCACCTCTCTGCAGTGAGGGGAAAACATCCTTTTCCAGGGCCAGAACTACTCGAGAACAAGCCTTTCCCAGCCTAGTCATGGCCCTTTTCATCATGAACAAATAATCATTCTGGCTTCACAAGTCCTTCATTTGTTTTCCAGAATCAACTAAAGATGCCTAGCCGGGAGTTAGGTATTAGGAAGCCCCAGAGACGTACAGAGACATCTGTTAAATACTGAGATCCTCTTCGTGGCCCTGGGGCAGAAGAGAACAAGGAGATCTGGTACCTTCTTCTTTGACATGCCGTCTTAACCAAGTTAATACTTGTCCACCCACCAGCCACCTCTGGCAGTGTTTTAGAAGTATCACTTCGCGATGATGAGACGAGTCAACCTGTCCTACTGGGCCGCACTTCTCTGAGGTTTCTAATACAGGTCTGATGAAATTGAGACAGGCGGTCTTGGCTTTTGCTCACCTCTGCGCTCCTGACATCCATCAGAACAGAACAATGTCATGGTGGGGTGCTCAGGGCTGAGGGAAGATTACTGCAGCCAGCCTGCTAAGTGGGAAGAAGACACTGGGCTTCGGGTGCACATCATGTGAATTGACATTGTCGCGGGGTGGGGGATGATGCACGCCTTTAATCCCAGGGCTTGGGAGGCACAATAGGAGGATCACTGTGAGTTCGAGGTTAGCCTGAGACTACACAATAAATTCCAGTTCAGCCTATGCTAAAGAAAGACCCTCTCTCTCTCCCTCTCTCTCTCTCTCTCTCTCTCTCTCACACACACACACACACACACACACACACACACAGAGAGAGAGAGAGAATCGCCATTGTTACAGGAGTCCATTTGGTGGATCTCTGTGACGCACCATCATGCACTTATACAGGATCCAAGTTACATAAAACCTTGACTTTGTCCTTGCATGGTGTACAATCTCCAGGCCTAGATAATGGTTTCTTAGTCTAGGCCAAATTGTTTAAATATTGACGGGTGTATGGCTTTACATGAGTATTGGAGAACTGAATCCAGCCAGCAGGCTTAGCTAGCAAGTAGCTTTAACCACTGAACCATCTCCCCAGCTGTTTAAATATTTAAACAGAATCTATTTGCTTGTTGAAGAGGAGTGGACACTTGGTCATCCCAGGATGGGAGAGGCTGATTATTTAAAGAGGGGACAGGTGGCTCTACAGCCCGTGAAAGAGCATGCATCTCCAGAGGAGGGAGAAACACTTCAGCCCACTCCAGATGTCTCATATTCCCCATGGACCTCTCTGGAAGGCAACCGGAGCACAGACCCATGGGCGATGGCCCGTAGGAGCAACATTATGCCTTTCCTTAGCCTGTAATGGCATCCAGCAAGGGAGGCCTGGTTCCTGATTCTTCCTTAAATTCCCTCCCGTGACTGCAAAACCAAAAACCCAAGGGTTTTGAGAAGGCAGGCAAGTAACGCGACGCCGCACAGTCAGTGGGGGCTCTCTGTGTGCATTTCAGACGTGTCCAAACTTCAAAGCAAAGTTAGACACACGTCACTGGCCTCTGCTTTCTCAGCCACAACCTGGAACGGGTCCTAAAGATATGGCTTCATGTCCAAGCACATATGCTGAGGCACATAACGTGCCCCTCTTGAGGACTTTGCCTTCCCAACACTACTGAGGATAATGGTGTACTCAGCCTGTGTATATCACCAGGTGGCTGTGATAATTTAATTATGCACTATCTATAAGGCATTTCGCAACTATAAATCATGACGAGACTGCAAGCAGTTTAACCAATATCAAGCCTTCCTTATCTCTGAATGTTTAATTTATGCGCTGTCTCCTTTAGAACTTTAGGGACATGCATTCCAATCTCTTTTCCAGAATCCCACTTATCATATTTGTTGGGAAAAGCACTCTCCTTTCCTGCTGCCCTAACTTGTTGAGGGCAAGGCTGATGCGATTGTTAACTGGCCGCCTGCAGCAAATCAAATCTACTAGCTGCTGAGCCTGCCCTTGTAAGAGACGAGGGGGGGAAAAAAACACAAGATTCACTTTCTGCATTGAAGGAGAAAATTGCCCAGCTGCCCCATAGTATCCAAATATATTCCAGAGGAGGGGGAGAGGGAGAAACGGCCTATACTCCCCAATACACCTGGAGCTCGACTTCAAATACACAAAACAGCTGGTGTGCATGATTTAGGGCCCACCACCAATCGCAGAGAGAACTTATTTTTACAAGCTGCCTGGGTTGGCGAAATTCCAGACTCCAGCAAGCAGAAAGATAAGGATGATGATGGTGATGATGATAAAAATTATTCTGCAGAGTTGATCTTTATATAGTAACATAAACAGAGCACAATCCACAGAGGACATTCCAGAGTTGGAACATACCCCTCGACTTCACCCAAAGCAGATTTATGTCAGAGCCTTCCCCAAGACCTGTGGAAATTAGAGTGGACCCCATATGTTTACCAGGCTATGCTTAGGAGCGAGACCTATGAAGGGTTCAGGTTAAGGTCCTTTGTGGCTTTTTAAAATTATTATTTATTTATGAGAGAGAGAGAAAATGAACATGCCAGGACCTTTAGCCACTGCAGATGAACTCCAAATGCATGCGCCACCATGTACATCTGGCTGACGTGGGTCCTGGGGCTTTACAGGCGAGTGCCTTAACCACTAAGCCATCTCTCCAGCCCAAGGGTCCTTTGTTTTAATCTAGTACATGGGTAGAACGTAGGAAAGTTCCCAAAGAACCTAATATTTTAAAACCCAACAATACTAAAAGTAACCTCAGATCCAACTAGTTTTTTTTTTTTTTTTTCTGTAAACTATTGAGATTCTTAAGTCTTGTGAAAAGTCTGAAGCAAGAACATCCCCACATAGGGAAAATACCAATGACTTAATTTATAAATAGACTTCCACTAATTGGAGAGAGGGGTCAGTCTAACATACTGAGTATTTAGTGCACAATGTACTAAGCACCAAATATTTAGTTACTAAGGTACTAATATACTAGTTCATTTAATTCTCTTATTAAGTCATTGCCGATACAAACATTATTGGCATCTTCAAGATAGAAAGAGCCTAGCATGGTGGTGCACGCCTTTAATCCCAGCACTCGGGAGTCAGAGGTAGGAGGATCACTGTGAGTTCAAGGCCAGTCTGGGACTACAGAGTGAGTTTCAGATCATCCTAGGTTAGAGTGAGACCCTACCTCAAAAAAAAAGAAAACAAAAGACGGAAAGAGCTTGAGGATACAAGTCATGGCTAGAGTTTGATCCCCCCCGCACCACATACGCACTGCAGAAAGAATGAAAATTGAGGCTCCCTGAGATTTCACTCTGGCGCAAGGTCGCACAGCTAAATAAATCACTTGCCCCGCCCTGAAGCTACCCCTATCTATGACCCAGGCGACAGAAATGGGTGTGGTGTGCTTGTTGGCCACATAGTTCAGTGAGGAGTTCTATTTCAAGTGGACATGAATAGCAGTAAATCCCACAACCAGAAATTCTCATCCTCATACCATCAGTGACTTCACAAAGGTCTCCTTTTGGTCCTCAGTAGGACCACGTGTGAGACCTGAAGATGGCTCAGAGAACCCTCTCCCCAGTAAAACCCAAAACACATTCTCTTTTTCTGTTTCTTTTTGTTTATTGTTATTTATTTATTTGAGAGCGACAGGCAGAGAGAGAAAGAGGGAGGGAGACAGAGAGAGAGAATGGGCATGTCAGGGCCTCCAGCCACTGCAAACAAACTCCAGACGTATGTGCCACTTTGTGTATCTGGCTTATGTGGGTCCTGAGGAATCAAACCTAGGTCTTTTGGATTTGTAGGCAAACACCTTAACCACTAAGCCACCACTCCAGGCCCCCCCCCTTTTTTTCTGGGCATGGTGGCATATGCCTTTATGAGAGAGAGAGAATTAGTGTGCCAGGGTCTCAGACACTGAAATAGAACTCCAGATGTAGGTGCCTCCTTGTGCGCATGTTTGACCTTGAACGCTTGGGTCACCTTGGATGTCTGGTTTCCGTGGGATCTGGAGAGCCAAACATGGGTCTTTAGGCTTGCAGACAGCTAACCCATACCTCAAGCCTCCAAAACACATGGTCATTAGTGATCAGTTGGGCTCAGGGCTGTCCTTAGTGGTGGAAAATCTCACACTGACATGATGAGGTACAGAAGCTTTTTGGACTTCAATGTCTTTGAGGAGATGTTTCTGTTTTTTTAATTTAAATATTTTATTTATTTATTTACAGAGAGAGAGAGAAAGAAAGAAACAAAGAAACAAAGAAAGAAAAAGAGCGAGCACACCAGGGCCTCTAGCCACTGCAAATGAACTCCAGACGTATGCGCCACCTTGTGCATCTGGCTTACATGGGTACTGGGGAATCGAACCTGGGCCAGTAGGCTTTGCAAGCAAGTACTTTAACCTCTGAGCAATCTCCTCAACCCATAACTTTAAAAAAAATTTTTTTTATGTATTTGAGAGTGACAGACAGAGAGAGAAAGAGGAAGAGAGAGAGAACGGGCACGCAAGGGCTTCCAGCCACTGCAAACAAACTCCAGATGCGTGCGCCCCCTTGTGCATCTGGCTAACTTGGGTCCTGGGGAATCAAACCTCCAACCGAGATCCTTAGGCTTCACAGGCAAGCGCTTAACTGCTAAGTCATCTCTCCAGCCCCCATAATTTTTTTGATAATTATTTATTTATTTGAGAGAGAGAAAGAGGCAGACAGGAAGAAAATGGGTGCACCAGGGCCTCCAGCCACTGCAAATGAATTCCAGATGCACGTGACCTTGTGCATCTGGATTACGTGGGTACTGGAGCATCGAACCTGGGTTCTTAGACTTCACAGGCAAGCACCTTAACTGCTAAGCCATCTCTCCAGCTCCATAACTTCTTTTTGCTTCATTTTGTTTTTCACTTTTTTTGGATTAACTGTGAAATTTGTGTAAACAAATTCTGTGTAGATCCCATTCAACTCATGTTATCTATTTACATGCCCTCTTCCTCACACCCATTCCACTGAAGGTCCTTCTCAATGGGGTTGCTGGTATTCACCATGTAGCTATGAATGTATCCGTCAGTCACGGTGGTTGGGGGGGTGGGGGACAATGACAACGCCTCAGAATACTCCTCACCCTGTGGCTCTTACAGTCTTTTCATAATTTCTTTCAATCTTTCTTTCTTTCTTACATTCATTCTTTCTTTCTTTCTTTCTTTATTTTTTTTTTTTTTTTTTTTTGAGGT
Source organism: Jaculus jaculus (assembly GCF_020740685.1). Taxonomy (NCBI): domain Eukaryota; kingdom Metazoa; phylum Chordata; class Mammalia; order Rodentia; family Dipodidae; genus Jaculus; species Jaculus jaculus. The sequence continues at coordinate 91,231,425 of NC_059111.1, read as the reverse complement.
AGGGTCTTGCTCTATCCCAGGCTGACCTGGAATTCACTCTGTAATCTCAGGGTGGCCTCAAACTCATGGCGATCCTCTTACCTTTGCCTCCAAAGTGCTGGGATTAAAGACGTGCGCCACCACGCCTGGCCATAATGTCTTAATTTAGTTGCTAACTCAAGTGCTTTCTGTCTCGACTGCAGTGAGATTCCATGCAAGGAGAGATATCACCTTTCTGCTTATCATTGCAGTGTCAGCATCTAAAACTGTCCCTAGCATGTAATAGGTACTCAATAAGTCATGGAGGGACACTGAAACTTTTGGGTTAAAATTTGTATCTTTAGGGCTGGAGAGATGGCTTAGCGGTTAAACACTTGCCTGTGAAGCCTAAGGACCCCGGTTCGAGGCTCGGTTCCCCAGGACCCACGTTAGCCAGATGCACAAGGGGGCGCACGCGTCTGGAGTTCGTTTGCAGAGGCTGGAAGCCCTGGCGCGCCCATTCTCTCTCTCTCCCTCTATCTGTCTTTCTCTCTGTGTCTGTCGCTCTCAAATAAATAAATAAACAATGAACAAAAAAAAATTAATAAAAAAAAAATTTGTATCTTTAGCCTGGCATGGTGGCGCACACCTTTAATCCAAGCATTTGGGAGGCAGGGGTAGGAGGATCACCATGAGTTCGAGGCCACCCTGAGAATTCAGAGTGAATTCCAGGACAGCCTAGACTAGAGTGAAATACTACCTCAAAAAACCAAAAAACAAAACTGTATCTTTATACATATTCTGAAAATTAGGGCTGGACAGATGGCTTAGTAGTTAAAGTGCTTGCTGGCAAAGTCAAAGGACCCAGGTTCGATTCCCCAGTACCCATGTAAAGTAGAATGTACAGGGTGGCATTTGTGTCCAGAGTTTGACTGCAGTGCCTGGAGAAGCCCTGGGCTACCCGTTCTCTCTCTCTCATTCATTCATTCTCTCTCTCAAATAAATAAATTAAAAAAAAAAAAGAGTTAGAGTCATGTCTGTGGAAATAGATTAATCATAGTCCTTTGTAATGGCACACTCATCAATGATCCACAAATGACCCACTTTTAATTACTTAGCTATTTAGTTAGGTTTTTGTTTATTTGTTTTGTTTTCTTAGGTAGGGTTTCACTCTAGCCCAGGCTGACCTGGAATTCACTCTGTAGTCTCAGGGTGGCCTCAAACTCATAGCGATTCTCCTACCTCTGCCTCCTGAGTGCTGGGATTAAAGGTGTGCGCCACCACACCTGGCAGGTTTTGTTTTTTTTTTAAAGTGTGGTCTGGGGAGATGGCTTAGTGAGCATGCCTTATAAGCATGAAGACCTGAGTCCAATCCCCAGGACCCACATAAAATGCTAGGCATAGTAATGCATGCTTATAATCCCAGTGCAGGCGAGGCAGAGACAGGCAGGTCCTAGGGCTTGCTGGCTAATACTCTGTTTCAAAAAAGGGGTACATAGAAAAATGGATGAACCTGGAAAGGATTATACTAAGTGAGGTAACCCAGGCCCAGAAAGCCAAGCGCCACATGTTCTCCCTCATATGTGGATCCTAGCTACGGATGATTGGGCTTCTGTGTGAGAATGAAAATACTTACTAGCAGAGGCCAGTAAGTTAAAAAGGAGATATAAAGGGAAGAGAAAGGAAGGGAGGAGGGTACTTAATAGGTTGATATTGTATATATGTAAGTACAATGATTGTGATGGGGAGGTAATATGATGGAGAATGGAATTTCAAAGGGGAAAGGGGGGGGAGGGAATTACCATGGGATATTTTTTTATAATCATGGAAAATACTAATAAAAATTAAAAAAAAAAAACTAAAAAAGGGGTGCATAATTTACCTGAGGACCACACCCAACATTGTCCTCCGGTTTCTCCATACACGTGCATATGCACACACACATACAAAAAAATTATATGAGCCAGCTGTAGTGGCACACATCTTTAATCCCAGCACTAAGGAGGCAGAGGTAGGAGGATTGCTGTGAGTTCAAGGCCACCCTGAGACTACATAGTGAATTCCAGGTCAGCCTGGGCTAAAACAAGACTCTACGCCAAAAAATAAAATAAATAAATAATCACATAAATAACCACCTGAGAAAATGGAACCTAAAGGGAAGGGCCCTTGACCTGCCTTCATCGGACCAGAGGCACTGTCCCCCACCTATTTGTCCCTCTCCCCCCGTGCAGTGAGCATCATTCCAAATCCCAGGTTCTTTCTGGACCTGTTGACTCAAGCTCATCTCCCCGCAAGCAGAGCAAGAGGTACAATGAGGAAGTGGTCTCAGATGAGAAGTGAGAGAAGCAATGTGGAACGGTGGGGGGGGGGGGTATATTAAGCAAGGATGGATCTCCTGAATTAACTACTGATGGACCTCAGCCTGACCCCTCGGGAGCTCTGGAACTAGCCAATTGTCCCCAATCAGTCATGAGCTGACAATGGGGATAAGAGAAAAGAGGCAATTCTCAGGGAATGGAGGAAGGCTTGATCTGTTGAAACCAACACGCACAGAAGATGAGGGTCAGTACACCCCACCAGGAAGAGGAGGTTTGGGCGAGTCTACAACGTCTGCCTTCCAGTTTTACATAGCTTTATCAAAAACTTTATGTTGGAGCGGGGCATGGTGGCGCACGCCTTTAATCCCAGCACTCGGGAGGCAGAGGTAGGAGGATCACCATGGAGTTCAAGGCCACCCTGAGAACACATAGTGAATTGCAGGTCAGCCTGAGCTAGGGTGAGACCTACCTCAAAAATCCAAAAAACAACAACAAAACAAAATTATGTCAGGGCTGAAGAGATGGCTTAGAGGTTAAGGTGCATGACTATGAAGCCTAAGGATCCAGGTTCAATTCTCCAGGTCCCATGAAAGCCAGATGCACATGGTGGCGCATGCATCTGGAGTTCATTTGCAGTGGCTAGAGGCCCTGGCACACACATTCTCACTCTCTTTCTCTCTCCCTCTCTGTCTCTATAAATAAATAAATTCTTTTAAAAAACAACTTTATATTGGGCTGGAGAGATGGCTTAGTGGTTGAGCGATTGCCTGTGAAGCCTAAGGACCCCGGTTCAAGGCTCAATTCCCCAGGACCCACGTTAGCCAGATGCACAAGGGAGCGCACACGTCTGGAGTTCATTTGCAGGGGCTGGAGGCCCTGGCACACCCATTCTCTTTCTCTCTATCTGCCTCTTTCTCTCTGTCTGTAGCTCTCAAATAAATAAAGATTTAAAAAAAATTTTTTTAACTTTATGTCTTCCTTAAAAGTATATGTGTATGGAGGTCTATACACATCTCTATGTGTCTGTGTGAGTATCCAGTTGTAACTTTCTAGAAAGGAACTCATTAAATTTTGTTTTGATTGAGGCATAATACTTCAGTATGTGAATATATCACACTTTATCTACCCATCTTCACACTGATGGTCTTTTGAGTCATCACTAGGTTTCTGCTATGGTAAACAGTGTTGCTGTGACTATTCTTGCATATGTCTCCTGTTGGGTAATTGCAAGATTTCTCAGGCTTAATTCTGGGATATAATTAGCTAGATCATAAGATATAAGTTTTGGAAGAGAGTGAGAAATTGTTTTCCAAAGTGGATTTTACTAATTCATCTGCCCCACTAAGAAGGTACAAAATTGTGCTAGAAAGATGAATTAGCAGTTAAGGTGCTTGCCTGCGAAGTCTAAGGACCCAGGTTCGATTCCCCAGGACCTACATAAAGCCAAGTACAAGCACAAGGTGGCGCGTGCTTCTGGGGTTCGTTTGCGGTGGCTGGTGGCCCTGGTGCACCCATTCTCTATTTACCTCTATCTCTCTATCTTTAAACTAAATAAATAAACATAAAAATATATTTTAAAAAAAGAATGTATGAGGCCCTTTCATCCATATTCTACTCAACTTCTTGTCACTCGAATGACAATTCTTTTTTGGGGGGGGTTCAAGGTAGGGTGTCACTTTATCCCAGGCTGACCTGGAATTCACTGTGTAGTCTTCAAACACACACACACACACACACGTCAGGAGTGGTGGCATATGCATTTAATCCCAGCACTTGGGAAGCAGAGATAGGAAGATCACCATGAATTCGAAGCCACCTTGAGACTACCAAGTGAATTCCAGGTCATCCTGGGCTACAGTGAGACCCTACTTCCAAAAAAAACCCAAAAACAAAAAAAAAAAAAACAAAAACTGCATAGTCTCAGGGTGGCCTCGAACTCACAGCAATCCTCCCACCTCTGCTTCCTGCGTGCTGGAATTAAAGGTGTGTGCCCCCATGCCCAGCTAATGACAATTTTTTTTGTTTATTATTTTTATTTATTTGAGAGTGACAGAGAAAGAGGCAGGTAAAGAGAAAGAGAGAGAATGGACGTGCCAGGGCCTCCAGCCACTGCAGACAAACTCCAGACGCGTGCGCCCCCTTGTGCATCTGGCTAACGTCGGTCCTGAGGAGTTGAGCCTCGAACTGGGGTCCTTAGGCTTCACAGGCAAGCGCTTAACTGCTAAGCCATCTCTCCAGCCCACAATTTTTTTTTTTAATTAAGAACTTTACTACCATATGAGCACCGGTCATCTTTCTGTTGGATTACACTCATGTTTCCTCTCCTTCAACTCCATTCCACTGAGGGCCCTCCTCAGCAGGGTCATCCGTAATCACTGTGGAGCCGTGAATGTGTCGTTAGTCTGTTAAATGACAGGTTTGTTTGTCTTTCAAGTTAGAGTCTTGCTGTAGCCCAGGCTGACCTGGAATTCACTCTGGAATCTCAGGGTGGCCTCGAATTCATGGCAATCTTCCTATTTTTGCCTCCCGAGTGCAGCCAAATGCCAACTTTTTTTTAAATTTTTTTTTCTTTATTTTTTATATGAGAGTGACAGAGAGAAAGGCAGAGAGAGACAAAGAGAGAATGGGTGCGCCAGGGCCTCCAGCCACTGCAAACGAACTCCATATACTTGCGCCCCTTGTACATCTAGCTAACTTGGGTCCTGGGGAATCGAGCCTTGAACTGGGGCCCTTAGGCTTCATAGGCAAGTGCTTAACCACTAAGCCATCTCTCCAGCCCCAAATGCCAACTTTGGATGAGTGCAAAATAGCATCTCATTGCAGTCTTGCTCTGAATGGCTTGTGCACCCTCCATCCCTTTACATGTTTGGCTTCCTCTCATATATTGGTCATGTAGTTTACCTAATTTTTCTTTTCTTTTCTTTTATAAAGCAGAGAACTAAGAAAATTCTCCATGAGAGGAAGGGGGATGCTTTTTCCTATCTTATCGTTATTATTAATTGTAATTATTATTTTTTATTCATTTATGAGAGAGAGGAGAGAGTAAGGAAGAGAGAGAGAATGGGCACTCCAGGACATTTGGCCATTGCAAACAAACTCCAGATGCATGTGCCACCTTGTGCATCTGGTTTACGTGGGTCCTGGAGAATCGGACCTGGGTCTTTTGGCTTTGCAGGTAAAGGCCTTAACCACTAAGCCATCTCTCCAGCTCTTACCTAATTCTTCTACTGGGTTATTTGTGCTTTTTCTCTTCCCCCCACCACCCCTGCCATGTGTGTGTGTGTGTGTGTGTGTGTGTGTGTGTTGGTACATCCAAGGCATAGCATATATGTGGAGGCCAGAGGACAGATGTTCTTGCCTTCTACCTTGTCTGAGGCTGGCTGTCTTGTTTGCTGCTAAGCATGCTAGGCTAGCTGGCCCATGAGATTCCAGGCGGTTCTCTTGTCTCCTCCCCCCTTGCCAGATGTGTGGTAGAATTACAAGTGCATACTACCACGTCTGCGTTTACATAGGTTCTGGAGATCCCAACTCAGACCCTCATATTTCCCCAGCAAGCATGTTACCCATGGAGTCATCTCTCCAGCCATCTTTGTACTTTTCTTATTGATCCGTAGTTCGTCGTACAACCTTGCTGTGTATATTATGACTACCTTATTTTGTAACTTTTTTTTAAACTTTCTTTCCTGTGTCTTTTTGTGTTTTGTTTTGCTGACCTAGAAGTCACTTTGTAGTCCGAGGCTGGCCTGGAACTCACGGCAATCCTACCTCTGCCTCCAAAGCCCTGGGATTAGAGATGTATACTACCATGCCCAACTCCTTTGTTTTTTACTGAACTAAAGTTCTTGATTTTATTATAGTCTCAGGTATCACTCGTTTTTTATTTTATGGCTTTTTTAAAATATATTTTTTTAACTTTTTAAATATTTATTTCAGAGAAAGAAGGGAGAGAGAAAGAATGGGTGCATCAGGATCTCCAGCCACTGCAAACAAACTCCAGATGCATGCACCACTTTATGCATCTGGCTTACGTGGGCACTGGGGAAATGAACCTAGGTCCTTTGGCTTTGCAGGTATGTGCCTTAACCACTAAGCCATTTCTCCAGTCCTCTTTTTGGCTTTTAATGTCCTGTTTAAGAAACCTTTCCCTCAGCTGGGCGTGGTGGCACATGCCTTTAATCCCAGCATTCAGGAGGCAGAGGTAGGAGGATCGCCATGAGTTTGAGGCCACCCTGAGACTACATAGTGAATTCCAGGTCAGTCTGAGCCAGAGTGAGACCTTGCCCTGAACACCGCCGCCCCTCCGCCATAAATAAATAAATAAATAAATAAAGGAACCCTTTCCTTAAGGAGTCTGAAAAACAATCTAAATCTGAGGGCAGAGGGCAGAAACACTTCCAGGTTACAGGAATCACAAACATTGCTGAACACACCAGCATGTCCTATTTGGTGGCCCTGAAGTGACCAGCTGGCTTGCTGGAAGGTGTGTGCTGGTTATAGAACTGGATATATCACGCTATTAGAGCTGGGTGCCATTAAAAATTCTAATCATAGACTGTAATTAACTTTCCTTGCTCTAACGCCCGTTCACTAAGCAACCTTCTGATTACAATTTGGCTGCCCATGTATCTTTGCCTACAGGGAGAGAATGTACTGAGAATGTACTGTCAGGCCGACGTGAGGATCCAATCCATTAGACAGTTACATGCCATGATGTAAATTAATAAATTCATATTCTGATTTTATCATCGGCCTCATCTGGGCTCTGAAGGCGTGAGTCAGCATCCCCGGGTCTAATCAACATGGATGCTGAGAATATCAAGCTTCTGGGCTGAAAAAAAAAAAAAGCGATGAATTAGACCCAGACCAGTGTGAGATCACCAAGGTAACATTGCCCCAGAGGCCCCTAGTTCTGATGAAAAAGGCCTTCGTATATGTTATGCGATAGGGACAGGGATTAAAATTGACTTTTGACATTACAGAAGCGATGCATATTCAAAACGGTGGCTTGGTTCCGTTCAGGTGAAAGTGAAGAATAAGGGACGATCATGAGGCTCATATTGAATATTTATTGGCTTTCTGAGGACACGCCAGATGCTGCACAAATCCTAGGCAGAAGGTTAAGATTTACAGACATGTTCGAAAAAAGCAAAACAAAACACACAAAAAAAACAACCCAACCACAACAAAAAGGGACAGATGGTATGTACTGAGGAGAGCTGGAACAAGGGACGTCTGACTGATGAATCCTTCTTCCACACGTAGGTACTAGTGGCCCAGGATACACAATCGGAGAAAGCAATTTTAAAGACAGAAAGAAAAGCAAAACTAGGAGAAAGAAACACAGGGTGCACCAGAGCTCAAGCTGGAATGTGCCAAGACCCTGAGATGATCCAGGCCAGGGGAATGATTTAGGATTTACAGGGTAAGGGCAAGAGCTTTGAAGTGAGTTCAAAAGGCAGAGTGGATGGGCTGGAGAGATGGCTTAGCAGTTAAAGGTTCTTGCCTGCAAAGCCAAAGGACCTAGGTTCGATTCCCCAGGACCCACAGAAGCCAAATGCACAAGGAGGATACATGCATCTGGAGTTGGTTTGTAGTGGCTAAAGGCCTTAGCATGCCCATTCTCATTCTCTCTCTCTCTCTCTCTCTCAAATAAATAAATTAAATTAAATTAAATTTGCCTACAAAAGGCAGAGTGGAGAGGAGCCCATCAGGCCAGATGGGGTTAATTGAGTGATCCCACAATGGAGCCTCCCATTTCAGCCATGATCCTGGTAAGTAGCACCTACAAGTCCCAGTCACACTAGCAATGAGAAGAGCATGACAAGAGCTTTAATATCTGGAAATTCTGAGCCCAATGATGAGAAGTGAGCTTCCACTTTGTACCCAAGCCATAAAGCAAAAAGACCTGTACTGATGATCCTCCAAAGATGTCTTTCTGAGCTAAGTGCAGTGTGTCCACATGCAGTTCCAGTACTCAGGAGGCTGAGGCAGGGGCTTGTGTGACCCCAGGAGTTTCAGGTCAACATGGAGAACATAGTAAGGGTTTGCCTCAAAAAAAAACAAAAGATGCTTGCCAGGCATGGTGGTGCACACCTTTAATCCCAGTACTCTGGAGGTAGAGGTAGGGAGATCACTGTGAGTTCAAGATCACCCTGAGCTACATAGTGAGTTTCAGGTCAGCCTGGGCCAAAGTGAGACCCTACCTCAAAAAAAAAGTTCTAGAGCAGACATTGTTCTCTGCTTCTTCACTGAGCTGAGTGTGAACCGCTCTGTGTCAAGCTTCTGCTGCCATGCATCCTCCCACCTGGAAGGACAAGCTGAAATAAACATTTCTTCCCTTAAAAAAAAAAAAAAAAGTTCTAGAAAGTTCTAGAAATTAAAGGAAGCTCTGTGTCATCTTTGAGGCCCAGCTGAAGATAAGCATTGTCTGTCTCTCCACAACATCTCCTGTGACTCCCATTTAGACCCTGATATTCGGCTTGGCTAGATGTTTTAAAATGAGGGAGGGATATGCCACCAAGGAAAACGTGACCTCGTAGCCAGGCGTGGTGGTACATGTCTTTAATCCCAGCACTCAGGAGGCAGAGGTAGATTCCATAGTGAATTCCAGGTCAGCCTGAGCTAGAGTGAGACCTTACTTCGAAAAAAAGGAAGGAAGGAAGGAAGGAAGGAAGGAAGGAAGGAAGGAAGGAAGGAAGGAAGGAAGCAAGCAAGGAAGGAAGGAAGGAAGGAAGAAAGCAAGGAAGGAAGGAAGAAAAAAAAAATGTGACCTCGAGTGTGGCCTGCCCCAGCTGTGTGAAGGAGAGGCATACCAAAGGCCAGATGCATGATCTTTCAAGGAACAGCGCAGAATAAAGTCCAAGCTATGTTCTCTACCACCTCAGAGCAGTCTGGCTCGTATGAAGGACTGAGCTCCCTTCACTGTAGCCTCAGCAGTGGGTAGATAGATGGGTTCACCATGGAGGCCCTTCGTCTAGTAGAGATTGTCCCGCACATGCTCCATGATGGTCTTCAGCCCCAGCCAGGTCTCCTCCGCAGTGGGGATGATCTGGTTGGCCGGCAGCAGGAAGCCGTAGTGTCCCGTGTCTCTCAGTTCAAATGTGAAGGCATACTTGATGCCATTGTCATAGGCCCAGTCGATGCTGCTCCCGCTGGCTGGATCTAGAAGCCAGAAGAAAACCCCATTGAAGTCTAGTTCTTTTCAAGCTCCCGAAAGCTCTTCCTGACTGGGGTTCCTCAGACACTCAGAATTCCTTCTGTAAATCATCATGCCGAAGACATATATGCCCATAAGGTACACTGGATCCCTCCATAGGCCTTAGTTTATCCAGCACCATGAAGGTTTGCGTTTATTTCAGATTAAGATTTGACCTCATTCCCACTTTGTCACTAATGTACTGCAACCCTGTAGGTCACTCAAAACCTATCTTTTAGAGACAGAGTGAAGTGGGCAGCCCCCACAGATAGCCCCAGTGACCCCGGCCTCCTTGAAATAGTGCCTTTTTGTCATCCTCACTCTCTCTCTCTCTCTTTTTTGTAGGGTCTCGCTCTACCTCAGGCTGACCTGGAATTCACTATGTCATCTCAGGGTGGCCTCGAACTCATGGCAATCCTCCTACCTCTGCCTCCCAAGTGCTGGGATTAAAGGCGTGCGCCACCACGCCCGGCTTTCCAGCTCCTCTTTTTTTAATATTTATTTTTATTTAGTTATTGGTGAGAGAGAAAGAGAATGGATGCACCAGGACCTCTAGCCACTGCAAACAAACTCCAGATGCATGTGCCGCCACCTTGTGCATCTGGTTTATGTGGGACCTGGAGAATCAAACCTGGATCCTTAGGCTTCACAGGCAAGCACCTTAACCACTAAGCCATCTCTCCAGCCCCTCTCCTTTCTTTCTTAAATTTTATTTATTTATTCATTTTGAGAGAGAAAGAGGCAGATATATAGAGAATTGGCACGCCAGGGCCTCTGGCCAATGCAAACTCCAGATGTATGTACCACCTTGTGCATCTTGTTTACATGGGTACTAGGGAATCAAACCTGCATCCTTAGGCTTCACAAGTCAATACCTTATCCATTAAGCCATCTCTCTAAGCCCTCATTCTCTCTTATGGAATAAAGCTGCTCTCCCCCCATCACCAACAGGCTATTACAAAGATGAAAGACAGTGACTCTGCTGCCTCACTTTCCCTTGGGTCAGTGCTCAGCATCACTAGTTATGCCCTGGGGTGAGTAAGTCTCCCTACAAGTAGATCCTTCTGGAACACATGTCCATTGTGACCTCTTTGCAAGACCCGGAGCCAGGGCCATACAGCTAAACTGCTCTTGAATTCCTCACCCACATAAACAGTTTAAGAAAATAAATGTTTATCATGTTAAACTGCGAGTTTGTAGGATTTTTCTTTTTTTAACGCAGCAAGAGATAACTGGTACAAAAAGAAGGAAATACATTCCTTGGGACTTTCCTCTGCCAAAAAGCTTGAAAGAGGAAAGACGTGTATTTTTCTGTTTCTTCCCAAACTCTACAACAGCAGAAATTTTCCTAAAATGCAAAATGTAAGGTGTTCTTCATTAATAAAGTGATGTCAAAAGCAGGTATTATTTTTTCAGCATCTACCATGAGCTAGTCATCATATTAGAAACTTTATAATATAATCTTTTAAAAAAAAACAGTGAGATAAATATTGCTAGCCTTGTTTTACAGATCAGGAAATCCATGCTTAAACTGGATAATACATCTAAGCAAATGCAGACAGGAAATGGCAGAGCTAGAATTTAAAGCCATGACCATCTTTAAAAAAAAAAAATCCAACCTACTTCAGACCCATCTGGTGTATTAACACGTCTAGTAAATGACAAGATAGATCCTTTCCTGTCCCTTACTCCTGATAGCTGTTCCTTATGAAGGCGTGTGAGACTTTTCTAGACATGCTGTTTCCACCAAGATGACGTGTGTGCTCTCAGGGGCTTTCTGTTTTCTCTGAAATCCTTGTGCAATTTTTAATACCTTTCTACATGGAGAACATGCTTCAAGAAAAAAAATTAAATCATATACAACGTGCTGGAGAGATGGCTTAGTGGTTAAGACATTTGTCTGTGAAGCCAAAGGACCCTGGTTCGATTCTCCGGGACCCACATAAGCCAGATGCACAAGGTGTTACGTACATCTGGTGTACACTTACAGTGGCTGAAGGCCCTGGCTCGCTCGCTCTCTCGCTCTCTCTCTCTCTCTCTCTCTCCCTCCCTCTTTCTATCTCTCTCTAATAAATAAAATAAAACTTAATTTAAAAAATGTTTTAAGGGCTGGGGAAATGGCTTAGCGGTTTAGGCATTTGCCTGCTGAAGCCTAGGGACCCCAGTTTGATTCCCCAGGACCCACATAAGCCAGATGCACAAGGTGGCACATGCATCTGGAGTTTGTTTGCAGTGGCTAGAGGCCCTGGAGTGCCCATTCTCTTTCTCTCTATCTGCCTCTTCCTCTCTCCCTCTCACTCTCTCTCAAATAAATAAAATATATTTTTTTAAATGTTTTAAAATTTTACATACAATGTTCTCATGATGCTTTATATGGACAACTCCAATATTTCAGAACACATTTAAAATTCTAGAGACTTTTTTCTTGCTATTGTTGGTTTATTTGTTTTGAGGCAGGGTAGCCCCAGGCTGGCCTCAAACTCATGGTGATCCTCCTACCTCAGCCTCTCCAGTGCTGGGATTCTAAAAGGAGGTAAAAAGGCTTCTGCTTAGTAGCCAAAGGCTTCCAATCCTTTCTCATTGTCTATCTCTAAGTCCTTGCTGCATGTCTACGAACTCTTTTTTCTTTCTTTTCTTTTTGTCTTACAAAAGGATATTAAATCGTGTTTATTTATAATAAGGATGGAGTGATAACAGGGAAGGTGCAAAAAAAAAAAAAAAAAAAGCCCTATCCCCTTAGCTAGGTGACTACTGACCAGTAACTCTTTTTTTCTTAAGCACACATGGGAAACACAACATGGTTCCCACACCCTGCGTATCTCTTGAAGATGACAGATGACTTCCCATTGGCGCATATTGATCTATCTCATTCATTGAAAGGCTGCTCAATGTTTCCCTGTGTGAAGACACCCCAAGTGTTTTTATCTAGCCCTTTCCAGATTGGCATTTTGAGGTGCTTACTAGACTTCTGTGACGATAAATCACATTGCCACATACATCCTTAAAACTCATGACTCATCCATGAGTCAGATGAGCTAAAAGAACTTATTAGATCAGAAGCCCTTAGTCACTTAGAATCAGTGGAGAGAAGAGGAATGGGTTGCTAGAAACAGTTGGCCTGAAAGCAGAACAAGTGGCCACTGATAGCCTAACAGTTGGAAGGAGGCAGAAAAACTCTAAAAAGCAGACACAGGCACCGGAGAGATGGCTAAGTGATTAAAGTGCTTGTCTGTGAAGCCTAAGGACCCAGGTTCAATTCCCCAGTACCGACCTAAGCCAGATGCAAAGGGTGGCACATGCACTGAGAGTTTGGTTGTAATGGTGGAGGCTCTGGCATGCCCATTCTCCCTCCTCCCCCCGCCCAATAAATAAATAGATAAATTTTGTTTTGTTTTGTTTTTTCGAGGTAGGGTCTCACTGTAGCACAGGCTGACCTGGAATTCACTCTGTAGTCTCAGGGTGGCCTTGAACTCACAGCGATCCTCCTACCTCTGGCTCCTGAGTGCCGGGATTAAGGCATGTGCCACCACACCCAGCAATAAAAATTTTTAATTTTTTTCTTAAAGCAGGCACAGACCAGTGGGCAGGACAGGGAGACCAAAGGAGGGTAATGGGCAAATAAGAGCAAAGTACAATGACAATATATATTATGAAAATGTCATCATGAACCTCTTTATTTTACATCCTGACTTTAAAACATCATCAAAAGGGGGGGGGCAGTGACACAAGAATCAAGAAATAAAACAGCCGGGCATGGTGGTACATGCCTTTAATCCCAGACTTGGGAGGGAGAGGCATAGGTAGGAGGATCGCTTTGAGTTCAAGGCCGCCCTGAGCGAGACCCTACTTCAAAAAAAAAAAAAAAAGAAGAAGAAGTAAAACAGAGTGGGCCTATTTAGCAGAAGGATCATATAACCCTGCATGGCATAGTAGGTCCTCAGGATATCATAACTAATGTTCCAGAAACCACTCAATCACGCAAAGTGACGGGCTGGAAATCCCTTCCATATGTTCAATTTAAGAAGGCAAGGAAGTCTGACATTCATTTGAGAATTATTTTCATTTAAGATGATTAATCTAAGAGAAGGGTCCAGTGCTTAAAGGACAAACGCTGACCACGAGTGTAGTACATGCCACAGCCACTGGGCCAGGCAGAGTGCTATCACACAGAACTTGGGTGCGCTTTTGGAAAGCAAGCAAAACCATCACGACCTGTGAGGAATAGGGAAGACGAGCCCTTGAAATGCTAGGAAGTTTTATGGCTCCCTCTCCTTGTGGCAGGCATCTGGTGAGTATCTCTTGATTTGACACAACTCATGCTGGGGAAAAGAATGTGTTTGATGTGGGGAGACAAGGCCATTATTTAAACTGATGTTTGACCCAAAAGCGGGGACCCTTGTGACCTACAAACATCTTGCAGAGGACCTCTTCCCGGGGCTCCTAGCAAGTCTCCGTGAACTCTCTTGGGTCCCTGGTTCTGGCTGATTAAGCAGAGGGGAGAGGGAAAGTCTTGGGATGTAACCTCAGAAGAGTTCCCATCGAACCACACCAGTGGCGATAAACCACGAGTGGATTGTTGCTGCAAATCACCACGCAAACACCAGCATCACGCTAAACCGCTTCATGCAACTCCATGGCGATGGGAGACAGAGGCAAGGGTGCTGAGGAAGCCGGGGGGCAGGACAGAGCATCTAGCCAGAAGGACTAAGGGAAAGCCAGGAGTGTGAATGTCAGTGCTGAGGACTTTCGAAAGGGACGTCAGCTAGTTGGTGGGGCCTGGGAGGGACCAATGGTTGGAACCCTACAGAAAAGGTACTCTCCAAAATCCTGAGTTCACTTTCATGTTTCCCACTCAGCTAGAGTATAATGTTTGTGGAGTCTGTGATATGTGGAGTGTGACATGTTCCACATCATTTGAAGAGAGTCTTATCCCCCCTCCAAAAAAGGAAACAGGTAGGATGTTAACAGAAGTCCAGAAAAATGCTCAGATGAAATCAAAACAAAGGTATGTCCTCAAAATGATGCTGCAAGTAAGAGCCTCAAGACCAGGCTTATGTTGGGGGCGGAGGCTAGGCAGATGCTAAGCATGGTTAGAAGGAGCCCCTGCTCACTTCTGAGGGGAACAGGAGGCATCTCTCCTCTCCCCACCCCACTTCCACCGCCACCCAGCCACCAACACAAAGGTGGGGTGTTTCCTTTGAAAATGGAAGATGGGGCTGGAGAGATGGCTTAGCGGTTAAGCGCTTGCCTGTGAAGCCTAAGGACCCCGGTTCGAGGCTCGCTTCCCCAGGTCCCACGTTAGCCAGATGCACAGGGGGGCGCACGTGTCTGGAGTTCGTTTGCAGAGGCTGGAAGCCCTGGCGCGCCCATTCTCTCTCTCTCCCTCTATCTGTCTTTCTCTCTGTGTCTCTCGCTCTCAAATAAATAAATAAATAAATTTTAAAAAAACTTTATAAAAAAAAAAAGAAAATGGAAGATGATCTTGGTAAGCTTTTTTCCACGTGTCTGTGTGGTGTGCGTGTGTGTGTTCCTATGTGCATAGGTACAAGTGTGTGGGTTCATACGCACGTGTGTATACGTGCATCTGGAGGCCAGAGGTCAGCAGGGGACTTCTTCCTTGATCACCTTCTGCCTGATTTATTTATTTATTTATTTTTTATTACTGTTGTTTGTTTTTACAAGGTACGGTCTCACTCTAGCCCAAGCTGGCCTTGGACTCACAGTGATACCCCTACTTCTTAGCCATTTGAGCTCTGATTATTAGAGGCACGAGCCACCACTACCAATTCCCACATTACCTTATTATTATTATTATTTTTATTTATTTGAGAGAGTGAGAGAGAGAATGGGTGCACCAGGGCCTCCAGCCACTATAAACGAATTCCAGTTGCATGCACCATCTTGTGCATCTGGCTTATTGGGTCCTGGGGACTCAAACCAGGGTCCTTTGGCTTTGTAGGCAAACACCTTAACCACTAAGCCATCCATCCATCCCCCCCTTTTTTTAAAAGCTGGGTCTCTCCCTGAACTTGGAGTTGACCAGTTTGGCTAGTTAACCAGTGAGCCCCATAAAGTCTCCTGTCTCTGCTTCCCAACACTGGGATTATAGAAGTGTACCACCATGCCCAGCTTGTGCGTGGGTGCTAGGGATCCAAACCCAAGTGCTCAGGCTTGTGTGGCAAGCACTCTACCCATGTGAGCCATCTCCCCGGCCACCTTGATAGACATTTTGAGAAACCCAGTCAGGATTAAGATGCAAAATGAGGGCTGGAGATGGCTTAGTGGTTAAGGCACTAGCCTGTGAAGCCTAAGGGCCCAGGTTCGATTTCCCAGAACCCACTTAAGCCAAATGCACATGGTGATACATGTGTCTGGAGTTCATTTGCAGTGGCTGGAAGCGCCCTAGTGTGCCCATTCTCTCTCTCTCTCTCCCTCTCCCCCCCCTCTTTCTCTCCCCCTTCCTTTCTCTAATAATTTTTTAATTTTTATTTATTTATTTATTTGAGAGCAACAGACACAGAGAGAAAGACAGACAGAGGGAGAGAGAGAATGGGCACGCCAGGGCTTCCAGCCTCTGCAAACGAACTCCAGACGCGTGTGCCCCCTTGTGCATCTGGCTAACATGGGACCTGGGGAACCGAGCCTCGAACCGGGGTCCTTAGGCTTCACAGGCATGCGCTTAACCGCTAAGCCATCTCTCCAGCCCTAAAAAAACTTTTTAAAGATATAAAATGAGGAATACAGAGTCTACCTTGAGGATACCTAACATCAAGGGCACATGATAAACAGAACAAGGGGGCCAAGGTGCAGACAAAGATGATCACCTACAGCAGCCATTTTCATGGCAAGTGTCACATAAATTCCATCTACTACTGGCCACAAAAATAGTCAGCCAACAATGCGGGAAGTCTAACTTACAGCTCTCCTCCCGCTCCAGATTCCTTCCTGCGGGGTATTTGCTTAAGTCCCACATAAGGGAATACTCACAGACAGTGGTGCAGGTAGGGCCTACTTGGTACTTTGTACCTGACCGGGAAGCCAGGGCCTCAGCTGCACGCCTCGCCACATCGTCCTGGGAAGAGATTTGGCAGCATGAGAGAGAAAAGAGGTAAAAAAGAGATCAGCAAGTACTCTGAAAGCATGTGGGCCATCCCCTAAGAGAGCTGCATGCAGGCTCGTCAAGGGTCTACTAAACTGCTTGCTCGCCAACCAGTTAGAAATCTAATGAAGATAGATCTTGTGGGCTGAAGAGACGGCTTAGCGGTTAAGGCGTATTTGCCTGCAAAGCCAAAGGACCCAGGTTCGATTCCCCAGGACCCACGTTAGCCAGATGCGCAAGCGGGCACACGTATCTGGAGTTCATTTGCAGTGGCTGGAGGCCCTAGCATGCCCATTCTCTCTCTCTCTCTCTCTCTCTGCCTCTTTCTCTGTCTGTCACTTTCAAATAAATAAATAAACAAACAAACAAAAATTTTTTTAAAGATAGATCTTGTAAGATCTCCTTAGGGGGCTGGAGAGATGGCTTAGCGGTTAAGCGCTTGCCTGTGAAGCCTAAGGACCCCGGTTCGAGGCTCGCTTCCCCAGGTCCCACGTTAGCCAGATGCACAAGGGGGCGCACGCATCTGGAGTTCGTTTGCAGAGGCTGGAAGCCCTGGCGCGCCCATTCTCTCTCTCTCCCTCTATCTGTCTTTCTCTCTGTGTCTGTCGCTCTCAAATAAATAAATAAATTTTAAAAAAAAAAGATCTCTTTAGGAACATGAGGGAGGGTCCAAGAAACATCTGAATTGAGAAGACCAGAATCTAGTCCATCCCCAGCCATGAGCCTGGGTAGGGCTCCTATGGCCTCTAAGCTGTGGGCTGGCTCTGGCTGAGTACAGGGGTGTGCTCCAGCAGACTGACACAGAAGCACTGGCCTGTGACCACCTCTCAGATGCCATTCCTACTTAGATCCCCCTCTAAGCACCTCCCCACTCTGGAGTGAGCCATGGGAGATGACATGAGGACCCGTAAGCTGTGGTCTATATACCCTTTTGTACCGCTCCCCTAACTAGAGTGACGACACCTCACCCTTGTCCATCACAATGCCAACTACAGTCCTTGGCAAAGCAGTGGACCTGCATCATGGTCCGCCCAGAAAATCAAGTGAGAAAGCAAGATGTAGTCAAGGATATCCTTGGAACTCATAGCAGAAACAGAAATGAGAGAGACGAGCCAATTGTGGAGGATGGCTATGAGTTCGAGGCCACCCTGAGACCACATAGTGAATTCCAGGTCAGCCTGGACTAGAGTGAGACCCTACCTCAAAAAACAAAGAAAGAAAGAAAGAGAGAGAGAGAGAGCCGGGCGTGGTGGCGCGCGCCTTTAATCCCAGGACTTGGGAGGCCGAGGTAGGAGGATCACTGTGAGTTCGAGGCCACCCTGAGACTACATAGTGAATTCCAGGTCAGCCTGGACCAGAGTGAGACTCTACCTCGAAAAACCAAAAAAAGAAAGAGAGAGAGGGAGGGAGGGGAGAAGAAAGGAGAGGAGAGGAGAGGGGAGGGGAGGGGAGGGGAGGGGAGGGGAGGGGAGGGGAGGGGAGGGGAGGGGAGGGGAGGGGAGGGGAGGGGAGGGGAGGGGAGGGGAGGGGAGGGGAGGGGAGGGGAGGGGAGGGGAGGGGAGGGGAGAGGAGAGGAGAGGAGAGGAGAGGAGAGGAGAGGAGAGGAGAGGAGAGGAGAGGGAAGGAAGGAAGGAAGGAAGGAAGGAAGGAAGGAAGGAAGGAAGGAAGGAAGGAAGGGAGAGAGGAGGGAGGGAGGGAGGAAGGAAAGGAGAGAGAGAGAGAGACTGTCTTCTTTTGCCCCCAGTATGTCTCATGGCTCAACCCAAAGGGCAAGAAGAAACTTTTCTGGGCCCTTCATAACATCCGCCCAGACCTCTAAATCTGCCCTCTAAAGAGCGGGTCCTGGAAGTCCCAAGGTTACAGAGGCCGTTGGGAGCGTCCAGTGTCACTCACCAGCTCCTCGCTGTCTGGGGCCTTCTTGACCGTGTACCCATAGGGATACATTAGCAGTTGTGAGTAGCTGTGCAAATCAATGAAGCATTTGAAATTCCCATGCTGTTGGATAAACTCCACCACCGCTTTCACCTCCACTTCAGAATTGGGGTGTGGGCCATGGTACACTTCAGAACAAGGGTTATTGCTGGCTCCCTCTCCTGTTGAAGATAGTCAATATGCCAGTGACCCACGGGCCCAGCCAGGAAGACAGAAACGAGGACACAAAACCCCAACAACAACTGGAGCAGTGGTCTAGCCACTGACTAATGTCCCCAGTGACCTGTCCATGGTAGGTTCCAATTCTGAGGAAAAGACAGAGAGGGAGAGGAGGGTGTTGGTTCTGCTACAGCTGAGAAGAAAAAATTATTGGGACTTCTTTAAATGGATAAGATTGACCTCATGTTGTGCTTAATAGCAGTTGTCATAAATAATTAATATCATACTTGAGAATGAATTGCAATTAACAAGTATGCTAGATAATTAATATGAGTACCCAATAAATAATGAAAATGACTCCATTTATCCTGGTGTCAACTTATTCTCTTGGTTCAGATCTTAATGGCCAACTACTGCCAAAAATAATCTATTGTTGTGGTGAAAATATCTTGATTACTTAACAGGTATCTAGATATATTGCCTTCTGCATTACTTCACAATAAAGCATCCTGACAGGGTGTGTGTGTGTGTGTGAGAGAGAGAGAGAGAGAGAGAGAGAGAGAGAGAGAGAGAGAGAGGGAGACTACCCAAGTTATGCCCTCATTTCTAACATTCATTCAGCTCCTTTCCAAAGAATATCAGGAGCTAGAGGGATGGCTCCATGAAAGAGGGCTTGACAGCCCACAGAGATGCCCTGGTTTGGTCCCCAACACTACAAAAGTAGATAATAAAGTTGTATATGATTTCTTTTATTTTGCCTTATTTTGTTTGTTCGTCTTTCTTCTGAGACAGGGTTCCGTAGTTTAGTCCAGGCAGGCCTGGAACATACAATGTAGCCCACATTGGTCTTAAACTTGCAACAATCCCTTCTATCTCAGCCTCTCACATGTGCTGGGATTACAGATGCTAGCCACCACATCCAACTGGGTTACATATAATTTCAATGTGGCTCATGAGGCCTAAAATGCTCAGCCTTAAGTTTATTTTAAAAATTATATCTACTATGCACATATGTTAAATATGTGTGTATAGGGCTGGGGAAATGGCTGAGAGGTTAAGGAGTTTGCTTGCGAAGCCTAAGGGCCTCGGTTTGATTCCCCAGGACCCACATAAACCAGATGCACATGGTGGTGTATGTGTCTGGAGTTTGTCTGCAGTGGCTGGAAGCCCTGGCACACCCAATCTCTCTCCCCCCCCCTCTCTCTCTCTCTCTCCTTCCTTCTGTCTATCAGATAAATAAAATGAATAAAATCTTTTTTAAAAAACATTTTAAAAGGGCTTAGCAGTAAAGGCATTTGCCTGCAAAGCCAAAGGACCCAGGTTCAATTCCCCAGACCCACATAAGCCAGATGCACAAGGTAGCACATGTGTCTGGAGTTCGTTTGCAGTGGCTGGGGGCCCTGGTGTGCCCATTCTCTCTCTCTCTCATACGCTCTCTCAAATAAATAAATAAACTTAAAAAAATTAAATATGTGTGTCTTTATACATATAGCTGTGAAGTAGTGGAAGAGAACTATCTAGATTTGGAGTTGGAAGGTGAATTGAGATCCAAATTCTTATCAGCAATACTATCTTGAGATTGTCTCCGACTCCAAACTTAAAATGTACTCAGTACGTAAGAAGAAGAAGATATATGGGTAACAGTTGGCACTTTAGGGAGAGTCTTATATAGTTGGAACTCAGAACCCAGGTTTCCCGATTCTCATTTTCCTTCCAGGACAGCAAGCTGGGGAGGTTCATAGGTACACACATAAAAGTAACTGTTGGGTTGGCTGGAGAGATGGCTTAGCGGTTAAGTGCTTGCCTGTGAAGCCTAAGGACCCCGGTTCGAGGTTCAGCTCTCCAGGACCCACGTTAGCCAGATGCACAAGGGGGCGCACATATCTGGAGTTCGCTTGCAGTGGCTGGAGGCCCTGGCACGCCCCTTCTCTCTCTCTCTCTCTCTGCCTCTTTCTCTCTCTGTCTGTCGCTCTCAAATTAAAAAATAAATAAAATTTATTAAAATAAAATTTTTAAAAAAAGCAACTGTTGGAGTTTAATTTTCACAACAGGATCTTGCCTATTAGGGTAACAGTGCTAATTGCTCTCTTGAGTTGACACCAGGAGCCCTTTTTCCTGCCCACAAACTGTCCAAGCAAATCTGGACTGGTCAGAGATAAGGGAAAGCTTGGCATTCACCTAATATGAGAGTTGTTTTTGTTTTTGTTTTTGTTTTTTAGGAAATTAGTGTAAGGACTGGAAGAAAAACTCAAGAATTATATATATTTCCTTCTATAGGCATAGGTGGACAGGTTCACCTAGTGGCAGTAGGTTTGAAATCATCTCCCTCCCCTACCTGCAAAACTTGCGTTCCAGTTTCTATTTGGGTCAGTCCCAATGCAGCGGCTTCCTGGGTTCAAGGACCGTGTCTTCCTCCATAATCGGTTCTGGAAAAGCCACCACACACACACAGGGATAGGTCAGGGCACAGGAACGGTGAAGGGTTTCTAATGGGTTGAGTTGTGTGTGGTCCTGCTGCGGGCAGGGAGGTGAACATCTGGGCTCCAGTCCTTACTGCCTGGGCAGCGTCCTCTCATCCCTCAGAAAGAAGAGGGCTTATGCTTCTGACTTTAAGAAAGGGACTCCTCAGCCGGGCGTGGTGGTGCACGCCCTTAATCCCAGCACTTGGGAGGCAGAGGTAGGAGGATCACCATGAGTTCGAGGCCACCCTGAG
This sequence comes from Jaculus jaculus, assembly GCF_020740685.1. Classification (NCBI taxonomy): domain Eukaryota; kingdom Metazoa; phylum Chordata; class Mammalia; order Rodentia; family Dipodidae; genus Jaculus; species Jaculus jaculus. The sequence goes on along the minus strand of NC_059111.1, from coordinate 91,210,051 downwards.
ACTCCAAAGTGAATTCCAGGTCAGCCTGGACTAGAATGAAACTCTACCTCAAAAAAAAAAAAAAAGAAAAAAGAAAAAAGAAAGGGACTCCTCTAAAACTCTCAGATGAGAATTTTGCATACAAGAACCAAGCTGGTCCCTTCTGAATCCAGAGAATGATTTTTGGCTTAGGTAGACATGGGACCGATGGTCATTACATGCCTTGATGATCACCAATGCCACAGACATGCACAGCACTTATTTTATTCCTGCCTTTAAAAAAAAAAAAACCACCTGAATTCAAAGTCTCGATTGGGGAATAAGGGAACAAATTAAATGGCACAACAGAGAAGCCATCAGCCAAATATAAAATGTGAGACATTACACAGGAAATTACTTAGTTTCTCCAACAAATGAATGACATTTTAAAAGGATGGTGGGGTTGCTGATGAATAAAGAACTACAAGATGCAGACTTTATTGAAGCCTCACTTCAGCGAATTGGCTCCTAAGAGACAAATCTAAGGTAATGGGGGTGTTAGATGATATTAAAAAAAAAACTTCCATTAATTTTTCAAAGGTGACAGTGGTTTAGTGGTTTTGGGTTTTTTATTATTATTATCATCATCATCAGCCAAGAGACGCATACTAAGGTAGTTGTGGGTGAAATAACATGATGTCTGGGATTTGCTTTAAAATACGTCAAAAAAAAAAAGTGTGTAGGAGAGAAAAAAGATGAATAAAAGATTGGTAAAATGTTGAAAATTGCTCAAGACCCGTAATAGAAAGTGCTTTTTTAAACTACTCTCTCTAGAAAAAAAATATAAAAAAATTCCCTGGTGATTCTCAGTGCAGAGAATGACTAGAAAGTAAATTCCCAAGGAAGCTTGTAACATGCGCGCTGGTGGAAATTGTCTCCAAAGGCACTGGGCAGAGAAAGAAATGCAACAAGTTCAGTCCCAGCCCAGGCCATTGGGGATTACTCACTTGGGTTTGTGTGTACACATATCCATCAGGATTGGCCACAGGTAGCAAGAAAATGTCCACCTCCTCCAAGATGGAGGTGAGAGCTCGATCCTTCTGATAATCAGACACGATCTAAGCAGAGAAGAGGGGGCGCGTCAGCTACACCGGAGCAGGCTCGGCTGCTAGACCTTACCATGACTCTTCCAGAATACCCAGAGCCCATCTTGGATGGTGCCCCCTCTACTCTCTGAGGTCCCCATGGTTCTCTTTAAAGCTCTCTGAGCCCCTCAAAGCCTGGGGAATGATGTCAACTACAAGGAGTCAAAGGGTTCTGGCTTTTGCCCATGCCTGCCGGAAAGGGAATTCCACATGTACCACTCGCTCCTCCCAACTCTGGCTTAAATAAAACAGGCCTTCTCGAAGGATCTGGAGGTAGTGTGAGAACCAGAAAGGCTGGCAGGGCTTGGAAGGGGGCTGAAGGTAAAACTCATCTGAGTTTGGGGCTGAAAGGCTGCTCTGCTCCCTTGGTGGCCCCTCTGAGAATCAGTGGCTCGGGCCTACCTTTATAGTTAATGACCTTGCTAACCTCCACTTGGTCACTAAGCCACAGCGGACCTGCCCAAGGGGCTCTGCGCATGTAAGTCTCCCATATATGAAAAGGCCCCAAGCTACTCCGTCCTTACAAAGCACCTTCCCGCTTTGTCCCCTTGGGCCCAGACATACAAGTCCCCTACCCCCAGGCCCACCAGAATCCTTGGCTAATTCCAAACAACATGACCTTCCTCGCTGTCCAGATGGCAGTTGCCTGTGAGATCCACTCGCGGGAATGGATGCCTGCGTTCAGCCAAATGGCTGGCTTCTGCTTGCCTCCTCCCGTGCTGAACTGCAGAAGGGAAAAGAGGCCAGAAAATGACCCTCCAGCCCGCATCTCCACTCACCTCGCCTCTCCTCAGCTCACTCCTATTCATTTAATTCATTGAAGATAATTCAGAGACCAAATGTTCCTGAGGGCACCATCTATTTATCAGGCCTATCCGTGACCAGGGAGCTTAATTAGTTGGCGGCAGCTCTGGACAGCCCAAACCTCTCCAGCTTTGGGGGCAAATGGGAAAGAGAAACAATTGTTATTGTTGGATTAGAATGCTAGTGTGATTAGAGATAATAGTATGCCTCTTGAAAGACCTCAAATAGTATCCCAACAGAGAGACACACAAGGGTGCATGAACCAGGCTGACTGGCTGATGCAATAAATGAATTTGGTTTTAAATTACGAAGAGGAGGGCTTCACTATAGCTCATTGTAAATGGCAGTAATGAATTCTGCCTCCTGCCTTTGCCATAGCGTTGGGGCCCCTTGGGTCAGAGCTTGGAGCTAATGAAGCCAGGGTCTCTGTCAGATGGGCAAATAATCTAAATGCAATTATTTTTAAAGGAACCAGCTCTGCGGCAGGTCTCCCCTCCTGCTGGTAATCTGCAATGAACCTGGGTCCTTCAGGGCTCATGTGAATGAAGCTAAGGGTTTGGCAAATTCTTAGCACAGTTGTTCCATGGTTTATATGCCCAAATTCCTTTCTGTCTGTTCAGATGGATTATTTATATAATTTATGTCCTTCTCATAGCCCTCTACCTCCTTTGCCAGAGCAGACCTGAACTTGTTAGAAATATCTAGAAATTAGACTCTAGGCAGCCAAGGATCACAGACCGGGCTCAGAATTACATCAACCCTAAAATTAGCTTCCTAGGTTATTTTTCAATAAATAGCCCAAAAAGCAGAGCATTGTTCTCTTAGGTCTTCTAGCTCCAAGCAGAAGATCCAATCAGCTCAAAATCCGACTCTGAGCCTCAGCCTCTTCTCTGAAGCCAATGGGTCTAAAAAAAAAAGTGCCCCCCTGAGCAGTACAAGGATTGGGTCATGGCCACAGGAGTCAGGAGCCTAGGTCCATCAGGATCCTGGGGTCTTACCTTCAGAACATACATGGGCCGCTTTTCAAACGTCTGTCCAATCTTCAGTCTGCTTGCCAGGTCAGGAAAATCTGTGGCTATGCTGTCCATCTCGTGGTAAATCTGCAGTGTGAAATGGTGATGAGCCCAAGTACAAGCTTTAAGTTCTTGAGACAGAAGTTCCTATGTAGCCCAGGCTGGCCTGGAACTTGCTATAGCCCACACTGGACTTGAACTTGCAATCCTCTTACCTTCAAATTCTGAGTGCCATTATGTCTAACCCAATGTCATTTTTTTTTAATTTTTTTGTTCATTTTTATTTATTTATTTGAGAGTGACAGAGAGAAAGAGGGGGAAAGAGAGAGAGAGAAAGAATGGGTGCACCAGGGCCTCCAGCCGCTGCAAACAAACTCCAGATGCGTGCACCCCCTTGTGCATCTGGCTAACGTGGGTCCTGAGGAATGGAGCCTCGAACCCGGGTCCTCAGGCTTCACAGGCAAGTGCTTAACCACGAAGCCACCTCTCCAGCCCCCAATGTCATTTTTAAAATTCCTGAGTCAGCTCTGAGTGGGAATCTTGGAACCTCATCTTATCAGTCTTAACTTTTTTGTGGAGGGGGACCCTGACTTTGAGGTTGATCACACCATCTGCGTGGAATGCTTACTCCACTGAACTGCCTGGAAAGCCAGTTTCTGCACCTCTCTAGAGAATAACACATTCCGCTGGTCCATAAAAATATAATCCATTCAAGTAAAGTAGAAAGACTTAAACAGATATTGCTCCAAAGTGTGACCCTTCGTGCAATCCCAGACTGCGCTGTCAGAACGGTCCTGCCTAGCAAGGGCTCTTAACAGCAGAACTCTCCAAATTGTTGAGCTCACATTCTCTACTAGCAAAAAAAAGCATGCACCATGTAAAACAGATCATGTACTACCATGCAAATAAGAAAAACAGGCCGAGCGTGGTGGTGCAGCCGGGCGTGGTGGTGCATGCCCTTAATCCCAGCACTTGAGAGGCAGAGGTAGGGGATCACCATGAGTTTGAGGACACCCTGAGACTACATAATGAATTCCAGGACAGCCTGGACCAGAGTGCAACACTACCTTGAATAGCCAAAAAGAAAAACAGGGCTGGAGAGAGATGGCTTAGCGGTTAAGGCACTTGCCTGCAAAGCCAAAGGACAAAGGTTTGATTTTCCAGGACCCACATAAGCCAGATGCACAAGGGGGTGCATGCATCTGGAGTTCGTTTGCAGCAGCTGGAGGCCCTGGTGCACCCATTCTCTCTCCCCCCCACCCAGCTTATTCTCTCTCAAATAAATTTTAAAAAATAAGAAAAATAGAAATGGCTACACTCATACAAGCAGAAGTTATAATAATTTCTTCTTCTATTCTAGTGGGCCATCTTGCTTACTACATGCTAGGATACAGGTACCCCATTTTGGAGATGATTTAAGTGATAAAGAGCTGTACATAATAACCAAGAATTGCTTTCAGAAAAAAAGTCTGGGGCTGGAGGGATGGCTTAGCAGTTAAGGCATTTGCCTGCAAAGCCAAAGGACCCAGGTTCGATTCCCCAGGACCCACATAAGCCAGATGCACAAGGTGATGCATGCATCTGGAGTTCTTTTGCAGTGGCTAGAGGCCCTGACGTGTCCATTCTCTCTCTCTCCCTCTCTCTCTCTCTCTCTCTCTCCGTCAAATTAATTAATTAATTTTTTTTTAAAAAAAGAAAAAAAAATGTCTGAATTACGTAGTCCATCAGCTAGACATGCTGGCACATGCCTGTAATCACAGAACTTTGGAGGCTGAAGCAGAAGGATTGTGAGTTCAAGGCCAACCTGAAATACATAGCAAGACCCTGTTTCAAAAAGCAAACAAATAACCGGGCGTGGTGGCGCACACCTTTAATCCCAGCACTTGAGAGGCAGAGGTAGGAGGATCTCTATGAGTTCGAGGCCACCCTGAGACTACATACTAAATTCCAGGTTTGCCTGGGCTATAGCAAAACCCTACCTTGAAAAACCAAAAAAAAAAGGAAACAAGTAACAAAAAGTAGTTTATCTTGGGCTGGAGAGATGGCTTAGCGGTTAAGCGCTTGCCTGTGAACCCTTTTGACCCCGGTTCGAGGCTCGGTTCCCCAGGTCCCACGTTAGCCAGATGCACAAGGGGGCGCACGCGTCTGGAGTTCATTTGCAGAGGCTGGAAGCCCTGGCGCGCCCATTCTCTCTCTCTCCCTCTATCTGTCTTTCTCTCTGTGTCTCTCGCTCTCAAATAAATTTAAAAAAAAAAGTAGTTTATCCATTTTAGTTTTGCAAATTATATGAAGATCAAAAGAAGGAAATAAACAAATGAGTTTAGTCCTTAAGAATGAAATAAAGAGGCCTGGGAATATAGCTCATTGGCAGAGTGCCTGCCTAATATGTGCAAGGTCCTGGGCTCAAACCCCATTACAGGGAAAAAAAAAAAAAAAAGAACCTGGCTGAGCATGGTGGTACACAATTTTAATCCCAATTTTAGGAGGCAGAGGAAAGAGGAGGATTGCCCTGAGTTCGAGGCCACCCTGAGACTTTAGTGAATTCCAGGTCAGCCTGGGACAGAGCAAGACCCTACCTTGAAAAGCCAAAAAAAAAATTCCCATAGTCAAGATATATAAAGTATGATGAAAGTGGTTCATAGACTAAAAGGCCAAAAATGAGAAACTTTAGGTAGCAGGTAGCAAAAATAGAAGGGAAATTAACCCACGATTGTTGAGGGTTCACAGCCATCCAAGAAGAGGGGCCGAGCGTCTCACAACTGACCTCAGGAAGAGATTGGAGAGCTGGAGAGATGGCTTAGCAGTTAAGGCGCTTTGCTTGCAAAGCCCAAGGACCCATGTTCGACTTCCCAGATCCCACATAAGCCAGACGCACGAAGGTGACATATGTACAAGGTCGCACATGCGCACAAGGTGGCATGCATGTCTGGAATCTGGCTGCAGTGGCTGGAGGCACTGGCCTGCTCGCTCGTGCTCTCTCTCTCTCATAAAATAAATAAATAAATGAATGAATAAATAAATATAAATTACCACATTATGAACAAAAAGCATTTAAAAACAAAAAAGAAGAGCTTGCAGCCTCCTCCACCACTGACAGTAAAGAGTGGGAAAACGGCAGGGCGGCTGCCCTTGGCCATAATAGCAAAGAGCCACTCGGGAAAAGTTAAAATAGCAAGCTAGCTGTCTCCAGATGTTGGGTGCACATTCATGCCACCAGCCACTACCACAGCACACAGAAAAGGACCTGGGACCCCAAGTCCTGGCAGAGACAAGCATGAAATTCCCACCAGAGACCTGGGAAAACTTAAGTGGCTGTTGGATAGGAGCCGCTCAAAGCTGCTTTCAGAAAAGAACCCAAAATGATCCAGCCACGAGTGGATGGCACCCTATCCTACAGCTACGGGATCCCAGGAAAGCCATCCTACAAGGGGAACCCACCCCAGAGGGGGCAGGGGTAAAAAAAAAAGCAGACGCAAGTGGATGAGACAGAGAGATAGCCATCAGGTGAAAGCACATGGTCCTCTGGGTCTCTGGGTGACATTTGCAACTGGTTAGCTGGGTTCAGGAGGGCCCCACACATTAATGAGGCTAACGTCATGGGTTTGATCCCTGTGTGGGCCCTGAGCTCTGCTTTCGTCCATGGCCTGAGTCTGAACTGAACTCCTAACTTTATCCAGCTGTTTTGCAGATGTGTGTCATTGGTCACAATAGGGATCAAGGGGCAATGCGGTTCGAAGGACACACAATAAACAAAGTTACTGACAATCATGGGAAGCAAGTACAAATCGCTGGTCAAACTTTGAAATCACCCCTCATCTAGAAGAAAAACAAAAGTACACGCCTCATGAGAAACAAGGCAGGAACACCATGTCTGCCACATAAACAACATGTGCTAAGGTAGGTGAGGGAGTATGCAAACTTAGATTTGGGGGTACATCCCCAAGCTGATAAGAGTTTGCAGGCTAATGAAGGTCTGAGACGTTCAGGCCGTAAGACAACTGCACCATTCGTGATGTACTTCCGTTCTGTAAAATCCCTTTTGGCTTCTCAAGTTCCAATATCATATGAAATCAGGCTGCTTGGAGTTTTCATGTGAAAGTTAGGCTTGCCCTGAACATCATGCATCTATGTAAAGGGGTTTTGAGCTGAGCACCAAAATGCATTATAGGGCAAATACAAATTATAAGGAGTCATGATAAATAGTGGAGTTATTTGGCTAACCTTGGTAATAACTGCTTGCCTGGAGAAAGTAGCATTTCATTCTGGGCTAAAGGATTACAAGCGAGGGAAAAGGTTAAATTACAAGGGATCGGAAATGATTACAATTATACTCATGGCTCTCTCTCGAAGAGGTCCCTTAAGAAGGATGTATATCAGGGGAGGAGGACTGGGCAATTTGTGTTTCGTTTGCTCTCAGGTGCTGGTAGAAGTTAGACAACCTAAAATTTGGGGGTGGGGGGAGGTCACGTGACGTGTTAACTGTGTACAAGCTGGAAGTGAAGAGAGAGATCACGAAATTCAAGCCACCAAGGACGTCAGCCCCAGGAGTGCCCTGAGGAACTTACAGCTTCCAGAGAATGGTAAGAGCCATAGTTGAAGGTGTCACCACTCCGCTCCTGCCCTTCGTTGTGACGCATTTCTTCATCTTCATTGTCCAAGAGGGCCTAAAAGCAGACACAGCATGATGAGGAAGCGAACCCCTGAAGGTGCAGTTCATTGTTTTCCTGCTGTCAGTGGGTAAATGGCCCAACCAAGATGGTGCCCCCCCCCAACAGCACATCCAGTGGCCTGAAAGCCAAGGATCAAATAGGTTAACTTACACAAACAAAAGAAATTAACATATAAGGAAATAAAAGTTTGTGCTGCTTTCTTCTAAAATTACCCTCTCGGGGCTGGGGAAATGGTTTAGCAGTTAAGGCATTTGCCTGCGAAGCCTGAGGACCCCGGTTCGATTCCCCAGAACCCACGTAAGCCAGATGCACAAGGGGGTACGTGCATCTGGAGCTCATTTGCAGTGGCTAGAGGCCCTGGTGTGCCCATTCTCTCTTTCTCTCTGCCTCTTCCTCTGTCTCTCCCTCTCTCTCAAATAAATAAATAAATAAAATATTTTTAAAAGATAAAGTAAAATAGAATTACCTTCTTTCTAACTATGAAACATGGGCTAGAGAGATGGCTTCATGGTTAAGGCCTGCAAAGCCAAAGGACCCATGTTCGATTCCCCAGGACCCACATAAAGCCAGATGCACTAGGTGGTATGCACACATCTGGAGTTCATTTGTAGTGGCTAGAGGCCCTGGTATACCATTCTCTCTTTTTTTTTAATATTTTTTTTGTTCATTTTTTATTTATTATTTGAGAGTGACAGACACAAGGAGAAAGACAGATAGAGGGAGAGAGAGAGAATGGGCGCGCCAGGGAGTCCAGCCACTGCAAACGAACTCCAGACGCGTGCGCCCCCTTGTGCATCTGGCTAACGTGGGACCCGGGAAACCGAGCCTCGAACCGGGGTCCTTAGGCTTCACAGGCAAGCACTTAACTAAGCCATCTCTCCAGCCGCATTCTCTCTTTCTCTCTGTCTGCCTCTTTCTCTCTCTCTCTCTCTCAGTCTCTCTCTCTCTCTCAGATAAATAATAAATAAAATATTTTAAAAATTAACTACAAAGCATTGCAATAGTATTTATTTGTAAGGGGCTTAAATTAGTTCTGTGAAGTAAAGCAACAGAATTAGCTGTGTCCATTTTATTTATTTTTTTATTTTTTTGGTCTGGGAAATTTATTCTCTAACCTTCTTGGTTCTGTTGAAACAGTTCACTATATAAAAATGCTGCAATGTTCTTACCCAGGAGAAAAGCCATAATTGTGTATGTTGATTATCATCGGTGCGATACAATGTTTTTAAAAATAAACTACCATGCCTTTAATGACCAAAAAGAGGGGAGAGGGTCAAATTTCTTTCATCTGTCTATAAAGCTTCTTAGAGTTCAATTTACACCACCCCATTCAAACACCATGTCTTCCCTTCCCAACATATGTGCTACTTGGTTATCCTACGGTATGAAATCTCTAGACATCAGCTTGCATCTGGTATCCAGTGCCTCTGAAATACACAGCTTGGGAAAGCATTCTGAAACAAAGAAATTCTTAAAATCACTCATACTTTGAAGGTTCCTGGCAGATGTCTGTGACATGTGAGGATGATTAATACGCTCACAGCTGCTCACGCCATCAGGAAACTCCTGGGCCACATCACCAATTAGTCTATAACCCACCTCAGTGAAGGAGGAAGCATGATCCAGAAACTGGCCTGATGTTCAGCACAGGTTGTGGAGACAGAGGGTGATGGTCTCTCTGCCGGGGTCTGTTGGTGACATTCTCCTTTTCTCAAACGATGCCTCTTCTGATTGGTTTCTGTTACCCCCTTCCCACCCCTCACTCTTGTCTCCTAACTTCAAATACAGAAAGGGGGGGACTTATTACTGGAGCACCCATGATATGCGATATACTGTTAGACATATTACATATAATTGATAAAAGAATCTTTTTGATTAAACAGTTGAAGTAGGCATCTTGGTTGCCATTTTACTGATGAAGAAATGTAGGCTCATGAGAGTAAAGCTTGTCCAAACAAATAGACTTGCAGGTAGCAAAAATGAGAATTTGGATCCACAGCAGCAGAGTTCCCTGTCTTTACAGAAGGCTGATCCTCTAATGCGTCACTACACTTTATTTCCATCTGCTTTAATTCCTTTACATTGTGAGATTAAAAAGGATGACACCAGACCTTGAACGTCTCTCAGGTCCACTCTGGACTGGTGACTTAATCCTATGTAAGGCCACTGAGAGTCCATGGCTTACTCACCTGCAGGTCTTCAATTGTCACTGAATATCCCAAGCCTTGGGAGTTCAGGAAGGATTTGAATGGCAACAGACTGTCAGAAGGGACCAGAACATCGACAGGCCGACCAAAAGTGGAGGGAGATTTCCAGACATTGAGCTGAAGGGAAGAGAAGTAAAACCAGGTTAAAGCATAGTTCAGGGCTGGACAGATGGCTTAGTGGTTAAGACCCTTGCCTGCAAAACCAAAGGACCCAGGTTCCATTCCCCAGAACCCACATCAGCCAGATGCACAAAGTGATGCATGCATCTGAAGTTCATTTACAGTGGCTGGGGGCCCTGGCATGCCCATTTCTCTCTCTTTCTTTCTCAAATAAAATTTTCTTTTAAAGATAACTAATTCAAGCTGGGTACAATGGCACACATCTTTAATACCAGCACATGGGAGGCAGAGGTAGAAGGATGGCTATGAGTTTGAGGCCACCCTGAGATGACATAGTGAAGTCCAGGTCAGCCTGAGCTAGAGTGAGACCCTACCTGGAAAAAAACACACACACACACAAAAAGGACAGTTCAGGTAAAACATGCAATGAGCAATGAGCTCATTCTTCTAGAACCATTGCCAAAAGCCAGTGTGATCCTGGGGAGTTGGGGGGGGGGGCTGAGTTCTGTCCAAGGAGGAACAATGTCCACTTCATAATCTCATACGGTTAGACTTGCTCAGCAAAAGTCCAAGACATAATAAGTCAAGGGCAGCTAGAAGGATGGACGTCCTTCTCAAGGCCCCCATCTCCCAAGTTCTGCAGGCCCTCTCCTCCCCCACACCACGCTCGTTTGTGTGAATGACATATTAACTAATAAAGAGGTATATAGGGGGAGGGGAAGGAATTATCATGGCTTAACGTCTAGAATTATGGAAGTTGTCAATAGACAGTTTTTATACAGATAACCTTCAGGAATTACAAGGCATGCCAGTAACACCAGAATCTTCTACCAAACTCAGAGCGTTCCAGAGAATGAAGAAAAACCACATACCTTAAAGCTGTCCGAATCCACTAGCTGAGTCAGCTTTCGGATCTCGTCTCCATTTCTGACGTTAATCCTAAAAACTTGGTCCCTGGAGAAGGGGCGGGGGGGGGGGGTTGGGAAGCAAAAGATAATGGTGAGCTTTCAGCTGGCAAATAAACCCCAACCCCACTAGCCCAGACAGAGCAGGGCCGAATGAACGGAAATAGTCTAGTCTTTGGTTATAATGTATAGCCATTAAAAAATAAGGCTACGTGGCAAGTATGAAAAAGTGCTTATGGCATAACTTTTAAGGGAAATATTAAGCGAAAGAGCAGGACACAAAATTGTGTATCTGCTATGATTACAAGTATGGCAGATGCATTGAAAGAAAAACAGACAACAGAAATAAACCAAATGCTGACAGCACTCAAATTTAGGTCGTAGGATTATAGATGACTTATTCCCCCACCCTCCCCACTTCTTGTATCTGTTTTCTGTAATGTGGTCATATTACATTATAATGAAAAACATATATATTTTTCCAGAAAGGGATGTTCCTGAGTTACACGCAAAGCTAACTTCGCGAGGCATAAAGAAGCACTTTTTCACTGTCTAAGGCAAGGGCTAAGCCCCTGGTGGGACCTCCACGCTGGGAAGTTTAAGGAGCACACACTCCATCCTGGGAGAGCCAGCTGCTGTCCTTGGAGAGGCTGAGAACATTCAGGAATCCCTTCCAGTCCCAGAGCCCTAGACAGAGCTTTAGGATGGAATTGAACATGACCCAGAGCGTGGCACTGAAACTGGGTGGTGAGGGGTGCACCGCTGCCCAAGGACCCCGAGAAGGCCCAGAAGGGTCCTCCAGCGTCAGGAACAGGCCTCCCATGCCTGCGTGGGTGGGGGGATGCCCGGCCTGAAAAAGCTGTCTTTGAGCTCTTAGCTCACTCCAGAGAGAGCCAGGGGAGCCATTAGGCGTTGCTAGGTGACGGCTCAAATGAATCTGCACCCCACGCTGTCACATGCATCATCCCTTTGACACAAGTGAATGCGGGAAGGGCTGCTGGAGAGGGCTGTGGGCTGAAGGACCTGTTGACAGAGTAAATGGCTCCATCACGGGGAGCTAAATGTGTGAGCCTCACGTGGAGGCGCCTCACCAGGAAACCAGTTCAGTCCGGGTGGACCTCCAGAAGTTTACTCGGCTCTGAACGTTCTAGAGAGAATGTCCCCCAGAGGTCCACGGCAGTCCCAAGGACGCAAGGCGCACTGCAGAACTGGTCCTGCTGCAGGGGGCTAGACCGTTAGAGAAACCCGCAGCCAAGACCTTCTATTTCTTCTACGCCAGCCACTCCCCACAGGGTCCTTGAAAGTGGCCAGCTAAGTGCTTCCTAGGGAAGCTGCTGGTGTAGGGAGACCCTTGGTTTGGTAGGTCTCAGATGAGCCTGCTCTGGTTTGGATCAGCTTTTAGTGCGCCCCAAGGGTTCAAGTGAAGCAGGTTTGGTCTCCAAATGATGGGAGGTAGTAAGAGCTTTGAGAAGTAAGACCCAGCCGGGTGTGGTGGCCCCATGCTTTGATTTATTTATTTAAAAATTTTTTTTAATGAGTATTTAATTTTTATGTATTTATTTGACACAGAGAGAAAGAGAGAGAGAGAGAGAATGGGCATGCCAGGGCCTCCAGCCGCTGCAAATGAACTCCAGATGCATGCGCCCCCTTGTGCATCTGACTAACGTGGGTCCTGGAGAATCAAACCTGGGTCCTTTGGCTTTGCAGGCAAGTGCCTTAACCACTAAGCCATCCCTCCAGTCCTGTCCCTATGCTTTTAATCCCAGCACTTGGGAGGTAGAGAGGTAGGAGGTTCATGGTAGAGTTTCAGGCCACCCTGAGACTACAAAGTGAATTCCAGGTCAGCCTGAGCTACAGTGAGACCCTACCTCAGGGGGAAAAAAAAATAGAACCTAGTGGCTTCTTGGAAGGAATTAATGCTGGTCCATAGAGTTAGCTTCTATAAAAGTAGGTTAGCACAAAAAAGGCTGGGCTGGGCTGGAGAGATGGCTTAGCGATTAAGCACTTGCCTGTGAAGCCTAAGGACCCTGGTTCAAGGCTCGACTCCCCAGGACCCACGTTAGCCAGATGCACAAGGGGGCGCATGCATCTGGAGTTCGTTTGCAGTGGCTGGAAGCCCTGGCGCACCCATTCTATCCCTCTCTCTCTCTCTCTCTCTCTCTCTCTCTGTCTCTCTCTCTCTCTCTGCTTGCACATAAATAAATTTTCAAAGATCAATTAAAAAAAAAAAAGGCTGGGCGCAGCACGTGAGTACCTCTGGACTGCCTGTTTGGCCACGTGATCTCACTATGCATCTGTCATGTAGCGAACAGACATAGAGGCCCTCACCAGAGGGGGAACAGACAAAGCCAATTTATCTTGGACTTTCAGCCTGTAGGTGAAATACACCTCTCTTCTTTGTGCATTACTCAGGTCTTTTGCTGTAACAACAGGAAACAGACCAACACAGAATCCATCAGGCTTGCAGAGTTGGACTATAGCCCTGGGAAGACAGAGAATCCAACTAGTATCTCCCCAACACAGGCAAGGGGGGGAAAAAAAAAAGGAGGCGAGGGTAAGTCTTACTTCTCACTGAGAACAAAGTCCAGCCCGCCAGATTCATGGTGTCATAGGCTACTCCAACCCTGCAGGAAAAGGGGCATGCCGGAGACAGCCTTACAGTGGTGTCTGGAGTGGCAGCATTAAGCCTTTGTAAAACATCGGCTAGAGCAATCACAAAGAAGGGAAGGATGTGAGAAAGAGCAAGAAGAAGAAAAAGAGGGGCATCTGAAAAGCCCCTTGGAGGATGAAAATTATCTTATGCATTCCTCCATGCCCAGCGTACGCATCTTACTTTTTCCATTGTAGTGATTTCACACGGGACTTCCTTTGCTAACGTGCACAGTCCGCAACAATCGGAGCCAGTAACTCGAACTGGTCCTGATAAGGATGGGGTCCTCCCCCCTTTCTATCATGTCCAATCGTCCAAGCGACACAGGTTACAGAAACAGAGGAGGTGGGGGCGGAAGAGCTGGTGCCAAATGGAGCCCCGCCCCTGGCTCCCCTCCAGCTCTGCACACCCCCTCAGCCCCAAACCCACTTCCCCTGGTCCTTGTGCCCTCGTGTGCCTCCTACAACATGCCCTTCCCCCTGCTTGCCATCCCAGTCCTTTTTCCTTAAGTGCCCTTCAATCTCCTGCCTAGTCTTCAGGACCAGCTCATCCCCCATGAAACTTCCCTTATCAAAGGAGACAAAATCGGGCCCAGCAGCACTGGACTCTGGCAGTGATATTAGGATCTATCGTGATTCTCACGAACATCAGCATACGGATGCCTGGAAGTCAAGTTGGTGCCATGCAGTGGGCGGTCTGACTCGTACCCTCATTGTCCTTAGCTCGACTTGGAAAATACCCTCTTGAGATCATGCCAGAGTAGATGGTTGAGGACAACCCAGCTCTACTAGCTTGAAGTCCATGCAAAGACCTTGACCTTGGGTGCTTTCCTGGAGTTTGGCCAGGGAGAGGTGGGATTTGCAGCTGGGTGTGTCCATCCCTCCTATTCCACTGTGGGTACCTTACTAGCTCTTCTGGCCCTCTTCAACGCCCAGTACGTCAGCCCACCTTCAACGTGATGTCTCATGTTGAACATCTGTCTCATATGAAGAATCAATACTTGGGCCGGGCATGGTGGCGCATGCCTTTAATCCCAGCACTTGGGAGGCAGAGGTAGGAGGATCGCTGTGAGTTCAAGGCCACCCTGAGACACCATAGTGAATTCCAGGTCAGCGTGGGCTAGACTGAGACCCTACCTCAAAATAGCAAAAAAAAAAAAAAAAAAAAAAAAAGAATCAATACTTGTTTCGAACTTCTATCCCTCCCGCTGGAATCAGGAAGGTAGCTAAGTGGTCCATTCTTTGTGCCTTTCTCTCACCTGCATCCTTGCCCAGGCTGTTCAGCTACCATGAACAGCATTAAAAGGTATCTTCACAGGACTGGAGAGATGACTTGGTGGTTAAGCGCTTGCCTGTGAAGCCTAAGGACCCTGGTTCGAGGATCGATTCCCCAGGACGCACATTAGCCAGATGCACAAAGGGGTGCACCCATCTGGAATTCATGGCTGGAGGCCCTGGCGCGCCCATTGTCTCTCCTCTCCCCTCCCTCCCTCCCTCCCTCCCTCCCTCCCTCCCTCCCTCCCTCTCTCCCTCTCTCTCTCTCCCTCCCTCTCTCTCTCTCTCTCTCTCTCTCTCTCTCTCTCTCTCTGCCTCTTTCCCTCTCTGTCACTCTCAAATAAATAAATAAATAATTTTTAAATAAAAAGTTATCTTGGGGGCCGGGCGTGGTGGCGCACACCTTTAATCCCAGCACTTGGGAAGCAGAGGTAGGAGCATCACCATAAGTTTGAGGCCACCCTGAGACTACATAGTGAATTCCAGGTCAGCTCTGAGCTAAAGTGAGACCCTACCTCAAGAAACAAACAAAAAAAAAGTTATCTTGGGCTAGAGAGATGGCTTAGTGGTTAAGCGCTTGCCTGTGAAGCCTAAGGACCCCAGTTCGAGGCTCGATTCCCCAGGACCCACGTTAGTCAGATGCACAAGGGGGCGCACGCATCTGGAGTTCGTTTGCAGTGGCTTGAAGCCCTGGCATGCCCATTCTTTCTCTCTCTCTTTCTCTCTCTCTCTCTCCCTCCTTCTCTCAAATAAATAAATAAAAATAAAAAACAAAGCCGGGCGTGGTGGCGCACGCCTTTAATCCCAGCACTCGGGAGGCAGAGGTAGGAGGATCGCAGTGAGTTCAAGGCCACCCTGAGACTCCATAGTGAATTCCAGGTCAGCCTGGACTAGAGTGAGACCCTACCTCGAAAAACCAAAAAAAAAATAAAAAACAAACAAACAATTTTTTTTAAAAAAGGTATCTTCACAAAGCTCTTAGATGCTTGCCAGCTACCACCGACGCTACAGCCAGTTCTGCAACTACTTCCTGTCTGTCCTCTGCTGGGGATGTAGGAGAACCACGTGGACACCACCTCCCCCCTCTTCCACTTGGCGAGGGGAAACCATCACTATTGTCTCCATTCGCCAGTCTCCAGCCTTGCTTCCCAACCTTGCTCAAGGGCTCCGAGGTCAGTTTCCCTCCACTCGACACGTCCACTGAACCGGGTGACTGGGACGTGTTGAGGGGCTCCATGAAAGAGTCTCCTACCCTCACTAGGCTCCCTACTACGAAGTGAGAACAGCCTTGGGGGTGAGCATGACGTTATTGGTTAAAACGATTTATTTGCAGTCAGCTCAGGCACACGGCCCCTTTCTGCGTGAAACTCCTGCAGAGAGATCGGTGAGGCCCAGCCCAGCTGTCTCGGCCCAGGTGCCTACCGCATCATAAGAGAGGTCTGTATCCTAAGACACCGAGATTTTCCTTTTCAGCCACATGAATAGCTGCACAGGGGCCTCAGCCCACGCAGCAGCAAGTGTAGTGATGACACACCTACTGCTGAGCTGCCTGTGGAAAAACCTTCCTCCCTGGCCACCTGCTAAGTCTAACCCCTCTGAGCTATTTGGCAGCGGAGACGCAGGTATGAACAGAGTCATCACCATAAGAAAAAAAAAAAAAATTACTCAATCTCATATAAGTAATTGCCCCAATAAACAATCCCCAAGTCTCTTTAACCGGATGGTTCAACAGAGAATAAGTTAGCAGGTACAGATTACACCAGTGAGACAGAGGATTCTATTCGTCTAACTTGTGTTATAGAAAAAGGAATATGAGCTTTGCATTCAGAGATTCAAGCTTCCCTATTTACTAGCCTAAGTTGCTTTGGATAACCTTTGTAAGGCTGAGGGCATCTTGTTTTTTGTTTGTTTGTTTGTTTGTTTGTTTGTTTTGTTTTGTTTCTTTGTGGTTAAATTGAGGGAAATGGGCCAGAGAGGTGGTTTAGCGGTTAAGCGCTTGCCTGTGAAGCCTAAGGACCCCGGTTCGAGGCTCGATTCCCCAGGACCCACGTTAGCCAGATGCACAAGGGGGTGCACGCGTCTGGAGTTCGTTTGCAGTGGCTGGAGGCCCTGGCGCGCCCATTCTCTCTCTCTCTCTCTCTCTCTCTCACTCACTCTCTCTCTGTCACTATTAAATAAATAAATAAAAATGAACAAAAAAAAACTTTTTTTGAGGAAAATAACACCCTTGCTTGGCAGTCTTGTTGCATTATCCACAAGGTAATGTACATGAAAGGTCTCTGCAAATGGCAAAGCGTAACGCAATAATGAGTCACTGTAATGCAATCTTCTAGCAGGGCACCAGAGCGACCTTTCATCTCTCCCACTTCCCAGATCTCTGTCCTCTGCAAACCTCAGAGCCTTGCATGCGGAGCACGTGCGCATGTTCACGCATGCAGTCCCGGCATGTGTCCGCAGCCACGGTCACGCAAGACGTGGACAGCTTCGTCATCTAACTGAGAGGTGAAAGCAAGGAGCCTGGCATCCGGCTTTTCCCTTGAAGGGCGGCAGGAAGTAGAAACAAAGCATTTCCAGTCGTTCTTTGTAATTAACGACACAGGATATGCCTAGAGCTAACCTTAGAAGAATGAGGAAGAAAAGATAAATTGAAAGAGGTTAAAGAGGGGCTGGAGAGATGGCTTAGCGGTTCGATTCCCCAGGACCCATGTAAGCCAGATGCACCAGGGGTCAGGCATCTGGAGTTCATTTGCAGTGGCTGGAGGCCATGGAGCATCCATTCTCTCCCTCTCTCTTTCTCTCTCTCAAATAAATCAATAAATAAAAATTATTTTTAAAAAAGACTAAAGAGTTGAGGGAGGTGATCTGTAGAGACCACTGGTCCTGGTTGCACAGAGGAAATCGAGTCTCAGAGAGAAGTAACTTGTTCAGGTTGACCCAGGGGAAAAGATAAGACAAAAGTCCAGTCCTTACCAACCTAAGGTATATCTAACTGCCCATTCCTTTTCAATTCCTCTTGGCTCCCAGAGAATTGAAATAACTACACAATAATAAATCCAAAAGGAACTTACCCAAAAAACTTTTCTCGGCTGCAGATCCCTGGCCCAATAAAGGCCCCCCAAAACAGTATCCACCACATGTCTCAAGGGTGCTGGCCGCACACTGAGTCAAGGTGTGTTATTTATAAGGAGCCTGAGGCAGACTCATGCCCTCAAAAATGCTAATGCGGCTCTCAAGCAACCTTGCAGCTCTCGTAGGCGGGCCTCAACCATTCCTTTCCAGTGATAAAGGCCGAGCCTCTCCATTTACAAGGTCAGGAACTGGCTCCACAGGCTGGAAAAGTCAGTGCCAAAGGTGCCATGTTGCTCATCCCCTGGCATCTCAATAGTGTTTTTTGAATAAACAGAAAGAGCCTACGGTGCCCGATGGAATTTATACTGAGAGGAGAGGTCAGGTTGCAAACCTGAGATGGAGTTTCCTCCAGATTAATTTCAAAAAGAGAAGACCCACTCTCCAGGGCTCAGGGACCATTGCAGAAGAGGTGAAGGGGGAGGGGAAAATGTAAGAGCCAAAGGAAAGGAAAGAGTGCTTTGGAATGCTGTCTTCTGAACCCAAAGGAGCCATGGCACTCATGACCTCACAGTGGTTGACACTACCTACAGGAGGCCAGCATAAGGGGGTCGGGGAATGACTTCAAAACAGAACGGGGAGAAGTGGGAAAGAAGCAGGGCTTCGGATGAGGGAGGATGTGGGAGAGAGGATAAGGGAGGATGGTGGGAGGGGATTATGATCAGGGTGTATACTACATATGTATGGAAGTAGTCAATAAAAGGTTTTTTGAGCTGGGCAAGGTAGGGCACTCGGGAGGCAGAGGTAGCAGAATCACTGGGAGTTCGAGGCCACCCTGAGACTGCATAGTTAATTCCAGGTCAGCCTGGACCAGAGTGAGACCCTGCCTCGAAAAACCAAAAAAATAAAAATAAAAAAAAAAGTTTTTTGGAAAAAGAAAAAAAAGTTAAGACCATCAAGCAAGTTGGCTCCAAAACACACACTTGACAAGCCTGTCTACCAGAGCAGGCCAAAATGAGGAGGGCTTGTGGTCTCTTTTATGGATCTAAGGCCCAATTCTGAAAGACTTCACTTTGAAAACAGAAGCGTACGTAAGCGGTAAGTAGTAGAGGAAGAATGTTACTCTAACACTTTTTCCTTGGGATCCAAATGACAGGTGAGCCTTCCGTTTTTAAGTTTGTAAATTGTTTTCACTTATTTTTATTTTTACAAGACAAGGTCTCACTTTGTAGCTCAGGCTGGCCTCAGACTCACAATTCTCCTGTCTCTGCCTCCCAAGTGCTAGAAAGAAAAAAAAAAAAAAAAAACAGGTCTAAGCCACCAAATCCAGCACTGGGTGGAACCATTAATAATAAGACTTTCTGGGCTGGAGAGATGGCTTAGCAGTTAGCTGTGAAGCCTAAGGACCCCGGTTCGAGGCTCAGTTCCCCAGGTCCCACATTAGCCAGATGCACAAGGGGGCGCATGCATCTGGAGTTCGTTTGCAGAGGCTGGAAGCCCTGGCGCTCCCATTCTCTCTCTCCCTCTATCTGCCTTTCTCTCTGTGTCTGTCGCTCTCAAATAAATAAATAAATAATTAAAAAATAATAATAATAAGACTTTCTGAGTTGGACAGATGACTTAGCAGTTAAGGCGTGTGAAGCCTAAAGACCCAAGTACAATTCTCCAGGGCCCACGCAAGCGAGATGTACAAGGTGCGTCTGGAGTTCGTTTGCAGTGGCTGGAGGCCCTGGTGCTACCATTCTCTCTCTCTCTCTCTGCCTCTCTCTCTCTCTCTCAAATAAATAATTGAAACATCTTATAAAAATAATAATAATGGGGCTGGAAAGATGTCTCGAGCAGCTAAGGTACTTGCCTGCAAAGCCTAAGGACCCAGATTCAATTCCCCAGCACCCACACAAAGCCAGATGCACAAAGTGGCGTATACATCTGGAATTCATTTGCATTGCGTGCCCATCCTCTCTGTGTGTGCCTCTTTCTCTTTCTCTCTCTCTCTGCTTAAAAAATAAAATATTTAGTAATAATGATACTCTCTGAGGTTTTGTTAGTCTGTGCGTCTGGAGTCCTTTCAGCGTCTCTGCTGCACCACCTATGGAGCCCTTTCTACTAAGATTCAGTAGAATAAGTGGGGGACATTCATGATACCCATGGCTTCCTCGGGGACTCTTTGGCCTTGGGTCTGTCCCAGAAGCCCCAGTTCTTCCCTATTCCACTGTCCCCACGGGCTGTATTCTTTCCCTACCTGCACAAGAGAAGTGAGAACCACCAAGGGTCACAGGTGAGAGTCTTAAGGGGAAATTATTCCGACCCTCGTTGAAGCAGCAGGGAATGCTTCATTCATGAGTGCTGTTGCAGACATCATGACTAGAACACTAAGAAAATGGAAAGTCATTAAGAGGAAACATCAAGGTAGGGGGTTTCCTTGCTAAACTGGCCTAATAGGAGTCTTGCTAAACAGTGAGGGGCCGGGCATGGTGCCACCTTTAATCCCAGCACTCGGGAGGCAGAGGTAGGAGGAGCGCCGTGAGTTCGAGGCCACCCTGAGACTACATAGTGAATTCCAGGTCAGCCTGGAAAAAAAAAAAAAAAATACAGTGAGGGATGTGGAAATTAATCAGATACCGAGGTGGAGGAATCTGTGTCGCGTCTTTACTGCAAAAACTGATTCTGACAGGGTACAAGAACTAGCCTAGTCAAAATAAAAGCACTGGTTTAAAGCATGGTCCAAGAAGAAAAACTCCATCAGGAGCCATGGAAGCTGGGGTCTCTATCACCTCTTCCTCCCTCAGGGCTGTGTGTCCCATCAACACCTAAGCTAAACTCCACCCACCTTGTCCACAAAGACTGAGCTTGACTTCAACAAGATAGATTTCAGCCTTGAAGTTAGTAACAAGAGAAACTTGAGACTGGACATGGCTAGAGATGGAAACAAAACAATCAAGTACCCAGGGTGCTAGGAAAGCTAAAATTGACTTGCTACCTTTCTCTCCCAAGAAACTATCTATAGACAGCCAGACGAATGAATCCCTAATGGAAGTGAATGTCTAAAGAGGATTTGTGGTGGGGTGGGGGAGGAGGAGGGGAAGCGGGGCTGGAAATGTAGCTCGGGTGGTAGAGCACTTGCCTAGCATGTACAAAGCCCTGGGTTTGATCCCTGACCCCACATAAAACCAGACACGGTGGCACACATCCATAATCCCAGCATTTGGTAGGTGGAGGCAAGTGGATCGGGCGTTCAAGGTCATCCCTAGCTACATAACAAGTTGGACGAAGGAAGGGTTGGAGGGAGGTAGGGAAGGAGGGAGAGAAGGAAGAAACTAGAAAGGAAGGAAGGAAGGAAGTGAAGGAGGGACGGAGGGAGGGAGGAAGGGAGGAAAGAAGGGGGGAGGGAGGGAAGCTGGGGATACAGCTCAGTGATAAAGTGCTTATCTAGCATGCACCAGGCCCTGGGCAAGATAGAGAGAGAGAGAGAGAGAGAGAGAGGGAAACAGGGACAGAGATATAGACAGAGCAAAATGAGAGAATATGAATGAATTCCAGTGGAAGCCAATACCCCGAATCAATGGGGCGAACAGAAAGAAGGAAAACAAGCCCTTGGGTTGGGTCCCCATTAGCATTTATACCATATAGCGCCCCAGAAATTGAAAAGCAGAGCAATGATGGGACCACAGGACAAGCACCTACACAGTGCCTGGCACCCTGTGGCTGCTCAATGTTGATTGACTAAATAAACTAAAAGTCCATCGCCAGCCCTAAAACGTTACAATGTTAAAATAAAGGGGCTCACTTGGACATGACAGTTCATGTCTGTAATCCCAGCACCTGGGAGACAGAGGTAGGAGGATCGCCATGAGGCCACCCTGAGACTTCATAGTGAATTCCAGGTTAGTCAGCCTGAGCTAGAGTGAGACCCTACCTCAAAAAAAAAAAAAAAAAAAAGATAGATAACCCTTGAAAATATGCTCAGTGAAATAAGCCAGATACAGAAGGACAAATACTGTACATTTCCACATATGGGAGGCAACTGGCATAGGAAAATTTATGGACATAAAGTGGAATAATGGGGTTCTGAGGACCCGGAGGATAACAAGGAGTTACTATTTAGGATTTAAAAAAAAAAAAAGAGGTTCTAAACGGGGCGTGGTGGCGCACGCCTTTAATCCCTGCACTCAGGAGGCAGAGGTAGGAGGATGGCCATGAGTTCGAGGCCACCCTGAGACTCCACAGTGAATTCCAGGTCAGCCTGAGCTAGAGTGAGACCCTACCTCGAAAAACAAAAATAAACAAACAAAAGGTTCTGGAAATGGATGCTGGTGACGGTAGCAGAGCACTGTGAACGTACTTAATGCCCCCTGAATTATATCCTTAAAAATGATCAAAAGAGGGCTGAAGAGATGGCTCCGCCATGAAGGCGCTTGTCTGTAAAGCCTAATGACCCAAGTTCGATTCCTTTCTGATTACCCATGTAAAGCCAGATGCACAAAGGGGCACATGTGTCTGGAGTTCGTTTGCAGTGGCTGGAGGCCCTGGCAAGCCAGGTCTCTTCTGCAGTGAGCTACCCCTGCTTGGCTGGCAGGAAGACAGAAACCAGAGTGGTCCGTGCCTCTCAGTTCAAAGGCAAGTGAGTGTTTGATGCCAGAATCCCAGAACCAGTCAATGCTTCCGCCACTGGCTTGGTCTGAGAGGCAGATAAGAGCAAAGTCTGATTGTGCTGTTCCGTCACACAGCTTCCATGACAAGTTCCACCATAACAGAAGATAAATCAGGCCCTATATGCAAGAGCTGCTAAAGCACACTTGCTCTAACAAGGGCTCAGGATCATGAAGGAAAAAAAAAAAAAAAAAAAAACAAGAGTAATTTGAAAAGCAAAAGGTGTTCAAATGGACACTATACTTAATAAGCCTTTCTTTGGTGTTCTTGGGAGTGTCTGACGTATCCACCCATTTGGAACCTTGCTTACTGCCCTAATTGGCATCTTTCCCAACTTTAGGAGGCCACATCATTTCCTTCTTTAGAAGGCACGGGCATTGTTTTCTCTAGGGAGAGACAGAGGAATTACTAATGGGGTGACAGATTTGGTCTCTACCCTCAGGGGAGTTTTCAGCAGAAGGGTGGAATAGATTCCAGCTCTGATGTCAAATCTCAAGCCAGCACCTCAGCCCATGGGTCAAGCCAGTACAGTAATGGGCACCTGTGACAAGTGTGGCCTCTGATGTAACGTGTGATGAAGGAAGGTGGCATTCGTCTGTGAAGACTAATTCATGACTTGGAATAGATGAGCAATGGGCTAGCCCCAAGACTCCTCCCTAGGAGGCCAGATAAAGGTCAAGAAATCAGGCTGGGACAGAGTTGGAAGAAAGCCACCTAACACCTTAGACTAGGCCAGGAAGACCACAAAGGCTGAATGAGGAAAGAATGAGAGCAGAGGTTAGTGTCATGAATCATAGATTGAGCATCCCTGATCCGAAATCTTGGGACCAGAAGCATTTTGGGTTTTGGACTTTTAAGAATTTTTTTAATATTTTATTTTTATCTATTTGACAGAGAAAGAGGGAGAGAGAGAGAGAATTGGTGCGTCAGGGCCTCCAGCCACTGCAAACGAACTCCAGATGCATGCGCCCCCTTGTGCATCTGGCTAATGTGGGTCCTGGGGAATTGAACCTGGGTTCTTTGGCTTTGCAGGCAAATGCCTTAACTGCTAAGCCATCCCTCCAGCCCAAGACTTTAAAAAATATATATATTCATACACATATACTATATCTTGAGAATGGGACCCAAATCTATACATGAAGTTCATTGATGTCTCACATATGCCTTATAGGCATAGCCTGCAGATAATTTTAAACAGTGTTCTTGGTGCTTATGTGTCTTGACTCTGGCCTGTCATATAAGGTCAAGTGTGGAATTTTCCACTTGTGGCATTCTGTTGACACTCAGTAAGTTTGGGATTTGGGAGCATTTTGGATTTGGGTTTTCAGATGAGGGATGCTCAGCCCTCAATGCCAAGAGCCCTGTGCCCCGTGACTCTTCCTTCACCCTCAGCAGCCGTCATATAGTGCCTGGCAAATAACAAATGCTAAATGGTTTCTGGCTTGAACTGGATCTTCGCGGACAGCAAAAATTATAACCTGGTATAGTCAAGTCAATGAAAAGATGAAGAAAGGATAAAAATTCTGGTTTCTGCCTGGTGTGGTGGTGCAAGTCTTTAATCCCAGCACTCAGGAGGCAGAGATAGGAGGATCACTGTGGGTTCGAGGCCAGCCTGAGATGACATAGTGAATTCCAGGTCAGCCTGGGCTAGAGTGAGACCCTACCTCAAAAAATACATATATTCTAGCTTCTAATGAAGCTTGGCCCAGCAAAACATCAGCTGGTGACCTAAGGCAAGTTCCTTATGTCCCTAAGTACCGTAAGTCCCAGCAGCTTCAACTGTCAAGTGGGTACAGGGAAATGAGAATCACATGTGACAATGTGGCAGGGATGATGGTAACACTTGCTGGGTGTTCACAAAATGTGTTAGGCACATGTTACATTGGCTTATTTGATGCCTACTTCAGTCTGAGGTAGGTACTACAATTGTACCCATCGTACAGATGAGGAAACTGAGACTCAGTGTGACTAAATGAAGGATCTTTAGTAATGCATGCAAAATAAGCATTCAATAAATATCAGTTATGGGTTGAGTATGTATCTCAGTGGTAAAGCACTCGCCTGGCATGTGTGAGGCCCTTAGGTTCAATCCAATTCCCAGTACTGAAAAAAAAATAATTAACTAATTAATTTAAACAATTGTTAGGTATGGTGTCAGTAAATGACTCGAAGCTGGTCAGGTTAAGCCACATCAAGGATGAGAGTTGTCTGGAGAGCAGGCCACAGAAAACTAGGAGGCCATGCTTACACAACAGTTAATGAAGGGCTGGGGAGATGGCTCAATGTTTAAAGGCACTTGCTTACAAACCCTGAAAGCCTGATGGCCAGGGTTCCACTCCCCAATATCCACATAAAGCCAGATGTAACGAGTGATAGATGCATCTGGAATTCATTTGCAGTGGCAGGAGGCCCTGGCGTGCCCATTCTACCCCCACCCCACCTCCCGCCGTTTCTGTCTCTCTCAAATAATTTTGTTTTTAATTTTTAAAGAGTTAATGAACACTTTTATTCACACATGTTATCCTTTATGCCTCCCCGCAACCTATTTCACAGATGAAAAACCAAGGGACTTTAAGCGACTAGCGCAAGGTGACTTGATTCCAAAGTGGCAGAGTCATAACTCGGACCCAGACCCAGACCTTTTTTTGTGATTTGTCACCTTTGCCTCCCTGGGAAAGAACTCAAGGCTCACCTTCCCCTGGACCAAACCCTTTATTTTTTTTTGTTTATTTATTTATTATTTATTTGAGAGCGACAAACAGAGAGAAAGAGGGAGATAGAGAGAGGAAGAGAGAATGGACACGCCAGGGCCTCCAGCCATTGCAAACGAACTCCAGATGCATGCGCCCCCTTATCCATCTGGCTAATATGGGTCCTGGAGAATCAAGCCTCGAACAGGGGTCCTTAGGCTTCACAGGCAAGTGTTTAACCACTAAGCCATCTATCTCTCCAGCCCCCAAACCCTTTCTTTTTTTTTTTTTAATTATTTATTTATTTATTTATTTGAGAGCGACAGACACAGAGAGAAAGACAGAGGGAGAGAGAGAGAATGGGCGCACCAGGGCTTCCAACCTCTGCAAACGAACTCCAGACGCGTGCACCTCCTTGTGCATCTGGCTAACGTGGGACCTGGGGAACCGAGCCTCGAACCGGGATCCTTAGGCTTCACAGGCAAGCGCTTAACCGCTAAGCCATCTCTCCAGCCCCCAAACTCTTTCTTAATGCAACTCTCCAAAGTCCTTTGCAAGAGCATCACTGCCAGAAAAATGTCTCACCCACCAAAGACAGCAGCCACCTCATGGAGAGAAGCAGATGTTCAGCCAGCCCAGAGCTGCAGACCAATCTGAGGCAGGAGGCAAGAACTTAGCTAGAACTAGTTCTAAAAGCCAGTTCTGAGCTAAAGAGATGGCTTAGTGGTTAAGGCACTTGCTGCAAAGGCAAAGGACCCAGGTTCAATTCCCCAGTACCCACGTAAACCAGACGCACAAGGTGGAGCATGCATCTGGAGTTTGTAAGTAGTGGCTGGAGATCCTGGTGGGTTCATTCTCTCTGTGTCACTCTCTCTCTCTCTCTCTCTCTCTCTCTCAAATAAAAATTTAAAAATATATTTTAAGAAAATCCCGGGCTAGAGAGATGGCTTAGCGGTTAAGCGCCTGCCTGTGAAGCCTAAGGACCCCGGTTCAAGGCTCGGTTCCCCAGATCCCACGTTAGCCAGATGCACAAGGGGGCGCACGCGTCTGGAGTTCGTTTGCAGAGGCTGGAAGCCCTGGCGTGCCCATTCTCTCTCTCTCTCCCTCTATCTGTCGTTCTCTCTGTGTCTGTCGCTCTCAAATAAATAAATAAATAATTTAAAAAAAAGAAAATCTCTGCTGAAGGCCAGGCATGGTGGTGCACGCTTTTAATCCCAGCACTAAGGAGGTAGAGGTAGGAGGATTGCCATGAGTTCGAGGCCACCTTGAGACTACGTAGTGAACTCCAGGTTAGCCTGGGCCAGAATGAGATCCTGCCTCAAAAAAAAAAAAAAAAAAAAAATCCCTGCTGAGATGTTGTGAGATTCTAGAGTCAGCTCTGAATAGAAATATAGGTAAATTTGCATGAATGAAGAGTCAGGTTCTAAACGATCCCACAGCAAACCTGTATGTGCCTGATATTTGCTTATTAGCAATGCCTTTGATACCTGTGTCTTCACCAAAGTCTCAGGCTACCAAAGTCTACCAAACAAAGTAAGGAAATACCAGATCCCTTATAACAAAATGGATGAGATCTATAGAGCATTCTGCTGACAACTGAAGGAATACCAAAGGAAAATTCAAAGGAAACAAACACAAAAGACATCCAATTCCCGATCATTACATTGTCATGGTGATCTCAAGCTAGGTCTACCTCTCTGTGCCCACTGGCAACACTCAGGGGTCCTACAGATTCTTCTAAGGAGGGTGAGGGTCATGGTTTCAAAGGTCTCCACAACTATTTGTAAATCAATCTTTCCAGAGAACAGTCTAGAACACATGTAACACCAAATCTCCAAAGTTCATTCCATTTGGTTGGGAACATATTCCCAGAAGATCTAATTGGGAAAGGAGTTAAAAAAAAAACAAACACGTTCCCAAGGCAGTACTTAACAAAACGTTGGAAAGATCTAAAGACTCAATAACTGGGATTTAGCAATAGAATGGAATAACAAATACTTAGAATGTAAATACAAAATACTATCCAGGAAACAATGTTAACTTCAAGCAAATGAAGACAGAATACAATACAGACATTGATTCTAGCCCAATAAATACGCTTGTGTTCATTGACAAAACAAAAATCATTGATGAGCAGGGTATAGTGGCACACACTTCTAATCCCAGAACTCGGGAGAAGAAGTAGGAGGATGGCTGTGAACTTGAGGCCAGACTGAGACTACATGGTGAATTCCAGGTCAGCCTGAGCTAGAGCGAAACCCAACCTCAAAAAAAAAAAAAAAAAAAAAAAAAGGGCTGGAGAGATGGCTTAGCGGTTAAACGCTTGCCTGTGAAGCCTAAGGACCCCGGTTCGAGGCTCGGTTCCCCAGGTCCCACGTTAGCCAGTTGCACAAGGGGGCGCACGCGTCTAGAGTTCGTTTGCAGAGGCTGGAAGCCCTGGTGCGCCCATTCCCTCTCTCTCCCTCTATCTGTCTTTCTCTCTGTGTCTGTCGCTCTCAAATAAATAAATAAATAATTCAGGGCTGGAGGGATGGCTTAGCAGTTAAGGCATTTGCCTGCAAAGCCAAAGCTTCAATTCCCCAGAACCCAACTTAGCCAGTTACACAAGGCGGCACATGCATCTGGAGTTCATTTGTAGTGGCTGGAGGCCCTGGTGTGCCCATTCTCTCTCTCTCTCTCTCTCTTTCTCTGTCAAATAAAAAAAAAAAATAAACTGAATATTTTTAAAAATAATAATAAATAAATAATTCATTGATGAAATTAAAAATGATAATAAGCATGCTGATCACTGGATTCTTTTTTCCTACAATTACTTCCGTAATTGTAGACAATAACCCATGGTAGCTTCCCCCTTACCCCCACTTTCCTCTTTGAAACTCCACTCTCCATCATACCCTTTCCCCCTCTCAATAAGTCTCTCTTATAAAGTTTTTTAATGAAAGGAAAAATGCAAGCAAAATCAAAAAGCCACAATCTGACAACCAAGACACTTCCACAACATGTAACTATCAAATAAGAACCTTTTGCATTTCCATGAAGGGCTCTGAATACAGTGAGGAAAATACCATGAGTAACCTAAAATGTTACATACCATACTAATTTTCCTTTAAACCCTGCTCACCTTTCCTATGAAAAGTGAGTCCTGAGCTGGAGTGATGTTTTACTGGTTAACATGCTTGCCTGCAAAGCCAAAGGACCCAGGTTCGATTCCCCAGGACCCATGTAAGCAAGAAGCACAAGGGGGCACACGCATCTGGAGTTCATTTGCAGTGGCTGGATGCCTTGGTATGCCCATTCTCTCCCTCTCTCTCTCTCTCTCTCTCTCTCTCTCTCTCTAGCTATCTTTCTCTCTAGTAAATAAAATAATAGTGAGTTCTGCTGGGCATGGTGGTGCACGCCTTTAATCCCAGCCCTAGGGAGGCAGAAGTAGGAGGATCACTGAGTTCAAGGCCACCTTGAGACTACATAGTGAATTCCAGGTCAGCCTGGGCTACAGCGAAACCCTAACTCCAAAACAAAAACATGGGGCTGGAGAGATAGCTTAGCGGCTAAGGCGCTTGCCTGCAAAGCCAAAGTATACTGATTTGATTCTCCAGGACCCACATAAGCCAGATACATAAGGGGGCACATACATTTGGAGTTCATTTACAGTGGCTAGAGGCTCTGGTGTGCCCATTCTCTTTCTCTCTCTCTCTCTCTCTCTCTCTCTCTCTCTCCCTCTTTCTCTCAAATAAATAAAAAAAATATATTTTTAAATATATAAATAAATAAAACAAAAAATAAAATAGGGCTGGAGAGATAGTTTAGTGGTTAAGTGCTTGCCTGTGAAGACTACGGACCCTAGTTCGAGGCTCGATTCCCCAGGACCCACGTTAGCCAGATGCACAAGGGCCATACATGTCTGGAGTTCATTTGCAGTGGCTGGAGGCCCTGGCACGCCCATTCTCTCCCTCTCCCTCTCTCCCTCCCTCCCTCCCTCTCTCTCTCTCTCTCTCTGTCACCTTCACTGACTGTCGCTCTCAAATAAATAAAAATAAACAAACAAAAAAGTATTTAAAAATAAAATAAACATAAGTCCTAGGGCTGGAGAGATGGCTCAGTGGTTAAGGTGCTTTCCTAAAGAGCCTAATAACCCCATTTTGATTTCCCAGTACCCACATAAAGCCAGATGCACAAAGTGGTGCATGCACCTGGAGTTCATGTGCAGCATCTAGAGACCCTGGGACATTTCTCTCTGTCTCTGTGTGTGTGTGTGTGTGTGTGTGTGTGTGTGTGTATGTGTATCTGTCTCTCTCTGCTTGCAAATAAAAACAAAAAATGTAAATATTTTATTTATTTATTTGAGAAAGAAAAGGAAAGAGAGAGAGAGAAAGAGGCAGATAAAGAGAGAATGGCACTTCTGGGCTTCCAGCCACTGCACATGAACTCCAGACACATGCACAACCCCGTGCATCTGGCTTTCATGGGCACTGCGGAATCAAACCTGGGTCCTTAGGCTTACGCAGGCAAGTACCTTAACCACTAAGCCATCTCTCCAGCCCCCTTGGTAGTTTCTTGTGTCTATAGTATGTGGCACTGTGCTTAGCACACAGCAGATGCTGGGTGAAAGTCTATTGAATAGGAATGTCTATTAATAATAGAGGCATGTGCTCTGCATAGAAACAGTTAGGAACTAGACATGCACGTGAAGTCTTAACTATCTAGCTTTATAAGGGAGGGTGTAAAGAACTCAGAATCGTTATGAGGGTGCGCTGGGATTTACCACAGTGCTACACTAGCCTTTTTTTTTTTAAGTAACTTTATTTATTTATTTTAGAGAGAGAGAGAAGGAAGCAGATAGAGAATGGGCACACCAGGGCCTCCAGCCACTGCAAATGAACTCCAGACACATGTGCCACCTTGTGTATTTGGCTTACATGGGTCCTAGGGAATTGAACCTTGGTCCTTAGGCTTCCTCGGCAAGCCCCTTAACCGCTAAGCCATCACCAGTCCTAGATTTGTGTGTGTGTGTTATTTTGTTGTTGTTGTTGTTGTTGTTTGGTTGATTTTGTTGTGTTTGTTGGTTTGTTTTTTGAGGTAGGGTTTCACTCTAGTCCAGGCTGACCTGGAATTCACTCTGTATTCTCAGGGTGGCCTTGAACTCACGGCAATCCTCCTACCTCTGCCTCCCAAGTGCTGGGATTAAAGGCGCAGGCCACCACACCCAGCTTTTGTGTGTTATTTTATTTCATTTATTTTTTTTATTTTAATTTTTTTTTTTATTTATTTATTTGACAGAGAAAGAGAGAATGGGCACGCCAGGGCCTCCAGCCACTGCAAAGGAGCTCCAGACACATGCACCCCCTTGTGCGTCTGGCTAATGTGGGTCCTAGGGAATAGAACCTGGGTCCTTTGGCTTTGCAGGCAAACACCATAACCGCTAAGCCATCCCTCGAGCCCTGTTTCATTTATTTTCAAGGAGAGATAGAATGGGTGTGTCAGGGCCTCTTGCCACTGCAAACACACCCAAGATGGTTGCGCCACTTTGTGCATCTAGCTTTACATGAATAGTGGGGAATCAAACCCAGGATAGCAGGCTTTGCAAACAAGTGCCTTTAGCCACTGAGCCCCCACATTAACTCCTTGCTTTTATCCTAACCCACTGAGGGACAGGAGAGTCTCAAAAAGTCTGACAGCAGGCGCCTAGATTTATTCCTGAAATCGTACTTATTCTGACTCATCTTCCTTGTCACTCCATTCACTGCTCTGACAACTGATGGTGACAGTATCTTCCCATTGAACCGTCTAGTTTTTCTTTTTGTGTGTGTACTTGAGATGGAACACAGACCCTTGTGCATGTTAAGCATGCTGTACCAGTAAAGTAACCTCTATCCAGGTTCCCTGCAAGGCCACACCCATTCTCTCCCTAGCCATAGTTCATGGAGTTACTTGGGCAGGAGTCCAGGAAAGGGAAGGTGAATAAGCGTAGGACTAGCAGTTAAATTTTATAAAGATCCACTTTTTTTTTTTTCCCCCGGGTAGGGTCTCACTCTGGCCCAGGCTGACCTGGAATTTACTATGGAGTCTCAGGATGGCCTTGAACTCACGGCGATCCTCCTACCTCTGCCTCCCGAGTGCTGGGAAAAGATCCATTTTTATGCAAAGAGATTCCATGCAATGACAGAGAGATGGAAGGATCTAGACAAACCTAGAAGAAGAGCTTTGTTATCACAGAGTCAGTATCTCATGGAGAAGCCTAGTCTTAAGGAGGGAAACTGGGTAAGTTTGGGTTCCATTCGTGAAGAACTATCCCATTCATGTCAAAGCATTTAAAAAGTTTGGCCCATCCCACCAGAAATAGATGGTGAGACCCTACTGCTTGAAGACTCCACATTCCTAGGCTGCAAGGTCACGGAGAAGTCAAACTGGAGCTGAGCTGAAAAACCTCCTCCCTATAGACCAGCTGAGAGAAAGCTGGAAAAAGCTGCACTGCATGCAGCTCTATGGGAGACAGAAGTCATCAGTGGTGAAAACAGTGGATACTGTAAGCCTTAAGGTTGGCCGGCCAAGCCACGTGACCGAATGGGTGCAATAGTGGCATATCTGTTATGGGGGGGAACCAATCGCTCTCTAATTGGACTGGAGGCCTGATCTATGGGAGGGATACATGCCTGGGACTGAAAACCTAATCAAAAGCCTATGGCAGAGGAGGTCATAAGCCCTAGGTGTGTAACGACTCCTCATGTCTGGCTAAAGGTATATACTGTGCTCACCAAACTGCCCAGTAAGCAGTTCACTTAATGTCCATACCCATATATTAATGCCACTTTCACTTTTGATTAGAGAAGCTTATCTTTTCCGATGGCGGTGACCACTTTCAGATCACCAAAAAGGCACCATAGTGCTGAGAAGAAGTTACAGAGGAGCGCTCAGAACTGAAACCTCTCTATCACACCTTCCAAGGCTCAGGGTCTATTGTGGAAGAGGTGGCGGAAAGAATGCAAGAGCCAAAGGAAGGGTAGGACTGCTTACAATGCAATTGTCCAGACAGTCATTAACCTCACTATCAATGACCTCAGAGTGCCTAGCACTACCTTCACAAGACCACCCTCATAATAGGAGGAAAAGATGATGACATCAAAATAAAAGACTAACAGACAGAGGGAGGGGATATGATAGAGAGTGGATTTGTGAAGAAAAAAGTGGGGGAGGGGAGGGAATTATCATGGTTTATTGTCTATAGTTATAGAAGTTATCAATTAAAAAAATTTTTTTTTAATTTTGGCCCCGGGCTGAAGGGATGGCTTAGTGGTTAAGGCACTTGCCTGCAAAGCCAAAGGACCAATGTTTGATTCCCCAGGACCCATGTTAGCCAGATGCACAAGGTGGCACACACATCCAGAGTTCGTTTGCAGTGGCTGAAGGCCCTGGCGCACCCATTCTCTCTCTTTCTCTCTCTCTCTCTCTCCCCCTCTTTGTCTGTCAAATAAATAAATAAATATTTGAAAAATTATTTTTAAAAAGTTTGCCCCCTCCCAAAAATCACCAGGTACTTTCCATTCTCACAGGTTATTTGTACAAACTTTATCACTTAGATATTTACAAGTGATGGAACAGAAGGGTCCTACTTTGGACTTAGTGACAAGTAGTCTTATAACAGACTGGGCAGCCTTTTGGGCCACTTTATCCTTGAGGGAGTGTACAGAAGAAAGGGAGATAAAACATGTCTTGGGAAACTGGATGCCCAATAGGGGACAACAGACTAGGCAGGCCCAGCTCACTGTATGGCCAAAGGATCTAGGTTCGATTCCCCAGGATTCACATTAGCCAGATGCACAAGGAGGCACATGTGTCTGGAGTTTGTTTGCAGTGGCCGAAGGCCCTGGCATGCCCATGCTCTCTCTCTCTGCCCCCCCCCCTCAAATAAATAAATTAAAAAAAAAATACAAGGAGACACTCACTGTTTGATCACCCAGATGCTTGCAATACTCCACCATTCATTATTTCTCCACTGGCTCTCCCCATTCAGGAGTGTGGGTGAAAATAGGGTGAATTAAAGGGGGCCAGAGAGGATGTGTACTGACCCCAAGATGCACCCAGGAAGTTGGGGATTTTTTCACTAGATTCCCTACCCTGGCTTATTTCCCTGTGATTGTCTCCTTTTTTCCAAGAAGTTGAGCTCAGCAAAATATTTTCCATTACTTGAGAGTTCCAATTTTTGACTGATTGAGGCTTTACTGTCCTTGCTAAGGATAAATGTAAGGTCTTGAACTTGGGTCCAGGAAAACAACTGTACAATTACCAGATGGGGGAAACCTGGCTCAGCCGGAGCCTCAGAGAGCCTGGAGGTTTCGGCTGTCAACGAGCCCAACATGAGTCAACTGCACGGTGCGACTGCCAAAAAGCTAATGTGACCCTCAACTGCATTAGCAGACGCGCACGGTCAGTATTTTAGCAGTTGCTCTGCGCTGCCCTGGTTAACCCATGACACAAGTCTTACATTCATTTGGGAGGCATCTAGCATCCAGGATGGGGAAAGAACTTTGGCCCATACTGTGAGTCCTTAAATGAATTGAGGTGATTCAGGAGGGATAAGGAAAGACCTAAAAGAAGCAGGTTTCTAGTGTTTAAGTGAATAGATTCACCTCCCAAAAGGAACTTGCTCACCATAGCCAGATGATAAAGCAGGGCTGGGAAACAAAAAAATAGATAAATAAAGTCTGGCATGGTGGCGCACGCCTTTAATCCCAGCACTTGGGATGCAGAGGTAAGAGGATCACTGTGAATTTGAGGCTACTCTGAGACTACATAGCGAATTCCAGATCAGCCTGAGCCAGAGTGAGACCCTACCTTGAAAAGCCAAAAAAAAAAAAAGGGACATTTTAGAGCCAAGCATGGTGGCACATGCCTTTAATCCCAGCACTCTGAAGGGTGAAGTAGAATTACTGGCAATTCAAGGCCAGCCTGGGCTAAAAAGAGACCCTGCTTTAAAGAAGGGGGAGCGCTGGAGATCTGGCTTAGCTGTTAAGGTGCTTGCCTATGAAGTCTAAGGACCCATGTTTAACTCTCCGGATCCCACATAAGCCAAACGCACAAGGTAACTCAAGCAGCTTGCGAGGTCGCACATGCGCACAAGATGGCCTATGCATCTGGAATTTTATTGTAGTGGCTGGAGGCCCTGGCTTGCCAATTTTCTCGTGCTCTCTCTCTCTCTCTCTCTCTCTCTCTGGCTCATAAAAAAATTAAGGAATTAAAAAAAAAAACTTTCAGGGGCTGGGGGAAAGGGATCAGCAGATAAAGGTGCTTGCTTGCAAAGCCTGCCAGCCTGGGTTCAATTCCCCCAACCACTCATGTAAAGCCAGATGAGCATTATTTTTTTAATATTTTATTTTTATTTATTTATTTAAAAGAGGGAAGGAGAGTGAGAGTGAGAGAGAGAGAGAATGGGCAACCAGGGCTTCTAGCCCCTGCAAATGAACTCCAGATGCATGCACCCCCTTGTGCATCTGGCTTACATAGGTACTGGGAAATCGAACCTGGGTCCTTAGGCTTCGCAAGCAAGCGCCTTAACTGCTAAGCCATCTCTCCCGCTTGGCATTATTTTATACGGGCAAGAGACCCTGGAGCATGCATGTGTGTGTGCAAATAAATGAAATTAAAACAAGAAAAGACTCCACCTTAAAAAAAATTACATTTTAGGTTCCTTCCAGCCTTGAGATTCTTTTTCTCTGATGTGACTTTGATAGCAATCACTTCCAAACCCCTGGAAACTGTCCTACCATCTGATGAAAGATACATGTGAACAGAAATCGTCTACTCCATTTCCGCCCCGGACTGCTGACAATAATCTATTTGAAGGTAAATTGTCCAAAAGGTCCCAACCCTGAGCTTATCCCTAACATATGGGTTTCAAAACCCAAGCCCGAAAGCCAAATTGGAAATAACTTCACATTCTCTTCAGCTGGGAGAGCTGTTGCTCAACTGCGAACAGCCTCCCGAGATGTCACCATCTGACCTAAGGTTGCAGCCAGTTTGTTTATTCCTGCAACGAGGAAGATGACAAAAAAGAATTGATAGGGAAGAGAATTTCAAACCCACATCATGCACCGGTGGCAAGTCACGGAGCCAAAGACCCCGAGAAAGTCCCAGATGAGCTACATTGCTCAGAGTGGTGTATCTTTCCACAGGTCTGAGAGGTCAAAAGTCATAGCCAATAAATAGATTTTTTCCCCCCATAAGCAACAGCAAGTACATTCTGGGAATTTTATGAGACCAGATTTGATGGTGCACATCTTTAATCCCAGAACTCAGGAGACGAAAGCGTCAGGATCCTGTACTTGTGACCAGCCTGAGCTACATAGTAAAGACTCTGTCACATGCACAAAAAAGTCAGGTTCTGCTCACCCAGATTAAAGTAACAATAGTTGCATGAATTCTATTTCTTAAAGAAACTTAGCTTTCTTTTTTGGTGGGTTGGGGTGATTCGAGGTAGGGTCTCACTCTAGCTCAGGCTGACCTGGAATTCACTATGTGGTCTCAGGGTGGCCTCGAACTCACAGCGATCCTCCTACCTGGGCCCCAGGAGAGCTGGGATTAAAGGAGTGTGCCACCTAGTTCCGGTTGGACTAATGTCTCATTATCCTCCAACCTGTCACTAGCATACTTCCACCTCAGTGTCCATCTTTGTGAATGGAACTTCATAATGAATGCTGTTGCTGAGCTAACAATTCAGAAATTCACCAGCTCCTCCAAGTTATGTGACTTGGTACATTTATACCCATGGGGGAACATGAGCAAATGCAATAGCTGTGGAAGGAAATAAAAATAAGTAATAATAAAACCTGACTTTTCCAACTTTGACCAACTTCAAAGTTGGCCCTGGGTCTATGGTATGAAGAGCAAGGGTTGCCACTGGCTCCGCGTCCTGATGGGATAAAGGAGAGGGCCAGTGAGGACAGTCACTCTAAGTAAACACTATCGGGAAGAGGTTTCCGCCCACATCACTGAGTTTCTCCACTAGAAAGCTCTTCTTTGAAAATAAAAGGGGGATTGGGGGTTCATTGGGCTGGAGAGATGTCTTAGCAGTTAAGGCGCCTGCCTTCAAAGCGAAAGGACCCAGGTTCAATTCCCCAGGACCCACGCAAGCCAGATGCACAAGGGGGCGCATGTGTTTGGAGTTCATTGGCAGTGGCTGGAGGCCCTGGGGCACCCATTTTCTCTCTCTCTTTTTCTCTATCTGCCTCTTTCTATCTCTCTGTCCTCTCTCAAATAAATAAATAAAAATATTTTGATTTTTTTTTATTTATTTGAGAGAGAGAGAGAGAGAGAGAGATACAGGAATAGGCAGGTAGAGGAAAAGAGAGAATGGGCACACCTGTGTGCCCCCTTGTGCATTGGGCTAATGTAGGTTCTGAGGAGTCAAACCTGGGTCCTTTGGCTTTGCAGGTAACCACCTTAACTGCTAAGCCATCCCTCCAGCCCAAAAATATTTTTTAAATAAAAAATAGGGTTTCCATCAACTGGGGAAGGGTCCATGAAAGCCCACAACTCCCAAAGTAGCTAATGGCAGTTAATGGTCACTTGAGAGCAAGGGAGTCAGGTTCTCAATGGTGTAGCCACTGGGAAGATGCCCATTTCAAATGAGTAAATAACCTTTCATCCATGATCATGCAAGCAACCTTATTTTGTTGTTGTTGTTGTTATTATTGGGGTTTTTGTTGTTGTTTTGTTTTGTTTTGAAGATAGGGTCTCACTCTAGCCCAGAATGACCTGGATCACAGCGATTCTCCTACCTCTGCCTTCCCAGTACTGGAATTAAAGGCATGCGCCACCCCACACCCCCCACGTAAGCAACCTTAAGTTAACTAAACAGGTAATTTTTTTTTAAAAAGCAGGGAAGTGAAAATAAAGTGGGGATTACTCGGGAGAAAGAAGGATATTAGTGGGCTGGAGAGATGGCTTAGCGGTTAAGCGCTTGCCTGTGAAGCCTAAGGACCCCGGTTCGAGGCTCGGTTCCCCAGGTCCCACGTTAGCCAGATGCACAAGGGGGCGCACGCGTCTGGAGTTCGTTTGCAGAGGCTGGAAGCCCTGGCGCGCCCATTCTCTCTCTCTCCCTCTACCTGTCTTTCTCTCTGTGTCTGTCACTCTCAGATAAATAAATAAAAAAATGAACAAAAAAAAAAAAAGAAGGATATTAGTGGTAAGGGAGGAGGATATAAGAGGGTAATTGGGGGAGGTGAGATCAAAATACATCAAATACATGAATGAAAATGGAAAAGAAAAAAATAAAATTAAAAAAAATATATGGGGCTGGAGAGATGGCTAAGCAGTTAAGGAGTTTGCCTGCAAAGCCAAAGGGTCCTGGTTCGATTCTCCAGGACCCACATAAGCCAGATGCACAAAGGGGCACATGCATCTGGAGTTTGTTTGCAGAGGCTGGAGGCCCTGGCATGCCCATTCTCTCTTTCTTCTTGCCTCTTTCTCTCTCTGTCTGTCGCTCTCAAATAAATAAATAAAAATTATGAAAAAGAAAAAATAACATATATATGGTTCCTCTATATGGTAGAAAAAGCTATCAAATTATATCATCCCCTTTGAGGGAGTTGTTGGAAGAAAAGCTAGATTTAATATTATGGATGGAATTCTTGCATGGGGTGGGAATTTAGCAAGTTCTTTTTTCCGGGATCTCTCCCAATTTATAGAGTCCAAGAGTTCACGTTTTCTGCACTTCTAAGTTACAAAGCCACAGATGGAAGGAACCTCTGACACCCTTTCTGCAGTGATGAAGTCACCACATGTGACAAGGCCACCTTTAGCCTTGATTCTCTGGGCAACCACAGTTGCTCAAGATCACTGAGATGGCAGTCCCTGGCAGACAGAGGCCATGAATGCTAGAAAAACTCTCAGGGAACAGCTGGGAGATACGATTTCCCAGGCTATTTAAGTGAAATGGGTAAAACGTAAATAGGTTAAAATCATGAAATAACATTTCAACCAATAATAATAATAATAATAATAATAAGGCATAGAATTACAAAGCATTGGTCACTATTTTGGACCAATGCTTTGGACCAGGTGCTTTATTTTCCCCTATGCAAAAATCAGAAATAAATTATAAAAGCAATGAATGAAATTGGCACTCCCCCATACCCTATCACAATTCTCAAGTGCGCCCTGCCTCCGTTCCATAACTCTCATTAACTCATTTGGTTTACAAATACCTACTGATTGTTTTCACGGATGTGGATTCTGGGCCCGGTGTTAAGAATACCACAGGGGAAAAGACATAAGGCTCAGCTTCGCTGTGGGTGATGGCTCATTGGCTCATGGTCACTGTGGACTTGACTAGGTTTGGAACCACCTGGGTGTGACCATGAGGTCCTTCCCCAAGAAGTTTTAAATGTAGTTGGCACCATGTCACGGCCTCGGGTCCCTGACTGTATAAAAAGAGGGGTGGAGAGAAGCTTGGCGTGGTGGCGGCGCACGCCTTTAATCCCAGCACTCAGGAGACAGAGGTAGGAGGGTCATTGTGAGTTGGAGGCCACCCTGAGACTACATAGTGAATTCCAGGTCAGCCTGAGCTACAGTGAGACTCAACCTCAAAACAAAGGGGAAAAAAAGGGCTGGAGTGATGGCTTAGCCAGTTAAGCATTTGCCTGTGAAGCCTAAGGACCCCGGTTCCAGGCTCGCATTTCCCAGGACCCACTTAAGCCAAATACACAAGGTGGCCCATGTATCTGGAGTTCTTTTGCAGTGGCTGGAGACCCTGGCACGCCCATTCTCTATCTGCCTCTTTCTCTCTGTGTCTTTCGCTCTCAAGGAAATAAATAAAAAAATTTTTAAAGAGGAAAAATAACTAATACACTGTGGTTGTAGACTAGTGAGAAAAAAAAAAAAAAAAACATTTCAATTCTGTGACTACTGAAAAAGTAAGAGGTTTTACTGATATCTAAAAGCATAAGCAAGCCAGGCATGGTGTTGCACGCCTTTGATCCCAGTACTCAGGAGGCAGAGGTAGGAGGATCGCTGTGAGTTCAAGGCCAGCCTGAGACAACATAATGGATTATTCCAGGTCAGCCTGGGCTAGGGCGAGACCCTTCCTCAAAAAACAAAAGCAAAACAAAACAGAAAAGCATAAAGGAGCCTCCCCCCCCCCCCCAGCCACTGGATCCCAAAACATAAAAAGCTTCCAGTTAACAAATCCAGGGCAGCAAGCTAACATGTTTACCTTGGAATCTATCTTGGAAATCAATGTTTTAATCCTATTTGTACTTTTTTTTTTTTTTTTTTTAAATAAGTTTTCCTTCTGGAAGCCTCCACGGATGATGTAATGTTTCTCCTCCGAATAGCTGCTAGCCCCCTCTAGCGGCCGGTTGCGCGTCTCCGCGCTCGGGCCATTGTGCCCGCCGGGCTTCCCGGGCTCCCGGTGACCGCTGGCGGGAAAAACCACGCTGGGAGGTGAAATGCTTTAAACGCTGCTCAGGGCTCTGTGACGGCGCTGCACTCCTGCGAGGAGAATGCACTGAAGTGTTTTTCAAAAAAGAGGTGTTTCTTTTCTTTAAATGGCTTGAGCCGTAGATGGGCTTTAAGCAGGCTGCTGCACCGCAGAGCCATGTAAATGAGCTAATTGATGACACGTTCCCCGGGGGCAAGTCACCAACCACCGGCATCTCAGATCCGGTTAGGAGCCACACAGACCCGAAGCGTTCCCCGTACTTTGGACCAGGTCTTTCATCACCAACGATGCTTTTAAAAAAAAAAAAAAAAAATCCAACCCAAAACAGAAAGAGGTGGTCAGTCATGCCCATCTTGTCCCTTCTCCTTGCTCCTTCCCAGGAAGGTCCCTTCGGAGCAGTGCCCCAGTCATGTCAAAGGTCCTCACCCAGGGGTCACCATTGCTATTTCCCTACCTCCTCAAATAAATACCTGCCAAACCACGTTCCCCAAAACACTAAGAACTACCAAAAAAAAAAAAATGAAGGCTTAGCAGTTAAGGCGCTTGCCTATAAAGCCTAAGGACCCACGTTTGACTCCCCAGAACCCACGTAAGCCAGATGCACATCTATCTGGAGTTTGCTTGCAGTGGATTAGAGGCCCTGGTGTGCCCATTCCTTCTGTGTGTGTGTGTGTCTCTGTCTCTCTAACAAAGTATGGAGAAAAATTTAAAAGATAAATAACTAACGTGGTGGCGCACGCCTTTAATCTCAGCACTCGGGAGGCAGAGGTAGGAGGATCGTCGTGAGTTCGAGGCCACCCTGAGACGACATAGTGAGTTCCAGGTCAGCCTGGGCTAGAGTGAGACCCTACCTCGAAAAACCAAAAGTAAGTAAGTAAATAAATAATGGAGAGATGGAATTTGTGGTAAGATATTCTGGAAAACTATGAGACTAAATTGATTACTTCATAACTGCTAAGGGTGTTTAATTAGCTTTAATGTTTTTATGAACCTCTGAGGAAAGAGTAGGCAGTATTTCAGACTTTTGAATCCTTTATTCATGCCGTATCTCGTGTGATTGAGTAGCATTAATGTGAGCTGCTTTGAAAGGGCTACTGCCATCCTCATGAGCGTCATCCCTATACAAGAATAAAATTGGAAGCTCTGATTCATTGTGCATGCGCGTAGGGTCACGGTTGTCACAATGGTGTTTTGTTGTGATATTTTTAAAGAGGGAGGAAAAAAGGCTATAGAACTCCTTTTAGTGATATTACAGAGGATTTTTTTTCCCCCTACAAATTGTAAGTAAAATGCCAGGATGCATTGTATTGCCTACCTGAATCTGGCTGCAATCTAATTGTCAGCAGGTAACATCCGCCTCCTCTTTTCTATCAATCTCACCACACACACACACATACAAACGCAGAGATAATTGGAACAAATCTCCTAGGTGACTCACGGCGAACGCTGTGCTCTAATAGCCTAGCCTAACAGCTGAAATGGGCTCTGGCCGAGTTG
This sequence comes from Jaculus jaculus, assembly GCF_020740685.1. Taxonomy (NCBI): domain Eukaryota; kingdom Metazoa; phylum Chordata; class Mammalia; order Rodentia; family Dipodidae; genus Jaculus; species Jaculus jaculus. Next base: position 91,168,968 of record NC_059111.1, on the reverse strand, counting down.
ACATGTAAAGACAGCATGTATTGGAATAAGAAGCGATTATAAACACCTCTCCGTGCCTCAGTTGAGGGCCACTACTGAGAGATTATGCATTTTGTTGTTGTTGTTTAGAGTAAATCAAGAACAGAAAAACTACTTTTGTTTGGTTTCAAAGTTCCAACACGTCTCTTTAAGTCTTTGTGGAAGAAGAGAAAAAGCTTACTTTGGTTTGAGAGAACACAGATCTGTCAGTGTTTGTGATGGGCAGTGGGAAGATGTCCACAGTGTCACAAAGGGCAGTTCCAGATGGATAATTTCCATAACCAGAGGCCATCTAAGAAGAAATATAGACGTGTCAACCTCACACCCCCTTATTTGCCAGAGTACACAGCACAGAATATTAAAGCAATATTTTTTTTTCCCACATGTGAATTAGAGACCACTGTGGATCAATGAGATTCTTCATGTCCCCTGCAGTACAATCTCCTGTAGTATTAATGTGTTTAATATGTCAATATCTACACTTTCATTCCTGCTCACAATAATTTATTTATATTAAGTAAAAATCAGTGACCGTGTATCCATTCCCCCTCAAATACAGCAGTATTCTCCCTGTTCATTCCGGTGAGGCATTTTGCAATGGTGGGCGATGGCATGAGGCTTATAGGAATCTATGAACCAAAGGGGAAAAAAAATTAATATTCCTTAATCCTCATAGGAAGAACTTTCCAAAAGAACCCAGGACCAACATCAGATTACTTCAATATGCGGGGACTTTGTTAAAGATATGGAGAACTGGTTAAAATTCCATTTGGGGAATTATATTTTTACTTGCAATCAATTGCAGTAGAGTTGAAGTTTCTGCTGGATTAAAATTTATTCATTTCCTGTGCTCAGCCATCCTAAGGCATTATTATTCAACTGTTAAATATCCATTTCATAATACCCTAAAGGTAACCGCATTTTAATTGAAGGGAAAAATGTATCAGTCAGTATGCACGTGGCTGCACATGCTTGAATGGTCTGATGTGGATTGATTTCCTTGCTCATGAATTAACATTCTGATTTATAGCATGTCATTTTTGAATTACTTAAGAAATACCAGACTAGGTCACACCCAGCTCCATGTCCTGACTCTCGTGCCAATGAACATGTGGAAGAGAAATATTGCTACATCCCGACTCGGAGAACTACTTAGGACAACCCCAACACCCTTAACTAATTTCACTTTGGATCTGCTCATCAAAGTAAACCCTTCATGCACCTGTTTCCATTTTCCATCTGAGCCCCTTTTACAATTTTGTAAATATTTAACTTATTTATTTATTAGAGAGAAAGAGAGAGGCAGATGCATATGGCTTACCTGGGTCCTGGGGAATCGAACCTAGGTCCTTTGGCTTTGCAGGCAAGCGCTTTAACCGCTAAGCTATCTCTTCAGCCCCCTTTTACAATGTTATAGATGTCTAGCCCATACTGTCTCAACCCTCAATGTTCCAGGCATTGAAGCAGTTTTTTTCCTCTCTTCATCTGTTCTTACAATGAAATTTGACACCCCCCTCCAGGGGACCTTCCTTGCCACCCTTTCCATCTCTTTCGAATTTGCTGTGTTTTTCGTTTTGTTTTTGTTTTTGTTTTTGTTTTTACAGAAGGCACCGGACACAGTGCCAGGATTTTAGATGGGCAAAAACAAAACATAGAAAATAAGAGAGGGAAGAGAAAAAAAAAAAAAAAGCTTGGCTTGTCTGTTTCCTGCCGGTATGGAAAGAGAAGAGCTTGAGGGAAAGCTTGTGTGTTTGCTTTGTAAAACTGGTTCCCAAGGAGAGAAATATCTGGGAACTTTAAAACAGAATGACCCTATTTGCTGTCCCCGGTCGTAGCTTCTTGTCCACTTGAGCATGGAGCCCTGGTCTATCCAAACGGGCGGGTGGGCTTGTCTCCTCCAGGGCTGAAATGTAAAACAAGCAAGAGCTTGAACTCCTAATCCTTTCCTCTCCTCCCAGCCCTTCCACCTCTGTCCCCTTTTCCGTTCTTGTTGTGATTGAGAAAAGAAGAAATTGTAAACAGTGGCACTAGATTGATTCTTCTTAGTTTGCTCAATCCCTTCTTTTAACATAAGCTTAAGTGCTAGCGAACAAGAGAGGTAAAGGAGGAAAAAATGTCATTGCAGATAATGACATGAAACTATGTTCACATGCTGCAAACTGAAGGTAATACAGACTGTGTGTGTGTGTGTGTGTGTGTGTGTGTGTGTACAAATCTATAGGGAAACAGAAGAAAGGGGGAGGAACAGGAAAAAGAAAAGAGCATATAAAAAATATCCCACAGTTGTGAAATTAGAATTACAAGGATTTTCTGTCTGTCTTTCCTTCCTTCCTTCCTTCTTTATTTTTTGTTTCTCTATTTTCCAAACTTTACGCATGGGTTGGTTGTATTACTTGAGTTCTGAGAATGCTCATGTTCATCTTTTTTAAGTGCTTCAGAAAATCAAGACTGCAAGTTCCACAGGTGCTATCCACAGTTGAAATTTTATGATCTAAGTGACTTAGTTTTATTTGGAACAGTGGCTTCGCCAATTGGATCTGTAAATGGGGAGGAAAAAAAAAAAAAGATTATTTTTGCACCACCAACTTCTATCTCTGTGCTGCGGCAACCTAAACATAGCAGATAAGGTAAATGAGAAATGCAAATCCTTTTTTAAAAAATTGCATTTCACAGGTTTGGGTAATGTTAGTTGAAAATGTTTTGTGGTGTTCCAAAAGGGCTCAAACCTAAGGGAACTTTCAAAAATACAGAGAAACCTCAACCAATCAGAGGGCCGAGCCAAGGAGAATAAGGGGGTTTTCTGACCCAGGGCTAAGAGACAGAGCGAGTGAAGGAAAGAGTTTAGGATAAACATTAGCAATGGAACCCGGAACCCGTCTGAAAATAGGCAAAATACCACTCCCAGCCGGCTTTGGGAAAACCCGCTTTGGAGCAATCCATCTGTCCCAGTTAGTCAGTTGGTTCCCAGCCATCACGTTTCCAAATTTAGTAGGGTGTTGTGACATTTTACCACCACCACCACCACCCCCCTTTTCTCCTCCTCCTTAACAAACTCTTTCTAGGAAGTCTGGGGAAATAATTTTCACTCTTTTTTTTTTTTTTCCAGGACCTAGTGCAAAAGCCTAAAACTATCGGCACCAAGGCTGTTACGGGGAACGCATTGCAGTAAAAAACTTAACCATTTTTCAACTGTCACCCCCCCAAAAAAAAAATGCCTCCTTCGTTACAGGGCATTGCCCCTTGCAGTTAAGTCACCTGTCATTCATTCCTCTGCACTCAGAGAGACTCTGGTGGCGGCGATGTTGGGGTGTGTGGGAAGGGGGGGGGTGCTGTTTTTTAATGCGGTTTGGACAATGACTAGGTGCGTTTTGTTGTTGAACTGGATTTAAGAAGGGGTGGTGTGTGTGGGGGGGGATAAGGAAAAGAGAAACAGGCAAGGAACTCTCAGTTTGATTAATTTCCCGACACTTCCCCTCCCCCGGCCCGCCGCCTCCGCCGGCTCGGTTCCCCGCGAGCACATCAATTCTCTCCTGCAGACCTGCGTCAGCGCAGGAGCAGGGGGCGGGAGGTGTGGGGGGGGGGGGAGAAGAAGAAGAAAGAAAATGAAAAGGGGTGGGTGGTGGTGCGGATGCTCAAAACCAGCAAGGACCGGTTAGAAGGAAAGGAAAAAAAAAAAAAAAAAAAAAAAAAAAAAAAAAAACCTGCTTTGCAGGCTCAGCTGGGAGGGGCACGATTCTAGAAGCATCGAGAGTAAATAAATAAATAAATAATAAGTAAATACACTGCTGCTGCAGCCTCCGTGTAACTTGGGCACGTTCGTGGGCCGGTTTTTTTTGTTTTTTTAATTTTTTTTTTTCAAAAGCACAACTCATCTATATACACACGCTTTGCTCGCTACACCGAGGGGATGCTCAGCCACGAGGGTACCCATGTCTTGGGAAATGTAAAATGTTTTAAATGAATGATAATTTAAAAGAAGAAAAGAAAAGAAAAAGAATAGCTATGCATTTGCAAGCGAACGGGCAGATGCGTCCGCCCGGGACCGGGCACTCGGGGAGGCTGATGATGATGAGTCATTCTGGAAAGCAGAAGCCATTTTGCCGCAGCGAAGCCCGGGAACTTTGCAGTTTGGCGTGCAAAACAAAATGGCCCTTGTCTGGTTTGCCTCGTGGCTCTCGGTGGAACTCGGCTCTTGGGGGGGGGGGGGGTAGAGCTTGCCCAGCCGAGGTAGCCCCCTCGCCCTCGCTACAGAGGGATGCACCGAAGGCGACCGATGCACCGAGAGGAGCTGGCGCTGCAGAGCGCACCTGGGCTCGCGCAGGCCCCGGGGACCGCCCCCCCTCTCCCCCAGACTCCCTCCGCTGTGAATTCTCTGTGCCAACTCCGGGCACCCCCGCCCGCGCCCATTGCTGGGATAGAGACACCTGTGCGCCCGGGTTTTCTCAACTGAAAACAGCACCCAACTGTTGCCAGCAGACTAGGGGAGAGAAGTTTAACTGATTCTTGATTCTTCCTCTGGCCACTAATTTTCTTTTTTTTTTTTTTTTTTTGGAGGTGGGCAGAATTTTAGAAAGATAATGGGAAACCCGCTGTATATTACACGTGATGCTGTTCGACCATATTACTATTTCTGTCAGTGAAACAAATGGGCAAGTCAGTTTAAGTCATGTTTTTGCCCCCAGATAAGTTTAAGTTGGGAGTACTTTTTGCCACCAAATGAAAAAGATAGCAGGAGAGATGAAGCCAAAGGATCCTGGTTTGATTCTCCAGGACCCACCCAAGCCAGATGCACACGGCGGGGGGGGGGGGGGGCATGCATCTGGAGTTTGTTTGCAATGGCTGGAGGCCCTGGCTTGCCCATTCTCTCTCTCTCTCTCTCTCTTAAATAAATTTTATATATATATATATATATATATATATACACGCATACATACATACATATATATATACACACATATACATATATATATACATACACATATACATATATATAGATATAGATATTTAAGATGGTAGGAAAAACCTTTCAGAGCCCTTTGTATTTTAAAATTGTTGATGAGGGGACTTGTTGCCTATCGGGTATTTTCTACTCCCTACCTCACCTCTTAACCCTCCAGTAGTCACCCCCAAACTCAAGTCAATCAGTGCACATATGTGTGGGCCCCAAGTGGAGCCCTGTATTTAAAGTAGGGTTGCAAGCCTATCTGTGGGCTCCCCCCAAATACTCTGGATGCTTCTAAAATAGCTGTGGCTGCTGGGAGGGACAAGTGGGTTTTAGGTCCGGCATCAAGTCAGTGACACAGATATTTCCAACGAAATCCTGGAGAAACAGGGAGAAACTAGAACAGCAGAAGAGAATTCTTTCAAGCTCACTGAACTCGCTGGATGGAGGAAGTGGCCAGGTCCTCAAAGAAGAGAGTGGTCCACTTCTTTGATGTCTGTTTTGGTTTGGTTTTTTATTTTTTATTTTTGCTTTTTCGAGGTAGGGTCTCAGTCTAGCCCAGGCTGACCTGGAATTCACTATGGTGTCTCAGGGTGGCCTTGAACTCACAGCGATCCTCCTACCTCTGCCTCCCAAATACTGGGATTAAAGGCGTGCGCCACCACGCCCGGCTGGTTTTTTATTTTGAAACAGAGACTTATGTAGCCCACGCTGGCCTCCAACTTGCTATGTAGCCTTGATTTCTTTGGTCCTCCTGCCTCCACCTCCCAAGGGCTAGGATTGTGTTTGCTCCCACACACAGCATTCTGATGTTCATTTTGAAATGTCTACATCTTCCCAGAGGTGAAGTTACCACTCTGTTCTCAGATTAAACAACATGTCTTCATTGCCTCGATCCAACAGTTTCCGAGGTTAAATCAATTCTACGAGTGGTTGATAGCAATCTATTTCAATCTGCAGCTGTTAAGGGAATGCTGACAGTTAGTCCCCAGTATCAAGCTATTGTCATCCTGTGTCCTGTCTATAGACTGTGAGTCAGACCCTTCCATTTGTCTGGTGGCACTCTGAAAGGGGACGAGGCATTCATGGGGCCATAGCCAGTCAGTCACTGTAGATAAAACCTGACAGTACTTAAGAGAGTTTGCAGGCAGTCTTGTGGCCCAGCCTGCTTTTTCCGAGTTAGCCTCTAATTAAAACTAACTGAACAGCAGCTTGCTGTCCGTATGTTAACCTAAATATCCTTCAATACTCTCCCTTGCTCTTTCTCCTCAATTCTTTGTTGTTTTTTTTTCTAAGTATTATTTTGTTGTTGTTGTTTATTTTTATTTATTTATTTGACAGCGACAGAGAGAGAAAAAGGCAGAGAGAGAGAGAGAGAGAGAATGGGTGCCCCAGGGCCTCCAGCCACTGCAAACGAACTCCAGATGTGTGCGCCCCCTTGTGCATCTGGCTAACGTGGGTCCTGGGGAATCGAGCCTGGAACAGGAGTCCTTAGGCTTCACAGGCAAGCACTTAACCGCTAAGCCATCTCTCCAGCTCTCTCCTCAATTCTTTGTTGCCAGATTCTATTTGTGCCAAATGCAAAAGGGAAGAGGGACAATGCCTCCTGACCACCCCTCAGGAGTAGCCCACACTGCTGTAAGACCCTACTGATGCCCACAGGCCCCTTTGCTGACAGAGCTCTCAAGGACCAGCAGATGGCTGGCAGGCTGCCCTGTGGTATCTTCAATCACAATGGAATAAGCAATCCCCTGGAACTTCAAGAAAACTTCGACTGCCTGGACCCCGACAAAGGGAACTGGGATGTGAACTGTCTTCCCTGGGACAGTGTGTAATCTCAAAACTCAACCTGAAAGGAATGAAAGTCTAAGCCAAGGCTATGAGTAGGGGAATGGGTAGTTCTACATTGCTGGGTTGCAGTAAGTCAGTCTGTTACATGGCTATTTTGAGTCCACAAAAATCAGTATTATAGTGGAATCGCTATGACGCAGCAACAAGAGTTTATTCTATCCAAGCATCAGCGAAGGTGTTACGTTGTCCTCTCCCCTGTGGCTAGATCTTAAAACTGGCGCACAACAGATTGCTTAAAACTATGGGAGGGGCTGGAGAAATGGCTTAGCGGTTAAGCGCTTGCCTGTGAAGCCTAAGGACCCTGGTTCAAGGCTCGATTCCCCAGGACCCACGTTAGCCAGATGCACAAGGGGCCGCACGTGTCTGGAGTTCATTTGCAGTAGCTGGAGGCTCTGGCAAGCCCATTCTCTTTCTGTCTCTATCTGCCTCTTTCTGTCTCTGTCACTTTCGAATAAATAAATAAATAAAAATAATTTTTAAAATTACTTTAAAAAAAGCTATGGGAGACATGGGCTTAAGAGTTGGTTAAGACACTTTGCCTGTAAAGGCAAAGGACCCAGGTTCTATTAAAGGACCCAGGTTCAATTCCCCAGGACCCATGTAAGCCAGATGCACAAATAGCACACACATCTGCAGTTTGTTTGCAGTGGCTGGAGGCCAGGGTGTACCTATTTTCTCTATCTGCCTCTTTCTATCTCTCTTTTAAATAAATGATTAAAATAAAACTATGAGAGTTTTTTTTCAAAGTTTTTATTAACACCTTCCATGATTATAAAAAAATACATAATGCCTTCCCTCCCCTCACTTTCCCCTTTGAAACTTCACTCTCCATCATATCCCCTCCCCCTCTCAATCAGTCTCTCTTTTATTTTGATGTCATCATCTTTTCCTCCTATTATGCTGGTCTTGTGTAGGTAGTGTCAGGCACTGTGAGGTCATGGGTATCCAGGCCATTTTGTGTCTGCGGGGAGCACGTTGTAAGGAATCCTACCCTTCTTTTGGCTCTTACATTCTTATTTATTTATTTATTTATTTATTTATTTATTTATTTATTTGAGAGCGACAGACATAGAGAGAAAGACAGGTAGAAGAAGAGAGAGAGAATGGGCGCGCCAGGGCTTCCAGCCTCTGCAAACGAACTCCAGACGCGTGCGCCCCCTTGTGCATCTGGCTAACGTGGGACCTGGGGAACTGAGCCTCGAACCGGGGTTCTTAGGCTTCACAGGCAAGCGCTGAACCGCTAAGCCATCTCTCCAGCCCGGCTCTTACATTCTTTCCACCACCTCTCCTGCAATAGACCCTGAGCCTTAGAAGGTGTGATAGAGATACTGCAGTACTGAGTGAGAGCTGTTTTTGTTTTTAATTATTTGTTTGCAAGCAGAGAGAGAGAGAGAGAGAAAGAAGAGAGAGACCGGGCATGCCAGGGTCTCTAGACACTGCAAACGAACTCCAGATGCACGCACCTGGCTTTATGCATCTGGCTTTACGTGGGTACTAGGGAACCAAGCCCAGGTTGTTAAGGTTTGTAGGCAAGTGCCTCAACTACTAAGCCATCTCTCTAGCCCCAACAGTTTGTTTGTTTGCTTATCTGATTGATTTTTAAACCTGGAATTCAAGTGCTCCAAATCATCTTATTATAGAATATTAATTCTACAAATTATTTTAAAAGAGAAATAATGTATAAGAGGTGTTCAACAGGGTCTGAATGTAACTTTCGCATTTGACATCTCTTTTCATTCTTTCAATATTCCTAAGATATAGAATTGTATATTTATCCTCAGTTTTCTGGTTGGGAAAACAAGTCACAAGGACAGTAGGTGACTTGTCCAGTGTAGTTGAGACTAGAGTCTCAGTGTTTGTAATCCCATCTCCTTATGTTACCATCCTACACTATTTCAGAGGAGTCAAAATACAGTCCAAAATAGATGTCATCCTGTCTGGCTGTTTTCACTCTAGAAAATAAAAGCTGTCACTACTAAAAATACCTGGAGATGTTCAGGCTCCAATTACACTCTATTCTGGTATTTATTTGTGCATGTATGTGCAACGCAGTGCCAGGATCACTTGCCACTGCAAACAAATGCCCATCTGGCTTTACACGGGTGGCTAGGGAATTGAACTCAGGCTGGCAGACTTTACAAGCAAGCACCTTTAACCTCGGAGCCATCTCCCCCAGCCCCTGCTCCAGATTTTTTTAATGTAGTCTTCATTTCTTTGGGTGATCTCAATAACTTAGCCTCTACAGAATATTAATCATGAACGGGCCCTTAAAAGCAAAAACCTGGACACAGTTTCCTGTTGTTTCTTCTCCTGTCAACCTCTGCACATAAGAGATGAACGCAACAGCCAATAATTTCTCTCACAGCTCAGAAACTAATAAATAGAATACTGACCCCCTTCTCCCCCAAATGAGGAGATGATAGAACTGTTTTATTTCCTGCAAGGAAATGTTATCTAAATAATAATTAAGAGGCATGTACCTGCTCCTAGCAGGAAGCTTGCCATTAAAGTTACTTTTCCTTTAGCTAATGAGGATTTGTCAAAGAACACGAGCTGCTCATAAAGCACTGGCTTTTTAAATTTGTCTGTTCCTGTTTTGCTTTCCAGAAAGAAGGTTTTTTTTTTTTCCTTACAAAAAAAAAGTAGAGTAATTAATTTGGTGCTTGTAACGGTTGTAAAAGGAATCAGGTTCACATCTGAAGAGACCTAAAGTTTTCTGGGTTTGATTTTTTGTTGTTGTTGTGGTTGTGGTTGTTTTTGAGCCTGGAAATATGTACCAAAGTACACGCGCGCGCTTATGGAGGAAAAAGAATATCAAAGATGTCTTGACAGAAAAGTGAAATCCCAAAACTAGCAAACTTTGCTTTTTCGAGAGGAGTTTGGGCAGAGAGCTGGACTCTTTCCCGCCTTCTGCTTGATAGTGGAGCCATCCCTGCCCTCTTGCCTTCTCCAGGTAGGCTGATTCCCTGTGCATTAATGCAGCGGGGAAGGGATGGATACAGGCAGAGGCCAGAATCCAAGCCTCCTGACCCTCAGCTCCCCACACTTTCCAGGGCGCTCTAGCGGAATACCCGGCGACCCAATGCAAGCTCTGAAGGCCTTTCTGCCTCCAAGTATCCATCTGCCACAAATGGCCTGAAAAATGCCTCCACTTGTTAATGCACACACGCCTCCCAGGGGTCCTCCTCCAAAATGAGGAGGTGCTGAGGAAAAGTAATACATTAGTCTGATATTTCCTGGTGTGTGTTCTAGGGAACAGCAGTCCCTGGATTGTTCAGCCAAAAAAGGGGTGGCTGATTAAAAAAAAAAAAAAAAAATTGAGGTCTATGCTGCCACCTAAATCCTCTCGTACATTTGTAACACAAACTGACTTGGTCAAAGTTCTAGAAATCATTTAACCCTCTGATTCCCAGACTTACTGACCGTCCACTTTTATAGACCAAATTTATTAGACCACTTCATGAGTTCTCTGCACCCTCCCCTCCAAAAACTGTTCCCAAGGCCCTTTATAGAATTGTGGAACTAAGCCGGTCATGTTGGCTCTTGCCTGAAACCCCAGCATTTGAAAGCAGAAGGATTGACATGAGTTGGAGGCCAGCCTGGTCTACATATGGGTTCCAGGCCAGCCAGAACCAGAGTGATTGCCTGCCTCAGGAAAAAAAAAAAAAAAAAAAAAGTTAAATTAACTGGGTGTGGTGGTGCACACCTTTAATCCCAGTACTCAGGAGGCAGAGATAGGTAGGAGGATTGCTATGAGTTCGAGGCCAGCCGGAGAATATAGAGTGAATTCCAGATCAGCCTGGGCTAGAGTGAGACCCTACCTCAAAAAAATAAATTAAATTAAATTGAAAAAAAGAAAGGGCAGGAGGAAGAGAGGAAAGAAGGGAGGGAAGGAGGGAGAGAAAGAAAAAAGGAAGGGGAGGGAGGAGAGAAAGAAGGAAGGAAAGAAGAAATAAAGAAAGGAAGGAAGGGGAAAAGGAGGGAAAGATCAAAGCACTTCAGGTCCCAGGATGAGTCCTAAAGCCATAAGAGGTGTTGGCTAAAGTGTCACTACCCAGACACTAAATCTGAACACAGGAAAACAAGAGCTGACAGAGAGGAGAAAGCACCAGAGACGTGGGAAGGGAGTGAGAGTGGCCTTGATACCTACTGTGCCACCTGAGACCGGAAGCTAAACAAATGCCCCTCTCTGATGTCTATAATCCCCACATTCACACCACTGGGGAAGGGGGGGGCGTAAGGACAGTTTGCTGAAAAGCCACTATGCAGAATGGCGTCTTTTCCGTCACACTACACTAAAATGTTGTCCGGGGCCAATGGAAAGAAAGGTCACCACATGACTCCCTGACAACCCAACAAAGCGGCTATCTGTAAGATCATTATTGCTCAGAAAACGAAGAAACTGGGAACCATGACCTGAAGAGCAGCTTTACCCATTAACTGATCCCACTTGCCAGCGTACCAGCTCTCACACGTACCCACAGTGCCCAGGAAGTTCTAATCAAAATCACCTGCATGTATTTCTCTCCCCTAACCTTGCCTTTGTTCTCTGGACAGACCAGAGGCCACCCTTGTCTGTGCTTGAGTGCCCCAAATAATATCCCTATTCTTTACTCCCAAATAGAAGTTCCATGTAAAAGATCCATCTCAGGTTGGAGAGATGGCTTAGTGGTTAAGTCATATGCCTGCAAAGCCTAAGGACCCAGGTTCGATTCCCCAGAACCCTCATAAGCCAGCTGCACATGGGATGCATGTGTCTGGAGTTCATTTGCAGCAGCTAGAGGCCCTGGCACACCCATTCTCTCTCTCTCTCCCTCTCAGTTAATTAATTAATTAAAATAAAATAAATGTTAAAAGAAGATTCATGTCTATGTTTGTGATGTTGGCAGCTTTAATTTATTTTCTTTTTGTCCTTTCAGTGTTATTCAACTTTCTTTTGATCATCTCCTATTCTCTCCATTACTCCCCCAATCCAAGAGAAGTCTAAAAACACTGAACACATACACACATTATTCTTTGACCAAATTATGATCAAATAAGAAGTTCCATGAGTCAGGTAAGTCAAATTCAAGCAAGCACCAGGAGGAACTTACCCCACAAATGTTTCTCAACAGTAGATGGGCCCCAAAAGGACTTCAGACAACAGGACCAACCTCATGATCAAGGCTTCTCCTAGAGTCCAGAATTCAGAGTCCTTCCTGAACTTTATTTATAGGGAGTGCAGCTGAGGCCAATCCATTGGTCCTCTGAGAATGCAAACGGAATTCCCACATGGTAAAATTCCCGCCTGTACGTGAAATTCTCAAGATCCTAGGCACCCATCGTGTGCTATCTCCAATCTGTACTGGTTTTCCCTCCCGGGGACCAGATAACGAACTTCAATGGAAGGAAAACAAAATCGCCAGAACCTTCCAAGGGCAAATCATACGTTTATGATTTAGTACATAATGTGCCACTAACTTTGCTGGGTGATAGAAGCCAGATTGATAGACCTGGAGGTTAAGGTCTTTTCTGGGTCTCTGAACAAAAAAAAAAAGGTCAAAGCATTTATAGTAATTAGTCAGGCATCCTGTCTTTCACATTCTATTAGTTTGCTCATTTGTTTATTTTTATAGCGTTTGCCCTGAACACTGCAGTCCCTCAGCTCACATCTGTTAGGGTCCCTATAGATGTGGCCCATTTTAGTCTTCGTTCTGTATTAAATAAACTAAGCAGAACGCCTTCTTAATCTGTAATTTTGTGCTATCTCGAAAGTGACCCAGCTATATCTACACCAAATTGATATCGCTATTTCTGTGCTTTTTCCCAAAATAAAAATGTCTTTGTAAACAGAACAATAAAGATTTTGTACATTGTATTTATTTGCAAGAAGAGAGAGGGAGAGAGAATGGGTGCACCAGGGCTTCTAGCCACTGCAAACAAATTCCACACGCATGTACCACCATGGGCATTTGGTCTTCACGTGCGTTCTGGGTAATCAAACCTGAGTCCTTAGGTTTCACAGGTAAGTGCCTTAACCACTAAACCATCTCTCCAGCCTGACAACAATAAGCATCTTGGTATAGAAAGTTTGGGCTGGGTGTGGTGGCACACACCCTTAATCCCAGCACTCAGGAGGCAGAGGTAGGAGGTATGAGTTTGAGGCTACCCCGAGACTACATAGTAAATTTCCAGGTCAGCCTAACCAAAAACAAACAAAGTTTGGATTTACTCAATCACCAATAATTCCTCCACCCAAAGAAAATAATGTGTTGTCTGTATTTCCAAATTCCTTTTGATGCTTTAGGGATTTTATTTATTTCCTTTTCCTTTTATCTTATTTTATTTTGTGTGTGTGTGTGTGTGTGTGTGTAAGAGAGAGAGAGAGACAAAGTCCCATGTAGCCCAAGCTAGTCTTGAACTCACTATGTAGCTGTGGCTAACCTTGGACTCCTGGTCCATCTCTCAAATGCTAAAATTACAGAAGTATGCCACCACCCATGGCTTAGGGTTTGTTTTTGGTTTTGTCGTTTTACTTACTCATTTGTGTGTGGAGAAAGCACACCAGGATCTCTGGCTGCTGCAAATGAATTCTTGTCTAGCTTTACATACATGGCTAAGAAAGTAAAACAGAGCCAGAGGCTTTGCAAGCAAGTGCCTCTAACCACTGAGCAATCTCCATAGCCCCTTAGGGGTTTTCTTAAGCTAAGATTAGACCATATTGCATGAGCTGTTTTACAAAGATTTTTAAAATATATTTTATTTATTTATTTGAGAGAAAAAGGCAGAGAGAGAGAGAGAGAATGGGCATGCCAGGGCCACCAACCACTATAAATAAACTCCAGATGCATGCACCCCCCCCCTTGTGCATCTGGCTTACGTGGGTCCTGGAGAGTCCAACGGGGATCCTTTGGCTTTGCAGACAAACGCCTTAACTACTAAGCCATCTCTCCAGCCCCTCAAACATCGATTTTTTTAAACAAAAATGATTTTTTCAAAAAAATAATTTTTTCTTATTCATAGACATAAATCTACAATAATCTAAAAACATATCTATTTTCTTTTTGCAATCATTACAGTTTATTACACTGTAGACATTCACATGCATTAGGCACAGTCCAGCAACTGCAGAAAAATTTTCATCTTTCCCTTGTGTGTCAAAGTTTTCATCTACACACAGTTTAAATCCCTGAGTTTGAATTCCCAGGTATCTACTTGGATGGGAAAGGTATATATACATATATATATATATATATATATATATATATATATATATATATATATATATATAAAATCATGTTTCTAGCTGAAAAAAATCACTGAATTCATTTGGTTTTATTTTCTCTAAGAATTGGAAAGGAGACAAAAAGCCAACAGAACCGTAATTCATCCTCATGTCCCCAGTGACTATCAAATTAACAGCAGCCCGATAGATTGCAATGAAAGTACTTTTGGAGCATCAATCAAAGCTTCCTGGAAAGATGGCCCTCGAGCTAAGTCTCAGCACAGGGAAGACTTGGTGAGACAAAGACCAGGAAGCCTGGACTGCTGGAGGTGCGAGGTGGAGACTGGAGACAAGAGGAAAACTGGGAAAGAACATGTACACAATTGATCAAGACGAAAACACGAGCTGGAGAGATGACTTAGCGGTTTAAAAAAAGCCAAAGGACCCAGGTTCCATTCCCCAGGACCCACCTAAGCCAGATACACAAGGTGATGCATGCGTCTCAAGTTCACTTGCAGAGGCCAAATGCCCTGGTGTGCCCATTTTTTTTTCTCTCCCTCTCTCTGCCTCTTTCTCTCTCTCTCTCTTTCTCAAATAAATAAAAATAAAATATTTTAAAAATAAGAAGAGGAGGAAGAAGGAGAAGAAAACATTGCTCTGGAGCAAAGACTGGGCCCTGGTAGTGATAGGGACATAACGTACCAGGACGTGGGCTGGGAAGAGGACACAACAGTGAAAGGCACTTATTATCAAAGCCTGATGTCCTGGGTTCGATTCCCCAGTGCCCACATAAAGCCAGATACACAAAGAGGCACACGCATCTGAAATTCGTTTGCAGCAACCAAGAGGCCCTGGTATGTCCATGCTCTCTTGTTCTTTCTCTGTGTTTCTCTCTCTCTCTCCTTTTTAAATAAATAATTTTTAAAAATTCTTTTTTAATTTGAGAGCAACAGACAGAGAGAGAGAGAGAGAGAGAGAGAGAGAGAATGGGTGCACCAGGACCTCCAGCCACTGCAGAAGAACTCCAAAGGAGTGCGCCCCCTTGTGCATCTGGCTAATGTGGGTCCTGGGGAATTGAGCCTCAAACCAGGGTCCTTAGGCTTCATAGGCAAGCACTTAATCGCTAAGCCATCTCTCCAGCCCAATAACTTTTTAATTTCTAATTACCAGAACAGCTGGGCGTGGTGGAACACACCTTTAATCCCAGCACTTGGGAGGCTGAGATAGGAGGATTGCTATGAGTTCAAGGCCAGTTTAAGACTGCATAGTGAATTCCAGGTCAGCCTGGGCTAAATGGAGACTCTACCTCAAAAAACCAAAACAAAAAAAAAACAAAGAATTACCAGAACATGGGGCTAGATGATGGAGAGCCTCCCCATCCTAGTAGAACAATTTATACCTGACGAAATAGGAGAGGAAGAGGCCTTGGCAGGGCCTGGGTAGGACAACCTGGAGAATGACAGATCCTGTATCATGAATGGCATTGCAGAGACTTCTCTGCAAGGGGCCAAGAAGGAACCTCCTTCAGTGATTCAGATTGAGGATGGGGTGTGGAGACTGTGGGGACAGACAGGATGCCGGCCACGGGCTCATGGTAATGCAGTGAAATAACCACAGGTCAACCATGGCTCCTTGTGCAGCAAAGTGAGCATAGAACTTGGGCAAAGGGTACGTTCAGAGAGTATTAAATAAGGACAGATAATCCCCTCTGTTTCCACCCAAATGACATTAGTGCACTGTATGAAGCTCCTGTACAAGAATTGATCTTAGGGCTGGAACGATGGCTTAGCGGCAGAAGCCTAAGGACCCATGTTCTACTCTCCAGATCCCATGTTAGCCAGATGCACAAAGGTGAGGCAAGCGCAAGGTCGCGCATGCCCACTAGGTGGCGCAGGGGTCTGGCGTTCGATTGCAGTGGCTGAGGCCCTGGAATGCCAGTTGTTGCTCTCTCTCCCCTCTCTCTTTCTCTCTCTCTCTCTCCCTCTCTCTCTCCAATAAAAAAATAAAATATTTTAAAAAGAAGGAGAAGAGGAAGAGAGAGAAGGAAAAGAAGGAAGCTCAGCCTTAGGAAGAGGTTGTGGGAAAAACTCCAAAAAGCCTCATAGTTTCCATTGCTGACAACAGAACCCAATCCCCAGCAAGACATTGTCTTCGCCTGGGCTTCATTCTGGCAGTGGAGTGACATAGAAGAAACTGCGGGGCTGGAAAGATGGCTTAGCGTTTAAGCGCTTGCCTGTGAAGCCTAAGGACCTTGGTTCGAGGCTCGGTTCCCCAGGTCCCACGTTAGCCAGATGCACAAGGGGGTGCACGCGTCTGGAGTTCGTTTGCAGTGGCTGGAAGCCCTGGCGCGCCCATTCTCTCTCTCTCTGTATCTGTCTTTCTCTCTGTGTCTGTCGCTCTCAAATAAATAAATAAAATAAAATAAATTAAAAAAAATGAAACTGCGGGTATTTTTGAATATGCCATTCGATAAGTTTTGACATATATCCATGACAAAGCCATCCACCACATTCAATGTCACAGGTCCCATATCCATAACACCCCCGCCAATCAAATCTGTTTTTAAGAGTCACTGAGAAAATCTCCAGCCATAAAAAGATCATTGAGGGCCCTTTGCCTTGGGATGAGCAAATGAGGCCCTTAGAGAGGAAAGAACTTCAAACCCCAACACCCCCCCCCCACACACACACCCAGGGCTGGTCTGAGGTAGAGCAGGTGCCAGGAGCTCTGTCCCCAGGCCTTGGTTCCCAGCTCTTGACACTCCAAGGTGCCCAATTTACCCAGGTAATTCTACTCAGCTCTAGAAAAAGACCATTTTTGACCAAATGTTACTTATCAACCCACCCCTGGGGAAGCTGTAATTTAGAAAGAGACAGATGATAGGTGTCATTAGAAAAGTGTCCTAATGGCATGTTACCCCCTGTGAGGATGATGGAAGGGACGCTTCTCCAGGGTTTGCCCTTTAACCCCAGGAGGTGAGACAGCCTGGCTTCTGGGTGAGAGGGATACTATGAGGAACGGAAGAGAGAGACCCAGCCACAAATTAAATCCCTAAGCATAACTTCCAGGTGCCAAAGCTTGTCCACATCAAAACTCTGGTCATCTTTGTCTGTAGACACATGGTTACTCAGAGCCAAATGAGTTCTACAGCACAATTAATGAACTATGGGCGAAATCTCAGAATACTTCAAATAAAAATATACATTGTTGTATGTGTGGGGGAGGGAATTACCATGGGATATTTTTTTATAATCATGGAAAATGCTAATAAAAATTAAATATATATATATATATACATTGTTGCTGGGCGTGGTGGCGCACGCCTTTAATCCCAGCACTCGGGAGGCAGAGGTAGGAGGATCGCTGTGAGTTCGAGGCCACCCTGAGACTACAGAGTTAATTCCAGGTCAGCCTGGATCAGAGTGAGACCCTACCTTGAAAAACCAAAAAAAAAAAATAAATATATATATATATATATATACACATACACATTGTTGCTGGGTGTGATGGCGCACACCTTTAATCCCAGCACTTGGGAGGCAGAGGTAGGAGGATCGCCGTGAGTTCGAGGCCACCCTGAGAGTACATAGTGAATTCCAGGTCAGCCTGGGCCACAGTGAGACCCTACCTCACAAAACCAAGAAAAAAAAAAAAAAACACTGTTGCTTTGACTGGGAAATATGCAAAAGTCTAGCCTCCGAGAAGAAGGAAAAAGTGCTCCGAATTTTAATCAACAAGCTTTAACCAAAAATGTCCTTCATAAAGATGGAGGTTATAGCAAGATGCTTGACTCTCTGAAGAACGTTTAAAACAAGGCACCTGCAGGCTCTTACGGGAGCTCTTCATTCTGACACAAGCATTAGCGTTAGGAGAGGTTGGTGATTTGTACACTGGGGAATCTCTGATGCCTTTTTTATACAAATATTTTATTTTTATGTATTTATTTAAGAGAGAGAGAAAGAAAGAGGCAGATAGAGAAAATGGGCGCACCGGGGTCTCCAGCCACTGCAAACGAACTCCAGATGCATGCGCCACCATGTGCACCTGGCTTACGTGAGTCCTGGGAAACAAACCTGGGTCCCTGGGCTTCCCAGACAAGTGCCTTAACACTAAGCCATCTCTCCAGCCCTCAATGACACCTTTCTATAAAGGTAAACATTGTCCAAAATAGAAAATTTGTTTTTTATAATTTGATGTGTTTATTTATTAGAAAGAGAGAGAATGGGCATGCCAGGGACTCCAGCCACTGCAAATAAACTCCAGACACATGCATCACCTTATGCATGGCTTGCATGGTTCTTGGGAAATCAAACCTGGGTCCTTTGGCTTTGAAGGCAATAACCTTAACTGCTAAACCACCTCTCCAGCACCAAAATTTATTTATTTATTTAGTTTTGTTGTTTTTTCTTTTTTAAAAAAAATTTTTTTTTGTTGTTTATTTTTATTTATTTATTTGAAAAGTGACAGACAGAGAAAGAGGCAAATAGAGAGAGAGAGAGAGAGAATGGGCATGCCAGGGCCTCCAGCCATTGCAAATGAACTCCAGATGCATGTGCCCCCTTGTGCATCTGGCTAACGTGGGTCCTGGGGAATCCAGCCTCGAACCGGGATCCTTAGGCTTCACAAGCAAGCGCTTAACCACGAAGCTATCTCTCTAGCCCTGTTTTTGATTTTTCGAGGTAAGGCCTCATTCCAGCTCAGGCTGACCTGGACCTCACTGTGTCGTCCCAGGGTGGCCTCGAATTCACGGTGATCCTCCTACCTCTGCCTCCCAACTACTGAGATTAAAGAAGGCATGCACTACCACGCCTGGCTCCAAAATTTAATTATTAAAGGTAAGACTTTGCTAGACGTTTGTGGCACATGCCTGTAACCCCAGAATTCAGTCAGGAAGCTGGGGCAGGAAAAGATGAGGAATTCAAGGCCAGCCTGAACCACATAAGGCCCTGTCTCCAACAAAACAAAACTAGATTTAAAAAAAAAAGACAAAGACTGCAGAGATGGGTCAGTGATTAAATGGCTCAATTCCCACTCACCCATGTAAAGTCAGACAGCAAAAGACCCTGGCACTGCCCCCACATATACACACACATACAGGTAAATGTTTTTTAAATGGACAAAAGCTAAAAAGCAAGGAGAAAGAGAAGCAAACATTAGAAAAAGAAAAACCAAAATGAAGGCTGAGGCGTGGTAAAGCACTTGTCAGGCACGCACAGGATTTTTCCATACCACTCACGAAACAAAATAATCATCTATAATGATTAAAAGAAATGCTGTTTAAAATTTTTATATTTATTTATTTGCAAGGAGAGAGAGAGAGAATGTATGTGCCAGGGCCTCTAGCCATTGCAAATAAACTCCAGAAGCATGCACCACTTTGTGCATCTGGCACGATCTGGGTCCTGGGGAATCAAACCCAGGTAGTTAGGCTTTGCAGGCAAGTGCCTTAACTGCTGAGCCACCTCTCCAGCCCAGAAATCCTTTTGTGTTTGTTTGTTTGTCTTTAGAGGTAGGGTCTCACTCTAGCCCAGACTGACCTGAAATTCACTATATAGTCAGGTTGGTCTTGAATTCATGGCGAGCCTTCTGCCTCTGCCTCCTGAGTGCTGGGATTAAAGTGCACCACCACACCCAGCCAGAAATGCTATTTTTGAGACCATGCTTAGCATGCATGAGGTTCTTAGTTCAATCCCTAGCATGTGCGCGTGCACACACACACACAAAAGAGATAAAAATTACTAAGATTTTTTTTTAATTTATTTGAGAGCGACAGACACAGAGAGAAAGACAGATAGAGGGAGAGAGAGAGAATGGGCGCGCCAGGGCTTCCAGCCTCTGCAAACGAACTCCAGACGCGTGCGCCCCCTTGTGCATCTGGCTAACGTGGGACCTGGGGAACCGAGCCTCGAACCGGGGTCCTTAGGCTTCACAGGCAAGCGCTTAACCGCTAAGCCATCTCTCCAGCCCCACTAAGATTTTTAAAGACACAAAAAGATGTTCACAGAAATTTTAAGTAGCTTATAAAGCAAAACATATTCAAAATGATGAGGATATCAGAAAGACACTAAGTGATTTGGCTATACAAACTGCGAAAACTTTGTGGTGAACTTTAATTGTCTTCATTCTGGATCTAATTTGAGTTTTAGGGAAAAAAAAAAAAAAAGCAAATCCGCTGAAGTGATACCAGAAGGCACAGGTTCCCATCACCTGTCCTTGTCCCCATTCCTTGGTCCCATCCGAACATGGCTTCAGTCTTGGCATCTTCTATGCAGCCTGACCTCCCTTTTGCCTGAGTTGGGTTCACCCTAAAGCTCTTTCTTCACTTACCCATCGCTTGGGGCGCCCCGGAGCCTATCACCCCGGCAGCTCTCTGCTGCCCCCTTCTGCCACCAACAACCACTGTCAAATCCAGAGGGTCCCAGTTTACACTGGGGCTCTCCAGTCTCTTCAGAAGATAGACTTCTAGCCATTGTGTGGCAAAAAAAAAAAAAAAAAAAAAGTCCATTAGTCAAATCTTTTTTATATTAAATCATTTGGGAAGAAGAAACACAATCCCTCCATAAATCACTTCCTGTTTGCAACATCCAGCTCAAACGACCGCCAAGTACAATAACCGTTTGTTCTACCCACAGGAGGGGGTAAACAAGACCACCCACACCATCTTGTGAAGATCTGTTGTTCACCCTTCCCTTTCTTCATCGTTTCCCAACCATGATGATGCCAGTTGAGGACCCCTGAATGGACTCCTTGCTCATGGGATTCCTACCGTGCAACGTTAGGGCTGTCGAACTCCAAAGGTAAGTCAGACATTTATTTATTTATTTATTTATTTATTTATTTATTTATTTATTTATTTATTTATTTATCTACTGGAGAGAGAGAGGCAGATAGAGAGAGGGAATATGCCGGGCGTGGTAACACACACCTTTAATCCCAGCACCTGGGAGGCACAGGTGGGAGGATTGTCATGAGTTTGAAGCCACAGTGAGACTACATAGTGAATTGCAGATCAGGCCTGGGCTAGAACAAGACCCCACCTCGAAAAACAAAGAGAGAGACAGAGAAAGAGAGAGAGAGACTGAGAACGGGCACCCCAGGGTCTCTCCATCCACTGCAAATGAACTTCAGACACATGTGTCCCCTTGTGCATCTGGCTTACCTGGATACTGGGGAATTGAACCTGGGTCCTTAGGCTTCACAGGCAAGCGCTTTGACCACTGAGCAAGAGCTCCAGCCCAAGTCAGACATTTTAGATCTCTAGAGTGCAATGTCTAGACTAGCAGTGTCCAGTGGAAGCATTCTACATTCACACCGGTCAGTACTGTGGTCACAAGACACATGTGGCTATGGAGGACTTGAAATGTGACTCATCTCATTAGAGACTTTGTAAAATAATAAATGTGTGTGTGTGTGTGTGTGTGTGTGTGTGTGTGTGTGTATAGATGGAGAGATGGCTTAGCAGTTAAGGAGCTTATCTGCAAAGCCAAAAGACCCTGGTTCACTTCCCCAGGACCCACACAAAGCCAGATGCTCAAGGTGGCACATGTGTCTGGAATTCATTTGCAGTGTGTGAAAGCCCTGGCATGCACAGTCTTTCGCTCTCTCCCTCTCTCTCTCTAATAAATAAATAAAAATAATTTTTTATTTATTTTTATTGACAACTTCCATAATTGGAGACAATAACCCTGATAATTCCCTCCCCTCCCACTTTCCCCTTTGAAACTCCACTCTCCATCATAACCCTTCCCCCTCTCAATCAGTCTCTCTTTTATTTTTAAATGTACTTTTTTTAAAATTTTTTATTTTATTTATTTATTTGAGAGCGACAGACACAGAGAGAAAGACAGATAGAGGGAGAGAGAGAGAATGGGCGTGCCAGGGCTTCCAGCCTCTGCAAACGAACTCCAGACGCGTGTGCCCCCTTGTGTATCTGGCTAATGTGGGACCTGGGGAACCGAGCCTCGAACCGGGGTCCTTAGGCTTCACAGGCAAGCGCTTAACCGCTAAGCCAACTCTCCAGCCCTCTCTTTTATTTTGATGTCATCATCTTTTCCTACTTTTATGATGGTCTTGTGTAGGTAGTGTCAGGCTCTGCGAGGTCATGGATATCCAGGCCATTTTGTGTCTGGAGGAGCATGTTGTAAGGAATCCTGCCCTTCCTTTGGCTCTTACATTCTTTCCACCACCTCTTCTGCAATGGACCCTGAGCTTTGGAAGGTGTGATAGAGATGTTTTAGTGATCAACACTTTTCTGTCACTTCTTCTCAGCACCATAATGCCTTCTGAGTCATCCCAAGGTCACTGCCATCTGAAAAGAGATTCTCTACCAAAAGTAAGAGTAGCATTAATATATGGGTATGAACATTAACAGAAGTGATTTCTGAGCAGTTTGGTCAACATAGTATATACTTTTAGCCAGACACCAGCAGACATTACAACCCTATGGCTCATGACTACCCCTGTTGTAGGTTTTCAGTATCAGGGATGTATTCCCTCCCATGGAGTGGGCCTCTAGAGAGTGGTTGGTTCCCCCCATAACAAACATACTACTATTGCACCCATTGGCTCATTTGGCCTGGCTGGCCAATTATAAGGCTTGCAGTGTCCACTGTTGAGTATCTTCACTGGTGATTTATCTTTCTCCCATTGAACTGTATGCAGCATAGCTTTTTACAGCTTTCTGTCAGCTGGTCTACATGGAGGAGGTTTTCAGATCAGCTCCAGCAGGATTTCTCAGTGGCCTTGCAGCCCAAGTATGTGGAGTCTTCAGGGTCTTGCCATCTATTCCTGGTGGGAAACCAAGGGCCTCAGCAATGGCCTGCAATGTTTTGGGGGCACCAGGGATCACCCTGGCCAACAACTCACTGGAAGGTATCCCATCCCTGGCACTGAAATTTTTCTAGTAACAATCTGTGGCTTCTGGGTGTTCCATTTTCCAAAAAAAGTAGGTTTCCATATGAGTTATTTATATTCTCTTAGATTTTGATTAGCCTCCCTCCACCTTTCCTTTACTCAATCTCTTCCCCTGACCTCACTTAGGCATTTTCACCCCCATTAATCTGTTATACTTACATATATACAATACCATCCTATTAAGGTCCCCCCCCCCATTTCTATTCCCTTTATATCCCATCTCTAGCTTACTGGCCTCTCCTACTGAGTTTTTTGGGTTTTTTAAAATATTTTATTTTTTATTCATTTATTTGAGAGAGAGAGAACGATACAGAAATAGGCAGGTAGAGAGAGAGAGAATGGGAGTGCCAGGGCCTCCAGCCACTGCAAATAAACTCCAGATGCATGTGCCCCCTAGTGCATCTGGCTTACATGGGTCCTGGGGAGTTGAACCTAGGTCCTTTGGCTTTGCAGGCAAGTGCCTTAAATGCTAAGCCATCTCTCCAGCCCTGCTACTGAGTTTTATTCCTACTCACATAGAAGTCCAATCACTTGTAGCTAGGATCCACATATGAGAGAGAACATGTGACATTTGGCTTTCTGGGCCTGGGTTACCTCACTAAGTCTAATCCTTTCCAGAGCCATCCATTTTTCCTACAAATTTCATAATTTCATTTTCATTTTCTACTGCTGAGTAGAACTCCATTGTATAAATGTGCCACATCTTCATTATCCACTCATCAGTTGAGGAACATCTAGGCTGGTTCCATTTCCTAGCTATTGTGAATTGAGTGGCAATAAACATGGTTGAGCAAGCATCTCTAAGGTAGTGAGATAAGTCCTTAGGATATATGCCTAGGAGTGATATAGCTGGGTCATAAGGTAAATCTATTTTTAGCTGTCTCAGGAACCTCCACACTGATTTCCACAATGGATGGACCAGATTGCATTCCCACCAACACTGTAAAAGTGTTGCTCTTTTTCCGCATCCTCACCAGGATTTATGGTCATTTGTCCTCATGATGGTGGCCATTGTGACAGAAGTGAGATGGAATGTCAACATAGTTTTAATGTGCATTTCCCTGATGGCTAGGGATGTAGAACATGTTTTTAGATGTTTACATGCCATCTATATTTCTTCTTTCGAGAACTCTAGTTAGTTTTATAGACCATTTTTTAATTGGGTTAAGTTCTTACTATTTAGTTTTTTGAGTTCTTTTTATATTTTGGATCTTAATCCTCTGTCAGATGTATAGCTGGCAAAGATTGTCTCCTATTCTGTAGGCTGCCTCTTTGCTCTATTCACAGTGTCCTTTGCTGTATAGAAGCTTTGTAATTTCATGAGGTCCCAGCGGTTGATCCATGGTTTTATTTCCTGAGCAACTGGGGTTATATTTAGAAATTCTTTGCCAAGATCAATATGTTGAAGGGTTTCCCCTACTTTTTTCTCTAGCAGTTTCAGAGTTTCAGGTCTGATATTAAGGTCTTTGATCCATGGACTTAATTCTTATGCATGGAGAGAGATAAGGATCTATTTTCATCCTTCTACAGATACATATCCAGTTTTCCCAGCACCATTTGCTGAAGAGGCTGTCTTTTCTCCAACGAGTATTTTTGGCATTTCTGTTGAAGATCAGGTGGCTGTAGCTACCCTGACTGAGTAGAGAATTTGGGACCTCTATTCTGTTCCACTGAGCTACATGTCTGTTTTTGTGCCAGTACCATGCCGTTTTTGTTACTATGGCTCTGTAATATAGGTTAAAATGAGGTGTGGGTGATACCACCGGCCTTATTTTTGTTGCTGAAAATTATTTCAGATATTCAAGAACTTTTGTGCTTCCAAATGAACTTTTGGATTATTTTTTCTATTTCCATGAAGAATGCCATTGGAATTTTGACTGGGATTGCATTAACTGTGTAGATTGCTTTTGGTAAGATTGCCATCTTCACAATATTGATGCTTCCAATCCAAGAACAAGGGATGTCGTTCCATGTCCAGAGTCCTTAGGCTTCGCAGGCATGTGTCTTAACAGCTAAGCCATCTCTCCAGCCCTTAAAAAAGATTTTTTTTTTAATTTTTATGTTTTTATTTGAGAGTGACAGACAGAGAGAGAAAGGGGTAGAGAGATAGAGAGAGAGAGAGAGAGAGAACAGGCACGCCAGAGCCTCCAGCCTCTGCAAACAAACTCCAGATGCGTGCGCCCCCTTGTGCATCTGGCTAACGTGGGTCCTGGGGAATCAAGCCCCGAACTGGGGTCCTTAGGCTTCACAGGCAAGAGCTTAACCGCTAAGCCAAAATTACTGAACTGTAGCCAGCATGGTGACGTACACCTTTAATCCCAGCAATCGGGAGGCAGAAGTAGGAGGATTGCTGTGAGTTTGAGGCCACCCTGAGACTACATAATGAATTTCAGGTCACCCTGGGTGAGCCATAGGAACAAAAACAGCATGGTACTGGCACAAAAACCAACATGTAAATCAATGGAACAGAATAGAGGACCCAAATCTTTTACCCAGTCTGGGTAGCTACAGCCACGGGATCTTCGACAAAAATGCCAAAAATACTCATTGGAGAAAAGACAGCCTTGCCAGGCATGGTGATGCACCTTGAAAAACCAAATATATTACAAAAGTAACTGAGGAGGGTAACTGGACTCTGAAAGTAAAAAAAAAAAAAAAAAAAGTAACTGAGAAAGGTAACATATTCTTAAGCTATTTAAACAACGTTGTTTGGAATTTAAAAAACATATGGTCATTGCAAGAGAGCATTGGAGGGCAGGGTCTCATGTCACTCAGGCTTTACTCAAACTTGCTATTTAGTAGAGGATCTTCCTGCCTCTATCTCCTGAATGCTGGGATTATAGGTATGTACCACCGCACCCAGTTTATCCAGTGCCAGGGACTGAATCCAGGATTGGTGCATGCTAAGCAAGTACTCTATACCAGCTGAGCCATACCTTGAACCCCAGGATTTTCTTCTACATATATATTAACCAATTTGTCTTTTTTTTTTTTCATTTTTCAAAATTTTAGACAGGGTATACTTTCCAACTTGCTATTTAACTTTTTTTTTTTTATGTCAGTGAGTTGCCAATAAGTGTTCAATACATGAAACTTTAAATAAATTGTGATATAGCTGGGGCTGGGAAGACAGCTCTGTGGTTAAAGGTACTTTATTTATTCTTTTAAATATTTTATTTATTTATTTGAGAAATAGAAGCAGGGTAAAGAGAGGAAGAGGCAGAGAAAGAATGGGTGCTTGAACGCATCCAGCCATTGCAGACAAACTCCAGACGCATACTCCACCTTGTACATCTGGCTTATGTGGGTACTGGGGCATTGAACCTGGGTCCTTAGGCTTTACAGGCAAGCGTCTTAACCACTAAGCCATCTCTCTAGCCCAAAGGTACTTATTTGGGCTGGAGAGATGGCTTAGTGGGTAAACGTTTGCCTGTGAAGCCTAAGGACCCCAGTTCAAGGCTCGATCCCCCAGGACCCATGTAAGCCAGATGCACAAGGGGGCGCACGCATCTGGAGTTCGTTTGCAGTGGCTGGAGGCCCTGGCGCGCCCATTCTCTCTTTCTCCCTGCCTCTTTCTCTCTCTGTCTGTCGCTTTCAAATAAATAAATAAAAATAAACCAAAGGTACTTACTTGCAAGGCCTGACAGCCTGGGATCAATCCCAACCCACTCACGTAAGTCAGATGCACAGGCACAACATGTGCCTCCTACCTCTGCCACCAAACCCAGCCTTAGACAAAATCTTTATAATGAATTGGTTACTCCTAAGAGTATGATCGTTTTTAAGCCGGGCACGGTGGCGCACGCCTTTAATCCCAGCACTCAGGAGGCAGAGGTAAGAGGACTGCCGTGAATTCAAGGCCGCCCTGAGACTACATAGTGAGTTCCAGGTCAGCCTGGGCTAGAGTGAGACTCTACCTGGAAACACCAAAAGAAAGCAAACGACAAAGCAAACCCCACTGAGGCCTTCATGACCTCGCAGTGAATATCATAACTCCACTGAGGAGAGCCCCCAGGGCAGCAGGGGCAAATGGGAGCAGGGCCAAGGGGATGAGAGAATAACCTGTGATAATTTATATAAAATAAATAAAATAAAAACTGACAAATAAGAGCCAGGCGTGGTGGTGTATGCCTTTAATCCCAGAACTTGGGAGGCAAAGATAGGAGGATCGCCACGAGTTCGAGGCCATCCTGAGGCTACATAGTGAATTCCAGGTCAGCCTGGACCAGAGTGAAACCCTACCTTGAAAAACTAAAATTAAAAAAAATAAATGTAGGGCTGGACAGATGGTTTAGCAGTTAAGCACTTGCCTGTGAAGCCTAAGGACCCCAGATCGAGGCTCAATTCCCCAGAGCCCACGTTAGCCAGATGCACAAGGGGACGCACACATCTGGAGTTCATTTGCAGTGGCTGGAGGCCCCTGGCGCATCCATTTTCTCTTTCTCTCTCTCTCTCTCTCTCTCTCTGCCTCTTTCTCTCTGTGTCTGTCGCTCTCAAATAAATAAATAAAAATGAACAAAAAATTTTTTAATATTTTTAAAAAAAGAAAGTAATTGAAAGCAGTTAGAGAGAAAAATCAAGTTACCTACAAAAGCAAGCCCATCAGGATTACAGCAGATTATTCAACACAAACTTTTAAAGCCAGAAGGGCCTGGAGTGATATATTCCAAGTTCTGAAAGATAACAACTGTCAACCAAGGTTACTTTATCCTGCAAAGTTATCCATTCAAATAGATGGAGAAATAAAGACATTCCATGACAAAAGCAGGTTAAAGGAGTATTTGAAGACAAAACCAGCTCTACAGAAAATACTTGATAGAATCCTCCATGCTGAACAAAAGGAAAAGCACACATATAAGGAACCTAGAAAAAACAAGCTATACTCAAATACCAGTTAACAGAAGAGAGCACAGGTAGAACCAGAAACACACACACACAAAAAAAATGGCAAACATAAATACACACCTTTCAATAAAAAAAGAAAGTAAAAAACAGACAACGCAGGTCAGGAAAGTTGACATGTTATGGCCAAATGACCTTAGCTCTTCGTAATGGGGTACATGAGGTACTAAGCGGCACCTCTGGCCTATAGCAAGCGACCCTCTCCTTTCTGTTACACGTAGCTGGCCCGTGAGCTTGGATCCTCCTAACTCTGTCTCACATTATTTGTAAGCACAATGGAATCACAGGAGCATGTGCCACTTTGCACCTGGCTTTCTGTGGGTGCCAGGGAATTGAATCAGTGGCCTGCAGGATTTGCAAGCCAGCACCTTTAACAACGGAGCCATCTCTCCCAAGGCCTTTGGAGAGACTGCCTTCCACACCCAGCCCCAGCTACAGTCCCAAGGTCTTTCCCACCCCCCGTCCAAACCCTTTGCCTCCCTCCAATTCCCAGTGCACACACAAGCAAGCTTATTATGCTTAAAAAAAAAAAAAAAAAAAAGTATTTTTGGCATGATTTAAGAGCTTAATCCTACATCCTCTACTCCTTGAGCCCTAAGATGCTGAACATTTGAAACTAATTAAAAGATTTGTACACCGGAATCCTTGCAGAGCAGCCATCAGCATGTGGCCCTGAACCTCCTGTGGGACACAGAAGTGTGTTTTGTGCTGTACTGTGTAGGCAGTGGTGTGTTGGAGCCACCCCTGACCAGCTCACCACAACCAGAACCTTACGGTCTTCCCAACTCCACTTTCTTTTTCTTTTTAATATTTTATTTTTATTTATTTATTCATTTGACAGAGAAAGAGGGAGAGAGAGAGAGAAAGAAAGAAAGAGAGAGAGAGAGAATGGGCCCGCCAGGGCCTCCAGCCACTGCAGACAAACTCCAGACACGTGCGCCCCCTTGCGCATCTGGCTAACGTGGGTTCTGGGGAATCAAACCTTAATCCTTTGGCTTTGCAGGCAAATGCCTTAACTGCCAAGCCATCTCTCCGGCCCCTGATGTCTTTCTTGATCCCAAGTCCAGATTGTAAGGAAGGGGCTTGGGTGGGAAGAAAGTTCTACTGCAATCAATAACTGGGCAAGGTGAGGTAATTAGGAGTGCGTAGGGTCACGTTGAGTGAACATTCTGAACCATGAGTTGAAGAAGGGGCTCCCAGACAGTAAAGGCCTTCTTTTTTTTTTTTTCAACTACTGAGTTGTTTTTGTTGTTTTGTTTGTTTGGTTTTGGTTTTTCTTTATATATATATATTTTTTAAACTATTTATTTATTTGAGAGCGACAGACACAGAAAGACAGATAGAGGGAGAGAGAGAGAATGGGCGCGCCAGGGCTTCCAGCCTCTGCAAACGAACTCCAGACGCGTGCGCCCCCTTGTGCATCTGGCTAACGTGGGACCTGGGGAACCGAGCCTCGAACCGGGGTCCTTAGGCTTCACAGGCAAGTGCTTAACCGCTAAGCCATCTCTCCAGCCCTGGTTTTGGTTTGTCAAGGTAGGGTCTCCCTCTAGCCCAGGCTGGCCTGGAATTCACTATGTAGTCTCAGGGTGGCCTCGAACTCACGGCCATCCTCCTACCTCTGCCTCCCAAGTGCTGGGATGAAAGGCGTGCGCCACCACCACACCAGGCTCAACTACTGAGTTTTTAAGTTTTTTAATTTATTTACTTATTTGGGAGAGAGAGAATGGACTTGCCATGGCCCCTTGCCACTGCAAACGAACTTCAGATGTATGCTCCACCTTGTGCATCTGGCTTTACGTGGGCACTGGAGAATAGGACCCAGGCTGTCAGGCTTTGCAAGCAAGTGCCTTTAACCACTGAGCCATCTCTCCAGCCCTATTGGGTGTTGTTGTTCTTGTTTTTTGGAGGGGGGAATATAATGTGTGCATGCCATAGTGCAGGGGTGGAGGTCAGAGGAGACCTTTGGGTGTCAGTCCTCACCCTCCACCTTGTTTTGAAGCAGGGGCTCCCATTGCTCACTCCTGCGTTTGCCAGACTTCTGGGGAAAGGGGTAATCCTCCTGTCTCCACCTTCCATCTCACTGTAGGCAAACTGGGATTACCGATATGTGCTACAGAGTCTAGATTTACATGGATTCTAGGGATCTGAACTCAAATACTCACATGGCAAGCATTTTATCCCCTGAGCCATCTCCCCATTTCCTTTCCCAAATACTAATAGCCGGGCTGGAGAGATGGCTTAGCGGTTAAGCGCTTGCCTGTGAAGCCTAAGGACCCCGGTTCGAGGCTCGGTTCCCCAGGTCCCACGTTAGCCAGATGCACAAGGAGGCGCACGCGTCTGGAGTTCGTTTGCAGAGGCTGGAAGCCCTGGTGCGCTCATTCTCTCTCTCTCCCTCTATCTGTCTTTCTCTCTATGTCTGTCGCTCTCAAATAAATAAATTAATTAATTAAAAAAAGAATTGAACCTAAAAAAAACAAAAAACAAATACTAATAGCCTTCTCATCCTCACCAGCACAATTAAAGCTCTAGAGCCCCATCAAAGATATATAATCCACCCACATCTACAGGTACAACCCAGAAAATACTGGGGGAAAAATTGTGCATCTACAAACATAATCCTTTTTCTTTTTGTTTTTCCCTAGATAATACAGTGTAGTAGCTATCCACATGGCCTTTACATTTTACTGAGTATTAAAAGCAATCTAGAGATGGTTCCAAGTATATAGGAGGATAGGTTCAGGTCCTATTCAGATACTATGCCATTGCATATAAAGGACTTAAGCAAGGTTGGAGAGATGGCTTAGCGGTTAAGGTGTTTGCCTGCAAAACCAAAGGATCCCAGTTTGATTCTCCAGGACCCACGTAAGCCAGATGCACAAGGGGGTCGCATGCATCTGGAGGTTGTTTGCAGTGGCTGGAAGCCCTGGTGCTCCCATTCTCTCTCTGTCTCTCTCTCTCTCTCTCTATCTATCTATCTATCTATCTATCTCTGCCTCTGTCTCTCTCTTAAATAAATAAATAAAGGACTTAAGCATCAACGGGTTTTGTATCCAAGGGTATCTTGGAACCAACCCACTTTGGATATGAAAAGACAGCTGTATGTACCGTCCAGTCTTAACAACTTTAGCATTATAGAGTGCTTCCCAGGACAAAGACACAGTTCTGGAAAAGAGAAGAATAGTAAGATCTTGAGCCAGCTGCAATAATTGAACAGTAAGAATTAAGCCACTGACAATAATTGAACAGTAAGAATTAACTTGCCTGAAAGAAATCCAAAAATAAGTGCCAGGCCTGGAAGTATACACCTAAAATCCCAGCACTGAGGAAGCTGAGGTAGTCAGATCGCCAGTTTGAGTCCAGCTTCAGTTGCAAAAAAGGGGTCAAGCATGGTGGCGCACACCTTTAATCCCAGCACTCGGGAGGCAGAGTGAGGAGGATTGCCGTGAGTTCGAGGCCACCCTGAGACTTCATAGTGCATTCCAGGTCAGCCTGGACTACAGCAAAACCCTACCTCGAAAAAAACAAACAAAGACCAAACAAGGGCCATTTCTTCTCTCTGCATGACTGTTTTTAGAGTGAAGAAACTTTGCAAGGAATGCCTCCCACCAGCAAACTTCCTGACCCAGATCAAACCCCTGCTTGAGCCACTTATTGATGAGGGGAACGGCAAGGTCACGATTGGCTCCCAGTAATCAAGACCTTGCTGTGAGTCACGTAAGAGAAAGGGAACAATGGGACAAAATGAGGATCTACTGGAACAGAGCAACAATCAAACCCTTTCTGTATCTGAAGGACTCAATCAAAGACGAGAGACGTACTCGCCCTGACTGGCCTTTCTTCAAGTACTTTTCATCTTTTTCCCCAGCTCTCAGAGCTGCCAGTCAGTCTCCCTAACCCTGCACACCCCTCCTTCCACTGGAGCCTGGTTTTTATCTCCCCTCTCCCTCCTTTTGATTTATTTTAATTAGTAACAGAGTTGGCTCCCTGCCTGGCGTTTTCGCTGCTAAATCAAGATTTTGAACATATGAAACTTTATGGTGACAGAAGACCCTAATAAACAAAGATCATTAATAGACTGCAGGCCGCTGTAATAAGGTACTGTTAAGAACTGCCTTCCAAGAAGCCAAGGTTAGAATTTAAAAGATAAGAACTACAATAAACAGCATTGCCCAAGGTTACAAAAAATTTTTAAGGATTTTATGTATTTATTAGAGACAGAGAAAGGGAGAGAGAGAGAGAGAGAGAGAGAGAATGAGTGAGAATAGGCATACCAGGAACTCTAGCCACTTCAAACCAACTCCAGACACGTGCGCCACCAAGTGCATCTGGTTTACTGGGACTGGGAGAATCGAACCTGGGTCCTTGTGCTTTGCAGGCAAGCATTTTAACTGCTAAGCCATCTCTCCAGCTCCTGTTTTTGTTTTGGTTTCGGTTTTGGTTTTTCGAGGTAGGGTCTCACTCTAGCCCAGGCTAACCTGGAATTCACTATGTAATCTCAGGGTGGCCTCGAACTCACAGCAACCCACCCTCTGCCTCCCGAGTGCTGGGATTAAAGGCGTGCGCCACCACGCCCGGCTGTTTTTTTTTTGTTTTTTGTTTTTAAAGAAGCATTTTGTGGGCTGGAGAAATGGCTTAGCCATTAAGCGCTTGCCTGTGAAGCCTAGGGACCCCGGTTCGAGGCTTGATTCCTCAGGACCCTCGTTAGCCAGATGCACAAGGGGGCGCACGCGTCTAGAGTTCGTTTTCAGCGGCTGGAGGCCCCGGCGCGCCCATTCTCTCTCTACCTATCTGCCTCTTTCTCTCTCTGTCACTCTCAAATAAATTAAAAAAAAAAATTAAAAAAAAAAAAAAAAAAGAAGCATTTTGTGTGCCTTTTGTGCCCTGAGTAGAAATTGACAACTTGAAATGACTTGTTCAGGGTGGGGGAGGGGATATTGCTTAATGGTAGAGCACATGCTTAGCACAAGGCTCTGGATTTGCTGCCCAACAGGAAAAAATGTAAAGAAATAAGTGTGGTGCATGCATCTGGAGTTTGTTTGCAGTGGCTAGAGGTCTGGGCTCATCCATTCTCTCTCTCTCTTTCTGTATCTCTCTGCTTGCAAATAAATAAATGAATTTTTTTGGTTTATTTTTACTTGTTTGAGAGTGACAGACAGAGGGAAAGAGGCAGAGAGAGAGACAGAGAGAAAGAGAATGGGCGCACCAGGGCCTCCAGCCACTACAAACAAACTCCAGACGCGTGCGCCCCCTTGTGCATCTGGCTAACATGGGTCCTGGGGAATCGAGCCTCGAACCGGGGTCCTTAGGCTTCACGGGCAAGCGCTTAACCGCTAAGCCATCTCTCCAGCCCAAATAAATGAATTTTTAAGAAAAGGACTAAGGTAGCTCTTCTTCACTCCAGCCTCCCCCAACACCACCTTGGAAAGGTGAATTTCTTTTGGCTTGGGTACTTTCTTACTTTGCTTTCCCTCTTAACTCTCCTTAAAATAAATCTCATAAATTCATATTTGAAAAAAAAGGACTAGTGTAATTTTATTTATAATGCATCTTTCTCTTATTAGCTTTCCTGGGTGTCTCTAACAACTTCTAGTTTGTTTTTTTTTAATATAGGCTTTCTATTTTGAATATAGATTTTCTGTTTTCTATTTTCAACCATAGCATTGTTCAATGTAGGTATTACATACAACTCTTCTTTATACCAAACAGTGCCTGTAATTTAATTTTTAGTTCACATGGAAAAGAGACCTCTAAAAAAGGCATTTTCTCCCTTTTGACTTTCTTCACCACCCCGGAATGTTTGTAACTGACTTGGGTTTTCTCCCTAACTGCCGTCCACCTCTGTGACCACATGTTCCTGACAGATAGAGAATATCCAGGTGGCCTTGTTCTTAGAAACCTGTCAGATGTTATTCAGTGCAATAAAGAACACAGCATGCAAGTCTTTACCATAATGTCGCAGGGAAACCCTGTTTAGAATTCACTAATTAGGAATTTGTGATAATTTGAGGAAGGGCTGGCTGAAGTTAACCTTTGTGCTATCTATGAAAAAAAAAAGGGTTCGCAGAAGTTCTGAACAGTATAAACAAGATTGGAAGGGAAATAATTATCTACTTAAAAGAACCAGTTGTTTTGAAAAGCTATAGAAGTCTCCTTTTACATACAAACAGGGTAATTACAATTTAAACAAAGGCTGGTCTGTTTCTTGGGCTTCTTTGAAATGTCAATTACAAATTACTCTGTGTTTTCACCAAGGCGAAACTCACCCCTATGCACTGGCCGTAGTTGGCTAGCTTGTTTCTCCTTATTGTATTTACGAATAATAAATCCGATATGATTTAATTCAAGCTATTCACTAAACCCAGACAGTTGGTGCATCCCATAGTGTAGTGAGGATTTACAAATTACTTACATGTGACAATCAGGAATGCAGGGAGAGACAATCGTCCTCACTAAGTGGTATGATAAATAGCTGTGTAATAAGGGAAACTTCCAAAGAAAACTGTAGCAGTAACTAGTTATTTTTTTAGCTTAACATAGTAAGAAATATTTTGCACTGTGACACCCAGTGAAACAACGGCAGTTCCTCTATGTACAGTGAAAGCTGTGATCCTCTATTTATCTTTTGATAAATGTTACTCAGAGCTAAATGGATATTGCTATTACAGTGGTTCGCCCTTATCTTTGGGGCGTTGTTCCAAGAGGGTGCCAGAAACCGCAGAGAGCAAAGAACTCTATCCGCAGGACTTTTCAGCTGTACACATACTGATGTTTATATATACAATAAAATGTAAGAGATATCTCAGTGCTAGAGCCCAGCATTCAAAAGTCCCTGGTACTGGAAAGATAAAAGTCTACTTGGAAAGTGTCACTGCTGTGCATTCTGAGTTCTTTGCAGTATTCTAAATAACGTAAATATTTTTTAAATAATAATAATAATAATAATTAAGTTTGTTAGAAGAGAAACTAATTGAAAAGAAGAAGGGACTCAATGGATTTGGATTGGGGGGTTAACAATGGAGGTGGTGGGAGGGAATTAGCATGGTTTATTGTCCATGCTTATGGAAGTTGTCAATAAAGTTGTTTCTTTTTTTTAAATTTGTTATTGGGCTAGAGAAACGGCTCAGCCATTAATGCACTTGCCTGCAGAGCCAACCAGGGTTCAATTCCCCAGGACCCACATAAAGCCAAATACACTAAGTGGCTCATGCATCTGGAGTTTGTTTGCAGTGGCTGGAGGCGCTGGTGTGCCCATTCTCTCTGCCTGACTCTCTTCACTATCTCTGTCTCTCTTTCTCTCTCTCTCTCTATCTGTCTATCTCTGCTTACAAATAAATAATTAATTTAAAAGCAATGAAAACAAGTTTGTTATGTTAGACACTGTAAGAAATCAATAATAGCTAATAATAAAATTGAATTATAACATACTGTCATAAAAGTTATATGATCACAGCGCCTGACACTACCTATACAAGACCATCAGAAGATGACATCAAAATAAAAGAGAGACTGATTGAGAGGAGGAGGGGATATGATGGAGAATGGAGTTTCAAAGGGGAAAGTGGGAGGAGGGAGGGAATTACCACGGGATATTGTTTACAATCATGGAAGTTGTTAATTATAAAAAATTTAAAAATAATTATATGAAGCCAGTGTGGTGGATATTTTGAAAATTCTTTCCCAAATATGCTGGGAGGTGGCATTCCTCCATGAAAGGTGGCAGTGAGGATACCTGTCTGGCTTTCTGAGTGGTACGCAGCTTGACATGGTACCTTCAGGAGTGTTCCTGACCTGGGATGGCGCCAGGCGCCCCACTCACTGCCTGTTCTAATCACATTCTTTCATTCTCCGTCCCTCAAATTCTTGGTCATTCACCTCACTGGTCCCTGCTGACCTTTCTCAACATTCAGTGTCCTGTTCAGTTCCATTGCACCAACTTTTCCAGCTCAGCCTCCATTTCCCCCTTTGCAGATGAGGCAAGCAGAAGTTGTAAGGCAGAAAGAAAGAAGCCAGGCATGGTGGTGCACACCTTTAATCCCAGTACTCAGGAGGCAGAGGTAGGAGAATCACTTTGAGTTCGAAGCCAGCTTCAGACTACATAGTAAATTATTCCAGGCTAGCTTGTACTAGAGCAAGACCCTACCTTAAAGTACCAAAAAAGAAAGAAAGGAAGGAAGGAAGGAAGGAAGGAAGGAAGGAAGGAAGGAAGGAAGGAAGGAGGGAAGGAAGGAAGGAAGGGAGAAGAAAAGTTGTAAGGCCTTTCCACCAACCCTTCTGGCTTCCTTAGACGTGTCCTCAGCTCACCTCTCCTTAGTTTCTAACTCCTCTGTATTTTTCCACCAGCCGTCCTCTGATCTGTCTGGACTGGGATTAATATTTAGTATTTGGTGTACCAAGTCTTTATCTAGTTGCTTCATATTAAGAACATGGATAGAGGGAATTACCATGGGATATATTTTATAATCATGGAAAATGTTAATAAAAATTAAAAAAAAAAAGAACATGGATAACGTTTGGTCATGGAGTGGGGATCCATATTTATGTTATTATGACCCAAACTTAGCTCTTTCACATTTACCAACCTTGAGTAGGTTAATTGCTCTGTGCTTCAGTGAATTTCATCATTAGCCTAGCTGGGATAAGACCTATCTTGTAGGATTGTGAAGAATAAATAAGATATGGTTAAGCAGTTAAGGTGCTTACCTGCAAAGCCAAAGGACGCAGGTTCAATTCCCCAGGGCTCACATAAGCCAGATGTACAAGGTGGTGAATGTGTCTGGAGTTTGTTTGCAGTGGCTGGATGCCCTGGCATGCCCATTCTCTCTCTCTCTCTCCCCCCCCATAAATAAATAAAAATAAAATATATTTTTAAAAGAGAATAATCTCTTGGGGCTGGAGAGATGGCTTAGCCATTAAGGCTCAGGCCTGCGAAGCTTAAGAACCCAGGTTTGATTCTCCAGGTCCCACGTAAGCTAGATGCACATGATGGTGCGTGTGTCTGGTGTTCATTTACAGTGGCTGGAAGCCCTGGCATGCCCATTGCCATTTTCTCTCTCTCCCTTTTCTCTGTGACTCTAATAAATAAATAAAAATAAAATTTAACAGCCTGGGCCAGAGTGAGACCCTACCTCGAAAAACCAAAAATAAATAAATAAATAAATAAAATTTTTTAAAAAAAGAATAGTCCTGATAAAATGCTTGCCTGTGCCTAACATAAGGCAAGCCTTCTCTAAATGTGGCCTGATACCAATGGTCATTATTGCTACTGTCGTCTCTTCTCCCACTAACACCACACCAGCCTATCTGGAGGATATATATATGCTGGTTCAGAATTTGATACTGCCTGCACTGTGGTCCATGTTCCCAGCACCCCAACTCCTCAACTTTCTACACATACCTCCCCTGCGTGTATTCTCTCTTTCTTCACTGCATCCATTGCAGTTGGAACTTTCCCTGACTCCCAGTTTCCCTGTGTTCCAGTTTCGGCTAAGAATTTTGATGGTTGATATAGTCGGCGCCGAGGTCAGTTCTAACACATATGCATGAATGGGCCTTAGATGGAAACAAGCGCAAGAATCCCATGCCTCCCCTCAAAGTGAGCACGCAAATGTGTGGCAGGCTTTGACCATGTCTACTGAGAAGAGCTCATTGATCCCATCCAACAAGGGGGGAATGAGGAGACCAGCATGCAGCCCTCCGGCTCCACCCTGAGAGCCCATACCAGGCTCCGCACAAAAGCAACATCTGGCCATGACCAGTGTGTGCACGGCTGTGGGTCATGAGCCACTTCCCACCCCGCCAGTTCTGCAGTGACACTAATCCGGTACCAGCCTATCTGCCCACGTTTTTGTTCCTTATCCAACCACATCTTTGTCATATCCTTTTGGATTGGGGCAACATTCTCCTTGGATTTGGATATCCTCTCGCCTTTGTTTAACCTTTATTTTCTATTTATTATTTACTTTTTTTTTTTTTGAGGTAGGATCTCACTCTAGCCCAGGCTGACCTTGAACTCACTATGTAGTCTCAGACTGGCCTCAAACTCACGGCGATCCTCTTACTTCTGCCTCTTAAGTGCTGGGATTAAAAGTGTGTATCATCATACCCAGCTAGCCTGTATTTATTTATCCTACTTAAGCCCTTCATATTTATAGTTTGTAATACAACCCATACTCAACCAACCCTGACTCTTCCTGTAGATAGTTCTCTCCTACCCCATGACTCTGGTATCTTATTTGAGAGAGACAGAATGGTGTGCCAGGGCCTCTAACCACTGCAAATGACACATGCACCACCTTGTGCATATATGGGAACAAGGGACTCCAACCTGGGTCCTTAGGCTTCACAGGCAAGCACCTTAACCACTAAGCTGTCTCTCCTGCCTGACTCTGGTCTCCTTTAACCCCATGACTGAGACCAGGAAAAGTAGCCACACCAAATTAGGCTGGGCATGGTGGCGCATGCCTTGAGTCCCAGCATTTGGGAGGTGAAGCAGTAGGATTGTTGAGAGTTTGAGGCAAGCCTGGGACTACATAGTGAATTCCAGGTTGGCATGGGCAAGAGCCTACCTCAAAAATAAATAAATAAATAAATAAATAAATAAATAAAAAGGAGCCACACTTGATATAAATAAGTGGATGGGGCTGGAAAGATGGCTCAGCAATTAAGGCACTTGCCTGCAAAGCCTAATCACCTAGGCTTGATTCTCCTGTACCCATGTAAAGCCAGATGCCCAAAGTGGCACATACATCTGGAGTTCCTTTGCAGCAGCTGGAGGCCTTGGCACACCCATTCTATCTCTCTTCTCTCTCTCTGCTTGAACTTGTCTTTTTGTTTGAGTGGGGGCTGGACAGATGGCTTAGCGGTTAAGCGCTTGCCTGTGAAGCCTAAGGACCCCGGTTCGAGGCTCGGTTCCCCAGGTCCCACGTTAGCCAGATGCACAAGGGGGTGCACGCGTCTGGATTTCGTTTGCAGAGGCTGGAAGCCCTGGCGCGCCCATTCTCTCTCTCCCTCTATCTGTCTTTCTCTCTGTGTCTGTCGCTCTCAAATAAAAAAGGAAATTTAAAAAAAGAAAAGAAAATGAGAAGAAGTGGGCTGGAGAGATGGCTTAGCGGTTAAGCGCTTGCCTGTGAAGCCTAAGGACCCCGGTTCAAGGCTCGATTCCCCAGGACCCACATTAGCCAGATGCACAAGGGGGCGCACGCGTCTGGAGTTCGTTTGCAGTGGCTAGAAGCTCTGGCACGCCCATTCTCTCTCTTGTTCTCTGCCTCTCTCTCTCTCTCTCTCTCTCTGTGGCTCTCAAATAAATAAATAAAAATAAACAAAAAACTACAAATAAAGATTGAACCATAACACATTTAAAAAAAAAAAAAAGACCTTGAACACGTAAGAATGGGAGGCAAAGAAATGTGGATTTGGAGAAATCTGGGGCCAGCATGCTCCTTGCAGGCTCAAGATCAACCATCCCACATAGCAGAAAAAAAAGAAAGAAAAAAGAAAAGTGAAGTTTCGTGATCATATCAAGCTGGAAATCCCATTGTCATTCACTAAATTGGAGATCCTGGCCCAGGGAATGATTCCTCTGCCCGTTCCCCCAGTTCCTCGCCCTCTGTATTCAGCTAACTTGTGACGAAATCTCTCCCTTTGACCAAATTTTAGTCGGGCTCTTTTGAGTTGTCTTTTTGACTAAACTTCACCTTGGGACTTGTTCTATCTGTTGCTTACTCAGCTCAAATTTATCAAGAATCCTGCTAAGGAGCCAGGCATGGTGGTGCACGCCTTTAATCCCAGCACTCAGGAGGCAGAGGTAGGAGGGTCACTGTGAGTTCGAGGCCACTCTGAGACTACATAGTGAATTCCAGGTCAGCCTGGGCTAGAGCGAGACCCTACCTCGAAAAACCAAAAAAAAAAAAAAAAAAAAAAGAATACTGCTAAATCCAACAAGAGTCCCTCAAAAGTGATATATTTAGTCACCTTTCATAGCTGATTAATTTTTCATTTCTTTCTCTTTTTTATTTTATTTAATTATTTATTTATTTTTATTTTTTTGGTTTTTCAAGGTAGGGACTCACTCTAGCCCAGGCTGACCTGGGATTCACTATGTAATCTCAGGGTGGCCTCAAACTCACAGTGATCCTCCTACCTCTGCCTCCCGAGTGCTAGGATTAAAGGAGTGCGCCACCATGCGTGGCTTAATTTCTTTCTTTTAATTATTTTTATTTATTTATTTGAAAGAATAAAAAAAAAAAAAAAGAGGTGGAGAGAGAATGAAGCCAGGTATGATGATGCACTCCTTTAATCCCAGAACTCTGGAGGCAGAGGTAGGAGGATCATTGTGAGTTCAAGGCCAGCCTGGACCTACAGAGTGAGTTCCAGGTCAGCCTGGGCTAGAGTGAGACCCTACCTTGCAAAACTAACTAAATAAATAAAACAGAAATAGAGAGAATGGGCATGCCAGGGCCTCTGGCCACTGCAAACGAACTCCAGACACATGCACCACCTTGTGCATCTGGCTTACGTGGGTCCTGGAGAATCTAACCTGGGTCCTTTGACTTTGCAAGCAAGTGACTTAACCTCTAAGCCATCCCTCCAGCCCTATCGATTTCTTTATGTGTATGTGTTGTATGTATGTACATGTGTATGTATTGTATGTATATACATATGTATGTAACTAGGCACGTACGTCATTGGTCTGCCTTTAGAAAGAATCCTGTTAGGTCAGTTTAGCAAGAACTCCTCCTATTCTTAATTATCTCCTTTTAGTAATTCACTGACCCCTACAGTCTTGTATTAATTCATTTTGATTAATCTCCCTAATTGACCTTATTACAATAGAGTTCAGTTGAGAACTTCTTCCTTAACAGCCCCTGGTGGACATAGTAGCAATACAGCTCTGGTAGTTAACTGAAAATACAAACTCGACGCTTCATTCATTCAGCCAGGCAATCAAAACATACAAAAAATTTAAATGGTTTCTCAACAGAAAAATATTTTCAATGAACTCTGGATTTGTATTACAGACAGAAACAAAACACATATGTTGAATGTATGAAACATGTCCTATGTATGCTCTTTTGAATTAAAAAAAAAAAAAAGGATCATAATAGATACAGATCTTCAGTGGTCCACTAGTGCCATAAACAAATTTATTGGCCTTTTTTTTTAAACAAAGAAT
The DNA here is from genome assembly GCF_020740685.1 of Jaculus jaculus. Taxonomy (NCBI): domain Eukaryota; kingdom Metazoa; phylum Chordata; class Mammalia; order Rodentia; family Dipodidae; genus Jaculus; species Jaculus jaculus. The sequence goes on along the minus strand of NC_059111.1, from coordinate 91,127,967 downwards.
TGTCCGAAATTTTACCTCTTGGGTTCCAACTGGTTTTTGTTGGTGGTGGAAAGGCTTTTTGGTGTCTCCTCGCCTAAGGCTATGGTGGTTTTCATGTTTTATTCATCTTTCTTTTGACTTCGCCGAAGTTGAGGACTGCAGCATTCAGAACTGATTGAACCTTGTGTCGATGTCAGGTTTAGAATTTTCTTCTGAAAGGTCTCCCTTCGTGGAGGCTGTTGCGGAAGAGTGCTGCAGGAAATGGCGGGCCAGCCACTCGTTGGTCCTCACGGCTTTGCAGTGGAGGCAGGGCCTCTCCCTGATCTGGTAGCTGCCCGAGGTCCTGGGCCTCTGACCTGGCTCTCGCTGCGCGCTGGCTGGCGAGGGCAGGTGCCCGCTTTCGCTCTCCTTCCACGACGAGGCGCCCGAGTTCGAGTCGTCGCTGTCGCACTCCGTGGTGTCGCTGTCCTGCTGGACCTGGCCCACCTGGTGGAACGCAGAATGGCGCCTGGCTCGTCTGTGTTCAAGGTAGGCATTGACCAAAGCCATCTCCGAGGAGTCGGTTGCAGGGGAAGGTTGGTTCTGTTTTGGTTTCTTCATTGTTTGCGAGGCGTCCCAGGTAGCATCTCTACTTTGCCGCTTATAGGAAATTTCTTTGCTTGCTAGCCAACAAAACAAATTGACATGTTAGGCATGCTTGGGGGCGGGGGGGGGGGGGTCACCATCAACTTCACATCACCCAAGGAAGCCCCTGCACGTGTGAGCTCACTTCTAGGGGTCCGGCGGTCAAGTCACTGCTTTTCTCAACCGTCTGCAATGCTGGCAGCTGGCTGTGTTTTCTAGGACTGTGCCCCAACTGCTAGACTTAGAGGGGTCACAGATTTATTGAGTTCACTTTTAAAGAGTTGCATACCCTAAGTACAAGAGCAGAAGGAAAAGTCTCTAAACCAGAGAAGGGCCAGGCATGGTGGCGCACGTCTGTAATCCCAGCACTGGGGAGGCAGAGATAGGAGGATCGTTGTGAGTTTGAGGTCACCCTGAGACTACATAATGAATTCCAGGTCAGCCTGAGCTAGAATGAGACACGTCCTCCAAACAAATAAATGAACTAGAGAAGGACTTCCTTCCCCAGTTCTCTTGATGTCTCAAAGATTTAAATATGTATATGAATGTGATTTGGGTAACAAGAATTAAGAGACCTCATTTCTTTTGTTGTGGTATGCATGTGCTGGCTGATGGATGTTTGGAAATTTTGTGAGATGGTTAAACAGTCATTACTGAAAAAATTATACAAGCTTACAATTAAATCAATCTACTAAAAAGGGTGATAATTACTTGATACCCATCACTTCCTAATGATTTTACTAGAGTTTACTTTGCTGTGTGCTCTTGAGGCTATTTATATCTGCTTTATCTGGATGTGGAAAATACTGTGTAAAGATATGCTACTGGTGAACATCTTTCTCCAACTCCATGTTCAGTGCCATCATGTTGCTAGCTTGAAACCATCGTTGTCATTCACCCAAAAATGTGCAAAAAGACCATGGCATGGGGTAGGATTTTATTGATTATCCAGGCTTAAGAAAGCAATGAAGCCAGGTGTGGTGGCACACGCCTTTAATCCCAGCATTCAGGAGGCAGAGGTAGGAGGATCACTGTGAAGTCGAGGTCGGCCTGAGACTACATAGTGAATTCCAGGTCAGCCTGAGCTAGAGCAAGACCTTGCCTCAAAAAAAAAAAAAAAAAAAAAAAAAAAGGAGAAGAAAAAAGAAGAGAAGAGAGAAAGGAATGTAGAACATGTTACTAATACAGATGTCATTGTTGTTTCTGCAGCTACTACATTGTAAATAGGACCCCAAAATGAAGAAATATTATAAAGCTACCATCCATTTCAGCAAAGAAATCACACTGACAACCAAGCTGAATTCCAATGTTACCAGTGGTCATTGTCTGGGTGTTTCCAAGTTCTTGGGTCTTGCTCAGAAAATTGGAAAAGATGCACACAAAAAGTAAAGCAGTAAGAAACTTGAGGAGAGGGCAAAGTGAAAGTACAAGTTTAGATGCTTTGCTAAGAGAGATAGTGAGGGCTGGAGGGATGGCATAGTGGTTAAGGCACTTGCCTGCAAAGCCAAAGGATCCAAGCTCAATTCCTCAGGACCCATGTAAGACAGATGCACAAGGTGGCACATGCATCTGGAGTTGGTTCGTGGTGGCTGGAGGCCCTGGCATACCCGTGCTTTATCTCTCGTTCTATCTGCCTCTTTCTCTATCTCCCTCTCTCAAATAAATAAATAAAATATTTTAAAAAGAGAGAGAGAGGGTCACTGAGTGAGAGAGAGTGCTCAAGAACCCCCAGTTGTTGCCCTGGACTTCTCTTTATGGTGGTTAGGAAGAGGAGCTGTTTCTAAGGGTACCGTTTGGGTAGTTTTCTGTTTTGATTGACAGGCTGGAGTTATATAAACTGCTCTCTACTGTGCATGTCCCTTGCCATGATGCATCTGATTTTAATCATATGTGTGCTGAATTATGCATAGGCCTGAGATGGTAAATAGGGGCCATTGCCTAAAAGATCATCAGAGGACACAGTCTGGTTTACTGCACATGTGCCCAAAACCAGTCCAGCCTAGATCGGCCCCCTGTCTTCTAATTCTAGATACATACTATAACATGCTTGAATAGAACCAGGACATAGCTGGATGTTGTAGTGCACACATTTAATCCCAGCACTCAGAAGGCTGAGGTAGAAAAATCAGCATGAATTTGGGCCAGTCTAAGACTACATAGTGACTTCCATAGTGAATTCCAGGTCAGCCTGGGCTAGAACAAGACCCTACCTGGAAAAAAAAAGAAAAAAAAAGAACAACAACAACAAAAAAAAACACCAGGAAAAAGTAAAAGAACCAGGACATAGAACAAGAAGTTTCTATGGGAAATAACTTACTTCCATTGCTTGAAGTATGGTATACATGTAGCTCAATGCAAGTGAGGGTAAGAGGTTGCGAGCAGGTTGTTAGGAGTGCTGTTGGGAAAGGGGTGTGTTTACCAAACAAGCCACACCGCATCCTACGTTTCTAAACTATTCTCTATGCTGCTCTGCCTCACCAGCATATATTTTCTGTCTCACTTTCATCTTACTACTTTGAGGAAAATAACATTAAATAAATATAAAAGCTTTAGTGAAACTCAATTTGCTCATTAATTTGAATCTGTAGGATAGCTCAGGAGGCAAGGGTATGGCAAAAACCAAGAGCATTATGTGTGAATAAAATTTAACATAAGGGGCTGGAGAGGTGGCTTAAAAGTTAAGGCACTTTCTTGAGAAGTCTAAAGACCTAGGTTTGACTCCCCAGAACCTACATAAGCCAGATGCACATGGTGGCGCATGTGTCTTGAGTTTGTTAGCAGTGGCTAGAGGCCCTGGCATACCCATTCTCTCTCTCAAATAATTTTTTAAAATTACATAAGGAGTACATGTGTGTGTGTGTGTGTGTGTGTGTGTGTGTGTGTTGTGTTTGTATTTTGGGGGGATTTTTCGAGGTAGGGTCTCACTGTAGCCCAGGCTGACCTGGAATTCTCTATGTAGTCTCAGGGTGGCCTCGAACACACTGTGATCCTCCTACCTCTGCCTCCCGAGTGTTGGGATTAAAGTCATGCGCCACCACGCCCAGCTGTACTGTACATTTTATTACTTATAAATTGTGTGACTTACATCTTTTATAACAGTAAATTTAAATAAAAAAACATGTACACACACAAATTATGAATACACACAAAGCCACATGAAGGGAAAAAGCTGAGAAATGCCCAGACATCCATAGTCAGTAATCTATAACTGCTGAGGGCTCTGCTAAAGCCTTTGAGGAAAAAGCCAGATGCTCACCCAGTGAGCCTTTTGCTGGTGTGGAGGGGTCTATAATGCTCTCAACTATTCACTTCTAGTGCTTGCTTTCCACACTGAGCTCATATCTTCCTTATCATGGTCCAAATACCAAGTGTGCACCAACTCTCACCTTTACTGGCTGAAGCACTTGTCCCACTGCCTTCATCCTTTCTGTTCTCAGACATCTGTTTCCAAAACATAGTAAGAGTAATCTCGGTTAGCTGTTTTGCACTAATATTTACATGTTACATGCTTTCACTTAAGGACCTTTGAAAAGGTCTCATTTTGCTGGGCATGTGGTACACACCTTCAAGACCAGCACTCAGGAGGCAGAGGTTATGAGGATTGCTGTGAGTTTGAGGACAACCTGGCACTTCAGAGTGAGATCCAGATAAGCCTGGGATACAGTAAGTCTCTACCTTGGGGGAAAAAAAGAAGAAAGCAAGCTGGTCATGGTGGCTCATGCCTTTAATGCTCTTGGGAGGCAGAGGTAGGAAGATAGCCATGCGTTCGAGGCCACCCTTAGACTACATAGTGAGTTCCAGGTCAGCCTGGATTACAGCAAGATGACAAAAATAAAAAGGTCTAAGTTTAAAAAGCACCTAGCTCTACTAAATAAATTATTGAGTTCCTGTTATTGTGATCCTACTCCATCACCTGTTAAGAAGACCATGCTTTGATAGAATCTTATCAAAATGCTTTTCTTTTTGAAGCAGGGTCTCCTAGCAAAATGCTTTTAAAGGGCTGGAGTGATGGCTTAGCGGTTAAGGCATTTGCTTGCAAAGCCAAAGGACTGAGGTTCGATTCCCCAGGGCCCACGTTAGCCAGATGCACAAGGGGACACACATGTCTCGAGTTCATTTTCAGTGGCTAGAGGTCCTGGCGAGCCCCCCCCCCCCCCCGCCTTTCTGTCTCCCTTCCTCCCTCCCTCTTTCTCAAATAAATAAAAATAAAAAATGCTTTTTAAAAATATTTAATTTTATTTATTTGAGAGACAGAAAGAGGCAGATATAAAGAGAATGGACCACTAGCCACTGCAAACCAACTCCAGATGCATGCACCACCTTGTGCATCTGGCTTGATGTGGATACTAGGGAATCAAATCTGGATCCTTTGGCTTTGCCTGCAAATGCCCAGACCACTAAGCCATCTCTCCAGTCCTTAATTTTTTTTAACAATTTATTTATCTTATATTTTATTTATTTATTTGCAAGCAGAGAGAGAGAGAGAGAGAGAGAAGAGAGACAAAGAGAGGGAATAGGCATGCCAGGGCCTGTAGCCACTGCAAATGAACTCCAGACATATGCACCCTCTGTGCATCTGGTTTACATGGGTCCTGGGGAGTTGAACCTGGGTCCTTTGGCTTTGCAGGGAAGCACCTTAACCTGTAAGCCATCTCTCCAGCCCTAATTTTTTTTTTTTTAATTTGAGAAAGAGAGAGGCAGAAAGAAAAGAGAATGGATACTTCAGGGCCTTCAGACGATGCAAAAGAACTCCAGACGTGATCACCCCACTGTGCACATGTGCGACATTGTGCACTGCTGTGCGTCTGGCTTAGGTGGGACTCTGGAGATTCGAACATGAGTTCTTAGGCTTCACAGGCAAGTGCCTGAACCACTAAGCCATCTCTCCAGCCCACTTAATTTTTTTTTTTTTTTGGAGAGAAGGTCTCACTCTAGTCCAGGCTGACCTGGAATTAACTATGTAGTCTCAGGGTGGCCTCAAACTCATAGTGATCCTCCTGCCTCTGCCTCCCAAGTGCTGGGATTAAAGGCGTGCGCCACCACGCCCAGCCACTTTTTTTTTTTTTTAGTTTTTCAAGGTAGGGTCTCACTCTAGCCCAGGCTGACCTGGAATTCACTATGGAGTCTCAGGGTGGCCTTGAACTCACAGCAATCCTCCTACCTCTGCCTCCCGAGTGCTGGGATTAAAGGCGTGCGCCACCACGCCCGGCTCACTTTTTTTTTTTTTAAGAGCTCACCATAGCAGCGCACACCTTTAACCCTAGCACTCAGGATGCTAAAACAGGCGTATCCTGAGTTCAAGACCAGTCTGGACTACATAAGGTGGACCTGTTATAAAACAAACAAATTAACATTTTATTATATTTTTTAAAAATTTGAATAGGTGCATTATTGATAGTTCTCTTTGTTCATTTATTTATTTATTTATTTATTTATTTATTTTTTTTTTTTGAGGTAGGGTTTCACTCTAGCTCAGGCTGACCTGGAATTCACTATGTAGTTTCAGGTTGGCCTCCAACTCATGGCAATCCTCCTACTTCTCTCTCCGAGTGCTGGGATTAAAGGTGTGTGCCCCCATGCCCAGCTCTTTATTTTTATTTGAGATAGAGAGGGAGAGAGAGAAAGAGAGTGAGTGTACCAGGGCCTCTAGCCACTGCATCTGGCTTATGTGGGTACTGGGTAATCAAACATGGGTCCTTTGACTTCACAGGCAAGCACCTTAACTGTTCAGCCATTACTACAGCCCTTTCACACATTTTATTTAGAGAACTATCAACAATGCAGGGTAGAGAGATGGCTAAGCCATTATGGCACTTGCCTGCAAAGCCAAAGGACCCAGGTTTGATTCTCCAGTACCCACATAAACCAGATGCACAAGGTGGTACATGCATCTGGAGTTTGTGTGCAATGGCTGGAAGCCCTAGCGTACCCATTCTCTCTCTCTACAAAAAATATTAAAAAAAAATTTTTGTTTTATTTTTATTTATTTATTTATTTGAGAGCAACAGACAGACAGACAAAGAGGCAGAGAGAGAGAGAGAATGGGCGCACCAGGGCCTACAGCCACTGCAAATGAACTCCAGACGCGTGTGCCCCCCTTGTGCATCTGGCTAACGTGGGACCTGGGGAATCGAGCCTCGAACTAGGATCCTTAGGCTTCACAGGCAAGCACCTAACCGCTAAGCCATCTCTCCAGCCCCAAAATAAAATATATTTTTAAAATTTATTTATTTATTTGAGAGCAACAGACACAGAGAGAAAGACAGATAGAGGGAGAGAGAGAATGGGTGCGCCAGGGCTTCCAGCCTCTGCAAACGAACTCCAGATGCGTGCGCCCCCTTGTGCATCTGGCTAACGTGGGACCTGGGGAACTGAGCCTCGAACCGGGGTTCTTAGGCTTCATAGGCAAGCACTTAACTGCTAAGCCATCTCTCCAGCCCAAATAAAATATTTTTAAAATGTGTGATATGAGAAGTTGATAGGAAATCTTTTTACTCATGAATATAAAATGTCTTCCGACTTATTATTCATCTTAATTTATTTGAGAGAGAAAATGGGTACACCAGAGCCTTCTGTCACTGCAAATGAACTCCAGATACATGTGTCGCTTTGTGCATCTGGCTTTCCATAGGTACTGAAGAATCAAACCTAGCCCATCAGGCTTTGCAAGCAAGCACCGTTAAGGGCTGAGCCATCTGTCCAGCACCTGATACAAGAAGTTTAGATGTACAAAGAGCTTTACCTGAATTCATGGACTTGGCATGTCCTTGATCTTTCAAAATTTTTCCTTCAAAATGCAACCATAATATATTATTTGTTAGCAAGGCAATTAGAATAAATGGATTTCTTTGAATAATTCCAAGTCCAAATATTGTCCCATAACTCTACAAATATATTTGTCCCATTTTTCACATTGACATCCCACTTTTGGAGGCTGATAATGACTTTACCAAAAGATATAAATAAAAAGCAACTGTGTAAAAAAAAAAAAAAAAGAGCAACTGTGCTGTAATGTGTCAAGATACATTAATTATATATTTATGAATTTACTTAAACAGGGTCTCAATAAGCAGCTCAAGTGGCCTTAAATGTATGATCTTCCTGCCTCAGCTTCTCTAGGGGCCAAGATTATAGGCTGTGCCATTATGCCAGCACTCATCAATACTTTTTTCTAAATTAGTTAATTAATATATTTATTTGAGGACAGAGGTTGATAGAGAGAATGGGCACAGCAGGGCCTCTAGCTACTGCAAACGAACTCCAGACACACATGCCACCTTGTGCATCTGGTTTACGTGGGTACTGGGGAATCAAATCTGGGTCCTTGGGCTTTGCAGGCAAGTGCCTTAACCACAAAGCAATCTCTCCAGCCTATTATCAATACCTTTGACATATAATTCTTTCTCAAGAAATCTATTACCAATGGCTAGAGGCCCTGGCATGCCCATTCTCTCCCTCTCTCTACCTCTATCTGTCTCTCTCTCTCTCTCTCTCTCTCAAATAAATAAAATATTTTTTATATTTTGTGTAGGGTTTCACTCTAGTCCAGGCTGACCTGGAATTCACTATGTAGTCTCAGGGTGGTCTTGAATTCATGGCAGTCCTCCTACCTCTGCCTCCTGAGTGCTGGGATTAAAGGTGTGTGCCCCACATGCCTGGCAAAATTTTTTTTAAAGATTTTATTTTAATTTATTTCTTAGAAACAGAGAGAGGGGGAGAGAGAAAGAGAGAATGGGCACACCAGAACCTCTAGCCACTGCAAACAAACTCCAGATGCATTTACCACCATGTGCATCTGGCATATATAGAACCTGGAGAATCGAACCTGGGTCCTTGGGCTTTGCAGGCATGTGCCTAAACCGCTAAGCCATCTCTTCAGCCCGCAAAATATTTTTTAAATGCTTAAAAACAGAACAAAAAATGTTTTGGAACTCCATAAAATATTTTAATTTAACATGTGTAGAGAAAATTCTTTAATCCCAGCACTCAGATGGCACAGGTAGGAGGACCGCCGTGAGTTCGAGGCCACCCTGAGACTACATAGTGAATTCAAGGTCAGCCTGAGCTAGAGTGAGACCCTACCTCAAAAATAAAAATCTTAAAAGACTGGAAATTTATAAATCTAGAATTTAATAGTAGTTGGTCATGTCTACAAAAATCTGGATTTTGATTTCATTTTGTCTACTTTCCCATATCTCATTTTCTATGGTGTGTACTTTTGTAATGTAAAGGACAAGGTGTGTGAAAACACTTATTAGTTTATATCATTTCCACATTTAATTTTGTCAACTCAAAATATAACCACAAAATCAAAAGAAAGATTTTTTGCATGAGGCTAAGTGGAATCATATGAACTGCACTTTATTAACTGTCTTGGTGTGTGAATTAGTGAGTGAAAACAGCGGCAGGGGCTGCCCTGAGGGCAGAGTGGAAAATGTGGGCTGTACTCTGTCTTTCTGCCACTCACCAGCTCTGTGATCCAGCCATGCCACTTAACGCCTCCTATGATCAGCTTCCACATATGTAAAACAAGGGCTGCAGACTAATGTTGTCCAGAAAAACAAAACACCGGCAACTAGCAATTTGAATAAACACTAAACAAAGACACACTAAGCAGAGCATTTAGTCCCTGAGAGCAAAAAGGGTAAACGCTGTGGCTTTTAAAAAAGTGACAAATCCAGAGGAAATCAGCGTGTTCCATGTCGGATAATTACCACCACATTTCCATCACACTTTTGCTATTACTTCAAGGTTTGCAAATAGAGGCTCATAGGTTAGCAGGGAAAATGAAGAAGTTCAAAGTGAAGGAAAAATTCCATCCCTCTCGACTAGCTCTCATATGGTTCTCAGATTTCAAATCTGGAACCCTTCAGCAGAAGCAGGCCAGCCAATTGTAGCTGCCATGCGGGTACAAAGCGAAAGGGGAGACCTCCGAGATGATTAAAGTTTTAATCAGCACGGAAGAGATCTAATTCAACATTTCGGACCATGCTTTGAAGTAAACAAATAATATGGCAGGAAATCTGGATCCATTCTCCCTGTGTCACTCTGTCACTAATCACTTCTGTGACATTGGACAAGTCGCTTAGGTTTTGCAGGCCTTATCAACCCCCCACAAAAAAAGTGGGCTTTTTTTTTTTTTTTTACTTGCCTACAACAGGAGACTGGGCCACATGCTCTCCTGCCTGAAGTTCAGCTCTGTGTCTGCAAAGAGCTGATGTAAGCATGGAAGAAGAACTGCTTAGACCTCTTAAGTGGTCTTCATGAGGAAACTTGCCACTGATCAATCTCAATTTTTTTGTTAATTTTCTAAAGTAGTATTTCTTGCCAGGCCAAATTCAATATACTTAGCTAGAGAATCTAAGACACTTATATAAGCTATCAGTATCCTAATTCTACTTTTGGCAAAGTATTTACCTTAAGATGTATTTAGACTTCAGATGAAACTTCTTGGCCAGGAGTGGGACGGGGGAGAAGAATTTTTGATTATTATAATGGAACCCAGCTGGCACAGACATAACAAGCCTTTTCTCCACCCGGTGCCATATACCACTCAGTCTAGCTGATCATCGCCAGCCTAGGGTCTGGCTGCAATATCAGATGATGGTGGCTTGATTAATCATCAGCCTTGTGTTAATGGCCAGAAAGGAGTTGATGTCAGCAATTTATAAGAACTTGGTTTTGCAGGGCATAGTGGCGCATGCCTGTAATTCCAGCACTCGGGAGGTAGAGGTAGAAGGACTGCTGTGAGTTTGAGACTACATACTGAATTCCAGGTTATCCTGGGCTAGAGAGAGACCCTACCTTGAAAAAACAAAAAAGTTGGTTTCTCATAATATGTTTGGGACCATGGTTCTGATCAAGGGTCTATGCTATTCCTAAGAGGATGGGATTTTCTCCTGCTGATCAGTGACTAAGAGTACGGCCTGAGTTCTGTTTAGCTCATATTCTGTGTAGAAACTATACTGCCTCTGGGGTGGAGAGATGGCTTAGAGGTGAAGCTGATTGCCTGCGAGGCCTAAGGATCCAGTTTCGATGCTCCAAGACCCACATAAGCCAGATGCACATGGTGGCACATGCATCTGGAATTCGTTTCCAGTGGCTAGAGGCCCTGCTGCACCCATTCTCTCTCTTCCTCCCTCTCTCTCTCTCTTCCCTCCTCTCTGTCTCAAATAAAAATAAAACAGGAAAGTATACTGCCTCCTTCTAAACACTCTCAAATCCTACATGCGTTCTATCAATGACATTTAGGTCTTTGATTAGAAAACTCCATGGCTACCAGAGGGATTTGGAAGTCCTTAACCAGTAGGGAAGTTTATCTCAGCATTACATAGCATACAGACAATCACAAACAACCTAAATGTCTCAGAATTGCAGAATTTTGTTTTGTTTTGTTTTTCAAGGTAGGGTCTCGCTCTAGCTCAGGCTGACCTTGAATTCACTCTGTAGTCACAGGGTGGCCTTGAACTCACGGCGATCCTCCTACCTCTGCCTCCAGAGTGCTGGGATTAAAAGCGTGTGCCTGGCAAAATTGCAGAATTTTTGTGTGTAACCACAAGTCAAAAAATTATACAGAAAAAGTATTGTTGAGTTTATGCAACGTGGGGAAGTGTTTACAATATGTTATTATTTTCAAGGTGAGATGTGAAAATATATATAACATAATGCTAACCATTCAAGGAAGAGATAGATACACATACTGAGAAAAAGGAAAAGAAAAAAAGCTAAAAGGATGTTCACCAAAATCTTAACAGTGGTAGGGTTTAAGGGACTTTTTCTTTTTTTTGGGGGGGGGGCAAGTTGTCACTCCAGCCCAGGCTGCTCTGGAATTCACTATGTAGTCACAGCCTCAAACTCACAGTGACCGTCATACCTCTGCCTTCTGAGTGCTGAGATTAAACTCTTGCACCACCACGCCCAGTTTAGGATACTATGAGTGTGCTCTTGATCTTCTTTAATATCCTTAAATTCTCTGGAATTCTCGAGATAGCATCATTTTTAAAATTAAAAAGAAAAAGCTTTTAAACTAAACTACTAAAGCATACTTTCATCAAACTACAGCAAGTTTACTTTACAAGAATTCCCATAGTATACATTAAAGATATATTTTAAATGAAAAAGGATATCCTACCCAAACAGAAGCCCGAGAGAAGAACATCAAGACCAATATGATGACAAAATACCAAAGCAGGAAACTCCCTATTGTCCCACAAGAGTCATCTTTCCGGCATTCATAATCCTGACTTGGAATGGTAAAACTGACAGGTATGGGAGGAGACTCTACCTCCCAAAACAAGGAAAAAAGGTCTCCCATGATAGCTTTTTGCTTAGAAAATGAGACATGCTCAAAGGGATGAAGGTGATTGGGAACTGTTTCCCTCCATGACCTATCGCAGCTTCCACGGCAACCTATTATGACATACACTTGAGCAACTGTTGCAGGAAATGACAAATGCTTCTTGGGATTGGGATGGGGAAGACCATGTGTAAGCTAACTACATAGGCCTCAGGTAACTGCTGGTTTGATTCAGGTGTCCCCCATAAACTTAGGTGTTCTGAATGCTAGGTTCCCAGCTGATGGAGATTTGGGAATTGACGCCTCCCGGAAGCAGTGTGTTGTGGGGGGGGGGTATTATGAGTATTATAGCTGTTTTCCCCTTGTCAATGTTTGGCACACTCGCCTATTCCTGTTGTCCACCTGATGTTCATGCCACTGTTTTCCCCTGTCATCATGGTGCTTCCCCCTCAAGCCTGTAAGCCAAAATAAACCTTTTTTTTTTTTCCTCACAAGCTGCTCTTGGCTGGGTGATTTCTACCAGCAATGCGAACCTGACTGCAACAACTGTTGACATCTTGGTCTTCAACTTCTATTGTCTCAAACTGCCGGGAAATAAAACCAATGTCTTTTTTTTTTTTTCTAACACATATATTTTAAAGAGGAAGAAAGGGAAGAAAAGGCAGCCACAAGCCACAACGTCATGTTTAAAACTACTGTCTGCGATTTAGTTTTGGAGGTACTACCACATGGTTGTCAGTGTTCTGATTTGAATAAATTCACAATAATTTATAGATTGCATTAAGATGAAACTGACACTTAAGAACTACATCAAGGGCTGGAGAGATGGCTTAGTGGTTAGGCGCTTGCCTGTGAAGCCTGAGGACCCTGGTTCGAGGCTCAATACCCCAGGACCCACGTTAGCCAGATGCACTAGGGGGTGCACGCATCTGGAGTTTGGTTTGCAGTGGCTGGAGGCCCTGGTGCACCCATTCTCTCTCTCTGTCTCTCTACCTCTTTCTCTCTCTGTCTGTTGCTCTCAAATAAGTAAAAATAAAAAAACCAAAAAAATTTCTAAAAGAAAAAAAAGAACTACATCAAGATTGCTGGAAAGATGGTTTAGTGGTGAAGGTACTTGCCTACAAAGCCAAAGGACCTAGCTTTGATTCTCTAGGAACTTGGCAGCCAGACAGCAAGGGGGCACATGCATCTGGAGTTTGTTTGCAGTGGCTAGAGGCCCTGGAGAGCCCATTTTCTCTCTATCTGCCTCTTTCTCTCTCTCAGAAATAAAAAATAAAATATTTAATATGGCTGGGCATGGTGGCACACACCTTTAATCCCAGCACTTGGGAGGCAGAGGTAGGAGGATCTCCGTGAGTTTGAGGCCACCCTGAGACTACATAGTGAATTCCAGGTCAGCCTGGACCAGAGTGAAACCCTACCTCGAAAAACAAAAAACAAACAAACAAACAAAATATATATATATATATAAAATGTATATTTAGGGCTGGAGAGATGGTGTAGCGGTTAAGCGCTTGCCTGTGATGCCTAAGGACCCCGGTTCAAGGCTCGGTTCCCCAGGTCCCACGTTAGCCAGATGCACAAGGGGGCGCACGCGTCTGGAGTTCGTTTGCAGAGGCTGGAAGCCCTGGTGCGCCCATTCTCTCTCCCTCTATCTGTCTTTCTCTCTGTGTCTGTCACTCTCAAATAAATAAATAAATAATTAAAAAAATGTATATTTAAAAAAGAACTACATTAAATGTATATAAGTTCTTTTTAGGTGAGGTCTGACCTGGGGTGAAGTGGTCTAAAATTCTTGCTTTGACTATACAATAAATTGAATCCTTTGAACAATTTTCAAGTTAATTCATCATTAAATCTACAGCTAAAGCCAAAGACGGGCAACCTATTCATTATCAAATCTCACTTTAAAAAAATCTAGGGGCTGGAGGGATGGCTTAGCAGTTAAGATGTTTGCCTGCAAAGCCAAAGGACCCGGTTTGATTCCCACGTTAGCCAGATACACAAGGGGGCACACACATCTGAAGTTCTGGAGGGCTGGAGTCCCTGGCACGCTCATTCTCATTCTCTCTCTCTCTTTCTCCCTTTCCCTCTTTCTCTGTTAAATAAATAAGTAAATATTAAAAACAAAAATCTTGGGCTGGAGAGATGGCTTAGCGGTTAAGCGCTTGCCTGTGAAGCCTAAGGACCCCGGTTCGAGACTCGGTTCCCCAGGTCCCACGTTAGCCAGATGCACAAGGGGGCGCACGCGTCTGGAGTTCGTTTGCAGAGGCTGGAAGCCCTGGCGCGCCCATTCTCTCTCTCCCTCTATCTGTCTTTCTCTCTGTGTCTGTCGCTCTCAAATAAATAAATAAAATTAAAAAAAAAAAATCTAGGCCGGGTGTGGTGGTGTACACCTTTAATCCCAGCACTTGGGAGGCAGAGGTAGGAGGATCGCCATGAGTTCAAGGCCACCCTGAGATTATATAATGAATTCCAGGTCAGTAGTCTGAGCTAGAGCAAGACCCTACCTTGAAGAAAAAAATAAAATCCTAGGGTCTTGGAAGATGGCTCAGCAGATACCATATAAGAGTAAAGGCTTATGAGGCTGATTTGTCCTGAGTTTAATTCCCCAGCACGCTTGTCAACCGGCGGGCTTGGCCATGCACTGCTATAACCCCAGTCCTGTGGGGAACAGAGACTAGAGAAATGCTGGGGCTGGCTGGCCAACCCGTCTGACTGATAAACAGAGACTGTCTCAAGGTTAACACTTAGGGATGAGCAATCGAGAAAGTCACCTAATGTTCTCCTCTGGACTCCTCACATGTGCCCACGGGGTGGCATCTGCACACACACACACACACACACACACACACACACACACACGCATACACTGCACATACTATTACAAACGTTAGCTCTTGGCTGGATATGGTGGTGCACGCCTTTAATCCCAGCACTTGGGAGGCAGAGGTAGGAGGATCACTGTGAGTTCCAGGTCACCCTTAGGGTACAGAGTGAATTCCAGGTCAGCCTGGGAAAGACCCTACCTCAAAAAAACAAACAACAAACGTTAGTTCTTAGGCTGGAGAGATGGCTTAGCGGTTAAGGTATAGGCCTGTGAAGCCTAAGAACCCAGGTTCCTTCTCCATGTTCCACAGAAGCCAGATGAACATTGTGGCCCATGCATCTGGAATTTGTTTGCAGTGGCTGGAGGCCCTGGCATGCCCATTCTCTCTCCCTCTGTGTCAAATAAATAAATAAAATAGATAAATTATTTTTTTTTAAGTTAGCTCTTTAAGAGTGTATATAACCAGCCAATCTTCATTTGCCATACCACAATAAAACTTCATTTTCTTCCATTTAACCTTGGAATCATTTTAGAAAATGTTTAGTCGGGTTGGATGGATGGCTCAGCAGTTAAAGGTGCTTGCTTGCAAAGCCTGACTGCCTGGGTTCAATTCCCCAGTACTGACATAAAGCCAGAAGCACAAAGTGGTGCATGCATCTGGAATTCACTTGCAGTGGCAGGAGGCCCTGGCACACTAATACTCACTCTCCCTCTCTCGCTCTCTCCATCTGTCAAAAATATAAATAAGTTAATTAAAATATTAAAAAAATAAAATGTTTATAGTCATTTCGCTTACATGAGGTAACAACCCACTGACTCGTGATATAGCTTAACGTTATTATGAGATCCATTTCTCTATACAGAATGAGTTTCCAGGTCCTGGACATCCTGGTCTTTGGTCCTGGCTCTGGCTGGTGACCCAAACCCCAGTGAAGCGTTCTCAGAGCTGAGACTTTCCGAGGTTTCCTGCTCCCACCTCTATGGCCCCCGCAGGTCTACGGAGGCTGCGCTCCTGGGACAGAAAACAGGGAACTCTTATTTGCTAAATGCCATGCTTGGCTCAGAGACACCCTGTAGGTGTTTACATTCATTAAGTAAAACCAAGCTCGACTCTCTCTGATGAACTTTTTTCTCAGTTCTTTCAACAATTCAGGGCAACAACCCGGCTGTTTTTACTCCAAGCCACTAACGATAAATACAAAAATTAAATCAATTAATTAAAAAAAAAAACAATAAAACGTTTTGGCTTTTCTTCCTACTGCTGCATTTTCCTTGCGTGGATATTTGAGAATACATAGGGTCAAAATAATTGGGGGAGGGGGGACATTTTTTTTTTTTTTTCAAACACAGAGGGAAAACTGCCTTGTCATTGCTCATCAGTACGGACACATCAAGCACTCTGCATGCTTTGCTAAATAAAATCTTACAAATATAAGTCCGTGAAAAGTTCTAAAGAAGCCAGAATTACATTAACCCCATACAACATTCGGCTTGTTCCAGCGCTTTCTTTTCGCTAACGACTCAGCACCTGGTCTGAATTTCGCTGCTTAGCTTTCTCCCTGCAGCTGAATTGGAGCCACACATCCGAAGGCGTTTCCCTGGCAACGAAGGTACCTCGCCGCAGCCGCAGCCACCACCACCATCCTCCTCCCCCCCGCCCCGCCCCGCCCCGCCCCCGAGGCCGTTCCCATTCTCGCGAGAAGAGACGACCCAGTTCTTCTTCCGGTGACTGCAGGGCCCCGGCCGGCCCGCCGCTGCCTTGGGCTTGGGCTTCGCGCATGTGCAGTAAGGGGGGCGGGGCGGCGCGTTCCCGCGGCTTCCGGTCTGAAGAGCACGGTGCGTGGTTGTGGAGGGGGGGGGGGTCGTCTACTGGCTTCCCGGACGCGGAGTCCGCGTGGAGCGCGAGAGTTCCGCGCATGCCGTTCTGCCCCCGGGTTCAGCCGAGGGAGGTGGTATTTAGGTGTCCCGCCACTGAGAGTAGGGCGGAGGAGAGAAGCGAGAAGGGTGACTCAAGTTCGGCGCGGGGCGGGATGGCGGGAAGGGCACCGCCGCTTCCTGTGGGCTCCGGACTCCCTGTGGCGGGGCAGGCTTTCCCCCCTCGCAAGGCGGTGATGGCACAGCCGCGACCGGCAAAGCAGGGAAGTGTGATTCCCGGGGTGCCCTAACCATGCACACGTGCCCGCTTCACACCTCGAGTGCACGCTCATAAGTTCTTACACTTGGTCTGCAAAACAGGGAATCAGGCGTGTCATCACGCTGCGTGACGGTTGATTCCAACACACTGATGGCTTCTTTGTGGCCGTGGGATATGTGGAATCATCGTCTTTCAAAAACTTGGTGTCCTGATTTTTTTTTTTTTGTTTCTTAAAGTCTTAGTCTAGTTCATGCGACATACTCCAAACGACAAAGCCTGAACTGTTTGCACACGCAGTAAACCTTACATGATGAAAGTTACTGGAAGTATTTAACTGTTCTCCCAACCAGCCAGTTCTCCGTGGTGCCAAAGGAGGGTATAATTTAAAATTCCCTTTCCATATACTAACACTGAACTGAGGGAAAGAAAAAGAAAAGGTTTGGTAATACATTAGAACACAAACTTGATTTTTTAAAGTTTTGATTTCTTACGAGTAGTTTCTTAAATTCCTGTTTTTTTTTTTCTTTTGTTTGTTTGTTTTTTAATAGATGCAAGGAGAGGCAAGCCCTAGTCCTTCCCTTATTGACAGAACCATCAAGATGAGAAAAGAAACAGAAGCTAGGAAAGTGGTTTTAGCCTGGGGTCTCCTAAATGTATCCATGGCTGGAATGATATATACTGAAATGTAAGTTCATCAGCTAAATAGTGAAAATAAGTACTCATTGGCTGGTTCTGTGGCTTTTGTTTTTGTTTTGATTTTCAATTTTTGTTTTTAAGTAAACTGAGTAGCTTTTCAAAACTTTTTTCAGGACTGGAAAGTTGATAAGTACATATTATAATGTGACATACTGGCCCCTCTGGTATATTGGTAAGTAACTAATTTTCACTACAATTTAGAGATACTACCAATGAAAAAATTGTTTATGGGTTTATTTAAATGTAGTATCCATCCCTTCATTAAAAAAAATAATGGGCTGGGTGTGGTGGCACACGCCTTTAATCCCAGCAATCGGGAGGCAAAGGTGGGAGGATTGCCTTGAGTTCGAGGCCATCCTGAGACTACATAGTGAATTCTAGGTCAGCCGGGTCTAGAGTGAGACTCTACCTCGAAAAACAGGGCTGGAGAGATGGCTTAGCGGTTAAGCGCTTGCCTGTGAAGCCGAAGGACCGGTTCGAGGCTCGGTTCCCCAGGTCCCACGTTAGCCAGATGCACAAGGGGGCGCACGCGTCTGGAGTTTGTTTGCAGAGGCTGGAAGCCCTGGCGCGCCCATTCTCTCTCTCTCCCTCCATCTGTCTTTCTCTCTATGTCTGTCGCTCTCAAATAAATAAATAAATAATGAACACAAAAAAAGAAAAACAAGAAACAAACAACAACAAAAAACCACGTAATGACGCTGGAGAGATGGCTTAACAGTTGAGGCACTTGCCTGTGAAACTTAATGACCCAGGTTCAGTTCCCCAGAACCCACATAAAGCCAGATGCACAAGGTGGCATGTGTGTCTGGAGTTTGCAGTGGCTAGAGGCTGTGGTGTACCCATTCTCTCTGTCTCTAATTGCAAATAAAATAAAACAACACATAGTCCGATGTGCGCACGCCTTTAATCCCAGCACTTGGGAGGCAGAGGTAGGAGCATTGCCATGAGTTGGAGGCTACCCTGAGAGTAATTCCAGGTCAGCCTGGGCTAGATTGAGATGCTACCCCGAAAAAGAAAACAAAAACACATAATGCCTTCCATGTTCCCCAAACTGGGAATTCAGCAAGAACGGAACAAGGTAAAAACCATCTAATGGGAAGACCATTCTAGTAGAGAAGACAAGCAAATTAATAAATGAGAGACACTTGTAATCCTAGCACTCAGGAGGCTGAAGCAGGAGGGTTGCTGTAAACTTGAGGTTAGCCTGGCCTACACAGTTCAAGGTCAGCCTGGAATATATAGCAAAACCCCATCTCAGGAAAGAAAAACCAAATAGAAAAGTATAGTGTCAGGTAATGAGGAATCCTATGAAGAAAAGTAAGGCTTGGGAATGATGAGATTTTCATTTGTTACTGTCCTGAAATAACCTCTCCACATTTTCACCTTTTCAAGACCAGGCCAGATTTCTCTTTCATGGATACCTTTCTTCCTTCTGTCTGCTTTTCTATACTCCTCAGATAGGAAGAGTCCTGTCGATGTTGAAGTAAATATTGTGTGTCCATTAATTTAAAAAGCCGGTCATGGGAGTGGGTGTGGCAAGTGAAAGAACAAAGGATTTGGAATCTTCAGGCCTAAGTTAGAGTCATTGCTAGCAAGCTAAGTACGCTTCTAAAACCCACTCGGCTCTTCCATGCCTGCTTATCATTAAAGTGAAGATGAAAATACTGAACAAAGTTAGACAAATTAGTAATAGTTTAAAACTCACCACACCTAAATGCCACCTAATAGACAATCATTAAATGGTAGCTGTTATGAGCAATGAGAAAGTTGGTTTTAATTTTGATGTTAATTTGCTAGCATGTGGAGGGATTTTGTTTCTCTGCCAATACATCCCTCCCCCCAACACATACACACAGTTGCTGAGGATGGAACCCAGGACTTTTTTTTTTTTTTTTAGTATATTTTTATTTATTTGCAAGCAGAGAAAGATAGAGAATGGGCATGCCAGGGCCTCTAGCTGCTGCAAAAGATCTCCAGATGCATGTGCCACTTTGTGCTTCTGATTTATGTGGACACTGGGGAATTAAACTCAGGTCCTTAGCCTTTGCAGGCAAGTACCTTTAACTGTACCTTAACTGCTAAGCCATCTCTCCAGCTCCTTCCTCCTTTTTTTTAAAAAAAAATTGAGCTGGAGAGATGGCTTAGCGTTTAAGGCTCGTGCCTGCGAAGCCTAAGGACCCAGGCTCAATTCTCCAGGTCCCACATAAGCCAGATGGACATGGTGGACCATACATCTGGAGTTCGTTTGCAAAGCCTAGAAGCCCTGGTATGGCCATTCTCTCTCTCTCCTCTGTCTCTAACAAATAAATAAAATCTTAAAAAAAAAAAAATGGGGGCTGGGGAGATAGCCTAATGGTTAAAGTATTTTGCCTGTGAAGCCAAAGGACCCAGGTTTGATTCCCCAAGACCCACATAAGATGCATAAGGGGCACATGCGTCCGAAGTTTGTTTGCAGTGGCTAGACGCCCTGGCATGCCTGCTCTCTCTGTGTCTTTCTCTGCTTGCAAATAAATATATATGTGTATATATATATTTTGTTTTGTTTTGTTTTTGTTTTTTTAAGGCAGGGTTTCACTCTAGCTCAGGCTGACCTGGAATTCACTATGTAGTCTCAGAGTGGCCTTGAACTTACGGTGATCTTTCTACCTCTGCCTCCCAAGTGCTGGGATTAAAGGCGTGCACCACCATACCCAGCTCAATAAATAAAATTTAAATAAATAAATAAATTGGGGCTGGAGAGATGGCTCAGCAGTTAAGGTGCTTGCCTGCAAAGCCTAACAACCCAGGTTCTATTCCTTAATACCTGTGTAAAGCCAGATGCTCAAAGTGGCACATGCATCTAGAGTTCATTTGCAATGGCTAGAGCCCCGGGTTTGCCCATTCTCATTCTCTCCCTCTCCTTACAAATAATAAAATTTTTAATGTTTTGTTCTTATTTATTATTTGAGAGAGAGAGAAACAGAATGGGTATGCCAGGGCCTCCAGTTGGTTACAAACTACCTCCAGATGCATGTGTCACTTTGTGCACCTGGCTTATGTGGGTATTGGGGAATCAAAACTGGATCTTCGGCATTGCAGGCAAATACCTTAACCACTAAGCAACATCTCCAGCCCCAAATAAAAATTTGAAGAAAAAAATTGTTCTCTTCCAGAGCTTGCCCTTGCATCTCTCTTCAGTCTTAATGCCTTATTTGACTTTTGGAGATACTTCAAGTATACTGTGGCACCAACAAGTCTGATTGTTAGCCCTGGACAGCAAACACTTTTAGGGCTAAAAGCAAATGGTAAGTAGCAAAAATGGGAAGATTAGTGATAAAATTTACTCTTAAATTCCCCTTTTCATAAACTGAGAACTAAAAGGGACTTCTGAGGCCATCTGACCCTATATTAAGCAAATCTATAGGAAATTGTTTTATAGCTGATGATTGTCATTATTATTTGCATAAAAATAATAATGGAACTGATACCCAACAACCTCATGATAATGTGCTATATTGTTCAGTTAAAATTTAACCCTTTAACTCCTGCTTCCTTGAATCATTTTGAAATGGTAAATACCTAACTTGTCTTTTAGTAATAATACTTAATGTAATTTGATAACCAGTTCTTCTGTTACTTTTCTCTTGAAGAAAAAGACTTACTTGATTCTGTTTACTCTCTCTGTGGATGCATATGTATGTGTGTGCGTGTACCTCTGGAGGTTAGAGGCTAAAGTCGAGTGTCTTCCTTACTTGTCACCTTATTATTAATCTCTTTGAGAGGGGGAGCAAATTGGTGTGCCAGGGAGTTTGGCTGTTGCAAACAAAACTCCAGATGCATGCACCACCTGTGCACCTGGCTTACATGGGTCCTGGGGAATTGAACCTGGGTCGTTTGTCTTAGCAAGCACCTTAACCACTAAGCCATCTCTCCAGCCCACAACCTTATCTTTTTTTTATGCCATTTTATTTATTTATTTATTTATTTATTTATTAGATACAGAAGGACAGAGGGAGAGAGAATGGGTATGCTAGGGCCTCTAGCCCCGAACTCCAGACACATGTGCCAAGATGTGCATCTGGCTAGTGTGAGACCTGGAGAATTGAACCTGGGTCCTTAAGCTTTGCAGGCAAGAGCCTTAACAGCCAAGCCATCTCTCCAGCCCCCTTATCTTTTGTTTTTTTAAAGACATTCTAAAATATATTTTTTATTTATTTGAGAGTGACAGAGAAAAAGAGGCAGATAGAGAATGGGCGCTCCAGGGCTTCCAGCCACTGCAAAAGAACTCAGATGCATATGCCACCTTGTATATCTGGCTTATGTGGGTCCTGGGTAATCGGACCTCGAACTGGGGTCCTTAGGCATCACAGGCAAGTGCTTAGCCGCTAAGCCATCTCTCCAGCCTTCCCCACCCCCACCTTAGTTTTGAAACAAAGTCTTTCACTGAATCTGGAGTTCATCAATTTAGTTAGACTGAACAGCCAGCAAGCCCCAAGGATCCTCTGCTTTCCCTGCCTGTGCCAGAATTACAGGCACACCCAACTTGTATTTGGGTTCTGGGCATCCAAACTCAGGTCCTCATGCGTACATGGTGAGCACTCTACCAGCTGAACCATCTCCCTAGCCCTTTAAATGTGTTTTTATAAAAATCATATTTTTATACTTGAGGCTGAGGTAGGAGGATCTTGGTCAAGGCCAGCATAGCCTGCATAACAAAAACCTATTCTTGGCTGGGGAGGTAGCTGAGTCATTAAGGGCAATGCAAAGCCTTGCAGCCTGACTTTATTTCCCCAGTACCCACATAGAGCCAGAGGACAATGTAATGCATGTTTCTGGAATTCATCTGCAGAGGCAGGAGGCTCTGGCACACCCATTCTCTCTTCCTACCTCCTTACAAATAAATAAAAATATTTCAAAGTAAACGAAAACCTATTCTCAAGATAATTTTTTTAATATAAACTATATTTTATGTGGATGTGATTTGTTCCTTTTCCTTCTAGTTGTACAGACTACCCCTCCACGTGATCTGGCAGCCTCCCAGATTCCTCCCTCTCCACCTTCCCCTTCAATTCAGGGGCAGAGTGTGTTGAGTTACAGCCCATCTCGTTCACCCAGTGCCAGTCCCAAGTTTACCACCAGTTGTATGACAGGATACAGCCCTCAACTGCAAGGCATTTCTTCTAGTGGCAATACTTCTTACAGCCCTGGAGTGACCTACTCGCCGGTCAGCTATAATAAGGTAATGACTCTTCATTTGGCCACTAATGCTATTTTAGAATTGGAAGGTACATTAATAATCATCCAACGAGCCGGGCGTGGTGGTACATGTCTTTCATCCCAGCACTCGGGATTAAAGGAGGATCACCATGAGTTCGAGGCCACCCTGAGACTACATAGTGAATTCCAAGTCAGCCTGAGCAAGAGTGAGACCCTGCCTCGGCAGGGGAGTGGGAAGCATCCAGCGAGTCAGAATTTCATATCTAATTAATGAGGAAACTAAGGATGAGAGGGTAATTCACTTATCTGAATCACTCATTTAAGAGCCAAGAACAGGGCTGGGGAGATGGCTCCATGGTTAAGACCCCATAATATTGTAACCCTATGCCCTAATTTTTATGTTATTACAAGGAGAGTTTATAGGTTGGTGTTTGAGGTTCTTGAGGCCTAGAAGGGCATTAGGAGGGAATCTCTCATGTAGGAAGTTCTCACTATTGTTTGACTGAAATCTTGGAGGCTACCAAGAATTGCCTACAAAGAAACCAACACAATTGGCCCCTGCCTTTGTACATAATATTTCCTTGAGATTAAATTCCATGGCACTGGTTATCCAATATTAAATTAATTTTGAGCTGGTCATGGTGGCGCACACCTTTAATCCCAGCACTAGGGAGGCAGAGGTAGGAGGAGTGCCATGAGTTCAAGGCCACCCTGAGACTCCATAGTAAATTTCAGGTCAGTCTTGGCCAGAGTGAGACCCTACCTCGAAAATAATAATAATAATTCTGGCTGAGCGTGGTGATGCATGCCTTTAATCCCAGCACTCAGGAGACAGAGGTAGGAGGATCGCCATGAGTTCAAGGCCACCTGAGGCTACATAGTGAATTCCAGGTCAGCCTGAGCTAGAGTAAGAGCCTACCTCAAAAAACAAAAAGGAAATAAAAAGAAAGAAAGTATATAGTAATACTTTATAATCCACTGGTAAATACAGTTGCTTTCACAAGAAAAGCACTGTGTAATCATTATAGAAAATTAGAATAATAAGAACCAGGTGTGGTGGCGCATACCTTTAATCCCAGCACTCGAAAGGCAGAGGTAGAAGGGTTACCATGAGTTCAAGTCCACTCTGAGACTATGTAGTGAATTGCAGGTCAGTCGGGGCTAGAGTGAGGCCCTACCTCAAAAAAAAAATTATAATAAACTAGAAAGAACATTACTTAAAGTTCTACTATCCAAAAATAATTTGTGCTTAAGAGCTACTTAATATACCTGTAGTATAAGTTATTTTAATTTTGTAAAAATTTATTTGTAAGTAGAGAGAAATAGGGAAGGAATGGGCATGCCAGGGCTTCTTGTCACTGCAAATGAACTCCAGATACATATGCTACTTTGTGCAACTGGCTTTATGTGGGTACTGGGGAATTGAACCCAGGCAGTCAGGCTTTGAGCCATCTCTCCAGCCCTTCATTTGTTTTTGTTTTACATATCTTTATTTATTTTTTTTCAGAGAGAGAAAGAGGCAGAGAGAGAGGGAGAGAATGGGTGTACCATGGCCTCCAGCCACTGCAGACGAACTCCAGATACACATACCCCCCCCATTGTGCATCTGGCTTACATGGGTCCTGGCGAATCAAACCGGGATGCTTTGGCTCTACAGGCAAATGCCTTAACCACTAAGTCATCTCTCCGGCCCACTTTCTTTCTTTTCTTTTCTTTTTTTTTAATTATTTGAGAGAGAGAGAGAGAATGGGCACGCCAGGGCTTCCAGCCACTGCAAACGAACTCCAGACGCGTGCACTCCCTTGTGCATCTGACTAACGTGGGTCCTGGGGAATTGAGCCTTGAACTGGGGTCCTTAGGCTTCACAGGCAAGCGCTTAACCACTAAGCCATCCCTCCAGCCCACTTTCATTTGTTTTTTAATTACTAATTTTCTTTTTTTTTCGAAGTAGTGTCTCAGTCTGGCCCAGGTTGACCTGGAATTCACTGTGTAGTCTCAGGCTGGCCTTGAGCTCACAGCGATCCTCCCACCACTGCCTCCCGAGTGCTGGGATTAAAGGCATGCAGCACCATGTCTGGCTTTAATTACTAATTTTCAGCAAATAGTTCTGTACATGAAATTCTTGATAGATTTAGAGAGGTGGGTGGCAATCCAAGACATTTGTACTGATGATTACATCCCAAAAATGTATTCATTTTAACAGTGTTGATCACCAATTTTTTTTTTTTGGGGGGTCTGTTTTCAAGGTAAGGTCTCACTCTTGCCCAGGCTGACCTGGAACTCACTCTGTTGTCCCAGGCTGGCCTCAAACTCACAGAAATCCTTCTACCTCTGCCTCCCTAGTGCTGGGATTAAAGAAGTGTATGCCATTATGCCTGGCCTATCTTTTGGTTTTTGGTTTTTTGAGGTAGGGTCTCACTCTAGCCCAGGCTGACCTGGAATTTCACTATGTAGTCTCAGGCTGGCCTAAACTCACAGTGATCCTCCTACCTCTGCCTCCTGAGTGCTGGGATTAAAGGCGTGTCCCACCATGCCCAGCCTATCAAAATGTTTTTTATAAATCTCTTCCAATAAGAAAAATGACAGTGGTATCTTATAACTTCATATTGATATTTCTTTAAAACTCTAAATCGGCCAGGTGTGGTGGTGCACGCCTTTAATCCCAGCACTCGGGAGGCAGAGGTAGGAGGATTGCCATGAGTTCAAGGCCACCCTGAGATGACAGAGTTAATTCCAGGTCAGCCTGGACCAGAGTGAGACCCTACCTCGAAAAACCAAAAAAAAAAAAAAACTCTAAATCAAGAAGTTGTCATTCTTCTCTATCTACTTCTTTCTCTCTCTGTCTCAAATAAATAAGTAAAATACAACAAAATAAAATAATTAGCTGGGCATGGTGGTGCACATTTTTAATCCTAGCACTCAGGAGGCAGAGGTAGGAGGATGGCTACGAGTTTGAGGCCAGCCTGAGACTACAGAGTGAATTCCAGGTCAGCCTGGGCTAAAGTGAGACCTTATCTCAAAACACAAACAAACAAAAAAATAATAATAATTAATTAATATAAAAAAAGAAGTTAGCTGGGCATGTTTGCACACGCCTTTAATCCCAGCATTAGGGAGGCAGAGGTAGGAGGATCGCCATGAGTTTGAGGCCACCCCGAGACTCCATAGTGAATTCCAGGTCAGCCTGGGCTACAGTGAGACCCTACCTCAAAAAAAGAAAAAAAAATTATCACCTTAAATATTCAACTTTAAATAAAAATAAAAAGTAGGCCCTTGTATACCCATTTACACTCAGTCTCATGCACTCTCCCCTTACAAATCAAATAAATATATTTTCTTTAGAAAGCAAAATTGAAAAAAGAACTTGTCATATTCTCTTCCTACTTTAGTAGATAAGATGTATGTCCCGGTGAGTTGCAGGTTTTTGTTTTTTTTTTTTTTTTTTTTTTTTTTTTTGGTTTTGAGGTAGGGTCTCACTCTAGCTCAGGCTGACCTGGAATTCCCTATGTATTCTCAGGGTGGCCTCAAACTCTAGGCGATCCTCTTACCTCTGCCTCCCTAGTGCTGGGATTAAAGGTGTGCACCACCACGCCTGCCTTTTTTTTTTTTTTGTTTACAGAAGTTACTTGTTGATTTTAAAGTTAATATGGGAAAATGAATGAGCCAAGGACATTTTGAATTAACAGGGTACATCCCTATAAACATTAAAGCTTATTAATTAAAATATTATGCCTCTTGAGCAAGAATAGACCAGGTAATGCACTAGAAACTTATATGGAATCATAATAAACATGAGGATTTAATATTTCACTTTAAGAAGTACAGGAGAAATCAGTATGCATAATGTTTATTTACTTACTTATTTGCTAGCAGGGTAAGATAGAAGAGAGGCAGAGAGAATGGGCACACCAGTGCCTCCAGCCCCTGCAGATTGTTAGGCTTTGCAGGCAAGTGCTTTAACTGCTGAATCATCTCTCCAGCCTAGATTTTTTTTTTCAATTTCAAACAGCATTAAACAAGTATAAGACTTGTTAATAATTCAGTTTGTTCTAAATTAGCATTGAATGGATCATGAAACACAACGGGGGAAAAATCGTGTATTTGGGAGCTCAAGAGATGGCTTAATGGGGGGCTGGAGAGATAGCTTAGCAGTTAAGGTATTTGCCTGAAAAGCCAAAAGACCTTGGTTCAATACCCCAGGATACACGTAAGCCAGATATGCAAGGTGGCACATGTGTATGGAGTTACATGTTTGCAGTGACTAGAGGCCTTGGTGCACCCATTGTCTATCTCTCTTTCTCTCATAAGTAAAACATAAATAATATATATACATTTAAAAAAGAGATGGTTCAGTGGTTACAAGCACTTGATTGCAGAGCCTGACAGCTAGGGTTCAGTTTTTCAGTACCCAGATGCACAAAGTGGTGTATGTATCTGGCATTTGTCTGTGGTGGCAGGAAGCCCTGGTGTGTCCATACCTCTGTCTCCCAAGTGCTGGGATTAAAGGCGTGTGCCACCACGCCCAGCTTAAAATAGTATATTTGAATAAACAGTTTGTCGTTAACAAATGGAATTACTAATTAAATGCACATTAAAAAATTTTTGTACATGAAGTAGACATTTTAAAGTAGTGATATGGGTGAATGGATACCAAAATAGGTCTGCTATCTATTCTGATAGGAATGTAACTTAGTGCAACATTTTCACTTGATAGATATATTTTTTAACATTTTATTTATTTATTTGAGAGAGAAAGGCAGATGTAGACAGAGAGAATAGGCATATCAGAGCTTCTAGCTACTGTAAACAAACACCAGGCATGTGTTTCATATTGTGCTTGTGGCTTTATGTGGGTACTGGGGAATCAAACCTGGGTCTTTTGGCTTTGCAGGCAAGTGTCTTAACCACTTACCCATCTCTCCAGCCTGGTAGATATATAGATATATATTTTAAGGCCATGGCCAAATAACTTCTGTTTGGGGAATTTGTCCTAAAGAAAATCATCTGAGATTCAAGAAAAGTACAACAAAGTGTGTCTTAACGTTACTTACAACAGCCAAAAACTGCAAAAAATCCAAAAGTTCAGAATGAGAGTATGTAATTATGATATGCTGGGCATGGTGGTGCACGCCTTTAATCCCAGCACTTGGGAGGCAGAATAGGAGGATCACTGTGAGTTCAAGGCCACCCTGTTACTACATAGTGAATTCTAGATCAGCCTGAGCTACAGTGAGAACCCATCTTGAAAAACTAAAAAAAGTAAAAATAAAAAATATAATATATTGTAATATATAGCTAGTTAGGATACTGTTTTAAAGTATTCTTATAGGAAATGCTTGGTTAGCTTTTTAATTCTTTTAAATATATTTATTTAAGAGAGAGAAAGAGGTAGAGAGAGAATGGGCGTGTCAGGGCCTCTAGCCACTGGAAATGAACTCCAGATGCATGTGCTCCTTGTGCATCTGGAGTGTGTGGGTTCTGGGGAATCAGACTAGGGCCCTTTGGCTTTGCAGGCAATTGCCTTAACCATTAAGCCAGCTTCTCCAGCCCTAGATTTTTAAAAAATATTTTTATGTATTTTAGAGAGAAAAGGAGATAATATGGATGCGCCAGGGCTACCACTGCAAACAAATCCCAGATGCATGCATCACTGTGCATCTGGCTTTAAATGGGTACCAGGGAACTGAACCCAGTCTATTAGGCTTTTCAGGCAAGTGCCTTAACCGTTGAATAATCTCTCTAGCCCCTTGGTTAGGTTTCATAAAGGATATAAAGCTGATTTTTTAAAAATTTATTATTGGTTTCTCAAGGTAGGATTTCTCTAGCCCAGGCTAACCTGGAATTCACTATGTAGTCTCAGGGTGGCCTCAATGGAAATCCTCCTACCTCTGCCTCCCAAGTGCTGGGATTAAAGGTGTGCATTACCATGCCTAGCTCATAAAGGATATAAAGCAAAAAAGTATTGTTTAATACTATTGAAGTAGGACTGGGTGGGGTGGGGGACATGCTCAGTCTGTAAAGACCTTGCTCCATAAGCATGAGGTCCTGAGTTTGGATCCCCATTACCCACATAAAAGCTGGGTTTAGAGCTAGGGAAATGGCTTAGTGGTTAAGGCATTTGCCTGCAAAGCCTAAGGACCCTGGTTCAGTTCCCCAGGACCCATTTAAGACAGATGCACAAGGGGGCACATGAGTCTGGAGTTCGTTTGCAGTGGCTGGAGGGCCTGGCACGTCCATTCTCTCTGTCTATCTGCCTCCCCCCCCCCCCCGCCGCCATAAATACATTTAAAAAAGAAATTAAAAAAAAAAAAGCTGGGTTTAACTGCCCATTTCCATGATTGTAGCACTGCAGAGGCAGAGACGGAATCTCTGGGGTTTGCTGGCTAGTTCATCTAGCTGCAACAGTGAGGTTCAGATTCAGTGTGAGACCCTGTCTCTTAAAAATAAGGTGGAAGGGGGCTGGGGAGCTGGCTCCGTGGATAAAGGACTTGTCACACTAAGTTCCTGATGTGGATTCCCAGAACGCATGTAAAAAGCCGAACACTGTGGCAGGTATGAGTGTTCCCACTATGACTACTGTAAGAAAGGATGGAGACAAGAGAATCTGCCAGAAACTAACAGGCCAGCCAGCTTGGTAAACAGAGCAGTGAGTAGCGAGAGACTGCCTCAAACAATGTGGAAGGCAAGAACCGACACCCAGCAGTTCTCTCCCCTCTGTGTACACACCATGCTTGCACACAAATACACATGCACATGCCAAAGAAGAAGAATGGGGCCGGTGTGGTGCACGCGCCTCTCTGATCCCAGCACTCAGGAGGCAGAGGTAGGAGTATCTCCATGACTTCAAGGCCACCCTGAGACTATATAGTGAATTCCAGGTCAGTCTACAGTGAAACTCTACCTCTAAAAACAAAAACAAGACAAAACAAAAGATGATGATTGTAGAGAGCATTTGAGGGAAATAACCCAATGTTCACCTCTGGCCTCCACATGCACATGCACTCAAGTGTGTGTACCTGCACACATATATACCACATATGTGCAAAAGTGCATAAACATTGAAATAGCCATGGACATTTTGTTTTTCTGGGTTTTTGTTTTGTTTCTGAGATGGTCTCATGTAATTCAAACTAGCCTCGAACTTACTCTATAGCCAAGTTTAACCTTGAACTTACTGTTCTCCTACCTCTACCTCCCAAATGCTAGGGTTCTGGGCATGTGACTTCATGCCCAGCTGTAGGCACATTTTAAAAATTGAAAAGTTACACAAGGGAAGCAAGAAGATTCCCCAAGTTCTGATAACCTCTGTGCTTCTTAATTTAAAGCCATGTTGAGGGGCTCCAGTCCCAGTTTCTGGGTTAGAGTGAGTAAACCCCAAGTTGAAGCATTGGAATCTGTTATTTGCAAACAGTGCCGAAATCATTTGTAAATATGGGCACTACCTAAATTTTGTCTGTTAAAAACTATCCACGTATAAAAAATTGCCTTGACAAAAAAAAAAAAAAAGAAAGAAAGAAAGAAAGAAAAGAAAAGTTATACAAGATATATAAAGGGATTAAATTATCTCTAGGTAGTAAGGTTATCAGTTTTTTGTTTTGAGACAAGGTCTTGCAGTTTTAAGTTCACAGTAAAATTACGAGGAAGGTACAGTGCTTTCCCATGATTCCTTGTCCCATACATGCAGCCCCTTCCTGATCAGTATCCCCATGAGAGCAGAACAGTCACTGCAGTTGACACATGGTTATCCCCCACATTCCTGTGTATTCTACAAGGAAGGCAATCTCCAAGGTTCCACTCATTCTGCTTTCCCTTCAAATTCTTTGCAGCCACTAATCTTTTTACTTTGTAGCTCTACCTTTTCCAAAATGTCATTTACTTGGAATCATACGTATTTAGTCTTTCAAATTGGCTTTTATTTTCTCTTAACATTATACATTTAAATTTCCTCCATGTGCTTTTTGAAAAGATTTTCTTATTTTATTTGAGAGAGAGAGAGAGGATCGGTGTGCCAAGACCTCCAGCCACTGCAAACAAACTCCAGACATATGCAGCACCTTGAGTATCTGTCGTATGTGCGTGCTGGGGAATTGAACCTGGGTCCTTAGGCTTCGCAGGCAAGTCCCTTAACCACTAAACCATCTCTCCAGCCCCTACATGTGTTTTTATCATCCAGTAGCTTGATTCTTTTCAGCACTGAATAATAGCTCATTGCCTGAAGGTGCTACAGTTTAGTCACTCAGTCACCTTCTGAAGAATACCCTTGGCTACTTCCATACTTTGGTAATTATGAATTGAAGCTTCCATAAACATCCATGTGCAGACTTTTGTGTAGACATAAGTTCCAACAATCTTTGGGTAAATACTAAATGGCACATTTGTTAAATGGTATACTATGAGAATGTTTAGTTTTGTAAGAAGTCACTCAACTGTTGCCAAGTAGTTGACTATTTTGCATTACCACCAGCAATGAAAGAGTCTTTACTGGTCCACAACCTCACTAGCATTTGATGTTGTCTGTGTTCTGGATTTTGGCTATTGTATTGTACTAGGTGTGTGAACATTTTTTTTTTTCTTTTAAGATAGGATCTTATGTAGCCCTGACTGGCTCCCAACTCACCATATAGTTGAGGGCGGCTTTGAACTCCTAATCTTCTTGCCTTCACCTTCCAAGTGCTGAGATTACAGACTTGTGCCATTCACCCAGTTAGGTGCAGGAGCTACATTTTCAAAGTTGAAAGGGGGCAGCTGGAGAGATGGCTCAGCAGTGAAAGGCACTTGCTTGCAAAGCCTGACGGCCTGGGTGTGATGTCCCAGTATCCATATAAAGCCAGATGTGCCAAGTGGCTCATGCTTCTGGAGTTTGTTTGCAGTGGCAGGGGTCCTTGGGGCACCTATTCTCTTTGAAAATAAATAAATAAATAAGTATTTTTTAAAAGGAAATCTTAATTGAAAATAAAATCCAGTTCATATGTTTTGTATAGCTGGCGAGCTTTAGTTCCTCTCCTTCTCCTCCGTATCCGACCACCGTTGGCCCAATAGAGAGCAGTGGATTGAGAGCCCGCTACCGATCTTCACCCAGCGTCTATAACTCGCCCACCGACAAAGAGGACTACATGACGGACCTGCGGACTTTAGACACTTTCCTGAGGAGCGAAGAGGAGAAGCAACACAGAGCTAAGCTGGGTACACATGTTACTTACAGCTAATGTACACACTTTTGTCATTTTACTTAATTTTAAACTATGACGAGAATTAATTCCTTCAAGTTTAAGAAGTAAAATATAGCTGAACTGAGACTTTGAAGCCAAAAGTTGAGGCTACAAGACTTTTTTGCTGACCTAGAATTCACTATGTAGTCTCAGGATGGCCTCAAACTCACAGTGATCCTCCTACCTCTGCCTCCCGAGTGCTGGGATTCAAAGCATGTGCCACCACGCCCAGTTTACAAAATGTTTTTGAAGCAGCGCATAGTGAAGCTGTTCAAGTGATCAGTGTCTCTTTTCAGGTGGCCCCTTGAGCACTGATGTGCAGAGCACAGTGAAGAAAGCATGTATTTACCCTGAAAGTGCAGTTGCTTTTAGTTTACCTTGGGAAGTGGTGTTAATCTATTTGGGGTGGATTTGGTTATTACAAAGTCAATTATTTGAAACCAAATTAGGTTATTGAACTCAGTAATGATTTTCCCCTCAGGAACCTGCACCGGAGGCACATAGGTGCACGAGAGCAGCACGGCGAAGAAGCAGTTACTGGAGCATGGCTCTCTGCGTTGTTTGAAATCTCTTAGGGATTTTTAATTTAATTCTGCCTGAAATTGCCACAAAAGTCAAAGAATCAAATCAATAATATCCTGTGACTTTTGATACCTGCTATTTTCTTTTTTAATTTTGAAAAAAACTTCAGGTATGCTGGCAATTATAACATAGAGCACAGAGAACAACCACTACACGTGTTTTGTAATTTTCACATATTTCTAACTTAATTTTTATTTTTCTTTGACATTTAGAAGTATTGTTATTGGTGTTTAGAAGGGTTAGTGGTGTTGCTTTTCATTTTCAAGCCTGACAAGACCTGGTTATCTTTATTTCCCACAGTTAATTGCAGCTTGCTTAGAGATTCTGATCTGTATCTACTACTGTTTAGAGCTTCTTTTACTTCCTTTTCTGTGGAAAGAGGTTTTTAGGTTTTGTTTTTGGAGGGGGCTTTGTGTTAGTGTTTTGGTTTGAGAGGGGAAGGGGCAGATACAGAGAGAGGGAATGGGTATGCTTGAGCTACTGCAAACAAACTCCAGATGCATGGCCCACCTTGTACATCTGGCTTACCTGTGTACTAAGGAATCGAACCTGTGTCACTAGATTTTGAAGACAAACGCCTTGACTGCTGAGCCATCTCTCCAGCCTTGTTTTTAGTTTTTAATCTGGGTCTTGCTTATAGGCTACATGGTCACTTTTTTTGTTTTATTTTTCAAGGCAGGATTTTGTGCTACTTCAGGGTAATGTAGGATTCACTATGTAGTCTCAGGCTGGCCTAGAATCTACTGCAGTCCTCCTACCTCACTCTCCCAACTGCTGTTATTAAAAGGCATGCACCACCACTTCTGACTACATGGTCACTCCTTTATAAATGGTTTTTGTGTATTAAAAAGCATGCAGGGGCTGGAGAGAGGGCACAGTGGTTAAAGAATCTGTAGTCTAAATTTCGGTTCCTGTATCTGTTTGCCTTGCCTTCTAACAACACAGCTACACTAATTTCTTTTGGTTAGTATTTTCCTGTTATGCCCATTCTTATCCTTGTAACTCTTCTGTGCTGTTAGGTTTTAGGTAACTAAATATTCTGCACAAATTAATAAATAAAACCTTGAGCAGACCTGTTCAGACTATATGAGTACTCAGGCTATATAAATGCACTGTGCCTCATCAAACTGTAGGACGCTTTTTAGTACCTTTTAATATTCTTTTCATAATTAAAGGTGCTTACTTGCAAAGCTGGGCAGCCCAGGTGTGATTGCCCAGTAGGGTCTCTAGCCCAGGCTGATGTGGAATTCACTATGTAGTCTCAGGATGACCTCAAACTCATGGCAATCTTCCTACCTCTGCCTCCCGAGTGCTGGGATTAAAGGTGTGCGCCACCATGCCTGGCTTTAACTATTTGTAAATGAAATATTTACTGATTGTAAGTACATTCACATCATTATGCAACCATCTTTTATATTTATTTGTTATCCTTATAAGATAAAGCTTTTTATTGCATGTCATTTATTTTGACATGTTTACTTGGATGGTTATATTTTCCCAAATTTGCTAATGGAATTCCCTATATTTTTATTTTTTTACTTATTTGTGAAGAGGGAGGGGGAGAGAGAGAGTGGGGCACACACCAGGGCCTCCAGCTGCTGCAGATGAACTTCAGAATGTGCCATTTTTGTGTATCTGGCAAGCAACACCTTTAACCACTGAACCATCTCCCCAACCCTGGAGTTCTCTTTTAAATAGTTCTTGCATGTTTTGGTCTGATGCTATCATTCATTGAACACTGTCTCATTCATCTGCGGGTCTGCCCCCCCCTTTACCTTTTTAGAAGTTCCAAATATTTCAGGCTTATCTTGTACTTTTTCTGGCTGACTCTGGAACCGTTGTTTCTCTAAGAGAACTGATTGTTTTGGAGAAGAATGATGTTTAAAGTTAGTATCTGAACATTGGTACTGAAGTATGATACTTTAGTTCCTTAAGCATCCAGCAGGGAAATAATTCATACTGATAACATCTGTGACTCGTTTCTCTGGTAGTGAGAAGCTAGCTGGAATTTTCTTTTCTTTTTTTTTTTTTTTTGAGGTAGGGTAGGGTAGGGTCTCACTCTAGTTCAGTGACCTGGAATTCATTCTGTAGTCTCAGGCTGGTCTTGAACTCACAGCAGTCCTCCTACCTCTGCATCCCTAGCTGAGATTAAAGGTGTGTGCCAGCACACCTGAATTTAGACAGTTATTTATTGATTTATTTGAAAGAGATAGAGAATGGTAGACATTCATTTTCATGCTCATTCTTTCACTTTCAGTCAGACACACACTGTCTTGCTAAATCATTTGAAAATAAGTTGCAGGCCTCATGATATTTCATATCTCAATATTTCATGTCTCCTAAGAATATGGGCATTTTTCTTTAGAACTACTGTATGATTGCTATGTGATTGTCATATGTGATACTGCTGCTACTTCTGGATACATTAATCCAGTTGGCCCAGTAATGACCTTGGTTTTTTCTTTTACTAGATCCAGTCAACTATCACATATTCTATTTAGTTGTACTTCTTTTGTCTTCCTTAGAATGTTTATGTATATGTTTGACATACATTTTTTTAAATGTTTTATTGACTTATTTATGAGAAAGAGAGACAGAGAGAATGGGAGCTGGGCGTGGTGGTGAACGCCTTTAATCCCAGCACTCGGGAGGCAGAGGTAGGAGGATCGCCGTGAGTTCGAGGCCACCCTGAGACTCCATAGTGAATTCCAGGTCAGCCTGAGCCAGAGTGAGACTGTACCTCGAAAAACCAAAAAAAAAAAAAAAAAAAAAAAAACAAACGAGAGAGAGAGAGAGAGAATGGGCATGCCAGGGCCTCCAGCCACTGCGTATGAACTCCAGACACATGTGCCCCCTTGTGCATCTGGCTTACGTGGGTCCTGGGGAATCCAGGCCAGGTCCTTAGGTTTTGCAGGCAAACGCCATAACAGCTAAGCCATTTCCCTAGTCCCCTGACATATATTAAAAAAAAATATTTGGGGGGTGGCTAGTGAACTGGCTTAGCAGTTAAGGTGCTTGCCTACAGACTCATGTCCGACTCTCCAGGTCCTACATAAGCCAGATGTGCAAGGCGGTGCATGCTTCTGGAGTTTGATTACACTGACTGGAGGCCTTGGAGGACCAATTCTTTCTCTATCTGTTTCTCTCTCTCATTTAAAAAAAAAAAAAAAATTACAAGCCAGGTGTGGTGGCACACACATTTAATCCCAGCACTTGGAGGCAGAAGTAGGAGGATCACATGAGTTCAAGGCCACCCTGAGACTACCTAGTGAATTCCAGGTCACCCTGGGCTAGAGTGAGACCCTACTTTGGTGGGGAGGAATGTATTTATTTGAGAGACAGTGAAAGAGAAAGATGTAGGTAGAATAAGAGAGAATGGGCACACCAGGGCCTCTAGCCGCTGCAAACAAACTCCAGACATATGCTCCACCTTGTGCATCTGGCTTTATATGAGTAATCAGACTCAGCTACTTAGGCTTTGCAGGCATGTGCCTTAACTGCTAAGCCATCTCTCCAGCCCGACATTTACTTTTAAAAGAAAAACTACTTACTTATGAGAGAGACAGAATGGTGATCTTGCCGCTCAAATGAATTCCAAACACGTGTACCACCTTCCAAACCCCAGTACCTATGTTAAGCCCAATGCAGAGTGGCCTGGCACACCCATTCTGTCTCTTTTTTCTGTCTCTCTTTTTTGGTTTTTTCAAAGTAGAGTTTCACTCTAGTCCAGGCTGACCTGGAATTCACTACAGAGTCTCAGGATGGCCTCAAGCTCACAGAAATCCTCCTACTGCTGCCTCCCAAGTGCTGGGATTAAAGGTGTGCACCATCAAGCCTGGCTTCTCTTTCTTTTTTGTACGCATGTGAGTATGGGCCTGTGTATGTGGAGGATAAGAGGACCACTTTGACCCTTGCCTTGTCTACCTCATTTGAGGCAGGGTTTCTTTCTGCGTTTTCACTCTTCTTTTTGCTGGGCTTGACTCCAGCTTCCAAGAACTTCTCATCTTTGCCTCCCATCAGCATGTTGGAATTACAGAAGCCCCTCACAACTTCTGCCTTTTTATGTGGGGCCTAGGGATCAAATTCAGGTACTCCATCTTGAGCTGCAAGTGCTTTATCCAGTGAGCCATCTCTCCAGCCTCCATCCCTTTCTCCCTCTCAGTGATGTTAAACCCACTTTTAATAAGTTTGTCTAATAGTTCATGAGTGTTCTTGACAGCTGAGTACCTATGCTTTTGTCTTGTTGACTTTTTATGCTTGGAATCTCATTTCCTAGGGACTTGC
Source organism: Jaculus jaculus (assembly GCF_020740685.1). NCBI lineage: Eukaryota > Metazoa > Chordata > Mammalia > Rodentia > Dipodidae > Jaculus > Jaculus jaculus. The sequence continues at coordinate 91,091,137 of NC_059111.1, read as the reverse complement.
ATGTTTTTGTTGTTCAGTCTGGGAAAACAGAAGTTCTGTTTTTAGTAATTTTGTCAGTGCTTGGTTTGTAGTGGGAAGGCTGGAGTAAAGCCTGTTTTGTATTGACTTTGTCAGATACCCAGGAGTATCTCTGACCTTGCGCTAACTTATATAACTTCTAGATTTGATGTTCTTGGATATCACAGGTGGTGTAAATGGGCACTCTAAACCCATGTAAAGATGAACTTTTTGCCTCTACAAGCCAAAGGAAAGGGAAAAAAGAAAGAAAGAAAATTAACATTAAAATTTAGAGGCTTTTTTTCCCCTATCTCTCAACCACCTAAGACAAATAAGCGTCCTTTAGCTCCTGGCGCCAAGTGGACAGCTTCTTTTCTTTTTTTCTTTTTTCTTACGCACTGAGAATGTGGCCCTTTGAGATTGCTAGCCCTATGTGGGGCACAGGGAGTAATGCACTAAAAAAAGGTCTCAGTCCAGCACTCCGCCTGTCCTGGGCTCAGATGCTTACCTGCAGTTCCCCTGTGAGCATCATAAGGCACACATCCTCTAGAGCAGCAGCAGTAGCACCCACTCACCAGTGGGTGCTCTCATGGACTTTCTGTTCCTCGTCATTTTCCTCCACTGGCTGGCCACGCCCTTCCTTCTTGCAAGCTCCCACCTTCACTTAACTACTGTGCGTGAGAAGTCTCCAGCACACACTGCAGTGATCTGACTTGCTCTGTGCTGCAGTCAGCTTCATGTTGCTGGCAGAAAACACCCAACCAAAAGCAGCTAATGGGAGGAGTGGGTTTATTTTGGCTTACAGACTCAAGGGGAAACTCCATGATGGCAGGGGAAAGGATGGCATGAGCAGAGGGTGGGCATTACGTCCTAGCCAACATGAGATGCACAACAACAGCAGTAGAGTATGCGGAACACTGGCTGGGGAAGCTGGCTATAACACCCGTAAGACTTCCCCAACAACACACCTTCTCCAGGAGGCTCCAGTTCCCAAATTGCCACCAGCTGGGGTTCTAACATTCAGAGCACTTGAGTTATAGGAAAGTCTTGAATAAAGCCACCACACTGCCACCAGAGTTCCAAGTCTTATATTTTGTGCAGTGTTGGTGGTAGTACAAGTTTTTTCACATAAACTTTATCATTCTTTTTAAAAAATATTTTATTTTTATTGATTTGACAGAGAAAGAGGGAGAGAGAAAGAATGGGCGCACCAGGGCCTCCAACCCCTGCAAACAAACTCCAGACACAAGCCCTCTCCTTGTGCATCTGGCTAACATGGGTACTGGGGAATCGAACCTGGGTCCTTTGGCTTTGCAGGCAAAGCCTTCACTGCTAAGCCATCCCTCCAGCACAACTTTGTCATTCTTAAAAATATTTCTTTATTATACATACCTGTATTTGTATGCCAGCGTGAAATATACATTTATCAAAATGTAAGAGGGCCAGAGAGGTGGCTTAGTGGTTAAGGTGTTTGCCTGTGAAGCCTAAGGACCCAGGTTCAATTCTCCAGGTCCCATGTAGGCCAGATGTACATGGTGGCACATGCCTCTGGAGTTTGTTTGCAGTGGCTAGAGGCCCTAGTGCCCATTCTCACTCACTATTTCTTTCTCCCCTTCTCTCTGTCTCTAATAAGTAAACAAGTATAAATCAGAAAAAAAATTAATGTAAGAGACTGGCTAATGTTTTGATAAATTGAAATATTGCCACAGGGCTGGAGAGATGACTTAGCACTTAAGTCCTTGCCTGTGAAGCCTAAGGACTCTGGTTTGAGGCTCAATTCCCCAGGACCCACATTAGCCAGATGCACAAGGGGGTGCACGCGTCTGGAGTTTGTTTGCAGTGACTGGAGGTCCTGGTGTGCCCACTCTCTCTCTCTCTCAGTCTGCCTCTTTCCCTGTCTGTCACTCTCAAGTAAATAAATAAAAATAAACCAAAAAAATTACAAAAAAGAAATATTGCCACATAATCCCTTTCAAGCTTCCTTATCCTTTCTTCGCATAAACATCACAAGAAGCCAGACGTGGTGGCGCACGCCTTTAATCCCAGCACTTGGGAGGCAGAGATAGGTGGATTGCCATGAGTTCAAGGCTACCCTGAGACTACATAGTGAATTGCAGATCAGCCTGGACTAGAGCGAGATCCTACCTCAAAAAACCAGGGGAAAAAAAAAAAGAATCACAAGAAAACTTTACTATGTTGTAGCATTCCTTTTAGAACTTAAGAACTAGTTTCTATTGGTTATTTTTGTGAGTATAAAGTATCAGTTGATATTTTTGGTATTTATAAACGGAAAAAATTAAACCCTTTATCAGCGTACTTGTCAATGAGAACTTGCTCATTTATTCAAGCACTGTGCTAGCTGCATAGAGACAGAACCATCCTGGCCCTAGAAGACCTCAGTTTCTCAGGAGTAAAAACTGCGAGCCTCACTGTGATATGTGCTCTGGCAGAAAAAGGTCACTCCTAAATGTCGAGTTTTACATTTCCGAAAAGTAAATTTATACATTCACAACTGGGGTGTCAGATAGTTTTGATCAATCAGGAGTTAATACAGGGTATAGAATAAAACACATTTAGTATACTCATAGCCCAGAAACTTTTTTTGTAGGGTCTCACTGTAGCCCAGACTGACTTGGAATTCACCTTGTGCATCTGGCCTTACCTGGGTCCCGGGAAACCAAACCTAGTTTCTTTGTCTTTGCAGGCAAATGCCTTAACCACTAAGCCATCTCTCCAGTCCCTTAGAATTCACTGTGTAGTCTCAGGGTGGCTTTGAACTCATGGTTATCCTCCTACCTCTGCCCCCCTACTGCTGGTATTAAAGGTGCGCCACCAGGCCCAGTGACCAGCAAAGCAGGAGGTTAGTGTTTCATTCAGAAGGAATGTCTCTGCTGGCTGGGCATGTTGGTGCACACTTGTAATCCCAGAACTGGGAGACCCATGTAGGAGGATCACTGAGTTCAAGTCCAGCTTGAAACTACGTAGTGAATTACAAGGGGCTGCTGGAGAGATGACTTAGTGGTTAAGGTACTTGCCTGAAAAACCAAAGGACTGGGCTAGAACAAGGCCCTACCTCAAATAAATAAATAAATAAGTCTTAGAGAATAGAACAACTTTAGTGTAGGACATGATGGCAAACACCTTTAATCCTAGCACTCTGGGAGGCAGCCCTAGGAGGATCCCACTGAGAGTTCAAGGCCACCCTAAGACTACATAGAGAATTCCAGGTCAGCCTGGGCTAGAGAGAGATGTGTCTTGGGAAAAAGGAAGGAAGGAAGAAAAAAGAAATGAGCTTAGCTCTGGTATGGTGGTACATGGCTTTACTACCACTACTGGAAAGGCTGATCTAGGAGGTTTGCTCTGAGTTTGAGGCCAGCCTGGGGCTACAAACACAGTGAGTTCCAGGTCAGCCTTCAACCTGGACTAAAGTAAGACCCTGCCTTTAAAAAAAAAAAAAAAAAAAAAGCAAGCCTGGAGAGATGATTTAGCAGTTAAGGCACTTGCCAGCAAAACAAAAGGACCCAGATCAGGTCCCAGTACCCACATAAAGCCAGGTGCACAGGGTGGCACATGCATCTGGAATTTGTTTGCAGTTGTTAGAAGTCCTAGTGTGCCCATATTCTTTCTATCTCTCCTGCTGCCTCTCTCTCTTGCTCACTCTCAAATAAATAAAAAAAATTTAAAATGCTTAATTTTCCACAAAACAGGCACTTTCAGCCCTTATAGTTCCTAGGTTATTTAAGTTGGCACTCCCAGAAAGTGTTCTCTTAAATTTTTAACACAAGGAATCAGTGGTCTGTCTGAAGAGAAGATGATGTTGGGTTGGGGAAGAGAGGTGCTAGTTAAGGTTTGACTTGATTCCTTGAGTACTATTGCTTAGTCCCTAGATACGTAGCATCTGTGAGTACTAGATGCAGAGATTACTATAGCAGCCTAACCTGTGTTATTTCGTTAACCATAGGGAGTCCAGACTCTACTTCTCCTTCCAGCAGCCCTACTTTCTGGAACTACAGCCGTTCTGTGGGGGATTACGCACAGACGTTAAAGAAGTTTCAGTACCAGCTGGCCTGCAGATCTCAGGCTCCGTGCGCTAACAAGGATGAAGCCGACCTCAGCTCTAAACAAGCTGCAGAAGAGGTAAATGACAAAGACAACTGACCGAACGTTTATGGTTTTCACCTTATTAGGAAGTACAGTTCTAAAATATTTTCCCTATTTCTACTTTTACTGGTCAGAAATCTAAATCTGATATGAATTCGACAGTGGAAAAACTTCTGTTTTGCTTTTTCTACCTAAAGCTAAATTATAGCTGTCATGGTAGTACACATCTTTAATCCCAGTGCTCAGGAGGCAGAGGTAGGAGGATCACTGTGAGTTCAAGGCCAGCCTGATGCTACATAGTGAATTCCAGGTCCGCTTGGACTAGAGTGAGAACCTACCTCGAAAAACCAAAAAATAAAAATAAAATATTATTTTAAAGTTTTCAAGATTGTACTGCACCTTAACATGTACCAACCCCTGCATTTAAAATGCATTTGGAAGCAAGGTGTGGTGGCGCACGCCTTTAATCCCAGCACTCGGGAGGCAGAGGTAGGAGAACCGCCATGAGTTTGAGGCCCCCATGAGACTGTATAGTGAATTCCAGGTCAGCCTGGGGTAGAGTGAAACCCTACCTCGGAAAAAAACAAAAATAAAATAAAATGCGTTTGGAGGGGTTAGGGAGATAGCTCAATCAGTATAGTGCTTGTCTCACAGCCACAACGACCTGAGTTTGTCCCCCAGTACCCATGTAAATGCCAGGCATGGTGGCACACTCCTGTAATTTCAGTGATAAGGAAACACACCAGGTCTCTAGAGCTCACCAGTCAGCCAGTGTAGCTAGGGCACCTGACAATGAGACCTGAGGTTGTCCTCTGGTTTCCTTAGGCATGTAAATATGTGCATACCACATGCCATAAACATGCAAAAAACATAATGAAAATTACATTTCTAAAATAGTTTTATTTATGTATGAGGGAGAGAAAGTATGGACACACCAGGGTGTCTTGCCACTATAAACAAACCCAAGACACATGTGCCACTTTGTGCATCTGGCTTTATGTGGGTATTGGAGAATCAAACCTGAGCCAGCAGGCTTTACAAGCAAGTGCCTTTAGCTGCTAAGCCATCATTTCTCCCCCAAAATACACTTGGTTTAGAGCATATGGCAGTCTGTGCTTCATCAGTTTAATTTCAAGTAAAGGATTTTTATTTTGTACATTAATTTTTTTTGTTTGTTTTTTGTTTTTTTGAGGTAGGGTCTCGTTCAAGCCCAGACTGACCTGGAATTCACTATGTAGTTTCAGGGTGGCCTCAAACTCACGGCAATCCTCCTACCTCTGCCTTGGGAGTGCTGGCATTAATGGCGTGCTCCACCACGCCCAACTTATATACATTAAATTTTTATTTATTTGAGTGTATGTATGAAGTCTCTTGCCGCTGCAAATGAACACCCGTCTGGCTTTACATGGGTGACTGGGACCTTAAACCCAGGCCTGTATTGCTTTGCAAGCAAACACCTTTAGCCACTGAGCATGTCCCAGGCCTTATTTTGTCCTCTTTTTTTCAGAGGAGATCATGAGAATGGGTGTGCCAGGACCTCTAACCACTATAAATCAACTGCAGATACATGCACCACTTTCTGCATCCAGCTTTACATGAGTACTGGGCAATACCCGGTCATTAGGCTTTACAGGCAAGCACCCTAACCACTGATCCATCTCTCCAGCCCTTATCTTATACTTTAAGGCAAGAATGAAAACTGTCTATAGCTGGGCGTGGTGGTGCATACCTTTAATCCCAGCACTTGGGAGGCAGAGGTAGGAGGAGGATCGCCATGAGTTTGAGGCCACCCTGAGTCTACATAGTGAATTCCAGGTCAGACCAGGGCTAGAGTGAAACCCTACCTCAAAAAAACAAACTAAAAGAAACTTTCTGCATACTAATCAAATGAATATTGATGTTTCTGAAAACCTGTTAAATTATTTATTAATTTGAGAGAGAGAATGGGAATGCCAGGACCTCCAGCTACTGTGAACAAACTCATGCACTTCATGCGCCACCTTGTGCATCTGGCTTACATGGGTCCTAGGGAATTGAAGTGGGTCCTTTGGCTTTGCAGGCAAGTGCCTTAACTGCTAAGCTATCTCCCCAGCCCTGAAGTTTTTTTCTTTGTTTGGTTGGTTTTTATTAACTACTTTTGAAGATGCAAGAAAGAGTGATGACTTCTGGCAAGATTTTTCCTCTTTGTTAAGTATACACATGTTTTTAATAGGTTTGGGCAAGAGTGACTATGAATAGACAACTTCTTGATCATATGGATTCATGGACAGCTAAGTTCAGAAATGTAAGTTTTGCCATTATGTCATTACATTGAACAATGTTAGTATGTCTTTTTTTTAACATTTTTATTAGCATTGTCCATGATTATAAAAAAAAACCCATGGTAATTCCCTCCCTCCCCCTCCTAGTGTGTCTTAATATGCAAATTATGTTAATGGACTGATAATTGATTGGAGTTGTTACTAATTAAAAATGTTAGAATTAGCTGACCATGGTGGCACATGCCTTTAATCCCAGCACTCATGAGGCAGCAGTAGGAAGATCCCCATAAGTTCGAGGCTACCCTGAGACTATATAGTTAATTCCAAGGTTAGCCTTGGCTAGAGTAAGACCCTATCTCAAACAAACAAACAAAAAATGGTAGAATCATTAAATACATAATTTTAATGGTATCTGCGAGAATAAACATGGCATTTACCTTATGGTATCCATTTTAATGAGACTGTGTTTTTCCCTCCATGCTTAGTAAATCAGTTTATTTAGAGAAAATAAAGGAACAATATGGTTAGTCATTGAAATTTTTTTCTCTTTCCCAGCTTTTCAGCTTTATTTTCCAGAGTGTTTCTATGAGTTTGTTATATACCTAGCATTGTGAGGGGAAAAAATCAGGGGTCCTTGCCCTCAGAAAGCAGAGATAAAATAACATATGCCTGAAGCTGCTTCAGAATATGCCTACAGTGTCTTGGATGTCCTCTCTTCCACACACTGCAGTGATGACTTCCAGTGCTTTCTCCTCTGCCGTCTGCGCTCTGCAGCATCTGTGTGCCCAGTTCTGGAACAGCTGAGCGGGTAGCTCTGCCCCTTCTGTAGAGGTTGCCACTGCTTTACCCATCACCACTTAGCATCTCCTACAAATCTATCAAAACCATTTGTGCTTGGTTTTGTTTTCATTTACTATAAATAGAGAATCAAGAGGGAGGGGCAACTATCCAAGTATGAAGTACGGTAGTATATGCTTACAATCCCAGCACTCTAAAGCTTGAGTCAAGCTTATACAAGTTCAAGGCCAGCCTGGACTACATAACAAGACCCCTTCCCCCCTCCCAACAGTGGGAAGAATGACTTACAACCAGAAATCTGACTAGCATTTTAAAAATAAAAATTTTAAGCCAGGTGTGGTGGCGCACACCTTTAATCCCAGCACTCGGGAGGCAGAGGTAGGAGGATTACTATGAGTTCAAGGCCAGCCTAAGACTACAGGTAAGTTCCAAGTCAGCATGGGCTGGAGTGACATCCTACTTCCAAACAACCAAAAAACAAATAGTGATAATAATAATAAAAATTAAAAAATAATTTTCCTGAGTCTAATTCCAAAACTCTCAGTCAGAATTTCTGGGGATGAGGCCCATGTTCCTCTCCTGGACATAGATAATTTTGTTGCAGCCAAAGGATGGTAGAACACTTAGCAACAGATGTTAGAAGAATGAATGAGTAAGTAGACTGATGTACTTGAGGAACTGAATATTGCTACATTTATAGTTACAGGCCTAAAAATGGTAATATTTAAAACATAAGGACTTTTCAGGAATACTAGTTCATTGCAGAAGGGCTTTCAGCTTTCAGATATTTAAAACATTTTTTAAAAAAAATTTTATAAGGAGAAATTGCATGCACCAGGGCCTCTTGGAGCTGCAAACTCCAGATGCATGTGCCACCTTGTGCATCTGGCTTTATGTGGGTACCGGGGAACCAAAATGCAGACCAGCAAGGCTTATGCAAGCAAGCTCTGAGCCATCTCCCCAGACCTTTCAGAGGTTTGGTCCTTTTTTTTTTTTTTTTAAGAGAGAGAGAGAATGGGCACACTAGGGCCTCTAACCACTGTTAAGGCTTTACTTGGGGAATCAAACCCGTGTCCTTAGGCTTTGCAGACAAGCACCTTCCTCAACTCAAACTTGTTTATAAGGAATTGTGGACTTACATTCCATCTGAAACATATAACATATTTTTCTCCTTTTTATAGAGACAGAAGTGTTGAGGTTGCTACAGTCAGACATACAACAGTAACAAGCACATCACACATCAGGCAGGGAGTGTCTTTAGACAGTCTTTTCACATCACAGAATGAGATCAATACTAGCTATGGAAAAGAGAATTTAAAGCTGGGCGTGGTGGCGCACGCCTTTAATCCCAGCACTCAGGAGGCAGAGGTAGGAGGATCACCATAAATTCAAGGCCACCCTGAGACTACATAGTGAATTCCAGGACAGCCTGGACTAGAGTGAGGCCCTACCTTAAACCAAAGGAAGATAATAGAATTTGAAATTTCCAGTCTTACAGTTTTATTGTAATAGTCACACACTGGTATCAAATAATAAAGCTGTTTTTTCACATAGAGAATCAGGTGAGCCTATTGTAAGGTTAATGGGTTATGCTACTTTGAAAATTGACTATAAGCCAATGTAAGCTCTATGTTAATAAGTTTATGAGTAATTACTTCTAGACATAAAATGAAGATTGTTTCTTTTTAGCAAGGAATATTATATATGACAAATCACCTATTTTAACTCATATCTTATTATATAAAATACATTCTTGGCCAAATACAATATGATGTAATACAAAAACAAATTTAGTCAAGAACAAATAATAATTATAAAAGAACATTTTTTGTTTTTGTTTGAGGCTCCAACTGACCTGGTACTTGATATGTAGTCCAGGCTGACCTTGGAATTTGCAACACTCCTCCTGTCTTAGCCTCCCAAATGTCTTGATTCTAAGCATGTATCTATCACCAAGCACCAAATGTGGAAAAGCAAATTATTTAACGTAGAACTGGAAGTTTAATATTTTCTTCACAAAACAATGCAAACATATATGGCCAAAGAATATGACCTAATTTGTACTCCAGTAGTATGTTAAACTCTTTCTAGACATCACATAACTGCTACTTCATTCTCTTTCACTATACTTTATGATCCTGTTACTAGTTAAGTGTAAGACAGAAAAGTTCTTAGAGCTGCTTGGAAAATTGAAAATAATTATTTGAGAAATATTGTGGAATGGTGAATACGAAAGCTATACCTTATTTTTTTTTTTCTCCTAGTGGATCAATGAGACAATATTAGTGCCACTTGTACAAGAGATTGAGTCTGTCAGCACCCAGATGAGACGAATGGGTTGTCCAGAACTACAAATAGGAGGTATGTGAAATAGAGCCTAGCTTTTGATTTATATTCAATAAGTCAGCCAAGTGGAAAACATCTTCTTGTAATGGGCTATTTAACATCTTCCTTTGTTGTCTTCAGGTGAAGAAGAAAATGTCCACAGTTGCTTTTTAAATGTAACACCTCTTGAGATTTAATTTACCTACCATACAATTTACCCTCTTAAAGTGTGCAGTCCAAAGGTTTGGCTTGAGCAACCATTGCCACAATCAATTTTAGAAAATTTCACCACCCCCAAAGAAATTCCATACCCTTCAGCATTCCCTCCCAACCGTCATTCCGTATTTTCCCTCCAGCCTTGCGCAGGTGGCCGTCTTTTCTGTGCATAGATAGGCTTGTTGAGGCAATTTCATAGAAATGGTGTTACTCAGTATGGGGTCCTTGTGACTGGCCTTTTTCACTTAACATAATGTTTTTAGGCTGCAATTAACAATAATGGTGCCTACGACACTGCCGCATCCGTGCTCTAGCATTCATCAGTGCTGTTTTAATTTCCTTACTTAAGAAGAGAGGCCTGAGTACGGGTGCACCAGGCCGACTGCTGCTGTAAATTAACTCCGAACACGTGTGCTGCTGTATGCATCTGGCTTTACTCGGGTACCGAGAAATTGAACCCTGGCCCTCAGTCTTCGCAAGCAAAGCACTTTGAACTGCTGAGCCATCTCTGCAACCCAATACTTTTATTTCGTTGTTGGACAAAATGAGACTCAAATGCAACTTCCACATTGTGTTTACCATCAGTTTATTGGCATTTGAATTATTTCTGTATTTTGTCTACTATGAATGATGTTGCTGTGAACGGTCATGAGCAAGTGTTCATAATCATATATGGACTGGGCAGGGGGTTGGGGGTTTTGTTGTTTTTTTGAAACAGAGCCTCACTGTGTAGCTCTGGCCCACCTGGAACTTGCTGTGTAGACAAAGCTGGTCTTGACCTCATGAAATCTTCCTGCCTTTGCCTTGCAAGTGCTGGGATTATAGGTGTTGCACTGCCAAGCCCAGCATGCATACATGGCTTAATTTCTGTTGGGTATCTATCTAGGAGTGGAATTGAGACCTCTAGTGTCTCTGTGTTAACCTTTGGAGGAACTGCCAGGCTTCTGAGAAGGAGCTGAACTACTCTATATTACCACCAGAGGTCCTACTTCCTCAAAATGAGATATGTTTTTTGGCTCTCATTAACATTTCCAATTTACTTTTGGTTGGTTTTTTTTCTTTCTTTGTTTTCAAGGGAGGGTTTCACTCTAGCTCTGGCTGGCCTAGAACTCACTCTGTAGTTTGAGGTTGGGTTCAAACTTACAGTGATCCTTCTACCTCTGCCTCCCAAGTGCTGGGATTAAAAGCATGTGCCACTATGCCTGGGTTTTTTTTCTTTTTTTTCTTTACTCTAAACTAAAATGAACTAAAAATAGAAGTGTGCATCCCCAAAGTGTCTGTTGACTTTTCAGTACTTGTGATTGTTGTCTTTTTTCTTTTCCCCCTCTTTGAATTTTGAGGTACGGTCTTGCTCTAACCCAGGCTGACCTGGAATTCACTATGTAGTCTCAGGGTAGCCTCAAACCCACAGTGATCCTCCTACCTCTGCCTCCCGAGTGCTGTGATCAAGGGCGTGCGCCACCACTCCCGCTGTTGTTGTGTGTCTTAAAGTCATTTCAGTAGCTGTGAAATGGTATCTCACTGTGGTTTTGATTTGTATTTCCTTGATAGCATATGATACTGAAATTTTAATCAAGTATTTATTGTGTATTTTAGAGCCCATACTCATTTTTAAACTGAGTTGTCTTTTTATTTATTTATTTATTTTGTTTTTTTGAGATAGGGTTTCGCACTAGCCCAGGACCTGGAATTCACTGTGTAGTCTCAGGCTGGCCTCTAACTCACGGCAGTTCTTTTACCTCTGCCTCCCAAATACTAGGATTAAAAGCATGTGCCACCATGCCCAGCTTTGGGTTGTCTTTTTATTACTAAGTTGTAGGTCTTATATTCTGTATACAAGGCCTTATTCAGGAATTAATTACAATATTATATAAATGTGTAAAAATGGCAAATCACCTCTTTCAACACATCTGCTAAAATAAAACAATGATGCTATTTAATGTAAATTGCTTAAAAAAATATACCACAATTTATTTGCTGTTAAGTAATCAAATTTGAAATATTTTAGTTAACCAGCTCCTTGTAGAAAATAAATCTTGAGGTAAGTTCTTTGAAGACATAGTACGGTCTGTTGGCTGTGGGTAGTTTTTTTCAACTTCTGCAAGAATACTCACTTCTTTCAGTGGTAGGAAGGCACCCAAGTGGAAGACATTTTATAGCTTGTTTACAGTAAACTGTGATCATGTGTTTATTTTTTTCTTTTTTCAATTAATATTTATCAGTTATTATGAAAAACAGTGGGTTTAGCTGGATGTGGTAGTCATTGCCTTTAATCCCAGCACTGGGGAGGCTGAGGTAAGAGGATCACTATGAGTTCGAAGCTAGCCTAAGACTACGTAGTGAATTTCAGGTCACCCTGGGCTAAAGCAAGACCCTACTGCAAATAAATAAATAAATCTAAACAGGAAAAAAAAAAAAAAAGGCTGGGCGTGGTGGTGCACGCCTTTAATCCCAGCACTTGGGAGGCAAAAGTTGGAGGATAACTGTGAGTTCGAGGCCATCCTGAAACTACATAGTGAATTCCAGGTCAGCCTGGGCTAGAGTGAAGCCCTACCTTCAAAAACCAAAAAAAAAAAAAAAAAAAAAAAAAAGAGAGAGAGAGAGAGAGAGAGAAAGAAAAGGCTGGAGAGATTGCTTAAGATACTTTAATGTAAAGTGAAAGATTTCTCCCAAACACGCTCTTTTAATTTTGTTATTTTCTAGCACTATTATATGACTAAATTGTTTTTCTTTTTTATTTGAAAGAGAGAAAAAGGGGCAGAGAGAGAATGGATGCACCAAGGCTTTCAGCCACTGCAAAGAACTCCAGGCACATGTGCCCCCTTGTGCACATGTGTGACATTGTGTACTTGCATCACTGTGTGTCTGACTTATGTGGGACCTGGAGATTCAAACATGAGTTCTTAGGCTTTGCAGGAAAGTGCCTTAACTGCTAAGCCATTTCTCCAGCCCAGTTAGGTAGGTAGGTAGGTAGGTAGGTAGGTAGGTAGATATTTTTATTTATTTATTTGAGAGAGAAATACGGAGAATGAGAGTGAGTAATGATGCCAGAGCTTTTGGCCACAGCAGATGAACTCCAGATGCATGCGCCACTTTGTGCATCTGATTTTACATGGGTCCTGGAGAAATTAAACTTGAGCCATCAGGCTTTATAAGCAAGCACCTTCAAGCATGCACCATTTTTTTCTCTATATATCTGCCTCTTTCTCTCATGCTCTCTTAAATAAATAATTTCTTTTTTTTTTTTTTTGAAGTAGGGTCTTGCTCTACCCCAGGCTGACCTGGAATTCACTATGTAGTCTCAAGGTGGCCTCGAACTTATGGCGATCCTCCTACCTCTGCCTCCTGAGTGCTGGGATTAAAGGCGTGCACCACCACACTCAGCTCTAAAATAAAATTTTTTTTAAAGGTGGCGTAGCAGACAGCTTCAGGTTCACTGAGATGAACTTTCAGACCAGGCACAGTTATGGAGGAAGGGATATTTATTGAAGCTTACAGATCCAGGGGAAGTTACATAATGGCAGAAAAAACTGGCCTGCCTTCACAGAACCAAGCAGATAGAGAGAGAGGCACAAGCCAAAAAGCCAAAAGCATACAGCACACTTCAGGGGCTCCAGCTAGGCACACTTTGCATATCTTTAGATTGTAATCTGAAATCCACCACCACACCTTAACATCCACCCAGTGACACTGCCTCCAGCCAGGTGGCTGCAAATGCAGACTACAAACAATAAAAAACTGAATATATTGGGGGTCATCTATTCAAACCACCACAGGTGATTAGTGCTAAGAAGGAAAATCCTGGGCTGGAGAGATGGCTTAGCAGTTAAGTGCTTGCCTGTGAAGCCTAAGGACCCTGGTTCGAAGCTTGGTTCTCCAGGACCCACGCTAGCCAGATGCACAAGGGGGCACACACATCTGGAGTTCGTTTGCAGTGGCTGGAGGCCCTGGCGTACGTGCGCTCCCTCCCTCCCTCCCTCCCTCCCTCCCTCTCTCTCTCTCTCTCTCTCTCTCTCTCTCTCTGCCTCTTTCTCCCTGTGAGTGTCTCTCAAATAAATAAGAATGAACAAAAAATTAAAAAAAAAAAATAAAAGAAAAAAGAAGGGAAATCCTTAGGGGGAGCCCAGTGTGGTGGCACACACCTTAATCTCAGCACTTGGAAGGCAGAGGTAGCAGGATCGCCATGAGTTAAGAGGCCACCCTGACACTGGTGAAATCCAGGTCAGCCTGAGTTAGAGTGAGACCTTACCTCAGAAAACCAAAAGAAGAAAAAAAAAAAAGCAAAACCATAGTGGATGTTGGTTATGTTACAGGAGAAATTGAAAGGGAAGACTTCACTGGTTTATGAAAGTCCTGAAGGGTGTGAGGAGGCAGGCCTTTGAAAAATGGGTTAGACCATCTGAGGTTCTCTCAGAGTCCTGCATGGTGAGTGATCCGTGCTGTCTGTCTTCTTTCACCAGAGGCTAGTATTACCAGCTTGAAACAAGCTGCCCTGGTCAAAGCCCCTCTCATCCCAACGCTGAATACAATTGTGCAGTATCTCGACCTGACGCCAAACCAGGAATATTTGGTTGACAGGATCAAAGGTAAATATTGATTTTGAAGGGGAGAAACAACTGTTATCATGGCATTAGGATTTTATAAGTGAAAGATAACAAGGAAGAAGCACTTTGAAAAAATTAAAATTGTAATTATGCATTTTCCACTCTTAGACTCCCAGGAATTGGGTGGCTTTGTAACATCACTTATAATATCAACATACTGGTCTGATTCCTTTTAATCTTTGTAATTCTTACTGAATATGTTGTTTCCTATATTATATTTATTTATATGTAAATATACATATATGTATATATGTATATGTGTATATATATTGGTTTTTTTGTTTTTTTTTTTTTTTTTGAGGTAGGGTCTCACTCTAGTCCAGTCTGTCTTGAAATTCATTATGTTGTCCAGGGTAGCCTCAAACTTGCTGCAGTCCTCCTATCTCTGTTTCCCAAGTGCTGGGATTAAAGACGTCAACCACCAAACCCAGTTTCTATTATATTCTTTCTAGTTCTGGGGGAGACATGATGGCCTAAAGAGTCTGACTTGGAATCAGGAAGTTCAGCCTCCCTAATACTCCCACACACTGTCTTTATTATGCATCTCTCATTAGAAAACAGTTCATAAATTAGAATATTTTTAATTTGGATACACTTTGTAAACTGCTCTTTTCCTAAAATAAATTTTTTAAATATTAAAAGTATTTTGGGGACTAGGGGATCACTTAGTTGTTAAAAGTACTTGCTTTCTCAAGGCCTACCAGTCTGGGTTCAGTTCCCCAGCGCCCATCAAAACCAGGGGCACAAAGTGGTGCAGGCTTCTAGAGCTCATTTGCAGCAGTAAGCGGTCCCGGCATGCCCATCCTCCTTACTTTTTCTCTTTCTCTCCTCCTTTCTCGCTCTTTCCCTCCCTGTCTCTCTCATGTCTCTGAAATGAATAAATAAAAATATTTTTAATAGTATTTCAAATACCAGTGACCCTACCGAGGAAGACCCTCAGCAGAATTTGGGCAGGGGAGAGGGCATATAAGTACCTTTTTATTTAAAAAAAAAAAAATCAGAGCTGGAGGGATGGCTTAGCAGTTAAGGCCTTTGCCTGCAAAGCCAAAGGACCCAGGTTTGATTCTCCAGGACCCACAATACACAGATGCACAAGAGTGTGCACGTGTCTGGAGTTCATTTGCAGTGGCTGGAAGCCCTTGCATGCCCAATTTCTCTCTCTTTTCTCTTTCTCTCTCCCTGTCAAATAAATAAATAATAAAATATGAAAAATTCAATAAGAAAAATAGTATTTCAGAGCTAGAGGGATGGCTTAGCAGTTAAGGCATTTGCTGGCCAAACCAAAGGACCAGGTTCAGTTCCCCAGGACAGACGTAAGCCCTGATGTATCCATTCTCTCTCTATCAGCCTCCCCCCTCCTTTCTCCCTGTCAAATAAATCAGTAAAATATTTTTAAATATATTTACAAAAAATAGTATTTCAGTAGCTGGATGTGGTGGTTCATGCCATTAATCCCAGCACTTGAAAAGCTGATGTATGAGAATCGCTGTGAGTTTAAGGTGAGCCTAAGCCCTGCCTCCATATAAATATAAAATCATGCAGCTGTACCTAATCACAATAGTTGTGATACCTTATTTTCATGAAGTAGCTAATCTGTGTTCAAGTATGCTACTATTCATAAAATATATAATTCCTTTTAAACATCATTTGTTTGAATCCAATATTCAAACATTACTATGGGCCAGGTTACTGGCTTATGCATTTAACCTCAGAAGGCTGAAGTAGGAGGATAACCATGACTCCCTGCCTCAACTTCAACGCCCAGAAAAGTAGTATGTGTGATGATAGGTTAATATATTTACATTTCTTTTAAGTTGCAGGTTTCCTGTCCATTTTTTTCTCCTTTTCTTTTGCAATATATGTATTGAAAGAATGAGATTGTTGTCCCGTTAAGAGTTTCCTATGGTCTGTATATATGCAACTTTCTTTTTTTGGTGGGGGGGAATTATGTAAGGTCTCACTCTAGCCCAGGCTGACTTGGAACTCACAATGTAGTCTTAGGGTGGCCTTGAATCCACAGCAATCCTTCTACTTCTGCCTCCCAAGTGCTGGGATTAAAGGCGTACACCACCACGTATAACTTATATACAGCTTTCTGTCCCCTGTATTTCCTGTAGATTTAGGCTCATATTTTGGCAAAATTGCTTAGTAGATAACAGTATGTTTATATCCAAAAAATGTGTATAAATATGTATTCATTATGCAAATAAAGAATACATGAATAATTCTACTTAGAATGAACAGTTGAAAACATTTTGCATATGTATCTCCACAGATAAACACACACATTTTGCTATGCCATTCAAAATTACATTGCACAGGCTAGAGAGATGTCTTAGTGGTTCACTTGCCTGTGAAGCCTAAAGACCTAGGAGGCACAAGGTAGCACATGCATCTAGAGTTTGTTTGCAGTGGCTAGTGGCCCTGGTATGCCCATTCTCTCCCCCCTCCCTCCCCCCCCCTTTGCTGTCTCTCATAAATAAATAAATAAATAATAAAATTAATTTTTAAAAATTACATTGCATATTGTTACTTTTCAGCATGTATTTTCATTATAAGTAACAACATTTCTTATATAACCATAATACACCTGTCACACCTTAAACAATCTATATCAGGAGCCCATATATTAGACCTTCCAATTGTCCAGTGACTTTTTTTTTTTTTTTTTGAAGTAAACCTAACACACTGGCCTTATTTTTTTTTAAATGA
This sequence comes from Jaculus jaculus, assembly GCF_020740685.1. Taxonomy (NCBI): domain Eukaryota; kingdom Metazoa; phylum Chordata; class Mammalia; order Rodentia; family Dipodidae; genus Jaculus; species Jaculus jaculus. Next base: position 91,074,123 of record NC_059111.1, on the reverse strand, counting down.
GAGAGAGAGATAATTGGTGCACCAGGGCCTCCAGCCACGGTAATCAAACTACAGACACGTGCGCCACCTGCGGCCTTATGTGCCTCTGTCACCTTGTGCATCTGGCTTACATGGGACCTGGAGAGTAAAATGTGAGTCCTGAGGCTTGGCAGGCAAGCGCCTTGACCACTAAGCCATCTGTCCAGTCCACCAGTGACTTTTTAAAGAACCCATAATACTACTTTTGTGTATATTTGGGATTTATCTGATTCTTTTCATAGTGATATTAACTTTTATATCTTTGTATTTTATATTGTATATATTTTGTTACTATGAGTGATCAGTTTTTTATGTCAGTGTGCTGTATTATTATCATGTAGCCTTATTTTCCTCTTTTGTTTATCCTCAATTTTACATTTGTTGTATAGAACTTTCTCAGGGAGGATGTATGAGTTCATTTAGATGGAACAGAGGTGGAGACTTCAAAGGACGAAAGTGGGATACAGACCTGCCTACTGATTCTGCTGTAAGTACCCAGTTTAATTATTTTAGTTTAATATATTTGCTATTAGGTTTATATGGTTTTGTTTTTCAAGTATAAAAGTATTAGAGGCCTGGAGAGATGGCTTAGCGGTTAAGCAGGTCCCTGTGAAGCCTAAGAACCCGGGTTTGAGGCTCGATTCCCCAGGACCCAAGTAAGCCAGATGCACAAGGGGGCACACGCATCTGGAGTTCATTTGCAGTGGCTGGAGGCCCTGACGTACCCATTCTCTCCTTCTCTCTCTCCTTCCCTCCCTCCTCTTTCTCTTTCTTTCTCTCTTTTGCTCTCAAATAAATAAAAATAGGGCTGGAGAGATGGCTTAGCAGTTAAAAGCGCTTGCCTATGAAGCCTAAGGACCCCGGTTCAAGGCTCGATTTCCCAGGACCCACATTAGCCAGATGCACAAGGGGCGAACATGTCTGGAGTTCGTTTGCAGTTGCTGGAGGCCCTGGCGCTCCCATTCTCTCTCCCTCCCTCCCTCCCTCCCTCCCTCCCTCCCTCCCTCGCTCGCTCTCTCTTTCTCTCTCTCTCTCTCTCTCTCTCTCTCTCCCTCTTTCTCTCTCTGTCTGTTGCTCTCAAATAAATAAATAAAAGTAAACAAAAAATTAAAAATAGCCGGGCGTGGTGGCACACACCTTTAATCCCAGCACTTGGGAGGCAGAGGTAGGAGGATCGCCATGAGTTCGAGGCCACCCTGAGACTCCATAGTGAATTTCAAGTCAGCCTGGACTAGAGTGAAACCCTACCTTGAAAAACCAAAAATAAATAAATAAATAAATAAATAAATAAATAAATAAATATAAACCAAAAAAAAGTATTAGAGAGCCGGGCATGTTGGCTTATACCTTTATTCCCAGCACTTTGGAGGCAGAGGTAAGAGGATCTCTGAGTTCAAGGTTACCGTGAGACTACATAGTAAGTTCCAGGTCAGCCTAGAATAGAGTGAGACCCTACCTTGTAAAAACAAACAAACAAAAATGTATTAGAAGGCTGAAAAGATGGTTCAGCAGATAAGGCACTTGCCTGCAAAGCCTAAGGAGCCAGGTTTCAATTCTCTAGGATCTACGTATAGCCAGATGCACAAGGTGGCACATGCATCCAGAGTTTGTTTGCAATGGCTAGAGGTCCTAGCATGCCCATTCTCTCTGTCTGTCTGCTCTATTTCTCTCTGCTTAGAAATAAATAAATAAAAATGTTTTTTAAACCAGGTGTGGTCACACATGCCTTTAATCCCAGCACTTGGGAGGCAAAAGTAGGAAGATTGCTGTGAATTCGAGGCCACCCTGAGACTACATAGTGAATTCTAGGTCAGCCTGGAATAGAGTGAAACTCTACCTAAAAAAAAAAAAATTAAAGTATTAGAGGGCTGGAGAGATGGCATAGTAGTTAAGGTACTTACCTGCGAAACCTAAGGACTCACCTTGGATACTCCAAGTCCCACGTAGGCCACACACACAGTGATGCAGGCACACAATGTCGTACATGCACATAAGGGGCGCATGTGTCTGTCACTCAGTTGCAGTGGCTGGAGGCCCTGGCATGCCAATTCCCTCTCTCTGCCATTAAAAAAATAAAGGGGGTCTGGAGAGATGGCGTAGCGGTTAAGCGCTTGCCTGTGAAGCCTAAGGACCCCGGTTCGAGGCTTGGTTCCCCAGGTCCCACGTTAGCCAGATGCACAAGGGGGCGCACGCATCTGGAGTTCGTTTGCAGAGGCTGGAAGCCCTGGCGCGCCCATTCTCTCTCTCCCTCTCTCTGTCTTTCTCTCTGTGTCTGTTGCTCTCAAATAAATAAATAAAAATTTAAAAAAAAATAAATAAAAAAAATAAAGGGGCAGCCAAGCATGGTGGCACATGCCTTTAATCCTAGCACTCAGGAAGCAGAGGCAGGAGGATTGCCATGAGTTCGAGGCTAGCCTGAGACTACATGGTAAATTCCAGGTCAGCCTAAGCTAGAGTGAGACCCTACCTCAAAAAACCAAACAGAAAAAAAGTCCAGTTGTTGGGTTTACGTCAATAAATTTTTTTTTTAAGTATTAGAATTTAGACACTAAGAAGAATAAATTACAGGACAATAATACCTGCATTTTAACCCCTTAGCCGAACCACTGTTAAATATTTTTTCACCTTTTTTGTTTTGTTTTTCACGGTAGGATCTCTCTCTAGCCTACACTGCCCTGGAATTCACTATGGAGTCTCAGGCTGGCCTCGAACTCATGGTGATCCTCCTACCTCTGCCTCCTGAGTGCTGGGATTAACAGTATGTACCACCACACTGGGCCCAGCTAATGTTTTTAATTATAGTTGTAATCATATTGTGTATAAAATTATGTGTTCTGCAGTTTTTGTTGTTGTTTGCATTACAATATTGTTTCTTCATTATTATACACCAGCACTTAACTATTTTCCTCTATTAAAACTAAAAGATTGGGCTGGAGAGGTGGCTCAACAGTTAAGGAGCTTGCCTGTAAAGCCTAACGATCCGGGTTCAATTCCCCAAGACCCACATAAAGCCAGATAGGCAGATAGAGAGAGAGAATGGAAACTCCAGGACCTCAAGCCACTGCAAACAAACTTTAGACACATGTGCCACCTTGTGCATCTGGCTTTATGTGGGTCCTGGGTAATTAAACCTGGGTCCTTTGACTTTGCAGGCAGGTGCCTTAACCCTTAAGCTGTCTCTATAGCCCTCTGTATCTGATATTTGCCTTTCTCTATCAAAATATTTTTAAAGTTTTATTTATTTATTTATTTAAGAGGAAGATAGAAAGAACCAGAGAGAGAATGGGTGCTCTAAAGCCTTCAGCTGCTGCAAATGAACTCCAGATGCATGTGCTACCTTGTGCTTCTGTTTTATGTGGGTACTGGGGAATCAAGCCTGGGTCCTTTAGCTTTGCAGGGAAGTGCCTTAAACACTAAGCCATCTCTCCAGCCCACAAAATACTAAAAACAAACAAACAAAAAAAAACACTAAAAGATTAATAACCAAGTGGTGAGGGGTTTTTATTTGTTTTTCTCTTGTGACAAAGAGTATTATGATACATATTTATTTGGGATTATCAGTTTAAAGATGAGTCTTGGTATCAGACCTAACAGATCTGAGAGCATAAAATTTACATGTACTTAACTGTTCTTCAAATTCATGTTTTTTTGTTTTTTGTTTTTTTTTTGATGAGGACCTTGCACATGGTAGACAAGTGCTGCATCACTGATCTGCTCCTTCAGCTTTTTCTCTTTTTAACATTTATTTTTAGCCAAGCATGATGGCACACCTTTAATACCAGCACTCAGGAGGCAGAAGTACGTGGGATCACTGTGAGTTTGAGGCCACCCTGTGAGACTACATAGTAAATTCCAGGTCAGCCTGGGCTAGAGAGCGAGACCTTACCTCAAAAACCCAAAAAAATAAGCTGGGCGTGGTGGCACATGCCCTAATTCCAGCACTCGGGAGGTAGAGGTAGGAGGTTATAATGAGTTCAAGGCCACCCTAAACTACATAGTGAGTTCCAGGTCAGCCTGAGGTACAGCATGACCCAACCTCGAAAAACCCAAAAAATGAATAAAAAATAAAACCAAAAAAATAAACAAATGAATTTATTTTTACAGGTGAATCCAAAAGAAGTATTTGTGTGTATGTATGTATATGTGTGTTTGTGCATGCATGTGAAAGCCAGAGGATAGCCACAGGTGTTATCAGAAATACTATTCACCTCTTTTTTTTTTGTTTGTTTTTGTTTTTGTTTTTCAAGGTAGGGCTTCACTGTAACTCAGGCTGACCTGGAATTCACTATGTAGTCTCAGGGTGGCCTCGAACTCATGGCGACCCTCCTACCTCTGCCTCCCGAGTGCTGGGATTAAAGGTGTGCACCACCACACCTGGCTAGTCACCTCTTTTTGAAACAGGATCTTTCATTGGCTTAGAGCACATCATTTGGGCTATTCTGGCTGGCCAGAAAACTCTAGGAATCCACCTGTTTCTGCCTGCCAAGCACTAAGATTGCAGGCATGCACTGCCACTCCAGCCTTTTTATGTGGTTATGGGCAATCACATCCAAGTTTTCACACTTGCAAGGACTGTAGCCACCAAACTATGGCCCCACCCAACAAGTTACTTTCATTTTGGAGTACCTATTATATATGAAATTAAAATTTGTTAAAGAAATTTTCATTTATCAGAGAGGGGCAGCGAGAGAGAGAGAGAGAGAGAGAGAGAGAGAGAGAGAGAGAAAGAGAGAAAATGGGCATGCCAGGGCCTCTAGCCACTGCAAACTTCAGATGTATATGCTGCTTTGTACATCTGGCTTATGTGGGTACTGGGGAATTGATTCTGGGTCCTTAGGCTTTGCAGGCAAGTGCCTTAGCCACTGAGCCATCTCTGAAGCCTGAAAATTGAATTTTAAGTATTGATATTCAAATTGAAAATGAATGCATGTGCAGTACATTTGATTTTGCTGTCAACTGTATGGATTGGAATGGTCCATGAGTTCCGGTGTATAACAGAAAACAAGGAGCTGGATCAGACAATAGCCTGTAATCTCAGCTACTCAGGAGGCTAATATAGGCTATACAGTGAGTTCTAGGCCAACCTATCTTGAAATTAAGAAGGGAGGGCATGGAGAGGTGGCTTAGTGATTAAGGCATTTGCCTGCAAAGCCAAAGGACCCAGGTTCGATTCCCCAGGGCCTACATTAGCCAGATGCACAAGGGGGCGCATGCTTCTGGAGCTCATTTGCAGCCTCTGGAGGCCCTGGCACACCCATTCTCTCTCTCTCTCTCTCTCCCCCTCTTTCTCTGACAAATAAATAAAAAATAAAATAAAAAATATTTTTTTTAAAAAGCAGCGAGGGTTAGGATGTAGCTCAGTCAAGATCTGAATTCAATCCCCAATACCCATGTTTACAAAAAAAGTGGGGTGCTGGAGAGATGGCTTAGCAGTTAAGTTACTTGCCTGTGAAGTCTAAGGACCCAAGTTCTGTTCCCCTAGTACCCATATAAGCCAGATAGACATGGTGATGCATGCATCTGGAGTTTATTTGCAATGGCTAGAGGTCCTGGTGCATTCATATTCATATTCTCTCCCTCTCTCTCTCTCTCTCCCCCCCCCCCATAAATAAGTAAAAACTTTTTTTTTTTTTTTTAATTCTAAAAGCCAGCCATGATGGCTGGCTTACCCTATAAGCTCAGCTTTGAAGAGGTAGACACAATGGTCTCCCATTGCTCTCTGGTCAGCCTGTCTAGCCTAATCAGTGAGCTCCAAACCAATATGACATTGTGTCTCAACAGAGGTAGGCAGCATTCCTGAGGATAGCACCCAAGACTGTCCTCTAGCTCCCACGTGCATGCACACATACCCACATGTGTACATGCCAAAAAATATATATGTATTTTTTTAATTTTAAAATGATAGCACTTGCCGGGTGAGGTGGTACACGTCTGTAATCCCAGCACTCGGGAGGTAGAGGTAGGATTGCCGTGAGTTCAAGGCCACCCTGAGTGAGACTCCATAGTGAATTCCAGGTCAGCCTGGGCTAGAGTGAGACCCTACCTCAAGAAAACAAAACAAAGAAAAAAAAATGATAGCACTTGCCTAGCTATGTAAGACCCTGGGCTTAATTCTTCGTCCCCCCTCCCCAACACACACACACATACCTACATAATGGCCTGCCTTTCTAGGGTTCCTATGAAAAACCAAAAAAGTAAAGTGAAATATTTAAGAAGTGTTTGGAGTTTAAATCATCCCATCTCATATTTCCCTACCCACCCCTCACATAGATAATTTTTTTTTCCCCTGAAGTCTCTCTTTAGCACAGGCTGACCTGGAATTTACTCTGTAGTCTCAGGGTGGCCTCGAACTCACGGCAATCCTCCTACCTCTGCCTCCCGAGTGTTGGGATTAAAGGTGTGCGCCACTACACCCAGCTTAAATTTTTAAATTTGAAAGGGACACATCATGAAAAGATTGAGTGGAATATATTTTTCTCAACTTTGAATGATTTTTTGTTTTGATTTTGGGGTTTTGAGGGTTTTTGGTGGTGAGGGAGATGAAGGCCAGGGCTTTGTGAACACAGGGTAAGTATATCCACTAAGCTCCATCCTCAACCCTTGAGTAGTTTATTTGAACTAAGCTCACCTCTTAAACACACTGGATTCCTTTATTGTTTAAGCAGGAGAAAGATTTTTTACTTTTTGGTTTTTCAAGGTAGGGTCTCACTCTGACCCAGGCTGACCTGGAATTCACTATGTAGTTTCAGGGTGGCCTTGAACTCACACTGAGCCACCACACTCGGCAGGAGAAAGATTTTATAAGTTAATTGCTTTATGGAAAATAGAAATTTTGACTGGAACAATATGTTTGTTATGAGGATTATGTGATTTTTTTTTTCACCTTTCCTTTCTGTCAATTTCTCTTGCTAATTCTCTCTTTAGGGAAGGATTTTTTTTTTTTTTCCCCCAAGTTAGTGTTTCATGCTAGCCCAGGCTGACCTGGAATTCACTATGTAGTCTCAGGGTGGCCTTGAACTCACCATGATCCTTCTACCTCTGCCTCCCAAGTGCTGGGATTAAAGGCATGCGCCACCACCCCTGGCAAGGGAAGGATTTTTAAAAATATTTTATTCTTTTATTTTATTTGGAAGGGGGGGCAGCTAGACACACAGAGAGAATGGGCGCACCAGAGCCTCCAGCCACTGCAAACAAACTCCAGAAGCATGTGCCACCTTGTGCATCTGGCTTACATGGGTACTGGGGAATCGAACCTGGGTCTTCAGGCTTCTCAGGCTAGCGCCTTAACTGCTCAGGTATCCCTCCAGCCCAGGGAAATATTTTAATGTCCAAATCATAAATATAAATGTTTTTAAAGCTCTATAGCCATGCTAAATATATGTGTGTGAGTGTATGTGCGTGCACACATGTATGCTTGCTGTGCATGCATGGTGGCATGTTTGCATGGGTACATATGTATGCACACGTGAGGAGTTTGAACTGTCTTTCTCAATCCTTGTCCAACTTACTTGTTGAGACAGGGTCTCTCACTTGAACCCAGAGTTTACCCATTAGGTTAGTCTAGCTAGCCAGCTTGCCCTTGTCTCTACCTCACAGATGCTAGCGTTACATACAGACATTTGGGTCCAAACTCGGATCCTCATGCTTTTACCAGCTAAACATCTTTCCTGCCCTGAGCAGGATTTTCATGCTAACTCTGAACATTTGTTTTCCCCTCTTCATCAGATCATCATGCACGTGTTCTGTACCTACCTTGATTCCAGATTACCTCCTCATCCTAAGTACCCTGATGGAAAAACATTTACTTCACAGCATTTTGTCCAAACACCAAATAAACCAGGTACAAACCTCTCCTAAAAGAGTGTGTTGAGATTTCACAGGAAATAGTGGTTTACTTTCTAATGTGGCATAATTTCTTTACAGATGTTACGAATGAAAATGTTTTTTGTGTTTATCAGAGCGCTATCAACCCTCCCCATTATGAACTTATCTACCAACGTCACGTCTACAATCTTCCAAAGGTATTGCTGACTTTTTTTTCCCCCTCTGGTGCTGGGGATTGAACCCAGGGGCTCATACATACAAGGCAATCACTCTACCACTGAGCTGTATCTCCATCCCCAAAAGTACTTCTTTTTTACCCAAAGGTAGGATCTCCCTCTAGCCCAGGCTGACCTGCAGTTCACTTTGTAGTCTCAGGTTGGCTTCAAACTTCCTACCTCTGCCTCCCAAGTGCTGGGATTAAGTTCATTCATTCATGTGTTCGTTCTTTCTTTCTTTGCTTTTTTGATTTTTTATTTATTTACTTGAGAGAGAGAGAATGAGAACACAAGGGCCTCTAGCCATAGCAAACAAACTTCAAATACATGCACCTCCTTGTGCATCTGGCTTATCTGGGTACTGGGGAATATAACCTGGGTCCTTTGGCTTAGCTGGCAAGCGTCTTAACCGCTAAGTCATCTTGCCAACCTTCCCCAAAAGTATTTCTGTATTTAAAAGTTGTTGCCAGGCATGGTGGAATACGCCTTTAATTCTAGCAATTAGGAGACAGAGGTAGGAGAACCACCATGAGCTAGAGGCCACCCTGAGAGTACATAGTGAATTCCAGGTCAGCCTGGGCTACAGTGAGACTCTACCTCAAAAAATAAAACAAAACAAAAGTTATATAAAAATGTCGTGGATGGTTTCCCTTGATGGTGCTTTCAGTTTTAAAATAAGAATCTTGGATCAGGAGTAGTGGAGCACGCCTTTAATACTAGCACTCAGGAAAGTAAGGTAGGAGGAGCACTATGAATTTGAGGCTAGGCTTAGCCTACAAAGTGAGTTCCAGGTCAGCCTGGGCTAAAGTGAGAGTCTGCCTTGGAAAACAAATTAAAATCTTGGGCTGAGTTCAAGCCGTTAAAAGGTACTTGCTTGCAAAGCCTGCTGACTTTAGTTCATTTCTCCAGTAGCCATGTAAAGTCAGACGCACACAGTAGCGCTAGTGTCTGGAGTTCATTTACATAAGCACTAGACCGCGGTGTACTCTCATTCACACATTGTGTGTCTGTCTGTCTGTCTCATTCTCTTCACAAAAAAATAATGATTCTTTAAAAATGAAACAAAAGCCGGGCGTGGTGGCGCACGCCTTTAATCCCAGCATTTAGGAGGCAGAGGTAGGAGGATCGCCGTGAGTTCGAGGCCACCCTGAGACTACATAGTGAATTCCAGGTCAGCCTGGGCTAGAACAAGACTCTGCCTCAAAAAAACAAAAAATAAATAAATAAATAAATAAATAAATAAATAAATAAAATAAAGCAAGAATTTAGCCAGGTGTCCTGGTGCACACACCTTTAATCCCAGCACCATGAGTTCAGGGCCAGCCTGGCTATAGAGTGAGTTCCAAGTCAGCATGGGCTAGAGTGAGTCCCTGCCTCAAAAAACCAAAACAAGTAAAATAAGGCTGGATGTGACAGCGCACGCCTTTAATCCCAGCATTTGGGAGGCAGAGGTAGGAGGACAGATGAGAGTTTGAAGGCCAGCGGGGGACTCTAGAGTGAGTGCCTGCCTGGTCAGCGTGAGCTAACGTGAAACCCTACCTCGGGAGGAAAAGCAATGAAAGAAAATAACCTTTTTGTGGGGTGTGACAAAAATTTTTATTTGTTTGTTTACTTTTGTTCTTTAAGTTAAGGCCTCACTCTAGGCCAGGATAACCTGGAATTCACTGTATAGTCTCAGGCTGGCCTTGAATTCACAGCAATACTCCTATTGAGTGCTGGAATTAAAGGCATGTGCCACTACCCCCAGCACATAGTAAAATTCTTTTTGTTTTTTCATTTTGTTTTAAGAAAATGCATTTCTTTTTTACTTTAATTTTTACTTCAATTGTAATGTATGTTTAATCTGAGAAAGTAAGAAAAAAATCACTTGTTAAAAAATAGCTATTAACAGTTTGGTGAATCGCCTTTTAGAAATTTTTGTCTTCATCTGTGATTTTATAAAAATATTTATTTGAGAGAGATAGAAAGAAAAAGGCACATAAAGAGAGAATGGGCACTCCAGGACCTGTAACCACCACTAAAAATTCCAGAGGCATGTGCCACCTTGTGCATTAAGTGAATCTAGGTCCCTAGGCGTCACAGGCAAGTACCTTAACCACTAAGCCATTTTCCAACCCCTCTACCTTTATTATTTTTAAAATATTTTTATTTATTTACTTACTTAACAGAGAAAGAGGGTGAGAGAAAGAGAGAATGGGCGTGCCAGGGCTTTCAGCCAGTGCAAGCAAACTCCTGACACATGTGCCACCTTGTGCATCTGGTTAACATGGGTACTGGAGAATTGAACATGGGTGCTTTGGCTTTGCAAGCAAATGCCTTGACCACCAAGCCATCCCTTCAGCCAGTCCCTTTACCCTTTTTTTTTAAATACTCTTACACTTTGCATTTAAATATTGACTTTGAGCTGGATGTAGTGGCACATGACTTTAATCCCAGCACTCGGGAGGCAGAGGTAGGAGGATTGCCATGAGTTCAAAGCCACCCTGAGACTACATAGTGAAGTCCAGGTCAGCCTGAGCTATAGTGAGACCCTGCCTTAGAAAACCAAAAACTAAATAAATAAAAGTTGGCTGGGTATGGTGGCACACGCCTTTAATTCCAGCACTTGGGAGGCAGAGGTAGAAGGATTGATGTGAGTTCGAGGCCAACCTGAGACTACATGGTGAATTCCAGGTCAGCCTGAGCTAGAGTGAGAACCTACCTCAGAAAACCAAAATAAATAAATTAATAAAAATTGACTTTGAGGTTTGGGGAGACAGGTCAGCAGTTAAGGTGCTTGCCTGCAAAGCCAAAGGAAACAAGTTTGATTCCCCAAGACCCACATAAGCCAGATCTGCAAGGTAGCACATGCATGTGGAGTTCATTTGCAGTGGTTAGAGGCCCTGGTATGCCCATTCTGTCTCAAATAAATAAATTAATCTTAAAAATTGACTTTAAACCAGGTGTTATGGCACATGCCTTTAATCCCAGCACTCAAGAGGCTGAGGTAGGAGGATCGCCATGAGTTTGAGGCCAGCCTGGGACCACATAGTGAATTCCAGGTCAGCCTGGGCTAGATCAAGACCCTACCTCAAAAAAAAAAAAAAAAAAAAAAAAAGGTTTATTTAATCATTCTCCTGTTGGCCCTTCCTTACAAATCCTGCTGACTGTCCTTCTCCATGCATATAGATGTCTGAATTTCCTTAAAAAAAAAAAAAAATTTAAAGTCAGTTTTGTTGATCTTTTTGCTGAGAATTTTTATACTGGCTATAACTTCTTTTTGTTAATTTCTGGGTTTGGGATTTTGTGTTTTGTTTTGTTTTTGAGACGGTCTTCCTGTGTGAATCAGGCTGGCCTCAAACTCAGAACTTTCCACTTCATTCTCCCAAGTGCTGAGATTATAGACAGGTTCCTCTGTGCACAGCGTATTGACCAATAATTTCATATTCTGTTCTCCATCAGATCAGAGACAGAGATAGTAATTTTGTTTCAAATTAATATTTTACTCTTATGATTGTATAAATTTTTATTTTGAGCTGTTGGAGTTCCTGTGGACTACCCATGCGAGTCTGTTTTTGTTTAAGATTTTTGTTGTTGTTGTTTTTTGAGAAGGTATCATTACTTTTATGGGTAAAGTGACCAAGTGTGTATATATATACAAACTCAATGATAAAGTTAAGCTTACAGGGCTGGAGAGATTGCTTAGCAGTTAAGGCACCTGCCTGCAAAGTCAGGTTCAATTCCCCAGGACCCACGTTAGCCAGATGTGTGCATTCTCATTCTCTCATTCTCTGTCTCTCTGCCTCTTTCTCTCAAATAAATAAATTTTGTTTAAGGAAAGAAAAAAAAAAAGCTAGGCATGATGGAACACCCCTTTAATCCCAGCACTTGGGAGACGGTGATAGGAGGATTGCTGTGGGTTTGAGGCCAGCCTGAGACTACAGAGTGAATTTTAGGTCAGCAGGGCTACAGGGAGACCCTATCTCAATAAAGAAAAAAGAAAGAAAAGAAAGAGCAGGATGTAGTGGCACATGCCTTTAATCCCAGCAGTCAGGAGGCAGAAGAAGGAGGATCACCTTGAGTTCAAGGTCAGCCTGAGACTACAGAGTGAATTCCAGGTCAGCCTGGGTACAGTAAAACCCTTTCTCAAAAACAACAATAACAACAACAACAAAAAAATCTGTTTGTTGAGCTATTTTTATAGACTAACAATTACCAATAAAGTAATTTTACATTTAACAGTTTACTTATATACTAAAGTATACTGCAATGTATTTGCTGAAATATTTTTATTTGCATGTGTATGTACCATGTATGTATGTATATTGCAAACAAGTGCCAGACACACGCACAAGTTTTTGTGTCTACATCTCCATGGGTGCTGGGGAATTGAACCCAGACAGGCAGGCTTTGCAAGCAAGTACCTCCAAATATTGAGCCATCATTCCAGTCCTGACATTACAGGATTATTTTTGTTTGATTGGTTGTTTTTTGTTTGTTGTTTGTTTTTTTTTTTGTTGTTGTTGTTTGGAGGTGGGGTCTCACTCTAGCTCAGGCTGACCTGGAATTCACTATATTCTCAGGGTGGCCTTGAACTCACAGAAATCCTCCTACCTCTGCCTCCCAAGTGCTGGGATTGCCTGGCTTTTGTTTTGTTTTGTTTTGTTTTTTGAGGTAGGGTCTCACTCTAGGCTGGCTCGAACTCAAAGGAATCCTACTTCTGCCTCCCAAGTGCTGGGATTAAAGGCACATGCCACCACGCCTGGCTCTGTAATGTATTTTAAAAGTACAACTAAATAGGTTGATATTGTATATACGTAAGTACAATGATTGAGATGGGGAGGTAATATGATGGAGAATGGAATTTCAAAGGGGAAAGTGTCAGGGGGTAGGGGAGGGAGGGAATTACCATGGGATTTTTTTTATAATCATGGAAAATGTTAATAAAAATTTAAAAATTAAAAAATAAATAAATAAAAATAAAAGTACAACTAAAGGTTCTTTGAATCTGAACAATTTTAGGGAATTCCATGGTATGGTAGCACGTTGTACACTAAATTTTAATAGTCTTGTTAATGTGCGTGTTTGAGGAGAGAGCTTCTTATGTGTAGTATCTGAGGCTACCAATTTCAGAATAGCTCTCTTCCAGGTCCCACTGATTCTCCCCCAGGCTGACCTGGAATTCATATGTAGTCTCAGGATGGCCTCAAACTCAGAGTAATCCTCCTACCTCTGACTCCCAAGTGTAGGGATTAAAAGCATGCGCCACCACGCCCAGCAAATACCAACTTTCTATTCATATTTCATGTCTCCCTTAGAGAGGCATTCCCTGCCTCTCTAGTCTGTTAGATGTTTTCATGTGAACCTCTGCCATCCCACACCCCCCCATAACATTTCTCACATTCAATTGTAATTCGTTTACTGTCAAACCTTTCCAGCTTGATAGTAAGCTCTGTGTTTAGGGATCCTTTTGTCATAGTCACTCCACTGTTCCCACTTTCCTGATGCAAAGTGTTGGCATACTGCAGAATGACTGAATGACAGTCTGAATTATGTGAAATTCTGAGTTGGAAGGATGTGAATTGACAAGATCTGCATCTTCTGTCAGATTGAATCTTTTCAGTTTGGTTTAAGTATTTATCCTTTTGTCTTGGTTCTAGGGCCGTAATAATATGTTCCATACATTGTTGATGTTCCTGTACGTCATAAAGACCAAGGAGTCAGGAATGCTTGGGTATGTGCTATACTTTTAAAACATAAATTTTTAACTTCATTACTGTTGTCCTTCCTGTGTTAAGATTCTGTAGAGGACAGTATCACGTGACCGGGTGTGTGGATTAAACTCTAAATTGGTTTCTAGTACTAGTCAGCTCTGCTGCTGTGGCTAGTCTGTTAACTCCTCAGAACCTCCATTTCTGTATTGGTGAAAGACAGTTGGGTTTGTAGCTGTCCTTCCTGTAGGAACATCTCTGACATAAAAATCGTACTCTTAACCAACATGGTGGTGCAGCCTTTAATCCCAGGACTCAGGAGGCAGAGGTAGGAGGATCCCTGTGCATTTCAGGGGAACTACAGAGTGAATTTCAGGCCAGCCTGGGTTAGAAGGAGACCCTGCCTTTTGCGGAGGAAAAAAAGTACTTAAGGGCTGGAGAGATGGGTTGGTGGTTAAGGTACTTGCTGGCAAAGCCTAAGGACCCAGATTCAGTTCTCCAGGACCCATGTAAGCCAGATGTACAAGGTGGCACATACATCTGGAGTTCATGGAGAAAATGGCCCTGGTGCATCCATTTTCTATCTGTGTCTTTCTCTGTCTCTAAATCAGTAAATAAATGAGCAGTTACCTATATCCCCAAGGCCATCTCCCAAAGGTAACCGCTTGACAATGTGCTCGGTTTCTCACCTGGTGCTGTTTCCTATAGTTCCAAAACTGAAGTGACATGACTTACTCTGTTCTTCAATTTTAGATATCGTTGATTTCTTATTTTGTTAGATGAGCTGTTGTATTTTTTGAAGCCCTCTCTCTTCCCCTTACACTTTAAATACAGTTGTATTTCTCCCTGGAATAATTCATCTTTCTGTCACAGGTATAGGGTTTAGTTTATGATCTTTGGATAATCCACATATGCAAATTTACCAAAGCACCCCTAATTAATAATCAGTAAGACTTAAAGTATGTAGTCAATACTTTAACCTTACTAAAATGATTCTGAGGCTGGAGAGATGGCTCAGCAGTTAAAAGCACTTGTTTGTAAAACCTGATGGCCAGGTTTGATTCTCCAGCACCCACATAAAGCCAGATGGACAAACTGAGGCATGTTTCTGGAGTTCATTTGCAGTTACAGGAGGCCCTAGCATGCCCATATACTCACACACATAATTCATTCTCTCTCTCTCTCTCTTCCTGTCTCAAATAAATAAAATTATCTGTAAAAAAATTCGAGCCACCAGGCATGGTGGCGCACACCTTCAATCCCAACATTTGGGAAGCAGAGGTAGGAGGATCACTGTGAGTTCAAGGCCACCCTGAGACTACATAGTGAATTCTAGGTCAGTCTGAGATAGAGGGAAACCCTACCGCAAAACCAAAAAAAAAAAAAAAAAAGACAAAGAAATTTGGGGCCAGGTGTGGTGACACACACCTTCAATCCCAGCACTATGGAGGCAGAGGTAGCAGTGTCACTGTGAGGCTAAGGCTAGTCCGGGATAGGGGAGAGCTGCTTGAAAAAAAATTACTGTGTTCACTCTGTTATCTGGCGTAATAATTCCCAAAGTTTACTGAAAAAATTAATTTTCAGAATTTGGGAGTTAGCACAATTTAAAAAGTGATTACCAGTGGGTGTGGTGGCACATGCAGAGGTAGGAGGATCACCCTGAGTTCGAGGCCACCTGAGACTATATAGTGATTTCAGCCTGGACTAGAGTGTTGAGACCCCCCCTTGAAAAAACAAAAAAAAAAGGAAAAATAAAAAGGTTTAAAAAAAATACTTTAACTTGATTAACTGATAACTTCTGTATAACATAATTCATATCAAGTAAATGTGTATTTGTCATACACTTGTTTTTGTTATTAGAAAAAGACCTTATCTACTCAGACAAGCCATTTTACTTCTTTTCTCTTTTTATAGGAGAGTCAATCTTGGTCTATCTGGTGTGAATATTTTATGGATTTTTGGTGAGTAGTCAATCATGTAATTCCGAACATTTGGACTTTGTTTCTTATGGAACTAGAAGAAGTTGGATCTTAAGCATCTGTGAGTCACCCCCTTGTGAAGTACGACGCGTGTGTGCTGCACATTTGTTAGACCTAGCTGACATTGCCCTGTTAGGAAGCTTCCCTCTGGAAATAGAACCTTCTGCGCTGAGAAACATCACCTTGGACTGTGTAGGAACTTAAGGGGACTGTCCAACAGCAACGCTTCAGTTGTGCTTGATACAGAACAGTGTGATTCCCCTTTAATTAAATAAACTTAATTAAGGTTCCCTTTTAATTGTAACCACCAACTAATTGTCAACCTAATTCTTCAACCACCAAAAAAAAAAAAAAAAGTTTTTCATTATTATTTAGTACTGGAAGTACTGAAAAAGAAAGTTTTCTAATTTTCTTTGTTCTATCTAGATACTTCCCCAGTGTTCTGCAAGTCAGCCTAAAGTCAAATGAAATTAATTTCTAAGTGATGTAGTAATTTGTCCATGTATTTTTTTTAATCTTATTAAAAGAAATTTCATATTGTCAGTGTCTTGAAAGGTCAACTCTTATATTAAATTTAGCTGATAAAATTAAACTGAGTTTTAGTTAAAAGTAAGAGGGGGCATCAGCTAGGGAGATGGCTCAGTGGTCAAAGATGCCTACTTGCAAAACCTGCTTTACCTAGGTTCAATTTCCAAGTCACCCATATAAAGCAGAATGGACTTTTATTTGCAGTGACTTGAGACCCTCACATATGAACACGCATGCAAATGAATTATTTTTAAATATATTTTTTTAATTTTTTATTTATTTGAGAGAGACAGACACACAGAGAGAAAGACAGATAGAGGGAGAGAGAGAGAATGGGCGCGCCAGGGCTTCCAGCCACTGCAAATGAACTCCAGACGCGTGCGCCCCCTTGTGCATCTGGCTAACATGGGACCTGGGGAACCAAGCCTCGAACCGGGGTCCTTAGGCTTCACAGACAAGCGCTTAACCGCTAAGCCATCTCTCCAGCCCCAAATGAATTATTTTGTTTTAGGTTTTGTTTTTGTTTTTGAGGCAAGGTCTCACTGTAACCAAAGCTAACTGGGAACCCACTCTATGCCCACATTGGCCTCAAACTCATTGCAATAGTCCTACCTCAGCCTCCAGGGAGTGATGGAACTAAAGGCATGGACCACCATGCCCAGGTATTTAAATGGACAGTGTTTTTTTTTTGTTCTTTTTACTTTATCATGTTTTCCTAGGTAAGGTCACATTCTAGCCCAAGCTGACCTGGAATTCACTATGTAGTCTCAGGCAGCCTTGAATTCACAACCATCCTCCTACCTCAGCCTCCTGAATGCTAGGATTAAAGGCTTGTACCACCATGCCCAGCTACATTCATTTATTCATTCATTCATTCATATATATATATATACACACACACACACATACACACACACACACATTCATACATACATACATACACATATATACACATTATTTTTTATATGTACATATATACGTATATGTATATATGTACATTCTTTTTTTTAATTTTATTGACAATTTTCATACATGTATATAATGTATTTCAATCATATCTTCTATTACTTTTTTCCACTCCCCCCAACAGGTTTTTTTTTTTTTTTTTGTTTGTTTGTTTGTTTTTTATGGTGCTGGGAGTTAATCCCAGGGCCGTTCCTGCTAGGCAGGCACCCTACTGCTGAGCTGCATCTTCAGCCCTCAGAGATTTCTTCTTTAAGATCCTGTTTATACCCTACCCATTTCACCTTTTTAGGTATTATATTTTCAAAATATCTAAGAAACGAGAAGATACCAAGTTTGTAAGTTTTGCATGGCTATGTATATTTCCCTCTATGTATATGCAATAGTTAGTAGTTATGTATAATAATATATTCTTGATGAACATATTATTATTAAAGACTATTTCTCTCGCTTGTATGTAAATTTGAACTGATGAAAGCTCATATCTTCTGAAGTATTGTATATGCATCTCATTTGTATAATTTGCTAATTAGTTTTCAAAAAGTTGTTCCTGGAGCCAGGCGTGGTGGCGCATGCCTTTAATCCCAACACACAGAGGTAGGAGGATCGCCATGAGTTCGGGGACACTCTGAGACTACATAGTGAATTCTAGGTCAGCCTGAACTTGAGCAAGACCCTACCTCAAAAAACAACAAAAAAAGAGTTGTTCCTGGGCTGGAGGGATGGCTTAGTGGTTAAGGCGCTTGCCTACAAAGTCAAAGGACCCAGGTTTGATTCCCCAGGACCACATAAGCCAGATGCACAAGGTGGTAATGCATGTATCTGGAGTTTGTTTGCAGTGGTTGGAGGCCCTGGCATGCCTGCCTCCTTACCCCCCCCCCTTAGATTAACTAAAAAATATTTTTTTAAGTTGTTCCTGAATTTAAAAGTTGATTTCTGAAAGAAAGGTGCTATCATTTAATTGTTTTCAATAAATTTTCAATCTATTTGTTATATTTTAAAATAAAATGATGGCTTAAACTATTAAATGTACAAATGTTGAAATATAAATCTGTGATTTCAGAAGGTACTGGAGATGTGATGGAATATCAGTTGGTATACTATTAAACTGTACAGTCGCATATACTTTATCAAAGGCACTAGAAGCATAGTGGCACATGAGTTAACCCCAGCACCCGGCAGGCAGAAGTAGGAGGAGCACCGTGAATTGGAGGCCACCCTGAGACTACATAGTGAATTCCAGGTCAGAGTGAGACCCTACCTCGGGGGGGGGGGGGGGGGGAGGAAAGAAAAGCACTAGAGTGGGGCTGGAGAGATGGCTTAGCGGTTAAGGCACATGCCTGTGAAGCCTAAGGACCCTGGTTCGAGGCTCAATTCCCCAGGACCCACGTTAGCCAGATGCACAAGGGGCCGCACACGTCTGGAGTTCGTTAGCAATGGCTGGAAGCCCTGGCATGCCCATTCTTTCTCTCTCTCTGTGTCTCTTTCTCTCTCTGTCACACTCAAATAAGTAAAAATGACAATAGGTTGATATTGTAAAATGACAAATAATAGGTTGATATTGTATATTTGTAAGTACAGTGATTGAGATGGGGAGGTAATATGATGGAGAATGGAATTTCAAAGGGGAAAGTGTGGGGGGAGAGGGAATTATCATGGGATATTTTTTTATAATCATGGAAAATGTTAATAAAAATTTAAAAAATTTTTTAAAAAAGGAGACATAAAGGGAAGAGAAAGGAAGGGAGGAGGGTACTTAATAGGTTGATATGGTATATATATAAGTACAGTGATTGTGATGGGGAGGTAATATCATGGAGAATGGAATTTCAAAGAGAAAAGTGGGGGGGGGGAGGGAATTACCATGGGATATTTTTTTATAATCATGGAAAATGCTAATAAAAATTAAAAAAATAAATAAACAAAAGAATTATACAAAAAAATTAAAAGAAAAAAAACTGCAAAAAAAAATTTTTTTTTAAAGGCTACCATCCTAGGTGCAGTTTCCCAGCATCCACATAAAACCCAGCACAAGAGATGGTGCATGTGTCTGGTGGTTGTTTTCAGTGGCCAGAGACCCTGGTACATGTGTATGCACACACATGCAAGTGTACAATAAATAATTTTTAAAGCACTAGAAAAATTTTAACAGTGTATAAGAAAGGTGTCTTTGTTTTTTGTTGTTGTTTGTTTATTTTTGGCTTTTTTGTTTGGTTTTTCGAGGGGTCTCACTGTAGCCCAGGCTGACCTGGAATTCACTATGGAGTCGCGGGGTGTCCTTGACCACATGGTGATCCTCCTACCTCTGCCTCCAGAGTGCTGGGATTAAAGGCGTGTGCCACCACACCTGACTTCTTGGGGTGTGTGTTTGTTTTGTTTTGTTTTTCGAGGTAGTGTCTTACTATAGCCCAGGCTGACCTGGAATTCACTAGGTAGTCTCAGGGTGGCCTCGAACTCACAGTGACCCTCCTACCTCTGCCTCCCAAGTGCTGGGATTAAAAGGGGTATACCACCATGCCCAGCAGTGTTGTTGTTGTTTTTAATATGCTCATACTTTATGGAATCCAGGCTTCCTCAAACTTTTCAGCAATCCTCCTGCCCCAGCCTCCCAAGTGCTGGGATTATAGATGTGCATGTGCCACCTTACTTGGCTTTATGTCTTCTTTGTAAAACCCATGGTAGGGCTGGGCGTGGTGTTGCACACCTGGGCAGACCCTACCTTTTAGTCCAGAAGTTTAAAACTGTATACGTAACTGCTTGTTAACAGTGCCAGAATCAACCCCTCACACATGATATGCTCTGCTGCTGAGTCACACCCTGACGCTATACAATTTTTTTATTTTTATTTTTATTTTTATTTTTTTTGCTTTTGCCAGGTAGGGTCTCGCTGTAGCCCAGGCTAACCTGGAATTCACTGTGTAGTCTCAAGGGGGCCTTGAACTCACAGCAGTTCTGCTTGTGCCTCCCAAGTGCTAGGATTAAAGGAGTAGTGCACCACTACACCCAGTTCCCTATTTGAGAGAGGGAAGAGAGAGGAATTGGTAGAGAGAATGGGCACACCAGGCCCTCCAGCCACTGCAAATGAACTCCAGAGGCATGTGCTACCTTGGGCATCTGGATATTGGGCAATTGAACGTGGGTCCTTAGGCTTCACAGTAAATTGCCTTAACCACTAAGTCATCTCTCCAGCCCCTAATTTTTGTGACCATCAAAAAATACAGTATAGGGCTGGAGGAATGGCTTAACAGTTAAGGCGCTAGCCTGCAAAGACAAAGGACTCAGGTTCTATTCCCCAGGACTCACATAAGCCAGATGCATATGGTGGCGCATGCTTCTGGAGTTTGTTTGCAATGGCTGAAGGTCCTGGCACATCCATTCTCTCTCTCTTTCTCTCTGGCTCTGGCTCTTTCTGTCTCAAATAAATAAAAATAAATAAATAAAGCCATGTGTGGTGGTGCCTGCCTTTAATCCTAGCACTCAGGAGGCAGAGGTAGCCTCCTACCTCTCGTTGTGAGTTCAAGGCCACCCTGAGACTACATAGTGAATTCCAAGTCAGCCAGGCTAGAGTGAAACCCTGCCTCAAAAAAAAATATTAAAAATTATGTGTATATGTATATATATAATACAATATAGGGGCTAAGGAGATGGTTCAGTGATTATAGGCACTCGCTTACAAAGCCAAGAAGGTTCGGGTTCAATTTCCTAGCCATTTACGCAGCACAGGCATCTGTTGTTCATTTGTAGCAAGAGACAGTGAGGCAGAGGAAGAAGGATTGCTTTGAGTTTGAGGCCAGCCTTAGACTACATAGTGAATTCCAGGCCAGCCTGGACCAGAGTGAATGAAAGAAGGGAGGGAAGGAGAGAGAGAGAAATCCTTTAGCAAGGCATAGTGGCACACATCTGTGATCCCAGTTACTCATAAGACTGAAGGCAGAAGAATCCAGAGTTCAAGGCCAGACTGAGCTAAAAAGAAAAAAAAAAAAAAGAGGGAAAGCACCCTGGTTTGGTGAATTAGTCTGAGCTCACTGTTTAGAAAGATAGTACACTGTAAATACAGCAGTTTCCTTGCCCTGTTGCCCCCAGTGGGGATTGAACCCAGGGATTTATCTTTTTCTCTGTCAAAACGAGCCTTTACTTAAAGCAAATTTGTTTTAGAGCATACTTAAAACATTTGTAATTTAGGTCCCACTGAGACATAAAAGTGCATTTGGTTCTCTCCAACTAATACAGGCTTGAAGTGAAGGTGTACTATGTCTAGTGCTCTCTAAACTGAGCTTTGTGTTGCAAATCCTGTGTGTGTGGACCTTCTCCAGAGAGCAGCCTTTGGTCCTCTGTCTCCTCATTACTGATCTCATTCAACCCACAAGTTCATTAAGCATTTCTCAATCTGATTCCCAAATTCATCTCTCCTACACTCTGTTATTACATATCCAGCTACCTGTCAAACCCTTGCAGCTGGGTGTCCTATAGACTTGCTGCATCTGGAACTGATAAAACATCACATCTGCTAAAACCAGCTCCCTCCCTCCCTCCCTCCCTCCCTCCCTCCCTCCCTCCCTCCCTCCCTCCCTTCCTTTCTTTCTTTTTCTTTTTCTTTCTTTTTATTTATTTATTTGCAAGCAGAGAGAGAGAGAAAAGAGACAGACAGAGAATGGGCACGCCAGGGCCTCTAGCCACTGCAAACGAACTCCGGATGCATGTGCCCCTTGTGCATCTGGCTTACATGGGTCCTGAGGAATCGAACCTGGGTCCTTTGGCTTCACAGGCAAGTGCCTTAACCACTAAGCCATCTCCCCGAGCCCAGCTCCCTCTTCTTGCATCCCCTCCTCTGTTCATTGTACTTCCAGTTGTCCAGGCCCACAACTCTGCCGTCAACTTTCATTCCTTCAGCTCCCTGGGTCCCCAGTCCAATCAGGCAGCAGACCTCATCCATTCTTTCTTAACAATGTCTCTTGCTGCTGTCCCTTCCCAGTTCTGCCGCCCCTCCACTCACGCCCTTGCCCACTCACATGGCACCACTGCAGCAACCTAATTCACCTCCCAGCCTCCCAACTGGTGCCATGCTCCCAGGTTTTCCAATTCATCCCACACATTCTCTTCACTTTTATCTTCCTAAAACACCTGTTTGATCATCTCATTCCCTTGACAAATTCCTTAGCCTGGCATTTAAAGCCCTCCACAATCTGGCCCCAACCTGGCCTTTTGGACCCAAATTCTTGGCTCCAGCCAGGATAGGCTGTTCCCTGAAAAAAAAAAAATCTCTGCTAGCTGCCTCCACTCCAGGATCCCCAGCACTCTCTGGGGACACCCCTCTCTATCGCACAGTGCAGCTGCCATGAGACACACTCTGATTAAACCTGCTGTTTGGGCCTGGTCCTGACCGTGCCAGCTGGCCACCATTCTCCCCCAGAGCAATGAGGCCTGTGCCCTTTGGCACTCAGCAGCCTGAAGGCTGGGTTTGGAAATGACTCCTAGCCTCTCATCTTCATGCAGAGAACTGAATGTTTTACTAGTCTGAGCTGGAAATGCAGCTGTTCAGGAATATTGTTAGTGACTCCGGCCTACCTCTGGGAGAAGACATCTCCGAGGTTCACCCTGGGAGCTGGCCAAATACATTGGCTTTCCTTCTGTGACGCAGCCCGGCCTGGGGAGCGGGGAGCACTCCCATGTTCTTACCTAGCTGCTTGCAGGCACACTGCTAGACAAAAAAGGAAACTGGGCTAGGGAGATGGCTTAACGCTTAAGGCACTTGCCTTCAAAGCCAAAGGACTCAGGTTTGATTCCCCAGGACCCACGTAAGCCAGATACACAAGGTAGCACATGTGTTTGGAGTTCGTTTGCAGTGGCTGAAGGCCCTGATGATGCACCCATTCTCTCTCCCTCTATCGAACCCTCCCCCACCCCGTCTCAAAGTCCCTTGAAAGAAAGAAAGCTGGGCGTGGTGGCCCACGCCTTTAATCCCAGCACTCAGGAGGCAGAGGTAGGAGTGTGTTCGAGGCCACCCTGAGACTACATAGTGAATTCCAGATCAGCCTGGGCCAGAGTGAAACCCTACCTCAAAAAACCGAAAAAAAAAAAAAGAAGAAGAAAGGAAGGAAGGAAAAATGAAAACCTGTAGGAAAATGATAGAGCTGACTCCACATGCTCTTGGGGGCCTTCCTCAGTGACCTGGGAGTGAGCACTCTGCACTTAGCACCACAGCACCCATCACTGTGAACACCCTGGAGAGGCTGGCTGACCTCCCCGGAGGTGGCTTTAGTCTCTGCAGCCTCTGGACTATGTGGTATTGGGTAATAGTCTGGACATGAGCAGGTGCTCTGGAGTAAAGCTTCCAGGAAGGACGGGCTGGGAGCCCTGTCTGACTGCCTAGGATGAAGTGATCTTTGCACAAGCTCTGACACCACCATAGTCTCTGACTATGCTCTTGGCTTGCCACCAGGTCCACAGGTGATGTGCTGGCCCTGAGCCACATCTCATTCAAAGCTTGTTTTTGTTTTGGTTTGGTTTGGTTTGGTTTTTCAAGGTAGGGACTTAACTCTAGCCCAGGCTGACCTGGAATTCACTATGGAGGCTCAGGATGCCCTCGAACTCATGGCAATCCTCCTACCCCTGCCTCCCGAGTGCTGGGATTGAAGGCATTTGCCACCACGCCCGGCTTCGTTCAAAACTTGGACAGTCATCAGTGATTCCATTCCGGCCCTCGGTGAGCTAATTGCTGACAGGATGCGACAGGTTAGGGACTCCACGGAAGGTGGTAACTCTAACAAGGTCAGGAAAAGTCCCAACGCAGTTTGATAGGGATGGCTTAGCTCCCCTCCAAGGACAGCAGTGACCCTGAAAAGAACTTCTGAGCAGCTCACATGTGAGCAACCCCAGGCACATCTATAGATGAGATTTAAGCATAGCAGAAATCCTTTCCTGTTCCCCCAAATGAAAGTGAGTATTCCAAGCCGGGCATGGTGGCACAAACCTTTAACCCCAGCACTCGGGAGGCAGAGGCAGGAGGATTGCGGAGAGTTTGAGGCCACCCTGAGACTACTTAGTGAATTCCAGGTCCACTTGAGGAAGACCGAGACCCTGCCTTAAAAAAAAGAAAGAAAGAAAGAAAGAAAGAAAGCATTCCAAAGTCGTTCTGGCTAGAAGACTCCTAAATGGGCAGACCCTAGGGATGAAGCAATGGATTTTTCTGTGGGTGCGCACGTGCACGTACTTGCACTCTTTTTGAAACAGGGTGTCATCCCAAGTGGGCCATGAACTCTTGAGATCCTCCTGTCTCAGTTTCCTTAGTGCTAGAACTACAGGTGTGTACCACCACACCTGGCTTCATGTGATTTCTGATGGTAAGAGACAGATATTTGGGCTGGAGAAATGGCTTAGCAGTTGATGCACTTGCCTGCGAAGCCTAAGGACCCAGGTTTGATTTACATAAACCAGATATACATGCATGCATCCGGAATTCATTTGCAGTGGCTGGAGGCCCTGGCATGCCCATTTTCTCTCTCTAAATAAAAACATATATATTAATAAAAAAGACAGGAGCTGGAGAGATGACTTGGCAGTTAAAGACACTTGTTTGCAAAGACTAATAGCCTGGATTTGATTCCCCAGTACCCATATAAAAAGCCAGATGCACAAAGTGATGCATGTATCTGGAGTTCATTTTTAGTGGCAAAAAGCCCTGATGCAGCACCCTATTTTTTTTTTTTTTGGTCTCCCTGTCCTTGAAAATAATTTTTTTTTTTCCTTATAGAGTCAGAGGGGGCTGGAGAGATGGCTTAATGGTTAAGGTGTTTGCCTACAAAGCCAAAGGATCCCTGTTTGACACTCTAGGACCCACATAAGCCATATACACAAAGGGGCAGATGCATCTGGAGTTTGTTTGCAGTGTCAGAGGCCCTGGTGCACCCATTGTCTCTTCTGTCTCTCAAATAAATAAATAAAATAAATAATAAAAGAGGGCTGGAAGGATAGCGGTTAAGGCGCATGCCTGTGAAGCCTAAGGACCCAGGTTTGATTCTCCAGGTCCCACATAAGCCAGATGGTGGCACATGCATTTGGAGTTCGTTTGCAATGCCTAGAGACCCTGGTATGCCTATTCTCTCTCTCTCTCTCTCATAAATAAATAAATAAAAATAAAATCTTAAAATAAAAAGAGACAGGGAAACAAAAGAAGCCAGGCGTGGTGGCATATGCCTTTAGTCCCAGCACTCGGGAGGCAGAGGTAGGAGGATCACTGTGAGTTCAAGCCACCCTGAGACTACATAGTGAAATTCCAGCCTGAGCTAGAGTGAGACCCTACCTTGGGCAAAAAGGAAAAAAAAAAAAAAAAGAGAGAGAGATGGCTTAGAAGTTAAGGTGCTTGCCTGTGAAGCCTAAGGACCCACGTTCAACTCTCCATATCCCACATAAGCCAGGCACACAAGATGACACACGTGTACATGGTCACACAAGATGGTGCACACATCTGGAGTTCGATTACAGTGGCTGGAAGTCCTGGTGCACCAATTCTCTTCTCTTACGCTCACTCTCACTCTCTTGCATTTAAAAAAAAAAACAGAAAGAAAGAAAGAAAAGAAGAAACAGATTCTTCATACCTCAGAGATAATGGGGAAGCTAAAAGTGAAAATAATGGCAGTGCTTTTAGGTAAAGAAAGTAGCTTTAGTCTTCCAAAATATCAAATCAGTGTAAAATTAGGAAATGCCCTTTTGGCATAGGAAAGAATGGTCTCATTCTTGGATCATGCTTAGTAGGTCTCCATGCCTTGACAGTCCACACCCCACCACAACTGCCTTCTGCCCCGTCCTTCCTTCCCCGCCACATCTGGCTGTCCCATCAAGGCCAGCACTGGCCTTGCGTGCCGAAAGCTTTCTGGCATACCAAGGGAAACCTGGCTCCCTTCCTTCTCCTCTCCCAGTCCTGAACTTGACGGAAAAACCAACAACCCTGAGATCACACTCTGCTTTCGGGAACTGCATCCCATAGGAGGAAAGTCAGAAGGTGGCAATCTGCTCTTCTGAGGGCAAAACTTGTTTTTCCAGGAGCAGCAGCCAGGCGCGACTCTTCCTCAAACAAATGGCGTGTAGATTGGAATTGGGCAGCTCCGTGATGGTTTTGGCCCGGAATACAGACACGAGCTTATTGCATTCCAGCCCCAAAGAAAGGCCCTTTGTGCTCCTTACAGAAGGGGTATCATTCAGGGGCAGCCTGCAGCTGTTCGGAGTCCCACTCACTCAGAAGAAAGAGACTTGGCAAAAAGGAAGCCTTTACCGAAGCCTTGAGCCCCAGACATAGTGGTCTGGGGTGGCCCATGACTTCCATGCAGCATAGTGTCTGCTTCTACGTCAGGATTCAGCATGAGGTTTTTGTTGTTGTTGTTGTTGTTTTGGTTTTGTTTTTGTTTTTGGAGGTAGGGTCTCACTCTAGCTTAGGCTGACCTGGAATTCACTATGTAGTCTCAGGGTGGCCTTGAACTCATGGCGATCCTCCTACTTCTGCCTCCCGAGTGCTGGTGTTAAAGGCATGTGCCACCACGCCTGACCAAAAAAAAAAAAAAAGACTGAGAAGCTGAATCAGCAGTTAAGGCACTTGCCTGCAAAGCCTAATGACCTGGGTTTGATTGCTAGTGTTCACATAAAGCCAGATGCACAAAATGGTGCATGCATCTGGAGTTTGTTTGCAGCAGCTAGAGGCCCTGGCGTGCCATATTCTCCCTCTTTCTTTCTGCTTGCAAATAAACAAACATTTTAAAAAGTCAGGTGTAGTGGCTCATGCCTTTAATCCCAGCACTTGGGAGTCAGCCTGAGCTAGAGTGAGACCCTACCTTGGGGGGGTGGGGGAGAAAAAGTCAATCTTGAGCCGGATGTGGTGGTGCACACCTTTATGCACTTGGGAAGCAGAGGTAGGAGGATCACTGTGACTTCAGGACCACCCCAAGACTATATAATGAAGTCCAGATCAGCCTGGACTAGAGTGAGATCCTACCTTGGTGAAAAAAAAAAAAAAATGTCGCTCTCACCAGCCCTTTGCTACTTGGCTCACCCTCTCCTTCCACACACTGGAAATGAAGAAACAGTGAAAATTTCTGACATCTTGAAACCAAAACATTTAAGAGTAAATCACTGCAGGTACATCCACAGTGCTTCCCTGCTAACCAATATTCCAAGTCTTATTTAGCCACTTGAGCCACACAATTTATAGGACCCAAAGCAAAATTAAAACGCAGGGTCCCTTGTTCTAGAATTTCAAACCAGTCACAGTGGAGCATTAGCAATCCTAACCGTGCCCACCTCCCAGAACAGGGTCCTGTAAGCCCACCCAAGTTGCAAGCCTGTGAAGTGAATCCTGTTTTTGTCCTAACACAAGAAGGGCACTGTTAGTATTTGTGAAATAGTGTGCAGAGGGCTGGCTTTTAAGTGAGAATTTTCTTCCTTCATGTCATGACTTTAAAACACTTAGAAGTGGAGATTAAGCAGATGTTTGTCTCATTTTGCAGAAGACCCAGACAGGGCCTGGAGTGCCTGAGCCCTGCTTGGTGCTGGCATCTAAGATCTATCTGCAAGAGGTCAGCCCAGCTGGCTTTTTGCTCACCTTCCCTTCCCTGGCATGCTGGCTTCAAAATATTCCATTACATACCGTTTCGGACATTTCTGGGACCTCCCAGTGCTTAATTTGCCTTTAGACTGGTCTTCTACCTTTAAAGCAGAGACAAGAGGCCAAACTGACCTTACCTCCCTTGAAGGTCTGAGACGGGAGAGTTTTAAAAATATTTTATCAAGCCAGATGTGGTGGTGCACGCCTTTAATCCCAGCACTTGGAAGGTAGAGGTAGGAGGATCACCATGAGTTCGAGGCCAACCTGAGACTACATAGAGAATTCCAGGTCAGCCTGAGCCAAAGTGAGATGCTACCTCGAAATATATATATATATGCGTATTTTATCTATTTGAAAGAGAAAGAGGCAGAGAGAGAGATAATGGTCATGCCAAAGCCTTCAGCCACTGCAAACAAACACCAGACGCATGTGCTGCATCTGGCTTATGTGGGTCCTGGGGAATGGAACCTGTGTCCTCCAGCTTCTTAGGTAAGCACCTTAACCGCTAAGCCATCTCTCCAGCCCCAAGAATAGAGATTTTGACCACTCCACTCATACTTGCTCCCCACAGACTCTCGCCTGGCATCCTGCCCTGGGTGGCTGAGGTGGCTGGAGAGTCACCCCGGTCAACACAGCCTGCCTTCCCAGTACGGGACTCCCTGGAGGTACTAGATGGAGCAGGGTGGCACAGGCTGTGCTCTGGAAGAGATGGGAGCAGCAGACTGGGCATGGAGGTTGTACAGAGCAGATGCAATGGCAAGGGCAGATGAATGTGCCAGGGGAGCCCAGAGCAGGCGGGTGAGGCGTCAGATGGGCACGCTTTTCTCCGGGGGCAAGCAGGTTGTGTGAGATGCCAGGCGGGGGAGAGGGGAGTGATTAGCAAGCAGGAAAATGAGTCACGCATATAGTCCCCTGGGCAGTCACATGCGCTGCGGGCCCTCCTGGGTAGGCTCCA
Organism: Jaculus jaculus; assembly: GCF_020740685.1. Classification (NCBI taxonomy): domain Eukaryota; kingdom Metazoa; phylum Chordata; class Mammalia; order Rodentia; family Dipodidae; genus Jaculus; species Jaculus jaculus. Next base: position 91,045,360 of record NC_059111.1, on the reverse strand, counting down.
TGCCAGGTGGCACAGCTGGCACTTGGAAAGGGGCCAGGGCTCCTGCAGGGCTTCTTGAGGGTGGGCCAGGATCCTGGCTTCTAAATGCCACCTGCTCCCAGCTTGAAGCCAGAGCTGACAGTTCTCTCTGCCTCCAGGCATAGTTTATCCTCCCGTGGCTTCTGAGCAGGCCGCAACACAGCCGTCTCAATGCCCTTGCACCCTCCTGCCCCGCAGCCCCCAAACCCCACAAACACACTGAGACTTCTGGCTTCCAGAGAACTTCAAGCAGCGAGGGAAGCAGAAGTAGCCTCCTTACTCGCGGCCTCCCTCATACTGTAGCCTTGGCCTGGGTAACCCCAGGAGAATGATAAAACCCAGGGCAAAACAAAACAAAAAAAGCCAGGCATGATGGTGTACGTTTTTAATCCTAGGGCTGGGGAAGCAGAGGTAGGAGGATCGCCATGAGTTCAAGGCCACCCTGATACTACATAGTGAATTCCAGGTCAGCCTGGACAAGAGCAAAACCTTACCTTGGTGGGGGGAGGGAAGTAAATGAATAAAAATAAAATACTAAAAAAAAAAAAAAAAAAGCCGGGCGTGGTGGTGCACGCCTTTAATCCCAGCACTCGGGAGGCAGAGGTAGGAGGATCGCTGAGAGTTCGAGGCCACCCTGAGACTACATAGTGAATTCCAGGTCAGCCTGAGCCAGAGTGAGACCCTAACTCGAAAAACCAAAATAATAATAATAATAATAATTTTAAAAAAAATTACTGGGCTGGAGAAATGGCTTAGCGGTTAAGGCACCTGCCTGTAAAGCCAAAGGACCTAGGTTCGATTCCCCAGGACCCACATAAGCCAGATGCACAAGGGGGCGCATGCATCTGGAGTTGGTTTGCAGTGGCTAGAGGCCCTGGTGCACCCATTCTTTCCCTCTCTCAAATAAATAAAAATACTGGAGGAAAAAAAAAAAAAGCCACGCCAACTACCAACCCTTGGAGACTGTCAGATGTCAGGGCAGTCTAGGCAGCAAAGATCCTCCTACCTCTGCCTCCCCAGTGCTGGGATTAAAGGCGTGCACCACCACACCCAGGTGGTTGTTTTTTCTGTTGTGTTTTTCAGAGCTGACTTTTCTGTCTTCCTCTGTCATGAGGAATCTAGGTAGGCATTCCACTGAGCACCCGAGGCCTCTAAGTGGAGTGGGATGGGGACAGGTGGTGAGGGGATCCTGGGTACCCCTGCTCCTTCTCCAGGGGTGCAGGAATCAGATGTCTTAGAAGGAGCTCTTGCACCCCACACAGGCTATGCAGACAGGCTGGAGAAGGCCGAGAGAGGAAGGAAGGAAGGCAGTGGCAGCCTGTCTTCACAGGACCTGGGCCCTTCAGACACCCGCACTTCTGGCTCTTCTGAGTTGCCCTTTGGGTGCCCCGCACGCTAACTTTCCAGCTTCTCCAATCGCTCCAACGGGTCCGAGAGTTCACTGTGCCCCTGCAGCGCCCACTTATGTTTGTATCTCTCCTGTTAGAGCGCTGAGGTGAAGATGAGGAGGAATGTGGCCGCCAGCACTTCTGCATCCTTCCCGTCCTGCGCATCAGTCAGCCAATTTTTCAGACGGAGGGAGAGAATAGGCGCGCCAGGGTCCTGGGGGACTGAGCCTTGAACCGGGGTCCTTAGGCTTCACAGGCAAGCGCTTAACCACTAAGCCATCTCTCCACCCCCGGTCAGCGGATTTATTGAACACTTTCATCTGCCCTGGGTCCTGGCTCTTCCACCTCTGGCTGGTCATTTTCCTTCTCTGTATCCATTTTCTCCATCTGAAAATGAGATCAGTAAATCTCAGCACTGAGATGGGAGGGCTGGTGACGGAACAACAGCCAGAGGCCATTAACTGTTCTGCACAGCCATGGCCATCATGGGGCAATGACGCAGTATGTCTCTTAACAGCAAAAGTGGAGCTGGGCGTGGTGACCCATGCCTTTAATCCCAGCACTCGGGAGGCAGAGGTAGGAACATCGATCACCGTGAGTTTGAGACCACCCTGAGACTATGTAGTGAATTCCAGGTTGGCCTGGGTTAGATTGAGACCCTACCTCGAAAAAAAACAAAACAAAATCTCCCAACTTAAAAAAATAAAAGTCATGTGGTAAGCTACCATCAGGATCTCTCCCCTACTCACTGCCTCACCAAGAGGGTGGCAAACTTGGCCTTCCTTAAGTCACAGATTTTATTTATTTGAGAGAGATAGAGAGGCAGAGAGAGGGAGAGAATGGGTACGTCACTTTGTGCATCTGGCTTGTGTGGGTACCGGGGTTCTTAGGCTTTGCAGGCAGGTATAATTGCTAAGCCATCTCTCCAGCCCCAAGTCACAGATTTTAAATCTCTGTTAGGGGCTGGAGAGATAGCTTAGTGGCTAAGGCACTTGCCTACAAAGCCTAAGGACCCATGTTTGACTCTCCAGATCCCATGTAAGCCAGACACACAAAGGCAAGACAAGCACAAGGTCTCATATGCCCACTAGGTGGTGCAAGCATCTGAAGTTTGATTTCAGTGGTTGAGTTAGCACACCAATTCTCTCTCTCTCTTGCTCTGTCTAAATATAATTTTTTTGTTTTTTTTAATTTTATTTTATTTTTTTATTTATTTGAGAGCGACAGACACAGAGAGAAAGACAGATAGAGGGAGAGAGAGAGAATGGGCGCGCCAGGGCTTCCAGCCTCTGCAAACGAACTCCAGACGCGTGCGCCCCCTTGTGCATCTGGCTAACGTGGGACCTGGGGAACCGAGCCTCGAACCGGGGTCCTTAGGCTTCACAGGCAAGCGCTTAACCGCTAAGCCATCTCTCCAGCCCTTAATATAATTTTTTAAAAAAGGAAAGAAAAGAAAAAGAAAACGAATGTCTTTAAATGCCTGTTAGATTCATGCCCTAGGCAAAGAAAAATGGGCTCCTAGTTTATTGGCATATATGGGTGTAGTAAGTAGCAGGAGTGTTTCTCTGGTACCCACTGTGTGTGTGTGTGTGTGTGTGTGTGTGTGTGTGTGTGTACATGTTGTACAGAGTAGAATTGGTTTGGTTGGGGTGTATGGTACAGGTGACATGTGGGGAAGGGGAGTCTAGCTGTGTAGTGTGTGGTTAGAGGAGGTGATGTGAGCTGTGGTTTGTGGAGCTTGTATAGTTTGTGAGCGTGGTGTGGAACTATGGTTCGGGACATGTGTGGTTTGTGGTGTGCAACGGTGTGGTACCTGTGGTTTTGAGGGGTTGTGGTGTGTGTAACATGAGGTGCGTACTAGCGTGACACTGGGTGTAGCGGGCGCTACTCCTGTAGCATCTTAGACAGGGAAATCTCTATCTATCTGCCTCTTTCTGTCTCTTGTCTGTCGTTCTCAAATAAACAAATAAAAATGAATATTAATATCTTTTGTATTTATATTTTTTTTATTTGAGCGAGAGAGAATGGGCATGCCAGGACCCCCGGCCCACTGCACACGAACTCCAGACACACGTGCCCCCTTGTGCATTGGGTTTACATGGGTACGCAGGAATCGAACTTGGGTCCCTAGGCTTCACAGGCAGGTGTCTTACCTGCTAAGCCATCTCTCCAGCACTGTTTGCTTTTTTTATTTTTATTTTTATTTATTTATTTATTTGAGAGCGACAGACAGAGAGAGAGGGTCCTGGGGAATCAAGCCTCGAACTGGGATCCTCAGGCTTCACAGACAAGCGCTTAACCACAAAGCCATCTCTCCAGCCCCACTGTTTGCTTTTAAAGCAGGATTTCACTTAGCCCAGGTTTACTTCGAACTCAGAGGGATTCTTCTACCTCTGAATGCTGGGGTTAAAGGCATGCATCACATGCTAACATTTTTAAAAATATTTTATTTATTAGGGACTGGAGAGATATGGCTAGGCAGTTAAGGCACTTGCCTGCAAAGCGTAAGAACCCAGGTTCAATTCCCCAGCTCCCACATAAGCCAGATACACAAGATGGCACATGCATCTGGAATTCATTTGCAGTGGCTGGAGGCCATGGCATGCCCATTCTCTCTCTCTCTCTAATAAATAAAAATAATTTTAAAAAATTTAAAAGCAAAAAAAAAAAAATTTAAAAGCATATTTTATTTATTTCACACAGAGAAAGAGGCATCACTAGGGCCCGTAGCCACTGCAGATAGACTCCAGAAACATGTGCCACCATGTGCACCTGGCTTACGTGGGTTCTGGGGAATTGAACCTAAGTTCTCAGGCTTTGCAGGCAAGTGCTTTAACCGTTAAGCCATCACTCCAGCTCCAGTATGCTAATATTTTTGATCCTATGTGGCCTCTGATTAACGCCAAGTGCTCTGGGCGTTTTGAAGCTTTGGTTTGCCACTGGGTTGGTGTTATTTCAGGCCATTTTGAGGGTAGATCTGCTTCTCAACCATCTCAGCATATCCTGTTTCTTTTTCCATCTTCCCTGGTGTCTAATGTGGTTCTTTTTTAAAAAAAATATTTTATTTTCGTTTATGTCAGGGCCTGTAGCCACTGCAAATGAATTCCAGACACATGCACCGTGTGTATCTGGCCTATATGGGTACCGGGTAATTGAACCTGGGTCCTCAGAATAGCATGCAAGCACCTTAACCACTAAGCAATCTCTCCAGCACTTTTCTTAGAGTATTTATTTATTTACTTATTTTGAGAGAGAGGCAGATAGAGAGAATGAGTGTGCTAGAGCCTCCAGCCACTGTAAACAAACTCCAGATGCACGTGCCACCTTGTGCATCTGGCTTACGTGGGTACTGAGGAATCAAACCTGGGTCCTTAAGCTTCATAGGCAAGCGCCTTAACTGCTAAGCCATCTCTTCAGCCCCCACCTTTTTTTTTTTTTTTTTTTTTTTTGAGGTAGGGTCTCACTAGTCCAGGCTGGCCTCGAACTCACAGCAATCCTGCTACCTTTGCCTCTGAGTGCTGGGATTAAAGGTGTGTGCCACCGTGCTGGGCTGATGTGGTTCTTTTTTTGTTTGCTCCTTTCAGTGCCGAAGGTCAAACCCAGGGCCTCATATATGCTAAGCACACACTCTACACCGAGCTACACTTCCCCTTCCTTCACACCCAGTGTACCGTTCTGTGTGTACAGGTCATGCTAAGTGCTTGCTGAAAAAAAAAGATGACTTTAGGGCTGGAGAGATGTTTTAGCAGGTAAGGCACTTGCCTTTAAAGCCTAAGGACCCAGGTTCAATTCCACAGAGCCCTTCTAAGCCAGATGCACATGTTGGCACATGTGTCTGAAGTTTATCTGTGGTGTCTGGAGGCCCTACTGTGCCTATTCTCTCTAATGAATAAATAAAACTAAAATATTTTTAAATAACTTTAGTCCATAGAGTTCTGATGAATTAAATAACCTTATGATAACAAGGTAACCAAGAGCTGGCCCTTACTGTGACCTTGCCAGAGTGGAAACAGATAGACCCTTCCCTCCCAGAGGAGAGTGAGCCACAATCCCACTTTAGGACAGTTTCAAAATATTACTTCCAGGCCTGGAGGGACGGGTTAGTGGTTAGGCCTGCAAAGCCTAAGAACCCAGGTTCAGCTCCCCAGTGCCCATGTAAGCCAGATGCACAAGGTGGCACACATGTCTAGAGGTCCTGGCATGCCCAATCTATCTACCACTCTCTCAAATAAATAATTTAAAAAATACTTCCCAAGGAAGTAAAACATATGCCCTTAGATAGCTTATATCTAAAATATCACTGCAGGGCTGGAGAGATGGCTTAGTGGCTAAGTGCTTGCCTGTGAAGCCTAAGGACCCCGGTTCAAGGCTCGGTTCCCCGGGTCCCACGTTAGCCAGATGCACAAGGGGGCGCACGCATCTGGAGTTCGTTTGCAGAGGCTGGAAGCCCTGGCGCGCCCATTCTCTCTCTCTCCCTCTATCTGTCTTTCTCTCTGTGTCTGTTGCTCTCAAATAAATAAAAAAAATTAAAAAAAAATAAAATAAAATATCACTGCAGGGCTGGAGAGACGGAAGCGCACTTGCCTGCAAAGCCTAAGGACCCATGTGTGACTTTCCAGGTCCCATGTTATCCAGACACACAAGGTGATACAAGCATGAAAAGTCACACATACACACAAGGTGGTGCATGCATCTGGAGTTCTATTGCAGTGGCTGGAGGCCGTGGCATACCAATTCTCTCTCTCTCTCTCTCTCTCTCTTGCTCTTTCTCTTACATTAAAAAAAGGCAGGGCTGGAGGGATGGCTTAGCAGTTAAGGCACTTGCCTGCAAAGCCAAAGGACCCAGGTTTGATTCCCCAGGACTCACATAAGCCACATGTATAAGGTGGCACATGCATTTTGACTTTGTCTGAAGTAGCTGGAAGCCCTAGTATGCCCATTTTTTTTTCTCTCTCCATCCCCCTTTGTCTCATATAAATAAATAAAAATAAAATACCGAGCCAGGCATGGTGGCGCACGCCTTTAATCCCAGCACTCGGGAGACAGAGGTAGGAGGATTGCTGTGAGTGTGAGGCCACACTGAGACTCCATAGTGAATTCCAGGACAGCCTGGGCTAGGGTGAGACCCTACCTCAAAAATAATAATAATAAATAATAAATAAATAAAATACCAAAAAATAAAAATAAAAGGCCAGTCTGTTGGGCTTGCCTCAAAAAAGAAATAAATAAAATATCACTGGATACCAGGCATGGTGGCACATGCCTATCATCCCAGCACTCAGAAAAGTAGAGGCAGGAGGATTATGTGTTCAAGTATTTTTTTGAGGTGGGGTCTCACTTTAATACATAGGAGACCCAGTCTCAAATAAATAAATAAAAACAAAAACCAAAGGAATCTTTGGCTTTCTGCATCTTACTGTCCCCATCCCATACCAGAACCCCTCTGTTTCCTAGTTCAGGTCCAAAAGTCCAACATGACCTTTCCAGGAAGTTCAAGGCCCCTCAGAAGGGTGCTACAGAGACATGAAGACGTCTAAAAGCAGAAAGTACACTTTTTTTTTTTTTTTTTTTTAGGTGGGGTCTCACTTTAATACAGGCTGACCTAGAATTCACTCTGTAGTCACAGGGTGGCCTCGAACTCACAGTGACTGGCCACCCACCTCACAGGTGCTGTCTTTTTTGCTGTTGTTATTATTGTTGTGTTGTTTTGTTTTGTGTGTGTATGTGTGTTTTGCAATTTATTTTATTTTATTTGAGAGAAAGAAAGAATGAAAGAGGCAGAGAGATTGAGAATGGGCGCACCAGGACCTTCAGCTGCTGCAAACCAACTCCAAAAGCATGCGCCACTTTGGGCATCTGGCTTATGTGGGTCCTGGGGAATAAAACTTGGATCCTTTGGCTTTGCAGGTAAGTGCCTTAACTACTAAGCCATCCCTCCAGCCCACATTTTTTTTATAAGAGGGGGGGAGAGAATTGGTATGCCAGGGTCTCCAGCTATTGCAATTGAACTCCAGACACATGCACCACCTTGTACGCATGTGCAACTTTGCTTGCTTGCATTACGTTATGCATCTGGCTTACATGGGACCTGGAGAGTTGAACATGAGTCCTCAGACTTTGCAGGCAAGCGCCTTAACCACTAAGCCATCTCTCTAGCCTTTCTTCTTCTTCTTCTTCTTCTTCTTCTTCTCCTCCTCCTTCTCCTCCTCCCCCTCCTCCCCCTCCCACTTCATGGGAGGGAATACATGCCTGATACTGAAAACCTATGACGGGGGAAGTCATGGGCTCTAGGGATGTAACATCTGCTTGTGTCTGGCTAAATGTATATACTATGCTCACCAAACTGCCCAGCAAGTACTTCTGTTAACGTTCATACCAATGTATTAATGCTACTCTACTTTTGGTTAGAGAAGCTTCTCTTTTCAGATGGTGGTGACCTCTGAGATGATTCAAAAGGCACCATGAATAAATAAAAATAAAACAAACAAACATACAAGGGGGGGGGGGCTGGAGAGATGGCTTAGTGGTTAAGTGCTTGCCTGTGAAGCGTAAGGATCCCAGTTCAAGGCTCGATTCCCAAGGACCCACATTAGCCAGATGTACAAGGGGGCGCATACGTCTGGAGTTCGTTTGCAGTGGGTGGAAGTCCTGGCACGCCCATTCTCTCTCTGCCTCTTTCTCTGTCGCTCTCAAAACAAAAAGAAAGGAAGGAAGGAAGGAAGGAAGGAAGGAGGGAGGGAGGGAGGGAGGGAGGGAGGGAGGGAGGGAGGGAAGGAAGGAAGGAAGGAAGGAAGGAAGAAAGGAAGGAAGGAAGGAAGGAAGGAAGGAAGGAAGGCACCATGAGAAGTGACAGAGGAGTGGTTGGCACTGAAATATCTCAATCACACCTTCCAAGGCTGAGTCTGTTGCAGAACAGGTGGCAGAAAGAATGTAAGATCCAAAGGAAGGGTAGGACTACTTACAATACACTCTTCCAGACACAAAATGGCCTGGATATCCATGACCTCGCAGTGCCTGACACTACCTACACAAGACCATCATAATAGCATGAAAAGATCATGACATCAAAATGAAAGACTGAGGGAGGAAGGGTATGATGGAGAATGGAGTTGCAAAGGGAAAGTGGGAAGGGAGGGAATTACCATGGCTTATTGTCTATAATTATGGAAGCTGTCAATAAAAATAAATAAATAAATATTTAAGCCAGGCATGGTGGCACATGCTTTAAATCCCTCCCTGTACTCGGGAGGCAGAGGTAGGAGGATCACTGTGAGTTTGAGGCCACCCTGAGACGACATAGTGAATTCCAGGCCAGCCTGGGCCAGAGTGAGACCCTACCTTGGAAAACCAAAAAAAAAAAAAAAAAAAGTCTGAGGTCAACCTTCCCACGAAAGGGTCCACTGGCAGCCTTACCCCCTTGGATGACTAGTGTCTTAGCTCACTGCCACCTCAACCTCTTCACAGCCCAAGGGAGCCTATGGACTTTCCACCCATGCTGCTAGATGGGTACCACAAGCAAGCCCTTAGCCCTCAGAGTCCTTTCTTCTTCTTCTTTTTTTTTTTTTTTGGTTTTTCAAGGTAGGGTCTCAAAGTAACCCGGGCTGACCTGGATGTCACTATGTAATGTCAGGGTGGCCTCGAACTCACGGCGATCCTCCTACCTCTGCCTCCCAAGTGCTGGGATCAAAGGCGTGCGCCACCACGCCCCGCTTCAGCGTCCTTTCTGAAGGAATTGTCCTTATGCTTCCAAGGGCCACATAGCCTGGGGAGGCTAGTGGAGGAGCAGCCTGGGGACAGATGCTCTTGAAGTCAGCAAGGACTCGAGGTGCCTGGTCACATTATGAGGTGCTGTAAGTTAGGACTTAGCATCTTTTTTTCCCCCGTTATTTGGTGCCAGGGAGTAGACACCATACAGCCCATAACAGCCATGGCATCTGCAGCCTTGCCCTGGCATGTAGTAGCTGACTCAGTGACCAGCCCAGCTGGCGCTATCTTGTAACACTCGCAGGTAATTTCACAAGCGGGTTGCAATTCACACCTAGATCTTTCTATCACAGCCACCTGTCAACACCAGTGCGCAGTTTGGTTAGACACATTTTCCAGGTGTCACAAGATAATTCAACACGTGGCAGGTCAGCCCTGGGCTCTGTGGGCACAGACAAGGCTCCAGCAGTCATGGGGAAAGTGTTCTTCCTCCTCCTTTTATTTATTTATTACTTATTTATTTATTTACTTTCCTTACTTTCACCATGAAGTTCAGGTTGTCTTCAAGTTCATGATCCACTTCTTCCACCCACCAATATAGGCAGTAGCCTCCACTTCCTGCTTGGCCTCCATTTTATCTTCTCTTTGCTAAGGTGCCCACACTAGACACTCCATTGGGGGTAGTGCCAGCAAAAATATCTCCACGTCTATTGTCCAAAACATGCTTACATCTGACACGGTCATTTGTATTCTTTCTAGAGTTCCTTTTTTTTTTTTTTTTTTTTTTGCATTGCTGACTTCAAGAAAGCTAATTAATTATTTTAGACACCACTATTAAATTGACATCGTGATTAATCTGATGATCCTTTTTATGAAATTACCTCTGAGACGCTAAGTTTTCATCTTTTTGAACCTCACCGTGGAAAGTACTCTGACCAGCTTTGGGCTCTGTAAATCTTCATGTCACTTTTATTTTTTATTTATTTCATTTCATTTTATTATTTTTTTTTTCCTCCCCAAAAGCAATAAAAGCTGTCCTGAATTTATCAGGCCAATCAGGAAAGAGGGAAGGCAGGCAGGAAATTGAAGGTGACTCACACAGCTGATGGAACTGTTGGTACGGGCAGTTAGACAGCTTCATTTAGCAGCGGCGCTTGCGGAGCCCCTGGCTGCTGACGTCAAAGCACCCCCCCCACCCCATGTCAGAGAAGAGCCTGTACACTTCTTCACGCTGGTGGTCCTCGTTCCCTGCCACCCTCCCCCACCTTGTATCCTCACCCAGAGCACTGGGCTAGGTCTTGCGTAGCACATCTCTCCAACCTGGAACAATCCCCAGAAGTCTTCTTAGGCATAGGACATGGGCAGGGGAGCCCATCTGCCACCCTGCTGTGCCCGGTGAGCAGGGCCCTGGACCTCAAGGTGACTTTACTCAGTCCAACCACATTTCCATCAGTGGTGTTCAGTTCCTGCAGCCTTGCCTGGGGTGACCAAGCCACAGAGCCATCGAGAAGCAATAGTACCTGGGTTTTGTTCTGGTTTTTGGTTTTTCGAGGTAAGATTTCGCTCTAGCCCAGGCTGACCTGGAATTCACTCTGTTCACTATGCGGCCTCAAGCTGGCCTCAAACTCACGGCGATCCGCTCCTCCTACCTCTGCCTCCCGAGTGCTTGGATTAAAGACCTGAGCCCACCATGCCCCTCTGTTCTTTTAAACACACTGCAGGGCTAAAGAGATGGCTTAATGGTTAAGGTGCATGACTGCAAAGCCTAAGGACCCAGGTTTGATTCTCCAGGTCCCAAGTAAGCCAGATGCACATGGTGGCGTATGTGTCTGGAGTTCGTTTGCAGTGGCTAGGGGCCCTGGTGTGCCCATTCATTCTCTCTCTCTCTCCTCTTCTCGCTGTCTATAATAAATAAATAAATCTTTTAAACACATTGCATCCTTCTGTGTGGTTTCCCAGGAGTGTGTTATATCACTTTCTGCCTGTTTGAGGGCAGCACCACAGATCTCACTTGTTCACAAGAAAATAAATGAACACACCCTACTCTACTGAACCACTTTTCTTCTTTTTTTTTTTTTTCAGTATTTATTTATTTATTTGAAAGCAACAGAGAAAGAGGCAGAGAGAAGGGGGAGGAGAATGGGCGTGCCAGGGCTTCCAGCCACCACAAACGAACTCCAGATGAGTGCGCCCCCTTGTGCCTCTGGCTAACTTGGGTCCTGGGGAATCGAGCCTCAAACCAGGGCCCTTAGGCTCCACAGGCAAGCGCTTAACCGCTAAGCCATCTCTCCAGCCCCTGAACCACTTTTCTATCCATCCCTCATCATCCATCCATGGTTTCACTCAAGAGAGTATACTGAACGCCTACTATGTGCCAGGCTCCAAAGGATACAGACAGCACAAGAACAAGGCGATCCTCCTACCCTGACTGTCCTTGTGATCACTCCATTCTTTTTTTTTTTTTTTTTTTTTGAGGTAGAGTCTCACTCTAGCTCAGGCTGACCTAGTATTCACTACGTATTCTCAGGGTGGCCTCGAACTCATGGTGATCCTCCTACCTCTGCCTCCCAAATGCGTGAGCCACCACACCCAGCCATTCTTTTGTTTTTAATTTTATTTATTTATTTATTTATTTATTTATTTGAGAGCGACAGACACAGAGAGAAAGACAGGTAGAAGAAGAGAGAGAGAATGGGCGCGCCAGGGCTTCCAGCCTCTGCAAACGAACTCCAGACGCGTGCGCCCCCTTGTGCATCTGGCTAACATGGGACCTGGGGAACAGAGCCTCGAACCAGGGTTCTTAGGCTTCACAGGCAAGCGCTTAACCGCTACGCCATCTCTCCAGCCCTCTTTTTGTTTTTAACCTTAAAAAAGAAAAACATAAGGAACTTTGGCCATGCGTGGTGGTGCACACCTTTAAACCCAGCACTTGGGAGGCAGAGGTAGGAGGATGGCTGTGAGTTCCAGGCCACCCTGAGATTACGTAGTGAATTCCAGGTCAGCTTGGACTAGAGTGAGACCCTACCTTGAAAAACAAAACAAAACAAAAAGATTTTTAAGGAACTTTATTTATTTGGGGCAGAGGCAGATAGAGGGAGAAAGATTGGGCATGCCTTCAGCCACTGCTAACAAACTCCAGAAACATGTGCCACCTTGTGTATCTGGCTTAAGTGGGTCCTAGGGAATGGAACCTGGGTCCTTTGGCTTTGCAAGCAAGTACTTTAACTGCTAAGCCATCTCTCCAGCCTTTTTTTTTTTTTTAAATTTTATTTATTTATTTGAGAGAGAGAGAAAGAGACAGAGAGAGAGAGAATGAGAATGGGCACAACAGGGCCTCCAGTCACTGCAAACAAACTTCTACAGGAAGCATGTCTCACTGTCCAAGGAGTTGCAGAGAGGACACTGTGGCTGGACCAGAGTAAGCAAAGGCACAGAAAGAGGCCTTAAGGCCAGGAAAGAGCTAAAACAGAGGAAGGAAAGAGGAAGGAAGGAAGGAGGGAGGGAGGAAAGGAAGGAAAGAAGAAAAGGAGGAAGGAGGGAAGGAAGGATGGGACCCTCTGTTCAGACACCTTTCTGAGTGTTTTGCAAGGAAAGCATGCCTGTTGCCTTGTTCTACCCCTGAAAGTGTCTCCCAGGCACACCGCATGCACCCAACGGTCCCTGTCAAGAGAAAAGTCCTGGGGCCTGGGTTTCCAGGGCCTACTCTACAACCAGAAGGATTTGCTGTCTGACCTTGAGAACCCAAGCTAGTCTAAGGCCATACCACTCTGAACGCCCCGATCTCGTCTGATCTCGGAAGCTAAGCAGGGTCGGGCCTGGTTAGGACTTGGATGGGAGAACCCAAGGTAAGGCCTCTCCATGCAGCTTCCACAGGAGATTCCCCTCTGCTGCTGCCTCTCTCTGGGGGGAGGGAGGGAAGCTAACCTACCACAACCTCTGTCCCTGACTTTCTGCTAGCCATGGCTACACAGGTGATAGTTAAATGACAAGGCAAACCGTGCTCCACCCCTACACACACACACACACACACACACACACACACACCCATGGATGATTTTGCGATGAATCTGATGGGAGCCTTGAAGCTGAGAGAGATTTCCTGAACCTTCTGTACTTGTTCTTCAGATAAGACCCAATGTATGGTAGGACTTGGGTCAGCCAGGACTCAGTTTCTGGAGTGATAAGGTGACAGCCCTTGTCCTTCAGGAGAGGTGAGGAGCAAAACAGTGGCCATAATCTCAAGCTGAAGTTCCTCTGTGGTTCCCACATGATCCCACAGTGAGGAGAGCAGATAGGGCCGGGTAATCTCAGGGAAATGGCCTCCTCCGTTGGAGACAGAGCCTGCCTTTGTTCCTGGGTCTCTGGAGCTTTCAATCTCACCTCTGTGGTTGCTCTTTGACTGAGCTGCGGTCAGTTTTTTTCCAGGAGGAGGCAGCCAGGTGTGTGTGTGTGTGTGTGTGGTGGTGGTGGGGGGGGGGGTGTTAGGCTGGCTGAGAACTGGAGCAGGCATCTGTTTTCCACTGCCTGGGTTGGTTGATGGTTTCCCTTTCTTTGGTCTCACTCTGGCTCAGGCTGACCTGGAATTCACTATGTAGTCTCAGGGTGGCCTCGAACTCTTGGCGATCCTCCTACCTCTGCCTCCTGAGTGCTGGAATTAAAGGCGTGCGCCACCGCGCCCTGCGATGGTTTCCTTTTTTTTTTTTTAATTTTTATTTTATTTCTTACTCTAGTCCAGGCTGACCTGGAATTCACTCTGTATTATTAGGGTGGCCTCGAACTCAAGGAGATTCTCCTACCCCTGCCTCCCCTCCCTAGTGCTGGGATTAAAGGCTTGCACCACCGTGCCTGGCTTGATGGTTTTCTTTATTTATTTACTTATTTATTTATTACTATTTTTTCTACAAGGTAGGGTCTCAATGTAGTCCAGGCTGACGTGGAAATCATTGTGTAGTCTCAGAGTGGCCTGGAGCTCACAGTGATCCTCCTACCTCTGCCTCCCTAGTGCTGGGATTAAAGGCCTGAGCCACCATGCTGGGCTCGTTGCTTTCCAATATATGGAACATATGTGTGTATGTGTATATATATATATTTATATGTTTATATGCGTGCGCCCCCTTGTGCATGTGGCTGACGCGGGTCCTGGAGAGTCGAACCCAGATCCTTTGGCTTTGCAGGCAAACGCCTTTACCGCTACGCCATCTTTTCCATTTTTGGTGTGACTCCAGACTCTGGGGTCCTTGGAGGGTGCCGAGCTCCTCGCCTCCCCTGCTCCGGGCCCGCATCGGGTTCCAGAAACGACCCCCTTACCCCCCCCCCACACACACCCCCACCTGCGCGAGCCCGACGTCGGTCCTCGCTACCCGTGGCCAGTTTCAGCGAGTCCTTGGTCACACTCTCACACTTGGGAGACAGCCGCATCGACCGCCCTGGGGGTTGCCATGGAAACTGAGCTTCCTGTCCTCCGCCTTCCTGTTTACCTTGGTCAGGGACTGCGGCAGAAAGCAGCCTGCCGCAGGAGGAGGAGAGGTGGGCGGGAGAGAGCGCAGAGGAGGAGAGCCAGCCCCCCCCCAAAAAAAAAACCAGATCATTCCGGTTCCGAGTGGCTCTGGCCTCTCCCTCCCCATCCCACCGACACAGCGCCCTGCGCTGGACCCCACTGCGGCACGGAAAGGGTCTGAGAGACACTTCCTTGAGACCCCCCAACTCCAGTTGCGCACCCCCCCCCAGGTGTCCCTTCCCTGCCACAGTTAGGCGTCGGGACCGCGGGTGGCGATGCTGTCCTCCGCGGGTGGTCATTCACTCCAGATGTGGAGCCCGTGGCCAGGCCTCCTTGCTCTGAGCGCCCCGGGTGTCCAGCGTAGTGGCCGTACCTGTCACCCTCCTTGCAAAAGTCCTTTGGCGTGACCTCGGCTTTAGAGCCTACTCTTTAAAAAAATAATAATAAATTTTTAAGTTATTTTTATTTTAATTTTGAGAGAGGAAGAGAGAAAGAGGCAGATAGAATGATAGAGGGAGAATGGGTGCGCCAGGGCCTCCAGCGGCTGCAAATGACCCCTCACATGCATCCACGGCCACCTTGTGCATCTGGCTGATGTGGGTCCTGGGGAATTGAACTTGAACCGCTAAGCCATCTCTCCAGCCCAGAGCCTACTCTTGAGCTAGAAACCCAACCATTCATCCCGAACATTCCCTCGGCCGTTCTCCCTCACTCTCCACCCTTTTCCCATGGCTCCTGTCTGCTGGCTCGCTCCCCTTCCACAAGGTGGGAGAGGGAGGCCTCCTGAAAAACCCCCAGTTTTTGTCCTCCGAGGCATGGCCAGGTTTGTATCCCCAGTGCCTAGTTAGCCTCCCTCTTGCCTGGTTCTTTGGGTACGATTCCTGCCTGCTCCTTGGGGAATCTCTCTGGAGGCAGGGCCGGGTCCCCAACCGTACCCGAACCCAGGAAGGGGACATGTGAGATGCCCAGCCCACGAGAGCTGCTGTCCACTCCCTCCCAGCTGCAGAGGACGGACAGGTCCCGATGCGGAGTTTTGGGCCCCGCTGCCCACCAGAGGGCGGCAGAGAAACCACCCCAGGCGGCTTCTGGGTGGCTCTTCGCGCCGCGGGCACCTGGCCACCTTGCTGCGGCCAGAAAAATCCCAACTCCGCGTGGCAACAGTGTGTCCCCAGCGGGCGGTCCCACCGGGACGAGGGGCTAACGGTGGTGACGCGGTGGGGATCTGGAGCCCGCTTCCAGGCACGGCCTCCCTGGCCAGCCTCAGGCTTCACAGTACCACCCCGCCCACTCCAAAAAAAGGGACCTTTTTATTTTTTAAGATCCTGTAGGTGACTTTCACCTCTGGGCTCATCTGCTCGTGGTGGGCCTGGGGAAAGCGCAGGGAGGGTGAGAATTGTTATTTATTTTTCTCCGTTTTGGTTTTTCGAGGCAGGGCTGACCTGAAATTCACTATGTAGTCTCAGGCTGGCCTTGAACTCAGCGACCGTCCTACCTCTGCTTTCTGGGAGCTGGTATTAAAAGTGTGCGCCATGGGCTGGAGAAAAGGCTTAGTGGTTAAGTTGCTTGCCTGCAAAGCCTAAGGACTCAGGTTTGATTCCCCAGAACCCATGTAAGCCAAATGCATGTGCATGCATCTGTAGTTAGTTTGCAGTAGCTAGAGGCCCTGGTGGGCCCATTCTCTCTCTCTCTCTTTCTCTAATAAATAAAAATAAAATATTAAGGCTGGAGAGATAGCTTAGCGGTTAAGTGCTTGCCTGTGAAGCGTAAGGACCCCAATTCGAAGCTCGACTCCCCAGGACCCAGGTAAGCCAGATGCACAAGGGGGCGCAAGCATCTGTAGTTCATTTGCAATGGCTGGAGGCCCTAGCGCACCCATTCTCTATCTGCCTCTTTCTGTCTGTCGCTCTCGAATAAATAAATAAAATAAATAAATAACTATATATTTTAAGGTGTGTGCCACCACCCTGGGGAGGGTGAGAATTCTTATCAGCAGGACCTAGCAGGATCGAAAGCTGGGCACCCTGCCTCTAGGCTTGGAGGGTCTGGGAACTCCCTTGGCCTACACACCTGTGCAAAGGGGCTAAGACCTCCAGGCTTACTTTCCAGGGCAAGTTTGCCCAGGGGCAAAGTGCACTGTGTGAATGGCGAGCTGGCCAGGCAGCTATGGAGGAGTGGGACCCTGACCCGCTCTGTCCAGCTTCCTTGTTCACTGCTGTCTACCGAACTCGCTATCTGTGTGACAGTGAAAGCTGAGCACCCGATGTTGAAATCCTCATCCACAATCCAAGAGCGACTGTTTCATTCAGGGTCAGGGTCAGGCAGTGAATAAGGGATTCAATGGTTTGCCTCTTTGGGGTTGGAAGCTTGCTCCTTGCCTAGGGGGTGGGGGAGATTTGGGGCTGACAATTGGTATTCATGGTGACAGCTACGTCAGAAGCTTGGCAGTTTCAGATGGGAGGTTTAAGAGAGATAAACAAGGGCTGGAGAGATGGCTCAGTGGTGAAGGCACTTTCCTGTGAAATCTAAGGACATGGACTTTGATTTCCCCAGTACCCATGTAAAGCCAGCTGTACAAGGTGGAGCATGTGCCTGGAGTTTGTCTGCAGTGGCTAGAGGCCCTGGCATGACTTTTTTTTTTTCTCTCTCTCTCTCTGTTTTTTAGGGTCTTGCTCTAGCCCAGGCTGACCTGAAATTCACTATGGAGTCTCAGGATGGTCTCAAACTCATGCCAATTCTCCTACCTCTGCCTCTTGAGTGCTGTGGTTAAAGGTGTGAGCCACCATGCCTGGCTCCTCTCTCTCTCTCTCTGCTTGCAAATAACTAAATAAATAATAATAATAAAAAAAAACATATGGATGGAGAGATGGCTCAGTGGTTAAGGGGCTTGCCTGTGAAGACTAAGAATGCATGTTTGAATCTCTAGGTCCAACGTAAGCCAGATACACAGTGATGCAAGCACACAATGTCACACATGCACACAAGGGGACGCATGCGTCTGGAGTTCGTCTGCAGTGGATGAAGGCCCTGGCATGTACATTCTCTCTCTCTGCCCATTTCTCTCTAATAAACTTTTTAAAGAAGGGAGAAATTTTTCTAAACTTTGACAGCTTCCATAATTGTAGACAATATACCATACCTCTCCCTTCCCCCTTACACATCCACTCTGCATCATATCCCCTCCCTCTCTCAATTGTCTCTCTTTTATGTTGATGTCATCATCTTTACCTTCTACTATGAGGGTCTTATATCAAGGCCAATGTGTGACTGAATGATTGCATTGTAAGCAGTCCTACCCTTCCTTTGGCTCTTTCATCCTTTCCACCACCTCTTCCACAATGGGGCTCGAGCCTTGGAAGGTGTGATAGAGATGTGTCAGTGCTGAACAGACCTCTGCCACTTCTTCTCAGCACTCTGTTGTCTTTTGGGTCACCCAGTGGTCACTGCCATCTGAAAAAAGAAGCTCCTCTAACCAAAAGTGACAGTAGCAGGCTGGGCGTGGTGGCCCACACCTTTAATCCCAGCACTTTCGGAGGCAGAGGTAGGAGGATTGCCATGAGTTCAAGGCCATCCTGAGACTACAGAATGAGTTCCTGGTGAGCCGGGACTACCTCACCTCAAAAAACCACACACACACAGAAAAGTGCTTATAGGGAAGTTGGTGATCATAATGTATGCATTTAGTCAGAAAAGAGCAGGCATTACACTCCTATGGCTTTCAGTACCAGGCATGTATTCCCTCCAGTCCAATTAGAGAGCGGTTGTTTTCCCCCATAACAGACATGCCACTAATTGCACCCATTGGGACATTTGGCTTGGCTGGCCAAACTTAAGGCTTGCAGTGTTCATTGTTGTTTATCTCCACTGGTGACTTCTCTGTCTCCCATGTAGCTGCATACAGCATAGCTTTTTCCAGCTTGATGTCAGCTGGTCTACGGGGAGGTTTTCAGCTCAGCTCCAGGTTGATTTTGATTTCTCAGTGACCTTGTAGCCTAAGCATGTTGAGCCTTCAGCCATATGGTGTTACCATCTATTCCTGGTGGGAAACCAAGAGCCTTAGCAATAACCTGTAATGTTTTGGGGGTATTGGGGATCTCCCTGGCCAAGATCTTATTAGAAGTCTCCCATCCCTGGCACTGAAATTTTTCTAGTAACAATCTATGGCTTCTGGGTGTTCCATTGTCTAAAAAAGTACGTTTCTATTCAGCTTATTCATGATATCTTAAATTTTGATTAGCCCTCCCCCACTAAAATATTTCTTTTAAAAAAAGAAACCTGGTTTGCTGGCACATGCCTTTAGTCCCAGCACTCAGTAGGAGGACTGCCGTGAGTTCAAGGACACACTAAGACTACATGGTGAATTCAGGTCAGCCTGGGCTAGAGTGAGACCCTACCTCAAAGGAAAAAAAAAAAAAAAAGCCAGGTTGATGGTGCACGACTTTAATCCCAGCAGAGGTAGGAGGATCATCGTGAGTTCAAGGCCACCCTGAGAGACTACATAGTGAGTTCCAGGTCAGCCTGTGCCAGAGTGAGGAAAAACCAAAAACCTAAAAAAAAAAAAAAAAAAGATGAACTGATCAGTGTCTGTCCCTTCTGAGATGACATAGGTGACTGAGACTGCATGACAGCTGCTCTCTCTACTTGACAGATGCCATTTGTAATAGCATTTTAAAACTCCTGGCCCAGTGTGGGGTCCCAAAATAGCAAACAGCCACAGCTCCCTGCTGCCTCTGTCCTCTCTCCTAGTGCTAAAACTAGGCCAAGGCCCTACCCACTAAGAAGCCCTGGGCCCTTCCTGCCTGCCTCAGGCCCTCCTGTCCAATTGTCTTAAACCAGCTCATCAAAAACCGAGAAGTGGGCTGGAGAGATGGCTTAGCGGTTAAGCGCTTGCCTGTGAAGCCTAAGGACCCCGGTTCGAGGCTCGGTTCCCCAGGACCCACGTTAGCCAGATGCACAAGGGGGCGCACGCGTCTGGAGTTCATTTGCAGAGGCTGGAAGCCCTGGCGCGCCCATTCTCTCTCTCTCCCTCTATCTGTCTTTCTCTCTATGTCTGTCACTCTCAAATAAATAAATAAATAATTTTTTAAAAAGCCGAGAAGTTTTGTTAAAATAACACACATACTAAAAGAATCTTTGAGATTTGGGCCCAAGGATTTGTGGGGGGTTTTATTCCTTTTTTTTTTCCCCCCTCAAGGTAGGGTCTTACTCTAGCCCAGGCTGACCTGGAATTCACTATGGAGTCTCAGGGTGGCCTTGGAATCGCAGCGATCCTCCCACCTCTGCCTTCCGAGTGCGGGGGTTAAAGGCAGGTGCCACCACGACCAGCTCCAGTTTGGTGTTGTTCACAGGCATGCACCATAGTTTGGAACCAGTGGGTCACAGGTGGGCCTGGCGTGTGGGTGTGTTATACTCCATATTCAGCACCTCCTTCTTGTCCAAGCCTCTCCCATGCGAGTCAGTTTCTAGCCTGTTACAGCAAGTAAGGAACTGCACAGATTATGCATTTGGCTGTCCATCAGTTGGGATCCCCAGTCTTAGCAACAGACGCAGATGCGGAGATCACCTTAGTCCAGTCCTACAGTAGTCGATGTAGTATACTCTAGGCCTGGGGCTATGCATCCTGCTCACAGAATGCCTGATCCAAAAGGGACCTCGGGGGCTGAGGAGATGGCAGTCTGCCAGCCTGGGTGTGACTCCCCAGTACCCAAGTCAAACCAGATACAGAAAGTGGTTCATGTATCTGGAGTTATCTGCAGTGACAAGAGGTCCTGGCATCATGCCCATCTTTCCCTTTCTCCCCCCCCCTTTTTTTTTTTTTTTTGGTAGTTTTCAAGGTAGGGTCTTGTTCTAGCCCAGGCTGACCTGGAATACACTATGTAGTTTCAGGTGGCCTCGAACTCACGGTGATCCTCCTACCTCTGCCTTCTGAGAGCTGGGATTAAAGGCATGTGCCACCATGCCTGGCTTCCTCTATTAAATTTAAATATATATCTATATCTATCTATCTATCTATCTATCTATCTATCTATATATATATATATATTTTTTTTTTTTCTTTTGAGGTAGGGCCTCACTCTAGCCCAGGCTGACCTGGAAATTAGTATGTAGTCTCAAGGTGGCCTCAAACTCATAGCGATACTCGTACCTCTGCCTACTGAGTGCTGGGATTAAAGGTGTGAGCCACCACACCTGGCATATTATTAAAATTTTTTATTTGAAAGAGAAAGAGGCAGATAGAGAGAGAGAGAGAGAGAGAGAGAATGGGCATGCCAGGGACTCTAGCCACTGGAAATGAATAATGTAGGTTGTCGCTCTAGTCCAAGTTGACCTGGAATTTACTATGCAGTCTCAGGGTGGCCTCAAACTCACAGCAATCCTTCTACGTCTCCCAAGTGCTGGGATTAAAGGCGTGCACCACCACACCTGGCCAAAAATATATATATTTTTAAAAAAGAATTTCCAACAGCTGGGCATGGTGGTGCACACCTTTAATCCCAGCACTTGGGAGGCAGAGGTAGGAGGATTGCTGTAAGTTCAAGTCCACCCTAAGACTACAGAGTAAATTCCAGGTCAGCCTGGACCAGAGTAAGACCCTACCCTACCCCTCTCACTCCCCACCCAAAAAAAAAAAAAAAAAAAAAAAAAAGAATTTCCAGGCTGGAGAGAGGCTTAGAGGTTAAGGCACTTGTCTGCAAAGCCAAAGGACCCAGGTTCGATTGCACAGGACCCATTTAAGCCAGATGTACAGGATGGCAGGTGCATCTGGAGGTCCTTTGCAGCAGTATGAGACCCTATTGCATCCATTCTCTCTCTCCTCTCCCAAAAATATAGTTCGAGGCTAGCCTGAGATCATATAGTGAATTCCAGGACAGCCTGGGCTAGTATGAGACCCTACTTCTAAAAACAAAACAAACTAAAGAATTCTACTGACCTCCATTTGGGAGAAGTGAATTTCACACAAACGAAATCTAAATTTAAAAAGGGCATGGTGGGTCACACCTTTAATCCCAGCATTTGGGAGGCAGAGGTAGGAGGATCCCCATGAGTTCAAGGCTACCCTGAGACTACAGAATGAATTCCAGGTCAGCCTGAGCTAGAGTGAAACCCTACCTCGAAAAACCAAAAAATAAAATAAATAAATAAAAAGGGTGCACCGGCCTGCAGAGCCAAAGGACCCAGGTTTGATTCTCCAGGACCCATGTAAGCCAGATGTACAAGGTGATGCATGTCTCTGGAGTTAGTTTGCAGTGGCCAGGTGTAGTGTCACATGCCTTTAATCTCAGCACAAAGGAGGCAGAGGTAAAAGGATCACCTTGAAAAACGAGAAGAAAAAGGGTTTGTTGTGACTGTCTGGCCCACCTTTGTCAGGTGAGTCAACCATGGCCCAAGAAAATGTGAGTTGCACACAGAAAAGGACTGTTAGTATCACAGCTGGGAGAAGAGAACCCTGTCCACTCCCCCGTTTTTTTTCTAAAATTGTCATTAGGTAGGCACTAGTCATGTGTGACTGGTGGCGCACTCAGGAGGCTGAGGTAGGATGATGGAAATGGGTTTGAGTGAGTTACAGGACTAAAGTGAGATTCTGCTTCGAAACAAAAGTTTTGTTTTGTTTTTCCGAGGTAGGGTCTCACTCTAGTCCAGGAATTCATTCTGACCTGGAATTCACTCTGTATTCTCAGGGTGGCCTCGAACTCATGGTGATCCTCCTACCTCTGCCTCCTGAGTGCTGGGATTAAAGGCATGCGCCACCATGCCTGGCTTTTGTTGTTATTGTTACATATTTTATTTATTATTTGAGGGGGTGGGGAGAGAGAGAGAATAGGCATGCCAGGGCCTCCAGACCCTGCAAGCAAGCTTCAGATACATGTGACCCCTTGTGTATCTGGCTTACATGGGTCCTGGAGAATCGAACTGGGATCCTTTGGCTTTGCATGCAAACACCTTAACCACTAAGCCATCTCTACCGCCCCTAAAATAAATTCTTTTTTAATGTTTATTTATTAGAGAGGACAGAGAGGAGAGAGAGAATGGGCACGCCAGGGCCTCCAGCCACTGCAAATGAACCCCAGATACATGTGGCCCCTTGTGCATCTGGCTTATGTGGGTCCTGGGAAATCGAACCTCGGTCCTTTGGCTTTGTAGGCAAGTGCTTTAACTGCCAAGCCGTCTCTCCAACCCCCCAAAATAAAAATTTTAAAACTCAGTTCCAGGCTGGAGGGATGGCTTAACCATTAAGGTGTTTGCCTGCAATGCCAAAGGATCCCAGGTTTGATTCCCCAGGACCTACGCTAGCCAGATGCACAAGGTGGCGCATGCGCCTGGAGTTCGTTTACAGTGGGCTGGAGGCCCTGGTGTGTGTGCCCTTTCTCTCTCTCTCTCTGTGTCTCCCTCTTTCTCTCTGTGAAATAAAATAAATAACTAAATAAATAAAACAGAACTCAGTCCCTCTGTGGCCTTTAGCCACTTTTGAAATGCTCAGTAGCCACATGTGACTATTGGCTACCACTCTACTGGACAGTGCAGAGAACATTTCCATAGTTGCTGAAAGCTCTGTCAATCAGTCTGGTAGTGGCCAGCCCAAGGTGCCATGTAAACAGCATGGTTTCACCAGTGTCCTGTCCCCTCAAGCCATGAGTACAGATTAACTGCAAGTGTGAATTTGGCTATGCTCTTCAGTTGAAACAGCATTCTGACAAGGACCTCATCAATGTAAGACCACCCAAAGCAACTAAGCCGCTATAACCCTTTCCCCTAGGCCAAGATGAAGCTAGAAGCAAGTAAGTACTTTAACAAAATATTTTATATTTATTTATTTATTTATTTATTTATTTATTTGAGAGAGAGAGAGAGACAGTCAGAGAGAAAGAGGCAGAGAGAGTCTGAATGTGCACAGCAGGGCCTCTAGCCAATGCAAACAAACACCAGATGCATGTGCCACCTTGTGCATCTACCTGGCTTATGTGGATCTGGGGAGTTGAGCCTAGGCCCTTAGGCTTTGCAGGCAAGTGTCTTAATTGCTAAGCCATCTCTCCAGCCCTTTTAAAAAATTTATTTCTTCATTTGTTAAAGTCAGAGAGAGGGAAAGAGAGACAGTGAGTGAGGATGGGTGCACCAGGGCCTCTAGCCACTGCAAACGAACTCCAGATGTATGTGCTACCATGTGCATCCGGCTTACGAGGGTCCTGGACAATTGAACTTGGGTCCTTAGGCTTTGCGGGCAAGCACCTTAACTGCCAAGCTCTCTCCAGCCCCAAGTATTGTTTTTGTTGTTTTGTTTATGTTTCCGTTTTTCAAGGTAGGGTCTCAGTCTAGCCCAGGTTGACCTGAAATTCGCTATGTAGTCTCAGGCTGGCCTCAAACTCAACAGCGATCCTCCTACCTCTGCCTCTTGAGCGCTGGGATTAAAGGCGTGTGCCACCAAGTCCAGAAAATAAGACTATTTTAAAGCTCTGGCAGGTTGGAAACCTAAAATTTACAGGGGTCCACTCTCATTCCAGGTAGGTGTCAGGAAGCGGACTTTAGAAGAAGAAATAAACCAAAGGACAGAAGACTGCGCTGCACAGAGCACCTCAAGGACTGACTAGAGGGGGGTGAGGAGAGGAGACAGATCTTCTCTGCAGATTTACACTGTAGTGTCGAAGGCACTGCTCCTTGGAAAGTGTGTCTGAACAAACCACCAATGGAAACAGAACAGTAAGAGGCAGACTGCAACTTTGGAAGGGAGACCTTAAAAGTGACCCCACTTGGAGAAGTCCTTGCCTGTTCTGGACTTAATGGAGTTGGGGAGGCATACTGCTGAGACAGTCTAGCAGATGAAGCAGAGGTTGTAGACAGGGAAGCATCTGGAAGACCAAAGCTAGCATTAACTGTGGCTCATTCCCAAAGGATCGTGCATGGAGCTCGGTCCCTTGGATTGTGAAATCATATTTTCCCTTCAACTTCTCTGTATTTCCTCCAATCCTTCAGAAAAGTCTAGACTTGTTCACACAAACCTGTCTTCAGTGGTTTGGGACATTAAGAGGGAGTGTAGTCCATCCCACAGTTTCTCCCTTGCAAATGTCCCTGCAGAGGGAACAGGGTTTGGGGGGGGGGGCTACTATGTATCCAGGAGCTCTGGATAGCAAGCAGTCACAAGAGCCCATCATGGGACAGAGTGAGAGGTGGCTCACAGATGTTACAGAGTAAAGCTGACCCTGCAGGGACCACAGAGTGGGTGGGGAAGGAAAATAAGACTGATGTCAAATAGGTGAGCTCACATACACACAAATTAGTGTCAGGCAATTATGGTAGCTTGAACCAAGTAGATAAGATTTATTGATCATATTATTTTAGAAAACCAACAGCAAAACACTGACAAGGTACATAAATACAGATTGGACATTTCAGGGTAAATTCACTATTTCCTACTTGCTTTGTAGGAAACCTGGGGGTGGGGGGTGGGGGGTGGAAAAGCTGTCCTGATCATATGGCATGCACACCAGACTGCAAAAGGACTTCCACACTATTTAACAGGACTGTGGCAAATAGCTTTAAAGTAAGGCAAGCATTGTGTGTGGCCTCAGCATACCCTGCAGGCAGAGCAAAGCCTAGGCCCACCCCGCAGAGCAGAACAGTGTTCCAGAGCGAGGCTCCCTCCAGTGCTGCTTCTCTGGGTGACTCCTTCCTGGTAGGAGCCCTACAGGGAGATGCCTGCACTCTCCCAGTGCGGACTCCACAAGGAAGTGGCTTCGCAGAGACTGTTTCTTCATATTCTTGATGTGTAGCTGGGTAGATAGCAACTACTAATGCTTGGTGACACTGGCCTTTTCTCTGAAAACTGCCTCTGACTCACCCTGTACAGACTATGTAGGGCCTCTGAAAAACTTCTCAAAAGTTTTGAAAAATTAACAACATAACAATTACATCAAAAAGACGGCGCCACTTTTGAAGCACAATTTGGAACTTCTGTTTATGACACCAGACAAGGGAAGAGGTCTTTTTTTTTTTTTTTTCTTTTTTCTTTTTTTCTTTTTTTTCTCCTTTTTGCCAAATATCACGACCTTAGACAGCAAACTTCATTGCTGGGCAAGACCTGGTGGTGCCATGTGGAGGTTCCAGAATGCTCCCTCAGGCCCTGCCAATGCTTCCAGAATTCCAAGGTACTTGGGGAACCAAAGCAATTTACATCCCTGTTGACCATTCTTGGAACTTATGGTCATAAGACCATAAACCCTCATCTACCCTGGAGCTCAATGCCAAAAAAGAAAGAAAAATGGCTTTTGTGCTACATCAGAATGCTGACAGGTAGACAATTTAGTAACCTATGAGACCACACAGAAACAAACTAACTTTATGGGAGAAAAAGACCAACATAATTGGAGAGGATAGCCCAGCTGTCCTACATGCCAGGTGAGGGGGCTGGAGAAGAAGAGATGGAAAGCAGAGGGTCCGTGAGGAGCCAAAGAACTGCGCTCCGAGAACGCGGTTTCCTGTGTGTGTCTACGTGTCTCGGGGCAGCACCGTGCGCGGCGTTTCTGGGGGCTCAGGAGACAGCCGAGAGAGAGCTCAGGCCAGGAGGCCATGCTCAAGGGTTACTAGCTGTGCTTGTTCATTTCAGTGTCCAACATGTGTCAGATGACCACTGCAGCTGACCAGGCCACTGATGTGGTGGCCAGGCATTAGCACCTCCGCATGCTTCTTTTCCTTGTCTAACTACCCAGCCCTTGAAAAGGACAGATAGAGAAAAGAAATGTAAATGAACGATAGAAAGGTTGAAACACTGAATTTCAATTATCTGTGCTTTACTCTTGCTACTGTGAGTGGCCAAAGGTCACTGTCAACACACCTTTTACCTATAAATATTAATAGGTTTATTATTGTATTGTTTTAAACCTTGCTATGTAATGGACATGAATGACATAGAGCAAATCTTTACATCAAGTTATCTGGGCCTTAAAGACAGAAGATTTCTGCTAGTGGAAAGGGTTTCATTTGGCCCCTGAAAAAGATAAAAATCCACTCTATTCTATACTTGTTTGCAGTTTTTTCTGGATGTGGGAAATACCTTATTAAGTGAGGAAAGCATCATTTTCATCACTTAATAAGGTATTACATTCCCAGATAAACTAGTGTATACATAGAACTGTTATTACTAAATATTAAGTTTTAATTCTCCACTAAGGAAATAGTTTCCAGGTGGACCTCCTTGTTTGTGGGAAAGACATGCAGACAGGAGCTAGTACAAACAGGACTGGGAAAAAAACATGGACTTGAAAATCCAGCTTTACCAAGAGTTGGCTTATGATCACATTGAAAATTCTTGGCAGAATTTTACTCTAAAGCAATGGACTGACTTCTCCAAGACAGACACCAAAAGTAGTGTAACTGCTTTATAGTCATACCCTCTACATAATCTGTATATATCCATATGTTTCTAAATATTGCACTTCAATTTCCAAGACTGTAAGAAGATGGCTGGGAGTACCTCATCGAGGCAGAGGAGCATCAGGCATTGCTTTTCCCACATCAGGTGAAAGTGCTGGTGACAGATAAACTGAAATGCCTGGTGACCTTTAAACACGACCCAGTCACCCTCATGTACATCTTCATGCACGCAGTCTCATTTGGCATTCAGAACATGTGCATATGAATGGCTCTACGGCACTCAGAGCTCGTCCTACTACATTACTGTTACTAGAATCATATTAAAAAAAAAAAAAAAAGACACAAGACCCAAGATACGTACTTTTAAGACACATAAGGACTTTGATATCAGGCCTCCGACATCTACCTCAAAGAAGACTGCCCTCAGAAGGCTTAAAAGGGATGCCCAGCAAGTGTGGATTGAATCAAATCTCCTCTCTTCAGATTTCTGGTGTAATGGAACCAGAGACATGCTTATATTCCAAGGATCACAGAAGTTAAAGCTTAGAGACTGAGCATTCAGTCTTTGGTCCCTATATAAGTCAACGACAAAAATCCTTTTGCCACCCTAAAAGCATGGCTTGTTTAGTTTCGAGCACATGTCCAGAGACCTGGCTGGGGCTGGAGTCTCAGAGCAAAGCTGTCGGACACCCAGGGAGCTGTTCAGACTGACCTTCTCTGGAGAGGGCTCCTTTGAGGAGCAAGCCTGGCAAGGGGTGGTAAGAGGTTAAATGCACTCAGGGTGGGAATGGCAAGATTTGAGGGGCAGGACCTGCTAGAAGAGCAGCTCCTTTTCTTCATGCCTCAGAAGTGCTCAAACTCGCAGGTAAGCGCGTCAGACAGAAACTTAACCCAATGCAGACATAGTATAATAAGGCCTAGAAAAGCCAGGAGTCCGAGCTGAGGGGCCACGACTGCTCCTCCCTGGAACTGAACAGCAGATGGTAACTTGTTAGCCATAACTGAAAGGGTGACTTTCAATCCACGCAAGTTAGAGACCCCTTCAGGGCAAAAAGAAAAACTTTAAAAGCTAGGTGAAAAGGAGGCACTTAAAGAAAAAATGTGTCCCAAATCTGTATACATCTCCTGTTGTGTGAGGACCACAGGAGGGTCAGCCCTGTGCCCGCTTGGATGCCTCACACAAGTGACTCCCGCAACTCCTCTAGCAGCCTGATGGCAAAGCAAGTGAAAACAGGTAATTTTTCATCTTAGAATTAACAAAACAAAACAAAGAGAACAAAAATCTCCCACAAAAAAAGCAAATGATCCTCAGTTTCACTCCTCCCTCCTACTAGTTTTCCAGCGATACACTGGGTTCTTCAGGAAGGATGATGCCCTGTGATCTTCCCTCAAGACCTCTTACCCAATTACTAAACAATTACAGCACCATGTGCATTTAAGCAGATAGAAAACGCAGCAACAAGTTAAGGAGGGAATCAAGATCCAATTGCCTAAGAAAATGGCAGGAACATGGTCCAGAGATTTAAAAAGAACAAGTTCAGAAAAGGAAATGGCTGGCTAGACAGTCAAAGCCCCTCACTCCAAGCAAAAGTCAAATCAGAGAGTTATTACAAACCATTAGTAAGTAGAGGAGAATCTTCCCAGAAACAAGAACTTTGACAACCGTTAAGTTTCTCATTATGAAACACTTGGTGCCATAATTTCAAAGAGCAATAACAAAGAGGGCGACCATGACATACATGAAATCTTGATACACCAACTCAACCACGGCTGGCACCACAAGGTTGAGGGGGGAAAAAAAATCACTAATCAAGAGTTGCTGAACTGACTAACTTTCCTTCAAAGCCAGAGGACAGGGCTAGGGACGATGTACTGAGATTCAATCACAGCTGCTATTTCCTCCGGCTACTCAGCATAGCTTGGAAACACCAACTTCCATATGCACAAGATTCTCAAGGCTATCTTCTCATTCTATCCCCCAGACTGCTTGTCGTTGCTGGATTTTTAAGTTTTATGTTGGTTTTTGTTAATTATGATGCTTTTGTTTGTAGTGTTTATATGGTCAAAATGGTCAAAATTCTTTTTTTAAAAATGTCCTTAGCTTATCTTGATTTCTAACATTAAGGTACTTTCAGGCATTCATTCCCTCAACTCCATCAAGAGGGAATATATGAGTGTGGGGCTGTGAAAGGGCAGGAGGGAGAGAAACAAAGAAAGCACATGGAAAGTGAGATGTCCATAAACTTAAAAACCAATTTACAGAAAGGCATCTGATGTATTTTCTGAATAAGGCCTTGATCAGGGTAACCAATCCTCTTTGTAGCACATTCTACACTGCCCATAAATAAAGGAGTCTCTTTAAATTAACATTTCCAGTATCAATGAACAGTCCAGAAATCCTCATTTCAAGCGCTCGATGAGTCCCTGTGTTAGTCCAAGGTGCAGAAGCTGTGTTCGGGAGAGGTTGGCTAGATTGGGGAAGGCCGCGAGCAGCTTCTCCCACGCCAGTTCCAGCAGGCTAGGTACCACCAGCCAGATCTTAAACAGTGACCCAGTCCGTTTGTTTTCGTGGATGTTTACCACTCCTCCATGAATGTACATGCAACCAGCCTATGAACAAACAGCAGTTAGAGGACAAATTCAAATGGAAGATAATAGATACTGAGACAGAAGACAGGGTAGACAGTAATGGACTCAAGAGGAGATAAAACAAAAATCATTTTTCAGGGCTGGAGAGATGGCTTAGCCATTAAGGTGCTAGCCTGGGAAGCTTAAGGACCCAGGTTTGATTCCCCAGCACCAGAGACACAAAGAATTTCTCACCGATTCTAACATATGTAGTTATTAAAAGGGTTTATTGCTGGGCATGGTGGTGCACGCCTTTAATCCTAGAACTTGGGAGGCAGAGATAGAAGGATCACTGTGAGTTTGAGGCCAGCCTGAGACTACATAATGAATTCCAGGGCAGCCTGAACTAGAGTGAGACCCTACTTTGAAGAACCAAAATAAGGGAAGGCTTATATTAACCATAGTTTTGAAGGGTTTGTTTTTGAGACAGGGATTCACCACATTGCCCAGACTAGTACTGAACTCTTAAAAAAGAATTTTGTTTTTGTGCCAGGTGTAGTGGTACATGCCTTTAATCCCAGCACTTGGGAAGCAGAGGTACAAGGATCATCAAGAGTTCAAAACCATCCTGAGACTACATAGTGAGTTCTAGGTCAGCCTAGATTAGAATGAAACCCTACCTCAAAAAATAAAACAAAAAATATTGTGTTTATTTATTTGACAAAGAAGCAGAGAGAAAGACAGAGACAGAATGGGTGCACCAGGACCTCTAGCCACTGCAAATGAACTCTAGATACATACACCACCTTGTGTATCTGGCTTTACATGGGTACTGGGGAATCAAACTCAGGGTCTTAACTGCTTCTCTCTAGCCCTCCTCCTGAGGGCTAGCATTACAGGCATGTATCAACAATACCCTTGGTTCTAGAATTATTTTTAATTTTTAATTTATTAATTAACATGAGGGAGAGAAAGAGGCAGATAGAAAGTGAGTATGGGCATGCTAGAGCCTTCTGCCCTGCAAATGAATTCCAGATACATGAGCTATTTTGTGTACCTAGCTTTACTTGGGTACTGAGGAATCAAACCCAGGCTTTCAGGCTTTATAAGCAAGTGCCTTTAACTGCTAAGCCACCTCTCTAGCCCTATTTTTTTTTTTCACTTCAACTTCACACAACTTTGCTTTGTATTAACTAACATTAAATTTAGAGTACCATGAGGTATCCCAAGCAACAAATGCTGGGAATACAAAGATGAAAATAAAGGTTTTTTTTTTTTTTTTTTTTGGGGGGGGGGTCGAGGTACAGTCTCACTCTGGTGCAGGCTGACCTGGAATTAACTCTGTAGTCTCAGGGTGTCCTTGAACTCACGGCGATCCTCCTACCTCTGCCTCCCAAGTGCTGGGATTAAAGGCGTGCGCCACCACACCCGGCAAAGGTGTTTTTTTGTTTTTTGTTTTTTGTTTCTTGTTTTTTAAGGCAGGGTCTTGCTTGAGCTCAGGCTGACCTGGAATTCACTATGTAGTCTCAGGGTATCCTCGAACTCATGGCGATCCTCCTTCCTCTGCCTCCTGAGTGCTGGGATTAAAGGCATGCACCACCGCGCCTGGCTCCATTGTTTTCAATAATATGATATTTGAGAGTAACACTGTTCTATCCTCCCAGTAAGCATCTTTGAATACACCACATGTAGTATTTCCTATATGGTATGTTGTCATACATATATATGCATATATATATATGAATGATTTCTCCTTTTTAAAATACTTTATCTATTTATTTATTTATGAGATAAAGAGGCAGGGGGAGGAGGGAGACAGAAAGAGAGAGAATGGGCATGTCAGGACCTCTAGCCACCTTATGCATCTGGCTTTATGTGGGCACTGGGGAGTCGAACCTGGGTCCTTTGGCTCTGCAGGCAAGTGCCTTAACCACTCAGCCATCTCTCCAGCCCTATGTTGCTACTTTAAATTTAGGTAGTATGGTATTTTCCTCCCCTTTTCTTAGAGGACAGGCTTGCTTCAAAAGGAGGTTTAATAATATTCATAATCCAAAGTTTCTAATGTCAGCATTTTTTTTTCTTGCTACCATCTCTATAAAGACGTTTTTCTCTTTTGCAACTACATAAAAAAAAGGTATGATAACAAAAACTTACTGGTGTGACAGCTGCACAGTGAAAATAAACTGGTTCTGGCATAGTCGCAGGGAGTTTCACCCACTGAAAAGTCTGCAGGTTCAACTTCCAGATATCTCCCAGGATCACCTCTCCATTATAGCCACCGCAAATAAATACATCTGTCAAGAAAGGAGAAAGCCGAGGTCACACCAGGACAGGAAGCAAAGCTACAGCATGTCCTACAAGTCATGTGCTGGCGATGCAGCGTCGCCCCGGATCAGAGGGACTCAGGCTATGAGGTCTCCCATGCTGCTGCCTTGTCCCTCAATAGAACTGGGAACACTTAGGCTGGTAGTTCACACCTACACTCCTAACCCTCAAGAGGCTGAGGTAGGAGGATCACCACAAGTCTGTGGCCAGCCTAGGCAAGAGTGAGAGCCTGTGTTGGAAAAAAATAGAAAAGGCTGGGCATGGTGGCGCACGCCTTTAATCCCAGCACTCTGGGAGGCAGCTGAGGCCACCCGGAGACTATGTAGTAAAGTCCAGGTCAGCCTGGACTAGAGTGGAACCCTACCTTGAAAAACCAAAAAAGAAAGTAAAAAAACAAAACAAAACAAAACAAAAAAAACACAAAGCCTTTTGAGAGACAGAGAGAAAGAAAGAGGAAAACAGAGAGAATGGGCCTGCCAGGGCCTCTAGTCCTCTAGTCACTGCAAACGAACCCCAGATACATGGGTGCACTTGTGCATCTGGCTTATGTGGGTCCTGGGGAATCAAACCTGGGTCCTTTGCCTTTGCAACCACTAAGTCATCTCTCCAGGCTTCTGTACTGGTTTTGATTGAATGTGTAGATTGCTCAGTTGAATTTTAGAATTTTCAAGTAAATTGCTCCAACCAGTCCACTAGAATACTTGAATAGCAGGCAAATTCAACTCCTAGGGTCACTTCTATTTCTCTTGGAGTATAAGGGCTATACGGGAACCTTAAACTCCTTCTCTGACAATATGTACAGTTGGATTTACATGACTAAGAACACTGCAGATAATTAGAAAACCCAAACATCAAATTGACTCAAGATGTAAAAATCACTACATTATAATACAAGAAACACAAAAATATCAGGACAACACAATCCCAGCAAAAATTATAAATCCATCAGAAGTGATCTACAGTGAGACTGTTTTAGATGAAATGCCTGACAAAGATTTAACAAAAAAAGATTACATCTATGTTCAAAGGAATCAAAGAAGAAAAACTCTTGAAGGAGAACATGAGAAACCAACTTAACTAAATGAGGTCAACATAAGACATGAGTAAGGAAATAGAAATACTGAAAAAATACCAATCAGAAATACTAGAAATGAAAAACAGTGTAAGTCAAAAACCTTTGTAGAAAGTCTCACCAGTAGAATGGAACGAGGAGAGGACAGAATATCTAAACTAGAAGACCAGGTGGCAGATCTAATACAGTCCAACAAAAACAAAGACAAACTAACAGAAAGGCATGAATGGGAATTTCAAGACATTCAGGACACTATGAAGAGATCAAACAAGAATTCAGGGCATAATAGAAGGAGAAGAATTCTACTCTAAAGGCATAATAGATATTTTCAACAAAAACATAGAAGAAAACTTCCCCCAAACAGGAAAAGTGATGCCAATACAGATGCAAAAAACCTATAGAATGCCAAACAGACAAAATCTGTAAAGAACCTCTCCTCACCATATTACAATTAAACTACAAAACACACAAACCAAATAAAATATACTGAAAGCAGTTAGAGAGAAAAATCAAGTCACATACAAAGGCAAGCCCATCAGGATCACAGCAGATTATTCAACACAAACTTTAAAAGCCAGAAGGGCTTGGAATGATATATTCTAAGTTCTGAAAGATAACAAATATCAACCAAGGTTACTTTATCCTGCAAAGCTACCCATTCAAATAGACAGAGAAATAAGAACATTCCATAACAAAAGCAGGCTAAAGGAATATATGAAGACTAAATCAGCTCTACAGAAAATACTTTAAGGTATCTCCACGCTAAAGAGAAAGAAAAGCACACATTAAGGAAAACAGGAAAAAATAAACCATACCCAAGTGATACTTAATACAAAAAAGTAAAGGAAAAACTGGAGGAACTACAAAACAAGAAGAATGGCAAGAATAAATAAACACCCTTCAATAATAACTCTTTATTTTTATTTATTTATTTGAGAGTGACAGAGAGAAAGAGAGAGAGAAAGAAAGAAAGAATGGGCATGCCAGGGCCTCCAGCCACTACAAATGAACTCCATACGCATGCACCCCTTTGTGCATTTGGCTTACATGGGTTCTGGGGAATCAAGCCTCGAACCAGGGTCCTTAGACTTCATAGGCAAGCATCTAACCACTAGGCTGTCTCTCCACCCCCCCCCCACCTTTTTTTTGAGGTAGGGTCTCACTCTAGCCCAGGCTGATTTGGAATTCACTCTGTATTCTCAGGCTGGCCTGGAACTCATGGTGATCCTCCTACCTCTGCCTCCCAAGGCATGCACCACCATGCCCAGCTCAATAATAACTCTTAATATCAACAGCCTCAATGCCCCAACCAAAAGACACAGGTTTGCAGACTAGGTTAAAAAACAGGATCCTTCCATTTGTTGCCTCCAAGAAACTCATCTTTCCACAAAAGACAGACACTATCTTAGGGTGAAAGGATGGAAAATGGTGTTTCAAGCAAATGGGCCAAGAAAACAAGCAGGGGTCACTATCCTAATATCTGATAGCATAGATTTCAAATGAACATTAGTTAGGAAAGATAAAGAAGGTCACTTTATATTGATCAAAGCAACACTACAACAGGAAGACATTACAATTCTAAACATATATGCACCTAACATGGGGGCTCCCAATTGCATCAAACACTTAGAATTAAGGTCACAGTTAACACCAAACAGTTGTATTGGGTGACTTCAACACCCCACTCTCCTTATCAATTGACAGGTCATAGTGGCAAAAAAAATGAACAGAGAAGCATCTGGATTGAAGGAGATCATAGAGCAGATGGACCTAACAGATACCTACAGAACATTTCATCCAAATGCTGGAGAATATACATTATTTTCAGCAGAACATGGAACATTCTCTAAAATAGACCATATATATTAGGACATACAGCAAACCTTAAATACAGGAAAATTGAAATAATTCCTTCCACTCTATCTGATCACAATGGGATTAAACTATGAATGAACAGCAAGAAAAGCCAGGCATGGTGGTGCATGCCTTTAATCTGAGCACTTGGGAGGCAGAGATAGGAGGATCGCTGTGAGTTTGAGGCCACCCTGAGACTCCATAGCGAATTCCAGGTCAGCCTGGGCTAGAGTGAGACCCTACCTCGAAAAACAAACAAACAAACAAACAAAAAAAAACCAGCAAGAAAAGTTATAAAGCATACACAAAATCATGGTAATTGAATAATACACTACTAAATGATGAATGGGTCGATGATGAAATCAAGAAGGAAATTTAAAAATTCATAGAGCTGGGCATGGTGGCACATGCATTTAATCCCAGCACTTGGAAGGCAGAGGTAGTGGGATCACTGTTGAGTTCAAGGTCACCCTCAGACTATATAGTGAATTCCAGGTCAGCCTGGGCTACAATAAGACTCTACTTAAAAAATAAAATAAAATAAAATAAAATAAAATAAATCTAGGAGGGTATGAATAAAACACAAGTCATATGGAAACCTCCTTTTTTGGACAATGGCACACCAATAAGCCATAAGTTGTTACCAGAAAATTTTCAGTGCTAGGGATGAGATACCTTCCATGGAGTTGTTGGCCCTGATGTCCCCAAAATTACAGACCATTGCCAAGGCTCTAGGTTTCCCACGAGGAATAAGTACTAAGACCCTATTGCTGAAGATTTCACATGCTTGGGCTGCAAGGTCACTGAGAAATCAAAATCAAACTGGATCTGAGCTGAAAAGCTCTTCTATGCAGACCAGCTAACAGAAAGCTGGAAAAAGCTATGCTACATGCAGCTCCATGAGAGAGAGAGGAGTCATCAGTAGAGACAAACAACAGTGGACATGGCAAACCTTAAGTTTGGCCAGCCAGCCCAAATGAGACAATGGGTGCAATAGTAGCATGTCTGTTATGGGGAAACCAACCACTTTCTTTTTCTTTTCCTTTTCCCTTTCTTTCTCTCTCTCTCTCTCTCTTTTTTTTTTTTTTTGGTTTTTCGAGGTAGGGTCTCACTCTAGCTCAGGCTGACCTGGAATTCACTACGTAGTCTCAGGGTGGCCTCAAACTCACAGTGATCCTCCTACCTCTGCCCCCAAGGCTGGGATTAAAGGCATGCGCCACCACGCCCAGCTCTAACCACTTTAAAAAATTTTTTTTTTATTTTCATTTATTTATTTGACAGCGACAGACAGAGAAAGAGGGAGAGGGAGAGAGAGAGAATGGGTGCACCAGGGCTTCCAGCCACTGCAAACGAACTCCAGACACATGCGCCCCCTTGTACATCTGGCTAACGTGGGTCCTGGGGAATTGAGCCTTGAACCAGGGTCCTTAGGCTTCACAGGCACGCGCTTAACTGCTAAGCCATCTCTCCAGCCCTCCAACCACTTCCTTCCTTCCTTTCTCTCTCTCTCTCTCTTTCTCTCTCTCTCTCTTTCTCTCTCTCCTTCCTTCCTTCCTTCCTTCCTTCCTTCCTTCTTTCTTTCTTTTTGAAGTAGGGTCTCACTCTAGCCCAGGCTGACCTGGAATTCACTATGTAAGTCTCAGGGTGGCCTCGAACTCACAGTGATCCTTCTACCTCTGCCTCCCGAGTGCTGGGATTAAAGGCGTGCACCACCACGCCCGGCCCAACCACTTTCTAATTAGACTGGAGGCCTGCTCCACAGGAAGGGACACATGTCTGATACTGAAAACCTATGATGGGAGAAGTCATGAGCCCTAAGGGTGGAACACCTACTAATGTCTGACTAAATGCATATATTATGTTCACCAAACTGCCTGGTAAAATCTCTCTTAATGTTCATACCCATATATTAATGTTACCCTTACTTTTGGTTAGAGAAGCTTCTCTTTTCAGATGACAGTGACCTCTGGGATAACCCCAAATGTCACCACAGTGCTGAGAAGTGAGGGAGGACTACTCAGCACTGCAACCTCTCTATCACACTTTCCAAGGCTCAGGGTCCATTAAAGAAGAGGTGGTGGGAAGAATGTAAAAGCCAAAGGAAGGGTAGCAGACACAAACAGCCTGGATATCCATGGCCTTGCAGTGCCTAGCACTACATACACACATCATAATAGGAGGAAAAGATTACGATATCAAGATAAAAGTGAGATTGATTGAGAAGGTGAGGGGATATGATGGAGAATGGGGCTGTGAAGGAGAAAGTGAGGGAGGATGGAATCATCATGGCTTATTGTTTATAATTATAGAAATTGTCAATAGTAAATAAATTTAAATAATAAGATCTTGGAAAAAGCACCCATTTTTGTGACTGCAGGGACCAATGTCTTCCACATGGACATTTAACCCTAGGAGAAACACTCACTGCAATGTGCAATTTGGGTACAGAGGTTCTTCCTGGCTTTCTTTAATCCAAAGAAAATATTCTGACTACATTTGATCTGTACAGCTCTTTGTCAGGAACAAAACCTTCCCAAAAGGCAAGATATATGCTGTCTTCATTTCTACTTGAAAACAAATAAGCAGGGCTGGAGAAGATGGCTTAGCAATTATGGCATTTGACTGCAAAGCCTAAGGAACCAGATTCGATCCTCTAGGTCCCACATAAACCATATGCACATGTGTCTGGAGTTTGTTTGCACTGGCTAGAGGCCCTGGCACGCTCATTCTCCATTTGCCTTTTTCTTTTCTTTTTTTTTTTTTTTTGAGGTAGGGTCTCACTCTAGCCCAGGCTAACTTAACTTGTAATTCACTATGGAGTCTCAGGGTGGCCTCAAACTCATGGCAATCCTCCTACCTCTGCCTCCCGAGTGCTGGGATTAAAGGCGTGCGCCACCATGCCCGGTACCAACCTGAACTTTTGCTTGACATCAGAGAACAGAATCAACTTCATGATATGACAATGACATTTTTCTTTCTTTTTTTTTTTGAAAAAGAGAGAGAGAACCAGCACACCAGAGCCTCAGCTACTGCAATCAGATGCCAGACACTTGTGTGACCTTGCATTTACCTCACCTTTGTGAGTCTGACTTATGTGGAGTCTAGAGAGAAATGGAACATGGATGGGTCCTTAAGCTTTGCAGGCAAGCAAGCATGTTAACTGCTAAGCCATCTCTCCAGTCCAAGAATTACAACAATTTTAATACAGTGGTCCCCAAGAGCTCTACTGTATAAGCATTCACCATGACGGGTATTACAAAGCATAACATGGACATCTGTGGAGGCTAGTGCTGAAAGAGCAAGTGGTGCAATAGAAGCTTATTCGTCAGCAACCTTTGCATTCTCTCATAACTGCGAGAACCCAGACACCCAACAGTCTACACTGTAAAAGCTGCGACAACGGGCCTAACTCTGGAGGTTTGCCTTTAAGTGGAAGCTACAAGAAACAGATGCTTCCCAAAGTTCTGAGGAGCAACCATTAGAAAATCAGTTATTCTTAGCAGACAACATTAAGAAGAATCAAAACATTATTTAGAATCCATACCATTTTTTATTTGAACACAGCTGTGACATCTTCGGGCTGCAGGAAAACCTGCCAAACACATAAATACAGAAATTCCATTATTCAGGAGAGAGGTAGGTGTTGATTCAAATTCCTGTTACTTTCCCTCTCCCTCCCTCCCTTACTTCCTTTGTGGGAAGATCTCACTCTCTAGCTCCAGGCTGGCCTTGAACGCACAGCAATCCTCCTACCTCAGCCTCCTGAGTGCTAGGACTAAATGTATGTGCCACCACTCCTGGCTTGAACCATGGTCCTTTGGCTTTGCAGGCAAGCACCTTAACCACTAAGCCATCTCTCCAGTCCAAGAACAAGTAAGTTTTAATACAAATTTTGCAAATATTTTATTTCTTGTATCACTTAAAATCACTCACCTTCCCCCAAACAAAAAATATATTTGAGAGAAACAAAGGATTCAATACTTTTAATTTACCTATTTTTTCATGAGGTTTTGTTGCAATTTCCTCCCATGCATTTGTTTCAAGATTGTACGCGTGGATCTTAGAAGAAAAAGAGAACATACACAAGTAAATAACTATGTTTAGATAGCCAGAAAGCTGATTTTTAAAAACAAACTTTTTTTTCAGACTGATTTGGAATTCATTATGTAGTCTCAAGGTGGCCTAGACCTCATAGTGATCCTCCTACTTCTGTATACTGTGTGCTGGGATTAGAAGTGTGCACCACCACACCCAGCTCAGACTTCATTTTTTACAGCAGTGTTACAAACACTGAGTAAAAAGTATAGTAATTTCCCCCTAGGACACAGGACCTTTTTTTTTTTTTTTTTTTTTGAGAGAGAGAGAGAGAGATACAGAAATAAGCAGGTAGAAAGAGAGAGAATTGGATGCATGGGCACTCCAGGACCTCTAGCCACTACAACCGAACTCCAGATGCATGCACCACCTTGTGCATCTGGCTTATGTGGGTCCTGGGGAGTTGAACCTGGGTCCTTTGGCTTTGCAGGAAAGCGCCTTAACCACTAAGCCATCTCTCCAGCCCAGGAAACAAGACTTTTAACAACACTCATGTAAATACATATTCTTAGTTGAAAATCCTTCTTTTCCTTTGCTTTTCTCTGACCTTTCCTAACTCTAAGATAAGGCACATGAGACAGGTGAAAATTAAGCACATATATGAGATATCTATATACCTACTTACCTATCTTTTTTTTTTTTTTTTTGGTTTTTCGAGATAGGGTCTCACTCTAGCACAGACTGACTTGGAATTCACTATGTAGTCTCAGGCTGGCCTTGAACTCACAATGATCCTCCTACCTCTGCCTCCCTAGTGCTGGGATCAAAGGCATGTAACCACCATACCCAGCCAAAATAATTTGTTTTTTAATTTTTCAAGGTAGGATCTAACTCTAGCCTAGGCTGGCCTCAAACTCATTCATAGCAATCTTCCTACCTCAGCCTCCCAAGTCCTGGGATTAAAGGCACATGCCACCATGAGCAGCCAAAATAAATTTTTCAAAAATTCAAATACTGGGACTGGAGAGATGGCTTAGCAGTTAAAGCACTTGCTTACGAAGCCAAAGGATCCAGGTTCAATTCGCCTGGACCTATGTAAGCCAGATGCACAAGGGGGTTTATGTGTCTGGAGTTTATTTGCAGTGGCTGGAGGCCCTGGCACAACCATCTCCCCATCTATCTATCTACCTGCCTCTCTCAAATAAATAAAAATAAAATATTTAATAAAAAAATTCAAATACTGGGCTGGAGAGATGACTTAATGGTTAAAACACTTGCCTGCAAAGCATAAGGATCCAGGTTCAATTCCCTAGAACCCACATAAGCCAGATGTATGTGGTGAGGCATGCATCTGGAGTTCATTTGCAATAGCTAGAGCCCCTGGCGTGTTCAATGTTTATTCTCTCTCCTTCTCTCATAATTAAATTAAAAAAATAAAATATTAAAAAATTCGAATACCTAAGATAACTGTGGTGGTTTGATTCAGGTATCCCCCATAAACTTGGGTGTTCTGAATGCTAGGTTCCCACCTGATGGAGATTTAGGAATTAACGCCTACTGGAGGCAGTGTATTGTTGGGGGTAGGTTTATGGGTATTATAGCCAGCTCCCCCTTGCCAGTATTTGGCATAGTCTCCTGCTGCTATCGTCCACTTTATGCTAGCCAAGGGATGATGTACACCTTCTGCTCATGCCATCATTTCCCCCTGCCATCATGGAGCTTCCCCTTGAGACTATAAGCCAAAATAAACCTTTTTTCCCACAAGCTGCTCTTGGTTGGGTGATTTCTGCCAACAATGCGAACCTGACTGCAAAAGTAACAGAGTTAGCTTGCTTAGTATATTATACAACTCCTCTACTCTTCTCCTTTCTTTATTTTTTTTTAAAATTGGGTTTTTCTTTTGCAAATATTTTGTTTTTATTTATTTATTTAAGAGAGAGAGACAGATAGACAAGAGAGAAAGAATGGGCATGCCAGGGCCTCCAGCCACTGCAAGAACTCTAGAGGCCTGCACCACCTGGTTTATGTGGGACCTGGAGAGTGAACCTGGGTCCTTAGGCTGTGCAGGCAAATGCCTTAGCCACTAAGCCATCTTCACCAGCAATCCCCCCCTTTTTTTTTGTGGTAGGGTTTCACTCTAGCCCAGGCTGACCTGGAATTCACTATGGAGTCTCAGAATGGCCTCGAACTCAAGGTGATCCTCCAACCTCTGCCTCTTGAGTGCTGGGATTAAAGGCGTGTGCCACCTGCATCATATTTGTTTTTTAATATGAGGCAAGGTCTCATTCTAGGCCAGCCTGACCCGGAAATCACTCTGTAGCCCAATCTGGCCTTGAACTCACACTCATCCTCCTCTTCAGCCTCCAGAATGCTAGGATTAAAGGAATGAGACACCAGGCCAGGCTTTTATTTCTTTATTAAAAAAAAAAAAAGCTGGGTGTGGTGGTGCACGCCTTTAATCCCAGCACTCAAGAGGCAGAGGTAGAAGGACTGCAGTGAGTTTGAAGCCAGCCTGAGACTACATAGTGAATTCCATGGCAGCCTGGGCTAGAGCAAGACCCTACCTCGAAAAACAACAACAACAAAACGGTGGGCTAAAGGAATTGCTCTTTATACACTTCCTTGCAAAGCCTGACTGCCTGGGTTCAATTCCCGAATACGCATACAATGCCAAGCGCAAAAAATGGCACATGCATCTGGAGTGTGTCTGTAGTAGTTGGAGGCCCTGGTGTGCCTATCCTTTATCTCTGTCTCTCTTGCTCTAAAATTAAATTAAAATAAATTAAAAAGTACCTTGTTTAAGGAATAAGCTGTCCAGGAAGTACCACCTCCCAAGATGTAAATTCTCTGCCCATCATGAGCAATTTCATGTCTATATCTGAAAATACATAATAAAATGTTTATAATTAGGTGAAAATAATCTACATATTATTTAGTTATGAGATTTTCATTGCATCATTGTCTATCAAAACAAATTATTAGAAATGACCTAAGTGTTTGTCAAAAGTAAATGAGAGCTGGGTGTGGTGGTGCACCTGGAAATCACTCTATAGCTCAATCTGGCGTTGAACTCACACTCATCCTCCTCCTCAGCCTCCTAAATGCTGGGATTAAAAAGGCATGAGACACCATGCCCCGCTTTTATTTCTTAAAAACAAAAAAAGGGCTGGAGAGATGGCTTAGCGGTTAAGCGCTTGCCTGGGAAGCCTAAGGACCCCGGTTCGAGGCTCAGTTCCCCAGGTCCCATGTTAGCCAGATGCACAAGGGGGCGCACGCATCTGGAGTTTGTTTGCAGAGGCTGGAAGCCCTGGCGCACCCATTCTCTCTCTCCCTCTGTTTTTCTCTCTGTGTCTGTCGCTCTCAAATAAATAAATAAATAAAAATTAAAAAAAAAATCTGGGCGTAGTGGCGCATGCCTTTAATCCCAGCACTTCAGAGTCAGAGGTAGGAGGTTCGCTATGAGCTTCAGGCCAACCTGAGACTACATAGTAAAGTCAGGTTAGCCTGGACTAGAGTGAGACCCTACCTTGGAAAAAAACAAACAAAAGGAGTAAATGGATTATAGAATATACACAAAATGGATCAGCATACAATTAATAATAATGTAATAATAATAATAGAGAATGGTTAATACACTGCAAACTTCTGTTCAGGTCATTAACTGATATAAATTACATAAGCACTAACCAGAGGGCTGTAATCTCATTTAAAACTTTAAAACTTACAAATACAAACATGCACAGAAACTGGGCTATAAGGATATAATCTAAAATGTTAACCTTGGTTATTTCTGAGTTTAGGTATTTTATTATTTTTATTTTTGTATTTTCTTTTCTTTTTTTGTACATTTTAATTATTTGTTTATTACAGACAGAAAGAAGGAGAGGGAAAGAGAAAGAGAGAATGGGCATGCTAGGGCCTCTAGCCACTACAAATAAACTCCAGAATCATATGCCACCATGTGCATCTGGCTTATGTGGGACCTGGAGAATTGAGCCTGGGTCCTTAGACTTCACAGGCAAGCACCTTGACTGCTAAGCCATCACACGTGTGCCATCACACCTGGCTATTATAGTCTTAATAAGTGATCTACCTGTATTTAATCAGAGATTCTTCACTATGAGTTTTCAAATCAAGATAATTATTTTACTGGGTAAAATATGATGGTGCACACCTTTAATCCCAGCATTTGGGGGGCAGAGGTAGGAGGATTGTTGTGAGTTCAAGGCCACTCTGAGCCTACATAGTGAATTCCAGATCAGACTGGGCTAGACTGAGACCCTACCTCAAAAACAAAACAAAACAAAACAAGACTGTAATAATTTCCTCCCTTGTACAAAATTATCACAAAAACTGTGGAAAATACAAATAAGGACTGGAGCAGTCAAGGTGCTTGCCTGTGAAGTCTAAGGACCCAGGCTCAATTCTCCAGGTCCCACATAAGCCAGATGCACATGGCGGCATATGCATCCGGAGTTTATTATTTAAGATACTTATTTTGCAAAAAAATATGATGCATAGAAATGTGAATAAAGGGCTGGAGAGATGGCTTAGCGGTTAAGCGCTTGCCTGTGAAGCCTAAGGACCCCGGTTCGAGGCTCAGTTCCCCAGGTCCCACATTAGCCAGATGCACAAGGGGGCGCACGCGTCTGGAGTTCGTTTGCAGAGGCTGGAAGCCCTGGTGCGCCCATTCTCTCTCTCTCCCTCTATCTGTCTTTCTCTCTGTGTCTGTAGCTCTCAAATAAATAAATAAATAAATTTAAAAAAAAAGAAATGTGAATAAAACATAAAAATTTTTTAAATTTACTTTTTGTATTTTAAGGTAGGATCATACTCTAGCTCAGGCTGACCTGGAATTCACTATGTAGTCTAAGGTAGCCTCGAACTCACAGCAATCTCAGCTCTAAATTTTTTTTTTCTTTTTCTGAGGTAGGGTCTCGCTCTCTAGGCCAGGCTGACCTGGAATTCACTAGATAGTCTCAGGGTGGCCTTGAACTCACAGTGATACACCTACCTCTGCCTCCCAACTACTGGGATTAAAGGCATGTGTCTGGCTGGAGAGATGGCTTAGCGGTTAAGCGATTGCCTGTGAAGCCTAAGGACCCCAGTTTGAGGCTTGATTCCCTAGGAC
The DNA here is from genome assembly GCF_020740685.1 of Jaculus jaculus. Lineage (NCBI taxonomy): Eukaryota > Metazoa > Chordata > Mammalia > Rodentia > Dipodidae > Jaculus > Jaculus jaculus. The sequence goes on along the minus strand of NC_059111.1, from coordinate 91,001,408 downwards.
CCACGTTAGCCAGATGCACAAGGGGGCGCATGCGTCTGGAGTTCGTTTGCAGTGGCTGGAAGCCCTGGCACACCCATTCTCGCTTGCTCTCTCTCTCTTTCTGCCCCTTTCTCTGTCACTCTCACATAAATAAATAAAAATAACAACAACAAAAAAGGCATGTGTCACCACACCGAGCCCAGATCTTTTTTTTTTTGGTTTTTTGAGGTAGGATCTCACTCTGGGCCAGGCTGACCTGGAATTAACTCTGTCATCTCAGGGTGGCCTTGAACGCATGGCAATCCTCCTACCTCTGCCTCCCAAGTGCTGGGATTAAAGGCGTGTGCCACCATGCCTGGCATTTGAGAGAGAAAGAAAGAGGCAGGTGTGTATAGAGAATGGGTATGCTAGGGCCTCCAGCCACTGCAACAGACCTCCAAATGCATGTACTATTTTGTGCATCTGGCTTTACATAGGTCCTAGGGAATGGAACCTGGATTGTTAGGCTTTGCACGCAAGTGACTTAACTACTAAGCAATCTCTCAAGCCCCTACTTAGCTTTTTTTCTTTTTAAAAAGTCCTTTGGTTTTCCCGATGTTTCCCCCCCCAAAAAAAAAAAAAAAGTCAAACGTCAACAAGAAAGACTCAACATGCTTTAATCCCAGCACCTCACCTCTCCTCCGGCAGGTCACAGGACAGGTTGTTTGGTTTCAGCTGCGTCCACTCTCTGGTATTGAGATCTAACTTGTGCAGGTCTGTGCTGTAAATGTAGCCGGTTGTCCCCCCAAAGACATAAAGAGAACCATTGATGATGGCCATGGCCTGCAGAGGGTGAACAAGACAGACTCATTAGTACTTGATTGTAAGATGAAAACTTAGCAGATGGCCCCAAATCAGCTTTTAGCAAATTCTTTTGCTCTTTTCATTCTTTAAAATATCAGATGGGCTGGGGAGATGGCTTAGTGGTTAAAGTGCTTGCCTGCAAAGCCAAAGGATCCAGGCTCAATTCCCCAGGACCCAAGTAGGCCAGATGCACAAGGTGACACATGTGTCTAAAGTTCATTTGCAATGATTGAAGGCCCTGGCACACCCGTTTTCTCTTTCTCTTTCTCTCTCCCAAATAAATAAAAAATTTTTAAATATTAAAAAATATACATCACACTCAGCTGTACATAGTGGTGCTTGCCTGTTATTCCAGCATTCAGGAGGGTGAAGCAGGAAGATCACCAGTTTGAGACCAGATTGAGGGTCTCATAGTAAGTTCTAGGTCAGCCTGGGCTACATAATAAGACTGTCTTAATAGATGCACAAGGTGGTACATGCGTCTGGACTTCATTTGCAGCAGATGGAGGCCCTGTTGTGCCCATCCTCCCTCTCTCTCTATAAATAAATAAAAATAAAGAAAAAGACTGTCTTGGGCTGGAGGGATGACTTAGGGCCCAGGTTTGATTCCCCAGGACCCATGTAAGCAAGATGCACAAGGGGGTGCATGCATCTGGAGGTTGTCTGCAGTGGCTAGAGGCCCTGGTGTGCCCATTCTGTCTCTTGTCTCTTTTTCCCTCTCTCTCAAATAAATAAAAATATATTTTTTTAAAAAAGTCTGTCTCAAAAAGGGGGCAGGGGTGCCTTGAGAGATGACTCAGCAGTTAAAGGCACTTGCTTGCAATGCAAAAGCCTGATGGCCTGAGTTCAACTCCCCAGTACCCACATAAAGCCAAATATAAAGTAGCACATCCATCTGGAGTTTGTTTGCAGTAGCAAGAGGTCCTGGCAGGCCCATAGTCATAATCTTTCATATATAAAAATATCTTTTAAGGGCTGGAGAGATGGCTTAGCGGTTAAGCGCTTGCCTGTGAAGCCTAAGGACCCTGGTTCGAGGCTCGATTCCCCAGGACCCACGTTAGCCAGATGCACAAGGGGGCGCACACGTCTGGAGTTCGTATGCAGTGGCTGGAGGCCCTCGCGCGCCCATTCTCTCTCTCTCTCTGCCTCTTTCTCTGTCGCTCTCAAACAAATAAATAATTTTAAAAATATATCTTTTAAAAAGCCAGAAAATTGCCAGGTGTGGTGGTGTGCAAGTTTAATCCCAGTATTTGGGAGGCAGAGGTAGGAGGATCACTGTGAGTTCAAGGTCACCTGAAACTACATAGTGAATGCCAGGTCATCCTAGGCTAGAGCTAGACCCTACCTCAGAAACAAAAACAAAAAAAGTTACTAAAAGGCCAAAAAATTAAATATCAGCCTCCCAGAAATAAGCATTTTTAAGTGAAAAAAAAATGTTGCTAGCAGTTTATTTAAAACTTGCAATCCTTTTTAAATAAAAAATTAGAAATTTTAGAAGTTATTTCATAAAGCCATATGGTATTAACATTTTTTATAATGGGGAGGTAATATGATGGAGAATGGAATTTCAAATGGGAAAGTGTGGGGGTGGGGAGGGAGGGAATTACCATGGGATATATTTTATAATCATGGAAAATCTTAATAAAAATTTAAAAATAAAAAAAAAGTTAAAAAAAGAACATTTTTAAGGTGATGTACTCGATACTTTTTGAAATATACTCTGAAAATGGTTATAAGCTAGGAGAATCCCTTTGAACAGTTATTTTTCTTAAAAGATTTATATGATTCAAAACCATTTCTTTGGGCCAAACTGAGGCCAATCTGCACAGGTTATTTTGACTTTGGCCAAAAGAAAGTTTTAATATTTCCTTTATATACTTGTTATCTGGATTGCCAGTAAAATGTGTATTCTACAAAAGAAAAAAATAAAATAACACTTGAAGACTTGAGGAATAAAAAAAATAAATAAAATATCAGCCTCTAAAATTGAGTATGCTGTCACAAACTCATAATCCCAACTACCCAAAAAGGCTGAGATCAGCCTGGGCAACTTAGTAAGACCTTGTCTATAAATAAATGAAGAAATGAAAAACAGATAAATCAGCCCTTAAAGGAACACAGAGAACCCAGAGGCTGATTTTTTAGGACCTACAGATTGCCCTTAGAAAAAGAAAGCTTGGAAGGTTGGCATGTTCTATCAAGAAAGGTAGGTAGGGGTACAGAGATGGCTTAGCGGTTAAGGTACTTGCCTGTAAAGCCTAAGGATCCATGTTAGACTCTCCAAGTCCCATGTAAGCCAGAAGCACACAAAGGAGACACAAGGACATGTGCACAAGGTGGTGCATGTGTCTGGAGTTCAATTATGGTGGCTGAGGCCCTAGTGTGCCAATTCTTTCTTGCTCTTGCTCTCTTGTATTTAAAAAGAAAAAAGAAAAGAAGAGAAAAGGAAGAAAAGGAAAGAAAGAAAGAAAGAAAGAAAGAAAGAAAGAAAGAAAGAAAGAAAGAAAGAAAGAAAGAGGGAGAGAAAGGTAGTAGGGCACCACCTTCAATCCTAGCACTAGGGAGGCAGAGGTAGGAAGATCGTGGTGAATTTGTGACTTTGAGGCCACCCTGCAACTACACAGTGAATTCTAGGTCAGCCTGGACTAGAGACTCAAAAACCAAAAACAATACAAAACAAACAAAACAAAAGAAATGAAAGAAAAAAGAGAGAGAGAAAAGTCCGTAGCTACACTGTTCTTAGAGGTTGTGGATAGCAGCATTTCCATTGAAAGCTGCTTCTCTTTCTAAGCTCAGAAGCCGCAGTAGATAGGAAACTATGCCACCAGAACCTGCAGGAAGCCCAGACCTGACCATACCATGACATTTTCCATCAGACTCTTCTTTAAGGTAAGTTCAACTATTATCATGGATGGCCACATCATGTCTTAGAGCTTAAGAGGCTCCTGTGGTGAAATATGGTGTGGTCTAGACTGTGTCTCTTTGAAACCTAAAGCTCAGAAATGTATGCCAGCTAGTTGAGACAGAAGCCCAAGTATGACTGTTCTATACTTAGCAAGTATCTCTGATTTTTATCTTTCTGGATATAACTTTACAAACCTGAGGTTGAAACACTGCAGCCTAAACTATTTCCACATAATACATACAATACATAATATTTATATTCAGATTTGTGTGTGTCTCTCTCTCTTTGTTTTTGTTATTTCAAGGTAGGGTCTCACTCTAGCCCAGGCTGACCTGGAACACACTATGTAGTCACAGGATAGCCTTGAACTCATGGTGATCCTCCCACCTCTGCCTCCCAGTGCTGGAATTAAAGGTGTGAGTCATCACACCTGACTTGTGTTTCTTAATGAACTGCCCTGCTTAGGAGAGAAAGTTCTTCATAGACCCCCATTACCAGACCAGATTTGAACAAGACTATAGCCCAGTCTTTCACGAGGGGCTAAAAGTACAGTCTATCATTTATTTTCTTTTTCTGATGTTTATCATTTAAAGAAACTTCTAAGCAGGTCTAGATCATGACCCTAAACTGAATTAAGACGTGAGTGGTAAGCCAAGTTAGGCTGGGCTAAAGTAAAACCCTACCTCAAAAAAATATAAATAAATGAATAAAATAACTGAGTGGTAAACATAGGAAGGAGAATGGTAAGACTTGCAACTTATAACTTCACATGAAAACTGAAAAATGAAATACTAACCACAGAAAAGGGCAGCAGTATATTATAATATTGCATACAATCTAGAAAAATATAAACACATTCACTATAACTGGCCACAGATTGGTACCTGTCCATATATACGACTGGGTTTCTTTCCCCGACAGCTGAGTAAAGCCCATCTCTTATACTTCACATTACAGACATGGACATCATTGCCGTTGCTCTCACCAAATGGGATGCCTGTACCTCCAAACACTAGCAGGTTGTTTCCATGCAGCACGACTGGGGAGGAAGAAGCACAAATTCCACTTAGGTAACGGCTATCCGCAAGGGGCTCCCACATGAACACGGAATACCTGAAAGCTCAGTCGGCTACTGAATGAGCTCATTACGCAGCCAAATCACACCTATGTACAAAATTCTGCAGAAAATGGTGTCATTTACACTACATGTACTATATCACATGGTTCACAGTGAGATACATCACACTTAGTCAAAATGCATTTGTAGAGCTCACTAAAGTGTGTTTAGCAATGCCAAGTTCTATGAGCAAAAGTATACTACTGCTGCTCAAGACAGTTTGCTTTCACAGCAAAGCAGAGGAAAATATGAATCATCTTCACCTTGGCCAAGACTGTAGGACAAAGGGTGGGGGATTAAGAGATCATTTTGAGCTGGGCGTGGTGGTGCTCACCTTTAATCCCAGCACTCCGGGGGGCAAAGGCAGGCGGATTGACGTGAGTTCGAGGCCACCCTGAGAGTACATAGTGAATTCCAGGTCAGCCTGAGCTAGAGTGAGACCCTACCTCGAAAAACAAAAAAAAAAAAAACAAAACAAAAGATCATTTTGTGTTTGTCAGGGGAATGTTCTCTGCATTTAATTTAATTAATTAATTTATTTATTTATTTATTTTTGGGTTTTCGAGGTAGGATTTCACTCTAGTCCAGGCTGATCTGGAATTCACTATGTAATCTCAGGGTGGCCTCAAACTCTACCTCCCGAGTGCTGGGATTAAAGGTGTGTGCCACCATGCCCAGTGATCTCTGCATTTTAAATTACAGTTTCCCACATTTCCTCCACCAGATAAAAAGAAACACCAATATCCTGCTGGTAATTTTGGTATTCTATCTTTATCTCTTCTGTTCCTGCCACAATACACACATCCTTCTTACCTTTCTCCCTCCTCTCCGCCCTTGCCTCTCTTCTCTCTCATTCCAGTAGCCCCTCCCCCAATTCCTTAGTTGATACAGTATTAGTCTGAGTTCTAGAGCTAAAGAGTTGGATTTAAATTCCGATGTGACCTAAGGAAAGCTGGTTAGCCTCCCTAACTTAATTTTCACAGCAACTCTACAAGGAAGGAGCTTTTGCTATCCTTCTACCTCTCCCTCTAGCTGTCTCTGATGCTAGGAGCAAATCCAGGGCTTGGTGTTGCCAGCCAAGCCCTTATACACTAAGCTACAGAACCAACCTTCTCCATTTTTGTAGGTGATGAAACAGACACAGAGAATGATTTTTCTTTTTGAAAAACATTTTTTTCAGGGGCTGGAGAGATGGTTCAGTGGTTAATGGCACTTGCTTGCAAAGCTTGAAGGCCTGGGCTCAATTTCCCAGTACCCATATAAAACCAGACACACAAAATGGTGCATGCATCTGAAATCTGTTTACAGAAACAAGAGGCCCGATACACCCATTTTTTCCCCTCTCTCTCATGCTCTCTCTGCTTACAAATACATAAAAGTATCTGAAGTACAATTTTATTTATGTATCTGCAAGCAAAGAGAGAGAGTATGAGCATGCTAGGGCCTTGTGCTGCTGCAAATGACCTCCAGATGCATGCGTCACTTTGTGCATCTGACTCTGGGAGTTGAACCCAGGCAAGCTTTGCAAGCAAGTGCCTTTAACTGCTGAACCATATCCCCTGCCTCTTGCTTTTTCCTTTCTTATTTCTTTTTCTTAATTTTATTTTTATTTATTTGTGAGTAGATAGAGGCAGGAAAGAGAAAGAATGGGCACTGCAAGACCTCCACTTGCTGCAAACAGACTCTAGACGCACTGGATCTACACAGGTACTAGGAAATCGAACTCAGATTGTCAGGCTTTGCAGGCAAGCACCTGAAACTCTGAGCCATCTCTCCAACCTTCTTTTCTCAAGGTAAGATCTCACTGTAGCACAGGTTGACCTGAAACTGTGTAGTCTCCTTGCTAGCCTTTAACTCACAGCAATCCTTCTACCTCAGCTTCCCCAAGGCTGCGATTAAAAGCATGCACCACCACACCTGGCTACCTTGATTTTTTTTTTTCCATTTTTTTAAAAAATATTTTATTAAGCTGGTTCCCAGCACTCATGAGACAGAGGTAAGAGGATCACCATGAGTTCAGGACCACCCTGAGACAACAGAGTGAATTCCAGGTCAGCCCGGGCTAGAAAGTCCCTACCTTGAAAAAACAAAAAACAAAACCAACCTCCCCCACAAAATATATTTTTGGCTGGAAAGATGGCTTAGCAGTTAAGGCGTTTGCCTGCAAAGCCAGAGGATCCTGGCTCGACTCTCCAGGACCCACATAAGCCAGATGCACAAGGGAGCGCATGCATCTGGAGTTCATTTGTAGTGGCTGGAGGCCCTAGCATGCCCATTCTCTCTCTCTCTTTCTACCTCTTTCTCTCAAATAAAGAAATTAAATATATATTTTTTAAACTTTAATTTTTATTTATTTGCTTATGAAAGAGAAAGAGAGAGAGAGAATGGGCACACCAAATCCTCTAGCCACTGCAAATAAACTCCAGAAGCATGTACCACAATGTGCATCTCACTTACGGGGGCACTGGGGAGTCAAACCTGGGTCTTTAGGCTTAGTAGGTAATGGCCTTAACGTATGTCCTCTCTCCAGCACCAGATTTTTCTTTTTCTTTTCTTTTTTTGTTGTTTTTTTGAGGTAGTTTCATTCTAGCTTAGGCTGACCTGGAATTCACTATGCAGTCTCAGAGTGGCCTTTATTCAAAGTAATCCTCCTACCTCTGCCTCCCAAGTGCTCGATTAAAGACATGTGCCACCACGCCCGGCTTGATTTTTCTTTCATTATTTCTTGTCTTTATTTTATGAGACAGGATCTTGTTATGTAGCCTAGCCTGGACTCAAATTCACTACGTAGCCCAGGCTGACCTTGAACTCATAGCAATCCTCAGGCCTCAACCTCTCAAATGCTGGGATACAAGCATGTGCCAACACATCCATGAGGACAGTTTAAAAATAACTTGCTGAGGGTTTCCAAACAAAAGAGCCTTGTCAATCTATGATTCAATCCCAGTAAATCTGGCTTCACGGCCAGAACTCAGCCACTAGCCTCATGGCCTCCTGAAAGTCTCGGCTCTTCATTGGTACAATGGCAATTGGTGCACTACATGCACCACAGGGGTGGTGTGAGCAAGGGAGGGTGCATCCCTCAAGAGCAATTAGTTACAATAGGGACAACCCCATTTGTCCATCTCTGACTAATTTCTGCCTTTATACTGAACCTTCTGAGATATTACTAATTCTATGTTACAAGGAAGTAAATTAAAGTTAAAACTCATCTGGGGGCTTGGGGAGAGGGCTCAGCAGTTAAAGGTGTTTGTTTGTAAAGCTCGTTGGGCCAGGTTCAATTCCCTATCCACCCATGTAAAACTGAACAGCTGTATTCATTTGCAGCAGCAAGTTACACACACAAACACACACACACCACACACATACATAAAACAACTAAAGAAAACTCATATGGAAGCTGGACTCAGTGAGTCAACTGCTTGCTGCATGAGGACCTGAGTTTGGATGCCCAGTTCCTGTGTAAAAGCTGAATGTGCCTATAATCCCAACACTGGGGAGGTGGAGACAGGAGGATCCCTGAGACTTGTTGACTCACTAGTCTAGCTGAATAGGTGAGCTTCAGATTCAGTGAGAGGCCCTATCTCCAAAATAAGAGCTGGGCATGGTGGCACACATACCTTTAACCCTAGCACTCAGAAGGCAGAGGAAGAGGAAGGAGGATTACTGAGTTCGAGGCCAGCCTGAGACTACATAATGAATTCCAGGTCAGCCTGGGCTAGAAAGACCCTACCTTGAAAAAACAAAAAACAAAACCAACCTCCCCCACAAAATATATTTTTGGCTGGAGAGATGGCTCAGCAGGTAAGGCATTTGCCTGCAAATCCTAACACTCACATAAAACCAGATGCACAAAGTGGTGCATGCATTTGGAGTTCGTTTGCAGATTCAAGAGGCCCTGGCATGCTCAGTCTCTTCCTCTCTCACTCTCTCACTCACTCTCTCTCACTCTCTCTCCCACTGTATGTATCTCTCTGTCTCTCTCTGCTTGCAAATAATTAAAAAAAAAAGATGGAGAATGCTTGGAGAAGACATCCAACAACGACCTGTCCTGTACATACATGCACACATACATGCCTACACACATGTATAACACCTACATGCAAATAGAAAAATTCTATTTAAAAAAAAGAAAACAACAGCCAGGCATTTTGGCACATGACTTTTATCCCAGCACTCAGGAAGCAGAGGTAGAAGGATCATTATGAGGTCAAGACCATCTTGGGACTACTTTATGAATTCTAGGTCAGCCTGGGCTAGAGACCCTACCTCAAAAATAAAGGCACATGCTTGCAGGGCCTAATGACCCAGGGTTCAATTCCCCAATAATCAATATGAAGGCAGATGCACAAAGTAGCACATATGTTTGGATTCATTTGCAACGTCAAGAAGCCCTGGTGTGACCATTCTCTTTTTCTCCTAATAATTTTTTTTTTTTTTTTTTTTGGTTTTGTGAGGTAGGGTTTCACTCTAGTCCAGCCTGACCTGGAATTCACTATGAAGTCTCAGGCTGGCCTGGAACTCACAGCGATCCTCATACCCCTTCCTCCTAGTGCTAGGATTAAAGGTGTATACCACCAAGCCCAGCAGAGAGAGAAGGTGGGTGCTCTAGGGCCTCCTGCCACTGCAAATGAACCCCAAAATACATGTGCCACTTTGTGTATCTGGCTTTACATGGGTACTGGGGAATCAAACTCAGGTCGATAGGTTTTGCAGGCAAGCACCTTAACTGCTGAGCCATCTCTCCACCCCCTCTAATAAATAGAAATATTTTAAAACAACTCATCTGGAGAGCCAGGCGTGGTGGCACATGCCTTTAATCCCAGCATTCAGGAGGCAGAGGTAGGGAGATTGCTATGAGTTCCAGATCAGCCTGAGACTACATAGTAAAGTCCAGGTCAGCCTGTGCTAGAGCAAAACTCTACCTCGAAAAACTAAAAAATAAATAGATAAAAAATAATAATGGGGGGAGGGAGGGCATTACTACGGGGTACTTTTTTATAATCATGGAAGGTGTTAATAAAAATTTAGAAAAAAAATAATAGGGAGCTGGCTGTGGTGGCGCACGCCTTTAATCCCAGCACTCGGGAGGCAGAGGTAGGTGGACTCTGTGAGTTCAAGGCCACCCTGAGACTGCATACTGAGTTCCAGGTCAGCCTGGACTAGAGTGAGACCCTACCTCGAAAAATAAAAATAAAAATAATAATAGGGCTGGAGAGCTGGCTCAGTGGTTGAGGTGTCTGCCTGCAAGCCTAAGGACTCAAGTTCGATCCCCAGTACCCATGTAACCCAGATAAACAAAGTGGCACATGTGTCTGGAGTTTTCAGTGGCTGGAGGCCTTGGCTTGCCCATTCATATTCATTCTCTCTCTCTCAAATAAATAAATAAATAAATAATAAAAATAAATAAAAACTCATCTGGAACCAGGTATAGTGGTGCATGACTTTAATCCCAGCACTCAGGAGGCAGAAATAGGAGGATCTCTGAGAACTGAAGACCACCCTGAGACTACACAGTGAATTCCAGGTCTGCCTGGGCTAGAGTGAAACTCTATTTTAAAAAACAAAAAACAAACAACAACAAAAACTCATCTGGCATAGAAATGTTGGCTCGATCTTTCCTTCTTTCTTCCTTCCTTCCTTCTTTTTTTTATTTTTCGAAATAGGGTTTCACTCTAGCCCAAGCTGACCTGGAATTTACTCTGTATTTGCAGGGTGGCCTTGAATTCACAGCGATTTCTCCTACCTCTGCCTCCAGAGTGCTGGGATTAAAGGTGTGCGCCACCATGCCTGGCTTTGCCATGGAAATGGTACTCAGTTAAATTCACACTCAGGAATAAGAGATTCTAAGTTACCATCCAGTGTTTGTGTTATTTCTACACTAAAACCTATTTTTTTTTTTTTTTTTTTTTGAGGTAAGGTCTCACTCTAGCCCAGGCTGACCTGGAATTCACTATGGAGTCTGAGGGTGAACTCACGGCAATCCTCCTACCTCTGCCTCCCGAGTGCTGGGATTAAAGGCGTGCGCCACCATGCCTGGCCTAAAACACCTATCTATTAACAAGGCTTAATCACATTACAATATTATAAATTTTTAACAAGCAACTTGTGATACTGAACCTGACCTTTCAGACAGTTCATAAAGTCAAAAGTTCAGAACCTCTTGCACTTACGTGACATAGATGCTAATTCCCGGGGCATGTAACCATCTGTGCCCATCTGATGCCATACGCCTGTTGCGAAATGATACCTCCAAAGCTCTCTGAAGAGAGGATAATCTTCATTATCTGGCCCTCCTGATTCATCATAGTCTGGGTTATAACCCCCAAACACATAGAGATTGGTATTATCCGCCACACAACGATGTCCACTGCGTGCTGGGGGGGGTCTGTGGCCTAGGAAAGAAGAGGACAGTCTTCCACAAGTGGCCCACAGGTAAAAAGCACCAACAAAATTAGGCAACAACCATTTGAAGTTTAGAAGGGAGTCAGGAAGGAGTCATAAAATGATGCAAGTTTTATTTGCTTAGGTTATTTTATACATTCACACAATACTACTAAAAATTTTAGGGAGGTAGTGTCCATTTTTATTTCACATGATGGATTTTTAAAGACTAAAGAAGATTTTTCTCAGGAAGTGACACAGCATGATAAACAAGAAAATAGCTGACAATGTAAAATTCTCAAGAACAAGAGGAAGAATAATCCAGAAGCTAACAGGGCAAATTTTTTTGTCTTTAAAGAAGAAAAAAACACAAGCAAATTAAATTAAACTGTGAATATTAGAGAATTACATAAATATAATAACAAATGTGAATGAGTTATGTATAAATAAAAAACACACATATATAAAGCTTATGAATTTTTCTATACTATGTTAAAAGGAAAACTGACTCAAGGTGTCATAACAAAATTGAGAATTTAAATACTATTCTAAATATTTTCAAAGACTATCCTTATATTTATCTCAAAGAACATCTTTTACTCTATTTAAAGCATTACTAAGAAAAGTTACTTCTAAAAAAATGGAGAAAAATTGCTTCTGAAAATATTTTTTAAAATCTCAAAATGGTCAGGTTATTTTAGAGGAAAATAAATCCAAAACTTTATATAGTATTTCTATTATCTTTACAACTTCTTATACTAGTCTACACAAGCCCCTGTGTAGCTACATAACCAAAGAGGCCAAAATACATAAACTAAAAATGCTATATAGTTGCCTGTTACCCTAAAGACTGATCTACGTTCATGTCAGTAATAGTTACTAATATAATGTTAATTAATATTTAAGATGATGCTAGATGCCTTATAAATATGCTCTACCAATAGACATTGGTAATGTCTATTAATAATTATCTATTAAGGCCTTATGGACTTTTCAATCAAAATTCCACTTTCTAGGGTATACTTTTAAACAAGAACTGAAAATTTACTCATATTGCTGAGCAACTAAAATCAAAACAACAACGACTCTATGAGTCGCTCTTGCCCATATCAGTCAGACCTTGCTTGAGGGTATTTTATGTTCCTTACTGTTCTGTTCAAGGACCAAGTCTTGGGCTAAGCATTTCACAGCCCGTTTTTCACTAGACAGCCTTCTCTCTCCCACTCCCTATGGCTAAGTTAGCCTCTCTGCTAGGCAGGCCCAGAACCCTCCCTTTGTTCCTTGGCCCATCCTACCAGCTTCAAGGGTCCCCAGCAGCAAGAAGAAACAGCAACCCTGGCTAGGCCCCTGCAGCTCTTGCAGGGCCCCTTCAGTTCTGTGGCACCTCACTCATACATTAAGGTAGATATGTACAATTAACAAGGTGAGTACACAGTTGCTACATAAATGAGTGTCATTAGACAAACTATAATCAGTTGGTAGTTTACTAATGTGCCATGTTTAACCTGAAAAGAAGAGCTCAGCTGTCTCTTCCTAGCACTCAGTAAACACTGAGAGTGTGATGTGGGAGAGGTAGGAAGAGCACTCATAACGTCTAGGCTAGAATCCAGGTTCTACTTGAGCAAGCCAGTGGCCTTCACTGAATCTCAATTTCCTCATCTCTATGTGGACAGTGGTACTGTACCTTAATTTATTACATTTGCCAGGCATGGTGGTGCACGCCTTTAATCTCAGCACTCGGAGGCAGAGGTATGAGGATCGCTGTGAGTTCAAAGCTACACTGAGACTACATAGTGAATTCCAGGTCAGCGTGAGCCGCAGTGAAAGCCTACCTCAAAAAACCAAAAAAAAAAAAGTAAATAAATAAATTATTACATTTGTTATGCTAAAATGTTTGTTGGCTTGTGTATGATCTTTCCCAGAGGCTGTGAAGGAAGAGAAATATATTTATATTCACCTTTCTATAATCAAGCCTCAGGCACACAGAACACTGAACAAAGTTGAAAACCAATATTTCATTTGCCTCCACTTATTTCATCAATTTGTTCTTCTTTTCCAAATAAATTATAAATTCCTCAGAAGCAAAGATTATGTAAAACAATTATCCTACATTTAGAAAAACAAGTCTAAAAACGTTTTTGCTGAGTTGAACTTTAGATCAGAGTGATGATCAGAACAGGGTCCAGTCTTTATGCACTTTGGTATTACTATGTCTCTAGACAGCTGGGACATAGCTCCATGGCAGAGTGTGCACCCAGAGTCTGAGGCTCTGGGTTTAATCCCCAGCACCAAAGGCAGGAAGAGGGAAGGAGACAGTGGTCTAGGAGACAGGTGGTATACTGCACAATAATCTTTTCCAAGGCACAAAGGCTTTTAAGTAGCTAAGACAGGAAAGAGAGAGAGAGAGAGAGAAAGAAAGAAAGAAAGAAAGAAAAAGAGGGGGAAAGAAAGAAAACAGAAGTTGCTAAGTTCAACAGATATAACTCTAAGAAACTCCATAATGCTATTTTTTGTATAAGCTGATGCTAACATGATTTTTTTGTTGTTGTTGTTGTTTTGAGGTAGGGTCTCACTCTGGTCCAGGCTGACCTGGAATTAACTATGTAGTCTCAGGGTGGCCTCGAACTCACATCAATCCTCCTATCACTGCCTCCTGAGTGCTGGGATTAAAGGTGTGCACCACCACACCTTTATTTTAAAAAAATATTTGGGAGAGAGAGAGAGGAAGATAGAGAAAGAAGAGAGAATGGCCTCTATCCACTATAGACAAACTCCAGACACATGTGCCAACTTGTGCATAAGGCTTTATGTAGGTACTGAGGTACTGGGGAATTGAACCTGGGTCATTAGGCTTTCCAGGCAAGTGTCTGAACTGCTTAACCAACTCTCCTGCCCCTGATATATTTTTTAAAATATTTATTAGAGGGCTGGGAGAGATGGCTTAGTGGTTAAGGTGCTTGCTTGCAAAGCCTAAGGACTCATGTCCAACTCTCCAGATCCCACGTAAGGCAGACACACAAGGTGACACAAGCGCACAAGTTCGCATATGCACACAAGATAGCAAAGGGGTTCAACTGCAACGGCCGGAGGCCCTGGCACGCCAATTTTCTCTCCCTCTCTCTCTCTCTTGTTGTCTCTCTCATAGAAAAAATACAAAAATAAAAATTTATTTGAGAGAAAGAGAACACCAAGACCTCCTGCTACTGTGAATGAACTCCAGACACAAGTGCCACTTTGTGAACTGGCTTTATATGGGTACTGGGGAACCAAACCTGGACTGTTGGGCCTTGCAAATAGCACTTTTAACTGATAAGCCACCATCTCTCTAGCCTTAAAAGATAATTTTTTTGCTTTGGGGGAGGTGTTTGAGGTAGGGTCTCACGTTAGCCCAGGGTGACTTGGAACTCACTATGTAATCTCTGGGTGGCCTTGAACTCATATTGGTCCTCCTACCTCTGCCTCCCAAATGCTGGGATTAAAGGTGTGCACCACCACACCCAGCTTCCTAAAAGATAATTTTTAAAGCTGCTTTTGAGCAAATATGAGAAAAAATACAGCATATTCTACGATTTTCTCTGAATGGAAGCAGAGCAGGGAAAGTGTTCCATGTTTACTGCCAACTATTTTTGTGACAAACACACACACATGCATTAAATGTTGAGGAAGCAATGAACAGATGTTTTCAGTTTGGAGAAATGGCTCTGTGGTCAAGGAGGTAGCCTGAAAAACCTAACAACCAGGGTTCAATTCTCCAGTACCCACGTAAAGCCAGATGCACAGTGGCACATGCATCTGGAATTTGTAGTGGCTGAAGGCCCTGGCACACCCATTCTTTCTCTTTGTCTTCTTTCGCTCTCTCTGCTTGTCAATAAATGAATAAAAATACTTTCTAAAAAGATGTTTTTATATAAAATTTGTCCACTCACTCACTCTAACTGAAAAATATTAATGAGTTAGGTATAGTGGCACACACCTTTAATCCCAGCACTCAGGAAGCAGAGGTAGGAGGATCCCTGTGAGTTTGAGGCCACCCTGAGACTATATAGTGAATTCCAGGTCAGCCTGGACTAGAGTGAAGCCTTACCTCAAAAAAAAAAAAAAGCCTGAGTTATGGACTAGAGAGATGGCTCAGCGGTTAAGGCACCTGCCTGTAAAGCCTAATGACTAGAGTTCAAATCCTCAGTACCCATGTAAAGTCCAATACACAAAGTGGTACATGCATGTGGAGTTTGCAGTAGCTGGGGGCCCTGGTGTACCCATTCTCTCCGTGTGTCTCTCTCCTCTCCTTCTCTGCTTGCAAATAAATGAAGAAAAATATTTTTGAAAAATTGATGTATGTTACATACAATACCAAACTGGAGAGCCAGATGTGGTGAGAGAGCCTTTAATTCCAGCACTCAGGAGGCAGAGGTAGGAGGATTGCTGTGAGTTTGAGGCCAGCATGGGACTATAAAGTGAGTTCCAGATTAGCCTGGGGTAGAATGAGACCCTACCTCGAAAACCCAAAAGAAAAAAAAATTCACGTCACTTGTCTTTTATTTATTTATGAGTGGAGGGAGGAGAGAATGGGCGCGCCAGGACCTGTAGCCACTGCAAGCAAATTCCAGACACATGTGATACTATGAGCATCTGGCTTACGTGGGTCCTGGGGAATTGAACCTGGGTCTTAGGCTTCACAGGCAAGCACCTTAACCATTAAGCCATCTCTCCAGTCCCCTATTGTTTTTGCCCCAGAGAAGGTCATAGGAGCTTGCCTACAAACTTTGGGATTCTTCTGCCTCCACCTCCCACTGCCAGAGGCATTGGGATTACAGAGCATGAGGCACTTTGCCTTCAGTTTATGTGGGTGCTGAGATTGAGCTCCGATCTGCAAGCTTGTAGAACAAACACTTTTAACCACTGAGCCATCTCTCTCCCCAACCCGCTTGGTTACTTTCTTCTTCCACATATATGCCTGTGGTGTGTGCTTGGGAATGCATACTCCTATGTCTATTCATACGCAGGTGAGATGTGTGTGCATGTGTGGGTGTGGAGGCCAGAGGCTGACACTGGGTCGTCTTTCTCAATTGCTTTACCTTTATTTCCTAAGGTAGGGTCTCTCCTGCTGAAACTGGAGCTCTCAGTCAACCTGCCACAGGGATCCCATTGGTACTGCCTCCCAAGTGCTGAGACTACTGACAGGCAGCAGCCTCCTCCCCACTGACTCCTACACAGGTGTGGGGTTAGAACTTGAGTCCTCAGACTTGCATGGGGCTTTTCCCACTGAGCCATTTCCCCAGCCCTAATTTTTATTTTGTTGTCATTTTGCTCTCTTCCTTTAATCCCAATTATAAAATGGAAACTGAATAAACCTCCTTTAATTAATGAACTGTCAAATGAGGTATTAAAGAGGATAAGATCAGGCTATGGGCATGACTCCATATTAAAATATGAATTTAGGATACACCATGTGCACATACAGAATAGAAGGGCTAATTATAGAGGTTTGGGTTTTTGTTTCTAAATTCCCAGTTTGTGGTAGTTTCGAGAAGGTCCTAAAACACTTGATATGTCTAGCCACAAACATCTGGGCTCACTGGCAATCATCCCACTCTTTTGAATGCAAATAAGGGAGTTACAGGATGAGAGACAGAGAAACTAGATACTCATGTCATGAAAACATTGAAAGGTCATCACAGGTAATCTCTGACCACCCCATCTTCCTAGGCCCTCATCATGATGCAGGAAATAGATGGTTAATGCTGTGTAGCACTGCGGTCAACAAGGGCTGGGAAGATGGCTCAGTGGTTAAAGGTGCTTGCTGGTAAAGCCTGCTACCTGGGTTTATTTCCCCTATCACTAATTTAAAGCCCTATTTAAAGACATAAAGTGGAGTTTGTTTATGGCAGCAAGACAGCCTGGCCTGCTCTGTAACACACATGCATGAACATGAAATTTTGTTTTTTTTAACTCTGTAGTTCCAGCTGGCTATGAACTCACAGCAATCCAAGTGCTGGGATTAAAAGATAAATACTTGGGCTGGAGAGATAGCTTAGCAGTTAAGCGCTTGCCTGTGAAGCCTAAAGACCCCGGTTCAAGGCTCGATTCCCCAGGACCCACGTTAGCCAGGTGCACAAGGGGACCACATGCATTTGGCGTTCATTTGCAGAGGCTGGAGACCGTGGCGCACCCATTCTCTCTCTCTCTCTCTCTCTCTCTCTCTCTCTGCCTCTTCCTGTCTGTCACTCTCAAATAAATAAATAAAAATGAACAAAAAAAAAAAGAGATACATACTAGCTGGGGGTTGTGGTGACAAAAGAAAACTAAAACTAAATGCCTAACACCCTATGTAAGATTGCACAGAGCAGCTCCTGGCAAAACTGGCTTGCCTGCTAAAATATGTATTTGTGCCGGGCGAGCGTGGTGGCGCACGCTTTTAATCCCAGCACTTGGGAGGCAGAGGTAGGAATATCACCATGAGTTCAATCAAGGCCTTCCTGAGACTATATAGTGAATTCCAGGTCAGCCTCAACTACAGTGAGACCCTACCTTGAAAAAACAAAACAAAATAAGAAAAGTATTTGTATGCCTGTGTGTGCATAATATATATTTTTTAATGTGGATACCACAAAACTTTACAATTAATATTTCTATCAGACAGTGTTGGTTTAACTCAATTGCCAGTTTCTGTTAATAATTTCATGAGCAATGCTGGGCATGGTGGCGCACACCTTTAATCCCAGCACTAGGGAGGCAGAGGTAGGAAGATCACCATGAGCTCGATGCCACCCTGAGACTACAGGGTGAATTCCAGGTCAGCCTAGGCTAGAATGAAACCCTATCTCGGAAAAAAAAAAAAAAAAAAAAAAAAATTCATGAGCCACAGCTGGGCATGGTGTCATCCCAGCACTCAGAAGACAGAGGTAGGAGGACTGCAATGAGTTCCAGACCACACTGAGACTATACAGTGAGTTTCAGGTCAGCCTGGGCTACAGCCTGGGACTGAAGGCACGCAACATCACATCCCACTTATGAGGCGCTAAGAACAGACCCAGGATTTTGTGCATGCTAGACAAGCTCTGTAATAGAGCTACATCCCCAGACTAAATTTATTTAATTTATTAATTATCTTTTTTCCCCCCTGAGATAGGGTCTCATTCTAGCTCAGACTGACCTGGAATTCACTCTGTAGTCTCAGGGTGGCCTCAAACTCACGGCAATCCTCCTACCCCTGCTTCCCAAATGCTGGGATTCAAGGCATGCACCACCACGCCTGGCTAATTAATTACCTCTCCTTTTTAAATTTTTCATTTTTATTTATTTGAGAATGACAGAGAAAGAGGCAGATGGAGAGTAAGAATGGGAATACCAGGGCCTCCAGCCACTGCAAACGAACTCCAGACGCATGCGCCCCCTTGTGCATCTGGCTAACATGGGTCCTGGGGAATCAAGCCTTGAATGGTCCTCAGGCTTCAAAGGCAAGCGCTTAACCGCTAAGCCATCTCTCCAGCCCAATTATCTCTTTTTGTGTTTTTTTCTTTGTTTGTTTTGTTTTTCAAGGTAAGGTCTCACTCTAGCCCAGAATTCACTGTGGAGTCACAGGAGGGCCTCGAACTCATGGCAATCCTCCTACCTCTGCCTCCCGAGTGATGGGATTAAAGGCGTGTGCCACCACACCCGGCTTTTGTGTTATTTTTATTTATTTGAGAGCAACAGAGAGAGAGAATTGTCACGCCAGGGCCTCCAGCCACTGCAAACGAACTCCAGACACATGCGCCACCTTGTACATCTGGCTAACGTGGGCCCTGGGGAATGGAGCCTCGATCCGGAGTCATTAGGCTTCACAGGCAAGGGCTTGACTGCTAAGCCATCTCTCTAGCCCCTAATTATCTTTTGTTGTTGCTACTGACATTGGGTCTTGCTGTGTAGCCACACTGGTTTAGAACTTTTATGATTATTATTATTTATTCGAGAGAAAAAGAGAAGTGGAGGCAGACAAAGAGAATGGGCACATCAGGGCCTCCAGCTGCTGCAGTTGAACTCCAGATGTATGCCCCACCTTGTGCATCTGACTTACGTGGGTCCTGGGGAACGGAGCTAGTTCTGGGTCTTAGGCTTTGCAAGCAAATGCCTTAACCAGTAAGCCATTTCCCCAGCCTTAGAAGTTCTTTTTAAAAAGCATTTATTCATTTGCAAGCAAAGAGAGAGAGGGAGAATGAATGGGCATTCCAGGGCCTCCAGCTGCTGCAAACAAACTCCAGATGTGTGTAGCACTGCATCTGGCTTTCTGTTGGTACTGGGGAATCAAACGTGGGTCATTAAGCTTTGCAGGCAAGCGCCTCAGCCACTAAACCATCTCTCCAGCCCAATCAGTCTCTCCCTTTATTTTTTTTTCCAACGTAGGTCTCACTCTAGTCCAGGCTGACCTGGAACTCACTCTGTTAGCCTAGAACTTCTTTATAGCCCAGGCTGGCCTCACCGAGATCACCATGCCAACCAAAGGTACCTAGTTCTTCATGTCCTCTTTTAAAAAAGTATTTATTTATTTCTATTTTTTTATTTTTGAGAGAGAAAGAGGGAGGATGGGAACACTCTAGCCACTAAAAAGCTCCAGATGCAGGCGCCACCTTGTACATCTGGCTTACATGGGTACTGGGGAATAGAACTTGGGTCCTTAGGCTTTGCAGGCAAGTACGTTAACCACAAGGCCCTGTGTTTCTTTCTTTTTTTGGTGTTTTTCGAGGTAGGGTCTCACTTTAGCAAAGGCTGATCCAGAATTCACTATGCAGTCTCAGGGTGGCCTCGAACTCGCGGTGATTCTCCTACCTCTGCCTCCAGAGTCCTGGGATTAAAGGTGTGTGCCACCATGCCCAGCTCTGTTCCTTTCCATTTTATTCATCTCTGTACTATCAATTAAATATGTGCATTATTTCTGGTAATTTTGATTTTACAACATTTATTTATTTATTTGAGAGAGAGAATGGGTGCACCAGGGCCTCTGGCCACTGCAAACAAACTCCAGATGCATGCATCACCTTGCACATCTGGCTTACATGGGTACTGGGGAATTGAATCTGCGTCCTTGAGCTTTGCAGGCATGCACCTTAACCACTAAGCCATCTCCACAGCCCCATATTAACTATTTTTCATTATTTACAAGGAGAGAGAGGAGATGAGACAGTCAGTACGGGGATGCCAAGGACCCTTGCCATTTCAAACAAACTCCAGATGTAGGTGTCACTTTGTGCATCTGGATTTACAGAGGTACTAGGGAATTGAACACCAGGCGAGCTGAGCCATCTCCCTAGACCTAATTTTATTTATTTGAGATAGAGACAGGCAGATAGAGAATGGGCATGCCAGGGTCTCCAGGCCACTGCAAACGAACTCTAGACACATGTGCCACCTTGTGTATCTGGCTTATGAGAGTGCTGGGGAATCAAACCTAGGTCCTTTGGCTTTGCAGGCAAGCACCTTAACAGCTAGACCATCTCTCCAAGCCCCTAATTTGTTTTGAAGCAGTATCTCATTCTAGCCCAACTGGTACTCACAATAGCCCAGGCTAGCCTCAAACTTAAGGTGGTTCTCCTACCTCAGTCTCCCAAATGCTGTAAGTAAAAGCCTTTACCACCACACCCAGCTAGTTTTAATTTCTATAATTGGACCTTAAATACATCAAGAACTTACTTTGTGCGCTGGAGAGATGGCTCAGTGGTTAAAGGCATTTGCTTGCAAAGCCTAATGGCCCAGGTTCAAATTCCTAGTACCTATGTAAAGCCAGTTGTAAAGTGTTCTATCTGCCTCTTTCTCACTGTCTCTGTCTCTCTCTCTCAAATATATAAATAAAAATACTTAGAAAAAAGCCAGGTGTGGTGGTGCACGCCTTTAATCCCAGCACTTGGGAGGCAGTGGTAGGAGGATTGCTGTGAGTTCGAGGCCACCCTGAGACTACGTAGTGAATTCCAGGTCAGCCTGAGCTAGAGTTAGAGCCTACCTTGAAAAAAACAAACAAAAAAAATTAGAAAAACAGCAATATTTTGTGTATTATATGACACAGTTTTGTACATCATATGACAGTTTGTTTTTTGTTTTTTTTTTTTTTTTTTGGTTTTTCGAGGTAGGGTCTCACTCTGGCTCAGGCTGACCTGGAATTCACTATGTAGTCTCAGGGTGGCCTCGAACTCTCGGAGATCCTCCTACCTCTGCCTCCCGAGTGCTGGGATTAAAGGCGTGCGCCACCACGCCCAGCTATATGACAGTTTTTAAAAATATTTTTATTTATTTGATAGAGAAAGAGGTAGAAAAAGAGAGTGAGAGAGAGAAAATAGGCACACCAGGGCCTCCAGCCACTGCAAACGAACTTCAGACACGTGCACCACCTTGTGTATCTGGCTCACGTGGGTCCTGGGGAATTGAACCTGGGTCCTCCGGCTTTGCAGGCAAACGCCTTAACCGCTAAACCATCCCTCCAGCCCATATGACAGGTTTTTAAAAAATGGCTCACCAGGGCCTTCAGCTACTGCAGACAACTCCAGATGCATGCACCACCTGTGCATCTGGCTTACGAGGGTCCTGGAGAATTGAACCTGGGACCTTTGGCTTTGCAGGCAAGTGTCTTAACCACTAAGACATTTACCCAGCACCTGACAGGTTTTGTTGTTGTTGTTTTTAATGGTAGTGTCTCACTATAGCTCAGGCTGATCTGGAATTCACTATGTTGTCTCAAGGTGGCCTCGAATTCACAAGATCCTTCTACCTTTTGCCTTCCAAGTGCTGGGATTAAAGGTGTGCACCTCTACACCTGTCTATTGGGTTTTCCTTTTTTGTTTGTTCTATAGTCTTCGAGGGACAGTCTCACTCTAGCCCAGGCTGACTTGGAATTCACTATGTAGTTTCAGGGTGGCCTTGAACTCACAACAATCCTCCTTCCTCTGCCTCCTGAATGCTGGGATTAAAGGTGTGCACCACCACATCTGGCTTTGTTTTGTTTTTGATACAGAATCTTGTTAGTATATAGCCCAGGTTGGTTTTAAACTCAGCAATTCTCCTGCCTCAGTCTTGCAGTACTTGAACTGTAGGCATGTACCATCATCCGTAGCCTTTTATTTGTTTACCCTTTCTCTAATTCCAGTCCATGCTAGCAAGGCTTGCTCAACCCAACCCTTCAAGATAAAATCCCTCCTTTGCTTGAATATCTGTTTTCAAGGACTTTACCCTGGGAACTAATACCACTGCCTGAGCCCTTTTCAGGCAAGGAGGGAGAGAAGGAGCAAGGGAGGCATCTGCACATAGGCAGTCCTTTAGTGTTCCTCTGATGGGCCTCCTTCACCCAAGATGGTATGGTTTCCTATGCTTGCTGACTGTCAGGAAAGCCCTAATAAGGGCTGGAGAGAGATAACTTAGTGGTTAAGGCACTTGCTTGCAAAGCCTAAGGACCCTGGTTCGAGTTTCCAAAACCCATGTAAGCTAGATGCACAGGTGATGTATATACACAGGTGGCATATGTGCACAAGGTAGCACATGTGTCTGGAGTTCGTTTGCAGTGGATAAGGCCCTGGTGTGCTAATTCTCTCTCACAAAAATTTTTAAAAAATATTACATTTGCCTTCAAGGAAAAAAGAGCCCTAATAAATTCACTGACTTTGAGCATCAACAGGAGTACCTGCTTTGGACTACATTTTACTCAGTGATGGTTTCTCAAGCAATGTAATTCCAATTGCTGTTTTTGTTTTTGTGCTTAAGACTTTTGTTTTGTGCTTAGTGAAGACTGGTCCAGAATTCACTGTATAACTTAGGCTGACCTTGATCTCCTTGCTCCTCCTGCCTCCACCATCTAAGTACTGGGAACACAGGTATGCAAGACACCTGGCTTTCACTCACATTTGTGATACTGAGGATTGAACTTTAGGCTTCATGCATACTGAAGTGTTCTATACCACTGAGCCTTCCAACTGACTTTCCATGGCTCACTGGACCCTCCAATTGCTGCTAGTTATTATTATTCAGAAATTTTGGACACATCTCCAATTGCTTTTCATTTCTCTGAAATTCTTCAAAATTCCTGGCATAACAAAAACAATAATGATAGCAGCTAACACTAATTCAACTTTCTGGGGGGTTATTTTTTAAGGCAAGGTCTCACTCTAGCCCATTCTGACCTGGAACTCACTCTATAGCCCCAGGCTGGCCTCTAACTGAAGGCAATCCCATACCTAAGTCTCCCAAGTGCTGAGACTTTAAAGCTTTGTAAATATTGTCTCTCGGTCTGTATCTCTATGAGCTAGGCCTGATTCTCACCATCCTAACTACACATATGGAAACTGAGGCAAAAATAAAGCCACTTGTGGGCTGGAGACATGACTTAGAGGTTAAGGCACTTGCCTGCAAAGCCTAAGGACCCATATTCCATCTGTCTCCAGATCCCACATAAGCCAGATGCACAAAGGTGAGGCAAGCGCAAGGTCACACATGCCCACTAGGTGGCAGAAGTTTCTGAGGCCCTGGCACTGACAATTCTCTCTCTTGCTAAGGAAGGGAAGAAAGGAAGGAGGGAGGGAAGAAAAGAAGGAAACTTGCTTAAGGTCATACAATTAGCAAATGGCAGAGCTGAGATTCAGATGCAAGTGATCTGGCTTCAAGTCTCCTTTTTTTTTTTTTTTTTTTTTTTTTTGGTTTTTCCAGGTAGGGTCTCACTGTAGCCCAGGCTGACCTGGAATTTACTATGTAGTCTCAGGGAAGCCTCAAACTCACAGTGATCCTCCTACCTCTGCCTTCCAAGTGCTAGGATTAAGGGGATATACCACCATGCCTGGCCCTTTCCTGTTGTTTAAGTGTAATTATGATTGATTCATTGTTTTATGTCTGATTTGTTATTTTTAATTATATTGGAGACATACAGGGTAGACAGATACTTGTGATTTCATGATGGAAACCTAGTTTTTAAAAATTATCTATTTATGAGAGAGAGAATGGGTACACCAGGGCTTTGAGCCACTGCAAACAAACTCCAGACATAGATGCCACCTTGTGCATATTGCTTTGTGTGGGTAGTGGGGAATCAAATCAGAGTCTGTAAGCTTTGCAGGCAAGCACCTTAACCACTGAACCATCTCTCTGGTCTGAAACCCACTGTTTTTGTTACACCAGAATTGTATTTACCACACCACATATTTAATTGATAAAAGTATCTTTTGAGAAGATGTAGGATTTTTTTTAAAGATTTTTTTTTTCAAGGTAGGGCCTCACTCTAGCCCAGGCTGACCTGGAACTCACTATAGTTTCAGGGTGCTCTTGAACTCATGGCAATCCTCCTATCTCTACCTCCCAAGTGCTGGGTTTAAAGGCATGAGCTACTATACCTGACATTTAAAAAAAATTGTTTTTTTCCTTTTCGAAGTAAGGTCTCACTGTAGCTCGGGAGAATTTTTTGTTTTGTTTTTTGAGGTAGGGTCTCACTCTTACCCAGGCTGACCTGGAATTCACCATGTAGTCTCAGGCTGGCCTCGAGCACTTGGTGATCTTCCTACCTCTGCCTCCCAAGTGCTGGGATCAAAAGCATACACCACACACCCAGCAGATATAAGATTTGGTAACAGAAAACAGGCCCTGTGAAACTGTAGTCATCAATGTAAAGGATTCCCAAAGTGAGAGCTTGAAAGTGGCTATTTCAAAAGTATAGAGGAGTTTAAAAAAAAAAAATTAAGAGCTGGGTATGGTGGCGCATGCCTTTAATCCCAGCACTTGGGAGACAGAGGTAGGAGGATCGCCAAGTGTTCGCGGCCACCCTGAGATTACATAGTGAATTCCAGGTCAGCCTGAGACTACCTCACAAAACAAAAACAAACAAACAAACAAAAAAAAAAAAGTAAGAAAACAAGACCCCTAATGAAACATTAAAAACAGCATTTTCAGCCAGATGTGGTGGCAAATGACTTTACTCCCAGCACTGAGGATGTAGGAGGATCACCAAGAGTTCAAGGCCGGCCTGGGGATACAGAGTGAGTTCCAAGTAAACTTAGGCTGCAGTGAGACCCTGCTTCAGGGAAAAGGAAAAAGAAAAAAAAAAAAAAAAAAAAAGCACATACCTTTTTTTTTTTTGTTTTTCTGAGGTAGGGTCTCACTGTAGGTCAGGCTGACCTGGAATTCACTATGGAGTCTCAGGGTGGCCTCGAACTCACGGCAATCCTCCCACTTCTGCCTCCCGAGAAAAAAGCACATACCTTTAATCCCAGCACTTGGGAGGCAGAGGTAGGAGGATCACTATTTCAAGGCCACCCTGAGACTACTGAGTTAATTCCAAGTCAGCCTGGGCTAGAGAGAGACCTACCTTGGAAAAAAAAAAAAAAAAAAACCCTATTTTTGGCTCAGGAGATCACTTGGTGGTTAAGGGTGTTTGCTTATAAAGCCTGCTGATTTGGGTTCATTTCCCAGTACCTATGTATAGCCAGACTCACAAAATAGCTCATGTATCTGGGTGGTTTCTTTTTGTTGTTGTTTTTTGGGGGCTTTTTGCAGTGACAACAGGCCCTGGTGAACCCATACTCTCTCTCTCATATTCTGTTTCTTTCAAATAATTTTTTTTTTCTTCGAGATAGGGTCTCACTCTAGCCCAGGCTGACCTGGAATTCACTATGGAGTCTCAGGGTGGCCTCGAACTCACAGCGATCCTCCTACTTCTGCCTTCCAAGTGCTGGGATCCGAGTGCACCACCTTGCCGAGATCTTTCAAATAAATTTTTAAAAAAGCATTTTCACAGGGTGCAGTAGCACACACCCATAGTCCCAGCTACATGGGAGAAGGATCATTTGAGTCCAGGAGTCCTGGGCTGTAGTGTGCTATGCCCAGCAGGTGTCCACATTGATGTGAATGGGGGACTATCAGGCTGCCTAAGGAGGGGTGAACCAGCCAAGGTCACAAACACAGCAGGTCTAAGAGCATTTTCATGTTCTCAACAATCCATTAGTTCACCATCAACACCACAGAGAAGCTGAGAACACACTGAAATTTAGGCCCATGCTATCCCTGACAGCAGCTTCTGTGCATGTATCTGTGTGTGTGTGCTGCGTGCATGTGCACATGCATGTTCGTGTAAATGTGTGCATGCAGATGGAGTCCAGGACAACATCAAGTGTTATTCCTCATGGTACACCATCCACCTTTTTGTGAGACACGGTCTCTCATTGGCCTGGTTCATCAACTAGGCGAGACTGGCTGACCAGTAAACTCCAGGGATCCATTTATCTCCAGTTTCCCAGTGCTGAGATTACAAGTGCATGCCACCATGCCAGGCCTTCTACATGTGTACTGGGGGTCAAATGTAAGCCCTCATGTTTTCAAAGCAAGCACTTTACCAAGCAAGCCATCTCTCCAGCCTCTACAATAGATTTTCAATGATTCTATTTAAGTCAGACACATAATATACGTACTACAGGCACTGTGATACCAACTGTAGCTAATGAAATCAGAGGGGCTATCTCACTGTCCCTGCCCTTGCAGAGCTTACAGTCTAATGGGAGGCACGGACAAGAAATAAACACAATTCCATGCAGTGCTGATACGAGTAGGTACACAGAGAATGCCATCAGAACAAAGACGGGATGGAGGCTAGGCATGGTGAAGCACGCCTTTAATCCCGGCACTCGGGAGGCCGAAGTAGGAGGATTGCCATGAGTCTGGATCCACCCTGTGACTACATAGTGAATTCTGGGTCAGCTTGGGCAGCCAGACCATACCTCGAAAAACAAGACAAAACAAAAAAAGATATGATGGGGCAGCTGTACCAAGTTTTCCAAGAAATAATTGTTAAACTAAGAATTAAAGAACCAAAGAGTTTTTTCTGGCAATGATCGTTAGACTGCTAAGGGATAAGCTATTACTGATTTGCAGATTAAATTGAGTTTGTCATCTATTCCCTAAAACATACTCCTCTGGCCACCTATGTAAACAAATGGAAAAGAGCACTCTGGTCCAAATAGAAAGCCAGAAGTCATGTTAGCCTGGGATAGAGTAAAATATATATCGTATATATATATATATGTGTACATATATACATACATATACAACATACATATATGTATGCATATATATGTATGTGTGTATATATATACATATACATACATACATTCATATATATATGAATATTCATATATATATGTGTGTATATATATATATATATATATATACATACATACATACACACACACATATACATATATGCATGCAAGCAGAGAGAATGGGTGCACCAGGGCCTCCAGCCACCGCAACTCCAGATGCATGAGCCAATATGTACATCTGGCTTTACAAGGGTACTGGGGAATCAAACCCAGGTCATTAGGCTTGGAAGGCAAGTGCCTTAACTGGGCCATCCTTTCAGCCCCCCCTTTTTTTTCAAGGTAGGGTTTTGCTCTAGCCCAAGCTGACCTGGAATTCACTATGCAGTCGCAGGCTGGCCTCAAACTCATGGTAATTCTCCTTCCTCTGCCTCCTGAGTGCTGGGATTAAAGGCATGTGCCACCACGCCTGGCTCCCACTTTAAAAATAAAATAAAATAAAAATTTCATTTATTTATTTGCAAGCAGAGAGAGAGCGGTAATAGAGACAAAGGGAATGAGTGCACCATTGCAAAAGAATTCCAGATCCATGCGCCCTTTTGTATATCTGCTTTTTTTGAGTACTGGGGAATTGAACTCAGGTGGTTAGGTTTTGTAGGCAAGCACCTTCACTACTAAGCCATCTCTCCAGCCCCCACTTTTTTTAAAAAAATATTTTATTTATTTGGAAGCAGAGAGAGATGAAGAGAAAGAGAGAAAGTGCATACATGGGCCTCTAGCTACTGTGAATGATCTCCAGGTGCAGGTGCCACATTGTGCGTCTAGCTTTAGGTGGGTTCTGGGGAACTGAATCTGTGTTGTTAGGTTTGTAGCCAAGTGTCTTAACTTGTCAGCCATCTCTCCAGCTGCCTGCCCCGCACCCCCCACTTTTTCCCTATATAATTTCTTGACTGGAGATGAAACAGAAGAAAAAAGTGAAAGTCAGACATCATTTTGTACTCATCCCTCATCCTCTTCAGTAAGTGACCAAGTCTCATTCAACATCTTCATATTTCAAATCAATTCCGTACTCATCATTTCTCCTACAACTAAATTTTAGGCTCCATTATTATTCACCTCGATAACTGTAATAATATTGCAACTACTCTTTCGATTAAATGTCTTCACTAGCTACAAAACCAAATCTGACTCTGAAAGCTCCACTTTAGTGGTAACCATTTGATCAGGGCCCTTTTCAACTTCTAACTGCCTCTTTCCCCTGTGCTGAACTTCCTACAGACTTCAGAACGCTCCATTCCGAGTCTGCAAAAACACCTTTACTCAAGCTGTCTGCACCTGTGGTTTTGGGCTCTTCCCCACTCTTGTAAATACCCACTCAGCCTTTAAGCACTCCTGCTGAAGTTACCCATAGCGTCACGAGTCCCTCATCTTCCTCTCTACAAACTAAGTGAGGAACTTCTGTGTGTCCCATGACATACTACCTCGTCAGGACACATCACAAAGTGTTACATTCAAGTTACTCTGTGGTTTGCTGTTAACCTGACCCTCTGTGGCCTGCATCATCAGTCTAGCACAGTGAGCGGCATGTAGGAAACACTAAGGAAACGCTGAAAGAATGAATGATGAACAAACACAGACAGGAGCCCTGGGAAGGTTGGTGAGACAGCCAAAGGAGGTCATGGAGAAAAGAGACAGAGCACTGAAGGCCCGTCCTGAATGGTACAAGAAAACAGCTACTGAAGGAAACAGAATGAACAACCAAAGCAGCAGGGGAAGAGCTTGGACCACACAAGGCTGCAACCCAAAGGAAGAGGAAAATCTAGGAAAGTCAACAGCATCACACATGCACATACCTCAAAGGTGAGAAAGAACCAAGAAACTCACGACCACAGAACTAGAGGCAGCCTGTGGTATGCTTCACCTTGCTAATGTTGAGCTTACACATATCCAAAGGTATGAAACTTACCTGTGTGACCTTTCTCCACCACGACTAAAAAGTTTTAAAAAGGAGACTATGAAAAAGAAAACATCCCATCATCCACATACAACCAGTTGTTTCACTGTTCCTGTCATTCTGTGTTATCTTTATACCATTGTTTTTATATTACCTTCTACATCCTAATTATTTATTTTTGTTGTTGTTTTGCTTTTAGTTTGTTTGTTGGTCTTGTAGCCCAGGCCAGCCTAAACTCACTATGTAGCTGAGGATGGCCTTGAACTTCTGCTCCTCCTACCTCAGCCTCCCAAATATTGATAAAACTTAATTTATGTTCATTTCAGACCAAGTTAGAATTCTCACAGTAAATCAATAAACTAACATTTCTGGTTTTTAAAAACTTATTTATTTATTTATTTATTTTGGTTTTTCGAGGCAGGGTCTCACTCTGGCTCAGGCTGACCTAGAGAGTTCACTATGTAGTCTCAGGGTGGCCTCGAACTCATGGCGATCCTCCTACCTCTGCCTCCCGAGTGCTGGGATTAAAGGCGTGCGCCACCACACCCGGCTAAATTTATTTTGTTTTTGAGGTAGTGTCTTGCTCTAGTCCAAGCTGACCTAGAATTCACTATGTATTCTCAGAGTGGCCTTAAACTCGCCTTGAACGCAAGGCAATCCTCCTACCTCTGCCTCAGGAGTACTGGGATTAAGGGCGTATGCCACCACTCCCAGCCCCCATCCTTTTATTTTTAACAGTAACATTATTTATGCTAAAAACCAACACACTGCCCTGTTTATTATCTTGACACATTCAGGCCTGGTTTTATTGTTTTCATGCTTCCAGAGTTTGGCTGCTAACAAGATGTTATACAGCAGCTGGAGAATTTTTCCCTAGGTTTTTGTTTGAATCTCTTCAGGTAAAATTAGACACAATGGCTTATACATATTTTTTATATTTAATTTAATTTATTTATTTATTTGAGAGAAAGAGGTACAGACAGAGAGAGA
The DNA here is from genome assembly GCF_020740685.1 of Jaculus jaculus. NCBI lineage: Eukaryota > Metazoa > Chordata > Mammalia > Rodentia > Dipodidae > Jaculus > Jaculus jaculus. The sequence continues at coordinate 90,971,208 of NC_059111.1, read as the reverse complement.
GAGAATGGGTGCTCTGGGGCCTCCAGCCACTTCAAATGAACTCCAGATGCATGTGCCTCCTTGTGCATCTGGCTTACATGGGTCCTGGAGAGTCGAACCAGAATCCTTAGGCTTCGCAGGCAAACACCTTAACTGCTAAGCCATTTCTCCAGCCCACTTATAAATAATTTAATAAAGCCTACATTACAACATTAAACATGCTTGTTTGATCACTTGTTATACCTAGAAAAAGTATAAACCAGAGTTTTCAGTCCTCTTCTGACAGTTTTTTTATTCAGCATAGAATAAATATATGTTGATAGGAAAAAATGAGAAGTGGAAAAAAAAGTCACATCTCTAAAAGTAAACACTGCTAAGTCAAAGGGTACATAAACAGTTTTAAGGGTTTTGATACATTTTGTTAAATCCAGAAAGTCTGCCTAAAACTTCAATATTTGAGAGGATGTGGTCGTTTTTCCCAACCTAATAAGAGAAAATAATTTGTTGTTTTAATAGCTGTGTTTAATACAATAGTGAAATAAATGTGTTTATATTTACTTGTAGTTCTTTAAACATTGGTTAATATTATTTTACCTATTTCTCTAGTAAGCATTTGCTTTTAAACTACTGATTTATAAAAATTATATGTTCATATTAACTACTTGTTACAAAGATTGTGTTACCTTTTGTCTTTTTACCTATAATATTTGGTATAAAGCAGGGTTTTTGTTTGTTTTAGGCTGACCTGGAACTCACTATGAAGTCCAGGCTGGTCTTGAGCTCATGATGATCCTCTTACCTCAGCCTCTCAGGATTAAAGGCATGAGCCATTATTTCTTTCTTAGAACCATACTACAAAATTTCTACACTGATATTTTATAAATTATTTGAAGTGCTTTCTAATTAGAATACTACTGGTAGTAATTAGTGAGATGATTTACTTCTACCATCTAGTTACATTAAGAGATTATAATGTCCCAAAAACTTATCATTATAATTCTAATAGTGATCAATATAAATTCTAAGTTTAAAACTAAATCCTAGACTTTTTTTTTTTTTCGAGGTAGGGTCTCACTCTAGCCCAGGCTGACCTGGAATTCACTATGGAGTCTCAGGGTGGCCTCGAACTCACAGCAATCCTCCTACCTCTGCCTCCCAAGTGCTGGGATTAAAGGCGTGCACCACCACGCCCGGCCCTAGACTTTTTTTTTTTAACTCTCAATTTTGATGCTTAAGACAATTTAGAAAGAAACAATTTTGAGTTTAGAAAATTCATTCAAAATTTCCTTTAACCCATTATGAAGCACATATCTCTTGCTAGTTATCACCCACCTCTCAAAAACCTGTTAGGGATCCTTATGATGGGACAGGACTGAATGAAGCGCCTCCTAACTGGGTCCCATCGTATTTTCTTCTTACCTGTCACCACAATTATCAGCAGTAAGTCAGACACATACAACACATGGCAAATAATACATTATTGTATTATAAAGACAGAAAAACAGGAAACAAAACAATACTTGAATACAGAAAGAAAGTAGCATTTCACTGTTTTGGAATTTAAAATTAAATTAATATATAAGCAGCGATAAAGACTTTTTAACCCTTATGCTCAAAACAATACAGTTATGTGCACCTCTTTTCAAGATTCTAGGTCAAAAATATGTGCACTCAATAATCACCAATGCCATCTTGTGGCAAAACTTCACCAGGAGTTTTAGAAACAATTAGAAATTATGGTATTTTTAAGCCAACAAATATAAAAGAAGGATCTCTACCAAAAATAATCAGGCATAACACAGGCTCCTAGTCTTCTCAAGGCTTGATGCCCTTCTTGTGTTAGTTATAAAGCAACAGACATCAGCTTTTAAAAATGAAATAAGATGATCCTATTATAATTAAAATTATATGGTAACCAAATAAAACTTACTATCTTGGCACCTTATGGAGTATAAAAGAGAAGAGTTCATCAGCCTTCCCAGGAAGCAAATTAGCTCCACATTAACCTCAAATTTTCTTACAAAATAGAAGAAAAATGTAATGCATTTATATAATTATTAACTAGGTGATTCTCTTCACAAAGTTTTAATACTCCCTAAAATAGTTCTTGATTAAAAAAAAATGTTTGCATAGCGTTGGAAGTTTACAAAAAGCTTTCACATGTATCACTTCATATAATTCTCTCAACAGTCCTCAAATGGTTTAGCATACATTTTATTAAGCACCAGCTATGCCTGGATCCCTGTGCTAGGACCCAGATTTGCAAAAAAAGAAAATGACTCACTCCTATCCTTAAGAGCTCATGCTTTGGAGAGCAAGGAAGCTGCAAAACAAATAATTAAATCACAGTGGAGTAGCAACTGTAGTAAGGGCTATAAAACTGCTCAAAGAAGATACCACCACCATCACTGGACTGAGATGTAAGGAACCTAAAGGAAAATAAGGTGACTGCCAGGGCCAACATTCAAGCTTGGGCCTCCTGAGTCTAAAACTGTCTTCTTTCTCCTACATCACACTTACCCTCCTATTTCAAATTCTCCTGAGAAAATGGGTTCTGTTTTGGACAACTGCATATATATTCAGATATTTGCCAGCAGGTCTAGTTTGCTTACTAAAAAACCTTTACATGGAGATATACAAATTCTGTTTAATGAAATGATACAACCTGCACATGCACATTTAATACTGTGGAGAAAGAAGACTTGTGGGTAAGGGGGAGAATTATTTATCTTTCAAAAGACTTTATCTTTTAATGTTCTAAATCCTTCAGTTACTTTTTTTTTTTTTTTGAGGCAGACTCTCTAGCCCAGGCTGACCCAGGACTTGTTCTGTGACTCTAAATCTTTTAAATTAGCAGCTTCAAAGTGTTGGTCTATAGTTCACTACTGTATTAAGGTGAGTATTCTCAGCCCAACACAATATGACAAAATTATGGACAAGGCAGAAAATTTTTCAAAAAACTAATACATTCCCTTTAAAGGCCTGCCCTTTTTTCATAGATTAGAACCTATTTATTGTTAAATATTCTTTATATTATGAGATGACAGTGACAGAAAATTAACATTTGGTGGTGTTTTTAAATACACCTTCTTGAGAATAGAAAATCTGCAAATTTTAAAGACTAAGTCTACTCTAAAAAACATACACACACATATACTTTTTAAATGTATAGGCTTATGACATCCGAAGACCCTGGAGAGCCATTGCCTTGAATCAATAAAATATATGTTGAGGACTCCTGAGTCCACCATGGGAAGCCATGCTGTCACAGAATTTGTAACATTTAAGAAACTTCCCTTACCCTCAAGCTTACACTCTAATTAGGAAGACAAGACAGAGACATAAAACAACTGGATAGCAATACAAGACAGAATATAATAAGTGATTAGCTTTAAAATTGACATTTTTATGTATCAAAAGCATTAAAATGTACATACCCTTTCACCCAGCTAATCCACTTCTAGGAATCTATTCCTAAAGAAACAATCATAGATGCATGGAAAGATGTATGGACAAAGATATTAACTATGATAATATTTATAATGGTAAAAAATTAGAAACACGTTGACTGTCCAGAGATAGGGAAGGGTTAAGTATGCTAACTAAGCATACTTGAATCTGTTCATCACACCACTTAAATAGGTATATACAAGACTATTGGTTAACATGACAAAACATCCACGATATACTACAAATGAACACGTTACAAAGTAGGATTAGAGTATGATATAAGTTTAGTAAAGAAAACATGAATATATTCATGAAAAATACAGGAATGATATACATCAAATTTTAATTGTGGTTATCTTTGGTTGATTATTCTGAGTGATTTTTCCCCCTTTGTGCTTGCTTTTATTTTCTAAGCTTTCTCATTGAGAGGCATTACTTTTGGACTGGAAGAAAAAGTACCATATTACTTCAATTTTCAAAAATATACTAGAAAGAAACATACCAAACTGTTGACAGTGGCTATGACTGGGGGTGAAGGTAGTTATAATTACTCCCTCTGTGTTACCCAAAACTTGACATATCATTGACTGATATACTATCATGTATTATTTTATACGCCACATTGATCTAAAATGACCTTGAAAATAATACTGGAAGGATAACAATGAAAATCAGTGAACTGAAGTTGCTGTAACCAAAGGTCCTTGGGCTAGGTGTGCAACTCAGCAGAAGAGCACCTGACCAGCCTGTGCAAGGCCCCACGGTCCATCCTGAGGCAAAAACTCAAATAAACAAACAAGAAATCCTCTTTTATATTTTCTCAGACCTTCTGTCAACATCTTTGACATGTTTCTCCCTTAGCAACTAATGTAACTATCACAAGCAATAGCTAATGCTGATTCCACTGAGGTTTCTCAGACAAGACAGACACTGACTTCAGGACTCATGTGGTACTCTTCACCCAAAGAGCAGAAAAAAAAGAAAGAAAAGAGGAGATAGGAGGAGAGGGGGAGGAGGAAGATAAGGGGAGAGGGAGGGGAAGGGGAAGGAGAGGGGGAAAAGAAAGAGAGCCAGCAGCAAAGTAGTGTAACAAATGAGTATTTTTAAAGAAATGTGCCTTTCCAATTGCACTACATATATCCCTAACCTAAACTTCTGCTCATCATTTATGTATATATGTAAAATAAAAAGCCAGTCTCCATTAGCGATCACTTCCAAAGTAATCTTCAGATACCACACTTGATCTTAGCCAAAAGGCTGAGAAATGATCAAAGTAATCTTCAGAATGAAAAACGTAATTTCTCCAATGAGTCACTCATATTTATTTTGCTAAACTAAGTATTTTTGTTTGTTTTTTCAAAGTAGGCTCTCTCTCTAGCCCAGATTGACGTAGAATTCACTCAGTAGTCTCAGGGTGACCTTGAACTCGCAGATATCCTCTTACCTCTGCCTCCCAAGCGCTGGGATTAAAGGCATGTGCCACCATGTCCAGTTTCAAGTTTCTTTCTTTTTTACATTTACCTTATCACAAAGTCACTAATAAATAAAAATAACAGTTGATCACAATTGCAAGCAAGCTCACCTTCCCCACAAATCTCATACATATGTCACTTAAAAAAAACTCAAAAGGTATGGTAGCACACATGCCTTTAATCCCAGCACTAGGGATGCGGAGATAGGAAGATCACCATGAGTTTGAGACCACCCTGAGATTACATAGTGTATTCCAGGTCAGCCTGAACTAGAATGGACCGCACCTTGGGGGAAAAAAAAAATCCATAATCTAAACCAGGCAAAAAAAATCCTAGTAGACTAAAACTGTAAGGAATCACTGAAATATGTAAAGAAGAGTCGATATAATCAGACTAGAGGACAAAGTGAGTAACTACAGCAAGTGGTGATTTAGTTGGTAAACTAACAACAGGAGAAATGAAGCAATTCACAAAATACGCAGCCTAGGTGGCTGGGGAGAGCACAGAAGTTACATTATAATCAGCCCTGCTCTGAGTCAAGTGTTGAATTTGCTCCCACATGGGAACAGTGGCATCAAACAAAGACGCACTCGGGTCAGAGACAAAACAGAGCCTGTGTGGCTACTCACTACTCAGGCCAAATAAGAAACAGCTATACTAAAGAATGGTCAACAGAACACTTCATCTCATTCCTACTCATAATCAAAGGGAATCCCTGACAATAAACAGATGTAACATTCACAGGAATGCTACCAAAGACTCTCAAATCAGGATAAAGGAGCATAAAAACAAGACTCAACTGTGAAAACAAGTCAAGAGTATTTAAAAGCCGAGCGTGGTGGCACATGCCTTTAATCCCAGCACTTGGGAGGCACAGGTAGGAGGATACCATGAGTTCGAGGCCACCCTGAGGCTCCATAGTGAATTCTAGGTCAGCCTGGACTAGAGTGAAACCCTACCTTGAAAAACCAAAAAAGTTAAAAAATTAAAAAAAAAAAAAAAAAGCCAGGTGTGGCAGTGCACACCTTTAATCCCAATACTCAGAGGCAGAGGTAGAAGGATCGCCATGAGGTCGAGGGCACCCTGAGACTACAGAGTGAATTCCAGGTCAGCCTGAGCCAGGGTGAGACCCTACCTCAAGAAACCAAAATCAAAAATCAAAAGTGCTGTTTTTTTCTTTACAGAAATGAACAAAATCTTACCTTCATATGGAAATGGAAAGAACCCAGGACACCAAAATTATCTTGAAAAGGAACTAACCTGGTGGAAGACTCATACTTCCTAACTCCAAACCATAGTGCAAAGATACAGAATTCAAAGCAGTGGGGTACTGGCATAAGGAAGAACATACAAGTAAACAGAATTACAGTGAAAATTCTGGCTGGATATGGGTTAGACATGCCTATAATCCCAGCATTCAGGAGGCAGAGGCAGGATGATCACCAGGAGTTTGAAGGCACTATGATCTACATAAAAGTTCAAAGCCAACAAAGTTTGCTAGAGTATGCCTTTAATCCCAGCATGAAGGAAGCTGAGGTAAGAAGAGTGTCAAGTGTTCAAGGCCATTGTAGGGCTATAGAATGAGTTTCAAGTCAGCCTAGGCAGAATAAGACCCTGCCAAAAAAAAAAAATAAAAAAGAGAGAGAGAGGGAAAGTTCCAGACTAGCCAGGGCTACATAGTAAGAAGAAGGTATCAACAAACCAAAATAAATAAATAAATAAACAAATGAAGCCGGGCATGGTGGCGCACGCCTTTAATCCCAGCACTTGGGAGGCAGAGGTAGGAGGATCGCCATGAGTTCGAGGCCACCCTGAGACTACAGAGTTAATTCCAGGTCAGCCTGGACCAGAGTGAGACCCTACCTCGAAAAACCAAAAAATAAATAAATAAACAAATGAATGAGGCTAGGCATGGGGGTGCATACCTTTAGTACCAGCACATGGGAGGCAGAGGTAGGAGGACTGCTGTGAGTTCATGGCCAGCCTGAGACTACAGAGTGAATTCTAGGTCAGCCTGGGCTAGAGCAAGACCCTAACTCAAAAAAATAAAAAAAAAAAAGGATGTACAGAGTGATTCTTTACTGATTTAAAAAATAATAATGGGGCTGGAGAGATGGCTTAGCAGTTAAAAAGCTTGCCTGCGAAACCTAAGGCCCTATGTTTGACTCCCCAGATACCCAGGAAAGCCAACACACAAGGTGATGCATTTGCAAGATCACATATGCGCACAAGATGGTGCACACAGCTGGAGTTCAATTACAGTGGCTGGAGGCCCTAACATACCAATTCATTATTGTTCTCGTTCTCTCTCTCTCTCTCTCTCTCTCTCTCTCTCTCTCTCACACACACACACACACACACACACACACACACACACACACACATTGAAAAAAGCCAGGGCTGGAGAGACGGCTTAGTGGTTAAGGTGCTTGCCTGTAAAGCTGAAGGACCCATGCTAGACTCTACAGATCCTAAGTTAGCCAGATGCACCTTTGTAAGGCAAGCACAAAGTTACACATGCCCACTAGGGGGTGCATCTGGACTGATTGTAGTTGCTGAGATCCTGGAGCACCAATTTTCTCTCTCTCTCTGTGTCACTCTCTGTCTCGCTTTAAAAAATAAAAGTAAAAAAATTTACAAAAAAATTAAAGAAAGGCCAGTCTGGGGCTGGATAGATGGATTAGCAGTTAAGAAACTTGCCTGCAAAGCCAAAGGACCCAGGTTCAATACCCCAGGACCCACGTAAGTCAGATGCACAATGTGGCACATGCATCTGGTATTTGTTTGTAGTGGCTAGAGGCCTTGGCATGCCCATTCTCTCAATCTCTCTCTCCCTTTCTCTCTCAAATAAATAAATAGGGCTGGAGAGATGGCTTAGTGGTTAAGCGCTTGCCTGTGAAGCCTAAGGACCCCGGTTCAAGGCTTGATTCCCCAGAATCCATGTTAGCCAGATGCACAAGGGGGCACAGGCGTCTGGAGTTCGTTTGCAGTGGCTGGAAGCCCTGGTGTGCCTGTTCTCTCTCTCTCTCTCTCTCTCACTTTCTCTCTCTGTTGCTCTCAAATAAATAAACAACAACAACAACAAATTTAAAAATAAATAAATAAATGTTTTAGGGGGAAAAAAGGCCAGTCTGTTGCACTTGCCTTAAAAAAAAAAGTATGGGCTGGAGAGATGGCTTAGCGGTTAAGCGCTTGCCTGTGAAGCCTAAGGACCCCGGTTCGAGGCTCGGTTCCCCAGGTCCCACTTTAGCCAGATGCACAAGGGGGCGCACGCGTCTGGAGTTCGTTTGCAGAGGCTGGAAGCCCTGGCGCGCCCATTCTCTCTCTCTCCCTCTATCTGTCTTTCTCTCTATGTCGGTCGCTCTCAAATAAATCAATAAAAAATGAACAAAAAAAAAGTATGAATACTAGATGGTTTCAATGGTTAATTCTTCTAAGCACTTAAAGAAAAATGTAATACCTGTCCTATATAAATACTTCCTGAGAGTAAAAAAAAAAAAAAAAAAAAATCACCATCGAGAGTAGTATAAGCCCTGGTATCAATATTTGATAAGAATATTTAAAATAATTATAAAGCAGTTGAAGGTGCTTGCAAAACCTGTAGGCCCAAGTTCAATTCCCCAGCACTCATGTAAAATTAGATGCACAAAGTGGCTCATGCATCTGTAGTTCATCTTCAGTGGCTAGAGGCCCTACATGTCCTATTTTCCTCTTCTCTCTTTCTCTTTCTGTTTACAAATAAACAACACATGAAAAAATGCTTTAAAAACTATTTTATTTTTGTTTATTTGAGTGAGTGATAGGGAAATAGAGAGAGAGAGAGAGAGAGAGAGAGAGAGAGAAAGTGGGCATGCCAGGGCTTTCAGCCATTGCAGATCAACTCCAGACACATGTGCCACCTGGAGCATCTAGCTTACGTGGGTCCTGGGGAATTGAACTGGGGTCCTTTGGCTTTGCAGGCAAGTGCCTTAACCACTAAGCTACCTCTCCAGCCCATGAAGAAAAATTTTAATTATGTTAAAGTCCCTTATAAGCATAGAGACAAAGATCCAAAATGAAATATAAAATCAAATAAAGGGGCATGGTGGCACATGCCTTTAATCCTAGCACTCAGGAGGCAGAGATAGGAGGATTGCCATGAGTTCAAGTCCACCCTGAGAATACATAGTGAATTCTAGATCAGCCTGGGCTAGAGCAAGAGCCTACCTTGAAGAAAAAGAAAAAAGAAAGAAAGAAATAGAGAGAGAGAAAAAAAACTTCCTTCAGTGTGTTTCAGGATGTCTCCAATAAACCTATAACTAACATTATACTTCAAGGAAAATATTAAGCATGTTTCACTGGAGATCAGAAACTAGAGAAGGATACTCAGTATCTCCACTTTGCTCCAAAAGTATACTGGAAATTCAAGATAGAAGGCAGGAAAAGTGGGCAGGGAAGGACTAAGGATTAGAAGGACTAGGGAGACAGCTCAATGAGTGAAGGGCTTGCTGCACAAACATGAGCACCTGAATTCAGCTCCCCAGAACCCACTTAAAGCCAGACATGAAGTGTGAGCATCCGCAGTCCTAGCCTGCTATGGTGAGATAGAAGGAAGGCAGAGATCCGTGAATCCTGGAAGCTCACAAGTAGCCAGCCTGGCACACACAGCAGAACAACAGAGATCCTGCCTCAAAGTGACAGGCAAAGATCTCCTCTGACTTTGACATGCGCAGCAGCACACTGGCATGTACGTGTACACACAAATATACATACGTATGTATGTATGCATAGTGGGGAGCTGGAGAGATGGCTCAGCAGTGTAAGGCACTTGCCTTCAAAGGCTAATGGCCTAGGTTTAACTACCCAGTACCCGTGTAAAGCCAGATGCACAAAGTGGCATACATCTGGAGTTCATTTTCAGGGGCAAGAGGCCCCGATGTACCCTCTCTCTCTGAAATAAACAAATTTTGTTTTAGCTTGGTTTAATTTTATTTTTTGGTTTTTCGAGGTAGGATCCCACTCTAGCTTAAATTCATTATGTCTCAGGGAGGCCTTGAACTCACAGGATCCTCCTACTTCTGCCTCCCAAAGTGCTGGGATTAAAGGCGTGTGCCAGCTCAACTGACTTATTTATTTATTTGTTTGTTTGGTTTTGGTTTTTCGAGGTAGGGTCTCACTGTAGCCCAGGCTGACCTGGAATTCACTATGGAGTCTCAGGGTGGCCTCGAACTCACAGCAATCCTACCTCTGCTTCCCGAGTGCTGGGATTAAAGGCATACGCCACCACGCCCAGCTATTTGTTTATTTTTTGAGAGAGAGACAAAGTGAGAGAATAGGCATGCCAGGGCCTTTTTTCAGCCTCTGTGAAGGAACTCCACCCGTGTGTGCCCCATTGTGTGCACGTGCAACATTGCATGCTTGCGTCACTAGGCATCTGGCTAGGTGGGACCTAGAAATTCCAACAAGGAATGCAAGCACCTTAGCTGCTAAGCCATCTCTCCAGCCCTTGTCTTGGCTTTTTAAAAAATTATTATTATTTATTTTACTTATTTATTTATTATTTGACAGAGAGAAAGGGGGAGGAGAGAATGGGCACACCAGGGCCTCCAGCCACTACCAATGAACTCCAGACATATGCACCACCTTGTGCATTTGGCTTACGTGGGTCTTGGGGAATCAAACCTGGGTCCTTTGGCTTTGCAGGCAAGCGTCTTAACTGTTAAGCTATCCCTCCTGCCCTTGTTTTAGTTTTTGAGATAGGGTCTCATTCCAGCCCAGGCAGAAGTGCTGAGATTAAAGGCGTGTGCTGCCATGCCTGGCAATAATTTTTTTTTTAAAGATCGGGTATGGTGGCACCCACCTTTAATACCAGCACTTGGGAGAGAAAGGTAGGAAAATGGCTGTTTGAGGCTATCCTGGGACTACAGAGTGAGTCCCAGGTCAGCTTGGGCTAGAGTAAGACCCTACCTTGAAAAAGAAGGGGGAAAAAAAGAGAACAGTATTTCCTGGGGTTAGCTACTCAGGCACTCAGAGGCCACTGCAGCAAAGGCACAAAAGGACCAGATTTCTCAAGCTGAGGCAGAACTTGGGGCCATACACATGACACTGGTTTACTCTGCTGAGACTCAGTTTTGCTTTGATCCCATTCTGCCTTTCTAGGCCTCCATTACTACCTTTAGGAGTGAGGGTGTTTTCTCTGTGCCATACATCTTACAAGTAAACTGGTTTTGATTCTATAGGGGCTCACAGCTAAAAGTTTCCTTGAGTCTCAGAAGAGACTTTGGACTTATGGACTTAAGACTTATGAGCAATGCTGCAACCACTACAACTATGGGGGTTCCTGGATATGGGCTAAATGCATTTTGAGTTATGAAACGGACAAGTACCTCTTGGGGGCCAGGAGTGGAATGTTGTAGTTTAAGAAGTGTCTGGATATCAAGTTGGTAAAGGATGAGTTTGTGATGGCTAATTTTTTTTTGTTTTTGTTTTTTAGTTTATTTATTTATTTATTTATTTATTTATTTACTTATTTTTAGCTTTTCAAGGTAGGGTTTCACTGCAGCTCAGGCTGACCTGGAATTCATATGTAGTCTCAGAGTGGCCTCAAACTCACAGCGATCCTCCTACCTCTACCTCCCAAGTGCTAGGATTAAAGGCATGCACCACCATGCCTGGCTTGTGATGGTTAATCTTTTATTTATTTATTTACTATTATTATTATTAATTTTTTATTTTTATTTTTTATTTTTTGGTTTTTCGAGGTTGGGTCTTGCTCTATCCCAGGCTGAACTGGAATTCACTAGTCTCGGGGTGGCCTCGAACTCACAGAGATCCTCCTACCTCTGCCTCCCGAGTGCTGGGATTAAAGGCGTGCACCACCACACCCGGCTTCCGTGATGGTTAATCTTGATTGTCAACTTGACTGGATTGAGAAGTACCTAGGAGGCCAGTAATGCACACCTCTGAAGACATCTGTGAGGGCATAACCAGAAAGGATTAGTTACGTGAGGCAGACCTGCCCAGAACGTAGATAGCACCATTTCATAGGTTGGAAGCCTAATGAGATAAGAGGATATAAAGGAGAAAGGCCTCCACACAATCATTCTCCTCACTTCCTGGTTGACATGAGGTGAGCAGCCTCTGCCATATGCTCCTGCAGCCATTCTGCCCCACCATAGGCCCAGAAGCAATGGAGCTAAGGATTTCGGATTGAAACCATCAGTAAAAATGAACGCTTAGGTCAGGTATTTTGTCACAGTGATGAAAGCATGACTAACATAGAACATAGTTATATGGTGTGTGATTTTGTTCATATAATGCTCTTGCTGTAACAAAATTATATATAGAGAGAACAGTTACTAGCCAGGGAAGGTGGCTGTAGCTCTGAAAGCATAACATGAACAAGTATTGTAATAGGTGGCTCTGTGTCTTGACCACAGTGGTAAAAGATATACACGTAAGGGCTGGAGAGATGGCTTCAATGGTTAAGGCACTTGCCTACAAAACCAAATGATCCAGGTTCAATTCCCCAGTACCCACATAAAGCCAGATGCACAAAAGGGAACATGCATCTGAAGTTTGTTTACAGCAACTAGAGGCCCTGATGGGCATTCTCTCTCCCTCCCTCCCCCCCGCCCCCGTGCTAGCAAATAAGTAAATAAATAAAAATATTTAAGCTAGGTATGATGGCATATGCCTTTAATCCCAGCACTAGGGAGGCAGAGGTAGGAAGTCACAGTGAGCTGGAGGCCTCCATGAAACTGTATAGTCAATTCCAGGTCAGCCTCGGCTACAGTGAAACCCTACCTCAAAAAGAACAAAAAAATTAAATTTTAAAAAGTTACACATGAGCTGGGCATGGTGGCACACGCCTTTAATCCCAGCATTTGGGAGGCAGAGGTGGGAGGATCAACGTGAGTTCAAGGCCACCCTTGAGACTACATAGTGAATTCCAGGTCAACCTGGGCTACAGTGAGATCCTACCTTGAAAAACCAAAACAAAACAAAAAAAAAAAAAGTTACACATGTAATATTTTGCAGACTTTAGTGCACACACACAAATACATAAAACTGATGAACTCTAAGGTCAGCAATGGATTGTATCAGTGTCAATTTGCTGGCTGTGTTACTAAACAGCATTAACAAGACATTATTATTCTGGTAAAATGTGTAAAGGATATACTTTACCTGAATAATTTCTATATTATTTCTTTTTTTTTTTTTTTGGCCGAGGTAGGGTCTTACTCTAGCCCAGGCTGACCTGCAATTCACTATGTAGTCTCAGGGTCCCATATTATTTCTTAAAACTTCAAGTGAGCTTGTATTATCTCAAGGTATAAATTATAAAATATAAATAAAACCCAAAATGAATTTTTAAAACTGATAATGATATATCTAAAACATAAATACTTTAATAATTAGAATTATTGGTTGAGAAGAGTTATGCCATATAGTATGGTCCTATTAATTTATACAATTCAGGATTTACAAAGAATTTCAAAGGAGCCATCTGTCAGGCTTACCTCAAAAAAAAAAAAAAGGGGGGGGTAGAGAAAAGAAGAAAATGCAATAAACCACTCCATTACTTTTTCTTTTTCTTTTGGTTTTTTGAGGTAGGGTTTCACTCTAGCTCAGGCTGACCTGGAATTCACTATGTAGTCTCAGCGTGGTCTCGAACTCACTGCGATCCTCCTACCTCTGCCTCCCAAGTGCTGGGATTAAAGGCGTGCGCCACCATGCCTGGCTTCCACTCCATTACTGAAGGACACGGACATTCCATTACCAAGGAACACAGAGACCATCAGCATTCTAATACAATCAGCACAACATGAACTGGCCAAACCTTTTTGGAGGGCAAACTGATGGTTTATCAAAGTTTAAATAGAGTATCTCCTTTGACCCAGCAACTGCATTTCTAGGGATTTATCTGAAAGACTGACTCTCATGAGTAAAATTCTGAATTACAAGGACATTCACTGCGTCACTGAATAGCAAGACTGAAAACATTTTTTTTTTAATTTATTTATTTGAGAGCAACAGACACAGAGAAAAAGACAGAGGGAGAGAGAGAGAATGGGTGCGCCAGGGCTTCCAGCCTCTACAAAGGAACTCCAGACGCGTGCGCCCCCTTGTGCATCTGGCTAACGTGGGACCTGGGGAACCGAGCCTCGAACCGGGGTCCTTAGGCTTCACAGGCAAGAGCTTAACCACTAAGCCATCTCTCCAGCCCAAGACTGAAAACATTTTAAATGCCCACCTAAAAGAAAGCCTTTTAGAAAAAAACAAATGTCACTGTTGCCTTTACAACAAAAGTCAATTAGCTGGGGTGGTCAAAGGTAAGGAACCTTGCCTTTTTCCATATGTTCTTTTTCTTCTTTTTTTGGTTTTTGGAAACAGGGTTTATCATGTATCCTCGATTTCTAAGTGCTTACTCTACCAAAAAGTATATTCCCTGTTTTTTTTTTTGTTTTTTTTTTTTTTAAGGTAGGGTCTCACTCTGGTCCAGGCTGACCTGGAATTAACTATGTGGTGTCAGGGTGGCCTCGAACTCATGGTGATCCTCCTACCTCTGCCTCCCGAGTGCTGGGATTAAAGGCATGTGCCACCACGCCTGGCCTGTTACTTTTTAAACTGGGTGTGAAGAGGACTAAAAAGCTATGGATTTCTTGGCCTATGAAACAAACAGAACCAGCGCTTTATCTTGCACAGTAGCAGAAAGGTAAGACTATGCCCAAAATTTGACATAGTATTACTTGAGCTGTCATAGTGCTTAATGCACTACTTTACATGCTTATGAACCTCATGTAGAATAGGGAGATGGCTCTGTGGCTAAAGGTGCCTGCTTGCAAAGCCTGCTGGTCTTGGTTTGATTCCCCAGTGCCCACATAGAGCCAGATGCACAAAGTGGTATATGCACCTGGAGTTTGTCTACAGTGGCAAGAGGCCCTGGCATACCCATGTACATGCATGTTCTTTCAAATAAGTAAAATAGAAATATATATTTTAAAAAGAAGGGGCTGGAGAGATTACTCAGAAGTTAAGGCACTTGCCTGCAAAGTCAAAGTTCAATTCCCCACATAAACCCAGATGCACAAAGTAGCACATGCAACTGGAGTTTGTTTGCACTGGTTAGAGGCCCTAGCAAGTCCATTCTCATTCTCTCTCCCTTTCTCTCTCTTTGCTTGCAAATAAATAAAAGTTAAAAAAAAATAAAATAAAAAAGGTGGAGGCTGATTTTCAACAAGAATGCCAAAAATATTCATTGGAGAAAAGACAGCCTCTTGAACAAATGGTGCTACGAAAACTGTATTATCTATATGAAGAAGGATGAAGGTAGATCCTTATCTCACTATACATAAGAATCAAGTCCAGGGCTGGAGGGATGGCTTAACAATTAAGGCATTTGCCTGCAAAACCAAAGGACTCCAGGACCCACATTAGCCAGATGCACAAGGGGACACACGCGTCTGGAGTTCATTTGCAGTGGCTGGAGGCCCTAGCTCGCCCCTTCATTCTCTCTCCCTCCCTCTTTCTCTATGAAATAAATAAATAAATAATTTTTAAAAAAGAGAATCAAGTCTAAATGATCAAAGATGTTAATACTAGACCTGAAACTGCTAGAGGAAAAAGTAGGAGAAACACTTCAACACACTGACGTAGGTAATGACTTTCTGAATATAACCCCAGTTGCTTAAGAAATAAAACTAATCAACCATTGGAACAGCCATTGTGGAAATCAATATGGAAATTCCCAAGACAGCTAAAAATAGATTTACCATATGACCCAGCTATTCCATACCTTGGCATATATCCTAAGAACTCTACTCACTCATCCATGTTTACTGCTGCTCTTTTCACAATAGCTAGGAAATGGAACCAGCCTACATGTCCTTCAACTGATGAATAGATAATGAAATTGTGGTACATTTATACAATGGAGCTCTAGTCAGCAGTAAAGAAAAATTAACTTGAAACTAGGTGTGGAGGCTCACACCTTTAATCCCAGCACTTGAGAGGCAAAAGTAGGAGGACTGTTGTGAGTTTGAGGTCAGCTTAAAATTACATAGTGAATTCCAGGTCAGCCTGAGCTAGAGTGAGACCCTACCTCAAAAAAAAAAAAAAAAAAAAAAGGGCTGGAGAGATGGTTTAGCGGTTAAGCGCTTGCCTGTGAAGCCTAAGGACCCCGGTTTGAGGCTCAATTCCCCAGGACCCTCGTTAGCTAGATGCACAAGGGAGTGCACATGTCTGGAGTTCATTTGCAGTGGCTGAAGGCCTTGGTGCGCCCATTCTCTCTCTCTCTCTATCTGCCTCTTTCTCTTTCTGTCTGTCACTCTCAAATAAATAAAATAAACAAAAAATAAAATAAAAGGAAAATGAAACTGAGCTGGGGTGGTGGTACACACCTTTAATCCCAATACTTGGGAGGCATGGGTAGAATTGCCATGAGTTCAAGGCCACTCTGAGACTACATAGTGAATTCCAGATTAGCCTGGGCTAGAGCAAAACCCTGGGGGGAAAAATGAAATGATAAAAGTTTGCAAGTAAATGGATAGATCTGGAAAGGATTGTACATTAAGTGAGGTAACCCAGGCCCAGAAAGTCAAAACACCACATGCTCTCTCTCATATGTAGATCCTAGCAACAAATGTTTATAAATTTGTGCATGAGTCAGAGTAAAAGTCAGTAGCAGAGGCCAGCAAGCTAGAAAGGGGCTATGAGGGAGGGAGGAAAGTGGAGGACTCAGGGAATCGTATTATAGATATGGAAATAGAGGAACAGATTACTGGGGGTGGAATCGCATAAGTGAGGTCACGGGAAGGGATTGAGTAAAATAGGGGTAATCAAAATTTTAAATGGTATGAATAGGCCAAATGGAAATCTACTTCTTGGGATAATGGTATAACCAGGAACCATAGATTGTTACTAGAAAAATTTCAGTGCCAGGAATGAGATACCCTCCTGTGAGTTGGTGGCCAGGGAGGTTCCCTGATGCCCCCTAAACATTACAGGCCACTGCCAAGAACTAGATGGTAAGACCCTACTGCTGACGATTCTACATGCTTGGGCTGCAAGTCACCAAGAAATCAAGCTATGGCTGAGCTAGAAGCCTCCTCTGTGTTGATTAGCTGTCAGAAAGCTGGAAACAGCTATCTTGCATGTAGCCTGTTGGCAGAAAGAAGTCATAAACAGCAGACCCTGCAAGCCCTAAGATTGACCAGCCAGGCCAAATATACCAACTGGGGCAATAGTGGCATGTCTGTTATGGGAGAAACCACTTGTTCTCTAAATGGACTGGAGGCCTGCTACATGGCAGAGAATACATGCTTGGTACTGAAAACCTAGTCAAAAGTCAGGTCATGAGTCCTAGAGAAGTAACGCCTGCTGTTGTCTGGCTAAATGCATATATTATGCATTATGCTCACCAAACTACACTATAAGCACATTTTTCCCCCTGCCCAGGATGACCCGGAATTCACTGTGTAGTCTCAGGATAGCCTCGAACTCCTACCTCTACATTCCAAGTGCTGGGATTAAAAGCATGTGACATCACACCTTGCTACTCTTACTTTTGGTTGGAGACATTTCTGTTTTCAGATGGCAGTGACCACTGGAGTGACGAAAAATTCACCATAGGAGTGTTCAGCACTAAGATATCTCTATCACACCCTCAAAGGCTCAGGGTCAATTGCAGAAGAGATGACAGAAAGAATGTAAGAGCCAAAGAAAGGGTAGGACTGCTTACCATGCAATCTTCCATACACAAAATGGTCTGGATATCCATGACCTCACAGTGCCTGAAGCTACCTACACAAGACCTTCATAATAGGAGGAAAAGATGATGGCATGAAAATAAATGAGAGACTAATTATAAAGGGGATGCGATTCAATAGAGGGTGGATTTGAGAGGGGGAAATACGAGTGGAGGGAGGAAATTAATATGGTTTTATTGTCTATACTTACAGAAACTGACAATAAAAAGTAAAAAAAAAGGGGGGGAGGGCTGGAGAGATGGCTCAGTGTTTAAGGTGCTTGCCTGCAAATCATAAAAACCTGGGTTTGATTCCCAGTACCCATATACAACCAGATGCACAAAGTGGTGCATGCATCTGATGCTTATTTGTAGTGTCTGGAAGCCCTGGCACATCCATTCTCTCTGTCTCTCTTCTCGCCATCTCTTTTCTTGCAAATAAATAAATAAATAAGAATTTTAAAAAATGGGGGAGCAAGTCAGGTAACCCAGGCCCAGAAAGCCAAGCGCCACATGTTCTCTCTCATATGTGGATCCTAGCTACAGATGACTGGGCTTTTGTGTGAGAATGAAAATACTTAGTAGCAGAGGCCAGTAAGTTAAAAAGGAGACATAAAGGGTAGAGAAAGGAAGGGAGGAGGGTACTTAATAGGTTGATATTGTATATATGTAATTACAATGATTGTAATGGGGAGGTAATATGATGGAGAATGGAATTTCAAATGGGAAAGTGTGGGGGTGGGGAAGGAGGGAATTACCATGGGATATATTTTATAATCATGGAAAATGTTAATAAAAATTTAAAAATATATATACCAGGACATTTGAGGAGGCTTTGAAAAAATGATTTAAAAATATATGAGGAAGATTAACTGAAAAATAAAATTTTAAAAGGGGATATGATTGAAAAAAAAATGGGGGAGCAGCCTACAGAAATGGCTTAGCAGTTAAGGAGCTGGCCTGCAATGCCTAAGGACTCATGTTCGACTCTCCAGGTCCCACATAAGCCAGACATACAGTGACAGAAGTATGCAAGGTCGCACACGCACACAAGGGGGCGCAGGTGCCTGGAGTTCAATTGCTGTGGCTGGGGGCCCTGGTGCCCCAATCCTCTCTGGCATTAAAAAAAAAAAAAGGCTAAACTATTGGGGTTGCCTCAAAAAATAAACAGCCTGGCCAGGTGTGGTGGCGCACGCCTTTAATCCCAGCACTCGGAAAGCAGAGGTAGGAGGATCACCATGAGTTCGAGGCCACTCTGAGACTACATAGTGAATTACAGGTCAGCCTGAGCTAGAGTGAGACCCTACCTCAAAAAAATAAAATAAAATAAAATAATCAGCCAGGCATGGTGGTACATGCCTTTAATCCCAACACTTGGGAGGCAGAGGTCAGAGAATGGCTGTGAGTTCAAGACTACTTTGAGAACACATAGTGAATTTCAGGTCAGCCTGAGCTACAGTGAGACCCTGCCTCAAAATATCAAAACCATGTTTAGGGTTACTCTACTCTCAATAGCTAGGAAATGGAACCAGCCTAGATGTCCCTCAACTTATGAGTGGATAATGAAGATGTGGCACATTTATACAATGGAGTTCTGCTCAGCAATAAAGAAAAATGAAATTATGAAGTTTGCAGGAAAATGGACGGGATTATATCTAGTAAGGTAACTCAGGCCCAGAAAGGCAAACGTTACATGTTCTCTATCGTATGTGGATCCTAGCTACAAATTATTAGACTTTTATGCAAGTAGGAATAAATTCAATAGCAGATACCAGTAAGCTAGAAAGGGAATAGAAAGGGGAGGGGAACTTAATAGGATGGTATTGTATATACGTAAGTAGAAAAACAGATTAATGGGGGTGAAAAGGCCTAAATGAGGTCAGGGGAAGAGACTGAGTAAAGGAAAAGTGGAGGGAGGGCTAATCAAAATTGGGCATGGTGGTGCACACCTTTAATCCCAGCACTCGGGAGGCAGAGGTAGGAGGATCACTGTGAGTTCAAGGCCACCTTGAGACTACAAAGTGAATTCCAGGTCAGCCTGGGCTAGAGAGAGACCCTACCTAGAAAAACAAACAAACGAAAAAAAAAACCCACAATCTAAGAGGAGGGCTAGAGAGATTGCTTAGCAGTTAAGGCGCTTGCCTGCAAAGCCAAAGGGCCCAGGTTCAATTCCACAGTACCCACATAAGCCAGAGGCACAAGGTGGTGAATGTGTCTAGAGTTCGTTTACAGCAGCTAAAAGCTTTGGTGTGCCCATTCATTCCCTCTCTCTCAACCCCCCCATCTCTCTTTTAAATAAATATATATTTTTTAATCTAAGAGGATATAAATAAATCATATGGAAATCTACTTTTTTGGACAATGGAACACTCAGAAGCCATAGATCGTTACTAGAAAATTTTCAGTGCCAGGGATGTGATGTCTTCCAGTGAGTTGTTGGCCAGGGAGGTCACTGATACCCCTAAGACATTACAGGTCATTGCTGATGCTCTTGGTTTCCCCTCAGGAGTAGATGGTAAGACCCTATTGCTGAAGACTCCACATACTCAGGCTGCAAGGTCACTGAGAAATCCTGCTGGAGCTGAGCTGAAAACCTCTTCCATGTAGACCAGCTAACAGAAAACTTGAAAAATGCTGCGTGCAGTTCCATGGGAGAGAGAGAAATCACCAGTGAAAATACTCAACAATGGATGGACACTGAAAGCCTTAAATTTGGGCAGCCAGGCCAAATGAGCCAATGGGTGTAACAGTGGCATGTCTGTTATGGGGAAAACCAACTGCTCTCTAAGTGGACGGGCGGCCGCTCCATGGGATATATCCTGATACTGAAAACCCACAACAGGGGTAGTCATGAGCCCTAGGGGTGTAATGTCTGCTAGTGTCTGGGTATATGTATATTCTATGCTCACCAAACTGCCCAGTAAGCACTTCTCTTAATGTTCATACCTATATATTAATGCTACTCTCACTTCTGGTTAGAGAAACTTCTCTTTTCAGATGGCAGTGCCCTTGGGATGACTCAGAAGGCAACATGGTGCTGAAAAGAAGTGACAGAGGAGTGCTCAGTACTGAAATATCTCTATCACATCTTCCAAGGCTCAGGATCCATTGCAGAAGAGGTAGCAGAAAGAACCAAAGGAAGGGTAGGACTCCTTACAATGAGCTCCTCCTCCAGACACAAAATAGCCTGGCTATCCATGACCTCACAGTGCCTGACACTACCTACACAAGATCATCATAATAGGAGGAAAAGATCATGACATCAAAATAAAATAGATACTAAGAGGGGAAGGGAATAAGATAGAGTGGAGTTTCAAAGGGGAAAGTGGGAGGAGGGAAAAAATACCATGGGTTATTGTCTACAATTATGGAAGTCAATAAAAAAAAAAAATAGGGGCTGGAGAGATGGCTTAGCAGTTAAAGCGTTTGCCTGCAAAGCGAAAGGACCCAAGTTCAATTCCCCAGGACCCACATTAGCCAGATGCGCAACGGGACATATGTGTCTGAAGATTGTCTGCAGTGGCTGAAGGCTCTGGTGTGCCAATTCTCTCTCTCACACACTTTTTCTCTCTCAAATAAACAAATAAAAATAAAATATTTTAAAAATAAATTAATTAAAAATAAAATAAAATAAAATGGGGGGGGGGCGCTGAAGAGACAGCTCAGTGGTTAAAGGTGCCTGCTTGTTGGCCAAGCCTGAATGTCTGACAGCCTGGGGTTCAATGTCCCAGTACCCACATAAAGCCAGATGCACAAAGTAATACATGCATCTTGAGTGCATTTGCAGTGGCAATAAGTCCTGGTATGCCCATTCTCATTCTCTCATTCTCTTTCTTTCTCTCCCTCTCTTTTTCTTTCTCATCCCTCCATCTGCTTGCAAATAAATAAAATAAAATAATAACCTCACTTGTCTATTTGAATACAGCCAGTGAAGCTACACAGGGATAAGACACACTAATCAAATTCATCATACATTAATTGCTTACACATATTTATACATTAATTAAAAAACATTTATTTTATTTATTTGAGAGAGAAAGAGGTAGAGAGCAAGAGAAAGAGGGAGACAGAATAGGCACACCAGGGACTTCAACTGCTGCAAATGAACTCCAGATGTGCCTCCTTGTGCATCTGGCTTACGTGGGTCCTGGAGAATCGAACTGGGATCCTTTGGCTTTGCAGGCAAATGCCTTAACTGCTAAGCCATCTCTCCAGCTCCAATATGCATTAATTCTTTTAAATTATATATATACATACACACACATGTGGGGAATATATACATATACAAGTATATGTACATATATCAAGACTACTGATACATACATGCTAAGTATGCCCAAGGAGAATCACAGGATGCTTATGAGAGTGTACAGGGAAAGGAGACCATTATCAGAAAGGTCAGGGAGGCTCCTATGGGGGTGGGGGATAACCTGCAATTGAGATTCAATGGAATAGAAGTTAATAAGAGAATGAGGAGTTAAGAGGGCCCCGGATGATGGAAGAACATACGCAGTGGGAGCCAAAGAGACAGAAAAAAGCAAAAAGCAAGTGAATACAATAGAGGATTAGTTCAAAGGAAAGAAGAAACAGACTATGTTTTGCCTTTTAGAATAGAATAAGGATTTTTGCTTTTAGGAGTCATGAAATGGCTGGCCGTGGTGGCGTGTGCCTTTAATCCCAGCACTCTGGAGGCCAAAGTAGGAGGATTGCTGTGAATTTTGAGGCCAACCTGTTACTACATAGTAAATTCCAAGTCAGCCTGGGCTAGAATGAAAATCTACCTCAAAAAAAAAAAAATTGAGCTGGCTTAAAATATTGAAGAAGCAGCAGCAGCAGCAGCCGCCACCACCAGATGTGGTGATGCACGCCTTTAATCCCAGCACTCTGGGAAGCAGAGGTAGGAAAATCACCATGAGTTTGAGGCCACCCTTAGACTCCATAGTGAATCCCAGGTCAGGCTGGACTAGAGTGAGACCCTACCGCAAAAAAAAAAAAAAAAGAAAGAAAGAGAGGAAGGGAGGGAGGGAGGGAGGGAGAAAGAAAGGAAGAAATAAAAGCAAATTGCAATGAAAGGTCAGGCACAGCTGGGCATGATGGTGCATGCCTATATCCCACAGGTGTAAGACAACCTGAGAGATACATTGAGACCCAGTCTTAAAGGAAAAAAAAAACAACAGGAAGGACCTGCAAGCAGGGATAAGGATAGATTTGTGCCTATAAAAGATTAATGCTATTATGAATGGGAGGCCAAGTGTAGAAATAGGAAGACTGCTTAGAAAGCTACTGTAGGAGGCCTAAGTAAGGGATGATGGCAACATGAACCAAAGTTACAGCAGACGTAAAATACAGGACTTGGTGACTGATTCCAAGTAAAGCGTAAGGGAGAGGAAAATCTAGAGGATAAGCCGGGAGTGGTGGCACATGCCGCAATCAGGAGGCTGAGGTAGGAGGATAGCCATGAGTTCAAGGCCACCCTGAGACTACTAGTGAATTCCAGGTCAGCCTGGGCCAGAGTGAGAGCCTTCCTCGCAAAACTAAAAACAACCAAAAACAAAAACAAAATCTAGAGGATAATGGCAAGTGTCAGGTTCCTATAATTGGATGAGAAGAGATCCTATCACCTGGGGCTAGGGAGGTGGCTCATGGTTAAAGACATTTGTTTGCAAAGCCTGCCACTCTGGGTTTGATTCCCTTGTACCCATGTAAAGCCAGATGCACAAAGTAACTCTTTTGGTTGCAGTGGCAAAAAGCCCTGGCACATTCATGCCCATTCTGTCTTTTTCAAATAAAGAAATAAACACTGTAAGCGAGCGATAACACTCCAAAAAAACTAGTGCTTTTTTGTTTTGTTCCACAAGGAGCTGAATGCAAGGTAGTAGTGCAAAAACAAAGAGAAGCTTCTCTCAATACATGGAAGCCTCGGTATACAAGGATTAAAATGGAAATATGACTAGAGGCCAAGGGATATAAAGGTGGTACCTTTAGAAAAAAAAAGCTGGGCGTGGTGGAGCACACCTTTAGTCCCAGTACTCGAGAGGCAGAGGTAGGAGTATCGTCATGAGTTACAGGCCAGCCTGAGACTTCATAGGGAATTCCAGGTCAGCCTGGGCTAGAGCGAGACCCCACCTCAAAAAAAAAAAAAAAAAAAAAGGGCATGGTGGTGCATGCTTTAAATCCCAGCACTCGGGAGGCAGAGGGAGGAGGATTGCTGTGAGTTCAAGGGCCACCCTGAGACTACAGAGTGAATTCTAGGTCAGCCTGGGCTAAAGTGAGATCCTACCTGGAAAAGTCAAAAAATAAAAAGGGTTTTATACTTCCAGGGTCAGCCATAAACAGATCTACACATTCCTATTTTGCCCTACACCTACAATCCTTAAATACCACAAAATAGGGCTGGAGAGGTAGTTTGCCTGCAAAGCCAAAGGACCCAGGTTCGATTCCTCAGGACCCACATAAGCCAGCAACAAGGCATATGTATCTGGAGTTCACTTGCAGTGGCTGGAGGCCCTGGCATACCCATTCTCTCTCTGCCTCTCTTCTCGCTTCCTGCTTGCAAATAAATAAATAAAATTTTAAAAACTTTAAAATTTTTTAAAGGAGAGACTGATTGAGAGGAGAAGGGGATATGATGGAGAATGGAGTTTCAAAGGGGAAAGTGGGGGGAGGGAGGGAATTACCATGGGATATTGTTTACAATCATGGAAGTTGCTAATAAAAAAAAAAATAGAAAAAAAAATTTTAATTTTTTTCAAAATAGAGCCAGGCATGGTGGTGCACACCTTTAATCCCCACACTGGGGAGGCAGAGGTAGGAGGATTGCCATGACTTCGAGGCCACCCTGAAACTACATAGTGAATTCCAGGTCAGCCTTGACTAAAGCAAGACCCTAACTCAAAAAACCAAAATAAATAAGTAAATAAACATTTCAAAATATAATAGGTACATAAAGGTTTTTGTGATGATTAAGATGAAACACCTAGCTGGGCGTGGTGGTGCACGCCTTTAATCCCAGCACTTGGGAGGCAGAGGTAGGAGGATCGCCGTGAGTTTGAGGCCTCCCGGAGATTATATAGTGAATTCCAGGTCATCTTGGGCTAGAGCAAGACCTTACCTCGAAAAAGAAAAAGAAAAAATAAATGAAACACCTAGGAGAATAAAGAATTAGTATGAAAGAATTTCAAAGTACATTGTTGAGAATGAGGGAAAGATGGAGGATGCCTACATGAGGGAGGAGGAATCAAAGGGCAGCCAGGGGAAAAGGAAGCAGAGCTAAAAGATTCATGACTCCACTGCTAGACTTTTCATAGTTCAGGCACGTTTTATCTTTACCTCTGGACAAATGGCTGTTCTTGCCCTTGTGTGCTGAGAGAATGCAGAAATAGCTCCATACATAAGGCCTTTCTTTATCTGAAATCTTGGCTTCACTGCCCTCAGATGGTAGCAGGGAGGAAGTACACCAAGCAGGTTATAGGAACCTGAGCATGCCCACATAAAGTTCAGGGTGTAATAATTAATCCATGACCAAAGACTAAAGACTGCAGTGGTAGAGAACAAGCTGCTAATAGTCCTTGCCATGAGATTTATCTTCTAGGCTATCAATACACAATTCCTAAGTTTTTGTTATTAATTTGGGATAAAACACTTCTCCATCTTTTTTCTTTTTACATGAAGATTACATATCTAGCAATTCTATGACGCCGAGTCTGATACATTCATCTATCACTTCAAATCCGACTCATGATATATTGTGTATCAGACTATTTACAAATGCCTCACTCTAATTTGATGGGGTTAATGTAAATTTATAGCACATATCAAAGACCTTACCACAAACATTAGCCATTACCTCACTGAATGTGCAAAAGCCCCTTGGTTATCTTCAAATTAATCAAATAAATATTTAGAAGTACAGGACACAGTAGTAAACACAATTCAAACCCCAACATATTCTCAAAACTCATTATCCAAACAAATATACCAATAATGTAATCGTCAATACTACTCAGACACACACACACAAAATATGATGAATGACTAACCCATCATTCCTGACAGTTCTCTTTATGGTAATTAAAAAAAAAGGCTTGCCTAATAAAATATTTGACATTCTGTGCACTGTTTCTCTACCTTTATTCTACTAACGTGAAAATTCACTTAAAACTATATGCCTTTCATACTGTCTACACACAAATCAATTTGATTTGGTTTTGTTTGTTAAAGCATCCTAACTCAAAAGATTGGGCACTGTAGGCCAGACATGAAATGATTACACTTGACACATATTTCCCATACTCAGTGTCTTTATACCGAGGACACAACAGAATTTTGTCTAAGTATATTCGTGATATTCATTCCCATCCCCAATGAAAATGTAGGCACCCATTGTGTGTCTGGATATCCCCATATATTAATAATTCAACTATTTTCTCTTTCCCATACACTCCTACCCAACATCGCCTCCACCAGCACCAAAAACAATACCCACACACACGAACACCTTTCTTCCATTTCAGGCTGCTTCTTAACTTACACAGTTGGGTGACTTTTTTTTTATTATTATTTAATACAATCATTCCTTGGAAAGCTCTCCTTAACTTAACACTTTTTTTTTTTTCAGATCATTTCCCACAAGTAGGCACCAAAGTCTTTTCTTCCACGAGCTCAAACTGCGGAAGGGGAATTAGGAACAGAGTAAGCAAAACATTTGGGAATGTCAAAGAGCCAGTGTCCTCTCCCGCACACGTCTGTGCACAGCAGGATCACACACACTTTTCTTCGGGGTGCTCCGGTTCCCTTCCTGACCTCAAAGACACCTTCCCTTGGCTCTGATTCCGGGTCCCTGGCTGTGGGAGGGGAGGAGGGAGGAACTCGAGGGGACCTGCCTTTTCCTCCTCCCGAGGAAAAGAAGAAAGCCAGGGAGGAAAGAAAAAAAAAAAAGAAGAAAAAGAAAGGAAAGAAAGAAAAAGACAAGGGTGGCAGTCGCCTTCCGGCCGCCTGTCACCACCCTGTCCCACGACTCACCTGGCAGATGAGGCCGCCCGGAGAGTTGCACGAAGCGGTTGAGCTGGCCAGTGCCCCGACCCCCGCTGCCCCCGCCGGCCCCACTACCTCCTCCGCCAGCACCACCACCAGCGGCCGCGCCGCCTCCCCGCCGGCGGTTCCGGTCCCAGCCCTGCGCGGCCGACATGACCCGCTAAACGAATGCCGCAGCCCGGTGCCGGCAGCCTCCCCTTGACCCGGAGGCACGAGCCGAACCTCCTTTCCTGGGCTCCTCAAGAGACCGGGGAGACAGGGGAAGGCGAGCGGGGGGGGGGGGGGGGGGGAGGGGGCAGAAAGAGAGGGAGCGCCGGGCTCACCGACGACCAATCACAAAACGCTTTGGTAACACAGAACCAATGAGCAGCCGTCTCCTTGGTAGGTTGAGGGAGGCGGGGAGAGACGTGGTAACCATAGCTATGGCTAAAAAAAAAAAGAAAGCGAGGGGAGGGAGAGGGAGGCAGAAGCAGCCAGTCATCGATCGCATCGAGCACGCTGAGCAACACTGCGTCGCCGCGACGACTTGCGGACTCAGGAGGATCAATCGAAGCCCGAGTGAGAGAGGCCACGCCTGCCCGAGAGGCTCCGGCTGCCCAGGCGGGTGCCGCAGGGGCGGCCTCTTTCCCGGTGGACACTGCCATCCGAAGCAGGGTCTATGCATGTATCTGGGGACTCTAGAGTTTTTTGTGCCGGCTTTGCAGAGTGAGATTCCATTTCCCGTCTGTTGGCACACACACACACACACAAAGGGCTCGCTGGGGAAGTGGGAGGCGGCAGGGGTGGAGTCAAAGCTGAAGTGTGAGAACGAGGTATTCCTGGGTTTCATCATTTGTCTCGTCTTTCTGTGGAACTCGGTCATCCCGGTACAAGCCACGTCCCAAGCAGTTTTAAACCTGGTTAGCAGATGCCGGAAATGTTATCAGTAATCATAGAAATATGAACATAAAAATCTCGAAGAGAAACCATTTCTGACCTATTACAATACATCACTAAAAAAAAATTTATTAATAACACCCGGCGATGTGTACAGTGCTTAGAAAAAAAAAATTCTCCACAATGAATACATGGTTGGGTAAATATTTTTGCTGAATTTTTTAAAATCATCTTAGAATGTAGACAATGAAAGGGAAGTGTAAAAATGACAACAAGGACGGACGGTAAAATTGAGAGAAAATGTCAGTGTCCAGATCAGAAATTCCTATTGTTCCAAAATTAAACAGAAAAATTTGGCTTTGAGTTTGGGGGCGCAATGCAAAGTGGGAAACCGCAGACTAGGAGCTAATGTTTCTGAATAAGGAAAAACCTTAAACAGTTCTCAAGGGAAGCAAAACTTTTCAAGAGTCTTACATCTGACAGACACCCCCCCCCGCCCCCGCGCTGTTTCACGCCAGAGAACCTGACATGTTGCGGAAGCTGCTGAAACGACAAGTATCCTTTGGTCCTGGCGTGCAAATTTTAGGTTGCCACTGCCTCACCCCACTGTAGTCTCACATCCGACTTCAGTAGAAAAAGGATTTTAGCCGGGCGTGGTGGTGCACACCTTTAATCCCAGCACTTTGGGAGGCAGAGGTAGGAGGATCGCCATGAGTTCAAGGCCACCCTGAGACTCCATAGTGAATTCCAGGTCAGCCTGGGCCGGAGTGAGTCCCTACCTCAAAAACCAAAAAAGGGCTGGAGAGCTGGCGTAGCGGTTAAGCGCTGGCCTGTGAAGCCTAAGGACTCCGGTTCGAGGCTCGGTTCCCCAGGTCCCACGTTAGCCAGATGCACAAGGGGGCGCACGCGTCTGGAGTTCGTTTGCAGAGGCTGGAAGCCCTGGCGCGCCCATTCTCTCTCTCTCCCTCTATCTGTCTTTCTCTCTGTGTCTGTCGCTCTCAAATAAATTAATTAATTAATTAAAAAAAAAAGAATTTTAACCATTAAACGGGGGTGGGGAGGGTCCCCGTAGTGGCTCATGCCTATAATCCCACAACACTGATGGAGGATTGACACCGTTCAAGGCCAAGCCAAACCACATAGTGAGTTTCAGGTCGGCTTGGGTAAGAGTGAAATCCTGCTTTAAAAAAAAAAATAAAAAGGCGCGGGGGAGGAGCCTGGAGAGATAGCTTAGCAGTTAAGGCATTTATTTGCCTGCAAAGCCAAAGGATCCTGATTCGACTCTCCAAGAACCATGTAAGCCAGATGCCCAAGGGGGCACATGCATCTGGAGTTCTTCTGCAGCGGCTGGAGGCCCTGGCATGCCCATTCTCACTCTAGCTCAGGCTGACCAGGAATTCACTCTGTAATCTCAGAGTGGCCTTGAACTCACGGAGATCCTCCTACCTCTTGCCTCCTGAGCGCTGGGATTAAAGGTGTGTGCCACCATGCCCAGCTTGTTGTAGTTTTTGTTTTGTTTTTAATTTATTGGTATTTGAGAGAGGGAGAAAGAGGCAGCAAGAGAGAGAGAGAGAGAATGGGGGCTGGAGAGATGGCTTAGCGGTTAAGCGCTTGCTTGTGAAGCCTAAGGACCCCGGTTCGAGGCTCGGTTCCCCAGGTCCCACGTTAGCCAGATGCACAAGGGGGCGCACGCATCTGGAGTTCGTTTGCAGAGGCTGGAAGCCCTGGACCGCCCTTTCTCTCTCTCTCCCTCTATCTGTCTTTCTCTCTGTGTCTGTCACTCTCAAATAAATAAATTAATTAATTAAAAAAAAAAAGAGAGAGAGAATGGACACGCCAGGGCCTTCAGCCGCTGCAAATGAACTCCAGACATATGTGCCACCTTGTGCTTCTGGCTTACATGGGTCCAGGGGAATTGAAGCTGGGTTCTTTAGCTTTTCAGGCAAATAAATAAATTAATTAATTAAAAAAAAAAAGAGAGAGAGAGAATGGACACGCCAGGGCCTTCAGCCGCTGCAAATGAACTCCAGACATATGTGCCACCTTGTGCTTCTGGCTTACATGGGTCCAGGGGAATTGAAGCTGGGTTCTTTAGCTTTTCAGGCAAATGCCTTAATTGTTAAGCCATCTCTCCAGCCCCCTCTTGTTTTTGAGATAGGGTCTCTCACTCTAACCCAGGCTGACTTGGCATTCACAGCGATCCTCCTACCTTTGCCTACTGAGTGCTAGGATTAAAGGCATGTGCCACCACA
The DNA here is from genome assembly GCF_020740685.1 of Jaculus jaculus. NCBI lineage: Eukaryota > Metazoa > Chordata > Mammalia > Rodentia > Dipodidae > Jaculus > Jaculus jaculus. Next base: position 90,941,419 of record NC_059111.1, on the reverse strand, counting down.
CTCCACTACATTTTGTCATTGTTGGGATTTTGTTTGTTTGTTTGTTTTGTTTAATTTAGTTTAGTTTTTTTAAGGTAGGGTTTCACTCTAGCCCAGGCTGACCTGGAATTCACTATGGAGTCTCAGGGTGGCCTCGAACTCACAGCAATCCTCCTAACTCTACCTCCCGAGTGCTGGTTTTAAAGGCGTGTACTACCACGCCCAGCTCTTGCTCTCTTTCTTTTTTCTTTTATTTATTTGAGAGCGACAGAGAGAGAAAGAGGCACATAGAGAGAGGGAGAGAGAATGGGCGCGTCAGGGCCTCCAGACACTGCAAACGAACTCCAGACGCGTGCGCCCCCTTGTGCATCTGGCTAACGTGGGTCCTGGGGAATCGAGCCTTGAACCAGGGTCCTTAGGCTTCACAGGCAAGCACTTAACCGCTAAACCATCTCTCCAGCCCTCTTCCTCTCTTTCTTAAATAACTAAAATTAAATATTTTTTCATATTTTATTTACTTATTTGAGAGAGAAAAAGAGGCAGAGAGAGAGAGAGAGAATGGGCACTCCAGGACCTTCAGCCTCTACAAACAAACTCCAGATGCATGCGCCACCTTGTGCATCTGGCTTATGTGGGTCCTAGAGATTTGAAACTGGGTCCTTTGGCTTTGCAGGCAAGTGCCTTGACCACTAAGCCATTTATTCAGCCCTAGAATAATCTTTTAGAAAGCCACTTTGAACTACTTATACCTACAATAGCATGATGTCTAATGTATCTTTCAAAATAAGGGTGAGAGTGAAAATGCAGTAGGGTGGGGAAAGACTGGTGACAAAACAGAGTAAAGGGGAGTGCCATGAGTTTAATGTAGCTGGGTGTTGGGTACTCTGAGTTCATTTAGTACTCTGGATCTTCTTTTGTCTATATTTGAATTTTTCTCATAAAAATGTTTTTACAGTTAGGTGTGGTGGCGCACGCCTTTAATCTCAACACTTGGGAGGCCAAGGTAGGAGAATCACCATAAGTTCGAGGCCACCCTGAGACTACGGAGTGAATTCCAGGTCAGCCTGGGCTAGAGTGAAACCCTACCTCGAAAAACAAAAAAACAAAATGTTTTTACAGGCTGGAGAGATGTCTCAGTGGTTAAGGCGCTTGTCTGCCAAACCTAACAGCCTGAGTTCAATTCTGCCATACCCTCATAAACCAGATGCACAGAGTTGTGCGTGCATCTGGAGTATCTATATATCTCTATCTCTGCTTGCAAATAAACAAAATAAATGAAAGGATTTTTACAAATAGCTCTTTTTTTTTTTTTTTTAATTTGAGAGTGACAGACACAGAGAGAAAGACAGATACAGGGAGAGAGAGAGAGAGTGGGCGCGCCAGGGCTTCCAGCCTCTGCAAACGAACTCCAGACGCGTGCGCCCCCTTGTGCATCTGGCTAATGTGGGACCTGGGGAACTGAGCCTCAAACCGGGGTCCTTAGGCTTCACAGGCAAGCACTTAACCACTAAGCCATCTCTCCAGCCCACAAATAGCTCTTTTTAAAAGAATACTTAAGGCCGGGTGTGGTGGTGTATGCCTTTAATCCCAGCACTCAGTAGGCAGAGGTAGGAGGATCACCATGAGTGTGAGGCCACCCTGAGACTACATAGTGAATTGCAGGTCAGCCTGAGCTAGAATGAAACCCTAGCTCAAAAAAAAAAAAAAAATATTTAGAGCTGGAGAGATGGACTAGCAGTTAAGGCACATGCCTGTAAAACCTAAGGACCCATGTTTGATTCTCCAGGTCCCATGTAAGCCAGATGCAAATGGTGATGCATGCATTTGGTGTTTGTTGGCAGTGGCTGGAGGCTCTGGCATGCCCATTCTCTCTAGCTCCATCTCTCTCTCTTTCTCTCTCTCTCCCTTTCTCTGTCTCTAATAAATAAACAAATAAAAATCTAAAAGAAAAAAATATTTATTTATTTGAGAGAGACCAGCTGCTGCAAACACTTTGTGCATCTGGCTTACATGGGTTCTGGGGAATTGAACATGGGTTTTTTGGTCTTGCAGGCAAATGGCGTAACCTCCAGTGCCCTTCCTTTTGGTTTTTCAAGGTAAGGTTTCACTCTAGCCCAGCCTGACTTGGAATTCTGTATGGAATCTCAGGGCAGCATGGCACTCACAGTGATCCTCCTACTTCTGCCTCCTCAGTGCTGGGATTAAAGGCGTGAGCCACCATGGCCAGCTTACAAATAAGTCTTAAAAGAACAATTCTTGGGCTGGAGAGATGGCTTAGTGGTTAAGCGCTTGCCTGTGAAGCCTAAGGACCCTGGTTCCAGACTTGATTCCCCAGGACCCACATTAGCCAGATGCACAAGGGGGCGCATGTGTCTGGAGTTTGTTTGCAGTGGCTGGAGGCCCTGGCATGCCCATTCTCTCTCTCGCTCTCTATCTGCCTCTTTCTCTCTCTGTCACTCTCAAATAAATAAATAAAAATCTTTAAAAAACACTAAAATTAAAAAAAAGAAAAATAGTCATTCAGTTTAAAAAGTAGAGCCAGATGTCATGGCACACGTCTTTAATCGTAGTGTTCGGAAGGCAGAGGTAGGAGGATCACTGTGAGTTTGAGGCCACCCTGAGAGTACAAAGTAAAATCTAGGTCTGCCTGAGCTAGGGTGAGACCCTACCTCAAAAAACAAAACAACAAAAAATTTTCAAGTAGGACTTTTGGAAATTGGGGCAAAAAATTAGTGTAACTCCAGATAGTTCAAGGCTGTATCTTCAATTTTTTTTAATTAAAAAAATGGTGTAAAATAGGACAGCCAGAAGCCAGACATAATGGCATGCCTTTAATCCCAGCACATGGGAAGCTGAGGTAGGAGGACAGCTGTGAGTTTGAGGCCACTCTGAGACTACATAGTGAATTTCAGGTCAGCCTGGGATAGAGCAAGACCCCCTACCTCCAAAAACAAAAACTAACACTAAAAGGACAGCACTCATCTACTCATCTTTAAAAAAATTTTTTTTGTCATTTTTGTTTCTTTATTTGAGAGTGACAGAGAGAGAGAGGGAGAGAAAGAGACAGAAAGGGAATGGGCGCGCCAGGGCTTCCAGCCACTGCAAACGAACTCCAGATGCTTGTGCCCCCTTGTGCATCTGGCTAACGTGGGTCCTGGGGAATCGAGCCTCGAACTGGGGTCCTTAGGCTTCACAGGCAAGCGCTTAACCGCTAAGCCATCTCTCTAGCCCATCTACTCATCTTTAATCTCAGCACTCCTGAGGCTAAAGTAGGAGACTTCAAGGCTGGGCTTGGTGGCACATGCCTTTAATCCCAGCAACTCTGGAGGCAGAGGTAGGAGAATTGCTGTGAGTTTGAGGCCAGTCTGGGACTAAGGAGTGAGTTCCAGGTCAGCCTTGGCTAGAATTAGAGACCCACCTCCAAAAGCCCAAAAACAAAACAAAATTCAAGGATAGCCTGGACTGCAGGAGTGACTTGCAGCCCAGCTTTCAGACTGGACTAAACTGAGATTCACCTGGGGAGGGGGGAATCTTTGACACTATCTAGCCTTCTTTTGTTTAACAAACATTTATTTATTACTTGATTTTCTTTCGAGGTAAGGTCTCCATCTAGCCCAGGCTGACTTGAAATTCACTATATAGTTTCAGGGTAACCTTGAACTCATGGCGATCCTCCTGCCTCTGACCCACAAATACTGGAATTATAAAGATATGAGCCCCCATCCCTGGCCTATTCATCTTTTTTTTTTAATTTTACTTTTATTTATTTATTTGAGAGTGACAGACAGAGAGAGAAAGAGGCAACGAGAGAAAGAGAGAGAGAGAGAATGGCCATGCCAGGGCCTCCAGCCACTGCAAATGAACTCCAGATGCATGTGCCCCCTTGTGCATCTGGCTTACGTGGGTCCTGGGGAATAGAACCTGGGTCCTTTGGCTTTGCAGGTAAATGCCTTAACCGCTAAGCCATCTCTCCAGCCCCTATTCATCTTTTGTTGCTTAATGATTGGGAAAAAAAAAGGGTTACACTAATTTGTAGGATTCAAATCGTGGGTTTTTCTTTTTATCTTTTCTTTCTTTCTTTCTTTTTGTTTTCCCCTTCCATGTGGTCCTTGAGCATCCATTAATGCTTGGTGGTTGCCTCCAGTAAGTCTTTGGCTTCATTCATTTTGGTTGCTAAGTAAGGAAAGCCTCCTTTGTCTGGACGATTCAAAATCATAATTCTCCCTTGGGCTGTTCGAATCTTGGCCTTGGCAGCAGGTGGGCTTACACTTAAGGTAAGACTAGCTTCTCGCCTATTCACTTTCTGTTTGAAACCTCCTTTATAGTAGGATGAAAGGCTAGGAGATGAAATCTTTCTCGCTGCTTCTGGTATTACTTGTTCTATAGGTTTCCAGGTCTGAAATGCACAGCGACCTGCAAACGCTGAAGCTGCAACACCTAGTCCTACAGCTATCAACCTTCCGGCCGGTCCGAGATGGACATCGGCGTCTGGCCGTGGGTTGCCCCTCTCTGGAGGAGGTCAGGCCATCACGGGCGGCCATAGCGATGCGGACTCAGTGGGCTACTATAGGCATTCTTAAACCCTTGTTCTAAAATATTAGATGGTCAGGAATGGGTGGAACCTTCGGTTCGATTTTTTTTCCCGCCCCGGCCTGAGGCGTACTGAAAGAGGCTGCCGGCCAGAACGGAAGTTCCGGAGCCTGCAAGCCTGTGGGGAAGCAATTCCGCCACGGACCAACATGGCGGCGCCCAGCGAAGAGCAACCGTTTTCCGCCGGTGTTGAAAAAAATTGGGGTACAGTCATGCGTTCCCCAGAGGGGACCCCCCAGAAAGTCCGGCAGTTGATAGATGAGGGAATTGCCCCGGAGGAGGGAGGCGCAGAAGCGTGAGTTTTCCAGTCAGTTCTGGATCTGGCGGTGGATGATTGGAGAGGGCTTTGGACCACACTGGCCTGGAGCTAGGGCGGGCGGCGCGGGACACAGGGCGTGCACAGTGGTCAGCGACTTGATCCGTAGGGATGAATTCTTCCTGGGACCTGAAGGACGGAGTTACTCTGATTGGCAGGGTGCTCCCCTTAAAGGCATGCTACTATGTTCGGCTTCTGACTGTCCTACTTTACAGCAATCTTTTTTGCAATGTTCATAAGTCATAGGTTTTAAATTGTGGGGTTTTTGTTGTTTTTGCTTTGCTTTTTTTTTTTTTTTTTTTTTTTGTCCCCCGAGATAAGGTCTTACTCTAGCTCATGCTGATCTGGAATTCACTATGTAGTCTCAGGGTGGCCTCGAACTCATAGTGGTCCTCCTACCTCTGCCTCCCGAGTGCAGGGATTAAAGGCGTGCGCCACCACGCTCGACTAAGTTACTGATTTTTTGTTTGTTTGTTTGTTTTTTCGAGGTAGGATCTCACTCTAGCCCAGGCTGGTCTGGTACTCTTTAGCTCCAGGCTGGTTAAGGCATTTGCCTGAAAAGCCAAAGGATCCCGGTTTGATTCTCCAGGACCCATGTAAGCCAGATGCCCCATTCTCTCTCTCTCTCAAAGAAATAAATAAAAATTAAAAAAAAAAAACTTGAGGGCTGTGGAGATGGCTTAGCTGATAAGGCGCTTGCCTGTGAAGCCTAAGGACCCATGTTCCACACTCCAGGTCCCACATAAGCCAGACACACAAGTGATGCAAGCACACAGGTTGTACATGCACACAAGGTGAAGCATGGAGTTCAGTTGCAGCAGCTGGAGGCCCTGGCGCCCCAGTTCTCTCTCTCACTTTCATAAACAAACAAACGAACAAAAAGGCCAGTCGGTTGGGCTTGCCTCAAAAAAAAAAAAATTAAGAAATACAAATAAAAATTAATTAGCTGGGCATGGTCGTATAGTGCCTTTAATCCCTGTACTCAGGAGACACAGGTAGGAGCATCCCTGTGAGTTTGAGGGCTTCCTGAGACTACAGTGTGAGTGTCAGATCAGCATGGGCCCGAGTGAGACCCTACCTGGGGTGGGGTGGGGGCAAAATAGAAGACAATGATAAGAAAAAGAAAACCAGGTGTGGTTGTGCATACCTTTAATCCTAGCATTGGGGAGGCAGAGGTAGGAGGATCTTCATGAGTTTGAGGCCACGCTGAGACTACAGAGTGAATTCCAGGTCAGCCTGGGCCAGAGCAAGACCCTATCTTGGTGGGGGCGGGGGTAGGGCAGGGAGAAAAGAAAAAGAAGAAAGAAAAATTAAATTTCTGAAGTGGTTTAAATTGTATAATGATTTTTTCTTCTGGTTTTTCGAGGTAGGGTCTCAGTCTGGTCCAGGCTGATCTGGAATTAACCATGTAGTCTCAGGGTGGCCTCAAACTCACAGCAGTCCTCTTACCTCTGCCTCCTGAGTGCTGGGATTAAAGGCGTGCACTACCACGCCCGGCTGTATAATGAATATTTGAAGTCCTGAATCTTAGTTTGGCTGAACTGTAAAATAATTGTGACTGCTAGATTGTGAAGAATTTAGGGGCTTAGTAAGATTTATAAAACTATTGGAACTATTAAAGGAATGACTTGACTGAAATAATCTTTAGGAACCTTAAAAAATCCGGTTGTGGTATAATTGGCGATATGATGTGATGTTGAAGTAGAGTGGTGTCAGGAACAGGTGACTGACAGGTTCTCTGTGTTCCAGGAAGGACACAACTTCCACATTCCAGTCAGCTAATGGGTCACCTCAAGCAGAAGAACCTCCATTGGAGTCTACAAGCAAAGAAGCCTTTTTTAACCGAGTAGAAACATTTTCCATATCCTTTTTCAATTCATTTCGGCAGTTTTGCCTGTTCCTAGGGTTGTCTTCCTTTGGGGTATTATGCATTTACTCTAATCATTTCTCTCTCACTCTCTTTCTTCACTTCCTTTCTTTTCTTTTTTTGCTTTTTTTAGTGAGGTAGGGTCTCACTCAAGCTCAAGCTGACCTGGAATTCACCATGTAGTCTCAGGGTGGCTTCGAATTCATGGTGATCCTCCTACCTCTGCCTTCCTAGTGCTGGGATTAAAGGCGTGCCACCATGCCCGCTTCACTATCTTTTTTTTTTGTTTTTTCGAAGTAGGGTCTCACTCTTGTTCAGGCTGACCTGGAATTAACTCTGTTCTCATGGCAATCCTCCTACTTCTGCCTCCCAGGTGCTGGGATTAAAGGTGTGCGCCACCACACCCGGCTCACTATCTTTTTTTTAAATGGTTTTTTGAGTTTTTGAGGAAGGGTCTCACTGTAGCCCAGGCTGACCTGGAACTCACTCTGTAGTCTCAGGGTGACTCCCAGCTCATGGCGATACTCCTACCTCTGCCTCCTGAGTGCTGGGATTAAAGTTGTGTGCCACCATGCCTGACACTCTGATCTTTTTAAAAAAAGCCTCAACCATGGTAAGAATTTTTATTTTATTTTTTTTTGCTTTTTCAAGATAGGGTCTCACTCTAATCCCAGCTGACTTGGGATTCACTATGGAGTCTCAGGGTGGCTTTGAACTCAAGGCGATTCTCCTACCTCTGCCTCCCGAGTGCTGAGATTAAAGGCTTGTGTCACCATGCCTGGCTGGTAAGAATGTTAAGATGAAAACTAGGATCATAATATGCTTTCCTCCAAAAGGTCACTTGAAATTATTCTCTTTTGTTTTTAATTTATATTTGTTTCATTTCATTTATTTATTTGGTTTTTTGAGGTAGGGTCTCACTCTAGCCCAGGCTGACTTGGAATTCACTCTGTGGTCTCTGGGTGGCCTTCCACTCATGGTGATCCTGCCTCCTGAATGCTGGATTTAAGGCATGTGCCACCACACCTGGCTGTCATTTTATTTATTTATTCATTTGGCTTTGTTTTATCTTGTTTCCAATTAATTTCCTTGAGAGAAAGAGACAGAGTTGGGCATGGCAGGGCTTCTTGTTGCTGTACACAAAATCCGGACACATGTGCCACTTTGTGCATATGGCTTCACATGACTACTGGGGAATCTAATCTGGGTAATCAGGCTTTATAAGCAAACATCTTTAACCACTGAGACATCTCTCCAGGCCTTATTTTCTTTTAAAATTTTTTAATTGATTTATTATTTATTTATTTGAGGGGAAGGCATATAGAAAGAGGGGGAGAGAATGGATACACCAGCACCTCCAGCCACTACACATGAACTCCAGGCACATGCACCACCTTGTGCATCTGGTTTACATGGGTTCTGGGGAATTGAACTTGCTTCCTTTGGCTTTGCAGGCAAATCCTTAACTGTTAAGCCATCTCTCCAGCCACCTTTTTTGTTTTTCTGGTTATTCAATGTAGGGTCTGTCTTTAGCCCAGGCTGACCTGGAATTCACTATGTAATTTCATGGTGGCCTTGAAGTCACAGCAATCCAGCCTCTCGAGTACTGAGATTAAAGGCATGTGCCACCATGCCCAGCTTTTCCTTATTTTGTTTTATGGTAGGGCCTGGAACTTGCTATGCAGCACTCCTTACCCCCTCTCAAATAAATAAATATTAAAAAAAGGTTTTTTAAAATACTTATTTATGGGCTGGAGAGATGGCTTAGAGGTTAAGCGCTTGCCTGTGAAGTCTAAGGACCCCGGTTTGAAGCTTGATTCCCCAGGACCCACGTTAGCCAGATGCACAAGGGGCTGCACACATCTGGAGTTCGTTTGCAGTGGCTGGAGGCCCTGGTGCGCCCATTCTCTCTCTCTCTCTCCCTCTTTGTCTGTCTGTCACTGTCAAATAAATAAATAAAAATAAACAAAAAAAATTAAAAAAAAATATTTATTTGAAAAGAGAAAGGATGCACCCAGACTTCTAGGCATTGCAAATGAAGTCCAGATTCATGTACTACCTGTGCATCTGGCTTATGTGGGTACTGAAGAATTGAACCTAGGTCCTTAAGCTTTGCAGGCAAACACCTTAACCACTAAGCCATCACTCCAGTCCCTATAAAAAAAATTGACAATAAGGATTATTAATTTTGTCACCTTTATTTGGAAAGTAAGGTAGATATAGTACAACCGAAAAGCCTAGACAGTGCTGGAGAGATGGCTTAGTGATTAAGATGCTTGCCTGCAAAACCTAAGGACCCAGGTTCAACTCCCTAGAACCCACATAAGCCAGATGCACAAATCAATGCATGCATCTGGAGTTCATTTGCAGTGGCTGGAGGCCCTGGTGTACCCATTCTTTCTCTCATAGATAAATAAAAATGAAATATTTAAAAGTAATGAAAAGCCTAAGTAAATGGTAGAAAATTTTAATTTTTTCTTTTTGAGGCAGTGTTGCTCTGTAGCCCAGGCTGACCTGGAGTTCACTACATAGTCTCAGGGTGGCCTTGAACTCAAGGCAGTCCTCCTACCTCTGCCTTGTAAGTGCTGGGGTTAAAGCTGTGTGCCACCACGCCCGGCAGCTTTTTAACTTTGTCTCTTATTGCTGAGGCACATCCTAGAGTTTTCTCTAGTGCTTTCAAGTTCCTATTTTTCAGATTAAATGCAAGTGAGTGGCTTCTATACTGTTTTTTGGAGATAGGTTCTTGCTATGGTGTCCAGGGTAGTCCTGTCCTCACTTGGCTCAGTCTTCCTGTCATTTCTTGGCTTTGTGGCTAAGATCAAGGGTAGTGTCTGTTCATGCAGTCTTCCTGCCTCAGCTTCCTAAAGAGCTAGAACAACAGGAGTCCTGTAAAGGTTTGAGTCCTAAAATACAGAGAGCATCTTCATCCTAGGAAACATGTCTCACTTTAAAAATAGTCTTGATGGGCTGGAGAGATGGCTTAGTGGTTAAGGTGCTTGTCTGTAAAGCCAAAGGATCCAGGTTCAGATCCCAGGACCCATATAAGCCAGATACATGAGGTGGACCATGAGTCTGGAGTTCATTTGCAGTGGCTAGAGGCTCTGGCCTGCCCATTCTCTCTCTACCTGCCACTTTCTCAAATAAAAGAATAAGTAATATATTTAAGAACTGGAGAGATGGCTTAGCAGTTAAGGTACTTGCCTGTGAAGTGTATGGACCCATGTTTGACTCTCCATATCCCATGTAAACCAGAAGCACAAAGGCGAGGCAAGCACAAGGTCACACATGCCCACTAGATGGCGCAAGTGTCTGCCGTTTGATTGCAGTGGCTGAGACCCTGGCCAAACAATTCTCTTTCCCTGTCTCATTCTAAAAATGTGTGTGTGTGTGTGTGTGTGTGTGTGTGTGTGTGTGTGTGTGTGTGTGTATGTGTGTGTTTGCTTGCCAGGCGTGGTGGTGCATGCCTTTAATCCCAGCACTTGGGAAGCGGAGGTAGGTAGGTAGAGTTCCATGTGTTCAAGGGCACCCTGAGACTCCATAGTGAATTCCATGTCAGCCTGAGCTGGTGTGAGACCCTACCTTGAAAAACCAAAAAAAAAAAAGAAAAGAAAAGGAAGAAAGATAAACTGGGCTGGAGAGATGGCTTTGATGGCTTTGCAGTTAAGATACCTGCCTGTGAAGCCTCAGAACCCAGTTTTGCTTTCCCAGTGCCCACGTAAGTCAGATGTACAAGGTGGCGTATGAATCTGATGTTGCTTTGCAGCAGCTAGAGGCCCTGGTGCACCCATTCTGTCTTGTCTCTTTCCTTTCTATGTCTCTGTTTGCAAATAAATGAGTAAATTTAAATTCAAAAAGTTATAGACAGAATGAGCTGCAGGCCGGCATGGTGGTACACACCTTTAGTCCTAGCACTCACTAAGGAGACAGTAGGATGGAGAGTTCCAGGCCACCCTTAGGCTACATAGTGAATTCTAGGGCAGCATGGGCTAGGGCGCACCCCTACCTTGAAAAGCCAAAAAAAGAAAAAAAAATAAGAATGAATGAATTAAAGTGTGTCCCCCCCCCCCCCCCAGGTAGGGTCTCAGTCTTGCTCAGGCTGACCTGGAATTAACTATGTAGTCTCAGGGTGGCCTCGAACTCATGGGGATCCTCCTACCTCTGCCTCCCGAATGCTGGGATTAAAGGCGTGCGCCACCACGCCCGGCTACTTTTACTTTTTTTAAAATTCAAGTTTTAATTTTGTTCCTCTTTCATATCCTTACAATATGGTTTTTCTTAACATGAATACTCTTTGAAGTGGGCAGGGAAGCCCCCTGAACTGTCTCCACTTGTCTGTGCACAGTATGGCTGGGTCACGGTTGAGTGTGACATGCTCAAGTGCTCCAGCTGCCAAGCTCTCCTCTGTGCCAGTCTGCAGCCAGCTTTCGACTTCGACAAGTGTAAGTATGAAGTACGTGGTGTTGGAGCATGTCGTTCAGGGTGGCACACTCGCGCCTAGCCTGCACAAGGCTCTGAATTCAGTGCTTCTGTTTAAGCAGAACATGCTGTATTGTTAACTGCAAGGAGGTCTTCACCCTCATTATTAGCTCCAGTCATTCTTTTCCTTTTCTTTTTGAGGTAGGGTCTCACTGTAGCCCTGGCTGACCTGGAATTCACTATGTAGTGGTGGCCTCAAACTCAGCCAAGACCCTACTTTGAAGAAAAAAAAATTTTATACACACATGCATACACATATATGTATGTATATATGTATATATGTATTTGTGAGCAGAGAGAAAGTGAGTATGAACATGCCAGGGCTTCTTACCACTGCAAGAACTCCAGATGCATGGCTTTATGTGGTTACTGAGGGATTGAAACTTGGCGGGCAGGCTTTGCAAGCAAGTGACTTTAATTGCTGAGCCATCTCCCCATCTCCTACACCATTTTATTTATGTATTTTTGGTTTTTTTCGAGGTAGGGTCTTACTGTAGTTCAGGCTGACCTAGAACTCACTATGTAGTCTCAGGGTGGCCTTGAAGTCACGGTGATCCTCCCACCTCTGCCTCCTGAGTGCTGGTTAAAGGAATGTGTCACCTTGCCTGGCTCTGTTGTTTTTTAAAGGTAAGGTCTTACTGTAGCCCAGGCCAACCTGGCACTCTGTAGTCCCAAGTTGGCCTCAAAATCACTATGGTCCTCCTACCTCTGCTCCCAAATGCTGGGGTTAAAGACGTGCACCACCATACCTGGCTATATATTTTTAAGTTATCTTTAATCTTTTTTTTTTTTTTCCAAAGTAGGGTCTTGCTATATCCCAGGCTGAACTGAAGTTCACTATATAGTCTCAGGCTGGCTTCATATTCACCACGATCCACCTACCTTGGCCTCCCAAGTGCTCAGATTAAAGTTGTGTACCACCATTCCTGGCTTTCGGTATTTTTCATTGTGCTTTTTAATTTTTATTATTTTATTTTATTTTTTGCAAGGAGAGAGCGAATGGGCCCACCAGGGCTTCTTGCCACTGCAAATGCACCACTTTATGCATTTGTCTTTATGTGGATGCTGGGGAATTGAACCCTGGCCACAGGCTTTGTTAGCAAGCACCTGTAACCACTGAGCAACCTCTGCAGTCCGTCTTAGTTATTTTTACATGCAGTTGTGTTTGTTTTCTTACAAACTTTTTGAATTTCAAATCTGTGTAGTGTATATGACGTTGTCACCTCTGTGGATTGCAGATAAGGAACGATGTGCTGAGCTGAGGAAGTCCTTGTGTACTGCCCATGAGAAGTTCTGCTTTTGGCCAGACAGCCCGTCTCCAGGTATGTGGTTTTGTGGGTTACCATTTACTATTTCTCTTGGGTCACTGTTTCTTTTGTGCGTGTGTAGGTGCTCCTATGTGTGGGTGTGCATGCATAATACAGAGGTGAAATGTTGATGTCATATGTGGTGGGTTGATTCAGGTGTTCCCCATACACTTATGTGTTCCGAATGCTAGGTCCCTAGCTGGTGGCAGTTTGGGAATTAAAGCCTCCTGGAGGGAGTGTATTGTTGGGGCGGGCCTGCAGGTGTTACAGCCAGCCTCCTCCTGCCAGTGTTTGGCACACTCTGTTGCTGCTGTTGTCTACCTGATGTGGACCAGGAGGTGATGTCCACACTCTGCTCATGCCATCGGTTTTCTCTGGCATCATGGAGTCTGTAAGCCACAATAAACCCTTTCCTCCACAAGCTGCTCTTGGTCAGGTGATTTCTGGCAGCAGCGCAAAGCTGACTGTGACATCAAGTGTCTTCCTTGGTTGCTTTCCACTTGATTTACCGAGGCAGGGTCTCTCACTTGAACCCGCAGATTCGACTAATCTCGCTAGCCAGCTCGCCACAGGGGTCCCCTTCTCCACCGCCTGAGTGCTGGGCTCACCACTAGGCTGCTGAGCTCCCCTGTCATTTAGCTGGGGTGGAGCCTGAGGCCTGGGCTTCATGCTTGCGCTGCCTCTAGCCCAGGGTCATTGCATCTATACTATTGCCATTTCTTTCTGAAAGCATAGGTTTTGAAATTTCTTTTTTTTTAATTTATGTTTTTCGAGATAAGGTCTCACTCTAGCTCAGGCTGACCTAGATTTCACTGTGTGGTCACAGTGAAAGGGTGAAAGGGTGGCCTTGAACTCACAGTAGTCCTCCTACCTCTGCCCCGGGAGTGCTGTGATTAAAGGTGTGTGCCACCATGCCCAGCTTGAAGTAAGAATTTTGTCACATCTTCACAACCTAATGTTGCTTCAGCCAGGAGTTAGGAGAGGCCAATTCCAAGCTCCTGTTTCCACTCTATAATATGGACCATGGTAAAACACAATCTTTTTTTCTTTAATATTTAAAAAATACATATTTTGAAAAAGCTGGGCATGGTGGTACACGCCTTCAATCCCAGCACTCGGGAGGCAGAAGTAGGATTGCTGTGAGTTCGAGGCCACTCTGAGAATATAGAGTTAATTCCAGGTCAGCCTGGGCTAGAGTGAGACCCTACCTTGAAAAAAAAAATGTTTTTTTAGGATAATGGTGCTGGAAAGAAGTGACAGAGGAGTGCTCAGCACTGCAATATCCTCATCATACCTTCCAAGGCTCAGGGTCCATTGCGGAAGAGGTGGTGGAAAGAATGTAAGAGCCAAAGGAAGGGTAGGGCTCCTTACAACGTGCTCCCCCTAGACACAAAATGTCCTGGATATCCATGACCTCACAGTGCCTGACACTACCTACACAAGACTATCATAATAGGAGGAAAAGATCATAACATCAAAATAAAAGAGAGACTGATTGAGATGGGGAGGAGATATAATGGATGGAGTTTCAAAGGGGAAAGTGGGGGGAGGAAGGGCATTACCATGGGATATTGTTTACAATCATGGAAATTGTTAATAAAAAAATTTGAAAAGAAAAAAAAAATTTGGGTGCTGGGCTTGGTGGCATACACCTTTAGTCCCAGCACTTGTGAGGCAGAGGTAGAAGAATCACTGTGAGTTTGAGGCCACCCTGAGAGTACATAGTGAATTCCAGGTCAGCCTGGGCTAGAGCAAAACCCTACCTCAAAAACACACATGCACGTGTGCACGCGTGTGCACACACACACACACATATATATTTATTAATTATTTGAGAGACGGGAAGGGTTGGAGGGAGAGAGAGAGCATGCCAGGGCTCTAACCACTGCAGACACACTCCAGACGCATACACCACCTTGTACGTCCTGCTTTATGTGGGTACTGGGGAATCAAACCTGTGTCATTAGGCTTCACTGGCAAGTGCCTTAACCCATCTCTCCAGCCGTGTTTTTTTTTTTTATTTTTTTTATTTTTTTAATAGGGTTTCAGTCTAGAGTAGACTGACCTGGAATTCACTCTGTAGTCTCAGAGGGGTGGCCTCGAGCTCACAGCAATTGATCCTCATCCTCTTACCTATGCCTCCTGAGTGCGCCACCATGCCCAGCTTCTCCAAACCACTTAAAATTTTTTTTTTTTTTTTTTTTTTTTTTTGGTTTTTCGAGGTAGGGTCTCACTCTGGTCCAGGCTGACCTGGAATTCACTCTGTCATCTCAGGGTGGCCTTGAACTCACGGTGATCCTCCTACCTCTGCCTCCCGAGTGCTGGGATTAAAGGCGTGCGCCACCACGCCTGGCAAATTTTTTTAATTGTTATTTATGAGAGTTAGAAAAGGAGCACACCAGGGTCTCTAGCCCTGTGAACAAATGCTTTTATTTATTTTTATAAGAGACTGGGAGGGAGGCAGGACACAGTCTTAATCCGGAACTCCTGATGTCTACATAGAACCCTAAATAAGGGTCCTGCTAAATAACAGAGCCCAAAATGTAGTGCCAACTGGTCACACAGGCACTTTGTTCAGTAAATAGATTGAACAGCAGAGCCCTCTGGTGGGGAATCTCACCAAGTCCAGGTACAGAATTCTTGAGACTCTTGGTTTTATAGCAACACTGTTCATTTATATTATTTCTCCACTATGGCTCAGTGTAGTAATTTGTAATTTCGGTAGGCAAACTAAAGGTGATTTCAGGGTCACTGATGACTAGATCAAACAAAACAATTGGAAGCAAGCGTGGAACACTGTCTGTCTCTGATAAAACCATTAAAATGGCTGGGCGTGGTGATGCATGCCCTTAATCCCAGCATTTGGGTGGATCACTATGAGTTTGAGGCCACCCTGAGACTACAGAGAGTTCCAGGTCAGCCTGGGCTAGAGTGAGATCCTACCTTGGGGAAAAAAAAAATCATTAAAATGAAAGTGACCATTTAACAGGAATGTCCTACCTTTGGTCTAGTTTTTCCCTTTTCGGTATGACACATCTGAGTCTTGTGCGGATTTAAGTCTACCACTGTCAATGCATTCCGTCCACAACTGTAGGTCTGCCCAAGGTTCTGTCGGTGTCTGCTTCCAGTTCGACTCCGTGCTTTGCTTTCTAGACCTCATTCACTGCTTCACCTTCCTCAGAGAACCCTGAATTCCTATCCAGACTTTAAAAATTAATGTATTTATTTTTATTAACAACTTTCATGATTGTAAACAATATCCCATGGTAATACCCTCCCTCTCCCCACTTTCCCCTTTGAAACTCCATTTTCCATCATATCCCCTCCCCCTCTCAATCAGTCTTTTATTTTGATGTCATCATCTTTTCCTCCTATTGTGATGGTCTTGTGTAGGTAGTGTCAGGCACTGTGAGGTCATGGATATCCAGGTCATTTTGTGTCTGGAGGAGCACGTTGTAAGGAGTCCTACCCTTCCTTTGGCTCTTACATTCTTTCTGCCACCTCTTCTGCAATGGACCCTGAGCCTTGGAAGGTGTGATAGAGATATTGCAGTGCTGAGCACTCCTGTCACTTCTTCCCAGCACTATGATGCCTTCTGAGTCATCCCAAGGTCACTGCCATTGAAAAGAGAAGATTCTCTACCAAAAGTGAGATTAGCATTAATATATGGGTATGAATATTAAGAGAAGTGCTTACTGGGCAGTTTGATAAGCATATTATATACATTCCTATCCAGACTTTTTGAGCTTGATTCATTTTCAACAACCATACAAATATTTGTAGTTAATGTTATAGATACCTAAAGCCCAACATAGATTGTAGCAGACTCTGTTCTTTGCTTCTTTTTTTTTTGCATGTGGTGCCTTTTTTTTTTTAATTTTATTTTGTTATTTTTGTTTTATTTATCTGAGAGAGACAGAGAGGGACAGAAAGAGGCAGATAGAGAGAGGGAGAGTGAATGGGCATGCCAGGGCCTCCAGCCACTGCAAACGAACTCCAGATGCATGCGCCCCCTTGTGCATCTGGCTAACGTGGATCCTGGTGAGTCGAGCCTCGAACCGGGGCCCTTAGGCTTCACAGGCAAGCGCTTAACTACTAAGCCATCTCTCCAGCCCAGCATGTGGTGCCTTTTTTGTTCAGTTTTCGAGATGGGTCTCACTCTAGCCCAGGCTGACCTGGAATTCACTCTGTAGTCTCAGGGTGACCTCGAATTCATGGCAATCCTCCTACCTCTGCCTCCCAAGTGCTGGGATTAAAGGCGTGCGCCGCCATGCCCGGCTCTTTTTGCATGTGTGTAAGTATGACAAGCACATACATATAGAAGCTAGAAGTTGACATTGGGTGTCTTCCTCAATTGTCCTTTTCCTTATTTATTGAGACAGGGCCTCTCATGGAATCCAGAGCTCACCAAGTCAGCTAGTCTATCTGTCCAGGGGAATCCACCTGTCTCTGCCTCGTCAGTGATGAGATTACAGGCACACTGCCACACATTTTGTGTATAACTAGGAATCCAAACTGTGGTCCCCACATTTGTGGGGCAAGTGCTTTACTGGCTAAACCTCTCCAGCCCCCAATTTAAAAAAATATTTTTATTGGACTGGAGAGGTGGCTTAGCAGTTAAGTGCTTGCCTGTGAAGCCTAAGGATCCTGGTTCAAGGCTCAATTCCCCAGGACCCACATTAGCCAGATGCACAAGGGGGCGCACATGTCTGGAGTTCATTTGCAGTGGTTGGAGGCCCTGGTGCATCCATTTTCTCTCTCTCTCTGCCTCTTTCTCTGTCACTCTCAAATAAATAAATAAATATATTTTTATTTATTCGAGAGGGTGAGGGAAGGAGAACAGGCACTCCAGGGCCTCTTGCTGCTGCAAATAAACTCCAGATGAAGCTGGGCATGGTGGTACACACCTTTAATCCCAACACTCAGGAGGTAGAGGTAGGAAGATCACCGTGAGTTGTAGGCCACCCCGAGAATCCAGAGTGAATTCCAGGTCAGCCTGGGCTAGAGTGAGACCTTACCTCAAAAAACCAAAAATGAAAAAAAAACCAAAACCTCTTGCCAGGTGTGGTGGCATACACCTTTAATCCTAGCACCTGGGAGGCAGAGGTAGGAGGATTGCTGTGAGTTGAGGCCAGCCTAAGAGTACATAGTGAATTCCAGGTCAGTCTGAGCTAGAGGGAGACCTTACCTTGAAAAATCAAAAACAAAAAAAAAATAAATGAATAAATAAACTCTTGCTGGGTGTGGTGGCATATGCCTTTAATCCCAGTACTCAGGAGGCAGAGGTAGGAGGATAGCTGTGAGTTTGAGGCCACCCTGAGGCTACATAGTGAATTCCTGGTGAGCCTGGGCTAGAGTGAGACCCTACTTCGAGATCCCCCAAGAAAAGAAAGAACCCCCCCAAATAAAAATTTTAAAAAAAATTTTAAAATAAGCTCCATGTGCATGCACCACTTTGTGTATCTGCTTTTATGTGGGTACTGGGGAATCAAACCCAGGCCATTAGGCTTTGCAAGCAAGTGTCTTTAAGTGCTGAGCCAGATCCCCATTTATCTTATATAAACACTTGCTAGATTTTTTTAAAATTTTGTTTATTTTTATTTATTTATTTGAAAGCTACGGACACAGAGAGAGAGAGAGAGAGAGAGCAGATAGAGAGACAGAGAGAATGGGGGCGCCAGGGCCTCCAGCCACTGAAAACGAACTCCAGACGTGTGCACTTCCTTGTGCATCTGGCTAACGTGGGTCCTGGGGAACCGAGCCTCGAACCGGGGTCCTTAGGCTTCACAGGCAAGCGCTTAACTGCTAAGCCATCTCTCTAGCCCCACTTACTAGATTTTTATAAGCCTTTTTAATTTAAAAACATATTTCATTTGCTCATTTAAGAGAGAAAGATTCCCTGGTGTGTCATGATCCAGGGAATGAAAAGAAATTTGACCCTGGATTAGTTCCATTACCTTTCCATGAAATTCTTAGGCTAGAACCAGCTGCCCATTCTGAGATCAGGGCAGTCTCTTCAGTCATTATTGGTCCAATCGGGCTTGTCAGGAAACCGATCTCCTCCAAATTAAGCCTGGCTGCTTTGTGTGGTATCAAGTATTGGAGAAAAGTGTCAAGTTCTTAGTAGCCCTGTAGCTCTTACTCTGGTCTCCCATTCATTCTCTCCCTGTAGAGGCCACACCAACCTTGTCTGTAGCCACAACATGCATTACAGCAGCACAGTGAGATGGACTTGAGTGGCTTTGTGCCTGGCTGGCCAGGGAAGCAGTAGGGGTGGATAGAGCCATCTTTACTGCCAGGCGGTCTCCATCTATCCCTACCCCTCCCATGCCCCACCCCACTCCCACCAAAAAGTAAAAAATCAGGATGTTTTTCACTGTCCATTGCTTTGTGTTTTAATAAACAATTTGCAGTGACCAAAAAAAAAGAGAGAGAGAGAAAGAGGCAGTCGGGGTGGGTACAGAACGGGCGCGCCAGGGCCTCTAGCCACTGCAAATGACAGATGCAGGCGCCCCCCTTGTGCATCTGCCTTATGTGGGTCCTCAAGAATTGAACTGGGGCCCTTTGACTTTGCAGGCAAAGGCCTTAACCACTAAGCCATTTCTCCAGCACTTTAAAAAAATATTTATTTAATAAGTCTTTTTTAAAAAAGGCATTTATTTGAGAGAAAGAGATAGGAGATAGTGAGTGAGACAGAGAGAATGGGCATGCCAGGACCTTCAGCCACTGTACACAAACTCCAGATGCATATGCCACCTTGTGCATCTGGCTTACATGGGTCCTAGAGAATCGAACCTAGATCCTTTGACTTCCCAAGGAAGTGCCTTAACCACTAAGCCATCTCTCCATCTCAGCCTTTTTAAAATTTATTAGAGAAAGATGAGGAGAGAGATATTGAGATTGAGTATGGACACACTAGGGCCCCTTGCCACTACAAACAAAGAGAAGCTTCTCTAACCAAAAGAGAGGGTAGCATTAATATATGGTTGTGAACATTACAAGTGCTTACTGGAGCTGGGCGTGGTGGCGCACGCCTTTAATCCCAGCACTTGGGAGGCAGAGGTAGGAGAATCACTGTGAGTTCGAGGCCACCCTGAGACTCCATAGTGAATTCCAGGTCAGCCTGGGCTTGAGACCCTACCTCAAAAAAAACAAAAAATAAATAAATAAATAAACAAGTGCTTACTGGAAAGTTTGGTGAGCTTGCTTTGTATTTATTTATTTATTTATTTATTTATTTATTTATTTATTTGAGAGAGAGATAGAGAGGGGCATAGAGAGAATGGGTGAGCCAGGGCCTCCAGCCACTTCAAACGAACTCCAGATGCATGTGCCACCTTGTGTATCTGGCTTACATGGGTCCTGGGGAACCAAACCTGGGTCCTTTGGCTTTGCAGGCAAACACCTTAATAGCTAAGCCATATCTCCAACCCTTGCCTTGTTTTTTTTAACACATGATCACAATGGCATCATCATAGCCCTATTAAAAATAGTAATTTCTCAGCTGGGTGTGGTGGCACATGCCTTTAATCCCAGCATTCAGGAGACAGAGGTAGGAGGATCACTGTGAATTCAAGGCCACCCTGAGACTACGTAGTGAATTCCAGGTCATCCTGGAGTAGAGTGAAACCTTACCCTTAAAAACCAAAAAAGAGAGGGAAAAAAAAAAAACCAAAACCAGCAGTTTCTCAATATCATCAATTATACATTTCGCATTTCTCTATTTTATTTTTTGGTTGTTTGAGGGAGGGTCTCACTCTAACCCAAGCTGGCCTGGAATTCACTATGTAGTCTCAGGCTGGCCTTGGTTCATGGTGATCCTCCTACCTCTACCTCCTAAGTGCTGGGATTAGCAGCAATATACCAATATAATCTTCCAGTTACTCTTTTGCACAGATCGATTTGGGATGTTGCCATTGGATGAGCCTGCTGTTCTTGTTAGTGAATTCCTAGACCGCTTTCAAAGCCTTTGTCACTTGGACCTGCAACTTCCTTCCCTGAGGCCAGAAGACTTGAAAACTATGGTGAGTTTTTCTTGGCCTGGTTATAGTGGCCTCCATTTGTCACTAGAATTTGTACTGAAGTTCTTCTGGAGGTTCTAGCAGGGGAGCGCAGCTTTGGCAGGGACACACATGGAGAGGTGAGGGAGGAAGGGGACCCTTGCCTAGCCAGCCAGATCAGCCGAATCAACCCTGGCGATCAGTGGGGTGACAGTTGTCGCAGCCAGATCGCCCTCATGTCCAGAAGCTTTTCTTTGAATGACCAGTGGATGCAGACATGAAGAGAACTACTTGTCTCTCATCTAACATTTGCAGTTTCTACCAGGAAGGAACTTTTGATGAGTTCTGTTGAACTGATTAGATAGGAAATATCTTCCGGCTGGGCGTGGTGGCACACGCCTTTAATCCCAGCACTTGGGAGGCTGAGGTAGGAGCAGCACCAATAAGTTCGAGGCCACCCTGATACTACACAGTAAATTCCAGGTCAGCCTGGGCTAGAGTGAGACTCTACCTTAAAAAAACAAAATAAATAAGTAACATATAAATGAAATGTCTTCATACATAAATAAGCTTTCTTTGGAAGATTAAGCTATATCTCATCTTTAGATAGGTAGATATCTTCAAATTTTTATCTTGATTTATTACTTGAAACTTATAAAAATATTTATTTACTTGCAAGAAGATAGAGAGAATGGATGTGCCAGGCCTTTAGCCTCTGCAAGCAAACTCCAGATGCACACACCATTTAGTGCATCTGGCTTTACTTGTGTACTGGGGAATTGAACCCCAGTCATTAGGCATTACAGGCAAGCACCTTAACTGCTGAGCCATCTCTTCTCTTATTGAACAGCAATGTTGAAAGTGGCCAAGTGTAGTAGCACGCACCTTTAATCTCAGAACTCAGGAGGTAGAGGTAGGAGAATCACCATGAATTCCAGGCCAGCCTGGGCTAGAGTGATATCCTACCTTAAGAAAAGAAAAAAAAAAAAAAAAAGCCAGGTGTGGTGGCACACGCCTTTTAATCCCACTACCCAGGAGGCAGAGGTAGGAGAATCACTGTGAGTTTGAGGCCACCCTGAGAATGCAGAGTGAATTCCAGGTCAACCTGGGCTAGAGTGAGACCCTACCTTGAAAAGTCAATTAAAAAAAAAAAAAGAAAAGAAAAGAAAGAGAAATTAAAAAAAAAAAATGATCGGGCATGGTGGTGCATGCCTTTAATCCCAGCACTTGGGAGGCAGAGGTAGGAGATTCCATAGTGAATTCCAGGTCAGCCTGGGCTAGAGTGTGACCATACCTCGAAAAACCAAACCAAACAACAACAAAAAAAAGTGGATTCCAAGCAGGGTAAATTATAAATTATAAGGTTATTGTAGGGGGAATTAAGATCTAATATGGAGCCTAGCTAACAGACTCAAGCCAGAGGAGAATTCTCCTTACTTGGCTGGAGAGAGGAGATAGAGAAAATCTCCATCACAGAGAAATTTCTGGGGCTCTGGAGGAAGCACATACACCCATGTATGGAGACAAGAAGGGCTGGAGGGATGGCTTAGTGGTTAAGGCACTTGCCTATGTATCCAAAGGACCCAGGTTCGATTTCCCAGAACCCACATTAGATGCACAAGGGGTCACGTGTCTGGGGTTCATTTGCAGTGGCTGGAGCCTCGCTCTTTCTGTCAAATAAATAAATATTTAAAAAGAGAAAGAAAAGAAACAGTGAAGGACTGTGAAATCAAAGAAATATCATACATGTGAGAAAGCACCCCAAAATAAGACACGTGGAGAACGCAAGTAGAATGCCCAGGCAGAAGGAACTTTCCCCCTTTCCCAGCCAAGCCAGGAATGGGGGTGGGAGTCACACGTTGGTGTTGACCTGAAGCCACAGGAAGAAGAGAGTTTTCACATGTGGTTAGGCTCCTTTATGGATCAGATCTCCAATTAGGGTGAGCCTTTTTATCAGGCCCAGCTGTTTAAGGCGAAACCTGATTGATTTGTGGACTCCGAGGGCTCACTCAGGAGGGCTAGCAGCTCTCCCAGGCATGCTGAGCTGAAGAAGAAGCAGGAAGCTCCCGTTGAGGGTTCTTGCTCATACCAATTGTGTGGGCAGGCAAGGTGGCACCTTGATCCTTTGTCCCTGGCTGCCTTCCGATAAAAGGCTGTCTTTCTCTTATTTCTCCCTCACTGGGAAAACTGCTCCCTTTCTTAGTCAGCTGGTCAGGGCGATTCCGAAGGCTGATAGGTGACACTCCAGCCCTGCCCTAGAGTAAAAATAAGCCTTCTTTGTGAAGATGTCGTCTTCATATTTGCCAGTTTCTCCTGATTTTTACCTTGTACCATCTAGGTCTATCATTTGAATAAGTTTTCATACTTGAGGCTTTTTTGTTTTGTTTTGTTTTTACATTGGTTCCTTTGTAGTGCTTGACGGAAGACAAGATCAGTGTTCTGCTACACCTGCTTGAAGAAGAAGTTGATCAGCAAAGTAATGAGAGAAAAACTACAAGCAAATTGGGCTCAGACATCCAAGTGCACGTCACAGCCTGCGTTCTTTCTCTGTGTGGCTGGGCATGTAGGTTAGTTGTCACATTTTGCCTGGAGACACAGCTATGACAAAAGCATATACCCATATATTTCAGGTGCTAATACTATCTGGAAATCACATGTGTGAAAACAAAGAGAATTGGGAGGCTGAAGTAGAAGGGTCACTGAGTTCAAGGCCAGCCTGGGCTACAGAGGTGATCCTTCCTCAAAGAGAGAGAAAAAAAACCACACACAAAGAGAAAATTAGGGGAGAGAACAATAAGATTTAGTACCAAAGCCAGAATAAGTATTTGGCAGTTCATGGAGTCTGTACCTGAACTTTGCTTTTTATACTACCAGCTGGAACTTGTGTTTCCATAGACAGTGAAGGTCTCGGGCTGGAGGGATGGCTTAGCAGTTAAGGTGCTTGCCTCCAAAGCCAAAGGACCCAGGTTTGATTCCCACGCAAGCCAGATGCACAAGGTGGCACATGTGTCTGGAGTTCATTTGCAGTGGCTAGAGGCCCTGGTGTGCCCATTCTCTCTATATCTGTCTCTTTCTCTCTCATAAATAACTAAGATATTTTAAAAAATACTTGTGGGGTCCCTGAGCTTTCTTTCCAGCCCCCTGATTTACTTTAAATATGCTTTTTTGGGCTGGAGAGATGCTTAGTTAAGGTGCTTGCCTGCAAAGCCTAAGGACCTAGTTTTGATTCTCCAGGTCCCATGTAAGCCAGCTCTACACGGTGGTACATGTCTGGAGTTTGTTTGTACTGACTAGAGGCTCTGGTATGCCCACTCTCTCTATCTCTCTCTCTCTTCCTCTCTCCATCTCTAATAAATGAATGAATGAAAATAAATCTTTAAAAAAGTAATGCTTTCTTATTGTTGAGTATGGGGGAGCATTTGGGAAGATTACCATGAGTTCAAGGTTACAGAGTGAGATCCTATCTCAAAACAAACCAATTAAATAACTGAATAAATAGTCTTTTTTTTGTTACTATTTTGTTTTTTGTGTTTCTGAGGTAGGGTCTCGCTCTAGCCCAGGCTGACTTGGAATTCACTCTGTAGTCATGGTGATCCTCCTACCTTTGCCTCCCAAGTGCTGGGACTAAAGGCGTGCACTACCACGCCCGGCCTGAATAGTCTTTAGTAGTTTAAGGAAAGGGTTTTACCAATAAGAGAAGTTTATGACAAAGAAAAAGAAAAAAAACAAGAAATTTGTAAGACATATTTCAGATACTATTGCCATCAAGAGCACACCAAAGTCTGTAGAGTTTTCCATAGGAAATATGTGGGAGATTACGATGGTGGGGTCAGGCTCTGAGAGGATGTGGTTAGCCATCCACTGGACCATTGTAGACATAAAACATCAATCATTATACTCAGTCACATGAAAAGTCACCTTTGGAAACACCCACTCTTTTCCATTCCTTCCTAGTTCTCTGGAACCCATGCATCTTCCCCTGATAGCATGTTCACAGTGTATGAGGAAAGTTGGTCTGTGGGGCTTCCAGCAGATGGAGTCTAACATGGTTGACTTGGACACTTCCTTTGGCCTGATTGGCTCCGCCATCCCAGGAGCTGAGGGCCGGCCTGAGCGCTTCCCTCTGGTGCCTGAATCTCCGCGGAGGATGATGACCAGGAGCCAGGACGCCACGTTTTCCCCAGGCTCAGAGCAGGTATTATATTAGTACTTGTTTGAAGTTAGCATTTTTCCCTCTGTGTTTGTGTGTGGGTTTGTGCTTGTGTGTGTGTGCATGTGTCCTTGAGGGACCCCATGGGCTTAACCTTTGGCAGAACCTCAGGTGTCCTGCTTCATTGGCCCAATTCCTTTTTTGTTTTGTTTTTTAAATTATTTATTTGTGAGAGAAAGAGACAACTAGAGAATGGTGTCCAAAGCCTCTAGCCACTACAAAAAACTCCTGACACATGTGTCAACTTGTGCATCTGGTTTTATGTGGGTACTGAGGAATTGAACTCAGGTCCTTAAGATTTGCAGGCAAGTGTCTTAACCACTGAGCCATCTTTCCAGCCCTTTTTTACTTTTTCAAAATAGCCTCTCACTATAGCCCAGGCTGACCTGGAATCCACTATGTGGTCTTAGGTTGGCCTTGAATTCAAAGCAATCATCCTACGTTGGCCTCCCTGATGCTGGAATTAAAGGCTTGTACCACCACACTTGCCTTAAAATACAATATTTTTGAAGAGTTTAGTTATATAAGCACTTCAGAAAACTATATAATTTAAACTATAAAATATGGGGCTGGAGAGCTGGCTTAGCAGTTAAAGGTGCTTGCTTGCAAAACCTACAGGCCCAGGTTCTAGTCACAGTGCCCATATAAAGCCAGATGCGTAAAATGGTACATGCATCTGGAATTTGTTGCAATGACAAGAGGTCCTGGGTGCCTATTCCCACTTTCTCTCTTTACTTGGAATTTCAAAGGGGAAAGTGTGGGAGGAGGGAGGGAGGGAGGGAATTACCATGGGATTTTTTTTATAATCATGGAAAATGCTAATAAAAATTAAAAAAAAACTACTTTGATATTCCATCTCACTCCTGTCAGATTGGCTACCATCATGGAAACAAATGACCATAAATGCTGGCGAGGATGTGGTAAAAGGGGAACCCTTCTACACTGATGGTGGGAATGCAATCTGGTCCAGCCATTGTGGAAATCAGCGTGGAGGTTCTTGAGAGAGCTAAAAATAGATTTACAAAAAAATATATATTTTTTTTAAATTTTTTTTGAGGTAGTATCTCATTCTAGTTCAGGCTGACCTGGAATTCACTATGTAGTCTCACGGTGACCTTGAACTCACAACAATTCTCCTATCTCTGCCTCCCAAGTGCTGGGATTAAAGGTGTGTGCCACCATGCCTGGCTGAAATATTTTTAAAAATAAAAATAAACTAAAACACTAGCCTTCACATGCTTCCAGAAGCACATAGACTAAAAGTCATTAATATTATTCATATACATCCATTGTTTCCCTTTCCTTCAGGCTGAAAAGAGCCCGGGTCCCATTGTCTCTCGAACTCGTAGCTGGGATTCTTCCAGTCCTGTTGACCGGCCTGACCCAGAAGCAGCCAGCCCCACTACCAGGAGCCGCCCAGTAACCCGCAGCATGGGAACAGGAGATTCTGCTGGCCCAGATGTACCCTCGAGCCCTCTCCGGAAAGCCAAACGAGCTCGCCTCTGCTCTTCCAGCAGCTCAGTGAGTCTACTTTTTTTTTTTTTTTTTTTTTTTTGAGGTAGGGTCTCACTCTAGCCCAAGGTGATCAGGAATTCACTATGTAGTCTCAGGGTTACCTTGAACTCATGGTGACTTTCCTACCTCTGCTTCCTGAGTGCTAGGAGTAAAGATGTGCACCACCACACCTGGCTAAATACAATATTTAAATTTTTTTCACTTATTTATTTATGATGGGAGCGGTGAATGGGCATGCCAGGGCCTCTAGCAACTGCAAGAAAACTCCAGATGTGTGTGTCCACCATGTGCATCTGCTTTATGTGGGTTCTGGAGAATCAAACCTGGGTCCTTAGGCTTCTCAGGCAAATGCCCTAGCTGCTTAAGCCATCTCTCCAGCCCAATAAAATATTTTTTTAAAGCCTCTAAAAATGTAGATAAAAATATGAAAACTGGAAGTGTAGGCAGTTGTGAGACTCTAAGCTTGATGACCAAGTACATTGTCTCCCCAAAAAGACCTACACCTCTCATTAACAGAATCTCTCCTCCTCCTCCCTTTAGGACAACTCTTCCCGGAGCTTCTTTGATCCAACTTCTCAGCATAGAGATTGGTGCCCTTGGGTGAATATCACACTCGGCAAAGAAATCAGGGAGAATGGAGGAACTGAGCTCGATGCCAGCACCCCAGCAGAGCCAGGCTGGAAGGCAGTGCTGACCATCCTGTTGGCCCATAAGCAGTCTAACCCACCCGCTGAGGCAGATTCCATGGTGAGGTTTACCCTTCATCTGCATGTGTGTAGCGCTCTCTGGTTTTGGGGTGAGCAGCAGGGGCTGGTCCTGTAGTTTGTACCCTGCCTGCCTTTAGCTTCCTAAGTCATTAGACTTCTTCTGGTTCCAAGAGAAAAGCATGTGAGTGGTTCAGTTGAGTTTCACATAGGCACTCCATCATATTCTGATAGATCTTTGTTCTCTCAAGTAAAATGACTCGAAGTGGGAAAGAGATCCAGAAATAGACAGATGGGCAGCTGCTGAGCTTTGTGTTGCAGAGCAGTCACTTCCTTCATCAGCTGCTGGCCTTGTGTCTGGAGTCTGGCCAGTTAACTTAGCAGTTTGGAGCTCCATACACTGATATCAAACGATTTTATTTCCCATGTTGGGCATGTTACTTTACTTTTCCACAACCCAGGCATGTGTGCTGGACCACCATTAGCGTCACAGTCATGACTGCTGTTTTGAAAATGTGGATAAATACAAAGCTGGAACAACTGAGAAAGTAAGATAACGTGGTGGGCTTAACATAAAGGACTCACAAGAATGGAGTGTGCTCTCCTCAGCAGGCTCAATGCCGCAGTTGCCTTTAGCCTGGTATGAATATAACAGTTTCTGACCTCTGCACCCTCCAAGACCAAAGAAAAATAGTACTCGCCAGCCAGCATTCCACATCCATACTGTTTAAGGTCACAGAATTCCACCAGAGGGCGCCATACGATACTGAAGACAGCAGTGTACATCAGTGCCCTTAGTAAATATTTAATCTGTAAAGGAATTCCAACATTGCAGGAAAAGGTTCTATTTTATATATATTTATTATTTATTATTTATTCATTTTTTACATATATATATGTATATATATATATTCATTTATTTATTTATTTGAAAGAGAGAGAGATTGGGCACACCAGGGCCCCCAGCCACTGCAAACGAACTCCACACATGCTCCACCTTGCATATCTGGCTTATATGGTCCTAGGGAATCAAATCTGGGTCCTTAGTCTTCTCTGGCAAGCTCCTTAACCACCAAGCCATCTCTCCAGGTACACACACACCCTTTTTTTTTTCTTCAGGGTAAGGTCTTGCTGTAGCCCAGGGTGACCTGGAATTAGTCTTAGGCTGGCCTTGAACTCACAGTGATCCTCCTACCCTAGCCTCCCAAGTGCTGGGATCAAAGGTGTGTGGCACTTCCTCCTCCAAAGCAGAATCTTTTTTTTTTTTTTTTTTTTCCTTTTGAAAAATGTTTAAGCTAGGCATATTGGCTCACATCTTTAATCCCAGCACTGAGGAAGGTGAGGTAGAAGGATCACTATGAACTTGAGGCCAGTCTGGACTGTAAAGTAGATTCCAGGTCAGCTTGACCCTGTCTCAAAAAAAGAGCCGGGTGTGGTGGTACATACCCAGCACTCAGGAAGCAGAGGCAATGAGATCCTACCTTGGAAAAAAAAAATCAGATTTACATTAGGCATGGTGGTGCATACCCTTAATGCCAACACATAATGCTAAAGCAGGTTGACAAGTTGGAGGCCAGCCTGGGCTATGAAGGAAGCTATCTCACAAAACAAAAAGATTTGGGAGTCTCTAGAGCTGCATCAAGAAAAATATTTGACCAATCACTCAAACTGAAAATATTAAGCCGTACACAAATTTTCTCAAGAAATAATGTGTCAGCAGTTCTTTTCTTTTTTTTTTTTTTTTCACGTCAGACGGGTTATGTGCCAGAGCGTAACAAGGTTCAGTGGGAGGCACACGTCACGCAAGAGCGTGAGCACCCAATCATCACGCTTATGAACCAATAAAAGGATCAGTTTTTATTTTCTTAAGTTTTTCTTTTGTTTGTTTGTTTTGTTTTTTGAGGCAGGGTCTCACTCTAGTCCAGGCTGACCTGGAATTCACTATGTAGTCTCAGGGTGGCTTTGAACTTACAGTGATCCTCTTACCTCTGCCTCCCAAGTCTCATTACCTTCTTTTGTCCCTTCTCTCCCATTCCACTGAACCTCTTCGTTCCAACTAGTTCCTCTTCTGTTTTTATTTTTATTTTTTGCCCTTGTTTGAGGCAGGATCTCACTCTGACACAGGCTAAGCTGGAATTCAATTCAGTCCATAGCTCTTACTGACCTTGAACTCATGGTGATCCTTTTGTAACCTTCCAAATGGTAGGTTTATAGGCATGAGCCACCATGCCTGGCTCAGAAAACAGTTTATATACTTTTTTTTCCTTCTTTTTTAGGTAGGGTTTCACTACAGTCCAGGCTAACCTGACCTGGAACTCACTATGTAGTCTCAGGGTGGCTTCAAACTCACAGCGATCCTCCAACCTCTGCCTCCCAAGTTCTGAGATTAAAGATGTGTGCCACCACGCCTGGCTGAAAGTTTATCCTTTTTCAAGGTAGGGTTTCAATGTAGCCCAGGCTGACCTGGAATTCCCTATGCAGTCTCAGGGTAGTCTCGAACTCATTGTGATCCTCCTAACTCTGCCTGGGATTAAGGCTTCTGCCACCATGCTTGACATTAAGTTTATACTTTTTGTTTAAATTTAATTTCAGCTCTGTTGGGAAAGCAAGTAAATGTCCCTCACTTCTCTGCATCTAAGCACAGTACTTCCTTCTTGGGACTTTATGCATTCTTTCATTTAGGTGTTTTGAAGTAGGGTCTCACTCTAGCCCAGGCTGACCTGGAATTTACTATGTAGTCTCAGAGTGGCCTCAAACTCACAGAGATCCTCCTACCTTGGCTACTAAGTATTGGGATTGAAGGCGTGTGCCACCATGCTCAGCCTGGAAATTTAATTTTATTTATTTTGGTTGTTTGAGGTAGGGTCTCACTGTAGCCTAGGCTAACCTGAAATTCACTATGTAGTCTCAGGCTGGCCTTGAACTCACATTGATCCTCCTACCTCTGCCTCCCGAGTGCTGGGATTAAAGGCGTGCACCACCAAGCCCAGCTTGGAACTTTATTTTATTGCAAATCCAGAAAGAACCTAAGAATGCAGTGGAAATGCCGTCTTACATTAGAAACTGAAAGCAACTTCATGGGTCATCTTCTAGCTAGCCTCTGAGACCCTTGCTGTGTGGAGTATCTGTTCCTCTCGTGAGGGCTTCTGCTGTCTGACGAGGTGCTTTGTCTCCCAGTGATACCGTCTCAGAGTCTCAAGGCACTGTGTAGGTGAGATCAAGTGAACTGAGAGCCTTCTATTTTTAGTTGTGCTGGCTAAAACACAAAGCTGAGGAAGCCAAGGTCTTGTGGGTCATTCAACTTTATTTCCTAGGCTAGATACCACGTAAATATGAATCCTTGTCCATAAGAACCAATAAACCAGGGCCACTTAAGCACCGTGGATGACAACAGTGCAAACCAGGCTTCACTAGCGATGTCAGAAGTTGCATCATCACATACAGGGATCAGTGCAGACACAATACTTGGAGGACACGAGGCAGGCTCTGGAAGCCCAGTGTGTTAGCGGCAGGCTGACAGTAGAACACGGGCATCGCATCTTGACTTTGGCTTTCACTGATCACTAGGTCTAGCATAATACAAAATGAGATGTTAATCCCAGACACATCTAGATCACTGTGGGAGAAAGTTATAGACCAAGGCAGCCATAAAGCTATTACTGAATTTTTTTTTTTTTTTTTGAGGGGGTTGAGGTTCGAGGTAGGGTCTCACTCTAGCCCAGGCTGACCTGGAATTCACTATGTAGTCTCAGGGTGGCCTCGAACTCATGGTGGTCCTTCTACTTTGCCCCTCAAGTGCCTTTAATCCCAAGTGCTGGGATTAAAGGCATGTACCACACCTGGCTTTGATTTTTTTGTTTGTATAAAAGTATATTCCTTGGGCTGGAGAGATGGCTTAGTGGTTAAGACACTTGCCTGCAAAGCCTAAGGACCCAGGTTCAACTCCCCTATACCCACATAAGTCAGATGCACAAGGGGGCAATGTGTCTGGAGTTTGTTTGCAGTGGCTAGTGGGCCTGGTGTACCCATTCTCTTTCCCAAATAAATAAATAAAATGTTTTTTGGCTTTTTTAATTTTTATTTATTTATTTGAGAGAGAGAGAGAGAGAATGGGCATGCCAGGGCCTCCAGCCACTGCAGATGAACTCCAGACGTGTACACCCCCTTGTGCATCTGGCTAACATGGGTCCTGGGGAATCAAGCCTCGAACCGGGGTCCTTAGGCTTCACAGGCAAGCACTTAACTGCTAAGCCATCTCTCCAGCTCAAATAAAATGTTTTTAAAAAAGAATATGTTCCAGGCTGGAGAGATGGCTTAGTGGTTAAGGTGCATACCTGTGAAACCTAAGGACCCAGGTTTGATTCTCCAGGTACCACATAAGCCAGATGCACATGGTGGCACTTGCATCTAGAGTTTGTTTACAATGGCTAGAGGCCTTGGTGTGCCCATTCTCTCTCTCCCTATCTCTGTCTCTGGTAAATAAATAAATAAAATCTTTTTTTTTTAAAAAAAAAGAATATGTTCCTAATAATGACCTTTTCTACCCTATAGAGTCTCTCAGAAAAATCAAGAAAAGTGTTTCGAATATTCCGACAGTGGGAGTCTATATGCTCATCCTGAAGATAGTCCGTCTAGCCCCTGTCTGGAGAGAACTGGAATGGACTACCTTTGAAATACAAAAGTCTCACTTCCCTTTTGGTCACCTGATGTTAAGTATTTCTCCGTTCTGGTTTAATGTCAAGTGCAAAGTGACAATGAGTGTCAGCTGCCTGCATGACGAAGAGGAGCGAGCGTCAAGGTCCATGCAGGGTGAGCTGCAGCAAGCCCGCGTCTGTCAGAGCCTCAGGGTCTTGAAACCAGATAGAAGACCGAGGATTGGAGTGCTCCATTCAGTGGCTCTAGTGTGGGCACAGTGTTCTGAGGACTTGTACAGCCTGGGAATATGATAGCGAGTGCTAATAAAATGTTTGCCAAGGTTCTTGTTGCTGCCGAAGCTTTCATGGGATAGTCAGTAGGGTCAAGCTGGCTTGTCAGAGTAGCTGCAAAAATGAAAATGTCTTTGTAATTTCGGTCTAAGAGGGGAGTCTTTCTTAAACCTTGGGCCTGGTGGCTTTCACTACATTACCAGGTGTCACATGGTGACTGGCTTTGTCCTATCTTCTAAGGCTTCCCTGACTAAGGATTCCCAAGCCTCTCCCCTGCTGGTGGGGATCATCAGCCTCTGTGGTATGAAGATTGACCTTGAACCAGACCCATATAAATACCATCTGTCTACTTACTTTAGTTTTTCAAGATAGGGTCTTTCTCCAGCCCAGGCCGAACTGGAATTCACTATGTAGTCTCAGGCAAGCCCCAGACTCACAGCGATCCTCCTACCTCAGCCTGGGATTAAAGGAGTATTCCACCATGCCTGTTTTTTCTTTTTATTGACAACTTCTATAATTGTAAACAGTATCTCATGGTAATTCCCCCCCACACTTTCCCCTTTTAAACTCCACTCTCCATCATACCCCTCTCCTCTCAATCACTCTCTCTTTTACTTTTGATGTCTTGATCTTTTGCTCCTCTTATGATGGTCTTATGCACGCAGGAGACAAGCACTCTTTACCACTGAGGTCCAACCCCAGCCCAGATTGTTTTGTGAAATATGTTAACGTACAAATAAAATCTGTGAGATTAAAACCTTAAAAAAAAGAACAAAAACCAGCTGCATATAACGCATCCCTTCAATCCCAGGCTCTTAATCTTTCAGCTCATGGTTTATTTTACTAAAATTCTTGGGGCTGGAGAAATGGGCCAGTGGTTATAAGGTGCTTACCTACAAAGCCCAATGACCTGGGTTCGATTCCCCAGTACTCATATAAAGCCAGATGCACAAAGTGGCACAAGCATCTGGAATTCATTTTCAGTGGCTAAAATATTTTAAAATTCTTGGACTGAGCCAGGCTGCTTTCCTTTTGTCCCCCAGGACAACACCTTTCTTTTTCCAATTCACAAATTTCAGTGATCTGGGACTGGAGAGATGGCTCAGCGGGTAAGGGCTTGCTGGCAAAGCCAAAGGACCCAGGCGTGATTCCCCAGTACCCACATAAAGCCAGATGCATGAGGTGGCACATACGTCTGGAGTTCATTGCAGTGGCTAGAGGCCCTGGTGAGCTCTCTCTCTCTCTCTGCAAATAAATAAAATAATTTTTAGTGATGTGGACAGATGGCATCTTGAAAACCTCTTGATATTCAAAGTTTTTTCAGGACCTATTATTTGCACATTCCTCCAAGGCTTTAGGTTCTCTTTTCACTATTTTTTGTTTGTTTTTATTTATTTATTTGAGAGGGACAGAGAGAAGGAGGGAGGAAGAGAGAGACAGAGAATGGGCACGCCAGGGCTTCCAGCCACTGCATACAAACTCCAGACGCGTGTGTCCCCTTGTGCATCTGGCTATCATGGGTCCTGGGGAATCGAACCTCGAACCAGGGTCCTTAGGCTTCACAGGCAAGTGCTTAACTGCTAAGCCCTCTCTCCAGCCCTCTTTTCACTATTTTTCTCCAACAGGGCCCCTAGAATTCTGTGTTTTGTTTTAATAAAGTTCGGACTTCTCATCCAAGTAGGGTTTGTTTTTATAGAAAGGAAGACGAAAGCTCAAAGGCATTTTCTAACTAGCTGTGTCACAGACAGGGCGAGTGACACATGACCCCATCTTTGCCAGCTTCTGTTCTTTCCACTGTGGTACAGCTGGGAATGTCTTTCAGACCCTGTACTTGGGTGATTTTCCTTTCCCAAGCACAAGCCAGAGTTTGGCCTCTCACGGTAGAAAGGAAGATCTTATTGCAATTGCTCGTGGGATACTAATTTCCTGGCTTTTTTTTTTTTTTTTTTTAATTTTTAGCCAACTCACCAAGTGGAACATTCTCGTTGAGGCTTTTCATGTTTACTCATTGCCTCTCAGTCTGCCTCGTCCCAGCAATTGAAAACAGCTGCATAGGGCTGGAGAGATGGCTTAGTTGGTTAAGGCGCTTGCCTGCGAAGCCTAAAAATCCATGTTCGATTCCCCAGGACCCACATAAGCCAGCTGCACAAGGTGGCTTCCTCTTGTCCCTTCACTTTGACCTTCTCAGGTCGTCTTCATAGGGAACACCTTATTTAAGAGCTAAGTGGAGGCTGGAGAGATGGCTTAGCGCTTGCCTGTGAAGCCTAAGGACCCCAGTTCGAGGCTGGATTCCCCAGGACCCACGTTAGCCAGATATCAACAAGGGGGCGCACGCGTCTGGAGTTCGTTTGCAGTGGCTTGAGGCCCTGGTGCATCCATTCTCCCTCTATCTGCCTCTTTCTCTCTCTGTCTGTCACTCTCAAATAAGTAAATAATTGATTAAAAAAAAAAAGAGCTAAGTGGGCACAAATGAGTTCCTCTGATAATTCCTAATAAAAGAAGTCCTTTACTATCTTTGAATCCCAAGGAAGAAAAGGAATCATGAAGGGCTATTACTGTTTGGGGAGGTATGTCTCTAGGGGCCTCATGCATGCTAGACAAACACTCTTTTTTAATTTAATTTTTAATTTTTTTTATTAACAACTTCCATGATTACAAAAAATAACCCATGGAAGTTGGGCATGGTGACACACGCCTTTAATCCCAGCACTGGGGAGGCAGAGGTAGGAGGATTTGCCATGAGCTCAAGGCCAGCCTGAGACTACATAGTGAATTCCAGGTCAGCCTGGGCTAGAGAGAGACCCTACCTCAAAAAAACAAAAAAAGGGGTGGAGAGATGGCTTAGCGGTTAAGCGCTTGCCTGTGAAGCCTAAGGACCCCGGTTCGAGGCTCGGTTCCCCAGGTCCCACGTTAGCCAGATGCACAAGGGGGCGCACATGTCTGGAGTTCGTTTGCAGAGGCTGGAAGCCCTGGGGTGCCCATTCTCTCTCTCCCCCTCCATCTGTCTTTCTCTCTGTGTCTGTCGCTTAAATTAAAAAAAAAAAAAAAAAAACATGGTAATACCCTCCTCCCTCCCCCCACTTAACCCTTTGAAACTCCACTCTCCATCATACCCCCTCCCCATCTCAATCACTCTCTCTTTTACTTTTGCTGTCTTGATCTTTTCCTCCTCTTATGATGGTCTTATGCAGGCAGAAGACAAGCACTCTTTACCACTGAGGTCCAACCAGCCCAGACTGTTTTGTGAAATATGTTAACGTACAAATAAAATCTGTGAGATTAAAACCTTAAAAAAAAAAGAACAAAAACCAGCTGCATATATAGCTTGACCCAGACCAAACATGCAGGCACTGCTTCCTCCTCACTTTTCCTACCTGTTTTTAGTTCTCTTCCTATTCTGGGTTTTCTTGGCTTTTTACATGACTGCCACCTGGGTCGGCTGACCCATGCCCTCAGAAGAGAATGCTGTCCTTGAGCCCTTTAATGAGACACTGTTCTTTCCGTCCTTAACCTGTGTTCTCTTTTCTCAGCTCCACACTTCTCCCAATGAGTGTGTTCATGTGCTGAAGCCAGCAGAGGGAAAAACCACATACACAGGCCTCTGGGTGGGACAGGTGGGTGATTCATGGGGATTGGTCATTTGTCCAAAGATGCAGAGTGTTCTAGTAGTATACCTGTTGGCTTTCTATATTCACTTTTTTTTTTTCTCAAGGTAGGGTCTTGCTCTAGCTCAGGATATATTCATTTTTTTTTCTTTTGGTTTTTCGAGGTTAGAGTCTCACTCTAGCTCAGACTAACCTGGAATTCACTATGTAATCTCAGAGTGGCCTTGAACTCAATATGATCCTCCCACTTCTGCCTCCTGAGTGCTGGGATTAAAGGTGTGTACCACCATGCCTGGCTTTTTGTTTGTTTGTTTGTTTTTTGGA
This sequence comes from Jaculus jaculus, assembly GCF_020740685.1. NCBI lineage: Eukaryota > Metazoa > Chordata > Mammalia > Rodentia > Dipodidae > Jaculus > Jaculus jaculus. Next base: position 90,905,601 of record NC_059111.1, on the reverse strand, counting down.
GGTAGGGTCTGTCTCTAGCCCAGGCTGACTTGGAATTCACTATGTAGTCTCAGAGTGGCCTCGAACTCAGTGATCCTCCTACCTTTGCCTCCTGAGTGCTGGGATTAAAGGGGTGCACCACCATGTACAGCTTCTGTGTTATCTTTTTTTTTTTTTTTTAATGTTCTCGTGTAATCCAGGCTTGCCTCTAACTTGCTATGTAGCTGAGGTTGACCTTGGACTTCTAGTTTGCCTGTCCTACTTGCTGGGGTTACACATGTCCACCAGCATACCTAGGTTATAGTGTACTGGGAATAGAATCGAGGGTTTTGTCTATGCTAGAAAGTACTCTGGCACATCGCGATCCATTCCGCGCTCATTTCTAGAAGCTACCTACCAATATTCCAGCGGGAGAATATTCAGAGAAATAGTTGCCCAAAGTAGATCGGTAGCATCCCTCAAGTGGATGGAAACAGAAGTCTAAAATAGGCCTGAAAGGGCCTCCAAGATTCACCTCTAAGGAAGGCTCTCGTTGTCTCAAGAGCAAACCACAGCCGCAGAGATATGACAATCCTTTTCAGCCTTTGTGTCTATTTTTAGTCCAGTCCTGTCCAGCCTGGAGCTAATGCAGAGCAAGAAATATGAGAGTCCCTGGGCGCGGGGCAGGTGTGAAACCATTTCAAAGCTATGCTGTAATTGTAATTACCTTCTCCTTGTTGAAATCAAAGCACCTGACCAAAAGCAGCTGATGAGAGGAAAGGTTCTTTTTTTTTTTTTTTTTATTTGAGAGCGACAGACAGAGAGAGAAAGACAGGTAGAGGGAGAGATTGAGAATGGGCGCACCAGGGCTTCCAGCCTCTGCAAACGAACTCCAGACGCGTGCGCCCCCTCGTGCATCTGGCTAACGTGGGACCTGGGGAACCGAGCCTCGAACCGGGGTCCTTAGGCTTCACAGGCAAGCGCTTAACCGCTAAGCCATCTCTCCAGCCCGAGGAAAGGTTCTTATTTTGGCTTCATGATGGCAGGCAGGGGAAGACCAGGCATGAGTGCAGGCTGGGCAGGACGCCTGTGACACCAGGTGGAAGCCAGCCACAGCAGAGCAAGCTGGATGCTAGCAAGGGGGCCCTGGCTATACTGCCCACAAGCCTAGCCCCAACAACACACCTCTTCCGGCGAGGCCCCACCTTCCAAATTGCCATTAGCTGTGGCCAAGCATTCAGAACACATGAGCGTATGGGGGACATTTGATTGAAGCCATCACAGGTGGTAAAGCAAAGACTGCAGCTAGAGTCTGCTAGGGCAACGTCCACTTGGGCTACAGCAAGACGCTACCTCATGGAAATCCTGTGAGGTGCGTATATTTACATCCCTGATTAACAAATGAAGACGTGAAACCATGAATTATTTTGCTAGGTCACCTACCCAGTAAGTGAGGACCAGGATTGAAACTCAGGCCGTCTGCTCCCAAAGCCTGTGGCCCTAACATTGTTCTGTTTGCTTCCAACCAAGAATATGGTTCAAAAGAAAAGTTGCGGACTGGAGAGATGGCTTAGTGGTTAAGCGCTTGCCTGTGAAGCCTAAGGACCATGGTTCGAGGCTTGATTCTCCAGGACCCACTTTAGCCAGATGCACAAGGGGGCGCATGCATCTGGAGTTCATTTGCAGTGGCTGGAGGCCCTGGTGCACCCATTCTCTCTCTGCCTCTTTCTATCTGTCGCTCTCAAATAAATAAATAAAAATAAAAAAAGAAAAGCTACATTCATGACATTCATGATAATATTTAATATACTACTCCTTGTTAGAAGAAGTTGAAAATAGCCTAAATGGGGCTAGAGGGATGGCTTAGCAGTTAAGGCATTTGTCTGCAAAGCCAAAGGACCCAGGTTGATTTCCCAGGACCTGTGTAAGCCAGATACACAAGGGGGTACATGCATCTGGAGTTTGTATGCAGTGGCTGGAGTCCCTAGCATGCCCATTCTCTGTCTCTTCCTCCCTCTCTCTCTGTCATATAAATTAAATAAGTAAAATAAAATATTAAAAAAGTAAATAGCCTAAACATGTAACAATTGACTATATAGAATATAACAGTGAAATATAAATGAAAACATTGAAATAATCATTGTCTTTTGTTTTGAGGGTTTTTTGTTTTGTTTTGTTTTTTGAGATAGGGTCTTGCTCTAGCGCAGACTGACCTGGAATTCATGATGTAGTCTCAGGCTGGCCTCAAACTCACAGTGATCAGCCTACCTTAGCCTCCTGAGTGTTTTTTGCTTTGTTTGTTTTAAGGTAGAGTCTCACTGTAGTCCAGGCGGACCTGGAACTCACTCTGCAGCTCCAGGTTGGCCTTGAACTCAGTGATTCTCCTACTTCTGCCTCCAGAGTGCTGGGCTTAGAGGGTGTACCACCATGCCCAGCTGAAATGATCGTTGTCATGTAGCCTAGTCACATAGGGAATATCATTTGGTTTTAGAAGGAAATCCTGTGATAATTACCATGTGGATGAGGACATCCTGTTAAGTGAAATAAGTCAGTCATAAGAGCATAAGTACTGCATGATTCCACATATATGCAGGGTCATAGGCACATCAAATAGAATGGGGTTCTCAGGGACTGGGGAAAAGGGCCTGTGGGTGTGGAGCTTTGGTTTTGTTTTATTATTTATTTATTTGACAGAGAAAGAGAGAGAGAATGGGCCTGCCAGGGCCTCCAGCCACTGCAAATGAACTCCAGATGCGTATGCCACCTTGTGCATCTGGCTAACGTGGGTCCTGGGGAATCAAACCTAGGTCCTTTGGCTTTGCAGGCAAGTGCCTTAACCGCTAAGCCATCCCTCCAGCCCAAGCTTTGGTTTTGAAGAGGAAGAAGTTCTAGAGATCTACTACTCAACTATATGCCAGCTCTGTGTGGTGGCACACACCTTCCTTCCCAACATTCCAGAGGCTGGGGTGTGAAGGTTGCTGTGAGCTCCAGACCACTGGAGAGATGGCTCACTGGTTAAAGGTGCTTGCTTGCAAAGTCTGTGGGCCAGGTGCAATCCCCCAGCCACCCACATAAAACTGGATGGACACTCTCTGATACACACACAAATAAGCTAAAGAAATTAGGCTGGGCATAGTGTGATGGCACATGCCTTTAATCCCAGCATTCAGGAGACAGAGGTAGGAGGATTGCTCTGAGTTTGAGAGTAGCCTGACACTACATACTGAATTCCAGGCCAGCTGGGGCTAGACTGAGACACTATTTCAAAAAAGCAAAATAGGGCTGTAGAGATGGCTTAGTGGTTAAAGTGCTTGCCTGCAAAGCCAAAGGGCCCACGTTCGATTCCCCAGGACCCACATCAGCTGGATGCACAAGATGGCACAAACGTGTGGAATTTGATTTCAGTGGCTGGAGGCTCTGGCATGCCGATTCTCTCTCTGTCATAAAAAGATATTTTTATTGGCTGGGTGTGGTGGCTCATGCCTTTAATCCCAGCACTTGGGAAGCAAAGGTAGGAGGATCACCATGAGTTTGAGGCCACCCTGAGACTCCATAGTGAATTCCAGGTCAGCCTGGGCTAGAGTGAGACCCTACCTTGAAAAAAACGAAACAAAAAATATTTACTTATTTGCAAACAGAGAAGAGTGACAGAGAGATGGGTGTGCTAAGACCTCCAGTCACTGCAAATAAACTCCAGAGGCATACACCACTTTGTGCATCTGGCTTTATGTGGGCATTGGGGAATCGAACCATGCTCATTAGGGGTTGCAAGCAAGAGCCTTAACCATTGAGCCATATCTCCATCCGAACACCAACCTTTTCTATACAATATCACCACTTGAATCCTGCCCCCTTAATCTTCTAGTCGAAAGTTGGGCAGAGTTGTTCATCATGCTCCCTTTCCTTTTATTGACATGTCTGGAATATATCATAGCTCTGTGATCTGTGTCAAGGTCTCTGTTTTTGTGTTTTGTTTTTCTTTTCTGAGGCAGGTCTCACACTAACTCAGGCTGACCTGGAACTCACTCTGTAGTCCTAGGCTGGCCTTGAACTCACAGTGACTCCTATCTCTGCCTCCCAAGTGCTGGGATTAAAGGCATGTGCCACCATGCCCAGCTTAAAGTCTCTATTTTTATTTTTTTAAATATTTATTTATTTATTTATTTGAGAGCGACAGACTCAGAGAGAAAGACAGATAGAGGGAGAGAGAGAATGGGCGCACCAGGGCCTCCAGCCTCTGCAAACGAACTCCAGAAGCGTGCGCCCCCTTGTGCATCTGGCTAACGTGGGACCTGGGGAACCGAGCCTCGAACCGGGGTCCTTAGGCTTCACAGGCCAGCGCTTAACCGCTAAGCCATCTCTCCAGCCCTATTTTTATTTTTTTTTTATTTTATTTTTTTCCGAACTAGGGTCTCACTCTGACCCAGGCTGACCTGGAATTCATTATGTAGTCTCAGGCTGGCCTCAAACTCTCAGTGATCCTCCTACTTCTGCCTCCTGAGTGCTGAGATTAAAAGTTTGTGCCGCCACACTTGGCTCCATTTTTATTTTTTATTTATTTACTTTTTCAAGGTAGGGTTTCACTCTAGTCCAGGCTGACCTGGAATTCACTATGTAGTCTCAGGGTGGCCTTGAACTCATGGTGATCCTCCTACCTCTGCCTCCCAAGTGCTGGGATTAAAGGCGTGTGCCACCACACCCGGCAAGGACTCCCTTTTAAATTTATCCTTTTAATAATATGGGAAGAAAATGGATGCAAAATCAGAGTGAAATCTTTCTTCTGTAGATCTAGGATATGAAGCGTCAAGGGAAATGCTACTTATCAGATTTAAGTGACTAGAAAAACTCCTGTCCTTGAGGGACATGCCATCTTCCAAGTTCCCAAGAGCCAGGACATGGTACTGTAAGACACTTGAGATTGATTCAAGGTCAGGTGTGTGGCTTCAGCTCTAAGCAGTAATACTAGCAGTACCCACTAGAGCCACTAGATGCCGCCAGTGCCCCACACCTGACTTCCAGACCGTGAATCGCAGACAACAAATCATGCCTCCCCACTTTCTGCCAATCACCAGCTCAACAGCTCTGGATGGCCGAGCATGGCCTTTTTCAAAGCGCTTACCCTTATTTCAACATCATTCTTGCTTTGTCCTTGCAGGCTTTCCGTCCAAACCCAGCTTACACTGCTAGAGATCGAAGCTGCTTGTGGTTTGTACCAGACTAGTGCAGTCAGAAAAATAAACCAATCATTGAGACAGTCAAAGGGGAGGGGTAGACATGGAAAGAACAGATCACTATTGTTTTTTGGTTTGTTGGTTTTTTTTTTTTTGATTTTTCGAGGTAGGGTCTCACTCTAGCCCAGGCTGACCTGGAATTCACTATGGAGTCTCAGGGTGGCCTAGAACTCACGGCGATCCTCCTACCTCTGCCTCCCGAGTGCTGGGATTAAAGGCATGCACCACCACACCTGGCAAAGTGCCATGTCAGGCCCCAGCGAGATATTGTATTTTTGTAATTAAAAAAAAATTTTTTTTTTCCGAGGTAGGGTCTCACTCTAACCCAGGCTGACCTGAATTCACTATGTAGTCTCAGGGTGGCCTCGAACTCATCTGCATCCTGAGTGCGGGGATTAAAATCATGTGCCACCATGCCCAGCTCCATCATTATTTTTAAAAATATTTTATTTATTTGAGAGAGGCAGAGGTAGGAGGATCGCCGTGAGTTCAAGGCCAGTCTGAGACTACATAGTGAATTCCAGGTCAGCCTGGGCTAGAGCAAGACCCTACTTCAAAAAACTTACTATTATTTGAGAGAGAATGGGTGCACCAGAGCCTCCAGCCACTGCAAACGAACTCCAGATGCATGTGCCACCTTGTGCATCTGGCTTACATAGGTACTTGGGGAATTGAACCTGAGTCCTTTGGCTTTGCAAAGGCAAGCACCTTGACCGCTAAGCCATCTGTCCAGCCCCTCCATCTTTTTTTTTTTTTTTTTTTTAAGGTAGGGTCTCAATCTAGCCCAGGCTAACCTAGAATTCTGTAGACTCAGGATGGCTTCAAACTCCTGGCGATCCTCCCTACCTCTGCCTCCTGAGTGCTGCAATTAAAGGCATGCACCACCACACCCAGCTTTCATTATTGTTATGTTTTGTTTTGTTTTTTTCATTTCTTTTCCAAGATAGAGTCTCACTTTATTGCCTGGCATGGTGGTGCATGTCTTTAATTCCAGCACTTAGGAGGTAGGAAAATCACTGTGAGTTTGAGGCCAGCCTGAGACTACATTGTGAATTCCAGGTCAGCTTGGGCTAGAGAGAGACCCTACCTGGAAAAACCAACCAAAAAAAGAAAGAAAGAAAGAGAGAGAGAGAGAGAGAGAGGGAGGGAGGGAGGGAGGGAGGGAGGGAGGGAGGGAGGAAGGAAGGAAGGAAGGAAGGAAGGAAGGAAGGAAGGAAGGAAAAAAATAAAAGCTAAGAAGGAAAGATCTTTCTTCCTTTAAGGTTAGAGTCAAGACTCTGAATCCAGTAGTAAAGACACTAGTAGAAAGGATAAGAGGCAGGTTATTCGAAAAGCAGGTGAGGAGCCGGGCATGGTGGCACATGCCTTTAATCCCAGCACTTGGGAGGCAGAGGTAGGAGGATCGCCATGAGTTCGAGGCCACCCTGAGACTACAGAATGATTTCCAGGTCAGCCTAAGCTAGAGTGAGACCCTACCTCGAAAAAGAAAAAAGAAAAGCAGGTGAGGGCTGGAGAGATGGCTTAGCAGTTAAGCGCTTGCCTATGAAGCCTAAGGACCCCGGTTCAAGGCTCAATTCCCAGGACGCACATTAGCCAGATGCACAAGGGGGCGCACGCGTCTGGAGTTCATTTGCAGCGGCTGGAAGCCCTGGCGCGCCCATTCTCTTCTCTCTCTCTGCTTCTTTCACTCTCATAAATAAATAAACAAAAATTTTTTTAAAAAAGCAGGTGAAAAAAGACCCCAAGGGGGAAAACAAGCCATTGGCAGCAGCCATATTGACACATATGGACATGCTGAGGCACCCTTCCCAAGGTGTCACCAACACTTGGGCTGGGTCACCCCAAGGCCAACTCATAGAGTTCAGCAAGCCAATAATGAAACTCTGAGGACATCCTCACAGGGGCACAAGCCACGGCGGTGTGTCATCATGGCACAGTGCTGCTGACACTCAGCAGGTGACCCTTCTCTTGTGACGATTCCAACGTCTTGTGGGCTGTGACTCATGCCAATTAACCGTGACTCACTGGCAGCACTGAACATAAAGAGGTTATTATCACCACTGGATCAAGTGGGGAAACTGAGGGATGGAGTGGGGAAGCAGCTTTGCTCCATTAGCCAGTGGCAACAAGTCATGAGCTCATCACCACCTCAGTTCCAAAGCCCATAAAGCTGCCCTTGACAACCAAGAGTAAACAGAGCTGTCCAGGGAAGAAAAAAGGGACCTTGCCTCCATGCAAACCAGCCAGTAGAGCCATAGAACGAGAGAGAGAGAGAGAGAGAGAGGCCAAGCATGGTGGCACACACCTTCAATCCCAGCATTTGGGAGGCAGAGGGAGGAAGATTGCCATGAGTTCAAGGCCAACCTGACCTACAGAGTAAATTCTAGGTCAGCCTGGACTAGAATAAGACCCAGTTAAACACACACACACACACACACACACACACACACACACACACACACCACACAGGCTGGAGAAATAGCTTGGTGGTTAGGGTGCTTGCCTGTGAAGCCTAAGGACCCTGGTTCAAGGCTCCATTTGCCAGAACCTACGTAAGCCAGATGCACAAGGTAGCGCGTGCATCTGGAGTTCGTTTGCAGTGGCTGGAGGCCCTGGTGTGCCCATTCTCTCTTTATCTGCCTCTTTCTCTCTCTGTCTGTCTATCACTCTCAAATAAATAAGTAAATAAAAATAAACCAAAAAATATTTTTAAAAAATCAAGAGACTGGGGAGATTGCTCAATGGTTAAGGCACTTGCTTGCAAATCCTGTGGGCGTAGGTTTGATTGCTTCGTATCCACATAAAGCTAGACACACAAAGTGGCACATTCATCTGTAGTTCATTTGCAGTGGCAAGATGTCTTTGCATGCTCATTCTCTCCTTTTTTTCTCTCTCTCCCTAATAAATAACTAAAAATATTTAAAAACAGTAGGGCATAGTGGCTCATGCCTTTAATCCCAGCCCTCAGGAGGCAGAGGTAGGAGGATCGCCATGAGTTTGAGGATACCCTGAAAATACAGATTGAATTATAGGTCAGCCTGAGCTAAAGTGAGCCCCTACCTCAAAAAACCCAGATAATAATAATAATAATGTAAAAAACAATATAAAAAACAAGATGGCTTAGCGGTTAAGCGCTTGCCTGTGAAGCCTAAGGACCCCAGTTCAAGGCTCGGTTCCCCAGGACCCACGTTAGCCAGATGCACAAGGGGGTGCACGCGTCTGGAGTTTGTTTGCAGTGGCTGGAGGCCCTGGTGCGCCCATTCTCTCTCTCTCTGCCTCTTTCTCTCTGTCTGTCACTTTCAAATAAATAAATAAAAATATTTAAAAAAAATTAGTCGGGCATGGTGGCGCACGCCTTTAATCCCAGCACTCGGGAGGCAGAGGTAGGAGGATTGCCATGAGTTCAAGGCCACCCTGAGATGACAGAGTTAATTCCAGGTCAGCCTGGACCAGAGTGAGACCCTACCTCGTAAAACCAAAAAAAAAAAAATAAAAAATAAATAAATAAAAAAAATAAAAATCAACAATAACAACAACATAAAGCCTAGAGAGTCACAAAGACTGGGACCTAACTCTTCTGGATTCCACAATGAGGAATGTGAAGGCCAGTGTGGGGAGTGACAGATGCTAGCCACAATCACGCTGTGGGTGTGTCACACATAGATAGGCCAAGCCAAACCTAGAGTCCTGAGGCTGCCTGCTGGATCTGGTCCTGCTCTACAGCCACAGTGACAGCCCAAGAGACGAGGCAGAGCCTCCCAGGGAGAACGAGATAACTCCTAGACCATCCGTGTGTGCTTCTGGGGCAGTTCCTCGAGCCTCGGTTTCTTCCTCTATAAAATGAGGACAATTAGCCGGGCGTGGCGGCGCACGCCTTTAATCCTACCACTCAGCAGGCAGAGGTAGGAGGATTCCTGTAAGTTCCAGGCCACCCTGAGACTACATAGTGAATTCCAGGTCAGCCTGACCTAGAGTGAGACCCTACCTCGAAAAAAAAAAAAAAAGGACAATGGGGCTGGAGAGATGGTTTAGCTGTTAAGGCACTTGCCTGCAAAGCCAAAGGACCCAGGTTCGATTCCCCAGTACCCACGTAAGCCAGTTGCGCAACGTGGCACATATATCTGGAGTTCCTTTGCAGTGGCTGTAGGCCCTGGTGGCGTGCCCTCTCTCTCTTTTTGCCTCCCTCTCTCCAATAAATAAAATTTTATTTATTTATTGGAGAGAGAGAGAGAGAAAGAGAGAGAGAGAATGGGCGTCTCAGGGCCTCCAGCCACTGCAAACAAACGCCAGACACGTGCACCCCCTTGTGCATCTGGCTTACATGAGTCCTGGGGAATTGAGCCTGGGTCCTTTGGCTTTGCAGGCAAGTGCCTTAGCTATGAAGCCATCTCTCCAGCCCAATAAATAAAATATTTTTTAAATGAAAACACAAATAAATAAAAATAAACAAAAAAAAATTTTAAGGGGCTGGAGAGATGGCTCAGTGGTTAAGCGCTTGCCTGTGAAGCCTAAGGACCCTGGTTCAAGGCTCATTTCCCAAGGAACCAGGAACGTGAACCAGATGCACAAGGGGCGCATGAATTTGGAGTTCCTTTGCAGTGGCTGGAGGCCCTGGTGCACCCATTCTCTATCTATCTGCCTCTTTCTCTCTCTGCCTGTTGCTCTCAAATAAATAAATAAAAATAAACAACAACAACAACAAAATGAGAACAACGCTGGTCGCTGTATCACAGGCGGGTTTGAGAATTCAAGGAACTGCCTTAGCTGTTTGCTTAGCATTCCTTAGCAGCACGCCTAACCACTTAGCAACCCTGCTGGTTTACGGTCTGGACTTTCTGGGTTTTTTTTTGTTTGTTTGTTTGTTTTGTTTTTTCGAGGTAAGGTCTCACTCTAGCCCAGACTGACCTGGAATTCACTATGGACTCTCAGGGTGGCCTCGAACTCATGGCAATCCTCCTACCTCTGCCTCCCGAGTGCTGGGATTAAAGGCATGCGCCACCACGCCCAGCTTTTTGGTCTGCACTTTCTGAATGCATGGATGTTGAGGTCACCAACGACACCCCAGAACTTCCTCACCCTGCTCTAGCTGGAGCTGCTGCTTCTTTTTTAGCCCCAGAGCTTCTCCCCCGACATCAGACGGCACACAGGTGCGGCTGGCATTTCAGCTCGAACAAAGCCTCAGCTTTAGAAGCATCGGGAAGTACCTTGGGCAACAAAACACAAACCAAGATAACCACATTCCTGCCAGTCTGGCTCAGGGCCCGGCAAGGCTACCCTTAGGAGATGGTGGTACAAGGTCAACAGGAGGGCTAATTATAGAAGCATCCTGCTGGTTGAGGGTACTGCTGGCTTGTCCAGCATAGCTTACCTGAGTCATCCATCCTGGAGACTGGGGCCACCTGGGCCTGGAGTTGGGCCGGCGGGCCTCCAGGAGTCTAGAGGACCTTCTGTGGGTTGAACCTCACCAGTGCCAGCATCTTCTGCCCCCTTTTCCCCTCAGAATGACAGTTGAGGCAGATTAGCTGCACAAATGTAGCTCAAACTGAGCAAAGAGACCGCAGGGGCTTGACCGTAGGCCAAAAGGCCCAGGGCCCATTCTGAGATGAGCATAGTGAAAACCTGAGAGTCTTTGGAAAAATCCCTCACATAACACAGATGAAAGAAAAAGGTAGCGAGGACTCAATGGAGGTAGCCTTGTACTCTCCTCACAGCAGCTTCCACACCATCAGTCAACTCCTGTCCCCAGCTGGTCCTCAGGGGCGCCAGAACTTTCTGGCCAAGTCCTTACTCTAACCCAGGTTCACCCTGCTGGCCAGCTGTGACCTGGGTTCAACACCCATAAGCTCAGCTCAGAGGCTTTCCAAAGTAAAAGCAGGTCAGAACTATGTGCTCTAATTCCCAATCAACTTTATTTTTCTTAATTTAAATTTTTGTTTCTTATTTCTTTTGGTTTTTCGAGTAGGGTCTCACACTAGCCCAGGCCATCCTGGAATTCACTATGTAGTCTCAGGCTGGCTTTGAATTCACAAGTGAGCCTTTTACCTCTGCCTCCTGAGTGCTGGGGTTAAAGGTGATTGCTACCATGCTGGGCTTGTTTTTATTTATTATTTTTTTTTAAATTTATTTATTTGAGAGCGACAGACACAGAGAGAAAGACAGATAGAGGGAGAGAGAGAGAATGGGCGTGCCAGGGCTTCCAGCCTTTGCAAACGAACTCCAGACACGTGCGCCCCCTTGTGCATCTGGCTAACGTGGGACCTGGGGAACCGAGCCTTGAACCGGGGTCCTTAGGCTTCACAGGCAAGTGCTTAACCGCTAAGCCATCTCTCCAGCCCCTTGTTTTTATTTTTAAAAATATCCTTATTGATTCATTTGTAAAGAGAGGGAGAGAGAGCGAATGAGTGGGGCCTCTTGTTACTGCAAATGAATTCCAAATGCATGTGGCACTTTGTGTATCTGGCTTTATGTGGGTACCGGGGAATCAAACTCAGGCCATCAGGCTTTGTAGGCAAGTGCCTTAACCACTGAGTCATCTCTCCAGCCCCACAATCAACTTTAAAATCACAATAAAATTAGAAGATATTGTTTCAAAAGATATAAAAACTAAGAATCGTAAAGTCTCTTTCTTTCTGACTTACTCTAGTAAGGAAGCAAAAAGGATGTGTCAGAGGAGGAAATACGTGAGCACTCTATCTGTCTGGGAGGAAAACATTTGCACTCTGAAGGACTTTCCATGGGAGGGCTCAACTGTTACATGGTTGGCAGGAGAGACCCACAGAAGGCCCACATGGGAAACTAAATGCAAAAGGGCCAGGCGTGGTGGCGCACGCCTTTAATCCCAACTCTTGGGAGACAGAGGCAAGAGGATCTCTGTGAGTTCTAGGCTAGCCTGAGATAACAAAGTGAATTCCAGGTCAGCCTGGACTGGAGTGAGACCCTACCTCCAAAAGCCAAAACCAAAACAAGAAAAAACTTGCAAAGGGCTGGAGAGATGGCCCAGTGGTTAAGGTGCTTGCCTGCAGAGCCCAACTTCCCCAGTACCCAAGTAAAACCAGCTGCACAAAGGGGCATCTGCATCTGGAGTTTGTTTGCAGCAGCTACAGGACCTGGCATGCCTATTCTCTCTCTTCTTGCAAATAAATAAAAATATTTTTTATAGCTATAATATGTATGTATTTTTATAAAATGAGCTTTACTTGTAAATAACTCTTTAAAATTCTGACTTTACAGTTAACCCACGACGAGACAATGTAACACGTATGTACAACAATCTTAATCCGTTTCATTAAGCATTATATGAATTGTTATTGCATTTATGTTAAGAAAGAATGTCTAAGAGGACACCATGTTTTTATTCCCTAGGTTACTACTCTGTTGTATATCCTGGATGGCCCATATATTCACGTCACAGATACACATCACTCATTCTCATTGTTAAATCAGTACTTCTATTGCTGTCTGTTATTATTACCCTGCTGGTAAAGGAGAAATATCCTAATTTAGTTCTTTTGGACTAATACAATAGGGAAAGGAACAACTTATACATATGTGGCTTTTTAATAAATGAAACTGGGGATATTTTTAATTTCTATTTTATTTCAGAAAAAGCATGTTGCAATAAAGCTTTAGTCAAAAGAACTGCTTGGCCTCCTAACTCTGTAAGTTAACCACCGACCCCCTTTATTTCCCACATTTCTGCAAACAAATATTGTTCATAAGCTTCCATAGCTGGACTTTCACTAAGTAACCTTGTCTCTATGCTTTAGTTTCCAAGTCTGTAAAATGAGTGAGCTACATACATCTAGTATGAGTGCTGCTCTACGAACCGAAGACACTCGGGAAAAGAGATGACCACTGTCATTGCTCACGTATAAGGCAACTCATGGCCAGCCTTCTCACAGCCCTCTACCAAAGGAAATATAAGTTTCACTTCAGGAAGGCTTCTCAGAGTTACTTTTTTCTCTTCTTTTTCTTCTCATCTGCTTCCATCTGCAGCTTCACTTCTTCAGTTGTAAGAGCTATAAGTTTCTTTCCCTTTGCTTTCTTGACCTTCTCCTTGATGGCAGCCACATCGAGTTTACTCTCAGTAGAAGTTTAATGTTGTAAATGGGATGAATATTCTTCATGGTATCTAGGACTACTTTTCAAACCTCGGTTCTCCGGCTTAGACTTCTCATTGGGAAATTCACCTTTTCCAGCCGCTGGGACAGGAGCTCTTACCGAGGAGGACGCCATTTTCAAACTCAAAAATATTTTTTAAAAGCTTAAAAAAAAAAAACAGTTTCAAAGAAGCCAGGTGTGGTGGCACATGCCTTTAGTCCCAGTACTTGGGAGGTAAAGGTAGGAGGATCACCATGATGAGTTTGAGGTCAGCCTGAGACTACATAGTGAATTTCAGGTCAACCTGAGCTAGAGTAAAATCCTATCTAGAAAAACTAAACCAAACCAAACCAAAACAAAACAAAACAAAAGGCTTGCAAAGAGGGCTTGCTTGCTTAGTGGTTAGATCGCTTGTCTGCGTAGAGGGAGAGAATGGGCACGTCACTTTGTGCATCTGGCTTATGTGGGTACAAGGGAATTGAATCTTGCTTTTTACCCTGCAGGCAAGAATAACCGCTAAGCCATCTCTCCAGTCACAGCTTTTAAATCCTCGTTAGGGGCTGGAGAGATGGCTTAGCAGTTAAGGCACTTGTCTGTGAAACCTAAGGACCCATGTTTGTCTCTCCAGATCCCATGTAAGCCAGACACACAAAGATGAGGCAAACGCAAGGTCGCACATGCCACTAGGTGGCACAAGCATCTGAAATTTGATTGCAGTGGCTGAGGCCCTGGCATGCCAATTGTCTCTCCCTTTCTACCTCTCTCACTTTTTAAAAAAAAATTAAAACAAACAAACAAACAAAAATTCCAGGGCTGGAGGCATGGCTTAGCGGTTAAGATGCTTGCTTGCAAAACCTAATGACTGCCGGCCATGGCAGCGATTCTTTAATCTCAGCACTCGGGAGGCAGAGGAAGGAGGATCGCCATGAGTTCAAGGCCACCCTGAGAATACAGAGTGAATTCCAGGTCAGCCTGGGTTAGAGTGAGACCCTACCTTGAAAAAATAAAAAAAAACAAACAAACAAAATAAATAAATAAAATAAAAACCTAATGACCCAGGTTCAATTCCAGTATCCATGTACAGCCAGAGGCACAAAGTGCAGCATGCAACTGGAGTTTGTTTGCAATGGCTGGAGGCCCTGACATGCCCATTCTGTCTGTCTGTCTCTTCTCTCTTTCTCTCTCTGCTTGTAAATAAATAAATAAAAATATTTTTTAAAACTTGCAAAGATATATTAAAAAGAAAAAGCCAGTGAGGTGATTCACACCTATAATCCCAGCATCAGGGAGACAGACTGAGAAGGAGGATCACCATGACTTTGAGGCCAGCCTGGATTATGTAGTGAGTTCCAAGTCAGTCTGGGCTACAGTGATTCAAAAAAAACAAGAACAAAAACAAAACAATAAAGCCAGAGCTACCAGTGGGTTGGACAGGAAACAGGAAGAACTAATATTGTGAGGTTTTTTTTTTTTTTTTCTTTCTTGTTTTTGTTTTGTTTTTCGAGGTAGGGTCTCACTCTAGCCCAGGCTGACTGGGAATTCCCTCTGTAGTCTCAGGGTGTCCTTGAATTTACAGCAATCCTCGTACCTTTGCCTTAAAGGAGTGCACCACCATGCCTGACTGTAATTATTATTATTAATTTTTTTTTTTTTTTTTGAGATAGGGTCTCACTGTAGCCCAGGCTGACCTGGAATTCATTCTGTAGCCTAAGGGCGGCCTTGAACTCACTGCGATCCTCCTACCTCTGCCTCCCAAGTGCTGGGATTAAAGGCGTGCGCCACCACGCCCAGCTTTATTATTATTTTTTAAAGATGGGTTTCCTGTATCTCAGGCTGGCTTTGATCCTCTGGTCCTCCTCCCTTTACCTTCCAAATATTGGGATTAAAGGTGTGGGGCAGTACTCTGCAGAAGCAACGTTGGAAACCAGTAATCTCATAGACCTGGGGCTGAAGTTCTATGATCCTCCCAGGAGGAGCGCTAAGAACCCCAAAATCCCAGGGTCTGAGAGCGGAATTGCTTCAGGCCTGCCTTCCTTTAGCACTTACCTCTCTCTGCCTACAGCTCTCACATCATCTGAGAGTGTGTCACCCTCTGCCATCTAAGTCTCAGCACTGTTGCCACTGCTGGCCCCTCACGCTTTCTAGTTTGTCATGAAGTGAGCCAGACCACAGATTGTCCCCTGTGGGGAGGGTGGAGAGAGACCTAGTTCTGTCCTTGCTGACTAAAACATGACCTCAGTCATAATGACTGGCTTTCTGTTTAACCTGCCAACCTGGGGTGCCGACTCCCCATCCTGGCCTTCAGGATGGCCTCACATGGGGTATTTGAATCTTCCTTGGCAGGTAGCAGTTGACCTTTCATGTAGCAGAGGTCAGTCAGGGGTGGCCCCAGCTTTAGTACTAAGCTAAGTGGGGCCTCACGATGTCACTTCCTGGACAGAACTTGGAGCCTGTGACTCAAGATTTTCATCACGACATAGTCCAAAGGTGGGGGTGGAGGGGAATCACAGGACTAAGTAGGACTGTGTTCATGAAAACAACATGAAAGGGCTAGTTTCATTATTATTATTATGATTTTTTTTTTTTTTTAGGTAGGGTCTCGCTGTAGCCCAGGCTGACCTGGAATTCACTCTGTAGTGTCAGGGTGGCCTCGAACTCATGGCGATCCTCCTACCTCTGCCTCCCAAGTGCTGGGATTAAAGGCATGTGCCACCACTCCCAGCTCTTGTTTTTGTTTTTGAAATAAGGTACCATTCTGCATCCTAGGCTGAGTTTGAACTCAAAGTGCTTCTCCAGCCTCAGCCTCCCTAGGATTGGGATTATAGGCGGGAGCCATCACACCCAGCCTGGAATAGTTTATTAATGTTTAGAACATGTTAGAAAACTTCTGGGTAGCAGGGTGTGGTGGCCTTTAATCCCATCACTCAAAATCAAAACAAAACAACAACAACAAAAAAACTTCTGGGAGCCAGGCATGGTGGCACATACCTTCAAACCCAAGGAGCAGACGTAGGAGGATCATTGTGAGTTCAAGGCCACCCTAAGACTTCCAGGTCAACTTGGGCTAGAGCAAAGACCCTATCTTAAAAAAAAAAAAAAATTCTGGTACAGCGGGGCAGGGGAGCTGAAGAGATGCCTTACCAGTTAAGGTACTTGCCTGCGAAGCCTAAGGACCCAGGTTTGATTCCCCAGTACCCACAAAAGCCAGATGCATAAGGTGGTCCACATGTCTGGAATTCATTTGCATTGGTTGGAGGTCTCTCTCTTTTTTTTTTTTTTTTTTTTTGAGGTAGGGTTTCACTCTAGTTCGGGCTGACCTGAAATTCACTCTGTATTCTCAGGGTGGCCTTGAATTCATGGCAATCCTCCTACCTCTACCTCCCACGTGCTGGGATTAAAGGCATGTGCCACCATGCCCAGTTTTTTTTTTTTTCTCTCTCTCTCTTAAATATATATATACATATATATATATTCAAGTTGAGTTCAAGGCCACCCTAAGACTACATAGTTAATTCTAAGTAGCCTGGGCCAGAGTAAGACCCTACCTCAAAAAACAAAACAAAACAAGATCAAATTAGAGGTGGAGAGTTGGCTTAGCAGTTAAGGCGCTTTCCTGCAAAGCCTAAGGACCCAGGTTCGAATCTTCAGTATCCAGGGAGTCATGGTGGCTGAGTGGTTAAGGCGTTGGACTTGAATCTTCAGTATCCATGTAAGCCAGATGCACAAGATGGCCCATGCATCTGGACTTTGTTTTCAGTGGCTACAGGCCCTGGGGTGCCCATTCTCTCTCTCTTTCTGCCTTTTTCTCAAACGAGTAAAATAAAATAAAATAAAATAAAATAAAATAAAAAATCCCAGGGCTGGATAGATGGCTTAGTGGTTAAGCACTTGCCTGTGAAGCCTAAGGACCCCAGTTCAAGGCTTGATTCCCCAGGACCCACATAAACCAGATGCACAAGGGGGCACACGCGTCTGGAGTTTGTTTGCAGTGGCTGGAGGCTCTGGTGTGCACCCATTCTCTCTCTCTCTGCCACTGTCTCTCTCTGTCATTCTCAAATAAATAAATAAAAAGAAATAACAACAACAAATCTATCTATCTATCTATCTATCTATCTATCTATCTATCTATCTATCTATCTTGCCCAGGGTGGAGAGATGGCTTCGTGGTTAAGACACCTGCCTGCAAAGCCAAAGGACTCAGGTTTGATTCTCTAGGACCCACATAAGCCAGATGCACAAGAGGGCGCATGCATCTGGAGTTCATTTGCAGTGACTAGAGGCCCTGGTATGCCCATTCTCTCTCTCTCTCTTAAAATAAATAAATAAATATATTCTTTTAGAAAGACCAAGCTGGGTGTGATGGCGCATGCTTTTAAGCCCAGAGGCAGAGTTAGCAGGATCACTGTGAGTTTGAGGCCACCCTGAGAATACAGAGTGAATTCCAGGTCAGCCTGGGCTAGAGTGAGAGCCTACCTCGAAAAAACAAAACAACAAAACAAAACAAAAGACCAGATCAGGATCTGGGGAAATGGTTCAGTGGCTAAAGGTGTTTGATTGACAAGCCTGCTGACCAGAGCTCGAAGCCCCAGCATCCGTGGGAAGAGAGACGTGGTGACGCACGTCTGTAATCCCCAGGCATCTATAGCAACGCGGGGCACAGTCAGGAGAAGCCAGAAGCTAAAGGACCAACTACTGTGGCCTCTGTCGTGGTAAGGCAGTAAACAGAGACCCTGTCTCCAGCAAGGTGGAAGTACTGACACGGCAAGCTCATCCTCTGCCCTCCACAGGTACACTGCAGATGTGTGCGTGCACACACACACACACACACACACACACAATAATAATAATAATAAAAGAAAGTAGCAATAACAAAACAAGAAGAAAAAAACTCAAAAGAACAGGGAACGAGCACATGACAGATGAGATGAAAAAATCAAGGCCCCGGGAAGAAGAAAACCTGAAAAAAATGGAGCTAAGGGCTAGGGAGATGCCTCAGTGGTTAAAGGTGCTTCCTTGCAAAACATGTTGGCCTTGGTTTGCTTCCCCAGCACCCATGCAAAGCCAGACCAAGAAAAAAAAAAAGTTGTGCAAGCATCTGGTGTTCCTTTGCAGTAGCAAGAGACCCTGGTGTGTGTGCGTGCACACAATCAAGTTGAGCTGAGGATTGAAAACAGGTCATCAAGCCAGGCATGGTGGCACACGCCTTTAATCCCAGAACTCAGCTGGTTTTGTTTTTTGACTTTGCTGGCAAGTGCCTATAACAGCTAAACCATCTCTCCAGCCTGATTGGTTTTTTTTTTTGAGGAATCCCAAAGGTGCCAGTCACACATCAGCCTCTCTGTCCCTAGCTTTAGCTCCAGTTGGCTGAAGCTGACTCCCTGATGGACTCACAGCTGCCATATTTCTGGGTGCCCCAAGAAGCTGTGCTCCCTATGTAAGGTTGACCCCCCTCCTCCATACAATGAACAGTCTAGTTCCTGCCCTTTACTTCAACCATGGGAGGTTCAGTTGGGCTCTAGGCTCTGAAGAGGGAGTGACGCATGATTTGCTACCTTGTTTTCACCAAGGGCCTCCTTCTGCCCTTTATCTTTGGCATCTGAGGACAATTTTTTGTTTTTAGTTTTTTTTGTTTTTCGAGGTAGGGTTTCACTGTGGTCCAGGTTGATCCTCCTACCTCTGCCTCCCAAGTGCTGGGATTAAAGGCATGTGCCACCACGCCCAGCTAACCTGGAATAATTCACTATGTAGTCTCAAGGTGGCCTCGAACTCATGGCAATCCTCCTACCTCTGCCTCCCGAGTGCTGGGATTTAAGGCGTGCACCACCACACCTGGCTTGGACTTTTTTTTTTTCCGACAGTGCATAGTATGCTCCTTGTTGCTTTCAAGTGATGTCCTATGGTCCTCAGCACATGCCTGGTCCAGAACAGGTGCTAAGGAAGCACTTCTGCTTATGTGAGCAAACATGGGTTAATATAGTTAAGCCCAGGAGTTTGGAGGCTGAGCTAAATTCATCTTAAAATCCTGGAACTAGGGCTGAAGGAGATGGCTTAGTCGTTAAGGAACTTGCCCGGGAAGCTTAAGGACCCAGGTTTGATTCCTCCCCCACCCCCACATCTTACTTGTGTTCCTAGAGTTACCACAGTCAGATCACAGGCTTGCTGGACATATGTTCCTTGTCTTCATTTTCAGACTATAAACATAGATCTAAATTTACCCTTCCCCACACTGGGAGAGTTTCCTCCTACTTCCTACTCAGCTTTGCCCATTTCTCATCTAGAAAAGACCAGTCAGCCCTCTCCTCTTCATCTTCTTCCTCTTCTTTTTTTTTTTTTTTCCCCGAGGTAGGGTTTCACTCTAGCCCAGGCTGACCTAGAATTCACTCTGTAGTCTCAGGGTGGCCTCGAACTCACGGCCATCCTCCTACCTCTGCCTCCCGAATGCTGGGATTTAAGGTATGTGCCACCTTAAATCGCCCAGCCTTCTTTTTCTTTTCTTTTGACAGATTGCTCCTGCTATGTAGGCAGGCCGACTGGCCTTGAACTAGTGATCCTCCTGCCTCTGCCTCCTGAGTACTGGGATTGCAAGAATGTGCCACCATGCCTGGCTTATTTTTTATTTTTTGTTTTTCTAAGATAAGGTCTCCAGGCTGTTCTTGAACTCAATATGTAGTTGAGGATGACCTTGATCCTCTGACCTCTACCTTCTCAGTGCTGGCTTTATAGGCACATGCTTTTTAAAAAATGTTATTTTTATTTATTTGACACAGGAAGAGAGAGAGAGAATGGGCACGCCAGGGCCTCCAACCACTGCAAACAAACTCCAGACACGTGTGCCCCTATGTGCATCTGGCTAATGTGGGTCCTGGGGAATCGAACCTGGGTCCTTTGGCTTTGCAGGCAAATGCCTTAACTGCTAAACCATCCCTCCAGCCCCCATCTCACTCTCTTATGTGGTCTGGGGATTAAACCCACAGTTTTGTGCATACGAGGCATGAATTCCACCAACTGAATTGCATTCTCAGCCCCTTATGATCTTTTTTTTTTTTTTTTTTTTTTTTGGTTTTTCGAGGTAGGGTTTCACTCTAGCTCAGGCTGACCTGGAATTCACTATGTAGTCTCAGGGTGGCCTCGAACTCTCGGCGATCCTCCTACCTCTGCCTCCCGAGTGCTGGGATTAAAGGCGTGCGCCACCACGCCCGGCTCCCTTATGATCTTTTTACAAAGGCCAGTGGTTTTGTAGAATGTCTCCCAGTTTGGATTTGTAAGATGTTTACTGATGATTACATTCAGGTTACATAGTTTTTCTTCTCTCTCATAAATAAATGAATAATGTTTGGTATGAAAAAGAACAGTGTCATCTTGTCCTTTTCAACTAGAGATGAAAGGACATTGCTTGCATCCTCAGTGAAGAGAGGGAAGGGTTCAGCCCTCCATCTGGGTGGCTACTTCAGTGTGTGGGTTTCTGGCTGGGTGGGGGTCTGGGCCAGCGACTGGGGGCCAGAGCGCACCAGAGCTTCAGGTGGAGACGCTGGAGGCCCCACGGTCCTCCCCAGACTTGTCACCAGCAATCCTAGGTGTCTCTAGCAGCCTTCTGGATACTTCCCTCCCCGCCCCTCCCCCCCCCAAGTAGGGTTTCACTCTAGCCCAGGCTGACCTGGAATTCACTCTGCCTCCGAGTGCTGGGATTAAAAGCATGCACCACAAGCCGGGCTTCATCTTGGATATTTGATGTCTTCTCTCTCGCAGGCTTCCCTAGTTCTCCGAAGCCTGCTCTCCTGAATCTCGCAGGCTGGAGAGGATCCTTTCCCTCCAGTCCCTTCTTTCCAGCACCATGATGCCTTCTGAGTCATCCCAAGGTCACTGCCATCAGAAAAGAGAAGATTCTCTACCTAAAGTGAGAGTAGCATTAATATATGGGTGTTGCAGTCCGGTTCGCATTGCTGGTAAAAATCACCCAACCAAGAGCAGCTTCTGGGAAAAGGAGTTTTATTTTGGTTTACAGGCTCGAGGGGAAGCTCCAGGATGGCAGGGGAAAACGATGACATGAGCAGAGGATGGACATCACCCCCTGGCCAACATAAAGTGGACCATAGCAACAGGAGAGTGTGCCAAACACTGGCATGGGGAAACTGGCTATAAAGCCCATAAGCCCGCCCCCAACGATACATTCCCTCCAGGAGGCATTAATTCTCAAATATCCATCAGCTGGGGAGCTAGCATTCACAACACCTAAGTTTATGGGGGACACCTGAATCAAACCACCACAATGGGTATGAACATTAAGAGAAGCACTTACTGGGTAGTTTGGTAAGCGTAGTATATACATTTAGCCAGACACCAGCAGACATTACACCCCTAGGACTCATGACTACCCCTGTTTTAAGTTTTCAGTATCAGGGATGTATTCCCTGCCATGGAGCAGGCCTCCAGTCCAATTAGAGGGCAGTTGGTTTCCACCATGACAGACGTGCTACTGTTGTACCCATTGGCTCATTTGGCCTGGCCAACTTTAAGGCTTGCAGTGTCCACTGTTGAGTATCTTCACTGGTAATTTCTCTCTCTCCCATTGAACTGCATGCAGAATGGCTTCTTCCAGCTTTCTGTCAGCTGGTCTACATGGAGGAGGTTATCAGCTCAGTTCCAGCAGGATTTCTCAGTGATCTTGCAGCCCAAGTATGTGGAGTCTTCAGCAATAGGGCCTTACCATCTATTGTTTGGTTTTTAATAAAGTGTTTTCTACATGTCTTGTATTGTTATTATTATTTTTTTAGAGACAAATTGAGAAAGAGAGAGAGAATGGGTGTGCTAGGCCCTCTAGTCACTATAAACAAACTCCAGATGCATGTGCCACCTTGCATCTGACTTATATGGCACCTGGAGAATCGAACCGGGGTCCTTAGGCTTTGTAGGCAAGCACCTTAACCGCTAAGTCATCTCTCCAGCCCTGTTTGTTTTTCCTTCTTTTTATTTTTATTTGAGAGAGGCAGAGAGAGAGAGGGAGGGAGAGAGAATGGGTACACCAGGGCCTCCAGGCACTGCAAATGATCTCCAGATACAGGTGCAACCTTGGGCATCTGGTTTACATGGGTACTGGCGAGTCGAACCTGGGTCCTTAGGCTTTGCAGGCAAGCACCTTAACCTCTAAGCTATCTCTCCAGCACTGTTTGTTTTTGAAGTTTTTTGTCCCTCTAGCCCAGCCTGACCTGGAACTTACTATGTAGTCTCAGGATGGCTTTGAACTCATGGCAATCCTCCTACCTTTGCCTTCCAAGTGCCCACCAGGCATTCTTTTGTCTCTTCTCTGCCCTGCCCCCTCCCCAGTTCTTACCGGGTGGTCATCAGCTCTCAGTTCTCCTGCCTCAGCCTCAGTCTCCTGAGTGCTGGCCACCCTGAGACTACATAGTGAATTCCAGGTTAGCCTGGGCTGGAGTGAGACCCTACCTTAGAAAACAAAACAAAAATAAATAAATAAATAAGAAAAAGTAAAAAGAAGGATCTAAAAAAAGAAAGGAAGGAAGGAAGGAAGGAAAGGTGTCCCAGTACTCAGGAGGCAGAGGTAGGAGGATCACTGTGAGTTTGAGGCCACCCTGAGACTACACAGTGAATTCCAGGTCAGCCTCAGCTAGAGTGAGACCCTACCTCGGGTGGAGGGGGGGGGGGTGGCGGGGAGAAAGAAATGAAATGAAAGTCTTATACACGCTATAATATGCATGAGCTTTGAAAACCCACTCTGTGAAAGAAGCCAGCCAGTGTAGAACAAATGTATAAATGTATAATGTGTGACTCCATTTATATGAGGTACTTAGAATAGGTAAATATAGAGACAGGAAGTAGATTGGAGCCTTCCAGGGGGTGGGAGGGGTGAGGAGTTAAGTGGATAGTCTCTATTATTTGTGATGAGAAACGTCTAGAAATGGATGGGGATGATTGTACGCGATTGCATGTGCACTTAATGCCACTGAATTATACACACTTAAGGTGGTTAAGTTGGCAATGTTTATTTCTGTATATTCCATTACAGTTTAACAGTGTCCCTGCCCCCAAGAAAGACAGTGCTCAGAACGATACACTGCATGTGGTATGTGCTGTTGACTGTGGGCTTTCAGCTGTCGCTCTGCTGTGCTGTTTTGGCCTGAACATAGTAGCGTCAAGCAAAGAGGCTTTGGGGGTCACCTGGGCCCCTGGATCCTTAGACATCAGCTTGCTGGTGCAGCTGCAGGGATCAGAGTAACTGCTTACCCCTTTCTTTTTTTAAATTTTTATTTATTTATGTTATTTATTTATTTGAGGGAGAAAGATGGGGAGAGAGAGAGAGAGAGAGAGAGAGAGAGAGAGAGAGAGAGGAAGCACACCAGGACATCCAGCCACTGCAAACAAACGCCAGACGCATGTGCCATCTTCTGCATCTGGCTTATGTGGGTACTAGGGAATTGAACCTGGTCGTTTGGCTTTGCAGGCAAGCATCTTAACTGCTAAGCCATCTCTCCAGCCCTCCCTTTAAAAAATTTTTTTTTATTATTGGGCTGGAAAGATGGCTCAGCAGTTAAAGCATTTGTCCGCAAAGCCTAAAGACCCTGGGTTCAATTCCCCAGTACTCAGGCAAAGCCAGATACACAAAGTGGTGCATGCATCTATTTGCAGCAGCTGGAGGCCCTGGCGCATCCATTCTCTCGGTCTGTCTCTCTTCTCTTCTCTGCTTGCAAATAATTAAATATTTAAGCTGGGTGTGGTGGCGCACGCCTTTAATCCCAGCACTCGGGAGGCGGAGGTAGGAGGATCGCCGTGAGTTCAAGGCCACCCTGAAACTCCATAGTGAATTCCGGGTCAGCCTGGGCTAGAGTGAGACCCTACCTCAAAAAACCAAAAAACAAACAAACAAACAAAAATAAATAAACATTTAAAAAATACTTTAAAAATATTTTATTTATTTGCAAGGAGAAAGAGAGAGAGGGAAAGGTGGGGAATGAGTGGGTGCATCTGGGCCTCTTGCCACTGCAAACCAACTCCAGACACATGCACCACTTTGTGTATTTGGCTCCACATAGACACTGGGGAATCGAACCCTGGCTGTCAAGATTTGCAAGCAAGTACCTTAACTGCTGAGCCAGCTCTACAGTCCTGCCTATTCCTTTCTAACAAGACTGCCACTGCTCAGAGAGTTTGATTTGTGTTTTGTTTTATTTGATTTTGTAGCTTATCTTCTGAGATAGCTTCAAGAGCCCCGCACTTTTATTTATTTATTTATTTTTTTTTTTTGCTTTTTCTGGTAGGGTTTCACTCTAGCCCAGGCTGACCTGAAATTCACTAGGTAGTCTCAGGGTGGCCTTGAACTCACGGTGATCCTCCTACCTCTGCCTCCCGAGTGCTGGGATTAAAGGCGTGCGCCACCACGCCCGGCCTCAGCCACATTCTTTTGAGCATCCTTAAAGATGGCAAAGCTGTGAGTGGCTGACTTCAGCTCTGACTTGTGGAAACAGCCAAAAGCTATTCAGAGTTAAGTCTGGTAAAGAATTTATGGGCTCAAGCTAGGTAATAGCACTGCGGGCCAATAAATAAAAAATAAGCGTCTCTCTCTGGGGATGGATTCTTGTCTTGTACAAAATCCATTTCTGGAAGCAAGTGCAGTCCCAGACAGCAGAGAATGTTTGGACGCACACAACTCCACGATGCAGCCTTTCAGAGTTGCAAGGGCAGCACTCACTGGTGGGTATGAAACAAGGCCTGTGTGTGGTCACCGTCCTTAGCCTTGGAGTTCCTTTCAACTTGAGAGCATAGGCTGGAGGGATGGCTCAGTGGTTAAGGTGCTTGCCTGCAAAGCCTAACGACCAGAGTTCGATTCTCCAGTACCCATGTAAAGTCAGATGCAGAAAGTGGCACATGCATCTGGAGTCCATTTGCAATGGCTGGAGGCCCTGGTGTGCCCATGTTTTCATCTCTCTCTCTCTCTCTCTCTGCTTGCAAATAAATAAAATATATTTTTTTAAAAGTTGAGGGGTTAGCCGGGTGTGGTGGCACACGCCTTTAATCCCAGCACTTGGGAGGCAGAGGTAGGAGGATCACCGTGAGTTCGAGGCCACCCTGAGACTACATAGTGAATTCCAGGTCAGCCTGGGCTAGAGTGAGACCCCACCTCAAAAAAAAAAAAAAAAAAAAAAAAAAGACTGGAGAGAGTGGTTAAGCGCTTGCCTGTGAAGCCTAAGGACCCTGGTTCGAGCTCGATTCCCCAGGACTCACATTAGCCAGATGCACAAGGAGGCGCATGCGTCTGGAGTTTGTTTGCAGTGGCTGGAGGCCCTGGAGCACCCATTCTCTATCTGCCTCTTTCTCTCTCTGTCTGTCGTTCTCAGATAAATAAATAAACAAAAAACCCAAAAATATTATTTTAAAAAAAAGTTTAGGGATTGGAGAGATGGCTGAGTCCTATTCCCCAGCACCCACATAAAGCCAGATGTACAAAGCGGCTTATGCATCTGGAGTTCATTTGCAGTAGCTAGAGGCCCTGGTGTGCCCATTCTCTCTCCTGTATGTCTCTCTTCTCTCTGTCTCACTCTGCTTGCAATCAGATAGATAGATAGATAGATAGATAGATAGATAGATAGATAGATAGATAGACAGATAGATTGATTCCAGGATAAAGTATATATGCATGCACACCTGTCCACTGCCCAGCACACAAAGCGTTCTGTGCCCCAGTGCACACACCTGGTTAAACAGACTCCTTGCCTGCCCTTCCTTGTGGGCACATGCCCTGTGCTTATGCCTGCCTTTTCTGCCTTGATTCCTCACAGCCTGGAGATTCATGGGCATTCTCCCTGGAAGGTAGACAGCAAGGTGGGGGGGGGATAGGCAGCAAGGGAGGCGGGGTAGGGTGGATGCAGGAACCGGCGGGTCCTCTATTTTAAGCACTTGCTTCAGCTGTTCTATGGGGACTGTGCACTGAGGATTTAAAATAGATGGAGCCTTTCTGGTGACCAGAGCAAGCTAGCTAGCCCACTGGGGACCTGGATGACGCAACATGGCAAGGTCCTGAAGCTGGCAGAGTGACCTTGTGGTACAGTTCTCTGGGGGGGTGCCTGAGTACAGGCACTCCAGGGGTGGAGCTGAGGAGAGGGTAGTGGGCATTATCTAAGGGCAAACCACCTCAGAGGTCTCTCCATCACGGAAGATCCTTGAGAGCTCTAGCCAGCTTCTCTCTGGCTTAGGTCTATTTTTAGGGCCTGGGGTAGGTTGGATTAACGCTGTCTAAGTCACCAGAAGGACTTCCAGTAACTCAAGCCCGACAGACATGTCTCGTCCTCAGAGCTGACTGAAAAGTAGCTACAATAAAGGTTAGAGGCCAATGCTCATGCACCTGTCACAGGGGCAGATCTTTGCCTGAGGTGATGGTCAAAACACTTCCACAGGGCTGGAGAGATGGCTTAGCGGTTAAGGTGCTTGCCTGTGAAACCTAAGGATGCGGGTTCGATTCCCCAGACCCACATAAGTTAGATGTACAAGGTGGCACATGCGTCTGGAGTTGGTTTGCACTGGCTAGATGCTCTGGTGCACCCATTCTCTCACTCTCTATCTGCCACTTTCTCTCTTTTTTTCTCTTTCAAATAAATAAAATTTAAAAAACAAACACACCAAAAAAAAAAAAAAATCACACAGTTCCACAGCCTACCTCTGCTTAGCACAGCAAGGTGGTCACAGTCCTGGAAAGCCCTCTGGCCCTCAGGGGCACTGTAAGTGCTACATGGCCTTGGGACTTACAACAACTCAGTCCTTCCCTTTCCAGCAGCCTTCCTGAGTGCAGATGACTCCTCCAACAGGTCCCAGCCCTGTCCCTCAAACCCGGCCTGGAGAGCTTGTTAGAAAAACACAGATGCCTGGGCCCCACTTCAGACCTATTAAATTGGAGTCTACAAGGTGGAGCCAGGCGTCAGAATTTTTAAAAACAAGGTTCCAGGAGATTCTGATTCACTCCCAGCTCTGGAGTCAATGCCTTTCTAATCAGTGGCGTTCTTTTTGATCCTTACTTCCTTGTTACATTGAAACTGGAAACCCCAGAGGGTCAGATTGGAACCAACATCAAGTGTGTGCCTCTCAATAAAACAGCTTCTGTGCAAATGATGCAGACAGTACATCTCTAAAATGAACTGGCTTCCTGTTTATCCAGGCACTGGAATTTCTTGTGTTATTAGATTCTGTTTGTTAAATATAAACTATGGTCAATAGGGAAGGAGAGACGGCTCAATGACAAAGGCACTTGCTTGCAAAGCCTAAAGACCCAAATTCAATCCCCTAGTACCCACCTAAAGCCATATGCACAGGGTGGTGCATGTATCTGGAGTTCATCTGTAGTGGCTGGAGGCCCTAGAGCAAGTATGCTCACTTTCTCTCTCTCTCTCTCTCACTTTCCTTGTATTGTTTTTTTTTTTTTTTTTTTTTTCCTTTTCGAGGTAGGATCTCACTCTGGTCCAGGCTGACCTGGAATTAACTCTGTAGTCTCAGGGTGGCCTTGAACTCACGGCAATCCTCCTACCTCTGCCTCCCGAGTGCTGGGATTAAAGGCGTGCGCCACCACGCCTGGCTTTCACTTTCCTTGTAAATAAATAAAAAAAATATAATCAATATTAGCAAGAGCAGAGTAATAGGGTCAGGAGGAGCAGTTTGGCATGCCGTTTCATTTGATCCACACTAGCTATGGCAAGGAATGGGCCACACTGTGTTTCTGCCCTTGTGGAGCTGACATTTTGATGAGATTAAGAGAGACAGGTGAGTCTGGCATGGTGGGGCACACCTTTAATCCCAGCACTCAAGAGACAAAGGTAGGAGGATTGCCATGAATTCAAGGCCAGCCTGAGACTCCATAGTGAATTTCAGGTCAGCCTGGGCTAGAGAGCAAGACTCTTCCTGGAAAGACAAAAATAAAAACAAAAGAGAGAGAGAGAAAGATAAGCAACAAGTAAATACACAGAAGTATAGCAAAAAAGACCATTTCAGAAAGTAATTGAATTGGTGACTTGTTCTCAACTATAAGTGACAAGAAGTTTTTTTTTTTTATTTAAGATTTTATTTTCATTTATTTATTTGAGACAGAGAGAGGGAGAGAGAGAGAGAAAGGGAGAGAGAGGAAGAATGGACTCACCAGGGCCTCTAGCCACTGCAAATGAACTCCAGATGAATGAGCTACCTGCTACATCTGTACATCTGGTTTACATGGGACCTGCAGAATTAAACCTGGGTCCTTAGGCTTCACAGGCATGTACCTTAATCACTAAGCCATCTCTCTGTTTGTGTTTTTTGAAATAGAATCTTACTCTAGCCCAGGCTGATCTGGAATTCACTACGGAGTCTCAGGCTG
This sequence comes from Jaculus jaculus, assembly GCF_020740685.1. Taxonomy (NCBI): domain Eukaryota; kingdom Metazoa; phylum Chordata; class Mammalia; order Rodentia; family Dipodidae; genus Jaculus; species Jaculus jaculus. The sequence continues at coordinate 90,876,966 of NC_059111.1, read as the reverse complement.
GTCTTGAACCCACAGAGATCCTCCTACCACTTCCTCGTGAGTGCTGGGATTGAAGGCAAGTGCCACCATGTCCGGCTGTGTGTGATTTTTTTTTTTTCTTCTTTTTCGTTTTTCAAGGTAGGGTCTCACTCTAGCCCAGGCTGACCTGGAATTCACTATGTAGTCTCAGAGTGGACTTGAACTCACAGTGATCCACCTACCTACCTGGGATTAAAGGTGTGTACCATCACACCTGGAGAGTGGGTGATGTTTTTTTTTTTTGAGGTAAAGTCCCTTGCTTATGTAGCCCAGGCTGGCCTTGGCTCAGGTTGTGAGATCAAGGCCAGCCTGAGGCTACATAGTGAATTCCAAGTTAGCCTGGGCTAGAGTGAGACTCTACCTAAAAAAAAAAAAAAAAAAAAAAAAAAGACCCTGCATTAAAAAAAGAGAGAGAGAGAGACTTCTGGTTTAGATGGTGGCTTAGGAACCACGCCAAAGCAGCCTAGGGAAGAAAAAGCCAAAAGAAATCCCTAGCAAAATGCACTCTTCTACTAAAAAGTGAGGTGTATAAGAAATTTAAACGGCAGCAGAGAAGTAGGAGAGATCCAGAGCATTCAGAGCCCACGTGGACTGGCAGACGCGTTGGCACCATGTTCCCGGGGCTACAGTGCCAGGCTCGGCTTGAGCCGCAGGAAAAGCCAGGTGAGGGGATTTTCCACTCACACTGGAGCTCTCCGCAAACTCAAGAAATGTGGAAAACCACAGTGAACCACGGAGGAGTAGATCATGAGGTAGAGGATCACGTGGACCAGCGAGAGAAGTAGAGCCACCATTCACAGCCTCTCCCCCCCACCCCCCACCCATTGCCAGCATAAGCGCAGCGACCAGCGGAAGGGAGATCACAGCACCCAGCGCTGGCAACCAGAGCAGCAATCCAAGGACCCAGCCAGCCTACTTGAACCCACAGCACACCAAAGAGGGACCCAAGCAGGAGTGCAATATAACTGAGACCAAAATCACCCCAAAAGGTAACTGGGATTACGCCAGGTCAGTACCCGCCAAATAAGCCTGGTATATAGGCCTGAACCTATATACCAGTACTAATTGCACCTTCCATATCAGGATAAATTATATGTTAAATCTGACGGATGGTCAGATTTGCCACTCATAAATAAGCTATATTTTGGGCTTGTTATTTATTGCTTCTTGACTTATAGTGGCTTTGTCTCCTCTTCTGTTGTTCATTAGGGAAGGGTCTCACTTGGCCACAAGCTGACTTGGAACCCTCAACAGACCAGAAATGTTAACCTCCTTGATGACAGGATTAAGGGTGTGGGCACCACACACCCTAAGGGACAGTGACTTTGTTAGAAGATCTGGTTGTCATAATACCTACTCTTGCATAAATACTGTGCTGTTTTTCATTGAATGTGTACATTATTAGTTTTAGAATCTGCCTATATATATATATTTTTTTTTAATATTTTATTTTTATTTATTTGACAGAGAAAGAGGGTGTGTGTGTGTGTGTGTGTGTGTGTGTGTGTGAGAGTGAGAGAGAGAGAGAGGGAGAGAGAGAGAGAGAGGGAGGGAGAGAATGAGCATGCTAGGGCCTCCAGCCACTGCACACAAATTCCAGATGCTTGTACCACCTTGTGCATCTGGCTTATGTGGGTCCTGGGGAATCAAACCTGGGTCCTTTGGCTTTGCAGGCAAATGCCTTAACTGCTAAGCTATCCCTCCAGCCCAGAATCTGCCTATATTTTGATCCACTGAGCCTACTTGAATACTCTCATAGCAGGCAAACTAGGGTCACTTTTGTAGATACTCTGAGAGTCTTGAGAGCCACACCTAGCACCTTAAGCTCCTATCCTAAAGACGTATAACATCAGGTTGATTGATACATCTAATTGCAGCTAACTAGAAAATCCAAGCATCAAATTAATCCAAGATGCAAAAATATATATATTATAACATAAGAAACACCAAACATCACGACAATATAAATCCACCAAAAAGGATTATTGCATCAGAAATGACCTCCAGTGAGAATGAGTTAGAGGAAATGCCTGAGAAAGATTTCCAAAGAATGATTACAAATATGTTCAAAGAAGGGCTGGAGAAATGGCTTAGTGGATAAGTGCTTGCCTGTGAAGCCTAAGGACCCTGGTTTGAGGCTCTATTCCCCAGGACCCATGTAAGCCAGATGCACAAGGTGGTGCATGCATCTGGACATTTGCAGTTGCTGGAAGCCCTGGCACACCTGTTCTTTCTATCTATCTGCCTCTTTCTCTCTCTGTCACTCTCAAATAAATAAATAAATATAAACAAAAAAAAAATTTTAAAAAAATATGTTCAAAGAAGTCAAAGAGGAAATCAAAGGAATCAAAGAAAACACAGGACACCAATTTAATGAAACAAAGAGGTCAATACTAGACATAAATAAGGAAGTAGAAATAAAGAAAAACCAGTCAGAATTACTACCAAGGAAGAACACCACAGTTAATGAAATAAAAAACTTTGTAGAAAATCATACCAGTAGCATGGATGGAAAGGACAGAGTATCTGAACTAGAAGACCAGGTGGTAGATCTAAACAGTCCAACAAAGAGAAGGACAAGCTAATAGAAAAGTATGAATGGGAATTTCAAGATATTTGGGATACTGTGAAAAGATCAAACATAAGAATTCAGGGTATAGTAGAAGGAGAAGAATTTCACTCCAAAGGCATAGTAGGCATCTTCAACAAAATCATAGAAGAAAACTTCCCCCAAATTGGGAAAGAGGTGCCAATGCAGATACAGGAAGCCTTTAGAACCCCAGCCTGGAAAGAACTTCTCCTCGCCATATTATAATTAAACTACCAAATATACAAACCAAAGAAAAAATACTGAAAGCAGTTAGAGAGAAAAGTCAAGTTACCTACAAAGGCAAGCCCATCAGGATCCCAGCAGATTACTCAACACAAACTTTAAAAGCCAGAAGGGCTTGGAGTGATGTATTTCAAGTTCTGAAAGATAATAACTGTCAATCAAGGGTACTTTATCCTGCAAAGTTATCCATTTAAATAGATGGAGAAATAAGGACATTCCACAACAAAAGCAAACTAAAGGAGTATTTGAAGACAAAACCAGCTCTACAGAAAATACTTGAAAGAATCCTTCATGCTGAAGAGAAAGAAAAGCACACATATAAGGAACCTGGAAAAAACAAACCATACTCAAATACTGGTTAACAAGAGAACAAAGATAAAACCAGAAGAACTACAAAAAACAAACAAAAAAAAAAAGGTAAAAATAAATATACATCTTTCAATGTGAATAGGAAGAAAACTCATTAGCAAAGGCCAGTAAACTAGTAAAGAAATATAAAGGGAAGAGAAAGGAAGGGAGAGGGGTACTTAATTGGATGGTGTTGTATGTATGTAAGTAGAAGAATAGATTAATGGAGGTGAAAAGGCGCAAAGTGAGGTCAGGGGAAGAGATTGAGTAAAGGAAAGGTGCAGGGAGGGCTAATCAAAATCTAAGAGGATATAAACAAATCATATGGAAATTTACTTTTTTGGACAATGGAACACTCAGGAGCCATAGGTTGTTGCTAGAAAATTTTCAGTGCCAGGGATGAGATACCTTCCACTGAGTTGTTTGTTGGCCAGAGAGGTCCCTGATACCCCCCAGATATTACAGGGCATTGCTGAGGCCCTCGGTTTCCCACCAGGAATATATGGTAAGACCCTATACTTGGGGTGCAAGACCACTAAGAAACCCTGCTGATAACCTCCTCCATGTAGACCAGCTGACAGAAAGCTGGAAGAAGCCACTCTGCATGCAGTTCAATGGGGAAGAGAGAGAAATCACCAGTGAGGATACTCAACAGTGAACACTGCAAGCCTTATATTTGGCCAGCCAAGCCAAATGAGCCAACAGGTACAATAGTGGCATATCTGTCATGGTGGAAACCAATTGCCCTCTAATTGGACTGGAGGCCTGCTCCATGGGAGAGAATACATCCCTGATACTGAAAACTTAAAACAGGAGTAGTCATGGGCTGGAGAGATTGCTTAGTGGTTAAGCGCTTGCCTGTGAAGCCTAAGGACCCCGGTTCGAGGCTCGATTCCCCAGGACCCACGTTAGCCAGATGCACAAGGGTACGCAAGCATCCGGAATTCGTCTGCAGTGGCTGGAAGCCCTGGTGTGCCCATTATCTCTCTCTCTCTCTGCCTCTTTCTCTGTCTATTGCTGTCAAATAAATAAATAAAAAAACAAAACAAAACAAAAAAAACCCAAAAAACAGGGGTAGTCATGAGTCCTAGGGGTGTAATGTCTGCTGCTGTCTGTCTAAATGTATATACTATGCTTATCAAACTGCCCAGTAAGCACTTCACTTAATGTTCATCCCCATATATTAATGCTACTCTCACTTTTGGTAGAGAATCTTCTCTTTTCAGATGACAATGACCTTGGGATGAGTCAGAAGGCATCATAGTGCTGGAAGAAGTGACCGGAGTGCTCAGTACTGCAATATCTCTATCACACCTTCCAAGGCTCAGGGTCTAATGCGGAAGAGGTGGCGGAAAGAATGTAAAAGCCAAAGGAAGGGTAGGACTCCTTACAATGTGCTCCCCCCAGACACAAAATGGCCTGGCTATCCATGACCTCACAGTGCCTGACACTACCTACACAAGACCACCATAATAGGGGGAAAAGATCATGAAATCAAAATAAAGGAGAGACTGACTGAGATGGGGAGGGGTTATGATGTAAAATGGAGTTTCAAAGGGGAAAGTGGGGGTAGGATGGAGGGTATTACCATGGGATATTTTTTATAATCATGGAATTTTTAATTAAAAATTTTTGAAAAAAAAATTGAGGGGTTGGAGAGATGGCTTGGTAGTTAAGACACTTGCCTGAAAATTGAGGGATTCAGGTTCAATTCCCCAGAAGTTCCAGGTCAGCCTGGGCTAGGGCCATACCCTACCTCGAACCCCTCCCTGTCCCCAAATTGAAAATTTCCCAGGAGCCCATCCAATAGATTCCCTTCACATTTCATAGAGAATAATGCCCAACTCCAAAGCCAGCTCTGACCAAGGGGGCTGACACTGCTAGAATCAAGTAATCAGGGTTTATTTTCAGGAGAAGTGGGGTTTGGTAGCGTCCTCCATGCAAACTCCGAGTTGTTATCAGTACAAGGAAGGGGAAATGGCCATTGGGAAGGCAGCCAACAGCTCAGAGGCACTCTGCAGAGAGAACATAAACAGCCTGACGTAACAAAGTCGTGGGGTCACGTGAAGGGCTGGGGAGGGAAAGCTCCCAGAAAAATGACATTTCGGCCGATAGCTAACTTAAGTCAAGGTGCGACAAGCAAACTTGGGGATCAAAGCGTGCCTGGCCTAGGAACTGCAGAGATCCAGCCGCAGGAGCATGCGTGCCAATTCCAGCAGCAGGAGGAAGCAGTTTCTCCACCCCTCCTCTGGCTCACTGTGCACACCTGGAAAAATAGGACTGCAGGAAGAGCATGTGTCACCTCCATGTGCCTGAGTCATCACCGGGGTGGAAGGCAGTCTGGCTCCTGCCACAAGGATGTCAGCAGTAGCAAGAAGTCCTGGCACTGTGGAGCAGGCATTCTCTTCTCAGAATGATGGGGAAACTCCAAACAAAACCCATCAGGGTCTCCTGGTGAGCAAATATTGCAGAGCTTTAGACTTTTTCTTTCTCTCATTTTATTTTATTATTTTTCAAGGTAGGGTTTCACACTAGCCCCAGGCTGACCTGGAATTCATTATGTAGTCTCAGGATGGCCTCGAACTCCCAGTGAGCCTCCTACCTGTGCCTCCTGAGTGCTGGGCTTCAAAGCATGTGCCACCACCCCTGGCTTGTTTTGTTTTTGTTTTGGTTTTGGTTTTGGTTTTTGTTTTTGTTTTGAAGGTAGAGTCTCACTGTAGCCCAGGCTGACCTGGGATTCACTATGGAGTCTCAGGCTGGCCTGAACCCACAGGGATCCTCCTACCTCTGCCTCCCAAGTGCTGGGCTTGAAGGAGTGTGCCACCATGCCTGGCTACTTTTCAGTAGAACATAATTTACAGAGCTTGGAGAAGAGAATTCAAAGAGGATCTATGCCCGTGTTCCTCTAGGAAGGTAAACTTTTTTTTTTTTTTAAGTTTTTTTTATTTTTTACTTTTTGGTTTTTTGAGGTAGGGTCTTGCTGTAGCCCAGGCTGACCTGGAACTCACTATGTAGGCTCAAGACTGGCCTGGAATTCACAGCAATCCTTCCACTTCTGCCTCCCAAATGCTGGGATTAAAGGCATGCACCACCATGCCCAGATTAAAAAAAATTAATATTTTATTTTTATTATTTATAAAAGAGAGTTTTTGTTACTATTTATTTATTTGAGAGAGAGAGAGAAAGAGACAGATATAGAGAAAATGGGCACACCATGGCCTCTAGCCACCACAAAGGAACTCCAGATGCATGCACCACCTTGTTCACCTGGTTTATGTGAGTCCTGGGGAATCGAATCTGGGTCCTTTGGCTTTGCAGGCGATGGCCTTAACCACTAAGCCATCCTTCCATGACCACATTCCGCTGCGCCTCACTCATATCACCTCCGCCTGGGCAGGGAGGAAGGGAGGTAGAATGAGCAGACACTGGCCTCCCAGCCCAGCTGAGAAACAGAAGTTGGTGTGGCCTCATTGGATGCCAGGCTGGACAGGGCTAGAAGAAATCATTTGTCCATATGCTTCATTTATTCTTTTATTTATTTGAGAGGGAGAGAGCACATACCAAGGACCTCCTGCCACTATAAACACAAACTCCAGACACATGACTGGACCAGCCCACGCCTACAGACTTTAAAAGCCAAGTACCCTTAACCACTGATCCTTCTCCCCAGCCCCTTTTTTATTTATTTGGAGAGAGAGAATGGGTGTGTCAGGGCCTCTATCCACTACAAACCAACTCCAGAAGCATGCACCACTTTGTTCATCTGGCTTTACGCGGGTACTGGGGAATAGAACCCAGGTTGTTAGGCACTGCAGGCAAGTGCCTTAACCATTGAGCCATCTCTCCAGCTTCCTCTATTCTTTTTTTTTTTTTTTTTAAATCTTGGCTGAACTGGGCTTCGTGGAGCATGCCTAAAGTCCCAGTACTCAGGAGGCAGAGGTAGGAGGATCGCTTGTAAATTTGAGGCCACCCTGAGACTACATAGTTAATTCCAGGTCAGGCTGGGCCAGAGTGAGACCCTACCTCAAAAACAAAACAAAACAAAAGTTCTGTACACTGTACTCTCCCTCACACTGGCTGAAAGGTGCACCAGTGGTTATCTTAATCCATTTTGTGTTGCTAATACAGAGTACTGGACACTTGGTATTAATTTCTTTTTTTTTAAATATTTTGTTTATTTTTACTTATTTATTTGAGAGTGACAGAGAGAGAAAGAGGCAGTTAGTGAGAGAGAGAGAGAGAGAATGGGTGTGCCAGGGCTTCCAGCCACTGCAAACGAACTCCAGACACATGCGCCCTCTTGTGCATCTGGCTAACGTGGGTCCTGGGGAATGGAGCCTTGAACCGGGGTCCTTAGGCTTCACAGGCAAGCGCTTAACCGCTAAGCCATCTCTCCAGCCCTTGGTATTAATTTCTTATAGTCCTGGAGGCTGAAAAGTCCAAGGGCGAGGATAGCTTCTAGGTATCTGCTGAGAGCCTTTGTGCCACACCATCACATGGTGGAGGGCAGGGAAGGGCAAAAAGAGACAAAATATTGCAGCTCACAGAGCCAAAAGCAGAGAGCTGCCAATTCATGTAAGCCCTTTTTATTTATTTATTTATTTCCAAGGAGAGAGAGAGAGAGAGAGAGAGAGAAAGAGAGTATGTGTGTGTGTGTGTGTGTGTGTGTGTGTGTGTTAGAGAGAGAGAGAGAGAGAAATAGATAATGAACACACGAGGGCCTCTAGTCACTGCAAACAAACTACAGATGCATATACCACTTTTGAGCTTTACATAGGTACTGGGGAATTGAACCCAGGTCGTTAGGCTTTGCAGGAAAGTGCCTTAATCACTGAGCCATCTCTCCAGCCCCCCCCCCACTTTTAAAAAATATATATGTATTTTTATTGACAGCTTCTCTACTTACAGACAACAAACCATGGTATTTCCCTCCCGTCCCCCTCTTTCCCCTTCATAACTCTGCTCTCTGTCATGTCCCCTCCCTCTCTCCATTAGTGTGTCTTCTAATTTGATGTCATCATCTTTTCCTCCTATTATGAGGGTCTTGTGTAGGTATTGCTAGGCACTACAAGGTCTTGGATTTCGAGGCCAAATTCTGCCCAGATAGTTGTATGTCAGGAGTGGTACCCTTCCTTTGCCTCTTACATTCATTCCGCCACCTCTTTCGCAATGGACCCTGAGCCTTGGAGGGTGTGAGATGTTTCAGTGCTGGACACTCCTCTGTCCCTTCTTCTCAGCACTATGGTGCCTTTTGGGTTATCCCAGTGGTCATCACTGTCTGAAGAGAAGCTTCTCTAACCAGAAGTGAGAGTAGCATTAATATATGAGTATGAACATTAAGTGTAGTGTTTTCTGAGCAATTTGGTGAGAGTAATATATGCATTTATCCAGCCAAGAGCAGGTTTTATACTCCTAAGGCTCATGTCCATCCCTGCCATAGGCTTTTGATTAGGTTTTCAGTACCAGGCATGTATTCCCTCCCATAGAGTGGGCCTCCAGTCCAATTAGAGAGCAGTTGGTTTCCCCCAGAGCGGACATGCCACTATTGCACTCGTTCAGTCATTTGGCCTGTCTGGCCAGACTTGAGGTTTCCAGTGTCCACTGTTTTCACTGCTGATGACTTCTGTCTCCCATAAGGCTGCATAGGGTGCAGCTTTTCCCAGCTTTCAGTTCAGCCCCCTTTCTTTGGGGGGCGGGGTTCGAGGTAGGGTTTCACTCTAAACCAGGCGGACCTGGAATTCATTATGTAGTCTCATGGTGGCCCTGAACTCATAGTGATCCTCCTACCTCTGCCTCCCTAGTGCTAGGAGTAAAGGTGTACGCCACCATGCCCGGCAATGCCAGCTCCTCTTTAAAAAAAAAAAAAAATACAAATTTTATTTCTTTATTTGCATGTGTGTCTGTGTGTATCAGGATCTCTTGGTGCTGCAAACAAATGTCAGATGCTTGCACCACTTTTTAAAAAACATTATTTATTTGACAGAGAAAGAGGGAGGGAGAGAGAGAATGGGCATACCAGGGCCTCCAGCCACTGCAAACGAACTCCAGATGCGAGCGCCCCCTTGTGCATCTGGTAATGTGGGTCCTGGGGAATCGAGCCTGGGTCCTTTGGATTTGCAGGCAAATGCCTTATCCGCTAAGCCATTCCTCCAGCCTATGCACCACTTTTTTCATCTGGTTTTACATGGATTGCTAGGGAATTGAACCCAGCTAGCAGGCCTTGCAAGAAAGTGCTTTCCCCCACCCCCTCACCAGGTAGCACAAGCTGATCTGGAAGTCACTCTGTAGTCCCAGGCTGGCCTCAGTTTACAGTGATCTTCCTGCCTCTGCTTCCCAAATGCTGAGTGGGATTAAAGGAATGCACCACCATGCCCAGCTGCAAATGCCTTTAAGTACTGAGCCATCTCCTCAGCTCCTATAAACTCTTTTCAGAGCAGCATTAATCCATTTATGTGTAAAGACTCCTTGTGACCTAAACACTTCCCAGTAGGCCCCTTCCCAACACTAATTCATTGAAGATTAAGTTGCAACATGAATTTTAGAAGGAAGGCAAACTTTCAAACCATAGTTGGTCTGCATTCAAACATTCAAGCAGACATTCCCTCCACTACTACAAACTAAAAAAAGATCCACAGAGAAGACAGCCGGAGAGGGCCCCAGGACCAAAGAATAACACGGTGGTGCACTCCCTGGGTTTTCTGTTTCCTGGGGTGGAGCTGAGGATTCCAGCAAGCAGGAAACAGCAATGGGCACAGGTGGAAAAACTCCCACACTGCTCTCTCGAGCCAAAATACCAGGAGGACATTGTAAGCAGGAAACTTTTAAACAGGAATTGCTCTACTTCAGTGAAACCGTGCTGGAGAAACTAAATGTTCACACTTGGTGGGGTGGAGGCCACAGAGACTGTATCCAGGCTCTTTGGTTGCAAAGGACAGGTATTCCTTCAAGAAAAGGGGATATAGGCCGGGCATGGTGGCACACGCCTTTAATCCCAGTACTCAAGAGGCAGAGGTAGGAGGATTGCTGTGAGTTCAAGGCCACCCTGAGACGACATAGTGAATTCCAGGTCAGCCTGAGCTAGTGAGACCCTACCTCGAAAAAACCAAAACAGGAAAGAAAAGGGGATATGTTGTTAAATGAAGAATCTAGTAGAAACCAACAAGCTTCAACAAGGCCAAATATAGAGTGAGAACACCTCCTTTTTCTTTTTTCTTTTATTTCTTTATTTCTTTTTGTTTTTCTTTTCTTTCTTTCTTTCTTTTTCATTTTTTTTTTTTTTTTGAGGTAGGGTCTCACTTTAGCCCAGGCTGACCAGGAATTCACTATCTAATCTCAAGGTGGCCTTGAACACACTATGATCCTCCTACCTCTGCCTCCAGAGGGCTGGGATTCTTAAAGGCATGTGCCACCATGCGGTTGAGATAGGGTTTTATGTAGCCCAGGCTGGCCCCAAACTTGTTATGTGTTATGTGGTTGAAGTTGGTCTTGAACCCCTGATCCTCCTACTTTCTAAATGCTGGGATTACAGGCATGTACCACTAGCCCAGCTATACAATAATGCTTGAGACAATATTTTAGCTTCTGTCCCTGCTGCTAAATGGATCAGTCTCTCAGATTTTTAATTTCAAATTCCCACCAAATACTGACTGGCTCATTTGATCTTTGTGTGAGGCAAATTTCTGACCAGTATACAGATAGGTGAATTGGTTTACTATCTAGCTCTGGCTTAATTTATTACAAACAGAGGTAATAAGGTCTTGTTCAAAATAGGGCTCTTTCAATGGTCCGTGAGAGCAAGTATTTCCCCAGAAGGTAAGGGTAGGTCCTTTGACTGTAAGAGTAAGAGAAACAAGTAAACTTATAAATTACAGCACAATGCAGCTTAGCACCAGGCAATGAGTCCAAGACTGGAGGTTTTAGGAATGACAGGGGAAAGACAGCCGAAGGAGAAGCAGGTGTTTGCCAGGAATGAGGAGGGAGGGCACTCCAGGAGGAAGGGAAGTGGGGGCAGAGGGCAGTGACTGCAACAGGTCATGGCTGGATCAGGACAGAGAAGTTCAAGGAACCTGGAGCCAGAGTGCAGGGGAAGTGGGGAGGGGTGGGGCTGGAAGATAAAGTGAGCTTATATTGCAAATAACAGGGGTTTTTGGTGTTTTTGTATTTTTTGTTTGTTTGTTTGTTTTTGTTTTTCAAGGTAGGGTCTCTAGCTCAGGCTGACCTGGAATTCATTATGGAGTCACAGGGTGCTGGGATTAAAGGCGAGGGCTGTGATCTAGGAAGTTGGGGTACTGTCCCATCAGCCAGAGGGATCCAGCCTACATTGATTAAGCAGGGAAGTGACATCTGGTATTTTCTAGAATCAGGCTGTACATTAACCAAGGAATTGCTACCTTCTGCCATGGCTGGGCTCTGCTGCTATTTCTCAGACACTATGCTGGCCTTTTGTTTTTGTTTTTGTTTTTCTTTTTTTTTAACTCTAGATGCATGTATCACCTTGTGCATCTGGCTTACTTAGGTATCTGGGACTCGAGCCTGGTTCCTTAGGTTTCGCAGGCAAGCACCTTAACCACTAAGCCATCTCTCCAGCCCTGCTGGACTGCTTTTTATTTCATATGGAAATGGTCTATGTTTCTGGGTAGAGAGGCCTAACTTGGCCTGTGTGTGTGTGTGTGCGCGTGTGAGTGTGTGTGTGTGTGTGTGTGTGTGTGTGTGTGAGAGAGAGAGAGAGAGAGAGAGAGAGAGAGAGAGAGAGAGAGGGAATTGAAGGCCTATAAATCCTGATAGTGGCTCATGCCTGTAACCTAAGCACTCATGAGGCTAAAGCAGGAAGATTGCTATGAGTTCAAGGCCAGACTGTGCCAGTGTGAGTCTTATTTTAAAAAGTTTTTACTCTCCAGGCGTGGGGCACACGCCTTTAATCCCAGCACTCAGGAGGCAGAGGTAAGAGGATCATGGTGAGTTCAAGGCCACCCTGAGACTACATAGTGAATTCCAGGTCGGCCTGAACTAAAGTGAGACCCTACCTCAAAAAAAATGTTTTGTTGTTGTTGTTTGTTTTGTTATTTTGAGGCAAGGTCTCACTTTAGCACAAGCTGATTTGGAACTCATGGTGATCCTCCTACCTTAGTCTCCCCAGTGATGGGATTAAAAGCATGAGCCGGGCTGGAAAGATGGTTTGGCAGTTAAGGCGCTCACATGCAAAGCCAAAGGACCCAGGTTAGATTCCCCAGGACCCACATAAGCCAGACGCATAAGGTGACACATACGTCTAAAGTCTGTTTGTGGCAGCTGGAGGCCCTGGGGCACCTTTTCTCATTCTCTTTCACTCTCTCAAATAAATAAATACAAATAAAATATTTTTTATAAAGCATGAGCCATCACACCCAGCACACATCTTTAATCCCAGCGTTTGGGAGGCAGAGGTAGAAGGATCACTGTGATTTTGAGGCCAACCTGGTACTACAGTATCCAGTCACCCTGGGCTAGAGGAAGATCCTACCTCAAAATAATAAAATACTCCCAAAAAATTAAAATAAAGATAACAGCTAGGTGTGGTGGCATACACCTTTAATCCCAGCCCTCGGAAGGCAGAGGTGAGAGGATCGCCGTGAATTCGAGGCCACCCTGAGACTACATAGTGAATCCCAGGTCAGCCTGGGCTAGAGGGAGACCCTACCTCAAAAAAACAATAATAATAATGATGATGATGTTGCCAGGTGTGGTGTTGCATGCCTTTAATTCCAGCACTTGGGAGGCAGAGGTAGGAGAATCACCATAAATTCAAGGCCACCTAGGTCAGCCTGGGCAAAAAAAAAAAAAACAAATAGAGATGGCTTAGTAGTTAAAGTGCTTGCCTGCGAAGCCTAAGGACCCATGTTCAACTCTCCAGATCCCACGTAAGTCAGATGCATAAAGGTGAGGCAAGTGCAAGTTTGCACATGCCTATTAGGTGGCTCAAAAAAACAATAAAAAAATAAAAAATGGGGCTGGGGAAATAGGGGAAATGGCTTAGCGGTTAAGGCACTTGCCTCAAAGCCTAAGGACCCTGGTACGATTCCCCAGGACCCACATAAGCCAGATGCACAAGGTAGCACATGCGTCTGGAGTTCATTTGCAGTGGCTGGAAGCCCTGGTGTGCCCATTCTCTCTCTTCTTCTGTCTGTCTCTCTCTCAAATAAATAAATGAAATATTAAAAATAAATAAAACATGTTGCTGGGCTGGAAAGATAGCTTAGCAATTAAGGTGCTTGCCTGGGAAGCCAAAAGATCCAGGTTTGATTCCCCAGTACCCATGTAAAGCCAGAAACACAAGGTGGCACGTGTCTGGACTTGTATAGTTGCTGGAGGCCCTGGCTTGCCGATTCTCTCTGTTTTTCTCTTTCTGTCTCTCTCAAGTAAATCAATTAATTAAAAAACGTTGCCATGCCATGCTTTGCTATGTTAGGATAAAAAAACAAAAAAAAACAAACAACAACAAGAAAAAAACCTAAGGCTGGACGTGGTAGCACACGCCTTTAATCCTAGCACTTGGGAGGCAGAAGTAGGAGGATTGCTGTGAGTTCAAGGCCACCCTGAGACTCCATAGTGAATTCCAGGTCAGCCTGAGCTAGAGTGGGATCCTACCTTGAAAAACCAAAAAAATTAAAATAAAATTTAAAAAACTGTAATGTCGGGGGCTGGAGAGTTGTCTCAGTGGTTAAGATACTTGCCTGCAAAGCCTTACAACCAAGGCTCAATTCCCCAGGACCCATGGAAGCCAGATGCACAAAGTGGTACATGCATCTGGAGTTTGTTTGCAGTGGTTAGAGGCTCTGGAGCTCCCATACTCTCTCTCTCTTTCTAATAAATAAATAAAATATTAAAAAAACCAAAATTGGCCCAGTGTGGTGGTGCATGCCTTTAATCCCAGCACTCGGGAGGCAGAGGTAGGAGGATCGCTGAAAGTTTGAGGCCACCCTGAAATGATATAGTGAATTCCAGGTCAGCCTGAGCTAGAGACCCTGCCTCAAACAAAACAAAACAAAACAAAACAAAACAAATCAACAACAACAAAAAAAACCTCTCATGTTTCACAACAAATATAAAATATGAGTACAAAAAAAGGGGCTCACTTGTATTCAAAACTACACGATGTAGAAGCCAGGACTGGCAGTGTTAGAATCCCAACACTTTGGAGACCGAAGCAGGAGACTTGTTATGAGTTCAGGGCCTGCCTGTGCTACAGAGCAAGTGACAGTCATCCAGGTTTACATAGCATGACCCGGTCCAACCCCCAACCTCCCCAAAATAATGCTCCACACAGGGGCTGGGGAGATGACCTAGAAGGTAAGAGTGCTTGTCCCACTCATAAGAGCTTGGGAAGTCCTGGAACTACCAAAGTTTGATTCCCCAGGACCCGTGGAAACAGCTGGGTGTGGTCACAGAAGTGAGTTGTTCCCCCGGGGGAAGCAGGAAGCAGAGAATTTGTGGGGCTCTGGGAAACCATAGCTCCTCCTTCAGAGAGAGACTATTGCAAAGAAATGCACAGGTGAGTAACAGAGGAGGGACAGCTGATGTTCTCCAGCCTCTGCACACATGCACACGGGTAGACACCACTCACACACACCATACATAACACACACACACACACACACACACACACACACACACACACAAGAATAATCACCACACAGTTAGGCAATGACTTATCTATACTGTACCTAAAGCACAACCATAGAAGAAAATGTGCCCCACATTAGCACTCCAGTGAGCATCAGAACCTTTCAATCATCCTAGGCCAGGGTACAGCAATTCATGAGACATTTCCAGCTGGTTGGTTCCCAGCTAGCGCCAGTCTTTTTGGCTGAGTCCCCAGACATTGTGTAGCAGAGACAAGCCATTCCCATTAGGATCTATTTGAACTATTGACCTACAGAATCTATGCCCACAGTAAAATGCAGGAAGGAAAGTAATTCAACACGAGTATGGAGATGGAGGAAGAAGCTGGGTTAGAAATATAAACTTGAAGCCTTGTGTGGTGGTGCATACCTTTAATCCCAGCACTCGGGAGGCAGAGGTAGGAGGATCGCCGTGAGTTCGAGGCCACCCTGAGACTCCATAGTGAATTCCAGGTCAGCCTGAGCTAGAGTGAAACCCTACCTCAAAAAACCAAAAAAAAAAAAAAAAAAAAAAAAAAAAAATATATATATATATATATATATGTATATATATATACACACCATATATATATATATATATATATAGAGAGAGAGAGAGAGACAGAGAGAGAGAGAGAGAGAGAGAGAGAGTTGGGTGTGGCATTTGGGAGACTGAGGTAGGATCACTGTGAGTTTAAAAAGGAAAAAAAAAAAAGCCAGGCGTGGTGGATCACACCTTTAATCCCAGCACTTGGGAGGCAGAGGTAGGAGGACTGCCATGAGTTCAAGGCCACCCTGAGATGACAGAGTTAATTCCAGGTCAGCCTGGACCAGAGTGAGACCCTACCTTGAAAAACAAACAAACAAACAAAAAAGAAATATAAACTTGAGCTGGAGAGTTGGTTCAGCCATTAAGGCACTTGCTTACAAAACTTAATGGCCTGGGTTTGATTTTCCAGTGCCCATACAAAGCCATATGCACAAAGTGGCACACATGCATATGGAGTTCGTTTGCAACAGCAGGAGGCCCTGGCATGCCCATTTTCTCTGTCTCTTTCTCCTAGGAAATATATATGTATATATATATATGTATATATATATATATATATATGTATATATGTATATATATCCACATACATACATACATATCCACATATACATACATATCCACATATACATACATATATATACATACATATATATATATATATATATATATATATATATATATATATATATATATATATATGTATGTATGTATGTATTGTGATAGGGTCTTACTCTAGCTCAGGCTGACCTGAAATTTACTATGTAGTCTCAGGGTGGCCTCGAACTCATGGTGATCCCCCTACCTCTGCCTCTGGAGTGCTGGAATTAAAGGCATGTGCCACCATGCCTGGCTAATAACTTTTTAAAATTTATTAACAACTTCCATGATTGTAAACAATATCCCATGGTAATACCTTCCCTCCCCCCTCCCCACTTTCCCCTTTGAAACTCTATTCTCCATCATATCCCCTTTCCCTCTCAGTCTCTCTTTTATTTTGATGTCATGATCTTTTCCTCCTCTTACGATGGTCTTGTGTAGGTAGTGTCAGGCACTGTGAGGTCATGGATAGCCAGGCCATTTTGTGTCTGGGAGGAACACTTTGTAAGGAGTCCTGCCCTTCCTTTGGCTCTTACATTCTTTCCACCACCTCTTCTGCAATAGACCCTGAGCCTTGGAAGGTGTGATATAGATATTGCAGTACTGAGCACTCCTGTCACTTCTTTCCAGCACCATGATACCTCTGAGTCGTCCCAAGGTCACTGCCATCTGAAAAGAGAATGTTCTTTACCAAAAGTGAGAGTAGCATTAATATATGGGTATGAATATTAAGAGAAGTGCTTACTGGGCAGTTTGATAAGCATAATATATACATTTAGACAGACAGCAGCAGACATTAGGCTCATGACTACCCCTGTTTTAAGTTTTCAGTATCAGGAATGTATTCCCTCCCATGGAGCAGGCCTCCAGTCCAATTAGAGGGCAATTGGTTTCTACCATGACAGATGTGCCACTATTGTACCCATTGGCTCATTTGGCCTGGCTGGCCAAATATAAGGCTTGCAGTGTTCACTGTTGAGTATCCTCACTGGTGATTTCTCTCTCTCCCATTGAACTGCATGCAGAATGGCTTCTTCCAGCTTTCTGTCGGCTTGTCTACATGGAGGAGGTTATCAGCTCAGTTAAAGCAGGATTTCTCAGTGGTCTTGCAGCCCAAGTATGTGGAGTCTTCAACAATAGGGTCTTACCATCTATTCCTGGTGGGAAACTGAGGCCTTGGCAATACCCTGTAATGTTTTGGGTGCATCAGGGACCTCTCTGGCCAACAACTCACTGGAAGGTATCTCATCCCTGGCACTGAAAATTTTTTAGTAACAATCTAAAGCTCCTGAGTGTTCCATTGTCCACAAAAGTAGCTCTCCTTCCACCTTTCCTTTACTCAATCTCTTCCCCTGACCTCACTTTAGGCCTTTTCACCCCCATCCATCAATTCTTCTACTTATATATATATATATATAATACCATCCTATCAAGTACCCCCTCCCTTCCTTTCTCTTCCTTTTATATCTCTTTTCTAGCTTACTGGCCTTTGCTACTGAGTTTTCTTCCTACTCACACAGAAGTCCAAACATGTGTAGCTAGGATCCACATATGAGACAGAACATGCGAAATTTGGCTTTCTGGGCCTGGTTACCTCACTTAGTATCTTTTTTTTTTTTTTTTTAAGGAATATAAACTTGAAAATTGTTTGAGTAGCCAGTCCTGTAATTCTAGCAATCGGGAGGCAGAAGCAGGAAGATCACAAATTAAAGGCCAAAGGAAATAAGGGCTGAGGCAGGAGGACCAAGAGTTTGAGGCCGTCAGGCAGGCATGGTGGCTCACACCTGTAATGCCAACACTCAGGAGGCAGAGATAGGAGGATTGTTGTGAGTTCGTGGCCATCTTGAGACTACAGAGTGAATTCTAGGTCAGCCTGGGTTAGAGTGAGATCCTACCTGAAAAAAAAAAAGACAAAATAACAAACAACAACAACAACAGCAAAACACTAACAACCAGCCAGGCGTGGTGGTGCACACCTTTAATCCCAGCACTCGGGAGGCAGAGGTAGGAGGATTGCCGTGAGTTCGAGGTCACCCTGAGACTCCATAGTGAATTCCAGATCAGCCTGGGCTAGAGTGAGACCTTACCCCAAAGTACCAAAGGGGAAAAAAAAACCCAAAAAACCACTAACAACCTTAACTGAGGGTAGGTGAGAGAGAGAGGAAGAAAGGAGGAAGCAAAACAAGGAGGGAAGAAAAGATTACAGTGAATCCATTTGGTGGCTTTACGTCCTTAAATTTGTGGATAGTAATACAGCAATGGTGTCATTGACAGAGCATGACAAGAGTTTCAGGAGAAAGCAGGGAGTAAGTCTTACAGCTGCTCTGCCACTGAAGTCTGTAGTAACTACTTCAAGGTGGGGGCTGGAGAGATTGATCAGTGGTTAAGGCACTTACCCACAAAGCCTGAGGACATGGGTTCAACTCCCTGGTGTCCATGTCAGGCCAGATACACAAGGTGGTACATGTGTCCAGAGTTCCTTGGCAGTGGCTAGAAGCCCTGACCTGCTCTTCCTTTCTCTCATAAGTAATATATATTTTTTAAAAAGATATTGAAGTCAGGCATGATGGCACATGCCTTTAATCCTAGCACTCGGGAGGCAGAGGTAGGAGAATCACCATGAGTTTGAGACCACCCTGAGACTATAGTGAATTTCATATCAGCCTGAGCTAGAGTGAGACCTTAACCCGAAAAACCAAAGGGGAAAAAAAAAAAGATATTGAAGTGAATGTGTTTCTGCAGACACTTAGAAACAGCTGGCAATAGTGATGCCATTTTATGAGCCTTAAGAACAACTGAAGCCATTACTGTCCCTCAAACTGGCTACAATATAATGTTGAAGCATTTTCTTTTTTAAATTTTCTTTATTTACTTATTTGAGAGAGAGACAGAGGAAGAGGCAGAGAGAAAGAGAGAAAGTGTGCACCAGGGCCTCCTTGTGTATCCGGCTTACGAGGGTCCTGGGGATTGAACCGGGGTCCTTTGGCTTTATAGGCAAATGCCTTAACTGCTAAGCCATTTCCCCAGCCCTGCTAAAGCATTTTCATGTGGCTTAATTAAAATTCTACTGTAACTTGTACAAAGATTAATGAAACTTGAATAAATTAATAAATTGCACAAAAATTTTTTTTAAAGGGCTGGAGAGATGGCTTAGTGGTTAAGGCTTTTGCCTGTGAAGCCTAAGGGCCCCAGTTCAATTCGTCAGGACCCATGTAAGCCAGATACACAAGGGGGTGCATGTGTCTGGTGTTCTTTTGCAGTGACTGGAGGCCCTGGCGTGCCCATTCTTCTCCCTTTCTCTCCCTCGTTCTCTGTCAAATAAATAAATAAAAATAAAATATGTTTTTTAATTTTTTAAATTTTTATTAGCATTTTCCATGATTATAAAAAAAATTCCATGGTAATTCCCTCCCTCCCCACCCCCCACACTTTCCCCTTTGAAATTCCATTCTCCATCATATTACCTCCCCATCACAATCATTGTACTTACATATATACAATACCAACCTATTAAGTACCCTCCTCCCTTCCTTTCTCTTCCCTTTATATCTCCTTTTTAACTTACTGGCCTCTGCTACTAAGTAAAAAATAAAATATTTTTTAAAACTTTTAAAAAAAGATATTGACATGAACATGTGAAAGTGCCCAGAAACACAGTTTTTGCAGGTATACTCAAATTATACTAGATCAAGAGGGGATCAAATCCAGTGACAATAGCGATATTGGGACACAGAGACACAGGCTGGGGAGAGCACGGGGACAACACAGTGAAGGAACAACCAGAAGCTTGGAAGAAGAGAGGGAGGACCCACCGATGGGACCCTCAGAGGCAGCATAACCCTACCGACACTTTGATTTCAGCTGATATATATATATATGGTGGTTAGATTTGGGTGTCCCCCATAAACTTAGGTGTTCTAGACACTGCGTTCCCAGCTGATGGTGATTTGGGAATTAACACATCTTGGAAGCAGTGTATTGTTGGAGTTGGGCTTATGGGTGTTATAGCCAGCTTCCTCTTGCCAGTGTTCGCACACTCTCCTGTTGCTATTGTCCATCTGACGTTGCCCAGGAGGTGATGGCCACCTTCTGCTCATGCCATAATTTTCCCCTGCCATCATGGAACTTCCCCTTGAGTCTGTAAGCCAAAATATCCCCCGCCCTTTTTTTGTCCACAAGCTGCTCTTGGTCAGGTGTTTTCTGCCAGCAACACAAACCTCACTGCAACAGTAAAATTAGTACCAAGAAGTGGGATCATTACTGTTAAAAACCTGACTATGTGGCTTTTGGCCTTTTGGAACTGATTTGTAGGAGGAATGTGGATGAATTGGAAAGTTTAACCTAAAAGATACCTTGAAAAAAAAAAAAAAAGATACCTTGAAGTGTTGTAAGTACAGCTTGCTTAATGGGCCATTCTGGTCAGAGTTGAAAGACCTGAATGCAGTAAGAACTAAGGACTGTGAGGTTTGGCTTATCAAGGTAAGAAAGAGCTTTGCCTGGGCTGGGCTAGAAGCAGTTTGCGTGAGAGGCTTGTTCTTATGGCCATGTTCTGAGAACTTGTGCAGGGTTGCATTGCGTAGATATGGACTGGTGTGAGCAGAGGGATACAGCACAGAAAAAATGAAATCTTTGAGCCAAAACTGCTGCCTGTTCAGCTATAATTGTTTGAGAGATTGCAACCACTGAGATTGGGCCAGCTGACCTGCATTGGGACAACAGGAAGAATGCAGACTCTTTTGAAGGAGCCTTAGTGCTTAAGGAGTGTCCTGTTCTTCAAAGTCTGTTTTATTCCCCCCAGACTTAACAAGTCGCTATCCTATCTGGTGTTATGGAGTATAAAATTGCAGGAAAGAGAGGGTCATTGAATTTGCAACATGGTTTTGCCTTTTGGAAATGACCATGAGCAGTGTGAAGCAGGCTTGTTAGATGACCTGCGTGGAGACTCGATGGAGCCATGAGGATGAACCGTGGGTTGCAGCAGAGACCCAATTTAGATGCCAGGACTTTGAGTTGGCTGCCAAGGAGAGCTGCCAGCACCAAATGCAGTTTCCCAGGACTATGTGTAGCCTAGCTGTAGGGACGCAATTGGGAATCCAGACACTTGTCACTGGTTAGAGTTGTTGGACTTGGAACTACAGAGCTGATGTTTGCCCTGTTTAAATCTTGTATTGGTTGACTATTTCTTTGCTCTGTTTGCTTTGCCCAATGCCATCTTTTGGAGTGTGAATGTTTATTCTGTGCCATTACATGATTTTTGTTTTGTTTTTCAAGGTAGCATCTCACTTGAGCCCAGGCTGACCTGGATTTCACTATGGAGTCTCAGGATGGCCTTGAAGTCACAGCAATCCTCCTGCCTCTGCCTCCTGAGTGCTGGGATTAAAGGCGTGCACCACCACGCCGGCCTGTTACATGTTTTTTTTTTTTTTAATTTTATTTTTTGGTTTTTCGAGGTAGGGTCTCACTCTAGCTCGGGCTGACCTGGAATTCACTATGTAGTCTCAGGGTGGTCTCAAACTCACGGCGATCTACCTACCACTGCTTCCCAAGTGCTGGGATTAAAGGTGTGCACAACCACGCCTGGATATTTTTATTTATTTATTTTTTTTTTGAGGTAGGGTCTCACTCTCAGGCTGAACTGAAATTCACTATGTAGTCTTAGGGTGGCCTTGAACTCATGATGTTCCTCCTACCTCTATCTCCCGAGTGCTGGAATTGAAGGTGTGCACCACCATGCCTGGCTGGGATTTTTATTTTTGGTATTGCAGCTCAGTTAAAAGACCTTGGACTATGGGGATGTTTGAACATCATTGAGATTGATAAAAGCTATGGGGACTTTGAGGCTGGGAAGATTTCTTAGTAGTTAAGGCACTTGCCTGAAAAGCCAAAGGACCCAGGTTTGATTACCTACTACCCACATAAGCCAGATAAAGTGGCACATGCATCTGGAGTTCATTTGTGGTGGCTGGAGGTCCTGGCATATCCATCCCTCTCTTTCAAATTAATAAATTAAATAAAATGTTTTTAACTATAGGGACTTTTAAAGTTGGACAAATGCATTGCATTTTACATCATGAATGGTGGTCAGTTTATGAGGGCCAGTGGCGGAATGTGGTGGTTTGATTCAGGTGTCCCCCATAAACTTAGGCGTTCTGAATGCTAGGTCCCCAGCTGATGGAGATTTGGGAATTAACACCACCTGAAGGTGGTGCATTGTTGGGGGAAGGCTTATGGATGTTACAGCCAACTTCCTCTTGCCAGTGTTTGGCACACTCTCTTGTTGCTGTTGTCCATCTGATGTTGGCCAGGAGGTGATGTCCACCCTCTGCTCATATCATCGTTTTCTCCTGCCATCATGTAGCTTCCCCTTGGGTCTGTAAGCCAAAATAAACCTCTTTTTCCCCACAGGATGCTCTTGGTTGGGTGTTTTCTGCCAGTAATGTGAACTTGACTGTAACCATGTATATATTCCTATCTCTGCCTCCCAGGTGCTGGGAATAAAGGCATGTGTCACCATGACTGGCTGGAAGTACTTTTATTTTTTAATCAGAGAGAGAAAGAGAGAGTGAGAGAGAATTAATGCGCCAGGGTCTCTAGCCTCTGTAATCGAACTCCAGATGTGAGCACCATCTTGTGTGCATGTGCAAACTTGTGCACTTATGTCACATTGTGTGTCTGGCTTACGTGGGACCTGGAGAGCTGAACACGAGTCCTTAGGCTTCCCAGGCAAGCACCTTAACTATTAAGTCATCTCTCCAGTCCCTGAAGTATTTTTTAAAAATATTTTATTGCTGGCCATGGTTGCACATGCCTTTAATCACAGCACTTGCATTTTTGTTGTTGGGGTTTTTGTTTTGTTTTTCGAGGTAGGGTCTCACACTAGCCCAGGCTGACCTGGAATTCGCTATGGAGTCTCAGGGTGGCCTAGAACTCATGGCGATCCTCCTATCTCTGCCTCCCAAGTGCTGGGATTAAAGGCATGCGCCACCACGCCTGGCTTTTTTTTTTAATTTTTTAAATTATTATTTATTTATTTGAGAACGACAGACACAGAGAGAAGGACAGATAGAGGGAGAGAGAGAATGGGCACGCCAGGGCTTCCAGCCTCTGCAAACGAACTCCAGACGCGTGTGCCCCCTTGTGCATCTGGCTAACGTGGGACCTGGGGAACCGAGCCTCGAACCGGGGTCCTTAGGCTTCACAGGCAAGCGTTTAACCGCTAAGCCATCTCTCCAGCCCTGTTTTGTTTTTTTGAAGTAGGGTCTCACTGTAACCCAAGCTGACCTGGAATTCAATATGTAGTCTCAGGGTGGCCTCAAACTCATGGTGATCCTCCTACCTCTACCTCCTGAGTGCTGGGATTAGAAACTTTTTTTAAATTTTTTTTTGAGGTAGGGTCCCACTCTAGCTCAGGCTGACCTGGAATTCACTGTGTAGTCTCAGGGTGGTCTGGAACTCACAGCAATCCTCTTACCTCAGCATATACATAACAGATTTATATATAAATATATATATTTTTGCAAGCAGAGACAGAGAGGAGAGAGTGAATGTGCATGCCAGGGTCTCCAGAAGTACGTGCCACTTTGTGAATCTGGCTTTACATGGGTACTAGGGAGTAGAACCCAGGTGGTTAGGCTTTGCAGACAAGTGCCTTAACCACTAGCCATCTCTCCAGCCCTCAATATCATTTCAAATAGTTTATTTAGAGCTGGGGAAATGGCTCAGCGGTTAAAGACACTTGGTTGCAAAGCCTCTGGCCTAGGTTTAATTCCCAAGGACCTTTGTAAAGCCAGATGCACAAGGTGGTGCACTCTTCTGGAGGTTGTTTGCAGTAGTAGCAAGACGCCCTGAGGCACCCATGTCTCACACCCACCACATAAATAAATATAATGAACAAAAATTTAAATACAACAGTTTATTTATTTGTGGTTCTAGAGATTGAACCTAGAGCCTTGTACATGCTGTTTAAGTACTCTACCACTGAAGAACAAGACCTCTTTTTGTGGGGGGGGGGGGAGGTTTATTTTGGCTTACAGGCTCAAGGGGAAGCCCCATGATGGCAGGGAAAACGATGGCATGAGCAGAGGGTGGACATCACCCCCTGGCCAACATAAGGTGGACAACAGCAACAGAAGAGTGTGCTCAACACTGGCAAGATGGAGCTGGCTACAATACCCATAAGCCCACCCCCAGCAATATACTGCTTTCTGGAGGTGTTAATCCCCAAATCTCTATCAGCTGGGGACCTAGCATTCAGAACACCTAAGTTTATGGAGGACACCTGAATCAAACCATCACATTCTGTCCCTGGCCCCCATAAACTGATAACCATACACGATGTAAAGTGTAATGCATTCAACCAACGTTCAAAGTCCCCACATGTTTTATCAATCTTAATGATGTTCAAACATTACCATAATCCACAATCTTTTTTAAAATTTTTATTTATTTATTTGAGAACAACAGACAGAGAAAGAGGCAGAAAGAGAGAATGGGTACACCAGGGCCTCCAGCCATTGCAAACAAACTCCAGGTGCATGCACCACCTTGTGCATCTGGTTTATGTGGGTCCTGGGGAATTGAGCCTCAAACCAGGGTCCTTAGGCTTCACAAGCAAGCACTTAACTACTAAGCCATCTCTTCAGCTCTCCAAGATCTTTTTTTTAAAAAATATATTTTATTGCCAGGTGTGGTGGTACATGCCTTTAATCCCAGCACTCGGGAGGCAGAGGTAGGAGGATTGCTGTGAGTTCAAGGCTACCCTGAGACTACAGAGTGAATTCCATGTCAGCCTGGACTAGAGTGAAACTCTACCTCGAAAAACCAAAAAAACATATATATATATATACATGTATGTATATATATTGCACTTATTTACTTATTTGAGAGAGAGAAAGAGGCAGAGAGAGAGAGAGAGAGAGAGAGGGAGGGAGGGAGGGAGGGAGAGAATGGGCTCACCAGGGCCTTCAGCCACTGCAAATGAACTCCAGATGCACGCACCCCCTTGTGCATCTAGTTTACATGAGTCCTGGAGAATTGAAGTGGGATCCTGTGGCTTTACAGGCAAATGCCTTAACCACTAAGCCATCTCTCTAGCCCCCAAGATCTTTTTTTGTTTGTTTGCTTTTTTGAGGTAGAGTCTCACTCTAGCCCAGGCTGACGTAGAATGCACTCTGTATTCTCAGGGTGGCCTCAAACTCATGGTGCTCCTCCTACCTCTGCCTCCCTAGTGTGGAATTAAAGGCGTGTGCCACCACACCTGGCAATTCAAAATCTTTTAACTGAGCCATAATACCAAAAAAAAAAAAAAAAAAAAAATCCCAGAAAACCTATAATGGCACAGAATAAACACCCTGCAAAAGATGGCATTGGGCAAAGCAAAGAAATATTCAACCTGGACTGGAGAGATGGCTTAGCATTTAAGGCACTTGCATGAAAAGCCAAAGGACCCAGGTTCAATTCTCCAGGACCCATGTAAGTCAGATGTATAAGGCAGCACATGCATCTGTAGTTTCTTTACAATCACTAGAGGCCCTGGTTCGCCTGTTCTCTCTCTCTCTCTCAAATAAATAAATAAAAATAAAATATTTTTTTTAAAAAAAGAAAGAAATATTCAACCAATACAAGATTTAATAAACAGGACAAACACCAAACTCTGTAGCTCCAAGTCCAACAACTCTAGCCAGTGACAAATTTCCAAGTCCAATAATTCTAACCAGCAACAAATTCCACCCCTCTAGCTAGGCTACTCATAGTCATGGAAAACTTATTGGGGATGGCAGCTTTCCTTGACCATTTCGTGGTCCTAGCATCTCCACTGGGTCTTCGCTGCAATCCACGGTCCATCTTCACAGCTTCATCAGGTCTCCACGTAGGCATCCAGCAAACCTATTTCACAGTGGCCATTTCCAAAACACAAGACCTTGTTGCAAATTCAATGACCCTCTCTTTTCTGCATTTCTTATACTCCACAATACCAGGTAGGGTGCCAATTTGTTAATCCAGGGGGGAATAAAGCAGACTGAATAACAGGACACTCCTTGAGTTCTCAGGCCCCTTCAAAAGAGTCCACATTCTTCCTGTTGTCCCAGTGCAGGTCAGCTGGCCCAATCTCAAAGGTTGTAATCTTTCAATTACAGCTGAATGGGGATCAGTTCACCCAAAGATTTCATTTCTGTGCCATATCCCTCTGCTCACACCAGTTCGTTTCTACACACTGCAACCCTGCACAAGTTCTCAGGACACGGCATAACAGCAAGTCTCTCATGCAAACTGCATCTAGCCCAGTCCAGACAAAGCTCTTTCTGACCCTCACAAGCCAAACCTCACAGTCGATAGTTCTTACTGCATTCAGGTGCTGCAACTCTGATCCGAATAGTCCACCAAGCTGTACTTACAGAACTGCAAGGTGTCTCTTAAGCCAAGGTTTCAAATCCTTCCACATTCCTCTTGAAAATCAGCTTCAAAAGGACAAAGCCACACAATCAGGTGTCTAGCAGCAATCCCACTACTTTGTACCACTTTACTGTTATAGTCAGGTTTGCATTACTGGCAGAAATCACCCAACCAGAGGTAGTTCACACCTTTAATCTCAGCACTGGGGAGATGGAGGTAGGAGGATCACTGTGAGTTCAAGGCCACCCTGAGACTACATAGTAATTCCAGGTCAGCCTGAGCTAGAGTGAGACCCTACCTCAAGAAACCAAGAAAGAAATATGATGGAGAATAGAATTTCAAAGGGGAAAGTGTGGGGTGGGGAGGGAGGGAATTACCAGGGATTTTTTTTATAATCATGGAAAATGCTAATAACAATTAAAAAAAAAAAAAAAAGAAACCAAGAAAGAAATTACCCAACCAAGAACAGCTTGTGGGAATAAAAGAGGTTTATTTTGGCTTACAGGCTGGAAGGGGAGGCTCCAGGATGGCAGGGGAAACGATGGCATGAGCAGAGGGTGGACATCACCCCCTGGCCAACATAAAGTAGACAACAGGAACAGGAGAGTGTGTCTGTCTGTGTGCGTGTGTGTCTGTGTGCGTGTGTGTGTGTGTGTGTGTGTGTATTTTTTTTTTTTTTTTTTTGAGGTAGGATCTCACTCTGCTCCAGGCTGACCTGGAATTAACTATGTAGTCTCAGGGTGGCCTCGAATTTACAGCGAACCTCCTACCTCTGCCTCCCGAGTGCTGGGATTAAAGGTGTGCGCCACCACACCCAGCTTTTAAAAAACTATTTTATATATTTATTTGAGAGAAACAGGCAGAGAAAGAGAGAGAGAGAAAGGGTGTGCCAGGGCCTCCAACCATGCAAATGAACTCCAGACACATGTGCCACCTTGTGCATCTGTTTATGTGGGTCCTGGGGATTCAAATCAGGGTCCTTTAGCTTTGCAGGCAAGCACCTTAACCACTAAGCAATCTCTCCAGCCCAGCCCTTTTTTTGGGCTTTTTGTGGTAGGGTCTCACTCTAGTCCAGGCTGGCCTCAAACTCACAGTGATTCTCCTACCTCTGCCTCTCAAGTTCTGGCACACACCTTTAATCCCAGCACTTGGGAGGCAAAGGTAGGAGGATCTCCATGAGTTCGGGGCCACCCTGAGACTACATAGTGAATTCCAGGTCAGCCTAGGCTAGAGAGAGAGACCCTACCTTAAAAAACAAAAACAAAACAAGGGTCTGGAGAGATTGCTTAGTGGTTAAGGCACTTGCTTTCAAAGCCAAAGCACTTTAGTTCTACTTCCCAGGGCCCACGTAAGTCAGATGTACAAGGTTTGTTTGCAGTGGCTGGAAGCCTTGGCACACCCATTCTCTCTCTTTCTCACTCTTTCTCTCACTCTGCCTCTTCTCTCAAATAAATAAATAAAAATTAAAATATATTTTTAAAAATTGACATTTGAAGCTGGGTGTGGTGGCGCACGCCTTTAATCCCAGCACTTGGGAGGCAGAGGTAGGAGGATTGCTGTGAGTTCGAGGCCACCCTGAGGATATAGCATGAATTCCAGGTCAGCCTGGGCTAGAATGAGACTCTACCTTGAAAAACCAAAAAAAAGAAAAAGAAAAAGAAAAAGAAAAAAATTGACATTTGAGAGCCAACGGGTGCAATAGTGGCATGTCTGTCATGGTGGAAACCAACTGCCCTCTAATTGGACTGGAGGCCCGCTCCATGGGAGGGAATGTATCCCTGATACTGAAAACTTAAAACAGGGGTAGTCATGAGCCCTAGGGGTGTAATGTCTGCTGCCGTCTGGCCAAATGTATATACTATGCTTATCAAACTGCCCAGTAAGCACTTCTCTTAATGTTCATACCCTTATATTAATGCTACTCTTACTTTTGGTAGAGAATCTTCTCTTTTCAGATGGCAGTGACCTTGGGATGACTCAGAAGGCATCATGGTGCTGGAAGAAAGTGACCGCAGTGCTCAGTACTGTAATATCTCTATCACACCTTCCCAGGCTCAGGGTCCATTGTGGAAGAGGTGGCGGAAAGAATGTAAAAGCCAAAGGAAGGGTAGGACTCCTTACAACGTGCTCCTCCAGACACAAAATGGCCTGGATATCCATGACCTCACAGTGCCTGACACTACATACACAAGACCATCATAATAGGAGGAAAAGATGATGACATTAAAATAAAGACTGATTGAGATGGGGAGGAGATATGATGGAGAGTGGAGTTTCAAAGGGGAAAATGGGGGAGGGAGGGTATTACCATGGGATAATTTTTTATAATCATGGAAGTTATTAATAAAAATTTGCAATAAAAAATTGACATTTGAGTCTTTAGGGGACATAAATTCAAACAACTACTACACTGACATTAGTATCATCTCAAGCCCACTCAGAGGACAGAACTGGGGAGCTAGAAGGGGTCCCCCATATTCCCAGTCCTCCAACAGAGGACCCTGTCTACTGGTTCTGTTCTTTGGGCCAGAGCTGCTGTTTCCTGTGCTACTCAGCACCACATCTCAGGCCATGGCTGTCCAAGGGTTCCTTCAGCCTCCTGGTCCAGCTCTCTGCTCAGAGCTTGAGGACTTCTTCCCTGGGCCTGGCTCTTCAGCATCTCCCCCACCCTCAGGTCTCCTAATTTTCTTTCCAGGCCTGGAGACCCTCCTGGAGTCTACCCACTGGGCCCTTTTCTGTGTTCCCTAACATCTCAGCCTCCTTTTTTTTTTTTTTCCTGAGGTAGGGTCTCACTCTAGCCCAGGATGACCTGGAACTCACTGTAAGCTCAGGGTGGCCTTGAACTCACAGTGATCCTCCTACCTAGGCCTCCTGAATGCTAGGATTAAAGGCGTGCACCACCACACCCAGCTCATCCCACCTCTTTCTTACATACTAAGATCCAATCTCAATGATGGATTAATCAGAAGTCCCCTGCCTCCTTTTATTATCCTCTTCTGGAGTAAAGATTTCCCAGAACAGAGGTCTTCTGGGAGGGGGGAAATGTCTTTCATTCCTCCTAAGGCATCCACAGCAGAAAAACAAACCCAGGTTGGTTCTCAGTAGATTTCTCTGCTAATATCCTACTCATTGACATCTCTTCATAACCAGGGAAGAAAGACCAGGAAAGAAAAAAAAAAAAAGAAAAGAAAAGAAAAGGTTTTACTGTGTTATAATTATGGCTTTTATAGTGACCCTGATAGCCATAGAAATAGCTTCAGAGCAGATACCCCACATTACAAATCTTTGTATTCAAAGTATATTTGCTTAATACATGGGAGGTAGGTGAATGAATTGTCAGCAGAATTCAGAATTTACTGTACAACATTGTACTTAAGGGCAGCATTATAAGGTTTCAACCTTAAGGCCTCTAACATTCTCTTAATTTTTTTCAAATTTTCATTTATTTATTTCCAAGCAGAAAGATAGAAGAGAGACAGAGAATGGGCATGGCAGGGCCTCCAGACACATGTGCCTTTCTGTACACCTGGCTTTATGTGGGTACTGGAGCATTGAACCTGGGTCCTTTGGCTTCACAGGCAAGTGCCTTAACCACTGAGCCATCTCTTCCAGCCCTCTAGCATTCTCTTTTACCAACAGAAATCTCTTGACTTTCTGAGTGAGATAGTGGCTTATCTTCCTAGGCTTCATATAAGATAGAATTGGTTGTATGTGAAAATCCTTTTCACTTGTTGAAGATCAGTTCATGGTCACTTAATGAATTTGACCTTCCTGATTCTAGACAGTTAGTAGTCAAGGTGTTAATAATTTTGCAAATATACTTGTTCACCCAAGAAAAACACTGGAACTGCATGTGTGTGATTGGGTATTGAGTTGCATGTTAGTTTATTTGCTTGTGTGTGTTCAGGGGAATTGTTTGGTTTGGTTTTATGTCTGCTCCATCAGCACCCTGGCTTTTAGGGTGTTAATAAAACTGACCAGTGCCGGGAGTGGTGTCACCCACTTTTCATCCCAGCACTAGGGAGGTAGAGGAAGGAGGATCACCATAAATTCAAGGCCACCCTGAGACATAGTGAATTCCAGGTCAGCCTGAGTTAGAGCAAGACTCTAAATTAAAACATTAAAAAAAAAAAAAAAAAAAAAAAAAAAACTACCCGGGTGTGGTAGCACACACAGCTTAGCGGTTAAGGCATTTGCCTGCAAAGCCAAAGGACCCAGGTTCAATTCCCCAGGACTCATGTTAGCCAGATGCACAAGGGGACACATGCATCTGGAGTTCATTTGCAGTGGCTGGAGACCCTGGTGTGCCCATTCTCTCTCTCTCTCTCTCTCTCCTTTCTCTGTCAAATAAATAAAAATAAAATATTAAAAAAAAAACTACCCAGGTGTGGTAGCACACACCTTTAATCCTAGCACTCTGGGAGGCAGAGGTTGGAGGACCACTATGAGTTCGAGGCCACCCTGAGACTGCATAATGAATTCCATGTCAGACTGGGCTAAAGTGAGACCCTACCTCCAAAAAAAAAAAAAAAAAGGGGGTGGCTGGAGAGATGGCTTAGTGGGTAAGTGCTTGCCTGTGAAGCCTAAGGATCCCAGTTTGAGGCTCAATTCCCCAGGACCCACGTTAGCCAGATGCACAAGGGGGCGCATGCGTCTGGAGTTCCTTTGCAGTGGCTGGAAGCCCTGGCAGGCCCATTCTCTCTCTCTCTCTCTTTCTTCTCCTTTCCCTCTGTGTCTGTCGCTCTCAAATAAATAAAAAGAAAGAAAGAAAGAAAGAAAGAAGGAAGGAAGGAAGGAAGGAAGGAAGGAAGGAAGGAAGGAAGGAAGGAAGGAAGGAAGGGAAAGAAAGAAAGAAAGAGAGAGAGAAAAGCTTACCAAATAACAAACAGCTGAATCAGTATTGCTCCTGAATGGAGGTGCTCTGTGATAGAGGTTCCCCTGGGCTGGGAAAGAGCCTGGCTTGCCCAGCTGAACATTGCCATGAGGCCTCCTCTAACTCTCTGCCCAATTTCCCTTAGCGCTTGGGACCAAGATCTCCTTCCTTCCTGGGACACAGAGGTGAGCCCAGATGCACTCAGTTGTCCCTCAGAGAGAGAAATTCAATCCCAATGATCTGCGTGTGTGTGAGCTCAAGGGACATCCATCAAAACCCAGCAGGGCTTGAGAGAAAGGTATCCGATGACTAAATACACAGACATTTCTACAAAACAAGTCCTGCCATCAAATGTACGGGTTCTTTCATTTTTCCCCTTAGTTATCGGTCATAGCTGGAATGCAGTGGTAAGCGAATCCTTGGATTCTAATCAGAAAGAATTCCTTCTTGATGCCAAACTGGCTCCACAGACACTGCTGTGCCTGAGTTTGACCTGAGGTTATCCTATTTGGGTGACTTGGGCATAGAACCAACACCTGATTAGGGGTTGCTTCCTTAGAGAAGCAGAATATAAAGCAAAGCTATTCATCTGTTACGGACAGAAGCCAAGAGTGTAAGGGCAGAGCTTCTAGAAGTTGTAGGAATGAATGGGAGCCCAGGAATCCTCAGGGCTCCTTGGAGGATAAAGGAGGCCGAGAGAAACCATCTGCTCATCCCCTGGGACAGTGGCCTGTGGAGACAGAATTCTGAAAAGAGGATTTTTTAGTAAAATGCAAAAGGAGGTGAGAGACACCACTTATGATCAAATCATCACTGAGCCCTGGACGCTCAGAGCCTCCCGTAATTCGACTGGGGCACAGGGGTACACTGTAAGAGACTGGTTCTCACCTCCGCAGCTTCTGGTACTGTGAGAGAGACAGGTGTGAGTCCACTAATCACACGCAGACAAATGTGAACTTCAATAGCTCACAAATAATCTAGTCCCCCAAGGCTTTGCCTCAGCCACCCACTATAGCCAAAGATGGGTTCTGCTCCAACAGCACATTCTAGAGAGCTCTGTCCTCCCTTAAGTCCCCAGAGAAACAATCTGTTGTTCATGAACAAAATTAAGATACAGGGCGAGAGGTGAAGTTCGATGGTAGAGAATTTGCCCAGTACATGTGAGGCCCTGGATAAAATTCCCAGCAAAACACAATCATTCCCCTCAAATGTCTGCATTCTCAAATATTGCTGATAGCTCTATAATCTTTTTGAAAAATCAAGTGTCTCTGATCCAAGATTTCTATTTTATTTAGAATACATCCTAACGTGTTTTTTTTTTTCTCTTTGTATCCCTGGATGACTTGAAACTCAATCTGTAGCCCAGCTGTACATGAGATTGTGTGGGGGCTTTTGTTTTATTTCAGAAAAGGATTTCAGCCGCGTGTGGTGGCGCACGCCTTTTATCCCAGCACTCGGGAGGCAGAGGTAGGAGGATTGCCGTAGGTTCGAGGCCACCCTGAGACTACATAGTGAATTCCAGGAGAGCCAAAGCTAGAGTGAAACCCTATCTTGAAAAACAAAACAAAACAAAACCAAAACAGGATTTCAAGGATTCCAGTGTGTCTAGGCTGGCCTTGAACTCACAGTAATCCTCTTATCTTGGTGGCATGTGCCACCAAGCCTGGCAATTTGTTTTTGTGTTTGTTTGTTTTTTTCCAAGTGGGGTCTCACTCTAGCCTGGGCTGATCTGAAGTAACATGTAGTCTCAGGGTAGCCTCAAACTCACAGCAGTTCTCCTACCTCTGCCTCCCGAGTGCTGGTATTAAAGGTGTATTCCACCATGCCTGGCTCCCCGCAGTTATTTAAATTTTTTTTTTTTTTTTTCTTTTTGAGGTAGGGTCTCACTCCAGCCCAGACTGACCTGGAATTCACTCTGTATTCTCAGGATGGCCTCAAACTTATGGCGATCCTCCTACCTCCGCCTCCCAAGTGCTGGGATTAAAGGTGTATGCCACCACACCCGGCTTGGTTTTTAAATTTAATTTAACTTCATTATTTTATTTGTCAGAGAAAGAGAAAATATGGGAACTTCAGGGCCTCTAGCCAGTGCAAACAAACTCCAGATGCATATGCCACCTTGTGCATCTGGCTTTAGATGGGTACTGGGGAATCGAACCTGGGTCCTTTGGCTTTGCAGGCAAATGCTTTAACTGCTAAGCCATCTCTCCAGCCCTTTTTAAAATTTTTATAATTATCTATTTAAGAGAGTAATAGAGGGAAAGAGGCAGACAGATAGAGAGGGAGAGAAAGAGAGAGATAGAGAGAGTGAGCTAGAGAGAATGGGTGCATCAGGGCCTCCAGCCACTGCAAACAAACTCCAGACACTGCGCCACCTTTGTGCATGTGGCTTACGTGGGTCCTGGGAAATTGAACTGAGGTCCTTTGGCTTTGCAGGCAAACGCCTTAACTGCTAAGCCAACTCTCCAGCCCAACCCCTGGTTAAATTTTATTTGAGACAGGATCTCACTATGTAGTCATGGCTGCCCTCTAACTCGTGGTGATCCTTCTGCCTCAGCTCCTGAGTGCTGGGATTACCAGCATATGCCACCTCACCCGTCTGGGTTTTTTGGTAGTTTTAGTCATTTCCAGCTGAGGATAGAAAAGCCTGTGAGGAGAAAAAGTGAGCAGTTGGTCTCCTGAGCTTTGAGGAACATCCTGGCATCCTTCTGAAAAGAGCTTCCACCCCAACCAGGGTACCTCCCCCAGCCTTGGGCACCTTCCAAGGGCGTGGCGGGCATGCGGGTGAGCTTCACACGCTGTTGCTAAGGCCAGGCAAGGAGGCTCGCCATTCCGGAGCCTCCCAAGCTCAGGGAGGAAGCAAACAGTTTTTGGTTTTTTAAAAACTTATTTATTTGAGAGTGACACAGAAAGAGAGAGAGAGAACGGGCATGCCAGGGCCTCCAGCCACTGCAAACGAACTCCAGATGCGTGCGAACCCTTGTGCATCTGGCTAACGTGGGGTCTGGGGAACCGAGCCTCGAACCGGGGTCCTTAGGCTTCACAGGCAAGCGCTTAACCACTAAGCCATCTCTCCAGCCCGGAAGCAACAGTTTTGAAGAGTAGTGGGTGGGGGGAGGAGAAGGAGGGCAGCCGAGGGTGGAGCAGGGATGCTCCAGTGACCTCGCTCCATCTTTCCTTCAGTAAAGCCAGACATTCCCAACAGGCACAGCCCGCCTTTTCCTTCCCTCCAAGGATTTGGGATAACTGCGAGGTCAGGAGTTTAATTTAACAAGGGAGCTGTCTGGAACCATACACAAGCCCCGACTGAGCTGGAGTGGCGGGACTCGCTGGTGCAGGGAGACCAGGGAATTCTGTGGCTGAAGGTCAGTGTCCGCTTGTGCGCGGTCAGAGGTGACCAGCACCATAGGGTTCCTCGGTGCTGCGAGAGCATTCAGGACTAGAGCGTTTCCTTCTCCAAATACAAGTCACAAAGGAGGGAACAGGGCAGCAGATGCACCATGCATGTGGGTGAGTCACAGGGCATGTGGGGGGAGGGAGGGAGGTGAGGCCTGGGTGGGGCCTCTTTGCAGAAAACAAGGACAATCTAGGGCTATGAGGGAGCTGGGGAGCAGCCTCAAGGGACCAGATAGTCGGCAGCTGCTAACTCCTGGAAGGGCCATGTCAGCCTGTATGTTACTATGTGTGTAATATATATAATTTGAGAGAGAGAAAGAGAGAATGAGCATGCCAGGGCTTCCTGCCACCACAAATGAACTCCAGACACATGTGCCACCCTTGTGCACCTGGCTTTATGTGGTTATTGAGGAATCGAACCCCAGGCCACAAGCACCTTTAACCACTGAGTCATCTCTCCAGTCCTTCTATACTCCTTTTTTCTGTTATCATGATTATTATTATTATTATTATTTTGTTCAAGGTAGGGTTTCTCTCTAGCCCAGGCTGACCTGGAATTCACCATGTAGTCTCAGGGTGGCCTGGAACTCACTGTGATCCTCCTACCTCTGCCTCCCGAGTGCTGGGATTAAAGGCGTGCGCCACCATGCCCGGCATTAATTTCTTTTTTTAATGTCACATGCATTTAATCCCAGCATTTGGGAGGCAGAGGTAATAGGATGGCTGTGAATTTGAGGCCAGCCTAGGACTACGGAGTATGTTCCAGGTCAGCCTGGGATAGAGTGAGACTTTACCTAGGGTGTGTGTGTGTACGTATGTATATGAAATTTATTTGGAGAGACAGAGAGAGTATGGTGCTCTAGGACCTCCTGCTGCTTTCTTTCTCTTTCTTTTTAAAATATTTATTCCGGGGTGGGGGTGGGGGCCTGGAGAGATGGTTTAGGGGTTAAGGTGCTTGCCTGCAAAGCCCAAGGATCTGGGTTCGATTCCCCAGGACCCATATTAGCCAGATGCACAAGGGAGTGCATGTGTCCAGAGTTCATTTTCAGTGGCTGGAGGCTCTGGCATGCCCATTCTCTCTCTCTGTCAAATAAATAAAAAATAAATAAATGAGCAGGGCGTGGTGGCACACACCTTTAACCCTAGTACTCAGGAGGCAGAGGCGGGAAGATCCCAGTGAGTTCGTGGCCACCCTGAGACTACATAGTGAATTCAAGGCCACCCTAGACTATAGCAAGACCCTACCTT
Source organism: Jaculus jaculus (assembly GCF_020740685.1). Classification (NCBI taxonomy): domain Eukaryota; kingdom Metazoa; phylum Chordata; class Mammalia; order Rodentia; family Dipodidae; genus Jaculus; species Jaculus jaculus. The sequence continues at coordinate 90,841,075 of NC_059111.1, read as the reverse complement.
GAAAAACCAAACAAAATAATGATAATAATAAAATAATAATATAATAATAATAATTTGAGGGCTGGAGAGATGGCTTAGCAGTTAAGGTGCTTGCCTGTGAAGCGTAAGAGCCCATGCTTGGCTCTCCAGGTCTCACGTAAGCAGGACACACAAAGCGACACAAGGTCACGCATGTGCACAAGGTCACACATATGTGCACAGGGTGGCGCACACGTCTGAAGTTCGATTGCAGTGGCTGGAGGCCCTGGAGTGCCAATTCTCCTCTCTCACTCCCACTCTCCTGTATTAAAAAAAAAAAAAAAAAAGCCAGTCTGTTGGGCTTGCCTCAAAAAAGACATTTTTTTTATTTAAGACAAATAAAAATGAGATCAAGAATGGGCACACCAGAGCCTCCTGGTGCTGTAAATGAACTCCTGATGCATGAACCACATTGTACATCTGGCTTTTACATGGGAATAGAACCTAGGATGTCAGGCTTTATAAGCAAGTACCTTTAACAACTACGCCATCTCCCCAGCTGTAGAACACAAATAATAGAGGTAAAGAGGAAAGGTTTTCATTTTTGACTTATTAGCTGGGCATGGTGGTGCAAGCCTTTAGTCCCAGCCCTGGGGAGGCAGAGATAGGAGAATTGCTATGAGTTCAAGGTCAGCCTGGGATTAAAGGCAAGCACCACCACACCCTGGCTTTGGGTTTTCTTATTTAAAAAAAAATTATTTTAGAAAGAGAGAAAGAAAGCCGGGCATGGTGGCACATGCATGCCTTTAATTCCAGCACTCAGGAGGCAGAGGTAGGTGTGAGTTTGAGCCTACCCTGAACTACATGGTGAATTCCAGGTCAGCCTGGGAGACCCTAACTGGAAAAACCAAAAATAAAATGAGACAGAAAGAGCTGGAGAGGTAGCTTAGCAGTTAAGGCACTTGGCTGCAAAGCCTAAGGACGTAGGTTCGATTTCCTCAGTACCCACATAAGCTTGGCACACGTGGTGCACATGTGTCTGGAGTTCACCTGCATTGGCTTGAGACCCCTGAGGCACCCGTTTTTCCTCTTTTTCTCTGTGTGCAATAAATAAAATAAAATAAAATCTTATTATATATTTATTTTATTTGTGTGTATATATATTTTTAATGTTTTTGTTTATTTTTATTTATTTATTTGAGAGCGGCAGAGAGAAAGAGGCAGAGAGAGAGAGAAAGAATGGGCGCTCCAGGGCTTCCAGCCACTGCAAACGAACTCCAGACGCGTGCGCCCCCTTGTGCATCTGGCTAACGTGGGTCCTGGGGAACCGAGCCTCCAACTGGGATCCTTAGGCTTCACAGGCAAGCACTTAACCGCTAACCCATCTCTCCAGCCCTTATTTATATATTTACTGGACAGAGAAGGAAAGAGATAGAGGGTAGGGACTAAAAAGAGACATATTTAAAGAGTGAATGGGCACACCAGGGCCTCTAGTTACTGCAAACTCCAGAAGCATGTACCGCCATCTGTATCTGGTTTACGTGGGCACTGGGGAATTGAACCTGCTCCTTAGGCTTCACAGGCAAGCACGTTAACTGCTTAGCCATCTCTCTAGCCCAAAGAATGTTTTTTGTTTTTTTTTTTCTTAAATAAGAGCCAAGGGCTGGAGAGATGGCTTAGTGGTTAAGTGCTTGCCTAAGACTAAGGACCCCGGTTCGAGGCTCGATTCCCCAGGACCCACATTAGCCAGATGCACAAGGGGGCGCACGCGTCTGGAGTTCGTTTGCAGTGGCTGGAAGCCCTGGCGCGCCCATTCTCTCTCTCTCTGCCTCTTTCTCTCTCTGTCACTCTCAAATAAATAAAAATATTAAAAAAAAATTACGAGCCAAGAGCCGGGCGTGGTGGCACATGCCTTTAATCCCAGCACTTGGGAGGCAGAGGTAGGTGGATCATTGTGAGTTCAAGGCCACACTGAGACTGCATAGTGAGTTCCAGGTCAGCCTGGACTAGAGTGAGGCCCTACCTCAAAACAAAACAAAACAAAACAAAACAACAACAACAACAACAACAAAAACCCAAGTAACCAAAACAACAAAAAAGCCAGGCTTGGTAGCGTACACCTTTAATTCCAGCACTTGGGAGGCAGAGGTAGGAGGATCGCTGTGAGATCAAGGCCACCTTGAGACTCCATAGTGAATTCCAGGTCAGCCTGGGCTAGAGTGAGACCCTACCTCAAAAACCTAACTAAATAAATAAGAGAGAGAATGGACCTCTTGCTGCTGCCAGCAACCTCCAGACATGGAGCCACTTTGTGCATCTTGGCTTTATGTGTGGAAACTGGGGAATTAAACCCAGGCTTTGCAAGCAAGCCTCTAACATTTAACCACTGATCCATCTCCTTAAGCCTCGGTTTTTTTGTTTGTTTTAATTTTTTTTTTTCAAGGTAGGAGTCTCACTCTGGTCTAGGCTGACCTGCAATTAACTATGTAGTCTCAGGGTGGCCTTGAACTCACGGTGATCCTCCTACCTCTACCTTCCAAGTGCTGGATTAAAGCCGTGCGCCACCACGCCCGGCTAAAAATATTTTTATTTATTTATTAGAGAGAGAAAGAGGGCGGAAGGGAGAGGATGAGCGTGCCAGGGCCTTCTGCCACTGCAAACAAACTCCAGACACATATGCCATGGGCATCTAGTTTATGTGGATTATGGGGGAGTTGAACCTAGGTCCCTAGACTTCACAGGCAGACCCAGGTTTAATTCCCCAGGACCCATGTAAGCCAGATGCACAAGGTGGCACATGCATCTGGAGTTCATTTGATATGCTGATTTCATTTCCTTTGGATATGTACCCAGCAGTGGGATTGTTGGATCATATGGAAGATCTATTCTTAGTATTTTTTTAAATATATTTTATGGGCTGGAGAGATGGCTTAGCGGTTAAGCGCTTGCCTGTGAAGCCTAAGGATCCTGGTTCGAAGCTCGATTCCCCAGGACCCATGTAAGCCAGATGCACAAGGTGGCGCATACATCTGGAGTTCATTTGCAGTGGCTGGAGGCCCTGGCACGCCCATTCTCTCTCTATCTGCCTCTTTCTCTCTCTGTCTGTCGCTCTCAAATAAATAAACAACAACAACAAAAAATTTAAATATATATTATTTATTTATTTGAGAGAGAGAGAAAGAGGTAGTGGGTGGGGGTGGGGGAGGGAGAATGGGCATGCCAGGGCTCCTGCCACTGCAGATGGACTCCAGATGTATGCACCCTTTTGTGCATCTGGCTTTCGTGGGTCCTGGAGCATCAAACCGGGATTCTTTGGCTTTGCAGGCAAATGCCTTAACTGTTAAGCCATGTCCCCAGGCCCTATTCTTAGTATTTTTTGAGGTACCTCCATGCTGTTTTCCATAATGGCTGGATTAGTTTGTCTTTCCATCAGCTATGTATGAGAATTCCCCTTTCTCAGGGCTGGAGAGATGGCTTAGCAGTTAAGGCACTTGCCTCTGAAGCCTGAGAGCGCATGTTTGGCTCTCCAGGTCCCATGAGTCAGACAGAAAAGTGACACAAGTGTGCAATGTCACACAAGAGAGCACGTGCATCTGAAATGCATTCATAGTGGCTGGAAAGCTCTGGTGTGCCCATTTTCTCTCTCTAAAAAATTAATTAATTAAAAAAAAAAAAGCCAGGCATGGTGGCGCACGTCTTTAATCCCAGCATTAGGGAGGCAGAGGTAGGAGGATTGCTGTGAGTTCGAGGCCACCCTGAGACTCGATAGTGAATTCCAGGTCAGCCTGGGCTAGAGTGGGACCCTACCTCAAAAAACCAAAAAAATGAATTCCCCTGTCCCCGCATCTCTCCAGCGTGTTATTTTTTTTGTGATATTGGGCATTGTCACTGGAGTCAGATGCCATCTCACTGTGGTTTTGATTTCTGTTTCCACGTGACTAGTGGTGCAGGAAAGATCTCATAGGAGCTGGCATGGGGGACCTAAGGGGACAACTGGGATCTGTGCTGTCCTTGCTTGTGTGTGGCACGCCCATTGCTGCCTCACACTTCTGGTCCAGGTGATCTTAGTGCCACATAAACCAGGCTTATTTTCCTCCTGTTTCTCTGTGAGGAAGACCCAGGTTATCTTCATTTCATTTACTAATTCATACGACAAACATTCCTCTCACCCTCCTTTTTTATATTAATCATTCCAAATGAGCAGTGTATGCATGGTGCACACTTCTGGAATGCCAGCAAGGCTTTGTCCTAAAACAAAATGGGGGAGGGCTGGAGAGATGGCTTAGCAGTTAAGGCGCTTGCCTGGGAAGCCTAAGGACCCAGGTTTGACTCCCCAGAACCCACATAAGCCAGATGCCCATGGTGGTGCATGAGTCTGGAGTTCATTTGCAGTGGCTAGAGACCCTGGTGCGCCCATTTCTATCTGTCTCTGTCTCTCTCTCTCTCTCAAATAATAAATAAATAAATAAAATATAAAAAACAGCCAGCCAGGCATGGTGGTGCACACCTTTCGTCCCATCACTTGGGAAGGCTGAGCCATGAGTTCGAAGCTAGCCTTGGGCTGCAGAGTGAGTTCTAGGTCAGCTTGGGCTAGAGTGAAATCTTGCCTGGAAAAACACAACAACAAAATTAAAAAAAAAAAAAAACACTTTCTTTTTTAAAGTATTGATTTATTTATTTAGTGCGCGTGTGTGCCTGCCAGAGTCCTTTGCCACTGGAAACTTTTTGCCACTTTTTTTTGGGGGGGGGTCTTTCAAAGTAGGGTCTTGCTCTAGCCCAGGCTGACTTGAAATTCACTCTGTAGTCTCAGAGTGGCCTCGAACTCACAGCAATCCTCCTACCTCTGCCTCCTGAGTGCTGGGATTAAAGGCATGTACCACCATGCCTAGCAATTTTTGCCACTTTATTTTTATTTATTTGAGAGCAACAGAGAGAGAAAGAGTGAGGGAGAAAGAGAGAGAGAATGGGTGCACCAGGTCTTCCAGCCACTGCAAACGAACTCCAGACGTGTGCTCCCCCTTGTTCATCTGGCTAACGTGGGTCCTAGGGAATCAAGCCTCGAACCGTGATTCTTAGGCTTCACAGGCGAGTGCTTAACCACTAAGCCATCTCTCCAGCCCTTTTTGCATCCAGTTTTATGTGGGTAGCTGGAGAACTGAACCTGTGCTGGTAGGTTTTGCAAGCAAGTGCCTTTAAAGGCTGAGCCATCTCCCCAGGCCCTCAACACACTTCTTGCTAACTTTCAAGGTTACTTCTGGAGAAGCAAAGACTGGAATCTGTGATCTGGGTGTCTCAGCCTCTAAAGTCCCTGGCTTGCAAAGCCTGCCAATCCAGGCCCAATTTCCCAGCACCCACATAAAGCTGTATTAGTTACTTTTGTTTCACTGTGACCAAGATGAAATGGGGCTCGGAGTTCAAGAAGAGTTTATGAACCTCCAAACCTCTGGGCTCTTACCTGTTTTAGCAAAGAGTTGAAATAAGCATCTGGGTGTGGTGGTGAACGTAATTCCAGCACTTTGGGAGGCAGAGGTAGGAGGATCACTGTGAGTTTGAGGCCACCTCCTTGTAAAGGCTCAATGGCCTCCAAAAATTAGTGCCAACAGCTGAGAAACAAGCATTCTCAACATGAACCTGTGGGGACATCTCTGATTCAAACCACGACAGAAACCTAGCTACTGGAGTTGGAAAAAAAAAAAAAAAAAGCCACACACTAGCCACTTGAAATTAATAAATGGCAATATTAACATGTGCCAGTAACAAAATGAGATAAAATATGTCTTATAGATTGCGGACACATTTTAGATTCAGGCCCAAAGCAAAATATAAACATTTTAATTTGATGCTCTTCTCTCCATTACAGCATGATCAAGTTGTTGCCTGCCCCCATGCCTATACAGACAGCATCAAGAGACCCCCCTCAGCTAACACTATGGAAACATGGGATGTCTGGTGGTCTTTTCCGCCTGGGGGGAAAGTGAGCTCACTACCACTGTAATAATCGCAATGACATTCCCGACCTCCACAGCTGCTGAATTGATGGGAACAACGAGGATCAGACAAGCTGAGATGAAAACCGAGCTTGACTGTCTGCTTCACTTCCTCCCTCCCTTGTTGTTTTAAGACGTGATGTTGCAGTCACCTTCAAGTTTCTGGCACGAGCTGGAGAGATAGCACAACGGTTAAGGCGCTTGCCTGCAAGGCCTAATGTCCGGGGTTCTATTCCCCAGCACCCTCATAAAGCCAGGCGCACAAAGGGGCGCATGCGTCTGGAGTTTGTTTGCAGTGGCTGGAGGCCCTGGCATTATCATTGTCTCTGTCTCCCTTCTATCCATCCATCCCTCACTCTCTCTCTGCTTGCAAATAAATAAACAGAAATATTTTAATGTAAAAAAAAAAAATAGCTGTGGGCTGGGCATGGTAGCCCATGCCTTTAATCCCAGCACTTGGGAGGCAGAGGTAGGAGGATCGCTGTGAGTTCAAGGCTACCCTGAGACTACATAGTGAATTCTAGGTCAGCCTGGGCTAGAGTGAGACCCTACCTCAAAAAACAAACAAATAAATAAATTAAATAAAATTAAATAAAAGCAGCTTGTGGGAGGAAAGAGATTATTCTAGTTTACAAATTCAAGGGGAAACTCCATGTTGGCAGGGCTAGACATGGCAGGAGCAGCTGGACATCACCCCCTGGCCAACAGCAGCAGGAGAATGTGCCAGTCACTGGCAAGGGGGAGCTGGCTATAAAACCCATTAAGCTCACCTCCAACAACACACCTTTTCCAGGAGGTTCCAGTTCCTAAATTGTCATCAGCTGGAGACCCAGCACTCAGAACACACGAGTTTGTGGGGGACACCTAATTCAAACCACCACACACTGTTATGTACTCCAGGCCGGTGCCAAACTCACAATGTAGCTAAGAATAACCTTGAACTTATAGGTGTTTTATTATTGTTTTTATTTTTATTTTATTTTTTTGTTTTAGGTAGGGTCTCCCTCTAGCCCAGGCAGACCTGGAATTCACTATATAGTCCCAGGCCGGTCTTGAACTCACAATGACCCTCCTACTTCTGCATCCAGAATACTTGGATTAAATGCGTGAACTCCCACGCCTGTCTGAGCCTCCATATCTTTTCCTCCTAGAATCAAATGGATGTCTCTAGTCTTTTTTATTTCTCAATTTTTATTAACATTTTCCATGATTATAAAAAAATATCCCATTCTAGCCTTAAACCAAGCTGTAGGCTACTACAGGACAATCAGCCTTTCTTTCCTGCCCTATACTGATTGGTCACCCCACGGAGTACTGGAGGTTGGGAGGAGAGTTTAAACTACTTTATTTTAAAAATTATTTATTTATTTATGTGTGTGTATGTGGGGGCATGCCGGGGTCTTTTGCTTCTGTAAAGAAGCTCCGGATGCATCTACCATTTTGCCTCTGGATTTATATGGGTGCTGGGGAACCAAGTCCAGGCTTTGAAAAGAGCACCTTTGAGCCGGGCGTGGTGGTGCACGCCTTTAATCCCCGCACTTGGGAGGCAGAAATAGGAGGATCGCCGTGAGTTCGAGGCCACCCTGAGACTACATAGAGAATTCCAGGTCAGCCTGAGCTAAAGTGAGACCCTACCTCGAAAAAAAAAAAAAAAAAATAGAGCACCTTTAACTGCTGAGCCATTTCCCCAGCCCTGAGCTATTTTTCCCAGGACTATTTCCTCCTAGAGGGGAAAGAAAAAGTCACTGCATAGCTGGCCTGAAAATCCAGAAAGCCCCTGGCCATTTTGCAAACCCCTTCCCCTCAAGTACATGCATGGTTTCCTTGACCTGACTTGGCTTTCTAGAAAACAAAGTTGAGGGTTGGAGAGGTGGCTCAGCAGTTAAAGGCATTTGCTTGCAAAGCCTGCCAGCCTAGGTTAGGTTGTCCAGTACCCACATGAAAGCCAGATACACAAAAGTGACTCATGTGTCTGGAGTTTATTTTCAGAGGCAGGAGGTGCTGCTCTGTCCATTCTCTCTCTGTAATAAAAATTTCAAAAAAGCTGGGCGTGGTGGCGCACACCTTTAATCCCAGCCCTCGGGAGGCAGAAGTAGGAGGATCGCCATAAATTTGAGGCCATCCTGAGACTACATAGCAAATTCCAGGTTAGCCTGGGCTACAGTGAGACCCTACCTTGAAAAACCAAAAATAAAACATTTAAAAAGAAAGAAAAAAGGCTAGAGAGATGGCTCGGTGGTTAAGACACTTGCCTCCAAAGCTTAATGACCTGGTACATGCATGTGGAGTTAGCAGCTGGAGGCCCTGGAATGCCCACTCTTTCTCTCTGTATCCATCTGTTTCTCTTTGCTTGCAAATATATATATATATATATATGAAGAAAACCAGGAGGAAAAACAAAGCTGGGCTTGGTGGCACACACCTTTAATTCCAGCACTTAGGATGCAGAGGTAGGAGGAGGATATCTGTGAGTTCAAGGCCAGCCTGAGATTACATAGTGAATTCCAGGTCAGCCTGGGCTAGAGAGACCCCGAAACAAAACAGAGCTGAGGCAAAGAAACACGGTCAGTGTTCCCCTAGGACTGTTACAAACTGAGGGAAACAAGAATGAGGAAAGCCAGGCCCAAGGCAGGGAGGGAAGGAGCGAGGGAAGGAAATTAATTAAATTAATTACATAGTCTCTTAGGCTGGCAATCACAGCAATCCTCTGCCACCTGAGTGCTGAGATTAAAGCACCATGCCTGGCTATCTTTTCTTTTTTTCTTTTTTTTTTAAAGTATTTTGGGGCTGGGGAGGTGTCTCAGCGGTTGAGGTGCTTGCCTGTGAAGCCTAAGGACCCAGGTTCAATTCTCCAGGTCCCACATAAGCCAGATGCACATGGTGGCACATGCATCTGGAGTTCATTTGCAGTGACTAGATGCCCTGGCATGCCCATTCTATCTCTCTCTCTCTTTCCCTCTCTCTGTCTCTAATAAATAAATTTTTAAAAAAAAATTTTAAGGGCTGCAGAAATGGCTTAGTGGTTAAGTCACTTGCCTGCAAAGCCAAAAGACCCAAGTTTGATTCCCCAGTACACACATAAGCCAGATACACAAGGTGGCACACACATCTAAACATTTGATTGCAGTGGTTGAAGACCCTGGGCCTGGCATGCTCATTCTCTCTCTGTGTTTCTCTTCTCTGTCTCTGTCTCTCGCCATATATATATAAAAGTATATATATGTATATATATACAAATAAATAAATAAACTTTTAAAAATAAAGTGGAGAATGAATGAGGAGACACTTGACTTTGATCTTTGGCCTTGACATACATGTGCATGTGCACCCATGCTCACATACATATGAACACACATGCACACTACACAAACATACACACACACACAAAAAGTGAGTCATGCGTGGTGGTGCATGCCTTTAATCCCAGCATTGGGAAGTAGAAGCAGGAGGATCAATGCGAGTTTGAGGCTACCCTGAGACTCCATAGTGAATATCAGGTCTAGCTTGGGCTAGAATGAGACCCTACCTCAAAAAAAAAAAAGTGAAGTTGGAGAGATGGCTGAGCAGTTAAGGCACTTGGCCTACAAAGCTTAATGGCCCAGGTTTAATTCTCCAGTGCCTACATAAAACCAGATGCACAAGGTGGCACATGTGTATGGAGATGGTTTTCAGTGGCTGGATGCTCTGGTGCACCCATTCTTTCTTCTCTCTGTGCTTGTAAATAAATAAAAATTATATATTAAAAAAAAAAAACAACATATGAAGCCAGGCGTGGTGGCACATGCCTTTAATCCCAGCACTCAGGAGGCAGAGGTAGGATGATCGTCACGAGTTCAAAGCCACCCTGAGACTACATAGTGAATTCCAGGTCAACCTGGGCTAGAGTGAGACCCTACCTAAAACAAACAAACAAACAAAAACAAACAAACAAAAAAAACATGTTGAATTGAGAGATTTCATGTGCTCCCTTCTCGTGATGCTATGATGCAATTGTCAGCAAAGGCCCAAAGGCTCTGGAAGCTAGACTATGCTAAAGGCCTGGAGCCTGGGCCCATCCACTGATCAGGCAGTTTACACAGAATTGAACAGCATAGGAGGAGAATGTGATGAGAATCAAATCAATGACCACACAGTTTGGTAAGAATCATAAATCTGCCGGGCATGGTGGTGCATACCTTTAATCCCAGCACTCAGGAGGCAGAGGTAGGAGGATCGCGGTGAGTTCGAGGCCATCCTGAGACTACACAGAGAAGTCCAGATCAGCCTGGTCTAGAGTGAGACCCTACCTCGAAAAAAAACACACACACACTAAAAGAAAGACCAAAAAATAAAAAAGAATCATAATCCATTCCCCTTCCCCCATCTACCATCACGGATGGCTTGCTTGTGCTGTTCACTGCCACTGTTAGAATGAGGCCAAAGGCCTTCACTTACCACGGTTGCCGGAGCACCCTGGGGAGAACCAAACCGGCTCTAGCAACACTGGGAGAAAGTCCGACCTTTGGTCAACCAAGCAGATTTATACATCTCATTTGACCCTGAATCATTTCCACCCATTTCTTCTCCCAGTCAGGTAATGCACATTCTTTCTTGCTGGCTAAGGTGTAACCTAGATTTTTTAAATGTATTGATTTATTTATTTATTTTTGGTTTTTCAAGGTAGGGTCTCACTCTAGCTCAGGCTGACCTGGAATTCACTATGTAGTCTCAAGCTGGCCTCCAACTCATGGCGATCCTCCTACCTCTGCCTCCCGAGTGCTGGGATAAAAGGTGTGCGCCACCGCACTTGGCTATTAAACTAGATTTTTGTTGCTGGTTTTTTTTGTTTGTTTGTTTGTTTGATTTTGGTGCTGGGGCATGAACGTGGAATGAACACAGAGACTCCCCCACCCCATCACAGGAAACAACCACTCAACTGCTAAGCTATACCCCAACCCTGATTTTACTTTTTGTTTTTTGAAGTAGGGTCTCACTAGAACTGACCTGGAATTCACTCTGCAGTCAGTCCAGGCTGGCCTGGAACTCACAGTGATCCTCCTACCTTGGCCTCCCTAGTGTTGAGATCAAAGACGTGTGCTACCACACTCAGTTCATTTTTTTTTCTTTCAGATAGGGTCTCACTCTAGCCCTGGCTGACCTGGAACTTGAGGCAGGAGGATTGCTGTAAATTCGAGGACAGTCTGAGACTACATAGTGAATTCCAGGGCAGCTGGGGCTAGAGAGACACTGAGTCAAAAATAATAATAATAAAAATATTTTCATTTATTTATTTGAGAGAGAGAAAAATGGAGACACACAGGCTGAGTATGTAGGGGACACCAGCGCCTCTTGCTGCTGGAAACAAAACACCACATGCATGCATTGTGCATCTTGCTTTTTATTTATTTATTTAGGTTTTTCGAGGGAGGGTCTCACTGTAGCCCAGGCTGACCTGGAAGTCACTATGTAGTCTCAGGGTGGCCTTGAACTCAAGGCAATCCTCCTACCTCTGCCTCTCAAGTGCTGGGATTAAAGGCGTGCGCCACCACTCCTGGCCTGGCTTTACATGGATTCCGGGGAATCCAACCCAGGCTCTAGGCTTTGCAAGCAAATGCCTTTAACCACTGAGCCATATCTCCAACCCTTAACCTATTTAAAACAAACAAACAAAAGTTCTCCATGAGACTACATAGTGACTTCCAGGTCAGCCTGGACTAGAGCGAGACCCTACCTCGAAAAACAAAAAACAAACCAACAACAGCAAAAAGATTCTGCTGGGTGTGGTGGACACCTTTAATCCCAGCATTTGGGAGGCAGAGGTAGGAGGACTGCTGTGAGCTCAAGGCCACCCTGAGACTCCATAGTGAGGTCCAGGCTATCCTGGGCTAGAGCAAATTTTGATTTTTTGTTGTTTTTTTTTTTCTTTTTTTTTTTTTTTTAATTTTATTTATTTATTTATTTGAGAGCGACAGACACAGAGAGAAAGACAGATAGAGGAAGAGAGAGAATGGGCGCGCCAGGGCTTCCAGCCACTGCAAACGAACTCCAGATGGGTGCGCCCCCTTGTGCATCTGGCTAACGTGGGACCTGGGGAACTGAGCCTCGAACCGGGGTCCTTAGGCTTCACAGGCAAGCGCTTAACCGCTAAGCCATCTCTCCAGCCCTGTTTTGTTTTTTTCAAGGTAGGGTTTCACTCTAGCTCAGGCTGACCTGGAATTCACTATGGAGTCTCAGGGTGGCCTCGAACTCATGGAGATCTTCCTACCTCCACCTCCGGAGCGCTGGGATTAAAGGCATGCGGCACCATGCCCAGCTGAAACCCTATTTGTGAAAAAGAAAATCCTAAAAATAAACAACAACAACAAAAAAAACAAAGGTTCTAATTCAGCAGAGATTACATGTAGAACCTTGCCGGCATTGCACAATCCCTGCATGGTCAATTCACAGGAAGTGAGTAGATGGCCCAGAATGGAGCTGAGATTAAGATTCGGAATCCCCGAGCCGGGCGTGGTGGTGCACGCCTTTAATCCCAGCACTCGGCAGGCAGAGGTAGGAAGATCACCATGAGTTCGAGGCCACCCTGAGACTCCATAGTGAATTCCAGGTCAGCCTGGGCTAGAGTGAGACCCTACCTCAAAATCCAAAAAAAAAAAAAAAAAAGATTCGGAATCTCTGGGTCCTGGCCCCGTTTCCCTCAGAGACCTCAATCATCTTTGGAAAGTTCAGCCAGATTAGAACTCCTGAGGAGGAAGCCCTGACTCCATACTCTCTGCCTTTTAAGCACAGAAGGCTGCTTTCAACAGTGAGCATGCAGAACATTCCTGCTCACAGGGTGGCAGGGGAGCTGGAGCCATTCCAGCCACCCAACACACCGTGACAGAGAAACTCTGTGTACACAGGGAGCCTGCAGGGGCCCCGGGACTGTATTGGCCGCTGGATGGGCAGCTGTGTTTGCTCTCTCAGGGGACGTTGGCCTGCAACAGCCTCACCGGCTGGGAGGAAAAGGGTTAGCGGCCCATTTGTGGGTCAACGGGGGGTGCTGACAGAGAGCCGGGCAGTATGATTGCCAAAAGGTAAAAGCTGTCATTCTCAGTCAGAAGCCCAAGAGGTAAAAGACCTCCCCAAGAGGCAGCAGATGGAGTCAGCCAGCCCAGGAAGGAAGATTCTTTCTGCCATCTCCAACAGCCCCATCATCTCATCTCCCCCAGCCCCATCACCTCCCCCAGCCCCATCACCTCCCCCAGCCCAAATCTATCATAGCCCCATAGACAACAACTCGCCCTGGCTCAAAAGGGGAGAAAGCTTGGAGCGATGGCGCACGCCTTTGGGCAGAGGTAGGAGGATCATCATTAGTTCAAAGCCATCCTGAGGCCACAGTGAATTCCAGATCAGCCTGGGCTAGAGTGAGACCCTACCTTGGAAAACAAACAAAAATAATTTAAAAAAAAGAGGGGAGGGGAGGAGGAGAAGATCTGTCAATATCTGTCCCTTCCACAGTAATGAAAAGGAATGCTTTTTTAAAAAAAATTTTTTTATTGACAATTTCCATGATTGTAAACAATATCCCTCCTTCCTGGTAATTCCCTCCTTCCCCACCCGACTTTCCCCTTGGAATCTCCACTCTCCATCATAACCCCTTCCCCTCTCAATCAGTCACTCTTTTATTTTGATGTCATGATCTTAGGAAAAGGAATACTTTTTAATTTTGGTTTGGTTGTTTTCCAAGGCAGGGCCTCACTCTAGTCCAGGACTGGCCTGAAACTCACTCTGTAGCCAGGCTGGCCTTGAACTCATGATGATCTTCCTACCTCATCCTCCTAATTGCTGTGATTAAAGGTTTGAGCCACCACACCCAGCTATTTGGTTTTTTTTTTTTTTTTCTTTTGAGACAGGGTCTCTGTAGCCTAGAGTTCAGGCTAGCCTGGAACTCACAATGTAGTCTACATTGGCATCAAACTTGCTAACAGGCTTGGCTTTCTATTTATTTCTTTCCTTCCATCTTCCCTCCCTTCCTTTCTTTGTTTTCTGCTTTTCAGCCAGGATCTTACTATGTAGTCCTAGCAGGGCTGGTACTTGCAATGGCAGGAATCTCTGGTGTACCCATACTTAGTGTCTCTCTCACTCTCTTTCTGCCTCTGTCTATCTCTGTCTCTCTCAAATATATATTTTGGTTTTTCGAGGTAGGGTCTCACTCTAGCCCAGGCTGATCTGGAATTCACTATGTAGTCTCGGGGTGGCCTTGAAGTCACAGTGATCCTCCTACCTCTGTGTCTCTGAGTGCTGGGATTAAAGGCATGTGCCACCACACCCAGCTTATTTTTATTTTTATTATTTTTTTAATTTATGTTTTGGTTTTGGAGGTAGGGTCTCATCTAGCTCAGGTTGACCTGGAACTCACTATGTATTCTCAGGGTGGCCTTGCACTCATGGCGATCATCCTATGTCTGCCTACTGAGTGCTGGTATTAAAGGCATGTGCCACCATGCCCGGCTTTATTTTTTTTTTAACTTCATTTTTATTTATTTATTTGAGAGAGAGAGAAAAAAAAAAAAAGAGGCAGAGAGAAGGGGGGAGAGAGAGAGAGAGAGAATGGGTATACCAGGGCCTCCAGCCACTATAAATAATTCCAGATGCATGTGTTCCCTCTTGTGCATCTGGCTTAAATCTTTATGTTTATGTCCATATATTAATGCTGCTCTCTCTTTTTGTTTTTTAGGTCTCATTCTAACCCAGGGTGGAATTCACTATGTAGTCTTAGGGTGGCCTTGAACTCACCATCCTCCTACTTCTGCCTCCCAAGTGCTGGGATTAAAGGCGTACAGCGTCACACCCAGTCTGCTTTCACTTTTGGTTCAGATGGCGATCAGTACTGGAGAGACTCAAAACTCATGAAAGTACTAAGAAGTCATAGTTGAGACCTCAGCACTAAAGGAGACATCTCTATCACACCCTCCAAAGCTTAGGGACCATTGTGGAAGAGCTGATAGAAAGAATTTCCAAAGCCAAAGGGTGGGGAGAAGGGCACTGGAATGTGGCCTTCTACTGACAAAGTGACAATTGAATTAAAAAAAATTTTTTTTTGTTTCTATTTATTTATTAGAGAGAGAGAGAGAATGGGTGCACCTGGATCTCTGGCACTGCAAACAAACTCCAGACGCATGCGCCCCATGTGCCCCTGGTTTACATGGAATAATCTGGATCCTTAGGCTTTGCAAGTGAGTGCCTTAACTGCTAAGCCATCTCTCCAGCCCAGCGACCACATTTATGACATCACATTGGCTATCTCCCTGCACAAGACCTGTATCAAAAGACAGAAAAATAAATAAATAAGTAAAGAGCCAGGCATGGTGGCACACGCCTTTAATCCCAGCATTTGGGAGGCAGAGATAGGAGAGCTCGAGCCACCCTGAGATTACATAGTGAATTCCAGGTCAGCCTGTACTACAGTGAAACCCTACCTCGAAAAACCAAAAACCAAAACACAGCTGGATAGCTGGGCATGGTGGCTACTGCTCTGATCACTGGGGAAGGAGAATCACGGTGGGTTCAAGGCCAGTTTGAGACTATAGTGAATTCCAGGTCAGCCTGGGCTAGATTGAGATCCTACTTTGAAAAACAAAAAACAAACAAACAAAAAATGTGAAGAAGTGAAGGGTCGGCCTCTAAAATATGTTCTGGGCCCGAATAGGCAGCTGTATGTATGTGTGTGGAGAACATAGGTGGTGGCCCATGTCATGATGTCTCCTAAGGAGACAGTGTCAGTAGGCAACTAAAGCTCTGATGCTGGATGAAGTCACCGGGGGATCAGGTGAGGACAGGGCAGAGACTCGAGCTGTCCATGTGTCCAGACTAGTTAGGTAACATGGCTGGGGAAACAAGGCCTCCAGCCAGGGCAGCTGGCCCAGATGCAAGTCCCTAGATGTAGGTGTGAGTATTTTTTTATTTTATTTTTTTGTTCATTTTTATTTATTTGAGAGAGAGAGAAAGAGGCAGATAGAGAGAGAGAGAGAGAATGGGCACGCCAGGGCTTCCAGACACTGCAAACGAACTCCAGATGCGAGCACCCCCTTGTGCATCTGGCTAACATTGTGCATCTGGCTAACATGGTTCCTGGGGAATTAAGCCTTGAACCGGGGTCCTTAGGCTTCACAGGCAAGCGTTTAACCGCTAAGCCATCTCTCCAGCCCAGGTGTGAGTAATTTTGTGGCTCCCTCAGTCAGGTGGGGTGTTGGGGAGCGTGGGTGCACGTGTGTTGTGTGTAGACACTTCACATGTGACTACGTAGTGCTAGAGAGGTTGCAACATCAGGATCCAGATGAGGAAACTGAGGCACAAAGCCCCAGTGACCTGGTCCCTCAATAATAGGTAGGTCTGGGAGAGGAAAGGGTCTTCCTTATGCTAAGCTTTCAGTGAACCATGTTGCAATCATCCTCCGCTCTCTTGGCTCCCCTGGGGACACACTATGTGACACACAGGTCACATGGAGAAGAGTTGAAACGAGTTTTGGGTCACAGTAGCAGAAACTCCTAACATGATTACTTTTTAAAAATTATTTGTGTGTTTGTGTGTGTGTGTGTGTGTGTGTGTGTGCGTGCATTTTCATGACATATCTCTTATTTTTGCAAATGCCCATCTGGCTTTACATGGGTGGCTGGGGAATTGAACCACGGGCTCACAGCAAACACCCTGAACTTCTAGGTCATCTCCCCAAACCTCTGTGGTTACCTTTCTGGAGAGATTCCTAAAATCTTTTTTTTTTTTTTTAAAGATTTATTTATTTATTTATTTATTTATTTGAGAGCGACAGACACAGAGAGAAAGACAGATAGAGGGAGAGAGAGAATGGGCGCGCCAGGGCTTCAGCCTCTGCAAATGAACTCCAGACGCGTGCGCCCCCTTGTGCATCTGGCTAACGTGGGACCTGGGGAACCGAGCCTCGAACCGGGGTCCTTAGGCTTCACAGGCAAGCGCTTAACCGCTAAGCCATCTCTCCAGCCCAGATTCCTAAAATCTTAAATGCAAGCACGCCAGCTCAAAATGAACCTCCCAGGCCATGCGTGGTGGTGCACGCCTTTAATCCCAGCATTTGGGAGGCAGAGGTAGGAGGATCGCCGTGAGTTCGAGGCCACCGTGAGACTCGTAGTGAATTCCAGATCAGCCTGAGCTAGAGTGAGACCCTACCTTAAAACAAAACAAAACAAAACAAAAACCCCAAAACACCAATTTCTTGATGAGAAACCATCAACTGGAACCAGGAGGCTGTATGGGGGCCGAACTTTCACACTGGGCAAAGACAGCAATAACAACTTTGGTTGCAGCGTTTGTGGGGGTTACCAGGTCACCTCAGAGACTGCAGCAAAGGAGGGGTTTTGGTTTCATCTTACTCCCTCTTGGTGTCTTGCTGGAAGCATTATATTCTCTCCAAGCATATTTTCTTGCCTTGCAGAAGCTTCTCCAGAGATCAGAGGCCCCACGGGTTAAGCTTGGCCCTGCCCTGGGTCTAGATAAACAGGCCCAGAATCCATTTCTCAGATTGCAACACTTGTGAGTCAGGCATGGTCGACCAGCTGCTCCCTCCCAGGCGCCCCTTGGCAGTGCCTGATAAGGAAGACATCTTTCATTCCAGAGCGCTGCCTTGTGAGTGCGCATATATAAACAGACACTCCCAGGCCCCGGTGTTGCCTTAGAGTAAATTATTGACATTCTGAATGGCTGAAACATGAGGAAAAGAGCGGAAAGCAAACCTATTACAGCTCTAGTGGAACTGCAGTTTTCTCAGGAAGCCACAGAAAAGCGCTTGAACCTACCTGGTCAAGGGCAGGTTCAGTGTGGTGGTGCACGCCTTTAATCCCAGCACTCGGGAGGTAGGGCAGGAGGGTTGCCATGAGTTCAAGGCCACCCTGAGACTACATAGTGAATTCCAGCCTGGGTTAGTGCAGAACTCTACCTCGAAAAAACAAAACAAAAAAGAGCAGGCTCAGTTCTCTGTAGCCCTGGAAGCAGGAAGACAGAAGGAGAGCAGAATGAGGGAGGTGGGTTTATAAGAGAATAAGAGGCAAAATGCCCAGAGAGAGAGAAGGTATATCATGAGAAGGTGAATGATCCTTTACCACAAAGAGAGACCATGGGTGCTATGACATCTTTTTTTTTTTTTTTTTTTATTTACTTATTTGAGAAAGAGCAGATAGAGAGAAAGAGAAAATGGCCATGCCAGGGCCTCCAGCCGCTGCAAACGAACTCCAGATGCATGTGCCCCCTTATGCATCTGGCTTCTGTGGGTCCTGGGGAATCAAACTGGGGTTCTTAGGCTTCTCAGGCAAGTACTTTAACCGTAAGCCATTTCCCCAACTCTGCTATGACATCTTGAAATAGAGTTGAAGCCAGGTGTGGTGGCTCATGCCTTTAATCCCAGCATTCCTCAGGAGGCAGAGGTAGGAGGGTTGCCATGGGCTCAAGCCCACACTGAGACTACATAGTAAATTCCAGGTCAGCCTGGGCTAGAGCAAGACCCTACCTCAAAAAACAAACAAACAAACAAACAAACAAAAAAGGTGAGAGTTGAACAGAACCCAAACCCCTAAATGGATGACCTTCTCCTATAAATGATATATAAGCAGTGGGCATGGTGATGGTGTACTGATAATATAATAATTACCAACTAATGCCAGCAGCATATTACACCTGATAATCAATGTCTTGCTTTGCCTTTATGAAAGTATGAAGTTTATAGCTTTGGAAGCTTATAGCTTATAGCTTCCAAAGGGCTTTCACATTCATTTTTTCATTGACTCCATCAACCCAGTCAAGTGGGTAGGGCACTGTAGCCATGTTTTACAAATGAGAAAACTGGGACTTGGGGAGAATATATGCAATTAACTGAGGCACAATTAAGAGGAGGAGGAGGGGGACTGGAGAGATGGCTTAGCAGTTAAAGGCACTTGCTTGTAAAGCCTAATGGCCTGGGTTTGATTCCCCAGTACCCACGTAAAACTAGTTGCACAAAGTGGTCCATACATCTGGAGTTCATTTGCAGTGGCAGGAGGCCCTGAAGCACCCACACTCTCTCTGTCTGCCTCTGCCTCTCTCTCAAATAAATAAATGTCTTTTAAAAAATGGAAGAAAGGAAAGAAGAAGATGCTGTGAGTGGTGGCACATGCCTTTAATCCCAGCACTTGGGAGGCAGAGGTAGGTGGATGGCTGTGAGTTCAAGGCCACCCTGAGAATACATAGTGAATTCCAGGTCAGCCAGAGCTAGCATGAGACCCTGTCTCAAAAAAACAAAAGAGAGGGACAGAATGGGCACATCCTTCAACTGCTACAAAAGAACTCAAGACGTATGTGCCACCTTGTGCATCCAGCTTACATGGGTCTTGGGGACTCGAACCTGGGTCCTTTAGCTTTGCAGACTAAGCCATCCCTCCAGCCCCACAGTGACTCTTCTTTAGGATAATTCCTTGCCAGGACTGCTCATAGGCAGCCCACCTTCAGCAGTGTGATCTGCAAGGTTCTGTCAATGCTTCTTTGATTATTTTGCTGATACTTGGCTCTCAGCAGTTAGTGTCAACGAAAAGTAAAACACCAGGTGGAGCTTTCAGGTCCCCACTCCATGCCCTTCTTCTCCTCATATCCTTTCCTTGGCCCTCCTTTTCCTTCTATTCTGTCACTCACATGCTGTGGTTCTAGGGACAACAACTTTGGGGCCTTGAGGTTTGCTGCTGGGTATGCAAGTGTGGGGAGCAGAGGAATCACAGCCCCCTGTGGTACGGGATTATTATGAGTGCATTTACCCACAGGGGGGAGTCAGGTGGGTGCTCTGAAAGTAAAAATGCCTATTGGAATCTTAAAGGGAGAGGTTCTCAAACCTTGGCCAGCATCAGAACCATCTGGAGAACTTGCTAGAGACAAGGTGGTCAGACCTTATTTCAGACCTTCTGAACCTGAATTCCCAGGCAGTGCCTTGACACTTGGGAGCTCAACAAGCTCTCCAGGTGAGTCTGCAGTACTCAGACAAGCTTGAGAGCTGCTCTCCCAGCTCAGGAGTGGAAGATAAAAAGGTAAAGAAGGCTGGGGAGGTTCTCTGGGAAAGAGGATAGCAGCAATAGCAGTCCAGGGAGCCTCGTGGAGACAGTGAGGAAGATAAATCTTGCCTCCTTCTTTATCTGCCCTCAAGAAAGCAAACAACAGGGGTTAAAAGTCTCTTCAGACATGTCTCAACTTCTGACCATCAGGATACAGCAATGAACTCTTTTCAGAAGCAGTTAAAATAGTCCATCTTGGGCTGGAGAGATGTGAAGGAAGCCTAAGGACCCAGGTTCAACTGCCCAGAACCTATATAAGCCAGATGCACATGGTGGCATATGCATCTGGAGTTTGTTTGCAGTGGCTAGAGGTCCTAGTGTACCGATTCTCTCTCTAATAAATAAACAAAAGTAAAATACTAAAAAAAAAGTCCATCTTTGGACTGGAGAGATGGCTTAGTGGTTAAGCGCTTGCCTGTGAAGCCTAAGGACCCTGGCTCAAGGCTCGATTCCCCAGGATCCACATAAGCCAGATGCACAAGGTAGAACATGCATCTGGAGTTCGTTTGCAGTGGCTGGAGGCCCAGTTGTGCCCATTCTCTCTCTCTACATATATATTTCTTTCTTTCTCCATCTGTCGCTCTCAAATAAATAAATAAATAAATAAAAATAAACAAAAAAAATTAAGTCCATCTTTTGTTGTTGTTGTTGCTGTTGGTTTGTTTTGTTTTTGAGTTAGGGTCTCACTCTAGCTCAAGCTGACCTGGAATTCGCTATGGAGTCTCAGGGTGGGTGGCTTCAAACACATGGCCAAGCTCCTACCTCAGCCTCCAAGTACCTGGCTAGTCCATCTTTTTCAGAACAGAGAATAGAAGTCACCAAGGGCTGGAGGGAATAGACATGAGTTATTAATGAATTCAGAGCTTCTGTTTAGATTGATGGAAAGGTTCTGGAAATGGATAGCTTTGACAGTTGTATAGTGTTGAGTATATTTAATGTTGTTGCACTGAACACTTACATACTATTAAAGTGCTAAATATAGCCGGGCATGGTGGCACATGCCTTTAATTCCAGCACTCAGGAGGCTGAGGCAAGAGGATTGCCATGAGTTCTATGCTAGACTGGGCTAGAATTGAGACCCTACCTTGAAAAAAAAATAAACAAAAACAAAGTAGAAAACTATAAAACTCTAAATATGATGAAAATGTTAAATTTCATGCTATTTATTTGAGAGGGACAGAGAGAGAGAGAGAGAGAGAGAGAGAGAGAGAGAGAGAGATATTATGGGCATACCAGGGCCTCCAGCCACTGCAAATGAACTACAGACATATGCACCACTTTGTGCATCTGGATTTTATGTGGTTGCTGGGGAATTGAACGTGGATCAGCAGGTTTTGCAAATAAGTGAAGTGCCTTTAATTCCTGAGCCATTTCTCCAGTCCATAATGTTCAATTTAAAAAATCTCTGTTCTACTATGAAGGGTAGAATGACAGGAACAAATGATATGCCCCTTTAGACGACGGCTGCTGTCTCACATGCATGTGTATATGTGTGTATGTATTTGTGTAAGGTTTAATAAATTATTTATTTGCCAGGTGTGATGGCGCACACCTTTAATCCCAGCACATGGGAGGTAGAGGTAAGAGGATTGCCATGAGTTCGAGGCCACCCTGAGACTACATAGTGAATTCCAGGTTAGCCTAGTCTAGAGTGAGACACTACCTTAAACAAACAAAATTTATTTGCAAGCAGAGCTAGATAGGGAATGGCCATGGCAGGGCTTCCTGCCTCTTCAATTGAATTCCAGACACATGTGTCACTTTGTGCAGCTGTTTTTGCATGGGTACTGGTGAAATCAAACCCAGGGTGTCAGGCTACACAAGAGCCTTTAACCACTTAGCCCTTTCCCTTTCTCCAGCCCCCTATGTAAGGTTTTATAAAGTGGCCCAGCTCATTGCACCTGATCTGAAAAACTACAAATATAGAGGCTGTGATGATGCTCAGTGGTTCAAGGCACTTGCTCCCAAAGCCTGATGGCTCTGGTTTAATTCCCAAACTACCAACATAAACCAGATGCAAAAAGTGGTGAAAACGTTTGGTGAGCCATCTCTCTAACTCCTATGGCAAGAGGCCTTGGCATACTCCTCTCAATACGTAAATAAGTAATTTTTTTTCTTTTCTTCTTTTGGTTTTCTGAGTAGGGTCTCACTCTAGCTCCAGTTAACCTAGAATTCACTATGTAGTCTCAGGGTGGCCTTGAACTCACAGCAGTCCTCCTACCTCTGCCTCCTGAGTGCTGGGATTAAAGGCATATGCCACCATGCCCGGCTTGTAAATAAGTAAATTTAATACACCCCTCACCCCAAATACAAATGGGGGAAAGGCTATACATGAAGCTTTTGAAAATAGCTGGCAGTGGGGAAAGTAGGGGAGGGAGGGCATTACCATGGGATATTGTTTACAATCATGGAAGTTGTTAATAAAACAATAATAAATTAAACAAACAAACAAAAAAGTGCAACCACTGAGCTGCACCCTAAGTCCCATAGAAGTGATATTTTAAAGCCATAAGTCAGGGCTGGAGAGATGGCTTAGTGGTTAAGGCTTTTGCTTGCAAAGCCAAAGGACCCAGGTTCAAGTCCCTAGGACCCACATAAGCCAGCTACACAAGGGGGTGCACAAGTCTGGAGTTCGTTTGCAGTGGCTGGATGCCCTGGTGTGCCCATTCTCTTTCCCTCTCTGTCCCTTTTTGTCCATCAAATAAATAAAAATAAAACCATAAACTATAAATTAAATAAAAAGAAAAGAAAATAGCTGGCAGTGAGAATCTGGTGCAGTTATAAGACATACCTATCTGGAATATTCTTTTGTCTCCTTTGCCTGCTAGTCCGCTCTGCTCAGCGCCATGCTTGTGCCCTGTAGAGCAGTACCTCTCAAACATCACCGGGCATATGAACCACCTGGGGATTTGCTGTAACTGCATATGCTGTCAGTAAGTCTAAAGCAAACTCTAGTCTGCATTTGTAACGTGTGAGCTCCCAGATGATGCCAACACTCTAGCTCCATTCTGGAAGGATTATGTAAATTTTATTTTAGTTCATTCTAAATCTTCATGTCCCCAAAGTCATAACACATGTGCTTAATGGTTATTAAATGAATGAAGGAGTTCATATGGTTGGTGTGAGAATCTGGATGGCAGAACATGCTTTGTCTGGTTTGGGATGTTTCCACCAGTCATGCACTTTATGAGTTTAAAATTACATGAACTGGCTTGGCATGGTGGCACACATCTTTAATCCCAGAATTTGAGAGGCAGAGGCAAGAGGATCACTGTGATTTCAAGGCCACCCTGAGACTGCATAGTGAATTCCAGGTCAGCCTCGGCTAGAGTGAAACCCTACCTCAAAAAACCAAACCAACCAAACAAACAAAATTACATAAACTTCTGCAGAATGAGTATAAGCACTAAATTACTCTGGCCATGCCACCTTGCTGCTTAAATTCTAGGGCTCGCAATCGTGGCCGCATTTGCGTGGAGGGTAATGAAGCCTACTTCGCAAGCTCTGGGGAAGCTTTGCTGTAGTCTACAGTTCCTGCAAACAAATTCCTCCTGTCTGAGAAGGCAGCAGAGTGTGCAAGGAACATGCTATGCTGGTGTGGGAATTTCCAGATTTTGATGCCTGTCTTGAGTAATTGCCACTTTGGCCTCCTCCAAATCCAACACAGCCTTTTTTGTAAGCCTGTGTAAAAGGGAGGCTCGTAAAACACGTGATTGTAATCCTGTTCCCATTTACTCACTATTTTATACTGATGGTAACGGCACTGTCAGTTTGGGGTGGGGGTGGGGGTGGGGGTGGGTGGTGTGTGTGTGTGTGTGTGTGTGTGTGTGTGTGTGTGTGTGTGTGTGTGTGTAGGTTGGGGGATGGTTGGTAGAGGACTGTGGGGAAGGGCAGGAGGGGAAAGAGGAACTACATTTCCCAGAAGCCACTGGGAGGGGGGAAAAAGCCCACGCCTTGGCGGCGACGCTCCACCCCTTTTCACCCCGCGGCTCCGCCCCTCGGATTACGTCACAGAGGTGACGTCACGACGCCTAGAGCGAGGCTGAGGGTAGAGAGAGGCCGATCGAGCGAGAGCCGTCCGCTTGTGGCGGCGGCGGCGGAGGAGGCGGAGGCGGAGGAGGAGGAGGAGGAGGCGGCTGCTAAGGAGCTGGCGAGCAGGCGAACGAGTTCTGAGAAGCAGGCGGGCAGGAGGGAGCGTGGCACGGCGCAGAGAGAGGAGCGTCCGCGTCGGGCCGCGGCAGGAACCACAGCCCCAGGGGCGGAGAGAAGGCAGAGCCCGAGCGGGGCGCCGCGGGTCCCCACCCCCACTCGGCCGGGCAGTGCCCGGTGTGTTCCCCCGTGCGGGCGGCGGCGGCGGCGGCGGCTGAGCGGACCCCACTGGACCGCGGGCGGTGTTGCCACCTTCCGCCGAGGAGCCGGCGCGGCCGCGGGGCCCTCAGAGCCGGGCCCGGGGCCCCGTGACAGACGGGCCGAGGAAGGCAGAGAGGCGGCGGCGGCGGCGGCGGCGCGGGCGACATCATGTCATCCCCCAGTCCCGGCAAGAGGCGGATGGACACGGACGTGGTTAAGCTGTATCCTTCGTGGACGGGGGAGGGGGGGAATTCGAGCTTACGTGTGGGGCGGGGTGGGGGATCCCCAGGCAAAAAGAGGCTCCCCCCCCCCGAGGCCACTGTCCGAGACTCCCTTCCTTCCCTCCCTCCATCAGTGCCTACTGCGGCCCCTTGGCACCTCCCGGGAGGAGCCGAGGGCCTTTTCAGCCTCTTCGCCCCCCTCCCCAACCTTATCTGCAGACCCCTGAAATGTGGGTTGCTCCTCGCTTTTCCTGCGTCCTACCTCCCCCACCCCACCACCCCAGGGCCTGTGACTTGACCTCCACGACGTTTGGAACTCCCAAGGCGGCCCTTGGCGGGGGGTGGGGTGGCGGTGGTGGCAGGAGTAGCCACCTCGCACTTCACCCCTGAGCCCATCTTCGGGGACTTTGCCTCCTATTTGGTAGCTATGGATATATGGACTCAACATAGAAATCCCTAACTGGGGCTCCTTCCTCCTTTTCTTAAGATGCTCCCCCCCCACCACCAATCTTTCCACTCACAATGTCTCTCCAACTGGGGTAACTTCAGCGACCTCCTTTATCCCTAATTCCTTTCTATATTAGGAAGAGAGCAGTCTGCTCAGGGCCCCTCTTGTAATAAAGAGCTCTGTGTGTTTTAAATCAGACACTTCTGTTAAGCTTTCTGGTCCATAGAGCTTTTCTGTATTCCTTTTTCACTGACAAAGCCTATCCCTCCCATAGTTGTATGCTATAAGGACCCCCATCCCTTCCAGCAGGCCACCCTCCATATTGTGTATCTGACAGCTGTGAGGAAGGAGAGAAAGGAACTGTTGGACAGAATAGCTCCCGGACTAGCCACTTAAGCAAAACTTCTACAGTGAGGGCAAGGTTCTTGGGGACTGCCTGACCTGATCTTGCCAAGTGACACCCTTTATTTTCTACCCCCTCCCCCCAACTTGATAGTTGAAATGGAAAAGCTATAAACTGATAAAAGAGTCAGGCAGTGGTTTTGATTGGAGTCCAGATTGATTTTATTTCATGACCAGCTAGAGAAATTCGCGAAGGTTCTTGAGGCGAATCAAGGATTTTTTTTTTTTTTTTGAGGGTTAATTGGGGGGGGGGGAAGCCCAGTGTTCTAAATAGCTAATCCCCTGGGAGAGGGGAAATAGGGGTGTGTGCGTTGGGGGGGGGACTGGCAGTGGGTGAAAGGCTGTTGAAAGTCCTGTCTCCTGTTTCTCTTTCTGCCTCACCCCATCCCCCCTCCGTTTCCCCCTGTTGCAGGATTTTGTTTATATAACTCAAGTTGTTTGGCTAGATTCTTCAGGTGAATTCCTTCTTTCTTCCTTTGATTTGTTGCTGGTTTTGATTGATTGACTGTTTTACCTCTTTCTGGAGATCAATGATGGTTGTCAAATAGTCGGTTACGGAATTTGCTGAAGTTTAAAAAAGTAGTTTTTGCATATAGTTTTAAAAGAGGGGGTCTGGGAAGGAAGTCGCCTTGGAGATATGTATATATATATCTTTTCAGGAATAAGAATGCGTTTTTGTTTTCTCAGGGAAGATTTGGCTGGCAGTGAAGGCTAGTAGATAAACTTGTATGTTTAGGATTTGGGTGAGGGGGTAATGGCAGGGATCAGAGAGAAGCAAGTGTAATGTGCCAGATATATACCTAGGCACCAACCCTAGCTTTTTGTGGCTGTGATTGTTCTGTAATTATGTGAATGGTACCAGTCATGTTGGCTTTTCATAAGGTCGCAGGAAAACTTGTAACTGTGGCTGTGTGTACATTTTACACAAAGCAGTTTGGGGCTATTTTTGTTTAGAAACTAGGAAATGACATGGTGGCAGACCCGGGAGTTATTTTTTATCTTGAATTGAGAGTTCCTGTCACACCTAATGCAAATTTTTTACCTAATGTGTGTAATTGGGATGGAGTGGGGAGAGAATTCCAGCTGTTTTTGATTGATGTCAGATCCTCAGATTGCATACATAGATTTCTAAAGGCTCAAGGATAAAGAGTAAGGCCTAACTTGACCTGATGCCTTTTCCATACAGTGCCTTTTGTTCATTTAGTAGTTGTGGCATCTAGAATGATTACGGCATTTAGGAGTCCGGGGTGTGGGGGGTGGAGAGGGAGAGGGAAACAGACAAAGAACAGCAGGGTGTCTCTTTTTTCCCTCCCCCTAAGTGGCTTATTTCATAGCTTATTTTTAGTAGAAGATGAAGAAAGGCAAAGATGCTTTGGCCCTTCTGTTCTTTCCCCACCTTCCTTCTTGCTGACAAAAGAAAGCAGGGCTCTTTAAAATTGTAGATCTCTGGGAAGGATAACAGTCTGGGTATTTGAAAGCTAGAGGTTATCTTTGTTTCGTGTTTGGTTATTTTCTGGCCTAATGTAGTTTGGAAATTAAAAATTTTCAGATTTCCTTGTGTGTGTGTGTATAAAAGGGTGAGGGTGAGATATTTTGTGACCTCCTTTCTCAAATTACATCAGTAGGCCCAAATGCACTTCACAATTTTTTATTAAGGTATACTCAATAATGAAAAATTCAAGGGAATTTCCCCAACCTACTACTGAGGGCCAAGGGTTAAAAAGGAAATATGGTGGAGAGGATGTAGAAAGAAAAGATCTGAAGGAATGTACAGTACTTCTTACTCTCGTTGCCCCTTGATGATTTCCGTGGTGTGGAGGCTGATAGCTGGTTTCATTGCAGTCTCTTGTTTCAGCCCATTTTTGGCTGTCTCCTGGGCGTAATTATACCACCAGGATTTACAGCCTGGCAGGGAACCTATGTAGTACGAAAGTAGCGGTGTGGGGGTCAGGGGAGAAGATGGGCCACGGCCTTCTACCATCTTGCTATATTTTTCTGGACACTCTCTCTCCTTGTTGTTTGGAGTCGCTGATAATTTCTTTTGTGAAGGGTTGGTAGAATGAGAGCCGACTCCCAAGTTATGCAGGGAGTGAGTGTTTTGCACCGATGCCCTTAATAATCTGGGCGATTATGCTCTGAAACTCTGACTCATTCATTGTTTCCCTTCTGATCCTCTGAGAAGGGTTGTGCAAACCTTCCCAGGAGCCTACAAACTGATTTACATGACTTTTGGGTGTTGTAGGAATAGTCCCAATCAGAAAACTTGTGGTTATCACAAATCCTGTGCAGTGGCCTGGTAAAGTGCGGCCATTTGCTTGTAAAGTCAGCTAAGATTGCCAGCACGGGTTCACAAACCTGGGGGATTTCCATCTCCAGCCTACTGATGATTTAGTGTGTCTAAGAATGGGGACTCTGGTGACCTTAAAGCGTGATTTGCCCTAAAGGAATATCGGTTTAAGTTCTCCTGGTGGAGGAACAAACAGCTCAGATTACATGGGTTTCCTTGTTGGTGGGGGTTACTGGTCTCACCCTGTTGCACAGCCGCGGTGATCCTTTTATCTATGAACCAGTGGCCCCAGCTGAAGGCTAGAGCTGCTTGTTTTGGAAAAGCGTATGCAGGCAAAAGGCCGCAGGCACAGCTCCTCGCAGCTCATTGGCTGCTCTGTTACTACCCGGAAAAGGAGGAGGGGTGGAGCTACCAAACAGCTGATGGAGTGTGTGACAAGAGTGTGTTTACATACAAAAGACTTGGGGGCTGGGGAGTCCTAGTGAGCTGCTTTCAGGACTGAATGTATTTTCAAGGGGAAAAAAAAAGAGGAAAAACTGAATTTGTTAGATCAAGAAATGTTCAGAAAAATTAAAGTTAAACCAGAAAAGTGGACCTGATCATAATGGGGACTTGGCACATCCCATATTTGTCATTGGTGTAAGATTTGGAAATAGGGATACCAAGATTTTTCAAAGATTGTCTTTTCCAAACAGAGTACAGTAGCAGTCAGGGTATGTCCCTTTAAGTGTGCTTAACTGACTTCTAGGCTGGAGGATTCAAAAGTGTGGTAGGAATCCAAGCTGATGACAAAAGCTTCGAGAGGTAGGAAAGGGGCAGTGTCTTACTAGTTATTAGCAGCATGTATAGAAATGCTGACGGCTGCATCAGTGTTTCAGGTTTTTGTAACAAGTTCAAACCCTTAGATATTTGTGCACCTTCTTTGTGTTAGGCACAGTGCTTGGGGAGGGTGGATTAGTTGTGAAAAGTTCTGTGTGGGTGGTCATGGTGCTTCCGGAATTACTTTAAAATATTTTCTTTTAAATCAGAAAAGACATTCTGTATGTCACATCACTATTGTATGAATAATCTGTGTTTTCAGAATTGACTTTTTAAAAAGTAGAGAAGTGAAAAAGTAAGCTCACATGGTGGGATGTATGTGGAGATATGAACTCTTGTTTGTTTGTTATATAGACAGTAGATATTAGAAAAACAAAACAAACCAAACATTAACGTGTATCCATTTGTCGTTGACTTTAACTTTTGTATTCTGTTAATCAGTAGTTAGTAGTCGTTGTTACTCTTTAATTTGTGTTCAAAGTGTAGACAATCTTTTAACTGGCTCATTGTCAATTGGGAACCTGTGGTTTGCCTTTTATTTCCTGTGGCCTTTCTTAGTGAGTTAGTGAGATGAAAGTTGGAACAGTTTTAAAAGTTAAAGAGCCAGGGGCTGGAGGGTTGGCTTAGCGGTTAAAGGCATTTGCTTGCAAAGCCAAAGAACACAGGTTCGACTTCTCAGGACCCACGTTACATGCGGGGGAGGGGGGACACATGTATCTGGAGTGCGTTTGCAATGGCTGGAGGCCTTGCTGTGCCCATTCTCTCTCTCTCTCCCTCCCTCTTTCTCTGTCAAATAAATAAAAATAAAATATATTAAAAAGTTATAGAGCCGGATGTGGTGGTGTACACCTTTAATCCCAGCGCTTGGGAGGCAGAGGCAGGAGCATATCTGAGAGTTCAAGGTGAGACCCTACCTTGAAAAACAAAACAAAAAGTTAAAGAAAATAAAATTTAAAAAAAATTAAAGATTTGGCAACGCCCAGTATTCTGGATTTGTCTTTGCTGCCTAGCCCTTCATGACAGATACATCCGACTGGCTTTGGTAAGGCAGGAGCCTACATGAGTAAGCGTTCACAGCTCAGATCTGAGTCCTGCAGTGCAGTTCTAGTAAGTTATAGACAAGCCTTAAAATTCAGTTTTCTTTTTCTTTTTTTTTTTTTTAATAGGCTTTTGAGGTAGTCTCCCACTCCAGCTCATGCTGACCTGGCTCTCACTCCGAAGTCCTAGGCTACCTGGTACTCAGCAGTTCTAGTTTCATCCTTCCGAGTGCTGGGCTTTTTTTTTTTTTTTCTTTCAGATACTTGTGACCTTGTACATGCGCCACCTTGTGCATCTGGCTTGTGAGGGTTCTGGGGAGTTGAACATGGATCCTTAGGCTTTGCAGGCAAGCACCTTAGCTTCTAAGCCATTTCTCCAGCCCAAAATTTAGCATTTTTTCCCCTTGGCTTTTCAAGGTAGGGTCTCACTGTACCCCAGGCTGACCTGGAGTTCACTAGGTAATCTCAGGGTGGCCTTGAACTCACAGTGATCCTCCTACCTGTCCCTCCCAAGTGCTGGGATTAAATGTGTGTGCCACCATGTCTGGCAAATTTAGCTTTTAAGGGGGAAAAAAAAAATCTGCAGATGTGCAATTCAGATCTTACATTAAAGTGCATACATTTTTACCTATAGACTCAAAATGTATGCTTTAATAAAATACTTTAATGAAAAGACTTAGTTGGATTATGGAAGTAATATGGTAATTGAGGAAAATACAGGTTACAGACAGGGAAAGAAAAGTCACTCATCATCCTATCTTTTATAATGATTCTCACACCTGAGAGAGCTCTTAATCACCTGGAAGGTCTGTTAAAACAAATTACTGGATCCCACCTTGGAGTTCCCTCATTCACTTGCTCTAGTGTGAAGTCTGAGAATGTATGTTTATCTAAGAAGTTCACAGGGGTGACTGAGGCTTCAGTTTAATAATTACTGTCTTGAACTACTAATATCCTGGTGGATTTTCCTGAGTCTTGTATACTCCCAAGGATATAATGTTTTCAACATTTTGACCATATTATATGTATCTGTTGTCTATCTTACTTTATTTTTTAAGGAAGGGTCTCTAGCCTTGGTTGACCTGGTACTCTGTAGTCCCCGGCTGGCCTGGAACTCATGGTGATCCTTCTGCTGCCTCCTAAGTGCTGGGATTAAAGGTGTGCACCACCATACTCTGCTACTCTTTATTTTAATTTTTTTCTGTTTTTTTGTTTTTTCAAGGTAGGGTTTCATTTTAGCCCAGGCTGACTTGGAAATCACCATGTAGTCTCAGGGTGGCCTTGAATTTATGGTGATCCTCCTACCTCTGTCTCCCAAGTGCTGGTATTAAAGGTGTGCACCACTATGGCCAAATTTGTTTATTTATTTATTTATTTTGGTTTTTCGTGGTAGGGTTTCACTCTAGCTCAGGCTGACCTGGAATTCACCATGTAGTCTCAGGGTGCCTTTGAACTCATGGCAGTCCTCCTACTTCTGTCTCCCAAGTGTTGGGATTAAAGGTGTGCGCCACCATGCCCGGGTCTAAAATATTTTTAGTTGAAAGCAGAGAGAGATGAGAGAGAGAGAGAAAGAGAGAAAAGCTGGGCTTGGTGGCACACGTTTTAATCCCAGCACTTGGGAGGCAGAGGTAGGAGAATTGCCATGAGTTCGAGGTCACCCTGAGATTACATAGGTAATTTAAGGAGAGCCTGAACTAGGGTAAAACCCTACCTCGGGGAAAAAAAAGACAAAATGGATGCACCAGCGTCTCTAGCCACTATAAAGGAACTTTAGACACATGTGCCACCTTTTATCTGGCTTTGCGTGGGTACTAGGGAATTGAATTTGGGTTATTAGGATTTGCAAGCAAGTGCCTTAACTGCTGAGCTATCTCTTCAGCCCTAATATTTTTATTTTATTTATTTTTGGTTTTCCAAGGTAGGGTCTCACGCTAGCTCAGGCTGACCTGGAGTTCACTACGTAGTCTCAGGGTGGCCTCGAACTCTGCTTCCCGAGTGCTGGAATTAAAGGCGTGCGCCACCATGCCCAGCTTAATACACACACACACACACACACACACACACACACATATATAATTTCTTGTTGTTGTTTTTTTGGTTTTTCGAGGTAGGGTCTCACTCTAGCCCAGGCTGACCTGGAATTCACTATGGAGTCTCAGGGTGGCCTTGAACTCATGGTGATCCTCCTACCTCTGCCTCCCAAGTGCTGGGATTAAAGGCATGCGCCACCATGCCCAGCTAGTATATATTTTTTAAAATATATTTTATTTGAGAGAGGGAAAGAGAGATTGAGAATGGGCAGGCCAGGGCCTCCAGCCACTGCAAACAAACTCCAGATGCATGTGCCCCCTTGTGCATCTGCCTTATGTGGGTCGTGGAGAGTCAAACTGGGATCCTTTGGTTTTGCAGGCATACACCCTAACTGCTAAGCCATCTCTTCAGTCCCCCCGGCTTAATGTTTTTATTTTTATTTGCAAGCAGAGAGGGGAGTATGGGTATGCCAGGGCTGGGTACTGGAGAATCACTTCAGGCTGCCGGGCTTTGTTAGCAAGCACCTTCATCTGCTGAGCCATCATTTCAGCCTTATGCTTACCTTTTAGAGAGGTGGTCTTACTAGAAAATGCAAGTTATTTATGACCATATTCCTAATGTGTCACTTCAAAAAGTCACAAAACAAAACTACTTAATAATGAAAAGTGTGGGCTGGAGAGATGGTTTAGCGGTTAAGCGCTTGCCTGTGAAGCCTAAGGACCCCGGTTTGAGGCTCGGTTCCCCAGGTCCCACGTTAGCCAGATGCACAAGGGGGCGCACGCGTCTGGAGTTCGTTTGCAGAGGCTGGAAGCCCTGGCGCGCCCATTCTCTCTCTCTCTCTCTCCCTTTATCTATCTTTCTCTCTGTGTCTGTCGCTCTCAAATAAATAAATTAATTAAAAAAAATTAAAAAAATGAAAAGTGTCCCCCCCCTTCAAGGCAGGGTTTCACTCTGGCCCTGGCTGATTTAGAATTCACTCTACTCTTAGAGTGGCCTGGAACTCAAGGTGATCCTTCTACCTCTGCCTTCCAAGTGCTGGGATTAAAGACATGTACTACCACGCCCGGCACAACGAAAAGTTTCAGTTCACTAATTTCAAATGAGGGAGAGAGAAAGGTAGTTACAATGCCAGCTTTGACAGTTAACCTAGAAAGTAGTACTTTAGGAGAATGTTATTTTTTTAAATATATTTTATTTCTTTATTTATTTGAGAAAGGGGGACAGAGAGAGAGAGAGAGAGAGGGAGAATGGGCATGCCACGCCCTCCAGCCACTGCAACTGAACCTCTGATGCATGCTCCCCCTTGTGCATCTGCCTTACGTGGGTCCTGTGAGATCGAACCAAGATCCTTGGGCTTTGCAGGCCAAGGCCTTAACCACTAAGCAATTTCTCCTGCCCAGGAGAATGTTATTTAATGTAATTCCTTTAAAATATTCAGTTGGGAAGATGGCTCAGCTGTGAAAGGTTAAAGGTGTGTGTAAAGCCTGTCAGTCCTGGTTTGATTGCCCAGTCCACATGTACAGCCAGACACAAAATTGTGCATGCATTTTGAGTTCATTTGCAGAGACAAGAGGCCTTGGCACACCTGTAACTCTCAACTTTATCTCTCCTTGCTATGAATTAAGTATTTTTAAAAATATTTTATTTATTTGACAGAAAGAGGGGGAGAGAGAATGGGCATTTCAGGTCCTCCAACAACTGCAGATGAACTCCAGACGTGTGCGCCCCCTTGTGCATCTGGCCAGCGTGGGTCCTGGGGAATCGAACCTGAGTCCTTTGATTTGGCAGGCAAATGCCTTAACTGCTAAGCAATCCTTCCAGGGCAAATAAGTATTTAAAAAAATACTTTATTTATTTGACAAAGAAAGAGGCAGATAGAGAGAATGGGCCTCCGGCTGCTGCAAAGGCAAATAAACTCCAGATGCATGGGTCACCTTGTGTATCTGGCTTATGAGGGTCCTGGGGAATTGAACCTTGGTCCTTAGGCTTCGCAGGCTAATGTCTTATCTGCTAAGCTATCGCTCCAGCCCCCAAATAAATATTTTTAAAATAAAAAAAATACTGAGGTCAGGTGTGTTGGTGCATGCCTTTTAAAAAAATTTTTTTTGGTTCATTTTTATTTATTTGAGAGCGACAGACAGAGAGAGAAGGAGGCCGAGAGAGAGAGAGAGAGAGAATGGGCACGCCAGGGCCTCCAGCCACTGCAAACAAATTCCAGACGCATGTACCTCCTTGTGCATCTGGTTAACGTGGGTCCTGGGGAATTGAGCCTTGAACCGGGGTCCTCAGGCTTCATAGGCAAGTGCTTAATGGCTAAGTCATCTCTCCAGCCCCAGGTACATGCCTTTAATGCCAGCACTCCAAGGCAGGGGTAGGAGTTAGTCAAGGCCACCCTAAGACATAGTGAATTCTATCTAGGTAAGCCTGGGCTAGTGTAAGACCCTACCTCAAGAAACAGGTAACAACAACAAAAAACCCTTCAATTAGAATAACAGTTTAGTATCACAGTTTGACAGTTATATTCAAGCTATCTGCTAAAAAGTTAACCGTAAGAGCCTGGCATGGTGGCACAATTTGCAATCCTAGCAACGTAATCCTAGCAAGGCTGGAGAGAACTCAAGGCCGGTCTGGGCTAAATAGTGAGCTTGTCTCACACAAAATTAAACATACCTACCACATGACACTGCTATTTCTCTTAGCCCAGAGAAAACATATGTCCACACAAGTGTTCATAGCCTCCTAACTATGAACTACAAGTAACCCAAATGCCATCAAGCATCATGATACAGGGCTGGGGAGACGGCTCAGTGCTTAAAGGTGCTGGTTTGTGAATCTTGACAGCCTGGGTTTGATTCCCCCAGTACCCATGTAAAGCCAGATCTCCAAAGAGGCACATGCGTCTGCAGTTTGTTTGCAGTGGCAAGAGTCCCTGGCATACCCATATTCTCTCTCTCTTCTCTCTCCATCTCCGTGTCTGTCTCAGATAAAAAAAATTATTGTTATTATTTTATATTTTTTGTTCATTTTTTATTTATTTATTTGAGAGTGACAGAGAGAGAGAGGGACAGATAGAGAGAGAATGGGCGCGCCAGGGCCTCCAGCCACTGCAAACTAACTCCAGACACATGCGCCCCCTGGTGCATCTGGCTAACGTGGGTCCTGGGGAATCGAGCCTTGAACCGGGGTCCTTAGGCTTCACAGGCAAGCGCTTAACTGCTAAGCCATCTCTCCAGCCCGTTTTTTTTTTTTTTTTTTTTTTTTTTTTGAGGTAGGGTTTCACTCTAGTTCAGGCTGACCTGGAATTCACTATGTAGTCTAAGGGTGGCCTTCAACTCATGACAGTCCTACCTCTGCCTCCCCAGTGCTGGGATTAAAGGTGTGTGCCATCATGCCTGGCTGTTAAATTATGTTTTAAAAAGAAGATATAAGGGCTGAAGAGATTGCTCAGTGGTTAAGGCACTTGCCTGCACAGATTAAGGGCCCAGGTTTGATTCCCCAGTACCCATGCAAAGCCAGTTGCATGAAGTGGCACATGCATCTGGAGTTTATTTGCAGTTGGAGTAGGCCTTGACACACCCATTCTGTCTGTTGTCTCTCCGTTTGCAAATAATAAATAAATATATATATATATTTTTTTGTTTTTGTTTTTCAAGGTAGGGTCTCACTCTAGCCCAAGCTGACCTGGAATTCATTACAGAGTCTCAGGGTAGCCTCAAACTCACAGTGGTCCTTCTATCTCTGCCTCCTGAGTGCTGTGATTAAAGGTGTGTGTGCCACCATGCTCAGAAAATAAATGTTTTTGTAAAAAAAAATATATATATAAATTCTTGGGTTGGGGAGATGTCTCAGTAGTTAAGAGTGCTTGCTTGCAAAGCCTTATAACCTGGGTTTGATTTCCCAGTACCCACGTAAAGCTAGACATGAAAAATGGCATGTGTCTAGTATTTGTTTCCAATGGCAAAAGGCCCTGGCATGAACATGCACATGTGCAATTTTTTTATTTTTAAAAGAGATAAAGAAATATGTATCTATAACTTAATGTACATTGTGTCAATAAAAAAAGAAAAGAAAATCATGATACCTGAAGTAATTGTACAGCATTTGCCAGTTAGATCTGTGTGCTCATGAATGTAACACATTTAATCTATCGACTCACAGTAGGCATTTTAAAAGGCCTTATGCTCAAAAAGGTTAATTTCATTCTTACTCATCAGAGAAAAATGGCAAAAATAAAACAATCAATGACACAGCCAGGCATGGTACTATAATCCCAGCTTTCATGAGACTGAGGCAAGAGGATCAGAAATTCACGGCCTAGAGTGGTAGCATGGCTGACTGCTCTAAGGGTCTGAATTATGAAATTGAAGGCCAGCCTCAATGATAAAGCATACAGCAAGTTTGAGGCTGGCTTGGGCTCCATGCAACCCTGTCTCAAAAGCAAAACAAGGGACTAGAGAGATGGTCCAGTGGTTAAGGCACTTGCCCGCAAAGTCTAAGGACCCAGGTTTGATTCCCCAGTACCCGCGAGAAGCCAGATGGGTTAGGTGGCTTATGTGTCTGGAGTTCGTTTGCAATAGCTGGAGGTCCTGATGCACAATATTTTCTCTGTCTCTCTCTGCTTCCAAGTAAGTAGATGGCTCAGTGGTTAAAGGTGCTTTCTTGAAAAGCCTGCCAGTCTAGGTTTGATTCCCCAGTACCTATGTACAAAGTGGCATATGTGTCTGGAGTTCATTTGCAATTATTTTTATTTTATTTTACTTTAGAGATAGGGTCTCATGGTAGCCTAGGCTGAACTGGAAATCACTGTGTAGTCTTGGGTTGGCCTCAAGCTCATGGCAATCCTCCTTCCTCTGCCTCCCTAGTGCTGGGATTAAAGGTGTGTGCCACCATGCCTAGCTTGGATCATGCTTTTATTATGTGCATTTTCAAGGTGTCTTGAGTTATAGAATCTTCATTGTCATACCATAAATAAAAACTAGAATCCAGAGTGCTTGGTTCCCACTACCTCAAAAGTAATTGTGTTGCTACCAGACCTAGTGAAAACTAAACTGAGTTGTTTTATCCCAGTGGTACTCCACTGGTTTATGGATTTTGCTTTTCAGTAAGTTGACTTTATATTGTATAGACAGTTGGTTAATTAAAAAACTCATAATTCACTTCCATCGTAGCCTTTAAAATGTACGTTCAGTTGGGCTGTGTCCATTAGAGATCAGCAAATGTTAATGTAGTTGGATGTCATGTTTTATGGCTATATTGTTCAATATTTCATACCCTTTTGCTAATCTTTGAGATTAAATCTGCAAATAAATTAGTAATTCTCCTTGATGACTGAGGTTGAAACTACATAACCCTCTGTTTCATTCCAAAGGAAAGAAAGATTTGTGGGTTTTCTTCTTTTTTTATTAACAAATGGTCATTTTCATATGGCCTAGGTTCTCATTGCTGTGAATTGATAGATCACTAATCCAAGGTAAGAATTTACTCAGAAATCATTCCGTGCTATAGATTTTGGACAATCTGGATTAAAAAAAATTTTTTTATTTTTGAACCGGGTGTGGTGGCACACACCTTTAATCCTAGCACTCAGGAGGCAGATGTAGGAGCATGCTGTGAGTTCGAGACCAATCTGAGACTACAGTTAATTTCAGGTCAGCCTGGGCCAGAGTGAGACCTTACCTTGGCCACCCTGAGACTATATCATTAATTCCAGGTCAGCCTGGGCCAGAGTAAGACCTTACCTTGAAAAAAAAAATTTTTATTTATTTATTTATTTATTTTAGTGGAGGGGAGAATGGGCATGTCAGGGCCTCTAGCTGCTGCAAACGAACTCCAGATGCATGTGCCACCATGTGCATTTGGCTAACGTGGGTTCTGGGGAATTGAACCTGGGTCCTTTGACTTCACAGGCAAGTGCCTTAACTGCTAAGCGATCTCTCAGCCCTGCAGTCTGGATTTATATGACAAATATATTAAAATAGATGAACACAGGAGGGGCATACATTTTAAGTGTTTTATATTTTCTGACAATATTTTTAGTTGTTTTAAGTTGTGGCAGTATTGTTCTTAAGTATACTTACAAAATAATTTTCAGTGAGTTGAGGGGAAAAGACTGATTTTGGAGACAACATTTCTTTTTTTGAAGCAGGGTTTCACTGTAGCCCAGGCTGGCCTTGAACTCATGGGGATTCTCCTACCTCAGCTATCTGAGTACTGCGACTAAAAGGTATGCACCACCACACCTGATGAAGACACATCTTTATTTTTATTTATTTATTTGAGAGAGAGGGCATGCCAGGGCCTGTAGCTCTGCAAATGAACTCCAGATGTACGCACCCCTTGTGTATCTGGCTTACGTGGGTCCTGGGGAATTGAACCTGGGTCCTTTGGCTTTGCAGGCAAGTGCCTTAGTTTGCTAAGCAGTCTCTGCAGTTCCATGTCTTATACTTTTCAAAAGGCAGTTATTCTGGGCCTAATAGTGCAGGCCTGTAATCCTAAGTACTTAAGAGGTTAAGGCAGGAGGAGCCACAAGTGCAAGGCCAGCCTGAGCGACTTAGTGAGACACTGTCTCAAAAAGTTAAGAAAAAATGCTACATGGCTAAGGATAGAGCTCAGTGGTAGAGCATTTGGCCTAACATGCCTGAGTCCTTAGGGTTATCCCTGGTACCACATGTCTCGGGGAGGTGTTCAGTTCTCTTGGAGCATGGGCTTGATTAGGATTAAAGATAATGAATTTATTAACTTTGGCCCTTGAGTGTGTGTCTTTTAAATACTTAGTTTACTGGTTTAGGGACTTGCCTGCAAAGCCAAAGGACTCAGGTTTGATTCTCCAGGACCCATGTAAGCCAGGTGCACGAGGTGGCACATGTGTCTGGAGTCCATTTGCAGTGGCCAGAGGTCCTGCTACGCGCTGGCACACCCATTCTTGCTCTCTCTCTCTGAAATCAATCAATAAAAATTGTTAAAATGCTCTATTTAGTTAAATGGGGGTCATTTTACTACATACTGAAAG
The DNA here is from genome assembly GCF_020740685.1 of Jaculus jaculus. NCBI lineage: Eukaryota > Metazoa > Chordata > Mammalia > Rodentia > Dipodidae > Jaculus > Jaculus jaculus. Next base: position 90,802,469 of record NC_059111.1, on the reverse strand, counting down.
TACAATGGCAGTTTACAAAAAAAATGTATTTGTGGGAGTTTGAGTAGTTCTGTGAAGTGGCTGCTCTTGGGGAATGCCATTTTTATATGAAAACATGCCTGACCAACTGGTTACTGAACCATGGGTGTCCTCAGCATTCAAAAATGAATTAATAGCATTCGAGAGGCAGAGGTAGGAGGAGTGCCGTGAGTTTGAGTCCACCCTGAGACGACATAGTGAATTCCAGGTCAGTCTGGGCCAGAGTGAGATCCTACCTTGAAAAACAAAAAAAACAAAAACAAAAAAAAAAAAAAAAAAAAAGAACAAAGTCTGTTACTTACAGGAAAATTAAAACATAGGTTGCCAGTGATAAAATAAGTCCTTTAAAGGAGAATATAGAATTTTAGAGGACTTTTTTCAGTCACTATCTGATTGGCAGTTTTCTGATACATTTCTCACAGTCCCCCCCCCACACCCCAGGTAGGGTCTCGCTGTAGCCCAGGCTGACCTGGAATTCACAATATAGTTTCAGGGTGGCCTTGAACCTTCACAAGGACCCTCCTACCTCTGCCTCCCGAGTGCTGGGATTAAAAGTGTGTGCCACTATTCCAGTTTATGACAAATTTTTGATATTGTATGGTGTCAGTTTTGGAAAGATCTGTTAAACTCACTCATTTTCTTTTTCACTAATTTTTTATTTTTTATTTTTTTTTGGTTTGTCAAGGCAGTGTCTCTAGCCCAGGCTGACATAGAATTCAGTATGTAGTCTCAGGGTGGCCTCGAGCTCACAGCAGGTCTCCTACCTCTGCCTCCCGAGTGCTGGGATTAAAGGCATGTGCTGTCACACCTGGCTCATTTTCTTTTTTAAAAAATATTTATTTAATCCCAGCACTCGGGAGGCAGAGGTAGGAGGATCGCCGTGAGTTCAACGCCACCCTGAGACTACAGAGTTAATTCCAGGTCAGCCTGGACCAGAGTGAGACCCTACCTCGAAAAATCAAAAAAAAAAAAAAAATTATTTGAGAATGAATGAGAATATGGGCACAGTAGGGTTTCTTGCTGCTACAAATGGTTGCTGGGGAATCAATCCCAGGCCATCAGGCTTTGCAAAAGTAAGTGCCTTTAACAGCTGAACCATCTCTCCATCCCCAAAGTCATTTGTTTTCTGAATGATGAGTACACGGTAGGAAATCATACTTGGCTAAAAGATTCATTCAAACTAAAGGTAGATGAGTGGATTGTGTGTATATGGGCATGTGTGTGCTATAACAGCTGTGTATAAATCAAAGGATAGTTGGAGGGGGTATGGGTCCTCACCTTTCACTTTCTTGGAGGCAGAGTTTTTCTTTATTTTGTTTTTGCAAAAGCCAGACTATCTGGCTGGAGAGCTTTGGGATTCTCCTGGCTCCCCGCCCATTGCCGTGGGTGAGTTGGGATTACAGACACAGATAAAGCTTGAATCCAGCTTTACGTGTGTCCTGGGGATGTGGACTCTGCTCTACAGGCCTGTGCAGCAAGCACTTTTAACTGCTGAGCCATCCCCCCAGCCCTAGACCAGTGGATTTTACTGTAAGTACGGAGAAGTTCGTTGGTACAATTTCAAGTTTCATATTGCAGTTAGCTTTTAGGAAATTGCCACTTTTCAAGTTTTGGAATATTATCGAGGAAATATGTGCAGAATTATCTGAAATGTCTATTAATCTCTTGTCCAACTATATTCACGACCCATTTGCTAGACCGCAGAAGCACATGATGATCCAGCTTTCTTCTATTAATTGGCCAGACATTAAAGCAATTTACAATGCTATTCAGAATACCATTCTTACTAAGTTGTTTTTGTTTTGGAAAGTATAGTTTTGTTGATTTGTCAAGCTGGGCATGGTGGTGTGCCTTTAATCCTAGCATTTGGTAGGCCCAAGGTAGGACCATCACCATGAGTTTGAGGCCACCCCGAGACTACAAAGTGAATTCCAGGTCAGCCTGAGCCGACTGTACTATTTCTTTTTTTTTTTTTTTAATCTTTTTAAAAAATTATTTTTATTTGAGACAGAAGGAGAGAAAGAGAGAGAAAGATAATGGGCATACCAGAACTCTAGCCACTGCAAACAAACTCCAGACTTATGTACCATTTTGTGCATCTGGCTTACATGGGACCTGGAGAATCGAATCTGGCTCCTTAGGCTTTGCAGGCAAGCGCCTTAACCATTTAGCAATCTCTCCATCCCTGACTATACTATTTCTAATTAAGAAGTTTTAATAGCTGGGCAAGGTGGTGGACGCCTTTATTCCCAACACTTGGGAGGCAGAGGTAGGTGGATTGCTGTGAGTTCAAGGCCACCCTGAGACTACATAATGAATTCCAGGTCAGTCTGGGGTAGAGAGCAAGATTCTGCCTCGAAAAACCAAAAAAAAAAAAAAAAAAAAAGTATTAATATTTCTAATATAGTAGGTATTATTCATATAAAGAGAGTTCTTTGAGGTCCTTAGTTTTTTAGTGTATCTTTAATATTTTATTTATTTATTTGAAAGGAAGAGACAGAAGAGAGATAATGGGTGTGCCGGGGCCGTCAGCCACTGCAAACAAACTCCAAATGCATGCACTACCTTGTGCATCTGGCTTACGTGGGTACTGAGGAATTGAACCTGGGTCCTTAGACTTCACAGACAAGGACCTTAATCACTAAGCAGTCTCTCCAGGCCCCCCCCCCTTTAATATTTTAGAGTGTGTGAGAGAGAATTGCATGCCAGGGCTACTACAATTGAACTCCAGACACTTGTGCCACCTAGTGGGTATGTGCGACCTTGCTCTTGCCTCACCTTTTGTGTGTCTGGCTTACATGGAATCTGGAGAGTTGAACATGGTTCCTTAGACTTCTCAGGCAAGTGCCTTAACCACTAAGTGATCTCAACATCCCCTGTCCCTGTTTGTTTGTTTGTTTGTTTTTTTTAATACTTATTATTTATTTGAGAGAGAGAAAGGCAGATAAAATGAGTGTACTGGGGCTTCTGGCCACTGCAAATAACCTCTAGACATGTGTCACCTTGTGCATCTGGCTTATGTGGGTCCTGGGGAATCAGTCCTTGGCTGCCAGGCTTTGTAAACAAGTGCCTTTTAACCATTGAGCCTTTTTTTTTTTTTTAAAGAGTGAGAGAGAATGGGCAAGCTAGGGCCTGCAGCCATTGTGAAGGAACTTGATGTGTGTGCCCCCTTTTGCACATGTGGGACATTATGCTGTTGCCTCACTACATGAGTTCTTAGGCTATGCAGGCAAGTGCTTTACTGCTAATCCATCCCTCCAGCACCCCCCCCCCCAAGTTTTAAGTGTAGGGAGGCCTTTACAGGGTTCAGGTTCGATGCTGCAGCCATGATGGAGCCTGGCTAGAGCTGGGACTTGATACCAGTGTCCACTACCTTTTAAATTTAATTTTTAATTTATTTTAATTAATTTATTTATTGATTTTTTTTCAAGATAGGGTCTCACTCTAGCCCAGGCTGACCTGGAATTCACTATGTAGTCTCAGAGTGGCCTTGTCCTCACAGTGATCCTCCTACCTCTGTCTCCTGAGTGCTGGAATCAAAGGTGTGTGCCACCACACCCAGCTAATTTTTTATTTTTGAGAGAGAGGCAGAGAGAATGGGTGTGCCAGGACCTTCAGCTTTGCCTGCTGAAAATGAACTCCAGATGTGTGCGCCCCCTTGTGGCACATTTGTGACATTGCATGTTTGCACCGCTGTGCATCTGACTACATGGGACCTGGAGATTTGAACATGAGTTCTTAGGCCTTGCAGGCAAGTGCCATTAAGCCTTTTATCCAGCCCCATCCTTTATTTATTTATTTATTTTTCGAGGTAGGGTCTCGCTCTAGCCCAAGCTGACCTGGAATTCACTATGTAGTCTCAGGGTGAACTCGAACTCAACGGCAGTCCTCCTACCTCTGCCTCCTGAGTGCTGTGATTAAAGGCGTGAACCACTATGCCCAGCTCATCCCTTAATTTTTTATTTGAAGATAGTCTCATATATCTCAGGATGGCCTCAAATTTGCATTGTAGCTGAGGAGGTATTACATGTGAAGTGAGCCATCTACAAACTGAGCTGTATATCCAGCCAGCCTTACTTCCTGCAGGTGTATACAACCTGTGGCCCATAGACCACATGTGTCCCAGGATAGCTGTTAAATATAGCTGAATACAAAATTGTAAACTTACTTAAAACGTAAGGTTATTTTTTTTATTTATTTATTTTTTTTGGTAACTGAATTGCTCTGTTCTTGAGAATGAATTTTTGTTCTATTTTTTTTGTTCCCCAAGAGTGAATTTTGTAGATGATAATGTCATGTTATAGTGTCAAAAGGTTGGACATGCCTGGATGGCGCCTAAGACCACAAAGTTTGAGAGCCACTACTCTAATAAATATGCTTTGAAATAGAGGTTGTCACATTGTGATGAAGCTAGGACACACTTTAATTGTGCCCAGCTTAGTGCCTGGCTGATTGGTAGGTTCCTTATAAAGTACATGAGTCAGACTGAACTTAATTATACAGTAAATCATGAAAATATACATTGAGCCTAGAAAGAAAATTGGTGTGTGAAGATGGCAAGCATTTTTCTGTTAGTAAACAGTGTCAGGTTTGCATCATATTTTCTACATTCTAAGACAGTTTTTTTTTCCGCATCTCAGCATCTTTGAAATTGAGATGTCTGAAAATTGGTGGTGAGTCACTTTAATGGAGCTTTTTTCTTTTTTGGTGTGTCATGAAATAATGATGTGTTTTATGTGATGAAATACTGAAGTGTTCTTTTTATATAAAAAGAAAGAAACGTAGTGGATTGCAGTTTGGTTCCTGAGCTACAGGATGTACTGCAGTAGATGTTGTTTTTACCAGGTACTGAATTAACTCTGGTCAGTTGACAGTAGTCCTGTTGGAATATTCCATTCATAAGTAGTTATTCCAAGCCAGAAGGCTAGACTTCAGTGTTAGAATGTAGGCTTTACATTTTCTTTATTATTATTATTATTATTATTATTATTATTATTTGGCTTTAGAGGTCTCACTCTAGCCCAGGCTGACCTGGAATTCATTATGTAGTCTCAAAGTCACAGCGATCCTCCTACCTCTGCCTCCTAAATGCTGGGATTAAAAGCGTGCACCATCATGCCCGCCTTGAATATAGGTTTTAAAGTAAAGTAAGAGTCAGTCATGCTGATCCATACCTTTAATTCCTAGCACCCTGCAGGCTGAGGCAGAAGGATCAAGACCTAAAGGCTGAGCCAGGCGTGGTGGTGCACACTCTGCTCCAGAGGCCAGTGCCTGAGACTACATAGTGAATTCCAGGACAGCCTGGACCAGAGCAAGACCCTACCTTGAAAAACCAAAAAAAAAAAAAAAAAAAAAGACTGTAGGGATATTGCTCAGGGGTAGACACTGGACTAGCATGCACAAGATCTTGGGTTTGGTTCCTACCCAACACTACAAATACACATACTGTATAAAACTCACATCAATCTTGCTTTTTAAAAATTTATTCAAAAAAAATTTATTCGTTTTCTTGCAAATATGCATGCACATGTGTGCAGAGTCCCTAGCCGCTGCAAACAAATGTCCTTGTGGCTTTATGCAGGTGGCTGGAGAATTGAGCCTTGGTCAGCAGGCTTGAACCCCTGAGCCGTCTCCCTCATCTCCCTCTCCCTGCTGTTTTGTGTTTTAATGTTTGTTTGAGAGGTGGAGAGAAAAAGATCGGGCACAAGTGGACCTTTAGCTGCTGTAAACAAACTCCAGACACATGTGCTACTTTGTGCATCTGCCTTTATGTTGGTACTGGGGAATTGAACCAAGGTTGTCAGGCTTTTGCAAGCAAGCACTTTTAACGTTGAGCCATCTCAACAGCCTATTTTGTTTTTTTCTGAATATGCAGAGCTGCTTACCTTTCTGTTTAATCAGATTGTTGATTTTCATATCACCTCACCCTCACATTCTAGTGGTTTTGTTTGGTTGGTGTGTGTGTGTGATTTTTGAGATGTCTTGCTATGTAGCCCAGGCTGGCCTTGAACTCCAGATCCTCCTACTTCCTCCCAGTTACAGACATGTGCCATCACAAATGAGGTGTTACTTTCTTGTTGCTATGATCTGACAATAATCAAAGAGGTTTCTTCTGGTTCATTTCGGGGGATTATGGTCAGTCACGGCAGGAAAGGCATAGTGGCCGACAGCTCCAGGGAATAGGAGTGCGACAGTTGCTTGCTCACGTCTCAGTGGCTTAAGAAGTAGTGGAAGTAGGGGTAAGCCATTAACAGCAAACCCTGCCCTCCAGTGATTCCAACTAGGTCTGCCTCCTTAAAGGTTCCACAGCTTTTCAAAACCGCGCCACTAGCTGGGAACCACATGTTCAAATATAGGAGCCTGTGGGGGACCTTTCACTTTGAAACATCTGGACCTCCCTTTCTTTTCCCTTCTCCCTCTCTTTTACTTCCTTTATCTCCCCCCCCCCACCTTGTGTGTGTGTTTGTTTTTTTGAGGTAGGGTTTCACTCTAGTCCAGGCTGACCTAGAATTCACTATGTAGTCTCATAGTGGCCTTGAACGCACGACAGTCCTCCTACCTCTGTCTCCCAAGTGCTGGGATTAAAGGCGTGCGCCACCATGCTCGACTTCCTCCTCTCTTTTAATCTCAAACAGGTCCGTTTAAAGCTGTTAACTGAGCCAGGTGGTACCTGTAACACCCGCACTTAGGAGGAGGCTAAGGCAGGATAGTGAGTGAGTTCATACACTTAAACATAAGTGTGAAACAGAGATTGGGCTTTAGAACATTATGGACTATTTTAGGGATTTTTTGGGGGAGGGGTGGGGGTTGCTGCTGTTGAGAAAAATCTCACAATGAGCCCAGGGGAACTCACTTTGTAGTTAAGGTTGTTCTTGAATTTTGGCAGTCCTCCTCCTATAGTGCTCAAGGCATGAGCCACCACATCTGGCTGCAGTTGTGTCTTAACCAGAAAGGGCTTCCTTAAGGAAGCCGGTGTCATAGAGACAGGATAAATAAGAATGAGACGTGGTTGGTTGCTTTGTTTATTAATGGCTCTGAGGATGTAAATGAGTTAGTCTAGTGCTGGGATTAAGTCTGTATTAGAACACAGAATGTGCTACTGAGATTGTGTGGGCTGCTGTAATGTGAACAGGCTGAGCTTTGGTCCTTACCTACCTCTGGAATCCGTTAGATTTCATACATGGCATTTTTCTGGAGGTGTGATTTCTCATCAGTCAACTAAAGGGGAGGACTCAGAAGTACATACCTACAGATGTTGAAATCCCCAATACCACCTCCCCCACTAACCGGTGCTAGGCAGTGCTGTACCACTCAGCTATATCCCGCACAGTTTCGTTTTCTTTGCACCTATCTTTTCCTTGGATTCTTTGTCCAAATAAATGAAGAAAATGCCTATTATCTGTTTTGATGTTTGTATGAAACAATGTATGTGAAGACACTTAACCATGTAAGAGTTCTGAAATAAGGTAGCCATGTAAGAGGAAGTTACCAGATAGGCGGCGAGGTGTCCACCGGGGCCCAGACCTTTCTCTGTGCACCTGGATACTGCATGCCTTCTGTCTAAAGAGTCTCTTCTGCTCTCACATTAGTGTTACGTGCAAGAGGGGAAAGAGAAGAACTAACTAGCTTTTCTTCTTCCCTCAAAGTTTTATGGAACTTACCTGAGTGTACCTCCCAACAAATTGCACTGGTCAACCTGGGCAAGAAATGTGAGCACCTAACCCTAGTTGTAAGAGAGTGCTGGACTGCACCAGCCTGGTACCGAGGAGCGGGACTGCTGCTAGACACCTGACTGTGTGGCCTTGGCCTTTGGGAGCTGATTTTCAAGAGGGATGTGAGAGGAGTTGAAACCTTGGCCTAAGAGATGCCTTGCAGTGCTGTAAGTACAGCTTGATGGACTATTCTGGTCAGAATTGAAAGACCTGAATGCAGTAAGAACTATGGACTGTGAGGTTTGGCTTATGAGGGTGAGAAAGAACTTTGCCGGGACTGGGCTAGCAGTTTGTGTGGGAAGCTTGCTCTTATGCCCATGTCCTGAGAAGTTGTGCAGGGTTGCATTGCGTAGAAATGGACTGGTGTGAGCAGAGGGGTATGGCACAGAAAGAAAAATCTTTGAGTGAACTGCTGCTCATTCAGCTGCAATTGGGAGATGACACCCTTTGAGACTGGGCTAGCTGACCTGCACTGGGGCAACAGAAAGAATGTAGACTCTTTTGAAGGGGCCTGAGTGCTCAAGAAGTGTCCTGTTCTTCAAAGTCTGCTTTATTCCCCCCTGGATTAACAAATTAGCACCCTATCTGGTATTGTGAAGTATAAGTAATGCAGGAAAGGGAAGGTCATTGAGTTTGCAACACGGTCTTGTTTTGGAAATGGCCATGGGCAGTGTGAAGCAGGTTTGCTTGTTGCCTGCATGGAGACCCCATGGGGCCATGAGGATGAACCGTGGATTTCAGTGGAGACCCAGTGGAGATGCCGGGACCACGAGATGGCTGCTAAGGAGAGTTGCCAGAACCTGATGAAGACTGAGTAGCCTAGCTGGAGGGGCGGAATTGGAATGCGTGACACTTTATTGCTGGTTAGAATTAGAGACTTGTCACTGGCTAGAGTTGTTGTACTTGGAGCTACAGAGTTTGGTGTTTGCTTAAATCATGTATTTCTTTACTGTGCCCAATGCCATCTTTTGCAGTATGAATGTTTATTCTGTGCCATTATGGGTTTTTTGAGGTTATTTTTTGGTATTGTGGTTCAGTTAAAAGATCTTGGACTATGGGGATGTTTGAACATCATTAGGGTTGATAAAAACTATGGGGACTTTTAAAGTTGGATGAATGCACTGCATTTTTTTTACATCATGTATAGTTACCAGTTTATGGGGGCCAGGTGCTGAATGTGGTGGTTTGATTCGGGTGTCCCCTATAAAGTTTGGTTTTCTGAATGCTAGGTTCCCAGATGATGGAGGTTTGGGAACTAATGCCTTCTTGAGGCAGTGTATTGTTGGGGATGGGTTTATGGGTGTTGTAGCCAGTTTCCTCCTGCCAGTGTTTGGCACACTCTCCTGTTGTTACTGTCCACCTTATGTTGGCCAGGAGGTGATGTCCACCCCTCTGCTCATGCCATCGTTTTCCCTGCCATCGTGGAGCTGACCGTTGAGCCTATGAACAAAAGACCCCCCCTTTTTTTTCCCCACAAGCTGCTCTTGGTTGGGTGATTTCTACCAGCAATGTGAACAAAAAAAAAAAAAGAGAGAGAGAGAGTGAGTTGAGGCACATGGCTTTTTTTTTTTTTTTTTTTGCATTTGGCTTTACGTGGGTACTGGGGAATCGAACCTCAGTCCATTGGCTTTGCAGGTAAGCACCTTAACCTCTAAGACAGATCTCCATTCCTGAAATGTATGTTTCTTTTGTTCCAAGTTCTTTAGGTTTTACTTTGCTAGGGAACTAGACTTAGGTGATAAAATGTTTTCTTTTGAGCATTAAAGAAGAAAGTGAAATGTTAATCTTTCCATTTACAGTTCAATGATTATTTTCACACTTTAACTCAGAACCTGATTTCAGAGTTTGATTGCTTTTGGTTGTTGGTAGAGGAGAGGCAGGGATAGTGGGAATCTAGCATTCAATTTAGTCTTTCCAATAGATATGTTCTGTCTGTATAGACATTTTGCACATAACACATATATGTGAACAGTATTATGTACACAAGTAATACACTTTCACAGACACATATTTCTAGGAAAAAGAACTTCAAAATGTTACGAAATAAATCTGAATTTTATCTTCACAGATAAATTTTGGAAGTAAAAATAAATTATGCAACTTATTAGTTTCTTGGTAAGAAATTGGAGGTAAGGAAACCCTTGACACCTTCATTTCTGATTTTAAAATTAGGCATTTGAGCTGGATGTGGTGGCACACACCTAAAACCAGCACTAAGGAGGTTGAGGTAGGAGGATTGCTGTGAGTTCGAGGCCAGCTGGAGACTAATTCCAGGTCACCCTGGGATCAAGTGAGACCCTGCCTCAGAAACCAATAAGTAAATAATTAAAATAAAATATGACAGTAAAATGTAGCTACATATTTGCAGTGTGTTTCAACATGGTTTTGCATAGGAAAAGCAGGAACATTACCCTTTCTTTTCTACTAATGGTTCCCTGGAACTAGAAGTGTTGCAAGAGTATATCAAAGTGTGTGGTTTTCTACGTTTAGGTTAAATTTTGGCCAACTCTAAAGCTCTGGTAATTGTTAGTATGAGAGGTGGTAAAATTGAGGAATGATATTAGTGGTCCTTGTCTGGTGTGGAAAGTAGCTAGTTTCAAAATATTTATTTGATTCTGTCCTGTGTAGCAAAGCATATATGTTAATTTATAATCCAGAGAGGTGACATCAGTCACTTCCTGTCTCATTTCAGTTTTGCTTTTCAGGTGTATCTGGACAGATACATAGATATGTATATAGATATGTGTATAGGACACAACCTTGTTAGAATTGTATCAAATAATACTTAACTTCAAGCAGCAAATTTATTCCTTGTTCTATGATTCCCAGGGCTAAGAATAATAGATATTAGCCCTTTGTGGTGACAGCACTTGTCATACCCTCATTTGGGAGGTAGGGGCAGGAGGATCCAGAGTCCAAGACTGATTTCTGTTACATAGTGTGTGTGAGGCCAGCCTGGGCTCCATGAGAACCTATCTCAAAAAAAAAAAAAAAAAATTAGAATGCTATATTTTAGAATCACAGCTATCAGACACTTATAATTGATTACTGGGACATTTTAATTATTAGCTATGAGCAAAGTGATAAATTGCAGACCCTTAAGCCTAAATTTGGCTTTTTTAAAAATTTATTTTTATTTACTTCTTTGAGAGCGACAAAGAGAGAGAATGAGAATGGGGGTGCCAAGGCCTCCACCCAGTGCAAACGAACTCCAGATGCATGTGCTACCTTGTACATCTGGCTTACATGGGTCCTGGGGAATCGAGCCTCTAACTGGGGTCCTTAGGCTTCACAGGCAAGTGATTAACTGCTAAGCCATCTCTCCAGCCCTAAATTTGGCTTTTTTTTTTTAAATTTTTTTTTTTTGTTTATTTTCATTTATTTGAAAGTGACAGAGAGACAAAGAGGCAGATAGAGAGAGAGAGAGAATGGGCGAGCCAGGGCTTCCAGCCTCTGCAAACGAACTCCAGATGCGTGCGCCCCCTTGTGCATCTGGCTAACGTGGGACCTGGGGAACCGAGCCTCGAACCGGGGTCCTTAGGCTTCACAGGCAAGCGCTTAACCGCTAAGCCCCTAAATTTGGCTTTTGATAGGCTGAGTGTACCTTTTTGGACATGCTTAGGATATGAGTTTTTTTCAGATTTTGAAACATTTGCATATTCTGGATAAGGTAATTTGGGATAGCCACTCAAGTTTAAACACAAAGTTCATTTGTTTTATTTATGCCTTGTGTACATAGCCCAAGGTATTTTTACACAAATTTTTAGTAATTTTATCATGATGTAGGATTTTCTAATTGTATTATGTAAGCACTCAAAGTTTTAGAGCATTTGTTATTTTCAGATTTTAAGTATACTTGTCTGTATTGGTGATATGATTGATAAAGTCATGATCCATTTTTTAATTTTTTGTTTATTTTTATTTATTTATTTGAAAGTGACAGAAAGAGAAAGAGGCAGAGAGAGACAGAGAATGGGCACGCCAGGACCTCCAGCCATTGCAAACGAACTCCAGATGCATGTGCCCCCTTGTGCATCTGGCTAACGTGGGGTCCTAGGGAATTGAGCCTCGAACTGGGGTCCTTAGACTTCACAGGCAAGTGCTTAACTGCTAAACCATCTATCCAGCCCATGATCCATTTTTTAAAAAATTTATTTGAGAGAGAAAGAGGCAGAGAGAGAGAGAGAGACAGACAGACAGACAGACAGACAGACAGAGGGAGAGGATGGGTGTTCCAGGGCCTCCAGCCACTGCAAACAAACTCCAGATGAATGCCCTGCCCCCTTGTGCATCTGGCTTACATTGGTCCTGGAAAATCAAACTGGGATCCTTTGGCTTTGCAGGCAAATGCCTTAACTGCTAAGCCATCTCTCCAGCCCTCATGATACTTTTTTTTTTCCCCGAGGTAGGGTCTCACTTTAGCCCAGGCTGACCTGGAATTCACTATGGAGTCTCAGGGTGGCCTTGAACTCACGGCAATCCTCCTACTTCTGCCTCCCGAGTGCTGGGATTAAAGGCATGGGCCACCACACCCGGCCATGATCCATTTTTTGATTTTATAAATTATTGCATACAGTCATGAAGTATCTAAGCTTATATAATAGCAAGAGAGGGCTGCTTTCAGTTATGATTAATGATATTGCAGAACCAGTTGTAGGTTGGCAGTAGTATTCACAATATTATTTATTTATTTATTTTTGGTTTGTTTTTTTGAGGTACGATCTCACTCTGGTCCAGGCTGACCTGTTATTAACTCTGTCATCTCAGGGTGTCCTTGAACTCGTGGCAATCCTCCTACCTCTGCCTCCCGAGTGCTGGGATTAAAGGCATGCACCACCATGCCCGGCGTATTCACAATATTAATACATAGTGGTGGGCTTTTATGTTTGTTTGATTTTTCTTTTTTTTTCTTTTATATTTCATTTATTTGTTTATGAGTGAGAAAGCGAGAATGAATGGGCATGCCAGGATTTCCTGCCAATACAGAAGAAGTCCAGATTCATGTACTACCCTGTGCAGCTGGCTTTATGTGGGAACTGGGGAATCAAACCTGGGCCATCAGGCTTTGCAAATAAGTGCCTTTTACCACTGAGCAATCTCTCCAGCCCTTCCTCACCATTTTTTTTTTAATTTTTATTAGCATTTTCCATGATTATAAAAAAAATTCCATGGTAATTCCCTCCCTCCCCCCTCCCACACTTTCCCCTTTGAAATTCCATTCTCTATCATATTTCCTCCCCATCACAATCATTGTACTTACATATATACAATATCAACCTATTAAGTACCCTCCTCCCTTCCTTTCTCTTCCCTTTATGTCTCCTTTTTTAACTTACTGGCCTCTGCTAGTAAGTGTTTTCCTTCTCACGCAGGGTCTCACTCTAGCCCAGGGTGACCTGGAACGCACAGCAATCCTCCTCTTGCAGCTTTCTGAGCATCAGGATCAAAGGTGTATGGCACCACACCTGGCCTCGTCTCTCTTCCCTTTTTCTTTCCCTTTCGCTCACTCTTTTTTTCTTTATTTCTCTCTTTCTCTCTCTCTCTTTTTTGAGTTATGGTTTCTCTGTAGGCCAAGCTGACCTCAAATTCACTATGTAATCTTTATTTATTTTTTTTAATCTCATCTTGATTGAATTTTTTTATTTTTTATTTTTTGATGTAGGGTCTCACACTAGTCCAGGCTGACCTGGAATTCACTCTGTCATGTCAGGGTGGCCTTGAACTCACAGCGATCCTCTTACCTCTGCCTCCCGAGTGCTGGGATTAAAGGCGTGTGCCACCACGCCTGGCCTTGATTGAATTTTTTTTTTTTAAATTTCATTTATTTTTATTTATTTATTTGAGAGCAAGAGAGAGAAAATGGGTGTGCTAGGGCCTCCAGCCACTGCAAACAAACTCCAGACACATGTGCCCCCTTCTGCATCTGGCTAATGTGGGTCCTGGGGAATTGAGCCTTGAACTGGGGTCCTTAGACTTCATAGGCAAGCACTTAACCGCTAAGCCATCTCTCCAGTCCTGTTATTATTATTTAAAAAAATTTTTTTATTGATAACTTCCATGATTGTAAACAATATCCCATGGTAATTCTCTCCCTCCCCCAACTTTCCCCTTTGAAACTCCATTCTTCATCATATCCCCTCCCCCTCTCAATTAGTCTCTTTTATTTTGATGTCATGATATTTTCCTCCTATTATGATGGTCTTGTGTAGGTAGTGTCAGGCATTGTGAGGTCATGGATATCCAGGTCATTTTGTGTCTGGAGGAGCACGTTGTAAGGAATTCTACCCTTCCTTTTGGCTCTTACATTCTTTCTGCCAACTTTTCAGCCTCTTCCTGAGCCCTGGAAGGTGTGATAGAGATATCTCAGTGCTGAGCATCCCTTTGTCACTTCTTCTCAGCACCATGGTGCCTTCTGAGTCATCCTAAGGTCACTGCCATCTGAAAAGAGAAGATTCTCTAACCAAAAGTGAGAGTAGCATTAATATATGGGCATGAATATTAAGAGACGTGCTTACTGGGCAGTTTGGTGAGCATAGTATATACATTTAGCCAGACAGCAGCAGACATTACACCCCTAGGGCTCGTGACTACCCCTGTTGTAGGTTTTCAGTATATCAGGGATATATTCCCTCCCATGGAGTGGGCCTCCAGTCAAATTAGAGAGCAGTTGGTTTCACCCATAACAAACATGCCACTGTGTACCTGTTGGCTCATTTGGCCTCGCTGGCCAAATATAAGTCTTGCACTATCCACTGTTGAATATCTTCACTGGAGATAAAATCAGCCTTTAAATTCAATTCCCATGAGCAGAATATGAGCAGTTTATTCATAGCACACCAACATTTGTCCAGCTTTCTAAAATCTGACCATCTGATGGATGTGAAATGGTATTGCCCCATCTGTTTCCTAGTCTGATTATTTATTTATTTTTTGTTTTTCAAGGTCGGGTCTTGCAGTAGCCCTGGCTGACCTGGCTTTTACTTTGTAGTCTCAGGTTGGCATTGAACTCTTGGCAATCCTCCTGCTTCCTAAGTGCTGAGATTAAAGGCATACACCACCATGTCAGTCTACCTAGTCAGATTTTTTTTAGTGTATTTCTTTAAGATCCTTTACAAAGCAGTAGAGATGTGGCTTCTTTTGAGACATGGTCTCATGTAGCCCAGGGTAACCTTGACTTTGAATTTTCTGTATAGTGAAAGATGACCTCAAGGGCTGGAGAGATGGCTTAGCATTTAAGGTGCTTGCCTGCAAAGCCAAAGGATCCAGGTTCAATTCCCCAGGACCCCCGTAAGCCAGATGCACAGGTGGCATATCTGGAGTTCATTTACAGTGTCTGGAGGCCCTGGCGCACCCATTCTCTCTACCTGCTTCTGTCTGTCTCTCTCTCAAATAAATAAATAAAGATTAAAAAAAAGACTTTGAACTCATGATCATTTTCCTGCCTCCACCTCCTATGTGCTGGGATTACAGGTGTACGATACAATGCCCTGTCGAGATAAGGCTTTTCTAGGAAACCTGCATTGCAAGATCTCTCCTAAAAGTTTGACTTTATCAATGTGTCAAAAGGACACAGGAGGAAGGGACATACAGCTCCCTTGAGGGAAGGAGACTGCTGAGAGAGAGGAAGCTTGACTTTTAATAGAGAGTAGCGAACTTGAAGGGCATTACTGGTAGAGAGAAGGGGATTAGGCAAAAGCATAGTGTGTGAAAACAATATCATTTAAGACTGGCATTTAAGAGTGTTACTGCCAAGGGCCCCAGGACAAGCTACAAGAATAGGTAGTTGTAAGTAACAAGCACACAGAGACAGGATATAACTTGGAAGTAGTATATCTGTCTAGAATTTCTAGTAATTAAAAACACAAACCAGGCATGGTAGCGCACGCCTTTAATCCCAGCACTCAGGAGGCAGAGGTAGGAAGATGAGGCCACCCTGCGACTACATAGTGAATTCAAGGTCAGGCTGGGCTAGAGAACCTACTTCAAAAAGCCAAAACCAAAACCAAAATACCAGGTATGGTAGGACATGCTTGTAATCCCAGCTGAGTAGACTGAAGGAGTCAAGGCCAGCCTGGGATAAATAAATAGAAAGACACTCTCTTAAAAACTAATGTTATGAAGAGTCCAAAGTTTTGTTTTATTGTGTTTTTGTTTTTCAAGGTAGGGTCTCACTCTAGCCGAGGCTGATCGGGAGTTCACTTTGTAGTCTCAGGGTGGCCTTGAACTCACTTCTTTCCTCCTCCTACCTCTGCCTCCTAAGATTGGGATTAAAGGCATGCACTAATCATGTCTGGCTTTGTTTTTTTTTTGGGGGGGGTTGCTTTAAGGTAGGGTCTTGCTCTAGCCCAGGCCGACTTGGAATTCACTACGTCATCTCAGCATCTCAGAGTGGCCTCAAACGCAGAGCGATCCTCCTATCTCTGCCTCCTGAGTGCTGGGATTAAAGGTGTGCGCTACTACGCCTGGTTTGTGTTTGTGAGACAGGGTCTTGCTATGCAGCCCAGACTGTCCTTGAATTTAAGATCCTCCTGTTTTAGCCTTTCCAGTGCTGGGATTACAAACGTGCATCACTACATCCTGCTCAAAGTTTTAAATTTTAGCTGGGTGTGGTGGCACATGCCTTTAATCCCAGCACTCAGGAGGCAGAGGTTGGAGGATTGCCCTGAATTTGAGGCCACCCTGAGACTACATAGTGAATTCCAGGTCAGCCTGGGCTAGAGTGAAACCCTACCTTGAAAAACCAAAAAAAGAAAAAAGAAAAAAAGTTTTAAATTTTACTGTAAAACTTGTTAAGTTTTGCATGTTTGCTTGGTGCCTTTCTGAAACAGGTAAATATTAGAAATTATTTTTCCATTAAGCTGTAGTTAGTGATTGGCTATCCTAGTGTAAAAATAGAGTGAATTGTAGCTTAGCACCTGACACATTCAGTCCTCACCCACACTCTTGGTCTTGAATACTCAGCAGATGGTCTTCACAGGTGTTTTCTGTTGTCAAATAGCAATAAATATAGCTTTGTATGTCGGATTGGTAATTTAAAGAATTTGTCTTTTTGGACAGTGTCTTTCATGAGGCTATTTTCAGGCTTTGTTCTGTGTAATGACTGTTTTTTTCCCCTCGTCAGTGTGTGTTGTGAGCACATACAGCGCCTTCGCAGTCCGTCTGCAGTCGCCCGTGGCGCGCTGTGCTCGCCCGCAGTGGCTGGAGCAGAACCTTGGGTATTCCGCTCCACTGCTCTTCTGCTTGTTCTTATTTGAGCGAGAGTCGCTTCCTGCTCCCAGAGCTTGCCATTCCTTCACAAGCTTTGATGATTCTCAGATCTCTGCTCCTGTCAGGAATTGCAGGTAGCAGATGTGCGTAGCCACACCTAGCGTCTGTGCATCCTGGGGATTGAACTAGAGTAGTCTCAGCCTCCTCAGGCCCTCCTGCTTGCACAATATGCGCTGTTAATCATTGAGCCATCTCTCTAGCCCCTTCATTACTGTTTTCTTGAGCTAGAGTCTTGTCATGTACTCTTAGCTGGTCGGGAACTCATAGTGCACACAGACCAGGCTGACTTAGAACTTGTACTGTTGTCCTCCTGCCTCCTGAGTGCTGGGATTACCAACATCCCTGGGTGGGCGCTCATTTTGCTTGAGAAGAATCTTAAGGCAGGTAGATTAACTTTCTTGTACCCTACAGTTAATTCAAGTTTTACTTGTATTTCTTAAATCATAACGCTTTCTTTCATGATAGCTTTAACATAAAGTCTTATTATTAGTTTTGGATTTAGTCCCAGAAGAGCTTTTGCTGAGAGAACCATATTTGATTTGAAACAACCTCTCTGAAGCATGTGTTGCGCAGTATCTCTGTCGGGCCTCTTTCTCAGCACCCCTGGGGTTTATTGATTCTCTCAGCCTCAGCCTCCTGTCACCTGCTCCAACTCTGGCATCTAACTCAGCATGTCACACACACAGGCACAAGTGACATGCACAGTTTTCACAGGTGGGGAAGGAGGTCCTCAGGGTGGGGCCAGGACGCTCCTTGTATTTGCTTCCTGCTTCCACAGGGGTGATGTATGTTAACAGTGGCAGCAGAAGCCTCTGGTCAGTTGGATACAAAGTGACTTGTAAAATAAACAAAATGAAACAGTGGCATCTTGAATCTGTAGCCAGCATGTGATACTGCACAAATGGGACTTTTGCAGATGGCTTAGCCATTAGCTGTGGGCATGCTCCGAGTGTACTCAGGCAAGTGGACAGGATGTTCTCTGTGTGTAGTGTGTAACCTTGAGGCCTTCTACTGCCCTTTCCAGAAATGAAATCTAAAGCAGAAAAGCTGTCTTTCTTCCTCTTTAGCTTTCAAAACATAAGAAGGCATATGAATCTGAAGTAGATACTGTACAGTCTGGAGAGACTGGCCTGGCCCTGGATTCTTTTCTTTTGTTGAGGGGTCCATCCACCCTCTGGAAGCTAGAATTTGAGCATAGATAATTAAGTTTTTTGGTATTTTTTTTTAATTTTTAAATGTTTATTAACATTTTCCATGATTATAAAAAAATATATATCCCATGGTATTTCCCTCCCTCCCCCCGGTATTATTTTTATTTTTTTATTTATTTATTTTTTTGGTTTTTCGAGGTAGGGTCTCACTCTGGCTCAGGCTGACCTGGAATTCACTATGTAGTCTCAGGGTGGCCTCGAACTCTCGGCGATCCTCCTACCTCTGCCTCCCATCCCCGGTATTATTTTTAAATGAGAAGGAAACACAAGATCACTAGCCATTTGCATGTTCTGTGTCAAGTAGTAGAGAACTTAGAGCCTCATTGTTAGGTGTACAACTGCTACTTTTGCTCCTTGTGGGTAAAGAGTGCTTAATCTAGAGATCCCCTACTGCTTTTTTTTTTTTTTTTTTTGGTTTTTCGAGGTAGGGTCTCACCCTGGTCCAGGCTGACCTGGAATTAACTCTGTCATCTCAGGGTGGCCTTGAACTCATGGCAATCCTCCTACCTCTGCCTCCTGAGTGCTGGGATTAAAGGCACGTGCCACCACGCCCGACTTCTCCAGCTTTTCTTTCTTTTTTTTTTTTTTTGTTTGTTTTTTTGAGGTAGGGTCTCCCTCTGTAGCCCAGGCTGACGTGGAATTCACGATGTAGTCTCAGGGTGGCCTCAAACTCATAGCAATCCTCCTACATCTGCCTCCCAAGTGCTGGAGTCCACCACACCCAGCTTGTTTCCTGTTTTTCTTTAGCTACTCCTTGAACTGGACATCTTTGGGGGTGGGGTTGTTTGCTTTGTTTCTGTTTTTTATTTTTTGTTTTTCAAGGTAGGGTCTCATTCTAGCCCAGGCTGTCCTGGAATTAACTGTGTAGTCTCAGGCTGGCCTTGAACTCATGGCAGTCCTCCTACCTCTGGGTGTGGCACCATGCCTGGCTCACTTTCTGGGTTTTTGAGATAGGATTTTGTTGTGTACCCTTGACTGGCCTTGAATTTGTGATTTGGCCTAGTTTGGCCTCAGCCTTCCAAGTGTTAGGATTACAGGCATGAACCACCATGCCCAGATGAATTGAGTATCTTTAATGGCAGAAGACTTCTGTAATGCCCATTACAACTTTGGGTGTAGGATATTAGAATCTTGGAATAAATGTAATTATCTGTCTGTGAAAAACATCCTAACTTATTTGAAGAAAACACAAGCAGGAATTTGAGCCATTTGAAAATTTGCAGTGCATCTGAGAAAGCCTTTTCAAAGTCAGGTTTTGATGGGTTTTCTGTCTTGTCTTTAATAATTAAACTTAATGTGAAAAGCACATTTGAGTTGGAGTTAGGTGGCTGATTAAGGTCCAGAAAATTTTTATTCTAGGTTGCCTCTGTCTGTTTCTGCATCCTAAACTAATGTCTGAAAGAAAAAAAGTCAGTGTACTTTATGGCTTTAGGGGATGCCAGCAAGGCCCAAAGTCAGTAGCATAGCTGCATGCTGGCACAGGGCAGTTCTTTTCTTACTTTTTTGCTATTTTTACTTATTTATTTACTTACTTATTTTTGGCCTTTTCTCCCCTACACTGCTTTGGTGTGTTTTCCTACGCCACCATTTTAACCAGAAGTCTTTTTCTTACTTTTTAAATGTTTTTCAAGACAGGGTGTTGTTCTAGCCCAGATTGACCTGGAATTCACTAAGTAGTCTCAGGTTGGCCTTGAACTCTCAGCAATCCTCCTACCTCTTCTTCCCAAGTGCTGGGATTAAAGGCATGCACTACCATGCCCGGCACTTTAAATTTCTGATACAGTCTGATGTGTCCCAGTATGCTGTGGAATATATTATGTAGCAGAAGATGACCTTGAACTTCAGACCTTCTGCCTGTACTTCCCAATTGCTGGGATTACAGGTATTTGCTGCCATGCTGTGTATATGCAGTGCTGGGAACTGAACCCCAGGACCTTACACATGCTAGGCAAGCACTTTACCCATTGAGCCACATGACCCACCCCATGGTGGCATTTTTATTTTATTATTATTATTTTTTTTTTAGTTTTTCAAGGTAGGGTTTCACTCTAGCCCAGGCTGACCTGGAATTCACTATGGAATCTCAGGGTGGCCTTGAACTCAGAGCATTCCTCCTACCTCTGCCTCCTGAGTGCTGGGATTAAAGGCATGCGCCACCATGTCTGGCTCCATTTTTATTTTTGAAAGGCAGGTAGATTTTTATATGGGTCAGTCTGTCAGGCCAGTTTGTTCGGCAGTGGTCAGAGGTATAGACAGGCTCCTGCGGGTGCATTTCACTGCTGCACAGATTGCCTTTCTGCCTCAGTGCTCAGGACACTTAGGGGGAAGATGGTTCTGTTTTGAGAGAGAGGGTGTCAGCTGCCTGGGAGCGGTAGTGCTAGTGTTAGGATGCAGTTTACAGTGGAAGCAGCAGATGGAGAATCATGCTGGCCACAGTGAGTCCAGCCCATGGTTTTAGTCTTGGGAAATTTGCTTTCACCACTCCTTTAAAGCTATAAAAGTTACTTTCATAATCTCAAAGAAAGATACAACTTCTCATAAAGACCACATCTGGGGAGGGCTAGAAGTTGTCATTGGTTTGTAACTTAAACTACCAGTAGCAAGAACAGCTGATGTGGCAGTGTGTCCTGTGCCAGGCATTTTTAGCACTTCAGATGGCTTCCACAGTGCTCAGAATAACCCCAAGAGACAGCTACTATTTGTGTTGCTTTACAGATGAGAAACCTGAGGCTTAAGCCCAGGAAATTGCCAAGTTGGGCAATCAACTTAAGCCGTCCAGCTCGGGCATTTTGACTCTGCGCTACTAAACTCTGTGTCATCATACCGATAATGCCCTGGACTCTGAAGAGGTGGCCAGGAGTGTGTGCCCTTAAGTTACCAAGCTACTGCTCAGAAAAATAAGTTACTTTCACAAAGCTACTGTTGAAGCTAGACTTGAAACCTGGGTCAGTTAGATGTGAAAGCTTACGTTCTTTCCATTGAGTGTATCATATAACCTTTTAGAGTACCTTACTGTAACACCTCATATACAAGGGTCTTTCTATTTCTTGTGTGGGCTGTCTTCTGCCTACAGAGGGAGGGGGCCTAAAAAGTTGGTCTATGAGCTGGTGCTTGGCACGTGCTCCATTGTCTTTTGGAAGCAGTGCTGTATTTGGTGGTTCTAAGCTGGGCTCAGAGTCCCTGGCATGATTGATAGCTTTACCTCCTTAAGCCACTGATACCTACCTGGGTTCTAACACCTGCACTCAGTTCTGTGAGAGGAAGCGAAGCAGCGTGTGTTCCTTCTAGTTTCTAGATTCCGTTTCCGTTTGTCCCTTTACTGCTGTTATGTCTGTTGGTCTCTGTTACCATAAGGAATGAGATTGTGGGTAAGCACAGAGCCACTGAGGTCAGACCTAGTTGTCCCACCCACTCCTTAGGGGATGAGAGATGAGACTTTTTTTTTTTTTTTTTTTTTGAGGTAGGGTCTTAGCTCAGGCTGGCCTGCAATTCACTCTGTAGTCTCAGGGTGGCCTCGAACTCATGGTGATCCTCCTACTTCTGCCTCCCGAGTACTGGGATTAAAGGCATGTGCCAGCGCGCCTGGTAAGAGATGAGACTCTTAACCATATCTATAAAATGTATGGGTGTATGGGTATCTTTGTGGGGCTGGAATGAGACAGGTGGGCCTTAGGTGCTTCAAATGGTGTCTGGATGTGGAAGGTGTGTAAGCAGTGAAGGCCGTGATGGTGGATATGGATGGCAGTGACTCACTGTAAGTGTCTGCTCCATTTCTTCTCTCACCACAGCTTTGTGTAGAGGTACCTACTTCCTGGAGTAGATGGTGGTATAACATTCTAAATAAGAATTTGGGATTTTCTGTGTATTAGGTACTCACTCATTACTGTGATGAAATATCTGACCAGAAGCAGTGTAAGAGGGGCTGGAGAGACAGCAGTTACAGGTGCTGGCTTACAAGGTCTGATGGCCTGGTTTTGATTCCCCAGTACCCACATAAAGCCAGATGCACAAAATGACACAGGTGTCTGGAGTTTGTTTACAGTGACAGGAGGCCCTTGAGTTCTCATTCTCTCTCTCTATGGGCAAGTAAATAATAAATAAGAGAAAAAGCAACCTGAAGGAGGAGAGAGTTTTGGTTTACAGTTGGGCATCTGGTTCATGAGGGTGAGGAAGATGTGGTGGTAGGAACAGGAAGCTCTTCACATTGGCAGGCAGGAAGCTGAGAACAAAGGGAATGGGACTAGGCTGCAAGGTCCTCCCCCAGCGACCCCTTCCTCCAACAGGGCTTCTCCTTCTAAAGGTTCTGCAGCTTGTCTCAAACAGCACCACCAGCTGGGAACCAAGTTTGCGTTCAAGCACTTGAGCCTTTGGAGTTATCTTATATTCAAACCTTAATACATCTTCAAGTTGTGTTAAAAAGTTTTATAGACTAAAAAATTTTTTTGGTTTTTCAAGGTAGGGTCTCGCTCTAGCCCAGGCTGACTTGGAATTCACTATGTACTCTCAGGGTAGCCTTGAACTCATGGTGATCTCCTACCTCTGCCTCCCAAGTGCTGGGATTAACGAGGTGTGCCACCATGCCTGGCTGACTTAAAAACTTCAGCTGGAAATAAATTGTGGGTGTGTGGTGCAGAATTAGAGACTGAAAGATTTTTTGGGGGGGGGGAGTGTTTCCGAGATAGGGTCTTGCTCTAGCTCAGGCTGACCTCGAATTCACTGTGTAGTCCCAGGGTGGCCTTGAGCTCACAACAGTCCTCCTATCTCTGGTGCTAGGATTAAAGGCGTGGGCCACCACGCCTGGCTGATTTTTTTTTTTTTTTTTAAAGCATTGTTACTGGTTTATTTCAGAGAGAGTGAGTGAGGGAGAAAAAGAGGCAGATAGAAAGAGAATGGGCACATCAGAACCTCCAGCCATTGCAAATGAACTCCATACACATGCACCACCTTGTGCATTTTGCTTTAAGTGGGTCCTGAGGAATCAAGCTTGTGTCCTTTGGCTTTTCAGGCAAGTGCCATAAAGGTTGGTTTGTTTGTTTGTTTTTTGGTTTTTCGAGGTAGGGTCTCACTCTGGCTCAAGCTGACCTGGAATTCACTATGTAGTCTCAGGGTGGCCTCGAACTCACGGCGATCCTCCTACCTCTGCCTCCCGAGTGCTGGGATTAAAGGCGTGCGCCACCACGCCCGGCTTCATAAAGGTTTTAATGAAAGGCTTTGATACTACAATTTTAATGAACCCCATTGATTTATTTACTTTGAAGTAGTGTCTCACTTTTATCACAAGCTGACCTGGGACTCAGAGATCTTCGTACCTCAGCCTCTCGAGTGCTAGGAGTAAAGGCAAGTGCCACCACGCCTGGCTCCTTATTATGCTGTTGTTGACCTTAAGCATAAATGCTTTTGATTTCTCAGAAGCTGAGGTAGGATGTAAGTATAGTTTTTGCTTAAAGGCTGTTTTTACTAAAGCAGGGTGGGAAAACATTATCAAGCCCTTTGCAGTTGTTATTTTAGGCTTTGTGGATCATACTATTTAAAAAAATTTTTTTTTTGTCTTTGTGTTTTTGAGGTAGGGACTTCCTCAAGCGCAGACTGACCTGGTATTCACTATGTAGACTCAGACTGGCATCCTGAATGCTGGGATTAAGGGTGTGTGCCATCATACCCTGCTCCCCATGCAATTGCACAAAATTCTGGTCATCAACATAACTTCCTGAGGAAAATTAGAAATATAAGGAATATGGCCAAAGAAAAGACACAGGACCTGGGGTCTGTGTTACATAAAATGGTCAGTGGACAGATGGGCTCAGAACTGTCCACTTCTATGCTGCCCATTACCAAGACAATGCACTCCCTACAGGAGGGCTCTTTGGAGATATATATCAGAAACCCATGGTGTGCTTCATCAGGTGTTCATATCTGATGAATGCCTTTTTCCCTTCCGTATCACCATGTTACTTAGGCAAGGGAATAATTGTATTTTATTTTTATATATACATAAGGAGAGAAAAGCAGATAGAATGGGCGCACCAGAGCCTTCAGGCAGTGCAAACAAACTCGACTCACGCACCACCTTGTGTATCTGGCTTATGGTCCTGGGGAATTGAACCTGGGTCCTATGGCTTTGCAGGCAAGTGCCTTAACCGCTAAATCATCTTTCCAGCCCCTTGATGATTTTGTTGTTGTTGTTTTTGAACATGACATCATATAGTCCAGGTTGGCCTTGAACTTCATGTATAGCCAAGAATGACATTGAACTCCTCCTTGATCCTCTAGCTTCTGCCCCCAGCTGCTAGGATTACAAGTATGCACCACAACACTGAGTCAGTATCCCAGGGCTTCTTTATTTTTTTCCCCCGGTTTTTCAAGGTAGGGTCTCACTCTAGTCCAAGCTGACCTGGAATTCACTATGTATTCTCAGGGTGGCCTCGAACTCATGGTGATCCTCCTACCTCTGCCTCCTGAGTGCTGGGATTAAAGGCGTGCACCACCACACCCGGCTACCCCAGTGATTTTGAACACACATACTTCTTCCCACTCCAGTTCTTCCAGACATCATCTCCCTGATCCTTGTATTACATACCTCTTCTTGATCTTGCCGTTTTCATCCTCTTATTTTTTTGGTTTTTCGAGGTAGGGTCTCACTCCAGCCTAGGCTGACCTGGAAGTCACTATGAAGTCTCAGGGTGGGCTCGAACTCATAGTGGTCCTCCTACCTCTGCCTCCCAGGTGCTGGGATTAAATGCGTGCGCCACCATGCCTGGCTGTTTTGTTTCGTTTTTGAGACAGACTCTTCACTGTAGCTGAGGCTGGCCTGGAACTCTGTAGCCCTGGCCTCAAACTCCCAGTGATTTCTTACTTCTGCCTCCCAAGTGCTGGAATTGTAGGTATGAGCCATCATACTGCCTTTACTGTCTTAATTCGATTTTTCTGAAGAATTACTCCAGTTGCAATGAGGTTCAAATGATGATAGTGTTGTCTCAGTTTAGAAGCCCGAGTGCGTTTATAGTTTGTTTTTGAGGTAGGGTCTCACGCTAGGCCCATCTGATTTGGAACTCACTCTGTAGTCCCAGGCTGGCCTCAAACTCACAGCAGTCCTACCTCGACCTCCTGAGTGCTGTGATTAAAGGTATGTGCCACCATGCCCAGCTATCATTTTGTTGTTGTTGTTTCAAGATAGGCTCTCACGCTAGCCCAGGCTGAGCTGGAATTCACTATGGAGTCTCAGGGTGGCCTCAAACTCATGGCAGTCCTCCTACCTCTGCCTCCCAAGTGCTGGGATTAAAGGCATGAACCACTGCGCCCAGCCAGCTGTAGTTTTTAGCAGACTCATTTATATAGATAAGAGAGGACTAATAATCTAAAATAAAATGTGTTCTTCAGATACAGGTGAGTTGAATTGACTTTTATTCCTGGGAAATTACATTCTGAGTTCAGAGTACTGTATTTAAGCACTGAAGAGAATTGTGCATGAAGAGCTGGCAGAATCAGACTGCTGTGGAGAACATCCTGCAGTTACTTACTACCTGAGAGCTAGCATCGCAGGAACTCTTAAAGGCAGCTTTTCTTAGGAGGATCCCTAGGTTGTGGGTTGGAAAGTGAGAAGGCGTGCCCATGTGTTTTGTGCAGCTGAGTCAGAAGCATTTGAAGCAATTCTTTGCTGTTATAGTTAGAAGTATCCCCCCCCCCCCCGAGGTAGGGTTTCCCTGTAGCCCAGGCTGACCTGAAATTCTCTATGTAGTCTCAAGGTAGCCTCGAACTCATGGCAATCCTCCACCCTCTGCCTCCCGAGGGCTGGATTAAAGGCTGTGCCACCATGCCATCCAGAGTTAGAAGTATTGTTGCTAGTTTGGAGATGGAGCCTGTGCAGCTAGTTTGCTGGAGCCTCTAAAGAAGAAACCTGTTATTCTTAAGTGATTGCTTCATAATCTACATAACAAATGAACTATTTTGCCTCAGAGATGTGAAATAAGCATCTATAAGTGAATAGTTTTTGAAACTGAAGTTGTTAAGACAAAGTTCTTTTCACAGTTGGGTTTCTCTAGGAAACTTACTTCAGTCTATTTAAGTGCAGCTAATCTGAACTGGGAAAGCATATTCCAATAATAGGCCCATGCAATTAACCTTCACTATAATGGAACAAATGCTGAAAGTTTTATACATAATCATCGTCAATTGGTGTTAGTCCCAGACAAAGCACACAATAGCTAGAAATCTTGATTGAGAGACAAAAAGGGTTCTGTCATGCTCACAGGCATTCTTTAGCTCTTGCAGCTAATAAAATGTTAAGCTCTTGTATCTCACAGTGTTTCGATAACCATCAGCTGATGGTAAGATTAAGAGATGGTGCTTCAGGACCGTCATTATTTGGAATTAAAAGAAACGTTCTGGGACACTTGATTTAGTGCCACATTCAGGCTAGATCTTACATCGCAGTAACACGGGCCATGCCAGAGAGAGACAAACCACCCCCTTGAGAGAATAAAGAATAAAGTTTGGAGTTTGCTGGTTTTGGAGTATAAATACTCCACCATGGCTTACCTGTCTACCAGTGTGACATCATTGAACTTGGAGAAGAGATGCATATAGTTAGCTGATTGGAGTTAACCTCAGCTATCCTTATTTATATAAAACATGGACATTATTCATATCCATCTAAAATAGACTGTTTTGTAGTCTAGTTTATACTTAAGCCTTCTTTCTCTGTGACATGTGGTATGGTCCTGCTGTGTTGCCCTCAAATTTGTGATCTTCCTGCTCCAGTCTCCTGAGCAGATGAGGTTCTGGGGTGAACCAGTGTGTCCAGAATAAGTTTGTAAGGAGATGCTGGATTAAGTTTCCTAACTCTTTGCTTCTGTCCGCCTGTACGTAAACCCCACTGGCTCCCTCCATCCATAGGATAAAGTACCAGCACCTGCTGCCTGGGCCTCTGCTAGGCTGCTGCTTGCTTCTTTCCCACAGCGTAGCATGGAGCCTCTTTTCCCAGTTAAGCTCTTCAGCATTGTCCAGGCGAGGGGCCCGTGTCTGTGTTGTTGCCATGTCTGTATGCTGTGCGCAGTATTGCTGACACCTCGCATTTGACTTCCCCAGCCTTAGCACCTTGTTCTCTGAGTACAGGCTGGCCTCAGACTTCCGGTCCTCTTCATGCGTGCGTCAGCCACCTGAGTCCTGTGAGTACAGCTGTGCATCACGATGGCGGGCTTCAAGTGCCCTCTCCTTACACAATCCAGTTCCTGTGATTGTGCCCTCCTTTAACCTGTTGTACCACCTACTGTACCACTTCATTTTGGCATCTAGCATTCTTAATAACTTGGAATTCCAAGTTTTGTTAATTTGGTAGTGTTTGGTCTTCCCCAATAAAATTGTAAACTGTGGTAGAGCTGGAATTTTTTGTTGTTGTTGTACAATTTGGTTTTTGGCACTTTTTCAAAACAATAACACTCAGTAAAGTGGCTTCAGCATCACCTCCTGAGAACTCCCTTTTGTTTTCCCTACTTAGGACAAGAGCATCTTCAGAGTACTTGCCTGCCAACACTAGGCAACCCTTACCACATCACTTTAAAAAATTACTCATTTTAGAGAGGGGGGTGGGAGAGAAAGGGCTCACCAGGGCCTCCAGATGCTGCAGACAAACTCCAGACTCAGGTACCACCTTGTGCATCTGTTTTATGTGGGTCTTGGGGAGTCAAACATGGGTCCTTAGGCTTTGAAAGCAAGTTCCTTGACTGCTAAGCTATCACTCCAGCCCCCACATAATTTCTTTAAAATTTGTATTTATTGATTTATTTGAGAGCGAGATTGAGAGAGAATGAGAATGAGTATGGACACACCAGGGCCTTCAGTTGGTGCAAACTCCAGACATGTGCCATCTTGTGTATCTGGCTTATGTGGGTCCTGGAGAATTGAAGCTGGGTCCTTTTGGCTTTGTAGGCAACTGTCTTAACATCTCTCCAGCCCTTTTTATTTATTTGAGAGAGAGTGAGAGAATACCACATCATTTTTGTCTTCCTGTTTGGTAACTGATGTCTTGTCTCCTTCCTCACTGACTTTGAGCTGTCTGAAGGCAGACACTCTCATTTCCAGATACTACCATCTAGCAGAAGGCCTGGAACCTATTGTCACTAGTCTCCTAACCAGTATTTGTTGAGTACCCATGTAGGGCAGGTGCTCAGTCAAGTGTCAGGAATAGAGAGAATTGGATGGTTCTTGCCTTTGAAACTTGAATTTTATTGAAGGTGAAGGAGAATGTAAACAGACAAAATAATACTCCTGAAAAGGCCTATAAGACAATGGGTCTAGGCTATAACCCCCATAACCCTGCCCCCAACAGTACACCACCTCCAGGAGGCTTTAATTTCCAGTTGCCATCAGCTGGAGAGCCTAACATCCAGAACACCTAAGTTTATGGGGGACACCTGAATCAAACTACCATAACCAGGGCTCTAGCCATTGCAAACAAACTCAGATGTATGTGCAGTTGGCTTACGTGGGTACTAGGGAATTGAACCTGGGTCCTTAGGCTTCTCAGGCAAGCACCTTAACTACCAAGCCATCTCTCCAGCCCTTATTCTCTTTTTTTTCTTTTTTTTCTGAGGTAGGGTCTCACTGTAGCTCAGGCTGATCTGGAATTCACTGTGTAGTCTCAGGGTGGCCTCGAACTAATGGGGATCCTCCTACCTCTGCCTCCCAAATGCTGGGATTAAAGGTGTGCGCCACCACGCCCAGCTCCCTTATTCTCTTTTTAAGTGCATATAATTCAGGCTGGAGAGTTGGCCCAGTTGATGAAGTGCTTGCCTCCCAAGCACAGGGACTTGACTTAGATCCCTAGTATCCATATAAAT
Organism: Jaculus jaculus; assembly: GCF_020740685.1. Lineage (NCBI taxonomy): Eukaryota > Metazoa > Chordata > Mammalia > Rodentia > Dipodidae > Jaculus > Jaculus jaculus. Next base: position 90,773,426 of record NC_059111.1, on the reverse strand, counting down.
GCCAGGTATGGTGGGACATGCTTGATTGCCAGCACTGGGGGAGTGAGAATGGATAGATTCCTTGAGCTTGCTAACCAGCAGCCTAGCTTAATCAGTGAGCTTGAGGCAGATGAAAGTCCCTGTTTCAAAAAGAGGTGTATGGTGTCCCTGAGAATGACACCCAAAATTGTTCTCTGGTCTTTACATACATACCTGCAAAAATAACAAATGCATGTATTTATTTCCTCATTTTTCTTTTAAAAATATTTTATTTTCATTTATCTATTTGAGAGAGAAAGAAAGATGCAGAGAGAGAATGGGCATGCCACGGCCTCCAGCTGCTGCAAACAAACTCCAGACATACGCCCCACCTTGTGCATCTGACTTACTTGGGTCTTGGGGAATCAAAGCTAGGTCCTTAGGCTTTGCAGGCAAGTGCCTTACTTGCTAAGCCATCTCTCCAGTCCTCATTTTTCTTCTTTTTTGCTCCTCCTCTTAGAGGCAGGGTCTGAGAAGACAGAACTACAATGTAATACATTACGTGTATACATGCACACATACATACATTCGTACATACATGCATACATATGAATGAAGGGCTGGGAAGATGGCTCAGGAATTAAAGGTGCTTGCTTTGCAAGCCTACTGCTGCAGATTCAATTCCAAACCAACCTCTGTAAGCTGGACATAAAAAATGGCACAAGTGTCTGCCTTTTGTTTGCAGTGCCTCAAAAGATCTTGACACACCCGTACGTGTACACATACACACATGCAAATAAAACTGAAAATAATCGTGTCAGAGTCAGGTGTGGTGGTGCACGCCTTTATTTTTTAAATTTTTATTTATTTTTCAAGGTAGGGTCTCACTCTAGCTCAGGCTGACCTGGAATTCACTATGGAGTCTCAGGGTGGCCTCGAACTCATAGCGATCCTCCTATCTCTGCCTCCCCAGTGGTGGGCTGGTGCACGCCTTTAATCACAGCACTCGGGAGGCAGAGGTAGGAGGAGGGCTGTGAGTTAGAGGTCAGCCTGGGACTACAGAGTGAGTTCTAGATCAGCCTGGGTTAAAATGAGACACTACCTCAAAAAAAAAAAAAATTAAAAAAATTCAGATCTTTTTTTATTTTTTATTTTTATTTTTATTTTTTTATTTATTTGAGAGCAACAGACACAGAGAGAAAGACAGATAGAGGGAGAGAGAGAGAGAGAGAATGGGCGCACCAGGGCTTCCAGCCTCTGCAAACGAACTCCAGACGTGTGTGCCCCCTTGTGCATCTGGCTAACGTGGGTCCTGGGGAACCGAGCCTCGAACCGGGGTCCTTAGGCTTCACAGGCAAGCGCTTAACCGCTAAGCCATCTCTCCAGCCCTCTTTATTTTTTTTAACAATATTTTTATTTATTTATAAGAGAGAGGGAAAGGGGGGGGAGAGAATATGTGCTCCAGGGCCTCCAGCCAATGCATGCACCACATGTGCATCTGGTTTATGTGGGTCCTGGGGAATTGAATTGAGGTCTTTTGGCTTTGCAGGCAAGCGCCTTAACTGCTAAGCCATCCCTCAAATCTATTTTAATGGTGAGCCCACCTCATACACGGTTTGGGACACAGATTAAGAAGTAATTAGAAGTACATGGGCTGGAGAGATGGCTTAGCTGTTAAGCGCTTGCATGTGAAGCCTAAGGATCCTGGCTCGAGGCTCAATTTCCCAGGACCCACATTAACTAGATGCACAAGGGGGCGCATGCATCTGGAGTTGGTTTGCAGTGGCTGGAAGCCCTGGTGTGCCCATTCTCTCTCTCCCTATCTGCCTCTTTCTCTCTGTCTCAAATAAATAAATGAACACAAAAACTTCCTTTAAAAAAAAGAAGTAATTAGAAGTACAAATATCTTTGACTATTTCAAAACGTAGGTAAGATACTAGCCATTTGAGTGTGTGTCATGTTAAATTCTTTTGGGGGGGGCGATAGGTTTTGAGATAGAATCTTGCTGTAGCCCAGGCTGACCTGGAATTCACTATATAGTCTCAGGGTGGCCTCAAACTCATGGCAATCCTCCTAACTCTGTTTCCCAATTGCTGGGATCAAAGGCGTGCTCCACCACACCCAGCAAGAGTAAATTCTTTCCTTATTTTGAGCTTTTTTTGCTGGAGTTAATCTAACTCACGGGTTAAGTGAGTGTTGTTCTTTCAAGAGCTAATGAAAGGTACTTCTTCTCATAATGTGTTTCGTTTCATGAATCCAGATCACATGCAGTGGTGTGTGTTAGGGAAAGGATGGTCAGCAGAGTGTATCCTGTAACGTGAATACCTTTTATTTCTCCTTGGCTGACCTCACTAGCACTGCGTTGAGCTGGTGAACAGGATGAGAGAAAAAGCCCAGGGCAATTTGAGGAACTCACAGCAATGTGGATAGTGTTTCAAGATGAACTTTGTTTCACTTCCTAAGTTTTAAGACCAAAGTTGATGAGAATATGAGAAAATCAGGTCTGCTCATGTGATAGCAGTTAGGAAGTAGCTGGACTCAAATACCTTTTTTGAAGCATATTTGGCAGTGTATGTAAAAATCAAATGTGTTACATTTGAATCAGAAATTCTGCTTTAAGAAGTTGCAGAGAAGCAGCTGCACCGGTGCCGTGTGCAGGTCTTCTCAGCAGGTACGCGTGGTCGGGACAGCTGCCGCTGGTCACCTCTGAGTCAGGATGAGTCCGGTTCGTGTCCGTGCGCGGAGTTCTCTCTCATCTCGCTCGGCTGTGGGAAATCGGGCTGAAGTGACTGAGTCTGCGATGGAGAGAGAAAAGGAACAGTTCCATAAACTCTTCATTGGTGGCTTAAGCTTTGAAACCACTGAAGAAAGTTTTAGAAACGACTACAAGCAATGGGAAAAGCTCACAGACTGTGTGGTAATGAGGGATCCTGCAAGCAAAAGGTCAAGAGGATTTGGTTTTGTAACATTCTCATCCGTGGCTGAGGTGGATGCTGCCGTGGCTGCAAGGCCTCATTCGATTGATGGGAGAGTAGTTGAGCCAAAACATGCGGTAGCCAGAGAGGAGTCTGGAAAACCTGGAGCCCAGGTGACTGTGAAGAAGCTATTTGTTGGCGGAATTAAAGAAGACACCGAGGAGCATCACCTTAGAGATTACTTTGAAGAATATGGGAAAATCGATACTATTAAAATAATTACTGATAGGCAATCTGGAAAAAGAAAAGAGGCTTTGGCTTTGTTACTTTTGATGACCATGATCCTGTGGATAAAATTGTATTGCAAAAATATACCATTAATGGTCATAATGCAGAAATAAGAAAAGCACTGTCAAGACAAGAAATGCAGGAAGTCCAGAGTTCTAGGAGTGGAAGAGGAGGGAACTTTGGTTTTGGAGATTCCCGTGGAAATTTTGGACCAGGACCAGGAAGTAACTTTAGGGGAGGATCTGATGGATATGGAAGTGGACGTGGATTTGGGGACGGCTACAATGGATATGGAGGTGGACCTGGAGGAAATTATGGAAGTGGAAATTACAATGATTTTGGAAATTATAACCAGCAAACTTCTAACTATGGTCCAGTGAAGAGTGGAAACTTTGGTGGTAGCAGGAACATGGGGGACCGTATGGTGGAGGAAACTGTGGTCCAGGAGGCAGAGGAGGAAGTGGGGGTTATGGCGGGAGGAGCCGATACTGAGCTTCTTCCTTCTTGCCATGGGCTTCACTGTATAAACAGGAGAGGATGGGAGCCCAGAGGTAACAGAACAGCTTCAGGTTATCACAATAACAATGTTAAGGAAACGCTTATCTCAGTCATGCATAAGTATGCAGTGATATGACAGAAGACAGCAGAGCAGACGCAGAGAGCCGTTTTGTGAATGGATTGGATTATTTAATAACATGACCTTACTGTGGAGGAAGGACTGTAATAAAAATGCCTTTGAGACAGTTTCTTAGCTTTTTAATTGTTTCTTTCTAGTGGTCTTTGTAAGAGTGTAGAAGTATTCCTTCTTTGATAATGTTAAATTTGTAAGTTTCAGGTGACATGTGAAACCTTTTTTAAGATTTTTCTCAAAGTTTTGAAAAGCTATTAGCCAGGATCATGGTGTAATAAGACATAATGTTTTTCCTTTAACATTTGTAAGTGCGTGTGTAGAGTTAAGAAGCTGTTGTATATTTATGATTTAATAAAATCATTCTAAAGGAAAAAAAAAAAAACATTGCAAACCGTGTTTGAGGAAATGGTTCAATGGTTAAAGGTGCTTGTTTGCAAAGCCTACCAGTTCAGGTTCGATTCCTCAACACCCATGTACAGCCAGATGGAAAAAGTGGCTGGTGTGTTTGTTTGCAGGAGTGAGACCCTGGAGTGTGCACACACACTTGCAAATAAATAAGTTATATTTTTTACAAAAACATTTGCAAGTTGATACTTGAGAAAAATTATCTTGCTGGTGCAGTAGCTCATGCCTGCTATCTTAGCACTTAGGAGGGCTTTAGATAGGAGAATGGAGAGTTCAAACCTACCAGTGGTGAGACCCTGTCTCACTCACAGAATATACATGTGGGCTGCAGAGATGGCTTAGCAGCTAAGGTACTTGCCTGCGAAGCCTGAGAACTCAGGTTTGATTTCCCCAGAACCCATTTAAGCAAGATGCACAAGGTGGCACATGCATCTGGAGTTCACTTGCAGTGGTTGGAGGCCCTGGAGTGCCCATTCTATCTGACCCCTCCTCTCTCCAATAAGCAAAATAAAATAAAATAAAAAATTTTAAATACATGTAATGGGATGTTGATTGTAACCTCGTAATAGTGGGGCATATTGGGGGGGACAAAAATACACTTGACAATATCCTTTTACTAATGCATTCTTAAATGAGTTAAGCAAGCAAAGAGGGGGAGCTTATGTCTGTGTGTACTGATACCAGTATGTCCTCCATATGTTGCATGGGGATTTGCCAAACATTTCATACCTGTGTGTGATGCTGTTAGCGTATATGTATGTAAACATTCTGTGTAAAATAGCAGTGGTTGTGTTTGTTCAAAGAAGGAGGCTTGTCAGCTTCTCTCTCTTCTTTCCCTCTCTTTCTCTGCCCTTCTCTCTCTCCTCTCTAGGGTATCACACTGCCCCAGGGTGCCTCAGCCTCCCTAGGACTTTAGGCCTGAACCCCCATGCCCAGCTGTGTTCTGTACCCTAATTCCAGCACTGACATATCTCAGTAGCACCCAAACTTATTGTATCTTGTCCCTAAGAGACAAACACGATGCTAGAAGGAAACCCAACTACTTCAATGTCAGATCTCCCTCCTGTATACACCCAACCTTGTAATGTGTCTAGGTTTATTTTCTCCTGATTTGCTGAGTAACTGCGATTTTTCTTCCCAATTGTTTAAGAAATACTTCTTGTTAGAAACTTGATTTTTCATTTCCTTTCTGACCTTAACAGTTCAGCCTTTGTTCTCATTGCTTGTGCACAATTAATTCTCAAACTTCTGTTTGCTTTAAATTATTAGGCTAGCTTCCATAAAACATACTTATCACTTCCTTATCTTAATTGTACCAGGCAGCCTATTTCTTTACTTTGTTAATTATTTCTGCTGATCTTCATCCTAGCATGGCAAGCCAGCTTCCTCTCTGTGCTCTACCACCTGCTACTTTTACGATGCCGACAATAGCCCTAAAACCTTGTCATGTCACATTGCACACCCAGTTAGGGACTGCTTTTGTTTCACTGTTCTTCACTTTCTAGGGTTTTGTACTTCTTACCCTTCGGAGAGTTTTTCTTGAGGCCAGGTGCTTCTCTCTCACTTTAAAAGAAATATTTTGTTTGCAAGGAGTGAGAAAATATGAGAATGAATGAATGAGAGAAAGAGGGAGGGAATGGCTGCGCCAGGGCCTCCTGCGACTGCAAACTCCAGATGCATTCACTATTTTGTACATCTGGCTTTACATGGGTGCTGGGGAATTGAATCCAGGCTGTCAGGTTTGGGTGTATTTTGTTCTTTTGGTTTTCAATACAGTGGCTTACGCTAGCTCAAGGTTATCTGGGACTCATTCTGTAAACTAGGCTACACCTCAGTCCTTGGAGTGCTGGGATTAAATGTGTGAGTCACCCCAGCCTTAGTAAGTATCTTTGAAAGTGTGCTCCTGACTCCCCACCTCCCCAGTACTGGGCATTGAAGTAGGGTTTCATGCATCTTGTAGATACTCTACCAGAGGGTTGCATTTACCAGACCAGGCCTCCTTTTACTTTAAAAAAAAAAAAAAAAATGCCTGGTATGGTGCCGCATGCCTTTAATCCCAGCACTTGGGAGGCAAAGGTAGGAGGATCGCAGTGAGTTTGAGGCCACCCTGAGACTACATAGTGAGTTTCAGGTCAGCCTGGACTAGCACGAAACTCTACCTCAGAAAACCAAAAAGGAAAAAAAAATGTTTTGTTTGTTGTTGAGTGTGTTTGAGAATGGGCATGTCAGGGCCTCCTGTCAGCGCAAATAAACTCCAGACACATCTGCCATGTTGAGCACCTGGCTGTGGGTGGGTACTGGGGAATTGAATCTTATCATGCTTTGCAAGCAAGTACCTTGAACCATCTTGCTAGCTCTCCAGCCTGCATTTTTTTACTTTTTACTTAAAAAATTTTTTTCTATTATTTATTTGAGAGAATGGGCACACCAGGGCCTTCAGCTGCTACAAACAAAATTACAGACCCTTGGACCCTCTTGTGAGCATGTGTGACGTTGCATTTTTGCATCACTGTGTGTCTGGCTTACGTGGGACCTAGAGATTTGAACCAGGAGTGCTTAGGCTTTGCAGGCAAGTGCCTTAATTGCTAAGCCATCTCTCCAGCCCTACTTCTTCTTCTTCTTATTATTATTATTTGGTTTTTTTCAAGGTAGGGTTTCACTCTAGCTCAGGCTGACCTGGAATTCACTGGGTAGTCTCAGGGTGGCCTCAAACTCACAATTCTCCTACATCTGCCTTCTGAGTGCTGGGATTAAATGTGTGCACTGCCACACCCGGCTCTACTTTTTACTTTAAAAAAAAAATTATTTATTTATTTTTATTTGAGAGAAGGGGGGGGTTGGGGAGAGAGAGAATGGGCACGCCAGGGCACTGCACTGCAGACAAACTCTGGAGAGGACATGATACACCCCCTCATGCATCTGGCTTACATGGGTCCTGGAGAATTGAACTGGGATCCTTTGGCTTTGGAGGCAAATGTCTTAACTTCTAAGCCATCTCTCCAGCCCACTTTTTACTTTTAAGACAGGGTTTCACTAAATTGCCCCAGGTTGGTTTGAACTCTCACCGTAGCCCAGACAAGCCTTGAACGTAAAATATTCTTGCTTTAGTTTCTGGAGTAGTTGCTTTTACAGGACTGCACCACTAAGCCCAGCTGAGATGGACCGTGAGTAGAAACAATCAAGAAGCAGCTATTTTTCACATTACCTTAGATTGTTTGGTTCTTTTTTTTTTTTTTTTTCCTTCCCCCTCTCTGTGTGGCTCAGGCTGCTCTGAATTTGCTATATAGATCAGACTTGTCTTGAACTCGTGGCTAGCTGTCTGCTTCAGCCTCCTGAGTGCTGGGTTATAGGCGTGAGCCACGTTGCCTACCTTTGGTTCTTCTTATAAAACCTTCTTCCCTTAGGCTTTTATTAAACTTCCAACAGCTAATTACTGTTGCCTCTCATATACTATTGCCTCTCATAATTCAAGTGGGCAATTGACAGTAGGCACAGTTGAATAAAAGCATGTGTTTTGGATCACAGTTCCTCTCTTGGCAGATTATGGGAAACAGTCATCAGTCGTCGGCTTTCTTTGCTGTAAAATCGTGGTAGTGATCTTGAACCTGTTACTTCTTTATGCGTAGTCCTTGAAACAGGCCCACATACGTACTGTTCTCTACCCCCTTTAAATTTTATAAAGTCAGAGTTGAATTACTATTAATACCACTTACTAGTTGATACTTGCTAGCCTAATGAATATGGGAGTAGTAAAGGGAACAGCCGATACCAGCCATCGATGCTCTGGAAAGTAAGTAGGGAGTAAAGAGGCCTGTGCTCAGCATGCTCAGAGCTGTCGTTTCTGGCCTGTTTATGAGAGCAAGCTAACTGTATGTGTGCCCGTATTTTCCTTTCTCCTCTGGGCTTACAGATGTCTACATTTAAATTTTATAGCACTGGTTTTAAGAAATGTTTCTTGAGATTATTGAAGTCATAAACTTAAAATGGAGAATTAACTGATCTCCAGAGTCTTCCGTAGTAATTAGCCAGCTAGGGAAAGAAGGGACAGGAAGGAAGGAGAGATCCAGGGTCTGAGGTGAGGACCTTGATCTTTTAGTGCATGGCTCCATGAGGTATGCCAGCATATCTAAGATATTTTTGCTACTCGATTTCTGTGATCTGTTGTTTATACTTTGATAATCTTCAGCATTATATGTCACTGTGAAAAATGCCAGTAAAGTATTTCTTTGTAAAATGACACATCCATGAATGATTCGCTATGCCTTGATTAGAGCTGTGAGTAGTGATTTTAAATACTTAGCTGAATTCTCTCTTCATTGATTGAATTGGCATTGCAGTGTACATGTCAGATGTTAGCGTAAGATCCAGTTTATGTTGTCTCAAGGCTAATCCCTGCTTCCATCCCTCCAGCCTGAGTAAGCTTTTGATTAAACTTTTTAATATTTTATTTTTATTTATTTATCTGATAGAGAAAGAGAAACAGAGAGAGAATGGGTGCGCCAGGTCCTCCAGCCACTGTAAACAAACTCTAGACACACGTGTCCCTTGTGCATCTGGCTAACGTGGGTCCTTGGGAATTGAACCTGGGTCTTTTGGATTTGCAGGCAACTACCTTAACCGCTAAGCCATCTCTCCAGTTCCTTGATTAAACTTTTTTATGAGTTGGGGTAACTTAGGAGAAATATACTGCCTAGCTATTTAGGTACATACATTACAAATTTGTAATTTTCAGTTATTAAGTATTATTTAAGAGAGAGGCAGAGATAGAGAGAAAGAGAAAGAGAGAATGGGCATGCCAGGGCTCCCAGCTACTGTAAACGAACTCCAGATGCATGTGTCACCTTGTGCAGCATGGCTTACATGGGTCCTGGGGACTTGAACCTGGGTCCTATAGCATTGAACCTAAGTCCTGTGGCTTTGCAGGCAAAACTGCTTAAGCTATCTCCCCAACCCCTCTGCTTCCTTTTTTGTAATTAAAAAAATTTATTTGCAAGAAGAGGGAAGGAGGGGGGAAGGTGGGTGCACCAGGGCCTCCTGCCACTACAAACTTCAGATGCCTTTAACCACTGAGTCGTCATTCCAGTTCTCAAATACTGTTCTCTCTCGCTTGCTCTTTTATTTTTTTGGGGGGGGGGCGGGGGTCTTTGAGGTAGGGTCTCACTCTAGCCCAGGTGACCTGGAACTCACTCTATTCTCAGGGTGGCCTCAAACTCATGGTGCTCCTCTGACCTCTGCCTCCTAGATGCTGGGATTAAAGGTGTGTACATCACGCCCCATTTACAAATACAGTTCTCTTAAAAGCCTGTTTTTTTGTTTTTTGTTTTTCAGGGGTGGGGGAGACATGGGGCCTGCTGGGGAGAGATGGCTTAGCAGTTACTGCATTTGGCCTGTGAAGTCTAAGGACCCAGGCTTGAATCTCCAGGTCCCACGTAAGTCAGATGCACATGGTGGCACATGCATCTGGAGTTGTTTGCACTGGCTAGAGGCCCTGGTGTACCTATTCTCTATCTCTCCTCCCTCCCTCCCCCTATCTCTAATAAATAAGTAAAAGTAAATCTTTACACACACACAAATTTCTTTCTGGGCATGGTAGCACATGCTTTTAATCCCAGTACCAGGGAGGCTGAGGTAAAAGGATTGCTGTTAGTTCAAGGCCAGCCTGACACTACATAGTAAATTCCACGTTAGCCTGGTTTAGAGCAAGATCCTACCTCAAAAAAATAAAAACAAGGGCCTGGTGAAATGGCTTAGTGGTTAAGGTATTTGCCCGTGAAGCCTAAGGACCTCAGTTGGATTCCCCAGGACCCGTGTAAGCTGGATGCACATGGGGTGCATGCATCTGGAGTTCGTTAGCAGTGGCTAATGGCCCAGATAATATATATATTTTAAAAATTATGTATGTATACATGCATATGTATGTATATTTATTTATTTTATATGTCATTTCTTTTATACACTCCAAGGCTTGGGAAATATTTCAGAAGAGGCAGTGGAAGAATGTAAGAGCCTAAAATAAGGGGAGGATTGCTTATAGTGCTGTCATCCAGACAAAGTAGTCTGGGAGGGGGTGGGGAAAAAAGTGGCCTTTGATATTCATGACCTCACAGTGGCTGACACTACCTATATAAGATAAGACCTGCATAGTATGAGGGGAAAATGATGACATAAACTAGAAGAGAGTTTACTTGGGAAGTAGAAGGGTTTCAGTGGAAGGGGGTTGAAAGGGGATATAGGAAGGTGGTGGGAGGGGATTATGATCATGGTATATTGTCTGTATTTATGCACATTGTCAAAAAGTAAAATATATTTCCTCATATCTTGCTAATATTTTAGTTTCTCACATATCTTGGAATGAAGCAAAAACACTTGGGAAGCATTCTCCTAAATCTAGTGTGTTTCATAGTTGGCCGAGTTGTAATGAATGTGTTTCTATTTAGCCTTCTACTTTATAGTAGTCTTTGTTTTTATTGCAAAGCACCTAATGCCAGGTAATTTTGTAATAAAAGGTGTATTTGAGCTCACAGTTCTGGATAGCTGTTGGTTCTGCTGTGGTAAGCGACTAGAGACTGGTGGAACCTTAGTGGAAGTAAATACAAGAGAGATCCCACAGTGAGGCAGGGAGCTGGAGCAAGGATTGGTGTCAGGACTTGGTCCTTTTTTTTTGGTATTTCGAGGTAGGGCCTCACTTTAGCCCAGGTTGACCTGAAATTGACTATTTAGTCTCAGGGTGGCCTCGAACAGCAGTTCTCCTACCTCTGCCTCCCAAGTGCTGGGATTAAAGGCATGCACCACCATGCCCGGCTTTTAGGACTTTGTCTAATTATTTATTCATTTATTCATTTATTTATGTATTTATTTATGAGAGAGAGAAAGAGACAGAGAGAGGAGGGGGAGGGAGGGAGAATGGGCGCACCAGCCACTGCAAATGAATTTCAGATGCATGCGCCCCCTTGTGCATCTGGTTTATGTGGGTCCTGGAGAATCGAACCGGGATCCTGTGGCTTTGCAGGGAAACACCTTAACCATTACGCCATCTCTCCAGCCCAGGACTTGGTCTTCTTATAGCAACTCTCTTGACAACTAATTCTAGGCCTCACCAGAGCTACTTCAGTCTCTTCCAAATGACAGCTCACGCAGTGACCGCCTTCTAGGCTCTACATCTTAAAGGTCATCCCACTTCTTAACATTACCAGTCTGGGGCTGGGACCAAAGTTCCACACATGAACCTTTGCAGGCACAGTTAAAAGATACCCAAACCATAGCATAAGTTTGAGTGCTTTGACTGTATAAATTTTTAAATATAGGCTACCCTTTACCTCTTAGACAATGGGTGGATCTTAAAACATTCAGGATACCATAACTAGTTGTCAGTTTTTTTTTTTTTGCTTTATTTTCAACAACATATATTTCTTTTGTTTTGTTTTGTTATTTCAAGGTAGGGTCTCACTCTAGCCCAGGCTGACCTGAAATTCACTGTGTAGTCTCAGGATGGCCTCAAACTCACTGCGATCCTCCTACCTCTGCTTCCCGAGTGCTGGGAGAAAAGGTGTGCGCCACCACCACAGGCTCACACATTTCTTTTAAAACAGCTATTTTTGAATACCTTCCTTACTCAGAAGTTGCTTCAGCCAAATAACCTAGTTGTAAACCTACTAAAAGTTAACATAGTTACATACTTTATTCATTGGGGAGTGTCTTTCTTAAAATGTAGTTGTCGTTTTTACTCTTTACTTCTTGTGGGTTTTTTTGATTGATTTTTTTATTTCTTTGCTTTTTGGTTTTTCAAGGTAGGGTCTCACTCTAGCCCAAGCTGACTTGGAATATACTATGTAGTCTCAGGATGGCCTCAAACTTTTGGCAGTTCTCCTACCTCTGCCTCCCGAGTGCTGGGATTATTTATTTATTTATTTGAGAGGCAGAGAGAGAGTGAGCATGCCAGGGCCTTTCACCCGCTGTGGATGAACTCCAGATGCATGCACGTGCATGTGGAGGAGCACGTTGAGTGTCCTCCTCTTACCTCTCACCCACATTCTTTTGAGATGGGCTGTTGTCAGTGAGACCCAGCAATTCTCCAGTCTCTGCCCCTGTTTTAGTCAGGGTTCTCTAGAGGAGCAGAACCTACAGAATGATTTGTATTAAAAGGGAATTTATGCCAGGTGTGGTGTGGTGGCGCACGCCTTTAATCTCAGCACTCGGGAGGCAGAGGTAGGAGGATTGCCTTGAGTTCGAGGCCACTGTGAGACTACATTGTGAATTCCAGGTCAGCCTGGGCTAGAGTGAGACCGTGCATCCAAACAAAAAGGGTGGGGTAACTTATTGGATTAGGTTACGGCAGTCCAACAATAGTAGTTTGCAGGCCTGGGAGTCAAGGAACCAGGTAGCTGCTCAGTCCACAAAGCTGGATTCTTCAGCAGTCCTAACCTAGCACTGAAGGCCTGGAGGCATCCTGGAGAGCCACTGCTCTTTACTTCACATTGGTCTTTAGTCCACACTGGAAAGCAGCCAGCAGCAAGGTGAGAGGAGGGAATCCTTTCCTTCTCCAAGCTTAGATAAAACCTCCCTCCAAGAGGGGCTACCAACTTTGGGGGAAGGATTCCACCTTTAGTTAATCCTCCCTGGAAGCAACCCACTTATGGGTAGTGTCTGTGGATTCCTAAACAGATCAAGTTGACACAAAAGTTAACCATCACAGCCCCTAAAAACTGGGGTTACAGATGTGCATGGTCTCATCCACCTTTGTATGTGGGTTCCGGTGAGTTGAACTCTGGCCCAAGAGACCCTCAGGCTTGTTCCTACCCCCTGAGCCATCTTCCTAGCCCTATGCTTATGCATTTTGAAAACTGCACTTTCAGGTGCTATACATGTAGCTCAGCTGATAGACTGTTTAGAATGTAAAATGTTCTGGGAGTCGGGTCTGAGTTTGGGGCCATCCTGAGGCTACATAGTGAATTTGAGGTTAGCCTGGACTAGAGTGAAGCACACTACCTTGAAAAACAACAACAACAAAAAGTTCTGGGTTCAATCCCCAACATTATATAAAGTGGGAATAATGGTACATGCCTGTGATCCTAGCACTTGGGAGGTAAAGGCAGGACAACCAGAAGTTCAAGGTTATCCTTGTGTGGTAGTTTGTATGTCCCCCCCCCCCCCCCCCGTAGACTCAGGTGTTTTATTAAAGCTTTTGACATGAGACAGCTGGAGGAGATGTCACTTTGGGTGGATGCTGGGATCTGGCCCAGAAGTGTGTTTTGGGGGTGGATCTGAATTCAGGCCCAAAGCTGTGCTGGGTTTTGGTGTCTGCTGGCTGATGGGGGTTTTTCTGTCTCTGCTTGGATTTATGAAGGGAAGACAACTTCTTCTGCCATGGGTGGAACTTCCCCTGGATCTGTAAGCTTGAAATTAATCCTTTTCTCCCATAATCTGTGTCTGATTTGGATGTTCATCCCAGCTACAACAAACTGTCTCCAACACTTTGGCTACTTAGGTGGTTCAAGGCCAGCCTAAGATACTAGAGACTCTGTCTGATTAAAATAAACATTGGAGGGGGGGGGAACCTCTTGGACTGGAGAGATGACTCAGGGGCTAAAGGAATTTGCTTGCAAAGGCTGATGGCCCAGGTTTGATTCCCCAATGCCCACGTAAAAGCAGATGCACGAAGTGGCTTATGTATGTAGAGTTTGTTCGCAGTGACAGGAGGCTCTGGAACTCCCGTACTCATTCACTCTCTCTCTGGCTCTCTTAAATTTAAAAAGTATTTAAATACTCTCAATGAAAGGACTTCATGATAACAGTGCAGGAAAATTTTCTCTAGTAGAAAAGAAACATATGCTTAATATTATTTCCTAAGGGTTACCATTGTAAAGTGTAGTGACTTCATAATAATGACCCAACATAAAGAAAGGACATTTTGTTCCTCCAGTATTCTGCTTCGAATAGAGAAAGAAATGGATTATTTTGGTATTATTATAAACATTTAAAAATTATGTTTTATTATTTGAGAGAGAGAATATATTGAATGAGCATGCCAGGGCTTCCAGTCACTGCAAATGAATTCTAGATACACACGCCCCCTTGTCCAGCTAGCTTACATGGGTCCTGGAGAGTCCTTTGGCTTTGCAGGCAAGCACCTTAACTGCTAAGCCATCTCTCCAGCCCTATAAACATTTTTTTTCAGTCATTTCTTTTTTTTTTTATTTTCACAATTTTTATTAACATTTTCCATGATTATAAAAAATATCCCATGATAATACACTCTCCCCCCCCATACACTTTCCCCTTTGAAATTCCATTCTCTATCATATTACTTCCCCATCTCAATCATTGTACTTACATATATACAATACCAACCTATTCTTTTTTGTGTAGTGCATGTTATTAAAATGTAGTTTACATTGCTGGTTGAGAAAATTGATACCAGTCTTACCATAGCTGGTTTTCTTTTCCCTTTTTAAAATATTTTTATTTATTTGAGGAGGGGGTCTCTTGCCACTGCAAACAAACTCCAGACTCATGTGCTATTTTTTGCATCTAGCTTTGCATGGCCACTGGGGAATTGAGCCTGGCCTGTCAGACTTTGTAAGCAAGCACCTTTAATTAACCTCTGAGCCATCTCCCCAGCTCCTGTTTTTTTTTATTTTATTTTATTTTTTTTTAATGTTACAGTGAGACTTGAGAGCCTACCAAAGCCTCTATCTATCATCTGAAATTACTGGCATAGAATTTGGGCTAAAACACAAAGGAGAGACAGAACTAATTTTAGAATATCAAAATAGTTAACAATAGAATAATAAAAATAGTTAACAATACAACCTTGCTATAAGTATAGGCACTCAAGAAAAAGCCACCTTAAAAAAAATAAACTTACCTGTGGCTGTTTGTTTTCATTCACTCTTGTTTTCTCCTCTAAAATAGGACCCCCTCTCACTCTAGCCCAGGCTGATGTGGAATTTACTCTGGAGTCCCAGGCTGGCCTTGAACTCACAGCCATCCTCCTACCTCTGCCTCCCAAGTGCTGGGATTAAAGGCGTGCGCTACAACACCTGGTCGGTCGGTCCGTCTGTTTCTCCCTTTCCCTCTCCCCCTCCCTCCTTGCAAACAAATTTAAAATTTATATATATGTCTTTTTAAAAATATACAGGGGTTTGGAGTTTTGAGGGAACAAAAGAGTAAATGAGCCAGTCATGGTGGCTTTAATCCTAACACTCAGGAAGCAGAGGTAGGAGGATATACTTATAGGAAGGTTGTATTGTTAACTATTTTGATTATTCCCAAATCAAGGAGAAAATTGTAGTTGAGGAGAATCAGTGCTTTGTTCAGCATGTAAATTTGATTAAAGGGAATATTGGATTCGCATGAAGGGCTTATTGGGAATAGGTTAGGGAGAAGGTACAAAAAGGAGGAAAACTATATAAGTGCCTTTTTCTTCAAATTTACATGTCGCTAAATGCAGCTTACACATTTTCCATCCTTAATCGTCACACAAATCCTATTTTCATAATTTATGAAAGTAAATTCGTAAATTCCGAGAGGCAGAAAGAAAGTAAAGGGTCAAAGAGTGAATTTACATTACTAGTCTCTGACTCTAAGGCATAGTGAGTGATCTCATCAAGTTTTGGCAGTGCTTGAACCGGCCTGTCTTGGGGTGATAGATCTGTAGTTCTTCCGTATAGTATGAAGCCAGTGTAATTTCCTTTACCTTCACCTCAGCATTGAGAGTAAGCATGAGGTCACAATCCTTGGAGGACTCAATGAATTTGTAGTGAAGTTTTATGGACCACAAGGAAGTAAGTACATGTGTTGGTATGTGTTCTTTTGTTACTGTCTTCTCTCTACTCCTTAACAGACAGTAGGAGTATCAAGCAGATGGTGTCATGCGTAGCTGTGAAAAAGTGATTTTGTTTTGTTTTGTTTTGTTTTGTTTTGTTTTGTTTTGTTTTGTTTTTCCAAGGTAGGGTCTCATTCTAGCTCAGGCTGGCCTGGAATTCACTGTGTCGTCTCAGGGTGGCCTCGAACTCATGGCAGTTCTCCTACGTCTGCCTCCCTAGTGCTGGGATTAAAGGCGTGCGCCACCACACTGGGCTGGAAAAGTAAATTTAATAGCACACTAGAACCAAGGAGTGAGGAAATATTTTCTGTTATAATTACTTTATATACTTTTCTCTTTTATGACCTTCTGATTTGTTACGGCCATATGGGAAATATTTTCTTGTTTTGTTTGTTTAGGGGCCAGTTGAAATGGGAGGAAAAGGAACATGACTATTATTTACCAAATAATGATGAGACTAGTGCTCAAGAGAATCAAGTAAAAGGAGAGACTGAATCTTTGCTTGTCTTCTAACTCTGGATCTTTTAAAGAAAAATGGGGGTTTTCTTGTGTTTTGGTACAGATCATTGAACTCAGAGCCTCAAGCATGCGAGGCAGGTGCTACCACCGAGTTATATTTGCAGCCCTCCTTTTTTACCTTTTACTTTGAGGAAGGATTTCACGAAGTTGCTCAGGCTGTCCTTGAACTCACTCTGTAGCCCAGGCAAGCCTTTAACTTGCTATCCTCCTGCCTCAGCCTCCTGAGAAGCTGGAATTACAAGCCTGTGCCACCAACCAAGCTTGGTCTAAATACAAATATGTTAATCTCAGATTAGAATACCTACCTGGGTATAGTAGATTTTTCGCTTTTTTGTTTGTTTTTGAGGTAGGGTCTTACTCTAGCTCAGGCTGACCTGGAATTCACTATGTAGTCTCAGGGTGTCCTTGAACTCATAGTGATCATCCTACCTCTCTGTCTCCCGAATGCTGGGATTAAAGGTGTGTGACACCACACCCAGCTTTTTTATTTTCTTTTTTGAGGTAGGGTCTCACTCTAGCCCAAACTGACCTGGATTTTGGTTTTTGTCTCTATATTAAGGAGTTGTTTTGTTTTTGTTTTTAATGTGCAATCACAAAGAGAGGGAGGGAGGGAGAGAGGGAGGAAGGGAGAATGGCATACCAGGGGTCCCTAGCCACTGCAAACAAACTCCAAATGCACGTGCGCTTTGTGCATCTGGCTTCCATGGGTCCTGGGGAATCGAACCTGGGTCCTTTGGCTTCACAGGCAAACAACTTAACTGCTGAGCCATTTCTCCAGCCCCAGTGTTGCATTTTGGTAGCCCAGGTTGGACTAGAACTTGAAATAACCCTCACCTCAGCTTTTACAGTGCTGGGATTGATAAGGCTTCTTCAACCTGAGCCACCTTGCTTGGCTGGTTGCTGACCCTTAAAGGAAGTGATTTGGAGACTTTTTTTTTTTTTTTTTTTTTCAGGCTGACCTGTAATTCACTGTGTAGTTTCAGGGTAGCCTCAAACTCATGGCAATCCTCCTACCTGATTTGGAGGCTTTTTAAAAGAGATGAAGATTAAATGTTTAACCTGAATTTATTTCTTAATTTAAGATACAATCCTAATGGTTAACATTTTTTATTTCTATTCCAGCACCATATGAAGGCGGAGTGTGGAAAGTCAGAGTGGATCTTCCTGATAAATACCCTTTCAAATCTCCATCTATAGGTATGTGACTCCTTGGTTTCTCTCTGTAGACAATTCTGAAATCTAAGAGGGGAAAAAAAATCCTATACTTTGTGGAAGATGATTCAGAAATTCTTACTTAGCTGAATTTTTCCTTTCTTGTTTTTTAGTTAATTAGTGATTTTGGAGAGGGGTATAGAAGACATAAGAACATACCTTTCACATGGCAATAATCATTACTCTGGGTTTTTCTCTTAGTGTCATATGAAATCACTAACTTGAAAATCCGCTGTCCATTCAGGCTGTTAGCAGTAAAAATATAAACTATATAAGTCTGTCTCTTTTTCATTTTCGAGGTAGGGTCTTAATTTAGTCCAGGCTGTCCTCAAACTCAGTGATCCTCCTACATCTTCTTCCTGAACTCATTTTGAACACCAGATTATTGGAAAAATATTATGTAGTATGTTATCTATTAATACCATCTCTGTTCTCTTGAAATTAAGTGACCCTTTTCCACTTGCCCCACCTTTGATCCTTAGAGTCTTTTTTTTTTTTTTTTTTTTTTTTTCTTCAAGGTAGGGTCTCTCTCTAGCTCAGGCTGACCTGGAATTCACTCTGTATTCTTAGGGTGGCCTCAAACTCCCAACAATCCTCCTACCTCTGCCTCCTGAGCACTGGGATTAAAGGCGTGCGCCGCCGCCACCACCACGCCCAGCTTCGCACATTCTTGTAAACAGAAGCAGACAGAAGGAGAGCAACCTCAGAGCGGCAGCAAATAGTGCTTTTTCTTTGCCTTCCGTCTTCCTCCTGTCACCTCCATTGAGACACTCGGTGACAAGTTAGGTGTTTCAGTGTCAGGTGCATAAATGTACATCTGATTGAAAATTGACGCCTTTAGTTAGAGATTGTTCACTTAAGTAAACTTTGTCCTGCAATCTGTGTATGACTTTAGATATTATAAAGTACTTGCCAATTTGAAATGAGAACAATAAAACAAATACGTTCTATTGTTTCCTCTGAAGAGGAATGCTAGAAAACAAAAATAGATTCAGAATGTCAACTTTTGGCCTCTAAACAAACAACCTACCTAGCCTTCTGAATGTTCTGAGGTCAGGCCAAGCCTCATGCCGAAATTGCCATTGTTCAGACATCTTGTTGCTGCTGTGGACTGTCTTCCAAACTAATGCCAGGTCTCCTGCAGTTCAGAGTAAACCCTGCTCCCAGCAATAAAGATTCTATAAAAGAGATGGAGAAAACATTCCGAGTTTTTGTTTTGAATCAAGGCTTCCACATTTCTTCATGGAGCAAATGGTGCATTAGAGTCAGGGTGGTCACAGAGCTAAGTCCTGTCCAAGTAGCAGCCTCTCCCTCATCATCTTACTGCTTTACATGCTTTAGAACTTTAAGTTCTAAAAATACCAGCGAGTATCTATAGTTCCTTCTTGGGCTGTGGAGCTCCAACAGTTCATTTCCTGTAGGTCCTTAGGTTGGTTTTCTGAAGCCAGCAGTCAAGATACTAACAGATAAATGGGTCAGAAAAAGTCTCCAGTTGTTGAATTAGGATGGTGACAAGGTGTGGTGGCACACGCCTTTAATCCCAGCACTCAGGAGGCAGAAATAGGAGGTCCACTGTGAGTTCTAGGCCACCCTGAGACAACATAGTGAATTCCAGGTCAGCCTAGGCTAGAGTGATACCCTACCTCAACAGACCAAACAAAAAAGGATGGGCACATGGGATAGGGGCTGTGAGATGTTGTGAGAGAACCCACAAGTGCACCTGATTTAATAAACACCTGTGTGATTGGGAATAAAGCCTTTCCCTGACTTCATCCCACTGTAGCAGAATGTGGCTGTCATTCATTTTAAGAAGGCTTTTCGGGCTGGAGAGATGGCTTAGTGGTTAAGTGCCTGCCTGTGAAGCCTAAGGACCCCGGTTCGAGGCATGGTTACCCAGGTCCCACATTAGCCAGATGCACAAGGGGGCGCACGCGTCTGGAGTTCGTTAGCAGTGGCTGGAAGCCCTGGCGCACCCATTCTCTCTCTCTCTCTCCCTCTGTCTCTCTGTGTCTGTCGCTCTCAAATAAAAAAATAAATAAAAAGAGAACAAAAAAATAAAAAAAGAAGGCTTTTCTGCTATGGTTTTCTATCTCTAATTTATTTAAGTATCCTTTAATTTTAGAATGTTTATTTAATCTCATGTTTTGAAGATGCCAGAAGGCTAGGTAGGTTGTTTATTTAGAGACCAAAAGTTGACATTCTAAATCTATTTTTGTTTTCTAGCATTCCTCTTCAGAGGAAACAATAGAGCTTGATAAAACTAACAGTATCCCTATAGAAATACAGTTGTAAATTATATAGAAATTTCTCAAACCTTAACATATTTTCTTCAGGCAAAAGGATTGTTTCATCATAGCATTCCAAACTTTGTCCAGGAGGACATTTTTCCCAACCCATTGCTTCAGATTGAACCTTACACATGCTAAACAAGCACTTTACAACTGAGATATACACATCCCCTGCCCTAAAATAACTAAAACTACAACATGGCTTATTTACTAATAACACACAAATCTGTGTCCATTCTTAACTTAAATGACCTAGTATGTGATTGTCTGGGGCACATGACGTCTTAAGCCTTCCTTTGTCTTCTGTGTACTTTCAGAACTTAGTAGTGCCTATAAATATGCATCGTCTTCTCTTAAAGAAGCTGATTTAGTTGAAGTATTTGGACAAGTTGCCCTTGTTTCCTCCAAAGGAAGCTTGCATAAGAGTTTTAATCAGTTGTGTGGTGTGACCCATTTTCAGGTTGTCAGCAGTGGAATTATTGTTGATGTGCTTTAAGCATTTGAGAGGCAGTGGCTTGTTTAGAAAAGGCAAGAGTTCTCCTTTGAATTGTATAGATGTGGAATTACATGTAAGAGAGAGGAAATAAGGTAAAATCGACTAAATTTTCTTTTTTAACCTTGCTCCTCTTAAATATTAAGATGTGGAATTTGAGTAGTTCAGTGGCAAAATGCTTATTAATACCCATCACAGTAAATGAAGGGCTGAAGGAAGGGAAGGGAAGGGAGAAGAAGGGAAGGGGTTAGGAAGATGCACAGACTTGGATAAAATATCTTTAATGTTTGGCTGTGAATTTTGATTGTAAGGTGACAGGTTTTTTTCTTTTTCTTTTTTTGGTTTTTCAAGGTAGTGTCTCACTTTAGCTCAGGCTGATCTGGAATTCACTATGTAGTCTCAGCGTGGCCTCGAACTCACAGTGATCCTCCCACCTCTGCCTCCTGAGTGCTGGGATTTAAGGTGTGCACCGTCATACCCGGCTGAGATGACAGTTTTAATTTGTGGTCCTGGTGGCCCTTGATGCTTCAGCCCCCTGAGTTCTGACATGTGTCACTGTACACAGCTTGGAATTCTAAAATACATACGAGTATATTCTTTCTTTCTTGTGTGTTGTAATTATGTAAATGGTACTATCTATTGAAAGAATGTAGGAAAGTCAGAGAGCAAAACTAAAACAATTTACATTCCTGTGCCTTAGTGTGTGAGCGTGTGCTGTGTGTACATTATGGTATGTGTTCTTTAAAACATTTGTCTGTGGGGCTGGAGAGACGGCGTCCCAGGACCCACATCAACCAGATACACAAGTTGCAGAGTTCCTTTTCAGCAGTTGCAGGCTCTGGAGCACCTATCTCCTCCCTCCGCTGCTTCTTTCTGTCTCTCTCAAATAAATAGAAATAAATATTTGAAAAATCATGCCTATGGGGCTGGAGAGATAGCAGTTAAGGTGCTTGCCTGCAAAGCCAAAGAACCCAGGTTCAGTTCCCCAGAACCCATGTAAGCCAGATGCACAAGGTGGCACATGTGTCTGGAGTTCATTTGCAGTGGCTGGAGGCCCTAGTATGGCCCATTCTATCTGCGCCCCTCCAATAAATAAGTAAAAATGAAAAAATTAAAAATATGTCTATGATGCCAGACACAGTGGCTCACACCTTTAATCCCAGCATTTGGGAGGCAAAGATAGGAGGATTGCCATGAGTTCAAGGCCACTCGGAGACTACATAGTTAGTTTCAGATTAGCCTAGGCTAGAGTGAGACACTACCTCAAAAAAAAAAAAAAAAATGTGTGTGTGTGTGTGTCTGGGATAAGAGACACACTGTTTGTCTGGATAAGAACAAAGTAAAATGACATACACATAAAAATGCCATGATGCCCAGCACTCAGGAGTCAGAGGTAGGAGGATCACTGTGAGTTCAAGGCCACCCTGAGGCTACATAGTGAGTTCCAGGTCTGCCTGGGCCAGAGTAAGACCCTACTTTGAGAAACAAAAACAAAGCAAAACAAAAATGGCATAATGAAGGCCAGATATGATGGCACACATCTTTAATCCCAGCACTCAGAAGGCAGAGATAGGAGGATTACTGTGAGTCTGAGGCCCTCTTTAGACTACAGGGTGAGTTCCAGGTCAGTCTGGGGTAGAGTGAGTCCTTAACTCAAAAAAATAAAAAAAAAAATTTAAAAAGCCAGGCGTGCTGGCGCATGCATTTAATCCCAGCACACTCAGGAAGCAGAGAGGTAGGAGGATCGCCGGGAGTTCAAGGCCACCCTGAAACTACATAGTGAATTCCAGGTCAGCCTGGACCAGAGTGAGACCCTACCTCGAAAAAAACAAAACAAACAAACAAACAAAAAAAAAAACCAAAAAACAGGATGAATCCCATTGCTTTGAATGCTAACTTTTAAAAGGCAAAACAGCTGGGTATGATGCCATACACCTTTAATCCCAGCACTTGGAAAGCAGAAGAGGGGTAATCTTGAGTTTGAGGATAGTCTTGGCT
The DNA here is from genome assembly GCF_020740685.1 of Jaculus jaculus. Taxonomy (NCBI): domain Eukaryota; kingdom Metazoa; phylum Chordata; class Mammalia; order Rodentia; family Dipodidae; genus Jaculus; species Jaculus jaculus. The sequence continues at coordinate 90,750,895 of NC_059111.1, read as the reverse complement.
AGAGCAAGACCCTACCTCAAAAAACTGAAAAGAAAAAATGCAAAACAAACTATTTGCATATTCAAATGTGTATTCAGTACCATTTGATGTGCTCATCTTTGGGTTGATTTGAGATAGTTTTTGTGTATCTGATACATGTGTGTGTATGGGTGCACACATGCTACAGCGCACGTTTGGAGGACAGGGGACAAGATGGCCATATCAGCCCTTGCTGTCCACCCTGTGTGAGCCCTGAAGTCTCCCGATTCCACCTCCCCATCGCCTTAGGAACATTGGAGCTTCATCTGGGTGTACCTCCTTCCTGAACTCTGGTCAGTAGGCTTGAGCACCTAGTACTTTGAACCATTGAGCCATCTCCCTTAGCCCGCAAGTAAAGTTTTGGAAGGTTTTCAGTAGTTGTGGGATAGCATGAGATAGACCCTTTTTTACTTTTTTTAAGTATTTAAAACCTTGTGTGTGGTGGGCATGATGGTGCACTCTTCTTTAATCCCAGCATTTGGGGAGCAGAGGTAGGAAGGTGGCCATGAGCCTGAGGCTATCCTGAGAGTACGTAGTGAATTCCAGGTCAGCCTGGGCTAGAGTGAGACCTGCCTTGGGAGGGGGATGTGTGTGTGCACGTGTGTGCATGCTGTCTATCCTCCTGCTGCTACAAATGCAAATGAACGCCACACATTTGTGCCACTTTTTGTAACAGGCTTATGTGGGTGGTTTGGGCATTGAACCTGGGCTGGCAAGTTTTGCAAACAAGTCACTTCCAACTACTGAACAGTCATCACAGCCCTGAGATCTTCCTTTAAGAACAATTTGCACAGGTCAGCCTGGAGTAGAGTGAACCCTACCTTGGGGAAAAAAAAAAAGAAAAAAAGAACAATCTACGGGAGCCGGTTTTAGTGGTGCACGCCTTTAATCTCAGCACTCCGGAGGCAAAGGTGGGAGGATTGCGAGAGTTCGAGGCCACCCTGAGACTACATAGTGAATTTCCAGGTCAGCCTGGGCTAGAGCGAGACCTACCTCAAAAAAAACAAAACAAAACAAAAATTATGGGCTGGAGGGATAGCTTAGCGGTTAAGGCACTATTCTGTGAAGGCAAAGAACCCAGGTTCAAATCAACTCCCAGGACCCACAGCAGTCCTCCTGCCTCAGCCTCCCCAGTGCTGGGAATAAAGGCGCGCGCCACCACACCCGGCTACATAAATAAATTTTAAAAATTACATCCAAAAATACCCCAGTAAGTTTTTTTGTTTTGTTTTGGTTTTTTGAGATAGGGTTTCACTCTAGCACAGGCTGACCTGGAATTCACTGTGTAGTCTCAGGGTGGCCTTGAATTCACAGCAATCCTCCTACCTCTGCCTCCCAAATTCTTGGATTAAAAATGTACATCACCATGCCCAGCCACTTTTTAAAAAAATATTTTTATTTATTTGAGAAAGAAAGACAGACACACACACACACACACACGGGGGTGGGGGGATGGATGCACCAGGGCTTCCAGCCACTGCAAACAAACTACAGATGTATGCACTACCTTGTGCATCTGGCTTACGTGGGTCCTGGGGAATGAAACCAAAGTCCTTTGGCTTTATAGGCAAGTGCCTTAACCACTAAGCCATCTCTCCAATCCTCGGGGTTTTTTTTTTTTCTCCAAATTTTTATTAGCATTTTCCATGATTATAAAAAAAAAAATCCCATGTTAATTCCCTCCCCCCCCTTTTTCCTTGAAGTTCCATTCTCCATCATATTACCTCCTTGGGGTTTTTCGTTTTTTTTTTTTTTTTTTGAGGCAGGGTCTCATTCTAGCTTAGGACAAACTGGAACTAATTGGCCTTGAACTTGCAGTGATCCTACCACTGCCTCCCAAGTGCTGAGATTTAAGGTGTGTGTCACCACACCTGGCATTTTATCTTTTCAGACATTTCTTGGAGTGTTTAGCAATGCTTTTGGATGTTCACAAGCATGTAGCGTTAGGAGCATGTGACTGACCAGTTATCACTGATTATGAGGAAAAAGTGTGGACTTGGTTCTCTTTTTCCATGAGTGTAATACTTACCTGAACTATGTTTCCTCTTGTAGAAGATGAAATACTCTCCAGGCTAGGCACGCTGTGATGGTCCTCTGGGTCCCAGTTTCTCAGTAAGCTAAGAATTTCTGGAACCCACAAGTTTGGGGCCAGTATTTTGACCCCATGTCTGTCTTATCTGCTCAACTCTCCTTTCCTTTCTCCCTCCTTCTCTTCGTGTGTGTGTGTCTTATTCATGTGTGTGGGTGTATGTGTACATTCATCTGTTTGGGTGCTTGTGTGCATGTGGAAGCCAGAGGTTTATGTCAGATGTTTTCCTCAATCACTCTCCTCTTATTACTGAGGCAAGGTATCTTGCTTGATCCCAGAGTTCACTGATTCAGCTAGTGTAAATTAGCAAGCTTGTCCGACAGATCCCCTGCCTAATAGTTTCTAAGCATCAGGATTAAAGGCAGTCATCATGTCCACTCAATAGGAGCGCTGGGCTCCAAACTCTGGTCCTCATGTTTGCATAGGAAGCACTTTTTTATCCACCGAGCCATCTCCCCAGCTCCCTCCCCATCATCTCTGTTGTTAAAGAAGGAGCTGGGCCTATAATCCCAGCACTGAACGGGCTGAGGCAGGGTTGCTTAGGCCTACGAGTTGGAGGTCAGTATCTCAGGAAGGAAGGGATGGAGGAAGGAAAAAGAATAGAAAAGAAAGAAGATGAACAGCCAGCCATGTTAGCATACACCTTTAATCCCAGCATGTGGGGAAGCCAAGGCAGGAGAATCAGAAGTGCAAGACCAGCTTGCACTGCATGATTGAAATTCCATATCAAAAGAAAGAATGGGGAGAAGAGAGAAAGTAAGATACTAGGGGTTGTGGTCAGCTTCACATTGCTGATATGAACAGTCAAACCAGACATAGTTTATGGGAGGAAAAGATTGATTTCAAGCTTACCCATCCAGAGGAAGCTCCATCGGTGGTGGGAGAAGCTGGCTCCCTTTCACAGATCCACGCAGAGAGCAAAGCTGCAGCAAGCAGAACACCAGCACCAGCTCACACAGAAACCTGCCAGAGCCTAGGCTCCTCTGGACACCTTTGGGCTGGACTCCAGGCTCCGCCCCAGTGACACCTGCTCCAGCATAAAACACCTGAATCTATGGACCTGTTCCTAGGAACAAGCTGTGTGTAGTACTTGTGGATTGAAATTAAATAATACCAAAGCTGTGTCTAAGAGATGGGCATCATCGGCTCTAATATTGTGTTCTCAGCATGAACTTCTCCAAGCATGGAGTAAATAAACATCCCTTTTCTGTGAAGAAAAAAGAGAGAAAGAGAGAGAGAGATGGGCATAATGCTTGCTAAATGCCCACTAGAAAACTCAGCAAGCGTGTGCTGCAGTGGAAATTTGATGTTAATGGCAAATTCCAAGCAAGAGCTGGCCAAAACCTTGAGTAAATAGAGGATAAAAAGTTACAGTTGGGGGCTGGAGAGATGGCTTAGCAGTTAAGTGCTTGCCTGTGAGGCCTAAGGACCCTGGTTCGAGGCTTGACTCCCCAGCACCTATGTAAGCCAGATGCACAAGGTGACGCATGCATCTGGAGTTCGTTTGCAGTGGCTGGAGGCCCTGGTGCGCCCATTCTCTCCCCCCCCCCCGTGTGTGTGTGTGTGTGTGTGTGTGTGTGTGTGTGTGTGTGTGTATCTCTCTGCCTCTTTCTCTGTCTGTTGCTCTCAAATAAATAAATTTATAAAAAACAAAAAAGGATATAGTCAATAATAGTTACAGTGTGGGCTGGAGAAATGGTTTTAGTGGTTAGGGCACTTGCCTGCAAAACCACCTAGGTTCAGTTCCCCAGCACCCACGTAAGCCAGATGCACAAGGTGGCGCATGTGTCTGGAGCTTGTTTGCAGTGGCTAGAGTCCATCCTGTGTCCATTCTCTTTCTGCCCTCCTCTCTCAAATAACTAAAACATTGATAAAATTTAAAAATATATTTACAGTGCTATATTGAGCTGTACCTGTGGGTTGTGAGTTAGATAATTAAGGTTGTTCTGTTTCACTGCACTAGCTAACTTGTCAAATTCCTTGAAATCTTCCACTCTGCCATTGGTTGGTTTGTTTTGTTTTTTAAGGTAGAGTCTCACTCTAGCCCAGGCTAACCTGGAATTAACTATATAGTCTTAGAGTGTCCTCAAACTTGTGACGATCCTCCTACCTCTGTCTTCCAAGTGCTGGGATTAAAGGTGTGCGCCACCACCCATGGCTTTTTTTTTTTTTTTAATGCTTTTTATTTATTTGAGAGAGAGAACAAGACAGACAGTGAAAGAAGAGGCACACCACGGCCTCTTAGCTACTGCAAACAAATGTCAGACACATGTGTCTTATGCATCTGGATTTACGTCAGTACTGGGAAATTGAACTTGGGTCATAAGGCTTAATTTATTTGAGAGAGGAAGAAAGAGGCAGACATGGGGCAGGGTGGGGAGGGGAAGAATGGGCATGCCAGGGCCTTTAGCCCCTGAAAACAAACTACAGGTGCCTGTGCCACCTTGTGCATCTGGCTTGCATGGATCCTGGGCAATTGAACCTGGGTCCTTTGGCTTTGCAGGCAAGTACCTTAACTGCTAAGACATCTCTCCAGCCTTTTAAAAACTTTTTTGAGGATATCCCATCCCTTGCACTGAAATTTTTCTGACAGTCTATAGCTTCTGGGCATGCCATTATCCAAAAAAGTAGGTTTCTATATGGCTTATCCATAACATCTTGAATTTTGATTAACCCTCCCCCATCCTTCTTTTACTCAATTTATTCTTTTAAAAAATATTTTAGGGCTGGAGAGATGGCTTAGCGGTTAAGCGCTTGCCTGTGAAGCCTAAGGACCCCGGTTCAAGGCTCGGTTCCCCAGGTCCCACGTTAGCCAGATGCACAAGGGGGCGCACGCGTCTGGAGTTCGTTTGCAGTGGCTGGAAGCCCTGGCGCGCCCATTCTCTCTCTCTACCTCTATCTGTCTTTCTCTCTATGTCTGTCGCTCTCAAATAAATAAATAAATAATGAACAAAAAAAATTTAAAAAAAATTTTATATTTATTTACTTATTAGAGAGAGAGAGAGAAAGAGACTGGGCACACCCGGGCCTGTAGCTAGCCACTGCAGACAAACCCAGATGCATGTGCCACTATGTGCATCCAGCTTACAGGGGATCTGAGGAATCAAACCTGGGCCCTTAGGCTTCAAAGACAAGTGCCTTAACCCTAAGCCATCTCTCTAGCCCACCTTTACTCAGTTTCTTCCTGTGACCTCATTTAGGCCATTGCACCCTCAGTAATCTGTTCATCTACTTAAATATATGGAATACCATCTACTTAAGTCCTTATATGATGATGGTATTACATCTACTTAAACATACTACTGATATTACTAAAGAGATGGCAATCCATCTGCTTAAATATATGGACTACCATTTCCTTAAGGCATTGGGGTTTTTATATATTTTATTTTTATTTATTTATTTGAAAGAGGCAAAGAGGGAGAGGGAGAGAGAATGGGCGCGCCAGGGCTTCCAGCCACTGCAAACAAACTCCAGATGCGTGTGCCTCCTTGTGCTTACGGTGGGTCCTGGGGAATTGAATGGAGGTCCTTTGGCTTTTTAGGCAAACACCTTAACTACTAAACCATCTCTCCAGCCCAAGGTGTTGGTTTTTAATTAAAAAATAGTTTGATAATCAGTATACCAATTATTTTTACTTGTACAAGTCATTAAAGGACATGATTTATTCTTTTCCATTGCAGAATAGTAGACTGGTTTGTTGATTTTAATTTCACTATGGGCAGAAATTACCTTACAGTATTTTTGGAGCAAAGTTTTATAATACAGTTAGCTAACTATAGAATGTAGAATTCTTGCAATTTCGTGTGTCTCTATGAAAGTATTCTGTGTTACTCCTCCAGGAACTAGAGTGTGTAATAGAAATGAGTGGTGCTTAGTCAGAGTAGAGAGGAATGTGTGTCATTCATGAAATGTTTTGGGTTAGTCATTTAACAAAAGTCTACTTGGAACCACCATATTATTTCACAAATGAAATGAATTTTGGGGCCTTTGGAGCAAAATTCCATTAATTAAGACCAATGATGTCCCTCCCTACTTTCATGATGACCTGAGTTTGAACTCAGTTCCAATAGAGAAAGCCAAGGTTGTGATAGGAAAATTTTGTAAAATTTATTTTTGTGGCTGTTGTTTTGTTTTTCAAGGTAGGGTCTCACTGTAGCTCAGGCTGACCTGGAATTCACTATGTAGTCTCAGAGTGGCCTCGAACTCATGGCAGTCCTCCTACCTTTGCCTCCCAAGTGCTGGGATTAAAGGTGTGTGCCACCATGCCTGGCCTTTTTTTCTTTTTCTTTTTTTTTTTTTTTTTTGAGGTAGGGTCTTGATCTAACCCAGGTTGACCTTGAACTTACTCTGTTGCCTCAGCTAGCCTCAAACTCATGGTGATCCTCCTGTGTGGTTTCTTACAAATGCTGGGATTATGGGCATGAGCCATACCTCACCTTCCCTCCGCATTCCCATCCCCGCTTATGTTTTTAAAGATAATGATGAGAATGTAACTCTTATGAAAAGCTCTCTTTTTACAGGCTTACTAAAAAAGAAAAATTAGAAAATGTCGTCATTGTTGGGTGAGGTGGCACACACCTTTAATCCCAGCACTTGGGAGGCAGAGGTTAGAGGACTGCCATGAGTTCGAGGCCACCCTGAGGCTACATAGTGAATACCAGGTCAGCCTGGGCCAGAGTAAGACCCTACCTTGAAAAACCAAAAAAGAAAAAAAAAAGTTTTTACTAATGTATACATTAAAAAAGTACTGTGTCTGACAGATGAGGTTTCAGAGTCATTCTACATCATTTTCCTCAATTCCACACATTTATTGGAGCCATTTATGTGCTGGCTCTTCAAGTAAGTGCTAGGAATATAGAAGTGAACAGATTGTTCTTTTGACAGTAGCTAATTTTGTTTGTTTTCAAGTTAGGGTAGCTCAGGCTGACCTGGACCTCACTCTGTAAACCAGGCTTGCCCTGAATTCATGGTTCTCCTTCCTCAGCCTCCTTAGTACTGAGACCCCATGCCCAGCTTTGCACTGGATATTTTTTGGAATGCTTCTCTATGTAAATTTAAACACATACACCCCACTCCTGATCCTGAAAGATAAGGACTAGGAAGAATTTGTAAGTAGTAGTGTCTAGGCTGGGGAGGCTCAGTAAAAAAGTGAGATGTGTACTGGGGAAATGGCTCAGTCATTAAAGGCACCTGCCAGCCCAGGTTTGATTCCCTAGTACCCACATAAAGCCATATGCACACAGAGGCACATGCTTCTGGAGTTTGTTTGCAGCTGCAGGAGGTCCTGGCACATACCCCCCCCCCCCGCCAAATAAATAACTTTATTTGTTTTGGTTTTTTTCGAGGTAGGGTCTCCCTCTAGCCTAAGCTGGCCTAAAATTCACTATGTAGTCTCAGGGTAGCCTCAAGCACTTAGGAAGAGATCCTCCTACCCCTGCCTCCCAAGTGCTAGGATTAAAGGCATTTGCTACCATGCCTGGCCATAAATAAATTTTGAGATGTGAAACAGTGTCCAGGCTTAGATAGGTGTCCCAGAGGGCTCTGTTGGCTGGCCTTACTTAAATTTTATCTTCAATGCATTGAAAGACTCCAGAATGTGTATGGCAGGTTCTCATTCTAGCCCAGGCTGCCCTCAAACGCATAGTGATCCTCCTACCTCTGCTTCCCAAGTGCTGGCTGTGTGCTACCTCTTATGGCTGCAATGGGAGTAGAAAGTGAGAAGTCCTACCAGTTGGCTTTCTCTTAAAGAAAATGGGCAAGATTGGGCTGGAGAGATAGCTTAGCAGTTAAGGTGCTTGCCTGCAAAGCTGAAGGACTCAGGTTCGATTCTCCAGTACCCATGGAAGCCAAGATGCACAAGGTGATGCCTGTGTCGATTTCGTTTGCAGTGGCTGGAGGCCCTGGCACACTAATTCTCATTCTCTCTGTTTCATTTTTCTCTGTCTCTCTCTGCTTACAAATAAGTAACTATAAAAATAGAATTTAGGGCTAGAGAGATGGTTTAGTGGTTAAGGCACTTGCCTTCAAGGCCACAGGACCCAGGTTAAATTCCCCAGGACCCATGTAAACCAGATGCACAAGGTAGTGCATTTGTCTGGAGTCATTTGCAGTGGCTGGAGGCCCTAATGGGCCCATTCTCTCTCTCAAATAAAAATAAAAAGCATTTTTAAAAAGATAAAATAAAGAAAATTGGCAAGATTATTAAGTGACAATAGGGGTGAAGATGTAAGGGAAGAAAACGAAGTGGAAGATTTGCAGGTGAAGTAGAAGTCACTGGAGAATGGTTGAGCAAACTGCTGTAGGAAGGTGGCGATTGAACTGGGTGTGGTGGCGCACACCTTTAATCCCAGCACTCCATCAGAGGTAGGAGGATTGAGTTCAAGGCCGCCCTCAGACTGCATAGTGAATTCTAGGTCGGCCTGGACCCGAGTGAAACCCTACCTCGAAAAACCAAAAAAGAAAAAAAAGAAAAAGAAAAGAAAGAAAGAAGGAAAGGAAGGGAGGGAGGAAAGGAGATGATGGGACCACACAAGATTGTTGAGCATTTCACCATGACAAGTTGGTTTACACTTAGTTTTATAACTCAGCAGATGAAAACTCCACAAAGGTTGAGTCGTACAGTCTCAAGGGGAAGCTTCATGATGGCAGGGAAAAGATGGCAGAGCAGAGGCTGGACATCACCTCCTTGCCAACATCAGGTTACAACAGCAGCAGGAGACTGAGCTGAGCTCTGGCAAGGGGGAGCTGGCTGTAACCCTGTCAAGCCTACCCCCCAAAACACACCTCCTCCAGCAAGCCTCCAGTTCCCAAATTGCCATCAGCTGGGAACCAGGTATTTAAAATGCATGAGTTTATAGGGGCACCCAATTCAAGCCACCACATTAGGGTTAACAGAGTTCTTGATGTGTCCTGAGGAATGTGTAGTGGAATGAGAGAGGTCATTGAGGAGGGGCTGGAGAAACGGCTTAGCAGTTAAGGCACTTGCCTGTGAAGCCTAAGGACCCAAGTTTGATTCCCCAGAACCTACATAAGCCAGATGCACGTGGTGGTGCACCCATTCACTGTCTGTCTGTCTCCTTCTCTCCCTCCCCCCTTCCCCCGCAGCCCCCCCCCCCCCCGTCTCTCTCAGAAAAAGAAAAGAACTGAGAGATTAAGAGCGTGTTACTAAGAATGACAAGAGTAGGCATAGAGAGGATCAGGGAGTCGGTGCTGAAGTTATTACTGAGAGGACCCAGTGGCCAAACTAGTTGGCCCTATAGGCATGAAACTGCTCTTCAGTAACCTGTGAGTCTCAGTTCATCTCTCTGCATGCCCATTATCAAAGTAAAAACAGTAAGTACATTAGCTTTCCCTAGCCGCCTCTAAGGGCAGTCTTACCTGTGTATGTGCGTGTTACTGAAGAAGATGCAAGCTTTAATGACAGTCCTTTCATTACTAGGTAATCTTTTCTATTTGCTATGTAAAAATTCCACCTTGCTGTCTAGGTTCATCCTTTGAAGTGAGTAACCTCTCTACATTTGTACAGGTTATGCTGACATCTTATTTCTTTCTGTTTTGTTTTTCAAGATAGGGTCTCGCTTTAGCCTACGCTGACCTGGAATTCACAATAGTTTGAGGGTGGCCTTGAACTCACGGTGATCCTCCTACCACTGCCTTCCAAGTACTGGGATTGAAGGCGTGTACCACAATGCTCGGCGGCGGCTTTTTTTTTTTTTTTAATTGAGAATATTTTTGGGGGGGAAAGGAGGGTCGAGGTAGGGTCTCACTGTATCCCAGGCTGACCTGCAATTCACTATGTAGTCTCAGGGGGCCTTGAACTCCCAGCCATCCTCCTACCTCTGCCTCCCGAGTGCTGGGATTAAAGGCGCGCACCACCACAGTTGAGAGTTTGAATAGGTGAATATGCTGTGACTTGAACCTAATCTCGTCTCATTACTCATTTGTCCCCCTCCCAGTTTGCTACTGCACTGAACCTACTCCTCTTTCCTAGTAGTCCACTTTCTGGTGTTTCGTTCTTTTCGTTCTCCTCCTCCATCTTACACTCTCTGATGTTTAAACTGTTCCTTTCTCTTTAGGATTTGGTATCAGGATAAAAATACAACCTTGTCTTCCTTCTGGAAGTAAACTGAAATTATTTTCAAACCAGCAAGAGTAAAGTCTTAGTTCCTTTTGGAAAATGTGATTGGTGTTAATGAAAACCATATTGTTGAAGGAACTTAAGAGATTTATCTCATCGAGGTGTCTCATAATAAGGATGGAAAAAGAATGTGGCTGAAATGTATTATTACTAAAGTAGTTACCAAATCTAGAGTCTGGCTTCTATTCTGGTGGGAGTTTTGTTTTGTTTTGCTTTGTTCTTTTTTATTATTATTATTATTATTATTATTATTATTATTATTACTTTTACCACACCAAGTACAATCAGGTGTTTATAACCAACTGTATTTTTCATTTCTAGTGTGATAAGGTTATAGGAAGTGTAGTAATTAAATGAAAATATCCTCTGATTTTTATGGACAGCTCCTAAAGGATTAAGAGATGGATATGTGGCCTGGAGAAATGGCTTAGCAGTTAAGGTGCTTGCCTGCAAAGCCAAAGGACCCAGGTTTGATCCCCTGGACCCACGTAAGCCAGATGCACAAGGGGCACATGCATCTGGAGTTGGTTTGCAATGGCTAGAGGCCCTAGTGTGTCCATTCTCTCTCTTTCTCTCTCTCTCTGCTTGCAAACAAATAAATAAAATTAAAGAGAGAGATGTAGATGTAGGTAGTACATTTTTGTTTTTAGGATGAGGAAAGTGCAATTAAAATATTTAGCTGGCCATGGTAGGATACAGCTGTAATCCCACCAAGTCCAGTCCACACAGTGAAACTCCGTCAGAAAGGAAGGAAAGTTTTGCATGGTTGTGTGTGTGTGTGTGCATGTGCGTGCACACGCATGTGAGTGTTTTTGGATTGAACCCAGGGCCTGATGTGTGCTAGGCAGACCCTCTGCCTTACCACTGAGATACTTCTCTAGCTCTTGATTTTATGGAAACAAGGTCCTGTTAGGTAGGTCAGGCCTCGTACTCACTTTGTAGACTAGGCTGATCTTTTAATTTGCAACTGTCCTTCCACCCTCCCCTTCTAAGTGCGGGATTACAGGCATGCACCACCATGTCTGGAAACTAAAACTAACATTGAGTCCTTACTGTATGCCAGTTACTGTTCACATGTGTTACTTACATTCAGTTGGTTTTCATGACAGTCCTTTGATGTATAGATAACATTAGTGAATCTAGTTTTAGAAATAAGGACACAGAAAGACAAAGAGATATGTAACTTGTCAAAGGTTTACATGGCGACTCTGGTAGACCCAGACTAGAGTCTTAAGATTTTATTTATTTTTTTTAATTTTTTCTTTTTTTGAGGTAGGGTCTCAATCTAGCCCAAGCTGTCCTGGAATTCACTATGTAGTGTCAAGGTGGCTTCAAACTCATGGTGATCCTCCTACCTCTGCCTCTCGAGTGTTGGGATTAAAGGCAAGTGCCACCATGCCCAGCTATTTTTTTTTTTTAATATTTTTAATTGGGCCTGGGGAGATACTCAGTGGTTAAGGATGCTTGCTTGCAAAGCTTGCTGCCTAGATTAGTTCCTCAGTGCCAGGATCAGCTCAGAAGTTTCCCTGCCATAGAATATTTAGAGTGAGCTCCTTCCTTGTCTGCTCTCCCAAGAAGAGACCAGCCCAGGTCCATCTCTCCTGAGTAGGAAAGACCCAGCTCTCTGAAGAGACATTTGCCCTAGTGTAGGCTGGGCCTGGCTGGCTGAAGTAAGATGAAAATCTGAGTTGTATACTGATGCATGCACCTGGCATATGACTGTCACTAGTGAAGCTGTCCACGTCCTCAGCCTTATTCAGCTGAAACACTCCAATTCTGGCCATGTCCTGTGTGCTAGGAACTGAAATCTGAACTATTAAAACTCTGTAAAAATTTATAGTTTAGGGCTGGGAAAGAGGCTTAGCAGTGAAGGTGCTGACTTGCAAAGCCTGCATCTATTCAGTTCTCCAGTACTCATGTACAGCCAGGTGCACAACATGGTACTTGTCTCTGGAGTTTGTAGTGCCAAGAGGCCACTGGTGAGTTCATTCTCCTATTCATATTCTCTCTCAAAAAAAAAAGAAAAAAGTAAAAAGAAATTCAGCCAGGCGTGGTGGCATACGCCTTTAATTCCAACACTTGGGAGGCAGAGGTAGGAGGATTGACGTGAGTTCAAGGCCACCCTGAAACTACATAGTGAATTTTAGGTCAGCCTGGGCTTGAGTGAGACCCTACCTCAAACAAACAAAAATTCGATGTGAGCTGGACATGGTGGCACACGCCTTTAATCTCAGCACTCAGGAGGCAGAGGTAGGAGGATCACTATGAGTTCAAGGCCAGCCTGAAACTGCATAGTGAATTCCAGGTCAGCCTGGGAAAGAGCAAGACCCTCCCTCAAAAAAAAGCCATTTCTCCAGCCGCCCCCCTTATTGGTTAAGCGCTTGCCTATGAAGCCTAAGAACCCCAGTTCGAGGCTCGATTCTCCAGGACCCACATTAGCCAGATGCACAAGGGGGCGCATGCGTCTGGAGTTTGTTTGCAGTGGCTGGTGGCACTGACATGCCCATTCTCTCTCTTTCTATCTGCATCTTTCTCTCTCTCTGTCTGTCACTCTCAAATAAATAAAACTGAACAAAAAAAATTTTTTTTAAATTCAGTCTGACCTTAGTATTGAAACCCATCTCTAAATCATTTATTTATAGTCTGAGACACTGCAAGGAGCAAACATTCAGTCATGTGTATATACATATGTGTGTGTATAAGTACTGTGGGGGAGGCATTGTTTGGAACTAAGAATTGAACCCAGGGCTTCATGAAGTGCATGCAGGCTCTACCACTGAGCTGTGCCTCCAGCCCTTAAGTATATTTTAAATGATCATACTTTAAAGAACAGAATGTTTGGTTTTGAATAGTCTACTTTCCGAGGGCATTTATGTGGGCATATGTGACCTGAAGAATATTACAATGACTTAATTGTTTTCATTTGATGTTTTCTCACAGGAATTCTAAACTTGTGATTAAATTGCATCAGCCATAGCTGCTCTCAACCACCTCATTCCTAGCTCATTTTAGCCCTGAGGTATAGATACCATTTTTGCCTTTGGCACTTTTTTACCTACTAGCCCTAGCATAGATTTACCTTGTTTGCTTAGTCATTTGCCTAACTCATTTCATCAGAATTATTCTGAGCAGGGGCTGGAGAGATGGCTCCACAGTTAAGGCACTTAAAAGCCTTACAACCTGGGTTCAGTTCTCCAGAACCCATGTAAAAGCCGGATGCACAGTGTGGCACATGCATCTGGGAGTTTGTAGTGGCTAAAGACCCTGGTGTGCCCATTCTCACTAACTCACTCATTCTGTCTTCTCTGTCTCTCTCTGCTTGCAAATAAATAATTAAAATTTAAAAAAAATAATTTTGAGCAAAATTTCTGCATAGATGATTGACCCAGAGTATTTCATCACCCACACAGATTTGATTATTAGTATTCCCTCAAAGGATTAAAAAGGTGGAAAATAAGATGAATTTTGCCTTTTATTTACATATGGACCCCAATACCAGAAGTGACTCAGTGTATAACTTTGTACAGACTCCTTTCTGGATTTGGCATAGAAATAAACTGAAATAAAAAACTAGTTGGCATGACTCCAGGTATTTGCCTTGTTCTTGCCTATGGGTCAAAAACTGTTATTCTGGAATGGCTGGAGTGGAACAAGCAAAATTACATTTCTCTGTTTTGCATCAACTATTCCAAGGTAGGGTCTTGCTTTAGCCCAGGCTGATAAAGTTGTGTGCCCCCACGCCCAGCATGATTTGCATTCTTCCGCCAGAATTATACATCATCTAATTTCCTTTTACTAAGTGATACAGATATTGTGAGCTTTTGAGCTATTTATTCCTAATATCTTCACCCCATCTTTTAAAAACATTTTTATTTATTTATTTGCATGTGTGTATGGGTGTGCCAGGGTCTCTTGCTGCTGTAATTGAATGCCTTTCTGGCTTTATGTGCGTGGCTGGAGAATTGAGCCCTGGGATGCAGGCTTTTCAAGCAGGCATCTTTAATAACTAAGCTATCTTCCCAGGCCCACATGTTTTTTGTTTGTTGGTTTTTTAATTGTTGTTTTTGTTTATTTCAAAGTAGGGTCTCACTCTAGCCCAAGCTGACCTGGAATTCATTATGTAGACTCGGGGTGGCCTTGAACTCATGATGATCCTTCTACCTCTGCCTCCCGAGTGTTGGAATTACAGGCGTGCATCACCACGCCTGGCTTTTCTTTCTTTCTTTTTTAAATTTTTTTCTCAATTTTTATTAACATTTTCCATGATTATGAAAAATATCCCATGGTAATACCCTCCCTCCCTTTTTTTTTGTTTGTTTTTGTTTTTCGAGGTAGGGTCTCACTGTGGTCCAGGCTGACCTGGAATTAACTATGTGATCTCAGGGTGGCCTTGAACTCATGGCAATCCTCCTACCTCTGCCTTCTGAATGCTGGGATTCCTCCCCCCTTTTTTTAAATAAGTTGTTAGAGTAATCTTAGATAATAATTACAGATTTTCCAAGCGCTCGAAAGATGGCTCAGCAGTTAAGGATGCTTGCTTGCTAGGTCTAATGGCCCGGGTCCAATTCCCCAGTACCCATTGTAAAGCCAGATGCACTGAGTAATGCATGCATCTACTAGAGTCTGACTGCAGTGGCAGGAGGCCCTAGTGTGCCCATTTCTCTGTCTCTTTCTGCTTGCAAATAAATGATTAAAAATACTTTAGGGCTGGAGCAGGCGGGAAGGATGGCGTAGCAGTTAAGGTGTTTGCCTGCAAAGCCAAAGGACCCAGGTTCAATTCCCCAGGACCCACGTAAGCCAGATGCACAAGGGGGCACACGCATCTAAGGTTCATTTGAGTGGCTGAAAGCCCTGGCATGCCCATTCTCTCTCTCTCTCCCTCTCCCTCTTTCTCTGTCAAACAAATAAATAAAGTTCTAAAAAAAATTTAAGAGCTGAACGTGGTGGTACATTCCTTTAATCCCAGCACTCAGGAGGAAGAAGTAGGAGAATGGCTTTGAGTTCAAGGCCACCCTGAGACTCCATAGTGAATTCCAGGTCAGCCTGGGCTACAATGACTTTACCTCAGGGGGAAAAAATATATATATATATATATATATATATATATGTATGTATGTATGTATGTATGTATGTGCATGTATGTATGTGTGTGTGTGTGTGTTTATTTTAGGGCTGGAGGGATACCTTAGTGTCTAAGGCATTTATTTGACTGCAAAGCCAAAGGACCCTGGTTCAGTTCTCCAGGACCCATGTTACCCAGATGCACAAGGAGGTGTATGCATCTGGAGTTCTTTTGCAGTGGCTAGAGGCCCTGGTGTGCCCATTCTCTTCCCCTCCCTCTTTCTCTGTCAAATAAATAAATAAAAATAAAATTCAAAAAAAATATATTTTAGAGCCCAGCGTGGCGGTGCATGCCTTTAATCCTAGTACTTGGGAGGCTGAGGTTGGATTGCATGAGTCTGAGGCCACCCTGAGATTACATAGTGAATTACATAGTGAGACACTACCACAAAAAACAAAAACTTTTTTAAGTAATAAAGCATTTCTGAAATTTATCTGGTCATGTCACTGAAGTAAATAAAATACCATTAACTGTCTGGTAGCCCAGGGTGACTTGGAATTTACTCTGTAGTCCCAAGCTGGCCTCAAACTCACAGGATCCTCCTAGTTCAGCCTCCTGAGTGCTGGGACTAAAGGTGTGCATTATCATGCCCAACAATGAATAAAATGAAAAATCTTATAAGTTAAAAAAATTAGTCATGCTAAGGGATGTAGCATTCAGTGGTAGGACACTTGCCTAGTTAGCATGCATGAGGCTCTGGGTCCTATCTGCAGCCCTGCCAAAAAGTAAAAATAAAAAAACACCCAGTAATAATAGTGGACTTGTGCTTTGACTCATCTTGTTTCCATACAAGCTGTTTTGTAATATGTTCTCTTAAAAATATCTTCAAAATAGCTCCTGGTGGGATAGAAACAAATGTTGGGGAAAGTCTCTTGTTGCAGACATTCATTAGTGTGCTAGCACTGCCAAGGGGAAGGAGAGTGTGCCAGGGCAAACACTTGGGCCTGAGAATGGCATCCCTTCTCTGAATTCCTGGTTTGTTCTTTCCCAGTCTCCCTTCCGTGTCCCGCAAGTTCCATTGTCGGCGCCCGCCTTGTCCAGAGTGTCAGGGCCGCGCTGGAGCCTTAGTGCAGCGCGCCTGAGAGTCGGTGTGAAGGAAACTCTCCTGGGCAGTGACTTCATTTTGTGTGTGACAGTTTAAGCAGGGTATGGTGACACACCCCATCTAATGGGGGCAGAAGCAGGAAGATCACTGCAAATAAGGTCAGCCTGTTCTACAAGGCAAGTTCCAGGCCAGCCAGAGCTACACAAACAGACCCTGTCTGAAAAGGAACAAAAGAAACTTTTTTTTTTTTTTTTTTGAGGTAGGGTCTCATTGTAGCCCAGGCTGACATGGATGGAATTCACTATGTAGTCTCAGGGTGGCCTCGAACTCACAGCAATCCTCCTACCTCTGCCTCCCAAGTGCTGGGATTAAAGGCGTGCACCACCACGCCTGGCTTAAACCATTTTAAAAAGCCTGAGATAGGAAGAGATCATTATAGTCTAGGAAAGTTTTTTTGTTACTTTTTTCTTATTGTTGGTCTCTTAGTACCTGTTCATAGATGACAAGGCCGTAGACTTAATTCTGCCTACTGTGGAATAGTCAGTAGGTTTCATGACTCTAGCATGTTGTTAATTTGGTATTCTCCAGAGAATCCTGTACTTCACAGTACTGCCTCACAGACTTAATTTCCTTTTAAAGACCACTCTTGGACATTTCCTCTCCAGTTCTCTATTCTCAGAGTACTGGCCATTATTAAGTCCTAGGTTTTGGCCACTGACAAGACCTTTAGAAACAGAATTAGAGTGGGGATTTTAGAGATCATAAAATTCAGTTAATTCTCTCCATAGGTTAAAAAAAAAACCAGGCCAACAGGAATAAAGTGATTGGCCCAGGGCCTGCCGCTGCCAGCAGAGTTGGCTCTAGAACCCATGGCATGTGCACTCTCTGCAGTATGTTTCTGCTCTTGTCCCAGAGCTCAAATAATGATCAGTTCTTCGCAGCATACTGGGAACTGAGCTCCAAGTCATCTATTACTGAAATACATGTTTACTAAATGCTGAGTTCCTTTTTGGCCCTTTCTGTTACGTACTCCTGTACTCAACCAGACCAGATTGTGATGTAATTGAAAATCACCACTTTGCTTACAGGAGGTCCAGTGGGTAGGCATTTGGGTCTTAGTTTTTATAAACCTTGCTTTTGTTTGTTTGTCTGTTTGAGGAAGGGTCTAGCTGTAGCCCACGCTAACCTCTAATTCACTCAGTAATCTCAGGGCAGCCTTGAACTCACAGGGATCCTCCTACCTCTGCCTCCTGAGTGCTGGGATTAGAGGCATGCGCCACCATGCTCAGGTGATGAACTGTTAAACCTCTTCACTTGGTACTGTTCTCTTGATTTAATTCCTTAGGTGCCTTGTGGTACCAGGTTGTTGAAACTTCATTCCTTTGTGGGATTCCAAATCCATTCCATTTTGTTTAGATCTCCATTGGCACCTTTGTTTGGGACTCCAAAGTATTTCAAGCTGATCAGCTTCTCCCCTCCCCACCAAGAGAGGAGGCATTTAAAACAAAAACTTTAAAGTGAACACTGTATTCAGACACTAGATTCAGTGGCTTCTCATTCCCCTCATAGTTAAAGCTAGCATCCTTAAAAGGACCTAGCACTGGTCACCTCTCTGACACTCATCTGGTCTTTCTGGTCCTTATCGTTTCACTCCAGTTTGGCTAGATAGGAGATCTCAAATAGAATAGTTGGTTTACTGATACTTGTCCTTAAGAAGGATGTAGCCTAGTTCAGCACTAGTTAACCTACATAGAGTTAAATTTACTTTAGGATGCTCGAGACTATAACTTTTTTTAAATGTTTTATTTATTTATTTGCAAGTAGAGAGAGAGAGAGAGAGAGAGAGACAGAGAGTATGGGTACACAGAGCCTGGCATGGTGGTGAATACCTTTAATCCCAGCACTCTTTTATACCGGAATATAATATATATCAATTCTTTATTTATTTTGAGGTAGGGTCTCACTCTAGCCCAGGCTGACCTGGAATTCACCATGTAGTCTCAGGTGGCCTCGAACTCAATGGCAGTCCTCCTGCCTCTGCCTCCCTAGTGCTGGGATTAGAGGTATGCACCGCCACACCCAGGTTTTAATTTTTAAACTTTTTTTTTTTCCTCTGAGGTAGGGTTTCACTGTAGCCCAGGCTGACCTGTAATTCACTATGTAGTCCCAGGGTGGCCTCGAACTCCTGGGAACTCCTCCTACCTCTGCTTCCCAAGTGCTGAGATTAAAGGTGTGTGCTACCATTCACAGCTAATCTTGATACTTTTTAGGACTAGGTCTCACTGTGTATCCCAGGTTGGCTTCAAACTCATGTAGCTAAGGCTGCCCTCTAACTTGGAATCACAATGATCCTCTTACCCCCACCTTCCTAGTGCTGGTGCTAAAGGTGTGTGCCCCTGTGCCTGGCAGAGAGAGGAAAAAAGCAAACCAAGGCCTCTGGCCCCTGCAACTGAACTACTCCAGACATGCACCACTTGGTGCATCTGGCTTTACGTAGATACTGGGAAGTTGAACTTGGGTTGTTAGGCTTTATGAGCAAGTACCTTAACAGCTATGAGCTATCTCTCCCAGCCTTTTAAAAAAATATTTAATTAATTAATTCATTTATTTGAGAGAGAGAAAGAGGCAGATAGATATAACAGGTGCCCCAGGCCCTTTAGACACTGCAAACAAATTCCAGACACGTGCCACTTTTTAAAAGTTTTATATATTCATTTACTTATTTATTTGAAAGAGAGAGAAAGGGGCAGGTAGAGAGAGAATGGGTGTGCCCAGGGCCTTTAGCCACAGCAAACTCCAGACTCATACATCATCCAGACTCAAACATCATCTTGCACATCTGACTTTACGTGGGTACTGGGGAACTATACCTGGATTCTTAGGCTTCACAGGCAAGTGCCTTTACCACTGAACTAGCTCTCCAGCCCTGTTTTTTTATTTTTCATTTATTTATTTGAGAGAGAACAAGGCAGAGGGAGAGAATGGGTGCACCAGGGCCTGTAACCACTGCAGACAAACTCCAGATGCATGCATCACCTTGTGCATCTGGCTTCCATGGGTCCTAGAGAATCAAACTGAGGTCCTTTGGCTTTGCCAGCAAATGCCTTAACTGCTAAGCCATCACTCCAGCCCCACCATATCTGCAGCCAAATTTCTAGGTGTTTTTTTTTTTTTTCCCCGAGACAGGGTTTCATGTAGCCCAGGCTGGCCTCAAACTGCCTGTGTAACTGAAGATGATCTTCAATTCCTGGCCCTCCTGCCTCCAACTCTTCAGTGCTGGGCTTATACATATGTACCACCTTGCTCAGTTTTTTGTGTGGTGCTAGGGATCAAACCCAAGACTTCAAGCATGCTAGGGCAAGTACTCTACTAGATTTTTTAAAATTATTATTATTTATTTATTTGTTTTTGAGATGGGTTCTCACTCTAGCCCACGCTGACCTGGAATTCACTATATAATCTCAGGCTGGCCTCAGACTCAGAGCAGTTCTCCTACCTCTGCCTCCTGAGTGCTGGGATTAAAGGTCCATGCCAGCTATTTATTTATTTATTTCATTTCATTTTAGAAGGGGGAGGGAGAGGAAGAATTGGCACACCAGGGCCTTAGCCACTGCAGTCAAACTCCAGACACTTATGCCACGTAGTGGGCATGTGTGGTCTGCATTTACCTCACCTTTGTGCGTCTGGATTATTGGGCTCCGGAGAGAGATTGAACATGGGTCCTTAGACTTCACAGGAAAGCCCCTTAACCACTAAGCTCTCTCTCCAGCCCAGCTTTTAAAAAATATTTTATTTATCTCTTTGAAAGAGAAGAGAGAGAATGAGTACTCCAGGGCCTCCAGCCACTGCAAATAAACTCTAGACGCCTGTGCAACTTTGTGCATTTGGCTTACGTGAGTCCTGGGAATCAAACCTGGGTCCTTCGGCTTTGCAGGCAAGTGCCTTAACTGAAAAGCCATTTTTCCAACCTCCCCCCCACCCCCGCCTTTTTTAACTTAGTTTTACACCTATCCATATGGGTCTAGTTCTTTATGTTTGGCTGTATAGGATTCAGTATGTGGGTATTCATTAGTTCCTCTAGTCCTTGGCTTTAAAAAAAAAAAATTATTTGAGAGAGAGAACAAAGCAAAGAGGCAGAATGAGTATGGGCACGCCAAGGCCTCTTGTCACCACAAACCAACCCCAGACACACGTGCCACTCTGTGCATCTGGCTTTACATGAGCACTGGGGAATCGAACCCAGGCTGTCAGGCTTTGTAAACAAGTGCCTTTAACCACTGAGCCATCTCTCCAGCCCACTCCTTGGCTTTTATACACAAGACTACATCCAGTATCCTCATGGCTCATCTTGGACATGTGTGTTAGCATTTTTCTAGGCCACAAGGAATTTTTCTCCTTTTAATATTAGAACATGAACATTTCTGTCAGCTTGTATGTATCTTTTAAAGCCTAGACTTTGAAGCATCACTAATTTCCTTAATGAGAAATTAATATTGGATGTAGATGTTTTTGAATTGAAGTAATTAAAACACTAGAAGGCTGTCTTGATAGTGAGTAATCTGAAATCAAGAATCAGAAGTAGAGTTGGGCATGGTGGCACACGCCTTTAATCCCAGCACTTGGAGGCAGAGGTAGGTGGATTGCCATAAGTGCGAGGCCACCCTGAGATTACATAGTGAATTCCAGAATCAGAAGCAGGAATGGAATGTTGTATGGCTGGAGGAATTAAAGCTTGGAATGCTTGAGGTTTGGTGTTGTCTTCTCTAGTTTGCCAATTCAAGAGAAGTTTCTAATATTTTATGAGAAAGAGAATTAAAATGTGGGTGCGAGGGTCTCTAGGCACTGCAGACAAACTCCAGACATATGCACCACTTTATGCATCTGGCTTACATAGGTACTACTAGGGAATCAAGCCTGGGTCCTTAAGCTTCTTAGGCAAGTGCCTTAACAGCTAGCTACACCATATCTGCAGCCAAATTTCTAGGTGGGTTTTTTTTTATTATTATTATTCTTTTTTCAAGGTAGGGTCTTACTCTGGTCCAGGCTGACCTGGAATTTACTATGTAGTCTTAGGGTGGCCTCAAACTCTCGGCAATCCTCCTACCTCTGCCTCCTGAGTGCTGGGATTTTGCCCAGCTACATTTCTAATAGTTTTGAAGATTGTGTACTGCAGGCTTTCCTTCCTCCTGCACATGCTCACTGACTGCCAACACTTGATGCACATAGCGGCAGTTACTTCTTCCTGTCACTTGTCCTGCTACAGTGACCTTGCTAAGCAGTGTGCTATATTCTTCTTGTACCCTAAACAAGCACCGTGACTGCCATGTAGGTGCTGATCAGTATATTTTGAAGAAATCATAGAGCCTGTGGGGCTGGGAAAAGTGAGGATGGTGTTGAGACATGGATGGAGAGAATTATCTTAGTAAGGAACTTAATTAACTGGAAGTATGGAATGGCTTCTGGTCCTGGTGGCTCATGCCTTTAATCCCAGCACTTGGGAGGCCAAGGAAGGAGGATAGCTGTGAGTTCAAGGCCAGCCTGGGTTAGAGTGAGACCCTGCCTCAAAAATAAAAAAGATGGCTCAGTGATTAAGGTAGTTGCCTGCAAAGCCCAAGCTTGATTCCCCAGTACCCCTGTAGCACCAGATATACAGGGTGGCACATGTGTCTGGAGTTTGTTCGCAGTGGCTAGAGGCTCTGCTAGCACATCCATGGAAAAGGAAAAAATAAGTTTAAAGTGTCAGACGTGGTGGCTTTCATCTTAATCCTAGTACTCAGGGAGGCTGAGATAAGAGATTTGCTGTGAGTTTGAGGGCCAGCCTGGGCTGCAATGAGACCTTGCCTCAAGGAAATAAGTGAGGCTATACGAGCCTAACCTGATGGAAATATGACCAATATGCAACATATCCACACTGCAAAGTTAATATTGTAAAAATAATTTTTAAAAAGTGTACAACAGCTTGGCATTTCCATCCCTTTAATCCCAGCCCTGGGAGGCAGAAGTGGGAAGATCACCGTGAGTTCAAGGCCACCCTGAGACTACAGAGTGAATTCCAGGTCAGCCTGGGCTAGAGCAAGACCCTACCTAGAAAAACCAAAAATGTGTGGAATAGAATAAGATAGTCCTAAATAAGGAAACAGTGATAAGGATGATAGATGGCAACTTTGATAGACCTCTGTTGTAGAATATTGTCATTTGCATATGTGCAAACTAAATCACTGATTGAAGCTTGAAAATTAATAGATTACTCCTTGGAATTTGAACAGCAACAAATTTTTGAACATCTACATATATGTTTTACTTTGGGATAAGTTGCAAAACTTAATGCCTGGCAGATACAGCTATCCTAAAGAATTTATTATTAGCTCCTTGCCTCATTTCTTGATTGCCTCAGTTTTAATCAAAATTGGGTTTCCTTGAGTGAGTAGACTAAATTTAAGGGAAATATTTTGAATATTTTGGTCAGTGTGCTCTTGAAATGCTCTGTGGTTTGGAAGTCGCGTGCCTCTCACATTTCAGCAGGTCCATTCATGTCCCGCAGATGGTACAGCCAAGTAACAGCGCGAACCTAGCTTCAGAGGGCGAGGCTGCAGTACAAAACTTCACACTCAGAGCTTAAGCACTAAAACTGTTGGGAGAAGTCAGAGTAATGTTTTGATTTTTATCATGCACTCATTATAAGTTGCTTTATAATATATATTCTTTTGGTACATACTTTCATAGCTCAGGGAACAGTTTTAAGATTATTTTACGTAAAAGCTACATTGCTCCCAAAGTTTGCTTGTTTATTAATAGAACTCTGTTGTGTTTTAGTTAGGAGGACATAGTCTCTGTAAGTGGCTAAAGATCCAAGGTTGAAAGTGTTATAGCCCCTTTCTTCAATTCTGAAGTGATCCCTGGTACTGACGTACTTTAAAACTCATTGCTGCCTGGGTACTTTTTGCTGCTAATTAACATCTCTTTTTGCAGGATTCATGAATAAAATTTTCCATCCCAACATTGATGAAGCGTAAGTAACTATTTCAACATGTTTAAATTTTAGCAGCAGCTGATCTTGATTAGAGCTCATCTTCTTTCCCTGTTGTAGAAGAACCTTCAGTCACCATTCTGAATTTTATGGGGAAGGAGAACGGTGAAAGGTCACTTAAATTGTAGAGTCCTAGCCAGGTGATATTCTAAGACACTGATTTCCAGTGCAACTATTGTACTGCATAGGTTTTTTCCATTGTCATGACCAGGTCCTTCATTCCCTTGGGTATCCAGCTGACATTTGTACTATTCCACGTCTTGGTTCTTACGTTATAGACACAATTCAAGGATCTGTTTGTAGCAGATCTGAAAGTATTTCTTAGTTCTTGAGAGAAAAATAACATGCTTGACTTTCATTTCAATTAATCAGTCTTATTCCTTTCTTTCCTTATAGCATTTTCTTAGTGATATTTTTAAATGATTTGCGGTGTATTAGCCATCCTGACAAGGATGTTATCTGAGATAACCACAGCAAAATGTCAAATTCAGGAATTTAATATGAATGTAATACTTTTTATTTAGTCTGCTGTATTATAGAAATGCACATGTTAACATCTATCTTTTTAGTGAAGGATTCAGTCCAGAATCACATATTGTTAAGTTTCCTTGAACTACTTTAATCAGAAACAGTTCCACAACCTGCCTTTTCTTTTATAAGTTAGACATTTTTTTAAAAAAATAGAGTAGTTATTTTATAAAATGTCCCATGACTGGAGTCTGCTTCCTCATTAGATTCAAAGTATGCACACACTTAACTACATATGAAGATTTGTCTGTCTGAGGTCACAAGGTCTGCCCCCTCCCCCTTGTTCCTCAGGCTAATTCTTTTCACCTGGTTCAGGTGTTTTCTGGTTTCTTCATTGTTGAGTTGCTATTTTTCCTTGTCTGTAAATGAGACACATCACACATTGTAAATATTTCTGCTTCTCATATATACCCCCAATTGAATGTTCGGGTTTTTTGTTAAGGTCTATGAAAACGATTTTTCTTGAAAAATAAAATAGTTGGCAGGTACATGCAACGAATTCTCTAATTTTTTTTTTTGTAAAAAGTGCCATTCTTTCCATCTGTTTCAGGTCAGGAACTGTGTGTCTAGATGTAATTAATCAAACTTGGACAGCTCTCTATGGTGAGTTTGGCCATGGAATATTTCTTAGAGATATTGAGACACTGCCTTAAAAAATGTTGTTTGGCTTTTTCTCTGGTTTAAGTAAGATGTTATGTTGGGAATGGGAAGGGATTGTGAGCAACTGGATGAGAAGTTTGGTCAATGAAAAAATACATTTTCTCTGAAGTACAGACTTCAGTTTAGAAGTACAAGCCTAAAATGATTTCATGCACCAAGTGTAGTGGTACGTCTTGTAATCCTAGCATTGGAAGGCTGAGGCAGGCAGGGTGAGAGTTTTTATTCCAGTGTGGCCTACATAATGAGACTGTCTCAAACAAAACAAAGAAATAATGTTGTGAGGTTCTAGACTAAAGGTATGGTGATTTATGTATATAGACATACAAACACATACATAAATACCTTATAAATGTATGTTCAGGAGCAAATAGAGTATATGAAGTATTGCTTACTTTTAGGGGGGAAAAACCTCTTAGGAATGTTTCTGTGAGATGAGGAGATATATGATATAGTAAGAGATTCTAAGGATCATCTTTTCAAAGACCAAAGCCTTCCTTCAGTGCTGAAGCTAGTTACTTATCTGTTATATAATAAATCAACAAGTGAGTGATCCAGCTATGGTGAATATCAGAGTCACAGCAATATCAACCCTCTCCTTGAGCTTGTCACATACTTAATGAGTTGAACAGTGTGTGTGTGCGTGCCTGCATGCATGTGTGCATGTGTGTGTGTGTGTGTGTACACACATATACTCATTTTAGGCCCAGGCTGACCTGGAATTCACTCTGTACTCTCAGGGTAGCCTTGAAGTCATGGTGATCCTCCTACTTCTGCCTCCAAAGTTCTGGAATTAAAGGCATGCACCACCACGCCCAGCATACATACAATTTTTGAGGCAGGTCTCACTCTAGCCCAAGCTAATCTGGAATTCACACTGTAGTCCAGCCTAGCCTCACATTTACAGCAATCCTCCCACTTCAGCCTCTTGAGTTCTGGGATCACAGGTGTTAGCCACCATACCTGGTTGAAAAAAATACACACACACACATATTTTTTTCTTTTTTGGTTTTTCAAAGTAGGGTCTCACTCTAGCCCAGGCTGACCTGGAATTCACTCTGTAGTCTCAGGGTGGCCTTGAACTCAACGGCAGTCCTCCTACCCCTGCCTCCTGAGTGCTGGGAATAAAGGTGTGCGTCACCATGCCAGTGTTAAAGTTAATTAAGGAAACGAAAACAAATGTTTATTATACCCGTATATCCTCAGGCTTCATAGACACCCCATGCTCTAGCGCCTCTGTCCTGCAAGGCTTCCTCTGATTCACCTCTCAGCAGTGGCTGGGAACCCTTATATTTTCGTTTCCTCATATGAGCCACTTTTACTTTGTATCTAGTTTGCTGTACATACCTGTATTTTTTGTGCTGCTAGATTGTTTTTGCCCTAAGGGCTGTCAGGTGCATGTCTGATTTGTCTTGAAGTCCTGGAGCTCTTGGTACAGTGCCTCTCAATAATAGTGAGTTGCATAGAGTCATACAGATAGGAGTTGGTAAAGGGCACAAGACAAGTAGAGAAGGATCACTATGGCTGGTTTACCCAGCAGCATCTTTCTTCCTAGTTGATGACTTGTGAGACCTTTCCACAGTCTAAGGTAGCAAGCCATCTTAGTTCACCCATAGTCCAAAAGTCATTGTTGCCAGATATCTTTGTGCTAGGTGGATGAGTGCGAATCATAGGAAACACACAGTTAATCTCCCCTCCCCCAATTCTGCCATTCATGAATTATTTCCTCTGTCAAGAATTCTGTCCCCTGATCTTTGTGTGACTAGTTTCTTTTTTTGTCACCTCAAGCATTGTATCATTTCCTCAAAGAAGCCTCCTTTCCTAGCCACTCCACTACATAGCATCTTGCTTCAAATTAGGTTTAAAAGCTGTTATTTTATTGTTTTAATTTTATTTATTTATTACTTTTTGGTTTTTCAAGTTAGAGTCTCACTCTATCTCAGGCTGACCTGGAATTCACTATGTAGTCTCAGGCTGGCCTCAACCTCACAGTGATCCTCCTACCTCTGCCTCCCAAGTGCTGGGATTAAAGGCCTGTGCCACCACACCAACTAATTTATTTGTGTGTAAGAGAGAATGAGGCAAATAGAGAATGGGTACGCCAGATCCTCTAGCCACTGCAAATGATGTCCAGACACATGTGCCACCTTGAGCATCTTGCTTATGTGGGCATTAGAGAATCGAACCTGGATCCTTAGGCTTTGCAGACAAGTGCCTTAACCGCCAAGCCGTATCATCAGCCCTGTTACTTTATTTTTTAGCTTATCAAAATAGATTATAAACTCCACTAGACCAGAGTTACTTAAATTTTTTCCATTTGCAACCCCTTTAACCCAATAATGTTTTTGTTTTTTTCGGCTTCTCACAGTAGGGTCTCTCTCTAGCCCGGGCTGACCTGGAATTCACTCTGTAGTCTCAGGGTGGCCTCAAACTCATGGTGATCATGCTACCTCTGCCTCCCGAGTGCTGGGATTAAAGGCGTGCGCCACCACACCCAGCTATAGCCCAAGAGATTTTTATGTGATCCTGAATATATAGGTATATAAAATAAGGATTCAAATCAAACATTTACTGATAAGTCATAAATTTATTTTTAAATAATTCTCTGGTATACATATACTTATTACCATTTATTAAAGAGGAAAGCAAATTATATCCTAGTATGATTGATGTCTTGTTTATTTTACATAAAGATTAAGTCTAATATTCGATATCGCAGGCTGCACAGCATCTTCAGTATGATTGTCAGTGCTGAGAGTTCCACCTTCCACTACAAAATGGCAGACATGTGTTTAGGACCATTTCAGAAATTGTTGGAAAATCTGACCTAAGCATCCAACCCAAAATTCATTGAATTTTGTTGTTGTTGTTGATGTTACAAAACTCAAGTCAGGCCGGCCATGGTGGCACATGCCTTTAATCCTAGCACTTGGAAGGCAGAGGTAGGAGGATTGTTATGTGTTCAAGGCCAACTTGAGACTACATAGTGAATTCCAGGTCAGCCTGGACTAGAACAAGGCCCTACCTCAGGAGAGGGGGCAGCGGACCGAGAAAGAAATTGAAGTCAGTAATTCAAATGAAAATTCGACATTCTAACACAATATGATATAAAGATACCCAATTTGATACTTAAGTGTTTGAAATAGTGAAATTCTTTGCTTTCTGTAATTAAGTCATAAATTTCTTTCTTTTTTTTGGGGGGGTGGGGGGTTCTGAGGTAGGGTCTCACTGGAGCCCAGGCTGACCTGGAATTCACTATGGAGTCTCAGGGTGGCCTCGAACTCACGGCAATCCTCCTACCTCTGCCTCCCGAGTGCTGGGATTAAAGGCGTGCGCCACCACACCCGGCTTTAAGTCATAAATTTCTATCTGAGCACAAAGTTTGTGTGGTAAAACACAGCAATTCATGGGCTGGAGAGATGGCTTGGTGCTTAAGAATGCTGCCTGTGCAAAGCACAAGGTGCCATTTCAAGCTCAATCCCCAAGACGTACATAAACAGCTGAGTGTGGCCCATGCTCATCTCTAACCCCAGTCCTGTAGGGAAGCAGAGTCCTGAGAATCGCAGTAGCTTGAAAAAAACATCCAGGCGGGGCGTGGTGGCACATGTCTCTAATCCGAGTACTCAGGAGGCAGAGGTAGGAGGATCACTGTGAGTCCGAGGCCACTCTTGAGACTCCATAGTGCATTCCAGGTTAGCTTGGGCTAGAGTGAGACCTTGCCAGGGGCAGGGTGGGGTGGGGGTGGGGGTGGGGGATCCAGCAAGCTCTAGGATCAGTAAGAAGCTCCAGATCAAATAAGAATGGACAGAAGAGTGATGGAGTAGGACATCTGACATTCAGCCATTCTGCCCCCCTGGCCACCAAAGGTGAGCTCACCCCACCACTGGCAAGTACAGGACACCACAGGGTGCATGCAGCATACACACAGCACTGCAGTTCATAACACACCGCAATGGTGAATCTGAGCCAGTGTTTCAGGCAGCATCCGTTGACATCACAGGGTGTAATGGCTTGTGCAGTGTCAAATGCATGTGTTGTATGTTCACAATCAAGGCTGCCGTGAAATCATGTGATGCAGCATTGATGAGCACTGCCAGAAACACTTGGACTCATTACTTATTTGATTTTTAATTAACATTTGACCATATATGAGCACATATTTGCACATATATGAGTCTTTTATTTTTGCCAAATCTTTCACACATACCCCCACATGGGGTTACACCCACAGTTTTAAAAAGCTGGACATTAGAACAAGGCCTTGTTTTGGACTTTTTGTTTTGTTCTGCTTTGGTTTTGTTTTTTGAGGTAGGGTCTCTCTCTAGTCTCAGGCTGGCCTTGGACTCACAGCATTCCTCCTCCTCCTGCCTCCCTAATGCTGTGATTAAAGGCATGTGCCACCATACCCAGCTTGGTTTGGCCTTTTCTATGCACATGTACCTAAAATATCATAGTGTTTGGTAAGGGCTCCACATATTTGTTAAACTAGTGAATTAACTATGCCCACTACAGTTTGACATGAGGGTTGTAGGGAGACAGTGGCTTAAAAGTAGATGAGCAGGAGAGGACCTATACTCTGAGGTTGATTAAATGGATTCCTTTTAAGATGCTTGTCTTTTGTAAAATATGTTTCATGGCAACCTGCCTGGAATATCTGATGTAATGATGTGTTTTGCTAAACTACTTTCACATTTTAGAAACATACATATCAAAACAGTGCAGACTGGTTCTAATTACAATTAAGTAAATTTACTTTAGTTTCACTAATTTTTTATTTCTTGTTGTTTTTTTTTAAATTTTTTATTTATCTATTTGAGAGAGACAAATACAGAGAGAAAGGCAGAGAGAGAGAGATAATGGGCGCGCCGGGGCCTCCATCCACCCCGAACGAACTCCAGACACGTGCGCCCCCTTATGCATCTGGCTAACGTGGGTCCTGGGGAACCGAGCCTCAAACCGGGGTCCTTAGGCTTCACAGGCAAGCGCTGAACTGCTAAGCCATCTCTTTAGCCCTTGTTTTTGTTTTTTAAGGTAGGGTCTCACACTAGCCCAGGCTGACCTGGAATTCACTACGTAGTCTCAGTGGCCTCAAACTCACAGCAGCCCTCCTACCTCTGCTTCCTAAGTGCTGGGGTTAAAGGTGTGCACCACCACACCTGGCCAGTTTCACTAAATTTTTACTATTGACCAGAAAAGCTTTCTAGAAGAGGTTTACTGATTTCCAAGTACCTCATGTCTCAGAACAATTTTTTTTTGTTTGTTTTTTCCCGAGGTAGGGTCTCGCTCTAGCCCAGGCTGACCTGGAATTCACTATGTAGTCTCAGGGTGGCCTTAAACTCACGGCTATCCTTCTACTTCTGCCTCCCAAGTTCTGGGATTAAAAGCATGTGCCACCATGCCTGCCTTCAGAACAAGTTTTTATTAAATTATAATTCAAAAACATACAACTCATGTGCTTAAAATAATAGTTATTTTGTGTATATTCATACTTATGTGCACCATAGTCAGTTTTAGAATATTTTTCATCAAGTCAGGTGTCCCCCATAAACTGAGGTGTTCTGAATGGTAAGTTCCCAGTTATAGCCAGTTCCCCCTTGCCAGTGTTTGTCACACTCTCCTGTTGCTGTTGTCCACCCAGGGGGTGATGTCCACTCTCTACTCATGCCATCATTTTCCCCTGCCATCATGCAGCTTTCCCTTCGAGCCTATAAGCCAAAATAAACCTCTTTTTCCCACAAAATAAATTATATTCAATAGCTATTACCCCCTCCCCAACTCCTCTGCCAACCCTAGATAACCACAATCTACCTCATGGTTGTATAGATTTGTCTTTCCTGAACATTGCTTATGAACAAATTATGTAGTACATGGTCTTTTGTGACTGGGTCGTCTCACTTAGTATAATGCTTGAAAGTTCATCCCTGTTGTAGCACGTGTCAGAATTTCCATTGTTCATACTTCGTTTGTGTC
Organism: Jaculus jaculus; assembly: GCF_020740685.1. Lineage (NCBI taxonomy): Eukaryota > Metazoa > Chordata > Mammalia > Rodentia > Dipodidae > Jaculus > Jaculus jaculus. Next base: position 90,720,299 of record NC_059111.1, on the reverse strand, counting down.
AGGTAGTGGACCTGTGTGTTTCTTTCTGTGGACTATTGGAAATGGTTCTTGGGTACATGTTTGTACATAGATCTTGATGCGAACGTATGCTTTCATTGCTCATAGGTCTCTGCCTAGGAGTGAAAATGGTAGGCAACCATTTAAGAAACTAATACACTATTCCAAAATTACTGTACCATTTTTACTTTACAATCAGAACAAACTTTTATCTTTTTTTTTTTTTAATAATTTTTAATTATTTATTTATTTATTTGAGAGCGACAGACACAGGGAGAAAGACAGATAGAGGAGGAGAGAGAGAGAATGGGCGCGCCAGGGCTTCCAGCCTCTGCAAACGAACTCCAGACATATGCGCCCCCTTGTGCATCTGGCTAACGTGGGACCTGGGGAACCGAGCCTCGAACCAGGGTCCTTAGGCTTCACAGGCAAGCGCTTAACCGCTAAGCCATCTCTCCAGCCCCTATCTTTTTTTTTTAAAGAGAGGCAGAGAGAGAATTGGTGTGTCAGGGCCTCAGCCACTGCAATTGAACTCCAGATGCTTCCACCACCTAGTGGTTATGTGCGACCTTGTGCTTGCCTCACTTTGTGTGTCTGACTAACATGGGATCTGAAGAGTTGAACATGGGTCCTTAAGCATCTCAGGCAAGCACCTTAACCACTAAACCATTTCTCGAGCCCCAGCACAGATTTTAAAGCATAAGCCAACATGACGAAGGTTTCCTCACAGTTCTGTTTTTGTATTCTCTTGCAAAGCATTTAATAAACAAGTATTAAACCATATTGGTCAAAGTGAATTGAAAGCAGATTATGTGTATTATGTGTGAATAAATTTTTCTAAGTGTTGATAACAAGAATGTAGTCATGCGGGCTGGAGAGATGGCTTAGCGGTTAAGTGCTTGCCTGTGAAGCCTAAGGACCACGGTTCGAGGCTCAGTTCCCCAGGTCCCACGTTAGCCAGATGCACAAGGGGGTGCACGCGTCTGGAGTTTGTTTGCAGAGGCTGGAAGCCCTGGCACGCCCATTCTTTCTCTCCCCCTCTATCTGTCTTTCTCTCTGTGTCTGTCACTCTCAAATAAAAACAAAAAAAAAAAAATTAAAAAAAGAATGTAGTCATGGGCTAGAGAGATGGCTTAATGGTTAAGGTGCTTGCCTGTGAAGTCTAACAACCCAAGTTCAATTTCCCAGTACCCATGTAAGCCAGATGCACAGGGTGGCTCATGTGTCTGGAGTTCATTTGCACTCACTTAGAAGCCCTGGCATGCACATTCTCTCCCTCTTGCTCTCAAAATATTTTAAGAGAAATCATAAATTTAAAAAAATTGGTCATGACAACATTACAGATAAGAAATACATGCAGAGCATAGTCAAAAGTAGACTGAGGCTGGGTGTGGTGGCGCACACCTTTAATCCCAGCACTGAGAGGCAGAGGTAGGAGGATTGTCATGAGTTCAAGGCCACCCTGAGAATACAGAGTGAATTCCAGGTCAGCCTGGGCTAGAGTGAGAGTTTACCTTGAAAAACAAAAACAAAAACAAAAAAACCCAAATAAATAAAAAGTAGATTGAGTTGTGTATGGCGATGCACACCTTTAAAATCCCAGCACTCAGGAGACAGAGATAGGAGGATTTCTGTGAGCTCAAGGCCAGCCTGAAACTAAATAATGAATTTCAGGTCAGCTTGGGCTAGAGCACAAGACTCTTAGAGAAAAGAAGAAGAAATGTATGCTAAGCATGAGAACATTAACATTTTGCTTGAAGCACAAATTATTTCTCAAGGAAATCCAACATTTCTTTAATGAGAGTTTTAGGAGTAGGTAAATACAGCCTATGTAAAGTAATGGTAGAATTCGTTCAAATGAACTTGAAATGAAATCATCTGATTTTGAGATCTGAAATGAACTTTATTGCAAGCTGCTAAGCCTCCAGCATTAAAGATTGGAACATAATTGGTGGGTTGGGAGTCACTCCATTTCCTATAGTGATTCATCAGAGAACCATAGTTCATAGAGCCTCCCAAAAATTCCAGTTGAAAACTAGGGATTGGGAGAAAGTTGGCTTGTTTATTTTTTGGTTTTTTAAGGTAGGGTCTCATCCTAGCTCAAGCTGACCTGCAATTCACTCTGTAGTCTAGGGTGTCCTCGAACTCATGGTAATCCTACCTCTGCCTCCCGAGTAATGGGATTAGAGGCATGCGCCACCACACTCTGTTTAATTTGTGTGTGGTTAACAATTCCCAGTTGAAATGTTAGATTTATACTTACCTACAGCATAATAATAACATTCCTCATGTTATGAGTAAATTTAGCCCTCTCCCCGCAAATAAAATTAATTTCTGGTGGCCCATTTGACTGCCACGTTGCTTCTATTCTCATCCTGTTGTCTCTTTACCAGATATACACGCAGTTCTTTGAAAAGTTCAAAATAGATATAATCATAGTTTAATCCCTAAGTAATTTTATATTACCATTGCAAGAGAGCTAATCATAGTAGGTAATATGGTTAATTTTGTAAAGCTGCTGGTCATCAGTATGAAGTTATCTGTTACTTTTAGGATATTGCAAGGAACTAGTGGATGACAGAATTGACTTATTTGGCTTGGAGTGTGATAACATCTTTTCTCAACCTCCCTTCCTGCTCTTTCAGACAGCACTGATAAAGCACTGGAAAACTTAAACTGCAGCCAAAGCAATCTGGATTTCATTGTCATGACAAATGTAATTTAAGGGTTGGTGGAAAGAAATCATTAAGTTACGGGTAGATTTTTAAGCTTCCCTTCAATTTTTTTTTTTTCCAAATTGGTGCAGCAGGGCCTGTAGCCACCGCAGTCAAACTCCAGGTGTGTGTGCCACCTTGTGCTTATGCGTAACCTTGTACGTCTGGTTTACGTGGGTTCTGGAGAGTTGAACTTGAGTCCCTAGGCTTTGCAGGCAAACCACTAAACTGTTAAGCCATTTCTCCAGCCTTCTATTTTCTAATCTTTAATTTTTTTCTCCAAGATATCTTTTAGCTAGAGTTAACCCATCAGCCAACACTCATGGGGTCAGGGTACCCGTGAATCTGTCCAGATAATTCATATTTTGGCTGAAGGTAAATGAATCTTAAAGTAATGCTTTGTTAGGCATGCAACTCTGTGGTAGAGCCTTTACCTAGCTGGAGCACAAGGCCCTGGGTTAGATCCCCTACAGCCCAAGAACTAAAAACAGCAAAAGGATTGCCATGAGTTGGAGACCAGCCTAGGCTACAGAATGAGTTCCAGATCAGCCTGGGCTAGAGTGAAATAGAAAATAAATAAGATATAAAATAAAATGAAAAATAGAAACACTCAGCTGGGTATGGTGGCACACGCCTTTAATCCCAGCAGGAGGCAGAGGTAGGAGGATGGCTGTGAGTTCGAGGCCACCCTGAGACAACATAGTGAATTCCAGGTCAGCCTGGGCTAGAGTGAAACCCTACCTTGAAAACAAACAAATAAATTAAAAAAAAAAAAATAGAAACACTCATATGAGCCAGGCAGTGGTGCATATTTATTTATAACCCTAGCACTTGGAAAGCTGAGGCTGAAGGCTTGAAAGTTCAAGGCCAGCCTCAGCTGTATATATTACAAACCCTGCCTTAAAATAATGATGCTGCCAGGTGTGGTAGCACACACCTTTAATCCCAGTACTCAAGAGGCAGAGAGGTAGGAGGTTTACTGTGAGTGTGAGGCCAGCCTGAGACCTTCAGAGCAGATAGAGTTCTATAGTGAGAGGACAGGTAGAGCAGTTTCCTTCTAACACACAGGAGGAATATTACCTATCATTTACATAAGAAAGTATTCTGAGCTTTAGATTTGCTATCTATTTTTGTTTTGTTTTGTTTTTGGTTTTGTTGGCTTTTTGAGATTGGGTTTCATAGTATGTGGCTTGAAAATTTAGTAATCACAGAAAAATGGAAAAAGTTCCTGAACCAAAAAAAGAAAGAAAGAAAAGGGAAAAGATTAAAAGAGCTAGAGAGCCCGGCGCGATGCCATACACCTTTGATTCCATCACTTAGGGGAGGTAGAAGGATCACCGTGAGTTCAAGGCTACCCTGAGACTATTTGTATGTAGTGAATTCCAGGTCAGCCTGGGCTAGAGTGAGACTCTACCTCAAAAACAAACAAAATAATAATAATAATAAGGGCTGGAAAGATGGCCTAGTGGTTAAGGCACTTGCCTGCAAAGCCAAAGGACCCAGGTTGGCTTCCCCAGGACCCATGTAAGCCATACACACAAGGTAGCGCATGCGCCTGGAATTGGTTTGCAGTGGCTGGAGGCCCTGGCATGCCCATTCTCATTCTTTCTCTCTCTGCCTCTTTCTTTCTCTCAAATTAATAAATTAATATTAAAATTTTTTTTAAGATTTAAAGCCAGATGTGGTGTGACATGCCTTTAATCCCAGCACTTAGGAAGCTGAGGTAAGAGGATCTCTGGGAGATCGAGGCCACCCTGAGATTACACAATGAATTCTAGGCCAGCTTGGGCTAGAGCGAAATCCCACCTCAAAAAGAGAAAGAAAGAAAGAGAGGAGGAGGGAGAGAGAACAGGAGAGAAAGAAGTTCTTGAGTTGATAAACGTAATGGGAATTGATTAGAAATACCACATTCACTGGTAGTCAGCATTAGAAGGTGGAGTGGTGTCCCAGTTTTGGATTGTGGAACATAAAATCAGCCAGCATATGGCTCCAAAATATAGCAACAGCTATGTTCTGTTTTCTTTAGAGAGTTTAGGGGTCAGGTTTATTTATTTATTTGTTGGATTTATTTATTTATTTATTTTTATTTTTATTTTATTTTATTTTATTTTTTTGAGGTAGGATCTTGCTCTAGCGCAGGCTGACCTGGAATTCACTATGTAGTCTTAGGCTGGCCTTGAGTTCACGGTGATCCTCCTACCTCTGCCTCCTCAAGTGCTGGAATTAAAGGCATGTGCCACCACACCCAGCTATGTTTTAAAAATGTATTATTTATGAGAGAGAGAGAAAATGGGCATGCCAGGGCCTCCAGCCACCGCAAACAAACTCCAGATGCATGCACTCCCTTGTGCATCTGGCTTACATGGGTTCTAGAGAGTCAAGCTGGGATCCTTTGGCTTTGCAGGCAAATGCTTTCACTTCTAAGCCATCTCTCCAGCCCCTACGCCCAGCTATTTAAATTTCTTTTTAATTTGTTTTTATTTGAGACAGAAAGGGACAGACAAAAAGAGATAAAATGAATGCACCAGGTTCTCTAGCCACTGCAAATGAACTCCAGACACATGTGCCACCTTGTGCATCTGGTTTACACGGGACCTGGAAAATTGAACCTGGGTCCTTAGGCTTCATAGGCAAGTGCCTTAACCACTAAGCTATCTCTGCAGCCCCTTATCTGTATATTTATTTATTTAGTTTTGGTTTTTCAAGATAGGGCCTCACTCTAGCCCAGGCTGACCTGGAACACACTATGTAGTCTCATGATGGCCTCGAACTCATGACAATCCTCCTACTTCTGCCTCCCAAGTGCTAGGATTAAAGGCATGTGCCATCACGCCTGGCCCCTTATTATTGTTGTTGTTATTATTGTTATTTATTTATTTTAGTTTTTCAAGGTAGACTTTCATTCTAGCCCGGGCTGACCTGGAATTCACTATGGAGTCTCAGAGTGGCCTTGAACTCACCATGATCCTCCTACCTCTGCCTCCCCAGTGCTGGGATTAAAGGCATGCACCACCTCACTTTATTAATTTTTTTAAAATTATTTTATAGCAAGCAAGTGAGAGAGAGAAAAAATGAGTAAGTGTGTATGTGTTTGTGTGTGCGTGTGTGTGTGTGCATGTGCACACACCAGAGCCTCCTGTTATCATCAGTGAACTCCAGATACATGCAACTTTGTGCATCAGGCTTTACATGGATACTGGGGAATCAAACTCGGGCCACCAGGGATTGCAAGCAAGGTCCTTTAACCTCTGAGCCATCTCTCCAGCTCAAAAGCCAGTATGTTTTTTGTTTGTTTGTTTTGTTTTTGTTTTTGAGGCAGGGTTTCACATTAGCCAGGCTAATCTGGGACTTTGTAGCCCAGGTGGCCTTGAACTCACTAACTCATGGTGATCCTCCTACCTCTGCCTCCCAAGTGTTGGAATTAAAGGTGTGTGCCACCACTCCTGGCTCAGGGCTCAAGTTTAATGCTTAACTATATGGACATGTAACCTTGACTTGTTTTTTCTTTCTGTATGATTATGATTATGCAAGTAAAGTTTTTCCCATGCATGGACACTTTTTGCCTGTGACTGCATGAAGTTGTCTGTTGCAATTCTTTTCTAACATTAGTGACAACTAAATTATTGCCTAATAATCAGAAGCTTTAACAGCAAGTTTTATTACAATTGCAAGAATACCCCACTAGCTGATTACACATTAACTGCCTGCATTTCAGGAAGGTTAATAACAAATCCTATTACCATGCTTTAGTATGCAGCCTCTTAAGGTAAGCAAGGGCATGCCAGGTTTGAACTAGAATGACCTCTTAAAAAAAAACTCAGCCAGGCGTGGTGGTGCACTCCTTTAATTGCAGCACTCGGGAGGCAGAAGTAGAAGGATCGCCATGAGTTCGAGGTCACCCTGAGACTACATAGTGAGTTCCAGGTCAGCCTGAGCTAGAGTTAGACCATACCCGAAAAAATAAAAATAAAAATGGAGGGAGTACTCTCAGGGTGGCCTTGAACTCATGGAGATCCTTCTATCTCTGCCTCCACAGAGCTGGGATTAAAGACATATACCATCATTCCAGATCTGTGCAGGAACATTCATTGTTTTTTTTGTTTGTTTGTTTTTTAGTAGCTCCTCTGTTTAAACACATTGGAGAAGGAGGGCTATAATTAAGCAGTGAATGGAAAGTTATTTCATAAATGGGTTTGGGATGCTTTGAAACAGTCCATGTGCTAGGGTTGTATTTCAGCATCAAAGCCCTTGCCTAGAGTGTACAAGGTCCTAGGTTCAGCCCTGAGCATGACAGTAAATCAGTAAATAACTAATGGGAGGGAGGGGAGGGAATGAGAAAGGGAAAGGAAAGAGGAGAAAGGGAAGGAAAAAGGGAAAGGAAAGGAAAGGAAAAGGAGAGAAAGGGGGAAGGGAAGGGAAAGGAAAGGAAAGGAAAGGAAAGGAAAGGAAAGGAAAGGAAAGGAAAGGAAAGGAAAGGAAAGGAAAGGAAAGGAAAGGAAAGGAAAAAGGGGGAAGGGAAGGGAAGGGAAGGGAAGGGAAGGGAAGGGAAGGGAAAGGAAAAAGAGGGAAGGGAAAGGAAAAAGAGGGAAGGGAAAGGAAAAAGAGGGAAGGGAAGGGAAGGGAAAGGAAAAAGAGGGAAGGGAAGGGAAGGGAAAGGAAAAAGAGGGAAGGGAAGGGAAGGGAAAGGAAAAAGAGGGAAGGGAAGGGAAGGGAAAGGAAAAAGAGGGAAGGGAAGGGAAGGGAAAGGAAAAAGAGGGAAGGGAAGGGAGGGGAAAGGAAAAAGAGGGAAGGGAAGGGAGGGGAAAGGAAAAAGAGGGAAGGGAAGGGAGGAGGGGAAAGGAAAAAGAGGGAAGGGAAGGGAGGAGGGGAAAGGAAAAAGAGGGAAGGGAAGGGAGGGGAAAGGAAAAAGAGGGAAGGGAAGGGAGGGGAAAGGAAAAAGAGGAAAGGAAAGGAGGGGAAAGGAAAAAGAGGAAAGGAAAGGAGGGGAAAGGAAAAAGAGGAAAGGAAAGGAGGGGAAAGGAAAAAGAGGAAAGGAAAGGAGGGGAAAGGAAAAAGAGGAAAGGAAAGGAGGGGAAAGGAAAAAGAGGAAAGGAAAGGAGGGGAAAGGAAAGGAAAGGAGGGGAAAGGAAAGGAAAGGAGGGGAAAGGAAAGGAAAGGAGGGGAAAGGAAAGGAAAGGAGGGGAAAGGAAAGGAAAGGAGGGGAAAGGAGGGGAAAGGAAGGGAAAGGAGGGGAAAGGAAAGGAAAGGAGGGGAAAGGAAAGGAAAGGAGGGGAAAGGAAAGGAAAGGAGGGGAAAGGAAAGGAAAGGAGGGGAAAGGAAAGGAAAGGAAGGGAAGGGAAAGGAAAGGAAGGGAAGGGAAAGGAAAGGAAAGGAAGGGAAGGGAAAGGAAAGGAAAGGAAAGGAAAGGAAGGGAAGGGAAAGGAAAGGAAAGGAGGGGAAAGGAAAGGAAAGGAGGGGAAAGGAAAGGAAGGGAAAGGAGAGGAAAGGAGGGGAAAGGAGAGGAAAGGAGGGGAAAGGAGAAGAAAGGAGAGGAAAGGAGGGGAAAGGAGGGGAAAGGAAAGGAAAGGAAAGGAAAGGAAAGGAAAGGGGGGGAAAGGAAAAGGGGGGAAGGGAAAGGACAGGGGAAGGGAAAGAGGGGAAAGGAAAGGAGGGACGGGGGAAAGAAAGTAAAGGAACGGAAAAGGGGGAAAGGGAAGGGAAGGGAAAAGAAAAGGGAAAGGAGGAAGGAATTACAGCCGGGCGGGCGTGGTGACGCACTCAGGAGGTTGAGGTAGAGAGATCACTGTGAGTTCAAGGCTAGCCTGGTACTACACAGTGAATTCCAGGTAAGCCTGGGTTAGAGCGAGACCCTACCTCAAAAAAAAAAATAATTAACTAACAGCCCTTACTATATAACTACATGCTTGGGGTTGATGACTTGGTGATCTGACACTTAGCAGAACATACTCAGTGTTTTTCATGTTCTGGTCTTTCCCAGAAACAACAGAATTACCTGTTTCCCTCCCACCTTTTCTCCCTCTCTTCCCCTTCCCCCTCCCCCCTTTTCTGGCACAAGGGATGGAACTCAGGACCTTGTGCAAGGTAGGCAAGTGCTCTACAAATGAGCTATATGACCGTGGAAATGCTCTTTGTCAGAAATTATGTGGTGAATTGCTTTAAGGAGTCTGTCTCTTCCTAAATTACAACAGTGAGAATTTGGGATCATGAAGGCCATTCAAGGAGGTGATTGCCTGTGCCAAAACTGGACCTCATTCTAGCTTTGCGTAGGCACGCCAGAAGTAGCAGAGGCACTACAGGCATTTTGTTAGGGCCATTAGCAAGCCTGTGAAGCGTAGAGAGAGGCTGACCAGTTCTGTTCCAAGGTTGGGAGTCCAGGAAGAAGGGTATTAGTCCATCCACACCCTTTATCAGAAGGGAATGGTTTGCTAAGTGTGGTGGCGCACACCTTTAATCCTAGCACTTGGGAGGCAGAGATAGGAAGATCACTGTGAGTTTGAGGCCAGTCTACGGCTGAATTACTGAATAGTGAATTCCAGGTCAGCCTGGACTGGAGCAAGGCCCTGCCTTGAAAAAAAACAGAAACAAAAAAAAGGGGGGAATAGGTTTTCATAAAATTAATTTAAGATATGTCAGGTCTGATAAAGTTAGAAATTTGAGTGGCCAATTACAAAGATTTGGTAGTGATCAGCTACACTTTTGTTTATTATTTGAAAGAGTGAGAGAGAAAGAGGGAAAGTATAGGCACTACCAGGGCCCCTAGTCACTGCAAACAACTGCAGACACATGTGCTACTTTGTGCATCTGGATTTACATGGGTGCTGGGGAATTGAACTCGGGTCCTTTGGCTTTCCAAGCAAGCCCCTTACCCACTGAGTCATCTCCCCAGCCCTATACTTAAACATTTGTAAAATTATAAGACAATAGGCTTCCCAATGTAAGAGTGTACAAAACTGTTTACGAGTGTACACAACTGTTTACGAATGTGTTTGTGTGTTGGTTGAGGCCAGATGACAGCTTTAGGTGTCATCCTAGAGAATGCCCTCCACCATGTTTGAGACAGTTGCTCACTGAACTTGGAGCTCTCCACTTAGGCTAGACTATCTGACCAGTGAGCCCCAGAGCTCCTTCTGTCCCTGCTTCCCTAGCACTGGGATTACAGACCATGGCACAATGTTTTTACATGGGTACTGGGACTTGAACTTGGGTCCTTATGCTTGCAAGGCAAACACTTTGCCAACTGATCTATCTCCCCAAACCCTACAAAGCTAATTCTGGAAAAGAAAAAAAAAATATATATATATACTACAGAATTCATACTCTGTGCAAGGACTTGATATTTTTTCCAAATAAGTTGTTACTTTTTTGTTTTTATAAAGGAGCCTACCTTCTCTCTCCTCTACAAGGAGTAGTAGAAAGGATTAGGTGGCTGTTGAGAAGGAAAGAGTGACTTTTATGGTCACCTGGCTTTCACTGTATGATCATGGTATTTTCTGAGTTGTAGGATTTATTTTTGTATAAAATCTGAAAAATGAATATTTTGCAAACCAGCTAGGCATGGTGGCATGGCACATGCCTTAATCCCAGCACTCGGTAGGGGGAGGCAGAGATAGGAGGATCACAGTGAGTTCAAGGCCACCCTGAGACTACATAGTGAATTCCAGGTCAGCCTGCGCTAGAGTGAGACCCTACCTTGAAAAATATATATATATTTTGCACACCAAAGTCCCTGAGATGACCACTGTTTAATTGTGGTTCCTGGTGGGGAAGACCACATCCAGTGTAGAGCATGCACAGGATTGTAATGTGAAGAAAACAGTGTGGTGGCTGAGGAGATAAGATGGCTCAGTGGTTAAAGGTGTTTGCTTGTAAAGCCTGTCAGCCTGGGTCCAGTTCTGCAGCACCCACACAAAGCCAGACACAAAAAGTGGTACATATGTCTTGCTGTCATCTGCAGTGGCCACAGACCCTGGTGAGTCCATACACATGCACACACGTAAGTAAATACTTTTTTTGAAACAGTGCACTTTACTAAATTTTCCATTTTAGTTTTCAAAGGCGTTAGAGGAAGAAGAAATAACTTATGGTCACTGGTTCATAAATCATCAAGGATAAAGCATGAGCTATGTGATTCATCTCCTATGTTTGCTCCGCTAAGTCGTGAACCATCTTACTATGAGTCACCTAGAATTGAGTGGCTTTGCTTTAAGAAATGATGCATTTTTTTCTGTATGACTCAAAAATAATTAACATATATTCCTTAAGAGGTACTCTTGGCTGAAATTTCTACTCTTTGGAGATGCCATATTTATATTAATATGTGAATTTAGTCCTCTGGTACAGTTTGAAGTATAATTTATAGTCATTTTCAATGATGTGTAACACTTCCTGTTAAAGAGCACAGCAGTCTTTTACTTCTCTTTTTACAGATGAAGAAATTGACATGCAGAGAGGAAACCTGCAAAGGGCAAAGAGCAAGTCAGTGGAAGGACTGGGATTAGACTTGGGGTCCCTTGGGTTTTCGTCCATTGTTCAGCACTGAGGAGCCAGTTTCTGTCACAGAAGACGGTGTAGCCTAATAGAAGTTGCTTAGCCGGCTCTCCTCTGTCTCTGAAGGAGCCCTTAAAATGCCTCACAGCAACCGGGCATGGATTGGCGCACGCCTTTAATCCCAGCACTTGGGAGGCAGAGGTAGAAGGATCATTGTGAGTTCAAGGCCACCCTGAGACTATAGAGTGAATTCCAGGTCAGCCTGAGCAAGAGTGAGACCCTATATCCAAAAAAAAAAAAAAGCCTTATAGCAGATCCCCCATCCCCCTTTCCTGCCTGTAGTTTGGCACACTTCCTTCTGGAGACGATAGCGACCACAGTATGCAGAAAGGAGGGTGAAGGGTCAAGAGAGGCTGCCTACCTAGAGGCTTCTCAGCTCCAAACTCGAGCTTTTTTTTTTTTTTAAAAAGTGGGGATAGGTCAACTTTCACCAGTTTTTTTTTTGTTGTTGTTGTTGTTCATTTTTATTTATTTATTTGAGGGTGACAGACACAGGGAGAAAGACAGATAGAGGGAGAGAGAGAATGGGCGCACCAGGGCTTCCAGCCACTGCAAACGAACTCCAGACGCATGCACCCCGTTGTGCATCTGGCTAACGTGGGACCTGGAGAACCGAGCCTCGAACCAGGGTCCTTAGGCTTCACAGGCAAGCGCTTAACCGCTAAGCCATCTCTCCAGCCCCAAACTCGAACTTTTGGTTTAGCCAAAAAAAAAACCACAAACAAATGGTCACTCCTTTCCCACTTGGTGGAGACTAGTGTTTCCTGTCTGAGTTTGCACAGAGTTCATATCAATCCCATGCATTCAGAGACCTCAAATAACGTTCTTTTACCTAATACTTTAAAAAGTATGTTCTATCTGGGAGTGGTGGCGCACGCCTTTAATCCCAGCACTCGGGAGGCAGAGGTAGGAGGATCGCCGTGAGTTTGAGGCCACCCTGAGAATACACAGTGAATTGCAGGTCAGCTTGGCTTGAGCAAGATTCTACCACGCCAAGTTTTACTTTACTACCTCAGGCTGACCTGGAATTCACTGTGTATTCTCAGGGTGGCCTCAAACTCAGGGTGGCCTCAAACTCACGGCGATCCTCCTACCTCTGCCTCCCAAATGCTTGGGATTAAAGGTGTGCGCCACCACACCCAGCCTATTTCATTTCTTAGTTTGCAAGTTCAGGGGTTCTCTGCCAGCACCTCGAGTTTCATTCTTCTGTGCTGCTGGGGATTGGGTGCCTAGGGCTTCATAGGTGCTAACGTAAGTGTTCTGCTACTGAGCTGCACCCCAGGCCGCGCATCTTTGTCTTGAAGATACTCCATGTGAGAGAGGCTCCTCGAGTCATCGCTGTGCTGGCCATTTGGGAAGGCCTCAGGTGGCAGAGCCAGGCCCTCCTAGCCCTAGAAGCTATTACCTTCACCCAAACCGCGGTGGCTTTTCCTCTTCTGCTCTTCTGTCTTGCAGGTATGACTCAGCACCTCTGTAAAAATGGATTAGAAGTGTGTTACCACAGGAAGAGGGCAGAAACAGGAAGGGGAACCCTTAATTAGGGGTTCTTTTATTGGTTTGGAATGAACACTAGGCAAAACCACTTACTGGTAGCTTGAGGAAACTTAAAAGTAGCAGGAAAGGTTATAAAATCTCTTCCTGGGACACAGGAAACACCCTGGTTACATAATGTGTTATCTGCAGTATTTCTCTAGCCCCAAAGCCAATTCAAACATTACTTTAAAAGAACAAAACTTTAAGCCAGCGTGGTGTGGTGGTGCACGCCTTTAATTCCAGCTCTGGGGAGGCAGAGGTAGGAGGATTGCTGTGAGTTTGAGGCTGGCCTGAGACTCCATAGTGAATTTCAGGTCAGGCTGGGCTAGAGTGAGACCCTACCTTGAAAACCTTTAAAAAGAAAGAAACAAAGAACAAAACCTTAATAAATGTTGATTAATGGGGGGGGGGGAGCAAAACCTGCCAGGCAAGGAGGCAGAGATGGGGATCACTGTGAGTTCTAGGTCAGCCTGGGTTTAAGTGAGACACTACCTCTTTAAAGAAAAAATTATATATTTATTTAAAGCGGGGGGGGGGGCGGGGGAATGGGCCTCCAGCCTTGCAAACAAGCTCTAGACACATGGGCCACCTTTGACATCTGGCTTATGTGGGTCCGAGGGAATTGAACCTGGGTCCTTTGGCTTTGCAAGCAAGTCCCTTAACTGCTAAGCCATCTCTCCAGCCCAACACTACCTGCTTTTTTTTTTTTTTTTTTTTTTAATTTGAGAGAGGGAAAGAGGCAGAGAATATGGGCACACCAGGGTTTCCAGCCACTGCAAACAAACTCCAGATGTACGTGCCACCTTGCCAGTACTACCTCTTTTTTTTTGTTTGTTTGTTTTTGTTTTTTGTTTTTCGAGGTAGGGTCTCTCTCTAGCCCAGGCTGACCTGGAATTCACTATGGAGTATATATGAGAGTGCGAGAAAGAGGCAGATAGAATGGGCACACAAGGGTCTCCACCCTCTGCAGATGCATGTGCCACCTTGTGCATCTAGCTTACGTAGGTTCTGGGAAATCAATCCTGGGTTCTTACGCTTCCAAGGCAAGTTCCTTAACCTCTAGGCCATCTCTCCAGCCCATACTTTATTTATTTGAAAGAGATAGAATGAGGCAGATAGAGAAAATTGGCACGCCAGGGCCTCCAGCCGCTGCAAAAAAAAAACTACAGACACATGCACCACCTTGTGCATCTGGCTTACATGGGTCTTGGGGAATGGAACCTTAGTCCTTTGGCTTTGCAGGCAAGCACCTTAACCAGTAAGCCATCTCCCTCCCCCACACCCCTTTTTATGTTTGCTTTGTTTTGTTTTTTGAGGTAAGGTCTCTCTCTGGCCCGAGTGGACCTGGAATTCACTGTATAGTTTCAGGTTGGCCTTGAACTCACAGCAGTCCTCCTACCTCTGCCTCCCTTTTTTGGTTTTTCAAGGTAGGGTCTCACTCTGGTCCAAGCTGACCTGGAATTCACTATGTAGTCTCAGGGTGGGCTTGAATTCATGGCGATCCTCCTACCTCTGTCCCATGAGTGCTAGGATTAAAGGTGTGCGCCACCATGCCCAGCTGTTGTTGGTTTTTGTTTGTTTTACAAAAGTTTTTGTGTGGTGGGAGCATGCAGCAGCTAGTCCTTTTGAGCAGCTTCTGTATAGAAAACTTGGTAGGAGCATCTCCCAGTTCGCTTAGCAAGCACCTGTGAACAGTATAGACAGAAGCACCGTGGGCTGGGGAGATGGCTCAGCAGTTAAAGGTGCTTGCTTACTTGCAAGGCCTGATGTTACCATGTCTCGCGTTTTGATTCAAGTGTCCCCCATAAACTTAAGTGTTCTGAGTGCTTGATCCCCAGCTGGAGAAATGGATCCTTAGTGGAGGTGGTATATTGTTGGGCAAGCTTCCCCTTGCCAGTGTTGGGCACACTCTCCTGTTACTATTGTCCACCTGATGTCGGCCAGGAGGTGATGTCCAGTCTCTGCTCATGCCATCGTTTTCCCCTGCCATCATGGAGTGTCCCCTCGAGTCTGTAAGCCAAAATAACCCCTTTCCTCCCATCAGCTGCTCTTGGTTGGGTGCTTTGTGCAGGAATGTGACGGCGACTGCAAAGCCGTGCAAGCCCAGGCGCACAAAGAGGAATATGCGGGTGGAGGCCGTTTACAGGTCAGGAGGCTCTAGTGTCCTGTTCTGCACCCTCTCCCATCTCTCTCAAAGCAATAAGATATTTTTAAACAAGAAAAGATACACCTTACTACTGAGAAATAGCCACAGAGGCCTAGATGATTCTGCACTGAGAGCCAGCTGCTGGCCTTGCATTTGTGAGAAGGGAGACTTTGGCAAGGGGCAGGCTTGTCACTAGGCCATGGCTTTGACATCTCTGCCTACAAGGGTGGAGAGTCTGCTGCAACATGAGAGCTGTGCCTCAGCTTCTCTGCAGGTGAAATGGAGATAGTAATCAGTAATCAGTGATGACCACCTCATTGGCTGCAGTCAAGTGAACTGTGTGTGGAGCTCTAAGTGTGGCTGGCCAGGCCAGGGGTAGTGGCCCACACCTGTAACCCTAGCAACTGGGAAGTGCTAAGGCTGGAGGACCAAGAGCTTAAGACCAGCTTGGACTATGTAGAAAGACCATGTCTTAAAAGAAAAAAAAAAAAAACAAAAAAAGGACTCAAAGCCCTGGCTTGAGATTTTACTCTATGTTGGTCTGTGCTTGCTGTTGCTAATAGTTAATGTAACTTGATAGCTAGGCATGGTGGCACATGCCTTTAATCCCAGCACTCAGGAGGCAAGAGGTAGGAGGATCACTGTGAATTTGAGGCCACCCTGAAACTACATTCTGAATTCCAGGTCAACCTGGGCTAGAGCGAGACCCTACTTTGGAAAAACAAACAAAAACACCTGTTGCTAGGTCTTCCTGCTCTGGCATTACATTTACTTTGTAGAACTCTGATTTATCTTTTTTTTCTATATTTACATATGTACAAATTTTGATCTTATTCCCCTACCCAATTACCCTATTTTATCCCCCCCTCCTCAAATTAACCCCCTTCTTCCCTTTTAATCCCTATCTTAATTCCGTGCTTTTTTTTTTTTTAAACCCGTTTAGCTAAATTAGGGCTGTTTGCAGCATCGTGGGTGGAAGGGACATCACTGACAACCCTCACTCCTCTCTCCCAGCAACCATGAGCTGGGGGATGTGGGGTCCTCCATCAAAGATGAGGTGTTGTGTAGGACACCACAGCTGCTGTGCGTTCATGAGTGTATCCCGATGACAGCCTTTTGCAGCTCTCCTCCCTGTTCTCCTGCTCTTAAATTCTTTCTGTCCCCTTTCTACAAGGTTCCCTGAACCTAAGAAAGGGTGGTTTAGTCTCCTGTTTTGAAATCAAACACAGTATCACTTATTCTTGGCAGTTTTACCAGCTATGCATCCCAGCATTAACCATTGTCCATTGCAGTAAGAAACTTCTGTGACTGAGGCATCAAGCAGTACCAGTCTATGGGAACACATACGGAGATTTAGAAGGCAGTTAGACATGCTGTCCATTTAGCATAGCCACAGCAGTAGCTCCCCTCCCCCCCAGAACCTCTGTCCCTAGTCAAAGGCTTGAAATCCTTCTTGTAGAATGGGTCTTAAATCCAAGCAGAAAGCAGTTGGTACCTGGGTGTGGTGGTGCACACCTTTAATTCCAGCCCTTGGGATGCAGAGGTGGGAGAATGGCTGTGAGTTCGAGACTACCTGAAACTATCTAGTGAATTCCAGGTCAGTTTGGGCTAGAGTCGTCCCCCCCCCCAAAAAAAAAGGAGGGAAGGAGGGAGGGAAGCAGTCAGTTATTCCCATGGACAGGGTCCACAGCTGAGTAGGACTATTCTTTCTTTAATTTTTATTTATTTTTGTTTTCCGAGGTAGGGTCTCACTCTAGCTCAGGCTGACCTGGAATTCAGTATGTAGTCTCAGGGTGGCATTGAACTCACAATGATCCTCCTACCTCTGCCTCTCAAGTGCTGGGATTAAAGGTGTGCACCACCACGCTGGCTCCAGACTTTCTTTTTTAATTGGCTTACTGAGTAGTAGGTTTCCATATGGCTTATTCACATGTTTGTAATTTTGATTTACTCAGCACCCCCTCCTCTCACTTAGTTCCATTGCCCTATCCCTGCTTAAGCCTTTCCCTTCCACTGTGACCCCTCTACTGTCGTGTTCCATGTGTTTTACTAACCATTTACACAGAACAAGCAGACTCACTCACAACCACTCATCTAGAACTTTTTTTTTTTTTTTTTTGAGGCAGAGTCTCACTGTATCCTAGGCTGAGCTAGAACTCACTGTGTAGCCCAGGTCGGCCTTGAACTGATGAGCAGTTTATAACTTTTTAGAAAATACTATGCATGCCACAGGCCCTGTGTGGAGGTCAAAGGACAACTCTGAGGTATCTTTGCTCTACCTTCTTTGGACAGGGTCTCTTGTGCTGCAAATGAAACTGCCAGACGTGTGTGTCCGACTAGCTTACTTGCAAGCTTCTGATTCTACTGCCTCTGCCTTTCACTGCACACTCTGTTGGGCATACAGCCTCTTTCAGTCTCCCACATGTTTCCTTGAGATGAACCTTGTCCCTGAACTCAGAGCTGCTGTTTTCATCAGCCTGGGTGACCAGCAAGGCTCAATGAGTCTGGTCTCTACTCTCAGGACGGAGATTACTGGTGTGCACCGCCACACCCAGGTGTTTATGTAGACGCTGGGGAATCGGTCCTCTTGTGTCCTCGTGCTTTTATGGCAAGCACTCTTACCTGGTGGGCCATTTTCCCAGCTCCTGTTTGCCGTTTTTAATCCATTGTCTTAATCCACCCACCAGGATTAAAAGAAGAAAAGCTGGCTGGAGAGATGGCTTAGCAGTTAAGCGCTTGCCTGTAAAGCCAAAGGACCCCCAGTTCGATTTCCCCCAGAGCCCACATTAGCCAGATGCACAAGGTGGTGAATGCATCTGGAGTTCATTTGCAGTGGCTGGAGGCCGTGGCACACCAATTCTTTCTATCGGCCTCTTTCTCTCTCAAATAAATAAAACATGTTTTTTAAAAAAAATAGCCAGCTTGCAGGTGCTCAGGGCAACTAGAGCCTAACTCACCTTCCTGCGTAACTTCTAAAGGGGCTCCCAGCAGTCACCCCCAGCCTCACCAGCGAGCTGTTGTGATCAAGTACACGGTGGCAAAGGGGGCTAAAAGATTTCTGGTCCTTGGTCCACATGACGTTTGCAAGTGAGGCCTATGCCTGCGTGAACTTGAAGTCGGCCCCCAGCCAAGGCTATAGGTAGCTCAACCATTCCCAGTCTGGTATGACCATCTCAGGAGACCATCACTTTCAATGTCTGCCATATTCCAGTTACAGCAAGTACCCACTGCCTGGAATTCCCGGGAACTGGAGTTGGCATCCGGGATAAGGTCAAGATTTCCAGGGGCTTAGAGACAGGGTGTGCCTGTGTGTTTCAATGTCCCGTAATGAAGAAGAGGGGGAAAAAAGACTTGCTGTAGTGCTTCAAAACTTGTTTCTGGGCTGGAGAGATGGCTTAGTAGTTAAGGCACTTGTCTGTGAAACCTAAGGACCCAGGTTCAATTCCCCAGGACCCATGGAAGTCAGATGCACAAGGTAGCACATGCTTCTGGAGTTTGTTTGCAGTGACTAGAGGCCCTGGTGCGTCCATTCTCCGCCCCCCCTGCCGCGCGCGCACGCGTGTGTGTGTGTGTGTGTGTGTGTGTGTGTGTGTGTGTGTGTGTGTATCTGCCTCTCCCTTTTTCTCAAATAAATAAATAAAATATTTTTCAAAAAAAAAAAAGAAGAAATAGCCAGGTATGGTGGCACACAACTTTAATCCCAGCACTCAGGAGGCAGAGGTAGGAGGATCACCATGAGTTCAAGGCCACCCTGAGACTACATAGTGAATTCCAGGTCAGCCTGAGCTAGAGTAAGACCCTACCTCGAAAAAACAACAACAAAAAAATCGTCCTTCCCCCCACCCTCAAGGTAGGGTCTCAGGTCTCAAGTAGCCCAGACTGACCTGGAACTCACTCTGTACTCCCAGGATGGCCTTGAACTCGCAGCAATGCTCCTAACTCTGCCTCCCAAGTGCTGGGATTAAAGGTCTGTGCCACAGCTGTCATGTTGTTTTTGTAGTGTCTCAGCGTACAGCACCAATAATAGTGCATGCAGTTGTTTTTGTCCCTTCTTTCTGTCTTGTTTTTTTTTTGTTGTTGTTTGTACCTAAGGGTACAGGTTCTATTCCCCAAGAACCACTTAAGCTGGATGCACAAAGTGGCACATTCATCTGGAGTTCATTTGCAATGGCTGGAGGTCCTGGCACACCAATTTTCATTCTCTCTCCCTCCGCCTCTCTCAAATCAATAAATAAAATAGTTAAAATGTGTGTGTGTGTGTGTGTGTGTGTGTGTGTGTGTGTGTGTGCGCGCGCGCACGCGCGCCCGTGCAAGGCTGGAAAGATGGCTTGGTGGTTAAGGCACTTCCCTGCAAAGCCAAAGAACCCAGGTTCAGTTCCCCAGAATCCATGTAAGCCAGATGCACAAGGGGGCACATGGGTCTGGAGTTCATTTGCATTGTGGCCCTGGTGCACCCATTCTCTCTCTCCCTCTCCCTCTCCCTCTTCCTCTCTATCAAATAAATAAAATATTTTTTAAAAAATGAATCCATTAAGAGAGCAGAATGAAGAGCAGGTTTTTCTGTTGCTTATACTTCAGTATTCCCACCAGCAACAGGAGCATTTACACAACGTAAGTCCTGCCATGAGAGCTCGAGAAGGAGGAAAAGCTGGAAGCGTGCATGTCCCCAGTCTACAACCTACGGGGCTAACAGAATGGAAATCACGTTGTCTCGAGTTGTGGACGTGTGCACTAGTTACATCCAGGTTTTCAGGGCCCTTTATAAAGCACTTAGTAACTCAGGATGGGTGTGTGGTGCCATTTGTTTTTGCCTGGGAAGAATGGAGTTAATGATTACTACAGTCAGTAGTGCAGTAGATTGTTTATGTTGTAGCTATTTATGGATTGAAATGGTTCATATAGGTTTCTGCCCTCATTACCCAGAAGAACCAAAAAACTTGGTTTTCTATATCCACTAGAAATTAGTGACAGCACATACTTATAGTCCCAGCATTGAGGAGGATTGAAAGTTCAAGGCTAACATAGGCTACTTTACTGACATCTTGTCTGTGACTTCAAGGCCACCCTGAGAATACAAAGGGAATTCCAGGGCTGGAGAGATGGCTTAGCGGTTAAGCGCTTGCCTGTGAAGCCTAAGGAACCCGGTTCGAGGCTCGGTTCCCCAGGTCCCACGTTAGCCAGATGAACAATGGGGCGCACGCGTCTGGAGTTCGTTTGCTAAATAAATAAAAAATTTAAAAAAAAAACAAAGTGAATTCCAGGTCAGCCTGGGCTAGAGTGAGACCCTACCTTGAAAAACCACACCAAAACAACAACAAATGTCAAGTCCTTCAATTTTTGTTTTGTTTTATCAAGGCAGGGTCTCACTGTAGCCCAGGCTGACCTAGCATTTTCTATGTAGTCTCAGGCTGGCCTTGAACTCTAAGCAGTCCTCCTACCTCTGCCTCCCAAGTGCTGGGATTAAAGGCATGCGCCACCATGCCTGGCTTTAAGTTCTTTTAAGATCTGGCACTTGAACTTTTATTGTGTATAAAGTTTTAGTTGGGTATGAAGTACATGCCTGTAACTGAAGCACTTGGAGGTACAGGTAAGAGGATTAGGAGTTCAAGGCCATCCTTTGCTGCATGTCAAATTAGAGGCCATTCTGAGCTACATGGGACCCTGTCTCCAAATAATAATAGTATCCAGGTACTTGGGGAGGCAGAGGTAGGAGGATGGTCTGGTGTTTGAGACCAGCCTGAGATTACTACATAGTCCAGGTCAGCCTGGGCTACGGTGAGACCCTACCCTACCTCAAAAAAAAAAAAAAAAAGGTAAGATAAAGAGCAGACTTGACAACTGAACCCAAATGAATTTTAGGTGAACTTGCATGTTTCCATGCATGAAGTGCTTCTGTTTGTTTTTTCTTGTTTTTTAGATCTTACCAATATATTTGAGTCCTTCCTGCCCCAGTTGTTGGCCTATCCTAACCCCATAGACCCTCTTAATGGTGACGCTGCAGCCATGTACCTTCACCGACCCGAAGAATACAAGCAGAAAATTAAAGGTAAGGTGACATACAGCTTTGTTGGCCTTTTAAAGCCCTTAAGGACTTGGAGAGAGGGCTCAGCAGTTAAGGCATTTGCCTGCAAAGGCTAATGACCTAGTTTGATTCCCCAGTACCCACATAAAGCCAGATGCACAAAGTGGCGCATGCATCTGGAGTTTGTTTGCAGTGGCACTATGCCCTAGCATGTGCCCTTTCATATTCATTCTCATATCCTCTGTCTCCTCCTCTCTCTCCCTCCCCACTCTTTCCCTCCCTCTTTCTCTTTCCTTCCTTGCAGTTAAATATTTTAAAGCCCTTCTTAAGTTCCTCATAGTTTTATCTGGCCTAAAAAGAGACAGCTATGGGCTACAGTAGCCCTGCCCAGCGCCCAGTGGGAGCCCCACAGCGCCCTGCAACTCCCCTTACGCTTCAGAATCCTGTTTCCCATTCTGAGGACAGCTTGCATGCTTATTGGGACTGGAGTTGCACTAAAAGGAAAATAAGGTGGTGAAAGAACTACAGCTCAAGTGGGTTCACTATCTCGTGTCATTGCCCCCATTCTCCCTTCTTCCTCTTCTGTTGTTTTGGCAGCGAGCCACACCCCTAGCCCTTGGCTTTCCCTCTTTATCTCTGCATATGTTTGAGAAGTGAACAGTCCAGATAATAAAGAACTCACAGTGTGCACATGTCCTTTTTTTGAGGTAGGGTCTCACTCTAGCCCAGGCTGACCTGGAATTCACTAGTCTCAGGGTGGCCTGGAACTCATGGCAATCCTCCTGCTTTTGCGTCCCCAGTATTGGGATTAAAGGCGTGTACCACCACGCCCAGCTCACATGTGCTCTTTTTTCTTTTTCTTTCTTTCTTTTTTTTTTTTTTTTTTTTTATTTGAGAGCGACAGACAGATAGAAAGAGGCAGATAGAGAGAGGGAAAGAGAAATGGGCATGCCAGGGCCTCCAGCCACTGCAAACGAACTCCAGATGCATATGCCCCCTCGTGCATCTGGCTAATGTGGGTCCTGGAGAATCAAGCCTTGAACCGGGGTCCTTAGGCTTCACAGGCAAGCACTTAACAGCTAAGCCATCTCTCCAGCCCATCACATATGCTGTTTTTAACACATGCTGGGTACTCATCTGCATAGGGCCAAGAACATCAGCTTCCTCAAAGTGTGTGGTCCTTCTCTAAGGTGCAGTCATAAGTGTTTAACAGAGCTTTGTCTATATAGGCCTTCACTGATTGTGCAGATTTAAGACAGATAGGAACATTGAGGGCTGTGTATTGAACAATAATTTCCTTCTGTTTGTTTCCTAATTCTTGCCAAATCTCCATGAGGTATTGTTTGGCAGTTTGTTTAAATAAAGTCAAAATAAATCTACTGTAATTAGTTTACTTAAATCCCAAGGGCTTTGCAAATTAATACCTAATTTAATGTACACAGTACCTTCATAGCCAAACAAATAAGTATTCCAAGAAAAAAAAAAAAGTAGTTTCAGCCACATAAAATCTTGTCATGAACCTACTAAAGTGATGTGCAAGAGAGATGGCCCAGTGGTAAAGGCTCTTGCCTGCAAAGCCTAATGACCTGGGTTTGATTCCCTGGTACCCGCATGAAGCCAGATGCACAGAGCAGCGTGTGCATCTGGAGTTCGTTTGCAGTGTGAGGAGGTCCTGGTGCGCCCATTCATTTTCTCTATATATCTCTATCTCTCTGTATATACATTTATATAGAGAAAGACATCTACCTCTTTCTCAAATAAATAGAATGATTTTTTTCGAGGTAGGGTCTCACTGTAGTTTTGGATAACCTGGAATTCACTATGGAGTCTCAAGGTGGCCTCAAACTCATGGCGGTCCTCCTGAGTGCTGGGATTAAAAGTGTGTGCCACCACGCCCGGAAAATAGAATATTTTTTTTAAAAAAGAAACTACTACAGGGCTGGAGAGATGACTTAGCAGTTGAGGTGTTTGCCGGAAAAGCCGAAGGACCCAGATTATTTGATTCCCCAGGACCTGTGTAGGCCAGATTCACAAGGGGCCCATGCATCTGGAGTTCGTTTGCAGTGGCTACAGACCCATTCTCTCCCTCCCTCCCTCCCTCCCTCTCTCTCTCTCTCTCTCTCTCTCTCTGCTTGCAAATAAATAAAAATTCAAAAAAACAAAAGCTACTGGAGCCCCAGGCATGGTGCACACCTTTAATCCCAGGAGGTAGAGATAGGAGGATCACCATGAGTTCCAGGCCACCCTGAGACTACATAGTGAATTCTAGGTCAGCCTTGGTGTGAGGTGGTGCTCGCCTTTAATCCCAGCACTCTGGAGGCAGAGGTAGGAGAATTGTTGTGTTTGAGGCCACCTTGAGACTACATAGTGAATTCCAGGTCAGCCTGGGCCAGAGCGAGACCCTGCCTTGAAAAACCATAATAATAATAATATATAAAAGCATCTGCTAAAAAGTTGACATAGAAATCTCTTAACAATATCTGCAAACCACAGTATCTTCATAGAGTATTGTTTTGATAGTTCTTACCTTCATTATGTCTCAGTAATTTAACACTATCCTTATTTGAGTGCATATCTACTCTGGTTCCAGTTAGTATGAGAGAATCGCGGGTATGAGGCCTGAAGTTCACCCTCTTTGCTGTTGCATCTTTATGTACCCTGCCCCTCCTTCTTTTCTGTGTCCCAACAGGAAGTAAGAGGTGTGCTACTTGAGCTCTCTACTTCCCTCCCTCACCAGCTTGTGCTTTTGTTCTCCTCACTAGTGGAGTTGCCCTGTTTCCGAAGACTGACTGCTCCTACAGGCTCTCTTAGGAGTCAGACTGTTTATGTCTTCTGAACAACCTTGTTTCAGAAGTGCTTCATATTTCTTTCCTTGGATATACTAAAGAAAACAGGGCTGGCAAGATGGCTCAATGGTTAAGATGCCATGAAGGTGGAAAACACAGCTTTCTTATTAGTCAAAAGTAAAACTCCTGGGGCTGGAGAGATGGCTTAACAGTTATGACACTTGCCTGTGAAACCTAAGGACCCAGTTCAGTTTCCAAGAACCTATGTAAGCCAGATGGACATGGTGGCACATGCATCTAGACTTTGTTTGCAGTGGCTAGAGGCCCTGGTGCACCCCTTTTTTCTCCCCCTCCCCTGACTCTCTGTAATAAAAACATTTTAAAAATATTTTTATTGATAACTATTTTTGATTGATAACTTTCATAATTATAAACAATAGTCCATAGTAATTCCCTCCCTCCCCCCCACTTTCCCCTTTGAAACTCTACTTTCCATCATATCCCCTCCCCCTCTCAGTCACAAAAACATTTTTAAACTAAGTAAATAAACTTCCTAAGACTTTGATAAACATTTCTTTCATTCTAAAATAATAATTTTTTTTCAGGTTTGTTTGTTTTTCTTTTTCCCAAGTAGAGTCTCACTTTAGCCCAGGCTGACCTAGAACTCACCTTGTAGTTCCAGGCTGCCCTCAAACTCACATCAATCCTCTTAACCTCTGCCTCCCAATTTTTTTATTTTTATTTTTATTTTTTTAATTTTAGAGAGAGAAAATTGGTGCTTCAGGACCTCAGCCATTGCAATTGAACTCCAGACACTTGAGTCACCTACTGGGCATTTGTGACCTTGCATCACCTTTGTGTGTCTGGCTTACATGGGATCTAGAGAGTCAAACATGGGTCTTTAGGCTTCACAGGCAAGCGCCTTAACTGCTAAACCATCCCTCCAGCCCCTAAGATTTTATTTTTACTTATTTATTAGAAACAAAGAGGGAGAGAGAGAGAGAATGGGCACACCAGGGCCTCTAGGCACAGCAAACGAACTCTAGATGCATGTGCTACCATGTGCATCTGACTTATGTGGGACCTGGAGAATTGAACCTGGGTCCTTAGGCTTTGCAGGCATACGCCTTAATCGCTAAGCCATCTCTCCAGCCCGCCTCCCAATTTAAAAAATAAAACATAATTTATTTATTAGGATGGGGGGAGGGCAGATAGAATGGGCTCATCAGGGCCTTTAGCTATTGCAAACAAACTCCAGATATATGTGCCACCATATGCATCTGGCTTACATGGGATCTGAGGAATCAAACCTGGGTCCGCAGATTTCATAGGCAAGCACCTAACTACTAAGCCATTTCTCCAAGTCAGGTCCTGCCTCCCTTTTTTTTTAAAAAAAAATTTTTATTTTATTTATTTATTTATTTATTTTTGTTTTTCCAGGTAGTCTCATTCTAGCCGAGGCTGACCTGGAATTCACTATGTAGTCTCAGGGTGGCCTTGAACTCATGGCGATCCTCCTACCTTTGCCTCCCAAGAGCTGGGATTGATGGCATGTGCCACCATACCCGGCTCAGTTTTTAAATGAGAACTTCAATATATGAATATATTGCCAGGTGTGGTGGCACACACCTTTAATCTCAGGCAGAGGTAGGAGAATCACCGTGAGTTTGAGACCACATAGTGAATTCCAGGTCAGCCTGGGCTAGAGTGAGATCCTGTCTCATAAAAAAACAGCAGGGAAACAATAAACCACCACCAAAAAAAAAAAAAAACAGAGCCGGGCATGGTGGCACATGCCTTTAATCCCAGCACTCAGGAGGCAGAGGAGGATTGTCATGAGTTCAAAGCCACCCTGAGACTCCAGAGTGAATTCAGGTCAGCCTGAGCTAGAGTGAGACCCTACCTTGAAAACAAAAACGTGTGTGTGTGTGTGTGTGTGTGTGTGTCACACACACGTACATATACATACATACATATGTTCATAATATAAATATGAACATACTGCAAATTGAACATATTCCCATTGTGTTATACTCCATGTTCCTTCTTCCACACGCCGGTTCCACTAAGGGCCCTCCTCAGCTGGTTATTGCTTATCACTGTGGGGTCATGAATGCACCAGACAGTCAGCCGGGAGGGTGGGGCATTGGGGAGGATAATGTCTCAAAAGTACACCTTTCCACCCCGTGTCTCTTACATTCTCTCTGCCCCCTCTTCCACAATATTCCCTGAGCCTTGGAGGGCATATTATAAGTCTTCTTTAGTGCTGAGATCTCAGCAGTCTTTGGTTTTCTGCTTTGATGAATTTTGAGTCACCTCAGTGTCTATGCCATCTCCCTGGAGGAGGTTCTCAGGCTAGTGATGACCGCTGCACTCATATTTAATCCACCACTTCCTCTGTAATGTGTCCTGGGTCCCAGCAGTTGTGATAGAGATGACTCATCTTGTGCTAGGCAGTCAGCTTTCTTTTTTAAAATATTTATTTGAAAGTGAGAAAGGGGGGAAATGGGTGCACCAGGGCCTCCATTCACTGTAAAGGAACTCCAGATTCATGCACCCCCTTATGCATCTGGCTTACATGGGTCCTGGAGAATCAAACTGGGATCCTTTAGCTTTGCAGGAAAATGCTTTAACTGCTAAGCCATCTATCTTTCCAGAACCCCCCCCCCCCCAAGCTTTCTTTACTCAAATTCATAGAGATCCTCCTGCCTTTGCATCCTGAGTACTGGGATTAAAGGCATGCACTGCCACACACAGCTGCATCAGATTTGAAATAAAAGAAAAATGACATGTTAAAAAAAAGTTGGCCACACATGATTGCACATGCCTTTAATCTCAGCACTCGTGAAGCAGAAGTAGGAGGATCACTGTGAGCTCGGGGCCACCCTGAGAATACATAGTGAATTCCAGGTCAGCCTGAGCTAGAGTGAAACCTTACCTTGGAAAACAGAACCAAAAAAATAATAATTATAGTGTTATCCTCAGCTACCTAGCAAGGTAGAAGCCAGCCCAGGCTACATGAGACCCTAAAAAACAAAGTAAAATTTTTTGTTTTTTTGGTGAGTTTCTTTTTTTTTTTTTTTTTTTTTGGTTTTTCGAGGTAGGGTCTCACTCTAGCCCAAGCTGACCTGGAATTCACTGTGGAGTCTCAGGGTGGCCTCGAACTCACGGCAATCCTCCTACCTCTGCCTCCCAAATGCTGGGATTACAGGTGTGCACCACCATGCCCGGCTGTGAGTTTCTTTTTGATAGGGTCTCACTCTAGCCCGGACTGCCCTGGAATTCACTATATAGTCTGAGGCTAGCTTTGAACTCAGTGATCCTCCTACCTCTGCCTCTTACGTGCTGGAACTAAAGGCTTACACCACCATGCCTAGCTCTTTCCTTTTCAGCCAGCACATGAGCCTGTGCTTCCAGTGTTAAGTCTTAAAGAATACATGGCATCACCTTCTCTGTGCCTCCACAGAGCAGCGCATGTGCAGACCAAGACCATGCAAGACTGGAGAGAAAGAATCTATGTAGACTAACGCCTGTTCATAAAGTAACAGAGCCACACTGTCTATAATAAACACAATGGCAAATCTGAAAACAATGGAAGACATCCTGATAAATTACTATGGAATCTTAACTAGTCCTATTCTGTCAGGGAAGTTAATCATTTTAATATGTTTTATTTATTTATTTGACAGAGAGAGAGAAAACGGGTGCACCAGGGTTTCCAGCCACTGCAAACGAACTCCAGATGTGTGTACCCCCTTTTACATCTGGCTAACGAGGGTCCTGGGGAATTGAACCTGGATCCTTCGGTTTTCTAGGCAAACCTTTTAACCGCTAAGCCAGTCTGCCCCCCCCCCGCCCCAGCCCAAGTTAATCATTTTATTAACATGGAAAGTAAAAAGAAATGTGGAGTCCTGAAATGTGTACTCCTTCAATCCCAGCACTCAGGAGGCAGAGATAGAAGGATCACCCTGAGTTTGAGGCCACCTTGAGACTACATAGTGAATTCCAGGTCAGCCTAGTATAGAGTGAAAGCCTAACTTGAAAATAAATAAGTAAATATGGAGTGGCCAATTCTCCTGACCTTCAAAGTTCCAAGTTGGTGGCCCAAATCTTGCCCTCTCCAAGTCAATGCTTTCTTGCCTACCCTAGTCATCCCCTCCCCTGTTCACTCTGGAGTCCCCTTGTCTTTAGTGGCCCATATCAATTGTCATCTTTGTCACCCTGGCATGAAAGGAGAGTTTGAACTTCTCTGGGATTTGGCAGGTTTGGGCTCACTGAAGTAGGTGTCTGCCCACTCACTGTTTTTCTCTGTCCATCTCACCCTCTACAGAATACATCCAGAAATACGCAACGGAGGAGGCCCTGAAGGAGCAGGAAGAGGGCACTGGCGACAGCTCATCAGAGAGTTCTATGTCTGACTTTTCAGAAGATGAGGCCCAAGACATGGAGTTGTAGTAGAGAAAGCACCTGCTTTTCAGAGAGACTATTATTTCCTAACCATGAGAAGCAGACTATAATATTCATATTTAAACAAAGCAATTTTTTTTATTACTAAACAAGGTTTTTATGAATAATAGCATTGATATATATATATTATATATCACCCTTTAGATCTTGATTTCTTGGTCATTTCTCAACCTGAGGTGCATAGCATATTCCCACATTCCATTTTGGTAGCAATATGCGGTCTGAATGCATGCATTCATAAGTCCATTTGGCCAAGGCAGCCTGTGTGCTACTGAACTGTCAAAAGAAATAGCCGCTCTGATAAGTAGACAGGAGTCAAACTAATGGGAAAAAGTTGCTTTTATCGATGGTTCCAAAGAAACAAGCCAAATCTACCAGCTCTTGGATGAAGATAGAATAGTGCTTTTTTGGAGTGGGAAGGAAAGAAACTGGGGAGGAGGAGGCCTGCTTTACAAGCACGTAGAGCCAGCCACGTACAGATCAGCTGCTGCTTCCTCTGAGTCCTAAGTGGGTCGATTCAGTGGAGTAGCAATGGAAAACAGGAAGCTCATTGGAAAAGTGAAACTTAAAAGCTCTTTTTTTTTTTTTTAAACTTAGATTTTAAGTACATTTTTATAGATCCCTGCCCTTCACGCTACCAGACCTTCAGCCACATCATTTTGCTTTGGAGAACTTTCTGAAATGTTTGAGCCCAATTCTTTTTCTTGGGGTACTGATTGTCATCCAGACCCTTTTTGAGACGCCTGGACAGGAGGAGAAAAGTAGTTGAAAGCTTCGTCCTCTCATCGAAAACAAGTGCAAAGTGTCGTCCTGTTCCTCTAAGCCAGTTCAAACCCCTGCTCTGGACTGAGACATTCAAATCTGGAGGCAGTTGTTTTTGTTCATTTGTTTTCATTTTGTTGGTGGCAGTGGTGTGTGTGTGCGCGTGTGCGTACGTGTGTGCATAGGCGCATTCTATTGTGTAAATTGTGCTTAGGTTACAGAATTAATGTCACCTACCAAGAGATGGTCTCCTTCTGGACAAAGTGCTCAGTGGACCATTAGATGGCAGAAAACATATCTGGTGGCTATGAGTTTTGTTTGGGGCATCTGCTTTTGGGAGCAGGAAGTGGATACTTGAGACCCACGTACATCCTAAAGTTAAAATGAATAATAATTGGTAAATGTTCTTGTATCCAAAGTGGCTCAACTTGGGGAAGGGAAGGGAGGGGAAGGCTTTCTTCAGAGTGTGGCTGGAAAGAAGGGATTTGGAAGTGTGATGTGGGCCAGGTTGGGAAGGAGTATACTTTCCTCTGTGCACTAAGAGCAAGTCAGACAATTTGAAATACTGCTGCTAATCTGTTGTCTGCTCAGTCAACCCCATGCCCAGGTTCAAATCTCCATGTCGCCTGCTGAACCTGGATAAAATTTGGAGACATTTTAGATACCAACTCTTTATTTTTGCTAAAACTAGGACAATAACAGAATTAGCCAATTCTAAAACCTTTCTAAAGACAACTTTGAATGTCCCACAACTTTTCTTTTGAGGCCTGTTTTTAGTTAAGAAGTGCTGTATTCCACAAGGTTAAGTCAGTGAGGGTGGAATATAACCCTCTTGCTCTTTTTTTTTTTTTTTAATTCAAAAAGCACAATCAATCTTTTCTTTGAAAATCTATATAAATTACAACTTTTAACATGATTATTTTCCTAAATAAAAAGACAAAGAATTTATCTATTTTATGTTAATGACGGGCACGAAGCAAAAGGGTTTCTTTGGAAAAAGTGCAGTTCTGTAGGGCTGAGGTTAGTCACCAAACTTACTCTTATCTCTAGCATCGTCGGCTTGTTGGAAGGTCGTCGTAACTATTTCACCTCTAATGGTGCACTTTTACCTAGCGCAGTCTTCACATCACTCTGGGGGAGGGAGGGTCTCTGCTGGCACTGTCCACCTTGCTTCCTGCTGAGTAACAGTCTGCTTGTGCTGGGACCTTATGATAGGTGCTACTTAGGTAGGCTTGAAGTGCTGGGTGGTGATTTGAGTTCAAACAATAAAAAATTGTATTTTTTCAATGTTGTATAGACAATAGTGTTCTAATTACCTTTCCAAAAAAAAATGTCCAGATAATTGCTTTTGATCTTGTCAAGAAAAACAGTTGAGCCAGGTTTAGGGAAGCACTGTGAGCTGAGCTCTAGCTCTGCCCCTCACTGGATATACCTTGCTCCAATGTAAAGATGCCAGCCTGTCTCCCTTCCCAAGCTCTAGCAGCACGTGGCTGGTAGTGCAGAACCCCCTTGTGAAGGCTGGGCTGAGGCCGCGGGTCTGAATGTGCTGCAGCGTGTGTGTGTGTGTGTCCGTCCGTCCATCCATCCAGGTGTGTGGCAGAGGTGTCATTGAGGCTTCTCCGCACGGAAGCACCTGTGACTCCCTCCCACATCTCACTATACCCTCTCCTTTCTGGCCACCTACCGTGGTTCCACGCATACTCATCTCTCTGGGCTGTGTACTCTTCACTGGGAAGTTGACCTTGGTAGTTTTCTATCCCTTCCCTGCTCCTAGGTGAGGTAGGATGAGGAGACCCTACTAGGTGCAGAGTTGTTGAATGGCCTGGCTGTGACTCTAAGGACTTGGGGCCCCTAGAATAAATAGACAAAATCTGTGGCAGGGATGTTGTGAAACCAAAGTCCATGTTGCCTATGGGGATTCCCAACACTCAAAGCCTTGTGGAACCTGATGGCCCCTGAGCACACTTGGAGGTAGTGGCAGATGCAGTGGGTCAGAGCTGTTACTGGCACTCCCCCCACACTCTTTCCTAGGTCCTAGCTTGTGGTTCACCAGTGCAAGCCATTTTTTGCCCCCATTAAAACAAGCTCTTGCCAAACTTCAACGAGCAAGGCAGCCTCCGCCGTTCTCCTGCGCCCTAGGCTATGTTCAGTGGTAGGCAGCCCAGACCCTGGCATTTGGGGTTTTGTCTGCAGTCTCTCCCCTCCTTGAGGTTACTGTGCAGCTTCAACCAGCATTCTATACCGTGAGATAGTCATCAGAAGTTGCCATGTAGTCTCTCCAGTACTAACATTTCGTCCACATCAAAGGATGTTCTAATTGCCAACCGGCTGAGCTAGGCTTCTGCCGAGTGTCTCCCCTCAAAGGAATTGTGCCCTCAAAAGGGCCCCCAAAGCCCTCGTTGGCCTTCACCTGATGCTTATATTTTCCAGGTCACCTTGTGGCCAAGAATGATGACAGACCCTCTGCTAGCATCCTTGGGTTAGGTTTCCTGCACCAAGTTTCTGCAAACTGGTGTTTGATTTTTTTTTTTTTTTCAATGCCACATGGCCCTTCTGTCTTAGTGACTCTTAAAAAGTGAAAGTTATTGACAAAAATTAGCAAGCGTTTTACTTCATTTCATCAACAACTTAACTGGGTTCATAGCCTTGTTGAGTGAGGTAGTTTCTGACTAGGCGTGAAGAGGTGTGTTTCTCTGGACTTCTGAATCCATGTTCATCTTCCTCTGGCCACTGAACACCTTGGCTAACTCGTTCGGGATTGGACAGAGGGAAGACGGATGCTTTGGGGCCTCACCTGTGTGGGTTTCTACTCACCTTAGGAATGACCAGTGCTCTCGGTGTAGCAGATACTGGTCTTGGCAGTGGGCTTGGAAAGAAGTGGCCATTAATTACTGATTGTATTTGGTACACATTGTGTGATACTTGAAGAGATAAAAGGGACTTACCAGCCCTTAATTGAAATCTGAGCTTTTTATTGCTTTTTTTTCCCCCCTCCTAGACCTTTCTCCTCCCTTCCTTCCACCTTCTTTGCATTGTGATGATCTAGTGGGCATGTCTGTCACCCGGACATATGCCTCTCTGACTATAACCTCTTATAGTTGTGTATAATGAAAACTGTAAACTTTTTTAAATAAAATGTGTATATACCTTGGCAAATGGCTGGACTTGATCAATAAGAGCCCCCCATTATGACACTCAATCCATTCTTTTAAAACCCCCTGTGTTCCCTGTTTCCTCTGAGCCCCTCTCACAACACAGGAGAATCAGGAGGGAATTCCTCATTCCTGGGGAAGAGGCTCTGCCCACAGCCCTGTCTTTCTAGGCTTCTGTATAGGAGCCCTCAAAGCTCTCCTGTGACGTTCCTGTCCCTGTGTCTAGGCCTTCCCTAGCCTAGTGGGGGTGTGTTCTTAGCCTGGAGTTCACAGGCAGTGCAGCTTCTGCCTGGCCGGGAGCCTTCCCCGTGTCCCAACCCTGCAGCAGCCTTGCGGGTCCCTCCCAACGCGCATGCCCTCGACAGCCACCAGGTGGCGAAGCTGCCCGGCAGGGAGCACACTGCCGGTATTGTTAGGAGATAAAGGGTTCCCCTGCATTTTGACTAGTTCATCTTTGTACGTCCCCTACCGGGGACAAATGGCAGTCACCTAGAAACAACGTTCCCAGAGCAAGGAGACCCTCATGCCACATGACTGCCTCCCACGCGCAGAATCTGCGAGACCCTGAACAGCATCGTTGCAGGTGGTCCCCACTGACCAGACAAAGGGTCGGACACCAAATGTAGGTTCGAGTTCACCGGCCAGCTGAGCCATCTCGGTTCCAACTTGTGTGGACCTGGGCATTTGGCTGTCCAGTGAAGTCCCTAGACAGTGGCTTCTGACTGACAGCTGGGACTTAATATGTCAGCTGGAAAAGCAATGGCATAACACCACCTCTCAGTCTGGGGGCGGGGAGGGAGGGAATTACTATGGGATATTTTTTTATAATCATGGAAAATGTTAATAAAAAATTTTTTAAAAAGGGGGTGCTGGAGTGCCCCCGGGGACACCAAGGTGTTAGGGCAGGTTTGAAGTTTTTAGACCCAAGTAGCTTTGGGAGTTCACTGCACCCATTGTCCACCTCACTTTGAAGACGTATGGGTCTGGCCACGGGGTGCCCCTCTCTCACTGCCTGGTGATCACCTATCATCTCTCAGCTGCCCCCCTGGGTGGCACCAGCTTGCCACTACCTGCCCAAGGCATTGCCCCTTTTCTGGGAAGAGGGATTTGGGGTTTCTGAGGCATGTCCTCCTAGAAGAGAAAGTTGTGGGCCAGAGCCTCAGAAGTTATCTTCATTCTTGACTTCTCTCGCGCTCTGAAGATTATTCCCCAGAGGGTGAGTTGTCATGCCCTGAGTGTCCTGTGCTCCACCTAGAACCAGGGAAGACCAAAGATTTAGGACGCCCACAGCCCCTGAAGCAGCCTTTTCTGTAAGGATCCCCAGATGGCCTATTGTGTCAGGCCTGGTCTACAGTGCCACAACCTTCAGGAGGGGGAAAGTAACCCTGAGCCCTCAGGTTTGACATTAAAACATAAAAGGAATGTGTTTCTACTCTAGTTGTCTCTGTGTGTGTGTGAGAGAGAGAGAGAGATGTGAAGAAAGTCAATTTTTTTTTTAATGTTTATTTGCAAGCAGAGATCAAAGAGAATTTTCAGGGCCTCCTCCAGCCACTGCAAATGAACTCCAGATGCATGCACCATTGCATGCGGCATTACGTGAGTCCTGGGGAATCGAACCCAGGTCTCTAGGCTTTGTATTCAAGTGCTTCAGCCGCTAAGCCCGCCACAAGAAAGTTTTTTTAATTTTTTTAAAATTTATTTGAGAGCGACAGAGAAAGAGGCAGATAGAGAGAATGGGTGTGCCAGGGCCTCCAGCCACTGCACATGAACTCCAGATGCATGTGCCCCCTTGTGCATCTGGCTGATGTGGGTCCTGGGGAATTGAACCTCAAACCAGGGTCCTTAGGCTTCATAGGCAGGCAAGTGCTTAACCACTAAGCCAGCTCCCCAGCCCCTTTTTTAATTTTTAACCAGGTCTTTATTTGAGAGAGAAGGAGGCAGAGAATGGGCGTGCCAGGGCCTGTAGCACACTGCAAACTCCTGAAGCATGTGCCATCTTGTGCATCTGGCTTATGTGGGCACTGGGGAATCGAACCTGGGTCCTTAGCCTTCCCAGGCAAGTGCCTCAACCACTGCCATCTCTCCAGCCCCAAGGTTAATTAACAAAGGCTGGGCCATTCTGTGGGAACCCTTTGGGGTGCAGGAATGTGGCTCCCAAAACCTGGTGTCAAACCAGCTGTCCAGGGTGACAGAAGCAGATGAGCACTCCGAATGCCACATCATTACAATGAAATAGGTGGACACCTGAGTGTGAGCCTCCTGCCAACAAGGCCCCGACCAGATGTGGCCTAGCTGACATCCCTGAGGGGCACTTCCATAGGGTTGCACCAGATGGGAGGATTCAGTCCTTGTTCCCATTTCCACAGATGCCACTGTCCTCAGCATCTCTAAGGTCTTCAATGGAATCAAGAATAACCAGGGGTGGGCTGGAGAGATGGCTTCGCGGTTAGGGCGCTTACTGGCGAAGCTAAATGATCTGGGTTCAATTCCTCAGCACCCACATAACTCGGCTGCACAAAATGGCACAACCGGAGTTTGATTGCAGTGGTTAGAGAGCCTGGCAGGCACATTCTCATTTATTTCCCTTCTCCCACCCCCTTCCCTTGAAAATACATAAAAATATTTAAAAATTAGAAAATAACTAGGGAGGCCAGGCGTGGTGTCACACACCTTTAATCCCAGCACTAGGGAGGCAGAGATAGGCAGATCACTGTGAGTTCAAGGCCAGCCTGAGACTACATAGGGAATTCCACGTCAGCCTGGGCTACAGCAAAACCCTACCTTGTAAAAAAGAATCATATGTTAGTTTCAAGGTAAGATTTTGGAATTCGTTTGCTGTGACTAGAGGCCCTGGTGCACCCATTCTCTTTCTCTCAAATAAATTTAAAAAAAATTTTTTGTTCATTTTTATTTATTTATTTGAGAGTGACAGATTCCTGAAACTATATAGTGAATTACAGGTCAGCCTGAGCTACAGTGAGACACTACCTCGAAAAAAAGAAAAAGAAAAAGAAAGAAAAAGAGAGTGACAGAGAGAGAATGGTCTCGCCAGGGCCTCCAGCCACTGCAAACGAACTCCCCCTGCGCCCCCTTGTGCATCTGGCTAACGTGGGTCCTGGGGAACCGAGCCTCCAACCAGGGTCCTTAGGCTTCACAGGCAAGCGCTCAACCGCTAAGCCATCTCTCCAGCCCACAAATAAAATATTGTTTTAAAAAATTCAAGACAGAGCTGGGCATGGTGGGTGCATTCCTTTAATCCCAGCACTTGAGAGGCAAAGGTAGGTGGATCGTCACAAGTTCAAGGCCACCCTGAATCTACATTATGAATTCCAGGTCAACCTGAGCTAGAGCTAGACCCTACTTAAAAAAAAAAAAAAAAAAGATGAATTCGGTGCTTAATAGCCACGTGGCAACGAATGACCCGTTAGACAAGGACTATAGCCATAGGGATTTTAGGTGAAAACAAATCAGAGGAGCGAAAGATGAGCTGTCCTTGGGAATTATTTAGGCTTTGAATCCAGAACCTAGCTCTGTTCGAGGTGGCCTCGCCTTGACTTTCCCAGAGTGGTCTGTGAATAGTCTGGGCATTTCTGTCCCCAGGGGCGGGGGTGGGGCGGCAGGGAGGAGGGGGCTTCCACGACCAAGGACAGCCACCTGGAGCTGGGTACCCACTTCTGCAGACCCCGCCTCTCCTGCTGTTCCGCGGAGCCCGTGCGCTCCGTCCCCTCCCGGGCCGGGCCACCAGGAGGCGCCCGGGGCTCGCGCTGCAGCCGGGACCGGGGAGGCGAGCCCGCCTCAGCGCCAGCGGGGAGGAGGGAGATGCCCACAGCAGAAAGCCTTCAGACTGGCAGGGTGGTGGCAGTGGATCCAGGACAGGGCCAAGTCAGGGTTGGGATGGGCTCGGCCAGATCAGAGGCACCGGGCCAGGCCAAGCGCGGGGGAAGGGGAGATGCAGGGATGCGGGACAAGAGCCACTGGGGACCAGGGAACCGAACCAATGGGACAGGAGGAGAGACCAGGAGCGGCTGTCTGGCGCCCCTTTCCTGCCTTGCAGACCTGGCTCGGGTGAACCCTGAGCTGCCCTGCTCACGGGAGACCCACAGGGCTGGGGACAGAGGCCCTAAAGCAACCGCTGCCAAAGCCCGGGGCCACCAACACCGAAGGAAGGACTGGAAGTATGGCTCCCCAATCTGTGATGCGCCACAACCAGCACCCAGGTAAAGCCAGACAGGGTGCCAAGCATTTGTAATCCCAATGTACCTACTGCAAGATGGGAGATGAAGACAGAAAAAAAAAAAAAACTCGGAATACCGGGTTAGCTAGCCTGGTGACAGCACCCAATGAACAGAGTATCTCAAGCAAGGTGGACGGCAAGGACAGACGTCTGAAGTGTCCTCTGACTGCCACATGCATTCCATGACACGCCTATGTCCCCGTTCACACATACAAGCACCACCCCCACACCAAAATAAATAAATAAAAAGAAACCAAAAAAAAAATTTTTTTTTAAGTTCTGGGGTTTTGTTTGGCGATGGGTTTGGGTTTTGTTTTGTTTTTCGAAGTAGGGTCAAACTCTAACACAGGTTGACCTGGAATTCATTATGTAGTCTCAGAGTGGCTTCGAACTCTCACAGATCCTCTTACTCCTGTCTCCTGAGTGCTGGGATTAGAGGCATGGGCCACCATACCTGGCTGTTTTTAAAATTTATTTATTTAAATATTTTACTTGTTTATTTGTTTGAAAGAGAGAGAAAGCAGCAGATAGAGAGAGAATGGGTGCGCCAGGGCCTCCAGCCACTGCAAAAGAACTCCAGACGCGTGCGGCCCCCTTGTGCATCTGGCTACTGTGGGTCCTGGAGAATCGAGCCTCGAACTGGGGTCCTTAGGCTTCACAGGCAAGTGCGCTTAACCACTAAACCATCTCTCCAGCCCAGGTCTGCTTTTATGTATTTATTTTTTGTTTTTATTTACTTATTTATTTGAGAGTGACAGAAAGAGAAAGAGGCAGAGAGGGAGAGAGAGAGAGAGAGAGAGAGAGAATGGGCATGCCAGGGCTTCCAGCCACTGCAAATTCCAGACACGTGCTCCCCCTTATGTATCTGGCTAATGTGGGTCCTGGGGAACCAAGCCTCGAACCAGGGTCCTTAGGCTTCACAGGCAAGCGCTTAACGGCTAAGCCACTTCTCTAGTCCCCAGGTCCGCTTTTAAGTAAAGGTGCTTAGATCTATATTTGGGAAATTGGAGTTCTTTTTAACATATTTCTCTTTTTCCCCCCGCCCCTCAGGTAGGGTCTCACTCTAGCCCAGGTTGATCTGGAATTCACTGTGGAGTCTCAGGGTGACCTCGAACTCACAGGGATTCTCCCACCTTTGCCTCCCGAGTGCTGGGATTAAAGGCACGCGACACCACATCCAGCTTATTTTTCTTTTAAATATTTATTTGAGAGAGAGAAAGAGACAGAGAGTCAACTAAGGGCCCCCAGCCACTGCAAAGAAACTCCAGACACATGTGCCATGCGGGTGCTGGGAAATCAAATCCAGGCCACTGGGCTTTGTAAGCATGTGCCTTTAACCCTTGCCATCTCTCCAGCCCCCAAATTGGAGTTCTTAAACTCTGTTAATGGTAAGGAGTTGGGGAGACTGGCTTTGGGAACTTACCAAGCAGTCTCTGTGACGGTTACTAGTAGATGATCTCAATTTCTTTTAATATTTTATTTTTATTTATTTACTTGACAGATAGAAAAAGGGAGAGACATTGAAAGAATGGGCGCACCAGGGCCTCCAGCCACTGCAAATGAACTCCAGACGCATGTACCCCCTTGTGCATCTGGCTAACATGGGTCTTGGGGAATCAAGCCTCAATCCGGGATCCTTAGGCTTCCCAGGCAAGCGCTTAACGGCTAAGTCATCTCTCCAGCCCTTAAAGTATTTGTATTTATTTATTTCAGAGAGAGAGAGAGAACAAGACAGAGAGAGAGAGAGAGAAAGAGAGAATGAGAGAATGGACATGCCAGGGCCTCCAGCCACTGCAAATGAACTCCAGATGCATGCGCCCCCTTGTGCATCTGGCAAACCTGGGTCCTTTGGCCTTGCAGGCAAATGCCTTAACCGCTAAGCCATCTCTCCACCCTGATCTCAATTTCTAATGGGCACAGCTGGCATGACCCAAAGTTCTCTAACAGGCCTGACCCAGACATCAGGGGACTTGTGGCTCGGTACCAATCTCAGACCCCGGCAAAGGAATCAGTTGTTCAGGACGAACGTTGGCCCGTGAAGTCTCTCTCATAATAATGGCAGTGTGGACAGGAGCGATGGCTCAACGTGGTCGTACTCCAGGCTATGTAAAGGCTTCGCTTACATTAAACCTACGGGCTGGGGTGACGGCCCCCCAGGCGACACCTGTTACCCTGCCTGCCCAGCATCTGTTCCCTCCTCTGCTGGCGTCCGCACACAAGGCTGCTTGCTCCCCACTCCCTGCCTGCCTAGTGTATGCTGGAGGCTCCCCCCTGCCTCCGAAGCTGGCATCCTACTTTGAGGTCAGAGGGCCAGCGGCTGGGGCTTGGCCTGGGACCACTAGGAAGAGAAGAGCCTCTAACCCCAGGTGATAGAGGCTGGGGGTGGAAAGCCTCAATCTCCTTTTCTTTTTTCTTTTTCTTTTTTTCTTTTTTGTTTGTTTGGTTGGTTGGTTCCCCCATCCTACCCCCCAGGTAGGTAGGTAGGGTCTCACTCTAGCTCAGGCTGACCTGGAATTCACTCTGCAGTCTCAGGGTGGCCTCGAACTCCCAGTGATTCTCCTATCTCCGCCTCCTTGTCTTTTTAAGCAAGGTGCTGCTGCTTCCTGTAATTTACAACCCAGGATCCTGAGGAATAAACCCCTCCATTGTTCAGGTGAGGAAACTGAGCGGCGCCCTGATAAACCAGCCCAAGATTACTCTGTCCTCTTAAAATCCGAACAGCCTGATAACCAAGGAATATAGCTCACTGCTAGAGCGCTTGCCTTGCCTAGCATGAGCCAGACCCTGGGTTAGATCTCCAGCACATGGGGCCATAGGGGTTTAAGGGCTTGGGGGTTGGGGGATCAAGTCTACAATAGCCAACATGGAAAAAGTCATTATTAGATTTAAGAGGACACTTCAGGGCTGGAGAGATGGCTTAGCCGTTAAGTGCTTGCCTGTGAAGCCTAAGGACCCCTGTTCGAGGCTCGGTTCCCCAGGTCCCACGTTAGCCAGATGCACAAGGGGGCGCACGCGTCTGGAGTTCGTTTGCAGTGGCTGGAAGCCCTGGCACGCCCATTCTCTCTCTCTCTCCCTCTATCTGTCTTTCTCTCTGTGTCTGTCGCTCTCAAATAAATAAATAAATAAAAATTTTTAAAAAATTATAAAAAAAAAAGAGGACACTTCAGTGGTTAAGGTGCTTGCCTGAAAAACCTAAGGACCCAGGTTTGATCCTCCAGGTCCCAAGTAAGCCAGATGTACAAGGTGGTGCATGCGTCTGGAGTTCGTTTGCAGCAGCTAGAAGCCCTGGCCCGCCCATTCTCTCCCTCCCTCCCTCCCTCTTTCTCTATCTTCCTCGCTCTCAAATAAATAAATAAACACATAGATGGGCATGGTGGTGCATGCCTTTAAAAAAAAAGATCAAGAGTTGGGCATGGTGATGCACGCCTTTAATCCCAGCGCTTGGGAGGCAGAGGTAGAAGGATTGCCTTGAGTTCAAGGCCACCCTGAGACTACGTAGTGAATTCCAAGTCAGCCAGATCTAGAGTGAGACCCTACCTTAAAAAAACAAACAAACAAAAAAAAGTTCTGGAGACATGGCTTAGCAGTTAAGGCGTTTGCCTATGATGTCTAAGGACCCAAGTTTGATCCTCCAGGTCCAGGTAAGCCAGATGTACAAGGTGGCGCACGCGTCTGGAGTTCATTTGCAGTTGTTAGAAGCCCTGGCGTGCCCATTCTCTCTCTCTCTTTCTCTCTCCCTCTTTCTCTCTCTGTCTGTCGCTCTCAAATAAATAAACAAAAAAATTTAAAAATAGAAACAGATTAGAAGGTAATACTATGAATGACTATGTGCCAACAAACTAGATACTCAGATAATACTGACAAATGTTTAGAAAGACACAAACCACTGACTCAAGGCAGCATAAAAATTTTGAAAAAAACACTTAAGGCTTGAATTTATCATTGTAAACATCCCCACAAAGGGTCGGGGCCTCACTTGTGAACTCTACCAAACATTCAAAGAGAAGAGCAATTAATACTAGCTTTCTACATTCTCAGAAAAATAAACAAATAAGGGAGCACTTATCAACCCATGTGTGATGCTGATATTACCCTGACACAGACATCACAAGTAGACTGCAAATATCTCTTATAAACATATGTGTGAAAACCCTCATATGAAAATTTAACCAAAGCCGAGCATGGTAATGCACGCCTTGAATCCCAGCACTCAGGAGGCAGAGATAGGATTACTGTGAGTTCGAGGCCAGCTGTCCGGGCTAGAGAAAGACTCTACCTGGAGACACACACAGACCATCACCACCACCAACAGCAACAACAACAAAACCACATGATCAGCTCAACAGGGGCAGCAGAAGCATTTGACAAAATTCCACACTCCTATATCGACAAAATACTCAACACAATAGAAAAAGAATTTCTTCAACCTAGTAAAGTTTGACTCCAAAGACACAACTAGGGGTGTAACATCTGATGTCTGGAAAAATGTATATACTATGCTTTTCAAACTGCCCAGTAAGCACTTCTCTTAATATTTATACCCTTATATTGACGCTACTCTCACTTTGGGTAGAGAATCTTCTCTTTTCAGATGGCAGTGAACTTGGGATGACTCAGAAGGTATCATAGTGCTGGAAAGAAGTGACTGAAGTACTGAGTAACATCTCGATCACATCTTTCAAGGCTCAGGGTCTAATGCGGAAGAGGTGGCAGAAAGAATGTAAGAGCCAAAGGAAGTGTAGGACTCCTTACAACGTGCTCCCTCCAGACATAAAATGGCCTGAATATTCATGACCTCACAGTGCCTGACACTACCTACACAAGACCATCATAAGAGGAGGAAAAGACCATGACATCAAAATAAAAGAGAGACTGATTGAGATGGGGAGGGAATATGATGGAGAATGGAATTTCAAAGGGAAAAGTGGGAAAAGCAGGAGGGTATTACCATGGGATATTTTTTATAGTCATGGAAAATGTTAATAAAAATGGAGAAAAAAAAATTTTTTAAAGGCACAGGTTCTTCCCTGTGGACCAGCTCACAGAAATCTGGATAAAGCTACACTGCACACAGCCCTTTGAGAGAGAGAAGACATCAGTGGAGATAAACAACAGGATACTACAAGCTTTAAGACATTATGGGGGAAAAAAAGATATTATGGGGGAGACCAACCGCTCTCTAACTGGATTGGTGGTCTGCTCCACAGGAGGGAATACGTACCTGGTACTGAAAACCTAGTCGGAAGCCTACGGCGGGGGAGGTCATGAGCTCTAGAGGAGTGATGATTGCTGATGCTGGCTAAACGTATTAACTATGCTCACCAGACCACCCAGTAAGCATTTTTCTTTCCTTTTTTTTTTAAATTATTTTTGTTCATTTTTATTATTTATTTGAGAGTGACAGACAGAAAGAGGCAGATAGAGAGAGAGAGAATGGGCATACCAGGACCTCCAGCCACTGCAGATGAACTCCAGGTGTGTGCGCCCCCTTGAGCATCTGGCTAACGTGGATCCTGAGGAATCGAGCCTCGAACCAGGATCCTTAGGTTTCACAGGCAAGCGCTTAACCACTAAGCCATCTCTCCAGCCCATTTTTCTTAATGGGCATGCCATATACTAATGCTACTCTCACTTTTGGTTAGAGAAGTTTCTCTTTTCAGATGGCAGTGGCCACTGGGAAGACCCAGCTGGGACGACTCAAAAGTCATCATAGTGCTGAGAAGTGACAGAGGAGTGGTCAGCACTGATACATCTCTATCACACCTTCCAAGGTTCAGGCCCCATTGTGGAAGAGGTGGTGGAAAGAAGGTAAGAGCCAAAGGAAGGGTAGGACTGTTTACAACGCACTCTTCCTGACACAAAATGGCCCGACATTGCAGTACCTGGTACTACCTACACAAGACCCTTACAACAGGAGGAAAAGTTGATGATATCAAAATAAAAGAGAGGGTTGGAAGAATGGCTTAGCAGTTAAGCACTTGCCTGTGAAGCCTAAGGACCCCAGTTCGAGGCTCGATTCCCCAGGACCCACGCAAGCCAGATGCACAAGGTGGCGCATGCATCTGGAGTTTGTTTGCAGTGGCTGGAGGCCCTGTTGCACCCATTTCCACCCCCCTTCTCTGTCTCTCTCAAATAAACAAATTTTAGAAATGAACAAAAATTTTAAAAATAGAATAAAGTAAAAGAGAGACTATTTGAGAGGGGGAGGGGATGTGATGGAGGGTGAATTTGTGAGGGAGAGAGTGGGGGAGGGGAGGAAATTATCATGGGGGAAGGAAGGAAATTATCATGGTTATTGTCTATAATTATGGAAGCTATCAATTAAAAATAAAAAGTTAAGGCCAGCCGGGCCTGGTGGCACACACCTTTAATCCCAGCACTCAGGAAGCAGAGGTAGGAGGATCACCCAAGATGGGCATAATGGCGCACGCCTTTAATCCCAGCACTCGGGAGGCAGAGGTAGGAGGATCACTGTGAGTTCGAGGCCAGCCTGAGACATGGTGAATTCCAGGTCAGCCTGGGCCAGTATAAGAAAAAAAGGAATCCTAAAAGAATAGTGAGCGAGTAGAAGAAGCCTTTCTCCTGAGGTGTGATGTCCGCCTTTCCTGGTCAGTGTGAACCCTCGCCTTAGTGTGGCCTTGCAGAGGAGGAGACAGAAGATAGAAGTCCAGAGTCCACATGAAGTGGGGACACCGGGAGGAGATGCCAAAGCAGGGTGAGCCAGGCAGGGTGGCTTCACACCACGTGGGTGATCCAGAGACTTCAGGCTTGGCTGGATGAAGTCCCAAAGTACACCGAGAGCCCGCATCTGGAAAGAACCAAGAACAATCCACCTCAGCGCAAACAAAGCCTTTATTCTAGTCCTCGGGGAGTTCCTATGCATAATAAATATAATGACCAGGACAGTCAGAGATAACTGGGTAGATTAGGAAATA
Organism: Jaculus jaculus; assembly: GCF_020740685.1. Taxonomy (NCBI): domain Eukaryota; kingdom Metazoa; phylum Chordata; class Mammalia; order Rodentia; family Dipodidae; genus Jaculus; species Jaculus jaculus. The sequence continues at coordinate 90,677,004 of NC_059111.1, read as the reverse complement.
AGGAAACATGACAGCAAAACGATACGAAAACAGCCTGGTGGCGCACGCCTTTAATCCCAGCATTTGGGAGGCAGAGGTAGGAGGAGCGCTGTGAGTTTGAGGCCAGCCTAAGACTCCATCGTGAATTCCAGGTCAGCCTGGGCTAGAGTGAGACCCTACCTCAAAAAACTAAAAAGAAAGAAAGAAAGAAAGAGAGAGAGAGGGAGGGAGGGAAGGAGGAAGGAAGGAAGGAAGGAAGGAAATAAATGTGACAAGGTGGGAAGGTGACAAGAAGCGATCCTAGGAAGGGGGCTGAATTGAAGCCTGGAGGCTGGAACTCTTTCTGCCCCAGATGTGAAGAGAAAGGCTGATGCAGAGAGGCAGGAGGCTAAAATCAGGAACAAGACAAGGGTTCCACTGTCCCCACTTTTATTTAATATAGTTTTGGAAGTCTTAGCCATAGCAATAAGGCAAGAGACACACATAAAAGGGATACAAATTGGAAAGGAAGAGATCAAGTTATCATTATGTGCAGATGACATGATTCTATACATAAAGGACCCTAAAGACTCTACTAGCAAACTGTTAGAGCTGATAAACACCTACAGCCATGTAGCAGGATACAAAATAAATACTCAGAAATCAGTAGCCTTCATATATGCTAACAACAAACACACAGAAGATGAAATCAGAGAATCATTCCCATTCACAATTGCATCAAAAAAATAAAGTAGGGCTGGAGAGATGGCTAGCAGTTAAGCGCTTGCCTGTGAAGCCTAAGGACCCCGGTTCGAGGCTCGGTTCCCCAGGTCCCACGTTAGCCAGATGCACAAGGGGGCGCACGCATCTGGAGTTCGTTTGCAGAGGCTGGAAGCCTCTGTGTCTGTCGCTCTCAAATAAATAAATAAAAAATTTTAAAAAAATAAAATAAAATAAAGTACCTTGGAATAAATCTAACCAAGGAAGTAAAGAATCTCTACAATGAGAACTTGAAAACACTCATGCAAGAAATTGCAGAAGACACTAGAAAGTGGAGAAACATCCCTTGTTCCTGGATTGGAAGAATCAATATTGTGAAAATGGCAATCTTACCTAAAGCAATCTACACATTTAATGCAATCCCTATCAAAATTCCAAAGGCTTTCTTCATGGAAATAGAAAAAACAATCCAAAAATTCATTTGGAATCACAAAAAAACCTCGAATATCTAAAATAATACTGAGCAACAAAAATAAGGCTGGTGGTATCACCATACCTGATTTTAACCTATACTACAGAGCCATAGTAACAAAAACAACGTGGTACTGGCACAAAAACAGACATGTAGATCAGTGGAACAGAATAGAGGACCCAGATGTAAGCCCAACTAGCTATAGCCACCTGATATTCGATAAAAATGCCAAAAATACTCATTGGAGAAAAGACAGCCTCTTCAGCAAATGGTGTTGGGAAAACTGGATATATATCTGTACAAGGATGAAAATAGATTCTTCTCTCAGAGAGGCAGGAGGGACCAGAGCCACCACAGGAGTCCTGCTGGGCTGTCACGCAGGGTGGGAGAGGATGGCCTTGTCTGGCCCATGGTAAAGGCCGGATGGAATGGTGCAGAGAGGGGTTTCACTGTGGACCAGGTGCAATCCACAACTAACTTGCCAGGCAAGAAGTGCTCAGTGGTACAATGGTGAATGAATATTATGGGATTAACCAACTAATTTTTAAAATTTAATTAAATTAATTTATTTATTTGAGAGAGAGAAAGAGACAGAGGGGGAGGAGAGAATGAGCACACCAGGGCCCCCAGCCATTGCATAGGAACCCCAGATGCATGTGACCCTTTGTGCATCTGCCTCATGTGGGTCCTGGGAGTCAAACCGGGGAACAGGGATCCTTTGGCTTTGCAGGCAGACGCCTTAGCCGCTAAGCCATCTCTCCAGCCAACCAACTGCTTTCTGATTGGACTTGAGGCCCACTCCACAGGAAAGATTTCTTGCCTGGTATTATAACCTGGCTAGGGACATAGGTCCTGGGGCAGAAGTTGGGGGGCGGGGGTGGGGGGGAAGATCAGATTGTCTTCTAAATATCTACATTTGTTTCCAACTGCTTAGTTCTTCCTGGAGCCTCCACCACAGAAGTTTCTTTTTTTTTTTTTAATTTTTTTGGTTCATTTTTTATTTATTTATTTGAGAGCGACAGACACAGAGAGAAAGACAGGTAGAGGGAGAGAGAGAGAATGGGCGCGCCAGGGCTTCCAGCCTCTGCAAACGAACTCCAGATGCGTGTGCCCCCTTGTGCATCTGGCTAACGTGGGACCTGGGGAACCGAGCCTCGAACCGGGGTCCTTAGGCTTCACAGGCAAGCGCTTAACCGCTAAGCCATCTCTCCAGCCCACAGAAGTTTCTTATATAATGGACAGTGGTTAATGCTTTAGATGAATAACTGGCGAGATTGCTAAGAATAAGAGCTCATGTCGACTCAGCTTCCAAAAGGACAGCGAAATCACCCCGCCAGGCTGGGGGAACCTTGCCGAAGAGGAGCCAGGAAGAATGCAAGAGCAGAAGGATGAGGAGATGGGCTGCAAAACTTCGGCTGGATGTGACGTGGCCGTTCCACTCAGCAACTCATGGCAGCTGCGCTTTCCAGACAATAATACTACCCCACCTGTGGGGGAAGAGACTCGAGACCTCAGGCCTCCCAGATTAGCTCATGACAGCTGCGAGTCCCTGAAAGAAGTGCCCATTTCACAGGAAATAACCTTCCCCCCATACCATACAAGCAACCCTAATTTAACTCAATGAGTTTTTTTCTTTTCTTCTCTTATTTTCTTTTCTTTCTTCAAGGCAGGGTTTCACAGTAGCCCAGATTGACCTGGAATTCACTATGGAGTCTCAGGGTGGCCTTGAACTCACGGTGATCCTCCTACCTCTGCCTCCCGAGGGCTGGGATTAAAGGCATGTGCCACCATGTCCGGTCAATGAGGATTTTTTTTTGTTGTTTATTTTTTTAAAGGTATGAAGGCTGAAGAGATAGCTCAGTGATTAAAGGCCCTTGTTTGCAAAGCCTAATGGCCCAGGTTCAATTCCCTAGAATCCATGTAAAGCCAGATGTACAGTGTGGGGCATACATCTAGAGTTCCTTTGTAGTAGCAGGATACCTGGGCAACCTATTCTCTCAACCTCTCTCCTTATAATTAAATAAAAATATTTTTAGCTGGGTGTGTTGGCATATGTCTTTAATCCAAGCACTCGGGAGGCAGAGGTAGGATTGCCATGAGTTCAAGGCCAGCCTGGGACTATAGAGTGAGTTTCAGGTCAGCCTAGGCTAGAGTGAGATTCTACCTTGAAAAAGCCAAAAAAGAAAGAGAGAGAGAGGGCCCAGTGGTTAAGGCGCTTGCCATTAAAGCCAGATGCACAAAGTGGCACATGCATCTGGAGTTTGTTTGCAGCAGCTGGAGACCCTGGAGCATCCATTCTCTTTCTCCTTCTTTCTGTGTCTCTGATTACAAACAAATAAACAAAATATTTGTTTAAAGAGGTATGGAAAGAGCCAGGCACTATGGCACATGCCTTTAATCCTAGCACTTGGGAAGTAGAGGTAGGAGGATCACTGTGAGTTGGAGGCTAGCCTGAGACTACATAGTGAATTTCAGGTCAGCCTGGGCTAGAGCAAGACCTGGCTTCAAAAAACAAAACAATAGCTGGGCGTGGTGACACACGCCTTTAATCCCAGCACTTGGGAGGCAGAGGTAGGAGGAGTGCTGTGAGTTCAAGGCCACCATGAGACTACATAGTGAATTCCAGATCAGCCTGAGCCAGAGTGAGACCCTACCTTGAAAAAAAATAGATAAAAAGCAATATTGGCAGCCAGGCATGGTGGTGGCACACGCCTTTAATCCCAGCACTCAGGAGGTAGAGTTAGGAGGACCACTGTGAGTTCAAGGCCACCCTGAGACTACATAGTAAATTCCATGTCAGCCAAAAAAAAAAAAAAAAAAACAAGATTGCTCAACTCTGCTCAATGGCTCTGGGCAGGGCAGATCAGGCACTAAAGATGAGAGATGCTCCCACTGGCTACCAGGATACAATGGGCAGAGACACCTGAGCCTTTAAAAAAAAAAAAAAAAAGAGAGAGACTAATTGAGAGGGGTAGGAGATATGATGGGGGGTGGATTTGTTAGGGGGAAGAAAGTCTTCAGAAGAGGCCAAGTCTTGCCCGGCGTGGTGGTGCATGTCTTTATTTTATTTTATTTTATTTTATTTTATTTTATTTTATTTTATTTTATTTTATTTATTTGGTTTTTTGAGGTAGGGTCTCACTCTACCTCAGGTTGACCTGGATTCGCTGTAGTCTCAGGGTGGCCTCGAACTCATGGCAATCCTTCTACCTCTGCCTCCCGAGCGCTGGGATCAAAGGCGTGCACCGCCACGCCCAGCTTGATGCACGTCTTTGATCTCAGTACTCGGGGACAGAGGTGGAAGGATCGCCATGAGTTCAAGGCCACCCTGAGACTACACAGTGAATTCCAAGTCAGCCTGGGCTAGTGAGAGACGCTACCTCAAAAAAAAAAGGCCAAGTCTTGCAGAAGAGGGTGAAAAAGTTGTGACAACCTTCTTCCCAGTTCTTCTTCTACAGAGATAATTCATCCCTTTCAATGACCTAATCAACTCTCTTTTTAAGTATTTTATTTATTTATTTGACAGAGAGAGAGAGAATGGGTGCTCCAGGGCCTCCAGCCACTGCAAACGAACTCTAGACGCATGTGCCCCCTTGTGTATCTGACTAACGTGGGTCCTGGGGAATTAAACCTGGGTCCTTTGGCTTTGCAGGCAAATGCCTTAACTTCTAAGCCATCCCTCCAGTCTTTTCTTTAAAATAATAATTATTATCAAAAGGTAAATGTTGCCAGATGTGGTGGCGCACACCTTTAATCCCAGTGCTTGAGAGGCAGAGGTAGGAGGATTGCCGTGAGTTCAAGGCCACCCTGAGACTACATAGTGAATTCCAGGTCAGCCTGGGCTAGAGTGAGACCCTACCTCGAAAAACCAAAAAAAAAAAAAAAAAAAAAAAAAGGCTGGAGAGATGGCTTAGCTGTTAAGCCTGCAAAACCAGAGGACCCAGGTTCAATTCCCAGGACCCACCTAAGCCAGATGCACAAGGGGGTGCATGCATTTGGAGTTTGTTTGCAGTGGCTGGAGGCCCTGGTGCTTCTCTCTCTCTCTTTCTCTCTCTCTCTCTCTCTCTCTCTCTCTCTCTCTCTCTCTGCCACTTTATCTCTGTTTCTCAAATAAGTAAAATAAATAAATAAATAAATATTGAAAAAAGAATTCAGGTAGAAAAAAAATTGAGGCAAGCCCAACAATATTTCATTTTTATTTATTTATTATTTGGGAGAGAGAGAGAATGAATGGGTGTGCCAGGGCCTCCAGCCACTGCAAACTAACTCCAAGATGCATGCATCACCTTGTGCATATGGCTTAGGTGGGTCCTGGGGAATCGAACCTGGGTGCTTTGGTTTTGCAGGCAAGTGCCTTAACCACTAAGCCATCTCTCCAGTCCTTGATCCCCATTTTACCGGTACTCCAGGCTTCCCTAAACCCCTACTTGCTTCACTAGGATGTGTCCTATTGCGCACCCCAGAGCGTCCCTTCCTGCACAGGCCCCTCTCCATTCCTTCCCCATGGCCTAATTCCTGGGGGCATGTTTCCTCCACTGTGATAATGTGGTCAGGTAAGGAGGCCTTATCTGCTTGGAGAGAATTACAGGGCTCCTAGGAAAGAGTAACATGTTTTGGTAGCCAGGACCTTCCCATCTAAGGCCATCACCTGAGATAGGTCACAGATCCCGAGACAGGGCCTGGGCCCCTCAGGGGAGATCCCAAAGCTTCTTCCGCAGAAGGAATTGCCAAGTGGGTCCAAGGCGAGAGTCCCAGACAAATCTCTGGCCCAGGAACCAAAGAGGACCTGCTTCCAGCTCCACGCCTAGTGTGGATCTTTGTCCCGAGGACGATGGATGTGGCGAGAGCTGGGTCCACCATCCTGCCCCCGAAGCCCCTGCCTGGTTTCTCTGCACCCTCTCCTCCTCCGAAGAAAGCGCCTGTGAAGAAACTGAGGGCAAGCCCAAGAGGGCCTTGCACCCCATCAAAGTTGTCCTAAAAGGTCCCCCCAGTTCACTTTCTCACAGTCCTAATGGGGAGCCCTCTGTAAGCGGCCACGTGGTTACTGAATGCCCAGCGTGTTGGAGAAAGCCCCGGTTTACATTTCTCTTCCCTCTTGATGCAGAATCTGAGAACAAGGGGAGGTGTCCAGTGGCCCTACTAACGTCGGGTGGAATCTGGGGAGCAGGGGTGCCCGGCTTGAGTTACTATCCCACTCTGGAAACAGGGAACAGGGCCAGCAGGATCGGTGGCCATTACTAATGCATACGCTAGCCGTGGCCAAGCGACCGTTTCAGCCTCTCCAACTGAGCCCCCCCCAAGAAGGATCTGCAGGCACTCAGATCCCAAGGCTGGCCAGAGGCCCACAGTCACCTCTGGCCCCAGCAACAGCCTGGGGCCACAGTCAGCCCCATTCCCGAACTGGAAAAGAGGAAGGGCCAAGGCAGAGGCCCCGCCCGCTGCGGCCCCTGAACCCTGCTCCCGGGTCACATCTGTGCCCAGCTGCTTTGCCCGGCTCTGCAACCGCCTTGGATTTGAATTTCAGTTTTGCAAGGGAAATCACCAACATTCTGCCCAGTTCCTCCACCCTGGACGGCCCCTCATGCATCCCACCTTGCCGGGCCCCATTGAGGGCCACTGTCCTGTCCGTCAAATGGGTCCGTATTTCCCGAGGCACAAGGTTTTCCAGGGCTGGGTCTCTGTTCCCTCACAGGGTTCCCTGATGCCTCTGGGGCCTAGTGGTCTTTCTGTTGGTCTGTCTGTCTTGCAGCAGACAGGATGGATGTTCGTACACAGTAACGGATGATATGCAGAATCACTGCCCTTTCTCGCTCTTGCACGCATGTGCACACAGAGGGCTTAAACCGCCGCTGGAAGCTCAACAGAACTCTCCCAAGGTCACATACCATGCCCATCGCCAGCCTGAGGTTCTTTCCACCCATATCATATAGCACCCCATGAATTATTTGCACCCAACTGGCAGGGCAGTGAGCCACCACACCCCTCTTCTCGCCTTTCCGGGACATCGGTCTCAGCCTCTCTGCTCTAGCTCTGGCTGCTCTGGCCTGCATTCTTGCAAGCTGAACGAAGGGCTATGTGTTGAAAATGCTCAGCTAAATGGTTCCTCTCCTGGAAGGAGCACAATCAAATAAGGTCTCTGGCCTCAGAAGGATCACCACTCCCCAAACTGCCTGTGACATTCTGATTAGAATCCTATCTCAAAATCTTTCATTCAGGTTTGGCTCAAATGTAAATATGATACACACACACACACACACACACTTCATTCATGTTACAAGAAGGCCTCCTATAATAAAACTTTTAAAAATTTTTATTTATTTGACAGAGAGAGAGGGAGATTGTGAGAGAATGGACACACCAGGGCCTCTAGCCACTGCAGATGAACTCCAGATAAATGTGTCACCGTGTGCATATGTCTTACAAGGGAACTGGGGAATCAAACCCTGGTCCTTGGGATTCACAGGCAAGTGCCTTAACCATTAAGCCATCTCTCCAGGCCTTTTTATGTTACTTAAGTGGTACTGAGGATTGTGCATGCCTCTTAAAACATGTCTAACTTATACCATGATTAAGAACAAATATGTTTATGTGGATCCTAGCTACAGATGACTGGGCTTCTGCGTGAGAATGAAAATACTTAATAGCAGAGGCCAGTAAGTTGAAAAGGAGACATAAAGGGTGGAGAAAGGAAGGGAGGAGGATACTTAATAGGTTGATATTGTATATATGTAATTACAATGGTTGTAATGGGGAGGTAATATGATGGAGAATGGAATTTCAAATGGGAAAGTGTGGGGGTGGGGAGGGAGGGAATTACCATGGGATATATTTTATAATCATGGAAAATCTTAATAAAAATTAAAAAAAAAACATTAAAAAAAAAAAGAACAAATATGTTTAACACCCTGCAGGAATCTGTCCATGGTGGCACAGACCTCTAATCCCAGCACTCAGAAGGCTGAGGTAGGAGGATTGCTGTGATCAGTCTGGGCAAGATTCTGCTTCACTGAGGATACTCAAAATTCATCAAAGTGGAAAAGAAGAGGGCTGGAGGAATGGCTTAGTGGTTAAGGTTCTAGCCCGCAAAGCTAAAGGACCCAGGTTCAGTTCCCCAGGACCCATGTAAGCCAGATGCACAAGATGGTGTTTGCTTCTGGACTTTTTGCAGTAGCTGAAGGCCCTGGTGCACCCATTCCTTCCCTTTCTGTCTGCTCCTTCCTCCCTTCCTTCCTTCCTTCCTTCCTTCCTTCCTTCCTTCCTTCCTTCCTTCCTTCCTACCTTCCTCTTTCTCTCTCTCTCTGTCTCTTTCTTTCTTTCTTTCTTTCTTTCTTTCTTCTGTCTCTTTCTTTCTGCCTCTTTTTCTCTCAAAGATAAATAATTTTGGGCTGGAGAAATGGCTTAGCGGTTAAGCGCTTCCTATGAAGCCTAAGGACCCCAGTTCGAGGCTCGATTCCCCAGGACCCACGTTAGCCAGATGCACAAGGGGGCGCATGCATCTGGAGTTTGTTGGCAGTGGCTAGAGGCCCTGGCGCACCCATTCTCTCTCTCTCTCTCTGCCTCTTTCTCTCTCTGTCTGTTGCTCTCAAATAAATAAATAAAAATAAAAGAAAAAAATTTTAAAAATATATAAATAATTTTTTAAGGGGAAAATAGGAGGCTGAGACCTCAACGCTAAAGTCAGCCTCTTTAAAAAAATTTTTTTTTAAATTTATTTGCAAGCAGAGAGAGAATGGGCACACCAGGGCCCTTTTGACACTGCAGAGGAACTCCACACACATGTGCCACTTTGTGCATCTGGCTTTACATGGGTATTAGGGAATCAAACCCAGGTCACTAGGATTTGCAAGCAAACATCTTGACTGCTGAGCCAATCTCTCCAGTCCTAAAGTAGATTTCTGACACCCCCTCCAAAGCTCAGGGAACACTGTGGAAGGGGGTGAGAAGAATGTAAGAGCCACAGGGCAGGAAGGTGTAATGTGAGGGAATGCACTCCCCACAGGAACGGACTGATGCACGTGTCACTCCACAGTGACTCCCCGCTGTGGAGGGCCCTCAGGGGAATGAGAGTGGGGGTGAGACATAAAGTGATAATCTGTGATAATCTGCTGGGAATACGTCCAACTTGCAATAGGTTCATATATTAACGTTCCCAATAACTTTTATTTTTAGGCAAGCCCAACAGATTGGTCTTTAAAAAAATTTTTTCAGCCTGGATATCCATGACCTCACAGTGCCTGACACTACCTTCACAAGACCATCATAAGAGGAGGAAAAGATCATGACATCAAAATAAAAGAGAGACTGATTGAGATGGGGAGGGGATATGATGGAGAGTGGAGTTTCAAAGGGGAAAGTGGGGGGAGGGAGGGTATTACCATGGGATATTTTTTATAATCATGGAAGTTGTTAATAAAAATTTGGAAAAAATTTTTTTCAGGGCTGGAGAGATGGCTAAGCAGTTAAGCACTTGCCTGTGAAGCCTAAGGACCCTGGCTCAAGGCTTGGTTCAAGGCTCGATTCTCCAGGACCCATGTTAGCAAGATGCACAAGGGGGTGCTTGCATCGGGAGTTCATCTGCAGTGGCTGGAAGCCCTGGCACACCCATTCTCTCTCTCTCTCTCTCTCTCTCTGCCTCTGTCTCTCTCTCTCTCTCTTTCTCTGTGTGTCACTCTCAAATAAATAAATAATTTTTTTTCAAATTTTATTTATTTTTTTGTAAGCAGAGAGAGAGAGAGAGAGAGAAGAGATATAGACAGAGAGAGAATGGGCTGGGCGTGGTGGCTCACACCTTTAATCCCAGCACTCAGGGGGCAGAGGTAGGAGGATCTCTGTGAGCTTGAAGCTGCTCTGAAACTACATAGTGAACTCCAGGTCAGTCTGGGCCAGAGTGAGACTCTACCTCAAAAAACCAAAACAAAGGAAAAAAAAGAGAGAGAGAGAGAATGGGCATGCCAGGGCCTCTAGCCACTACAAATGAACTCCAGATGCATGTGCCCCTTGTGCATCTGGTTTATGTGGGTCATGGGGAATTGAACCTGGGTCCTTTGGCTTTGTAGGTGAATGCCTTAACCGCTAAGCCATTTCTCCAGCCCAGATTGGCCTTTTTTTTTTTTTTTTTTTTTTAAATGAGAGACAGCAAGAGCAAGAGAGAAAGAACTGGCATGCCAGAACCTCTAGCCACTGTGCTGGAACTCCAGACACGTGTGCCACCTTGTGCGCTTGAACAACCTTGCGCATGCGTCACCTTGTGCATCTGGCTTGTGTGAGATCTGGGGAGTCGAACATGGGTCCTTCGGCTTTGTAGTAACCACTTTGTGTAACCACTAAGCCATGTCTCCAGCCCTCCCCTCCCCCCACATAACATGGGCACGCCAGGGCCTCCAGCCACTGCAAATGAACTCCAAATGCATGTGCCACCTTGCACATCTGGCTTACATAGGTACTGGGGAATTGAACCTGGGTCCTTAGGCTTTGCAGGCAAACACCTTAATCGCTAAACCATCTCTCCAGCCCCCAATAACTTAAGAAAATATTTTATTTATTTATTTGCAAGCAGAAGGAGAGAGAATGAGAATGGGCATGCCAGGACCCAGTGCCTCTGCAAATGAACTCCAGCTTTATGTGAATGCTGGGGTATTGAACTAGGGCCATTAGGCTTTGCAATCCAGCAGCTTTAACCACTGAGCAATCTCTCCAAACTCCAATAACTTAAAAAAAAAAAATCTATCCAGGGACTGGAGAGATGCCTCAGCGGTTTAGGTTCTTGCCTGCAAAGCCTAAGGATCCAGGTTTGATTCCCCAGTACCCATGTAAGCCAGATGCACAAGGTGGAACATGCATTTGGAATTTGTTCGCAGTGGCTAGAGGCCCTGGCATGCCCATTCTCTCTATCTGCCTCTCTCTTTCTCTCTCTCTCAAAATAAGTAAATACAATGAAATCTATCCATGGATTTCTTTTTTTGAGATAGGGTATCACTCTAGCCTGGCTGACCTGGAACTCTCTCTGTAGTCCCAGGCTGGCCTTGAGCTCACAGCAATCCTCCTACCTCAGCCTCCCAAGTGCTGGGATTAAAGATGTGTGCCACCATGACTAATTTACCCACAGATTTCAAAGTTGTATTCCAGAGTTATGGTAGGGTTACCCAAGAACAAGAAGTTGTCTCCTGGGGCTGGAGAGATGGATTAGTGGTTAAGGCATTTGCCTGCAAAGCCAAAGGATCCCATGAAATCACAGGCTGGTGTCTGTGTTGTTTATACAGAGGTGCATAGCTCAAGGACTCTAATCACAAGAGGAAGCATGAATCCAAACTTGGGATCACTTTGTGAAATAATGTGTCTGTAAATTTCAAAATAGTCAGGGTCAAACCTGGCGTGGTGACGCACGCCTTTAATCCCAGCACTGGGGAGGTAGAGGTAGGAGGATCGTCATGAGTTTGAGGCCATCCTGAGACTACATAGTGAATTCCAGGTCAACCTAGGCTAGAGTGAGACCTTGCCCAGAAAAAACAAAAACAAACAAACAAAAAAGTCAAGGTCACGAAGGTCAAGGAAAGATAGGAAGTTTTATTTTGTTTGTTTGTTGTTTTCAAGGTAGGGTCTCACTCTAGCCCAGGCTGACCTGGAATTCACTATGTAGTCTCAGGATGGCCTCAAACTCATGACGATCCTCCTACCTCTACTTTCCAAGTGCTGGGATTAAAGGCGTTCTCCACCATGCCCAGCCTAAGACAGGAATTAAAAAAAAAAAAACAAAAAACATTATTTTTATTTATTTCTGTTAGAGAGAGAGTGAAAAAGAGAGAGTGAAAGAGAATGGGTGTGCCAGTACCTCCAGCCACTGAAAGAACTCCAGACATATATGCCCCCTTGTGCATCTGGCTTACATGGGTCCTGGGGAATAAAACCGAGGTCCTTTGGCTTTGCAGTCAAATACCTTAACTGCTAGGCCATCTCTCCAGCCCCAAGATGGGACCTTTTAAAAATATTTTTTGTAAAATATATATATATATATTTGTGCTTTTTTTTTTGTTGTTGTTGTTTTTGTTTTTCGAGGTAGGGTGTCACTCTGGTCCAGGCTGACCTGGAATTCACTCTGTAGTCTTAGGGTGGCCTCATCAAACTCTCAGTGATCCTCCTACCTCTGCCTCCCTAGTGCTGGGATTAAAGGCGTGCGCCACCACGCCCAGCTTTATTTTTGTGTTTTTATTATAATACATAGTGTGGTGGTTTGATTCAGGTGCCCCCCATAAACTTAGGTGTTCTGAATGCTAGGTTCCTAGCTGATGGAGATTGGGGAATTAATGTCTCCTGGAGGGAGTGTATTGTTGGGGGCGGGCTTATGGGTATTAAAGCCAGTTTCCCCATGCCAGTGTTGGGCACACTCTCCTGTTTCTGTTGTCCACCTTATGTGGGCCAGGGGATGATGTTCACCCTCCGCTCATGCCATCATTTTCCCCTTCCATCGTGGAGCTTCCCCTCGAGCCTGTAAGTCAAAATAAAGCTCTTGTCCCCACAAGCTGCTCTTGGTTGGGTGGTTTCTACCAGCAATGCGAACCTGGCTGCAGCACATAACATATATGCAGAAGAACATTTAGAACAGATATGTATACTTTGGTGAATTATAAACTAAACATCTATGTAAGTCACTATTCCGGTCTGGGAACGACATTGCAAGGTCCCAAGAGACCCTCAAGTATGCCCTTCCAAATCGTACCCTCCCTTCTCTCCAAGACTGCCCACCATCCTCCGGGTTTCACTGTCTACATGTTGATCCTAAAACACAACACAAATGGATTTATACTGTATACTTCTTGTTTCTTCTCTCCATTTGTTAAAACACTTATCTTGTGTTTGTGGTATTCATTTATCCCACCCCCCAAGTAGCAATACCTTGTAAGACTATACCTTAATTAACACAACCATTGTTCTATGAATGAGTTCCAAATTAGCTTTTTTTTTTTTTTTTGGTTTTTGGAGGTAGGGTCTCACTGTAGCCCAGGCGGACCTGAAATTCACTATGTAGTCTCAGGGTGGCCTCGAACTCACGGAGATTCTCCTACCGCTGCACAAAAGCAGGGCTCACAACAGCAGCGTTCACAACAGCAAAACGCTAAACTGGGAAGGAGGGAGAGGAGGGTGAGAATGTAGCTCAGTGGTAGCAGATGAGGTGCTAAGCTTTGATCCCTAGCACCACCGACAAACAAGCAAAAGCTAGTTTGAAGGCAGGCATGGTGGCGCACGCCTTTAATCCCAGCACTTGGGAGGCAGAGGTAGGAGGATCGCCATGAGTTCGAGGCCACCCTGAGACTCCATAGTGAATTCCAGGTCAGCCTGGGCTACAGTGAGACCCTACCTCGAAAAATAAACAAAAAACTAAATAGTAATATTTATTTACATAATTTTTAAAAACTGCTGTGAGAAACTAATGTGCTATAATTATTGTGTCCTCTACAGTTTAAAAGAAGACTGAAAATGACACTGTTGGGTCACAGACAGATGACGTTTGGAATGAAGTAGACCTTAGGTCACATTTACAATAACTGGCTGATGTCTCCATCTCTCCACGTGTTTCTGTTTGTCTTGAAAAGAGAGGCATTGACCGATACAGACCACCTCTTCTTGAATGTATAGTAAAAAACCCTAGAATGTTGAGATAATGTCTCCCTGCTAGCAAAGAACAGGTTCATCTGATGCCATTATAAAACATTAGAGTTGGGCTGGAGAGATGGCTTAGCGGTTAAGTGTTTGCCTATCAAGCCTAAGGACCCCGGTTCAAGGCTCGATTCCCCCGGACCCACGTTAGCCAGATGTACAAGGGAGCGCACACATCTGGAGTTCCTTTGTAGTGGCTGGAGGCCCTGATGTGCCCATTCTCTATCTATCTATCTGCCTCTTTCTCTGTCTGTCGCTCTCAAATAAATAACAAAAAATTTAAAAAATAAAATAAAACATTAGAGTTCTCTGTGCTCTGGATTCCTTGTTTCTCTGCATATTGCCCTGTGGAGAAAGGGATATGAGGAAGTAGGTGTAAATGACAGCTCTCGCTTTGAGTGAGAGGCTTTAATTTCTATTCCTGAAGAGTCTCCTGCCAGCAGCCATTAGTTAGTTTGCAAGTAAAGTAAAAGATCGCAGAATTTTCACTGGTTCTGACTAAATCTCAAAGAGCAAGCATTGAAGTTTTTTTCTGTAAAGTTGTTACACAGTCTCTTTGACATATGCATCTCTGATTGCTGTCCTTGGAATCCTTTAGCTTGTAGGCCATCGAAAGCCAGTCCTTGGTTTCCATCTAGCCCATGGGCCATCGGTTGCTGGCCTCTTAATGTGCATCACGTGGTCAGATGGCTCTTTGGCTTTTCTGGCAACATCCCCAACATCCCGGAGCCTCCCTCAAAGCCACAGCGCTGCTTTGCAACACAACTACAATGAAATTGAGCTTGTAAGGCGGTCGGTTGGTCTGCTTGAAGTGCAACGTGACCGTCTGAAAAGTTATATGACAGAAGAAACAATGCATCTTCCCCAGCTGTCTTCTAGACAGTGTTTATCTAGGATGTTACTCCTTTTTTTTTTTTTTTAAGTTATTTATTTGAGAGCAACAGACACAGAGAGAAAGACAGATAGAGGGAGAGAGAGAGAATGGGCACGCCAGGGCTTCCAGCCTCTGCAAACGAACTCCAGACGCGTGCACCCCCTTGTGCATCTGGCTAACGTGGGTCCTGGGGAACCGAGCCTCGAACCGGGGTCCTTAGGCTTGCACAGGCAAGCGCCTAACCGCTAAGCCATCTCTCCAGCCCCTATTACTCTTTGAAATCAGTTCATCTATGTGGCAGGCATACAGCTATGATTCATTTTGTAACGGGGGAAATCGGAGTCCTGGAGTGCTTTCTGGAACCTCAAGTCCTGAGTTCATATCTGGAAAACTGCCTGAGGACTCAAAACACGTTGCGGCCAGCTCTGCAGAGAGAGAGAGAGAGAAGAAAAAATCTAAAAATTTTTTTAAGTATCTTATTTTGGTCCTGGAAAGATGGCTTAGCAGTTAAAGCATTTGCCTGCAAAGCCAAAGGACCCATGTTCAATTCTCCAGGACCCATATAACCCAGATGCACAGGGTGGCACATGCATCTGGAGTTCACTTGTAGTGGCTAGAGGACCTGATGCACCCATTCTCAATCTCCTGTCTGTCTGTCTCTCTCTCTATCTCAAATAAGTAAATAAAAATTAAAAAAAAATATTTTTTCACTTATTTATTTGAGAGATAGAGAAAGAAGGAGAATGGGCATGCCAGGGCCTCCAGCCACTGCAAACGAACTCCAGATGTTTATCTGGCTTAGGTGGGTCCTAGAGAATTGAACCTGGGTCCTTTGGCTTTGTAGGTATTGCAGTCAGGTTCGCATTGCTGATAGAAATCATCTGACCAAGAGCAGCTTGTGGAAAAAAAGAGGTTTATTTTGGTTTACAGGCTCAAGGGGAAAGCTCCACAATGGCAGGGAAAACAACATGAGCAGAGGGTGGACATCACCCCCTGGCCAACAGAAGGTGGACCACAGCAACAGGAGGGTGTGCCAAACACTGGCAAGGGGAAACTGGCTTTAATACCCATAAGCGCGCCCCCAACAATACACTCCCTCCAGGAGGCATTAGTTCCCAAATCTCCATCAGCTGGGAACTTAGCATTCAGAACACCTAAGTTTATGGGGGACACCTGAATCAAACCACCACACCTTGAAAACAAATGAACTTTTTTGTGGGGGAGGCTGGGAAGATGGATCACTCAGTAAAGCTCTTGTTGGGGGGCTGGAGAGAGATGGCTTAGTGGTTGCCTGCAAAGCCTAAGGACCCAAGTTTGATTCTCCAGGTCCCACGTAAGCCAGGTGCTCATGGTGCATGCATATGGCTAGAGGCCCTGATGTGCCCATCCTCACTCTGTCTTTCTCTCCCTCTCTCTGTCTCTAATAAATAAATAAAAATAAAATCGTAAAAAAAAAAAATAAAAGCTCGCCAAGTGTGGTGGCGCACGCCTTTGTCCCAGCACTCAGGAGGCAGAGGTAGGAGGATCGCCATGAGTTCGAGGCCACCCTGAGACTCCATAGTGAATTTCAGGTCAGTCTGGGCTAGAGTGAAACCTTACCTTGAAAAACCAAAATAAAAATAAGAATAAAAATAAAAAATAAAAGTGCTTGTTGCATAAGGGTAAGCCCCTGCATTCAGGTCTCCAGCACCCATATAAATGCCAGGCATAATAGTGCACACCTGTGATTCCAGTGTTTTGAAGGTGGAGACAGTGGGTCGGTCCCTCGGGCTAGCTAGACTGGCCAAATCAGCAGGCTCTGCTGGTTCAGTGAGAGACTCAGCCTTAACAAATAAGGTGGTAAATGATTGAAAAAGACCTGACATTGACCTCTGGCCTTACATGCATACAGACATACATATACGCAGAAAAGTTTCATTATGTCGGTGTGGAGGCACACGCTTTTAACCCCAGCACTCAGGTAGGAGGATCGCTGTTGAGTTCAAGGCCAGCCTGAGACTAACTAGTGAATTCCAGGTCAGCCTGGGCTAGAGCAAGACCCTACCAAAAGAAAACAACTGACGACATCGAATCCCAGAACCTTGAAGGCCCAGACCACCAGGAATGCCCCTTCATTGGTGGTGGGAGTCCAAACTAGTGCCCACTTTGGATGGCAGTTTGGCCATTTCTTATGAAACTAAAGTTATTCTTTCTTACAAAACTAAACATAATACGATCCAGCAGCCTTACTCTTGATATCAATCCAAAGGAGCTGCAAACCTAACCCATACAGCTTTCACATGGATGTTTGGAGTAGTTTTATTCATAATTGCAAAAATTAGAAGCAGCCAAGATATCCTTGGGTAGAGAAATGGCTACATCAACTGTGATCTGTCCAGACAATGGCATGTAGCTCAGCGCTAAAAAGACATAAGTAGTTAAGATATGAAAAGATAGGAGGGCATGGTGGCGCATACTTTTATCCCAGCACTCAAGAGGCAGAGGTAGGAGGATCGTTGTTGAGTTCGAGGCCACGCTGAGATTACAGAGTGAATTCCAAGTTAGCCTGGGCTAGACAGAGATCCTACCTCAAAAAAAAAAAAAAAAAAAGATATGAGAAGACACAGGGAAAAGGAAATGAATATTATGAAGTAGAAGAAGTCAGTCAGTTTGGAAAGGCTTCATATTATAAGAACTGTGCAAGTAAAAATTGGCTGTTTAAACCACTGTCTGCAGTGTTTTGTTACAGCCATGTAAATTAAGACAAGGGAGCCTAGTTGTGTATGCTGTCATCTATACACTTAGAATCCCAACACTAGGGAGATAAGGAAGGTACTACATAGTGAGACCCTGTCTCAAAAACAAAAAAGAGGGCTGGAGAGATGGCTTAGCGGTTAAGCACTTGCCTGTGAAGCCTAAGGACCCCGGTTCGAGGCTCAGTTCCCCAGGTCCCATGTTAGCCAGATGCACAAGGAGGCGCACGCGTCTGGAGTTTGTTTGCAGAGGCTGGAAGCCCTGGCGCGCCCATTCTCTCTCTCTCCCTCTATCTGTCTTTCTCTCTGTGTCTGTTGCTCTCAAATAAATAAATAAATAAATAAATAAATAAATAAATAAAATAAAAAGATAGGGTGCTTAACTTAGGCTGGGCTTGCTTGCTAACAGAAACATGCACTGAATTTCAAAAGACAAGATAGAAGTTATCATTCCATGGGCTGGGGAGATGGCTTAGTGGTTAAGATACTTGCCTTCAAAGCCAAAGGACCCATGTGCAGTTCCCAGGACCCACTTAAAGCTAGATGCACAAGGGGGTGTATGCATCTGGAGTTCATTTACAGCGGCTGGAGGCCCTGGCACACCCATTGTCTCTCTTTCTGTCTCTCTCTAAAATACATAAAGTATTTAAAAATAAAAATAGAACAGCCAGGTGTGGTGGTACACACCTTTTTAACCCCTCCCAGCACACAGGAGGCAGAGGTAGGAGGATGGGTGTGAGTTCAAAGCCACTGTGAGACTACATAGTGAATTCCAGGTCAGCCTGGATACAGTGAAACCCTGCCTCAAAAAAAAAGATAAAATAAAATAACATAAAATAAAAATAAAAGCAAGAAGCCGGGCGTGGTGGCACACGCCTTTAATCCCAGCACTCGGGAGGCAGAGGTAGGAGGATTGCCATGAGTTCAAGGCCACCCTGAGATGACAGAGTTAATTCCAGGTCAGCCTGGACCAGAGTGAGACCCTACCTCGAAAAACCAAAAAAAAAAAAAATAAAAATAAATAAATAAATAAATAAATAAATAAAAGCAAGGCATGGTGGTACACGCCTTTAATCCCAGCACTCAGGAAGCAGAGGTATGAGGATCGCCATGAGTTTGAGACCACTCTGAGACTACACAGAGAATGTTTTTTTCCAACACAGGGTCTTGCTCTGGAATTCACTCTGTAGTCTCAGGGGGGCCTTGAACTCACGGTGATCTTCCTACCTCTGCCTCCCGAGTACTGAGATTAAAGGCGTGCGCCACCACACCCAGCTCCATCACCAGGTTTTATGTGGGTTTAGGAGATCAGGAGAGCTGAAATCAGGTCTTCATGCTTAACAAGCCCTTTACTCCACTCCCCACCACTTCCATTGGAATTATTGGCTGAAAAAGGAAGCTTCACGTGGGAGCCAGTAGCTTTCATGAGAAGCATGTGCTTGTTTACTCCAGTCCTCATTGCTTCAGGACAAATGTGAAGTTGCCTAAAGAGACAGATCTGGGCTGGAGAGATGGCTTAACGGTTAAGGCACTTGCCTCCAAAGCCAAAGGTCCCAGGTTTGATTCCCCGGACCCATGTAAGCCAGATGCCCAAGGGGGCACAAGCATCTGGAGTTCATTTGCAATGGCTGGAGGCCCTGGCATGCCCATTCTCTTTTCTCTCTCTCTCTCTTTCTCTTCCCCTGTCTATTTCTCTCTCTCTCTCTCTCTCTCCCTTAAATAAATAAATAAAAATAAAATATTTGGGGGCATCAGGGACCTCCTTGGCCAACAACTCACTGGAAGGTATCCCATCTCTGGCACTGAAAATTTTCTAGCAACAATCTATGGCTCCTGAGTGTGCCATTATCCAAAAAACTAGGATTCCATATGACTTATTTATATCCTCTTAGATTTTGATTAGCCCTCCCTCCACCTTTCCTTTGCTCAATCTCTTCCCCTGACCTCATTTTGGGCCTTTTCACCCCCATTAATCTATTCTTCTACCTGCATATATACAATACCATCCTATTAAGTAGCCCCCTCCCTTCCTTTCTCTTCCCTTTATTTCTCTTTTCTAGCTTACTGGCCTCTGCTACTGAGTTTTTTCCTTCTCACACATTAGCCCAATCATCTGTAGCTAGGATCCACATATGAGAGAGAACATGTGGCGCTTGGCTTTCTGGGCCTGGGTTACCTCACTTAGTATAACCCTCTCCAGATCCATCCATTTTCCTGCAAATTTCATAACTTTATTTTTCTTTACCGCTGAGTAGAACTCCATTGTGTAAATGTGCCATATCTTCATTATCCACTCATCAGTTGAGGGACATCTAGGCTGGTTCCACACTGCAAGCCTTATATTTGGCCAGCCAGGCCAAATGAGCCAACAGGTGCAATAGTGGCACATCTGTTATGGGGGAAACCAATTGCCCTCTAATTGGACTGGAGGCCCACTCCATGGGAGGGAATACATCCCTGATACTGAAAACTTAAAACAGGGGTAGTCATGAGCCCTAGGGGTGTAACGTCTCCTGTTGTTTGGCTAAATGTGTATACTATGCTCATCAAACTGCTCAGTAAGCACTTCTGTTAATGTTCATACCCTTATATTAATGCTACTCTCACCTTTGGTAGAGAATCTTCTCTTTTCAGATGGCAGTGACCTTGGGATGACTCAGAAGGTATCATAGTGCTGGAAAGAAGTGACTGAAGTACTGAGTAACATCTCAATCACACCTTCCAAGGCTCAGGGTCTAATGTGGAAGAGGTGGCAGAAAGAATGTAAGAGCCAAAGGAAGGGTAGGACTCCTTACAACGTGCTCCTCCAGACACAAAATGGCCTGGATATCCATGACCTCACAGTGCCTGACACTACCTACACAAGACCATCATAAGAGGAGGAAAAGACCATGACATCAAAATAAAAGAGAGACTGATTGAGATGGGGAGGGAATAAGATGGAGAATGGAATTTCAAAGGAGAAAGTGGGTGGAGGGGGTTTAGGAGGGTATTACCATGGGATATATTTTTTTTAATTTTTATTAACATTTTCCATGATTACAAAATATATCCCATGGTAATTCCCTCCCTCCCCACTCCCACACGGGATATTTTTTATAATCATGGAAAATGTTAATAAAAATTGAGAAAAAAAATTTTTTTAAAGCTTTTGAGATCCAGGAATTGTGGAATACAATGTCTTTTTTTTTTTTTAAATTTTTATTTATTTATTTGAGAGCGACAGACACAGAGAGAAAGACAGATAGAGGGAGAGAGAGAGAGTGGGCACGCCAGGGCTTCCAGTCTCTGCAAACGAACTCCAGACGCGTGCGCCCCCTTGTGCATCTGGCTAACGTGGGACCTGGGGAACCGAGCCTCGAACCGGGGTCCTTAGGCTTCATAGGCAAGTGCTTAACCGCTAAGCCATCTCTCCAGCCCCCAAAAAAATTTTTTTAAGGCACAGGTTCTTCCCTGTGGACCTGCTGACAGAAATCTGGATAAAGCTACACTGCACACAGCCCAGGACTCCAGTGTCATCAGCTGCACCCATGCAGGGCTGTGGGAGACCAGCAACTCTGGTGCCTCCTCAAATGCTGCTTTGAGGTTCCTATGGGACTTTAACTAATATTTGATGCCAAACTGGGTCCTTTTTCCCTTTCAGAATTGTGGAACCAATAACGAAATGAGTATGGAGTGGACAGTAAAAAAATGTTTTCAAAATATTTTTTAGGGCTGGAGAGATGGCTTAGCAGTTAAGCGCTTGCCTGTGAAGCCTGAGGACCCCAGTTCAAGGCTCAGTTCCCCAGGACCCATGTTAGCCAAATGCACAAGGGGGCGCACACATCTGGAGTTTGTTTACAGTGGCTGGAGGCCCTGGCGTGCCCATTCTCTCTCTCTCTCTCTCTCTACCTGCCTCTTTCTCTGTCTGTCTGTTTCTCTCAAATAAATAAATAAAAAGGAACAAAAAAATATTTAAAAATAATTTTTATTTATTTGCGAGCAACAGGCAGAAGTGAGTATGAACCAGGGCTTCCTGCTGCTGCAAACAAACTACTTTGCATCTAGGTTTTTGTGGGTACTGGGAAATTGAACCCCGCTGCCGTCAGGCTTTGTAAGCAAGCACCTTTATCCACGGAACCATTTCTCCAACCCAACAGCAAAATGTTTTTTTTGGTTTTGTTTTTTGTTTTTTCAAGGTAGGGTCTCCCTGTTGTCCAGGCTGACCTGGAATTCACTATGTAGTCTCAGGGTGGCCTCAAACTCACGGCGATCCTCCTACTTCTGCCTCCCGAGTGCTGTTTTTTTCAACATAGGGTCTCCCTCTACCCTAGACTGACCTGGAACTCACTCTGTAGCTCCAGGCTGGTCTTGAACTCATGGCAATTCTTCTATCTCTGCCTCTGGAGTGCTGAGATTAAAGGATGTGTCACCATGCCCCCCCCTTTTTTTTTTTTTGTCTTGTCTTGTTTTTTTTCAAGGTAGGGTCCTATTCTGGCCCTAGCTGACCTGGAACTTACTCTGTACTCCCCAGGTTGGTCTTGAACTCACAGTGATCTTCCTACCTCTGCCTCCCTCTTCTGGTGGGCTGGCCAAAACTGGTGGGATCCAGGATACTGGCTAAAGTGAGGGCCGGACAGCCTGAACATCTAGCACTGACAGGTGATAGCTGACATGACATGAAGACCCAAAAGAATCATAAAAGGAGCAAAACCAGACGAGTTTGAGCCCAGCCTGAGACTACATAGTGAATTCCAAGTTGGCCTGGGCTAGCCGGAGACCCTAATCTCAAAAAAAAAAAAAAAAGTACTGAGGAGATGGCTCAGCAGTTATCAGCAGTTAAAGTGCTTGCTTGCAATGTCTGCTGGCCTGGGTTTAATTTGCCAGCACCCATGTGTGTGCATGTGTCCGGAGATCATTTTGTAGAGGCAAGAGGCGTTGATGCACTCATTCTCATTCTCTCTCTCAAGTAAGAGAGATGTCTTGGTGGTTAAAGGTTCCTGCTTGCAAAGCCTGTCGACCTGGGTTTGATTCCCCAGTACCCACATAAAGCCAGATGCACAAAGTGGCCCACAAATCTGAAGTCTGGAGATCTTTCACAGTGGCAGGAGGCCCTGGCACGCCCATTCTCTCGCAGCTTCTCTGCTTGCAAATAAATAATAAAAATACAGATTTGAACCAGGCGTGGTGGCAAATGCCTTTAATTTCAGCACTCAGGAGGCAGAGGTAGGAGGTTCACTGTGAGTCCAAAGCCAGCCTGAGAGTACCTAGTGAATTCCAGGTCAGCCCGGGCTAGAGTGAGACCCTATCTCAACACACACACACACACTGATTTGATTGAAAAAAAAAAGGTAAACAGCACGTGGGAGGCAGAGGTAGGAGGATTGCTATGAGTTTGAAGCCACCCTGAGAACACACATTGAATTCTAGGCCAGCCTGGGCTAGAGTGAGACCCTACCTCAAAAAACAAACCAGGCACATGGTGGCACACACATTGAATCCCAGCATTTAGGAGGCAGAGGTAGGAGGAATACTGTGAATCTGAGGCGAGCCTGGGAATACAGAATAAGTTCTAGGTCAGCCTGGGCTAGGGTGATACCCTGCCTCTAAATAAATAAATAAATAAAAGCCAAGCAGGCATAGTGATGCACACCTTTAATCCCAGCACTCAGGAAGCTGAGGTAGGAGGATTGCTGTGAGTTCAAAGCCCGCCTGAGACTACATAGTGAATTTGAGGTCAGCCTGGGCTAGAGTGAAACCTTACCTCACAGAAAAAAAAAAAAAAGCAGGAGGCTGGAGAGATGGCTTAGTGGTTAAGACACTTGCCTGGAAAGCCAAAGGACCCATGTTCAATTCCCAAGTACCCATTTAAGGCATATGCACAAGGTAGTGTGTGTGTCTGGAATTCATTTGCAGTGGCTAGAGACATTGGTATGCCCATTTTCTCTCTCTCTCTCTTCCAAAAAAATAAATAAGGGCTGGAGAGATGGCTTAGCAGTTAAGGCATTAGCCTGCAAAGCCAAAGGACCTCAGTTTGATTCCCCAGAACCCACGTAAGCCAGATGCACAAGGGGGCGCACATGTCTGGAGTTGGTTTGCAGTGGCTGGAGGCTCTGGCGCACCCATTCTCTCTCTTTCCCCCCACCCCTTTCTCTGTCTCAAATAAATAAACAAAAATAAATCTTTCCAGTCAGGAAATCTCAGGGTTTTAGGACAGAGACAGGGACAAAAGCAGATGTAAGAAGGACAGCGCTGTTCATGAGGCTGAGGGGGGTGAAGACTCTCAAGGGCCTTAGCTTGTGGCTGTGCTGGAGACGAAGAACTTGACCTTCAACCGTGGAGGGTGACAGTGGAAGCTGGGGTGTGGGTGAGATCCCAGAATGCCGGCCCCCATTTCTTGAGACCATAACAGATGACCATGATGGATGACCGAAAGCAACGGAAATGTCCTCTCCGAGCTCGAAGGGACAGCTATTGAGGGGACCACTCCCACTGCAACTCGGGGAGAGAATTGGTCCCTGGGTCTCTCCAGGCACTGGTGGCTGCTGGCTCTCCTGAGTGCTGCTTGGTTTGCAGATACATCGTGAACCATCTGCTTCCTTGCCTCCTCTGCTGTCTGTCTACTGAGTGTTTCTTTCTTTCTTTCTTTTTTTTTTATTATTTATTTATTTATTTGAGAGCGACAGACACAGAGAGAAAGACAGATAGAGGGAGAGAGAGAATGGGCGCGCCAGGGCTTCCAGCCTCTGCAAACGAACTCCAGACGCGTGCGCCCCCTTGTGCATCTGGCTAACGTGGGACCTGGGGAACCGAGCCTCGAACCGGGGTCCTTAGGCTTCACAGGCAAGCACTTAACCACTAAGCCATCTCTCCAGCCCTCTTTCTTTCTTTTTTTGAAGTAGCGTTTTCACTCTAGCCCAGGCTGACCTGGAATTCACTATGTAGTGTCAGGGTGGCCTCGAACTCACGGCACTCCTACATCTACCTCGTGAGTGCGGGAATTAAAGGCTTGGACAACCATGCCAGGCTTATTTATTTTGCTTTATTTTATTTTGGTTTTTCAAGGTAGGGTTTCACTCTAGCCCAAGGCTGGAATGCACTATATCGTCTCAGGGTGGCCTTGAACTCATAGCACTCCTCCTACCTCTGCCTCCCGAGTTTCAGAACCTGCTCACAAGCTACTGTTGGGGGAATGAGGTAGGAGAGTTATGTGTTCATCGGTGGAAGTAACTGTGGATATGGCTCTTGGAGGCAGAAGTAGACCGAGGTGGCCGCCAGGGAAAATCAGAGACCCTTGCAGGCATAGGCAGCAAGGTCCTGGAGTGACAAGAACACAGGTTTGGGAGGTGCCACAGGGAATCCAGGGGCCAAAAAAAAAAAAAAAAAAAAGACTCATCTCTCTAAGGCCCTCTCACCTGGGAAAGTGAGAGTTAAGGCACCAGGGGCATGCCAGGCAGAGTATCACATACCTTTAATCCCAGCACTTGGGAGGCAAAGGTAGGAGGATCGCTGTGAGTTCAAGACCACCCTGAGACTACAGTGAATTCCAGGTCAGCCTGAGCTAGAGTGAGACCCCATATCAGAGACCTGGCATGTGGACTTGTGTTGGGCTAAGACACAAGGAAAGGGTCTTTTAGAAAGAAAGTACAGCCGGGCGTGGTGGTACACGCCTTTAATCCCAGCACTTGGGAGGCAGAGGTAGGAGGATCGCCGAGAGTTCGAGGACACCCTGAGACTACATAGTGAATTCCATCCAGGTCAGCCTGAGCCAGAGTGAGACCCTACCTCAAAAAACCAAAAAAAAAAAAAGAAAGAAAGAAAGTACAAACCAGGAACTGGAGAGATGGCTTAGTGGTTAAGGCACTTGCCTGCAAAGCCAAAGGACCCAGGTTCAATTCCCCAGGACCCACGTAAAGCCAGATGGACAGGGTGGCACATGCATCTGGAATTTGTTTGCAGTGGCTAAAAGTCCTGGTACGCCCATTCTCTCTCTCCTCTCATAAAGAAATAAAACACATTTTGTTTATTTATTTCAGAGTGACAGACAGAAAGAGGGAGAGAGAGAGAGAGAGAGAATGGGTGTGCCAGGGCTTCCAGCCACTGCAAATGAACTTCAGATGCGTGTGCCCCCTTGTGCATCTGGCTAATGTGGGCCCTGGGGAATCGAGCCTCAAACCAGGCTCCTTAGGCTTCACAGGCAAGTACTTGCTTAACCGCTTAAACCATCTCTCCAGCTCATGAAATACCTTTTTAAAACGTGTACATCAGGATTGGAGGTCCTTTTCCCAGCTCCCCTGACAGCTACACACCCCCTGCTTTGGGGGACAGGTGGCTAGGCAAGGACCCAGCCGCACCTGGGGGAGACTGGAATGTCTTGGAGCTCCATTCCCAGCCTCTGTCAACTTCAAAAGCAATTTCCTCTATTGCTGGCGCCGTTGGCTGGAGCTGTGGCTGAGCAAATTATTGTTGGGAGCAGGTGGGCACAGCGAATACCCGCGTGCACCTTGATGTTGGCTGCAGGGCTGCGCAGGCTCCCTCTCCCCTGCAGTTGAGGTCTGCTCTGAGAGCTCGGAGCCCCTTCTAGGCCCCGGGGCATGAGGACCAGAAGAGAGAGCCTCACTCCCCACGCCCAGGCCCGCAGGCCCTCTGCCGGATCTTTGCCTACCATCCTGTTAGCCCCTCACCTACCGCCCTGTTGCAGGAAGTCCTGCATTACTGCAATTGCTGTGATTATCTTGTGCCTGCTGGGGCCTTCGGGTTTGGCAGGCTTCCCCCCACCTCCACCTTCACTGTTTCTGCTTCCTGGGGACCCAGGGCTGGAGGCTGAGGCCAGCTCTCCCTGCTGAGCCACTGGGGCTCCGGTGGCCAATGTTCAGACTTGAGAGGCTGGGGACCCTCTCCTTCTGCACTCTTCCCTCACTCATGGGGCTGAGGCTGGCCATGGGAGGGGGGCTGGCCCCTGATGCTTTGAGCATTTTATTTATTTAGTTATTATATATTTATTTATTACAGTCAGTGAGAGAGAGAGAATGGGCATGCCAGGGCCTCTAGCCACTGCAAACGAACTCCAGACACATGCGCCCCCATGTACACCTGGCTTATGTGGGACCTGGAGAATCCAAGCTGGGTCCTAAGGCTTTGCAGGCATGTGCCTTAACCGCTAAGCCATCTCTCCAGCCCCTATTATTTTTTTTTTTTTTTTTTTTTTTGATGTTTCAAGGTAGGGTCTCACTCTGGTCCAGGCTGACGTGGAATTCACCATGAAGTCTCAGGGTAGCCTCGAACTCATGGCGATCCTCCTACCTCTGCCTCCCGAGTGCTGGGATTAAAGGCGTGCGCCACCACGCCCAGCTTTCCAGCCCCTATTATTTTTTGAGGTAGGGTCTCACTCTAGCCCAGGCTGATCTGGAATTCACTATGTAGTCTCAGGATGGCTTAGAACTCATGGGGATCCTCCTACTTCTGCCTCCCAAGTGCTGGGATTAAAGATGTCTTCATATATATATATGTGTGTATGTATGTATGTATATGTATATATATATATTTAGTCACCAAGTTCTCTCCCCACGAAGGTTTCCATCTTTGGGCTCTTCTACAGGTCAACTGGAGTTCCCCATGGCTCAGAACTTCCAGAGGTGAGAGAGGCCTGGCTGGGAGCAAATTCTCTCAGTTTCCCACACACTGTGTTTCCAGCACTTCCTTGAGGGGCCTGTGTGGACGATCCTGTGTGACCTGTCACATCATCATAAGATATTACCAGTGGCTCCCAGCTTGCAGGAACAGAGAGAAGAGAGGCCTCAAGGACCTCCCCTTTCTGTGCACGGTACTGAAAACTTTCCATATGTAACTGAGTGTAAGATTAAAATTCCCATGAGGGAGAAATATACTAGCCTCCACTCTGTGGACGAGGAAACTGAGGCAAATGAAGGGAAGTGACTTACTTAAGGTGACGCTAGCCAGTAGGCTGGAAGATCTGTGGTTTTTCTGGCCTCTTCCAATGGTGTCAGCCAGGCCTTTATTCCCTGAGGCCTGAAGGAACTGGGAGGCCCCTTCTGAGGCCCCAGTGAGGCCCCTGGGGGAACAGGTCTGGTGAGGAGTTCTCCCAGCTCCAGTCAGCCAAGCCACAGGAGGGGCTGGCTGTTCCTTCTGCTCTTCCCTCCCCAAGGACAGAGGGACAGCATTTATGCCTTTAGGGCAGCATGTCGCCTTCCTGTAGATGGGCCTCAACCTGTTCCCAGGTGCAGCTGGGTCATCTGAGAAGCTGGGGTGGGGGAGGCTGTGACGTGGAGTCCTGAGATGTCCCTCTCTGGCAGCAGAGCAAGACCTAATACCACATCTCCACCCTGGGGGGATGGGTGTCTCCCCCCTTCATGACTGAAGGCTGGCCCTTTGGGGTGGGCCTGAGTCCTCAGTGTTCTTGGTGGTCTTGACATAAGACAGCTGGAAGGAGGAAGGGAAGCCTTAGGGGGCCAGTTAGAGTTGCCAGATTTAGAAATAAAAACACAGCTGGTCATGGTGGCGCACACCTTTGAAACCAGCACTCGGGAGGCAGAGGTAGGAGGATCGCCAAGAGTTCGAAGTCAGCCTGGGACTACCGAGTGAGTTCCAGGTCAGCCTGGGCTAGAGTGAGACCCTACCAAGAAAAAAAGAAACAAACAAACTAGCAAAGATATAAAAGGCAGTCGCATCTATAATTCTACTCATTTGGGAGACTGAGGCAGAAGGATCCTTGAGATCAAAGCCAGCCTGGGCCACATAGCGAGTTCCAGTTCAGCTGGGGTTGCATAGTAAGATCCTGTCTCAAAAACCCCAAGACAGGGCTAGGGAGAAGTGTGAGTACTTGGGTTTGGATCTTCAAGTCCCACATAAAGTCAGATGCTGCAGCCCTAGCATCTGCTATCTCAGCGTCCAGAATAAAGAGAGATCCTGCCTCAAAACAAGGTGGAGTGGGACTGGAAAGATCACTCAGCGGATAAGGCACTTGCTGCAAAGCCTGATCGATTTCCCACTACCTGTGTAAAGCCAGATGCACAAAGTGTCACATGAATCTGGAGTTCATTTGCAGCAGCAAGGAAGCCTGTAATGCCCACGCACTTGCTCTCTGTTTCTGTCTCTTTCTCTCTGTTTGCAAATAAATAAATAATTTTCTTCTTAGCCAGGCGTGGTGGCACACGCCTTTAATCCCAGCACTCAGGAGGCAGAGGTAGGAGGATTGCCAAGAAGCCACCCTGAGTATGCATAATGAATTCCAGGTCAGCCTGAACTAGAGTGAGACCCTATCTTGAAAAACAAAAACAAAACAAAAATAATAATTTAAAAATAATTTTTTTTTTTTTTTTTTGGTTTTTCGAGGTAGGGTCTCACTCTAGCCCAGGCTGACCTGGAATTCACTATGGCGTCTCAGGGTGGCCTTGAACTCACGGCGATCCTCCTACCTCTGTCTCCCGAGTGCTGGGATTAAAGGCATGCGCCACCACTCCCGGCCAAAAATAATTTTTAAAAAAGGTAGGGCTGGAGAGATTAGCCCTTAAGGTGCTTGCCTGCAAAGCCAAAGGACCCAGGTTTGTCTCTCCAGGACCCATGTAAGCCATATGCACAAGGTGTTGCATGCTTCTGGAGTTCATTTGATGTGCTCATTCTCTCTCTCTAATAAATAAAAGTAAAAAAGCCGGGCGTGGTGGCACACGCTTTTAATCCCAACACTCGGAGGCAGAGGTAGGAGGATGGCCATGAGTTTGAGGCCACCCTGAGACTACATAGTGAATTCCAGGTCAGCCTGAGCTAGAGTGAGACCCTACCTTGAGAAACTAAAATAATTAATTAAAAAATATAAAAACGTGGAAGGTGAAGACCAGTATGTGAAATGGTCCCTTGCCCTTCACACATCCTATCCCCTCCTCCTCCCAATCAGTCTCTCTTTTATTTGGAGGTCATCATCTTTTCCTCCTGCTACTATGGTCTTTCTGTCAGGGGAAAGTGGGGGGAGGAAAGGAATTACCATGAGATATTGTTTACAATCATGGAAGTTGTGAATAACAAATGAATTAATTAAAAACAAAACAAGGTGGGGCGGGGCGGGCTGCGAGCGTGATGGTGGCGGCGGCGGGGTCCTGTCCGCGGCGCGTGGGCTTCGTGGGAGCGGGCCGCATGGCCGAGGGCATCACGCGGGGGCTCATCCGAGCACACAACGTGGAAGCTAAGCAGGTGCTGGCCAGGGCATCGACAGAGAGCAACCTCTGCCGCTTCTGGGCTCTGGGTTGCCAGACTACCCACTCCAACCAGGAGGTGCTGCAGGCCTGTTCACGCATCTTCTTTGTCACCAAGCCCCAACTCCTGCCCGTTGTTCTGGGAGAGGTGGTCCCTGTTGTCAGCACTGAGCACCTCCTGGTGTCCGTGGCTGCTGTGTCTCTCTGAGATCCCTGGAGGAGGTGCGCACATTCTCTGAGGCCTTGGCTGAAGGTGCTATCAAGATGGGCATGCCCAGTGCCCTGGCCCACCGCATTGCTGCTCAGACCCTGCTGGGGACGACCATGATGCTGCAGCGGAAAGGGCAACAGGGGCCCAGCTTCGGACAGACGTGCCCACACCAGCTGGAACCACCATCTACCTGCTCCATGTCCTGGAGCAGGGTGGCCTGCGAGCCGCCACCATGAATGCTTGTGGAGGCTGCTAGCTGCGGAGCCAAGGAGCTTAGCAGGAAGTAGGCCAGGCTCCAGATGAGACCACAGACTCTTTGCCCAGCACAGCCCTGGAATGTGGGGAACCAGCCCCCTTGATTGCCCAGGTCACTCCTCCCCCCCCACCTTGTCCCACCTCAAAGAATCACAGTTCTCTAGCCATCACATGACTGCCTCAACCTCTGCACAGGAAACACAGCAGCAGCATCCACTTCTTCAGGACTACCTTCCTCCCAGTGTGGCGACTCGGTCCTTAATGAGCTGTCGTAAAGGGTAGTATTGGTTTCCCAGGACCAGAGATCTGGCCTGCTTTGGGGATGTGGAGGCCATGAGCAGAGCTGTTGATAGCAAGAGCCACTGGGTCTGGCCTGGCTCCCCTGGCCCTTCCTTGAATTTCCCTGGGACTGATAACAGACCAGCGCTCATACTAGTGGGGATGTAATACTGGGGAAGGTGGTATAGGAACAGACAAATCTGTCCAAGATGTCCTTTCCCTCCATGGACCCAGAAACCTACCTGCCCTGAGCAGCAGATGGCATGCCCTTCCCTTAGCTGAGGAGGAGCCATACCCAGGGGTCCAACACAGCAGAGCATGGGCTCCAATAACCCGCCCTTAGATCAAGAGTCCTCAAGGAACCTGTGGCTACAACACTGGCCCCTGTAGAACTTGGCCTTTTAACATGTCCATGTACCATCAGGTCAGGAAAGCTAGGACTAGGGGAAGATCAAGATCCTGGGGCTGGGGGTCTAGAGCTCTGAGGCCACTGGGCAGTGGGAAGGACCTGGGCTGGCTGCTTACAAGTCTGGTTTCTGGCCCAAGTATGTCCCCCCACCCCCAACACCCCAGACTGTCCTGGCCACCCAGCCCCCATGATTTCTCATGTGGACAGAGATGTACAGGAAAAATTAAATTATTTTAACACACACACACACACACACACACACATACACACACACACAAACAAAAAAAAACCCACCTGGGCATGGTGGTGCACACCTTTAATATCAGCACTTGGGAGGCAGAGGTAGGAGGATTTCTGTGAATTTGAGGCCACCCTGAGACTACATAGTGAATTCCAGATCAGCCTGGGCTACAGTGAGACACTACCTCAAAAAAACAAAACAAAAGCAAAAGGAACAACAAAAACAAACAAAACAAAGCAAACAAACAACAACAAAAAAAAAAAAACAGGCTCCTAAGAGCCCATCACTGAAATAGCAGAAGATGGGGCAGAAAGATTATAAGAGTCACAGGTTGGGACATCATGCCCAGAGGCACTGCCTCCCCCTAATAACTGACTGCTGCTCCCACAAGTCATAATCCACAACCTCTGGGGAATATCAGCAACCTCACTGAGGAGGGGCCCCTGTGGAATGGGGACAGGGAGGATGGAAAAGATGGTACCAACACATGATGTAGTATGTTCTTAATTAAAAAAAAAAATACGTGTGTGGTGGCGCATGCCTTTAATCCCAGCACTCAGGAGGCAGAGGTAAAAGGATTGCTGTGAGTTCAAGGACACCCTGAGACTACGAAGTGAATTCCAGGTCAGATCGTGGTAGAGGGAGGCCTTGTCTAAAAAAAAAGAAAAGAAAAGAAAAAGAAAGAAAGGGCTGGAGAGATGGCTTAGCAGTTAAGGCGCTTGCCTGCAATGCCTAATGAGTCTGAGTCTCTAGTACCCATGTAAAGCCAGATGTACAAGGTAGCACATGCATCTGAAATTCATTTGTGGTGGCTGGAAGCTCTGGTCCATCCATTCCCTCTCTGACCGTCTCTCTCTTCTCTATCTCTCTCTGTTTGCAAATCAATAAACTAATTTTTTAAAAATTAAAGACCTAGGCATGGTGGTGCACACCTTTAATCCCACCAGTTGGAAAGCAGAGGTAGGAGGATCACCTTGAGTTAAAAAAAGGCCACCCTGAGACTACATAGTGAATTCTAGGTCAACCTGGACTGGGGTAAGACTGTACCTCAAAAAACAAAAAAAGAAAAAATTAAAATAGGCTTGGGAGATCCCAGTTTATGCTAGAAAGGACTCTATACTCATCAAGAATAACATAGGTTAGCCGGTCATGGTGGTGCACGCCTTTTATCTCAGCAATCCCAGCACTCAGGAGGCAGAGGTAGGAGGATTGCTATGAGTTCGAGGCCACCCTGAGACTACATAGTGAATTCCAGGTCAGTCTGGGCTACAGCGAGACCCTATCTGGGGAAAAAAAAAACAAAACAAAACGAAACACAGAACTAGCAAAAGTGCCTGTGACAAATGCCATCATGAGTTAGCAGCAATCGCCCCCTCCCTGCCGAAGAGCAGTCTGCTCTTGGAATCCAGTTCTTTCCAGGCTGCTGGGCTAAGTGGACTACTTCTGATCCTCTCCTCCCCTCAGTTTCCCCTCTTGTGCAGTGGGTGGAGCTGTGCTGACGTCTCCGGCTCACAGGGGCCCCCCGGTGATGATGCCCTGTTTGATTGCAAGGTGGATTAAAAGTCTTGCTGCACTTGATACCAGTAACTCTATCCCGTACCCAGATAGTTTCGGTGAACAGCAGCCTCCCCCGTGGCCTCTCAGTGGCCTCCTGCCCCTCTGAAGCCCCCATGGAACAGAGCAGGCTGGGAAGGAAAGAGGGCAAGATAACAGGTCCCTGCTGGTGCCTCTGAAGTAACCTTATTACTTAAGAAGACCTCACAGGGAGGGGACAGAGGCCTATGCCGCTAGAAGAGCCAAGCCAACTGATCATAGGGTCTCACCCAAATCCCACTCACTCTGGGCGTCTTTGGAGGATCATGTCGCTTACAATAAGAAGATCCCCCATCCAAGGCTCAGGGTCTAATGTGGAAGAGGTGGCAGAAAGAATGTAAGAGCCAAAGGAAGGGTAGGACTCCTTACAACGTGCTCCCTCCAGACACAAAATGTCCTGGCTATCCATGACCTCACAGTGCCTGACACTACCTACACAAGACCATCATAATAAGAGGAAAAGATCATGACATCAAAATAAAAGAGAGACTGATTGAGAGGGGGAGGGGATATGATGGAGAGTGGAGTTTCAAAGGGGAAAGTTGGGGGAGGGAGGGTATTACTATGGGATTAAAAAAAACAAAAACAGACTCACTTTATTAAATAGATAAAGGGTGACCTTGGCACCATCCACACACCCTTGGGATTTTTTTTATAATCATGGAAGTTGTTAATAAAATTTTGAAATTAAAAAAAAAACTATAAGAAGATCCCATGTGACGTCAGTCCACAGCCTCTGGTTAACACCTGCTCCCTCACATCCTGTGGACATTCAGGTGGAGGGAAAGTGTGGGCTGACTCAGCAAAGAAAGTGTGGTGTGTGTTCCTCACCGTGTGTGTTGTAAGGGGCTCGCTGGGATTCCTGGGGTCAGTGTATGAAGGATGTAGTCACTGTCTTCCTTGTCCCCCCTGCTGCTGGGGAGTGCTGGTCCTTGTTTTGTGAAGGGCTCCTTTGCAAGTCTTTCACTGTGGATTCCTCAGACCCCTTCTGGAAACAGGACCCAAGCAAAGCAAGAAATAACAAGTGAAATGTATCCTGGTGGCTTTTAGAAGGTTGGGCACGGGCTGGCCCCAGGTTTGATTTCCTAGTACCCACGTAAGCCAGGTGCACAAGGTGGTGTATGCATCTGGAGTTTGTAGAGCCCATTCTCTCTGCCTCTTGCTCTCAAATATCTCTATCACACCTTCCAAGGCTCAGGGTCTAATGCAGAAGAGGTAGTGGAAACAATAGAAGAGCCAAAGGAAGGGTAGGACTCCTTACAACGTGCTCCCCCCAGACACAAAATGGCCTGGATATCCATGACCTCACAGTGCCTGACACTACCTACACAAGACCATCATAAGAGGAGGAAAAGATCATGACATCAAAATAAAAGAGAGACTGATTGAGAAGAGGAGGGGATATGATGGAGAATGGAGTTTCAAAGGGGGAAGTTGGGGAGAGGGAGGGAATTACCATGAGATATTGCTTATAATTATGGAAGTTGACAATAAAAAAATATTTTAAGGGCTGGAAAGATGGCTTAGCAGTTAAGTGCTTGTCTGTGAATCATGAGGACCCTGGTTCGAGGCTCGATTCCCCAGGACCCACGTTAGCCAGATGCACAAGGGGGCATACACATCTGGAGTTCGTTTGCAGTGGCTGGAGGCCCTGGTGCACCCATTCTCCCTCTCTCTATCTGCCTCTTTCTCCCTCTGTCTGTCACTCTCAAATAAATAAAAATAATTAAAATCAATGAATAAAAAATGAACAAAAATCTTTTAAAAAATATTTCAAGGGCTGGAGAGATGGCTTAGCGGTTAAGCGCTTGCCTGTGAAGCCTAAGGACCCTGGTTCGAGGCTCGGTTCCCCAGGTCCCACGTTAGCCAGATGCACAGGGGGGCGCACGCGTCTGGAGTTCGTTTGCAGAGGCTGGAAGCCCTGGCACGCCCATTCTCTCTCTCTCCCTCTATCTGTCTTTCTCTGTGTCTGTCGCTCTCAAATAAATAAAAAATTTATTAAAAAAAATATTTCAAAAGCAAAAAAAAAAAAATTGGAACCAATCCAAATGTCAGTCAACTGAAGAATGGAGTAATAAACTTTTACTTCCACATTATGGAATACTAAGCAATGAAAAGGAGTGAACTACTGATACAACAATTTGAATGAATCTCTGAAACCCAGGTGGGCCTTGAACTTAAACCTGTCCTGCCACAGCCTTGGTAACTGGGATTGCAGGTTTGTGCCACCAGGCTCAGCTCAAATTGGATTATTCTCAAAAGCATTATGCTAAGTAAAAGAAGACAGATTCAGGCTGAGATGTAGCTCAGCTGGTGAAACACTTGCCTAGTATGAATCATAAATGGTACATAATGGCAGAATCCTAGAACTCAGGTGGTAGCAGGAAGATCAGAAGTTCAAGGCCATCCTTGGTTACATGAGTGAGAAGCCAGCCTGGAATACATGAGACCCTGTCCAAAAGAAAAGAAAAGAAAAGAAAAGAAAAGAAAAGAAAAGAAAAGAAAAGAAAAGAAAAGAAAAGAAAAGAGAAAAGAAAAGAAAAGGACAGATTCAAAAGATTACATGCTATATATAAATGAAGTTCTACAAGCTGGGCATGATGGTGCACGCCTTTAATCCCAGCACTTGGGAGGCAGAGGTAGGAGGATTGCCATGAGTTTGAGGCCACCCTGAGACTACAGAGTGAATTCCAGGTCAGCCTGGGTTGAGTGAGACCCTACTTCAAAAACCCAAAATAAATAAAGAAAGAAAATGGAGTTCTAGAAAAGGCAAAATTACAGTGGTAGTTTACTAATGCCTGGGACTGAGCGAGGGCCAACGATCAGAGAAATTTGGGGGATGGCAGAAATGTTTTATATCTTGATTGTAGTGTATGTACCTGTCAAAACTCATTTAATTGGCCAGGTGTAGGGCTGGAGAAATGGCTTAGTGATTAAGGCACTTCCCTACAAAGCCATAGGACCCAGGTTCAATGAGATCCTATCCCCACATAAGCCAGATGCACAAGGGGGTGCATGTATCTGGAGTTTGTTTGCAGTGGCTAGAGGTCCTGGTATGCCTATTCTTTCTCTCTCTCTCTCCCCCTGCCTATTTCTCTCTCTCAAAGAAATAAAGAAAAATAAATTATTTAAAAAATATAAACTGTCGTGGTGGTGTACGCCTTTAATCCCAGCACTTGGGAAGCAGAGGTAGGAGGATTGCCAGGAGTTCAAGGCCAGCCTGAGACTACGTAGTGAATTTCAGGTCAGCCTGGGCTAGAGTAAGACCCTGCCTCAAAAAAAAGAAAAAGATAAATTAGATTAAAAATAAATAAAATAAAAGAGAGACTGATTGAGAAGGGGAGGGGATATGATGGAGAGTGGAGTTGTGAAGGGGAAAGTGGCAGGAATTACCATAGTTTATTGTCTATAATTATGGAAGTTGTCAATTAAAAAAAAAACATAGAGCCAGGCGTGGTGGCACACGCCTTTAATCCTAGCACTTGGGAGGCAGAGGAGGCAGAGGTAGGAGGATCACGGTGAGTTCGAGGCCACCCTGAGACTACATAGTGAATTCCAGGTCAGCCTGGGCTAGAGTGAGACCCTACCTCCAAAACAAAAAACAAAAAACAAAAAAAACAGAACTCTGCTGGGCGTGGTGACACACATCTTTAATCCCAGCACTCAGGAGGCAGAGGGATGAGTCTGAGACCACTCTTAGACGTCATAGTGAATTCCGGGTCAGCGTGAAGTAGAGTGAGACCCTACCTCGAAAAACAAAAAACCCGAAACACAGAACTCGTACCTTACCCACTGTGTATCACTGTTTCTGTAACTATGGATTCTATCCTGGAGAACGCACATGTCGTTCACCCAGAACCATCTAGAGAAAACTCCATAGTCCCAGGGTTCTCTGGCGATGTGCCAGTGGGAAGGTATTTTGATGCAGGACATGTGACTTTTCCTACAAATCACACCTGATCCAAGGTAGTCAGGGACCTACAGGGCAGGACCGCATAGTCCACTCCCACCCAGGGACTACTCTCTCTCTACCGTTCCCCTACTCTGAAGAAGTCTCCCACTAATTAGCATGGCCCCCCACAGATGCTGACTGTCAAAAAACGCTGTCATTTCCCCCCAACGGCTGATGAGACTGGGGTCACTGAAGCTTAAAGGAGAGCCCGATGGCAAGAGGAGGCTCTGAGGGCAGTGAGGGACCAAGACCCGGCCATCGTCCGACAGGCATGTGTGCTTGGAGGGTTACCATATGGTTGGTAACGACCAGCTGTTCTCTGTCAGTTCCAGATGGAATCTGAGAAAAATGAGCTCCATGGGTAGCAGGAAAGACTTAGGTGATGCATAGAGATGAACTTCCTGAGGTGTCTCTTGGAAAAAAAAAAAAGTGGGCCTGTGTGCGCATCTACGTAAATACATGCGAGCCTGTGTAACCAGCAGGCTAGGAACTGGAAAGACACATCTTGTTTTGAAATGAGCCTGTGCCTCTCTGGGCTGGGGACGGAGACATAGACTCAGACCCTTTCTCTAGATACCTCTGAGGGCAATTAGCTAGCTGGTCCATCAGTAAGACCCTCAAACCAGAAGTCTGTGGAGCCAGATGGGTATTTACTTCCAGGGCCCATCCCCTCCCAGACGGCCAGGTCTGTGCACTCTCCTTCCCCATTAAAGCAGAAAAGGCCGTCCATCACCATGGATAGGGGCTGGTGATGTCACAGCCACAGGCCTCCACTTCACAGGAAGCCAACCAACCCCTCCAAGGTGCTAAATCATTCATGGGGCAGAGAGCCCTGGTGGTAGGAGATATATTGCTGAGGAAACACTTTGGGGACTTGTGGAAATCAATTCCTTAAAGAGACCCCATCAGCTGGCAAGTGACCTAGGGTTGAGGCTTGGGTGGAGACACAGTGGGTTGTGAACTGGTGGGATCTCCCCTGACTCCAACACAGAATATGGAAGTGACCTTAAGACCTGGGTCCCAAGGAAGGACAACTTCTAAAACCCTGTGACAGAAGGCATCAGGAGGAGCTTCCAGACGTCTGACTCCCTGGACCCTCTACCACTTGCGTGGGGTTTCCTGGCCAGTGGTCTCTGCAGGTGACCCACGGTATATATATAAAACGAGTATTCCTTCAGTCAGTTTGGCCCTTCAGTAGCAGCGACCTAGCCAGTCTATGCTGGATGGGGTTTCTGGGACAAGTTGGTTTCTCTGTGTCTACTGAAGCACACTCAGCTTGGGTCCTCTTGTTTTCCAAGAAGCCCATGGAGTTTCTGGTCTATTATCCAGAATTCTAGGACTGGATGACTTGGCTCTTGGGGGACCATGCTAATCGAATCAATGAGGATACCTATGGTTCCACACCCTGCAAGCCCATGTGAGAGCCTTTCCCATAGGCATGTTTTTTTTTTTTTTTTTTTTTTTGCTGTTTCTTGAGGTACAGTCTCACTCTATCTAGCTCAGGCTGACCTGGAATTCACTCTGTAGTGTCTGGGTGGCCTTGAACCCATGGCAATCTTCCTACCTCTGCCTCCCGAGTGCTGGGATTAAAGGCTTGGCATAGTTTTTTTTTTTTTTTTTAAGGATTTATTTTATTGATTTATGAGCGAGAGAGAGAATAAAAGAGGCAGCGAGAGTCAGGCATGGTGGCTCATGCCTTCAATCCCAGTATTTGGGAGGCAAAAGTAGGTGTGCTGGGATTAAAGGTGTACTCCACCATGCCTGGCTTTAATTCAAGCCCCCCCTCCCCCCCCCACATCTTGCAGATGTGGAGTTAGCTGACTTGTCCACAGTTCACACTGTGGAGAAGGAAGAACAAGAAGACTAAAGGCCTCTGAAAAGCCACCTACAAGTTTCTTTCTTTCTTCTTTTTTTTTTTTTTTTGGTTTGGTTTTTCAAGGTAGGGTCTCACTCTAGCCCAGGCTGACCTGGAATTCACTATGTAGTCTCAGGGTGGCCTTGAACTCATGGCAATCCTCCTACCTCTGCCTTCGGAGTGCTAGGATTAAATGCATGCGCCACCCTGCCGGTCTAGATCCTTGTTTCTTGGTGTCCTTGCCTCTGGCCAAAGACTGCTCCCCTTAGGGCAAGGACAGATCGCCCATCTGCTGAGGAGCCTGTCCCCGGGCCTCAGCCTCAGCAGGGCCAGTCCAAGTTCCCACCGCAGCAACTGTGATGACTGCCTGGTCCCCTTCCCCAGGTGGAGGGAGGTTCGTGCAGAGATCAAAGAGCTTCGCAAATTCCTGATCAGCTCTCCCCACCCCGTGGTCTTTTCCCTTTCCTGGCTGGCCTGGCCGACACCTGGCCCCTGCCTTGTCCCCGGGACTGGAAGGGCCGCTTTCCCGCGGACAGGTCGCACGTGAAAACCCTCAAAAGTGTTCTCGCAGGGGACCCACCTGCTTCTACCTAGGGGTCCCTCGCTGCACACTGCAACTCCACCCGGTGGGAAGAGTCCGGGCCAGGCATCCAGGGAACTGGGGCTCTGATGCCCGCTCTGTTCGCAGCTCGGGGCCTTAGGTGGGCTTGGCTTCTGTCATCTGGGAGAAACAAACAGAACTGCACCAAGCCAGCTCCCCCAAACCGGCAAGGGAGCCCGCAGGAAGGCTGGGGGATTGCAGGCGCCTGGAGGAATGGCGAAACAGATATCCCGAGCCGAGCCTACACCGGGAGGACGTTCTTTAGGGCTCAAACAGCAAGAGCTGGGGTGCAGGGCGCCCCGAGGATGCAGCCAGCTAAGGGCTCACACGCCGCGTGGTAGAGCGCGTCAGCCTGCGCCCAGAGAATGACGCCTAAGTGCCCCAACCTCATGAGCCCCTAGAATTTCAGTAGCGACTGCAGGACTGACTGAGAAGCAGCGCTTTGCTTTTATTCGTGTTTTATTTTATTTTATTTTTTTAGATAAAGATGCTCGCACAAACATTTCCTTTTGCGTAATGATGCATGCCTTTCATCCCAGCACTCCGGGAGGCAGTGGTGGCAAGATTGCTGTGAGTCAGAAGCTGGTATGAAACTACAGAGTGAATTCCAGATCAGCCTGGGCTAGAGTGAGACCCTACTTGGGGCGGGGGTGATAAGGGGGGACTCAAACAACAACAACAAAAGCCATTTTCTTATTCAATTTCATCAACAGCTTGATGGGAGCAAGCTCCCAACTTACAGATGAAGAAACTGAGGATCCACAGTCTTCACCAGGGCTGGAGAGATGGCTTAGCCAGTAAGGCGCTTGCCTGCAAAGCCAAAGGACCCAGGCTGGATTCCCCAGTACGCATGTAAAGCCAGATGCACAAGGTGGCTCATGTATATGGAGTTTGTTTGCAGTGGCTAGAGGCCCTGGTGTGCCCACAATCCCCTCCTCTCTCTCTCTTCTTCTCTCTCCTTCTCTCAAATAAATAAGTTTTTTTAAAAAAGTCTTTACCGTGGTTGAACAAATACTTTCATTACATAACCCTGGCTGGCCCTGAACTCCCTATGTAACCCAGGCTGGCCTGAAATTGGTAGCCATTCTCCTGTTTCTGCCTCCTGAGTGCTGGGTTATCACAGGCTTGTGCCACTACGTCCCCATAAATGTCAGAAGATTAATAAATAATGCAGATTATTCTAACTTGAGACATTTAAGCTCTACCTCTCCTAAACATCCCAAAATAGAAAAAGAGCGTTTGTGTGGCTCTGGGGCAGAATTATTCAGCTAAATTCTGCTTTGAATACTGGGAGGGGAATATGGCCAGTGGCCAAAACCGTATCTGGGTCACCAACCTTAGGATAATCTACTAAAGGCTGCGGGGGGCCAATCCCCCCAACAACCGCAGACACAATATGGCTAGAACCTCAGGATTTCTGAGCCCTGGGGCCAGACAGGTCCTTGGCGCGCGGTTGAGCTCGCTCTCTCGTCGGGGGCCACCGCGCGCGGGTCCCTGCCTGGTGGAGATGTGGAGCTCAGCGCCAGGCTCCGCGGCAGGGGCGTGCCTTCGACTCCCCAAGCTCCCCCCTTTCTCCACAGAAAAAGGCGTGGCGAGTGGTTTTGGTTTATTATACAGATGA
Organism: Jaculus jaculus; assembly: GCF_020740685.1. NCBI lineage: Eukaryota > Metazoa > Chordata > Mammalia > Rodentia > Dipodidae > Jaculus > Jaculus jaculus. The sequence goes on along the minus strand of NC_059111.1, from coordinate 90,636,395 downwards.
GGCAACCGGTCGAACACTGTCCTCTCTCCGGGCCCTTCTCCCTGCGATGACTCGGGCCCCAGAAGGACTGACTCCACCCGCGCCTGGATCAAGCTCACCAGGCTGTCATCGGATGGAGGAGGACGAAAGGGCCGATGCTGCGGGACCCGCGGGCCGGTCGCCTGGCTTCCCTCCCCCGCCTCGGGGCTGGGCCTGGGTTCTGCAGGCAGGACGGTGGAGCCGAGAGCCCTGGGGCTGTCGTCTCACACTGCTGCCCGCTTCTGACTCCGTTCCTCCAGGCCCGCGAAACAAGTGTTTGTTTGTTTTTTTCCCAAACCCGATTTTCTGCAGCTTTCTTTGCAATAAAATATCCAATACAATGATAAGCAACCCAATTCAATGGACAGTTCAGAAGAACGTGCAAACGAAACAAAAACCCCTCTTGCATCCTCTTTGGTGCATAAACACACCTCTCTCTCTCTCTCTCTCTCTCTCTCTCTCTCTCTCTCTCTCTCTATATATATATATATATATATATATATATATATATATATATATATATATATATATTCCCACAAGCAGGATCATTCTTTGCATTTTCACTGAGCATCCCATATATATATATATTCCCACAAGCAGGATCATTCTTTGCATTTTCACTGAGCATCCCATACACACACACACACACACACATATATATATTCTCCTATTACATATTGAGACAAGGTATGGATATCCAGTCCAAGTTGGTTGGCTTCAACTTGGAACCCTTCTGCCACAGGCTTGTACCACCATGCAAGGTCTTTTTTGTTTTTCGAGTAGGGTCTCACTCTAGCCCAGGCTGACCTGGAATTCACTAGGGTGATACCACCCTGAACGCGCCAGATCTTGTCCGCCTACCTATACCTTCCAAGTGCTGGGATTAAATGCATGCGCCACCACGCCTGGCACTTTAACAAAAAATTATTTGAGAGAGAGAGAGAGAAATAATGGGCATACCAGGCCCTCCAGCCACTGCAAACGAACTCCAGACCCGTGCACCACCTTTTGCATCTGGTTAACGTGGGTCCTGGGGAAATGGAACCTGGGTCCTTTTGCAGGCAAGTGCCTTAACCACCGCTAAGCCATCTCTCCAGCCTTACTAGTACTTCTTAAGGTGTCAACACCTAACAGGATCTCTTTTCCTCTGGGGTGTGTTTCTCATTTTTCCACCTGCCCCTGCACCCTCTATCTAACGCAGCTGGAGCAGAACCCCAGCATAGAGTCTACAGCTGCTGGGAGAAAAATAAGCAGATACACAATCTTGTGAAGAAAAGAAAAAAGAAAAAAAGGTGGGCCAGTGGGGCGTGGTGGCACGCACCTTTAATCCCAACACTGAGGAGGCAGAGGTAGGAGGATCGTCATGAGTTCAAGGCCGACCCTGAGACTGCATAGTGAATTCCAGGTCAGCCTGAGCTAGAGCGAGACCCAACCTGGGGGAACTGGGGCTATAAACACCCCTGTAAAGGTAGAGCTAGGGCATATAGACCCGAGGGCCGGAACTGTGCCAAGAGGGAAAACCCTCCTTCCCAAGGGCAGTGGTCTGGCTGGAGGGAGAGGAAGGAGGGATCTATCTCTAGAGGTCTGGGACTCCGTACTGGGGGTGAGGGTGTGCAGTCTGCTGGAGGTGGGAGTCATTCTGTTTTTGCAAATGGGCACCCCTAAAGCTCAGAAAGGTGAAACGAGTCTCTGGAAATCGTACCACCTGTGTGGCAAACACACACATTCACTTAGAACAGTCCGGAAAAAACAGCAATCAAAAACGTGACTGTCCAGGTGTGCTGGCGCAAGCCTTTCAATCCCAGCACTAGGGAGGCAGAGAGGTAGGAGAGTTCGAGGCCACCCTGAGACTACATAGTGAATTCCAGGTCAGCCTGGGTTAGAGCTAGACCCTACCTCAACATCCCCCTCTACCTCCACCACCAAATGTGACTGGAACAAAGGACCGAATTACAGCTCTTTCCTTTGGGACTGTGTTCGTTGGGTGGCATAACACACAGAGCCCAGCTTAGCAGGAAGACCTCATTATGCCAGCCAAGACAAAACTACCTGCCGCAGCCTGGGCTGAGGGGCTCATATCACTCACACCCATGATACGTATTAAGCAGAAAGGGAGATGGGGACAAAAGGCTGGCAACTTCTTTACCCAACATTTACAGCGCAATTGGGACTTCGGTTGGAAGGGTGAGGGGTTGGATTAGGTGAGTTTTATTTTATTTTATTGCTTTTTTTTTTTTTTTTTAGGCAGGGGTTAGGAAATGATGAGAGAGAAGGTCGTGTCTGGGGTCCCAGATCGAAGCGCTCGCGGGGTCTTGTACGGGTGGAGGCTAAGTCAAGCAGACAGCAGACCCTCCTAAAACCTTGACCAAGGCTCGGGAATCCCAAGTCTCTGCGGCCGGAGTGCAAGGACCCTGGGCATAAGGGGTCGATGCCGGGCGGGCATCCTCCTTCCTCTAGGAGGAGGGGAATGCCGCAGCTGGCAGGCAGACAATCCGACCAGAGGAAGAAGGGATGCCCGCGGGCCGGGCGGTGGTGCGGTCGACAGGCCAGCAAAGTGAAGACCCGGGTTCGGTCCGAGCCACCCCTTCCTGGGCTCGAGCCTTGAGCTGTAAGGGATCCCGAGTATCCAGTCCCTAGGGGCCGCCCCCTCCCCACGCGGGCGCCTCTCCAGTTACCGGCCGAGCCTGCTCCCTAAAATATGTATGAGACCCATGCGGGTGCAGTTTCGCGGCCCCTCCCTGAGCGAGGCTGGGGGGGGACTCGGGGTGCACAGGGAGGTGCAATGCGTGTGTGTGTGTGGGGGGGGTGTGTGGTTGGAGGGCGAAGCGAGCGAAGCTAGCTCCTCGGCTGGGGTCGGCTCGACTTTCAGCAGAGCATTTAAGAAAGGTAGAAACCGGATCCATCTTGGCTGCGCCCCCGCCCCTCTGCTCCCGACGGCCGGCCGGACCCCCGAAGCCCAGCGGCTAGCTTTCCGCTGTGCGGTGTCTGTTTCTCTCGACAGCAGGTGAATGGGCCCCGGGTGGGGCGCGGGGGGCGGGGCGAACGCTATAAAGGGGCGCAGCAGGGCTCAGGGGCCACTCGCAGCCGGTGTGGCCTGCGTGCCCCAACCCACGGCGCCCTGGCTGCACAGTCCCCCCTCCCAACAGGCCAGGGGACCAGGTAGGGCGCAGGTGTTGGGGGGGGGGTGATGCGTCCAGAGAGGTTCAAAGGGGATAGGACAGGAGGGGTGCGACTGGGCCAGGGAGGGGTTAATGCGAAGTCACCCCCACACGCACACACTTTGGCCTGTTGGGCCGGGCCTTCCTCTTTATCTCCTCTGCCTGGTTCCGGCGCATCCTCGGCTTGTGGGGAGAGGGGTACCAATGACCAGACAGAGGAGACTCGCCTGATCATGCCGCCTGGGGTGGGTCTTGCCAACAGAACCTTCTTGTCTGCATCGTCCATGGCTGGCTGGAAACAGGCCCTGCCCAGGAGCCGGGTGTGTAGATGGGTTCGTATCTGCAGGTCACTCTCAGCTTCTCGCGGCTCAGTTTGGGGGCGGGTGGGGGGTAGGTGGGATCGATAGAACTCCCCCTCCACCAACCCCCTTCTTTCACTGGAGCCCAAGACTGGGCGCTAACGGTTTTCAACCTCAGTGCAAGGCACCTTTCGGTTTGTTGGGGGGCATCAGCTGACCCCCCCCTTTTACCTCCCATCCCCACACCCGTTTTTTAGAGGTTTCTAGGCCAACAGACCTGGCGAGATCCTTTGGGAGAACTAGATGCTAAAAGGGAGGAAGGCGGATTAACGTTTTATTTTAATCTGGTTTTGAACCGCGGTGGCCGTCTGGGGCTGGAGGCGCGGCAGGGAGCGGGAAGGGCAGTTCAAAGCTGCGGAGGAGGTGGGGAGGCATCTCTTAAGTGTTCAGGATGCTAGGGTGTCTGGGGGGGGGGCGGAGAGGGGAAGGGGCCACTTTCACGGAGACCTGCCCTTCCCCGGAGGCTCCGGGTGGCATCGGAGCAAAGGATGGTTGACAAGGATCTAATCCCCCGTCCGCGCCCCAGCCGGCCCCGCCCCCTCCCGGGGGAGACGCTGCGGCAGTGAGGGGGGGGGGTGGTTGGGAAAGGGAGATGGGAACGGGTCTGGGGGCGGCTTCCTTTCCCCCCTCCCCCTTCCGGGACAGGCAGCCTTTTGTTCCCGGCGGCAGTGGTGCCCAGACACCTGTGAAGCCCCAGGGCTAGGCGAGAAGGTGGGCGAGGAACGAACGGGTGCAAAGCTACTAGTCCCCCCCATACTCCAGCCCCGTTGTTCCCCGCGGCACGGGCTGCGCCCACGGAGATAGCGGGGTCAGCTCGGCGCCCCGTCCGGCCGGTCCACCGCAGAGACCCGTCTAGTGGCCCCCGCGGGGCGCCCGGGCTGCAGCCGCGCCTCCCCTCCCCCCAGCCCGGAGTCGGATTTCCAAAGCACGCAGCGATGCACACACCTCGGGCTAGCTCCGGACTCGGGAGGGCGGTTGGGGTGGCCGGGCGTCGGGGCGCACCTCGGCCAGCAGCAGCCCCAAAGGTAGGAGGCAGGGATAGAAAGTGGGTGGCGGGACCCCTGAGGGTGGTGGTGCTGGTGGTGGTGGTGGGGTTGATCAGACCCGGTGGGGGGGTTTGGGCGAGCAGGCGGGGCTCTGGGCGTCTCAGCAGTCCCCCGGTCGGGCGTGCCCTGCGACGCGCACCAACCCGAGCCACCGTCAAGGTGAATCATCTCCGGCCCGCCTCCCGTCCCTCCCCCCCGCCTCACGACACCTGAGCCAATGGCACGGCGCGGGGGGCGGTCAAACCCTCCCCGAGTCATTATCTCTGCACTCCGTCGAGCCCCAGCGCCTCGGGAGCCCGCGGGCCTCCTTTCCTCGTACGCGATCGGGAAGGTTGGGGGGCCCCGGGTGCACCCCAGTTCATCCGGCTCGAAGGCCCTCCCCCCCCAGGTACCCCTTCCAGCCCTGCCCAACCTGCCGCGTGGAAGAGGCTCCTCCTCAGGTGGCCCAGGCCCGGGGCCTTCCCCTGCAGACCTGTCACCCGACACCCAGGAAGCGCGCGGCCCATCCCCGGCTCCTCTTTTGTTCCCCCGCTGGGCTCGGAGCTCGAGCGCCGCCTCCTCCCGCCCGGCAGTGCAGGTTCGAGGCGCCGCCCTTGGCCCGATCCGGGCGTCCAGTTCCCGTCCGTTCGGACCACTCCAAGCGACGACCCCCCTCTTTTTTTTTTTTTTTTTTTTTTGGTGGCCTGCTTCCTCCCGGGTGGAGACCGCGCAGAGCCGGGAAGGCGGCCGTGCGCCCTGCCCCGAGCCGGCGCAGGTGAGTGTTCGGGGCTGGGCGGGGCCGGGCGGAGTCAGCGCCTTGGCCAGGTAGAGAAGGTGGAGCGGGTGCTCCGGGGCCCACGTAGGTCTCGAACCCCAGTCTGCGGCAGGGAGGGTCGCCTGGTCAACTCGGGCTGCTTCGCGCCACCGTGAATACCTTCTGGCGGTTGGGGAGGGGGTTGGGGAGTGCCCACACGGGGGGGGGGTACCCGGCACTCCATTGGCATGTGCCAGGGGCGGAAGGTGGCCTCTGGTTCGAGTGCCGATGGCGTCTGGGATTCCCGAGGAATCCGGCTGGGGTCGCGCGGGCGTCTCGCCGCCCTGGGCGGGTCCCGGCGGGAAGCGCAGGGCTGGGAGGCTCCGGGGAGAGTTCGAACTCACTTTCTCCCGACCCTGCTTGGGGTTGCCTAAGAAAGTTCGTTACCGCTTCCGGGGCCCCGCCCCGCCCAGTCTCTGGGGAATTGCTGCTCTCAGATATCCAGCTCGCCACCGCTTCTAGCTTGGACCTGGGGGGACCGAGATACCCCTTCATTATTTCGCACCTTTTCTTTTCTTTCTTTCTTTCTTTCTTTCTTTTTTTTTTTTTTTTTTTTGAGGTAGTGTCTCTCTGTACCCCAGGCTGACCTGGAATTCACTGTGTAGTCTCAGGGTGGCCTTGAACTCATGGCGATCCTCCTGAGCGCTGGGATTAAAGGCGTGCGCCACCAAGCCCGGCTATTTCGCACCGCCGGTGTTAGCGCTGGGGCCTAACCTCGCCGGCTTGTCCCGGGGGTTGGGTCAGCGCATGCTAGGCTTCTGGGCACTAGGGATGCCGCCGCCCGTGTCCGGGATGGCCTGATGCTGCGGAGCCCTTCAGACCATGATGTCCCCCTACGCTACACATAGAATTGCTTGCCAGGGCTGGGAACGAAATTCCAGGTCAGAGATTAGGGGCCTGGATCGGGTGATGCCCTAATTAGCCGCTCGCAACCCTTTTACGGTTAACTAGCACCGAACCTTCCAGCTTTCCCAAACTCAGCTTCTTTTCAATTCGGGAAGACTCAGAGAGTCCAGGTTCCTTCCTTGCTGGCCAGGTAGAGCGATGTCTGCATTGTTTACGTCCCAGGCCCTCCATCTCGGTCACCGAGCTCTACGTGTCCCTTAGTAATCCAGTTGGGCACCAAATCGCCAGGTCACTCAGGCCTCCCATCACAGCAGAGGCAAGTGCTTCCCGTCCACCCAGCCCACCCTCCGACCTCGACGGGCCTGCGCGTTGCCCCTTGAAGCTCCTGGGCTTCGGATGTGCAACTCCAGTAGTTTGTTCAGGATCTGCAGCGCTGGGGTTGATGGGGAGGGTCCTTATACAATGAAGCAAAAAAAAAATTTGTGTGCCAATCTCACTTTTGAGAATTTCGTTTATCCCTCCCGCCACCCAGGCATGTTAAAGGAACGAGCTTGCCCAGTGCACAGTGGCACACACCCCGCTCATAGGTGCAGTCGCTGGTGGCCCCGACTGCAGGAAAGCAGCTGAATGGGGAGGGAGGTGCACCCTTGGGACCTCATGAGAAGACCGGGTGGCTAGGGCCACGCCCTGAGCATGTCGGAGAGACTGGCCGCTCCAGCCCCTTGGGCCTCCAGGCATTCGATGGAGATCCAGGGGAGCAGGACTTGGGCTGTTTGCCAGTGGGAAGACCAGGAACCAGGACTCCAGATTCGTTGGGTGGAGGAGGTTGAGCTGTGATGGTGAAAGATCCCTGAGTGCCCACCAGTAACTGTTCTCTGAGGAATTGCTAGCTAGTGCTGAGAGAGATGAGGCAGGGCCAGAAACCCCGAAATAGAAGGGTGACTGGGACGTGTCGGTGGGGGGGGGGCGCTAAATTTTTTTTTTTTTCTAGATGGGGTCTGGTTCTAGCCCAGGTTGACCTGGAATTCATTGTCTCAGGGTGGCCTTGAACTCAAGGCAATCCTCCTATCCTCTGCCTCTTGAGTGCTGGGATTAAAAAGGTGTGCTTCACCACATTTGACTCAATGAAAACAATTTTTTTTTTTAAGTGCGGGTCTCAGTCTAGCTCTGGCTGGCCTCCAACTACCGCAGTCTCCCACAGAGAAGTGTCTAAGTAGTGATCGGGAAGGTGGGGCTGAGAATGGAGGTGCAGCGGGTTTGGGGGTACACTTTTCACCTGAGCCTCGCACACCAGCTCTGATGCTTATTGCTCCTACCCACCAACTAGGAAGCTACCTTCGCCCACAGTAAGAAATGGACTTTTAAATTATTATTATTTAGTTTTTAATCTCAAGGTCAGGGCTTGCAGGGAAGGGCAAAAGAGACTGCTGTGAGAACTGGTGGAAATCATGGACCCATTTCTACTTGGGATTTCCAGCGCTGCTTTTGCAGCCTTGGCAGCTCCTCTGCCGCACCCGCTCACCTCCCCACCCCCAAATTCAGGAGGGCTGGGGGTACCTTTTCCCTAGGACCCAGGCTGGATGCTGCCCTAACTGAGATCCAAGAATTTCTGCTTAGCTGATGAGTGGACCCGGGGTTGTGGAGGCGGGTGTGGCCAGCTCGGGCACTGCGGCACTGTCTCCTGCCGCATTTGAATTAGGAGGGGCAAGGTGGTGCAGGGGAGGCGCCTGGGCCACTGCTGGAGGCTGGAGTGGGGTTTGGTTTTGTAAGCCGCTCTCTGCCCTCTATCCCCTTGTCAGTTGAAGAGAAGGAAAACATCGCTGGAAGGAGCTGGTGTGCCCAGCCACTGTGTGCCACCAATTTCTTCTAGAGTGCCTCATTTTTTCCTGGGTGGAGGGCCGCAGGGTCCCCTACTCCATCCAGCCTCCGTTCTCTGGGGGAGACCTGCGCCTTCTTTGCAAAATCTCTCTCAATTTTCCTTCCTCAACACAACGTCCCCCCCCCACACTTCCTAGAAAATGAAATGGAGGATTCTGTTTCCATTTCCCTGACTCTTCTGGGGAAAGTTCTGGGATGATTTTTTTTTTTTTAATTTTTATTAACATTTTCCATGATTATAAAATATATCCCATGGTAATTCCTTCCCTCCTGGGATGATGTTTTAAATTGACTTCTCAATTTGCTTTGTAGGCTCCTACAAATGCAAATTTCCTGGCGGGCCACGAATTTACATTTCTAGGGGTTTCTTAGTGATTCTGATGTTAACATGAGTGATGTTGAAGCTTACCTCCTGATCCACACTGTTAGCTGCACCACCTTCAGAAAACTGTAGTGGGGGAAACTGAGGCAGAATGCTAAGGAGTGATCAGACCAGTACCTCATCAAACTGAATCAGCCCATGGGCAGATGTATACCCTTAGGAGTGAAAATGCAAAACACTGAGCCCAGGGTTAGTCGGTACACTTCCTGAACCTGAGAACCTTTCCAGGGTGGTGTTTATTTATTTATTTGAGAGAGAGAGAGACAGGGGGAGGGAGTAAGGAAAGAAGAGAAGAGAAAGAATGGGTACACCAGGGCCTCCGGCCACTGCAAAGGAACTCCAGATGCATGTACCATCTTGTGCATCTTGGTTTTATGTGAGACCTGGAGGATAGAACCAGGGTCCTTTGTCTTTGCAAACAAGCATCTTAACAGATAAACCATCTCTCCAGCCACCCCCCCCCCCAATTATTTTATTTTTTATTTTTTGGTTTTTCGAGGTAGGGTCTCACTCTGGCCCAGGCTGACCTGGAATTAACTATGTAGTCTTAGGGTGGCCTTGAACTCACGGCGATCCTCCTACCTCTGCCTCCCAAGTGCTGGGATTAAAGGCGTGCGCCACCACCTGGCTTGCTTTATTTATTTATTTTTTATTTTTTAAGCCATCTTGTCCCCTGGGCTCTAGGCTGGCCTGGGGGCAAGCTGAGCTTGCAGTGGCTTCGCTGCAGAATCCCCGCACTCATCCTCTGGGCACCAGCTCCTGGGAGACCTCACCCTCCCTCTTCCCTCCATCCCCAGGGCTCCTGGCACCAGAGGCCAGAGCCTCCACAGTGCCTTCTCTCGAGGCAGCCACTCTGGTAACCACTGATGCAACCTTCTCTGCCCTCCCTTGGCTCGCTGGCCTCCACCCCCCTCCAGAGTCCCCTCAGAGCCCAGTAGAAGATGCTTCCAGAGGGCAGCACTCTGTCTGTTTCCCTCCAAGATAACCGCCTGGGCTGAAGGGGCCTCCTGCCTTGATGGTGGCCCTGGTCCGGCAACCGAGGTGCTAGTCACAATCTGGTTTGGTCCCCCCATTTCCCCCCCCTCTCCTCCACCAGCCTGGGCTCTGCTTGTGCCAATGGGCAGGTTGGGGCGGTTGGTATTAGTGTCTGCGCTTGGAAGAGATCTCACAACTGCTTGCAATTCAGGGCGGGACTGTCTTTGGTAAGAAAATAGACTGTTCTGGTATACCTCTACCACAGCCTAGGTGATGGAGGGCATTGGGTTGAGACGGGAAATAGTTTGAAACTCTCGATCCACCCTCTGCAAAGCTAGATCAGGCCTTCTCCACTGTCCCTTGTCTGCTGAAGGTCACCTTGGGCTGAGGAGGCATGCTGGTGAAGAACTGGTTGGCTAAGCCACAGGTGATGGCAATTGGTGTGTGTGTGGGGGGGGGTTGGTTGGCAGGGTCTCCGGGGGCCCAGGTGGGCAGGTCATCAGTGGCTGGAACTCGTGCTTTGGGCTGTGCAGTGAGGGTGGGGGGGGGGCTACTGGCCTCTCCACAGCGTCCGCGGGCTGGAGAGCGTGACTCCTGTTCTGTGTATGGCACTGGTAGAATTCACTGTGAACAGTCTCGGTCAGTGAATTACCGAAGGGCCATAAACAGAGCAGAGACAGATCGGCGAGGGCCTCGGAGCGCCTCAGCCCCCCCTTCCTTCCGCCGAGAGCTGCTGCCCTTTCCAGGGGTGTCATGGAGTAAAGACGTCGCCGTCCGCTCTGTCCCCGGAGGGCTTGCTCCAGTACCCTCTGCTTGGCCGACTTTGGCACTAGCACATTTTTGCTTGTGTCTCTCCGTTCTGAGCAATCATGTGCAGTGCCAATATGGGAAAAGCAGGATGACACTACAGCACCATTCACATTCTCCCCCCCCACCCCACCCGTCCCCCAACCTCTTGAGTCCCGGGTCCATCTGGCTCAGTGCTGGGTGAGGGTACAGCGACAACCCGGTGGGCAGCCAGATCATCTTACAGTGCCTGGGGCCATGGTGGAGCAAGAGCTGGGCAATCTGAGCTGGGCCAGCAGATGGGAGTTGCTTGTGGGGGCTGGAGGGGGGGGTCACCATCTGTAGGGCTGGCCTCAGTAATGCTGCGAGTTGGAAATGCCCTGCTTGGCTCCTTAAGCACACCCTTGGGGTGAGACCTTGTGTGGCAGAATGGGGCTTGTCCTTCTGCTCCAGGCGTTGGGCAGCTCGGCCCATGTCCCTTGAGCCTGCTATGGGATGACTCCTCTGTGGACAGCTCTAAGAGAAGGAGACATAGTGGGGTTTGGCATTGGAGGGTTGGTATGGTTCTGAGGCAGGGCCTTTGTCCCTTGTGACTGCCCGTGTGTGTCAGGTAACAACACTGCATACGTAATCTCTATAATCCCTTCCACAGCCGAGTAAAGCGTGGCTCACTATTGAGTCACGCTTTGCATGGAGTTGGCCTCCGGTGGGTCTTGGTCTGTGGACACCTCCTGTACCCCCAGGGCTGGACAGATCTCCACTGTGACCCTGCATCCAGGCCTGGGCTCTAGGTTGAGGCCCGGGTGTGGTGTGTCTGTCTACCTGTGGTCCGGTGAGGCTGAGTGGAGCCCTGGGCGAGTGGAAGGCAGCAAGAAGTCAGCTGACCTGAGACACACTGACCACCGGGAGCTGTCATACCTGAAGTCACTCTGCCAGCCCCCGATGGAACTGCTGCTCCTTGGGGAGCCTGGTGCAAGGACTGGTAACTTAATTCAGTTGCTGAATCATTTTAGGTTTGCAAGCCCGGGGAGGGAGGGAGGGCTGGGCTAGGGGAATGTATGTGGCGGAGGCTGGAAACTGGAGTTAAGTGATCCAATTGACTGCGGGAATACTGGTGAGCTACCAGTGTGTGCCACCTGCCTGGATGCTCTGGGGACTGCCTTAGATGGTCAGGACATTATTCCTACTGCTGCCTCGCTCCTCCCCCCCGCCCCGGAAATCTCTGGGGTATGGTGCTGGTGTCCCTGTGCGGAAACCCTTCTGAGCACTCGTGGAAATAATTTGCTTATTTCAGGGTAGGAACAGGGGACTTGTCTCCTGGGGAGATGCCACACTGCTCCTGGTCTTCCTTCTGTCAGCCCGTGTCCGCTGTCCCTCAGGGCTTGGCTAAGTCTCTTCTAGCTCCTACCTCAGGCTAAGGGGGCCGGCCAAGCAGGAGGGAGGCCTCCCCTCCCACCCCCACCCCCCCAAACAACTTCTGAAAAACCTGGCCACTCCTTCCCATCTACCACTCACCAGCCTTCCCCTCCCCCCCAACTCTGGGTGGTCTATAGCTGGGCTCCAGCTTTTTTTTGTGTGTGTCTCATGTCTGTTACTCACCTGCCCCAGGTGGACGCCCTGGCCGAGCCCTAACCTGCAGGTGCAGGTGTGGCCAGTTTGGGTGCCTTCTGGCAACCTTGGGGCCCACTCCTGGGGCCTGCATTCCCAGGGGAGAACCTCCAGCCATCGCTGTCGGCTTCTTTTCATCTAGACAGTTGCAGGCCCGGGTGAAAGTTCACCCACAGTAATGCCAACGCTGTGAGTGGCAGGAGAGGCTACCCACGGCTGGCTGGCCTCTCCAAAGAAGGCACCTTCCCGAGGACCATGCTGGGGAGGGACAGGTGGGAAAAGACTCCCTCATCACCCTGCAGGCATTTGTGGGTCCTGCTGGGCTGGCTGCTGTTGGACTAAAGGATTTGCTCACCTGGAAAGCACTTTGCCTCAGTTGGGTTTTTTAGGTGCAAGTTACAGCCTCTCCCCTCTCTACCACCACCACGCAGGCCCCCTGCCTTGCTAGCTGGAGCTGCTGGGGCTCGGGGCTCCCCAGGGCCCGAGCCCAGTGGATTTTCCAGACTGCCGCCCTTCCCCCACCACTCCATTTGCTTATTCAATCCAGGCCATTATCCCAGTCCCGGCCCCAGCCCTGCCGGCCTCAGGCTCATGGAAATGCGATCCGGCTCCATTGATCTCAGGCAGGCGGGGCTGCCCACTCCAAGCCTGGCGAGGCGGCCCAAGCTGGTGGGGACAGGGACGACCCCCACGTGCTCACGCTAGATTGTGTTGGTGGGGGGGGGGGTGAGTAGGCAAGCCCCCACCTGTGGCCTGCCGCACTGAGACTTTCTAAACCAGATGATGACCCGCCTTGGGGGTGGGGTGTATGGGCCCAAGAAAAATCACGTCCTGCTGGTCCTCAAAAGGTCTATCCACCCTTGGCCAAGGCTTCAAGAATCTTTTTTTTGCCTTTGATCAGAGTCCTGTGACCTTCTCCACTAAGCAGATTTCTTTCCTCTTCTCAAAACAAAGTTTTTTTAAAAACATAATTTATTTGAGAGAAAGTGGCAGAAAGAAAGAGAATGGGTGTGCCAGGGCATGCATCTGGCTTTACAAGGGTCCTGGGGAGGGCTGGGGAGATGGCTTAGCGGTAAAGCACTTGCCTGAGAAGCCTAAGGACCCCAGTTCGAGGCTCGATTCCCCAGGACCCATGTAAGCCAGATGCACAAGGGGGCGCACACATCTGGAGTTCATTTGCAGTGGCTGACGGCCCTGGCACATCCATTCTCTCTCTCTGTCACTCTCAAATAAATCAATGAAAATAAACAAAAAAAAAAAAAAAAAGGGTTCTGGGGAATCAAACCTGGGTCCTTTGGCTTTGCAGGTAAGCACCTTAACCGCCAAACCATTTCTCAAGCCCAATCTCTCTCGCTCTCTCTCTCTTTTTTTTTTGAGAGTCTTGCTATGTAATTCTGGCTTTGAATTCATGGCACTCCTCCTGCCTCAGCCTCCCAGTGCTGGGATCAGGCAGGTTTTCTAGGAAGTGGAGTTGCCCCAGTAGCCAAGTCCAGACCACTGATGGGCTGCCTGAGTCTTTGTTCAGCTCTGTTCTGAGCATCTTAACTCCCCCAGTCTTGCTCCTGGGCAGGGAAGAACCGAAGAGGTGGGGACATTGCTGTCTCAGGCTTTGTGAGCCAGGGGGCAGCTCCTCCAGGTTTTTATTTATTTGGGGATAAGAGGCAGAGAGAGACAATGGGCACACCAGGGCCTCCAGCCACTGCAGTGAACTCCAGATGCATGTGCTGCCATGTGCATCTGGCTTACGTGGGGTACTGGGGAATCGAGTCTGGGTCCTTAGACTTCACAGGCAAGCGCCTTAACTGCTGAGCCATCTCTCCAGTCCCCCAGGTATATTCTTGTATGGAAATGAGCCCACTTATCATTTGGGGGCAGTGTACTGTCTTCAGGATAAGTGCCTGGAGGCCTGTTGGGGTGCAAATGTCCCTCCAGGAGTGTGGGTGTTCGCGGGGCTGGGGAGGAGCAGGGTGCAGTTAGGAGAAGGCCGGGTGGGTGGCACATGTACTACCCTCCCTTTGGAGTGGGGCAGCTGGGGAAGCTCGGGCTCTGGGGAGTAACAAGGAAAAGATGAAATGGGATGGCAACATGGGCACATGGTAGATGGCAAAGTCAGTCTCTGTAACTCTTGTTACTGAGCAGAGTTCCATGGGCTAGAATGTGCCTATATGGGTGCCAGGTGTCTGGGTTAGAGGCGCCCTCTGGGCCACCTCTGAGAACAGTGGCTACAGCCTAGGTTCCTCTGGCTGCTTTCTAGGCATCTTGCATCATTGTCCAGTGCACCTGCAGAGGGGCTGCGGGTCATAGATGGGAAGGAGGGTTGGGTAGAGGATGAGGTTTGCATATTAGGGCAGTTGATTGGGGCCCTTTTGATGACTCTGCCCTGGCTATGGGGTTGGAGCTGCCCTTTTACTGCTAGGCTTTATTCTTTTTGTTTATTTTTGGTTTTTCAACATAGGGTCTCACTCTAGCCCAGGCTTACCTGGAATTCACTGTGTAGTCTCAGGGTGGCCTCGAACTCACGGCGATCCTCCAGCCTCTGCCTCTAGAGTGCTGGGACTAAAGGCCCGTACCACCATGCTTAGCTCTAACTTAATTTTTTTTAATTTAATTTTTATTAACATTTTCCATGATTATAAAAAAAATCCCATGGTAATACCCCCCTTCCCCCCCCCCACTTTCCCCTTTGTTAATTCTTTTTTTTCAGTTAATTTGCAAGCAGGGAAAGAAGAGAGAGGGAAAAAAAAGAGACAGGCAGAGAAAATGGGCATGCCAGGACCTCCAGTTGCTGCAAATGAATTCTGGATGCATGCTTCAGGTGCATTGATTGCTTTGTGCAACTGGCCTTACGTGGGGACCGGGTACTCGAACCTGGGTCGTTAGGCTTTGCAGGCAGGTACCTTAACTGCTGAGCCATCTCTCCAGCCCTCTAAATTTTTTATTTTTTTTTTTTTTTTTTTTTTTTTGCTGTTGTTTTTTTCGAGATAGGGCCTCACTCTGGCCCAGGCTGACCTGGAATTCACTATGGAGTCTCAGGGTGGCCTCGAACTCATAGCGATCCTCCTACCTCTGCCTCCCGAGTGCTGGGATTAAAGGCATGCGCCACCACGCCCGGCTTTCTAACTTTATTCTTTAGCACAGGCTGCAGTGGCCCCAGCTCCCTGGTCCAACTGCTGCTGGTCTCCCACCGTTTTTGGCAATGGTAGAACTCACACTGGTGAGATAATGGGATCCGGTGGTTCTAGACTTGCCAACTACGGTGTGAGGACTCAGCCACCAGCCATCGAGAGAATCCACACCACATTGGGACCTGCTGCTCATCAGAAAAGAGGAGGAGGACTGTGGTCCCCAGACCATTCCACAGTGGCAGAGGGCAGGCGCAGCTGGAAGTGACCTCAGTGTTTCCCTGCGTCTCCCTGAGGTCACAGGTCTCCGAGTCAGCGGAACTCTAGGCTCGCCCCTGGTGGGGAGGTGAGGGAGTCTGGCTTGGGGAAGAGGGGCTGCGTAGAGTTCAAGTGCCCATACCTGGCTCTCCTGAGCGATGTTGTATCTTACTCCACCCTGAAAAGCTGTTTCCATGTGGGCTCCGGGGCCAAGGGGGGAAGGTCACCTTCTGGTCTGTAACACTGTGGGTCCCCCGTTAGGCCATTGGCTTAGGAGGATGAGAGGATGCATGGAGGACACACTGCATCCACACACATCTGGTGACTTTAGGAAGGTTGCGGAGGGGCAGATAGCACTGGGGCTCCAGAGTATAGTGGGAGGGGAAGGGGTTGTGTATGCCGAGGCCACTTGCATAAACACAGGGCTGGCCCCTGGAGCCCTGGTGGCCTGGGAGTCGGAGCTCTGTGACAGCCACTGCAGCTCCCGGCTTTGGGCACAGGCTGCCTATGCCTCTGAACGTGGAGGCAAAGCCCATAGCCTGTGTTCACAGTGGAGGCTCCCTGAGACAGGCCAGTTTGGGGCGCAGCTCGAGGGGGTGACAGTTTCCAGAGAGCCACGCTTTGACAGGCCTGTTAGGGAAGCCTTATCTATTTCCCTTGCCTTTCCCCTCCGGTCATTAGAGCTTCTGGCCAGAGGGTCTAATAGGTCGGTGTGCAGATGGGGCAAAGGAGGGCAGGGAGCACCCCCAGAGGTGAAGATGAATGCCCTCCCATGGGTGGAACTGTAGTTGAGCATATGCAGGCAGACCCCACACCATGTGAGATGGCCTTCGGAACCATTCTGGGCAGAAAGGCAGGTCATTTTCTTTTTCTTTCTTTCTTTTTTTTGAGATAGGGTCTCACTCTTGCTCAGGCTGACCTGGAATTCACTATGTAGTCTCAGGGTGGCCTCGAACTCATGGCGATCCTCCTACCTCTGCCTCCGGAGTGCTGGGATTAAAAGTGTGTGCCACCACGCCCGGCTCGTTTCTATTTTCTTTGTACCCTTTCCTTTGGGGACTCTTCACATGTACGATATTCTGTAGACAACAGCTCCCTGAACTTTTTTTTTTAAATTTAATTAATTAATTAATTTATTTATTTGAGAGCGACAGACACAGAGAGAAAGACAGATAGAGGGAGAGAGAGAGAATGGGCGCGCCAGGGCTTCCAGCCACTGCAAACGAACTCCAGACGCGTGCGCCCCCTTGTGCATCTGGCTAACGTGGGACCCGGGAAACCGAGCCTCGAACCTGGGTCCTTAGGCTTCACAGGCAAGCGCTTAACCGCTAAGCCATCTCTCCAGCCCACCCTGAACTTTTCTTGAGACAGGATCCTGTGCTATAGGCCAGGCTCTAAGAGTCTCATATCGCCACCTCCAGAGTGCTGGGATTAGAGATACACACACACCATCACAGGGCAGACTGTTGTATAGATGTTCTTAAGCCTAAATGTCATGAGTAGACATTGTGTGTGTGTGTGTGTGTGTGTGTCAGTGGTGGAGGGGGCGCATGGTCAGATATGTGTTAAGATTGCTCTTGTGGTCAAGTGGAGGATGAAAGGAAGGACTAAATGGGACAGAGGCCCCAGCATTCCCAAGGCTGAGAAAGGACTACCATGCGATCAAGGCCAACCTGGATTTCCAAGTTATCACGAGCTACAGAATGAGAAGGGTCTCAAAACAAAGCAAAACAAAGCTGGGCATGGTGGTGCACGCCTTTAATCCCAGCACTTGGGAGGCACAGGTAGGAGGATCGCTGTGAGTTCGAGGCCACCCTGAGACGACATGGTGAATTCCAGGTCAGCCTGGGCTAGAGTGAGACCCTACCTTGAAAAGGCACAAATAAGTAAATAAATGAAAGCAAAACAAGAGATTGGAGAGATGGCCCAGCTGTTAAACTGTTAGAGGTGCTTGATTGTAAAGCCTGACAGCCTGGGTTCGATTCCCCAGTACCCACATAAAGCCAGATGCACAAAGTGGTGCATGCACCTGGAATTTGTGTACAGTGGCAGGAGGCCCTGGCATGCCCATGCATACTTCTCTCTTCTTTCTCTTTTTTAGAAATATTTTATTTAGCCGGCCAGGCATGGTGGCACACACCTTTAATCCCAACACCCGGGAGGCAGAGGAAGGAGGATCGCTGTGAGTTTGAGGCCACCCTGAGACTACATAGTGAATTTCAGGTCAGCCTGGGTCAAAGTGAGACCCTACCTCAAAAAAAGAAAAATATTATTTGAGGGCTGGAGAGATGGCTTAGCTGTTAAGCGCTTGCCTGTGAAGCCTAAGGACCCTGGTTCGAGGCTTGATTCCCCAAGTCCCATGTAAACCAGATGCACAAGAGGGCACACACATCTGGAGTTCATTTGCAGTGGCTTGGAGGCCCTGGCACGCCCATTCTCTCTCTACCTCTTCTCTGTTGCTCTCAAATAAATAAAAATTAAAAAAATTTTTTTTGAGAGAGAAGAAACAGATATATAGAGAATCTGTGCACCAGGGCCTCCAGCCACTTCAGATGAACTCAAGAAGCATGCGCCACCTTGTGCAGCTGGTTTACATGGGTCCTGGGGAATCGAACCTGGGTCCTTAGGCTTCACAGGCAAGCACTTTTAACTGCCAAGCCATCTTTCCAGTCCACTTCTCTCTCAAAATAAAATAAAATAAAACAAAAAAGGGGCGGGCGTGGTGGCACACACCTTTAATCCCAGCACTCGGGAAGCAGAGGTAGGCGGATCGCCGTGAATTCGAGGCCATCCTGAGACTCCATAGTGAAATCCAGGCCAGCCTGGGCTAGAGTGAGACCCTACCTTGAATACCCCAAAAAAAACAAAAAAAAGGGGGGGACACTGCAGGGTATGTGTGGAGGGAGTGACAAGGATCATTTCCACTAGAGAGGTGGGGGACAGGTGGCTCCGAAGCAGTAGGGGGTGTATATATATGCTGTCTTTGGGAAGGTAAGTGGGGTTCACAGGGGGCTAGTGTCCTTAGACTTGAACAACAAAACAAGGAGGCGTGGGCTGAATGTTTCAGTGTTGCAATAAACCACAGCTGACCCGATTGAAAGGCAGCTGGCTAATCGTGTGCACAATCACAGTGCCAGTGCGTCTGTAAACGGTAGGCATTCAGGTGAATAGTTAAACGGCTGTAATTAGTATGCAATTTATAGTGAAAGCTGGGGGGGGGGGAGGCTGGGGGGGGACCTTCACCTGCCCATCTCCTCTGGTCATCCCTCCTGGCCTTGCCTCACCTGCTCTAGAGCTGCCGTGGCTTCTGGAGGTGTGGTCCGGGGATGAAAGCATCCTGGAAGCTTGCCAGGCTGGCACTGAAAAATTCAAGGGGCTTTGGAGAGATTTAGCGATGATGAAAATGACTGATCTCGGAGCGTTTACTGGGTGCAGGGCAGGGCACAGATGAGCAAGTGAGGTGAAGGCTGAAGGGCCTTGGCCAAGGGACAGTGGTCCCTGGAAGCTGTGAGCTCTGCCGCAGGGGGATCTGGGTGGTGACTTCTTTAACCTTTGCAGGGTCCTGCCCCCCCGCCCCCACCGAGACATGGTGGTTTGGGGAGGAGTACAGAGACAGCATGGGGAGGTAGGTAGAAATGGCTGCCACAGGGGATATGCCCCAGGGACGGCCACCACCTGCTCTCTGGACTCCCTTCCTGCCTACTCCACCAACTGTCCTCGGACTAATCTGACCAGCACCCCACCCCCCTCCCCCGCACCCCACCAACCCATCTGGGATAAGCCCAATCGCCTTACCTGGGTTATGAACTGCTGTGACCTGCCAGCCTTATGTTCTGATGCCCCATGCCCCCTTTACCCTCCGCTGGCATGTGGGTGCCTCAGCCCACACCTCCTTCATGTTCTTGCCCTCCAGGTTGCAGTTTGGCACATCTCACTTGTCCTGACCATTCTTGCTGAAACTGCCTGCCAGTGAGTGCGCCACCTCCTCCACAAGAGAGAGAGAATGGGTGTGCCAGGGCCTCCAGCCACTGCAAACAAACTCCAGATGCATGCATCACCTTGTGCATCTGGCTTGCTTGGGTACTGGGGAATCAAATCTGGGTCCTTTGGCTTCGCAGGCAAGTGTCTTAACTAACCACTGAGCCATTTCTCCAGCCCCCTAAATTCTTTTTTTTTTTTTTTTCCTGAAGGTAGGGTCTCACTCTACCTCAGGCTGACCTGGAATTCACTATGGAGTCTCAGGGTGGCCTAGAACTCATGGCGATCCACCTACCTCTGCCTCTCAAGGGCAGGGATTAAAGCCATCTGCCACTATGCCCAGGAAATATTTGTAAACAGGGGAGAGAGAAGAGAACGAATGGGCATGTCAGGGCCTGTAGCTGCTGCAAACGAGCTCCAGATGCATGCACCACTCTGTGCATCTGCTTTTACATGAGTACTGGGAAATCAAACCCAGTTCTTAGGCTTTGCAGGCAAGTGAATTAACTTCTGAGCCATCTCTCTAGCCCTTAAGTTTTTTTTTTTTTGTTGCTGTTTTTTAGTTGTTGTTGTGGGGGAAGTTTTGAGGCAGGGTCTCTTTCTAGCCCAGGCTGACCTGGAATGCACTATGTAGTTTCAGGCTGGCCTTGAACTCATAGTGATCCTCCTACCTCTGCCTCCTGAGTGCTGGGGTTAAAGGCATGTGCCATCATACTTGGCTAGAGCCACATATATATTTGACAGAGAAAAAGGGAGAGAGAAAGAGAATAGGCACACCAGGACCTCCAGGCACTGCAGACAAACTCCAGATGTGTGCCCTCTGTGCATCTGGCTAATGTGGGTCCTGGGGAATCAAACCTGGGTCCTTTGGCTTTGCAGGCAAACGCCTTAACAACTAAGCCATCCCTCCAGCCCGGCCACTTACTTTTTTTTTTTTTTTGAGGTAGGGTCTCACTCAAGCCCAGGCTGACCTGGAATTCACTATGTAGTCTAAGGGTGGCCTCAAACTCCTGATGATCCTTCTACCTCTACCTTCCAGTGCTGGCATTAAAGATGTGCACCACTACGCCTGGTTTCCACTCTTTATTTTTTTTTTTTAAGTTATTTATGAGAGAGGCAGATGAGTATGGACACATCAGAGCCTTCTGTCTCTGCAAATGAACTCTAGGTGCATGGGTCACTTTGTGCATCTGGCTTACGTGGGTACTGGGGTATCAAACCTGGATCTTTAGCCCCTTTTTGAAATTGAGGGCTGGAGAAATTTCTTAGCTGTTAAGGCACATGGAGATCCTCCTACTTCTGCCTCCTGAGTGCCACCACACCCAGCTTCTGTCTGCCTCTCTTCTATCCCTCTCTCTGCTTGCAAATAAATAAAAATAATTTTAAAAAAGTTCTTTGAGCCAGGCGTGGCACACACCTTTAATTCCAGCACTCAGGAGGAGGAGGAGGTAGGAGGATTGCTGTGAGTTCGAGGTCAGCCTGGGCTAGAATGAGACCCTACCTCAAAAAAACAAACAAAAAAAATTGAGGGCTGGAGAGATGGCTTAGTGGTTCAGCGCTTGCCTGTGAAGCCTAAGGACCTTGGTTCGAGGCTCGATTTCCCCAGGACCCAGATTAGCCAGATGCACAAGGGGGCACACGCTTCTGGAGTTCGTTTGCAGTGGCCGGAGGCCCTGGCGCGCCCATTCTCTCTCTCTGCCTTTTTCTCTGTCGCTTTCAAATAAATAAATAATAAACAAAAAAAAATCTTTGAGATAAGGTTTCATGTAGTCGAGACTGGCTTTGAACTTGCTTTGTAGAATGATGACATTGAATTTATGACCATTCTGCCTCTTCCTTCCAAGTGCTTGGATAATAGGCCTGTGCCACGTATCTGGCTTGTTCAACTGAGAATCCAGCTCAGACTTCCTGCATGCTAGGCAAGCACGCTACAAACTGAGCTACATCTGTTCCTCCTGCCCGGCTTCCACGCTGTATACGCAGGAGGGTGGCCCTGGAATGTTCGTCCCAGCCCCTCCCAGTCTGTGCTCTTTCCTGGCTCTCACAGTGGAAGGCCTTCTCAGGGAGGCCTTCCTCAACCCCCTGAAGTCATAGCCTGTTTGGTTTTGACCTTCCAAAAAGAGGTTCTGTCCTGGGGTCATGGCTCGGGGCCAAGGCTGGCAACTGGGTCCAGCTGGAAGGTTAAGGGTGCAGGACTGCACAAGATAGCCTTCCAGAGCAGGCAGGTAGGGTGCCTTGGGGAGCATGGACAAATGTTCTCAGGCAAAGCACCTTCAAAACCCTCAGTGGGAGGTTCTGCTGAGCCCAGCTAGCAAGTAGCTGTGTGATCCTATTGATGGGCTTGTTGCTAGAGGCAGGGCGTTGCATGTACATATTTTATTTATGTATTTGAGAGAAAGAGGCAGAGAGTGAGAGAGACACAGAGAATGAGCACACCACTGCAAAGGAACTCCAGACAGCATGCACCACCTTGTGCATTTGGCTTTATGTAGGTACTGGGGAATCAAACCCAGGTCCTCAGGTTTTGCAGGCAAGCACCTTAATCACTAAGCCATCTCTCCAGGGCATTGCATACAGACGGGTCTTCCTCTCACTCTATTACACCTGGCTGGGGAGGTGGGCCAGGCAAGGGGACGCCCCTTTCGAGCTGTGAGAACGTGGGGCAGAGGTCTGAGCAGGAGGAAGTGGCCTTTGAGCAGAGACAGTTCCTAACAGAGCCTTAGAGGAGAAACAGAAGCAGGCTGCAGGTGGCCAAGTGTGCTGCTTGGAGGGAATCAGCGCAGCTCTGCGGCAGGAGACCCATGGGTGGGAGTAGTGAGCACCGCCCCGAGGGCCACCACCCCTTGGGGAACCGGCTTAGTCTGGAGGGTGTCCATGCGCCCTGTCCTGTTTCCACCTCAGTCATTTGCTGTCAAGACAGCAGAGCTGGAGGTCCAAACATCAGGATAGCAAAGGGCAGCACCTCAGTGCAGGCGTTTTACCCCTTCTGGGGATATTTGGCAATGTCTGGGGGTATTTTTTTTATTAATTAAAAAATAAATGTGTGAGGGGTGGGGAGGGAGGGAATTACCATGGGATTTTTTTAATAATCATGGAAAATGCTAATAAAAACTTTAATAAATAAATAAAATTTACTTACTTTATATTTTATTTTTAATGTTTTTGTTTATTTTTATTTATTTATTTGAGAGCGACAGACAGAGAGAGAAAGAGGGAGACATGGAATGGGTGTGCCGGGACCTCCAGCCACTGCAGAAAAACTCCAGATGCGTGCGCCCCCCTTATGCATCTGGCTAACGTAAGTCCTGGGGAATTGAGCCTTGAACCGGAGTCCTTAGGCTTCACAGGCAAGTGCTTAACTGCTAAGCCATCTCTCCAGCCCTTTATTTTATTATTATTTTTATTAACAACTTCCATGATTACAAATAATATCCCATGGTAATGCTCTCCCTATACTTTCCTTTTATTTATTTATTTATTTTTGTGGTTTTTTGAGGTAGGGTCTCACTCTAGCCCGGGCTGACCTGGAATTCACTATGGAGTCTCAGGGTGGCCTCGAACTCACAGCGATCCTCCCACCTCTGCCTCCCCAGTGCTGGGATTAAAGGCGTGCGCCACCACGCCCGGCTGTGGTGGCTTTTCTTAATAACTGGCTCAGTGCCAGTGGGAAGCTGGGTAGTGGTACACCTGTAATCCTAACTTTGGAGAATCTACCCACCTATACTTCTCTTGGGCTAGGGAGATGGCTCAGGTTAAAGGGGCTTACTTGCAAAGCCTGCTGACCCCGGGTTCCATTCCCCAGTAGCCACATAAATCCAGATGCACAGCGTTTGTCTCTCAACTTGAAAGAAAAAAGTCAGCCAGGTGGGGTGGCACACACCTGTAATTCCAGTACTTGGGAGACAGAGGTAGGAGGATCGTTGAGAGTTCGAGGCCACCCTGAGACTACATAGTGAATTCCAGGTCATCCTGGGCTAGAGAGAGACCCTACCTTGGAAAACTCCCCACCCCATACCCCCCAAAAAGAAAAAAGTCAACCAAGGATGAGAACGTGGCATAGAATGGGAAGTTACAGGCAGCAAATTGACATCTGAGAAGAGCAAGTCTAAGGTCCGTATTTAGGTTAGAAAATCAATTATACACAGGCAAGAACGGAAGAGACAGGAGGACTGATGAAGGCTCAGGACATGATGACTGGATGAGCATGAAGTCTCCTGGGACAGTGCTGGAGGAGGGGCGGCTGGTGGAACACCAGAGGTAAGGGGATCATCCTGCTATCTTGGTCACATTTCTGGCATCTTCTTCACAGTGTCTGCCTTTGCGAGTACCAACTCCTAACTACTGGACCACCAGGAAAGGCACATGTCTGCCTTTGAGATGGACCAGACCAGTGGCCACCCGGATACCCAGAGGCCGTTTGTGGATTATTGTACATTTAAAATAATGTTTAAAAAGACATCTAGGGCTGGAGAGATGGCTTAGCGGTTAAGCACTTGCCTGTCAAGCCTAAGGACCCTGGTTCGAGGTTCAATTCCCCAGGACCCACGTAAGCCAGATGCACAAGAGGTGCATGCGTCTGGAGGTCCTTTCCAGTGGCTAGAGGCCCTGGCGTGCCCATTCTTTATCTGCCTCATTCTCTCTCTGTCACTTTCAAATAAATAAATTTTAAAAAAGCAAATAAAAACACATCTAGGGCTGGGCATGGTGGCGCACACCTTTAATCCCAGCACTCGGGAGGCAGAGGTAGGAGGATTGCCATGAGTTCGAGGCCACCCTGAGATTCCTTAGTGAATTCCAGGTCAGCCTGGGCTAGAGTGAGACCTTACCTCAAAAAACCAAAAAAAAAAAAAAAAAAAACAAAAACACATCTAGGGGTTGGGGAGATGGCTTAAGCACTTAAGGCACTTGCCTGCAAAGCCAAAGGACCCAGGTTCGATTCCCCAGGACTCACATAAGTCATGCACGAGGTAGGGTCTCACTCTGGTCCAGGCTGACCTGGAATTTACTATGTAGTCTCAGGCCTTGAACTCATGACGATCCTCCTACCTCTGCCTCCCAAGTGCTGGGATTAAAGGCGTTCACCACCACGTCTGTCAAATAAAATATTAAAAAAAAAATAAATAGATAAAAACACATTTAGGCTGGGGAGGATGGCTCAGTGGGTAAAGCCCTTGCTACATACACATGAGTCCCTGCCTCGAGAAATCCCTAGAACCCATGGAAAGCTAGGCATTATAGCATGAGCACCTGTCATCCCAGAGCTCCTAAAGCAAGATGGGAGGCAGACAGGAAAACCCTTGGAAGCTCATGGGCAGGCTGGTGTGGGGAAAAGCAGTAATGAATGAGAGACACTGCCTCAAACAAGATGGACAGCAAGGCTGACCCCTGAGGTCATCCTCTGACCTCCACGTGTGCACTGTGCCACGCGCATACCTGAACTCACAATCAAACACATGCACACACTTGACACACATACACATGCAAATATCTTTTGGTGCTGGGGAAGTGGCTTAATTTGTAGAGTGCTTGTATTAACGTGCACAAAACCTGGGTTCAATCCCTAATACTACATAAACCAGGCATGGTGGTTGTATGTCTGTAATCCTAGCACTTGGGAGGTGGAGGCACAAGGACCAGAAGTTTAAAGTCATCCTCAGCTATGTGTTGAGTTTGAAGCTGCCTGGGTTACATGAGACTACCTTAAAAATAAGTGAGTAGCCGGGCGTGGTGGTGCACGCCTTTAATCCCAGCACTCGGGAGGCAGAGGTAGGAGGATTGCCATGAGTTTGAGGCCACCCTGAGACTCCACAGTGAATTCCAGGTCAGCCTGAGCTAGAGTGAAACCCTACCTCGAAAACCAAAAATAAATAAATAAATAAATAAGTGAGTAGTGGACGTGGTGGTGTGTGCCTCTAACCCTAGCATGCAGGAGGCAGAGGTCGGAGGGTTGCCGTGAGTTCGAGGCCACATAATGAATGAATGAGACTACATAATGAATTCCAGCTGAGCCTGAGCTAGAGTGAGACACTACCTCAGAAATAAAATAAAAGATCTGAGGAGGGAGGGAATTACCATGGGATATATTTTATAATCATGGAAAATGTTAATAAAAATTTTAAAAAATAAATAAATAAATAAAAATAAAATAAAATAAAATAAAATAAAAGATCTTCTGAGGTGTGGAGGTGTAGCTCAGTGGTAGAGCTTTCCTAGTATGGACAAGGCCATGAGTTCAAGCCCCAGCATTGGAAAAAATATGTCCCAGCTTTTTTTTTTTTTTCTTTTCACAATTTTTATTAGCATTTTCCATGATTATAAAAAATATCCCATGGTAATCCCCCCCCACTTTCCCCTTTGAAATTCCATTCTCCATCATATTACCTCCCCATCTCAATCATTGTACTTACATATATACAATACCAACCTATTAAGTACCTTCCTCCTTTCCTTTCTCTTCCCTTTTTATCTCCTTTTTAACTTACTGGCCTCTGCTACTATTTTCCTTCTCACGCAGAAGCCCAATCATCTGTAGCTAGGATCCACATATGAGGGAGAACATGTGGCGCTTGGCTTTCTGGGCCTGGGTTACCTCACTTAGTATAATCCTTTCCAGATCCATCCATTTTTCTGCAAATTTCGTAACTTCATTTTTCTTTACCGCTGAGTAGAACTCCATTGTATAAATGTGCCACATCTTCATTATCCACTCATCAGTTGAGGGACATCTAGGCTGGTTCCACTTCCAGCTATTATAAATTGAGCAGCAATAAACATGGTTGAGCACGTACTTCTAAGGAAATGAGATAAGTCCTTAGGATATATGCCTAGGAGTGCTATACCAGCTTTTGTTTTTATGAGGAAAGTTAGTCGGGAAACCCTACTCCATTCTACTACTTGGAGACAACTTAGCCATTTCTTCTTTGTTTGTTTGTTTGTTTGTTTTTTAAATGTGAGAGGGCAAGAAAGACAGAATTGGCATGCCAGGACCTCCAGCCATTGCAATAGAATTCCAGACACGTGTGCCCCCTTGTGTGCATGTGTGATCTTGTGCACCTTGTCACTTTATGTGTCTGGCTTACATGGGACCTGGAGAGCTGAACATGAGTCTTTAGGCTTCACAGACAAGTGCCTTAACTGCTAAGACATCTCTCTAGTCCTCCTTTTTTATTTTATCTATATTTATTATTATTATTATGTTTGTTTGTTTTTTGAGGTAGGGTCTCACTGTAGCTCAGACTGACCTGGAATTCACTATAGAGTCTCAGGGTGGCCTAGAACTCATGGTGATCCTTCTACCTCTGCCTCCCAAGTGCTAAGATTAAAGGCATGTGCCACCATGCCTGGCTCCAGCCCTCCTTTTTTAAATTCAATTTTTATTTATTTATTTGAGAGAGAGAGAAAGAGGTAAAGGGAGAGAATGGACACTCCAGGGCCACCAGCTGCTGTAAATGAACTCCAGATGCCTGAGCCATCTTGTGCATCTGGCTTATGTGGGTATTGGGGGATCGAACCTGGGTCCTTTGGCTTTGCAGGCAAATGCCTTTACCACTTATCCATCTCTCCAGCCTCCTCCCCCCACCTTTTTAAGGTAAGGTCTCACTGTAGCTCAGGCTGACCTGGAATTCACTATGTAGTCTCAGGCTGGCCTCAAACTCATGGTGATCCTCCTACTTCTGCCTCCTGAGTGCTGGGATTAAAGGCTAGTGTCACGTCCCCCTAAATTTAGCCATCTCAAGCAAAAGCCATACCTAGGAAAAATGTGAACCTATGATCTTTGTAGTTGCCTCAAGATGGCAAGAGCAGAAGCAACAGGCAAGGGCGCAGAGTGGTCCTTCTCTGTGCCCAGATCTCCCTCCTTGACTGGTGGATAGGGCCTCGGTGGCTTAAGAAGAGTGAACTTAGCCAGGTGTGGTGGCGCACGCCTTTAATCCCAGCACTCGCAAGGCAGAGGTGGGAGGATCACCGTGAGTTTGAGGCCACCCTGAGACTACATAGTGAATTCCAGGTCAGCCTGGACTACAGTGAAACCTTACCTCAAGCAACACCAAAAAAAAGGGGGGGGGGTCGGAGGGATGGCTTATAGGCTAAGGCATTTGCCTGCAAAGCCAAAGGACCCAGGTTCAATTCCCCAAGACCCACGTTAGCCAGATGCACGGGGGTGGGGGGAGTGCACACATCTGGAGTTCGTTTGCAGTGGCTGAAGGCCCTGGCGCCCATTCTCTCTCTCCCCCCTCTTTTTCTGTTAAATAAAAAGATTTAAAAAAAAAAAAAAAAAAAACAACGAAGGGTGAACTCTCCACCAGTGGGGATGACTGAGCAAGGTGCTGGTGTGTTGTGGTGGGTGACAGATCTTGCCTTGGCCGGGTCTGATACCTTGTCATGGTGACGGCTGTCACAGTGTTTGGGCCAGTCTTCACCCAAGTGGAGCCTCAGTCCTGTAGGCTTCTGAGCCGTGAGCTGGACATCATTATACTTAAATGGCTCTCTTGATGGATGGGGAAGCCACAGGGAAAAGAAAACTGCACACCCAGAACCTTTCATTCATAGCAGATGTGTCATTCCTTCACATTGCAGATTCTATCAGCTCTTCCCCTATTTGGAAGCAGACAAGTCCTGGATGTGGGTTACGGACGCTCTGCGGTGGATGTTGGGCCTGAATCTTCCAGGAATGAAGGCTTCACCCTGCGATGGCTCTGTTAGGGTTTTCCTGGAATGAAAGCCTGGCTGGGAAGGCAGAGAGCAGGCCCACGGGCTGCTGGTGGAGGCCAAAGTGAAAACTTCCTCTTCGGGGCTCCTTCCCAGTTCTGCCAACTGGTGTTTCTGGAAGTCTCCTGCCTGGGCTCCCTCAACCGCAATGACATCCTCCCTGTCCCGGAGGATATTTGGGCAATTGTGGGGAGGTGGTTTGGGGTAGGCTAGGGACTGGAGGCTGAGAAGAAGGACAGAATTTTTATTTTGTTTTGTTTTTGGTGTTTCAAGGTAGGATCTTATGCTAGCCCAGGCTGACCTGGAACTTACTATGTAGTCTCAGGATGGCCTCGAACTCAAGGTGATCCTCTTACCTCTGCCTCCCAAGTGCTGGGATTAAAGGTGTGCGCCACCACACCCCTCTTCAAGTTATTTTTTTGGTGGAAAAAAAAAGCATTAAAAACACAACTGCCTCTCTTTGGGATAATAAAAATGTTCTAAAATTAGGCAATGGTGATAGTTGTTCAGCTCTGTAAACATACTAAAGATCATTAAATGGCATGGTACAGTTGAACAGAGAAACTTAATGGTATGTAAATTATATCAATAAAACTTAAAACACCCTTGCAGTTATTGGGGATGGTGGGTGTGGGGTTAAGTGGCACATTGTTACCCAAAGGCCCCAATTTACTGGTTCACACTGTCACAGGCTATGGAGGGACTTATGTGGGCCATCAGGGAGGCCCTTGAGAGTCTGCTCCATGCTCCCTGGAGAGCCGCCCCTACCTGCGTTCAGACCTAGGTGAAGGAATCCCACACAACTGTGCAGGGGGCCACCTCCCCCAAGATGCATTGGGGGGCTGGTTGTGGCGGTCCACTCCGGTAGGACATTGCTGAAGAGGCGTTGGCAGATGGATCAGGAGTTGGAGGCCAGCCTGTGTAACCCATTTGCTGGGCATGGTGGTTCACGCCTTTAATTCCAGCTCTCGGGTGACAGAGGTAGGAAGATCACCGTGAGTTCAAGGCCACCCTGAGACTACATCCAGGTCAGCCTGGACTACAGTGAAACCCTACCTCGAGAAAAAAAAAAAAAAAAAGTGCATTAGGAGGTGGCTTTGGGCTTGGCCTCTGACTGCCCCATCCTTACCTTGGCCACTTGTGGGGTAGCCAAGACAGTCCTGGCATTGTCTAATCCAGTCTCAGCCAGTGAGCAGAAGCACGCCCTGAGGACCCCTGGGAGCTGTTGGGACTGCATGGACAAGGAGAAACAGAGCAGTGACTTGCCAACTGCACAGCACCCATGGGTTGTCAAGCCAAGGCAAAAAGTAGCTCGTGAGAAGCACCGATGGGACTCATCTCAGGGTGAAGCCTGCTGGGTGCCATGGGTCCTGGGCCGCCTCCTGCCTTTAGCTAGGCTTAACCTAGCCTGATGGAACTGCGGTCCACCACTGTCCTTCCCAGAACTACGGCTGGATGGGGCTTAGACCCAACTGACTTCACAAGCCAATGACTGCTCAGGTTCCGTGTGTCTGCCTTGCCCAATGCCTCCAGAGTATTCTTTGTGTTTTTGAGTGTGTGTGTGCGTGTGCACATGGGCATAGGTCAGTGCTCAAGTGCCCTCTTCAGTTGCTCTCCATCTTTAAAAAATATATATCTGCCGGGCGTGGTGGCACACACCTTTAATCCCAGCACTCGGGAGGCAGAGGTAGGAGGATCTCCGAGAGTTCGAGGCCACCCTGAGACTACATAGTGAATTCCAGGTCAGCCTGAGCCAGAGTGAGACCCTACCTCGAAATACCAAAAAAAAAAAAAAAAAGGAGACCCAGCATCCTGCTGGTGTTGGTGGAGCTCCTCAAAAAAAAAAAAAATATCTATCTTTTATTTGAAAGGGAGAGAGAGAATGGGCATGTCTGGACCTCTAGCCACTACAAATGAACTCCAGATGAATGTGCCACTTTGTGATTCTGGCTTACATGGGTCTTGAGGAATTGAACCTGGGTCCTTTGGTTTTGCAGGCAAATGCCTTAACTGCTAAGCTATCTCTCCAGGCTACCATCTTTTTTTTTTTTTTTTTTTGGTTTTTAAAGTATTTTCATTTATTTAATTGAAAGCATAGAGAGAGTGAGATAGAAAGACAGAGAGAATGGGCACACCAGGGCCTTCAATAGCTGCAAATGAACTCCGGAAGGATGTGCCCCTTTTGTGCAACTGGCTTCACATGGGTCCTGGGGAATTGAACTTGGGTGGTTAGAGTTTGCAGGCAAGCTTCTTAACCACTGAGCCATCTCTCCAGCCCACTTAAAAAATATATTTATAGAAGCCAGGCGTGGTGGCACATGCCTTTAATCCCAGCACTCAGGAGGCAGACGTAGGAGGATTGCTGTGAGTTTGAGGCCACCCTGAGACTCCATAGTGAATTCCAGGTCACCCTGGGCTAGTGAGACCCTATCTAGAAAAACCAAAAAAAAAAAAAACAACAACAAAAAAAAACAAAAAAAACCAAAATATATATATATATGTATATATATATATATTTATGTATTGGGCTGGAGGAATGGCTTAGTGGTTAAGGCATTTGCCTGCAAAGTCAAAAGACCCAGGATCAATTCTCCAGGACCCATGTTAGCCAGATGCACAAGGGGGCACACATGCCTGGAGTTCATTTGCAGTGGTTGGAGGCCCTGGATTGCCCAATCTCTCTTTCCCTCTTTCTCTATAAAATAAATAAGTAAATACAACAATTTTTAAAAAGGCAAAAAAATATATTTAAGCCAGACGTGGTGGCACATGCCTTTAATCCCAGCACTCAGGAGACAGAGGTAGGAGGATTGCCAAGAGTTTGAGACCATCCTGAGACTACATAGTGAATTCCAGGTCAGCCTGGGCTAAGGGGCAGATAGAATGGATGCTCTAGGGCTCCAGCCATTGCAAACAAACTCCAGATACATGCACCACCTTGTGCATCTGGCTTTAAATGGGTACTGGGTGAATCGAACCTGGGTCCTTTTTTTCAGCCATTAATGTGGTTGCTTTCTTAATTCTTTTTTTTTTCCTCAATTTTTATTAACATCTTCCATGATTATAAAAAATATCCCATGGTAATACCCTCCCTCCCCCCGCTTTCCCCTTTGAAATTCCATTCTCCATCATATCCCCTCCCCATCTCAATCAGTCTCTCTTTTATTTTGATGTCATGACCTTTTCCTCCTCTTACAATGGTCTTGTGTAGGTAGTGTCAGGCACTGTGAAGTAATGGATATCCAGACCATTTTGTGTCTGGAGGGGAACCTGGGTCCTTTGTTTTAGACAGGCAGGTGCCTTAACCACTAAGCCATCTCTCCAGCCCTTCTCCATGTTTCCCCACCCGCCACCCCCCCAGGCAGGGTCTCTCTCAGGGGGTGGGGTGCTACCTGGAACTCAATTTGTAGTCTAGAGCCTCTAACTCAGAGAACTCACAGTGACTCTCCTAAGACAGCCTCTGAAAGCCGGAACTGCACCATCATGCTTGGCTTTTTTGTTTGTTTTTCGAGGTAGGGTCTCACTCTAGCCCAGGCTCACCTGGAATTCACTATGGAGTCTCAGGGTGGCCTTGAACTCACAGCGATCCTCTTACCTCTGCCTCCTGAGTGCTGGGATTAAAGGTGTGCGCCACCACGCCCGGCACACTTGGCTTTTGAAATCAGGTCTCTTGCTGACCCTGGAGCTCACCAATTAGGCTAGGCAATAAGCCATAGGGCTCTCTGCCTGTCCCCAGCGCTGACTCCAGACACCTGTCACAACGCTCACATTTTATGTGGGTGCTGAGGATCTAAAGTCAGGTCCTCATGCTTGCAAACACTTTACCCACTTTCTCTGGTTTTGTCGTTAATTCATCACTGTCTTCTGTTTGATCTAATTTTAGCACTGCTAATAATTTGGTGTAGGGGATGGGAATGCACTTCAGTTGGTAGAGCATTTGCCTAGTATGTACTAGAGCCTGGGTTTGATTCCCAACAGCGCATAAACCGAGCATTTACCTAGTGCAGGCCACACGAAAAGCTTACCAAGTGATATTTGGCCACACATTTTGGGCTAGCCTGCCCAAGTTTGAAACTTGGCTCTCCGGCTCTTACTAGCAGAGTAAATTTAGACAGGTTATTTAACCTGATCTCTATGTAACTCAATAGGAGGCCCTATTTCAAAAAATAAAAAAGGTGGGCTGGAGAGATGGCTTAGCGCTTGCCTGTGAAGCCTAAGGACCCTGGTTCAAGGCTCGGTTCCCCAGGTCCCACGTTAGCCAGATGCACAAGGGGGCGCACGTGTCTGGAGTTCGTTTGCCGAGGCTGGAAGCCCTGGCGCACCCATTCTCTCTCTCCCTCTATCTGTCTTTCTCTCTGTGTCTGTCACTCTCAAATAAATAAATAAATAAAAATAAATAAATAAAAAATAAAAAAGGTGAGGGGGCTGGAGACTTGGCTTAGTAGTTAAGGTGCTTACCTGCAAAGCCAAAGGACCCAGGTTCGATTCCCCAGGACCCACGTAAGCCAGATGCACAGCGGGGAGGGGGGAAGCATGCATCTGGAGTTCACTGGCAGTAGCTGGAGGCCCTGCTGCACCCAAGTTTTCTCTCTACCCTCCAATTTCTGTATCTCTCTCTCTCAAATAAATAAATAATATTTAAAAAATAAAAATAAAGTGGGTTGGTGAGATGGTCCAGTGGTTAAAGGTGCTTGCTTGCAAAACCTGATAGTCTGGGATTGATTCCTCAGCACTCATATAAAGCCGCGTGCACAAAGTGGTGCGTGCATCTGGAGTTTGTTTGCAGTGGCAGGAGACTCTGGCGCACCCATATTCTCCCTAATAAATAAATAAATTTAAAAATATATATATAATGGGGTAGATTACTTCAGAAGCAATTCATGCTAAACCCAGCTTACTAATTAATTAGCTAAATTTTAAGATAGGGTCTTAACTCTGCAGCCCAGGCTGGCCTCTAACTCCCTTCAACCCTGTTTCAGCCTCCCAAGTGCTGGGATTACAGGCATAATCCATCGCATGCTGTGGGACAGTCACAGTAAACTTTGCAAACAACCCTCCCTCTCCCTGCTGTGCTGTGTGTTGAAACGAGGCCTTGCAGATGCTAGGCAAGCAATCTACCACCGAGTTACAACCCTAGCCTCACCCACGATTTTATTTGCTAGTGCATTAAATTCATGGGGATAGTTTCTAGTTTCCACCCAAACACTAGTTAAGCTATTTGAAAACACAACTGAATGCTCTTATCTCTTTACATTTACTTAGTTCAGGCCATAGGAAAAGCTTATCGAGTGATATTTTTGGGCTTAGCATGCCTAAGTTTGGATCTTGGCTCTCCGGCTCTTACTAGCAGAGTGAACTTGGGCAGGTTATTTAACCTGATCTCTACGTAACTCATTGCTCAGGATAACAGCACTTCGTAAAGATTAAATCTGTTAATGCTGGAAGGGCTGTTAACTGTTCTTATTGGTACCATAGAAATCCTCTGATTGCAGACAAGCCACCATTTTCCCAAATAAGAGTTAGGTGTGGGGCTGGAGAGATGGCTTGGCAGTTAAGCGCTTGCCTGTGAAGCCTAAGGACCCCGGTTTGAGGTTTGGTTCTCCAGGTCCCATGTTAGCCAGATGCACAAGGGGGCACACGTGTCTGGAGTTTGTTTGCAGAGGCTGGAAGCCCTGGCGCGCCCATTCTCTCTCTCTCCCTCTATCTCTCTCTGTGTCTGTTGCTCTCAAATAAATAAATTAATTAATTATAAATAAATAAATAAAAAGTGTTAGGTGTGCCTGTAGACCGGCTTAGGGCCCAGGCCTGACCTGCCTCCCAAGGCAGTTCAAGTCAGCGCCAGTTCTCAGGAGGCCCCCTGTTGTGCCTCTGCAGATGATATGACCCATTCATTCTCCTTTCTCCACTGTGCAGAGACACACTGGAGGCACCAGCACCCAACATGCTCACTGTCAGCTCAGTGGTTTTCAGGAGGGCTGGAGACTCTTATGAGCGAGTTATAGCCTCGGGAACAGAGTGGATGCCAGCTGCTTTGGCCTACCCCAGCCCTAAGTCCTTGACTCGCTCCAGCCACTTCCTCCCTCCAGGCTGCTCTATCCGGAGGGAGGAGGTCTCCAAGAGCTGCCCTACTGAGGCAGACAGCAGAGGACAGGTGAGGACACCGATGGATGGTGACCTGAAGCTGAGTGCCACCTGGGTGGCCCAAAGCCCACTGAAATGGAGGTGGGTGGGGGAATGTGAGCTCCATAATTAAGTTGGCATTCTCCCTGATGAGTTTGGTGCTCACAGCGAGGGGACGCATCATGGGACCGGGTGAGTATGTCTAGCCAAGCCCAGTGTGCCGTGTCTGCAGCTCAAGCTCAGGACACCTTCCTGGGGCCCTTGAGACGTTCTTCTGACAAGCGTTACTTCCTCTCTGTTCTTCGTTTCTCCTCAGCTTGGATGCTGGAGTTTGGACTCCAGTGGTCACCAGCATCATGGGCTTGGACGGACTCTTTTGTTTCTATGAGCACCATGTTGTGTCTGCAGCCCAGTGGTGAGATACGTAAGATGAAGGACCCTTCAGGAGATCCAAGAGGTCAGAATTTCTTCTGCAAAAGCACTCTACCCAGGCGGCCCTCACCACACTGGGAGGCAGCAATCTGTTCATTTGCATGCCTACTCTCATTTGTTTTCAGTGACAGGGACTGAAGCCACGGCTTTGAATAGGCTAGGTGAGTGCGCCACCACTGAGCTACATCCCCAGTTCTCTTACTTCTCACGGGCAACTGCCATGCTTTATTTGCCTGGTACATGCTAGGATTCGTGATCAGCAAAACATGCCCTCCTGTCAGATCTGATCTATAGCTGGGCCTTTGTCTTGCCTGAAGAGTATGTAAAGAACTTGTCTTAAAACAAAAAGAACTTTTGGTCTGGCTTATGAAATAAGATTTCATGTAAAAATCACATTTCAGTTTTGAAGCTGGGGCAGCGGAGTCTGTCTTCCTGTGAGGGGAGGATCTAGTAATGCTTGGGATAGGCTGTCTCATCATGCCTCCCCTTTCTGAATCAGCTTCTCTTCCCTCACTCACTGGATGAACCTGGCCCCCCCAAGGACGGCTAAGGTTCCTGTCAGTGGCTTTGGGCAGAAATGGAAAAAGTTTCCATCAGCCCAGTCAAAGACAGCTGTCAAGGGCTGGGGAGATGGCTTATCCGTTAAGCCGCTTGCCCACAAAACCAAAGGACCCAGGTTCAATTCCTCAGGACCCACATAAGACAGGTGCACAAAGTGGCGCATGCACCTAGAGTTTGTTTGCAGTGGCTGGAGGCCCTGGTGTGCCCATTTTCTCTCCCCCTCTTTCTCTCTCTCTCTCTCAAAAAAAAAAAAAAAGAAAAAGAAAAAGAAAACAGACAGCTGTCAACACGGCAGTGTTTGTGCCCGGCCAGGTAAACAGGAAAGCTGTGTAGCAGGCTCCAGAGAGGCTTAAGAGAGCCCCCGAGGTCTCTGGGTATTGTGGTCACTCCTTCCTCTGGCCCAGCTTTTTAGGAGTGAAAATTTGTTGTGGTGTGCCATTTATGCAAGAAGGGAGAGAAGTGGGCACCTGACTTTTGGCATCTCTGCTCTGAGAAGGATACTTCCAGAATGAAACACACTCATATTGGGAGACCCTCCCAAGATTCAGAGGTATTATCAGCCACCTGGATTTTTTAAAATTATTTTTTATTTTTGCTTTTTCAAGGTAGGGTCTCGCTGTAACCCAGGCAGACCTAGAATTCACTATGTAGTCAGTCCCAGGCTGGCCTCTAACTCATTGCGACCCTCCTACTTCAACCTGGGATTAGTGTGTGCCACCATGCCCAGCTACCTGGATTTTTAATGTGGGTATAAAATCAGCCTCTTTTTTTTTTTTTTTTTTTTTTTTAAGGCATGCACCACCACACCCCAGCAGGATTTTCTTTTTACAATTTTTTGTTTGTTTGTTTTGTTTTCCAAGATAGGGTCTTGCTCCAGCCCAGGCTGACCTGGAACTCACTATGTACTCTAAGAGGGTGGCCTCAAACTCCTAGCAATCTTCCAACCTCTGCCTCCCAAGTGCTGAGATTAAAGGCATGTGCCACCATGCCCTGCCAGGATTTTCTTAGGTTTCTTTCTTTTTCTTGCTTTTTGTTTGCTTTTTGAGGTAGGGCCTCCTAAGTTA
Source organism: Jaculus jaculus (assembly GCF_020740685.1). Classification (NCBI taxonomy): domain Eukaryota; kingdom Metazoa; phylum Chordata; class Mammalia; order Rodentia; family Dipodidae; genus Jaculus; species Jaculus jaculus. The sequence continues at coordinate 90,600,305 of NC_059111.1, read as the reverse complement.
GGTTTTTTTTTTTTTTTCTCAGAACATTGTTGCATAGAAAACAGACTATTATCCAGGCGTGATGTTGCACACTTAGCCAGCATTCAGGAGCCACATTCTCCTTCTTCCCAGTGCAGTGTCAAGACCACTGACCTTGAGGACAAGTAAGTACCTTTGCAAAAAGCACAACAAGCCACCTCCAGAGTCTATTTGCCTAAGAGGCCATGGGGTCCTACAGAGATGAACAGTTCACTTCCTGTTGCCACATTTTAGACTATTTATTGAATGAGGCAGTATAGACAGAATGGGAAACAACACAGAATCCATGCTCTGCTATTGGTCTTTTGCTTTTTTTCTTCTTCTTGGCAAGTTTTCAAACTATTGGGAGGTCATTTCACCACAAAGGAATGCGGACTTTAAAGCCCATGGACAGTTTCACAATGATGATAAAAAATAATCATTAAAAAAATAACAAATTGTAGAACTAGGACTGTTTATATGTAAATCTCCCATCCCTCCCGCATTACGTACAGAAAAGAACATACAAAGAACATTGGATAGTTTTATATAAAACAAATACAAGAATCTGAAACTTTCTCAAAGGTTGAGCAAGACATGAAGAATCTTTTAATGTCTCATTAAAAAAAAAAAAAAAAACACATTAAATACACTATCACACATGTGGAGGGGACCTGGGAGGAGGAGGGAAGAGGTGTCCCTGTACGTAAGGAGAAGAGATTTGGCCTGTTGAAAAGTCAGCTGAGTTTAGTCTGAGACTTGGGACTTGTAGCTGGGAAAGCGCAGAATTTAACAGTGACAGTGAACGCCCAGTCCATCCACGCGGTGAGCTCGAACGCTGTCTGGGGCTGGACCACCAGGATACCTCTGGGCAAATGGCCCTCAGAGTCCTCCAGAAGCAAGCAGGGCTGAATCTGGGAACATGGTCCCTTCTCTTCTGACACACCCCTTGTGTTGGCCTGCCTTCCTCAGCCAGAGGTCCCTTGGATAGCAAGCAGTCTCTTCGGTTCAGGTACAGCTAGATAACATGGTTTCCACTGGTGTACCCTGGTCTATGATCTCTCTCCTTCCCTCCTTTCCTGCTCTCCCACCTCTTCCCATTCTCTCCCCAACCACACACACACACACACACACACACTCACACACACACACACACACACGCATACTTCACAGACACTCCTCAGACCCTTAATACTTCTGTTACCTTCAATTCATATACATGACCAATTTAGGACTGACCTCACAACCAAAGCAACTCTGCAACAGTCACGAGCTAAAGGCGGCTTCCTGGGAGGAGGAGACGGAAGGCTGAGAAAAGCCCCTCTGGTCTCTGCCTGGAGGCTGCAGGTCATTCCCCGGCCTGAAGCATGGTCAGCACTGTCTCCACGGGCAGACCACTGGTGCCTGGACTTTGTCATCGTTTTCTGGACCACACCACATCCTGGAACCTCCTTCCCTCGCGGGAATCGGGCAGAGTTCTGGGCGGCCACTGGGAGGCAGCTTCGGTGAAGGGCATGGTCACCTCTGCCTGAGTCTGTCAGTAGCTTAACGCATGACCCTGGTATGAACAAAACCCAGGTGACTGTGTCTGGCCATGTACCCTAACCACCCACCACACTGGGTGGATTATCATTTCCACAGCTCACCTCGATTTCATACAGATAATTCCATGCGGGTTTCATACATATATATGTATGCTTATATATATCTTATATTTATATATGTAAATGTGTATGTCCACATATACACATTGACATATATCACACTCACACATACACACACAGAAGTATACACACATTTCTGCAGAAAGAAGTCCTGCCACAATTTGGCTTTTTTGGGACAGTGAAATTGACAGTGCAGTTTCTTACTCCACCAATCCCATAAAATCAAGAGTGGTGCTTTAAAAAAAATGCAATTCCAAAATCTGCTGCCTTTCTTGGTTCCTTTTTAAAAAAAGGTTAACGAAACTTTTCTTCTAAAGTCCAGAGACTTAATTCCGTCTGATTGCACCTCTGCAAACGTGTAAAAAACTTTGAAGTAGAAAACGACGCCACGCCAGGGCTGCATGTCACTGTTCCAATGTCACCACCTCCACAGCCTGGCCGTCCACGGTGACTGCGCTGTCCGATATCCTGGTGGTGACTGGGGCCATGGCCACCTGCACTGGCCCGTTGCCCTGAGCGAGGCTGGTTACCACAGTCTGGTACATGCTCACAGGGATCTGGACCAGGCCTGGAGAGACAAAGGCAAGACCATTGGTGGAGCTGGTGCTTGGGATCCCGGGTGCTGGCTGGGGACAAGGGTGCTAGTCCTTCGGGGTGTCGCTATTTGCTGGCCTCAGGTAATCGCTTACCCGCTTTCCAGGCACAAACAGGTCTCTCTCTTTTTCTTTTCTTTTTCTCAAGGTAGGATCTTGATTTAGCTCAGGCTAACCTAGAATTATGTAGTCTCAGGCTGGCCTAGAACTCATGGTGATCCTCCTACCTCTGCCTCCCAGAGTGCTGGGATTAAAGGCGTGCGCCACCACACCTTGCAATTTTTGCTTTGTGAGACAAGGTCTTCCTATATAGTCCAAGGGGGCCTTGTCTTGATCTTCCTGCCTCAGCCTTCTGAATGTTGGGATTATAGGCATGTACCACCATACCCAGCAATGTCTTTTTTTCTCATAATCTTTAATTTTTATTCACACTTATTTATTTCTTTGAGAGAGAAACAGAATGGGCTTGCCAGGGCATCTAGCCACTGCAAACGAATTCTAGATGTATGCAACGTCTTGTCTTGTGCATCTGGCTTACGTGGATCCTGGGAAATCAAACCTGGGTCCTTAGGCTTTGCAGGCAAGTGCCTTAACTGGAAAACCATCTCTCAAGCCCAACTTTAAAAAATTTTTTTTTTCAAGGCAGGCCTCAAACTCAGTGATCTTCCTACCTCTGCCTCCCGAGTACGGGGATTAAAGACATGTACCAGCACACCCCACCAACATTTTTTTAAAATGTAATAGTAATAATTATTATCATTGTTTTTTTCAATGTAGGATCTTGCTCTAACCCAGGCTGACCTGGAATTCACTATGTAGTCTCAGGGTGACCTCGAACTCACCGTGATTCCTCCCTCTGCCTCTCGAGTGCTAGGGTTAAAGGTGTGCACCACCATGCCTGCTTAAAAACCGATTATCAGGAGAGAGACTGTACAAGCATACCTGTGTGCAGGCCTCCACAACTGGCCTGCCGCCTCCATCTTTAGGAAGCACAGCCCATCAAATGTGATCCCCCCCCACCCACTGTCCGTCTGTCTGTCCTCTGGGAACAGGTTGTCATTACTCTTCTTTGATATTCTGCTATGCTGCTTGTCCACTTCAACCATCTTGCTGCTGCACTCAAGTTTCTCGTGGCTTGAAAACAAGTAACTTCAACCCTGTTGTCTGGCCAATGCTACATCTATGGCTCTCCCTTCAGAGTTAAGTTTATAAATCAGAAAAAACAAACCTAATGGGCTGGAAGATGGCTCAGTGGTTAAGGTGCTTGCCTGCAAAGCCTAATGACCTGGGGTTCAATACCCCAGTACCCATGTAAGGCCAGATGTGTAAAGTGGTGCAGTTTTTAGTGTTGCAGTTCTGTTTGTTGTTGTTATTTTGTTTTTTTCCAGGTAGGGTCTGATGATCCTACCTCTGCTGAGTTTCACTCTTAAGGGACAAACAGATACACAGTGGTAAAAAAGACAACACGGGCAGCATAAGAAAAAAAAAAAGTTCAATATCCTCAGAGATAAGAGATTTATATCTCATCAGGCATGGTGGTTTAGTCTGTCTGGTAGCTTTGCTATGTAGTTTAGGGTGGTAACTGGGTAAAAAAGCAGAAATGTCCTTAAATCTGCCCTTACATTCTCCACTTCCCTAGAGAAGGATTTTTTTGTTTTTGTGTTTGGAGGTAGGGTCTCACTCTAGCTCTGGATGTCCTGGAATAAACTATGTAGTCTCAGGGTGGCCTTGAACTCACAGCGATCCTCCTACCTCTGCCTCCTGAGTGCTGGGATTAAAGGTGTGCACCACCACGTCTGGCTTATTTCTTTTTTAGTAATTTAATTAATTAATTAATTTGGGGGTGGGTGGGAGACAATGGGCGTGTCAGGGCCTTCAGCCACTGCAAACGAACTCCAGGCACATGGGCCATCTTGTGCATCTGGTTTATGTGGGTCCTGGGGAATTGAACCTGGCTCCTTTTTGTGATTGGTTAAACTCAGCCCCCAAATTTGGCTTCATGGCTGTCCTTTTCTTGAGCCAGCCCCTAGCCCACAGCAATCAACCCTCACGCTGGGTTACCTGAGCCTGAGTGTAAGGCCCACCACAGTAAGGTTATAAGTAGCCACTTACCTGGTGGGCAAGTATCTCTCTCTCTCTCTCTTTTTGTTTTTGATTTTTTGAGTTAGGGTCTCACTCTGACCCAGACTGACCTGGACTTCACTATGGAGTCTCAGGGTGGCCTCAAACTCAGCGATCTCCCAACCTCTGCCGCCCAAGTGCTGGGATTAAAGGCGTGCACCACCACGCCCAGTTTAGGTCTCTCTTTTTGCTGGCTGTTCATCTCTCCTGAGCCTCCAGGTCCCAGTAAGCCTTCCCTTCCCTCTCCCTTACTCCCCACAGTCTCTTCCCCCCTCCAGCCCTCCACATGGCAGGAGCTCCCTGTATTTTCTTCTCTTTATTCTCTAAATCCCTTTTGATATTTCGGGCCCATGCTCACTTTCTACATGAGTGTTCGGGCCACGGGGGTGTATCCAATTTCCCTTCCTTAGTTCTCGAACCCTTCTCTCTTGTATGTTCCTGAATAAAATTATAGTAATTTAATAATAGTCCTTCACATTCTGGCTTGTCTCGATTCTTTGGTTACCTAAACCTAAACCTGTTATACCTGGGCTAGAGCAAGACCCTGCCTCAAAAAAAAAAAAAAAAAAAAAAAAAAAAAAGATATCTCACCACCAAAAAGGACTAAGAGGCTGGGCACTGCACACACCAGTAGTGGGAGATTGGGGTGGGGGGGGACAACGCTTGAGCACAGGAGAGGTTAGGCTGCAATACAGTGCAAAACACAAAATAGAAGCTGGGCGTGGTGGTTCACACCTTTTTCTTTTTTTTAAGAATGAGGGCTGGCCAGGTGTGGTGGCGCATACCTTTAATCCCAGCATTTGAGAGGCAGAGGTAGGAGAATCACCATAAGATTGAGGCCACCCTGAGACTACAGAGTGAATTCCAGGTCAGCCTGGGCTAGAGTGAGACCCTACATAGAAAAAAAAAAACAAGAATGAGGGCTGGAGAGATAGCCTGTGAAGGCACTTGCCTGCAAAGCCTAAGGACCTAGGTTTGATTCCCCAGCACGCATGTAAGTCAGATGCACAAGGTGTCACATGTGTCTGGAGTTTGTTTGCAGTGGCAAGAGGCCCTGGCATGCCCATTCTCTCTCTATCTGCCTCGTCCACCCCCCTCAAATAAGTTAATAAAATATTTTATAAAAGAAAGATATCTTTAAAAAGTAATAAATGAAATATATTCAAAAGATCAAAAATAGAAAACATAGGGCTGGAGCGATGGTTTAGCAGTTATGGCACTTGCCTGCAAAGCCTAAGGACCCATGTTTGACACCCCAGGTCCCATGTAAGCCAGACACACAAGGTGACATATGCAAAAATAGAAAACAGTGGCTATAGAGATGGCCCAGCAGTTAAAGGTATTTGCATGCAAATCCTAATTCCTTGGGTTCAATTCCCCAGTACATAAACAAAGCCAGATGCACAAGGTGGTGCAAGTGTCTGGAGTTCATCTATAGTGGCAGGAAGCCTTGGTGTACCTATTTTCGCTCTCTGTCTCAAATTAAAAAAAGAAAGAAAGAAAGAGAGAGAGAGAAAGGGAGGGAGGGAGGGAGGGAGAGAGAGAGAGAGAGAGAGAAAGAAAGAAAGAAAGAAAGAAAGAAAGAAAGAAAGAAAGAAAGAAAAAAAGAAGGAAAGAAAAACAGAGGTTGTGGGAGATGGCTCACTGGTTAAAGGTGCTCGCTTGCAAAGTCTGCCAGCCAGGGTTCAATTCCCCATCTACCCATGTAAAGCCAACTGACATTGATTTGCAGAGGCAAGGGACCCTGGCATGCATGTGTGTGCACATGCACACATACAATTTTGTAAAGTAGAAAATAGGAGAGATGTGGTGACAAAATTGAACAGAAAAGAGACTATTAGACACATAAGCAAATTTCTAGAGCTCAAAAAAACAGGAAAAACAAACCAACCCAGGGGTTTCACAATAAAAGACACAATGGAGGGAAAAGATCAAGCTACTAAGACACGACTTTGCAAATTTTCAGAATATGAAATAGGAAAAAAAAAAAAAGTATATAAAGACCTGGGTATGAGAACAATGTTGGATTGGGTGCTGAGGGAAGACACCTTCAGCCCAGAGTTCTAGGCCAGCCCATGACACAATGCCCATAGGGACTAGAGGCCAGACACCTTCGCGGACTCAGGAAGCTCGGGAGAGCGCGCGCCATGGGAGGAAGGGGAAGCGCACCGGGCGGGCGGCAGGCGGCATGGCTGGGTCAGGGCTGGGCTAGGGTAGGCTCTGAAGTCCACTGCCTACAAGGGGGGAGGCAGAGAGGTAAGGGGACCGAGGCAGGACCTTGCGGAAGAGGTTTTCCAGAGAGCAGCTGGGCTCGGCTGGTTGAACAAAAGAAAAACTAGAGAAGCCAGCAGTACTGGTGAAACCTCAGGTTTGAAACCCCCTGCATGGGTTACAGAGCTACTTACTAAGACTCTGCTCCCCACCCATCTCCCAAAAAGTGGGCTCCCTCCTCCCCCTCTCCTCAAAGGAAGAATTAAGTTGAAGAGAAAAGCAGCTTAACCACCCAAGTTCAATTCCCTAATGCCCATGTAAAGCCAGATGCACAGAGGTATATGTGATTGGAGTTCTTTACAGCAGCTGGAGGTCCTGACATGCCCATTCTGTCTGTCTCTCTTCTATCTCTCTCTGCTTACAAATAAAATAAAAAAAAATAAATGATTTAAGATTGTATTTAAAAAGAGCATCAAGGGCTGGAGAGATGGCTTAGCGGTTAAGCGCTTGCCTATGAAGCCTAAGGACCCCGGTTCGAGGCTCGATTCCCCAGGACCCACGTTAGCCAGATGCACAAGGAGGCACACGTGTCTGGAGTTCGTTTGCAATGGCTAGAAGCCATGGCACACCCACTCTGCTCTGTCTCTCTCTGCCTCTTTCTCTCTCTGTCACTCTCAAATAAATAAAAATAAACAAAAATAAAATAAAATAAAAAGAGCATCAAATATTACCTCTGGTCTATAGAATTTTTTCTTTTTTTTTTTCTTTTTCTCTCTTTCTTCTTTCTGTTTGCCTGTCTCTCTCTCTCTCTCTTTCTTTCTTTTTGGTTGAGGTAGGGTCTCACTCTAGCCTAGGCTGACCTGGAATTCACTATGGAGACACAGGGTGGCCTTGAACTCACGGCAATCTCCTACCTCTGCCTCCTGAGTGCTGGGATTAAAGGTGTGCGCCACCATGCCTGGCATTTAAAAATTTTTAAATTTAATTTTTATTTATCTATTTAAGAGAAAGAGAGGAGGAGAAAGAGGAGATAGAGAGAGTGAATGGGTGCACCAGGACCTTCAGCAGCTGCAAACAAACTCCAGATACATGCGCCACCTTGTGCATCTGCCTTACATGGGTTCTAGAGAATCACCGGGTCCTTTGGCTGTGCAGGCAAGCACTTTAACTGCTAAACCATCTCTCCTCCCCCTTTTATATTATGAAGTAGAAACTTGTGGGGACACGTCCTATGTTAGTACCACCATTTCTCTCCTCCCTGCCTCCATTCCTCTGAGGACCCTCAGTGGGATTGCTGGTATTCCCCCTGGAGTTGTGGGTTATGAGATGTGAGAGCATCAGTCAGTCATTGTAAGGGGGGACATGTGGCAATTTTAAATTTAGCTTTGAGGTAGTAGTTTAAGCACTAACTACAGTTTATAAGGCACCATGGTATTCTGTCCCTGTGCATATGTTCCATATTCAAGTACTGAGAATGGCCAGTGTATTTTACAGCAGCTCACCTTTAAAACTGCCTCAGAGGGGCTGGAGATGGCTTAGTGGTTAAGCGCTTGCCTGTGAAGCCCAAGGACCCCCGTTCGAGGCTCGATTCCCCAGGACCCATGCTAGACAGATGCATAAGGGGGCGCACGTGTCTGGAGTTCATTTACAGTGACTGGAGGCCCTGGCGCACCCATTGTCTCTCTCTATATCTGCCTCTTTCTCTCTCAGTCATTCTCAAATAAATAAATAAAAATAAACAAACAAACAAACAAAAAACTGCCACAGAGCTGGGCATGGTGGTGCATACTTTTATTCCCAATATTCAGGAGGCAGAGGTAGGAGGAACACTGAGTTTTGAGGCCAGTCTGGTATTAGAGTGAATTCCAGGTCAGCCTGGGCTACAGCATACCTCTACCTCAAAGAAAAACAAACAAACAAACAAAAAACCCAAAGAGATGAAGACAGTGTTATATTCTATAATTCTACTACAATTGAAAAAAGCCCAAAACCTATATAAAAATTTTTTTTTACAGTGTTATACTGTGTGTGACTATTTTCTAGGAGTAAGTGTTTCCCACTGTGGGCTAAATGTTTGATGATGCAACATGAAGTGAGACTTTGGGACTCACTCTAACAGAAACAAAGGCCGGGCCAATGCTGCCTCCTTGAGAGGTGAAGCCTGAGGACAGGAGAGGAGAGGAAGGGAGGGCAGAGAGGAGAGGAGAGGAGAGGCAAGGGGAGAGGAGGGAAAGGGAAATGAGAAGAGAGGGGAAGGGAAAAGAGGGAAGAGGAAAGAAGAGGGGAAGAAAGAGGAAAGGAAAAGACAGGGGAGGGAGGGGAGGGAAAAGGAGGGGAGAAGAGAGGGAAGGGGAGGGGAGAGGAGAAGAGAGGTCATGCAGGGCCACAAAGAAAGCAGTGGGAAGGGACAGAGAGTAGCTTCAGAAGGGAGTGAGGGGTCAACTGCTTTTTCTTCAACGTTTGCAAAGCGTTCTTTTTGCTTTTCCAAGGTAGGGTCTCACTCTAGCCCAGGCTGACTTGGAATTCACTCTGTAGTCTCAGGGGGGCCTCAAACTCATGGCGATTCTCCTACCTCTGCCTCCCGAGTGCCGGGATTAAAGGCGTGCGCCACCATGCCTTGCTTCCAAATGCATCTTAAATGCAGGGGTTGGTACATGTTAAGGTGCAGTACATACTTGAAAACTTTAAAATAATATTTTATTTTTATTTTTTGGTTTTTTGAGGTAGGTTCTCACTCTAGTCCAAGTAGACCTGGAATTCACTATATAGTATCAAGCTAGCCTTGAACTCACAGGGATCCTTCTACCTCTGCCTCCTGAGTGCTGGGATTAAAGGCGTGCGCCACCACGCCTGGCATACACCTAGCCTTTTTTTTAATTATTTATTTGCAGGCAGAGAGAGGAGAGAGAGGAAAGAGAGAGACAGGTGAAGAGAAAGGGTGTTCCAGGGCCTCCAGCTGCTGCAAATGAACTCCAGGTGTGTGTGTCACTGTGCATGCGTGGGTACTGGGGAATTGAGCCTGGGTCGTTAGGCTTTGAAGACAAGCACTTTAACCACGGAGCCATCTCTCCAGCCCTGCAAATGGTTCTCAAATGTCCAATCAACTCCTCTTTCCAGACAACCTTCTCTTTCACAGAAATCATTTCTCTATATAACACGTTATTCCTTTAATCTCAAAAGCTCAAGTCCCACAATACCAGTAAGGTTTCCAGAGCCTGTAAGGAATTCCTATACTTTAGCATGATGTTCAAGGCCTCTCACGACTTCCTTTGGTCTGTCTTCTTGTTTTGAGACAGTCTCATTACGTAGCACAGCTGGTCTTGAACTTGCAACCCCGCCTGTCTCCCGAGTACAGGGAATCCATGTATGTGCTATATCATCTTCAGCAACCCTGTGCTCGTCTACTTTTCCTACTTCCACAGGTACCCTGGGGCCTCACCCAAGGGTGCTTAGGCACTCACCTGGTCTTGGTTTCCCAATGTAGTAGTCATGCTCAAGCTGCTCACTATATACAGTGCTCTAACCGCCTCCCTGTGATTCAGCTGGCCCTCCTCTTGGAACCTTGTCCCTCCCAGCCTCTGTCAACACTCCTCAGTAGGCACGAGGACAAATAAATACATCATACATCTGGTTTAGTCCACTTCCCGAGTGTCTATAGGCCTTTCCACTTGGCTGAGGGTTCAGCCAAGACCAGGTCAGGCCCAGCTCTGGCTGGCATGATATCTCTGAAGTCAGACGTGAAAGGTGTACACAAGCTGGCATCAAGATAACCTGAAGGCAACTGATCAAGAGTAGATTACAGGCCACAACCAGAGTACAGCTTAGACCCTAGACAGGCATGTAAGACTGAATGGACTCTCAATTCCCTACACCGACTACTGTTATCATTGTCCTTAAACTGTCCTAGGGACAAAACAAACCAAATGCCCAGTGCAAAGCCAGGACAATCATGTCACCTCCAAAGAAATCCAAATGCTGGCCAAGAGCAACCCAGACCAGAAGCAAGGATCAGACTTGCCACTGGGCTTGATCAATTCCAGAAGCTTCCAAGGTGATGGCGGTGTGTAGGGGGAGGGGCCAACTCCTTTCTGAATGCAGTGACTGCTGGGAGCAGGGTTCTGTGAGGGACCGCGTGGGTTAGGGCTGGAGCAGAAAAACCTGAAGATGCTTCAAGTTCTAGCTCTTTCCCTTGGCTTACGGTATGGGTCCATGACCAGTGGTATGTTAGAACAAATTTACTTATTTATTTATTTATTTATTTATTTATTCATTTATTGAGGTAGGGTCTCACTCTCACTTAGGCTGACCTGGAATTCACTATGTAGTCTCAGGGTGGCCTCGAACTTATGACAATCCTTCTTCCTCTGCCTCCAATTTTAACACAGAATATACACAAATATTGCCTCACAATGCTATGCCCAGAATGGTCTTTCAGAGAGAGCACGTGGATCTCATTCTCTTGCCTCGCTCTTCAGACATTTCTAATGGCCCACCAGCTAGAAACCCAAGCTCTTTGTAGGCTTTCAACCTTCATGTTGGCTCCTATTGCTTATCCCACTCCCTTTAAATACAGCTAGGTGAACTTTTTCTCTTTTTTTTTTTTGGAGACAGGGTCTAGCTATGTAGCCCAGGTTGGCCTTGAACTCATGATCCTCTGGCCTCAGCCTACTGAGTGCTGGGCTACCTACCAGGTGTGTGCCACACGTGGACTAGGTGAGCATCTCCAACGTGCACCTCCACGTTGGATACATCGTGACTGCAGCGACTGTCCTCGGCTTGTTCTCAGAACGGGATCCGGTTCTTTCTCCAGCAGTTGGTTCTAGTCTCTGCCCTCCTCTGGCACGGTCCTCTTCCCCGAGGGCCCCATGGCACTTTGCTCAGGATTCCATAGAGGACTAATGTGTCTTCCGCATTATCACTGCTTGCGTGTCTTACTTCCGATCAGACTAAATTCCTTACCCTATCGTTGAGGCTCTAACACAGTAAGTATTTCCTACACTCATAATGAAAACTGCCTCCTAGGATTTAACATGTTCTCTTCTAGGGGATAGGTGATTAAAGGAGAGTTTTAGGGTAATGAATCTGTGATATAATGAGGTAACAGTTCAGAAACCAAAATGTAAAATTTTAATGTAGAAATTAGCTGTTGTGGCTTATGCCTATCCTCCTACCACTTGGGAGGCTGAGGCAGGAGGACTGCCTCAAGTTCAAACAATGATGACGACATACATCCAAGACTTTACAGCTTGCATCTTGTCTCACACGCAGTCAGGGAAGGAGGCCGTCTGGCCTTTATCTGGATGATGAATGACTTTCACACAAAGCTGGCTCAAGGCAGGTAACTGGTAACGGGTGTTCACATCTTGCAGCTTTTCAGAGGAGCTCCGTACACAGCGGTCACTGCATAAGCTCAGAGCCTGGTAAACCCAATTCCACTACTTTCTTCATACCCTCTCGGTTCACTTCCACCTTAAATAAATGCACTGCCATCTTACTGTGGGGATTTTGAGCTGTCTCCCTCTCTCACACCCACGCAGGCATTTTGACATGGGATTAGATTAAATCGCCTCCGTGTCTGACCTAGCAGCCTTTATGTCCATGGCAAGGGAAGGGGGAGGGATTGGAGGCTTCGAAACCCAGTACGTACTAAGTCGGGTGGCTGCCCTTGGAAGAAAGATGATTAACTGCTGAGGTACAGTAATCAGGCTGAGATTGTCTCTGCAGCTGTCCAGCCTGGCCCTGATTAGCCCTAATCTAGAGGCACATATTAATCCAAGCTTGTATTCTGGGTCATTCCAAGTGACCAAGCAACAGGAAGCCCTTCATGTTCTATTTTAAGGGGCTGAAGCTCTCTCTCCTTTTCAGGAAAACCCCATAAAGACTCCTCGGCATGGGTGGGGCTGCATGCCACTTGATTTCTGCTATAACTCTGCAGAGAGACAAGCCTCTTTGGCAGAAGCCTGGGTTTATCAGGAAGGCATGGATTTATAATGTCCTAAAATCTTTAGCACCTCCAAATTCAAAAACCCTCCTCTTCTTTAAATTGAAAATACAAAATGTTTATTATTACTATTATTATTAGTAGTAGTACTTGAGACAAAGCTTCACTCTTTAGTCCAGGTTGCTCCTCAAACTCACAGCAACCTTCCTACTTCAGCCTCCCAAACACTCTGATTATAAGTGTAAAGCTGCCATAACCAGCTGTAAAATTTATTAGAAAACAAACCCCAGCAGCTACAATGAATGGCCGTGGATGCCAGTAACCTGAGCCCTTGGGAGGTAGAGGCAGAGGCAGAGGTAGGAGGATACTAAGTTTGAGGCCAGCCTAGGCTATAACTGTGAGACCTTGTCTCAAAAACAAAACAAACACACTCTCAAAACACACCAAGCTGGGCTGGAGAGATGGCTTAGTGGTTAAGCGCTTGCCTATGAAGCCCAAGGACCCCAGTTCGGGGCTCGATTCCCCAGGACCCACGTTAGCCAGATGCACAAGGGGGCGCACGTGTCTGGTGTTCGTTTGCAGTGGCTGGAGGCCCTGGCGCACCCATTCTCTGTCTCTCTCTCTGCCACTCTCTCTGCCTCTTTCTCTCTGTTTGTTGCTCTCAAATAAATAAATAAAAATTAACAACAACAACAACAACAACAAAAAACACACCAAGCCCTCTTCCCCAAGAAAAACCGCCACATAGCCAGGCAGGTAATTCATGTTTGTAGTCCCAGAAAAAGGGAGGCTGCATCAGGAGTATTGTTTGTGTCCCTGAGGTTGACAACAGCCTGGGAAATAGAGTAAGACCGGTCTCAAGACAGCAACAAACAGTTAACATCTGAGAGACAGATATTCTCTGCCCCCCCCCCCCCCAGCCCCATGCTTAAGTTTATGGTAAAGCCAGGTATTTGGGCTTTGGGAGCCTTTCCATGTCCCATCATGCCCTTGACACCGAATCACTGGGACTGTGGGGCCAAGAAGGTAGAGGACCATCACCCCTCCCCCCCCTCTTGTTTTCGTGAGGTAGGATCTCACTCTAGCTCATGCTGACCTGGAATTCACAATGTAGTCTCAGGGTGGCCTCGAACTCACGGCGATCCGCTTACCCCTGACTCCTGAGTGCTGGGATGAAAGGCGTGTTCCACCACGCCCAGCACAGGACCACCCCCTTTGAGCTCATTGCCACCTCTCCTTTAGACCTGGTTCATGGGGAGCCATATTTGGCATTGGGTAAAGTAGGAACAGAGGTGAAAAGGGAGTCTCAAACTTCTGATTCCAGCACAAGGATCTTCCTATCAAACAGCAGCTCCAGGACCCTGTTTCACTTTAAATGAGACCTGACCCTCCTCTATCATTTGATTTCTTAATTTCAATCCGTTAGGTATCACTGTTGAGCCCAAATGGAGAAACACACTCTTCCCAGTCTTCCCTTTCCTTACCTCAATAAATGGCACTTACACCCTTCCCATGGCTCAGGCCCAAACCTCTGGAGCCATCCTTGAGTTCACACCCAACTCCCCAGCAAATCCTGACAATCCTCCATTCAACTTTGAGCCAGAATTCAGCACTTCGCTGTTCCTCAAGGACAAACACCATCCGTCACTTGGCCTGGGCTCTGCTCGGCTGGCTGTGCACCACTCTGCTCCTGCCCTGCTACTGGGGGCTTCCAAAGCTTCCCCACAAAGGGGTAGAGATGAGGACCCGCCATGAAATCCTATATCCCCAGGCTGGGCCAGCTCTGGACACAACTGTCACAGTCCTTGTGTTCTGGGTGTGGGACACTCTCCTCCCTTCAAGTTCAGGGCTCTCTCGGAGGACCACAGGGAGACCGGTAGCCCTGCAGACAGGGTTCTGCGTTGTTGCTTGTTCCTCTCATCAGGGTAACCATTTCTGACAAGGTACTAGTCAAGTCTCTAAAGTTTAACCTCCTGTAGGAGAAGGTATTAACAGAGAGGTCACGTTATGTGACCTAAGCTAACCCAGAACTCTGGGATCAAGTGATCCTCATGCCTCAGCAACCCCCCGCCCCCACACACAGCTGAGACAGGGCTTCACTGTGCAGCTCTGGCTGGCCTTGAACTTGTGATCCTCCTGCCCCTGCTTCCCAAGTGCTAGAATTACAGGTGTGAGCCACCACTCTGAGTTTGAGAATAAATATATTTTTGTTTGTTTTTTTTGAGGCAGTGCTTTGCTCTTCTATTCCAGGCTGACCTGGAATTCACAATGTAGTCTCAGGCTGGTCTTGAACTCATTGTAATCCTACTTCCGCCTCCCAAGTGCTGGAACTAAAGGCATGTGCCACCATACCTGACTGGAGTCCCCCCCCCCCCCCAAGGTAGGGTCTCACTCTAGCCCAGGCTGACCTGGAACTCACGGCGATCCTCCTACCTGCCTCCCAAGTGCTGGGATTAAAGGCGTGTGCCACCACACCTGGCTCCAACTAGAATTTTTAAATTAAAAACAAAAAACAAACATATGCCTTTTAGAAGTTAGAAACTACAGTTTTTATTTCTTTTTCGGTTGCTGAGGTGAGTTAAATTTGAAGAAGATAATATCTCCATCTTCAACAACGTAAGCTCTGCCTTGTTGTCTGTACTTCCCAGCAGCCTTAGCTGCATTTTCACAACTCTCCTCTTTAAGATCTTCATCTTTCATTACTTCAGCCATAATGAATCCCTTTCCAAAATCTGTGTGAGTCTTTCCTGCAGCCTGAGGAGCCTTCACTGCTTTCCTGATGGTCCACGTATGTACTTCATGTGGGCCTGCAGCGAGAAAGTATTCTAGTTGGACTGCTGCCAACCCAGCCTCAACGACCACTGTGTAAATCACTTCGTCATGTTCGTTTCCAGTTATTTCTGTGTCTCCTCAGCACTTCTTTTTTTTTTTGGGGGGGGAGGCTTTGTTTTTGCTAAGTAACCCAGACTGACCTCAAACTCACGATCATCCTGCCTCAGCTTCTCAAATGCTGAGATTATAGGCGTGCACCACTATGTCTGGCTAGCTGAATCCTGAAATAGCTTATAGCAGCTCTTCCCACAAGGAGCCTACACTGTTTCTCTACCCACCGTACTTGTCCTCTCAATATGCCCATACCTTATTCAAACCGATCCCTCTGCCTAGATCATTCTCACCGACCTAGTTCAACTCTTCCAACGAGTCCCATCTTTCCAATAGGTTAACAGCGGACATAAGCGCCCGTGGGATCCTGAGTCCTGTGATGTCATTGCCTCCACCACCCACTCGGCACCAGGTCTACACTGACTTGCTTCCAACTATTTCCTGCTCTTCTCTCTATAAATCTGTTCACTTAAATATGTTAGCAGGACTATGTGACTGAATACTGAGCAACCTGACCACAGCGGGTACTCGGTAACTGAAGGTAGGGATATTATTTGTTAAATTGCTCATACTTTTAGAAAGCGGACTACTTCTCCCCTAGCCTTGATTTCTGCAGACTAAGAGTCTTCAAGTCCTTCACTCTTGCTCTACAGTGAAGTCATCTTTCTCCGCAGCATATTTTTTTTCCAATTTTTAATTTTTTTGGTTTTTCAAGGCAGGATTTCTCTAGCCCAGGCTGACCTTCAATGCACTCTGGATTCTCAGGGTGGCCTCGAACTCACTGCGTTCCTCCTACCTCTGTCTCCCGAATGCTGGGATTTAAGGCATGTGCCACCATGCCCGGCTTCCATGGCATTCTTAAGGTGCTGCAGTCAAATGCTGGGTGCATAAGTCGGTGCTTTTTATGAGAGGGTATGATGGGCTATGACACTTCCATTGAAGGGTTCCTAGTCTGAAAGTCCTACATGTGGATCCTGACTGCTTAATGAACACCTTGTGGGCCTCAGTTTCTTCAAGTGTAAAATGGTAATTAGTAATCTCATAGGGCTGCTGAACCAGATGTGCTACCACAGATAAAGCCTGACAGTACTTGCCAGCTGCGATTCACAGATGGCTCTGAATGAGAGTCTGGGTGGAACTGCCAAACGTAGGTCAAGCTCGGAAGAGGCAAGAACAGCAGAAGCTTATCTCCTTGCAGCAGTAATTTGCTCCTACAGGAAGCACGTCACTTCCAAAGACCTCCAAAGATATACGTGTCATAGACAAAGCTTCAGAGTGAGGCTGCGGGGACGGGCAGGCAGCGTGTCCTCTGAAGCGCAGCAGTCGCACCTGGTACTAGGGACTGCACCACAAGGGAGATGCCAGCCCAGTGCACGGGTAAGTAAGCAATCCAGAGTAAACAAATGAGCCACATTAAGAGCGCCAAAAATAGGGTTGAAGAGAGGGCTTAGTGGTTAAGGCACTTCTTTGTAAAGCCTTAAGGACCCAGGTGTGACTCTCCAGAACCCTTGTAAGCCATATGCACAAGGTGGCACATGTGTCTGGAGTTTGTTTGCAGTGGCTAGAGGCCTTGGCATGCCCATTCTCTCTCTCTAATAACTAAAAAAAAAAAAAAAAAAGAGGTGGGTGTGGTGGCACACACCTTTAATCCTAGCACTCAGGAGGCAGAAGTAGGAGGATCGCCGTGAGTTCGAGGCCACCCTGAGACAACATAGTGAATTCCAGGTCAGCCTGGGCTAGAACGAGACCCGACTTTAAACCCCTCCCCTGAAAAAAAGAATGCCAGTAAGACTAGAGGACTGGGGATGTAGCTCAGTGGTAAAATGCTTGCCTAGCACATAGAAGGCCCTGAGTTCAATCCCAAGCACACACACATGTACACATACATGATACCAAAGACTGTATAATATCATTGTGAACAAATGTCTAAAGTCTGGAAATAAGCAGGCTAGGCATGAGTCAAGCAGAAAACAGGGCTCAGGTCTGGTTGGTTGCCCAGCACAGCAGCCTGCCCACCCCCCTCACAGCATAGGGCAGGAAGAACAGCTTGTGGAAGAATGGGCCTTTCATTTGTTCCCCAAGCTGGGAAGCCTTTGGGAATTGTTGTTTGCTGTAACTGAATCTGTCAGCCCCAAGGCCTTTCCAAGTTGGCCATAGAAATATCTTTAGTTGGGAGAAAAACATTGATGGTTATAAAAGAAAAAATAAGAGAGCTAAACAAATAAGCAACAGTTGGCGGAAGAGATTTTTTTCTTTGCTTATTTCTTTATTTTTAAATGGAGATAGGTCTTACACTGTAGCCCAGGATGGCCTAGAACTCACTATGTAGCCCAGGCTATCCTCCAACTCATAGCAATTCCTCTTGCCTCAGCATTCTGAGTGCTGGAATTACAAGCAAGAGCCTTAAAACAAGCTAACTATATATACTAGGGAAACACAGGCATAAATGGAGTGTCAGAATTCTGACAGAAAAGGGTAAGACTCAGCACTTAGGAGGCAGAGGTAGGAGGGTAGGAGGACTGCTGAGAGTTCGAGAACACCCTGACACTAGTGAGACCCTACCTTAAAATACCAAAAAAAAAAAGGTAAAACTAAATAAGAAATGAAACTGTATTATAAAAGTCTGATGTTTCTAAGGGCCACCAAAATACAGGTGTTTGTTTCTAGGTGTGACAGGTAGGACAGGAGGGAATCCCTTAAAAATCATTCATTTGCAAGCCTGGAGAAACATTTACATCCATGGTTAATGTTTAAAGAAAGGCGCTATCATATGAAGAAAAACGGTTCTGGTTATACTGGTCCCGAAATGGAAATGGTAAAAGGAGCTCAGGTAAAGAAGCTGTCCAACAGGCAGAAGACAGACAGACAGAGGTCCAGATGAGGAGCAGACAAAGAGAATACAGATGTTCAGCAAGAAAAGGAGGGTCATGAAAAGAATGTCAGCATTAAACCAAAAGGAGGTGCAGGTGACCCTTATGATAGTAATACAGGGGAGGGAGAATGCATCTTTCCTCATGTTTCATGGACATTTAATTTCCTTTTTCCATGTTTTCTCTTTCTCTCTTTCTTTCTTTCTTTTTGGTTTTTCAAGGTAGGGTCATGCTCTAGCCCAAACTGACCTGAAATTCATTATGTAGTCTCAGGGTGGCCTCGAACTCATAGCAATCCTTCTACCTCTGCCTCCCAGAGTGCTGGGATTAAAGGCATGCACCACCACACCTGGCTTCCTTTCCATGTTTTCTAAGGCCAATGCTTATGGGTGCCTTTGGGGGAACTTCTGGATCAAACTATGAGTTACATTACTGAATAAATGCTCATGCAGCCAAGGGCAGCCTCATGGGTGCCCTGGTATACTGGGTGCTTCTCAGCAGTTATGAGTTTCCTCCCTTCTTGCCATATACACTCTGAAAAAGTGCTTCCACAGAGATTCACGGGAGTGGGGCAAGAGGGTAATGAGTGTGCGTGTGCATATGATCCCAATGTATACATTCTTATGTCTAATATACACTCCCAGGAATAACATTTACAGCAGCTCTTGCCTGGTTGAGGCAGTGTCACTCCATCCCTGATTTTGCACACCACCACAAAACACATAACCCTTATCCTACAAGGCAAATGTTCAACTTATTGGAGATGGCCAGGAACATTATGACATCAGCCTTTTATGCTTTAGTGTACCGAGCCACTGTGGTTCACTACCCTGAAGACTGGATCCAATGTGGGGTTGAAGTGGCAAAGTCTAGGCCTGCTGACTTCACCAGGAAGGCTTTAACTGGAAAGGGAAGGAGAGAAAAGCTTTCTCCTACAGTTAGCAGAACGTGCATAGACTCAGGAGGACACTGATGCAACTGAACAGAAAAAGGGGGCAGGAATATCATCCCCGGGATCCAAAGTCCACATGCCAGCAGACTGCATATGATTTGACTAAAAGTGAGATGCAGGGGCTGGAGAGATGGCTCAGCAGTTAAGGCATATGCCTGCTGCAAAGCCTAAGGACTGGGGTTCAGTTCCCCAGTACCCACATA
Organism: Jaculus jaculus; assembly: GCF_020740685.1. NCBI lineage: Eukaryota > Metazoa > Chordata > Mammalia > Rodentia > Dipodidae > Jaculus > Jaculus jaculus. The sequence continues at coordinate 90,580,870 of NC_059111.1, read as the reverse complement.
AAGCCAGATGCACAAGGTGGCTCAAGCATTTGGAGTTTGTTTACACTGGCTAGAGGCCCTGGTGTGCCCATTTTCTCTTTCTCTCTCTGTGTCAAATAAATAAAATATAAAAAATATGATGATACTGTACAATGTAGATGACTGTATAGGTTATTAAAAAAAAATGAGCTGGGAGTGGTGATGCATGACTTTGATCCCAGCACTTGGGAGGCAGAGGTAGGAGGATTGCCGTGAGTTTGAGGCCACCCTGAGACTACATAGTGAATTCCAGGTCAGCCTGAGCTAGAGTAAGACCCTACCTTGAGATGGCTTAGTGGTTAAGCGCTAGTTTGTGAAGCCTAAGGACCCTGTTTCAAGGCTCGATTCCTTAGGACCCACATAAGCCAGATGCACAAGGGGGCGCATGCATCTAGAGTGTTTTTGCAGTGGCTAGAGGCCCTGGTGCGCCCATTTTCTCTCTCTGCCTCTTTCTCTGTCACTCTTAAATTAAAAAAAGAAAAAAAAGTGGAGTGAGCTGTATGAACAGAGGGTGCAGCAGCAGACAGGACAACTTTCTAAGAAGAGTTACCAAGCTATGAGGAGGAGGAGCAGAAATGCACAGTAGGTATGTATAAGTAGTCCACAGAGAGGTTTCCAGAGCGAGGGTTACTGCTGTTATTATTTTGGTTTTTCGAGGTAGGATTTTACTCTAGCCCAGGCTGACCTGGAACTCACCATGTAGTCTCAGTGATCCTTCTACCTCTGCCTCCCGAGTGCTGGGATTAAAGGTGTGCGCTACCGTGCCTGGTCTGCTGCTGTTATTACTTTCAAACATTTTATTATAGAAAATTTTAGAGAGGCATTGGGAGGACCAAGAATGATGCAATGAGCTGGGTGTGGAGGTGCACACCTTTAGTACCAGCACTCAGGAGGATCGCTGTGTGTTTGAGGCTTCCCTGAGACTACACAGTGAACTCCAGGTCAGCCTGGGCTAGATCGAGACCCTACCTCAAACTAACTGAAAAAAAAAAAAAAAAAAAAAAAGAATGATACAATGCACTTGCCTGTGCATCCAGCCCTGCCGCTTTTTTGTGTGTAGGGACAGACAAGGCACAAAAGCTTCCAAAGATGTGTCCTTGAATTTTCAACTCCACTTAGCATACTCTATGGAGCAATATATATATGAAACTTTGGGAACAATGGGAACTTTCTAAGAGTATATGAAGGTTGGCATTACATGTGTTCTAGGTAGCTAGGAATTTCACATGATAAAATAGAAATAAGTTCAGGATTTTTTTTTTTTTTCCAGGTAGGGTCTTACTCTAGCTCATGGTGACCTGGAATTCACTAGGTAGTCTCAGGGTGGCCTCGAACTCACGGTGATCCTCCTACCTCTGCCTCTCAAGTGCTGGGATTAAAGGCATGCACCACCATGCCCGACAAGTTCAGGAATTTTTTTATTTTGTGTTGTGGTAGGGTCTCACTCTAGCCCAGACTGACATGGAATTCACTATGTAGTCTCAGGGTAGCCTCACACTCATGGCAACCCTCTACCTCTGCCTCCTGAGTGCTGGGATTAAAGGCGTGCGCCACCACGCTGGGCAAGTTCAGGAATTTGATAGTCACACGGGAAAACATCTTAGTAAAGCTTCATCTTCTTTTTTTTTTTAGATTTTTTTTTTTTATTTTTCAAGTCAGGGTTTTGCTCTAGCCCAGATGATTGACCAGTAACTCACTCTGTAGTCTCAGGGTGGCCTTGAACTCACAGCAAGCCTCCTACCTCTGCCTCCCAACCGCTGGGGTTACTGTTTCATTTTTCTTTTTTTAAAACGAGTCACTTTAAAAATTTTTTTTAATTTAATTTATTTATTTGAGAGTGACAGAGAGAAAGAGGCAGATAGAGAGACTGGGCATACCAAGGCCTCCAGCCACTGCAAATGAACTCCAGACGCGTGCGCCCCCTTGTGCATCTGGCTAACGTGGGTTCTGGGGAATCAAGCCTCGAACCGGGGTCTTTAGGCTTCACAGGCAAGCGCTTAACCGCTAAGCCATCTCTCCAGCCCACGAGTCACTTTTTATTTGGTACGAATTCTCAGACTACAAAAGGATTCAGCATGACTGAGCTCCCCACAAAGGGAGCTGGGCTGGGCGGTCGTGGTCAGTGGTCCGAATGCCCCCTGTGCGTTGACCCTGCTGCAGCTGCGCTGCCAGTCCGGTCGGACTCCCCCGTGAGAAAGGCCGAGGCTGAGGAGAACGTAGCTGCCAGCACCTTCCTACCCCAGGACACTGCCTTTCCTCTTCACACTGCTGGACCTGTTGCTCATGAGTAACCTCTGAAATGCTCCAGCGATGCCTCTGGAATCCCACATCAGTGTCCAGCTGAGCAGCTCTTCTAGTTTGACATCCTCAAGTGTCTTCTCCTTCACTGGTATGGACCAACTGATGCCATCTGGGAGTCCTTGGATCCGCCAAGCCCAGTAAACTTCACCTTGACCGAGTATTTGCTCTCCCTTTCCTATCTGAGCTGCGCTTGCATATCCAGCTTACTACCGGGAACAAGTTCTTTATAAAAAGAAGCCTAGATAACCAATGAAAAAGAAACGCTAGAGATACCCAGTTGTCAATGGCTGCATGGTAGGGGACTGACTGAGGCTATCCACGCGAGCAGCGGAGCCTGGAATGGGAGCATTCAGTTGCTGCACCCTCAGCTGCTTTCTTCTCTCCCCAAAGACGAGCCCACCTGCAGCTTTCTGGCCAGGATCCACTTGCAGCCTCCACACTCTGCTTAAGGAGGCCTGACAAGAACACAGACCTGTGAGACAGCACTGGGCCAGATGGGCCACCAGAACCTGAAATGGCCCTGCGGTTTCCCACATGCTCCAGTGCACAGGGCGCACTGCAGCTCCGATGCCTCTGGGACACATTCACGAAGGGTGCATGTGTTTACAAAGGCGTGCCCTGCAGGAGCAGCTCTGATCTGAAGTGATGGGAGGTGTAGCAGACAGCTTCAGGTTCACTGAGATGAACTTTCAGACCAGGCACAGTTATGGAGGAAGGGATTTATTGAAGCTTACAGATCCAGGGGAAGTTCCATAATGGCAGAAGAAGCTGACCTGCCTTCACAGGACCAAGCAGAGAGAAAGAAGCACAAGCCATAAAGGCCAAAAGCCAAAAGCCACACACACTTCAGGAACTCCAGCTAGGCACACTTTGTATATCTTTAGATTGAAATCGGAAACCCACCACCACACCTTAAAATCACCCAGTGACATTGCCTCCAGCAGGTGGCTACAGATGCAAACTACAAACAAACAACTGAATATATTGGGGGCCACCTATTCTATTCAAACCACCACAGGAGGATAGGTCACTCTGCCCTGACCTACTTCAGAAAGTGGCGATTATGATGTGGTATCCTTGTTGCAGACCTGCCTTCCTAATTAGGACGTCTTCCTTAAGCTAATATGAAAACTAATTTGTATTTCCTAAGCACCTAGCATCTGGGTGGGGGGTGGGGGGTGGGGGAGATGGTCTAGGCTTATATTGGCTTGCTTAGAAAGACTTCCAAGGATTTGAAATAATAAGAGATAATCTGTATGTGAAGACTGACAGTTGACCATATTTATATTTATAAAACCCATAGGCCACTTTTGACCCCCAGGGCTGCTCTGAGCATAAAAGAGACTGCATTGTAAGATCTCAGCTACTGAGGAAAAAAGATACTAAATTTGAAGTTAGGAATGCTATTTCTTATGGCGTTCTCCCAGGAGTCATAGCAACCACGTAGGTACCAGAAGCAGGCTGAAGGAGGAAGACAGATTAAAGGTCCTACACCTTGGTCCCAAGGGCTGTTGAGAAGGTGCCAGCAGCGTAGCTGCTCAGCTCATCTTATGTCTGTCCACAATCCCCATTATGCACAATTCACATACATACTCTTGGTCCCCAAGTGCTTACGTGACTCTGGTTAGTCAGAGGCTTTTTAATGAGGAAAAATCCCCAGTCCCATCTTAGGGCCACAAAAGCTTAGGAAAGGGAAGGCCAGTGAGAGGGTGAGTTGAAAACAGACATTGTTAAAGCTAAGCCAGGTGTGGTAGTGCATGCCTTTAATCCCAGCGGTCAGGAGGCAGTGGTAGGGTTGCTGTGAGTTCAAGGCCAGCCTGAGACTACAGAGTGTGAATTCCAGATTAGCCTGGGCTAGTGCAAAACCCTTCCTTAAGATTCCCTCCCCCCCCCAAAAAAAAATTCTTTTCTCACTCTCTGTAATTCAGTAATTTCCTTTCTCTTCTGTTTTGTGAGGGTGGAAGTGGAGAAAGGACATGAGATTCTTGGTGGGGAAAATACTGAAATATGAGAATACAATCTAGCTGCATAAATGGAAGGAACTGTTGCAGAAATATTCAGGTACACTTCTTTTGCATTTTCCACCAAGACTAAAATAGAAACATTAAGTCTTCCAGAAGTATCCAGCACATTTCAAGAGGTCCAGATCTCTTGAACACAGTGCTGTACACTAGAACTCTCTGTGATGGACACATGGTGACCATGGAGTGCTTTAAATTTAGCTAATGGGACTTAGGAACTAATCTTTTTGTTTTTTTCAAGGTAGGCTTTGATTCTAGCCCAGGCTGACCTGGAATTCACTATGTAGTCTCAGCCACCACGCCCGGTTTAAACTTTTAATTTTAACCCACATTTAAGTAACTGGAATATGGCTCTAAAGCCTTTCCAGAGCTTCCAGTGTGCCAACTCCACATCGACTGATGTGTGACAGACAGACAGATAGACACACACACAAACACACACACCACTCTAAGAGTTGCCTTTGTTTAGATGGAAACTCAATCTGAAACTGGATGCTTTGTATCTGCCTGAAATATATATTTCTTGACTATTCTCTTATTTAGACCACAGGGTCCACTTTCCTTCCTATCTACCCTACCCCATCTAATTATTTAGTACTCTTAGCACCTTAGCTCCATACCTGAGAAACTGCAGCAACATTTACCAACAGTGCAGCAGATGCACATTTCAGTGTACTGAGCAGTGTGGGGAGGGGAGGGGAGGGGAGGCCAGGCGGAGTCAGAACTGCTGGATGCCAATCTGATAGCGAGGCCTTTGTAGTCTTTTCAGAGCTGGGTCTCAGTCGCCATACTTAGACCCCTTCAGTGATTCTCAGATCCAGCGGCTGCCTTTACAACAGCAAAGCTTTTTTTTTTTTAATTAATTTCACTTTGAAAATGCTATTTAGACTCTGGAAATCTCTAAATTGGAGGGCTCTTCTAATAATGAAGATTTGGTGTAATTATAATGTCACTGGCAATTGTACTGACAAAACAAAACGACCATGTCTCTTCACTGAGTCTTTCCTCTCAAGTCTGACCAACAGGAGGAGAAAAGAGGCTTTGTCAGGAGCAGATGTGCAGTGGGAGGCTCGGGAAAGCAGATCTGTTGAATGAAGCAGGTGCCACTTAGACATCCACTTTACTGACTCTAACCACAAGCTCCCCTTCATTTGATATCCTGCTCCTGGCAGGAAGATGGAGAGAGAGAATCACACAAAAAGGAAGCACGTTTATCCTGTTCAGATTACTGCTTCTGCCAGGCTGTCACTGCTGCTGCTGCTGCTGCTGGGTTTTGCCCATTTGCTCTTTATTAAGGAAATGGCAGAGCTGGGCACAGGGAAGCGAATCCCTGTATTTACACAGGTAACCCGAGAGCCAGAGGGCCCCAAGCCATCCAGGCTGCGATGAGCAAGCTATTAGAGTTAATAGCAGTGCACAAACATTCCTTCAAAATCCGAATAGAAGCATAAATTAAAAGAGGAAAATCCCTTTTACTCAAGAACCTTCAAAAACTTATTCTATAAGGTTCCTGTTATGATACTCTGGTTCCTGAGTGAATAGCGATTAAAGTCCCTTTAGCTTACTCAAATAAAACCTGTTTTTTCAACCAGGAAATGAATAGAAATGACTTCAACTAAATTTGCCCAATTATGGCTTTGGATTTGGTATTAAAAAAGAAACAAAAAGGGGAGGGGAACTGGAGAGATGGCTTAGCGATTAAGGCACTTGCCTGCAAAGCCAAAGGACCCAGGTTCGAGTCCCCAGGATTCATGTAAGCCAGATGCCCAAGGAGGAACATGCATCTGAAGTTTGTTTACAGTAGCTGAAGGCCCTGACGCATCCATTCTCTCTCCTTCTTTCTCTCTCAAATGAATAAAAATATTTTTTTAAAAAAATCCTTTTACAGAATATTGCTTTTAATAATAGGCACCAAGATTTAGACTTGGCTACAGGGAGTTGGACTTGTCAGAGATTTGGGGCCATACAGGGAAAACTGAGACACAGAAACACACATTTTGACCTTGAGGACACTGGGTGGAAAGGTCAATGGTACCATCTATCTACTAGATGGCAGAAACTATCTGGGAATCTTTGCCCAGAAGCCCTGAGTTTTCAGCCCAGAATCTATCTGCTTAATATAATTTACCCCCAAGCTGAGAATACCTCACTGTCACACCAAAGAGCAGAAGAAGACAGGCTAAGCTGGCCCTGAGAAGCCTAATGGAGGCCTTGAGCCTTGAACAAAATGCTATGTGTGAAGGCCACAGCTATGGATCAGGTAAGCATTCAGATAGAGACGAAGGCCTCACAGCCTACCATTTCACTGTGAAGGCCCTTTATGTCCACATGTGCTCTACGGTCTCTAAGCAGGAGAATGCACACGAGCTGGGCTGGAGAGATGGGTTAGCGGTTAAGCGCTTGCCTGTGAAGCCTAAGGACCCCGGTTCGAGGCTCAATTCCCCAGGATCCACGTTAGCCAGATGCACAAGGGGGCGCACGCGTCTGGGGTTCGTTTGCGGTGGCTGGAGGCCCTGGCACGCCCATTCTCTCTCCTTCTCTCTCTGTCGCTCTCAAATAAATAAATAAAAATTAAAAAAAAAGTCACATGAGCAATTCCTGGTGCATCAATGACAAAGGCTTAAAGTCTCACTAGCTTGTAAAATCAGAGGAAAGGTACCACATCTTGAGATCTCCCTGCACTCTCTGCAAGGAAGAAATGGTCCATTTCTTTCCTTTCTTTGTTGAGAAAGGGTCTTGCTGTGTATCCCAGGTAGGTCTGAAACTTGCTAGGTGGTCTAGGCTGGCCTTGAACTTGTCAACCTCCTCAGTGCTGGTGTTACAGGATGTATGACATCATGCCTAGATAAAAGATGGACTAGGGCTGGAGAGATGGCTTAGCAGCTAAGCGCTTGCCTGTGAAACCTAAGGACCCCGGTTTGAGGCTCGATTCCCCAAGACCCACGTTAGCCAGATGCACAGGGGGCGCACGCGTCTGGAGTTTGTTTGCAGTGGCTGGAGGGCCTGGCGCTCCCATTCTCTCTCTCTGTCACTTTCAAATAAATAAATAAAAATAAACAAAAAGAAATTGGAAAAAAATAGTTGGGACTAGACTCACTCGAGATCAGATGTTGCAAGAGGCAGAGCTATTCCTTCTGAAGGGTCTATAACACATACCCTTTGCAAAAGGCCAAATAACAAAAGCCCTTCCAGCTGTGGGTCTCTGTGTGTGTGGTACAGAGGATTGGGAACTCTGGAGAACACAGTCCCCATATGCACAGGGGATACACACATGTCCACTGGAGAGCTCCTGAAGTAGGTTGCCAATGTGAGATTACCCTCTCCCCATATACAAGTCTACTGGTCCATAGCCCAAGACAACAATGTAGAAATGTTCTGGAGTCTGAGTCCTGAGTATTGATTTTTTCCCAATTATTTTTATTATTATTATTTATTTATTATTGTTATTTTGTTTTTTTTTTTGAGGTAGGGTCTCATTTTCGCCCAGACTGACCTGGAATTCACTATGTAGTCTCAAGCTGGCCTCGAACTCACAGCAATCCTCCTACCTCTGCCAACCAAGTGCTGGGATTAAAGGCATGCACCATCACACTCAGCTCTTCCCATTGATTTTGAGTTTTAAAAAACAATATTTTATTTATTTGGGGGTGGAGCGGAGATAGGATGGGTGCACCAGGGCCTCTAGCCACTGCAAACAAACTCCAGGCATATGAACCACTATGTGCATCTGGCTTATGTGGGTTCTGGGAAAAATGAACCTGGGTCCTTTGGCTTTGCAGGTACGTGTTTTAACTAACTGCTAAGCCATCTCTCCAGCCCTACTGTGAGTTTTTAGTAATGAAAATGGTATTTATAACAACAATGGTAATTAACATTGGTGGTCAGCAGTCCTTGCATGCTCGGTTACTAAAAGGAATAGAAGGACAACGACGGCTCTGCTGTTCCAGAAATAGTGTCACCATTACGTCTCCCTGAATGGGAGAGCGTGGGGAGTTTAGACTTCAGGAGGTCATTTAGAAGGAAATAAGGAAGGAGGAGAAGCTTCAGGAATGCAGCTTTCCTTCCTTCGGTGCCACTGAAAGGCACTGGGTGAGTGACACCAGAAAGCACAGGTGAGTAACACCTAAGGTGTAGAGAATCATATGGCTCCGAGTGTTCCAGAACTGAGAGTCCATGACACATCTGTATGTTCCATTTCCCATCAGCATCTGTGTTTCACGGTGTAATCAGGAAGCCATCCACTAGTAATTCTGTTTTCAGCTCTGTGTTTCCCCAGACTTTGGATGCTTGATTGTTGGGGGGGGGCACTAAAACTTCACTGGAGCACTTGACTCCAGGGACCTGTAACTATGAAAAAGAAACTTGCGCTTGTGAGAAGCCTGAGTGGAAATATGTGAGTGGCCTGTATCATGAAGAAATTGATTAGGACGTGGGTCTAGGCATCGACACTGCCTCCTGTCTCAAGTTTTCTTACTTAGGACTCTGCAGTGTATAAAAATAGGCCAGTTTTTCTTATAAGCCTCCTGCCCTGCTGTTTACTGGCTATGGATTACTGCAGTCACGTGGGCAGCCTTTTTTTTTTTTTTTTTTTTTTTTAAAGCAAAGCCATGATGTCTATGGGCTGAGGTCACCAGGAGACAAGGCTCATGAAGGAGTCCTGTGGTCTTCCCCTATGTGGACAGGACAGCAATCTACTTGAAGGATACCATGGTATTTTTGACATAGCTGTTATATAACCATCATTGAAGAGAAATTTTTTAAAAATATTATTTATGAGCAGAGACAGTTATGAGAGAGAAAGAGCACATCAGGGCTTCAGGGCTTCTAACCACTGCAAAGGAACTCCAGACACCTGTACCACCTTGTGCATCTGGCTTATGTGGGTCCTGGGGAATCGAACCTGGGTCCTTAGGCTTCACAGTCAAGTGCCTTATCCTGAAAGCCATCTCTCCAGCCTGAAGAGAAACTTTTGTAATGCTGAAAATGACCTGTATCTGCAAAGTCCATTATAGTACCTACTAGGTAGATTTAAATTTAAATGTCAATACTTTATTATTAAAACTTCATCCAGGGCTGAAGAGATAGCTTAGTGGTTAAGGTGTTTGCCTGAGAAGCCAAAGACTCAGGGTCAATTCCCCAGGACCCACGTAAGTCAGATACACAAGGGGCTCATGTGTCTGGAGTTTGTTTATACTGGCTAGAGGCCCTGGGGCACCCATTCTAGCTCCCTCTTTTTTTCTCTCTCAAATAAGTAAATAAATTTAAAAACATTTTTTTTTAAAAGCTAGAGCTAGAGAATCAAGGACGTGCAATAATGGAGGATGGTGGTAGTGACAAGAATAAAAAGTGAAAAAAATCACCTTTCATGAAGGAAGGTGTGTTCAATGTAGTCCTGAAATCTGAAGAGAGGTTGTCAGTTTGGGAGCAAACACGCAAACATGCACAGAGAACAGCAGTCCTAGACCCAAGACAATGACCGATCGCAAAGGAGGGCCCTTGAAGCAATGTCATCCTGTGTTTCTCTCCATCAAGGGTATAGAGAGGACATCTGAGCTGACCGCAGCTTTTCAGTCTCCACCTCTGTGGCGTGAGTCTCTCAGCTGCCTAGGCTCAGAATCTGGATCTGCCTTAAAGACAGAAAAGCAGGACCTTCAATAGTACTGTGAACTCTGGACCATTAAACCTACTGTGAAGAGTGGCAAAGAAGAAACTGTCCTATATACAAAGTGTCTATGTGTCCGAAACTATACTAAGCCTTTGCCAGGAATCATTGTGTTCAATGCTCCCCCCATGTGAGCACAACCATTATCTTAATTTTATAGCTAAGCCCTATAGTGAGAGGAACTTGCTTGCCTGAGATCACAGAGCGCATTATGATGCCGTGTTGGAGCACTCAGCTCATGACCCCCAGCGCCACTCCTGCCTCCTCTACTGGGACCAAACCCACAGTCTGCGCAAGCGAGGCACAGCTGTGCTGCGCTCTGCAAGCCCCAGCTTGCCACCACGTGCTGCGGCGGAGGTCCTTAGCCTCTTCTGTTTCTGTGGAGGGTCTCTCATCTAGTCAGCATCTAACTCAAGCCATCACAGAAAGAGGCAAACACTTTTACACGGAGCCATCTCAAGGTCCACAGATTGAGGGTGTTCTCATGACTTTATAACACACATCAGGGGCTGGAGAGATGGCTTAGCGGATAAGCGCTTGCCTGTGAAGCCTAAGGACCCCGGTTCGAGGCTCGGTTCCCCAGGTCCCACTTTAGCCAGATGCACAAGGGGGCGCACGCGTCTGGAGTTCGTTTGTAGAGGCTGGAAGCCCTGGCGCGCCCATTCTCTCTCTCTCCCTCTATCTGTCTTTCTCTCTGTGTCTGTCGCTCTTAAATAAATAAATAAATAAATAAATAAAATAAAGTTTTTATAACACACATCAGGAAGGTCTTTTTTTTTTTAAGTTTTATGTATTTATTTGAAAGAAAGGCAGATTGTGTCTTCTTTCTGCAGTTTTAGGGTCAAATCCAGGGTGTCACAAGTGCTAGGCAACCTCTCTACCACTGACAGACATTCCCAGTCTACAAAGATTAGACTTCATATTCTATGCAGTTAAGATTTTTATAAGTTTTTACTAAGACCAATGAAAAACAGGGATGGGGAAATGTGAAAACCTGTTAAACAAGAAGACAATTTTTTTCTTTTTTTTTTCTAAAGAAGCTTTCAAAAATCATTCAGATTGGTTTAGTAATGGGGTGGGTAGAAAAATGTACATTTGTTTTTCAGTACAGCACAACTTGAGTGGGGTCCCGCAGTTATGGGGAGTTTTATGTTGAAGTCTTAATGGGAGCTTCAGCAAAAGACTGCTGCCAGAGCCAGGCCAGAACAAAGCAGGATCTGCACCCTGAAGATGAGAGAGAGAGCACTGCTCTTTCTCTGAGTATGGTGCTAATGCCTTGCCAGTGGCTTTAATTTTTAAATAATCCTGTAGTCTATTTCCCTTCACTCAGGGCATGAAGGTCAAAGGCTAAGACCCCAGGTCTTCATTAGGACAACATAGGTGCTGTGGCTAAAAAGTTTATGAGGATAAAAAATGGAAATACAAGGCTGGGGAAATGGCTTAGTGGTTAAGGCATTTGCCTGAGAAGCCTAAGAACACTGGTTCAATTCCCCAGGACCCACATAAGCCAGATGCACAAGTAGGTGCATGCCTATGGAATTTGTTTGTAGTGACTGGAGGCCCTAGCATACCCATTCCTCTTCCTCTTTCTATTTGCTTCTTTCTCTCTCTCTCAAATGAATTTTATAATTACATTATTAGAATTTTGAATAATTTTTCTCTATTAATTTAAAGTTAGGTTTTTTACTGCTAATACCAATGAAGTACTGTGGTATAAACATAAATGGAGGGAAAATACCAACTAAATGTCTACCTAAATCCATACACTAAATTTCAGACACTTATTATTTATTTATTTGAGAGAGAGAGAGAGAGAGAGAGAGGAGAGAATGAGCATGCCAGGGCTTCCAATCACTGCAAATGAACTCCAGATGTGTGCCCCACCTTGTGCATCTGGTTTATGTGGGTCCTGGGGAATTGAATCTGAGTCCTTAGGCTTCTCAGGTAAGAGGCTTAATCACTAAGCCATCTCTCCTGCTCTCAAATTTCAGATATTTAATAGTACTCAAAATAAAAATTAAGGCCCCATTAGACCAGCCTGGGCTACTTGAAACCTATTACCAAAAAAGGGTCATATTAAAACTGGAAAACATAGATAATTATCATTAATTTTGAGCATAGAAAAGACCTAGTGGACATAGTTATAGCTAAGCACGGTGGCACACATTTGTTATGTTGACACTTGGGAGGCTGAGGTAGGGGCATCATGAGTTTGAGGCCAACCTAGGATACAAACAGAATGAAAACCTGAGAGGCTGGAGAAATGGCTTAGTGGTTAAGGCATTTGTTTGTGAAGCCTAAGGACCCAGGTATGATTTCTCAGTATCCATGTAAGCCAGATGTACAAGGTGGTACATGTATCTGGAGTTTGTTTGCAGTGGCTACAGGCCCTGGAACACCCATTCTCTATCAGCCTCTGTCTTTCTTTCTCTCAAATGAATAGATACAAATAAAAAAGATTTAAAAAAAAACATGAAAAGTGAAAACACCACTAACATAAAAAATACAAATTAAACACAAATATAACTTATTGCCTACTCTAAAACAGATGAAAGTATTTCAGTTATGCTAATGTCCAGTAGTGGTGCGAGGCAAAGCAGCAGGATCAGCAGCATTGTGGGAGAACACATGAACATGAGTGATATAGAGACCACAAGGTTTTTTGCAAGGATGGAAAATATTATTTTTATTGTAAAAAATTATTAATCTAAATTATCAACAATAGGAAGTTGGCTAATTATGGACAATATAATGAAATATTACCAAACATTTAAAAATTCCTTTTCAAAAACTATTTAATGACATAAAAATGGTTATGACACTTCAAAACAAGCAAAAAATAATACTGACAATACAATCCTATTTAGGGTAAAAACTTTTTTTTTTTTTAACTAGTGGGGGGAGGAGGCAGATTTTGGAAAAAAAAAAATTCCCCCTAAATAGTAACATTCTGTTGGGTAGAATTATGAATAATTTTGTCATTGGGACCAAAGAAGCCCACAGCGAGTGCTGTCAGTGTGTCTTCTCTTTTGCTGCAGCATCACTAGGAAGAGTGTGCTATGTAAGCCCCGCTGAGACTCCCTCAGCAGCTCCAGTCAGACACCTGGTTACTCACAAGCCTTAGCAGGCTATTGGTTTTGCGCCATCTTATTGTTAAAAAGGAAAGACACTAGTGTGAATCTGAAAAGATCTCTGACTAAATGCAGAGGCCGTCTGGGATGGCCAAGGGCCAATGTCATTCTTATCTTTGATTACTTTTGCTGTAAAATAGGAAGGAGGAGAAAAGGTCTGTAAACACTTCCCCCCACTGATTGCCTGTATCCGCTGGTCCTGGAGGCCATGAGTCCTGGGAGCACAGGGGATCCGGGGCCTAGCAGAGAAGAGGGCGGTAAAGGAAATGAACAGGCTAAAGTGCACACCTCTTGAATTAAGGGGCATTGGGACGTTCTGTGCTCTTTCCCAGCCTTGGGCAATTTTACCTCTAGTCAATGAAAAGGCACCTGTGAGAATCTTCAAACTGAACAAAATTATGCCATGAAGCTCCTTTCCAAGAAACCCGAGACCTCTACATAAGTGAATAAAGTAATACTGGTGCTGGAGTAATTCTTGTGGTGATAGAGTTGGTGCCAGAAGGGGCATGTCCTCATGGTACACACATGCAGGGTGCATCCACTGGGTCTCTGTTGGCGCATACCTTTTACACAGTCTCACAGGGCAGCGCTTTATGCCCTTAACAGCCCAGCCACCACCCTGTGCTTACTGCACCCTACCAAACTGCTCATGCAATCATTCTCCAAACTCTGCTTTCTGCCTAAAATCATATGCAAATTTCTCCTAGAAGAATCACCCGCTAGTTAGGTTCTTATTCAAACATATTTCTTTTCTTAATTCTATTTTTATTTCTGTGATTCATTTTCCCTCCAGAAGTATCCATTTCCAAGTTAGTTCTCTGCCTACAAGCACTATCTTATATTCAGCCATTACTTGATTTATTCCTAATGATAAACTCATCCTGACTTTAAAACAACAACAAAAACTTCCTTGATTTACTGACAGTTTGTCAGCACTACAGAAGTGAGAAAGACTGTGTGTGTGTGGGGGGGGTGAGGGGTGGGGAAAGACAGGCAATAGGATAGACTCAAAGCATGATGGGAAGAAAACTTCTTGCTAATCTAGCCAGACACCAAATTAGCTGGTAAAAGGTGGAAAATCCCCTTCTAGCCCACAATAAATCCTGCATATAGCACTGTGGGTGAAATGTTAAGAGACAGAAGGAATCTCAGAATTCCCTGGATCACTGCCAGTGTTAGACTCATTGTCTGCATTTCCAAGGACAGATAAAAAGGATTGGCTTTTGTCTAAAATTGCTGAACAAGGACCAATCTTGTCTGATACAGAGGTTATCCCGAGAAAGGGAAAAGTTCAACTTTCAAGACCTGAGTGTGGCAAGTGCTGGCAGACACACTGTATGGCCTGCTTGGAGAAACTACTGTAGGTTTTTTTTTTTTTTTTCTTTTTCTTCTCATGTGCTTGACTAATCCTCCATGTTTGGCCTTATGAGCAATATGACTAAAGAAATAACATACTCTTGGGATGTAGACTAGAATTTTCTTTTATCACAAATGCAACCAATAATATGAAGGCTCCTGGAAAACAATGGCTAATAATGACTAGTAGAGGATGTAATTCCACTTTGCTATATGGTCAGGCAGGGCTATGTGGCTGGATACCAGAGTATCCTTAAACCTATAAATTTCCTATCTGAAAAGTGAGTCTGGGGAGGAGCAAGAAATCTAAAGCAGTTGGTAAAGTTTCTTACTAAACTACACAGTACTTTAGTTTCATCCCAGTAACAGAAGCTATGCTTTCAGAAGAATGTGACATGGTTAGATACCTTGCCTTCTGTTCGGAGCAGATTAGGACTCAGATGAGGAAGAGAAATGGTGAGCAACTGGGGGTCACATTCCTGCCACAGAAGGGGCTTTTCATCAACCCATACAGGGCCCAGCTCAACCCCAGCAAGCTGCCTTATCCTGAAGCACTGTGACCACAGAGTAGTCCTATTTCCATTTAGGTTAGTTCAAGAAAGCCCTTAATCTTACAGGAAAAAAAAAAAAAAAAAAAAAAAAAGACCTATAGTGTGGCATTGGATTTTTCTTTTCTTTCTGTGTTTTGGATGGGGATGATTCTCAGAGGTTATCATCCTTCTTCTCTAGGTTACTTTCTTTCCATCTACTTCCAAAGTGCTGTGTCTTCCTGAAAAGACTTCCAACTAGTAGGGTATTTACTTCTTAGGTACTGACTACAAAAAGGGCGTGGGGTCTTGAAACTTCTTTTTTGGCCATGTAATGCCATTAAGGAATTTTCAGCCTAAATAAAAGTATGTTGTCTATCCACTTACCAGGGGACTTTTAAGCAACAAATTCTCCCACACCATACAGTACTTAATTTGTCCGGCTTAAAGTTTAAGAAACAATCACAGTCTCACAGATCAGGGTTGGTCCTCCACTTTGACTTAGACTTCTGAGGCACTTCCCTGGGCAGCCCAAGTCCTGGACACTGACTCCTACAGCCTGCTGAAGTGGATCCAAAGAGCTTGGCTGGAGTTGTAACTTTTTGCCACCATATTTCTATGGACTTTATCCCTTTTGCTTATTCTGGATATGCACCGAAATCCAGGAAGTCAAAGAGCTGGGAAAGAAGGGCAGGGTGGTGGCATGTTACTGGTTAAATCCAGACAACCTTGGTAAGGCCACATCAAACAGGAAGCAAAACCCACAGGACCAACCAGAAAAGCACTATTATCATAGCCGGCTATCCAGTGTGGGACCAGGTGAAATGGTGGCACCTTTCTGGAGAGTCAGAGCAGAGTCTGCCACAGTCAAGGATGATCGAACCTATCTCATGGGAGATAAAGAAAGAAGGCGCACCTTAGAAAAACTCTTAGGTATCTCCTGGCAAGTCTCATCATAGCACAGCGGCTGCTTTTTAAAGAAGTACTTCAATCAGCTAGCTAGCATCATGGCATTTGCCCTCAAGAACCTCGTGTCTCTCACTAGTGAGAGGAACCAGAGACTCCTATTTTCCTAAGCATCAAGTGCCTACCCAGGAAGAAAAACTCCAACCAAATTCAACCTCTTTCTTAAAGGGCTTCTTGCCAGCTATATCAGGAAGGTTTAAGTGGAAACTGGGAATAAATTCAATAAAATATTTATGATCTCTTACCATTAGCATCTTGGACTCCAGTAAGTGCTCCGACAGCTGCTGCGGTTTCTCCAGACAGGACTATCTGTCCCCCGCCTTGTAAGGTGGCCTCAGCCAGTGTGGCGACAGCATGGGCGGCAGCTTCACTGAAGAGATACAGACAGGAGAGGGGGGCATATGCAAGATGTGTCAAGGCAGGACATGCACCTTTCCTTAGATCTTTCTCTTGGCTCCATGGTTGTGATACCACCAGTGCTAACAGATAGAGCCAGGAGTAATTTTAAATTATAAGAAACAGCTAGAGAAAGCTCAAAACTGACATATGTATAAAGCTACTGTGAGATTTTCTTTAGGTAATGAGTATTTGGGAACAGAAGGCATTCATTATCAGTCTCTCCTTATTGATAGCAACTGAGTGCTTGCAAGCTACAGTGGAAGCTTTGATCCACATGCACAACACAAAAGCTATTCTGGTTGTCAATCACAGGTTTTCTTTTCTCTTTACGGTAACACAAGGCAAAACATCTGAGACCATCCTTTTAAGCCAGAGATGGATGATATTTTGAGAAGTCAGCAACCTAGACTTGCTGTTCAATTAATATTAAATAATAATAATTTAGTTCCTATCCAAGCATTTTTAAATACAAAGTAATGGTTGAACATTAACCTGAAAAGTACAACTCTTTTGCTTCACTATCTGTAGACAGCACTAAAAATGGCAACTTAACACTTAAAATCACCAGTATATGCCCAAACTTCTTGTCTCTCTAAATTCAATGAAATAGGGGGCTGAAGAGATAGCTTAGCAGTTAAGGCACTTGCCTGCAAAGCCAAGGTAGCCAGGTTTGATTCCCCAGGACCCACATAAGCTATACGCACAAGGTGGTGCAAGCATCTGGAGTTTGTCTGCAGTGATTGGATAGAGACCCTGATGCTCCCATTCTCTCCCTCCCTTTCTCTCTCAAATGAATAAAAATTCAATGAAATAATAAACCTTTCTTTACTACAAAGGAAACACCATACAGAGCAGAGAGACATCTGTTTAGAGGGAACACTATTGTTTATTTTTAAAATTTATTTATTTGCAAGGTGGGGGGGGGAGAATGAATGAATAAGAATGGGCGTGCCAGGGCCTCTAGCCTCTGCAAATGAACTCCAGATGCATGCACCACTTTGTGCATCTGGGTCTATGTGAGTCGTGGAGAACAGACTCTGACTTACTAGGCTTTGCAGGTTAGTGCCTTAACCAGTGAGCTATCTCTCCATCTCTCCCGAGGGAGCACTATTCTAACAATTATGTCCCAGGTTTTATTCCTTACTATGTGTATAAACATCCATTTTTCTTGATTCTATAATGGCATAAACTAGGACATATAATATTATCAATAAAGAAGAAAAGTCTTTAACAATTATAAGGTTAAAATTTATCATCCAAATTTCAGAGAGAGTAAAAGGTGAAAAACAAAACCAAACCCAAGAAACCCACAGATAAAATTAATATCCCTCCTATGAAGACATCAGGTGAGAATCAGTAGTTCTGAAGGACCATCAAAAGGGAGCATGCACAAGAGAAGCAGTGTGACATAGCTAAGCAGGGAGGCAAAGGCCTGAATTCAATCCCCAAACAATCCAGTGGACGGACTTTGCTCTGACGCTGTAGGCTTTGCGACCACTAAGGCCCTTAGAAGCCCAGGCTCTCAGTGGGGCAAGATGAGGGACCTAGGATTGGATGGTGTAAATATCTCGTGGCTGGAGGCAATGAATGAAGTTCTTTTCATCTAAGAAACTCACTGGACAAGGGAACAGGGGTCTTCTTGAAAGTCATATTAAATAGAAGATTCTCTTCTCAGTAGCTTGTCTTGCTCTTATTTATTTTTTCTGTCTGAAGCTTTTTTCCCCCCATACACGTAGAAAATTTGGGAGTTTCTGTTGTGTGTGTATATGTTTTGAGGCAAGGTCTCACTCTAGCCCAAGCTAACCTGGAACTCACTCTATAGCCTCAGGCTGTTCTTGAACTCACAGCACTCCTCCTACCTCAGCCTCCTGACTGCTGAAATTAAAAGTACGTGCCACCACACTTGACTAAAACTTGGGGAATTCTGCATATTGCTGGGGCAGAAAGGAGGGCACACCACACAGGTGCTCTACTATGCTGCTCCACAGCCCTCATATAGTTTTAAAAAGTTACTTTTGGTTCTTGATTATTTTATTTGGAGAAATTCCATTTGAATCAGATTGTATGATTTTTAAGCATTTTTTAAATTTATTTGCAAGCAGAGAGAGGGAGAATGTGCCCACCAGGGCCTTCAGCTACTGTAAATGTACTTCAGACCCGTGTACCACCTTGTGCATCTGTCTTACGTGGGTCCTGGGGAATTGAACCTCGGCCTGTTGGCTTTGCAAGCAAACACCTTGACCACTAAGCCATCTCTCCAGCCCTGTTACTGAGTTTTAACAGATCTCTATAGACAGACACAAGACTTATAAATATTTTTCTTATTTTGGGTTGTCTTTTTTTAATTTTGTTTATTTTTATTTATTTAGTTGAGATAGAAAGAAGCAGAGAGAGTGAGAGAGGGAAAGAGGGAGGAAGGGAAGGGGAGGGAGAGAATGGGCACACCAAGGCCTCCAGCCACTGTAAACAAACTCCAGATGCATGCATCACCTTGTGCATCTGGCTTATGTGGGTAATGGAGCCTCGAACTGAGGTCCTTAGGCTCTACAGGCAAACGCTTAACTGCTAAGCCATCTCTCTAGCCCTGGGTTGTCTTTTTGTTCTGTTGGTGCTGTCTTTCTTTCTTTCGTTTTAGTTTGCAAGGAGATGATAGAGAGAGAGAGAGAGAGAGAGAGAGAGGGAGGAGAGGCAGAGAGAATAAGCATGCCAGGGCCTCCAACCACTGCAAATGAACTCCAGACACATGCACCCCTTGTGCATCTGGCTTACCGTGGGTTCTGGGGAATTGAACCTGGGTCCTTTGGCTTCACAGGAAGTGCCTTATCCACTAAGCCATCTTTCCAGCCCTGTTCTTTGTTTTCTTTTGTTTGTTTTGTTTTTCCCTTTTCAGTGCCAGAGATCAAACCCAGGGCTTTGTTTATTCCAGGAAAGTACTCTTAATATTAAGAGTCCCAATTAAAAAAATTCACCAGTTTTTTTTTTTTAATTGTCTGTGCCTTTGGTCAAGAAATCATTACTAAAGTTAATGTTGTGAGGTTTAGTACCCTGATTTGTTTGTTTTTGTGGTAGGGTCTCATTCTAGCCCAGGCTGACCTGAATCTTACTCTATATTTCCACACTAGCCTCAAATTCACAGCAATCCTTCTACCTCTGCATCTGAGTGCTAGGATTAAAGGTGTGTGCCAAGCTGGAGAGATGGTTTAACAGTTAAGGCACTTGCCTTCAAAGCCTAATGACCTGGGTTCAAGTCCCCAGTACCCATGTAGAGCCAGATGCAGAAAGTGGTGCATTCATCTAGAGCTCATTTGCAATGGCTAGAGGCCCTGGTGTGCCCACTTTCTCTGTCTCCTTTCTGGGTACAAGTAAATATTTATTTGAAAGTCATGCACCACCATGCCAAGATCCCTATCTTTTTTGTTTTCTTCAAGGTAGGGTCTCACTGTAGCCCAGGTTGACTATGTAGTCTTAGGCTGGCCTCGAACTCCCAGTCATCCTCTTGCCTTGGCTTCCCAGGTGGTAGGATTAAAGGTGTGTGCCACCATGCCCGGCTCCCATATTTTTTTACATTATTTGTTTGCAAGTGGAGAGAAGAAGTGAGTATAGGCGCACCAGAGCCTCTTGCCACTGCAAACTCCAGATACATGCCACACTTTGTGCTTCTGCTTTTACTTGGGCACTGGGGAATAGAACCCGGGGCTGGCAGAGTCTGTAAGCAAGTGCCTTTAACTGCGGAACCATCTCCCCAGCACTCTTTTTATTTTATTTTTTAAGGATTTTATTCTATTTATTAGAGACAGAGAGAGGAGAGAGAAAGAATGGGTTTCATTTCACTTCTTTTTAAAGCAGTCTCCATTGCTAAAGGGGAGCACGTTCCACATTCCTTGGAAAGAAGTGATCTAAGTGGCTGTGTCCTCACAACGCCGAGTCACAGCACAGCGTGCTGCAGACACAGTAATATCCTCAGTGTCGCCAGCTCAGTGGAATGTAAGTCTCTCCTAAGGTAGACGTAAGCTGTCTACAAATCCATATCATGGGTCTCTATACAGGGCTACCATGGGAGTATTTGAGAACTGTCTTTGTAGGAGGGCCTGTTTCAGAGGGCCTATGTACAGAATAGGCTGACTAAAGAAGCGAACGTCAAGTCATCACTGTAGGCAATAAGTAAAAGATAGTGCCAGGCCCTTCCCGCTGTGGCACTTTGGACTTTTACCTGTGCTCTGTGCATTTGTTCCCCTTGATTTCCTCCTACCTCTTTCCAAAAACTGCTGATTTATTATTTATTTATTTATTTTGCTTTTTTTGAGGTAGGGTCTCACTCTAGCTCAGACTGACCTGGAATTTACTATGTAATCTCAGGATGGCCTTGAACTCACAGTGATCCTCCTACCTCTGCCTCCTGAGTGCTGGGATTAAAGGCGTGCACCACCACACCCAGCTCTGATTTATTTTTTAATTCAAAATTTCAACTTAAAGTAGTATGACTTTTCCACAGCCCCTTTGGATTGCTGTGAAGTCAGCGCGGGCTAAGGCCGTGGAACCCAGGCCCCTGTTCTGACTTGCTGCACAGAGTTCTAACTGACTAGCTGAAAAGCAGGTCTGTCCTGCCTCGGTGCGGATCCCCTCCCTTCCTTTTCCTGCTAAGGGCCGACGAAGCCCTGCCGTCTTAGCCCCCACCTGCCTCTGCCCACTGCTTGCTTCTCCCTTCCCGTCCTGGCTCACATCTGCTGCTTACAGGGCAGCAGAGGTGCAGGTGGTGGTTAGAGAATCATTCTTGTTCCACTTGCACCTGAACAGAGAGAAACTGGAAGAAGGCAGATTTTGAAATCACGTTGTTACCACGGGAACAGAGGCCAGATTTCTCTGTATAGTTTTCATCAAGAGGACTCCCAACAATAATTTCTGTGGGGATGAAGGACTCCTGTGTCTCATATACAGAGAAGCACTCAGTAAGGAAGGGGCTGTCTTAAACCCAACCCTCCTGACTAAGACAGCTGCGTGTGGGTTACAGCTCCCTAGAGTCCAGACTTTGCTGCCAGGCTTAGCTTGTTCACCTCTGGCAGAAGCTGCAACACATCATCACCCAAGATTCATTGGGGTGCTGGCTATCTGATTGCAAACAAATTGCAACACCTCTCTGCTCTTCCTTCATGCCACAGCGAATCTCTCTCTCCTTCCTTTGGAGTAAACACTAGCCACCTCAGCTGCACCGGGTTTGTTAACAAGCCATCAGGGGATACCCTGACCCTCGCTGTCTTTAGATAAGGCTGATCCACACAGCAAAGGGAGCCAGAGCGTGCCTCAGACTTTCCACTGTGCAGGGTTCCCAGGACACCTTTACCTGAAATATTTAAGCGCTGCTTGGAAGGCCTAGGTCTGATGGTGGCTTGGTAGGGCCAAAGTCACAGTAAGGGCTTACTAAAGGGGAGGGTCTCTCACTGTGTCTTTCAGGGAGACTATCTGGGCATGCTCTCTCAAAGGAGAAACAGCCAAATAAAATGTTCATGTTATTGAAAAGTGATGTAGCTCAATGGGCTGAGGGAAGTTTCAGTGCTTTGAAGGATAGAGGTACATGTGAACATGTGTGTTTCAACTGTCTATTCCTGACCAACTTAAGTCTTGGCCATTAGTTTCTTCAAAATTATTCTCACTACTCTAGTTTTCAAGCTTTTAAGAAGGTACAGCTAGATAATTTTGGATTGCCTCTTCCTGACTGGTTTTATGATTACTTTTCATTGTTACCAATTCTGAATAGAGAAGTAATGAAATATAATTTCTTTAAAAAAAGCTTTTTTTTTTTTTTTTTTGGCAGTGTTGGAGGTTGAATACAGAACCTCACACACACTAGACAAGTGCTCTACCATTGAGTCAGACCCCTAGCCTCTTGAAATATAATTTAAATGAGCTGGGCATGGCATCTCATGTCTAGAATTCTAACACTTAAGAGGCTGAGGCAGAAGGATCACTGTGGGCTTGAGGTTCAAGACTGCCAGGGCTACAGAGTGACCTTATGTGTGGGGGGGGAGGTGGGGGGGAGGAGGTAGGTAGGGGGAAGGAAGGAAGGAAGGAAGGAAGGAAGGAAGGAAGGGAGGGAGGGAGGGAGGGAGGGAGGGAGGGAGGGAAGAAGGAAGGAAGGGAGGAAGGGAGGAAGGGAGGAAGGGAGGAAGGGAGGAAGGGAGGAAGGGAGGAAGGGAGGAAGGGAGGAAGGGAGGAAGGAAACAAACTTAAATGTTAATGCCTACAATTCCTGAGGTGCTACACATGAACTGGACACCCTCATGAGCATTTTATCTACAGCATCTCATTGAATCTTTTTGGGGCTGTGTGATGAACATTATCTTCATTATGATAAAGAGCTGTGATTCAAATCCAGACCCATGTAGCACTGGAAAGCTCTAGTCAATCACCACACAGCACAGCCTCATACAGTACACTATATGTACAAAATCCCATCAAGGTTCTCCATCTATCCCCATTGACGTCAACGTTTCTTTTCCTAGTTGATGTTTATTTAGCAAAGCAAAGGCTCCACCAATAAAAACGCTAGCTTATGTTGACATTTTGGGGAAAGTACTTCACCCTATACATTTCCACAAAGGTCATAGTTTGTACCGTACAACTTAACGCTAAAGTACACTCTGATACTGCTTGCTAGGAGTAGCTGTGCTCAGACTCCCCGGTAAGAGCATGATTTCCTTGAGGGCAGAGATCAGATGCTGCGGCACTCTTCTCCTTCTGCAGCCTTACCTGGCAGCGTGCTGGCACACTGCAGGTCAATGACTAACTGCTGCACTCAATGACAGCAGCAGCCCTTACCACATGCTGGGCACTGATTCCAGCATCTCACATAATAATATAATACCCCACAATACAGGTAGAATTAATTATTAGTCCCCCCATTTGATTTTTTGTTATTTTTCATTTTTTTGAGGTAGGGTCTCACTCT
This sequence comes from Jaculus jaculus, assembly GCF_020740685.1. Taxonomy (NCBI): domain Eukaryota; kingdom Metazoa; phylum Chordata; class Mammalia; order Rodentia; family Dipodidae; genus Jaculus; species Jaculus jaculus. The sequence goes on along the minus strand of NC_059111.1, from coordinate 90,557,546 downwards.
AGTCCAGGCTGACCTGGAACTCATTCTGTAGTTCCAGGTTGCCCTTAAATTCACACCTCTGCCTCCTTCAACAGCCTCCCAAGTGCTAGCATTTAAAGGCATGCACCACCACAACTGGCAATTACCCCCATTTGACAGAAGAGGAAAATCAGGGCACTGAGAGTTCAAAGAGGTTGTCCAAGACCAACCAGCTAGTAATTAACAGCTAGGCTTCAGATACAGGACTACACACTCCCCCCAACCCCCCAAGATAGGGTCTCACTCTAGCCCAGGTTGACTTAGAATTCACTATGTAGTCTCAGGGTGGCCTCGAACTCATGGTGATCCTCCTATCTCTGCCTCCTGAGTGTTGGGATTAAAGGTGTGCTCCACCACACCTGGCTAGGACAATACTTTTAATGATTAAAAACATCTAGAGCTGTTGAAAATAAATTGTGTCAAGAATGAAGCTGGGGGCTGGGGAAATGGCTTAGTGGTTAAGGCGTTTGCCAGTGAAGATTAACGAGCTTGGTTCAATTCCCCAGAATCCACATAAGCCATGCGTCTGGAATTCATTTGCAGTGGTTGGTGGCCCTGGCGTGCCCATTCTTTCTTTCTCTCTGCCTCTTCCTCTCTCTCTCTTAAACAAACAAATAAATAAAATATTTAAAAAAAAAAAAAAGAATGAAGCCGGAATAGATTAATGGGGACGAAAAGGCCCAAAGTGAGGTCAGGGGAAAGAGATTGAGTAAAGGAAAGGTGGAGGGAGGGCTAATCAAAATCTAAGAGGATGCAAATAAATCATATGGAATCCTCCGGTTTTGGACAATGGAACACTCAGGAGCCATAGATGGTTGTTAGAAAAGTTTCAGTGCCAGGGGTGGGATACCTCCAGTGAGTTGTTGGCCAGGGAGGTCCCTGATGCCCCCAAAACATTATAGGTCATTGCCAAGGCCCTTGGTTTCCCACCAGGAATAGATGATAAGACCCTATTGCTGAAGACTCTACATACTTGGGCTGCAAAGCCACTAAGAAATCCTGCTGGAACTGAGCTGATAACCTCCTCCATGTAGACCAACTGACAGAAAGCTGGAAGAAGCCATTGTACATGTAGTTCAATGGGAGAAAGAGATACCACCAGTGAAGATACTCAACAGTGGACACTGCAAGCCTTATAACTGGCCAGCCAGGCCAAATGAGCCAATGGGTGCAATATTGGCACATCTGTCATGGTGGAAATCAAATGCCCTCCAACTGGACTGGAGGCCCACTCCATGGGGGAAAACACATCCCTAATACTGAAAACTTAAAACAGGGGTAGTCATGAGCCCTAGGGGTGTAACATCTGCTGATGTCTGGAAAAATGTATATACTATGCTTATCAAACTGCCCAGTATGCACTTCTCTTAATAATTATACCCTTATATTAATGCTAGTGTCACTTTGGGTAGAGAATCTTCTCTTTTCAGATGGTAGTGACTTTGGGATGACTCAGAAAGTATCATAGTGCTGGAAAGAAGTGACTGGAGTACTGAGTAACATCTCAATCACACCTTCCAAGGCTCAGGGTCTAATGCGGAAAAGGTGGCAGAAAGAATGTAAGAGCCAAAGGAAGGGTAGGACTCCTTACAATGTGCTCCCTCCAGACATAAAATGGCCTGGAGGGCTGGAGAGATGGCTTAGCGGTTAAGCGCTTGCCTGTGAAGCCTAAGGACCCCAGTTCCAGGCTCGATTCCCCAGGACCCATGTTAGCCAGATGCACAAGGGGGCACATGCGTCTGGAGTTCATTTGCAGTGGCTGGAGGCCCTGGCGCGCCCATTCTCTCTCTTTCTTTCTCTCTCTCTTTCTCTCTCTGTCACTCTCAAATAAACAAATAAAAATAAACAACAACAACAAAAAAGGCCTGGATATCCATGACCTCATAGTGCCAGACACTACCTACACAAGACCATCATAAGAGGAGGAAAAGACTATCACATCAAAATAAAAGAGAGACTGATTGAGATGGGGAGGGGATATGATGGAGAATAGAATTTCAAAGGGAAAAGTGGGGGGGAGGGAGAGGGAGGGTATTATTATGGGATACTTTTTATAATCATGGAAAATGTTAATAAAAATTGAGAAAAAAAGATGAATGAAGCCGGGCGAGGTAGCTCACACCTTTAATCCCAACACTTGGGAGGCAGAGGTAGGAGGATCATCATGAGTTCAAGGCCACCCTGAGAATAGAATGAATTCCAGGTCAGCCTGGGCTAGAGTGAGACCCGAAATAAAACCAATAAAAAGAAAAGAAAAGACAAAACAAAAAAGAATGAAGAATGAGGGCTGGAGAAATGGCTCAGTGGCTAAGGCACTTGTCTGCAAAGCCTAACATAACCTAGGTTCAATACCCCAGTACCCACATAAAGCCAGATGCACAAAGTGGCGCATGCATCTGGAGTTCATCTGCAGTTACTAGAGGCGCTGGCATGCCCATTCTCTCGCTCTCTCTCTTTCTCTCTGCTTGTAAAGAATAAAGAATGATATGAAGATGAGCTTTCTTGTCAACAATTTATAGCAGCTGGGTGTTGTGGTGCACACTTTTAATCCTAGCACTTGGGAGTCTGTAGTAGGAGGATCAGTCTGAATTCGAGGCCAGCTAGGGCTGAAGAGTGAGTTCCAGGTCAGCCTGGGTTAGAATGAGACCTTACCCCAAACACACACCCTCCCACAAAACAACAAAATACATATATCTAAACAATCTTTCTCCACATATATATGAAGATTCTAGCAGTAAACCTAGTTGATGTGTATAAACTACCTCTAATTGGAGTATCCCATTCTACAGATCCTTCCTAAACATTCCTAGAGAGAAAACTTTCAATTTTTCTTGGTAAGGGCTGATTATGAACCAGCCTACAACAGCTCAGTGGAAAAGCACTTGCCTCATTGTCACATGACCCTGGGTTCCTTCTCTAACAAGGCAAAACAAACAACAAAACTAGCCTTCAATGTCTTATGGGCTCAAGGGTGTTACTTCCAATTGTCAACTATTACAAACAGGAATAGCATTTCTCTTTAATGACAGACAAGTGATCCTCATTTATTCACCACCCCCGCCTCCACCTGTTGAGCGCCATGGTGACAGTAGCTCCCTGTTGCATCTCCTGAGAAGCTGCCACTGCGGCCTCTGCCAATGACGCCACTGCCTGGGTGGCTTCTGAGGCTTGCGTCGTCTGGATGGTCATTTCACCTCCCTGTAACGTGGCCCAATTTTGTTCCACCTGAGGCAGAAAGGATAAGTCAAAAATCAATACATAATAAATTACTATGTTTTTAGTTAAAGAAATGCACACTCAAATACTAGCATGACCAATAAGGTATGTAAAATAAGAGGAAAAATGAGAAAGAAAATAAAGAGAAACGAAAGATAAGACTTTCTTGGTTGGATAAGAGAAGGAAAGCAAGACCTTCCACTGGAGGCATCTGAGGCAGGGTCGGCTGTGCTTGCTGGGGCTCGTGTTGCTATTCATGTCTGCTGGGAGCCAGTGTGTAAGCAGCCTATGCCTGTATATTACCACGTCCCAAAGAAAGGACTTCAAGCCTTCCCAGGCATATATTCAGAGGATGCCCCATTAGCTAGGCATTCCTGAGGGAAACCCAGTATGCTGAAGGACTTCTAACAGTGTCTTCTTTTGTCTCTAGCTAGAGTGAGCCACTGGGACCAGTCCATCCTTTCAAACCTCAATGGATAGACTGTCTGCTGCCTTCATCAGGAACATACTCTTATCCCTATATTCTTTGCTTTGCTACTTACATTCCTAATATGAGCTCAGGGGTTACTCAACTGAGAATGTTCTCAGAAATAATCCTGCACTACATCCAGGGTTGGGGCTTCTCCTCTCCCTCACCTTCCATAGCAACCTGGGCTTGCTGCTACTAGACCTTTCGCTCACATGCTCCATCGATTTTCCCCATCACTGCCTGGGGGCTCTCTTATGGGCAAAGGCAGTCCTTATTGGCCTGCATCTAGAGTATCTATTCAGCCTAGCAAAGGGCATCAAAAGTACTTGCTGAAATATAGAAGGAGCCGGGTGTGGTGGCACATGCTTTTAATCCCAGCATTCAGGAGGCAGAGGTAGGAGGATTGTTGTGAGCTCGAGGCCACCCTGAGACTCCATAGTGAATTCCAGGTCAGCCTAGGCTAGAGTGAGACCCTACCTCAAAAACCAAAAAAAAGAAAAAAAATGTAGGGCTGGAGAAGATGGCTTAATGGTTAAGGTGTTTGCCTACAAAGCCAAAGGACCTCAGTTCGATTCCCCAGGACCCACATAAGCCAGATGCAGATGCACAAAGTGGCGCATGAATCTGGAGTTTGTTTGCAGTGGCTGAGGCCCTGACGCACCTGTTCTCTCTCTCCCTATGTGTCTTTCTCAAATAACTAAATAAGTAATAAAAATTTAAAAAATAAAATGTATAAATAAATTAATTTAAAAAATAATTTAGAAAAATAAAAAAAAAAGTTGAGCATACTCCTTTATTTATGCTTTCCTGATTGTTACTGAGCCTATTCATACTTCAGCTGAACTGATACAGAAAATATGCTGCACAATTTCAGTGGTGGTTCCGCTTTAAACTCAGGGCTGTTAATGTCTGAACTTTGGCGTGTTTTTTTTTTTTCTCTTCATCTTCCAACAGAATGGCATATATAATTATTTTTATTTTATTATTATTATTATCATTTTGGTTTTTTGAAGTAGGGTCTTACTCTGGCCTAGGCTGACCTGGAATTCACTATGTAGACTCAGGGTGGCCTCGAACTCACAGCAATCCTTCTACCTCTGCCTCCCATGTGTTGGGATTAAAGGCGTGTGCCATGATGCCCAGCAGAATTTTTTACATGGGACATGAGGATCAAATGCTGGTCCTCGTGCTTGTGAGACACACTTTACTCAGTGACCTATCTCAACTCTACATATACCACTAGCATCAGATATTTAATTTTGACTTTTCTCACATCTAATGCAATTAACATATCATATAACAGAATAAATTCTCAAACTATTTGCACTTTTAAATATACCATCAAGCTAGGTGTGGTGGCGCACGCCTTTAATCCCAGCACTTGGGAGGCAGAGGTAGGAGGATCACGGTGAGTTTGAGGCCACCATGAGACTACATAGTGAACTGCAGTCAGCCTGAGCTAATATGAGACCCTATCTCAGAAAACAAACAAAAAATAAATAAATAAACCATCAAGATTAAAATTATACTTTTCGGGCTGGAGAGTTGGCTTAGCGGTTAAGCGCTTGCCTGTGAAGCCTAAGGACCCCGGTTTGAGGCTCAATTCCCCAGGACCCACGTAAGTCAGATGCACAAGGGGGCGCACGCGTCTAGAGTTCATTTGCAGTGGCTGGAAAGCCCTGACGCGCCCATTCTCTCTCTTTCTCTCTGCCTCTTTCTCTCTCTCTCTCTGTCGCTCTCAAATAAATAAATAAATAAATAATAAAGGCATGTGCACCAGGCCTGGCCTATTTAAAAAAAAAATTATACTTTTCAATCTACATAGCTGATGCTGCATTCTTGAAAATTCTTATGTTAAGAATTCTAAATATCTATGTAATTTGCATTATGTCTTTAATTAACCTAAAACTATTTAAGACTGGAGAATTTTTTTTCCATGTAGCTACTCAAGATTATTGTCTACTTTCCGCTTGACAAGCCCCCTAATGGTCTTTATTATGAAAGTACTACGAAGATAATCCCTTTTATTGTGTATTATACAAAAAACTATACTGCAAATGTAAAGCAGCAAGTTCTTCACAGCCTGGTTTAACTGGCAGTGATTGTGAATTTTAATTGTTACACTTAATATACACAGTATAAGCTCCTTCCTATGTTGTCCTAGTATGATATTAGTAAAAGGCTTTAAATAGGGGCTGGAGAAATGGCTTCGTAGTTTAAGGCATTTGCCTATGAAGCCTAAGGACCCAGGCTCGACTCACCAGAACCCACGTAAGCAAGATGTACAAGATGGTGTCCATTATCTTGTTCATAAAAAAGTAAAATTAGGACGGGTGTGGTGGCGCATGCCTTTAATCCCAGCACTCGGGAGGTAGCGGTAGGAGGATCGCCATGAGTTCGAGGCCACCCTGAAGACTACACAGTGAATTCCAGGACAGCCTGGACTATAGTGAGACCCTACCTCAAAAAACCAAAAATAAATAAATAAAATAAAATTAGGGCTGGAGAAGATGATTTAGCGGTTAAGGCATTTGCCTGCAAAGTCAAAGGACCCCGGTTCAATTCCACAGGATCCACATAAACCAGATACACAAGGAGGCTCATGCATTGGCAGTTCATTTGCAGTGGCTGGAGGCTCTGCCATGCCCATTCTCTCTCTGTCTCTCAAATAAGTAAAATAAAAAGTTTCAAATAATATAATGCTATCAGTTATAAAAGTTTCTTAATCTCCTGGACTCTCACTTCCCCTCACTTAGTCATGCACGTATGTAAATAGACGCAGACAGAGCCCTCTTTCTTACCTCCCCATCAGCCACAGCAGAGTAGTTCACCTGGGCAACAGTGACTGTGGTTGGCAGTTCTGAAGCATCAGCCAACGTGGCTACTGTGGCCCCTGTGCCAACCTAAATGAACACACAGAAAGCACAAGTGTCAGCAGGTGGCCCTCCATCTCACCCGCACCCTCTGATCTCTAAATCCAGCACAGATAATGCTTAGCAGGCCTAGCATGAATTTTGGATTTTTACTCCAACCATTCCTTTCAGGGCAGCCAGTCCACCAACATTCAACTCTCGCCCTAACTGTGGCTACTGGCAGGGAAGCAGTAAAAAAGAAGCTCCCTACCTGCAAGTGCTAAGGAGCGAGCAGGGCCTTGTGCACGCTGCCAGCGAGCTACGGCTAGAGCCCGAGAAGCAGGCAATGTCCCCTCCCTCCCTTCAAGCAATCCGGCACGATGATAGGCGAGCACTCTGTCACTGAGCTGCATGTAGAGCCCAAAAAGCAAGTAACAAGCTTTTCTTTTTTCTTTTTTCTTCTCTTTCCAGGAAGCAATTTTCAAGTGCTTTGTTTGGAAACGTTCAGGAAAGCTACTCTCTGCACTAACTTGAGTAAAATGCAAACAATATAAAGTACTATTCAAAGGATGGGGATAGATGACTGCATACACAGAGTACTTTCCTAGTAAGCATGAGGCCCTGGGTTCCATTCCCAGCTCCACAGTAAGATAACATGAAAAAAAAAAAAAAATGAACAAAGAAAATACTATTCAGAAGCTGACTTTAGGTAGGACAACCTAGAGTGGCTGGATGAGGCTCAGACAAGAGTCTGCACAAGAAACACTCTAAGCCTCAAGCCCTGTCTCCCAGCTGGCAGGCTTACTCACCTGGATGAGCGAGACGGTGCCGTCAGGATTGCTAAAGGTCTGCACTACAGTCTGTGACGGGACAAGATGGGCTATACTGTGTGTAGTGGTAGCTTGTGTTTGTGTTTGCTGGTCTTCAAAAGCATACAAAAGGTCTTCCCGCCCATGTTGCTTATAACAGTTCTTAACTATGGTCCGGAGTGCCTGTGTCCATGAAACCTGCCATCAGAAGTTCAGGAAAGACAGTGAGCCACAAAGAACTTTGGTATTTAGCCACACTATGCTTATTTATCAAGTGCTGAGGATAATAAAAGCTCTTGGAATTTCTTCCCACAGGCTGATCCTGGCATATATAAACAGCACCAAGTACCAAAAATAGTTTCCCCATTTTCCTTCCTAATCCAAGACTGGTTTAGCTTTTGAGTTTTATATTCTTTTTTTTTTTTCCTTTTTTTAAAAAATTTTTATTAACATTTTCCATGATTATAAAATATATCCCATGGTAATTCCCTCCCTCCCCACCCCCACACTTTCCCATTTGAAATTCCATTCTCCATCATATTACCTCCCCATTAAAATCATTGTAATTACATATATACAATATCAACCTATTAAGTATCCTCCCCCCTTCCTTTCTCCACCCTTTATGTCTCCTTTTTAACTTACTGGCCTCTGCTACTAAGTATTTTCATTTTCACGCAGAAGCACAGTCATCTGTAGCTAGGATCCACATATAAGAGAGAACATGTGGCGCTTATATTCTTTTTTTTTAAAATTAAAATATTTTATTTATTTATTTGACAGAGAAAGAGGGAGTCAGAAAGAGAATGGGCACATCAGGGCCTTGAGCCACTGCAAATAAACTCCAAATGTGTGCAACCCCTTGTGCATCTGATTAATGTGGGTCCTGGGGAATGGGACCTGGGTCCGTTGGTTTTGCAAGTAAACACCTTAACCACTAAGCCATCCCTCCAGCACTTGAGTTTTATATTCTATTCCAACCTGAAGTCAAACTCTCAAGTTTCTAACAAAAGATGATTACCCTGGCCAAGGATGATCTATTAAGGCATATATTTCCAAAGAAATTAAAAACTGTGTAAAAAAGTAAGGGATCTTATACAGTTTACTCTTTCTTCTCAAAGTTCTGTCTTCATAAACACACTCACTTGGTAGACTTCCTAGCTCTCTAATTCTGTATTAGCATGTATAGGTGTTTGTTTGTTTTTGTTTTTTTTTAAATGGCTTTTCAAGGTAGGGTTTCACTCTAGCCCAGGCTGACCTGGAATTCACTATGTAGTCACAGGGTGGCCTTGAACTCACAAGAGATCCTCCCACCTCTGCTTCCTGAGTGCTGGGATTAAATATATGTGCCACCACACTTGGCTAGCATATATAGTTTTAAATAGTGCTTTTAAAATGTATTTATTTATTAGAGACAGAGAGAGAGAATGGGCATGCCAGGGCCTGTAGCCACTGCAAACAAACTCCAGATGCATTTGCCACCATGTGCATCTGGTTTGCGTGGGGAGAATTGAACCTGTTTTTTGTTTTCTTTTGAGGTAGGGTCTCACTCTAGCCCAGGCTGATCTGGAACTCATTCTGTACTTCAGGACTGCCTAAAACTCAGAACAATCCCCCTGCCTCTGTCTCCTAAATGCTGGGATTAAAGATATGTACCACCATGCCCTGCCTGTTTTTTTCTGACAGATTCTCATAATATAGCACAGGCTGGTCTTGAACTTGAGATGTTCCTGGCCTCTGCCTCCCCACTGGCAGGGCTTATCAAGTATGTTCAACCATGCCCAGTTCCAGAATGCTCCTTGAAAATCAGAAATAAAAGCATTACTAAATCTTCAAATGATTAACAGTTCTACATCAAGTATCTTTCATTTTTCTAAGCACCTTGTAAAATTAAAGATGTTACAAAAAGCAACTATGAAGACAGTGTAACTTCATGGTACCCTCCAGATATTTCTCTTTATAGCAATGGACAAATGAAGGGAAAAATGCTATACACCAGAGAACTTCAAATTTCTTTGAAGGGACAGGTCTATTATATAAGCATTTTTAGGCTTTTTAGCATAAGAAGAAATTACAAAAATTGAGGCAATTCGGGGCTGGAGAGATGGCTTAGTAGTTAAGGTACTTGCCTGCAAAGCCAAAGGACCCAGGTTCAATTCTCCAGTACCCACGTAGGGCCGGATGCACAAGGTAACATGTGCGTCTGGAGTTCGTTTACAGTGGCTAGAGGCCTTCATGCACCCATTCTCTCTGTATTTGCCTCTTTTTCTTCTCTCTCTCAAATAAATAAATAAAAATATTTTTAAAAATTGAGGCAATTCATTCAGAACTGCAAAGCAACAGGTAACCCAGGCCAATGAACACTTACCCTCTGCTTTTGCTCTTCTGTTCGAACATCACTGCGGACATTGGCCCATGGGATATCTTCAGGCCACCAGATGGGTTTGCAGCTTTCCTTCCCCCAGCCTGGCTTTCCCCGGCCCGTGGAGTACTTAAGCATCTCTGGGATAAATGCCCGGAGCTGGGCCTGGAAGAGATGAGCGCAGTCTCAGACCTCACAAGCAATACCTGGGATGTGCTTATGTTCTCTGCCAACAAACTATGAAACAGGGAACCTTTCTCAAACTGCCAAAAAAAAAAAAAAAAAAAAATCCAAATATGACTGCTAAACAACGACTGCTTCCCTAGCCACTACAGCTCCATGGACAACTGAGAAGGATACAGCTATTGGTTTCAAAACAAAACAAGGGTTGGAGAGATGGCTTAGCAAAGCCTAAGGACCCAGGTTTGACTCTCCAGATCCCATGTAAGCCAGACACACAAAAGTGAGGCAAGTGCAAGATCATACATGCCCACGAGGTGGCGAAAGCATCTGGAGTTTGATTTCAGTGGCTGAGGCCCTGGTGCACCAATTCCCTCTCTCTCTAAGATATAAATAAATAAATAAAATGAAAACAAAACACCTTAAAAGCTACATTTTGTAGACTTGTTTCACTTCTGTAGTTTCTTGTGTACTTAAAGTGTCCATGACAAGGTATCTTCAACACTGTTCTGGAGGTGTGAGTCAAGCAGATAAGAAAAGACTAAGAAGTAAGCAGCAAGTCAAGCCATCAGTTTGTAGATGGGATAGCTCTACAACTGGAAAACCCCAGAAAAGCAAATGAAAAACTGCTACAGACACTAAGAGAGAGTCATGAAATTGAATAACTATAAAGCATGTGTGAAAATAAATGTTTTGCAGTTAATAAAAGTAAAAATAATCTCAAAAACTCTTCTAGAAACCAAAGCCGCTATCCTAGAGTCTCAAATGTAGACCCAGTGAAGCTTGTGTGTGATTTTAAGTATATTATGCACTTTATTCAGTTTTATTTTGCAAACCTAAAATGGACCAAAACTGGTTTAAAAGCACAGCCAACCACCATGCTTTTTCCCTAGACTAGTAACAACGCTGTGTATGTGTGCCGGGGAAGCAGGGGTCTACCTTGTGAATAGTCTTCAGCAATGACACTGATTTTGTGCAAGAAAAGCAGCTCATCAAGCTCTAATTTTAAGACTCCTCCTAGATTTACTCCCCCTTTCACCTGGTGGTCTACAACCCTGCATATGCCTTTTGTTGGATGTGGTGGCGCACACCTTTAATCCCTGCACTTGGGAGGCAGAGGTAGGAGGATTGCTTTGAGTTCAAGGCCAGCTTGACTCTACATAGTGAATTTCAGGTCAGCCTGGCTAGAGCAAGACCGTACATTGAAAAATAAAACAAAAAAGAAAGGAAAAGAAAAGAAAAGAAAAAAAAAAAACACGAGAGAGAGAGGGGGGGGTACCACTCATGTGACCAAGGACACATCTCCACTGCCTCTGAGGCCTGCAACTGAGGAGAGAGGGCATTTTAAGCAAGGAATCACATCCAAGGACCAAGCTACTAAAAAGTGAATGAAAAAGGAGAAGGGAGGGATTGGGGAGATGGCCGCGTGGTCAAGGGTGCTTGCTTACAAAACCTGTAGGTATGTGTTGATTACCCAGCACCCATGTAAGGCCAGACATAGTGGCCAATGCATATGGAGGTTACATCAGCAAGAGGCTCTGGAGCCCTGCTCTCCCCCCACATGCATGTGTAGATAAATACTCTGGTCCAGGCTGACCTGGAATTCACTATGTAGTCTCAGGGTGGCCTCAAACTCACGGTGATCCTCCTACCTCTGCCTCCTGAGTGCTGGGATTCTTAAAGGCATGCGCCACCATGCCTGGCTTACAAATAATTTTTTAAGGTGGGGAAAATGAAAGTATTGTTGAAGGATAATGAGTATGGTATCAATTTAATAGTGGAGATCTAGCTACTTATCAGGCATTCTTCTAATTCTTCCTGTGATACACAGTAACTCTTCTTACATAAGAAAACAACATGAATTATTATATACTAGGGAACCAGGAACCCAAATCAGTAATATTCGCTCTGTTAATTCTTGTGCCGACCATGACATTGCACCTCTCTTCCTAAGTGCCCCCATCCCAGACAGTCTCCTGCCTACAGGATATGATATAATACACTCCATGCATATTTGCCTCTGCAGCAAGAAGCAGCAGGCCTAAGAGAAATGTATCCATTTGCAAACCCATGCTATCGGCTGTCTCATGAGGTCATTCCTTCAGTTATTTTAAGAAAGTGCATCTCAAAGTCATTTTCGCTTCATCCTGATTTGTGAAGAGTATCTTGGATATACAGAGTAGAAAAGAACTTATTCTTCACACCCATTTCATATTTTTATATAAGCAGCAGTTTCCTCATATGCACAAATGAAATAAACTGATACTACACACTCTAAAAGTTCCCTTTTAATTCCATTAATAATTTACAAAAAATGGAGAGCTCTCCCCTCCCTGCCCCTAAGGTAGGGTCTTACTTTTAGCCTAGGCTAACTTAGAATTCACTCTACAGTCCAAGGCTGGCTTTGAATTCACAGGGATCCTTATACCTCTACTGGGGTTAAAACAGTGTTCGGCCATGCCTGCTGAGAGTTCTTTATAACCATATCTAGGAAAGTCTGAAGAAGAAGATGAATATACTACCTCAAAATTAACAAGAGAGGGCTGGAGAGATGGCCTAGCGGTTAAGGCGCTTGTTGTGAAGCCTAGGCACTCATGTTTGAATCCCCAGATGCACAGTGACACAAGTGTGCAATGTTGCACATGCACACAAAGGGGCACATGCATCTGGAGTCTGTTTGCCATGGCTGAAGGCCCTGGTGTGCCCATTCTTTCTTTCTGCTTCTTCCCCCCCCCCCAAAAAAAAAAAAAAAACCTCACAAGATAGTAAATTGTTCAGAAAGAAGACACTGGGAGGACACAAAGCAGTCACTCCACTTCTGGTCTTTTACCCCACTTGTGGCTAGAGCTGTCTATGCTCTGCATTTCTGGGTCATTCTGGCACCTGCCTGTGGACACCTTTTTGTTTAGTCTTGTTTTGGCTCTCACACACCAGGCTTCCCACTGAGCCTCAGTCACAGGCTGGAAACTTTTCATGTGGTCACAGGACGGGCCTCCTCACTTGAGTCTCTACTTCCTACAACCACGCACTGTCTTCTGAATTTTGTCTGCCAGTACACTGCCGCCCCCTTTTCTCAGCATTCAAACTCCAAATAGATGCCAGACACATGCACCCCTCCGTGCATGTGGCTTCAAGTGGGTACTGAGGAATTGAACCAAGGCCATAAGGCTTTGCACACAAGTGCCCTTAATCACTGAGTCATCTTTGCAACTAAACTCTTTTTTTTTTCCTTCCTTCCCCGTCCCCAGGCAGGGTCTCTAGCTCAGGCTGACCTGGGATTCACTATGTAGAGGGATCCTCCTACCTCTGCTGGGATGAAAGGCGCGTGCCACCACGCCTGGTTTTTTTTTTTTTGGAAGGGTCTCAATCTAGCCCAGGCTGACCTGGAATTCACTATGTAGTGTCAGGCTGGCCTCAAAATCACAGCGATCCTCCCGCCTCAGCCTCCTGAGTGCTGGGATTAGGGGTATGTGGCACCATGTTGCTGGCCAAGCTTTTTTAAACCTCTGGTCTTCAACACCCATGTGGCCACTCACTTAAGCCCCATTCTGTCTTCTTTGAAATGTCCACGGTCCAGTTCATCTCTGGCCCCACTTGCAACCCCACTTCCTAGTCTGAGGTTAGTGCATTCTTTAGGTGCTTTTTCTGGTACAACTCCAGGTTCTTCCTCTCTCCTATTTCACATAGCCTTGACAGACAGGTTTCTTTAATGCTACATAGATCTTAAGCTAAGAAAATTTTTCATTTTTTAAAATATTTAAAAAAATATTTTATTTGAGAGAGAATGAATACTGGTGTGCCAGAGCCTCCAGCCACTGCAAACAAACTCCAGATGCATGCACCCCCTTGCACATCTGGCTTATGTGGACCCTGTTGAATCGAACCTGGGTCCTTTGGCTTTGCAGGCAAACGCCTTAACCACTAAGCCATCTCTCCAGCCCAAGAAAGAATTTTAAATGGTCTTTGACTACTAACTCAGTTCCTATCCCCACCCCTAGAAAGTCTGTGCAGTCTTTTTGAACTGCTCAACTCATTCCTGCTGTTCTGTCTTGTAATTTATTCCTTCCCTGGACTACCTCTCACAGTACTTCTCCAACACACAAGTGAATGAGCAAGCGAGTGTGTGTGTGTATGCACGTGTGCACACATGCATGGACTCTCTTCTCTCCCACCTCCTCTTTTTTGTTTGAGGCATGGATCAGGCCTGCCAAAAGCTTGCAACATAACCCTAGCTAGCCTGAGCTTATGAGCCTGCCTCTGCTTCGTAAATGCCAGGATTACAGCAATATGTTATCATACCCAGTTTGCCTCCACTCATTTATTAATGCCCAGCAGGTCCTGCATTCCTTGTGAAATATATACTGACTTATGTTCTCAGGTCAGTTCTTTCTATTACCATGAACATGGGTTCTCCAAATCTCAATTTTCTCATTTGCAAAACAGTAATGATAAGACAAACATACAGGGTCATTTTGAGATTTGTGATGGTATGTTTATACTTGCATTGAATTAATAGTTCTATCGTCATTTTGGTCATTAGGCATTTTGTCCTCAGAAACTTCTATACCATTCAAAACTTTTTTTTTCTTTCTTCAAGGTAGGGTTTCACTCTAGTCCAGGCTGACCTGGAATTCACGATGTAATCTCAATGTTGGATTAAGGCATGCACCACCAAGCCCGGCACATTCAAAACTTTTGCCAGGGCTGGAGAGATGGCTTAGTGGTTAGTTAAGGTGTCTGCCTGCAAAACCAAAGGATCCCAGTTCAATTCTCCAGGACCCATGGAAGACCCACGTAAACCAGATGCACCAGGGGGCGCAAATATCTGGAGTTCCCTTGCAGTGGCTGGAAGCCCTGGCATGCCCATTCTCTCTCTCTACCTCTTTCTCTCTCTCAAACAAATAAATATATTTTAAAAATCTGTTTAAAAAAAATTTTGCCATGCCCACTGGGCATGGTGGCACATACTTTCAATCCTAGCACTTAGGAGGCAGAGGTAGGAGAATTGCCATGAGTTCGAGGACACCATGAGACTACACAGCAAAATGTAAAGTGCCATGGGGATCATTAACTCCTTCACAGATGTACCCTAGCTATTTGGCAACTAATAATTCTCATTTCATGAGGAATAAAACCATTTATTTCTTTATTTTTAATTTATTTGTTGAGGTAGGGTCTCGCTCTAACTCAGGCTGACCTGGAATTCACTATGTAGTCTCAGGTGCCCTTGACGGTGATCCTCCTACCTCTGCATCCCAAATGCTGGGATTAAAGGTGTGCGCCACCATACCTGGCACCTTTTCTTTTCTTAAAAAAATTTTATTTTTATTTATTTATTTGACAGAGAAAGGGGGGGGAGGGAGAGAATGGACATGCCAAGGCCTCCAGCCACTGCAAACGAACTCCAGATGCATGTGCCACCTTGTGCATCTGGCTAACGTAGATCCTGGGGAATCAAACCTGGGCCCTTTGGCTTTGCAGGCAAATGCTTTAACTGCTGGCCATCCCTTCAGCCCAAAACCTTTTCTTTTTAAGCAAAAAAAAAAATAAAAATATTTAACTAATTACTCTCCAAATCTACAAATGTAAAGAAATAATGCTTCAGAACTACCAAAGCTCTATCCAGTCACAGCCTTCATCCTAAATCTACCATTATGCTTCTCTCTAGCCTGAGGCCAAATGTAACCACTTGAGACCCTGCCCACATATATTATCTATTTTCTTTCTTCTATTTTTTGGTGTGTGTGCACATGCCCATGTGGAAGCCAGAGGGTGATGCGAGGTGTCTTCCTCCATAGCTCTCCACCTTTTTTTAAAAATTAATTAATTAATTTATTTATTTATTTATTTATTTATGTGGTTTTTCTGAATTAGGGTCTCACTCTAGCTTAGGCTGACCTGGAATTCACTCTGTATTCTCAGGCTGGCCTTGAACTCCCATCTCTGCCTCTCGAGTGCTGGGATTAAAGGTATGCCACTGCACCTGGATTTCACCTCATTTTATTTATTTAATTTTTTTTTGTTTATTTTTATTTTTATTTGAGAGCGAGAGAGAGAAAGAGGAAGAGAGAGAGAATGGGTGCGCCAGGGCTTCCAGCCACTGCAAACGAACTCCAGATGCGTGCGTCCCCTTGTGCATCTGGCTAACGTGGGTCCTAGGGAATCAAGCCTTGAACCGGGGTCCTTAGGCTTCACATGCAAGCCCGTAATCGCTAAGCCATCTCTCCAGCCCCCACCTTATTTTTAAAAAGAGTTTCTGTACCACTGATTCAGGTAGCTGAGCTAGCTACCTACCTGCCTCCACTTCCCCCAGCATTGGTACTACAAGTACACACTGCCATTCACATGCGTGCTGGTAAGTATGGTGGTGCCTGGCTTAGTGGTTAAAGGGACTTATTCCCCATGTGTACTAGGGATCCACACACAGGCTCTCATGCTCCTGCTGCAACTACTGCACTGACAAGCCATCTCCCCAGTCCCTAGTAGAGTACTTTTAAGCTATCTCAAACACTACTAAGAAAGACTCAAGAGACTGATTTTTTCTCCTTTTCTTTATAAAGTCATGGGCTTATTACTATATAGCCCAGGCTGTACTTGAACTTAAGATCA
The DNA here is from genome assembly GCF_020740685.1 of Jaculus jaculus. Lineage (NCBI taxonomy): Eukaryota > Metazoa > Chordata > Mammalia > Rodentia > Dipodidae > Jaculus > Jaculus jaculus. The sequence continues at coordinate 90,541,031 of NC_059111.1, read as the reverse complement.
TCCTGTCTCACCCTCCTGACTTGCTGGGATTATAGGTTTATATGACCATGCCTGACCTAGAGAGACTTTAAGGGGGAAATCAGTTGTCTAGTATAGAAAGAGTTAATAATTCCTTTCCAGAAGTCAGGTATGTGTCCTCATTACCAGTTTGATTAATTACTGGTCCTGGTGAGTTTTGGAAAGAAAAGCTTCTCAATGTGCTTGTTAAGATAGGTTTGTCTAATCCACAGGGACACAATCAACAGGATCAGCACAGGGAGAAGTCTTTCTTCTCAGCCTGTCCTTTAATTGGGCTGGAATAAGCCTACCTGGCCATTTTCATCCTGACTTAGGGCACTATGTAGCCCTATGACTTAGGGTACTATGTAGCCTTACATGGCCATTAAGTTTACTCCAAAATCACACAGTAAAAACACTACACCTTCGAGGATACAATCAAGAAAAGAAAAGGTTTGGAAGCCATCCTTAGCTAAATAGTAAGTTTAAGGTCAGCTTGGGCTACGTGAGAACTTATCTCTCTTCTTGTTGGTGACTCATATTTTTATTTATTAGAGAGACCAGGGGATGGGTTTGCTAGGACCTCTGGCAACTGCAAATAAATTCTAGACGTATGCACCACTTAGTCCATCTGGCTTTATATGCATATTGGATAATCAAACCTAGGCCATCAGGCCTTGCAAGCAAGCACCCTTAACTGCTGAGCTGTCTCCCAGACCTTTTTTTAAAAAAAATATTTACTTATTACTTGAGAGAGACAGAGAATGGGCACACCAAGGCCTCCAACTGCTGCAAACAAACTCCAGATGCATGAGCCACCTTGCGCATCTGGCTTACGTGGGTCCTGGGGGAACAGAACCTAGGTCCTTGGGCTTTGCTGGCAAGGGCCTTAACCACTAAGCCCTCTCTCCAGCCCGACCCTTGCTTTTTTTTTTTTTTTTTTTAAATGAGAAAAACAGAATTGGCACACCAGGGCCTTCAGCCACTGCAACCTCCAGATGTAAAACTACATAGCAAGTTCCAGGTCAGGCTGGGCCTCCAGACACTGCAAACAAACCCCAGACGCTTGTGCCACCTTGTGCATGTGGCCTTATGTGGGTACTAGAGAACTGAACCTGGGTCCTTTGGCTTTGCAAGCAGATGCCTTAACCACTAAGCCATCTCTTCGGCCCCTTGTTTGTTTTTTGGCGGGGGAGGGTGTTGAGGTAGGACCTCACTCTAGCCCAGCCTGAGAAATTTTAATGGAGTTAGTGGTTGATGGAAAAGGGAAAGATGTTTTCTTCAGTGGTGTAGCCTCTGGTAAGGTAACCATGTTCCTGCAAAAAAAAAAAAAATCCCTAGTCTATGCCCTCTCCTATAAACAAATCTAATAATGAAACGCAATGTGTAACAACAATAACCAAAGTACTAGTAGTGGAGGGAGGGAAAGATAAAAGTAGAAGGGGCAAGTTCAGAAAAGGATTTAGTATGAAGGAAACAAAGTGAGTAAGAGGGTAAATATAATGGAAATACACTGTGTACATATATGGAAAATGTCATAATGAAACCCATTGTATATAATTAACATGTATGATTAATGATTTAATAAAAATCATTTAAAAACCCCCACTGTGACATCTCTCTAGCCTGCACTTGACATTAAAATGAATACTACTAAGCTGTCCACCAGACACTTATCCCACTCCCAGCAAGAGTAAAAAGCTATATCCAATTTTCTACAGATTGGAGACATGGCTCATCAGTTAAAGTGTTTGCCTGCTTATTTTCCTAAACCTTTAATTAATTTTAAGGAAATATTAGTCTGTTTGGGATGTTACATCTTTGCCACATAAACACTTAACTGCTGAGCCATCTCTCCAGTCATTAGTCTCCTATATATTACTGCTTAATCTCATGCAGCCTACATAATGTTGGGTTTTTTTTGTTTGTTTGTTTTGTTTTGCTTTTCAAGATAAGGTTTTGTTTAAGTCCAGGCTAACCTGGAATTCACTATGTAGTCTCAGGGTGGCCTCAAACTCATGGCAACCCTCCTACCCCTGCCTTCCAAGTGCTGAGATTAAAAGCGTATACCATCACATCTGTTAAACATGGCATGGCATCATAAGACTGCTTTGTATACAGTTTCTGACACAATATGACACAATGTGGCACATGCGTCTGGAGTTCACTTAAAAAAAATTAACTCCTTATTTTTATTTCCTCTGTCCCTGGTAACCTCTATTTCTTTTTTTCTTTTTGGATTTTAGAGGTAGGGTTTAACTCTAGTCCAGGCTGACCTGGAATTTACTATGTAGTTTCAGGGTGGCCTTGAACTCGTGGCTATCCTCCTACCTCTGACATGAGTTTGAAACCCTACCTTTAATTTTTTTTGTGTGCATTTTTATTTATTTATTTATTTGAGAGTGACAGAGAGAGAAAGGCAGATAGATGGAGAGAGAGAGAATGGGTGCGCCAGGGCTTCCACCCACTGCAAACGAACTCCAGATGCGTGTGCCCCCTTGTGCATCTGGCTAATGTGGGTCCTGGAGAATCGAGCCTAGAACCCAGGTCCTTAGGCTTCACAGGCAAGTGCTTAACTGCTAAGCCATATCTCCAGCCCTGAAACCCTACCTTTAAAAACCAAAATAAATAAATAATATATCAGCTCCCCCCCTCACCCCTAGGGTAGGGTTTCACTGTAGCTCAGGCTGACCAGGAATTCACTATGTAGTCTCAGGGTGGTCTTGAACGCTCAGTGATCCTATCTCTGCTTCCCGAGTGCTGGGATTAAAGGCGTGCGCCACCATGCTCAGCCTGGTAATCTCTATTTTCTGCCTCTATAATTTCACCCATTTGAGGAATATGTCATGTGAGATCACATGCTACTTTCTGCTTATGTCTTGCTTAATTCATTTAGCATGCTTTCTTTCTCTTCAGTTAGAGGAGACCAGACATATACTTTGTGAAAACAAAACAAAACCCTCCAACACTATACTGGTAATGGGCTGAATTTTTTTTTTTTGGTTTTGAGGTAGGGTTTCACTCTAGCCCGGGCTGGCCTGGAATTCACTATGTAGTCTCAGGGTGGCCTCGAACTCACTACGATCCTCCTACCTCTGCCTCCCGAATGCTGGGATTAAAGGTGTGCGCCACCACGCCCGGCTTGTTTTTTGACACAAGTCAAACCTGTGGGTAACTTCTTCCTAAGGAAGTCTCCGCTGTGCTGTATGTTTCTGAAGGTTTTCCTGAAACTAATGAAGAGTTACTGCCCTGTTACATCATCACTCTGAGGGACTATTAAAGCAACAAACATTATTCCAGTGACAATAAGAGGGGAACAGCAAGTTCAAGGGGACAGAGGGAAGGGAGAAGGGGAAGAGGCTTTTAACCAGGTCTTTCAGAGATGATTCATGTATACTATAATATTTGCCTGGATTCTTCAAATATAGCTTTCCCAAAGATCTATAACTCCCCACCCTCAAACATGAGAATTACATTGCACTCAATTGTGGCAAAGAGCAGAATTGACTTTCTATTAGCAACATCATAATTATTGCTGAAAGACTCTTCAAGAAACAAGGTTTTCTTTCTTAGCCCAAAGTGCAGCCTGAGAGCTAGCACCACTGTCATCACCGGGGAGCCTGTTGGTAGGGCACAATCTCAGGGCCCTCTCCAGACCCACTGACTCAGCGGGCAATTAACAGGACTCTCAAGGTGGTTCCTAGCCACAATGATGTTTGAGAAACACAGAAGAAATCCACTCTCTTCTAGACCCTGGTCTGTAGTATCACAACAATCTGCGAACTTGACTTCCACATGGTCTGAAAGAGATGCTAGAAACAGTTGTACACACCTCTGGTCCCCATTACCCATAACAGAAGGCTAAGACAGAAGGATTGCTTGACACCAGGAGTTCAAGACTAACCCCGGGCAACATAGAGAGTCTCACGCCAAACTAATGCCTCCTGTCAAACTTTTTCCCAGCCTCCTCCAATGTTCATATAGGGTGGGGGCAGATGGATACAGGATTACAGCTATGTTATTATAGGTACCTACAATTTTCATTTAATTACTAAAAATACTAGAGTTCTGAGGGATTTTTTCTTAACCACAAATGTATCAGAACTAAGATATATTCATAGCAATAAAATGGAAGTTTTACAGGTTAAGCACTCTATTTATTAATAAAGAATGTATAGAAATATACACATTTATACATGCACACCCACACCCACTTTTTAAAACAGCCACGTAGCCCAGACTATTCTTGAACTTGCTGTGTAGCTAAAAGTAGCTTTGAACTCCTGACCCTCTTTCCTTCACCTTCTAGGTGCTGAGATTACAGATGTGTATCCTCACACCTGACCAAGAGTTACCCTAAAAAGGATGAAAAAAAAAAAATAATAAAGCACAACCAACAAAACAACCCCTGCAGAGCTCCTTCCTACGAGAACAGGGCAACCAATTCCCACAAAAGTTCCACTACTCTGTTTTGGTAATTCCATCTGCATAGGAAATAAATTTGGGTTTGTTTTTAGTACGGTAGACATTTATTTTAATGTAATTAGATAATCCTAGGTAGCTTTAAAGGAAAAGAAAGAGGGACCAGCATTGACTATAGGGACTTATTTATTCCTAGCTGCATTGTAAACTGCTTCTTCCATTTATGCCTCAGTTTTCAACCTGCAATGCATGCTGGTATCTGTATTTATTTCACTGCTGAGAAAATTAAAAGTTCCCAGTTCACTAACTTTCTCCAGTAAAGCACGGGTAAGAGACTGGTAAATTTAAGTTATCCAAAAGTCAGTAGTAATAATAACCTTGTGAGATGCCTTAGTTTCAAAGCACTTTACAATACATTAAGTTCTGTTTCCTCTGACTTCCTGAGGCATTAAGATGAAGGTGAGAAGGAATGCTGATTAATATATAATTCAACCCAGACTCTCAGAGACTAGACCATATTTCCTCTTCATCATGCTATCACTTTTAAAACTAAGTTAAAAAAACCCTAAAAGGAAATGTTAGCACAAATTACCCAGGTAATCCGCATACCTGAGTAATTATCAAGCTAATGCACTGACTTCCCTTCTTAAAAGAAGGAGAAAATAAATGACTTAGGGGTGTTCTCTGAAGCTTGGTGATCTTATTCCCTGGGGAGGGGAGTTTTGCTTGTCAATGCTATGGTAGTACTCAGAATTAACAGGCAAAACACCAAACCAAAACAAAAACCATAAAAACAGCACACCAGCTCAAGACACTAAACCTGTCTCCTTGATTGTGATGTCTCAAAACCTGAAGTCTTGGGCTGGAGATATAGCTTAGTGGTCAAAGCGCTTGTCTGCAAAGCCTAAGGACCCAGGCTTGACTCCTCAGAACCCAAGTAAGCCAGATGCACAAGGTGAGGCATGCTCTCAAGGTCACACACGTGCATAAGGTGGTGCCTGTGTCTGTGGCTAGAGGTCCTGGCAAGTCAATCCCTCCCCCCATTAAAAAAAAAAAACAAAAACGGATGCATCCTGTTCAGGCTAAACCTCAATAAAGTTTCCTTGTCTAACCAGAGAAAGGAAAAGAACTGTCCACGGAGATAAGGGAGAGCATGTGCCCTTAGTCAGGGGGATCCTCTTGGCATTCCCATGTCTTCTCCAAGGCCATCACTGCCTCCCTGTCATAGTGAGCATGCACCTCATGCTGGTCACATCACCGAGGACAAAGTTAGGAAAAGTGATCAGAGGCCCGCCTACAGCCCTGCCTCTACATCTCCGCCTCCCTTCCCGCCCCTTACCTGGGTCATTTTGTCCACAGAGACAGGAATCCCGTCGATGGTGAGAGGTGGCAGTTCGGAATTAACCTCCTGTGGCGCAGGGGCGTGTTCTGCCAGAGCAGACTCCAGGTCTTCCAGGATCATGCTCTTGTACTTTCGCACCTGCAGGGAATTAAGGGCACAAGTAAACAAGATGCCCCACAACCAGGGAGGGCTGGTGCCAGGCAACAAGAGAGTGGGTAGGGCTGGTCTCCCTGAGCCACTGCAGAGCCCTAGGAACAAACACCCCTGCAACTACCAGGTAAAAATACCCGTTGGCCCCAAAGACATGACACTGAACCTAAGTAAATGAAAAGATGATGAAATCACAGGTAACAGTAACAAAGCGCCTGAGGGAAGAGTTCTATACACATACTACTTCTCAGTTAAAAGTCATGTTTTCGTTAACATAAATCCATCTAAGAGGAACAGCATTCATTATTCTGCATTCCCTAGGCCAGTAGTGTTCTGGATCACATTTAATTGTAGCAGCTAACTGTCAAAATAATTTTCAAGCTGGGCGTGGTGGTGCACGCCTTTAATCCCAGCACCTGGAAGGCAGAGGTAGGAGGATTGCCATTAGTTCAAGGCCACCCTGAGACTCCATAGAGAATTCCAGGTCAGCCTGGGCTAGAGTGAGACCCTACCTCGAAAAACCAAAAAAAAAAAATAATAATAATAATAATAATAATAATAATTTTCAAGATGGGCGTGGTGGCACGTGCTTTTAATCCAAGCACTTGGGAGGCAGAGATAGGAGGATTGCTGTGAGTTCGAGGCCAGCCTGAGACTACAGAGTGGATTGTGAATTCCAGGTCAGCCTGTGCTTCACGCTACCTCAGGGGGAAAAAAAAATTTCCAAGATCCAAGGACTTAGGTCTCTAAAATTTAAAATATATATTTGGACTAGAGAGATGGCTTGGCAGTTAAGGCGCTTGCCTGTGATGTCTAAGGACCCAGGTTCGATTCTCCAGGTCCCACATAAGCTCAATGCACATGGTAGCTCATGCATCTGGAGTTGGTTTGCAGTGCTTAGAGGCCCTGGCATTCCCATTTTCTCTTTCTCTCACTCTCTCTGTCTCAAATAAATAAAAATAAATTTAAAAAAAATAAAGCATATTTAAGACTGTTACTTTTTTTTTTTTTTTTTTTTTTTTGAGGTAGGGTCTCACTCTGGCCCAGAATGTCCTGGAATTCACTATGTAGTCTCAGGGTGGCCTCAAACTCATGGCGATCCTTCTACCTCTGCGTCCCAACTGCTGGGATTAAAGGTGTGCACCAACACACCCAGCTAAGACTGTTACTTTTTTTTAAAGTATATCTTATTTATTTATTTGAGAGAGAGAATGGGTGAGCCAGGGCCTCCAGCCACTGCAAACGAATTCCAGATGCATGTGCCTCCTGGTACGTCTAGCTTACATGGGTCCTGGAGAATTGAACCGGGATCCTTTGGCTTTGCAGGCAAACGCCTTAACTGCTAAGCCATCTCGCCAATCCCCTAAGACTGTACTATTTGGCAAAGACAGGTACCACATAGTCAGAAGATTCAAGTACATATGAGGCTACACCAAAAAGAATCAGACAGGACAGGAGACAGAGCGTAGTGGAGTGCCACACTACCAGTAGGGCCTGAGGTCAGAGAGAGCCCTACTGGTTAAACCTTCCTCCTTCAGCACTCCCTCGGGCAGAGGTGAACTTCAAAGCCAAGATGCCTCTTTAGTACTAGCCTGGTCTAGTAAATCAGACAGTGAGGTTCCTTCCCTCTACTCCAGCGCTGCTGCAAAAGGTCAAGAACTCAGTAGCAACAGTAGCGGAGCAACATGGGCATGCACACACTTTTCTATCAGGAGCAGGAAGGAAAGGGGGACACTGGATCCTGCCACTACCAACAATGGGTTCATTCACTTCAAGAATATGCAAGGAGGATCAGGATACCTTGGGGATAATAAAAACTATGAAATTATGGAAATGTAACAAGAAGATGGGATGGGGGCTGGAGGGATGGCTTAGCAGTTAAGTCATTTGCCTGAAAAGCCAATGGACCCAAGTTCAATTCCCCAGGACCCATGTTAGCCAGATGCACAAGGGGGCGCACATGTCTGGAGTTCGTTTGCAGTGGCTGTAGGCCTTGGTGTACCCATTCTCCTCGTCCTCCTCTCTCCCTCTCTCTCTCTCTGTGTGTCTCTCTATCAAATAAATAAATAAAATAATTGTTTTAAAAAAGAAGGGATGGGAAATTAACCTGCTTTCCTGCATTATCTCATGGAGAAAAAAAGGAAGGACCATGGCTGTCACTCTGCAGGCTGGTGAATCTGGCTATTATCTCTTGCACACATAGCAGCCCCTTGCCTTTTCAGTCAGCAAATTATTTAGCACCACTTACAGGGCTGGGGAGATGGGTCAGTGGTTAAGGTACTTGCCTGCAAAGCCCAATAACGCAGGTTTGATTCCCCAGTACCACGTAAAGCCAGATGTACAAAGTGGCACATGCATCTGGAGTTCCTTTGTAGTGGCACTATGCCCAATGCACTCATTCCCTCTTTCTGTATGCAAGTAAAAAGTTTAAAAAGCCACTTAAAATAAAACCAGCTGAGCTGGGTATGGTGTACACACCTTTAATCCCAGCACGTAGGAGGCAGACTTAGGAGGATTGCCATGAGTTTGAGGCCCCTCTGAGACTACATAGTGAATTCCAGGTCAGGCTGAACTAAAGCAAGACCCTACCTCGAAAACAACAATCAATCAATAAATAAATATAAAAACAGTCGATCCTGGGTACCAGTGCTATGTAAAGTTTTTGAAATGCCATCATTTAACATTTACTGAACACTTATTCCATTCCAAGTACTACATAAATGATTTCAATTAATCACCAAAGCAATTATAAGGAAAATACTATCATAACCACTTCACAGATTAAGAAAACTGAAACAAGATGGGCATGGTGGCACACGCCTTTAATCCCAGCACTCAGGAGGCTGAGGTAGGAGGATTGCTGTGAGTTCAAGGCCATCCTGAGACTACATAGTGAATTCCAGGTCAGCCTGAGCTAGAGTGAGACCCTACCTCGACTCCCCCCCACAAAAAAAAAAGAAAATTGAAACAATAAACTCAAGTAACTTCCTCCAAAACATACAAATGGTAAGAAGTATAATTGGAAATTAAATTAATTTTGATTTAGCTTCAAAGCCTAAATATTTAATAATTCACTATCATTTCAAAAACAAACAACAAACAAACAAACAAAAAAAACCCACCTCCTACAAATCCCTCACTTTGTAGAGGGTAAAGCCCAAGCTTCTCAGTCCACAATTCCAACCTCTTTAATCCTCACTTTTCCAATACTACTGTTTCCAGATAAAGCTGTGCCTGCTCAGCACTGTTGACTATGTGAAGGGTGCCCCTCCTGAGTTCCTAGCAGAACAGTCTCCATTTATTTGTGGTTTCTGTTACTTAAGGTCAACTATGGCCCTAAAATATTAATATTGTCTTGATTCAATTACAATTACAATTACAATTATAAGTTTTTATTACAGCTTACTGCTAAAATGATTTTATATTAGTTACTATAGTGAATTTCTTATGTGCCTGGTTTTTAAATTAAATTTTATCAAAAACATGCACATATAGTAAAAATATACATGTAGTTTTTAGTGCTGACTAGTTTCAGGCATCCACTGGGGCCCAGGAATATATCATTCCCCTCATCCCTAAATAAACTCAGGGAGGCCTCCTGGGTCCTTGACTCACCTCGCTCCTACTTTAGCTGGCCAGCCTCCTGGTGTTCTTTCCTGTCTCTGGGTCTTTAATTCTGCTTTCTCTCCAAATATTCACTTTTCAAGATCCAACGCAATTCCCCATGCTCTGAAAAAACATTCCCCAAATATTCTTGCCAAATATTCTTGTCTTCCTGGGGCTGGGGTGATAACTCAGTGATTAAAGGCATTTGCTTGTAAAGCCTACTGGCCCAAGTTCCCCCATGTATGCACAAAGTGGCCCATGTGTCTGGAGTTAGTCTGCAGTGGCAGGAGGCCCTGTTGCATCCATGCTCTCTGCCTATCTCTCTCTTTCAAACAAGTAAATAAAAATGTTACAAATGATCTTCCTGTTTTAAATTTCCAGTCACAAATAATCATGTCACTTATATTATTATCAGAATAGATTTTACATGAGTGCACGAAATTATTGACTTTTTCTTTTCTTTTTTTTTTTTTTTTTTGGTTTTTCGAGGTAGGGTCTCACTCTAGCCCAGGCTGACCTGGAATTCACTATGGAGTCTCAGGGTGGCCTTGAACTCACGGCAATCCTCCTACCTCTGCCTCCCGAGTGCTGGGATTAAAGGCATGAACCACCATGCCTGGCGAGATTATTGACTTTTTAATTTGTATCATGTATCATGAAATATTTCATGTACTTAGACACATATAGTAGTATATTCACAAGCATTTTCATCACTACCAGATATGAAGATTGTTCACAACATTTACAGGAGACATTAGAATTCTAGACCTAGAGAGCTCTTCAAAAGGTCCCATAAAGATATTTTAAAAAGGTAGCTGGGCATGGTGGTGCACGCCTTTAATCCCAGCACTTACTCGGGAGGCAGAGGTAGGAGGATCACAGTGAGTTTCAGGCCACCCTGAGACTCCACAGTGAATTCCAGGTCAGCCTGGGCTAAAGTGAGACCTTACCTCAAAAAAACCACAACAGTATTAGATGAGTCTATGTAACAGTGCTAATCTGTGTAGGAAGTAAGTAAATGAGCAATACAGCTTTCTTCAAAGTACCTTTCTCTCTCCCCCATGCCATCTCTTTTTTGGAGACAGTCTCTCACTGTGAAGCATGAACTGGACTTGAGTTTGTGATCCTCCTGCTTCTGTTTCCCCTGTGCAAGGACTGGAACTCAGAGCCTTCTGGATGCTAAGTAAATACTCTACCATTGAGCTACATGCCCAGCCCCAGGAATTATGTGTTTGTCTGCGTGTTTACTTAGGGGAGTGCATGTTCACGTATGCGAGTGCAGGCACATACGTGTCAGTGTGTGGATTCAGAGGACAGTCATGGGTGTGGGTAAAGCTGGGTCTCTAGTTGTTCTCCACTGGGTTTGCTAGGCCAGCTTGCCCACAAGCTCACAGATGGTTCTCCTGCTCTATCTCTTTTCTCACTGCAGGAGTGCTGGGTTACAGGTCCTTGTACTACATGCAGCACCTGGCTTTACGTGGGGTTCTGCTTCTTTTTCCCCCTTTTTTTTTGTGTGTACGTGAAAGAGAGAAAATGGGCACACTAGGGCCTCTAGCCTCTGCAAACGAACTCCAGACCTTATGTAGGTATTCGCGAACTGAACCTGGGTCCTTAGACTTCACAAGCAAGCACTTTAACCATTGAGTCATCTGTCCAGGCCAGGAGTCTGAACTAAGCTACTCATACTTGTGCGGCAAACGCTTTATCCACTGAGCCATCTCTCCAACCCCCTCAGCTATTACTTTTAAAAAATGTCTCCACATTTTACATAAATGATGTCATAAAAATATATATAAATGGCGAGCCAGGTATGGTGGCACATGCCTTTAATGTCAGCATTTGAGAGGCAGAGATAGGAGGATCACTGTGAGTTCAAGGCCAGCCTGAGACTACATAGTGAATTCCAGGTCAGCCTAAGCTAGAGTGAGTCCCTACCTCAAAAAAAAAAAAGAAAAAGAAAAAGAAAATCTCACACACACACACACACACACACACACCCCAGTCCACTTACCTATCAAGAAAAGGACAGAAGGAAACTGCCAGGAAGTTAGTTGGTGACAACTTGAGGGCTACCTCTTCCCTGACTTTGAGTGATTATCAGACCTGTAAAACTGGCTAATCAGGACTGGAGAGATGGCTTAGCAGCTAAGGTGTTTGCCTTTGGAGCCTAAGGACCCAGGTTCAGTTCCCTCAGCACTCATGTAAGCCATATGCACAAGGTGTTACACGTTGGAGCTTGTGTGTAGCAGCTGAAGCATACCCATTCTCTCTCATAAATAAATAAAAAATTCAAAAACTAAAACTGGCCAGTCATATCCAGTGGTCTTCATCTAAACACTAGGGTTATGGTTCTGAGGAAAGAGCATGCTTCTTCTTGGGAAGTTCTTTGTTCCTCAAGAAATAGTTTTAGAAGCTGGATGTGGTAGCTCATGCCTTTAATCCCACCACTTGGGAAGCAGAGGTAGGAAGATCGCCATGAGTTCAAGGCTACCCTGAGGCTACATAGTGAATTCCAGGTCAGTCTGGGCTAGTGAGACCCTACCTCAAGAAACCAAAAAAAAAGGGAAAGAATTTTTAGGCCTATTCCTTCAAATCTTATGATGGCCTATGATATAGTACAATGACTCAGAAAAGATGCCTCAGAGCACAACTCTTAACTTTACCATGTGGCATCAGTGTTCCTCCTAACACTTTTTCCTAAATATTTTATATATAGCAAAGATATTAGATCTGGAAAACAATTTTCCTTAAAAGTAGAGGCTCTGTTTGTTTGTTTGTTTGTTTTTCTTTCCCTAAATGTACCCACTTCTTGGGGTTAACCTCAATCTCTTGGGCAAGACCAAACTAGCCTGTCTAGACATTGGTGTTTATACTTTACTATGGGAGCCAAGCCTTTACTAAGAATGAGACTCAAAAGGACCCAAACATTTAGTGGAGATGTTCTGGAGGCCTTTTAACTTGCTTTGTTTCAAGAATCAGAGGCTGAAGGAGCCCAAAGGTTTGAACTGCTCAGGGTGTTAGATCCAAAAGTGTGGACCTTGAGAAGCCTTGAATTTGTGGGTAAGGGATTCTCACTTCCCATCATAAAAAATAGACATGATATATATAGCTCATGAACCTGATGGTGCCTCTATTCTGTCACATACTCAACAAATATTTCTTATTTTCTTTTTTTAAACAATATTTTATTTATTTATCTAGAGACAGATAGAGAGAATATGGTGTGCCAGGGCCTCTAGCCACTGCAAACGAACTCCAGATGCTTGTGCCACCCTATGCATCTGGCTTACATGGGTCCTGGGGAGCTGAACCTATGTCCTTAGCCTTTGTAGACAAATGCTTTAAAGGCTAAGCCATCTCTCAAGCCCTATTTCTTATTTTCTATATGCTTGGCACTGTGCAGAGGAACAACCAGAGGGGAGAGTGGGCAAATTATCAATGACAATATTCCATTATTGTGCTACTCAAGTCACAGTTGGGAAGAATAAATGATAATCCTATCTTCCTCACTGGACAGCAGTAGAAATGTACTAAAGTTGACTGGCACATATAAAATGTGTCATGAGGAGCATGGGAGGTGATAGAGTTATAAAACACATATAATTACAAAGGTAAGGGTCTAATTACAAATTGGAATAAGTATTATGAAGGATGATATAACTTAACTTCAATTTCTCAAAACTTTTTCTGTTGTTATTTTTCAAGGCAGGATCTTAGTCTAGCCCACACTGACCTTGAACTCACTCTGTAGCCTCAGGCTGGCCTTGAGCTCACAGCAATCCTCCTACCTCTCCCTCCAGGATGCTGGGTGTGCATCACCACCATCAGCATAAAACTTTTTTTTTTAAATTTGGAGTATTTACCTAGCCCACCAGTAAGTCTTCATAGGTCATATTACCCTTATTAATAGCAGCAGCCCTGTTTTGCCTTTTCAACATTGTTGAAAAGACATACCAAGATTTCCTAGGTGCCAACAGTGTGACTACAAGGGCTGCTCACCAGGAGCCAGTCCAAAGTCTTCTACACAAAGGTCCTACTATACACTTTAATTCTAGGGCCTCAGAGTTTTTAGGAAAACTCAAAACAAGGCTCAAAAATGTTACGAAATAAGCATAAGATTTCTGGGATAAGAACGTTTTAAAAAAATTCAGGAATGGAGAGTTGGCTTGGTGGTTAAAGCATTTGCCACAAAACCAAAGGACCCAGGTCTGATTACCCAGGACCCACATAAGCCAGATGCACAAGGTGGCACATGCATCTGCATTCCCAAGGATATAAGCCATATGCACATAGTGGTATCTGCATCTAGAGTTTGTTTGCAGCAGCTGAAGGCCCTGGTGTGTCCATTCTTACTTGCTCATAAATAAAATAATTTAAAAAAATATAGCCAGGTATGATGGCGCATGCCTTTAATCCCAGCACTCAGGAGGAAGAGGTAGGAGGATTGCCATGAGTTTGAGGCCACCCTGAGACTACACAGTGAACTCAGATCATCCTGAGCTAGACTGAGACCCTACCTCCAAAAACAAACAAACATATATATATATATATATATATATATATAAAATAAAGTACCCAAGCATGGTGGCATAAGCCTTTAAATCCCAGCACTCAGGAGGCAGAGGAAGGAGGGGCGCCATGAGTTCAAGCCCACTCTGAGACTACATAGTGAATTCCAGATCAGCCTGGGCTAGAGCAAGACCCTACCTTGGGAAAAAAACAAATCCTATCAGCTGATTACTAATTATGAGCATGGGAGACATCTAATGTCATTTGGCACTAATAAATTAGCCTAATAAAACCAAAATATATTTAAAATCTTCAAGTGCCCTGTCCCTTCCCAGTAGCCCATATTAGCCTCAAAGCCAATATCTACGTGTCTCCACTTTCCAAGTGCTAAGATTACAGTAATGCACAGCTATAACTAAACATTTTCAGAAAACTTTCTTCTATTTAGGATTAAAAGTTATTTTTGAGAAAGAGGTGTAATTTTGCAGTGGCAAACTATAACTTTTAGAAAATTAATAATGGATAGCTTATAGACAAAATATTCAAACATATTATGAAATTAAAGTGCTATCAATTGTTTTGTTGTTCTTTTGTTTTTCTGAGGTAAACCTCACTCTAGCCCAGGCTGACCTTAAATTCACAATGTAGTCTCAGGGTGGCCTTGAACTCATGGCAATCCTCCTACCTCATCCTCTTATCTCTACCTACTGAGTGCTGAGATTAAAGGCGTGCACCACCACACCCAGGTTTTGTTTTTGTTTTTGTGTTTTTTTTTTGGTTTAGAGGGAGATTTTAAATATGTATTCAAATATCGATTAATAACATGCTTGTAGGCTTGTGTTAACAGCATTTTGTTTCAGATATAAATCAGTAATATTCTTATAAAATTTTGCATTTATATTGTTTCTTTCTTTTCTTGTGTGGTAATAGGGATGGAAACCAGGGCCCTTTGCATGCTAGGCAAGTACCCCACCACTCAGTTGCATTAGTGTCTCGGGGAGGGGGCTTTCTGAGGCAGGGTCTCACTCTTGCCTAGTCTGCCCTACATCTTATGGTGGCCCCGCCTACCTCAGCCTCCCAAAGGTATATACCACCACGCCCAGCAGCACTGGTTTCTTAACAAACAAAACACCGTCTTTTTTCCCTTGTACCTGGTGAGGTAGATTATCTTGCTATAGGAAGCAGAAACAGTGATGATTCTTCTGTTTTGATCTGTATGAAGTGGTTTAAAAACTACTCATCACCTTCAACCCCTGAACAAGGGGAAGAAAGAAATGCTACGACTGGCCTAGAAAGAGGATTAGAAGGCAGTAAGCTATACAAAGCAAAGGACATCTGAGAACACAGCTTAGCTTTGACTTACCACATTCTCCAAAGGTGCCGCGCCAAACACTTTAAAGACAGGGTTAGGTTTGGAGGGTGAGATACAGAGAACAATAGCTTGTTGTCCCACTCGAGTAGTATATTCATCTAATGTGGCCCTAAGTTTCCTAAGTCAGAATGAAAAGAGAATAAAAAGTCACAGATGATAGAAATGCAGTGACATAAACAGAAAAACTTACTCTGATTTGTGACATTCTTATCAGATATGCATTCTTTTACCCAAAATATGAAAAAAAGGAGTATGAGGTATAAAATTATGTCAGCAGAAATACATACATACCTTTATTTTAAGCCCATCAATGTAAGGGTTTACTGTGGATTGTGCCCTGGGGCATAGCCATGACAATTTGGAATACAATAAGCATGAACCTTCCTGATTTTAGCAACACCAATCACTACTACTTGAAGTATGAGGATTACTGCTGAGATGGGCTTCTTTATAGTATCTCATGAGCAACACAGTGAGCTCAGACAACTAGCTTCTAGTTTCTTTTACTGACATAGTCATTCCTTATTTTTCACCAACACAGTTTTATCCAAAAAAAATACTTTAGAAATGTTGTGGCTGGGGGCTGAGGGAATGGCTTAGTGGCTAAGGCATTTGTCTGCGAAGTAACAGGACCCACGGAAGCCAGATGCACAAGGGGGAGTGTGCACCTGGAGTTCATTTGCAGTGGCTGGAGGCCCTAGCATGCCCATTCTCTCTTCCTCTCTATCTGCCCCTTCCCCTCTCTCTCTTTCTCTCAAATAAATAAGTAAAATACCTTTAAAAAAATGCTGCAAAAAAAAAAAAAAACTGTTGTGGCTGCATATATAACTTACTTATTTTCAGTTTTTGGAGACAGGGTCTCATGTAGCCTAGGCTAGCCTTGAACTCCCAGATCTGCCTGTGCTACAATTACATGTAAGTGCCACCATGCCTGGCTTTGGCTTCAGATTTAATTGTGTTATAGGCAAACCTACAGTATTTTATAAATGAAGTTGAAATGAAAATATAGTGGGCCTGCATATCTATGGGAATCTGTTCCAAATATTCTATTTGATGCCTACAACAAACCCACAATGCACTCTATTTTTCTTCCTATACATACTTAACAAGGATAAAATTTAATTTAAATTAGACTCAGTAAGAGATAATAATAACTAATCATAAAAACAATTACAACAAAATGGAACCAGCCTAGATGCTCTTCAGCTGATGAACTGATAATGAAGATGTGGTATATTTACTTGATGGAGTTTTATTCAACTGTAAAGAAAAGTGAAATTGTGAAAATTGCAAGGAAATGGATGGATGTGGAAAAGAATATACTAAGTGAGGTAACACAGGCTCAGTAAGTCAAATGCTGCATGTCCACTCTCATATGTGGACCCTAACTTCAAATGTTTAGATTTGTATGAGTTGGAATAAAAAATGAGTACAGACCAGGAAGGGGCTAGGAGGGTGGGAAGAGAGTGAGTGGAGAAGACTTACGGGGAAGGACTTTAAGACAGGTAGAGGCAGAGAGGAGGGGATGGTGGACAGGAGGCTATGGGAAGAGTAATAAAAATTTAAGATTTATGAATAAGCAATATAGAAACCTACTCCTTTGCTAATGAAAAAAATTTTAAACAAAAAGACAGTTTGTGCAGAAGTATCTTGTGGAAGTGGATAATGTTGTGCCCAGAGGCCACAGATTGTTACTAGAAAAATTTCAGTGCCAAGACTTCCAGTGAATTGTTGGCCAGGAAGGTCCCTGATACCCCCAAAACATTATAGGCTACTGCCAAGGCTCTTGATTTCCCACCAGAACTAGACGGTAAGACTACTGCTGAAGACTCCACACGCCTGGGCTGCAGATAACTGGGAAATCAAGCTGGAGCTGAGCTGGAAGCCTCCTCCCCGTTGACTAGCTATGAGGATGTTAGAAATACCTATGCATCCTATTGTAGGAGAAAAGTCAAAGGGTCTTAACCAGCAGTGGACTCTGCAGGCTTTATGGCTGGCCAGCCAGCCAAATGTACCAACTGGTGCAATGGTGGCTCTCTGATTGGACTCGAGGCCTGCTTCATGGGAGGGAGTTCCTGCCTGGTACTGAAAACCTAATCAAAAGTCTGTGGCAGGGCTGGAGAGATAGGTCAGTGTTTCAGGCTTTTGCCTTCAATGCCTAACAACCCAGTTCGATTCCCCAGTGCCCCCATAAAACCAGATGCACAAAATGGAACATGGACCTGGAGTTCATTTGCAGTGGCTAGAGGACCTGGCTTGCCCATTGGCATGCTCTCTCTGTCTCAAAAATAAATAAATAAATGCCCATATAGTAATGCTACTCTCACTTTTGGTTAGGGAAGTTTCTTTTAAGACGGCGATGACTAGTGGGGTGACTCAAAACTCACCACAGCCCACCAAAGTGCTCAGAAGCGGAGTGCTCAGCACTAAGTGAGACATCTCCATCACACTCTCCAAAGCTCAGGGACCATTACAGAAGAGGTGGCATAAAGAATATAAGAACCAAGGGCTGGAGAGATGGCTCAGTGGTTAAGGCGTTTGCCTGCAAAGCCAAAGGAGCCTGGTTTGATTCTTTCTCCAGGACCCACATAAGCCAGTGCACAAGGGGTACATGTGTCTGGAGTTTGTTTGCAGTGGCCAGAGTCCCTGGCGTGCCCATTTTCTCTCTTTCTCTCTCCTGCCCTCCCTCTCAAATAAATAAAGAAATAAATAAGTAAATATTTATTTATTTTATTTTTTTTTTTGGTTTTTTGAGGTAGGGTCTCACTCTGGTCCAGGCTGGCCTGGAATTAACTATGTAGTCTCAGGGTGGCCTTGAACTCTCGGCGATCCTCCTACCTCTGCCTCCCAAGTGCTGGGATGAAAGGCGTGCGCCACCACACCCGGCTTAATAAATATTTTTTTAAAAAAAGAATATAAGAACCAAAGGAAGGGGAGAAGTATTCACAATACTGTCTTCCAGACACAAAATGGCCTTGATATCCATAACTTCATAGTGCCTGACACTACCTAAGACTGCATAATAGGAGGGGGGAAATGATGGCATCAAAACTGAAAAAAGATTAGTTGGAAAGAAGGGATTCAGTGGGGAAGGGATTTGGGAGGGGGAAAAGGGATGGTGGTGGGGATTCTGATTATGGCAGATTGTTTATATTCAAAAGAACAAAGCAATTTCAACAATATAATGTAATAAAAGTTATCTAAAACATGAACTATTTATTCTAAAGCTTTCCATTTAATATTTTTGGGCTGTGGTTGACCTAAGATAACTCAAAATACAGAAAGCAGGGCTGGGGAGATAGCTTAGCTTGTACTTAGCTTACCCTTGCTTGTAAAAAGCCTAATAGCCTAGGTTCTATTCCCCAGTACCCATGTAAAGCCAGAGGTACAAAGTGACACACGGGTCTGGGAGTTCATTTGCAGTGGCAAGAGGCCCTGGAGCACCCATTCTGCCTCCTCCCCCTTGTCTCTGCTTGCAAAAAAAAAAAAAAAAAAATTAAAAACATAGAAAGCAAACCTTCCAATATGAGACTATTGTATAGTAGCATTATCTTCGTTGGTCTGGACTATTACAGTAATCTCTTAATTGCTGTCTTCCCATTCTTGTGGCCCCAGAGTTTTCTCATGATGTCAGATTATGTCATTCTCTAGTCAAAGGCCTTCACTGACTTCCCACCTGTGGTAGTTTGAATTGAATGTGATAGTGTAAATGCATGGTCTATAGGCTCAGGTGTTTTATTAAAACAGAGTTTGCAACTTCAAGCCCTCAGCAGGCAGATTCCTGCTACAGAGGGCTTGTCACTGACTGGGAGAAGATCTGACCCCAGCCAAAAAGTATAAAGAGAGAAGTTTGAGTGCTTCATGCCTGCTTGTGGTGTTCGGGGCTGTTGGGGTTTTCTTGAGGCTCTCTGCTTGGATGTATGGAGTAAGCAGCTTCTCCTGCCATCCCTGGATCTGTAAACTGAACTAAATTCCTTCCTCCCGTAATCTACGTGTGGTTTGGTGTTCGTCCCAGCAACGTGGAGCTGACTACACCATCATCTCATTCAGATTTTGAGCTAGGCCTCACCATAGAGCCCAGCCTGGCCTTGGACTTGCTATGTAACTAAGGCAAGATTTGAATTAATGATATTCAGCCTCTTGAATACTGGAATTATAGATTTGCACCACCACACCTGTCTGAGTTTTACTTTCTCTCTCTCCCTCTCCCTCTAGATTTCAGGTTGTAGAAGACAAAGAAATATAAGATTTTTTGTGTGTGTGTGGAAAGGGGTTAGTTTTTGAGACAAGATCTCACTCTATAGCCCAGGCTGGCCTCAAACTCATTTTATAGCTGGCCTTAAACTCGTGGCAATTCTCCTGAGCACCAAGATTACAATGAATCACCGGACACGGATAGGAGAATTTTTGACAGGGCTTTCCTCTAGTAGTCTGACTGCCCTCTCATACCCATTTTCAATCTCTCTCCCTCCCTCTCTCTGTGCATGTGTGTTTGCAAATTAAAAAAAAAAAATAGGACTGAAATATGGCTAAGCAGTTAAGGGACTTGCCTGCAAAGCCAAAGGCCAGGTTTGTTTCCCCAGAACCCACATAAGCCAGATGCACAAGATGGTGTATACACCTGGAGCTTGATTGCAATGGCTGGAGGCCCTGGTGTTCCCATATTCTCTCTCTCTCTGCCTCTTTCTCTCAAATAAATAAATAAAAATATTTTCAAAATCATTTTAAAGGAAATAGAGCTGGGCATGGTGCACACTTTTAATCCTAGCACTTGGGAGACAGAGGTAGGAGGATTACTATGAGTCTGAGGACAGCTTGAGACTACATGGTGAATTCCAGGTCAGCCTTGGCTAGAGACAGACCCTACCTAAAAAAAGAAAGAGAAGAGAAGAGAAAAGAAAAGAGAAGGAAAGAGAAGAGAAGAGAAGAAAGAAAAGAGAAGGAAAGAAAAGAAATGAAAAGAAAAGAAAAGAAAAGAAAAGAAAAAGAAGAATAAGCTCTTTAAGGGAGGAAGTTTGTGGTTTGCTGGTTATAGTCCCAATGCCTAGACCGCTCCCTGGCAAACATCAGGCACACAAACTATTTCTGAACTGACTTGATGATTATATCCATTCCATCATAGTTCTAGAGTATCATCATTCAATTTCATGGGGCGTTTCCATATCTAAATCTGAGGTAGGAGAATCACCATGAGTTTGAGGACAGCCTGGACTATAGTGAGACCCTGCTTCAAAATGAATCAAGGAACAAGTGAGTGAGTGAATGAACTCTCATCAAGGACTCCACCCTAGTGTTGTGAGGAACCCAGGAATGGATGTTCTAGCTTTGAAACACACACAAGCATCTTAGGAATGGCAAGGGAGCCCTCACCGAAGCAAACGTGTTTGCTGTCTCTTCCTGATAGAAGGATTAGACTCAAACACATGAGGCCGTTTCCGCTTCTTCCCTGTTGCCACAGCAGCGGCAGCAGCCATTCCCACAGGACCTGAAATAATAAGTATTTGCTGAGATTAGGCAGGAGACTGCAAAGGTACAAGACAGAAAACAATATGCTGTCAGTGAATGCACAATGTTTCTGATAGTATTACCATACTTCATTATTGCTTCATATGAATTATGTTGTGATTTACCAATAAAATTTACAAGTCTTTTTAAAAAGCACTTTTTCACCATTTACCATCTTGGATTTTTGTTTGTTTGTTTGGGTCTCACTCTAGGCACTCACTCTGTAGTCCCAGGCTGGTCTGGAGCTGATGGCAATCCTCCTACCTCTGCTTTCCAAATCCTGGGATTAAAGGCGTGTGCCACCACACTCAGCTCAAACTGCATTTTTATTTCTGAGTCCTCTTCCTATTATTACTCCAAGACATTGCCAAATTAAGGAACCTGGAGAAAATCACTCCCAGGTGAACTCCAACATCTCATACTTCCCAAAGATACTACCGTTCTGTTATGCACACTAATGTAAGTCCTCATAACAAAATTTTAAGAGTAGCTGGGCGTGGTGGCGCACGCCTTTAATCCCAGCACTTGGGAGGCAGAGGTAGGAGGATCACCGCAGGTTCGAGGCCACCGGGAGACTACATAGTGAAATCCAGGTCACCTGAACTAGAATGAGACGCTACCTCAAAAAAAACATAAGAGTGAAATGTATCACTAACAATCATAAACACAATATTGTATGGAAGATCTCTAGAACTTCTTCACCTTACATAACTGAAACTATCTCTCCCTTTTTTTCCCTCCCCTTCCTTTCAATTTTTTCAAGATAGGGTCTCATGTACATCAGGAGGCTGGCTTTGAACATGACCACTATGTAGCAAGGGTGATCTTAAACTACTGATACTCCAGCCTCTCTACCTTCCAAATACTTGGATTACAGGTGTAAACCACCAAGCCCTCACACCCGTCCTCCCCCACTCATTCCTATGTTAGGGCTTAAGATCTTGAGATGGAGCCTACCTCCTGGTCCATGCTAAGTAAGCATTCTAGATCTAGCACAAATGGCTCAGCTAACCACTAAGTTACATTCCCTGACACTATCTTTTGAACACCAACTCCTCATACTTACCTCCACTCAGCCCTAGAAGCCACCATTCTATTTTATGCTTCTATGAATTTAATGATTTAGAATGCTCATGTAAGTGTAATCAGGCATTTTTATCTTCCTGTGATTGGCTCATTTCCACTGCATAATGCCTTCAAGGTTAATCTATGTTGTCACAAATGGTAAGATACCTCTCTTCTTAAGGTTGAATATTCATGTGAGTGTGCATGTGTGTACACACACACACACACACACACACACACACGGCTGTAACATTTTCTTTAGCTTTTCATCCACTGGTGAAAATTTAAGTTTTTGCATCTTGGCTACTATATGTGAGACATCAATGAACTTGGGAGTACAAATACCTCTTTGGGATGCTGATGGATAAGCCAGGCATGGTGGCGCACGCCTTTAATCTCAACACTCAGGAGGCAGACGTAGGAGGATCGTTATGAGTTCAAGGCCACCCTGAGACTCCATAGTGAATTCCAGGGCAGCCTGAGCTAGAGTGAAACCCTACCTCAAAAAAACCAAAAAATAAATAAATAAATAAATAAGGGCTGGAGAGATGGATTAGCAGTTAAAGTGCTTGCCTGCTGAAGGACCCATGTTTGACTCTCCAGATCCCACATAAGCCAGATGCACAAAGATGAGGCGAGCAACAAAGTCGCACATGCCCACTAGGTGGAGCAAGCATCTGGTGTTCATTTGCAGGGCAGGCCTTGGTGGTACACCAATTATCTCCCTCTCTCTAAAATAATAAATTAAATAAAAATATTTAGCCCTTTCCATAGTATTGGTACTATTTTGTATTACCAGAAACAGTGTGCAAGGACACAAGTGTTTCAGTGTTGTCAACCCTCATTAGCTTTTGTACCTTCAATAATAATCACCATATTTGATATGAGGTGTTATTTCACTGTGTTTTCCATAATGATGAGCATCGTTTCATACCTGTTGGCCATTTGTATATCCTCTTTTGGGAGATGCCTATTCAAGTCCTTTGACCATTTTAAAAACAGTTCACATATTTATTTTTGCTACTGAGTTCTAAAATGCAATAGTTTATTATGAAAACTTTTTTTAAAATTTTTATTTATTACTTGGAAGCAGAGAGAGAGACAGAGAAAGCCCAACAGAGGGAAAATGGGCATGCCAGGGCCTCAAGCCACTGCAAATGAACTCCAGATGCATGTGCCCCTTGTGCATCTGGCTTACATGGGTCCTGGGGAACTGAACCTGGGTCCATTGGCTTCGCAGTCAAATGCCTTAACCACTAAGCCATTTCTCCAGCCTTTTGTTGTTTTGTGAAGTAGGGTCTTGCTCTAGCCAAAACTGACCTGAAACTCACTCTGTAGTCGCAGACTAGCCCTGAACTCCCAACAATCCTCCTTTCTGTGTCTCCCAAGTGCTAAGACTAAAGGCGTGTGCCACCATACCCAGCCATCTGGAAAATTTTTACACATATAAGCAAAGTTGAAAAGAACTTTAGGAAGATGGCTCAGTGGTTAAAGGTGCTCACTTCCAAAGCCTATCAACCAGGTTTGATTCCCTAATATCCATATAAAGCCAAATACACAACGTGGTTCATGCATCTAGAATTTGTTTCATGTGGCAAGAGGTCCAAGGGTGTTCATATTTTCTCTCTCTCTCAAATAAAATAAATAGATAAATCAGTAAATAAACTGTAAAAAAGAACTTAAGTTTCTTATAAGAAAATT
This sequence comes from Jaculus jaculus, assembly GCF_020740685.1. Taxonomy (NCBI): domain Eukaryota; kingdom Metazoa; phylum Chordata; class Mammalia; order Rodentia; family Dipodidae; genus Jaculus; species Jaculus jaculus. The sequence continues at coordinate 90,517,362 of NC_059111.1, read as the reverse complement.
TTTAAGCATTTCTCTAAATATTTCAGCAGTCAAATCATTAGTTACATTAGTCCAAGATGTTTTTGCAATGTTTTTCTTAAGGTATAATTTACTTACAATGAAATCTACAAATCTGCAATTCTCTACTAAGGTGTTATCTGCAAGGCTGGAAAAATGGCTTAGCAGTTAAGGTGCTTGCCTGCAAAGGACCCAGGTTCAGTTCTCTAGTACCCACATAAGCCAGATGCACAAAGTGGCACATGCAGCTGGAGTTCACTTGCAGTGGCTAGAGGCCCTGGTATGCCCATTCTCTCTCCCTCTTTCTTTCTCAAAAAATAAATAAATAAAGCATTTAAAAGAGAAAGAGAGAAAAAGTATCTCAGAGCTTAGCGTGGTGGCTCACACCCTGGGGTGGTTTCGTTCAGGTGTCCCCCATAAACTTTGGTGTTCTGAATACTAGGTTCCCAGCTGATGGAGATTTGGGAATTAACACCTCCTGGAGGGAGTGTATTGTTGGGGGAGGGCTTATGGGTGTTATAGCCAGTTTCCCCATGCCAGTGTTTGGCACTCTCTCCTGTTGCTATGGTCCACCTTAAGTTGGCCAGGGGGTGATGTCCACCCTCTGCTCATGCCATCACTTTCCCTGCCATCATAGAGCTTCCCCTCAAGCCTGTAAGCCAAAAGAAATCTCTTTTTCCCAGAAGCTGTTCTTCATTGGGTGATTTCTACCAGCAATGCAAACCTGACTGCAACACACCCTTTTTATTTATTTATTTATTTATTTTTAAGTTTTTCAAGGTAGGGTCTCACACTATTCCAGGCCAATCTGGAATTCACTATGTAGTTTCAGGATGGCCTTGAACTCATAGCAATCCTCCTACCTCCGCCTCCTGAGTGCTGGGATTAAAGGTGTATGCTATCATGCCCAGCCAAGTTACTGATTTTTTGTTGTTGTTGTTTATATTTTTTGAGGTATGGTCTCACTCTAGCCCAGGCTGATCTGGTGTGAGCCAAGCTGGGCATAGTGGTGCATACCTTTAATAAAAGGAGAAAGAAGAGAAGAAGGAGGAAGAGAAGAAGAAACAAAACACTGTAAAGAAAGCTCAAGAACCAGATGCAGATACCGGTTACCTCAGACATTCTCAAGGCAGGAATTACATGTACAGGTCATATGACTCTCTCCATTTCAATGTGTTATCCTATTCCTTATCACTTCACAGAAAGTAAGGGAATAAATTTAACTTTGCTTTTAGAAAAACAAAGGTCTTTTGAAATTAATATTGGGTAGACCTGGTGGTACTCAGGCTTGGGAGGCAGAGGTAGGAGGATTGCTGTGAGTTCGAGGCCAGCTTGGAACTACAGAGTGAGTTTCATTTCAGGTCAGCCTGGGCTAGAGGACACCCTACCTTGAAAAAACAAAAAATCACAAAGAAGGGAGGGAGGGAGGGAAGGAGGGAGGGAGAAGAAAGGAGGGCTGGAGAAATAGCAGTTAATGCATTTGCTTGCAAAGCCAAAGGATCCAGGTTCAATTCTCCAAGACCCACATAAGCCACCTGCACAAGGTAGTGCATGTATCTGGAGTGTGTTTGCAGCAGCTGGAGGCTCTGGTATGCCCACTCTGTTTCTCTTTCTCTCTCCCAAATAAATAAAAATTTAAAAATTTTTAAAAAGAGAAAAGGAAGACAGAGGGAAGGAAAATTCATATTGGGTACTGTTATCAAAAGAGGTTGACTCAGGCTGGAGGGATATCTTAGCAGTTAAGGTGTTTGTCTACAAAGCCAAAGGACCCAGGTTTGATTCCCCAGGACCCATGTTAGCCAGATGCACAAGGGGGCGCGTGCATCTGGAGTTGGTGTGGAGGCCCATTCTCTCTCCCTCCCTCTTCCTCTCCCTCTTTCTCTGTCAAATATGAATAAATAAATACATAACTAAAATAAAGAGGTTGACTACCTTGAGACATTATTTTGTTTTACTACTACTTAGGTTTTCTGCCTTGAAATTCAAAATCAGGAACTGAATGAACTGAAAAGAATTAGAAACTTTTTTTTAATGTTTTTGTGGTAGGGTCTCAATGTAGCCTAGCCTGGCCTTGAACTCACAGCAATCCTCCTCCTACCTCTGCCTCCCAAGTGCTGGGATCAGAGGTGTGCAGTACCACAGCCAACTTCAGAAACATTTTTGAAAGGCAAACGTGTATGATGAATGCTATATGCCTACTCCTCAGAAAACTCTTGCAGCTAGTACTAAGTAGAAAGAACAGAATTCAATCACAAATTCCAGGAAATACAGCATGGCCCTCTGCAGCCTCTGCAATTCTTTTTTGCCAGTTTGTTTATGGGATTATAGGCATGTGCTGCCACGCCCTGCTGCATCTGCAAATTCTCTGCCATACATAGCCCCTAAGCCCTGCATGGTTTAAGCCATGTAAACTCTCTTCTATCATTCTGTCTCTTAGCTCACAACGCTCAACCACAATGGGCTCCTGTCCAGCTCTCATCTGTTAAGTGCTCCTTTCAAAATTTCCTTCCTCCGTCTGAGATGCCCTTTCGTGGCACTTCCCTGTTCTAACACCTGCCAGTCACATCTCCCCACTCAGAGACCACGCAACATGAAGCAACAGTCTGCGGCCTCATCTCCTTGTTCCGTTACTTCAGCTCATTATCTTCAAGAATCCACGCTATTTTCTATTTTTTTTTTAACTTTACTGTGTGTACCTCACCTCTCTTCCACCATTAGACCAAGAGATCCTTCAGGAGTATGCTCTTATTTATTGAATCTATGCCCACTAATATAGAAAATGCTTTAATTCCTCAGTAATTGTTGAATGGTGAAATGGCAACTAATTTCTGTAAGTTAGGCTTCCAGATTTTTTAGCTTTTTATTTTATTTATTTTTTTTGGTGAGGTAGGGTTTCACTGTAGCCCACGCTGACCTGGAATTCACTATGGAGTCTCAGGGTGGCCTTGAATTCACGGCGATCCTCCTACTTCTGCCTCCCGAGTGCTGGGATTAAAGGTGTGCGCCTCCATGCCTGGCTTTTTATCTTTTTTGAGACAGGGTCTCTATATTGCCAAAGTGGATCTCCAACTCTTGGGCTCAAATGATCCTCCTGAATTATTGGGACTATAGGCATGGGTGGATGGTCTTTTGATCCCTCCCTCCCTCCCTTTCTTGTAATTTTGGGAATGGAACCCAGGGCCCTGGAACTACACCCCTGGCTACCTTTCTTGATCTTCACACTATGACAATGCAGAACAGCAGTAGAATAAAATCATGTTTCATAAGCATCTTCCTCTGTAGTAAAGTTGACCTAAATTCATTGTATTAGGATGCCCTCTTCTGGGATGTATAAGAATTTCACAAGATCTGTTACAAATATTTGAGGTGTTTTGCCCCTGGGCCTTATTTGTGCTCCCCCTGCCCCCTTGAGGTACCAGGGATTGCATATGCTAGACAAACAAATGCTCTACTATGGGGCTACACCCCCAGCTCCTCCCTTATTTTTTAAAGTCAACATTCCAGAAATAACACAGTGAATAATAACTGGTAGTGTAAGATTATTCCTCATTGCATCGTCTACCTCCCCTTATATATAGTTCATATTTTAACCACTGAACCATCATCACCTCAGCACAGTACAGCATATGTTTTCAATGGAATATTCTGGCTATTCCTGATCACTGATTTCCTACTCAAATTTTCCTAAACAGCTTCTAAGCTGAGTACTCCTTATAAAACACTAGACCCACTCAGGCATGGATCTGCATGAGGAGTTCTCACCATAATGCTAATTATACAAGGGTAAACAGTATTAAAAACCAATCAACCTGCCAGGCATGGTGGCGCACACCTTTAATCCCAGCACTAGGGAGGCGGAGGTAAGAGGACTGCCATGAGTTCAAGGCCACCCTGAGACTCCATAGTAAATTCCAGGTCAGCCTAGGCTAGAGTGAGACCCTATCTCGAAAAACCAAAAAACAAAACAAAATGGAAAAAAAAAAAAAAAAAAAACAGTCCAGACAGGCACTTGAGAGTCAGAGGCAGGAGAATCAGAAGTTCAAAGTCATCCTCAGCTACATAGGGAGCTTGAAATCAGCCTGGGATACATGAGAACAAATCTTAAAAAAAATAAAAATAAGGGCTGGAGAGATGGCTTAGCAGTTAAGGTGCTTGCCTGCAAAGCCAAAGGACCTCGGTTCGATTTCCCAGGATCCACGTAAGCCAGATACACACAGTGGTACATGCATCTGGAGTTCGTTTGCAGTGGCTGGAAGCCCTGACGTGCACATTCTTTCTCTCTCGATCTCTCTCTCTCATAAATAAATAAATAAAATTTTAAAAATAAATATAAAAATAAGGGCTGGAGAGATGGCTTAGCAGTTAAGGCGCTTGCCCGCAAAGCCAACAGGCCCAGGTCTGATTCCCCAGGACCCACGTAAGCCATCTGCATGAGGTCGTGCATGTGTGTGGAGTTCATACACAGCGGCTGGAGGCCCCAATGTACCCATTCTCTCTCTTTCTCAAATAAATAAAAATAAATACATAAAACATAAGGTAAAACAATTAAAAAAAAAAACAAATATAACAACATAGCTCAGCTTTAAGTCATTTAATACTCCAGAAAAAAAAAAAAATCTCAAAACCTGAAACTGGATTAAGACAAGCCAGGATTGCTAGTGCCCTCAGCACTACTGGCAGAAGCAAACAAAAATAACCCGCAGCATTAGCCCAGACCTGGAATTGTTTTTAAATATCTATTTGAGAGAGAGAGAGAGAGAATGGGCACACCAGGGCCTCTAGCTATTGCAAACGAACTCCAGACGCATGCGCCACCTTATGTATCTGGCTTACGTGGGTCCTGGGGAATTGAACCGAGGTCCTTTGGCTTTGCAGGCAAATGCCTTGAAAGCTAAGCCATCTCTCCAGCCCCCTGGAATTATTTTTAAAACTAATTTTCCAAACAACTATTAAGCATTCATTCACTATAACCATTATATGAAGAGAGTAGCCAATGAGAACTGATCTAAAAACATATAATAAGAAACAAACCCACAATTACCTCACAAAGTTAGCTGACCATACAAACTATAAAATTATTTGTTTACTTTACTTGTGGAAACATAAAAGCTTTTTTGTTTTTTTTTTAACCAAAACTAAAAACCTTTACCATGCAAATTTGTGCAGGAAGGAAACTGGCACTAGAAATTTTAGGACGAGGCATAGAACTCAGTGGTCTAACACTTGTTTAGTATGTACAAAGCTCTGAGTTTGATCCCTAGCACAGGAAGGAAAAGAGCCAGTAACAATAAAAAGTTTTTAATCTTAAAAATGTTTAAGTCTAAATATATCAGCCTCTACATTTAATATGAATGTAATAAGTCCTTCAGGTAAAAACTAAAAGATTATTAGAATGGACAAGAAAACAAAACCCAAACTATAACACTAGTATCAAATGACCATAGAACTCAACTCTCAAAGAACAGGCTAAAATTGGAAATACAAGGCTTTTAAAAAAATGTGGTGAAGGGCTTGGGGTGTAGCTCAGTGACAGAGTACTTGCCTAGTATATGCGAGGCCCTGGGTTTGATCCCCAGCACTGAAAAAAAAAATGATGAAAATAAATGTGAGAGTGCTTGAATCCTAGACTCTTTCAGATAGGAATAATACCACAAGTTAAGAAGAGAAGGAAGAGGAGGAGGAACTTCCAGACCAAATGAAACATTACCTGCCGCAGCCAGATGGGCAGTTACCTCATCAGCTGCCGTGGAGTTGAGGATGTCTGAGTCATCGTAGGAGGTGTCCTCGGGGGAAGAAGGGGAGTCTTCGTCAGCACTGAGCATACTGTGCTCAGTGTAAGTGGCCACGTGGACCTGCTGCACTTGTTGGGCCACTGCATGGGCTTCTATGGTAGCCATGTGTTCAGTTTGGGTCACTCCGTGTTCCTCCATGAATATCTGTTGCCAGAAAGAAGAACAGGATTGGCATGTGACATAACACAATGCTGAACCTGGAACATTGTTCTCTGATTTTACTCTTACCAAGGCATGAGAAATAGAAAGTACAATTCAAATATGAACCAAAAAATATACGGTGTTTTCCTTATTTGAAATCATTTTGATGGAAATTCACTATACATATATATTAATAATCAGGTCACAAAACATTAAATACCTTTGATCTGTATACTTAAACATAGGGTGATACTTAAAATAGCCCAGTGTACTAGCATTTTGATATTGTAACATAAAAACACTAACATTTTTTTATTTCAAAGATAAATAAATGGGAGTAGAAAGCGCTCAATATAATAATAATCCACTGTTTTTCTGCTTACAAAACTGCTTTCTATACATCCTACAATGATCTAATACTTTATTATAAAGCAGTAAAAGCTTGCTCTCCCATCATCATCATTTTTTTTTTTTTTTTTTTTGAGGTAGGGCCTCACTCTAGTCCAGGCTGACCTGGAATTCACTACTCTCAAGGTGGCTTCAAACTCATCACATCCTACCTCTGCCTCCTGAGCACTGGGATCAAAGGCATGTGCTACCCTACCCATCATAATCTCTTAAAGTTCATTATTCTGAAAAAAATTTGTAACACACAGGCATGTAGACTTAAAATAAAAATTGGATTATATATGTTTGCCTTTCTCATGTATGTGGACATTTTGGCATGCTAAAGCATACAAATAGGGCTAGAGTGATGGCTCAGTGGTTAAGGCGCTTGCTGGCAAAGCCTAACAGCTGGGTTTGATTCTCTAGTACCTATGTAAAGTCAGATGCACAGTGGCGCGTGCATCTGGAGCTCGTTTGCAGCAGCAAGAGGCCCTGGTGTGCCCATACTCATAGTCTCTCTCTCTCTGCTTGCAAATAAATAAAAGTATTTTTCTGTTTTTTTGTTTTCCGAGGTAGGGTCTCACTCTAGCTCAGGTTGACCTGGAATTCACTATGTAGTCTCAGGGCAGAATCGAACTCCTATCTCTGCCTCCTGAGTGCTGGGATTAAAGGTGTGTGCCAGCACAACCGGCAATAAAAATGTTTTAAAAAAACATACAAATAATCCCAGCATGGCACTTGGGAGGCAGAGGTAGAAGGATCACCATGAGTTCGAAGCCACCCTGTGATTACATAGGGAATAATTCCAGGTCAGTCTGGGCTAGAGCAAGATCCTACCTCAATAAACAAAAAACAAACATAATAAGCCCAATAAATAGTTATAGAATATTTTATTGTATGGATCTGCCTCAGTTTATGTAACCAATCACCTACTGATGAAGTAAGGCTACTTCCAAATTTTTGCTGTTAAAAATATCAGTGCAGTGAACATTCTTGTGCACAAAATTCTGTGTACTGGTTCCTAAAAGAAAACGAAAACAAAAACAAAAAAAACTTTAAAACAGAACTACTATATGATCCAGCAATTTTACTTCTGGTACTTACCCAGAAGAATTGAAAGCAGGTCTCAAAGAGACACGAGTATGCCCATGTTCATAGCAGCAGTATTCCCAACAGCCGAAAGGTAGAAGCTGCCCGAATGTCCATCAATGGGCGAATGGGAAACAAAATGCGGACCACATATTACTCTGCCTTAAAAAGGGGGGAAATGCAAATTAGGGATAAAGAGGAATTTCCTCAATTTTAGATAAAGAACATAAACTAGAAACTTTCCCATTAAAATCAGGAGCAAGACAAGAATGGCTCCTCTCACCACTCCTTTTCAACATGACACTGGAACTTCTAGTTCATGCAGTAAGATAAGAAAGGAAAGATGGGACTGGAGAAAGGGCTCAGGTAAGGTACTTTCCTGCAAAGCTTAATGACCCAGGTTTAATTCCCCAGTACCCATGTAGCCAAGATGCACATGCAGCTAGAATTTAACTGCAGTGGGTGAAGCCCCTGGTACGCTCACTCTCTCCGCCTGTCTCTCTATCTCACTCTGCTTGCCAATAAATAAATAATAAAATTTTTTTTAAAAAAAAGGAAAGACAGAGGAGGGGGTAAAGAAAGACAAGAAGAGGGGAGGAGAAAGAAATAAAAGGAACTGATAGGACGTAAAACACAGATGGCATGATTTTCAGTGTATAAAATCTACAACAGCTGGGTGTGGTGGCGCTCAGAAGGCCTAGGGAGGAGGATCTCTGTGAGTTTTAGGCTAACCTGAACTCAATAGTGAGTTCTAGGTCAGACTGGGCTAAAGTGAGACCTTCCTTGAAACAACAGCATCAACATCAAACGACCATGAAAAGAAATCCAATTTGATTATAAAATAAAGCCATTACAGAATGCCACCAGTCAAAAACAATTCAGGGGTTGCAGAGATGGCTTAGCAGTTAAGGTACTTGCCTGCAAAGCCTAAGGACCCACGTTCAACTCCCCAGATTCCATGTAAACCAGATGCACAAGGTGACACATGCACAAGGTAGTGCATGTGTCTGGAGTTTGAATGCAGTTGCTGGAGGCCCTGGTGTGCCAATTCTCTCTCATTAACAAAAAAAAAAAGATTCAGACATGGGTGTACACTATGTAAAAATTTTGTATGTATCAATAAAACATGATGTGGGACAGCAAAAAAAAAAAACGATTCAGAATTACTCAATTGTTATTTGTACTCCTTTCTACACTTTTTTTTCCCCCTGCTTGAAGTCATCTTCCAGGCCCTGGATCTCTGTGGTACAGTACCACCATAAATAAACCCACACCTTCACCGTCATTACTCCAGACGAAGTTCTGGGAAAATGATGTGTATTTAATAGACACACACAAAAAAGAAAGAAAAACCAGGATAAAAAATTAACTAGCTAATTGAGATGAGGAGGGGATATGATGGGGAACAGAATTTCAAAGAGGAAAGTGGGGGGGATATTTTTATAATCATGGAAAGTGTTAATAAAAATTGAGAAAAAAAGTTAACTAGGATTCTTTGTAATGTTCTTGTAACTTTTTTAAAAAGCCTAGAATGGTTGCATATTTCCCTTTTTATATTTATTTGTTTATATATTTTTGTTTACTTATTTGATGTACTAAGGATGGAACCTGTGATAAGTTTCTAAGAAAAAAATTTAAATGAGGGACCTGGTAAGGTGCCCTAAAGTTTCTTTCACAGTCTGTTTCAGAGTGTCTTAAGGGATCCATCCTATGATCTGTACTTATCCAAAATGTAATTTAACATGCTAAGTCACACAATTAAACATAATATGTAAGAGGAAGATACCAATGAAGTGCTATTTTCCCATCCATTTCACTGTTGTAGTCGAGGAGACAAATTGCTCAGGGCATTTTAGAATTCTGAGTACTTCAAATTGTTTTTAAATGGTTTGGGATTAGATGGCATCTAACTGCTTTTCAAAGGGATTTGTATGCTATGTGCTTGGCATAATGGATTCCAAGTCTTTACTCCAGAGTACAGCTCACAGCATAAATCAATAAGGGCTGTCTGGCTCAGGCTTGTCACTCCTGCCTATGGCTTCTCTTTCCACTGTCCCCACCCCTACTTCACCCTCCAGCTTCTCTAACCATTTGTATCTTGCATGCACATTCTACAAAGCAATGGGCAAATATATTTCTGGCTTCTCTGAACCACAGTGATATTTATAAATGTCTTCATAAAAACATAACCTAAGCAGGTTGTCTAGTCAGACATGACTGAATACATGAACTGCTGCAGATGATCAACCGCATTCCCTAGGTCAGTTTTACTAAAGCATTTCAGTTTTCATCCTCAAGTAAACAGATTCTCAGGCTAGCAAAACTGATGGTTATAGGGGAATCCCCAAGGCAAAACTGCATGTTAAGACAGCACACACTCTTACACAGATATACAGAAACCCTGAACAATTTATTTAATAGTCACTAAGCCACAATTCTGTCATTGTGTTTAAAATGAAAAAAGAAGATAGCATATATCAAAAGGATTATGTGAGGATTAAATGAGATGATCCAGATAAAGTGAGGACCACAGTGCCTGGCACATAAGTGTTCAACATCATGATGTCAGAATCCACGTGATTCTGTCCTTCTTGGCTCATTGCCTGCTTAGTCTCCCAAGCACTGTGCTGCAATTTCTTCTTGAAAATTTATTTTATTAGCATACAAATAATCACGTTTCATTATGCTATTTTTATTTATTTATTTGAGAGAGACAAAAAGGCAGATAGAGAGAAAAAGGGAGAGAGAGAGGGAGAGGGAGAACTGGCAAAACAGAGCCTCAGCCTCTACAAACAAACTCCAGATGCATGCGCCACCTTGTGCATCTGGCTTACGTGGGTCCTGGGGAATTGAACCGAGGTCCTTTGGCTTTGCAAGCAAGCACCTTAACCACTAAATCATCTCTCTAGTCACCATTATCCCATTATGTTTTTGTTGTTGTTGTTGTTTGTTTTTTGAGGTAGGGTCTTGCTCTAGCCCAGGCTGACCTAGAATTCACTGTGTAGTGTCAGGGTGGTTTCGAACTTATGGCCATCCTCTTACCTCTGCCTCCTGAGTGTTGAGATTAAAGGTGTGCACCCATGCCGGGATACATTATGCTATTTTCTTTTCCTTTTCTTTTTCTTTCCATCTTTCCCCTCGTCCCAACACAGTCTGATGCCATACTACATGTATCTTTTAGTCTCCCATCACCCTGCTACTCTCTCAGGCCATGTTGAATTATAGCCCATATTCAAGTCTCACATCCCAAATTACATATACACAAATAGTAAAGTTAGAGTCCACTATGAGACAACATGCCATTTTTGTCTTCCTGGGCTTAAGTTACTACCTCAGTATATTTTTTTCTAATTCTACTCATTTTCCTGCAGATTTAATGACTTCAGTTTTTTTCTTACAGCTGAACAGAACTTCACTATGTATATGTCCCATAATTTCATTATCCAGTCATCTGTTAATGGACGTTTAGGCTGATTCCATTTAGCTACTATGAATATAGCAGCAATGAACAGGGTTGTCCAAGCATCTCTGTGGTAGAATATAGGGCCCTTCAGCTATATGCCCAGGAGTGGTATAGCTGGGACATATGGTACTTCAGGTTTTAGTTTCTGAAGAAACTTCCACAATGAATTACACCAGTTTATACTCTCCAATAATAAGAGTTCCACTTAGCAGGGTGTGGTGGTACATGCCTTTAATCCCAGCACTTGGGAGGCAACGGTAGGAGGATCACTGTGAGTTCAAGGCCACCCTGAGACTACAGAGTGAATTCCAGGTTAGCCTGGGCCAGAGTGAGACCCTACCTCAAAAAAATAGAATCTAGAATATGCAAAGAACTATTAACAAACAAACAAACAAACAAAAAACACCCAAAATTCAAACTGTAAGTCAATAAATGAGATAATGAAATGAATGGCAGTTTTCAAAAAAAAGAAAATTTAAAAATTGTTCTAGGGGCTGGAGGGATGGCTTAGCGGTTAAGGTGTTTGCCTGCAATGCCAAAAGACCCCAGGACCCATGTAGTTCGTATGCAGTGGCTGGAGCCCTGGAGTGCCCATTCTTCTCTGTCTCTCTCTCTCTCTCTCTTTTCTCTGTCAAGTAAATAAATAAAAATAAAATATTTTTAAAAGTGTTCTACATCCTTCTCCATCAGGGAAATGAAATTAAAACCACTTTGAGATTTCATCTTGCCCCAGTCAGAATGAACATCAAAAGAACTAATGAGGGCTGGAGAGATGGTTTAGCAGTTCAGCACTTGCCTATGAAGCCTAAGGACCCGGGTTCGAGGCTCGATTCCCCAGGACTCACATTAGCCAGATGCACAAGGGGGCGCATGCGTCTGGTGTTCGTTTGCAGTGGCTAAAAGCCCTGGCGCGCCCATTCTCTCTCTCTCTCCCTCTGCCTCTTTCTCTGTCTGTCACTCTCAAAAAAAGAACTAATGACAAACAATGATGGCAATGGGATAAGTGGAACTCTTTTGTTTGTTTGTTTGTTTTTTCGAGGTCGGGCCTCATTTTGGTCTAAGCTGACCACCTGGAATTAACTATGTAGTCTCAGTGTAGCCTTGAACTCATGGTGATCCTCCTACTTCTGCCTCTCAAGTGCTGGGATTAAAGGCATCAGCCACCATGCCTGGCAAGAAACTTTTAATTCCATGTAGTCCCACTTGTTGATTCTTAGGACTATTTTCTGTGCTACTAGAGTCCTGTTCAAAAAGTTCCTGCCTATTCCTATGACTTCCAGTGTATTACCTATATTTTCCTCTAATATTCTCAGCATTTCTGGCTTTTTATAAATGATTTCATCAATTTGGTTTTGATGTAGGGTGAAAGATGTAGGTCTAGTTTCATCTGCACATGGATATCCAATTTTGCCAGCACCTTCTGTTGAATAGGCTGACCTTTTCCCAATGTATGTTTTTGATGTCTGCAGAAAATTAGGCACCCATGGCTATGCTGGTTTATTTCTAAGAACTCTGTTCTACTCCACTGGTCTATGAGTCCATTTTTGTGCCGGTACCATATGTTTTTGGTGCCAGTAGCATGTCAATTTCTTCATTTTAAAGTAGATATCCAGGCTGGAGAGATGGCTTAGTGATTAAGATGCTTGCATTCCCCAATACCCACATAAGCCAGATACACAAGGGTGGCACATGCACCTGCAGTTTGTTTGCAGTGGCTAGAGGCCCCGACATGCCCATTCTCTCTCTCCCTCTCAAATAAACAAATAAATAATATTTAAAAATTAGATATCCATCTCTGAGGATATGGTTTTCTTAACTAAGAGATTTGCACTAACATGCTCCATATGGTATTAACCTGACCAACTAAACATTGTTGTAGACATGAACAGAGAAACTACAGGAAACCAACAGCCCTAGCATCACCTTGTGACAACGCACAAATTGGAATGGTCCATGGTTATGGCTGTAGTTTGTGGCTGAGTACTTGCTCAAAGCCCTGGGTTCAATCCCCAGCAGAGCTCAGGTAGACATAACAGTGATTCTTTTTTTGTTTTGTTTTGTTTTGTTTTTCAAGGTAGGCTCTCACTCTGGCCCAGGCTGACCTGGAATTCACTATGTAGTCTCAGGGTGGCCTTGAACTCATGGTGATCCTCCTACCTCTGCCTCCTGAGTGCTGGGATTAAAGGAGTGCGCCACCACACCTGGCTTACAGTGATTCTTTTGAAACAGTGTGCAAATAAAAGAGTATATCTGCCTATCTCAATAGAACCAGCAATGTTTCACAAATTAGTCAGTTACACACACACACACACACACACACTTTCTCCTAAATAGATAGCGTGGCAACAATTCTATTAAAGCCTCTTTCTTAGCTCCAGGATACAATCTGTACTTCAGCTAAAGATCCTTCTTGGCTGGAGAGATGACTCAGTGGTTAAGGGTATTTGCTTACGAAGCCTGACAGCTCTGGTTTGGTTCCCTGGTAACCATGTTAAACCAGATGCACTAAACATTTGCAGTAGCAGGAGGCCCCTGGTGCGCCCATACTCACTTTCTCTTCCCCCATCTTTCTTACCATCAGCCTCTTTCTGTCTGTATCACACATAAATAAATAAAAATATTTAAAAAATAAAGATCCATGTGAGGAAGGGGTCTAAAGAGAGAAGGAAAGATAATGGGGGAAAGTAAGAAAATATATCTTATATGCAATACACACACATTGTGTGTAGGGGGTGTAGACTATTTAGAAGGAAGGAAGGGGGGGAATAAGAGCAAGTAATGGGGGATTAAAAAAAAGCAAGGGGGCTGGAGAGATGGCTTAGCGGTTAAGCGCTTGTCTGTGAAGCCTAAGGACTCCGGTTCGAGGCTCGGTTCCCCAGGTCCCACGTTAGCCAGATGCACAAGGGGGCGTACGCATCTGGAGTTCGTTTGCAGAGGCTGGAAGCCCTGGCGCGCCCATTCTCTCTCTCTCCCTCTATCTGTCTTTCTCTCTGTGTCTGTCGCTCTCAAATAAATACCAAAGGATCCCAGTTCAATTCCCCAGGACTCACATAAACCTGATGCACAAGGGGGTACCTGCATCTGGAGTTTGTTTGCAGTGGCTGGATGCCCTGGTGTGCCCATTGTCTCTCTCCCTCTACCTTTCTCTCTCTCAAATAAATAAATAAACAATATATATATTTTTTAAAGTTGCCAATTGTGGGGCGGGGTGGTGTGCACACCTTTAATCCCAGCACTTGGGAGGCAGAGGTAGGAGGATTGCTGTGAGTTCAAGGCCACCCTGAGATATTATGAATTCAAGGTCAGCCTGAGCTAGAGTGAAACCCTACCTAAGAAACAAAAAGTTGCCAATTTAAAAATAAAAACAAGGGCTGGAGGGATGGCTTAGCAGTTAAGGCATTTGTCTGCAAAGCCAAAGGACCCAGGTTCAATTCCCCAGGACCCACATTAGCCAGATGCACAAGGGGGCACATAAGTCTGGAGTTCGTTTGCAGTGGCTGGAGGCCTTGGTGTGCCCATTCTCTTTCTCTCTCTATCAAACAAATAAATAAAAATAAAATATTTAAAATAAAAACAAGGGAGGGCTGGGGAGATAGCTTGGCTGTTAAGGCGCTTGCCTACAAAACCTAAGAACCCATGTTTGGCTCTCCAGATCCCACATAAGCCAGACGCACCAGGTGACACAAGCACAAGGTCACACATGTGCACAAGGTGGTGAATTATCTGGAGTTCAACTGCAGTGGCTAGAGGCCCTGGCACACCAACTGTCTCTCTCTCTTAAGAAAATAAATAAATAGGGCTGGAAAGATGGCTTGGTGGTTAAGGTGCTTGCCTGCAAAGCCAAAGGCCTTCAGTTCAATTCCCCAGGACTCACGTAAGCCAGATGCACAAGGTGGTGCGTGCACCTTGATTATTAAAACTGTAAGAGGTTGTTAGTTTCTGGTTAGCCCTTCCAGACCAGCTAAGGTGGGACAAAAAGATAGTGGAAAGAACACAGACTCCACAGCCTGGAGCTACAAGTATCTAGGGAGCTACTGGAATTTGGAGGAACTGAATTTAGTCTAATCCACACAAAGAAAACAAGATTTTAAGAAACAAAGAATAGGCCAGGAAATCTAATTAAAGCATAACTTAATCTAATCAATAGCATTATCATATCAAAAGAAAAAGAAACAGCAAGAACTATTGACGAGAAAATGCCAGTGCAAGCCCCTGTCCTAGGAAAAGCTAGAGAATCTCAGGTTATATCCTTGCACACATAATCTAAACTGCATCACAAGGACAGACATTACACTCAACAGTCAATAAAGCCTCAAGTAGACAATAGGATTTGCTGGAGGACAGATGGCCATGGATCAAAATCAAATTATATAGTGGCAGAAAAAAAAAAAAAATGAACAAGTGGACAAGAAAAGACAGTAACTTTAGCAGCAAGGTTAATATTTTATTTATTTATTCATTTATTTGAGGGGGGGCCAGATAGAGAATGGGCATGCCAGGGCCTTCAGCCACTGCAAAGGAACTCCAGGTGCATGTGCCCCCTTGTGCATCTGGCTTACATGGGTCCTGGGGAGTTGAACCTAGGTCCTTTGGCTTTGCAGGCAAGTGCCTTAACTGCTAAGCCATTTCACCAGCCCAGCAGCAAGGTTAAATGTGGCTTAATTTTGAGTGGCAAAGGAGCAAGAAGAGACCATCTAACCAGGAACAGCTCTAGAAAATGGCTCTTTCAAAAAGGGCTAAAAAAAAAAAAAAAAAAAAAAAAAAAAGTGCTAACCCAAGGAAAACAATGATCCTACCAAAGAACCAGACTTCACAATTTAAAAGGGCTGGAGAGATGGCTTATTTGATAGATCAAGGAAAAAATGGCACAGACTTTTTTTTTTAAATAAAGGTACAGTCCCAATACATTGCCCTGCCCAGCCTTAAACTCTGATCTTCCCGTCTCTGCCTCTTCAAGACTGTAAGTATGAAACTACATATCCAATGGAGCAAACATTTTATATTATAGAGATATTATAAACAAAACAGTTAAACTATAAATAAAAATTTAAAGTAATTGCTACTGAAAAGCAGGACTGCTCATATGAAGACTGTGTTAAGGGTTGGAGAGATGGCTTAGTGGTTAAGGCACTTGCCTGCAAAGTGAAAGGAGCCAGGTTTGATTCCCTAGGGCCCACGTAAGCCAAATGCACAAAGTGGTGCACACGTCTGGAATTCGTTTGCAGAGGTTGGAGGCCCTGGCATCCCCCTTCTCTCTCTCTTGCGAATAAATAAATAAAAATTTAAAAACAATGTTAAAATTTTTTTTAATTTAGTTGAAAGGAAAAGAGAGGAAGAAACACATAGACAGAATGGGTGCACCAGGACCTCCAACTGCTACATGAACTCCAGAGTCATGTGCCACCATGTGCATCTGGCTTATGTGGGTACTGAGGAATTGAACCCCACAATAGATACTGATCCAGAATGTGCCATGCAACCTGACTCGTGGGGGCCGCGGCAGAGTCAGAAGAGAAGTCTGGCCCGTACCAGAAGTTCCCAATGCTACTTGCCATTCATTCCCCTCATCTTACCCAGAGATAGTGAGAAACAGTAGATATAGCCTGAGTCATGCTCACAGTTAAAAAATGTGCTCCCCACTTTCCCCCACAATAAGCATAATTTTCCTTCCATGATAGTCCCTATACAGGCCACCAATGTATCATGGGTGCTTAGGGTTCAAGAAAGTCCTTGAACCCCAAACCCTAGGTTTGTGTCTAATCTTTTTTTTTTTTTAATTTTTTTTTAATTCATTTGAGATGAACAGACACAGAAAGAAGAGGCAGAGAGAAAGGAGAGTGGGCACGCATCCTGGGGAATCAAGCATCGAACCAGGGTCATTAGGCTTCACAGGCAAGCGCTTAACCACTAAGCCATCTCTCCAGCCCTTGTGCCTAATCTTTAATCAAAGAGTTGAATACAACAGACTGAGAAGGATAATTGTTAAATTATTATATTTACTGAAGGAAGTACGGAGCCAAGGAAAGATACCCACGTAACTAAAGATCCCATGTGGAGGGCCTGGGAAAACCTTGGAGAAAAAGGAAGAAAAGAAAGTTCTAAGAGCTCTGCCACGTAGGGAGCTGGCGTGGGTAAAGAGCGCATATGGAGAATAAGGAGTAGGGGGCCCTTCCCTTGACCTAGCCAAGGGGAGACTTACCAACAGCTGGAAGTTCCTGAGTGATCAGGAAGCTCAGCTCTTCTTTTTCATTATTTTTAAATTTTTATTTTTATTTATTAGAGACAATGAGTATGCCAGGGCCTCCAGCCATTATGAACAAACTCCAGATGCATGTGCCACCATGTGCATCTGGCTTACATGGGTTCTGGGGAATTGAATCTGGGTCCTTAGACTTCGCAGGCAAGCAACTTAACCACTAAGCTACCTCTCCAGCCTCTTCCTTCTTGTAAGAAGGGGGGCTTTTGGCGGTTAGTCCTAGTATGTAATTTAATTTTAATTTTCAAATGGATCAATATGGAAAGATATATTGTAGCCCCAATTCTTTCTTCTTAGAATATATTTTATTTAGTTGCAAAAAGAAGGAGAGAGAGAGAATGGATGCATCAGGACTTCTAGCCACTGCAAACAAACTTTAGATGCATGTACTACTTTGTGCATTCAACTTTACATAGGTAATGGGGAATTGAACCAGGGTCATTAGGCATTGCAGGAAAGCACCATAACCACTGAACCATCCCTTCAGCCCCCCTACCTTACCAATTATTTAGGTAAAATACTAAATAAGTCTAACATTCCTGCAAACCTCAAAAATTAACACTGTGAGCCAGACATGGTAGTACCCACCTTCAATCCCAGCACTTAGGGGGCTGCAGTAGAAGGATCACTATGAGTTCCAGGCCAGCCTGAGACTACACAGTGAATTCCAGGTCACAATATTGCAGAAGGCAGAGTTATCACTGTGAGTACATGGCTACCTTAAGACTATATAGTGAATTCCAGGGCAAACCTTGCTTTGAAAAACCATATCAACTTCGCAGTAATACAAGTCCTTTTTTTTTCTCAACAATAAAGACTTACTATATCAGTTAATGAATAGATTACATAACCCAGGGACTGGAAAAATGGCTCAGCAGTTAAAGATGCGTGTTTGCAAAGCAATTCCCCAGTACGGACATAAAGCCAGTTGCAGAAAGTAGCATATGTGTCTGGAGTTTGTTTACAGCAGCAGGAGGTTCTGGTGCACCCATTCTCTCTCACTCTGTATCTCAAGTAATAAATAAATAAATAAGTAAAATTTTTAGATGATTATGCAACCCAATGAAAATGTGAGACAGGCGTGGTGGCGCATGACTTTAATCCTAGCACTCAGGAGGCAGAAGTAGGAGGATCGCTGTGAGTTCTAGGCCACCCTGAGACTACATAGTGAATTCCAGGTCAGCCTGGGCTAGAGTGAAACCCTACCTCAAAAAAACAAAAGAAAAGAAAATGTGGTAGCAATGGCATCTTTTTTGTGTTGTATACACAGATATGTGTGTGTGTTTGCATGTGTGTATGCATATTTGAATGTGTACACAGTGAATATAGAGGCCAGAAGTGGAAGTCAGGTGTCTTCTTCCAGAACTCTCCATCTTGAATCCAGAGCTCACCAAATCAGCTAGTCTGGCTATCCAGCTTCCCCTGCAGCTACCTCCCAAGTTCTAGGATTGCAGCAGATTGTCCAGCATTTACATGAGTGCTGGGTATCCAGCCTGAAGTCCCCCTGTGTTTTACTGCCTGAGCTGTCTCTCCAGCACGAGCAACGGCAGCTCTGACTTTTATCTACTACTCTAACGTCTTGACAGACTACATTAGTGTGTCCTTATCCACGGAAGACCCTTTCTAAGACCCTAGTGGATACCTGAAATTACTGATAGAATTGAACCCTATATGTTCTGTTTCTTCCTGTACATACTAATCTACAATAAACTTTTACCTTTTCACTTAAGGAAGTTCGTCATGGCTTAACTTTGACACATGTGGATTCCAGCATCACCATCCTTACACTTCAGGGTCCTTGTTAAGTCAGAACAGTTAAACAAGAGCACTGTAATACTGTGACAGCTGATCTGGTATCGAAGAAAGCTAATAAACGGCAGCCTATACAGCATGAGTAGACTGCACAAAAGGATGATCAACGCACCAGACAAAATAGAGAGAATGACGCAAAATGTCATCTTACTACTTAGGACAGTGTGCTATTTAAAGGTTACAGATTACTTCTTCTTGGAATTTAACATCTTAGACTGTGGTAACTGAACATAGAAAACTCTTTGAAAGGGTCTACGGCACGTATACCAGTGTTTTTTTTTTCCACAATTTTTATTAACATTTTCCATGATTATAAAAAATATCCCATGGTAATACCCTTCCCCTCCCCCTGCATTTTCCCCTTTGAAATTCCATTCTCCATCATATTACCTCCCCATACCAGTGTTTATCTAAAGAAACTCAGCAGTAATTCAGAGTTCCTCTATTATTCTTTTTCACAGGTCCAAATGTGCACAAGTGTCTGGGCAGTCTCTTCTATTCTAGCTCACACTTGCTGTTCATGGATCTTGCCCTGCTACGGCAGCATGCTTACAAGTACAGACTCTGGAGCTGCAACACTGAGCCTGGACTCTTGTTCTGCCACTCATTGGCACTGCAGATTGCTTTCATTTGGCGTCCATGCCTTAGTTTTAGGGTACATCAAGTGGAAGAGAATAAAAGAATCTATTTCATAGAATTATTGTAAGCACCAAATGAGTTGCTATTTGCAAAGGCCTTAATATGGGACCTAGTATACAGTGAGTGATTCATAAATGACTTGTTACATTACTTCACATACAAAGAAAGGAACAAGCACTTGGGAGGCAGAGGTAGGAGGATCACCATGAGTTGAAGGCCACCCTGAGACTACATAATGAAGTCCAGGTCAGCCTGGACTAGTGCAAGATACTACCTCAAAAACAGGAAGAAAAAAAAGAAAAGAAAGAAAGAAAAAAGAAAAGTACAGAAATGCCAAAAGTTTCACTTATTTTGTTTTTTCTTAAATTTATTTTATTTTATTTATTTTGAGAGAGAGACAAGAGACAGAGAGAGAATGAATGTAAAAGGGCCTTCAGCAACTACAAACAAACTCCAGAAACATGTGCCACCTTATGCATTTGGCTTTACATTGGTACTGGGAAATTGAACCTGGGTCCTCTGGCTTTTCAGGCAAGTGCCTTAATCACTAAGCCTCCCCAGCCCTGTTTTCTTTCTTGCCACTGCAATTGAACTCAGTGTGTGCACCACCTTGTGCACAGGCAAACCTTTGTGTTTGCATCACTATGTACATCAGGCTACATGGGACCTGGGGAGTCAAATGTAGGTTCTTAGCCTTCGCAAGGAAGCACCCTAACTGCTAAACCATCTCTCCAACCCCCTATTTTCTTTCTTTTTAAAAAAAAATATATAGCGCTTGAGCTGAGTGTGGTGGCACATACTTTTAATCCCAGCACTGGGGAGGCAGAAGTAGGAGGACTGCAATGAGTTCGAGGCCACACAGAGAACCCAGAGTGAATTCCAGGACAGCCTGGGCACTAGTGAGACCCTACCTGGAAAAAAAAAAAAAAGGGTATTCCCTCTCCCCCAAAGTAACTGACTGTTGCTCCTACAATGCTTAACCACAACCCCATAGGGAATACCTACAACCCCACTGAGGATGGTCCTCAATGGAAGGAAGGCAGGGACGAGGGAAAAAGAGGGTACTGACACATGATGTATCCATACAAAATATGTTGCTAATAATAATAAAATCTTTTTTTAAATGTAAAACAAAAATAAAGTGATGGACATGGTGATTCACACCTTTAATACTAGCACTCTGGAGGCAGAGGTAGAAGAATCACTGGGTGTTCGAGGCCAACCAGGGATGACAGAGTAAATATGAGTTAGCCTGGGCTAAAGCCAGAGCAAGACACTACCTCAAAAAAAGGTAATATTTTTTTTTAAAAAAGAAAGCAGTTGTTGATTTTTTTTTTTTAATCATGGGCCCTTTGGAGGATGGGTAAAGTGGAGGTGGGGAGACAGAGAGACAAAGACATTGTTTTCCAAGATATCTCAGTGTTCTTCCATTCAAGTCAAATGACAGTTGCATGATGGTATTGCCATAACAAAATTTAAACACTAGAGGGTGCCACAACCTCGAAAAAAAATGTAAAGAAAACAGGAATTTGAGTTTCTTCAATTTTTTCAATTGGAACACCCTACCACAACAGAGAACAGAGGTCAATCTGCCTCACCAAATGCTATAAAATGCCAACTCTTAGCCGGGTGTAGGGGCGCACGCCTTTAATCCCAGCATTCAGGAGGCACAGGAAGGAGGATAGCCATGATTTCAAGGCCATCCTGAGACTCCATCGTGAATTCCAGGTCAGCCTGGGCTAGAGTGAGACCTTACCTCGAAAAACAAAAAAAAAAAGCCAACTCTTAAAGTGGGCAAGGTGGCACATGCCTTTAACGCCAGCACTTGGGTGGCAGAGCTAGGAGGATCACCATGAGCTCGAGGCCACCCTGAGAGTACATAGTGAATTCCAGGTCAAAGCAAGACCCTACACCTCAAAAAAATCAAAACAAAAAAACAAAAGTAAAGCTTTCTTTTTCGAGGTAGGGTTTCACTCTAGTCCAGGCTACCTGGAATTTACTATATAGTCTCAGGGTGGCCTTGAACTCATGCTCCTACTTCTGTCTCTCGAGCACTGGGATTAAAGGCATGTGCCACCATGCCCGGCTCCTTTTCATTGTTTGTGTGTGTGTATGTATGTGTATATATTGTGGTATTGTGTGGCATATGCATGTGTGCCCCGTATGTACATGTGCAAGTCAGAGGGAAACTTTGGATAACCTTCTGTTGTTCAACTGTATACTCCCTTGAGACACGGTCTCTCCCTCCACCCAGAGCTACTATTTTTAGTTAGCCAACCCCATTTATTCTCCGGTCTCTGCCCCTGCCCCTCCATAGACTGAGGGTACAGATGTGTGTGACTATGTGCAGCTCTTGATGTTGGTTCTGGGGCGTGGCACGAGAGCAGTCTCAGGCCCTCACACCTAAGTGGTAAGCACTCTGAACTGCTTCACCATCTTTCTAGTTCTAAAGCTTTCTTTAACTGCTTCACAATCTTTCTAGTCCTAAAGCTTTCTTTTATCCTGTTTTAGAAATTATGATTATTGGGTGTGGTGTGCACGCATGTGTCTATGCGTGTTCACCTACATGTGGGTGCATATATAGAGGCCAGAACCTGATGTTAGGTGTTCCTCAGTTGCTCTCCACCTTATTTATGTGACAAGGCCTCTAGACCTAGAACCATCTGTTGGTCTGTAGCACCACTCACCAGAATCCCGAGTGGTCCTGCCCAGGTGGCCTACTGGCTGGCCCTACAGTATGGACAATGTCAACCTAGGTCTGGTGCCTCTGGGTCCCAGCCTATCTGTCCCTAATGAGAAGGTACCCCAGTCCGCTGATAGAGCTCACCAATTCACACTAGCCAGCAAACTCCATGGATCTTTCCGTGCCCAAACCCTAGTTCTGGGATTATAGGCGCCATTGCACCTTGCTTTTACATGTGTTCTGGGGATATGAACTCTGGTCCTCAGGCTGGCCCAGACAACGCTTTGCCAACTGAGGCATCTCCCGAGCCTTTCTTTTACAAATTCCTTATGTTATTTTGTTTAAAGAAATACTTGAAACCCCATGGTGATTAAAAACTTTTCCTAAAAGTACATTCTTAAAGATTAAACTAATAATAAACGGGCATTGTCGCTTAAAAAGAATCCTATACCTTCCAGTGAGTTGTTGGCCAGGGAGGTCCCTAATGCCCCCAAAACATTATAGGCCATTGCTGAGGCCCTTGGCTTCCCACCAGGAATAGATGGTAAGACCCTACTGCTGAAGACTCCACATACTTGGGCTGCAAGGCCATAAGAAATCCTGCTGGAACTGAGCTGATAACTTCCTCCATGTACACCAGCTGACAGAAAGCTGGAAGAAGCCATTCTGCATGTAGTTCAATGGGACACAAAGAAATCACCAGTGAAGATACTCAACAGTGGACAATGCAAGTCTTAAATTATGCCAGTCAGGGCAAATGAATAGTGGCACGTCTGTCATAGTGGAAACCAACTGCCCTCTAATTGGACTGGCGGCCCACTCCATATGGGAGGGAATACATCCCTGATACTGAAAATTTAAAACAGGGGTAGTCATGAGCCCAAGAGGGGTAACATCTGCTGCTGTCTGGCTAAATGTATATACTATGTTTATCAAACTGCCCAGTAAGCCCTTCTCTTAATATTCATATTAATGCTACTCTTACTTTTGGTAGAGAACCTTCTCTTTCCATTTGGTATTGACCTTGGGATGACTCAGAAAGCACCATGGTGCTGGAAAGAAGTGACAGGAGTGCTCAGCACTGACATATCTCTATCACACCTTCCAAGGCTCAGGGTCTATTGTGGAAGTGGTAACAGAAAGAATATAAGAGCCAAAGGAAGGGAAGGGTAGGACTCCTTACAACGTGCTCCCCACAGACACAAAATGGCCTGGATATCCATGACCCGACAGTGCCTGACACTACCTACACAAGACCATCATAATAGGAGGAAAAGATCATGACATCAACATAAAAGAGACTGAGAGGGGGAGGGGATATGATGGAAAATGGAGTTTCAAAGGGGAAAGTGAAGGGAGGGGGGCATCATCATGGGATATTGTTTACAATCATGGAAGTTGTTAATAAAAAAAAAAATTAAAAATTAAAAAAATCCTAGCTGGGCACGGTGGCATACACCTTTATTCTCAGTACAGGTACGGGGAACGCCAGGTGTTGCAAGACCAGCCTGAGACTACACGACTACATGGTGAATTCCAGGTCAACCTGGGACGTGGGAAGGGTCATGAAGAAGAAACAGTCTTCAGGCTCCATGGTGAAATAAACATGCTGCCAGACAAAGACAACAGCCGAGAAAGTGCACAGCACAGCAAGGGGACTCAATGAACACCCAGACAACTGACAGGCGGGAGGCCGAGAGTAAAGGAGTAAGCCTCTGACGCCATCACACCCAGTTCTTTTTTCTTTAATAAATGTATTTATTTGAGAGAGAAAGAGGCACAGAGCAGATGGGTACTCCAGAGCCTTTAGCCACTACAAACCAACTCCAGACATATGTGTCCATCTAGCGTATCTGGCTTAGTGGGTACTGAGGAATCAAACCTGGGTCCTTTGGCTTTGTAGGCAAGCACCTTAACTGCTAAGCCATCTGTCCAGCCCCTAGTTCTTTATTGATTTATTTTGCATGTGTGGTATATGTGGTGTAGGCACAGAAGAACACTAGGTGCCCTTCCTCTATGGTTCATCTGGTATTTCCTTAATACAGTCTTTCTTTCTTTCTTTCTTTTTTTTTTTTTTTTTTTTTTTTATTTTTTTTTGGTTTTTTCGAGGTAGGATCTCACTCTGGTCCAGGCTAACCTGGAATTAACTCTGTCATCTCAGGGTGGCCTTGAACTCATGGCAGTCCTCCTACCTCTGCCTCCCAAGTGCTGGGATTAAAGGCGTGCGCCACCACGCCTGGCTTGATACAGTCTTTCTAAATGTGGAGCTGCTGTTTTCACAAGCCCCAGTGATTCTCCAGCCTCTGCTCCCTGCAGGACGGGGATTACAAACGTGCATGGCACACTCAGCTCTTTATGTGGGTCATGGGGAACTGAACTCAGGCCATCTCAGACCCTTCTGGCAGCAAGCACTCACTTGCTGAGCCATCTCCCCTTTAGTAATTCACTCTGCTGAAGATACATCTAACGCTGGCCCCCCTGCCAAAGAGGAAGGCAGTCTACTCAGCTTCAATACCATGCTATAGTTTACAGCCTAGTGTCTAGCACAGTGCCTTCAATGGAGTAGGAACCTGATAAATGTTGGAAACAATGATAGAAAGAATTAGAAAATGCATCCTCAAATATCAAATAAAAGTGGGTGAGCTGCTGAAGCTCGATGTGGCTTGGAGACACTGGGGATGGGAAGTTTGCTATACCAAGCCACTTGGAGAGTGGTCTACAATGCAGCTGGCCTGGCTTGGTTTTTTTTTTTTTGCAAAATAATCAGTCTACAGCTGCTCCCAAATTACCAAAAATCAAATAAGTAGTTGTCATGAGATAACAGGACTAGAGGCTGCCTCAATTTCCATTAAGGAGAAATAACATAAATGGCCACAAGTACCGCCCCAGTCTGAGCCCAGCACAAAGGACACTTTCATTCACACTCGGCATATGATGAAATGCGGGCATTGTTGCCTGGCTGCTTCTATGGCGGCCTCAGTTCTGTTGGATCTGTTAGTGCACAATCAACATTCAGGAAAAGTTGTTTCCTAGATTCTGTGGAGCAGTTTAATGCAGGACTTTTGTTTTCTTTTGTCGCACTATTATTGTGTGTGTCAGTTTTTGTGATTTGTTTGTCTCACTATTGTACTTGAGGCTGGCTTTGAACTTGAGGTCCTCCTGACTCAACATCCTAACTGCTGTTATTAGAGATGTATGCCACTACATAGACATGGTTTTAATTTTGAGATAACTGAACCAAGGACTTTTTCCACATAAAATTATACAGGGTATGTTAAGTGCCAATGACACTGATCTAGAAATCATTGCATCTCATTTGCTCAACAAGCAGTGAATTATTAACAGGAACTACATCATTTTGCTGTAAATATTCCAAAGAAAACTACAACATATATTCCAAAGAAAACAACAACCTGTTGTTGAAAATGTATTCTTTTAGAAATGACACATGTTCTTCATTGGTAACTGAGAAAATATAAGCATTTGGAAAAGAGAGGGAGCCAAGCGTGATGTTGCACACCTTTAATCCCAGCCCTCAGAGACAGAGGTAGGAGGACCTCTGTGAGTTCAAGGTCACCCTGAGACTACATAGTGAATGCCAGGTCAGCCTGGGCTAGAGTGAACCTACCTCGAAAAAACAAAAGAACAACAAACAGGAAAAAGAAAAAGAGAGGGGTCTGGAGACATGACTTAGTGGTTAAGGCACTTACCTGTGAAGGCTAAGGACACAGGTTCAATTCCCCAATACCTATGTAAATCCAGATTACAAAGTGGTTCATTTGTCTGGAGTTTATTTGCAGTGGCTACAGGCCCTGGTGTGCCCATTCTCTCTATATACCCTCCTCTCTCTCTAATAAATAAAATACTTTTAAATACTTATTAGATATATAGAAAGAGGGAGGAAGGGAGGGCTGGGTGTGGTGGCTCACACCTTTAATCCCAGCACTGGGGAAGCTGAGAGGTAGGAGGATCACCATGAGTTTCAGGCCAGTCTAGGACACAGAGTTCCAGGCCAAACTGAGCTAGAGTGAGACTCTGCCTCAAAATTAAAGAATAGCCGGGCGTGGTAGTGCACGCCTTTAATCACAGCACTTGGGAGGCAGAGGTAGGAGGACTGCTGTGAGTTCAAGGCCACCCTGAGACTACATAGTGAATTCCAGGACAGCCTGGACTAGAGTGAGACCCTACCTCAAAAAACAAACAAACAAAAAAAATTGCACCTAGGTCCTTATACTTGTGGCAAGTAGTTAAGTTCCTAATTCCTTATAATCAGTTGCCTAAGTTTGTTTTCTGATTTTTACTACTCTGAATACCAGTACTATAATGTATAATTCTGGTATTCATAAATATCTTCTGAATAAATCAGCAAGTAAATGGTTTATTAAGCTAAGTCCTTAAGTATGTACCCAATTATTTTCTAGGCCTTTAAAGGACATTAAAACTTTGAGTAATTGCACAGTTAGGACGCTGGGTGTGCTGTTACAATAGGCACAGAATGTTCATGCAGTAAAAAAAAGCAATACAAGCATAAACATAGGCACAGGGCACCTGATGCGGACAGAGGACAGGGTTAAAATATTAACAGTGCAGTTGGTCAGGTACCTGTATACTCAGCTATTCAAATGGCTGAGGCAGGAAGATCACTTGAGCCCATACTTCAATGTCAGCCTGGGCAACACAGTAGGATACCATTTAAGTCGAGGACAAAATAACAGTTTGCGGGGAGGTAGAATGTGCCAAGAGTGGAGTGTGGTGACATTTATAATTCCATTTTCCAAAATGGCAAACTAAGAACCCCTGCTAGAATTTGATGGAGTAAAAAACTATGAAAGGCAGGCATGGTGATACAAACCTTTAATCCCAGCACTCTGGAGGCAGAGGTAGCAGGATCACCACGAGTTCGAGGGTACCATGAGACTACATAGTGCATTCCAGGTCAGCCCGGACTAGAGTGAAACCCTACCTCTAAATTGGTGACCTTTTAAAACTAAAGAAATGGGGCTGGAGAAATAGGCTTAGCAGTTAAGGCGATTGCCTGAGAAGCCTCAGGACCCAGGTTCAATTCTCCAGGTGCCATGTAAGCCAGATGCACAAAGGGGAGCATACATCTGGAGTTCATTTGCAGTGAAGGCCCTGGCACGGCCATTCTCTCTCTCTATCTGTCTCTTCCCCTCTTTCTCTCTCAAATAAATAAATAAAAATACTTTTTTTTAAAAAAGTATTTTACTTATTTATTTATTTGAGAGTGACAGACACAGAGAGAAAGACAGATAGAGGGAGAGAGAGAGAGTGGGCGAGCCAGGGCTTCCAGCCTCTGCAAACGAACTCCAGACGCGTGTGCCTCCTTATGCATCTGGCTAACATGGGACCTGGGGAACCGAGCCTCGAACCGGGGTCCTTAGGCTTCACAGGCAAGCACTTAACTGCTAAGCCATCTCTCCAGCCTGTAAAATACATTTTTAAAAAAGTATGACAGAAGTAAAGCTGGGTATGATGGTACAAATCTCTAATCCTAAAATTTGGAAGGTGCTAGCAAGAGGATCAGTTGAAGATCAGTCTTAGCCACTTAGTTTGAGGCCAACCTGAGCTAGATGAAACAGAAAGAAAGGAAGGAAGGAAGGAGGGAAAAAAAGGAGAGAGGGAGGGAGGGAGGGAGGGAGGGAGGGGCTGACTTAGAATGCCCTATAACATATTTGTGTTATCATCATTTCAGCCTGGCAGCAACTGATTCAGTAACAGCAAATGTACTTTGTTTCTTCTTGAGAAACAAGTTCTCTTCACAATGCTTTTCCTGGGCAGCCAGCTTATTTATAATGCCTACCTGGTGACACTGGAGGTGAGAAACACTCCCAAAGACTTTGTAATGGTGGTGGTTCACACCTTTAATCCCAGCACTG
This sequence comes from Jaculus jaculus, assembly GCF_020740685.1. Classification (NCBI taxonomy): domain Eukaryota; kingdom Metazoa; phylum Chordata; class Mammalia; order Rodentia; family Dipodidae; genus Jaculus; species Jaculus jaculus. Next base: position 90,489,206 of record NC_059111.1, on the reverse strand, counting down.
GGGAGGCAGAGGTAGGAGAGTCAAGATGAGTTCAAAGCCAGCACGAGTTATGTAGTGAATTCCAGGTCAACCTGGGCTAGAGAGACCTTAACTATGGAAGAAGAAGAAAAAAAAGACTTTGCAATGCAATGATAAATGCTGAGGAAAATAATTGGAGCCCAGAGAGACAGTGACGCACAAGAAAGCAGCATCTCCACACTCACGAAGTTAAGATCTTTCCTTTTTTCCTCCTTTCTTTTCCCCTTTCCTTTCCATTCCTTTCTTGGTAACAGTGCTGGGGATAAAACCAAGCAAGATGAGCAATCTACCAATGAGCTGCCCCTCTAGCCCAGGAACTTGCATTCTGATGAAGGGAACCTACAATAAAGACATAGAAGATTAAGTAAGAATTTCGGTAAGAGGCATGTGTTTTATGAAGATAAAATAAGGCAACAAGATAAGAAAATAGCTGGCGGAGAGGGTGGTCTCTGCAGATGCACATGATTTGCAACCTGAATGCCAAGGCCGCCAGGGAAAGAGCCTGGGAGAAATGCTCTCCCAGTGGAGGGAACGCAGGACTGTGACTAGAGCACAGTGAAAAGGAGGCAGAAAAGCAAGATAGAACTGTATGCTTAGAAAGGAGTCTGGATTTTATACCAGCAAGAAAGCTCACTAGAGCAGCTATGTTAAAACTATGTGCGGCAGGTAACAGTCAGAGGGAACAATATGGCAAAAAAAAACCCAAAAATACACACACACAAACACATATTTGGGGGAGGGGTTGTTTTTGGAGGTAGGACCTCACTCCAGCCTAGGCTGACCTGGAATTGACTCTGCAGCCTCAGGGTGGCCTCGAACTTATGGCAATCTTCCTACCTCTACCTAAGTGCTGGAATTAAAGGCGTACACCCAACTATAAGCAGTATCTTTTGAAAGCATAGAATATTCTGTCCATGAACAACTAGGGGTCTGCAGTAACTCCAGGGCACATTGCTATTGATAATGAGATGCTGAGCAGCATTTTGCAACATTCCAGCTTGTGAAGAATGCTGTGGGAAGGACTGAGACTAGAGGTAAACTGGCCAAGGGGATCATTCAGTGATACCTGAGGAACCTTCTGGAGGTTAGAATTAAGACAGTGAAGACAATGCTCACCTAAAATATGTTAAGTGGCTTAGTGCGCAGTTGAATGTGAACAGTGTGATCTCCCATTCTTCTGGCTTGGGTTATTGAGTGGTTCACTTACCAGGCATTAACAAGGAAGGCAGGTACAGATCTGCAGAGGAAGACAGTAACCACTTTTTGCAAGAGCTAAAGGAATGGATCTGGAGCTTGGAAGTCTGGGGTGTAGGTGGAACGAGGGATTCACCAACAAGGAGAAGGGAAATTAAAGGACAGTATAAGGTGGACTGGTAATAACACATAAAGTAGGACAGGGCTGGAGGGATGGCTTAGCAGTTAAGGTGCCTGACTGCTTGATTCCCCAGAACCCACATAAGACAGATGCACAAGGTGGTACATGCATCTGGAATTTATTTACAATGGCTGGAGGCCCTGGTGCACCCATTCTCTCTGTCTGTCTCTCTCATATATAAATAAATATAAAAATAAATTTTAAGAAGGACATTAAGAGAAGCCATACTATGTGTGGTAGCTCACACCTGTAATTCTAATACTTGAGAGACTGAGGCAAGAGGACTGCCATGAGTTTCAGCTTTGCTACACAGTGAGACCCTGTCTCAAAACAAAACAAAAACAAATGTACTAAATAAGCACAGAAACTTGGAGAATAGCCAAGGGGTTATAGAGAAGAAAACATGTGAAGAAGAGATGTCAAGGAAAAAGAACCACAAGCAGGACACAGTAATGTAGTGTCACAGGGAAAAAGAAAACAAGAGATAACTCTGAGGTTAGTAGAGGAAGAGAGAGCTAAAAAGGCAGGCGAGATGGCTCAGTGGGTAGTGTAGCCACCCAAGCATGAGGACCCGAGTTTAGATTCCCAGGAACCACATAAAATGACAAGCATGGTTGTCTGTGCCTGTGATCCCAGTGCTGGGGAGGCAGAGAGAGGGAATTCCTGGGACTCGGAGGCTAACTAGTCTAGCAGAATTGGTAAAATCTACCTCGGAGAAAAATACTGAAACAAGATTAGGAAGATGGGGAGGGGCGAGCAGGCAGAATGCCCTCTAATGAGCCATCTGCTCATGACCAGGGGCAGGGCAAGAAAAAGTAGGGAACACTAAGGGAAAGAGTGTCTCTCTTAGGCATCAAGGACAGCACTTGCCAAGCTGCTATGAGGCAAATGTGTTCTGGGCATGGACAGAGGAATAAAAATGGACTTTGTAAGTGAAGCCACTAAGATCTCAGAGAAGGAGTACCCAAAATCAGGCTTGTGGGGCCCATGGACAACTTACTACGGTCCTTGGAAGACTGGAACTTTTTTTTTCAGGTAGGGGCTCACTCCAGCCCAGGCTGGCCTCAAACTCATGGTGATGCTCAGTCTCTGTAGGGCTGGGATTGAAGGTGCATGCCACTATGTCTGCTAGTTGTTAGAAGGCTTTGAAGAGGAGGTTGTTACGATCTAATTTTAAGATTTACATTTTGGGGGCTGGAGAGATGGCTTAGCGGTTAAGGCGTTTGCTTGCAAGGCCAAAGATTCCTGGTTCAACTCTCCAGGACCCACGTAAGCCACGTACAAGGGGGCATGTGCATCTTGAGTTTGTTTTTGTTTGCAGTGGCTGACCCTGGCACACCCATTCGCTCCCTCTCTGCCTCCTTCTCTCTCTCAAATAAACATATAAAATATTTACATTTTTTGTTTTTTATTTACTTTTATTTTATGTTTTTGAGGTAGGGTCTCGCTTTAGCTCAGGCTGACCTGGAATTCACTATGCAGTTTCAGGGTGGCCTAGAAATCACAAGAATCCTCCTACCTCTGCTTCTGGCCTCCTGAGTGCTGGGATTAAAGGCGTGCGCCACCGCGCCTGGCAATAAATAAAATATATTTTTTAAAAATGTAAATAAAGAGCCGGGCGTGGTGGCGCACGCCTTTAATCCCAGCACTCGAGAGGCAGAGGTAGGAGGATCACCGTGAGTTTGAGGCCGCCCTGAGACTCCATAGTGAATTCCAGGTCAGCCTGGGCTACAGCGAGACCCTACCTTGAAAAAACTAAAAACAAAAACAAACAAAATGTTTTATTTATTTATTCTACAGAGAGAGAGAGTAGGAGAGAGAATGGGCATGCCAGGCCTCCAGCCACTTCAAACAAACTCCAGATGCATGCACCCCCTTGTGCAACTGGCTAACGTGGTTCCTGGGAAATCGAACCTGGGTGCTTTGGCTTTGCAGGCAAGCGCCTTAACTGCTAAGCCATCTCTCCAGCCCAAGCTTCTATTTTTGCAGATGGTAACTACTGGAGAGACTCAAAACATGTAAAAAGTGCTGAGGAGTATTGACAGTTGAGTGCTTAGACATCTGTACCTTGCCCTCAAACACTCAGGAAATGTTGTAAAAGAGGCAGCGGAAAGAAAGAGCCAAAAAGGTAAGGAGAGCTTGGGAACACTGCTGTCCAGACATGAAGAGGCCATTGCATTCATGACCTCACTAGACCTGCACAGTATTGGGTCCATCAGTACATCATCATGGACGATAAAGGAGGGAAAAGAGATATCAAAATAAAATAGGGAAGTGTGGGGGTGGGGAGGGAGGGAATTACCATGGGATATTTTTTTATAATCCTGGAAAATGTTAATAAAAATTAAAAAAAATAAATAAATAAAAATAAAAAATAATAAAATAAAATAAAATAGGGGCTCTGCAACAGCACTCAGCACTGCTCAGCTCAGCTCTGCTTGGCCTGCCCATATCTCTCTTCACTAAGGCCACAAGGATATACGTGAGTCTGGCTTAGTGAGGGGGAAGAAGCTTAAACTGTTGCTTGGTTTGGTTTCTGCTTTATAGTTTGGGTTAACTTCTGTTTTTGATCACAGGCATGACTTTCTCTGCGCTCTGAATCGGCCATGTGCAGGCTCTTTCCAAGTTTCCCTACACAAGCTCCTAGATGCTACTTTCCACACACCAGCAGCTTTACTCTAATTTCTCTTAAAAAGCTTCACATCTGGACTGCAGACACTGCTTAATAGATAAGGCGTTTGCCGCCAAAGCCTAAGAACCCATGTCCAACTCTTCAGATCCCATGTAAGCCAGACGCACAAGGTGATACAAGCACGCAAGGTCACACATGTGCACAAGGTGGCACCAACGTCTGGAGTTTGATTACACTGACTTGAGGCTCTAACACACCAACTCCCTCTCTCATTAAAAAAAAAAAAAAAAAATTACAAAAAAAGCCTCTCTTACATCTACATGCTTGTGGCTATAATCCAGGTTTTCTCCGAACAGCCTCAATTTCTCTCAAATAAACCTTATAAACTAGGGTTTCCACATGACAGCATGTTTCCTAGACCCCAAAATTTGTGATTTTATCCTTAATAAACTTAGTAATTCATAAAAATAATATAGGGGCCAGGCCTGGTGACACAATGGCAATATGTAATCTGCCAGTACCAGCAATTCCTTTCTTTCTTCTGGATTTCTGAAACAAGGTCATGCTGTGAATAGTACAACCTGGCTTCAGCCTCCTCCCTCCCCTCCCAGGTGCCATTGTTAGAGGTATACACTACTACATCCAGCTTCAAATATCAGCAGTTACAAAGACTGAAACCTTGGCACATCATTATGGCACATCATGTTAAAAGAATGAAATGTGGGCTGGAGAAATGGCTTAGCGGTCAAGTTGCTTACCTACAAGGCCTGAGGACCCATGTTCAACTCTTCAGATCCCACGTAAGCCTGACATACAAGGTAATGCAAGCACACAAGGTCGCACATGTGTCTCGAATTCGATTACAGTGGCTGGAGGCCCTGGCATGCCAATTCTTTCCCTCCCTCTTTCTCATTAAAAAAAAAAAAAAAAAGGCCAGCTGGACATGGTGGCTCATGCCTTTAATCCCAGCACTTGGGAGCCAGAGGTAGGAGGATCGCCATGAGTTCAAGGCCACCCTGAGAGTACATAGTGAATTCCAGGTCAGCCTGAGCTAGAGCTAAACAAATACAAAAAAAACAAGAATGAAATGTGAAAATGTTTAATGGTAAATTATATGGAAGGCATTATTACTTCATGTAGTAATAGATGCAACCATGCTAAAAGTTAATACAAGCCAGGCAGGGTGGCACACACCTTTAGTCTTAGCAATTGGGAGGCCAACATAGGAGGACTGCTATGAGTTCAAGTCCAGCCTGAGACTACATAGTGAAGTCCACTAGTGCAAGACCCTACCTTGGATGGCTCAGCAGCTAAGGTATTTGTTTGCAAAGCCTGATGGCCTGGGTTTGATTCCCCAGTACCCATGTAAAGCCAGATGCGTACCAGTGGCACATGATCTCTTGAGTTTGTTTGTAGCTAGAGGTAATGGCAGGCACATTTTCATTCTCATTCCCTCTCTCCTTGAAAACAAATATATATAAATATTTAAAATAAAATTAAAATCTCCATGTTTGTTTTGTAATTAATTAAAGTAAGTTGTCCTGAATTATGAAATTAAGTTTAGTATAGCAAGGCTATGTGCACAACGAGAAGAAAAAAATCCAGGAAGTCAGAAGAAAATAAAACAGTAGCACTTTTGAGGCAAAAAGGTTAGAAATTTAGAAAGTGGTTGAATATAGGGACCTAGGGAATGTGCCATGCAAGGGCCTGAGAGAGCCTGGGTTTGATCCCAGCATGCATGTAAAAGATGGATGACTACACATGCCAGTAACCTGAACTGTGGGGAGCAGAGATAGGAGAATTGTTGGGGCTCACTGGTCATCTAGTCTGATGGAAACAATACAGCTGCAGGTTCAGTGGCAGAATCCTTCTCAAGGAAACAATAGAATAATAGGAGCGCAGCCAACATTCCCCGCTGGCCTCCAATCGTGCACTTGAGGCATGAGCATTTACACACACATGTGATACAACACATATACTATACACACATACAAAAAGAAGTGGTTAAACATAAAATTAAAACTACTTTACCTAAAACTAAAAATTACATCTCCATTTTATAACCTGTTTAACCCAAAGAGATAGTTATAACTGAGTGTGGTGGCACATGCTTTTAATCCCAGCACTTGAAAGGCAGAGGTAGGAGGATCACTGTGAGTTCGAGGCCGAGACTGAGACTACATAGTGAATTCCAGATCAGCCTGGGCTAGAGAAAAACCCTACCTCAAAAAAAAAAAAAAGAAAGAAAGAAAGAAAGAATTTCTAAACCTACCCTAGGTTTCTAAAGAAATCAAAATTTCTTAAAGGGGCAAGAGGATGGCTCAAGAGTTAAGGGGCCTAGCCGGGAATGGTGGTGCACGCCTTTAATCCCAGCACTCGGGAGGCAGAGGTAGGAGAATCGCCATGTGTTCGAGGCCACCCTGAGGCTCCACAGTGAATTCCAGGTCAGCCTGGGCTAGAGTGAGATCCTACCTCGAAAAACCAAAAAAAAAAAAAAAAAAAAAGTTAAGGGGCCTGCCTGAAAAACCTAATGACCCATGGAATTCATTTACATCAGCTAGAGAGTCTGGTGTGCCCATTGTCTGTCTGTCTGTCTGCCTGCCTGCCTGTCTCTCTCTCTCAATCTCTCTCTCTCTCTCTGCTTGCAAATAAATAAATAATTAATTAAATAAATAAATAAATAAAATTTTAACTGCCCTAAATAAGGCCAGGAGTGGTGGCACATGTCTTTAATCCCAGCACTTGGGAGGCAAAGGTAGGAGGATTGCCATGAGTCTGAGGCCACCCCGAGACTACATAGTAAATTCCAGTTCAGCCTGGGCTAAAGACCCTACCTTGAAAAAAGAAAAAAGGAGCCGGGCGTGGTGGCGCACGCCTTTAATCCCAGCACTCGGGAGGCAGAGGTGGGAGGATTGTGAGTTCGAGGCCACCCTGAGACTCCATAGTGAATTCCAGGTCAGCCTGGGCTACAGTGAGACCCTACCTCGAAAAACCAAAAAAAAAAAAAAAAAAAAAGAAAGAAAAATGGAAAAAAAAATACTGCCTAAATAATGCATATTACAATTCCTGTTTTAAAGAAACATCAATATTTCCCCATGATGACTGAATGCTACATTCATCTAGAATAAATAGTCTTGAAAGTTTCAAGTAACAGACAAGGGAGAGATAAAAAAAAAAAAAAAATTCTTAATCAGGCCGGAGAGATGGCTCGATGGTTAAAGTGCTTGCCTATAAAGCCTAACAACCTGGGTTTGATTCCCTACTAATTACATAAGCCAGATACACAATATGGAACATGCACCTGGAGTTCGTGTGCGGTGTGGCTAAAGGCACGTGCCCATATTCACTCTGTTTCTGTCTCTGTGTACTTGAAAATAGATGAATATTTTTATTACTATTTTTTCAATGCAATCTTTTGTAAATATTTTCTTTCTTGATTTCAGAGACAGAAAGAGAGGATGAGCTTGCCAGCGCCTCTAGCCACTGCAAACTTAACTCCACACACATGTGCTCCTCTGTGCATCTGGCTTATATGGCTACTGTGGAAATTAAACCTGGGTCCTTAGGCTTCACAGGCAAGTACCCTAAGTGCTAAGCCATCTCTCCAGCCCCAATGCAATCTTTGATATGGTTCTCAAAACCAGAAGGAGAAAAGGAGGTCATCATATGTAATTTGGCATATATATTTATCAGCAGTCATTTGGTCCTGGCCACAATGGAGTTCCTACAGCTGGCTGTCAAACCACCAAAGGCTGCTTGTCACCCACTTTCCTACTCTAGTTGAACAAAACTCACTAGGGTCAAAACAAGTCAACTGCCTTTTTCATCAGTAGAAATATACTGGAATAAAAATGTCAAGAGTAATTCTGGCTGCCAAGGTTTTGTTCTCAAGAAAAGACTTGAAAATAACTATCAATGTGACCAATAAATTAGAGCTACTACCTAAAAGGACCCCGGTTTAAGGTTCAATTCCCCAGGACCCACGTTAGCCAGATGCACAAGGGGGCACACTCGTCTGGAGCTTGTTTGCAGTGGCTGGAGGCCCTGGCGCACCCGTTCTCTCCTCTCCTCTTCTCTCTCTCTCTCTCTCTGCCTCTTTCTCTCTCTGTCTGTTGTTCTCAAATAAATAAATAAAAATTTAAAAAATTAAATAAAAAATGTGAAACCCCCCCAAAAAAAATTAAATAAAGAGCTATCTGAATATGTACCTTGATTGAGATTGGGGTGTTGATGTGTAATAAAGTAGAGGAAAAAGAATCAAGCAGATAAAGCAATATATCCTAACCTCAAGAATAAAGTACCTCAAAAACATGAGTGTGCCAGCAACAATACGGAAATAAAACTAAGGGTTACTTTAGAATAGCTTCCAGGAGTTTTCCAAGACAAAATACTGGCTCTGGCTTTATACAGTTAGAAATCACTACTATATGTTGGGTGTGGTGGAACATGCCTTTAGTCCCAGTACTTGGGAGGCTGAGGTAGGAGGATCACTGTGAGTTCAAGGGTCAACCTGGGCTATAGTGAGACCTTACCTGGAAAAACTAAAACAGGGAGGAAAAAAAAAAGAAGAAAAGAAAGAAATCACTAGTACAGCAGGGCGTGGTAACACATGCCTTTATTCCTAGCACTTGGGAAGCAGATGTAGGAGGATCACTGTGAGTTCCAGGCCAGTCTGAGACTACATAGTGAATTCCAGGTCAGCCTGGGTTAGCATCAGACCCGACCTGGGGAAGGAAAAATGAATATATATTAAGAAATAAATCACTAGTATACAAGAATAAAAGATTTGGGCTGGAGAGATGGCTTAGTGGTTAAGCACTTGCCTGTGAAGCCTAAGAACCCCGGTTCGAGACTTGGTTCCCCAGGTCCCACGTTAGCCAGAAGCACAAGGGGCGCACGCATCTGGAGTTCGTTTGCAGAGGCTGGAAGCCCTGGCGCGCCTATTCTCTCTCTCCCCCTCTATCTGTCTTTCTCTCTGTGTCTGTCGCTCTCAAATAAATAAATAAAAAATTTTAAAAAAAGAGTAAAAGATTTATGCACATTGACAAAAAAATGTCAACATGTGGTGGCGGAAAGAATGTAAGAGCCAAAGGAAGGGTAGGACTCCTTACAATGTGCTCCCTCCAGATACAAAAATAGCCTGGATATCCATGACCTCACAGTGCCTGACACTACCTACACAAGACCATCATAAAGGGAGGAAGAGATCATGACATCAAAATAAAAGAGAGGGCTGGAGAGATGGCTCAGCAGTTAAGCACTTGCCTGTGAAGCCTAGAGACTCTGGTTCGAGGCTTGATTCCCCAGGACTCACGTTAGCCAGATGCACAAGAGGACGCATGCGTCTGGAGTTTGTTTGCAGTGGCTGGAGGCCCTGACAAACCCATTCTCTCTCTCTCTCTCCCTGCCTTTTTCTCTCTGCCATTCTCAAATAAATAAACAAAAAAAAAATTTTAAAGAGAGAGAGACTGAGAAGGGGAAGGGATATGATGGATAATGGAATTTCAAAGGGGAAAGTGGAGGGAGGGAGGACATTACCATGGGATATATTGTTTTTTATTAATCATGGAAGTTATTTTTTTTTTATTAACAACTTCCATGATTAACATTTGAAAAGAAAAAAAATGTCAACATCTTGTTTTGAGGCAAGTTCTCACTCTAGCCTGAACTCACTCACTCCAAGCCCAGGCTGGCCATAAATTCACAGCAATCCTTCTACCTCTGCATTTAAGATTGCTGGAACTAGGGCTGGGGAGATAGCTTAGCAGTTAAGACACTTGCAAGCAAAGCCAAGACACCTTAGTTCAATTCCCCAGGACCCATGTAAACCAGATGCACAAGGTGGCACATGAGTCTGGAGCCAGTGTCTGGAGGCCCTGGCGCGCTCATTCTCCCTCCCCCCCCCTCTCTCAAATAAATAAATAAAATAGAGTATGTGCTAGGATTAAAGGAATGAGGTATCACACCTGACACGTCATCATTAGGGTTGGAAAGATGGCTCAGCAGTTAAGGCACTTGCCTGCAAAGCCTAATCACCCAGGTCTGATTCCCCAGTATCCATGTAAAGCCAGATGCACAAGCCACACACACAAGGTGACACAAGCACACAAAGTCATACATGCACACAAGGTGGTGCATACATCTGGAGTTTGTTTACAGCGGCTGAAGGCCCTGACTCGCCCATATTCATATTCTCTCTCTCTCCCTCCCTCTCTCTCTCTCTCTCTGTGCCTCTCTCTCAAACAAATAAAATAGGTATTTTTCTAAAGTATGGATAGTGTTATAAACAATCATGTAGAAAGATGCAAAATTGTTAAGAATTCTTTGTTTGTTTTTCTTTTGTTAAGAATTCTTAAAGACAGCTGGGCATGGTGGCGAACACCTACAATCCCAGCACTTGGGAGGCAAAGGTAGGAGGATGCCATGAATTCCAGGCCACCCTGAGACTACACAGTGAATTCCTGGTCAGCCTGGGCTAAAGTGAGAACCGACCTTGAAAAAACAAAAATAAATAAATTCTTATAGACAAAAAGCTTTTTACGTTTTTTTTCAGGTGTTCTTTCCCAGCCCTGGTTTGGAAATTGCTCTGTAGTCCAAGCTGTCCTCAAAGTCTCACTCTCCTAGAATCAGTATCTGGAGTGCCCGAACTGCAGGCATACACGACCACACCTGACTTTCAAAAACTATTCTTGGGGGCTGGAGAGATGGCTTAGCGGTTAAGCGATTGCCTGTGAAGCCTAAGGACCCCGGCTCGAGGCTCGGTTCCCCAGGTCCCACGTTAGCCAGATGCACAAGGGGGCGCACGCGTCTGGAGTTCGTTTGCAGAGGCTGGAAGCCCTGGCGCGCCCATTCTCTCTCTCTCCCTCTATCTGTCTTTCTCTCTGTGTCTGTCGCTAAATTAAAAAAAAAAAAAAATTTAAAAAAAAAAAGAAAAAACTATTCTTGGGCTGGAGAAATGGCTTAGCAATTAAGGCACTTACCTGCAAAGCCTAAGGACCCACCTTCAACTCTGTAGATCCCACACAAGCCACACACACAAGGTGACACAAGCACACAAAGTCATACATGCACACAAGGTGGTGCATACATCTGGAGTTTGATTGCAGTGGCTAGAGGCCTGGCCCATCAGTTCCTTTTCTCTCTCCTCCCCCTATTTCATTAAAAAAAAAAAGCTATTTTTTTTTTTTTTTTGTATGTATGTGTTTGGGGGGAGTTTTCAAGGTAAGGGCTCACTATAGCTCAGGTGGACCTGAAATTCACAGCAATCTTCCTACCTACTACCTTCCAAGTGCTGGAATTAAAGGCGTACGTCACCAACTGGCTCAAAAACTTTTTATAATTTTGTATTATTGAGCTGGGCATGGTGGTGCATACCTTTAATCCCAGCACTGGGGAGGCAGTGGTAGGAGGTCTACCATGAGCTCGAGGCCACCCTGAGACTACATAATGAATTTCAGGTCATCCTGAGCTAGAGTGAGACCCTACTTCGAAAAACCAGAACAAACAAACAAAAATTTTATTATTTATTTGAGAGACAGGGGAAAAAAGGCAGATAGAGAGAGAGAGAGAGAGAGAGCGCGCGCGTGTGAGCGAGAGAGCGCATACCAAGGCCTATAGCCACTGCAAACAAACTCCAGATGCATGTGCCACCTTGTGCATCTGGCTTTACATGGGCCCAGGGAAATCAAACCTGGGTCTTTTAGCTTTGCGGGCAAGTGCCATAATCACTAAGCCATTTCTCCAGCCCTCAAAAGCTATTCTTGCAAGGCATGATGTCATAAGCCTCTAGTTCTAGCACTCCTAAGGCTAAAGTAGGAGGACTGTCTTGAAGTCAGGGTTAGCCAAAAGCTATAAAGTGAGCTTCTAGGTCAGCCTGGGCTAGAATGAAACCCTGCCTCAAAGAAAAAAAAAAAAAAAACTTTTTTTTTAATTATTCACTTATTTGTGGGGGGGCACATGCTTCTGCAAACCAGCCATATATGGGTCCTGGAGAATTGGAATAAGCAAGACAGACTTTGCAAGCAAGGGACTTTAACTAGTGAGCCCACTCACTAACCACTCAGAAACCATTCTTATATATAATTTACCCATAGTTTACAACTCTATAATGCTGAATATACATGACTGTAAAATAAAGGCCCATAGAAAGAAACTAAAGAGATCAGAAGGGAGAGACCATTTCATTTACGGAAGAGACCAGGTTGCTGGGGAGTTTTCTCACTAAAGCCATTGGTGAGAACCACCCTTAAGACTGCCATCAACAGGAGGGTACTTAATAGGTTGGTATTGTACCTATGTAAGTAAAAGAATAGATTAATGGGGGTGAAAAGGCCCAAAGCGAGGTCAGAGGAGGAGACTAAGTAAAGGAAAGGTGGAGGGAGGGCTAATCAAAATCTAAGAAGATATAAATAAATCATATGGAATCCTCTGGTTTTGGACAATGGAACACTCAAGAGCAATAGATCATTGCCAGAAATTTTTCAGTGCCAGGGATGGGATACCTTCCAGTGAGTTGTTGGCCAGGGAGGTCCCTGATGCCCCCAAAACATTATAGGCCATTGTCGAGGGCCTTGTTTCCCATCAGGAATCGATGGTAAGATCCTATTGCTAAAGACTCCACATACTTGGGCTGCAACAGAAATCCTGCTGGAACTGAGCTGATAACCTCCTCCATGTAGACCAACTGACAGAAAGCTGGAAGAAGCCATTCTACGTGCCACCAGGGAAGATATTCAACAGTGGACACTGCAAGCCTTATAATTGGCCAGCCAGGGCAAATGAGCCAACGGTGCAATAGTGGCATGTCTGTCATGGTGGAAACCAACTGCCCTCTAATTGGACTGGAGGCCCACTCCAAGGGAGAGAATACATCCCTGATACTGAAAACTTAAAACAGGGGTAGTCATGAGCCCCAGAAGTGTAACATCTGCTGATGTCTGAATAAGTGTATATACTATGCTTATCAAACTGCCCAGTAAGCACTTTTCTTAATATTCATATCCTTATATTAATGCTACTCTCACTTTGGGTAGAGAATCTTCTCTTTTCAGATGGCAGTGACCTTGGGACGACTCAGAAGACATCATGGTGCTGGAAAGAAGTAACTAGAGTACCGAGTAACGTCTCGATCACACCTTCCAAGGCTCAGGGTCTAATGCGGAAGAGGTAGCGGAAAGAACATAAGAGCCAAAGGAAGGGTAGGACTCCTTACAACGTGCTCCCTCCAGACATAAAATGGCCTCAATATCCATGACCCCATAGTGCCTGACACTACCTACATAAGACCATCATAAGAAGAGGGAAAGATCATGACATCAAAATAAAAGAGACAGCTGGGCATGGTGGCGCACACCTTTAATCCCAGCACTTGGGAGGCAGAGGTAGGAGGATCACCCTGAGTTCAAGGCCACCCTGAGACTACAGAGTGAATATCAGGTCAGCCTGGGCTTGAGTGAGACCCTACCTCAGAAAAATAAAATAAAATAATAAGAGAGACTTATTGAGATGGGGAGGGGATATGATGGAGAATGGAATTTCAAAGGGGAAAAGGGGAGGAGGGAGGGTATTACCATGGGATTTTTTATAATCATGGAAAATGTTTTTAAAAATTGAAAAAAAAATTTAATTAAATTAAAAAAAAAAAGACTGACATCAAGGGCTGGAGAGAAGGCTTAGCGGTTAAGTGCTTGCCTGTGAAACCTAAGGACCCCAGTCCAAGGCTCAATTCCCCAGGACCCATGTTAGCCAGATGCACAAGGGGGCACACACGACTGGAGTTCATTTGCAGTGGCTGGAGGCCCTGGCATGTCCATTCTCATTCATTCTAAGTCTGTCGCTCTTAAATAAACATACCTTTAATCGCAGCATTCAGGAGGCCGAGGAAGGATAACTGCTGTGAGTTCCAGGCCAGCCAGGGCTAGAGTGAGACTCTATCTGGGGGAAAACTAAAAAAGACTTATATCATACTCTTAGCACTCTCCTTAAGTGCCATGGTACAACAGATAAAAATCTACCCAAGGGCTGGAGAGATGGCTTAGCAGTTAAGGCACTTGCCTGTAAAGCTGAAGGACCCAGGTTCAATTCCCCAGGACCCACGTAAGCCAGATGCACAAAGTAGCACATGTACCTGGAGTTCATTTGCAGTGGCTAGAGACCCTGGCCCACATGTTCAATCTTTCTCTACCTGCTCTGTCTGTCTCTCCCAAAGAGATTGGGGGGGGGGGGGGAATTGAGGTGATCCAGGCCCAGAAAGCCAAATATTGCATGTTCTCTCTTATATGTGGATACTAGCTACAAATGATTAAACTTCTATGTGAATTGGAATAAAACTCAGTAGCAGAGGCCAACAAGCTAGAAAGGGGACATAAAGGGAATAGAAAGGGGATATAAAGGGAATAGAAAGGGGGAGAGAGAGGCTTAAGAGGATGGTAATGTAATATGTAAGAAGAAGAACAGGTTAATGGGGGTAGAAAGGCTTAAAGATCAGGGCTTAAAGGTCAGGGGAAGAGATTGAGTAAAACAAAGGTGGAGGGAGGGCTAATCAAAATCTAAGAGGGTATAAATAAGTCATATGGAAACTTACTTATCTGGACAATGGCAAACACAATGTTACTAGAAAATTGTCAGTGCCAGGAATGGGATACCTTCCAGTGAGTTGTGGCTATTGGGAGGTCCCTGATGCTCCCAAAACATTATAGGCCATTGCCGAGGCCCTTGGTTTCCCACCAAGAATAGATGGTAAGACCCTATTGCTAATGACTCCACATACTTGGCTGCAAGGCTACTGAGAAATCCTGTTGGAACTGAGCTGATAACCCCCTCCACATAGACCAACTGACAGAAAGCTGAAAGACATTCTGCATGCAGTTCAGTGGGAGAGAGAAAAATCACCAGTGAAGATAGTCAACAGTGGACACTGCAAGCCTTGTATTTGGCCAGCCAAGCCAATAAGCCAACGGGTGCAATAGTGGCATGTCTGTAGTCATGGTGGAAACCAACTGCCCTCTAATTGGACTGGAAGCCCACTCCATGGGAGGGAATACACATCCCTGATACTGAAAGCCTACCAACAAGGGTAGTCATGAGCCCTAGAGGTATAACGTCTGCTGCTGTCTGGCTAAATGTATATACTATATTCACCAAACTGCCCAGTAAGCACTTCTCTTGATGTTTATACCCATATACTAATGCTACTCTCACTTTTTTTTTAATAATTTTTATTTATTTGTTTGACAGAGAAAGGGGAAGAGAGAGAGAGAGAATGGGCACGCCAGGGCCTCCAGCCACTGCAAACAAACTCCAGATGTGTGCGCCCCCTTGTGCATCTGGCTAACATGGGTCCTGGGGAATCGAACCTGGGTCCTTTGGCTTTGCAGGCAAACACCTTAACCACTAAGCCATCCCTCCAGTCCCCTACTCTCACTTTTGGTAGAGAATCTTCTTTTCAGATGTCAGTGACCTTGGGATGACTCAGAAGGCATCATGGTGCTGGGAAGAAGTGACAGGAGTGCTCAGTACTGCAATATCTCTATCACACCTTTCAAGGGTCAGTGTCCATTGTGGAAGAATGTTAGAGCCAAAAGAAGGGCAGAACTCCTTACAACATGCTCCCCCAGACACAAAATGGCCTGGATATCCATGACCTCACAGCGCCTGACACTACCTATACAAGACCATCATAACAGGAGGAAAAGATCATGACATCAAAATAAAAGAGAGATGATTGGGAAGGGGGGGTGATGTAGAGTGGAGTTTCAAAGGGGAAAGTGGGGGGAGGGAGCACATTACCATGGGATACTGTTTACAATCATAGGAGGTGTTATAGAAATAAATTAATTTTTAAAAAAAGTAACATCAAGGAAGAGTAGGACTGCTTACAATGCACTTTTCCAGACACAAAAATGCCTGAATATCCATGAGCTCACGGTGCCTGACAGGCACTACCTACACAAGATGATCATAATAGGAGGAAAAGATGACATCAAAAATGAAAGAGAATGATTGAGAGGGGAGGGGATGTGAAGGGAAATGGAGTTGCAATGGGAAAGGGGAGGGAGAGAATTACCAGGTTTTATTGTCTATAACAGAAGCTGTCAAGAAAAAAAAAAATTTTTTTTTAATCTAACCAAGGGCTGTAGAGATGACTTAGCAGTTAAGGCATTTGTCTACAGAAAAGGATCGTAGTTCAATTCTCCAGGACCCGTGTAAGACAGATGCACATGGGGATGCATCCATCTGGAGTTTGCTTGCAGTGGATAGAGGCCCTGGTGAGGCCATTCTCTCTCTCTCTGCCTCTTTCTCGCTCTTAAATAAATATGTAAATAAAATTTTAAAAACTCTAACCCAATGCACAATGATTATCGTATTTGCTTAATTCTTCAGGACCCACATAAGCCATATGCACAAGAGGGCACCTATGTCTAGAGTTCATCTGCAGTACCTGGATGCCCTGGCACACCCATTCTCTCTCTTTCTCCCTTTCTGTTCCTCAAATAAATAAAATTTAAAAAAAAATTTGTAGGGGCTGAAGAGATTGCTTAGTAGTTAAGGCACTTGCCTTTAAAGCCTAAGTACCCAGGTTTCAAGTCCCCCGAACCACATAAGCCAGATGCACCTGGTGGTGTATGCATCTGGAGTTTATTTGCAGTGCCTAGAGACCCTGGAGGACCCATTCTCTCTAATAAATACATTTTAAAACATTTCTAACTCATCAGAGATAATTTTAAGATATATTTTTATGTATTAGAGACAGAGGGAGAGAGGGAGATAATGGGCACTCCAGGGCTTTTAGCCACTGCAAATGAATTCCAAATGCATGCGCCACCATGTACATCTGGCTTATATGGGACCTGGAGAATTGAACCTGGGTCCTCAGGCTTCTCAGGCGAGTCCCTTAACTGCTAAACCATTCCTCCAGCCCTTGTTTTGTTTTGGAAATATTTTATTCATTTTTTATTTATTTATTGAGAGCAACAGAGAGAGAAAGAGAATATGGGCACGCCAGGGCCTCCAGCCACTGCAAATGAACTCCAGATGTGTGCGCCCCCTTGTGCATCTGGCTAACATGGGTCCTGGGGAATTGAGCCTTGAACCAGGGTCCTTAGGCTTCACAGTCAAGCGCTTAACCACTAAGCCATTTCTCCAGCCCTCTTTTTTTTTTTTTTTTTTTTTTTTGAGGTAGGGTTTTACTCTAGTCCAGGCTGATCTGGAATTTATTATGTAGTCTCAGGATGGCCTTGAACTCACAGGGATCCTTCACAGGGATCCTCCTACCTCTGCCTCCCAAATGTTGGGATTAAAGGAGCGTGTTACCACACCCAACTAGAAGAGAAGTTTTAATACTACTGTGTTATATTGCTGCTGCAAATACATAATTTGCAACTAACACTAATAAAACTCAGGTTTCAGGGTAAAATGAATGATCAATAACATCCCAACATATCGTATCAGAAACTATCCTGAAAATAGGAATCTCCCAAGTAGAGAAAAAGCAATGTGTGAATGACAAGGTAGATAACCCAAGATTTAGCTTTCATCCTTCACTAAGCTCTCATAGACAAGACCTTCCACCCTCACTCCAAGTTACCCTTACCTAAGCAGAACCAGAGCATGAAACAAACAGTAAACATCTCATGGAGAAATGTATTTGAAGGGAAAATTTTAAACCTTTATTTCATTGAAACAAATGGATTTCAAGTTCCCTGCTAAGAATGGGTAAAAATAAACTGCTAATATCAAATAGATTTAAGACCTTTTTGATCCAAGACAGCATATACAGTACTGTTCTTTATTAAATACAACATATTTATATGTACTGTGTGTATGTCCATGTGTTCAAGAAATTATTTAATATCATATATATTTAAGTATTACCTCTTTGTATGGCAAGTTTGACTTTTCTATAATAAACACATTACATCTTTTTATATTGAGAAATATATTTATTAACATAAAAGACTCAGAATTCAATTGAGAAGAAACTTTTTATTTAGAAGAAAATTGACAGCCTCAAAAGCAGAAGGCAAAACTTTTACCCAGCACACAATCAGTGATATCTTCTTTAGAGTTGGTACTGAAACCAGCTGTAGGCCATCCTATAACAGTACTCCTACTTAGGAAATCTTGGTCAATTCTTTGAGTTGGGGGCAATTTTTACATGGGACATTTGTCAACAAAATTTTCTTCATGAATATTTAATCAAAAAGAAAGAACAAAAAAAAAAAAGCACAAAGGAAAAGACAAAACACCCCGGTCCTATTTGGATCCTCTGAATATTTACACGAATGAACACAGAAGACATTGTGTTACGTGAAACAAACAAGGCACAGAGAAATTAAGTACCATACATTCTCATTCATATGTTGGATGTAAAGAAATGGATCCTTAGGGGACTGGAGAGATGGTCAGTGGTTAAGGTGCTTGCCTGCAAAACCTAATGACCAGAGTTCAATTCTCCAGTAGCCATATAAAGCCAGATGCACAAAGTGGCACATGCATCTGGAGTTTGCTTGCAGCAGCTGGAGGTTCTAGCATGCCCATATTCTCATATTCTCTCGCTCTCTCCTCTCTCTCTCTTTCAAGGTAAAGTCTCACTCTAGCTCAGGCTGACCTGGAATTCACTATATAGTCTCAGGGTAGCCTTGAACTAACCGTGATCCTCCTACCTCTGCTCCAAGTCTCCAAGTGCTAGGATTAAAGGCATGCGCCACCATGCCTAGCTTTTATTTCTCTCTCTCTCTCTCTTTGCAGAGCCCACTGACCCAGGTTCATTTCCCCAGTCCCTACATAAAACCAGATGCACAAAGTGGCACATGTATATGGATTTAATTTGCAATGGCAAGAAGCACTGGTATACCTATACTCTCTCTCTGCTCAAAAATACATATTTTAATAAATAAACTTCCAGGTACATTGGCGCACACCTTTAATAACAGCACTTGGAAGACAGAGGTAGGAGAATTGCCATCAATTCAAACCATCCTGAGATTCAAAGTGAATTCCAGGTCAACCTGAGCCAGAGTGAGACCCTACTTCGATAAACCAAAATATAAATAAATAAATAATTATCCAGCCGGGTGTGGTGGCACTTGGGAGGCAGAGGTAGGAGGATCCCATGAGTTCAAGGCCACCCTGAGACTCCATAGTGAATTCCAGGTCAGCCTGGGCTAGAGTGAGACCCTACCTCAAAAACACACACACATACACAAAAAAAAAAGTATCCAGTGGCTCACACCTTTAATCCCAGCACTTGGGAGGCTGAGGTAGGAGGAGGATCACCATGAGTTTGAGGCCAGCCTGGAGCTTCAGAGTTAATAACAGTTCAGCCTGGGCTAAAGTGAAACCCTGCTTCAGAGAAAAAAATATTAAAAATTAAAAATCAACTGCCAGGGCTGGAGAGATGGCTTAGTGGTTAAGGTGCTGGCCTGCAAAGCCAAAGGATCCCACATTTGATTCCTAGGAACTCATGTAAACCAGATGCACCAGGTGGCGCATGCACACAGAGTTCGTCTGCAATGGCTGGAGGCCCTGGCACACCCATTCTCTCTCCCTCTTTCTCTCTCAAATAAATAAGGAAAAAAGAAAATACTATTTGCCTATTTTGTGTAGAGTCTATCTTTCTGAAATATGATAGTAACAGAATATTTTGCGACTTAAAGACAATTTAATGCTAATACATTGTTAGTGTTCACATTTCTAAGTCATGAACAAAATTTACACATTCAAACATTTCATTTGGGCTGGAAAAATGGCTTAGCAGTTAAGGAACTTGCCTGCAAAGCCAAAGGATGCAGGTCCCAATTCCCCAGTACCCATGTAAAGCCAGATGCATAAGGAGACGATGTGTCTGGAGTTCCTTTACAGTCGTTAGAGGCTCTGACACACCAATTCTCTATTTGCCCCCCCCAATAAACAAATACTGAAAAAACATTTTGTTTGTAACATTGCATATTACAACTTATCTGACTCCAAAAATATTTTATTCTGAAGTTTTAGACACTTGATATTTTTCTTCAGTTTCTTACTAATCTTTGGTATTTAAAATTAGATTTGGAAACTGTTAACCACTTCCTAGTTTGAGGGGTAATAATAATCTCTACACCTTTAAAACTTTTTGTGCTTGTCTGCAAAGCTGAACAACCTGGGGTTGATTCACCAGTGCCCACATGAAACCAGGTGAACAAAGAGGTATATGCATCTGGACTTCGTTTGCAGCTGCTGGAGGCCCTATTGGGCCCATTCCCTCTATACCAGGCTCCTAATCTCCACACTTGATTTCCATGCTCACAAATGATGCTAGTTAGCATTGCTTATAGGATACCTTGTAGAAGTATTAGTAAATATGAATAAAAGAATACAAATACATACTGAGTAATTTAAACACAGGAACCATGTTTTATGTAACTTGTTACTAGTTTGGTGGGTTTCAAAAAATACTTGTATAAATTTATTTGAGAGAAATAAACAGAGAAAGAGAGAGCGAGCTGGGTGTAGTGGCGCGTGCCTTTAATCCCAGCACTTGGGAGGCAGAGGTAGGAGGATCGCTGTGAGTTTGAGGCTAAACTGAGACTACAGAGTGAATTCCAAGTCAGCCTGGGCTAAAGTGAGATCCTATCTCAAAAGGGAAAAAAAAGGGAGAGAGGGAGAGAGGGAGAGAATGAGCACGCCTGGGCCTCCAGCCACTGCACACAAACTCTGTCTGGATACATGCATCCCCTTGTGCTGGCTTATGGTGGGTCCTAGAGAGTCAAACCTGGATCCTTTGGCTTTGCAGGCAAATGCCTTAACCACTAAGCCATCTCTCCAGCCCATAAATAGTATTGTCATTACCTGATCAGAAAAGTAAGGTAAGAAGGGGCTGGAGAAATCGCTCAGTAGTTAACTCCTAACAACTGGAGTTCAATTCCCCACTACCCACATAAAGCCAAATGTACAAAATAGCACATGCATCTGGAGTTCATTGGCAATGGCAGGAAGCCCTGACACACCCATACTCACTCTGCTCTCTCTTCCTTCCTCCCTCCTCACAAAAAAGTAATAAAATTAGGCTGGAGAGATTGCTTAGTGGTAAAGGCATTTGCCTGCAAAGCCAAAGGAGCCTGGTTCGATTCTCCAGGACCCACGTAAGCCAGATGCACAAAGGGACACATGCATCTGGAGTTTCATTTGCAGTGGCTAGAGGCCCTGGCGTGCTCATTCTCTCTAATAACTAAATTAATTAAAAATATTTTTTAAAAAAGAAAAATATGGTAAGAATAATTTTATCTTGCTTGCCATATATCACTTGATATTTTCTTTCTTTCTTTCTTTTTGTTTTTTTGGTTCTAGACCAGGCTAACCTTGAACTCACAGTAATCCTACCTCTGCCTCCAAAGTGCTAGCATCAAAGGTGTGTGCCATCACGCCTGGCTACATATCACTATATTGAAGAAACTATGTATCTTAGAAAATTTCTAAACTATAAACAATTCTTAACTTAAAAGAGAATTTTTTTTCTATAAGCCAATGCTTTTTAAAATTTATTTATTTGAGAGAAAGAGGCAGAGATAAGAACAGGTATGCCAGAGTCTTCCAGCCACTGAAAACTAACTTGTGCATTTGGCTTGCGTGGATCCTGTTGAACCTGGGTCCTTTGACTTTGTAGGCAAGTACATTAACCACTAAGCCATCTCTCCAGATCCTTAAATAATCCTTTTCCTTTTTAAAATATTTATTTTATTTATTTGAGAGATAGAAAGAGGGAGAGAAACAGAGAAAGAATGGGCACACCAGGGCCTTCAGCCACTGAAAATGAACTCCAGATGCATATGCCACTTTGTACATCAGGTTTACATGGGTCCTAAGGAATCAAACCTTGGTCCTTTACCTTCACAGGCAGATGCCTTAACTTTTAAATCATCTCTCCAGCCCAATCCTTTCTTTTTTTAATTACTTTTTATTTACTTGAGAGATAGAAGAAGCAATGTTTCTTTAAAAATACATTTCCTACATGGATGAGCTTAACAATGGGTACCAAATTGACTGTATTCGCTGTGTACAAAACTAATTAATAATTTAAAAAATACATTTCCTGCCTTGTGCGATGGCACACACACTTAATCCCAGCACCCAGAAGGTAGAAGCAAGAGATCACTGTAAGTTTGAGGCAACCCTGGGACTACAGAGTGAGTTCTAAGACAGCCTGGGCTGGAGACCCTACCTCAAAAAAACAAAAACAACAAAGAGACATTTTCCAAGGCTAGAGATGGCTCATTGGTTAAAAGCTCTTGCTTGCAAAATCTAATAGCCTAGGCCCATGTAAAGCCATATGCACAAAGTAGCACATGTGTCTGGAGTTAGTTTGCAGTGCCAAGAGGCCCTGGAGTGCCCCCATTCCTTGTTCCCTCTCTCCCTGCAAGTAAATAAAAATACATTTCCCTTTTAAAACAAGCGAGGTGTGGTGGCGCATACCTTTAATCCCAGCACTCAGGAGGCATTAATGCTAGCTGGGCATGGGGATGCATGTTTTTAATTCCAGTACTGGGGAGGGAGAGGTAGGAGAATCACTGAGAGTTCAAGGCTACCCTGAGACTACATAGTGAATTCCAGGTCAGCCTGGGCTGAGCAAGACCCTACTTTGAAAAACCAAAAGTAAGTAAAATTAAAAAAATAGTAATTTGATCTCTCCCAAAATCAACTGTATCTACAAGGCCATGAGTAGTCACTTATTGGTATGAGTTCACATGTTGGTGAATGGTGGGGCACACCTTTAATCCCAGCACTCGGGAGGCTGAAGTTGGCAGCTGGTGTGAGTTCAAGGCCACCTGAGACTACACACACAGTGAATTCCAGTCTTGGCTAGAGAGAGACCTTACCTTGACCCCCCAAAAAAGTGAATCCAGAACACTTGAAATTCTGAAACTGTCTCCCCTTTGCTTTGGTATTATTTCTCCTAGTGTTAGTTTTTTGTTGTTGCTGTTGTTGTTGTTGTTGTTTTAAGGTAGTGTCTCTATCCCAGGCTGACTTGGAATTCACTGTGTAATCTCAGGGTAGCCTCCAATTCACGGCAATCCACCTACCTCTGCCTCCTGAGTGCTGGGATTAAAGGCGTACGCAGCCATACCCGGCTTCTCCTAGTGTTCTTAATCCAGTCTTCCCAAAGCTCCTCACAGACACTCTCTTAAAAATCTCCCCTTTGGGGCTGGAGAGATGGCTTAGTGGTTAAGCACTTGCCTATGAAGCCTAAGGACCCCGGTTCAAGGCTCGATTCTCCAGGACCCATGTTAGCCAGATGCACAAGGGGGCACACGCATCTGGAGTTCGTTTGCAGTGGCTGGAGGCTCTGGCACGCCCATTCTCTCTCTCTCTATCTGCCTCTTTCTCTCTCTGTTGCTCTCAAAATAAACAAAATAAACGAAAAAAAAAATTTTTTAAATCTCTCCTTTGATCTATCTCACTAGTTAAGAGAACTGATTACAGGTAACTTGCCCAGCACTTGACTTATTCACTTAGAGTATGGAAAAGGTTGCTGGCTTGTTTTTTTTCCTTCTTTCTTTTTGAGGTAAGGTCTTTCTGTAGCCCAAACTGACCTGGAATCAGTCTCAGACTGGCCTCAAACTCATGACATACTCCCCCCCCACACACAACCCCACACCCCGCCTATTGAGTGCTGGGATTAAAGGTGTTCAACACCACACATGGCCCTATTTTTGGATGTGTGAGAAACAGGCAGATAGGGAGAATGGTTGTGCCAGGGCCTCCAGACAATGCAAATGAACTCCAGATGCATAGGCTTCCTTGTGCATCTGGTTTACATGGGTCCTACGGTATCGAATCTGGGTCCTTTGGCTTTGCAGGCAAGTGTCTTAGTCCCAAATTCACGTCTCCAGCAGGAGGTTGCTGACTTTTCTGTGTGTCAAGAGCTCTGAGAATTTCAGCAAATTGAGATTGGTTCATCTCCCAGAAATAACACATAGGCGCACACACACACACAAATTTTTTTCATATAATTTCAAAAGACTGAACCTAAGAACTAAATACCTTAGATTTTAAACCCCTATATTTAGCTGGGCATGGTGGTGCACACCTTTAATCCCAGCACTCGGGAGGCAGAGGTAGGAGGATCGCCGTGAGTTCGAGGCCACCCTGGGCTAGAGTGAGACCCTACCTTGAAAAACAAAACAAAACAAAACAAAAAAACAACCTGTATTTAACCAGGCATGGTAGCATATGCCTTTAATCCCAGCACTGGGGACGCAGAGGTTAAAATGATTCCTGTGACTTCAAGGACATCCTGGGACTACAGAATGAGTTCCAGCTCAACCTGGGCTACAGACCCTGCCTAAAAAAATTTTTAAAGCTGGGCATGGTGGCGCACACCTCTAGTCCCATCACTAGGGAGGCAGAGGTAGGAGGATCACCATGAATTCCAGATCAACCTGGGCTGGAGCGAGACCCTACATACACACACAGAGAGACATTTTTTAAGTAGCTACCCTATTGCGACCTCCTATGACACAAGTGTCTATAGAATAAAATCAAAGACCGGGCTTGGTGGTGCACACATTTAATCCCAGCACACAGAGGCAGAGATAAGAGGGTCGCCATGAGTTCAAGGCCACCCTGAGACTACATAGGAAATTCCAG
The DNA here is from genome assembly GCF_020740685.1 of Jaculus jaculus. Classification (NCBI taxonomy): domain Eukaryota; kingdom Metazoa; phylum Chordata; class Mammalia; order Rodentia; family Dipodidae; genus Jaculus; species Jaculus jaculus. The sequence continues at coordinate 90,464,559 of NC_059111.1, read as the reverse complement.
GTCAGCTTGAGCTAGAGTGAGACCCTACCTCAAAAAACAAAAACCAGGACTGGAGAGATGGCTTAGTGGTTAAGCGCTTGCCTGTGAAGCCTAAGGACCCCGGTTCGAGGCTCAATTCCCCAGGACCCATGTCACGTTAGCCAGATAGATGCACAAGAGGGCACATGCATCTGGGGTTCGTTTGCAGTGGCTGGAGGCCCTGGTGTGCCCATTCTCTCTCTCTCTCTATCTGCCTCTTTCTCTGTCACTCTCAAATAAATAAATAAAGATGTACAAAAAAATTAAAGACAAACAAAAAAATTCATACTTGCAAGCATGGATAAACTTGCCCAAGCACAATCTGATGAGCTTCATTTCCTCTTCCATTTGCCATTTTCAAAGTACAGTGTTGCCTGCCTCAAGCTTCCTCTTCATCAGTGAAATGGCTGATGACCTCAGTTTTCCCTGCTTATTCTCCCTCCCCAGAATGAATTCCTCTCTTGTTTACTTTGGTTTCAACAAACTATTCCAGCTAGTTGTTCTCTCCTAGCAAAGACCCATGGCTCAGCTATGACTCTAGCATCTAGCATAGGCCTAGACTACAGAATGTCTTCAACCAAAGTGAGGACACATCCATGCTTATTTCTCAATAGGGATATGCCTCACCCTTGTTGAAACATAAAACAAGAATTCCTCTGGTACCTGCTCCCCATTTCTAGTCCACGGCTTACACAGCTTTAAGCAGTGTTTCCTGGGGACATTTCCTCACTTCCTCTGGTTCCTAGCAGGTTAGCGGCTAGGCTAACCACATTCAGTAGCAGCAACAAGATCTTACAATTGCCAACAGCAGAAAACAAGCTCTTTATTTGTTGAGGTAGGGTCTCACTCTAGTCCAGGCTGACCTGGAATTCACTATGTAGTCATAGGGTATCCTCGAACTTACGGTGCAAGCGTCTCAAGTTTGTTTGCAGTGGCTAGAGGCCCTGGTGTGCTCATTACCTCTCTCTCTCTCCCCCTCAATCTTGGTCAAATTAATTAATTTTTTTAAAGTCCACTTAAGTTATGAGCCAAACTTATTGACATCTGTAACCAAGAAAATCAGCCTGAATTATTTTTTAAAGATTTTTATTTATTTACTTATTAGAGACGGAAGGAGGGAGGGAGGGACGGAGGGAGGGAGGGAATGGGCACACCAGGGCCTCTAGCCACTCACTGCAAACGAACTCCAGATGCAAGTGCCACCATGTGCAACTGGCTTACGTGGGACCTGAAGAATTGAACCTGGGTCCTTAGGTTTCACAGGCATGTACCTTGACCACTAAGCCACCTCTCCAGCCCAGTTACGTTTTTGTACCTGTGCATTTATGTGTCATAGGCACACCAGTGTCTCTTGCCACTTTTTAAATATTTTTATCTATTTATTTATTTAGAAAGTGAGAGAGAAAAGCAGACAGAGAATGAGCTCGCCATGACCTCTAGAAACTGAAAACCAACTATAGACACATATACCACCGTGTACATCTGGCTTTACATGGGTCCTGGGGAAGAGAATCAGGGATCCTTTGGCTTTGCAGACAAATGTCTTAACTGATAAGCCATCCCTCTAGCACTCTTGCCACTTTTCGTGTCTGATTTACATTGGTAGGTTGGGAATCGAACCTGTGCCTGCAGGCTTTTGCAAGCAAGCACCTTCATTGGCTAAGCCATCATCCTGGCCCATAAATGCTTCTCTTACATGCAATACAATTACCATTAAAAGTCTGAATCAGGACTCCCTTATGGGCTTCCGGTCAAGATGGCGACCGCCTAGCTGCACTACAAACAACGAGGGAAAAAAAGATAGATGCAGATCCTAAGAAGAGAGCTGCCCCAACATACCTCAGAAGGGGCCCAACTGAAACTAAGGACAACTGGCGAAATAAGCAAGGGTGATGTTTTCCTGTGAACTGGATACCAGCACAAAGGGGAAAGAGATCAATGCAGAGAAAAATCAACTCCTACCAAATCAGAGAGCCAGAGCCTCAGAGGCCCCCAACACCTCAGCACTGAAGCAGACCAAAAATGAACCCAACATGGCTCAGGGAAATCTTGCGGAAGAGGGGGCGGAAAGAATGTCAGAGTTACATGTTGGGTCATGATTTTCAGAGACATTTATCATACTAATAACTGGGAGCTAACTCCACAATGCACGACCCATTTTCAATAATAAGGAGGGTCTAATGGGAGGGGGTAGATCACAGATGAGCCTAAATAATGGTACCAAACCGCCTGTATTTACTGAAAAGAAAACTAATAAATTAAATTTAAAAAAAAAAAAAGTCTGAATCACTAAACTAATGACACAAACAAAAATAGCTCCCCAAAGTCCAGGGGTCATCCCATTCCACAAGTAGGTTCACCATCACGTTCTCCTCTTGCCCCCATCACCCTTCCCTCAACACCTACAAACCCTTACCAGAGTTAGCTTCCTCAAGAAATTGGGCTGGAGAGGTAGCTTGGAGGTTAAGGCACTTGCCTGCAAAGCCAAAAGACCCAGGCTCAATTCCCCAGCACCTACATAAAGCCAGATACACAAGGTGGCACATGCATCTAGAGTTCATTTGTAGTGGATAGAGGCCCTGGCCCGCCCATTCTACCTTCCTCTAGCTCTCTCTCAAAGAAATAAATTAAATATTTTTTAAAAAGATATTAGCCAGGCGTGGTGGCACATGCCTTTAATCCCAGCACTCGGGAGGCAAGAGGTAGGATGATCACTGTGAGTTCAAGGCTACCCTGAGACTACACAGTGAATTTCAGCCTGAACTAGAGTGAGACCCTACCTTAAAAAAAAAAAATTATCTGATATGTAAGTAGAATGATGGAGATGGGGAGGGGATATGATGGAGAATGGAATTTCAAAAGGGAAAGCAGGGGGGGTGTATTACCATGGGATATTCTTTATAATCATGGAAAATGTTATTAAAAATTGAGAAAAAAATTATCTGATGGTGTATTAACAGGTGGTATTTTAAATAAACTATTTTGAGGTTAGGAAGGGCAGACTACTCAGACTGAGATTCAAGAGTAGATCCCTCATGGTCAGATTATCTTCTAAGTGACTGCTATTAGTGGTATAATACAGATTTGTCTTAAGGACTAAGAAATGTCCTAGCATCACCTACACTACAACTGGTTCAACATGAGTTTTTGTTTTAAGTATTTCATTTGAGAGTGAAAGAAAGAGACATATAGCCAGGTGTGGTGGCACACACCTTTAATCCCAGCTCTTGGGAGGCAGAGGTAGGAGAATCACCAAGAGTTAGAGGCCACCCTGAGACTACATAGTTAATTCCAGGTCAGCCTGGACCAAAGTAAGACCCTACCTCAAAAAAAAAAAAAAGAGAGAGAGAAAATTAGTATGCCAAGGCCTGCAGCCACTGCAAATGAACTCCAGCTGCTTGCACAACCTTGTACATCTGGCTTTACATGGGTATTGGGGAATCGAACCTAGGGCCTTAGGCTTTGCAGGCAAATGCCTTAAACACTGAGCCATTTCTCTAGCCCCTATTGTGGGTTTTCACAGTTGGTGCTGTTTGTTTTATTTGGGGGCTTTTCTTTTTTCATTATTCATTTGATTAGCATACAGAGACTGGGTTTCATTATGGTGTTTTCAAACAAATTTTGTTTGTTTCCCTTCTCTCCTCTGTCCTACTTTCCACTCCCATGGGTTTTCTTTTGTTAATCTGTTTGGTTCATTATTTTGAGACAAGGTCTCATGTAGCTCAGACTGACCTCTAACTTCCTGAGTAGCTGGGATGACCATGAACTCCTGATCCTCCTGTCTCCACCTCCCAAGTGGGCTTTCAAGCATGCACTACCACACCTGACTTACGTGATGCTGGGATCAGGTCCCAGGGCTTTGTGACTGCAAGGCAAGCACCCTACGAAGCTGCATTCCCAGCTTTGGTGATATGCTTGCATATCTCTAAAAAATTCTACTTCTGGCTTTGCTTCAGTTCAAAGAAGGTTCAACTTGTTATCATATAAGTGCTCATACTCTGGGACACTTTAGGCAGAAAGACTACATGGTAACTTACTGCATCGAGGAGAGGTTCAAAACACATTAGCCCAATTCTAAACTGTACTTCAGGAAGAAAAAAATAAAGTCCTTGAATGATCAAAAAATCGTTTTCTAAGATTTCTCCATGTCACACTAAAATAACTTTATTTTTCGAGGTAGGGTCTCACTCTAGCCCTGGCTGACCTGGAACTCACTCTGTAGTCCCAGGCTGGCCTCAAACTCAAAGCATTCTGGTTGCTCCGAGAGTTAGAAAGTTTCCAATAGTTCAGTGGAGTTGTAATCTTAAAAAACATGTGAACTAGTTTGTTTCAACTCCTTTTATTTTGTCTCCTCCAGCCTATTCACCTTAGAATCCAGATGGATCAAAGTCCTACGGGCTGGGGACGTAGCTCCGTTGGTAGAGTGCTTGCCTAGCATGCCAGAAGCCCTGGGTTAGGTAGGGCCAGCACTTGGGAGGTAGAAACAGGAGCAGAAGTTCACATACATAATGAGCTCAAAACCAGTCAGATACATGCAATCTCCTCTCAAAAAGAAGAAAAAAAGCCTGGTGTGGTTTAATCCCAGCACCCAGGAGGCAGAGGTAGGAATAGGAGGATCGCTGCAAGTTGGAGGCCACCCTGAGAATACAGAGTTAATTTCACATCAGCCTGGGCTAGAGTGAGACCCTACCTCAAAAAAACAAAACCAAAAAAAAAGAGAGAGAGAGAGAAAGAAATAAAGAAAAGGACAAACTGAAAATCCAAGGATGTAGACAATTCACCCCTTGTTAATTAGGAAGCCACTGCATTATGCATAACACACAAAAATTAGTATGAGGGCCAGACATGGTGGTTTACTCCTTTAATCCCAGGACTAGGGATGCTGAGGTGGGAGGATCACCATTGAGTTTAAGGCCAGCTTGGGGCAACACATTGAGTCCCAGGTCGGCCTGGGCTTCACTGAGACCCTGCCATAAAACAAACAAAAAATATGTATTTAGACACTCAAGAAAACACTGGAGGGCTGCAGAGACAGCTCAGCAGTTAAGGTGCTTGCCTACAAAGCCTAAGAACCAGGGTTTGATTCCCCAGTACCCACATAAATACAGATGCACAGAGATCTGGAGGCCCTGGAGTACCCATTCTGCCTGTCTCTTCTCTTCCCTCTTTCTCTCTCTGCTAGCAAATAAATAAATAAATAAAAATATTAAAAAAGAAATAAAACTCTGAATTGGAGCTGGGCATGGTGGAGCATACCTTTAATCCCTGCCCAAGGGAGGCTGAGGTGAGAGGCTCCTTATGAGTTCAAGGCCACCCTGATATATAGTGAATTCCAGGTCAGCCTGAGCTAGTGAAACCCTACCTCAAAAACAAAACAAAACAAAACAAAACAAAAACTTTGGACTTGGTCTAAAAAATATATTTTAATTTTTACCTTTCACTGCTGGGGATTGAACCCTGGGCCCTGCCCATAAACAGGCACTCTACCACTAAGCAACACGCCCAGGCTTCAGACAATATATTTCTAAAAGAAACTTTTTAACAAATGGGTTTCTTTTACTGAAATTTCACCAAGTATTCATGGAAAGTTATATTTGGTAAGTCTGGGCTAAAAACACTAGCTTTTGCTCTCAATGAAAACATAAAAGAACAAAAAGCAAACATCCTTTCAACATGCTTAAATGCCCTTTACAAAATCAAGCATAAGTATGTATAAAATTGACATTCAAATACTATGCACACACCCATAGTGACAAGCATTTAAACTAACGGATCCCAATTCTGGAATGACATGTCCAGAAAGGGTGTATCTAACTGGAAGTTAGGGCAGACACTGTGAGCTCAATAGCTCTTCGATTCCCCATCAGCCTCCACCTTTGGATGAAAGCCTCCTTCAGCAGAGGGCGCTGAGCTTGTCTAAGGTATATACATTTACTTCCCAGACAGTTTTCTTCTACAGGCTGACAGTTCATCCCCTCAGAATCAAAATTCAGCATGCTTTTTCAAATACTCAGGAAAAATTATAATTTCAGCAATTACTCTTCATCATCATCATTTCCCAAAACACACTTACTGAATGCCTTGTTACAAATAAGAAATATATAAAAAATGTAATCCCAGACCACAAGAATCTTACTTTTTCCCCTTAAAAGTCACCTGCTTATGGATCAGACAACTCAGGTTTGGTTAAACCTATAGTCTACAGGCAATGCCAACTCAGGTATTGAAATCATGGAACGCTGGCCTTTAGCTCCCTATCTAAATTAGCAATGGGTGCATAATTATGCCTTAATTAAAAAAGAAAAAGCCACAGAGGTAGGAGGATCGCTTTGAGTTCGAGGCCACTCTGAGACTACAAAGTGAATTCCAGGTCAGCCTGAGCTAGGAGTGAGACCCTACCTCGAAAAAAACAAAAAATACCTACACTCTTGTTTCTACTGGATGACACATGAACAGGAGGGGAAACCTGGAATCTTCAGACTCCTTCTGTGTCTGGACTAGGGCCTTTATCTCGCGTTTCTTCTCTAATTCCAGGGGCTAAAAGTTCCCTTAAAACTGCAAGGAAAATATTTGCATAAAATCTCCTACTTTGGATTGTTTTTGCTTGGTTGTTTGTGTTCTGACTAAATGAGAATATGAATCACTACTAAGCAAAAAGTCATTTTCCTTTCTGTATGCTGAGCTTGAGACTGTAATGAATCAAAAGACTTCAAATAAGGTAGCCAAAACATTAAACAAATAATTACTCTTAATGTGATTACTGTTAGCTTTAGTTAGGGTCACAGTACAAACTGAAAGCAACACTAACTCAAATTAGAGGAAAAAACAGGACTGGAGGTATAGCTCAGTGGCAGATGGTTGCAAGCCCAAAGCCCTGGCTTTGATTCCCAGCACAGCAAAAAAAAAAAAAAGGAAAAATTAAAAACTTTAAAAAACAAAAAACAAAAGAGCCCCTTCATACACACACACAAAATCTGCACACATTTTAGGACCCAAATTAAGAGTAAATACCCATCACATTACATGCTATAATTGTGTTTCCTTTTGCACTCATAAGAAAATTACACTTAGAAACATATAATATAACTAGTAATTTTCACTACCTTACTGGGAAACTTGTCAAGAACTTTCAAACAATGCTAGGGAGTCAGACCACCACACACCATGCCCAATGCTTCACCCTCCCCTCAAGTGAAGAATAATCCAATAATTTACTGTTCAAGGGCAAAGAGAAAAAAAAAAAAAGAATTTAAGAGTCAGGGTTGAAGTGAAATGGGGAAAGGGCCACTCTTGAGGCAGGATGCCCTGGGACAAAAGCTGTATCCTTTCTCTCCTCCAGAACACTATCCAAACTGACAGCCTCACTCATACCACCAACCTTCCATTACAGGGTCTCTAAACGCTGAAGAAAATGTAAATTTAGCTCTGATTACAGGAAGAATTCAGCACAAATGATACCAGCTCTAAAATAAAACAATATATGGTATCTTAATGCAATGGCTTGGAACGAAGGGATAAGAGGCAATAATAACTCCTCCAACTGTTGAGAGCAGATAGCATTTGAAGCCCTAAAAAGCATGCACGTTTTTGAACTACAAGTTCTCGTAGGCAGTCCGATGCACCGTAGAAAGTTTGGGACGAGCAGCAACGACACAACAGGTGAGACAGACGCAGTGGACATCAGAGCACGGTGAAGTGCACTGCACGCAAAGGTAAGCCCTGGCGTCCCCAAAAAGCCGGGGGGGGGTACGACATAGTATCATGCACAAGACCATCCCAGAGCACCCCCCCCCACGTCTTTCCCGTGGCAAAGATTCGGTTCCGTCCGAGGGGCGCGCCACCTCTTCCTTCCCCTCATCCAGGGGACCAGAACCCGAGGAGGCACACGAAGATACCAAGCGCACCCCTCCCCAGCCCACTCCGTGGGCATCTCGGCTGTAAAGGGAAAAAACACAATGTCGCTCCTTATTTCTGCGTACAAAAGGACTTTGCGCCCTCCTCCTCCTCCTCGAACTGCCCGCCCGGGCCGCCTCCTTAAAACAACTTGCAAGAAAGGTGGGCAACGCGCCATGTTCCAGCGTCTCCCCCCCCCCCCCCAACCAACCCTCCCGCTCACCACCATCCCAGTCTACCTGGGTAACAAGCCCACGCCACCCCGGCAGGAAGGAGGGAAGCTCCGGAGGTCGCCCGAGCCGCCCAACCTCTCCTTCGCCCGCGCGGGAGAGAGAGAGAGAGAGAGACAGCGGCTCCCCGAAGCCCCGCCGCCGACACCCGGGAAGAACCGAAGGCGACGAGCGCCGGAGCCCGCGGCTTCTCGGTCCCGCGCCCGTCCACCCACCACCACCCCGCTCCCGTGCCCGGCGCGCTCCTCCCGGGCCCGGCTCGCCCGCCCTCCCGCTCCCCGAGCCCGCGGGAAGATAGGCCAGGCCCGGGGGAGGGCGGGTGTTCCATGGCGCGGACGAGGCCGCGGCGCCCGGAGAGCCTCGGGCGGTAAAGGGAGGCCGGAACCCTCAGGAAGACTCTCGCTCTCGTTCTCTCTTCTCTGGAGGGCAGCGCCTTCCCTCCCGAGCCTGCCAGGACGCCTGGGGCCTAGTGCGGCCTGCTCATCCTCGGGGTGGCGGTTTGACTGGGCCCGTCTTGGCCCCCCCCCCCTCAGCCCCAGGCGGACCAAATCCAGCGGGGGGCCCAGGTCCCTGAGCCCGGGGGCGGCCAGGGTGCCGACTGCGGGGCGGGCCGGCCGGCCGGCGGGCGGCGTGTTGCGGCTGCGCCGGGGCTGAAATAGCTGGAGATTGCGCGGTAGGGCACTCACCTCAGAGCGGCTGCGCTACCGTGGGCCTGCGCCGTGGAGACTGCGACCGCGCCGGCTCCTCGCAGCCTCCTGCCACCAGCGGCAATGGCGAGCGCTGCCGCCTCTGCCGCCGCCGACGAGGGGGAGGGGAGGGGAGGGGAGCAGGAGGGAGGGGGGAGGGAGGAGGCACGCACGCGACGCACGGCTCGGCTTCCCCGCCCGGAGGCCGCCATGATGCTGAGCTCCGCTTCGGCAGCACGCCGCTGGCCGGCAGCGACGGGAGGCGCTTTTTCGGCCGTCGTCCCCGCCGTGCCCCCGGGCGCCCCCCCCCCCCACTCCGCCGCTTCGTCGGCTTCTCGGGCCGCTTTGCGTGGGCTTTGGCGTTTGGGGGAGATGGTGATGGTGTTGCGGGGTGGGGTGGGGGGGGAACCGAGAGGAACCGTGAAAGCGACTGGAGGAGCGGAACGTGGACGCCGCAGAAAAGTGACGCACGCAGCCCAAAATGGTCGCTTGATCCGGGGGGGGGAAAAAATAACAAAAAAGTAACCTCGTCCATTCCCCGCAGCGGGGGAATCGGGACCTCCCGAGTGTTGGTGCAAGGACGCTGCTTGGAAACGGAAGCCACCCCCAACCCCTCGACCCCCACGATTTTCTCCAAGAGTCTTGATCGGACGAATGATGATCACCCTCTCTTTGAAATGACCTTTGCTTCCCGATTTCAAAACCCTGCCCAGATATTTGCAAGCAAAAGTTTTTGTACACCTCCCAGTACAGTACAGTAATTTATTCTGGGGGTGCTTCGGGGAGCTTGGCCAAGAAGCTCTTTCTGTACCGAATGTTTCTGTCTGGGTGCTCTGAGGGTGCACCTGTTAGCAAAAAATAGAGAGTCCTGTTTTTCATTCATTCATACATGCAATTTTTTTTTTTTGATACAGGATCCAATACTAATGCATGTAGCCCAGGCTGGCCTCAACTTCACAATGTAACTTGGTATGACCTTGTCTTTCTGATCCTCTTTCCACCTGCCAAGTGCTGGGATTAACAGACGTGTGCCACCCCAACTTGGTTTCTTTGGCGGTGGAGATTGAACTAAACAAGTACTTTATCAACTGAACTACATTTTTTTTAAGTCCTTAATCTTACTCTTCTGGAGATTATATGAAGGAATGGGGACACGTAGGTGCAGGCCTAACCCCCCAAAAAATAAATAAATAAATAAATAGTAAGTATGGGGCTGGAGAGATGGGACCTCTTTGCAATTCCTCAAGGACCCACATAAACCAGACGCACAAGGTGGCACACGCGTCTGAAGTTCGTTTGCAGTGGCTGGAGGCCCTGGTACGCCCACTCTCTCTCTCTCCGTGTATCTTTCTCTCAAATAAATAAATAATAAAATGTTTTTTTATTTGAAAAAAAAAAGCTGGGCATGGTGGCGTACGCCTTAAATCCCAGCACTCGGGAGGCAGTGGTAGGAAGATCGCTGTGAGTTAGAGGCCACCCTGAGACTCCATAGTGAATTACAGGTTAATCTAGACTAGGGTGAGACCCTACCTCAAAAAAAAATTTTTTTTTTGGATAAGAAAAGTAGACAGTACAGCCAGGTGTGGTGACGCACGCCTTTAATCCCAGCACTTGGGAGGCAGAGGTAGGAGGATCGCAGTGAGTTCGAGGCCACCCTGAGGCTACACAGTGAATTCCAGGTCAGCCTGGGCTAAAGTAAAACCCTACCTCGCAAAACCAAAAAAGAAAAAAAAGTAGACAGTAGGAAAATACAATCTGAGGTTGGGGACATGTGAGGGATAGTTTTTGCTGTGGTGTATTTTTTCAAGCGTAATCAAGAGATGACTTTTATCACAATCATTCAGACTCATGGTTAAAACAATGAGTCCCAAGTGATATCTAGAATGCTAGCATGACGCCTAGGAATCTGCCTTTTTAAAAATATTTCATTTTGGGGCTGGAGAGATGGCTTAGCGGTTAAGCGCTTGCCTGTGAAGCCTAAGGACCCTGGTTCGAGGCTCGGTTCACCAGGTCCCACGTTAGCCAGATGCACAAGGGGGCGCACGCGTCTGGAGTTCGTTTGCAGTGGCTGGAAGCCCTGGCGCGCCCATTCTCTCTCCCTCTATCTGTCTTTCTCCCTGTGTCTGTCGCTCTCAAATAAATAAATTTTTAAAAAAATGTATAAAAAAATTCATTTTGGGCTAGAGAGATGGCTTAGTAGTTAAGCGCTTGCCTGTGAAGCCTAAGGTCCGGGGTTCGAGGCTTGATTCCCCAGGAGCCATGTTAGCCAGATGCACAAGGGGGCGCATGCATCTGGAGTTCGTTTGCAGTGGCTGGAGGCCCTGGCGCGCCCATTCTCTTTCTTTCTCCCTCACTCCCTCTGCCCCCCCTCTGCCTTTTTCTCTCTGTGTTGCTCTGAAATAAATAAATAAAAATGAACAAAAAATTTTTTAATTTATTTTATCGTTTCTCAGCCTTTTGGCTAAGATCAAGTGTAGTATCTGTTCTTATCAGTTTAAAACATTTTACTTTTTATTTATTTTATTTGAAAGAGAGAGGCAGACAGACAGAGAGAAAGAGAGAAAATGAGCATGCTAGGGCCTCCAGCCACTGCAACCCAAGTCCAGGTGCATGAGCCACCTTGTACATCTGGTTTACACGGGTCCTGGGGAAATTAACAGAGACTGAGGTCCTTTGGCTTTGCAGGCAAGCATCTTAACTGCTAAGTCATCCTTTCAGCCCCTCCCTTATAACTGATTTATTTATTTATTGGTTTTTCAAGGTAGGGTCTAGCTCTAGCCCAGGCTGTGGCCTCAGACTCATGGAGTGATGGGATTAAAGGTGTGTGCCACCACGCCCTGCCCTGATGATTTTTATGCACATGGTAGCCTAAGAACCAAGCACCCCTTGCATTAGCTAATTACAAAGCACCCCATAGGGTGTCAAAAAAACAGTTTAGCCAGGTGTGGTGGCGCAGGCCTTTAATCCCAGCACTCGGGAGGCAGAGGTAGGAGGATCACCATGAGTTCGAGGCCACCCTGAGACTACATAGTGAATTCCAGGTCAGCCTGAGCCACAGTGAGACCCTACCTCAGGTCAGCCTGAGCCACAGTGAGACCCTACCTCGAAAAACCAAAAAAAAAAACAAAAAAAAAAAAAACAAAAAACATCTTAACAAATTAGGAAGCATTAATTTTTTTTAATATTTTTTGTTCATTTTTTATTTATTTATTTGAGAGCGACAGACACAGAGAGAAAGACAGATAGAGGGAGAGAGAGAGAGAATGGGCACGCCAGGGCTTCCATCCACTGCAAACGAACTCCAGACGCGTGCGCCCCCTTGTGCATCTGGCTAACGTGGGACCTGGGGAACCGAGCCTCGAACTGGGGTCCTTAGGCTTCACAGGCAAGCGCTTAACCGCTAAGCCATCTCTCCAGCCCAGAAGCATTAATTTTTGAGAGCATTCTATCTTACTTAAAAATTTAATGCCTTATATATGTATCATGAAAGCAAAAGGGGAAACTATTTGAGGGAAGGGGACCTGTAGAAGGGGGAGGTGGGGCTGGGGAGGATAATGGGGAAGAGGGGTACACAGGAACAAAACATAATGATATATATGTGTGAAAACGTCATGCTGAGAACCATTTCTTTTTATGCTCATCAAAATAATTACAATAATTAAAAAGTGGACAGTAGATCTCTTTCTTAGAAGTGACCTCACTGGGATATTCGTGTGGAGACGACATGGCATGAGACCTGGATGATGTGTTCAGGGAACAGATGACTGATCCTGTGACCAGCCTCTGCTCCATGAGGAGACCCTGGACGTTGTGTAAAATGGTGTGTCGTCTCCCAGAGCGCAAGCTCTTTGTTAAAGGGTCCCAACACTGGGCTTCTCAGCCTTGCTTTTATTACTGCTTATTGTTCTGGCAAGAACCCTTTCTTGCCAGGCATGGTGTCGCACGCCTTTAATCCCAGCACTTGGGAGGCAGAGGTAGGAGGATCATCACGAGTTCGAGGCCACCCTGAGACTACATAGTGAATTCCAGGTCAGCCTGGGCCACAGTGAGACCCTACCTCGAAAAACCAAAAAAAAAAAAAAAAAAAAAAAGAACCTTTCTCACTACCTTTCCTCACCTATGGAAATTTGGTAATACAAATGGACTGCAAATCACTGCATGCATATCTGTGTATTGAACCTAAAAGAGTAAAGATTTAATTAATTGATTAATTTTAAAAGTCCAATGCCTTTTTCTCTGATAGTTTTTAAAAACTGTGAGTGTGGCCATCATCAACCACCCAAGTGCTACAGCCATTCCCATTCCTGTAGGGAAAACCCATACTACTTCTACCTTTTTTTTTTTCTTTTTGATTTTCTGTGGTAGGGTCTCCACTCTATCTTAGGCTGACCGGGAATTTACTATGTAGTCTCAGGGTGGACTTAAATTCACAGTGATCCTCCTACCTCTGCCTCCCAAGTGCTGGATCAAAGGTATGCGCCACCATGGCCGGCATCCTTCCACTTTTACTCAAGTCACACACACATCCAATTAATTATTTAAAACTGTTGTTCCCTAAATTGGGCATGGTGGCATATGTAGTTAATCCCAACACTCGGGAAGCAAAGGTAGAAGGATCCCTGTGAGTTTGAGGTCACTCTGAGACTACATAGTGAATTCCAGGTCAGACTGAGCTAGAGCGAGACCCTATCTCAAAATACAAAAAATAAAATAAAATAATAATAATAAATTGGGGGCTGGAGAGATGGCTTAGTGGTTAAGGCACTTGCCTGCAAAACAAAGGACCCAGGTTTGATTTCCCAGGAACCACGTAAGCCAGACACTCAGGATGAAACATGGATCTGGAGTTCATTTGCAGTAGCTAGAGGCTCTGACATGCTCATTCTCTCTCTCTATATATATATATCTATCTTCCTTTTTCTCTGTCTCTCAAATAAATAAAAATATAAAATAAAAACTGTTTTTCCCTAAACTGGATGTGGTAGTGCACACCTTTTTTAAAAAACTTTTTTATTTATTCATTTTGTTTTTTCAAAGTAGGGTCTCACTCTAGCCTAGGCTGACCTGGAATTCACTATGTAGTCTCAGGGTGGCCTTGAACTCACCGTGATCCTCCTACCTCTGCCTCCCAAATGCTGGGATTAAAGGTGTGCGTCACACCTGGCTAAATTCTTTTTTTATTGACAGCTTCCATAATTATAGACAATAAACCATGATAATTCCCCCTCCCCACTTTACCCTTCACAAATCCACTGTCTCCTCCCCCTCTTAATTAGTCTCTCTTATTTTGACGTCATCTTTTCCTCCTATCATGAGGATCCTGTGTAGGTAGTGTCAGGCACTGCAAGGTCATGGATTTCCAGGCCATTTTGTGTCTGGAGGACCACACTGTCAGTAGTCCTACCCTTCCTTTGGCTCTTACACTCTTTCCGCCACCTCTTCCTAGTGCACATCTTTAATCCCAGCACTCAGGAGACAGAGGTAGGAGGATTGCCATGAGTTCGAGGCCACCCTGAGACTACGTAGTGAATTCCAGGTCAGCCTGGACTAGAGTGAAACCCTACCTGGAAAAACAAAACAAAATAATTATTATTATATATGTGTGTGTGGTTTCCTGTTATTTCCCACTACACTTACTCTAATGTCTAAAATTCTTTGAGGTAGCATTGAAGCAATTGATGACCTCACCCATGGCGCCATTTCGGATGACATCTGCTGTAGGCAGTGGCTAACCTACGAAGCTCTCTGGTCATGTAGGTCAGAGAATTCTATGACTTTGCAACTTTTTTATTTATTAACTTGTTTATTTACCGTCTATGTTTTTATTTATTTATTTATTTGCAAACAGAGGGAGAGACAGACACAAAGAATGGGCACGCCAGGGCCCGAGGGTCTCACTCTAGCCCAGACTGACCTGGAATTCACTATATATTCTCAGGGTGGCCTTGAACTCATGAGGATCCACCTACCTCTTCCTTCTAAGTGCTGGGACGAAAGATGTGCGCCACAATGCCCAGCTTTTTTAAATATATATTTATTTATGTTTTTATTTATTTATTTGAGAGAGAGAGAGACAGAAATAGGCAGGTAGAGAGAGATTGAGAATGGGTGTGCCAGGGCCTTCAGCCACTGCAAATGAACTCCAGACACATGTGCCTGCTTGTGCATCTGGCTTGCATGGGTCCTGAGGGGTCGAACCTGGGTCATTTGGCTTTGCAGGCAAGTGACTTAACCGCTAAGCCATCTCTCCAGCCCTTTTTTATTTATTTATTTATTTACTTATTTTGAGAAAGAGAAAGAGGCAGAGAGAGATAATGGATGCACCTCAGCCTTCTACCACTGTGAAAGAACTCCAGGCATATGCACACAAAACACATGCACCCCCTTATGCACATGTGTAACGTAGCACACTTGTGTCACTGTGTATCTGACTTACATGGAACTTAGAGATTCGAACATGAGTTTTAGGCTTTGCAGGCAAGTGCCTTAACTACTAAACCATCTCTCCAGACCTTGTTTTGTTTTTTGAGGTAGTGTCTCACTCTAACTCAAGCTGACTTAGAACTCACTCTCCAGTCCCAGATGGCCTCAAATTTACAGTGATCTTACCTCTGCCATCCTCCCAAGACAGGGTCTAAGCCAGGCGTGTGGCACACGCCTTTAATCCCAGCACTTGGGAGGCAAAGGTAGGAGGATCACTGTGAGTTTGAGGCCAGCCTGAGACTACATAGTGAATTCCAGAACAGCTTGGACTAGAGCAAGACCCTACCTTGAAAAAACAAAAAGAAATAAAAAGAAAGCAAGACAGGCTCTCTTGTAACCCAGACTAGCCTCAAGGTCACTATGTAGTTAAGAATGACTTTGAATTTCTGATCCTCATGCCTCCACCTTCCCAAGTGCTGAGATTAACAGTTGTGTTCTACTGTACCAGGAGATCCTTTGTGAATGTTAGGCAAACATTACCACTTGAGCTACATACTCAGCCCCCACATTATTTCCCTTCTCATTTCATTCTCAAATGGCTCCTATGAAATAGGAACTAAGATCCCATTTTATAAATAAAGTAGATCATACCCATCTACAAAGCACAAAAGAAATTTAGTGGGGCTGTAAAGATGGCTCCATGGTTAAGGAGCTTGTCTATAAAGCCTGACTGCCTGGGTTTAATTCTCCAGTACGCACATAAAGCCAGATGCACAAAGTGGCACAAGCATCTGGTGCTCGTTTGCAGTAGCTGGAGGCTCTGGCGTGCCTATTCTCTCTCTCTCTCTCTCTCTCTCTCTCTCTCTCTCTCTCTCTCTCTTCTCTCAATCTCTCTCTACTTGCATATAAGAAAGGAGCCGGAAGGGTCTAATGCGAAAGAGGTAGCACAAAGAATGTAAGAGCCAAAGGAAGGGTAGGACTCCTTACAACCTGCTCCCTCCAGACATAAAATGGCCTGGATACCCATGACCTCATAGCGCCTGACACTACCTATACAAGACCATCATAAGAGGAGGAAAAGATCATGACATCAAAATAAAAGAGAGACTGATTGAGATGGGGAGGGGATATGATGGAGAATGGAGTTTCAAAGGGGAAAGTGGGGGGAGGGAGGGTATTACCATGGGATATTTTTTATAATCATGGAAGTTGTTAACAAAAATTTGAGGGCTGGAGAGATGGCATAGCGGTTAAGCACTTGCCCGTGAAGCCTAAGGACCCCAGTTCGAGGCTCGATTCCCCAGGACCCACGTTAGCCAGATGCACAAGGGGGCGCACGCGTCTGGAATTCGTTTGCAGTGGCTAGCCCTGGCGCGCCCATTCTCTCTCTCACTCTCTATCTGCCTCTTTCTCTCTCTGTCACTCTCAAATAAATAAATAAATAAAAATTGTTGGGGCTGGAGAGATGGCTCAGCGGTTAAATGCTTGCCTGTGAAGCCTAAGGACCCTGGTTAGAGGCTCTATTCCCCAGGACCCACGTTAGCCAGATGCACAAGGGGGCGCACGCGTCTGGAGTTCCTTTGCAGTGGCTGGAGGCCCTGGCGTGCCCATTCTCTCTCTCTCCCTCTTTCTCTCTCTGTCTGTCGCTCTCAAATAAATAAATAAAAATGAACAACAACAAAAAAATTTTAAAACTGTTAAAAAAATTAAAAATTTGAAAAAAACATAAAAAATAAAAAGAAAGAGAGAAAGAAAGAAAGAAAGAAAGAAAGGAGCCGGTATACCCAGCACTTGGAAGCAGATAGGAGGAGCACCGTGAATTTGAGGCTACCCTGGGACTACATAGTGAATTCCAGGTCAGCCTGGGCTAGAGCAAGACCCTACCTCGAAAAAAACAAAACAAAACAAAACTACAACAAAAATAAATAAATAAATAAGAAATGAAAGCAGTAAGGCTGGAAGAGAGGGAGGGAGAAATTTAGTGGGTCAGGACCAACATTTCATAAATAGATAACATCAGAGAATATTAAACTTGGGCTTTTGTGAAACTTTCCAGATTTTCTAATATGGATGAATTTTCTAATCTTACCAACATTGAAAGCACCAAATTACACAGACTGTTATCAAGGTAAACATGAAAGCATGAATACTATAGGTGTGATTTGTTTCATCATCCTTAATATTAATTCTGAACTAACTCTTCCTGAGATGACTTTCAGCATCCCAAGCATATTGAGACTGCTGCCCCCAAGTGGTCGGGGAGTCGGGTCTGAGCAGGCTGAGGCTGCCTCTGGGCCAGAGGTTTTTAGCTCAAGTGCATCAGAGATTGTTCTTCCACTACTGTGAGCTCACCTGGTTTCTTGGATGTAGATATCACGTCAACAGGGTTCTGCCGGGCTGTGACCTACCGATTCAGTCCCCCAGATTCCTTACCAGCTTCTTTCAGGGCTTATTGATCAGATTATGACATTCTGATAACCTCCTTCTCCCAGGTTCCTGGCCCTTCATGAGATTGACTTATCTCCTCATTGAGCGATTAAATTTGACATTCTTTGACATGTACCGTGTCCTGCCACAATCCTGAATTCCTTCTAATGACAAAAAAAAAGGCAGATAGGGGCTGGAAAGATGGCTTAGCAGTTAAGGTGTTTGCCTGCAAAGCCAAACCATCCTGGTTCGACGACTCTCCAGGACCCACGTAAACCAGATGCGCAAGGGGGTGAATACATCTGGAGTTCGTTTGTAGTGGCTGAAGGCCCTGGCCTGGGGTGCTCATTCTCTCCCTCTCGATTTCTCTCTCAAAAATAAATAAATAAATATAAGCCGGGCATGCTGGTGCACACCTTTAATCCCAGCACTTGGGAGGCAGAGGGAGGAGGATAGCCATGAGTTCAAGGCCACCCTGAGACTACATAGGGAATTCTAGGTCAGCCTGGGCTAAAGTGATGCCCTACCTCAAAAAAAAACAAACAACCAACCAAATAAATAAATTAAATTAAAATGTTTTTTTAAAGTGTTTTTAAAAGGTAGATAGTCCTAATGGTCTGCTGGAGAATTGATACTTAATGCAAAAGGGGGCAATTTTGAGAATTGATACTTAATGCAAAAGGGGGCAATTTTGAGCAAGGATTAAAATTGTAAGTGTAAGCCGGGCATGGTGACACATGTCTTTAATCCTAGCACTTGTGAGGCACAGGTAGGAGGGCCATTGTGAGTTTGAGGCCACCCTGAGACTACGTAGTAAATTCCAGGTCAGCCTGGGCTAGAGTGAGACTCTACCTCAAAAAAATAAAAAATGAAAAAAAAATTGCAAGTAAAAGATTTGGGGAGATGGTTCAGTGATTAAAGGTATTTGCTTAAAAAGCCTATGGATCCAGGTTTAATCTCCCAGTACCCATGTAAAGCCACATGCACAAGTGGCCCATGTGTCTTGAGTTCATTTATAACACTATGAGACCCTAGGGCAATCATTCTCTCTTTTTTTATTTTTCTTTTTTAAATATATTTTTAAATTTTTATTTATTTGTAAGCAGAGAAAGAAAGGAGACAGAGACAGAATGGGCACACCAGGGCCTCCAGCCACTGCAAAGGAACTCCAGACCCATGTACCCCCTTGTGCATCTGGCTAACGTGGGTCCTGGGCAATGGAAACAGGATCCTTTGGCTTTGCAGGCAAGCACCTTAACTGCTAAGATATCTCTCCAGTCCCTCTTTTTTTTTTCTCAATTTTTATTAACATTTTCCATGATTATAAAAAAATATCCCATGGTAATACCCTCCCTCACTCCACTTTCCCCTTTGAAATTCCATTCTCCATCATATCCCCTCCCCATCTCAATCAGTCTCTCTTTTATTTTGATGTTATGATCTTTTCCTCCTTTTATGATGCTCTTGTAAAGGTAGTGTCAGGCACTGTGAGGTCATGGGTATCCAGGCCATTTTATGTCTGGAAGGAGCACGTTGTAAGGAGTCCTACCCTTCCTTTGGCTCTTACATTCTTTCCACCACCTCTTCCACATTAGACCCTGAGCCTTGGAAGGTGTAATCAAGATGTTACTCAGTACTCCAGTCACTTCTTTCCAGCACTATGATACCTTCTGAGTCATTCCAAGGTCACTGCCATCTGAAAAGAGAAGATTCTCTACCCAAAGTGAGAATAGCATTAATATAAGGGTATGAACATTAACAAAAGTGCTTACTGGGTAGTTTGATAAGCATAGTATATACATTTTTCCAGACATCAGCAGATGTTACACCTCTGGGGCTCATGACTACCCCTGTTTTAACTTTTCAGTATCAGGGATGTATTCCCCCCCCCCCACCATGGAGCAGGCCTCCAGTCCAGTTGTAGGGCAGTTGGTTTCCACCATGATAGATGTGCCATTATTGCACCCGTTGGCTCATTTGGCCTGGCTGGCCAACTAGAAGGCTTGCAGTGTCCACTGTTGAGCATCTTCACTGGTGGTATCTCTTTCTCCCATTTAACTGCATGTAGAATGGCTCCTTCCAGCTTTCTGTCAGCTGGTCTACATGGAGGAGGTTATCAGCTCAGTTCCAGCAGGATTTCTCAGTGGCCTTGCAGCCCAAGTATGTGGAGTCTTCAGCAATAGGGTTATACCATCTATTCCTGGTAGGAACAGGCCCCTCTTTTTTAAATATTTTATTTATATTTATTTATTTGAGAGAAAGAGTGTGATAGACATGTAATGGATGCTCTAGGGCCTCCAGCCACTGCAAATAAAATAAAAGCCTTGGCACAGTTGGGTGCAGCTTCTTTCCCATTCTTCAGCCCATCCTGAGAGAGACAAGAGCTGACTTTTCCCTTCTCAGAGGCATTCCTGCTGGTTCATGCATTTCCCTGCCCTCCTATAGGTTGCCAAGTCCTTAAGCAGAGACTGCAGATTTTATTTATTTATATACTTGTTTTTATTTTTATCTTTTTTTTTTTTTTTTTTTTTTTTTTTGGTTTTTCGAGGTAGGGTCTCACTCTGGCTCAGGCTGACCTGGAATTCACTATGTAGTCTCAGGGTGGCCTCGAACTCATGGCAATCCTCCTACCTCTGCCTCCCGAGTGCTGGGATTAAAGGCGTGCGCCACCACACCCGGCTTGTTTTTATTTTTATTTATTTATTTGATAGAGGGAGACACAGAGAGAGAGAAAGAGAATAGGTGCACCAAGGCTTCCAGCCACTGCAAACGAACTCCAGATGCATGTGTCCCCTTGTGCATCTGGCTAATGTAGGTCCTGGGGAACTGAACCTGGGTCCTTTGGCTTTGCAGGCAAATGTCTTAACCACTAAGCCACTCTTCCAGCCCAGATTTTATTTATTTATGAAAGAGAGAGACAGAGAAACAAAAAGAATGGCTATGCCAAGGCTTCCAGCCACTGCAAACAAACTCCAGACGCATGTGCCACCTTGCTCATTTGGCTTTATGTGGGTATGGGGGAATTGAACCCAGGTCCTTATGGATTCACAGACAAGTACCTTTACTGCAAAGGAACTCCAATGCATGCACCACCATGTGCATTTGGCTTACGTGGGTCCTGGGGAATTGAATCTGGGTCCTTTGCAGGCAAGTGTCTTAATTGCTAAGCCACCTCTCCACCTCAATATATATATAAATACACACACGTTTAATTTTAAAGAAAAGTAGCTAATGCACCTGGGGTGTCCGCTATACTCCAACTCTGGTGATCTTCCTGAGACCACAGGAACTTTGGATTTCATAAGTTCCCAAGTAGCCCCTAATAAACTGAACAACAGAGAGCCAACCTCTAGGATGGTACCACCCTAAAGGAGCTTAGAGCCATGGGGAAAAGAACTGACTGCACTTTGCGTAGGGTTTCTGATGGGCAGACACTTCCAATACAGAAAATTTTTTTGTTTTGTTTTGTTTTGTTTTTCAAGGTAGTGCCTCAGTCTAACCCGGGCCGAAGGGCACAAGGTCAGTGTGGAGTCAGCATTGCCTAAGTCCGAGGTGAGAGCCTCCATCGATTTTACTCTTTGGGGGGGCTTGCTAAGTTCACTCTTAGTTTGTTCTGCTCATAATTGGGGGGGTGGTCAGGAGAATGTCCTAGGGAAGTTAGAAATATAAACTCCATCTCTGAACGACAGTTTGGTTTTTGATTTTTTTTTTTTTTTCAATTTTCAAGATAGGGTCTCACTGTAGCCCAGGCTGACCTGGACCTCACTCTAGCCCCAGGCTGGCCTCGAACTCAAGAGGGTAGAAGGAAGCAGATGTGGATTTGTTGCAATGTTACACACCCCAAGGCAAAGCCATGTTAAAGATGACAGATGAGGATTCCCAGGGTCTGCTCCGGAAATGCCAGACTCCAGTGTGACTTCACTGTACAGGGGCAAGAAGGAGGACGGGACAGTAAGAAGAGAGAATCTCTCTCCTACAGGCAGGCGATGAGAAAATACTGATGATTGTGTAGCTGGGAAATGATGTAATGAGAACAGTACATCAGCTGAATCGAAACAGAATAGCATGAACCAAAGGAGGGGCTAAGGTCAGGGCACACAGGAGGCCATTGTGGTGCCAATCCAGGCAGATGGGTGAAAGTCTAAAGTAATTAGTGCTGGAAATGGAGACACCATGGGAAAAAAAAAGAATATACAATTATTCTAATTTGGCAGTTAGTTTGGAGACAAGGAAGTAGAAAAATCAGAAATACAGCTAAACACTAGACAGTTTCCATGAAGGGTGTGAAAGTATTCAACAAATCATGTCCCAGATACATGTGTAAAACATATCTACTTGGGTGAAGGGTCTCAGATGGACAGACACTTCCAACAGACATTCCTAACTACCCACACTGGTGGGTGTGATGCTCTGGGGGTGGGAATCACCAGAGCAACAAGTACCAAGATGGTGTCATCCTAAAGTAGCTTAGAGCCATGGGGAAAAAGACCTGGATATGCATATGCTGTCACTTGTATTTTTTTCCCTTTTTTTTTTTTTTGGTGGGGGGTGGGCTGGGGAGGAGACACAAGCCCAACAGACTGGACTTTTTTGTTTTGTTTTGTTTTGTTTTGTTTCCAAGGTAGAGTTTCACTCTATCCCAGGCTGACCTGGAATTCACTATGCAGTCTCAGGGTGGCCTCAAACTCTCGGCAATCCTCCTACCTCTGCCTCTCAAGTGCTGGGATTAAAGGCATGCATCACTGTGTCCAGCTGGACTGTTTTTAGTTTTTCAATTAACTTAATTTAATTAATTTATTTGAGAGACAGGGGAGGAAGAGGCAGAGAGAAAGAGAGAGAGAATGGGCGCACCAGGGCCTCCAGCCACTGCAAACAAACTCCAGACACATGTGCTGCTTTGTGTACCTGTCTTAAGTGGGTTCTGGAGAATTGAACCTGGGTTCTTAGTCTTCTCAAGCAAATGCCTTAACTGCTAAGCCATCTCTCCAGCCCTGGACTTTTTTTTTTTTTTTTTTTTTAATGTGTGTGTGTGAGAGAGAGAAAGAGAATTGATGTGCCAGGGCCTCCAACCACTTTAATCAAACTCCAGATGCATGCATCACCTTGTGTGCATGTGTGACCTTGTGTGTTTGACCTATGAGGGGCTGGAGAGATGGCATAGTAGTTAAGGCACTTGCCTGCAAAGCACACCAGGGTCTCCAGCTGCTGCAAATGAATTCCAGACACATAAGTCACCTTGTGCATCTGGCTTAAGTTGGTACTGGGAAATTGGACCTTTGGATCTACAGGCAAGTGCCTTAACTACTATGCCATCTCTCCAGCCCAAATTGTCTTTCTTTTTTGTTTTTTAATTTTTTTTGTTTATTTTATTTGTTTACTTGAGAGCAACAGAGAGAAAGAGGCAGAGAGAGAGAGAGAGAGAGAGAGAGGGGGGGGGGGAGAATGGGCGCGCCAGGTCCTCTAGCCACTGCAAATGAACTCCAGATACATGCATCCCCTTGTGCATCTGGCTAATGTGGGTCCTGGGGAATCAAGCCTCGAACCGGGGTCCTTAGACATCACAGGCAAGTGTTCAACCACTAAGCCATCTCTCCAGCCCTTCCTTCTTTCCTTCCTTCCTTCCTTCTTTTTTTTTTTTTTTTTTTTTTGAGGTAGGGTCTCACTCTAGCCCAGGCTGACCTGGAATTCACTATGTATTCTCAGGGTGGCCTTGAACTCACAGCGATCCTCCAACCTCGGCCTCCTGAGTGCTGGGATTAAAGGCGTGCACCACCACGCCCATTTTGAGGCAAGTTCTTTTGTCTCCCAGGCTGGCGTCAAACTCTATTAATTGAGGATGACTTTGAACTCTGATCCTTCTGCCTCTGTTTCCCAAGTGATGAGATTAAAGGCATTCGCCCCTATGCCCAACTGATGTGGTGCTGGGGTTCTAACACGGCTTTGTGCATGCTATGCAACGAAGTTACATCTCCAGCACCCCCATATTACCTCTTTGTGTATGGACACTAGTCATACTGGATACTAGTCATACTGGATTATGAACCACCAGAGGGTTACCATTGTAAAAGCTGACTGAGAGCCAGGCTGGTGGCTCATACCTATAATCCCAGCACTTGGGAGGACTGCTATGAGTTTAAGGTCAGCCTGGGCCAAAGTGAGACCCTCAAAACAAAGCAAAACAAAAAGCCCACTGAAAGAACTCCCACTGGCCAAAGCTAGGTCAGTCACATAGATGAAGTAATATGGGATTATCAGTGAGTGAGTGAATGAACGAATGAATGAAGAGAGATAAAATAATCTTCAGAATCCTGAATTTATAAACTCCCAAGGAAAATGTTTACAGGATGCCTCAGCCAGGCTAACAGCAACGGTGAAAATTCATGAATGATGTGGTGGTGTATGCCTTTAATCCGGCACTCGGGAGGCAGAGATAGGAGGATCACCATGATTTCGAGGCCACCCTGAGACTACCGTAGTGAGTTCCAGGTCATCCTGGGCTACAGTGAGACCCTACCTCAAAAAACAAAACAAAACAAAACAAAAAGTTCATAAATGATACGATTGACTTCAGTGGTCTTCATAAACCCAATCTAATCATTTTTTCATGAGACAAATCCCAACTGAGAAACTTTCTGAGGCATATTTTACCAGCACCCCTCAAATCTGTCAAGGACATCAAAAACAAAGAAAGTTGGGCTGGAGAGATGACTTAGTGGTTAAGCGCTTGCCTGTGAAGCCCAGTGACCCAGGTTCACTTCCTCAGTACCCAGAACATGCATCTGAAGTTGTTTGCTGCAGTGGGAGGCCCAGGTGTGTCCATTGGCTCTTTATCTTCCTCTTTCTCTCTCTCTCAAATAAATAAGTATTTTTTTTTTTTTTTAAGGAAAGTCTGAGCTGGAAAGATGGCTTAGTGGTTAAGGCGCTTGCTTGAGAAACCTAAGGACCCATGTTTGACTCTCCAGAGCCCACGTGAGCCAGATGCACAAAAGTGAGGCAAGGTCAAGGTGGCACATGCCCACTATGTGGCACAAGCATCTGGAGTTTGACTGCAGTGGCTGGGGCCCTGGCATGCCATTCTCTTTCTCTCTCTCTCTAAAATAATTAATTAATTAATTAATTAAAATTAAATTAATAAAAAAGGAGAGTCTGAGAAATTGTTATAGCCAAAATATATCTAAGATATGACAATTAAATGTAATGCAATATTCTGAATGGTTTGCTGGGGGCTGGAAAGATGGCTTAGAGGTTAAGGCACATGTCTGAAAACCAAGGAATTCTGACTCAAAGGTTGGTCCTTTTTAGTTAATAATGAAGTATAAGGGTTTAGGGCCTTCTTTCTTGGTGGTAGAACAAGTGTGAGAGTCTGGACTACAAACACAAATTTACTTTTTTTTTTTTTTAATTTTAAAGTTTTTGTTTATTTTTATTTATTTACTTGAGAGCAACAGAGAGAAAGGCAGATAGAGAGAGAATGGGCGCGCCAGGGCCTCCAGCCACTGCAAACAAACTCCAGATGCATGTGCGCCCTTGTGCATCTGGTTTATGTGGGTCCTGGAGAATTGAACCGGGATCTTTTTGCTTTGCAGGCAAACACCCTAACTGCTAAGCCATCTCTCCAGCACCTTTAATTTTCATTTATTTATTTTCATGGCGGGGGTGGGGGGGTTGCTCAACAGAGCCTCTTGCTGCTGTAAATAAGCACCAGACCCTGGCACCTTTTTTGTTTGTTTGTTTGATTTTCGAGGTAGGGTCTTGCTCTAGTCCAGGCTGACCTGGAATTCACTCCATAGTCTCAGGCTGGCCTTGAACTCACAGCAATCATTCTACCTAGGCCTCTGGAGTGCTGGGATTAAAGGCGTGCACCACCGCAATTGGCTCCTTGAGCAATTTTTAGTGTCCAGTTTATGTGGGTGTTGGGAGTGGAACTTGGGCCAGCAGACTTTGCAAGCAAGTGCCTTTAACCACTGAGCCATCTTCTCAGCTCCTTACTTTGTATTTTTATGTAACATATAGTCATAGTAGTATTTGAGATAACCTTACATACAGAATAAATATTAAATTTAAACCTAGAATAAGGCCCTACCACAGAAAACAACATCAATCAAAAACAAACTAAGAGGCCAGGAAGATGGCTCAGAAGTTAAAAGTGTTTAATTGCAAAGCATGCTGGCCTGGGCTCAATTCCCAAGCTGGGTGCAAAACCTGGTGCAAGCATCTGGTGTGATCTGACAGATACATGAACACTAAGGACATGCAGGTAAATAAATAGAAATTTAAAAAAAATCAAAAGTTAAGCAAATAACTTGTTGGAAGAAGTTAGTAGTTTTATTTCTGTTTTCAAAAAATTTTCTTTGTATGATTATATTTCTTTTTTGTTTGTTTGTTTGTTTTTGAGGTAGGGTCTCACTCTAGCTCAGGCTGATCTGGAATTCAGTATGGAGTCTCAGGGTGGCCTCAAACTCACTCCTACCTCTGCCTCCCGTGTGCTGGGATTAAAGGCGTGAGCCACCATGCCCAGGCTGACCTGGCATACAGTTTGTAGTCCCAGGCTGGCCTCGAACTCCCAGTGATCATCCTACCTCTGCCTCCTAAGTGCTGATATTAAAAGCATGCACCACCACACCTGGCTAACACATGCAATTCTATTGCATAAACACTCAGCAATTGAAGAGCTAGATCAATAGGCACATGTAAGTTCAGTGGTAGTATTGCCAGATTCCTAAGGAAGTTACACCAAGTTCTACGCCCACTAGTATTGTGAGGAAGTTACTGGTTCACGTTCTTTGTCAGCACTTAGTATTGTCACCTCTCTAATCATAGCTTGGCATCTGTTCTATCATGTTGACCGAGGAGGTTAAGCATATGTTCATATCCTTATTAGCTTTTTTTCCTTTCTCCTTTCTTTCTTTCTTCCTCCCTCCCCCATTTGTGGTTTTATCAAGGTAGGGTTTCACTCTAGCCCAGATAAAGAAAAATAAGATGTCACTTGTCTGTATTCTCTTCTATATCTTTTTTTTTTATTTTTTTATTTTTCAAGGTAGGGTCTCACTCTAGTTCAGGCTAACCTGGAATTCACTATGCAGCCTCCGGGTGGCCTTAAACTCACAGCGATCCTCCTACCTCTGCCTCCCGAGTGCTGGGATGAAAGACATGCACCACCTCGCGGGGCTCTTCTATATCTTTCTTAATTTATCTTGAAGAGTTTCTCCTAATAATATAAAATAGGCCTGGGGCAACGGCTCACTGGGTAAATCTCTTGCAGATCAAGTGGGAGAACTTGAATTTGGATCCTGAATTCAGTAAAGCCTGAGGTGGTAACTCTCATCTGTAATTCCAGAGCTCCTACAATGAGATGGAAGTGAAGATAGGAAAACCTCTAGAAGCTAGAAGCCCAGCTAGAATTCTTTATGCAGTGGCAAACAGGAGACTCTGTCTCAAACAAGGTAGAATGTGAGGACAGACACCTGAGGTTGTCCTATGACCTCTTCATGTGTACTATAGTGTGTGCATGTGCATTTACACACACATCTCATCATACAACACATATGCAATACATGTATATATATATATATATACATATATATATATATATATATCACACATATATATATTTATTTATTGAGCTCTATCTCAGGCTGACCTGGAATTCACTATGTCCTCTGACCTCTTCATGTGTACTATAGTGTGTGCATGTGCATTTACACACACATCTCATCATACAACACATATGCAATACATATATATATATATATGTATATATGTATATATATATATCACATATATATATTTATTTATTGAGCTCTATCTCAGGCTGACCTGGAATTCACTATGTAGTCTGAGGGTGGCCTCAAACTCATGGTGATCCTCCTACCTCTGCCTCCCGAGGCCTGTGCCACTATGCCCTGCCCTACAAAATATTTTTTAAAAAATAGGGGGCTGGGACTGGGTGTGAGTGGAGGCACACGCCTTTAATCCCAGTACTCGGGAGGCATAGGTAGGAGGATCGTCATGAGTTTGAGGCCACCCTCAGACTACATAATGAAGTCCAGGTCAGCCTGGGCTAGAGTGAAACCTTGAAAAACAAACAAACAAACAAAAAAATGGGGGCTAGGGCTGGAGAGAGATGGCTTAGCGATTAAGTTGTTTGCCTGCAAAGCCAAAGGATCCAGGTTTGATTCCCCAGGACCTACATAAACAAGATGCACAAAGTGGGACATGTGTCTGGAATTTGTTTGCAATGGCTGGATGCCCTGGAATGCCCATTCTCTCTCTCCATCACCCTCTCTCTGATTCTCTCTCTCTCTCTCAAATAAGTAAATAAAAATAAAGAAATCACTTTTTAAAAATTAGGGGTTAAAGAGATAGCTTAGTGAGTAAGGTGTTTGCCTGTGAAGCCTAAGGACTTGATTCTCCAGTACCTATATAAGCCAGATGTATAAAGTGGCATATGCATCTGGAGCTTGCAATGGCTAGAGGCCCTGGTACACCCATGAGGGACTGGTAGGAGGATTGTCATGAGTTCGAGGCCACCCTTAGACTACATAGTGAATTCCAGATCAGCCTGGACTAGAGTAAAACCCTACCTTGAAAAACCATTTAAAAAAATATAAAATATGGGAGAAAAAAGAAAAAAAAAAAAAGAATCACATGCTACACAATTTCAAATTCTACCCAGAAACAAACATTAGGTTTCCAGACCTGGGAATATTCCTCTATGGTTCATGGCTCTACCCTGTGGCCTCAGTCTGCTGAGTCATGCTTCCTTTTAAAATGTTTCTTTCTTTTTGTTTTTTAAAATATAGTTGGTGTGGGGTGTGGTGGTGCACTCCTTTAATCCCAGCACTGGGGAGGCAGAGGTGGGAGGATTGTCGCAAGTTCAAGACCACCCTGAGACTACATAGTGAATTCCAGGTCAGCCTGGGCTGCCTCAAAAGAACCAAAGAGTTGAAAAAAAAAAACAAATGTAGCTCATATTTGTAGCTGAGTCATTTCATCAGTCTTTCTTGCCATAGAATTTTGAGGAACCACTGTTTTCTTACATTTTATCTCTTTCTTTCCAAGCTAGCAGCTTGTGCTGGAATAAAATTCTCAAAAAACAAGCCGGGTGTGGTGGCGCATGCCTTTGATCCCAGTATTCAGGAGACAGAGGTAGGAGGATCACCATGAGCTCGAGGCCACCCTGAGACTACATAGTGAATTTCAGGTTAGCCTGGGCTAGAGTGGGACTCTACCTCCAAGAACAAACAAACAAACAAACCAAAAAAAAAAAAAAAAAAATCGAGTGGGGAGCTGGAGAGATGGCTCAGCAGTTAAAGTGCTTGCCTGCAAAGCCTAATGACCAGGGTGCAGTTTCCCAGTACCCATGTAAAGACAGATGCACAAAGTGGCACATGTGTCTGGAGTTCATTTGTAATGGCTAGAGGGCCTGGGGCACCCATCCTCTCTCTCTCTTTGTCTGTTTATGTCTCTATCGCTCGCTCTCTCTTTCTCTCTTTCTATCTCTCTGTCTATCATTCTCTCTCTCTCGCTGATTGCAAATAAGCAATTTTTTTAAAAGTTGAAAAGCTGGGCTGGAGAGATGGCTTAGCAGTTAAGACGTTTGCCTGCAAAGGCAAAGGATCTTGGTTCAATTCCCCAGGACCCATGTAAGTCAGATGCACAAGGTGGCACATGCATTTGGAGTTTATTTGCAGTGTCTGAAGGCCCTGGCCCACCCATTCTCTTCCTCTCTCTCTCTCTCTTTCTGCCTCTTTCTAGCTCTCTCAAATGAATAAAGAAAATTATTTTTAAAAAGTTTAAAAGCTGGGTCTAGGGCTGGAGAGATGGCTTAGTGGTTAAGCACTTGCCTGTGAAGCCTGAGGACCCTGGTTCAAGGCTCGATTCTCCAGGACCCACGTTAGCCAGATGCACAAGGGGGCGCACGCATCTGGAGTTCGTTTGCAGTGGCCGGAGGCCCTGACGTGCCCCATTCTCTCTCTCTCTCTCTCTATCTGCCTCTTTCTCTCTCTCTGTCTGTCACTTTCAAATAAATGAAAATAAACACCAAAAAAAAAAAAAATTAAAAGCTGGGTATAGTGGCACACACCTTTAATCCCAGTACCAAGAAAAAAAAAAACAAAACAAAAAACAAAACCCCAAACAGGTCATAGTTCCCTCTGCAATATTCTTTTCTTTTCTTTTCTTTTTTTTTTGGTTTTTCGATATTCTTTTCTCTGTGTTCAGTACTTGCTAAACTTCGCTAGGAGACTTTATGAACCACACTCTAAAATGACTGGTGTGTAATGAAGCATTCAGAACGTTTGGTCTTTCTGAAGAACTAGCAAAAGTTTGTCTACTCATACCCTTAGACTTTTCTGTACAGCACACTGTTCTGACCACATGTCTCTTAATTTTAGCATATCTTGCAATCTGAATAAACTGAGAAATTCCCTGATAATCCTCTTTGCTTAGCAGGTCTTCCTTCAGTTGGTTTCTCTCATCCCTCAATTTCCTATAAATAACAAAAAGAACTCAGGCTGCATCTTCAGTGCAGTGACTGGAAATCTCAGCTAAATTTCCAGTTTCATCACTGTAAATTCGACTCTCCATATGATCACAGAACACGACTCTACTCAGATTTCTGCCATTTTCTTTTCTTTTTTTCTCTTTTTTGGTTTTTCGATGTAGGGTCTCACTCTGGTCCAGGCTGACCTGTAATTCACTATGGAGTCTCAGGGTGGCCTTTAACTCACAGCAAACCTCCTACCTCTGCCTCCCGAGTGCTGGGATTAAAGGCGTGCGCCACCATGCCCGGCTAAGGGTTTCTTTACTTCTGCTTCCACACAATCTATTCCTCCTTTCCTTCGGGGTCCTCAACCATCATGGGGTCAGCTCCCATGTTTCCACCACCAGCGTGTTTGTGATGATTCATGTCCTCGGAGGTGATACAGCCTTGCTTATATTTTACTTATTTATTTGATTGAGAGAGAGAGAGAGAGAGAGAGAGAGAAGAAGGCAAATAGAGAGAGGAAATGGGCACACCAGGGCCTCTAGCCACTGCAAACAAACTCCAGACACATGTACCACTTTGTGTATATGGGTACTGGGGAATCTAACCTGGGTCCTTAGGCTTCACAGGCAAGCTCCTTAATCACTAAGCCATCTATCCAGCCCTGATAATAGCTTTTCTCTACCATGCTCTGCATTTCCGTTTGAATCCTGACTGGCAGTTATTAAATCCACATTTCTACCAACAGTCTATTCAAGGTAATCCACATTCTTTCTATGGTCCTTCTCACTGCCCAACTTCCCATTTTGGGACATTGGTCACAGCAGAAGCCCTCTTTCAGGTATCAAAACTTTATACTAACTTACTTTTACTGACGTAACAAATTACCACAAACACATTGGCTTAAATCAACACATATTATATTATAGTCAGAAGTCTCACTAGGCTAAAATCAAGAAGTCAGGGGCTGGTGATATGGCTCAGAAGGTAAGGTGCTTGCTTGCAAAGCCTGCCAGCCCAGGGCTTGATTCCCCAACACCCATGCAAAGCCAAATACACTAAGCGGCAAATGCATCTGGAGTTCATTTGCAGTGGCAGGAGGTCCTGGCACACCCATTCTCTGTCTATCTGTCTGTCTGTCTCTCTCTGTGTTTCTCAATCTTAAATAAATAGAAACTTAAAAAATGCTTGCTGGGCTAATCAAAATCTAAGAGGATATAAATAAGTCATATGGAAATCTACTTTTTTGGATGATGGAACACTCAGAAGCCATAGATGGATACTAGAAAAAGAAAATGCTTGTAAAATCAAGAAGTCAGGAGAATACTATTCCTGTTGGAGGTTCAATGATGAAGACCATTTCTTTACTTTTTCCATGTTCTGTAGTCTTCCCACAAGCCCTGGTTTATGGACTCATTTCTCTGTCTTTGAAGCCAGCCCTTTCAGTCTCACTCCTTCTCACCCTGTCAATGCTCTAGGTCTGCTTCCTTTGCTTCACTTTCCACCTAGAAGGATCCTTGTGATTTTATTAGGCTGGTCTGGATATTCTAAAGTCATTTCCCCACTCCAGGACCTGGCCCCAGTAACTCCATGAGTAACCCTATATCCCCCTGTGATGTAACGCAATATGTTTACAGGTTCCCGGAATTGAGATGTGAATGTCTTTTGGGATGAGGCATTATCTTGCCTACTATAGTAAATGGGTTTAATAACCAGTAATGCAGACAAACTCAAACCTAGGGACATCCAAGAATGTAAATGGCTAGCAACCTTCAAATGTGGTAAGATCATAAAAACAAATAAGGTAAAAGAAAGTCTTTAAAAATTAAAAAGAAAAATAAAAAAGCTGGGCCTGGTGATCCTCCTACCTCTCTACCTCACTGGAAGGCTTCCCATCCCTGGCACTGAAAAGTAGCTTTCCCCTTCTTTTTTTTGGACAATGGAACACACAGGAGCCATAGATTGTTACTAGAAAATTTCAGTGCCAGGAATGGGATATCTTCCAGTGAGTTGTTGGCCAGGGAGGTCCCTGATACCCCCCAAAAATTACAGGCCATTGCCAAGACCCTTGGTTTTCTATCAGGAAGAGATGGTAAGAGCCTATTGCTAAAGTCTGCACATACTTGGGCTGCAAGATCACTGAAAAATCATGCTGACATCAAAACACAAGAGACCATTGATGGCAAAGTGTTGGAGGAAATATAATTTTAGCATGAGGGAGAGGGGGAAACAAAACACAAGAGACACTAATTGAGAGGGGAGGGGATATGATGGAGAGTGCAGTTTCAATGGGGAGAGTAGGGGGAGGGAGGGAATTACCATCTGATATTGTTTATAATCATGAAAGTTGTTAATTATAAAAAATAAACAAGCCGGGCGTGGTGGCGCACGCCTTTTAATCCCAGCACTCGGGAGGCAGAGGTAGGAGGATTGCCATGAGTTCAAGGCCACCCTGAGATGACAGAGTTAATTCCAGGTCAGCCTGGACCAGAGTGAGACCCTACCTTGAAAAAACAAAAAACAAAAATAAATAAATAAATAAACAATTTTTTTAAAGTAGGTTTCCATATGACTTATTCATACCCTCTAAACACCTTAACCACTGAGCTATCTCTCTAGCTCTGCTTTCTTTCTTTCTTTTTTCTTTTTCTTTCTGGCTTTTCTTAGGAAAGGTCTCAGTCTAGCCAAGGCTGACCTGGAATTCACTATGCAGTCTCAGGGTGGCCTCGAGCTCACAGTGATCCTCCTACCTCTGCCTCCCGAGTGCTGGGATTAAAGGCGTGCATCACCATGCACGCCTTTTTTAAATTATTTTTTTACTTTTACTTATTTATTTGAAAGTGACAGACAGAGAGAAAGAGGCAGATAGAGAGAGGGAGAGAGAATGGGCGCACCAGGGCCTCCAGCCACTGCAAATGAACTCCAGATGCATGTGCCCCCTTGTGCATCGGGCTAACGTGGGTCCTGGGGAATTGAGCCTCAAACGGGGGTCCTTAGGCTTCACAGGCAAGCATTTAACCGCTAAGCCATCTCTCCAGCTCTTTTTTTTTTTTTTTTAGGTATGGTCTCACATTGACCCTCTTACCTCAACTTCCCAAGTGCATTCATTAAAGGCATGCATGACCACGCCCAGCTCTAGCTCTTTTGGGTTTTTTGGGACTAATTTCAATCTTTATAGCCTAGGGCTCACACTCATTATGTATTGAGGCAGCTTTCAAATTTGAGGGAATCTTCTTGCCTCAACCTTCCACAGGCTGAGATTATGGTTGTGTATTACCTTATCCAGCTGGAATGATTTTCTTGATTTATATGATCTACCAAAATTAAATCAAGTTGAGATTAACCATTTAAATAGACCTATGACAAGTATGGAGATCCAAGCAGTTATAAAAAGATCTCCCAACTAAAAAAAGTCCAGGCTCAGATGGATTCACTTCTGAGTTTTACCAGACCTTCATGGAAGAACTAACACCAATGCTTGAACTTTTCCATAAAATAAAATATAAGAGGAAGAAATTCTACTGAACTATTCCTACAAAGCCAGCATCGCCCTGATACCAAAACCAGGCAAAGACAGAACAAAAAAAGAAGGGGCTGGAGAGATGGCTTAGCGGTTAAGTGCTTGCCTGTGAAGCCTAAGGACCCCGGTTCGAGGCTTGATTCCCCAGGACACATGTTAGCCAGATGCACAAGGGGGCGCACGTGTCTGGAGTTCGTTTGCAGTGGCTGGAGGTCCTGGCGCGCCCATTCTCTCTCTTCTCTCTCTATCTGCCTTTTTCTCTCTCTGTCACTCTCAAATAAATAAATAAAAGTTGTTGTTTTTTTTTTAAAAAAAAAAGAAAATTACAAGCCCGTGGCGGTGCACACCTTTAATCCCAGCACTTGGGAGGCAGAGGTAGGAGGATCACCATGAGTTTGAGGCCACCCTGAGACTACATAGTGAATTCTAGGTCAGCCTGAACTAGACTGAGACCCTATCTTGAAAGACCGAAAAAAAAAAAAAAAAAAAAGAATTACAGACCAATCTCCTTCATGAACATAGATGTAAGAATTCTCAACAAAATATTTGCAAACAGAATACAAGAATATATCAGAAAGGTCATTCATTCTGACCAAGTAGGCTTTATCCCAGAGATGTAAGGATGGTTCAACATACACAAATTAATTAATGTAATACATTATATAAATGGACTGAAGGACAAAAATCACATGACCATATCATTAGATGGAGAAAAACATTTGACAAAAATCCAACATCCCTTCATGATAAAAGTCCTACAGAGAATAGGAATAGAAGGAACATATCTCAAGGTAATAAAGGTTATTTATGAGCCGGCGTGGTGGCACTTGCCTTTAATCCCAGCACTCAGGAAGCAGAAGTAGGATGTCAGTCTGGGCTAGTGTGAGACTAGCTCCACACCCCCCTCAATAAAAGAAGTAGGGCTGAAGAGAAGGCTTAGAGGTTAAGGTGCTTGCCTGTAAAGCCTAAGGACCCAGGTTAGATTCTCCAGATCCCACGTAAACCAGATGCACAAGGTGCCACATGTCTCTGGAGTTCTTTTGCAGTGGCTAGAGGCCTTGGCATGCCCATTCTCACTCTCTATCTCTTTCTCATAAATTTTGCCAGGCGTGGTGGCACATGCCTTTAATCCTAGCACTTGGTAGGCAGAGGTAAGAGGATCACCATGAGTTCAAGGCTACTCTGAGACTACATACTGAATCCCAGGTCAGCCTGGGCTAGAGTGAAACCTTACCTCGAAAAACCAAATATATGGATATATATAGAAGACACTAGGAGATAGAAAGACATTCCTTGTTCTTGGATTGGAAGAATGAATATTGTGAAAATGGCAATCTTACCAAAAGCAATCTGCACATTTAATGTAATCCCCATCAAAATTCAAGGCAGTCTTCACACAAATAGAAAAAACAACCTTAAAATTCATTTGGAAGCACAAAAAACTCTTGAATATCTAAAACAATACTGAGCAACAAAAATAAGGTTGGTGGTATCCCCATACCTGAGTTTAACCTATACTACAGAGCCACAGTAACAAAAACAGCATGGGATTGGCACAAAAACAGACACATAGATCAATGGAACAGAACAAAGGACCCAGATGTAAGTGTGGGTAGCTACAGCCACCTGATCTTCAACAAAATATCAAAAATACTCATTAGAGAAAAGACAGCCTCTTCAACAAATGGTGCTGGGAAAACTGGATATGTATCTGTAGAAGGATGAAAATAGATCCTTATCTCTCTCCATGCACAAGAATTAATTCCAAATGGATCAAAGACCTTAATATCAGACCCCAAATTCTGAAACTGCTAGTGGAAAAAGTAGGGGAAACCCTTCAATATATCGGTCTTAGCAAAGAATTTCTGAATATAACTCCAGTTGCTCAGGAAATAAAACCACAGATCAACTGCTGGAACCTCAGGAAATTACAAAGCTTTTGTACAGCAAAGACACTGTGCATAGAGCAAAGATGTAACCCACAGAATGGGAGAAAATCTTTGCCAGCTATATAACTGACAGAGGATTAATATCCAGGATATACAAAGAACTCAAAAGACTAAATAAGAAATCAAACAACCCAATTACAGATGGGCTATGGAACTAAATAGAGAGCCTTCAAAGGAAGAAATGCAAATGGTATATAAACATCTAAAAACAAGTTCTACATCCCTAACAATTAGGGAAAAGCAAATTAAAACTATGTTGAGATTCCATCTCACGCCTATCAGGTTGGCTACCATCATGAAAACAAATGACCATAAAGGCTGGCAAGGATGTGGAAAAAGAGGAACCCTTCTACACTGTTGGTAGTAATGCAATCTGGTTCAGTCACTGTGGAAATCAATGTGAAAGTTCCTGAGATAGCTAAAAATAGATTTACTGTATGACCCAACTCTACCACTCCTAGGCATATATCCTAAGGACTCATCTCACTACCTTAGAGATGCTTGCTCAACCATGTTTATTGCCACATTATTCACAATAGCTGGGAAATGGAACCAGCCTAGATGTTCCTCAACTGCTGAGTAGATAATGAAGATGTGGCAAATTTATACAATGGAGTTCTACTCAGCTGAAAAGAA
Organism: Jaculus jaculus; assembly: GCF_020740685.1. Lineage (NCBI taxonomy): Eukaryota > Metazoa > Chordata > Mammalia > Rodentia > Dipodidae > Jaculus > Jaculus jaculus. The sequence goes on along the minus strand of NC_059111.1, from coordinate 90,428,290 downwards.
AATTATTAAATTTGCAGGAAAATGAATGGATCTGGAAAGGATTACACTTAGTGAAGTAACCCAGGCCCAGAAAGCTGAACATCACATGTTCCTTCTCATATGTAGATCCTAGCTACAAATGATTGGACTTCTATGTGAGTAAGAATAAAATTCAGTAGCAGAGACCAGTAAGCTAGAAAGGGGATATAAAAAATGGGGCGTGGTGGTACACGCCTTTAATCCCAGCACTCAGAGAATATGAATAAATCATATGGAAGCCTACTTTTTGGACAATGGCACACTCAGAAGCCACAGATTGTTACTGGAAAACTTTCAGGGCCAGGGATGGGATACCTTCCAGTGAGTTGTTGGCCAGGGAGATCCCTGATGTCCCCAAAATACTACAGGCCATTGCCGAGGCTCTTGGATTCCTACCAGGAATAGATGGTAAGACCCTATTGTTGAAGACTCCACATACTTGGGTTGCAAGGTCACTGAGAAATCCTGCTGGAGCTGAGCTAAAAGTCTCTTCCATGTAGACCATCTGATAGAAAGCTGGCAAAAGCTATACTACATGAAGTTCCATGGAAGAGAGAGAAGTGACCAGTGGAGATAAACAACAGTGGACACTGCAAGCCTTAAATTTGGTCAGCTAGGCCAAATGAGCCAATGGGTGCAATGGTGGCATGTATGTTATGGGGGAAAACAACTGTTCTCTAATTGGTCTGTAGGTCTGCTCCACAGGAGGGAATACATGCCTGATACTGAAAACCTACAACAGGGGTAGTCATGAGCCCTAGGGGTGTAACATCTGCTGGTGTCTGGCTAAGTGTATATACTATGTTCACCAAACTGCCTGGTGAGCACTTCTCTTAATGTTCATACTCATATGTTAATGCTACTCTCACTTTTGGTTAGAGAACCTTCTCTTTTCAGATGGCAGTGCCCTTGGGATGACTCAGAAGGCACCATGGTGATGAGATGAAGTGACAGAGGAGTGCCCAGCACTGAAACATCTCTATCACATTTTCTAAGGCTCAGAGTCCATTGAGGAAGAGGTCGTGGAAATAATGTAAGAGCAAACTAGAGGGATGTCTTAGTGGTTAAGGTGTTTGCCTATAAAGCCAAAGAACCCAGGTTTGATTCCCCAGGACCCACATTAGCCGATGCACAAGGGGGCGTACGTGTCTGGAGTTCTTTTGCAGTGGCTGGAGGTCCTGGTGCACCCATTCATTCTCTCTCTCCCTCTCTCTCTTTCTCTGCCAAATAAACAATAAAATATTTTTTAAAAAAGAATGTAAGAGCCAAAGGAAAGGTAGGACTCCTTACCACACACTCTTCCAAGCACAAAATGGCCTGGACATCCATGAACTCACAGTGTCATAAGAGGAGGAAAAGATGATGACATCAAAATAAAGGAGAGACTGATTGAGAGGGGGAGGGGATATGGTGGAGAATGGAGTTTCAAAGGGGAAAGTGGGGGGAGGGAGGGCCTTACCGGGGGATATTTTTTATAATCATGGAAGTTGTTGATAAAAAAAAAAATAGTTAAAAAAAATTGGCTAGGTGTGGTGGTGCATGCCTTTAATCCCAGCAGAGGTAAAAGGAGTCCTGTGAGTTCCAGATCAGCCTGGGCTAGAGTGGGACCCTACCTCAAAATACAAAAAAAAAAGAAGCCAGGATTGTTGGCACACGCCTTTAATCCCAGCACTCAGGAGGCAGAGGTAAGAAGATCACCATGAGTTCGAGGCCACCCTGAGAGTACATAGTTAATTCTAGGTCAGCCTGGGCTAGAGTAAGACCCTACCTCGGAAAACAAAACAAAAACAAACAAAAAATAATACAAAAAAAATCTATCCACCGCATCTTGTCGTACAATGTATTAATATACACAGTTCATAATACTTGCCTATTATCTTTTCAAAGTCTGTCCTATCTGCAGTGAAATCCCATCTTTCATAATGGATACTTACTTTTTTTCCTTCATATTCTTGTTTTTGTACTCAGAGGGGAATTCTAACCACAGCAGATTATCTGATTCATTTGTATGAAAATAATAGACTGCAAAGCTGTTACTGTACAAAGAAGATGAAATTAATGAAAAACCAAAATAAATATTCACTTGGGAGAGGAGGGCAAGGGATGGCACAAAGAGTGAAATGAAAGGTTGGGTACTAGCAGGATGGCCTAGTGATCTGACACTCACCTAGCAAATGTGAGGCCCTGGGTTGGATCCTCAGTACCAAATAAACACAGTAAATTGATAGACCCAGCCTGTACTCAGTGATCTTTGTTGCTCAGTATTATTTTAGATATTCGAGGTTTTTCTGTGATTCCAAATGAATTTTTTGGATTGCTTTTTTCTATTTCCATGAAGAATGCCTTTGGAATTTTGATGGGGATTGCCTTAAATGTGTAGATTGCTTTTGGTAAGATTGCCATTTTCACAGTATTGATTCTTCAAATCCAGGAACAAGAGATGTTTTTCCACTTCCTAGTGTCTTCTGCAATTTCTCGCTTGAGTGTTTTAAAGTTCTCATTGTAGAGATTCTTTACTTCCTTGGTTAGGTTTATTCCAAGGTATTTTATTATTATTATTACTATTTTTGATGCAATTGTGAATGGGAGTGATTCTCTGATTTCATCCTCTGTGTGTTTGTCACTCAGTGATCTTTACTGATGGCCTTTCAGGTGCCTTCACAGAGGAGCCCAGTTAGGTGAGGAGGGAATGTGAAAAGGAACTTGTTCATTGTCATAAGCCTTTTCTTTTTTCTTTTTCTTTTTCTTTCTTTTTTTTTTTTTTTTGAGGTTCTTTAGAGGTAGGGTTTTTCTCTAGTCCAGGCTGACCTGGAATTCACTATTTTGTCTCAGGGCGGCCTCGAACCTCCCACCTCAGCCTCCTGAGTGCTGGGATTAAAGGTGCATGACATTACTTCCAGCCCGGTTTTTATATTACATGTTGTGTAGCTTTAGGTAAACCAAAAGTAAAACAGAAAATTAAAACCCACTCAAAAACCCCTATCAGAGGCTGGAGAGATGGCTTAGTGGTTAAGGCGTTTGCCTGTGAAGCCTAAGGACCCCAGTTTGATTCTCCAGGACCCACATAAGCCAGATACCCAAGGGGCACACGCATCTGGGGTTCATTTGCAGTGGCTGGAGGTCCTGGCATGCCCATTCTCTCTCTCTCTTCCACTCTTTCTCTCTTAAAGAAATAAATAAAATATATTAAAAAAAAAAAAAAAACAACCCTATCAGGGGCTGGGGAGATGGCTCAATGGTTTTGATTAAAGGTACTTGTTTATGGTGCCTGATGGCCCAGGTTCGATTACCCAATACCTACAAAGCCAAATGCACAATGTGGCACAACATCTGATGTTCATTTTCAGGAGCAAGAGCATACCCACACTTTCTCTCTCTCTCTAGCTATCACAGGCAATGACCTCTTTGTATTAATCTAAGGTCTTGCTTAATGTCATTTTCACCCCTTGGCCTAGTTCAACTGTCTAGAAAGCCCTGGACAGGCAGATCCCTCTTCTCCTTGGAGACATTTGAAGGCAGATGTCCCAGGAAACAGATTTCCTGAGCCTACCAGCCCCTTCTCCTCTTCCTCTCCAGACTAGGTTTCTACAGAGAACAACTCAGCATAAGTTACAGCCACAGATGATGCAGGCCAGAGCCTCAATAAGGGATGGGACAAGGGTTTGACTTTGTGGTGGTTTGATTCAGGTGTCCCCCATAAACTTAGGTGTTCTGAATGCTAGGTTCCCAGCTGATAGAAATTTGGGAATTAACACCTCCTGGAGGCAGTGTATTGTTGGGGGCTGGCTTATGGGTGTTGTAGCCAGTTTCCCCATGCCAGTGTTTGGCACACTCTCCTGTTGCTGTGGTCCACCTTATGTTGGCCGGGGGTGATGTCCACCCTCTGCTCATGCCATCTTTTCCCCTGCCATCACGGAGCTTCCCCTCGAATCTGTAAGGCAGAATAAACCCTTTTTTGTTTCTCACAAGCAGCTCTTGGTCAAGGGATTTCTGCCAGCAGTGCGAACCTGACTGCAACAGAGCCAAACCCGCCCTTGTCTAAAGGCCACATTCACCAAATGTTCACTGTATTAGAGGCCTTAAGAGCATTATTTCCGGGCTGGAGGGATGGCTTAGCAGTTAAGACCCTTGCCTGTGAAGCCTAAGGACCCACTGTGAGTTCAAGGCCACCCTGAGACTGCATAGTGAATTCCAGGTCAGCCTGGGCTAGAGGAGTGTAACCCTACTTCAAAAACCCAAAAAAAGAAAGGAAAAGAAAAAAGTTAATAATAAAAAACATAAGAATGAAGCGGGGCGTGGTGGCTCATGCCTTTAATCCCAGCACTTGGGAGGCAGAGGTAGGCGGATTGCCATAAATTTGAGGCCACCCTGAGACTACATAGAGAATTCCAGGTCAGCCTGAGCTAAAGTGAGACTCTACCTCGAAAAACCAAAATAAATAAAATAAGGGAAAAAAAAAAAAGAAAAACAACAAATACACAATAACACTGATAGTTGGGGTAGAGACAGAGGTAACTCTGTTGATAGAGTGCTTACTCAGCCTCCACAAGGTCCTGGGTTCAAATCCCAGAACCGCATAAATCAGGTGTGGTGGTACACACCTGTACTCTTAGCACTTGAGACTTGGAGACAAAAATGATCAGAAGTTCAAGGCCAACCTAGGCTACATGAGACTCACTCTCTCTCTCTTCCTCTCTCAATCAAACAGAAAAGCGATGGTCACAGTATATTTACTAACTTCACGACATAGTGGTGCTATCCAGTCTAACAGCCACGGGCCACATGTGCCACTGAGCAATTGAATTGTGGCTAGTCCAAACTGAGGTCTGCTGTCAGTGTAAAATACATACTGGATATCAAAGACTTAGTGAGAGAACAAGAATGTCAAATAGGGGCTGGAGAGATGGCTTAGTGGTTAAGGCGCTTGACTGTGAAGTCTAAGGACCCAGGTTTGATTTCCCAGAACCCACATAAGCCGGATGTACATGGTGGTACATACATCTGGAATTCGTTTGCACTGGTTAGAGGCTCTGGTACACCCATTCTCTCTCATAAATAACTTAAAAAAAGGAATGTAAAATAACCCATTAGCGATGTTTATATTGATGACATGTTGAAATTATAATACTGGGGATAGCTGGGCGTGGTGGCACACGCCTTTAATCCCTGCACTTGGGAGGCGGAGGTAGGAGGTTCCCTGAAAGTTTGAGGCCACCCTGAGATTACATAGTGAATTCCAAGTCAGCCTGAGCTACAGCAAGACCCTACCTCGAAAAACAAAACAAAACAAAACAAAAAAAATTGGGGATATATTAGGTTAAATAAAATACATCATAAATTTTTTAAGTTATTTTCCCTGAGGCTATAGAGTGAGTTCCAGGTCAGCATGGGCTAGAGCAAGACCCTACTTCAAACAACAACAACAACAAAGTTATGTTTATGGAAACAAACTCAGGTTCTCATTAAAAATTGAAAACATTTGGGAGCCGGGCATGGTGGTGCATGCTTTTAATCCCAGCACTTCGGAGGCAGAGGTAGGATCACCATGAGTTTGAGGCCACATTGAGAAGACTACATAGTGAATTCCAGGTCAGCCTGAGCTAGAGTGAAACTCTACCTTGAAAAAAAAAAAAAAAAAGAAAACATTTGGAAAATTTCGTACAAAATCACTATTTAATGTGCTTTCTAATTACCTGAGTTTTATTTTTATAATTCTTTAATAGAAAGAAAGCATAATTACTTTTTCCATCAAGCTCCACCTAGACGTCCCCAATTCCCCCTTCAGTTTACGTGAATGAGCCATACAATTATAGACATTTCCGCTCTCCAAAATACTTAGATTTATTTCCAAAGATGCTCTCACTTTTGGTCAGAGCAGCTCCTTTCTGCAGAAGGTGGTGGTGACAATTGGACAAACGGAAAATTTGTTAAAATGCTGAGAAGTTAACAGTTGTAAATGAGCCATCTCCGGGAATGTTGTGGAAGAGGTGACGAAAAGAAAGAGTCCAAGGGGCTGGAGAGATGGCTTAGCGGTTAAGCGGTCGCCTGTGAAGCCTAAGGACCCCGGTTCGAGGCTTGATTCACCAAGACCCAAGTTAGCCAGATGCACAAGGGGGTGCACGCGTCTGGAGTTCATTTACAGTGGCTGGAGGCCCTGGAGCACCCATTCTCTCTCTCTCTCTCTCTCTGTGTCTCTCAAGTAAATAAAAAATAAACAAAAATTAAAAAAAAAAAGAAAAATAAAAAGAAAGAGTCAGAGAATGGGGAGGACAGCTTCTAAACACACAGTGCCTGTTGCAATCATGGCCTCACAGAGGCTGTCTCTTTACCGCACAAAACCTGCTCAGTACTGGCCTGTCAACATTTTATCATGGATGATGAAAGAAGGCAAACAAACAAACAAAACAACATACTATCAAAATAGAAGGGGGATGGCTGGAGAGATGGCTTAGCAGTTAAGGCATTTGCCCGCAAAGCCAAAGGATCCTGGTTTGACTCTCCAGGACCCACATAAGCCAGATGCACAAGGGGCCACATGCATCTGGAGTTCGTTTACAGTGGCTGGAGGCCCTAGCGTGCACATTCTCTATTTATCTGCCTCTTTCTCTGTCTGTCTGTCGCTCTCAAATAAATAAATAAACTTTTTTAAGTTAATTTTTTTAAAGGGCTGGAGAGATGCTCAGTGGTTAAGGCACTTGCTTGCAAAGTCTAATGACCCAGGTTCAATTCCACAGTACCCACATAAGCCAGAAGCACAAGGTGGAGCATGCATCTGGAGTTCATTTGCAGTGGCTGTAGGCTCTGGCATGCCGTTCTCTCTCAATAAATAAGTAAACTTAAACAAACAACAACAAAAACGCTGGGTGTGGTGGCGCACGCCTTTAATCCCAGCACTCGGGAGGCAGAGGTAAGAGGATGGCTGTGAATTGAGGCCACCCTGAGATTACACAGTGCATTCCAGGTCAGCCTGGACTACAGTGAAACCCTACCTCAAAAAACCAAAATAAATAAATAAAAATTGAGGGGCTGAAGAGATGGCTTAGCAGTTAAGGCACTTGCCTGCACAGCCAAAGGACTCAGGTTTGATTCCCCAGGACCCACGTCAGCCAGCTGCAGAAGGTGGCACATGCATCTGGAGTTAGTTTGTAGCTGCTGGAGGCCTTGGTATGCCCATTCTTTCTGTCTCTTTCTGTCTCTCTCTCTCTCAAATAGTCTCTTTCTCTCTCTCAAATAAATAATTTTTTTTTAAATTGGAAAAAAATTTTCCAGGTGTGGTGGCGCACACCTTTAATCCCAGCACTCGGGAGGCAGAGGTAGGAGGATTCCCCATGAGTTCGAGGCTATCTTGAGACTACATAGTGAATTCCAGGTCAGCCTGGACTAGAGTGAAACCGTACCTCTAAAAAAACAAAAAAAAAATAAATAAATATAAATAAGTTGACAAAACCTCATCCTTTCCCACCCTGGCAGCAGCCAAGCTGTCAGGATGGGGAAGGAGATGACCTTACTGGTGGCAAAAACCTTGAGTGCCAAGAGATGAACAGCCTAGGAGCTGGAAAAGGGTTGGGGGTGGGGAGCTCACCAAAAGCCTGGTGAGCAACCAGGCTCTTTACCCTGGGTGGGGGTCTGAATCCAGATGTCAGCACACCTGGGCGCATTGTGTGGAAGGGGCTGGGCTTGAACTCCATGTGCACCTGAGTCATTCCAACTGTGCAGCACCTTTAGGCAGTCACTGTTTCTTTTTACTTATTTATTTTTTTTCAAGGTAGAGCCTCACTATAGCTCAGGCTAACTTGGAATTCACTACATAGTCTCAGGGTGGCCTCGAACTCACAGTGATCCTCCTACCTCTGCCTCCCAAGTGCTGGGATTTTTTTTTTTTTTTTTTTTTTGATTTAGGGTCTCACTCTAGCCCAGGCTGACTTGGAATTCACTATGTAGTCTCAGCTGGCCTCGAACTCATGGTGATATGTACGCCACCATGCCTGGCCTATTTGACTTCTCTCTACTTTGATGGACAGGAATTAAGATCCATATATTTTTCCTATGAGATTTCCTGTCTCTATTCATGATGACATGAATAGTTTCAAAGAATATATTTTTGTACATATATTTGGAAAAAAAGCATCTTATTTATTTATTTATTTGAGAGAGAGAGGGAGGGAGGGAGAGAAAGAGCCATACAGAAAGATAATGGGGCTGGGCACAGTGGTGCATACCTTTAATACCAGCATCTGGGAGACAGAGGTAGGAGGATTATCATGAGTTCAAGGCCACCCTGTGACTACTAGTGAATTCCAGGTCAGCCTGGACTTGCATGAGACCCTACCTCCAAAAACCAAAAAAGAAAGAAATAAGAAAGAATGGGCATGTCAAGGCCTCCCACAGCTGCAAATGAACTCCAGATGCATGTACGACCTTGGGTATGTGGCTTATATGGGTCCTAGGGAGTTGAACTTGGGTCCTTTGGCTTTGCAGGCAAGTGCCTTAACTGCTAAGTCATCTCTCCAGCCTGCATCTTATTTAGGACAGAAAGACACAGAGAGAAAGAGACGGAGAGTGGGTATGGGGGCACCAGGGCCTCTTGCCACTGTAAAAGAACCCCACACACTTGTGCCACTTTGTGTATCTGATTTTATGTAAGTACTGGGGAATTGAACCTGAGGCATCGGGGCTTGCAAGAAAGTGCCTTTAACTGATGAGTCATTTCTTCAGCCCCAAAAACATCCTTTGAGCATCTGTCCATGCCAGGTGCCTCACTAGATCCTGGGGTGCAGAGTTGCACATATTCTTAACAGCAGAAGTCACAGTTGTTTTCCCGAGGAGATTCCAGCAAGCTGCTCCACTGCAAAAATTTTGGCCATCTGAGCTGGGCACGGCGCTGCATTGGGGAGGCAGAGCTGGGAGGATTGCTGTGAGCTCCAGGCCACCCAGAGACTACGGAGTGAAATCCGGGTCAGCCCGGGCTAGAGCAAGACCCTACCTTGAAAAACCAAACAACAACAAGAAGAAATTCTTGAGCCGGGCGTGGTGGCTTTAATCCCAGCACTCGGGAGGCAGAGGTAGGAGGATTGCTGTGAGTTCAAAGCCATCCTGAGACTACAGAGTGAATTCCAGGTCAGCCTGGACCATAGTGGAACCCTGCCTCGAGAAACCAAAAGAAAGAAAGAAAGAAAGAAATTCTAGGCCATCTCAGGGAGGTCTGGACCAGACCCAACAGAGAAGGCATGAGTGACAATCCCTTTGTCCTTTTGAGCTTTAGGTTTAAGCAGAACCCTGCTCTGACTCCTTATTGAATGTCTCCTCAACACAAGGACTTTTTTTTTCTTTCCCTGCCCAGTAAACTCCCTAAGCCTTAGATTAGCTGCCTAGCATCAGTGGGCAGGCTTTCCTATAAACTGTATGCCCAAGGCGAGACATGCCAGAAAGCAAGGGCCAGGCTACCTAGGTGCTTGTAAACTTGACTGTTTTTCACATGTGTGACTTTGGCATTCCCTCCAGCCCTCATTAGGGGTCAGGCCAATGCCAAGAGCCACTTTCCGTTTCCAGCTTCACACCTCTGGGTTGCATCTTGCACACTCCATAAACGACGTGCGCAGTGCAGGAAACCACCTGGGTGCCGCTGGCTCATCTCATTCAAGAGTGCCCGGCACCTCCTCAGCTCTTTGGGGGGGCGGGTTTCAGGACTTGGACGAGTGGAGACCGGGAGACCATCCACTTGAATTTCACTGGAGGGATCAGAGGGGACCAAAAGTCAACGTTTAGGTGCCAGGCTATTGAGTTGCCTTCTAGAAGTGCAAAGGAACAAGATGAGATTTGTTCAAGTGTATATGGCTTTTCCAAACTCTGTGTGGCCTTGGGCCTGCCGTGTGATGTAATTGTGTCATAACTTTCTCCATCTTTGCCCCCAAACACCTATTCAATTGTGCCTGAGGCAATATATACAAATGCGGGTGGTAGATGTTACCATAAAACTATGACTGAGCGTGGAGGTACAGTAGTAGGGACATACTTATAAAAACCGGTGCATTGGGCTGGAGAGATGGCTTAGCGGTTAAGCGCTTGCCTGTGGAGCCTAAGGACCCCAGTTCGAGGCTCGGTTCCCCAGGACCCATGTTAGCCAGATGCACAAGGGGGCGCACGTGTCTGGAGTTCGTTTGCAGAGGCTGGAAGCCCTGGCACAACCGTTGTCAATCCCTCTCTCTCTCTCTCTCTCTCTCTCTGTCTCTCTCTCTCTGTCTCTCTCTCTCTGTCACTCTCAAATAAATAAGTAAATAAATGAACAAAAAAAAATTAAAAAAAAAACGGTGCATTGACATGAGTGTGGCCACGGGTATTAAGTGCTGCTAAATTATCTAAATGTTAAATAAATATTCAAATTTGAGCTGGGCATGGCGGTGCAAGCCTTTAGTCCCAGCAGGAGGATCACCATGAGTTCGAGGCCACCCTGAGACTACATAGTGAATTCCAGGTCAGCCTGGGCTACAGTGAGACCCTATCTAGAAAAAAAAAAAAGAAAAAAAAAAAACTGTAATGAAGCCAAGCATGGTGGTACATGCTTTTAATCCCAGTGAAGAAGGATAGGAGAAAGCTAGCCTCTTTTAAGCAGTTTTAGAGATTGATGCCCAAAGAGAACCAGGAAATAAATAAATATATTCAACCTTCAAAAATGAGAACAACAAACCTGTTCAGTTGCTGGGTATGGTGGCCCCTGCTTTTAACTCCTGCGCTCAGAAGGAGGCAAGGAGCATCGGGAGTTCAATTCCATCTTCAGTCACAAAGTGAGTTTGAGACCAGCCTGCAGTACGTGAGACACTATCTCAAAAACAAGAGCTGGGGGCTGGAGAGATGGCTTAGCGGTTAAGCGCTTGCCTGTGAAGCCTAAGGACCCCGGTTCGAGGCTCGGTTCCCCAGGTCCCACGTTAGCCAGATGCACAAGGGGGCGCACGCGTCTGGAGTTCGTTTGCAGAGGCTGGAAGCCCTGGCGTGCCCACTCTCTCTCTCTCCCTCTATCTGTCTTTCTCTCTATGTCTGTCGCTCTCAAATAAATAAATAAAAAAATGAAAAAAAAAATTAAAAACAAGAGCTGGGAAGATGGCTCAGTGGTTAAAGGTATTTGCTTGGCAGCCTGTGTTCAATTTCTAAATCACCCACACAAGCTAGACACAAAAATAGTGCAAGTATCTGGCATTTGTTTGCAGTAGTGAGAGCCCTGTTTGCTGTGGCAAGAAGCCTGGTGATCCCATACACACAACAACACATGTGCAAATAAACGATTTTTATTTTGTTTTTATAAATGTATTATTTATTTATTTGAGAGAAAGAGAATGGGCACGCCAGGGCCTCCAGCCACTGCAAACACACTCTGGATGATTGCGCGCCCCCGTGCATCTGGCTTACGTGGGTCCTGGGGTATCGAACTGTGGTCCTTAGGCTTCACAGGCAAACACCTCAACCGTTAAGCCATGTCCACAGCCCTTATTTTCTTTTTAATACTTTTTATTTATTTATTTGAGAAAGAGAAACTATGATCGTGCCAGAAACTCTTGCCCTGCAAACAAACTCCAGATACACATGCCATCTTTGTGTATCTGATTTTAAGCGGGTGTTAGGGAATTGAATCCTGGTCTACAGGATTTGCAAGCAGACAGCTTCACCTGCTGAGCCATCTCCTCAGCCCATTTTATTTAAATTAAAATTTTACAAAACAATAACCACAAGCCCGCTATTCAGAACTGGAGATATAGCTCAATTGGTAGAGTACTTGCCTAGCATGCCTGAAGCTCTGGGTTCAAAACCCAGCATTGCATAAACTGAATGTGGTACCCCATGCCTGTGATCCCAGGTGGAGACAAGAGAATCAGATATTGTAGATCATCCTCAGCTGTGTAGTAAGTCTGAGGCCACCGTGGGATACATATGACCCTGTCTCAAAAAAAAAAAAGAAAGGGGGGGCTAGAGAGATGGCTTAGCAGTTAAGGTGCTTGCCTACAAAGCCAAAGGATCCTGGTTCAATTCTCCGTGATCCACGTAAGCCAGATGCACAAGGGGGCACATACATCTGGAGTCCATTTGCAGTGGCTGGAGGCCCTGGTGTGCCCATTCTCTTTCTCTCTCTCTACCTCTTTCTCCTTCTCAAACAAACAAATAAATATTTAAAAAAAAAAAAACAAAAAAAACAGTGGAGCCTAGCACAGTGACACACACTTCTAATCCAGCACTCAAGAGGCAGAAGTAGGAAGATTGCCATGAGTTTGAGTCTATCCTGAGACTTAAATGTTTAAAAGGGAAAACTGATAAAGCCCTTTGAGGAAAATATGTTAACCATCCCCCTACCACCAAAACACACACACACACACACACACACACACACATCTATTCAGTTCTTTTATTTTTTTGTCTTTTGGTTTTTCAAAGTGGAGTCTCACTCTAGCCCAGGCTGGCCTGGAATTCACTATGTAGTCTCAGGGTGGCCTCGAACTCACAGGATCCTCCCACTTCTGCCTCCTGAGTGCTGGGATTAAAGGCATGCGCCACCACGCCCAGCCTATTCAGTTACTTTCAATGTATGTTTAAAATATATACATATATATTTCCCGTTTTTTCATTTTTTTTTTTTTTTGAGGCAGGGTCTCTCACTGGAGCCTAGGCTGAGCTAGAACTCACTCTAGTCCAGGTTGGCCTCAAACTCACAGTGATCCACATACTTCTGCCTCATGACTGCTGAATTAAAGGCACGTGTCACCATGCCTAGCTATTGAAAATATTTTAATCTTTTTTTTTTTTTTTTTTACTTTTTTCTGTATTTTACCACATAACACACTAAAAGACAACCTATGTTGCAAGGATTGTTCCCATTTCTCAGAAGAAACAAAGGGTTAAGGAAATTAGACAACTTGCCCATACTATCAGCCAGAGCCAGGCTGAGCGTAGTGGTGCACACTAATCCCAGCACTTGGGAGGCAGAGGTAGGAATATTGCCATGAGTTCAAGGCCAGCCTGAGACTACATAGTGAATTCCAGGTCCCTCTCTTTCTCTAAAAAATAATAAATAGGGCTGGAGAGATGGCTTAGCAGTTAAGCGCTTGCCTGTGAGGTCTAAGGACCCCAGTTCAAGGCTTGATTCCCCAGGACCCATATCAGCCAGATGCACAAGGGGGCGCATGTGTCTGGAGTTTGTTTGCAGTGGCTGGAGGCCCTGGCGCGCCCATTCTCTCTCTCTATCTGCCTCTTTCTCTCTCTGTCCCTCTCAAATAAATAAATAAAAATAAACAAAAGATTAAAAATAATAATTAGTAAATAAATAAAAGGGCTGGAGAGATGGCTTAGCAGTTAAGGCATTTGCCTGTGAAGGCTAAGGACCCATGTTCAACTCTCCAGATCCCACGTATTTCATATGCACAAGGTGAGGCAAGTGCAAGGTGGTACAAGCATCTGGAGTTTGATTACAGTGGCAATGGTGTGCCAATTCTTTCTCCTTGACCCCCAAGCCATCTCTCCAGCCCTCAACCATTTTTTAGGGAAATGAGAAAATGTCACTGGCACAAATGATTAGCATGTGGTACTTATATGAAATGAGAAAATACTTTAACAAGTGAAAAAAATAAAGTGTAGCCAAGAATGGTGGCACATGTCTTTAATCCCAGTACTTGGGAGGCAGAGGTAGGAGGATCAAGTTAGTTTGAGGCCAGCCTGGGACTACAGAGTGAGTTCCAGGTCAGCCTGGGCTAGAGCGAGACCCTACTTTGGAAAAAAAAAAAAAAAAAAGCTCGAGTATAAAATTATGTGCACAATATGATCTCAACTATACAAAAATGCATTTAAAATCAGGAAGGAAATGTATCAAATGTTAATAGGGACTGCCTTGGGTGGCGGGATTATAGGTGGGTTAAATTTTTTCTTCTGCTTTTATTTTTCTGCCCTTTCTAAATGTGCCTCATTATGCTTTTATAATTAGACCAAAAAAAAAAAAAAAAAAAAAAACCCAGACCAGTTTGCCAAAAGTGTGTGGCAGGCTGTAAAATTCAACCAGCTGCACCTGGCATGTAAGTTACTGCCACCCAGGCTGGTTGGTGTGACAGCCACTGTTCTTGGCCACCAAAGGCAACTTTCCTAATGAAGAGGGCAGATGAGCCAAAAAGATGGTTTTTCCCTGCCTTGCTTTTCTGATAGGATGGCCTGAGGAAAAGAAGGAGAGGGATACCGGAGGAAGGCTGGCCGAGACAGTGAGACCTGATCCCAGTTGTAAAGGCAAGAACAGGGACGGTCCCGGGACAGGATCCAGGGTTAGCAGTAGTTTCCAGGGGAGCTTGGCCTTGACAACTTTTTTCATTTTCTTCATTTTACAGCTGAGTGACTGGGCCCCACAATCACCGCAGGACCCCGGCAGTACCATCTCGAGATGGAAAGCAAGACAGGCTACGACCCAATGGGGTGGGGTGCTGCCTGAAGGCTCTTGCGTGGTCCTGAGCATCTAGCTGTGAGAATGTCCTGCCGCAGTGATGATAATGTAAGCGGCATCACGGCTCTGTGATGGCCCAGGCTGTCATGGACGCACACGTCACTTTGTACATCTGGCTTTCCATGGGTACTGGGGAAATGAACTCAGGTTGTTAGGTTTTGTAGGCAAGCATCTTAACCACTGAGCCATCTGCACCCCATCTGTCCTGCCCAGTAGTGGCTGGAGGCCCTGGCATACCCATTCTCTGCCTCTTTCTCTCTCTGTTACTCTCAAATAAATAAATAAAAATAGGGCTGGAGAGATGGCTTAGTGGTTAAGCGCTTGCTTGTGAAGCCTAAGGACCCCGGTTCGAGGCTCGCTTCCCCAGGTCCCACGTTAGCCAGATGCACAAGGGGGCGCACGCGTCTGGAGTTCGTTTGCAGAGGCTGGAAGCCCTGGCGCGCCCATTCTCTCTCTCCCCCTCTATCTGTCTTTCTCTCTGTCTGTCGCTCTCAAATTAAAAAAAAAAATTAAATAAAAAAAAATAAACAAAAATTTTTTTTAAAAAATTGAGAAAAAAAAATGGCATTAGGGAAACCAGATACCCATATACCATAACATTTGTGAAAATTAACGCAAAATGAATCAGGTATCTTTTTTTTAAATTTTTTGTTTATTTATTTGAGAGCGACAGACACAGAGAGAAAGACAGATAGAGGGAGAGAGAGAGAATGGGCGCACCAGGACTTTCAGCCTCTGCAAACAAACTCCAGATGCGTGCGCCCCCTTGTGCATCTGGCTAACGTGGGACCTGAGGAACCGAGCCTCGAACCGGGGTCCTTAGGCTTCACAGGCAAACGCTTAACCACTAAGCCATCTCTCCAGCCCTATTTTTATTTATTTATCTTAATGTGAGACCTAAAGCTATAAATCTCTTAGGAAAGCCTGGTGTGGTGGTACATGCCTATAATTCTAGCACTTATGAGTCAGAAGCAGGAGTATTGCTTCAAGTTTTAGGCCAGCCTGGTCTCTATAGAAAGGTCCAGGCCAGGGGCTGGAGAGATGGCCTAGTGGTTCACACACTTGCCTGCAAAGGACCCAGGTTTGATTCCCCAGTACCCATGTAAAACCAGATGCACAAGGTGGAAAATGCATCTGGAGTTCAATTGCAGTGGTTAGAGGCCCTGCCATACCTATTCTCTCTCTCTTTCTGCCTCTCTCACTCTTTCAAACAAATATTTTTTGTTTTGTTTTGTTTTGTTTTTCAAAGTAGGGTCCCACTAGCCCAGACTGACCTGGAATTCACTACGTACTCTCAGGCTGGCCTGAAACTCACAGTGATCCTGCTACCTCTGTCTCTAGGAGTGCTGGGAATAAAGGCATGCACTTTTGTTTTTTAGAGAAAGAGAGAATTGGCATGCTAGGGTCTCAGCCACTGAAATCAAACTCCAGATGCTTGTACCACCTAGTGTGCATGGGTGACCTTTGTGTGTCTGGCTTACATGGGATCTGGAGAGATCAAATATGGGTCCTTAGGCTTCACAGGCAAGTGCCTTAACTAAACCATCTCTCTAGCCCTTTTTGTTTTTGACTAAAAATGGGGGGTGGGGGAGGCACTGTGCGTGATGGGGCAGGCCTTTAATCCCAGCACTCAGGAGGCAGAGGAAGGATTGCTGTGAGTTCCAGTCCATTCTGAAACTACATAGTGAATTCCAGGTCAGCCTAGGCTAGAGTAAGACCCTGCCTTGAAAAATGTAACAAAAATAAATAAATAAAAATAGAGACAGGAGGGGAAGGGAGGTGAGGGAAAGGAGAAAGGCAAGAGAGTACAAAGGCTCCTGACATTGGGTTTGGCACAATGGTTTCCTGGATAATCATATCAACCAAAGAGAGAGGCAACAAAAGAAAAAATAAACAAGCTAGGCTTCATGAAATTAAATTTTTGTGGACAAGAGACATGAGCTAAAGAAAACTGCAAAATAAGAAATGTATTTGCAAATCATTTTTCTTTCCTTTCTTTTTGTTTTGGTTTTCGAGATAGGGTCTCACTCTAGCTCAGGCTGACCTAGAATTCACTCTTTAGTCTCAGGGTGGCCTCGAACTCACAGTGATCCTCCTACCTCTGCCTCCCCAGGGCTGGGATTAAGGGTACGCACCACCATGCCCAGCACAAATAATTTTTCTGATAAGGGAGTAATAATGAGACTATGTAGAACACCCCTAAAACTCAATGTGATGGTGGATCTTTCCAAAAAGTTGTTGTTTGACACAGGGGTTTACTCTGTAGCCCAGGTTAGCCTGGAATACCACATGTATCCCAGGCTGACCTCAAACTCACAACAAAATCTGCCTACCTCAGCCGCCTGAGTGCTGGGACTGTTGGTGTGAGCCACCACAGCTGGCTCAATGTGATGGTTGGTCTCCACTGTCAACATGAATGACCTAGTAGAAAAACCTCTGGAATGTGTGGAAGGGCATTTTCAGAGGTTTAACTAAGGTGGGGGGTGGGGGAAGACCTACTCTGAATGAATGTGAATGAAATGATTCCATGGGCTGGGCTTCCTGAGTGCATAAAAGTAGAGAGCATGGGCTGGAGAAATGGTTTAGCAGTTAAGGCGTTTGCCTGCAAAGTCAAAGGACCCAGGTTTGATTGCCCCAGACCCATGTAAGCCAGATGCACAAGGGGCGCATGCATCTGGAGTTCGTTTGCAGTGGCTAGTGACCCTGGTGTGCCCATTCTCTCTCTCTCTGATTACAAATAAATAAATTAAATTTAAAAAGCTAAAACAAGTAAATAAATAAAGAAAAGAACAAAGAGCCAGGCGTGGTGGCACACAACTTTAATCCCAGCACTTGGGAGGCAGAGGTAGGAGGATCGCTGTGAGTTCAAGGCCAACCTGAGACTCCATAGTGAATTCCAGGTCAGCCTGGGCTACAGTGAGACCCTACTTCCAAAAACCAAAAAAACAAAAAAGATTAAAAAAAAAAAAAAAAGAAAAAAGATTTATTACAAAAAAAAAAAAGTAGGCTGGAGCAATTGCTCAGTGATTAGGGGCACTTGCTTGTAAAGTCTGACGGCTCAGGTTCAATTCTCCAGTGCCCACATAAATCCAGATGCATTGCTTGGCATATGCATCTGGAGTTTGCAGCAGAAGTGGCCGTAGCACATGACTTGCATCCACCCCCTCATCTCTCTGTCTTTTCTCTGTGCTTGAAAATAATATGTGTGTGTGTGTGTGTGTGTGTGTGTAAATATATATATGTGTAAGTAGAAAGCAAGTGGAGCACCAGCATTTACCTCTCTGTTCCTGACTGCAGACACAATGTGGCCAGCTGCCTCATACACACCTGTGGCCATGTCCTTCCGGATGTGTGGATGGTACCTTCAAACTGTGAGCTAAAACAAACCTTTCTGTATCAGTTACATTCTCATTGCTGTCAACAAATACTTGACCAAAGCAATTTAGGGAAAGACAAAGTTTAGTTTGGCTTACAGACCCAGAGGGTAGAGTCCATCGTGGTAAGGAAAGCTTGGCAGGCCTGAGCTGGACAAACCTCCTCAGAGCCAAGAAATACAGGAAGACCAGGATGTGAAACCAGCTCTAGTGACCACTTCCTCCAGTAAGCCTCCGCCTCCTGAAGGTTTCATGACCTTCCTAACAGCGCCACCCGCTGGAGATCAAATGTTCTACAGGGACATTTTACAGTCAAACCACCACACCTTCCTTCCTTCAACTGCTTTGGTTACATATTTCAGCACATCAACCAGAAAATAGCTAAGACATTCAACAACAACAAAAAATAACCTGATTTTAAAATGGACCAGGGCCAGGCCTGGTGGTGCACACCTTTGATCCCAGCACTTGGGAGGCAGAGGTAGGTGGATTGCCAAGAGTTGAGGCCACCCTGAGAATACAGAGTGAATTCCAGGTCAGCCTGGGCTAGAGTGAGACCCTACCTTGAAAAATAAAATAAAATAAGCAAACAAACAAACAAAAATGGGCAAAAGAGGCCAGGAGATATAACACAGTGCTTGCCTAGTATATTCAAGACCCTGGGTTCACTCCCACACACTATAACTACACAGTATAAGGCGGGGGGGGAAGCCTCATGTGGTGGTGCGTGCCTTTAATTCCAACACTCAGGACGCCCAGTTAGGAGAAGCGCTACGAGTTCAAGGCCACCCTGAGTCTACATAGTGAATTCCAGGTCAGCCTGGGCTAGAACGAGAACCTACCTTGAAAAACCAAAATAAACAAACAAAACAAGCAAACAACATAGCCCAGGCGTGGTGGCACACACCTTTAATCCCAGCACTCAGGAGGCAAAAGTAGGAGGATCTCTGTGAGTTCGAGGCCAGCCTGGGAACCCACCTCTTGGGAGACTGAGGTAGGACAATCGCCATGAGTTCAAGGGCAGCCAGGGCTACAAAGGGAGTTCCAGGTCCCTCTGAAGCAGAGTAAGTCCCTTCTTCAAAAAACAATGACAAAAACAAAATCACTATAATGAGATGATACCCATCAGGATAGCTAGCTACGATCCAAAACATGGACAGTAACAAGTGCTGATGAGAATGGAGAAACAGCGAGCTGGAGAGATGGTTCAGTGGTTAAAGGCATTTGCTTGCAAAGCTTGCCAGGCCGACTTCAATACTCTAGCCACCCATGTAAAGGCAACGCATTCATTCGCAACAGGCCCTGATGTATCTATGTATACATATATGCGAATAAATGAACATTTAAAATATAAAATGGTGGAACCCCATGTAGAAAATTAAAAAACAGACTTATCCTATGATCTGGTGATCATACTTCTGAGTGTAAGAATTAAAGGCAGGGTCTCTTGAAACATATTTTTATGCCCAGGTACATAGAAGCATTATTCACACTGACTAAAACATGGCAGCAGAGCCGGGCGTGGTGGCGCACGCCTTTAATCCCAGCACTCGGGAGGCAGAGGTAGGAGGATCGTCGTGAGTTCGAGGCCACCCTGAGAATACAGAGTGAATTCCAGGTCAGCCTGGGCCAGAGTGAGACCCTGCCTTGAAAAAAAAGGAAAAAAAAAAACAAACCAAAAAAACATGGCAGCAATGCAGGTGAACGTTGACAGACGCCTGTGGATAAGCAACAACGGCCATAGACATGTAATGAAATATTTTCAGCCTTGAAGGGAAGGAAACTCTAACATATGCTATAACATGGATGAATGCTGAGGAACATGTTGCCAATCAATTTCTTTTTCTTTTTTTTAAAAAATGTTTAAAAAATAAAAAAAATTAATAACCTCCATTCTGAGTACTCCTTTTAACTCTTCTGTTGCAGTTAGCTTCTCTTTCTTTTTTGTTTTCTTTTTTTTCAAGGTAGGGTCCCCCACTCTTTCCCAGTCTGATCAGGAATTCACTATGTAGTCTCAGGGTGGCCTCGAACTCTCAGCGGTCCTCCAACCTCTGCCTCCAGGGGGCTGGGATTAAAGGCTTGCACCACCACACCTGGCCCAGTTAGCCTCTGGTTGCTGGTAGAAAGCACCCAACCAAAAACAGCTGATGGGAAGAGAGGGTTTATTCTGATTTACAGGTTGGAGGGGAAGCTCCATGATTGCAGAGGAAAACATGGTATGAGCAGAGACTGAACATCTCCTCCTGGCCAACATCAGGTGAGCAACAGGATCAGGTGTCAAACACTGCCCCCCCACGAGAAGCTGGCTGTAACACCAATAAGACCACCCCCAACAATACACTGCCTCCAGGAGGCTCCAAGTCCCAAATTGCCACCTGCTGGGGACCTAACATCCAGAGCACACTGAGTTAATAGGGACACCTGAATCAAAACACCACACCTTCCCTGAGAAACTGCTGACCATTCATCCCACCCCCCGCCCTGAAAAAAAGGGGTGCCCCTGGGGAAGGCAAGTATCCAAACGGAGACGGAGATTGTCAGACACTCGGTCTGGGTTGATAACCACAGTGCTGCCCTGGTCCACAACTTTGGGGGACATGACAGGCACATTGTTAGTCTTCTGGGAGCCACCACCCCCTTTCCTTGTACCTCACCAACAGAACACCAGTTTTTTTGTTGCTGTTTTTTTCCAAGCCCAGGCTGAACTGGAACGCATCGTAGTCTTTGGCTGGCCTCGAACTCCTGGCGATCCTCCTACCTCTGCCTCCCCAGTGCTGGGATTAAAATGGCATGAAGCCACCACGCCGGGCAGAACACCAATTTTGTGTAGGCGATGCTGGAGCCAGTCCACACCTGCCAGGGTTAGTCTAAGTCTGCCAGGCTTCCATCGCATTTGCCAGGTTGCTTTAGACCAGGGTTCAAGATGGAGGCCAGGTCCAGAGGTGTGGGGGAGCTTACACACGGACTTTGGGGGATGGCATTTTCCGCACTGTTCGTAGTTTAAGATGCTTGGAGCTCATTTGGGGTCATCAAGGCAAGCTAGCTGAAGCCATGGGGTCTCCCTTCTTGCTGCCCCAGCGCTGTGCCCAGCCCCAGCCCCTCACTTCCCTGCCACTGCGTAGCTGGCATTCCCAGAGAGCCATAGAGGGTCACGCCCAGATCCAGGCAGCCTGACCACAATTTTGGGATTTTCCTGCTGAGTCAGAGAGGCCAAGCTCGGGTGTGGCTTTGCCCGCAGGGAAAAAGGGGAACATTAATGGCCCCGGGGCCCCATGAAGGATCCTGCAGGATTTCTCATTGCTATGACAAAAAGACCTGTCAGAGGCTGGGCGTGGTGTGCAGGCCTTTAATCCCAGCACTCCGGAAACAGGATCACCCTGAGATCGAGGCCACCCTGAGACTACATAGTGAATCGCAGATCAGCCTGGGCTTGAGTGGCACCCTACCTCGAAAATCCAATAATAATAATAATAATAATAATAATAATAATAATAATAAATTTAAATAAATAAACCTGATTTGTTTGGGTTTACGGCTTTAAGAGGGAAAGATTCATTATGGTGGGGAAGGCAAGGTCCTTGCTGGGATTTTGTTGTTACTGCTGTGGTTTTGGGTTTTATTTATTTATTTTTTATTTTGGATTTTCAAGGGTCTTGTTTTAGCCCAGGCTGGTCTGAAATTCACTATGTAGCCTCCAGCTGGCCTTGAACTCACAGAGATCCTTTTTCCTTGACCTCATTTTTTTTTAATTTTTATTTATTTATTTGAGAGCAACAAACAGAGAAAGAGGGAGAGAGAGAAAGAATGGCTTTGGTTTCTTTTTTTTTTTTTTTAATTAGTCCCAATTATTTATTTATTTATTTGAGAGTGACAGACACAGAGAGAAAGACGGAGAGAGAGAGAGAATGGGCGCGCCAGGGCTTCCAGCCTCTGCAAACGAACTCCAGACGTGTGCGCCCCCTTGTGCATCTGGCTAACGTGGGACCTGGGGAAGCGAGCCTCGAACCGGGGTCCTTAGGCTTCACAGGCAAGCGCTTAACCGCTAAGCCATCTCTCCAGACCTCCTTTTTCTCTTTTTATTCAGTCAGGGACCCCGGCTCATGGGGTGGTGGTGTCACCTTCAGAGATGGTCTTTCCCACTCAGTTAATTTCTGAAAAAAAACTCTTGCATGAACACTTAAAGATGTACCTCATTAATACTCTAGGCATTCCTTAATCCAATCAAAATTGGCAGTCAAGGGCTGGAGAGATGGCTTAGTGGTTAAGGTGCTTGCCTGCAAAGCCAAAGGACCCAGGTTCAACTCCCCAGGACCCATGTAAGCCAGATGCACAAGGGGGTGCACACATCTGGAGTTCGCTGCAGTGGCTGGAGGCCCTGGAGTGCACATTCTCTCTCTACCTGACTATTTTGGTATCTCTCTCTCAAATTAATAAATAAAAATAAAAAATACAGAACTAAAAAAAAAATTGGCAGTCAAAATGAATTATCACACATCCTGATCAAACTCTGATACTTCAAGTGCTGGTTCATATGAGTCAAATGCCTTCTTTGTCTCTTTTTTTTGAGGTTTTCAAGATAGGGTCTCACTCAAGCTCAGACTGACCTAAAATTCACTCTATAGTCTCAGGGTAGCCTGGAACTCAGCAATCCTCCTACCTCTGCCTCCCCAGTGCTGGGATTAAAGGCGTGCATCACCACACCTGGCTTCCAAATGTTTTCTTTTGTTTGTTTGTTTCTTTTCTTTCTTTTTTCAGTAAGAAAAGAAAGAAAAGAAACAAACAAACTTCTAGCCCAGGCTTGCGTCCAACTCACAGTGATCTTTCTAGCTCTATCTCCTGACTGCTGGGATTAAAGGTATGCGCCACCACATCAGGCTGTTTTCTTTATTTCCTCCCCCTTCTCTTCCCTTCCTCTCTCTCTCTCAGCTTCTTGAGACAAGGTCTCATGTGTTCAGGCTGGCCTTGAAGTTGCTATGTAGCCAAGATGACCTTGAACTTTTGATCCTCTTTTTCTATCTGTCCTCCAAGTGCTGGGGTTACATGTGTGCATGACTATGTTGAACTCATCCCAATTTTTTTTTAAAGAAATTGTTTGTTTATTTATTAGAGAAAGAGGAAGAGAGGGGAGACAGAATGGGCACACCAGGGCCTCTAGCCACTGCAAACAAACTCCAGATGCATGCGCCACCATTTACATTTGGCTTATGTGGGACCTAGAGAATCGAACCTGGGTCATTAGGCTTTCCAGGCAAGCTCCTTAGCTGCTAAGCCATCTCTCCAGCCTGGACCTTTTTTTTTTTTTTTTTTTTTGAGGTAGGGTCTCACTCTAGTCCAGGCTGACCTGGAATTCACTCTGTATTCTCAGGGTGGCCTCGAACTCATGGTGATCCTCCTAACTCTGCCTCCCGAGTGCTGGGATGAAAGGCATGAGCCACCACGCATGGGTCCAACTTTTTAAAAAAATATACTTTTTAAAACTTATTTATGAGAGAGAGAAGAGGTAGAGAGAGAGAGAGGGAGGGAGAGGGAGAGAATCAGTGCACCAGGGCCTCCAGCCACTGCAAACAAACTCCAGATGCATGCGCCACCTTGTGCATCTGGCTTACCTGGGTCCTGTGGAATTGAATCTTGGTCCTTTGGCTTTGCAGGCAAGTGCTTTAACTGCTAAGCCATTTCTCCAGACTTTTTTTTTTTTTTTTTGAGATAGAATCTCAGTAGGCAAGGATGGCTTTGAACATCATATGATCCTCCTGACTTAGCCCCCCAAGTGTTGGAATTATAGCCGTACCCCAAGATGCCCACTTCAAAGAGTTTTTGCTGAGCTGTCTGTTATAGTTCCTAATGTATGCAAAAGGTCAGAATGTAGATATATTTACTTATATCTATCTTAGTTTCTGATATAGCCAGATCAGAAGATAACATGTGTGCTCTACACAATAAAAGTTAAAAGTGGAGTACCATAAGCCTGAGAAAGTGGTGACTTTATTAGCAACTACTACTCAGAATCCAGTCTGCTTTCTGTACCAAATAAACGCTACCTCTAGCCAGATGTGGTGGCGCACACCTTTAATCCCGACACTCGGGAGGCAGAGGTAGGAGGATCACTATGAGTTTGAGGCCAGCCTGAGACTACATAGTGAATTCCAGGTCAGCCTGGGATAGCGTGAGACCCTACCTCATAAAACCAATAAATAAATAAATAAATAAATAAAAAGGGGTGGAGGGATGACTTAGAAGTTAAGGCATTTGCCTTCAAAGCCAGAAGACCCAGGTTCAATTCGCCAGGACCCATGTTATTCAGATGCACAAGGGGGCACACACATTTGGAGTTTGTTTTCAATGGCTGGAGGCCCTGGTGTGCCCATTCTCTCACTCTGTCTCCCTCTTTATGTGTCAAATAAATAAATACATAAATGAAATTTTAAAAAATCATATGTGTGGAACACTCAGGAGCCAAAGATTGTTACTAGAAAATTTTCAGTGCCAGGGATGGTATACTTTCCAGTGAGTTGTTGGCCAGGGAGGTCCCTGATGCCTCCAAAACATTCCAGGCCATTGCCGAGGCCCTTGGTTTCCCACCAGGAATAGATGGTAAGACCTTATTGCTGAAGACTCGACATACTTGGGCTGCCAGGCCACTGACAAATCCTGTTGGAAGTGAGCTGATAACCTCCTCCACGTAGACCAACTGACAGAAAGCTGGAAAAAGCCATTCTGCATCCAGTTCAATGGGAAAGAGAGAAATCACCAGTGAAGATACTCAACAGTGGACACTGCAAGCCTTATATTTTTGCCAGGCAGGCCATATGAGTCAATGGGTGCAATAGTGGCACATCTGTCATGGTGGAAACCAACTGCCCTCTAATTGGACTGGAGGCCCGCTTCATTGGAGAAAAAATATTCCTGATACTGAAAACCTACAACAGGGGTAGTCATGAGCCCTAGGGGTGTAACATCTGCTGCTATCTGGCTAAATGTATATACTATGCTCATCAAACTGCCCAGTAAGCACTTCTCTTAATGTTTATTTATCCCCATATATTAACGCTACTCTCACTTTTGGTAGAGAACCTTCTCTTTCCAGATGGCAGTATGACCTTGGGATGACTCAGAAGGTATCATGGTGCTGGGAAGAAGTGACAGGAGTGCTCAGCACTGCAATATCTCTATCACACCTTCCAAGGCTCAGGGTCCATTGCGGAACAGGTGGCAGAAAGGATGTAAGAACCAAAGGAAAGGTAGGACTCCTTACAATGTGCTCCTTCCAGACACAAAATGGCCTGGATATCCATGACCTCACAGTGCCTGACACTACCTACACAAGACCATCCTAATTGGAGGAAAAGATGATGACATCAAAATAAAAGAGAGAATGATTGAGAGGGGGAGGGGATATGATGGAGAATGGAATTTCAAAGGGGAAAGTGGGGGGAGGGAGGGCATTACCATGGAAGTTGATAATAATTTAAAAAAAAATTTGTAGGGCTAGAGAGATGGCTTAATGGTTAAGTCACATGCCTGAGAAGCCTAAGGACCCAAGTTCGATTCTCCAGGTACCACGTAAGCCAAATGCACGTGGTGGCACATGTGTCTGGAGTTTGCAGTGGCCAGAGGCCCTGGCATGCCCATTCTCTCTCACTCTCTTTCTCTGTCTCTAATAAATAGAAATAAATTAAAAAAATAAAAATAAATAAAACACTACTTCTGGGCTTGAGAGATGGCTTAGCGGTTAAGCACTTGCCTGTGAGGCCTAAGGACCCTGGTTCGAGGCTCAATTCCCCAGGACCCACGTTAGCCAGATGCACAAGGGCGCGCACGCATCTGGAGTTCATTTGCAGTGACTAGAGGCCCTGGCGTGCCCATTCTCTCCCTCCCTTTCTCTCTCTCTCTCTCTCTTTCTCTCTATCTGTCTGTCGCTCTAAAATGAATAAACAAAAATTAAAAAAAAAACTACCTCTTACATTTGCTTGCAATTATTTATTTAGCCATTCTTTTTTCTGTCATCAGATAAGCAAAGCACTCCCAGTACTGTTTAATGGTATGTGATAAGGGAAGTAGGACATCTCCACAATCTAGCTCAAGGTTATGCCTTATGTCAACTTTCTCACTGTTACAAGTTCATTCTCAGGGACCTTGTTTGTCTAATTATCTCACAAGATAATGCTTTCCTGCTTCATTCATGACACAATGCTAATCCTAAGGACTGGGATGTGGCAGTTTTCCTAGGTGGTTTTATTTTAAATTATTTTTATTTATTTATTTGAGAGCAACAGACAGACAGAAAAAGAGGGAGAGAGAGAGAAGGAGAATGGGTGCATCAGGGCCTCCAGCCACTGCAAACAACCTCCAGATGCATGCACCACCTTGTTCATCTAGCTGACGTGGGTCCTGGGAAATTGAGCCTCTAACCAGGGTCCTTAGGCAAGCGCTTAACCACTGAGCCATCTCTCCAGCCCCCCACTTTTTAATTTTTTTTTGTTCATTTTTATTTATTTATTCGAGAGTGACAGAGAGAGAGAAAGAGGTAGAGAGAGAGGGAGAATGGGTGCGCCAGGGCCTCCAGCCACTGCAAACGAACTCCAGACGCATGTGCCCCCTTGTGTATCTGGCTAACATGGGTCCTGGGGAATTGAGCCTTGAACCAGGGTCCTTAAGCTTCACAGGCAAGCGCTTAA
The DNA here is from genome assembly GCF_020740685.1 of Jaculus jaculus. Taxonomy (NCBI): domain Eukaryota; kingdom Metazoa; phylum Chordata; class Mammalia; order Rodentia; family Dipodidae; genus Jaculus; species Jaculus jaculus. The sequence continues at coordinate 90,401,762 of NC_059111.1, read as the reverse complement.
CCACTAAGCCATCTCTCCAGCCCAGCCCCCCTTTTTAAAAAATAATATTTAATTATTCATTTATATGAGAGAAAGAAAGCAAGAGAGAGAATGGGTATGCCAGGGCCTCTAGCCATTGGAAACGAAGTCCATATGCATGTGCTACCTTCTACATCTGGCTTATGTGGGTTCTAGGGAATTGAACCTGGGTCCTTAGGCTTTGCAGGCAACCACCTTAACCACTAAGCCATCTCTTCAGTTTCTTTCTTAATGAAAAGGAATGGAAGATAGAAATGGAATAGAAACTTTGAAGAAGTCATCTCAGTATGCCTTAGAAACTACCTCACAAGACTCCCTCCCCATTTCTCAGTGCTAGGATTCATTCCATAGCCTCACACATGCTCAATAAGTGCTTGACCACTGAACTACATCCCCAACATTTCTTGCCCCAAATTTTCCTGAAGTAGTCCCATGAATGTGCAGTGTCCCACTGCAAATGAACTAGAGACACGTGTGTCACCTTATTCCTCTGGCTTACGTGGGTGCTGAGGAATCGAACCTGGGTCCTTAGGCATCACAGACAAATGCCTTAACCACTAAGCCATCTCTCCAGCCCTCCCCATCTCTTAATAAATAATTTTTTTTTGTTTTGTTTTTTGAGGTAGGGTCTCACTCTAGCCCAGGCTGACCTGGACTTCACTATGTAGCCTCAGGGTGGCCTCGAACTTACAATGATCCTCCTACCTCTGCTTCCCAAGTGCTGGGGTTAAAGGTGTACACCAACATGCCCAGCCAATAAATAATTTTTTAAAATAAATATTTTTAAAAATTAACTACCCAGATGTGGTGATTCACACCTATAATACCAGCATTTGGAAAGTTGAGGCAGGAAGACTGCCACTTTTATTATTATTTTCTTTTATTTATTTTATTATTATTTTCGAGGTAGGGTCTCACTCTAGCCCAGGATGACCTAGAATTCACTATGTAGTCTCAGGCTGGCCTCAAATTTACAATGATCCTCCTACCTCTGCCTCCCAAGTACTGGAGTTAAAGGCATGCACCACCACACCCCACTCTAACAAAGAGTCTTTTCAGCTCTGTCAGGACTAGGATGAGAACAAAATTTACTACCTCAGGGAAAAGACATGGAAATTTCCTATTTTTTTCAAATTCCTCATGGTCATGTTAATCTAGAAATTGACTTTTTGTTTTGTTTTGTTTTGGTTTTTGGTTTTTCAAGGTAGGGTCTCACTCTAGCCCAGGCTGACCTGGAATTCACTGTGTAGTCTCAGGCAGGTCTCAAAGTAACAGTGATCTTCCTACTTCTGCCTCCCAAGTGCTGGGATTAAAGGCATGTGCCACCACACAAGGCTAGAAATTGACTATTTGATAGTGGGTTTTTTTTTTTTTTTTTTATGTTTTGGATCTCTTTCTGTAGCCACAGAGCCTCCTCGTTTACCTCCCGAATGCTGGAATCACAAGCATGAGCTGCCCCACCCATCAAATTGTGGACTTTTTTTTTTTTTCTTTTCTTGAGGTAGGGTCTTATCCTGGACCAGGCTGACCTGGGATTCACTATGTAGTCTCAGGGTGGCCTCCAACTCACAGTGATCCTCCTACCTCTGCCTCCCGACAACTGGGATTAAAGGCGTGCGCCACCATACCCGGCTCAAATAGTGGACATCTTTAAGGCAAGCTGGTTCATCCCGGCCACCATGTATCTTCATGAAGGTGAAAACCATCTATAGTTCCTCTCCATTTCGACTGAGAAAGCACCTGTCCGTAAGGGATTTCACAGGTTTCTGTGGCTATACTCTGGTCACCTGGACTCTCCACTGGCTGTGATCAGGGAAACCCAGCCAGAGACTTCTGGTATCCTGCTTCCAAAATCTTTGACTCATCCTACCCAGACTTTGGGGAAGAAAGTGAAATGAAGCCCTCCCACGTGCCTTCAAAAATGTAAACCCTCCATTTCAGTTGTCGAGGTAACGTGTTCGCGCTGCCGTTTATACATTGTGGTGCAGATGGATGTCAGTTGCCAGGACGATCAGAGGGGCTTTACCCAAAGTGAATTGTAGTACTTATTTTCCTGTGCCATGAAAAATAAACTCTTCCTCCACAGAGCTAGCCTCAGCAGAACCCACAGATCTTCACGACTGATGATGAAAGGTGGGACCCAGAAGCCACTGGTTTCATTCCATTGATTTAAAAAAAAATTATTTATTTATTTAAAAAAAATTTTTTTTGTTAACTTTTTATTTATTTTATTTGAGAGAGACAGAGAGAGAAAGAGGCAGGTAGAGAGAGAATGGGTGCGCCAGGGCTTCCAGCCATTGCAAACGAACTCCAGACGCGTGCGCCCCCTTGTGCATCTGGCTAGCGTGGGACCTGGGGAATCGAGCCTCGAACCGGGGTCCTTAGGCTCCACAGGCAAGTGCTTAACCTCTAAACCATTTCTCCAGCCCTGTTTATTTATTTATTTTATTTATTTATTTGAAAGTGACAGAGAGAGAGAATGGGCGCACCAGGGCTGCCAGCTGCTGCAAACGAACTCCAGCTACGTGCGCCCCCTTGTGCATCTGGCTAATGTGGGTCCTGGGGAATTGAGCCTCGAACTAGGGTCCTTAGGCTTTACAGGCAAGCGCTTAACCGCTAAGCTATCTCTCCAGCCCCACTGTATTTATTCTTCAAATTTTGTTTTGGAGCTGGGCATGGTGATGCATGCCTTTAATCCCAGCACTTGGGAGGCAGAGGCAGTTGTATCTCCATGAGTTCGAGGCCACCCTGAGACTACATGGTTAATTCCAGGTCAGCCTGGACCACAGAGAGACTACCTCAAAACCTCCCTCCCCAAATATAACAATAATAATAATAATTTTGTCTTGGGGGCTGGAGAGATGGTTTAGTGATTAATAAGGCACTTGTCTGCGAAGCATAAGGACCCAGGTTCAATTCCCCAGAACCTATGTAACCCAGATGCACATGGTGGCACATGCAGATTCAGAAAATATTTAAAAATAAGAAAATGCAAGAAGAATAAAAATGAATTTGTTTTCAAAAAAGATGTTTTATGGAGCTGAGGAGGCAACTCAGTTGGTAAGAGTGCTTGCCTAGCATACATGAGGTCCTGGGTTTGATTTCTAGCACCTTATTAACTGGTTGTAGTGGCACACGTGTATAATGCCAGTGCTGAACACCAGCCTAGGATGTGGAGGCAGAAGAATCAGAAGTTCAAGGCCATCCTTGACAAGCGTTTGTCAAAAAAAAAAAAAAGAAAAGAAAAGAAAAAAGAAAGAACGAAAGGAAATATAAACCAGACATGGTGGCGCACGCCTTTAATCCCAGCACTTGGGAGGCAGAGGTAGGAGGATCACCATGAATTTAAGGCCACCCTGAGACTCCATAGTGAATTCCAGGTCAGCCTGGGCCAGAGTGAGACCCTATCTTAAAAAGAAAAAAAAAAAGAGGAAAATATATACTTACCTGGCAGGGGAGATTCCATGATCATGAAGGCGGTTTTCCCAGGACAAGGTTTATCCATTGCACTCTGGATGTGCTGACCCCTGTGATTTTCCCAGATTTGGGAAACTCTGTGCTCTCCCTCCTTTAAAAATAAAATAAGAGCCTAGGGGTGTAACGTCTGCTGCTGGCTAAATGTATATACTATGCTTGTCAAACTGTCCAGTAAGCACTTCTCTTAATATTCATACCTATATATTAATACTACTCTCACTTTTGGTAGACAATCTTCTCTTTTCAGGTGGCAGTGAACTTGGGATGATTCAGAAGGCATCATGGTGCTAGAAAGAAGTGACCAGAGTGCTCACTACTGCAATATCTCTATCTCACCTTCCAAGGCTCAGGGTCTAATGCGGAAGAGGTGGCAGAAAGAATGAAAGAGCCAAAGGAAGGGTAGGACTCCTTACAATGTGCTCCCCCCAGACACAAAATGGCTTGGATATCCATGACCTCACAGTGCCTGACACTACCTACACAAGACCATCATGAGGAGGAAAAGATCATGACATCAAAATAAAAGAGAGACTGATTGAGAGGGGGAGGGGATATGATGCAGAATGGAGTTTCAAAGGGGAAAGGTGGGGGGGGGGGAGGCATTACCATGGGATATTTTTTCTAATCATGGAAGTTGTTAATAAAAATTTGAAAAAAGTAAATAAAATAAAAATCTGTTTCACTAGGAAAAAAAATAAGTAAGAGTAAAATAAGGGACTGGAGAGATGTCTTGGTTTGATTCCTCAGGACCCATGTAAGCCAGATGCACAAGGTGGTGCATGGATTTGGAGTTTGTTTGCAGTGGCTAGAGGCCCTGGCATGCCTATTCTCATTCTCTCTCTCTCTATCTGACCCCTCAAACAAATAAATAATAAGGTGAAAGTAAAATAAAATAAGCCAGGCGTGGTGGCGCATGCCTTTAATCCCAACGCAGAAGTAGGAGGATCGCTGTGAGTTTGAGGCCACCCTGAGACTACATAGTGAATTCCAGGTCAGCCTGAGCTAGAGTGAGACCCTACCTTGGAAAACCAAAAAAACAACAACAAAAAAAAAAGTAAGACAAAATAAAATAAAGAAAAGATGTTTCATTTATTTGCACATGTGTATGTGTGTGTTCCAGGGTCCCTTCTCCTTACAAATAAACCACCAGACACTTAAGCCTTTTTTTTTTTTTTTTCTTTTCTTGTTTTTCAAGGTAGGGTCTTGCTTTAGCCCAAACTGACCTAGAATTCACTACGTGACCTCAGCGTCACCTCGAACTCACAGTGATCCTCCTTATCTCTGCCTCCTGCGTGCCACCACGCCCGGCTTTGAGACTTTTTTTTTCTGCCTCTAGTTTATGTAGGCAGCTTGGGAGTTGGATTCTGGGTGGGCAGGCTTTGCAAGTTAGTGCCTTTAACTGCAAAGCCATCTTCCCAGTCTGCTAATTATTTATTTGTGACATAGAAAGAGGGTGAGAGAGAAAGAGAATATGAGAGAAAAAATGGGCATGCCAGGGCCTCTTACCACTATGATCAATGTCAAGACGCACTCACTGCTTTTATGCATCTGGCTTACGTGGGTCCTGGGGAGTCAAACCTGGGTCCTTAGGCTTTGCAGACAAGCGCCTTAACTGCTAAGCCATCTCTCCAGCCCCTTTTTTTTTTTTTTCAAGGTAAGGTCTCACTCTAGCCCAGGGTGACCCGGAATCCACGCTGTAGTCTGAGGCTACTCTCAAACTCTTAATGATTTTCTTACCTCTGCCTCCCAAGTGTTGGGATTAAAGAAAGGCATGTGGCCCCATACCCAGCTCCATTTCTATCTGGCCACTGGGAAAGATGGTTCTATGAACACGGGAGTCCAAGTATCTTGCTCCCGACTTTCAATTCTCCTTATATAACTAAAAATGGACTTCAATCATATGGCACGTTAGTCCATTTTGCGCTAGTATTACAGAGTACCAAAGACTAGGGAATTATTAAAAAAAAAACACACACACACAAACTTGGCCTCGATATCCATGACCTCACAGCACCTGACACTACCTACATAAGACTATCATAATAGGAGGAAAAGATGATGACATCAAAATAAAAGAGAGACTGATTGAGAGGGGGAGGGGATATGATGGAGAGTGAAGTTTCAAAGGGGAAAGTGGGGGAAGGGAGGGAATTACCATGGGATGTTGTTTACAAACATGGAAGTTGATAATAATTTTTAAAAATTTTAAAAAAAATAAGTAAATAAAATAATAATTAAAAAAACAACAACTAAGTTCTGGGGGCTGGAGAGATGGCTCAGCCGTCTTCATGCTTGCTGACAAAGCCCGACAGCCTGGGTTCTATTCTCCAGTACCCATGCGCATGCATCTGGAGTTCATTTGCAGGGGCAGGAGGCCATGGCACATCCATTTCTCTCTCTCTCCCTCCTTGCAAATAAATCACTAACAAAATTTAGTAAATAAATAAATGAACAATAAGTAAGCTTTTACGGTTCCAGTGGCTCAGAAGCTGAAGGTCAGGATAGGGACGTCTGCACCCTCCCGTGGTGGAAGGCGACAGGGAAACTTCTATCGGTCTGTATCCGCTTACCGGGGAAATCAGGAAGTGCACCGAGGACAAACTGGACCGAAAGTGCTGAATCATGAGTGACGTTAGGCAAATATGAGCACTCAGCAACATAGAGCAGGACCCTCGGCTGAGCAGTTTCTGTCAAGATGTGCAGGTGCGGGAGAGAGATGAGAGGTAAGGAGATGTCTAGTTTGTGCTTCACCTGAGCATCCCGGGGGCTTTGAGGCGTCTCGCTAAGTGGACCAGAAAGCAAAGTCAAGTGCAGAGATCCGGTAGTCCACAAACTCCAGATGCGCCGCTTTGCATCTGGCTTTACGTGAGTCCTGGGGAATTAACTTATGCTGACAAGCAAGTGCCTTTAAACTGCTAGCCATCTCCCTAGCGATCCCCCCCACCACCCTTTTTTTTTTTTTTTTTTGGCTTTTCAAGGTTAAAGGGTCTCCCTCTAGCCTAGGCTGACCTGGAATTCACTGTGTAGTCTCAGATGGCCCTGAACTCATTTTTGTTTTTCATTTTTTTTGATGCAGGGTCTCTCTGTAGCCCAGGCTGGAATTTACTATGCAGTCTTAGGGTGGCCTCGAACTCATAGCAATCCTCCTACCTCTGCCTCCCCAGTGCTGGGATTAAAGGCATGCACCACCACACCTGGCTCAAAAAAAAAAAAATCATTTTTTAAAAAATTTATTTGTTTGAGAGCGACAGACACAGAGAGAAAGACAGATATAGAGAGAGAGAGAATGGGCACGCCAGGGCCTCCAGCCTCTGCAAACGAACTCCAGACGCATGCGCCCCCTTGTGCATCTGGCTAACGTGGGACCTGGGGAACCGAGCCTCGAACCGGGGTCCTTAAGCTTCACAGGCAAGCGCTTAACCACTAAGCCATCTCTCCAGCCCAACTTTTTTTTTTTTTTTTTTTTTTTTTTTAGGCTTGAAGAAGTGTTTGTTTATTCCTTCAATAGTAACAGGACAATTTTTTTTTTTTTTTTGAAGTAGGGTTTCATTACAGCCCAGGCTGAGCTGGAATTCACTATGTAGTCTCGGCGTGGCCTAGATCTCATGGCGATCCTCCTACCTCTGCCTCCCGAGTGCTGGGATTAAAGGTGTGAGCCACCATGTCTGGCAACTTTTTAAAAAAATCTATTTGCAGCAGAGAGAGATAGAGAATGGGTATGCCAGGGCCTCCAGCAGCTGTAAACTCCAGAAGCGTGTGCTACGTTGTGCATCTGGCTTTACGTAGGTACTGAGGAATCAACCTGGGTTGTCGGCTTTGCAGGCAAGCTCCTTAACTACTGAACCTTCTCTCCATCCTCCCTCAGAATCTTAACTTCTGTAAATAGAACTATAACAGCCAGGCATGGTGGTGGACACCTTTAATCCTAGCACTTGGGAGGCAGGGATAGGAGGATTGCTATGAGTTCAAGGCCACCCTAAGAGTACATAGTAACTTCCAACGTGGGCTACAGTGAAACCCTGCCTCAAAAAAATGAAAAATAAAAATCGCTTTTGTCCCTCCCAGATCCCCACTCTACTAAATCTTTCCAAGTAGTCTCTTCTGTTTCTATGTCATTTTTTCCCTTCTATTATACAGATCTTATGTAGTAGCACCAGACACTGTGAGGACATGAATATCAAGGCCATTTTGTGTGTAGAAGACTGTATTGTAAGCACTCGTCCCCTTCCTTTGGCTCTTACATTCTTTTTGCCCCCTCTTCAGCAATGGTCCCCAGTCCTGGAGGGTAGGATGTCTCGTGTAGTAATGAACACTCCACTGTTTGGGTCATCCCAGTGGTCACCACCATCTGTAGAGAGATGCTTCTCAAACCAAAACTGAGAGTAGCATTAATATATGGACATAAACATTAGTATTTAGAGGATACTTTGGTGGGCCTAATATATCCACTTAGACAACAGTAGAAGTTTCCTCCTCCAGGTTTATGACCTCCCCAGCCATAGGCTTTTCATTAGGTCTTCAGTACCAGCCATGAATTCCCTCCCATGGAGCAGGCCTCAAATTCAGAGAGCAGTTGGTTTCCCTCATAACAGACATGGGACCCTTGGCAACAGTTAGTACATTTGGCCTGTTTGGCCAGCCATAGAACCTGCAGGGTCTAATGCTAGATAAGACTGTTGATAACCGGCCTGGCGTGGTGGCTTTAATTGAAGGCTGACCTGGAATTCACTCTATAGTTTCAGGGTGGACTCGAACTCTCAGGGATCTTCCTATTGCTGCCTCCCAAATGCTGGGATTAAAGGCGTGTGCCATTACGCTGGCTTGTTTTTTTTTTTTGGCTGGCAATTTTTTTTTAATTGACAACTTCCATAATTGTAGACAGTATCCCATGGTAATTCCCTCCTCCCCCCACGTTTCCCTTTGAAACTCCACTCTCCATCATATCCCCTTCCCCTCTCAATCAGTCTCCTCTTTATTTTTTTTCTCAATTTTTATTAACATTTTCCATGATTATAAAAAGTATCCCATGGTAGTACCCTCCCTCCCCCTCCTGTTTTTTTTTCTATTGTTGTTGTTGTTTTAATTTATTTATTTTGTGCTGAAGGGATTGCTGAGTGGTTAAGGCACTTGCCTGCAAAGCCTAAGGACCCAGGTTTGATTGTCCAGGTCCCACGTAAGCCAGATGCAAATGGTGGTGCATGCGTCTGAAGTTCGTTTGCAGTGGCTGAAGGCGCTGGCGTACCTATTCTCACTCTCTCTCCCTCTCTCTGTCTCTAATAAATAAATAAATAAGAAATAAATAAATAAAAGCATTTTATTTATTTGCATTCAGAGACAGAAAAGAGACAGAAAGGGCGTACCAGGGCCTCCAACCACTGCAAAGAAACTCCATATGCATGTGCCACTTTGTGCATCTGGCTTCATGCGGGTACTGGGGAATCAAACCTGGGTGGGTAGGCTTTGCAGGCAAGTGTCTTAACCACTGAGCCCTATCTCCAGCCCTCGCCTGCATCAAAGTCCTTCATGGACAACATCTCCTTGGAAGGAATCTCACCTCCGCAGTAAAATTTTTCTAATAAATTATGGTGGAGACTCTAACTGCTACACCAGAGGTTGCAGATCAGTCTTCACTCCATTTCTTCTAACAGCAGTTGGAGTTTCTTGTCAGTTGAAGGGAACCAAGAAAAGAGAAAGCTGCTTTCAGACAGTCAGGGGAACCAGCAGAGGTCGCTCTGCTGGCCTTGACAGAGCTGGAATTCACTATCTCAGGCACAACGGCTGCAGCGCCCCCTACTGCTTCCCCAGTGTAGCGCACTGCCAAGGTGGACTAGCCTTTGGATCCTGAATGCACCTCCAACATACCCACGTCTGGAGACAGAAACCCATCCTAATTAACTATAAAGTCCTGTTTGTGCTAACTTCTTCCTCTCTTCCACTTTGGCGACCTGACTGATGCGTGGTTCTTTCATGTGAATAGTAAACAAATGTCTCCCCTTCCCCAGGGTGGCTGAGGGAGGGGTACTTCTCCGTTTCTGGATACTTTTTTGACTTTGTTAGGATAGTCCTCTAAATTACGGATCTACCCTGTGTGTGATTCCTCTAAGCTCTGGGTTTCCGACGTGTGTAATAGTTCTTTTTTTTTTTTTCTGAGGTAGGGTCTCACCGTAGCTCAGGCTGACCTGGAATTAACTCTGTAGTCTCAGGGTGGCCTCAAACTCATGGCAAGCCTCCTACCTCTGCCTCCCGAGTGCTGGGATTAAAGGCGTGCACTACCCTAAATTTTTTTTTTAGGTCCTGTCTTCTATGTGTATAACTGCTGTAGCCTTTTCCTAGACACCAAATTTTCCCTAAATATAACTCATAATGTATAGTTTCTACCTAAATAAATTCAATTATTCCTAATTTATCCTTCTTAGTCTGCTTATTTATTTATTTTATTTTATTTTATTTTTGGTTTTTTGAGGTAGGCTCTCACTCTAGCCTAGGCTGACCTGGAATTCACTATGGAGTCTCAGAGTGGCTTCAAACTCACCGCAATCCTCTTACCTCTGCCTCCCGGGGGCTGGGATTAAAGGCATGTGCCACCATGCCTGGACTATGTCTGCTTATTTTTCCAATGCTTTGTTAAAAATAGAAAAGACGGGCCTAGAGAGATGGCTTAGTGGCTATGGTGCTTGCCTGCAAAGCCTAAGAGAGCCTTTGGCTCTCCACATCCCAAATAAGCCAGACACACAAGGTGATGCAAGCATGCAAGGTTGCACATATGCACAAGGTGGTACACGTGTCTGGAATTTGATTACAATGGCTGGAGGCCCTGATGCACCAATTCTCTCTCTCTCTTGCTCTCACTTTATCTCTCTCTCTCTCTCTCTCTCTCTCTCACACACACACACACACACACACACAAAGTCCAGTCTGTTGGGCTTGCCTCAAAACCAAAAAAAAAAAAAAAAAATTAGAGGAGCTGGAGAGATGGTTTAGCAGTTAAGGTGCTTGCCTGCAAAGCCAAAGGACCTCGGTCTGATTTCCCGGTAAGCCAGATGCACAAGGTGGCACATGTATCTGGAGTTTGTTTGCAGTGGCTGGAGGCCCTGGTGTGCCCATTTTCTCTCTCTCTCTCCCTCACTCTCAGATAAATAAAATACTTTTTTAAAAAATTAAAAAAGAGGAGAGATGGCTTAGAGGTTAAGGCACTCACCTGTAAAGCCTAAGGTCCCAGGTTCAATACCCCAGGACCTATATAAACCAGATGCACAAGGAGGTGCATGCATCTGGAGGTCATTTGCAGTGGCTGGAGGCCCTGGTGCACTCATTCTCTCTCTCTCTCTGTCTGCCTTTCTCTTTCAAATAAATAAATAAATGATAATTTTTTTCAAGGTAAGGTCTCACTCTAGCGCAGGCTGACCTGGAATTCACTCTGTAGTCTCAGGGTGGCCTTGAACTCACAGCGATCCTCCCACCTCTGCCTCCCAAGTGCTGGGATTAAATATGTGCGCCACCACGCCTGGCAATAAATATATTTTATTTATTTATTTCTGAGAGAAAAGAGACAGACAGAGAGAATGGGCACACTAGGACCTCTAGCCACAGCATAGGAACTGCAGACACATGTGCCCCCTTGTGCATCTGGCTTGCATGCATCCTGGGGAATGGAACCTGGGTCCTTAGGCTTCAGAGGCAAATGCTGTAACTGCTAAGCCATTTCCCTAGTCCCCGATAAATATTTTTTTTTTTTAAAGAAAGAAAGCAAGGATGCAAACTAGAAGTAACTTATGACAACAAGGTTTAATTTTGTTCCAGAATTATGATCATAATAAGTTTTAAAGTACCAACTCCAGCCCAGTATGTAATATTCGGGCTTGGTTTTCTTCCATAACGTCTGCACAACTAAAGCAGCTTACTGCACCTGGCTTAGTTGTGGAACTAACAACATATTTCTTTACCGTATTTACCACTGAAAAGTACACCGAGCATGCGGGTCGAGGTGTCTTCGGCCAAACCTATTTGGCCTGCAGTCATCAAGCGGTCCTGATTGCTCTTCCTCAAGTTCTGTCCTCCGAAAACCAAGAGATGCTTTGAACTCCTATCACGTGACTAGGTCTTGCTTTTTCCCTTCTTCCCTTTGGGAGCGCCAGGCCAGGTAAAGCCCCTCAGGTACAGGCAGTCGGCCACGTTGTGGGCGATGTAGTAGAGGTTGAGCATGGCGGCAGGGCTGAGGATGTCCACCTCTGGTCTCTGCTTCTTCTTCCCGTGAGGTTTGCCCTGGCCTTTTCCTTTATTCCCCTTCGGTGGCTTTTAAAGACAAATGCAGACATGGGGAGAAAATCAGTTTCCTCAAACAGCAGCTAGTAATCATATATATATTTGTTTGTTTAGTTGGTTTGTTATGTTTTGAGGTAGGGTCTCACTCTAGCTCAGGATGACCTGGAATTTATTCTGTAGTCTCAGACTGTCTTGGAACTTGCAGCACTCCTTCTACCTCTGCTTCCCGAGTGCTGGGATTAAAGGCATGTGCCACCATGCTTGGCTAGTAATATATTTTGTAAAAAAAAAAAATAAATAAAATAAAATAAAATATATATATACACACACACACATATATATAATATACATATATGTTATATAAAAAATATAAAATATTTATGTGTTGGAAAGATGGCTTAGAGGTTAAGCGCTTACCTGTGAAGCCTAAGGACGCCAATTTGAAGCTTGATTCCCCAGAACCCATGTAAGCCAGATGCACAAGGGGGCGCATGCATCTGGAGTTCATTTGCAATGGCTGGAGGCCCTGGTGCACCCATTTTCTCTCTCTCTCCCTCTGGCTCTTTCTCTCTCTGTCACTCCCAAATAAATACATAAAATAAATAAACATAAAAATAAATTTAAAAAATATTTACTTATTCATTTATTGGAGAAAGATAGACAGTGAGAGAGAGAAACAGAGAGTGAGTGAGTATGGGCAAACCAGGGCCTCCTCGCATCACTGGCAACAAACTCCAGATGCATGCACCACTCTGTGCATCTGGCTTTTTGTGGGTCCTGCTGTCGCGAGCACTCTCAAAGATGATTGGTTGAGAGGATGCCGCCCACGAAGGTCAATGATACTCAGACACTGGTGTACTCGCAAAGGAGTTTACTGGGATGAAAGTCACACACAAGCAAGTCCAAACTATCACAACTAATATTATAGCTAATATAATATATAACCAAATTATATTCATCACTACTAACACAAGAATATTTCTAACGAGTCTAACATGTATACAACCTGATATCGCGAGACTTGGGACGCAGTATCGCGAGACTCAGTCTCAACGCGAGACTCGGTCTGCGAGATTACTGACGTTTTACAACCTGGTGGCGCGGGTCCGTGCTCCGACTTTTCTCTCGGTTCGCGGTGTTTCAAGGTGAGTCTCGGTCGTTCGGACAGCGTGTCGGGCAGATGAATTCGGATCGGTGATGCGTCTCGCGGAGGTCTCAGTCCGGACTGCTGAGCAGCCGTTCAGTCAGTCATAGTGTCGGGAGGACTGGGACAACGGCTGCTGAGCAGCTGGGGTTCTTGTATTTTCCACTACTTATCTAGGGTTCCACACACACCTTCTGCTAATCTCTTACTATGTCATTGTACTCAGCTTAATCTTAGTTTTTTGCTTACAAAGTTTGACTTTGCATTTTTACTCTCACACACAAAGAAAAACAAACTTATTTATCTAAACTGTCCCTGGACCATATGCTGGTCCTTACATGCTCATAATACCTGGGGAACTGAAAAACCCAGGCTGAGGCTGGAGAGATGGCTTAGCAGCTAAGGTGTTTGCCTGCAGAGCCAAAGGATCACGGTTTGGTTCTCCAGGACCCATGTAAGCCAGATGCACAAGGGAGTGCATGAGTATGGAGTTCATTTGCAGTGGCTAGAAGCCCTGGCATACCCATTCTCTCTCTCTCTCTCTCTCCCTCTTTCTCTCTCTCTCAAATAAACAAATAAATAAAATATATTAAAAAAAAAAGAAAAACCCAGGATTTGTCAGGATTTGTAACCAAGCACATTGTGGTAGTTTGAATAGAATAGACGGCCCCCAATATATTCAGTTGTTTGTAGTTTGCATCTGCTGGCTACCTGGCTGGAGGCAATGTCACTGGGTGATCTTAAGGTGTGGTGGTGGGTTTTGTATTTCAATTTAAAGATATGCAAAGTATGCCTAGCTGGAGTTCCTGAAGTGTGCTGTGGCTTTTGACCTTTAGGCTTGTGCTTCTCTCAGTCTGCTTGGGCCTGTGAAGGCAGGCCAGCTTCTTCTGCCATTATGGAACTTCCCCTGGATCTGTAAGCTTCAATAAATCCCTTCCTCCATAACTGTGCCTGGTCTGAAAGTTCATCTCATTGAACCTGAAGCTGTCTGTTACACACATTTAAATGCTGAGCCATCTCTCCAGTCCTAGTAATATTTTTAAATATTAAAATATTTTAAGAAATTAAAAATATATTTGTTTACTTATTTGAGAGAAATTAAGATGGCAAGATGGAATAAAAAAGAATTAAAAAAAAAAACAAAAAAACAGAAGCCAGGCATGGTGGTGCACACCTTTAATCCCAGTACTTGGGAGGCAGAGGTAGGAGGATCGCCATGAGTTCAAGACCACCCTGAAACTACATAGTGAATTCCAGGTCAGCATGAGCAATGAAAGAAAAAAAAAGTTTGAGGAAACAGAAATACTACTTACTCTGATATATCAATATATGTGTCAAATTATTGTACTACACCAAATAAATATGCCAATTTAAAAAGTCTGCATGGAGCCTGGAGTGTTGGTGCACGCCTTTAGTCCCATACTCAAGAGGCTGAGGCAGGAGGATGGCTGTGAGTTTGAGGCCAGCCTTAGCCTACGTAGTAAATTCCAGGTCAGCTTGGGCTAGAGCGAGATTCCACCTCAAAAAAAACAAAACAAAACAAAACAAAAGCTTTTTGCCGGTTACTCAAATCAGAATTCAAGAAAGGGCATTGCATTAAGTTGGGTATCTTTATTTTATTTTATTTTTTTGAGGAAGGGTCTCATTCTAGCTCAGGCTGACCTAGAATTCACTATGTAGTCTCAGAGTAGCCTCGAACTCACAATGATCCTCCTACCCCTGCCTCCCAAGTGCTGGGATTGAAGGCGTGCACTACCATGTACCGCCTATCTTTTATTTTTTGCATGTGTATGTATATATGTGTAGTGTCTATGCATGTATATGCTCCCGAGTCCTGGAATTTAAGGGGTGTGTAACCATGCCTATCTTAACATCTTTTTTTTTTTTTTTTTTTGAGGTAGGGTCTCACTCTAGCTCAGGCTGACCTGGAATTCACTATGTAGTCTCAGGGTGGCCTTGAATTTACAGTGATTCTCCTACCTGTTTCTCCTGAGTGCTGGGGTTATAGGTGTGTGCCACCATGCCCCCCCCTTTTTTTTTTTCCCCAGGAATGGTTTCACTGTAGCTCAGGCTGACCTGGAATTCACTCTGTAGTCCCAGGGTGGCCTTGAACTCATGGTGATGCTCCTACCTCTGCCTCCCAAGTGCTGGGATAAAGGCGTGCACCACCATGCCTGGCTTCCGTTTTTTTTTTTTTTTTTAATTCTTTTTTATTCCATTTTACTATCTTAATTTCTTAAAAAGCAGGTTTATTGGGCTGGAGAAATGGCTTAGCGGTTAAGGTACTTGCCTGCAAAGCCAAAGGACCTAGGTTCTATTCTCCAGGACCTATATAATCCAGGTGCACAAGGTAGCTCATGTGTCTGGAGTTCCTTTGCAGTGGCTGGAGGTCCTGACACGCCCATTCTCTCTCTATCTGTCTCTCTTTCTCTCTCTCAAATAAATAAATGAAAATTTAAAAGTAGGTTTATTATTGTTTTTGAATGTTTGTGTGAGTGATGTGTGAGCCTATGTGACCTATGTGTATATACCCACATGTATGCAAATGCACACGTACGTGTTTGTATGTGCGTGTGTACATGGGTGTGGAGGTTAGAAGTCAATATGGAGTGTTTTCCTCAGTTGCTGTCCACCTTGCTTTGTGTTTTTGTGTGTGTGTGTGTGTGTTTCCAAGGTAGGCTCTCGCTCTAGCCCAGGATGACCCAGAATTCACTATGGAGTCACAGGATAGTAGCCGCGAACTCAGCAACCTCAGCCTCCTGAGCGCTAGGATTCACAGTGTGCCCCACCATGCCTAGCACAAAAAGCACTTTTGAGGCAATCAAGGAAATTTGATCATTTCAAAGAGTTATTCACTCTGTTAGAACTTGATAATAGCATTTGGTCATAGAAGAAAATGTTCAGAGCTGGAATGCAAGATCTAGAATTTGCTTTAAAATACTGCAGCATCTCCTATCCCCCACTAAAGGACATATGAAGCAAATATGGCAAAGTCTTGACAGATTCTGAACCTGTCAAGTGGATATATGGGGATTCATTTCACTTTGTATTTTTTTTTTGCACGTGTCTGGAAGTTTTCATGATGAAAATTAAATTTAAAACAAATTATGTAATCGGGAGGCTAATGCATATTCTGGTACTTGTTATACAAGTAGTTGCTATTTGCTTAAGCAGTCAGTGGAGAGGGTGAAGTGAGACATGAATGTAAGAGAGGACACACACTGTCTGAAGCAGCTATGCAGAGAATGACCATCGTCATCTTTAGTGCCACAGAGCTACGTTTCCAAATGACAGCGCGGAGGCTCCTGTGAGGTCACTTGGCCAGGCAAGCTGGCCTCCATCAGACTACGAGCCCATGTCTTTCTATGTCTGGCTTGAGAATTCAACATCCTCTGGGAAAAGAGAATGGATACTTTCCCAATTTGGAAAACAAGCCATTTCCAAAGTTTTGCTAGAGTTGCACAAAACAGAATTGAATTTCTCTATATCCTGTGACCCATGCATACAGAAAGTAATAGATGAGAGAAAACTGCCCAGCCTGGTGGGTGCATGCCTTTAATCCCAGCTCTTGGGAGGCAGAGGTGGGAGGATTGCTGTGAGTTCTAGGCCACCCCGAGACTACCTAGTAAATTCCAAGTCAGCCTGAGCTAGACTGAGACCCTACATGAAAAAAACAAAAACAAACAAACAAAAAAACTAGTAAAGATTTTTTTAGACAAAGAGGAAGCATGTATAAATTGTCATGGGCATGGTGGTGCATGCCTTTAATCCCAGCATTTGGGAGGCAGAGGTAAAAGGATTGCCATGAGTTTGAGGCCAACCAGAGACCACATAGTGAAATCCAGGTTAGCCTGGGCTAGAGTGAGACCCTACCTCAAACAAACAAACAAACAAACAAAAAGTCCCAAGGGCTGGAGAGATGGCTTAGTGGTTAAAGTAGTTGTCTGCAAAGCCAAAGAATCCTGGTTAAATTCCCCAGGACCCACGTAAGCCAGATGCATAAGGGGGCACACCTGTCTGGAGTTCATTTGCAGTGGCTGGAGGCCCTGGCCACCCATTATCTCTCTCTCTCTCTCTAAAATAACTAAATAATAAATAAAAAAGAAATGAGAAGATCAAGGGCACATAAACATAGAAATACACACACACACACACACACACACACACACACACACAAAATAAAAAAGTCCCAAGTTAAACCAAAAAGCACAGTTAATGTGTATAAAACACTATAATAAATTTTTGCTAAGTGAAATGGAATATGTCCCTACATACAACATGTGGGAATGAACACATGAAGCATCTCTCAACAGTGGCCTGGCTTCTCTGAGAAAATCCAGATGAAAAGGAAAAGCCCTACAAGACTGTATTCTCCAGATCACACATTCCCACAGGGCCCTGGGTAGTAGGGCATGCCTGTATTCCCAAAGGAGGCAGGAAGGATCAGGGGTTCAAAGTTATCCAAAGCTACATAAGAAATAGTAGTTTGGGCTACATGAGACCTTATCTTAAAAAAAAAAAAAAAAAAAAAAAAAGGCTGGAGTGATGGCTAAACAGTTTAGGTGCTTACCTACAAAACAGAAGGATGCAGGTTTGATTCCCCAGGACCCGTATAAGCCAGATGCACAAGGTGGTGCATGCATGTGGAGTTCATTTGCAGTGGCTGGAGGCCCTGGCATGCCCATTTTCTCTCTCCTCTCTGCTTCTCTCTCTCTCTCTCTCTCTCTCAAATAAATAAAAATAGAAACAACAACAATAGTTGGCCTGGAGAAATAGCTCAGAGGTTAAGATGTTTGCTTGCAAACCCTGATGACCTGGGTTCAAATCCCCAGATACACAAGGTGGCGCCATGCATGTGGAGTTTGCTTGGTAGTGACAAGTGTGCCCACTCTCCCTTTTTGCTTTCAAATAAAAATATTAAAGATTGTGTATATGTATATGATATATAGTGTTTGTTTTTCTTTTCTTTTGGCATATGTGTCTTGTATGTGTACATATGCATGTTTGCATGTGTGTGGATGTGTATAGGTGTGTGTGCATGTGGAGGCCAGAGTTCAGTAGTGGGTTTCTTCTATCGCTCTGCACTTTATTCTTGGAGTCAGGGTCTCTTGCTGAACCTAGAACTCACAGATTTGGCTGGACTTGCAGGCCAATGAGTCCCAAGAATGCCCTTCCCCAGTATGGGGATTACAAGCAAGCTCAGCATTCTGACGTGGGTGCTACGGATCCAAACTCAGGCCCTTATGCTCGAGTAGCAAGCATTCTACCCACTGAGCCATCTCCCCAACCCCAGTGTTTATACTTTCTTTTAAATACATTATTTATTTACTTATTTATTTGAGAGAGAAAATAGGCAGGCCAGGGCCTCCAACCACTGCGAACAAACTCCAGATGCATGTGCCACCTTGTGCATCTGGCTTACATGGGTTCTGGGGAATCAAACCTGAGTCCTTAGGCTTCACAGGCCGTAACCACTGAGCCGTCTCTCCAGCCCACCTTTTTGTTTTTATTTATTTATTTTTGGTGTTTTTCGAGGTAGGGTCTCACTAAACCAGGCTGACCTGGAATTCACTATGTAGTCTCAGGGTGGCCTCAAGCCCACAGCAATCCTCCTACCTCTGCCTCCCAGGTGCTGTGATTAAAGGTGTGCACCACCATGCCTGGCTTTATAGCTTTCTATAACTAGGGTGATCATATGATCATTGCCCAAACCAAGATAGATTAATAACAAATGAGCAGAAACTAGGACTGGCCCAGGCAAGGGGCGGGTCCCCATGGTCTACTTATCTGTAAGCTTCCCAACAAGGCCCCTTTCCTGTCACTATCTTCTTACCCTCAGCACTTTTTACTATTTAATAGTAAATATTTATGTGATTACTGTCTGTTGACTATAGTTTTTTGTTTTTTTTTCTTTTCAAGGTAGGGTCTCGCTCTACCCCAGGTTGACCTGGAATTCATAGTCTGAGGCTGGCCTCAAACTCACAGGGATCCTCCTACCTGAGTGCTGGGATTAAAGGTGTGTGCCGCCATGTCTGGAAACCATAGTTTGTGTTTGTTTTTTTGTTGGTTTTTCGAGGTAGGGTCTCACTCTGGCCCAGGCTGACCTGGAATTCACTATGTAGTCTCAGGGTGGCCTCAAACTCATGGTGATCCTCCTATCTCTGCCTCCCAAGTGCTGGGATTAAAGGCATGTACTACCACGTCTGGCAACCATAGTTTTTTTTTTTTTTTTTAATGTTTGTTGATTTGCAAGGAGAGAGAGATGGTAGAGAGAGATATGGTAGGCAAGGCTCCTAGAGGAGGGAGAGCTGTCCAATAGTGCTTGTTCACCAAGTGGCAAGCCAGGAATCAGAGAGGAAGAGTCAGTGCCAGAGCCAGTCATAATCTTCAAAGACCTGTCCCTGGCGGCCTACTTCTGCCAGCCATTCCCTACCTCCTCACCACTCATGGAACAATCTCTCCAAGCACTAGTCTGTGAAGGACATTTCAGATTCAAACCAGAATGGCATCCAGGCTGCGGGACTTAGTCATTCAGCAAGTATTAGTCAACCCTATGGTAATCCAGATCTCTGTAATGTAGGCCAGGGAACTGAGTAGCAAACTCACAGACAAAACTTCTGGTCAGGACTGGAGAGCTGGCTCAGTGGTTAAGGCACTTGCCTGCAAAGCTAATGACCCAGGTTCAATTCTCCAGTGCCCACATAAAGCCAGGTACACAAGGAGGCACATGCATCTGGAGTTTGTTTGCAGTGGTTAAAGGCCCTGAGTATACCCATTTTTTCTCTCTCTTTCTCTCTCTCTGCCTCTCTCAAATAAACTTGAGAGAGAGAAAGAGGCAGGTAGGGGAGGGAAGGAGACAATGGGAGAGCCAGGGTCTCCAGCCACTGCAAATGAACTCCAGATGTATGTGCCACCTTGTACATCTGGCTTACATGGGTCCTGGGAAATTGAACCTGGGTGTTCTGGCTTTCTGGTAGGCAGGTACCTTAACTGCTAAGCCATCTCTCCAGACCCATAATTTTTTCCTTTAAAAAGTAACTAGTAGCTACAAACAATTGGACTACTATGTGAGTAGGAATAAAACTCAGTAGCAGAGGCTAGTAAGCTAGAAAGGAGATATAAAGGGAATAGAAGGGAAGGGAGGGGGGACTTAATAGGATGGTATTATATATATGTAAGTAGAAGAACAGATTAATGGGGGTGAAAAGGCCTAAGTGAGGTCAGGGGGAGAGACTGAGTAAAGGAAAGGTGGAGGGAGGGCTAATCAAAATCTAAGAGGATATAAGTTATATGGAAACCTACTTTTTTGGACAAGGGAACACTCAGGAACCATAGATTGTTACTAGAAAATTTTCAGTGCCAGGGATGGGGTACCTTTCAGTCAGCTGGTGGCCCCCAAAACATTCCAGGCCATTGCCGAGGCCCTTGGTTTCCCACCAGGAATAGATGGTAAGACCCTATTGCTGAAGACTTCACATACTTGGGCTGCAAGACCATTGAGAAATCCTGCTGAACTGAGCTGATAACCTCCTCCATGCAGACCAGCTGACAGAAAGCTGGAAAAAGCTACACTGCATGCAGCAAAACGGAAGAGAGAAATCACCAGTGAAGATACTCAACAGTGGACACTGCAAGGCTTATATTTGGCCAGCCAGGCCAAAATGAGCCAATGGGTGCAACAGTGGCACGTCTGTTATGAAACCAACTGCCCTCTAATTTGACTGGAGGCCTGCTCTATGGGAGGAAATACATCCCTGATACTGAAAACCTGTAACAGGGGTAGACATGAGCCCTAGGGGTGTAACATCTGCTGCTGTCTGGCTAAATGTATATACTATGCTCATCAAACTGCCCAGTAAGCACTTCTCTTAATGTTCATCCCCATATATTAATGCTACTCTCACTTTTGGTTAGAGAACCTTCTCTGTTCAGATGGCAATGACCTTGGGATGACTCAGAAGGTATCACGGTGCTGAGAAGAAGTGACAGAGAGTGCTCAGCACTGAAATATCTCTATCACACCTTCCAAGGCTCAGGGTCTAATGCGGAAGAGGTGGCAGAAAGAATGTAAGAGCCAAAGGAAGGGTAGGTTACAAGGTGCTCCCCCCAGACACAAAATGGCCTGGATATCCATGACCTCCAGTGCCTGACACTACCTACACAAGACCATAAACTAGAAGGAAAAGATGATGGCATCAAAATAAAAAAGAGACTGATTGAGAGGGGGAGGGGATATGATGGAAAATGGAGTTTCCAAGGGGAAAGTGGGGGGAGGGAGGGAATTACCATGGGATATTGTTTTACAATTATGGAAGTGGTCAATAAAAATAAATAAATAAACACACACACACACACACACACACACACGCACGCAAAAATAACTAGTAGAGATGTAATGCAGGGGCAGGATCTAGAAGGCAAGTATGAATTTCTGCTTTTCTATTTATTTATTTTATTTTTTGAGGTAGGATTTCACTCTTGTCCAGGCTGACCTGGCATTCACTCTGTCGTCTCAGAGTGGCCTTAAACTCAGTGATCCAGCTACCTCTGCCTCCCAAGTGCTGGGATTCCTGCTTTTCTAAATTTGAAGATGTTTCTTGCCGTCATTCAGCGAACATCTACAAAAGCCTACAATGTGCCTGGCTCTGTGTCAGATGCAGAGCAAAGCAGCGCCCAGCTGCTCTCCTCGGGCTGCTTACCACCCAGCAGTGACACCAGCTACCTATCATAAAACACTGCCTGGCTAATGCTGGGAAACAGGGGCCCAGGTGTACCTGGGCATTATGACAAGACAGACAGAGACAGGAAGAAATGGCCCTTAAGAGTGGGCTGAGGGGGGACTGGAGAGATGGCTTAGTGGCTAAGCGCTTGCCTGTGAAGCCTAAGGACCCCAGTTTGAGGCTTGATTTCCCAGGACCCACGTTAGCCAGATGCACTTTTCTCTCTCTGTCACTCTCAAGTAAATAAAAATAAACAACAAAAAAAAAAATTAAAAAAAAAAAAGAGTGGGCTGAGGAGTTAAGAATCCCTAGGCAGAACAGCCTGTACAAAGGCTGAAGGAGACAAAAACACCCAAACTTGCCAGGCATGGTAATGCATGCCTTTAATTCCTTGGGTTTACCTCACATAATTGAGACTGTCATTTTTTTCCCTCCCTCCCTTTTTTTTTTTAAAAAAATTTATTTATTTTTTGGTTTTTGGAGCTAGGGTTTCACTCTAACCCAGGCTGACCTGGAATTCTCTATGGAGTCTCAGGGTGGCCTTGAATTCACAGCGATCCTCCTACCTCTGCCTCCCAAGTGCTGGGATTAAAGGCTTGTGTCACCGTGCCCAGCAAGATACTTAATTTTTTTACTTAGTACTATACCAGAAAAAAGTGGTAAGACCACAGAGACTACCAAATACATTCCTGCACTGCAGGCTAATGAGGCAAGGCAGGCATAGGTACCTTAAATGGGGTGCAAAGTTCTATGGTCATTTAATCAGCAAGAGGAAGGAGGAGGCACTTCTAGCTGGGTCGCAAAAAGCAATCGACCAAGATGAGGCTTCCAAAAGAATGTGGGCATGCTGGTGGCGCACACCTTTAATCCCAGCGCTAGGGAGGCAGAGGTAGGAGGATCGCCATGAGTTCAAGGCCACCCTACGACTACATAGTGAATTTCAGGTCAGCCTGAGCTACAGTGAGACGCTACCTGTAAAAAGCCACGGGGAAAAATGTGGGTTCGTGCCCCCTTGAGAACTTTAGCGCACAGCTACAAAGCCTCACAGTCTATAAAGAACGGTGAGGAGGGGAAGGAGGGCAGCTCGTGTAGGATGAGAGATGAGTTAGGGCTGAGCCTGGCTGCGACTCAGGCTTGGACGGGCCCTTGTTGGCATGCTTTGGCACCCACGTTTCACACACCACGTGGCTGATGTCCCTCTACTCTCCACCCAGCCAGCCATCTTCTAAGCGTGCAACTTGCTCAACGGAACCAGGCAGCGAACATCGGTCACTGATCCCGTGACTGCCGCCGAAACCCCTGGGCAGACCCGGGGTCCCCCCTCATATCACAGACGACCTCCACCAAAGCGCGCCTTCACCAACTTCGAGGCAGTGCTTGGAAGTTCCAGGCTGACCTGGAAGTCACTTATGTGGTCTCAGGCTGGCCTCGAACTCACCACGCGCGGCTTCCAAGGTTCAGTGAAAGCGAGCGAGCGAGCGCCAGAGTACCCTGTCCCTACTCCCCGCAAGCTGGGTATCATATTACCATGGTCATTCTTTTCTCAGCCCAGCAGGTGCGTGTCACATCTGTCCGAGATCACGAAACTCCGTGCGGAAGGACCCGACTCCGCATCCCTCCGGGGCGACGTCCCCACGCAGGTTCCCGCCACCCCCGGGTCTTCCTCCTCCTCCAGCGCACACGCCGGCGACCGGTCCGGCTACCTTCCCCAGGAGCCGGGGAGCTCTGCTGGCGGCCGCCCCGGGAGCCGCCCGCACGCACGCCGGGCACGGAGCGCGAGCGCGCGAGCAGACCACTCCACGTGGGCACAGCCCCCGCCCGCGGTCAGCACACGCTGCAGGCGGCCGGCGCGGACCTCGCGCGCGCGCGCACTCACACTCACACACACGCGCGGGCGGAGCGCGCGGCGGGGCGGGGCCGCGCACTGTTGACCCGTTGCCTGGGCAGCGGGGCGGGGCCGCGCACTGTTGACCCGTTGCCGGGGCAGCGGAGCGGGGGGGGCGGGGGCGCGCGCCGGCGGTGGGCGGGGTCTGGCCGGCTGCGCATGCGTACCTCCGGACCCTGTTTCCCGCCCAGTCGCGGGAGTTGGGGCTGCGAGGTTCTGTCCCCGCGCCGGGAAGAAGGAGCGAGCCGAGCGCAGGCGCAGTTAAAGGGTGGGCAGTACTGGCCTGGGCATGGGAAGGCCTGGGGTGATGCCGGGCGTAGCCGCGCGCCCCTTTAATTCCAGCAGTCGGGAGGCAAGGGTAGGAGGATAGCCTCAGGTTCGAGGCCACCCTGAGACCTTACCTCGAAAAACTTTAAATAAATCAATCCATGGAAGGGTTGGAGTGAAAGTGTCAGCTGAGGCCGAGTTCGATTCCCCCGGTATCCACGTAAAGCCGGATATGTCTGGAGTTCATTTGCAGGGGCTCCATCCCTCTCTCTGGCCTTGCTAATAAATAATAAAATATAAAAATTAACTTTAATCCCAGCACTCGGGAGGCAGAGGTAGGATAATCGTGAGTTCGAGGCCACCCTGGCCACCCTGGGACTACATAGTGAATTCCAGGTAAACCTGGGGTAGTGGGCCAGGCTTGGTGGTGACTATGTGGGGATTACGAAGTGAGTTCAGGGCCACCCTGAGACTACACAGTGAATCAGTTTGGGGCTGGAGTAAGGTCCGTCCTCAAACAAAACAAAATATCCTCCTCCCTTATCAACTTAACATGGTTATCTATCTATTTTATATATTATTAAATATATAAATATTATATTCTATATTATTTATATCACAGGAGGATACTCTTGAGTTTGAGTTCAGCCTGGGGCTACAGAGTGACTTGGATACTGGCTCAAAAAAAAAAAAAAAAAAAACCAAAAAAGACAAGCTGAAGTCTGGCATGAGTGCTTGTTTCTTTACCTTTCTTTTCTTTTTTTTTTTTGCTTATTTGTTTCTAGGTAGGCTCTCCCTTTAGCCCAGGCTGACCTGGGATTCACTATATTGTCTCAGGGTGGCCTCAAAATCACTTCAATCCACCTACCTCTGCCTTTCAGAGTTCTTGTCTCTTTTTTTCTTTTCATGGAAAGAGCTTTTATTTATTTTATTTATTTTTGGTTTTTCAAGGTAGGGTCTCCCTCTAGCCCAGGCTGACCTAGAATTCACTGTGTAGTCTCAGGGTGTCCTCGAACTCACTGCGATCCTCCTACCTCTGCCTCCCAAGTGCTGGGATTAAAGGCATGGGCCACCACGACTGGCTTTATTTGTTTTCTTTTTTGAGGTAGGGTCTCCCTCTAACCCAGAGGGAGACCTGAAATTCACTATGTAGTCTCAGGGTTGTCTCGAACTCATGGCGTGCCTCCCCAGAGTGCTGGTATTAAAGGCGTGCACCACATTTCAGGTCAGCCTGGGCCAGAGGGAGACCCTACCTCAAAAAACAAAAACAAAGGTGTGCGCCACCACGCCCGGCTTTTAAAAATTGTTTTATTTATTTATTTCTTTAAGAGGGAGAGAGATTGAGAATGGGCATGCCAGGGCTTCCAGCCACTGCAAACAAACTCCAGATGCATGCGCTACCCAGCGCAACTGGCTTTACGTGGGTACCAGGAAGTGGAACCTGGGTACTGAGACTTTGCAGCCAAGTGTTTTGGCCACTGCAATTGAACTCCAGACACACGCACCACCTTGTGCTCATGTGCAATCTTGCGCATGCTTCATGGTGTGTGGCTGGCTTGCATGGGATAGGGGGAGCTGAACGTGGGACTTTAGGCTTCACAGGCAAGCACCTTAACCACTAAGCCAGCTCTCCAGCCCAGACAGAGTTCATGTTTCTAATTTTGACCATCAACCAGTGTGCAGTTCCCTCCCCCCCACTTCCCAGCTCTGCTGAGCTACACAGCCCTGTGGTTGGTGTGGAAGTGCCAGTGGAGGGCGTGGCTGCTCGACTCCATAGAGGGTTAAGAAGAAAATTTGGGATTGATGAGGAAAGCCTTCATCCTGATGGTGGCAGTACTTGGACAAGGGCAGGTTTGGCCATGTCACAGTCAGGTTCGCATTGCTGGCAGAAATCTCCCGACCAAGACCAGCTCGTGGGAAAAAAAGGTTTAGATTGGCTTAAAGACTCGAGGGGAATCCCCATGATGGCAGGGAAAAGGATGGCATGAGCAGAGGGTGGACATCACCTCCCGGCCAACAAAAGGTGGACAACAGCAAGAGAAGGTGCCAAACACTGGCAAGGGGATAGTGGCTGTAATACCTATGAGCCCGCCCCCAACAATACACTGTCTCCTGGAGGCGATAATTACCAAATCTCCATCAGTTGGGGAGACTAGCATTCAGAACACCTAAGTTTATGGGGGACGCCTGAATCAAACCACCACAGGCTACACGCCTTGCATAGCTCAGTCCAAAACGGAAATAGGAGACAGCTGGAAAAGATGCCTCTAGTTCTCCATTGTGGAACTTTTCCTGGTGCTGGGGCAGCTGCTCAGTGGCTCAGTTGGTAAAGTGCTCGCTGCAGGAGCACGAAGACCTGAGTTCAGATTCTCAGCACCCACGTCAAAGCTGGATGTGGCAGCTGTGGCTGTCCTCCCACATGGAGGCAGTGGGAAGGCAGAGACAGGAAGATCTCAGAGGCTTGCTGCTTAGATAGTCTAGCTGAATTGGTGAGCTTTGATTCAGTGAGATATTTTGTCTTAAAAAAAAAATAAGGTGGTGAGCCAGGCGTGGTGGCACATGCCTTTAATCCCAGCACTCGGGAGACAGAGGTAGGAGGATTGCTGTGAGTTCAAAGCCTACAAAGTAAATTACAGGTCAGCCTGAGCTAGAGTGAGACCCTATCTCAAAAAAAAAAAACAAAAAACAAAAAAAAGTGGAAAGCTGAGCATAGTGGTGCACGCCTTTTTTTTTTTTTTTTAGAAATTTATTTTTATTTTTATTTATTTATTTATTTGAGAGCAACAGACACAGAGAGAAAGACAGATAGAGGGAGAGAGAATGGGCACGCCAGGGCTTCCAGCCTCTGCAAACGAACTCCAGATGCATGCGCCCCCTTGTGCATCTGGCTAACGTGGGACCTGGGGAACCAAGCCTCGAACCAGGGTCCTTAGGCTTCACTGGCAAGCGCTTAACCGCTAAGCCATCTCTCCAGCCCTGGTGCACGCCTTTTAATCCCAGCACTCAGGAGGCAGAGGTAGAAGGATCATTGTGAGTTCAAGGCCACCCTGAGACTACATAGTGAATTCCAAATCAGCCTGGGCCAGCTAGAGTGAGACCCTACCTCAAAAAACAAAATAATAATAATAATAAGGCAGGAAAACTCATGTTCAAATCTCCAGGTCCCACATAGCCAGACACTGTGATGCAAGCATGCAGTGTCTCACATGCACACAAGGGGGCACATGCTTCTGGAATTTGTTTGTAGCTGCTGCAGGCCCTGGCCTGCCCATTCTCTCTTTAAAAAGTCATCTAATTTTTTTCCATCTAATGTTTAAGACCTAAGATAGATCTGTTTTTCACAAGAACTGAGCAAATCCTGTGTACACTCAAATATGTTAAATTTAGATAACTATCCAACCTATTTATGAATACACGTCCTAACATGTCATTGTTATAAATAGTAAAACTAACACTGTAATGTTAAAAAAAAAGTTACCAGAATTGAAGCATGCATTCTTAGAATACCTAAATTTAGAGTATTCTATCACCAGCTTTCTTAGAACTCTACTTAAAAAAAAAATACCCATTTCCTGTGTTCTGTTCTTGTGATCCCTCCCTCCTTTCCTTCCTTCTAATTTTCTTTTTTTAAATTTCACTAAATGCAACAGCAGTATAGCATTGAATTCACTTCACATATAATCTCCCACCCTAATATTGAAAAGGAAGCTGGGCGTGGTGGTATATACCTTTAATCCCAACACTCAGGAGGCAGAGGTAGGAGGACTGCTGTAAATTCAAGGCCACCCTGAGACTACATAGTGAATTCCAGATCAGCCTGGACTAGAGTGAGACCCTACCTTAAAAAAAAAAAAACAGGCCGGGCGTGGTGGCGCACGCCTTTAATCCCAGCACTCGGAGGCAGAGGTAGGAGGATCGCCAAGAGTTCGAGGCCACCCTGAGATTACATAGTAAATTCCAGGTCAGCCTGAGCCAGAGTGAGACCCTACCTCGAAAAAACCAAAAAAAAAAAAAAAAAAAACCAAAAAAAAAAAAACAGGAAGATACAGAAAACTACAAATGTTCTCTGTAGGAAGTGTCCTAGGGTTACTAGGGTCCTGGCTGTGAGAGCCTTCTGATACAGGGAGACCAGCTGGAGCAGACCCCAGAGAGGAATTATCAAGACCTGGGGTCAGCAAACTAAAGGGACATATTAAATCATTTAGACTTTGAGGGCCTTGCATTTACTAACTACTAAACTTCTGGGTTAGCATGAAACAGTTACAGATAACACAAATGAGCATGGCTGTACCCTAGAAAAGCTAATATGGAAACTGAAATTTGAACTGCATAGAATTTTCATATGTCAGAAAAAAATATATATATTGTTTATTTGACTTAGGGTCTTGCTGTAGCCCAGGCTGATCTGGAATTCACTCAGGTGTCCTCAAACTCATAGTGATCCTTCTACCTCTGCCTCTCAAGTGCTAGGGATTATGAGCATGCAGTACCATGCCCAGCTAAAAGAATTTTTTTTTTTCTTTTTTGTTTTTTCGAGGTAGGGTCTCGTTCTAGCCCAGGCTGACCTGTAATTCGCTATGTAGTCTCAGGCTGGCCTTGAACTCATGACAGTCCTCCTACCTCAGTCTCAAAAAAAATGAAGAATTATTCTGTTTTACAGGTGAGTATAGAAGGCATAGAAAGACTGAGTGACTGTTGCATATCACATGGCTAGTGGTGTGTTAATAATGCTAGTAACTCGCCAAGTTGGCTATTACTCAATGTTGCCTTTTTAGATAAAATATCTTGTGGCACAGAAGTATTTTTTCTTTCCTTTCCTTTCCTTTCCTTTCCTTTCCTTTCCTTTCCTTTCCCTCCCCTCCCCTCCCCTCCCCTCCCCTCCCCTCCCCTCCCCTCCCCTTCCCTCTCCTCTCCTCTCCTTTCCCCTTTCCTTTCCTTTCCTTTCCTTTCCTTTCCTTTCCTTTCCTTTCCTTTCCTTTCCTTTCCTTTCCTTTCCTTTCCTTTCCTTTCCTTTCCTTTCCTTTCCTTTCCTTTCCTTTCTTTCTTTCTTTCTTTCTTTCTTTCCTTCTTTCCTTCTTTCTTTCTTTTTTTTCTTTCTCTCTCTCCCTCTCTCTCTCCTCCCTCTTTCCTTCCTTCCTTCCTTCCTTCCTTCCTTCCTTCCTTCCTTCCTTCCTTCCTTCCTTCCTTCCTTCCTTTCTTTCTTTCTTTCTTTCTTTTTTTCATGAGACAGGGTATCCCTGTAGCCCAGACTGATCTGGAGCTCATTCTGTGTCCTCAGCTGGCCTATCTCTGCTGAGATTTAAGGCATGTGCCATCACACCTGGCCACAGAAATATTTTCACACAGGGAATCTTTGTCCTGCCAGTTCTATTAAGAATTTGAACAAAAAGCCGGGCATGGTGGCGCACACCTTTAATCCCAGCAGAGGTAGGAGGGTTACCGTGAGTTCAAGGCCAACCTGAGACTACATAGTGAACTCTAGGTCAGCCTGGGCTAGAGTGAGACCCTATCTTGAAAAAAAAAAAATGGATAAAGAAAGTAGACAGTGGGAAAATATAATCTGAAGTTGGAGACATGTGAGGGGTAGTTTTGTTTTGTTGTTTCAAGTGTAATCAAGAGATGACTTCTCTCACAATCACTCAGACTCATGGTTTATTATTTTTATTATTATTATTATTATTATTTTTTTGATTTTTTGAGGTAGGGTCTCACTCTAGCCCAGGCTGACCTGGAATTCACTATGGAGTCTCCGTGTGGCCTAGAACTCACGACAATCCTCCTACCTCTGCCTCCCAAGTGCTGGGATTAAAGGCGTGCGCCACCACGCCCGGCCAGACTCATGGTTTAAACAATGAGTCCCAACTAGTATTTACCTTGAAACTCCCCCCCCACAAAAAAAAAAAAGAATTTGAACAAAAAGTTAGCACATGTTCAAAGTAATATTTCTCTTTGGAGGCTAGGGGACAGATGGCACTATCTTACTTCATGAGGAAGCTGCTGTCACTGAAGGTGTTTGAACAGTAGTGGGAAGAACTGTCCTCTTTCAGCTCCTTAGAAAGGCTTTAGTTATCTATCTCATAAAGAAAAAATTTAAAACTCTTGATTTTAATTTCCTTTTTTTTTCGTTTTTGGTTTTTCAAGGTAAGGTCTCTAGCCCAGGCTGACCTGGAATTCACTATGTAGTCTCAGGGTGGCCTTGAACTCACAGAGACCCTCCTAACTCAGCCTCCCGAGTGCTGGGATTCAAGGCGTGCGCACCATGCCTGGCAAAACTCTTGATTTAAAAACGTTAAATCTAGGTCTGGAGGGATGGCTTGATTCCCCAGGACCCGTGTTAGCCAGATGCACAAAGGGGTGCACGTGTCTGGAGTTCATATGCAGTGACTGGAGGCTCTGTTGCACCCATTCTCTCTCTGCTTCTCTGTCTCTCTCAAATAAATTTAAAAAAATACAAAAAAGTTAAATCTGGCTAATAACTGAATAGCAAACAACTAAAATAACTCCCCATAGCACACTCAAACACAATCTCATTACATTCATAGGACTTGTGAGTTGGACTATGCAGAGGAACTGCTGAGAGAAATCCTATCTCAAACTGCTTTGACCTGTCCCTGCTGTGGGACCTGAGTGACTCCCCTACCCCTTCCCCCACCTATCCATACACACATCATTCTTCTCATTTATACTATTCTTTCCTGAAAAAATATTTGAAGGCAATGTTAGGGAAGAGTTAATTACTAAATAATTACAATCAGGCTGGGTGTTGTGGCACATGCCTTTAATTCCAGCAGTTGGGAGGCAGTGATAGTTGGATCACTGAGAGTTCGAGACCAGCCTGGGACCACAGAATAAGTTCCAACTCAGCCTGGGCTAGAGTGAGACATTACATCAAAAAACCACAAAAAGTGGGCTTGGTGGCACACGCTTTTAATGCCAGTACTCAAGAGGCAGAGAGGTAGGAGGATCGCTATGAGTTCAAGGCCACCCTTGAGACTATGTAGTGAATTTCAGGTCAGCCTGAGCTAGAGCAAGAACCTACCTTGAAAAAACAACAAACAAACAAACAAACAAACAAAAAAAGGGTGGGGGACGGGAAGCATGGAGAATGGCTTAATGGTTAAGGTACTTGCCAGCAAAATCAAAAAGGACCCAGGTTCAACTGGCCAGGACCCAAGTAAGTCAGATGCACAAGGTGGTGCATGTGTCTGAAGATCATTTGCAGTGGCTGGAGGCCCTGGTGTGCTCTTTCTCAAATAAATAAAAATTCAAAAAAAATGACCACCTTATTTTAAATTGTCTAATGATTATATCAATTTATAGTCATGCAAAGGAATACTAATATGGAAAATCTCCATGATAAACACAAATGTGTTTGCAATTATGCAAAATAGAAATGTTGGTAGGGGAGATACTGGTGATTTGGGAATTTTCTAACAATTAAAAAATCCACTGGGGGCTGGAGAGATGGCTTATTCGCTTGACTGTGAAGCCTAAGGATGCATGTTCAACTCTCCCACATGAGCCAGATGTGCAGATCATGATGCAACTGCGCATTGTTGCACATGAGCACAAGGAGCTCACACATTTGGAATTCAATTGCAGTGGCTGGAAGCCCTGGCATTCCAATTCTCTCTCTCTCTCCATCCCCTCTTCTCCCCCCAAAAAGTCCAGTCTGTTGGGCTTGTCTCAAAAAAAAAAAAAAGCCGGGCATGGTGGCGCACGCCTTTAATCCCAGCACTTGGGAGGCAGAGGTAGGAGGATCACTGTGAGTTCGAGGCCACCCTGAGACTACATAGTGAATTCCAGGTCAGCCTGAGCTAGAGTGAGACCCTACCTCGAAAAAACAAAAAACAAAACAAAACACTGGGAGCCTGGCATGGTAATGCACACCTTTAACCCCAGCACTCAGGGAGCAGAGGTCGGAGGATCGCCATGAGTTCAAGGCTACCCTGAGACAACATAGTGAAGTCCAGGTCAGCCTGGGCTAGAGTGAGAACCTACCTCGAAAATCCAAAAATCAAACAAACAAACAACAACAAAAGCAGACACTGCATCTAGATCTGATGAGATATTGGACTTTAGGCATCACTGGATAAGTCTTTGGAGTCTTCCTTAACGCGTGCATGGGATTGGAACAGAGCTCCATCACCATGACTACAGGAGTATTATACCACTCCACAACTGCCATCCTTCAGGGCCAGTATGCTTCTCTGGCCCAGTGTTAGGCTTGTCCATGTGAGTTGATTTTGGCTAGTAAAAAAATGAACAGTTTGTTTTATGCCGTGTCCAACGAGGATTCTTAAATGTGCTTGCATGGTATGCTCTGCTTCATGAGCCTGCCCTTCACTGAAAGCTGTATGCCATGGTCAGGGCTATTGCATCAGCCTGGTGTCAAAATCAGATGTGTCAGGGCTGGGGAGATGGCTCAGCCGTTAAAGGTGTTTGCTTGCAAAGCCTGCCTGCCCAGTACCCACATAAAGCCCGAGTGCACAAAGTGGCGCATGCATCGGGAGTTTGCTTTCAGCGGCAGGCCCTGGCATACCCACTCAATTCTCTTCCCCCCTCCCTCATACACACATACACAAAAATTTTTAATTATTATTATATTTACTGAAGGGAGTACAGAGCTAGCTGTGTTGGAGCAAGAACCTACTTCGAAAACCAAAGGAAAAAAATGAAAAAATGAATCAACTCTGAAAAAAATTTTTTTTTTTAAATTTTTTATTTATTTATTTGAGAGAGAATGGGCGCGCCAGGGCTTCCAGCCTCTGCAAACGAACTCCAGACGCGTGCGCCCCCTTGTGCATCTGGCTAACGTGGGACCTGGGGAACCAAGCCTCGAACCGGGGTCCTTAGGCTTCACAGGCAAGCGCTTAACCGCTAAGCCATCTCTCCAGCCCCCCAAAATTTTTTTTTAAAGAAGGACATTAGAAGAGCTAATTCACCAAGCTGAGTCAAGCAGCTGACATACAGACCTATGATGAAATCAACACTTGTCATGCCACTGAGATTTGGACTTGTACATTCATCTTGTATTATGTCCTTCTTTTCTACCTAATATAACTTTAAAATTCTCTGTGTTGCCAGGTATCATGACACATACCTTCAATCCCAGCACTCAGGAGGCAGAGGTAGGAGGATTGCAGTGAGTTTGAGGGCACCCTGAGACTACATAGTGAATTCCAGGTCAGCCTGGGATAGAGTGAGACCCTACCTTGAATGCCCCCCCCAAAAAATAAAGATTTTCTTCTGTATTAAAGAATTTAAAGGGCTGGAGAGATGGCTCAGTGGTTAAGGCACTTGCCTATAAAGCACAACAAACAACCCGAGTTCAATTCCACAGTACCCACATACAGCCAAATGCACAAAATGGCATATGTGCCTGAAATTCGTTTGCAGTGGCTGCAGGCCCTGGTGTACCCATTCTCTGTGCCAGGCATGGTGGTGCACACCTTTAATCCCAGCACACAGGAGGCAGAGGTAGGAGGATCCCTGTGAGTTTGAGGCCAGCCTGAGACTACAAAGTGAATTTTAAGTCAGCCTGGTCGACAGCAAGACCCTACCTTGATAACAAAAAAAGAATTTCGCCGGGCGTGGTGGCGCACGTCTTTAATCCCAGCACTCAGGAGGCAGAGGTAGGAGGATCACCGTGAGTTCAAGGCCACCCTGAGACTACATAGTTAATTCCAGGTCAGCCTGGACCAGGGTGAGACCCTACCTCGAGAAACCAAAAAAAAAAAAAAAAAAAGAATTTAAAGATCACATTTCTAATATCAGCTTTTTATTAAAGTGTTTCATGAGATGAACAGTATTGTCAATAATCACCACAAACTTTATGGAAACATTCACAAATCGAAACCCCTACTTTACAAATCACACAAGTAACATTCTTCTGTGTAGAAAGAGTAATATTGGTTGATCTGAAGTCACCCCTAACCACACACAAGGGCTTTCAAATTTGGAGAGTCCACCCAGTCACCTTAGCATGTGGGGCTGGCTGTCAGTACCTGAAAGCTTGTCCCAGCAAGTCACTGGAAAAAAATGATATGATCTGAAACGTCATTTATCCTTGGTATTTAGTTTCTCCATCTACACTGAAAATTAATCCTCTCTTAGAGAAGAGTTATAAATAATAAAGCATGCTCTCTTAAAGCTTAGCATACTTCTGTGCCCCAGGAAGCACTCTTGTATGTTCTAAAAAAGGCAACTTACTTGTTCTTGGTATAATTAAATAGCACATGACATTAAAAATAAATAGTTGATTATTTTTTCCTTGAAATTATCTTTCATTCAAATCTCTCTGAAATCATAGTAGTGATCCTAGATTAACAAAGCATCACCAATGCCATGCTTGGTGAATTATGTCACTGCTATGAGAACAGCTGTCCTCCTCAGATACAATTTACACATTATTTTCAGCAGTCTCATCCACTATATACTTACATTCTTTGTGACTTCTCCATAGTCAGAAATCCTGCTACCCGAAATCATACAGAGGTACTTACTAGCTTTTGGTATAATTCCTTTGGATAATGTTAGGTCTCTATCAAGAGCTACAAATGAGATTGTGATTGACAAAGTGAAGAGTAAATAAACCAGTCTGGACAAGACTTCTAGGCATAAAGTGACTTGGTACCATGATAAAAAGATCCAGTACTATGTATGCTGAGGGGCATTTAAAGTGAAAAAGCTTGAAGGTAGAAATGACATAACTTGGGGACAGAAGAGGAATAAAATAGTCAAAACTTTTCTAAAAACCTTGTTATTTTTTTTAAGTGCATGATTCTCCTGTAAAAAGAAGTAGAAAGAGGTGGGGATACACTAACCTTTACATTTTCAGTGAAATTTGTAATACTTCAAGTAGAAGTATTACAAAAATCTCATGACATGTTTGAAACTGCTAGTGGTTTAAAAAAGGAAAAATCATTAACATCAAATAAGAAAAACTGGTAAGTGCGATATTCTTGCTGTTCTTTTCAGTTAAAAATAGGTTAATCGGTACAAATGGACACATCTCAGTAAATAAAACCTCCTGTAATTAACTTCTTGTTTAAAAATGGGTTGGTCAGACATGGTAGTCCATGCCTGTAATCCCAGCACTTGGGAGGCAGAGGCAGGAAGATTACCATATATTCAAGGCCAGCCTGGTATATATGGTGAGGTCCAAGCCAGCCAGGCCTACTTAGTGAGGGCCTGTCTTAAAAAATAACAATACCACACCAGGCATGGTGGTGGACGTCTTTAATCCCAGCTCTCAGGAGGCAGAGGTAGGAGGATCGCTGTGAGTTTAAGGCCAACCTGGGACTACAGAATGAGTTCTAGGTCAGCCTGGGCCAGAGTAAGACCTTGCCTCAAAACAACAACAACAACAACAAAATCCTCAAATGAACTGGATGAAAAGATAATATTCTGCAGGATATTAACCATAAAACCATGAAACACCCATAGAGAAGGCCTGATTGCTTCATTCTAGCTGTGGTTGCGGTCCTTTCCAAATGGCAAAGCATTCCATGCCCTGTACAGAACCCACAGGAAATAATTTTCACGTTGAACATAGATATCTTAGGGAAAATAAAAACTTACTCTACACATTTTTCTATAACATGCACTATTTAGGCAAGAGTAAACCATCGCTCTTTTTAGAGAAAGTGCAGGTAGGTGATCTAAAATCTCCTTAGAGCTAATGGTTTTAGAAAGAAGTCACAAAATCTTAAATGTGAAATACAGTGTTAAAGTTGGTTTACTTCCAATAAGCACTAAGAATTTAGGTGAGAAATAAAAAAACTTTCCTTATTTTAAAACCTGTACTGGTCCCACTGAGATGAATACCACAGGTCACATGCCATGAGAAATTTCCTCTCACTACTGGGCTAGCAAAGGCTAGCCTGGTTTTAGGCAAGATTATATCAGGTTTCATCAAAAAGTCTGTCAAGGACTGATCTTCCAAGAGATTTCCAACACCAACTGGGTACCCAGCTAAGCCTAGGGCAAGTTGATCAGTTTAATGTGATGAGACGGCGGGAGAGGTCAGGACGAACAGGATCTCCCCTTGACAAGCCCAGTACAAAGGCTGAGTGGGCAGGGTAGGCAAAGCACCATTTATTTGTATGAGATGCTTTGTTGACCAGAGCTCAGTAATTCTGGAGCAGCTCCTCCCAGCAGATGGGCTGTGAAAACACCTCTCTCTCCAGCCACAGCTCATAGGAATAGTGGAAATCTTCAGGCAGATCCAACCTCTGGCCTAGCACACTCTGCAAGCAGTTATCCACTGGTGAAAATTCAGAGTCCTGGGGTTTGTCATAGCGACGGCTGTTAAAAGCCTCAATGTTGGCCCTCAAGGTACATTCTTCTGCTTGGAAGTCCCATGGCCTGGCATCAATGTCTGTGTTTGGAAGAAAAAGACATGTATAACTTGGCATATCTCTTCCCTCCCACAGCCTAGTCTTTGGAAGTCCAACAGTGAAATTGCAGAATTATATTTTGTAAAACATAAAGTGAACATGCTGACAGGTTTAAAACAATCTATTTACCTACAGAGTGAGTTCCAGGTCACTCTGGGCTAGAGTGAAACCCTACCTCAAAAAAAAAAAAAAAAAAAAAAAAAAAGATAAATGGGGCTGGAGAGATGGCTTAGCAGTTAAGGCACTTGCCTGCAAAGCCATATGACCCAGGTTTGATTCCCCGGGACCCACATAAGCCAGATGCACAAGGTGCACATAGGTCTGGAGTTCCTTTGCAACAGCGGGAGGCCCTGGTGCATGGCCCATTCTTTATCTCTCTATCTGCCTCTTTCTCTCCCTCTCAAATAAAGAAAGAAAAATAAATAAAAAATTTAAAAGGTTAGGAATGGTATACTTGTTTTAGCCATTATGTTGGCAAACAAACCATTGAATGTAGGTTATGACGGATCTTAGCAATTTATATCTGTAGCCATGAAATAAGATACCTAGTTGAGTAGGAGCAAAGCAGGCCACACTTTTGTTTTACCTCACAGATGCCTCATAATCTTAAATAAACGGACACACAAGTTTGTTATGTGCTATGAATATTCCAGGGACTGGGAAAGTACACAGTTGTTAGTGTGTGTATGTGTGCATGTGTGAACTGAATCCAGGGATTCTTGCCTGGTAAATACGTGCTCTACTACTGAGCTGGAACCCCCATTCCAATTGGTCAATACTGATTCTCCATGTAATGCCCCTCTTGCTCCTTCTCATTCCTTGAGAAATAATGATGCTATTCAAATGGAACATTCATATCCCCTAGGAAAAGCTAGAGAAAAATAACTGAATTAGACATTTGGAAAAGATAGTAGATAAACAACTAAAAAGAAATACTAAAAAGGAGGCTGGAGAGATGGCTCAGCAGTTCAAGGCACTTGCTTGCAAAGCCTGCCAGGTCAAGTTCAATTCCTTATCATCCATGTAAATCCAGATACACCAAGTGGCACAAGCATCTGGTGTTCATTTTCAGGGGCAAAAGACTCTGGCACACATCTATACAAGTGCACACATACTTGTACAAATAAATATTTTTTTTAAATGCTAAAGAGGAAATATAACAAAAGAAGTCTATGGCTCCCTCAGGACCTTTATTTCCTTTCTCAGAAGTAACTATTACCATTTCTAAACTATGCTTCCAAAGACAGTTTCTGTATATATGTATGTGGGTATATATATATTTTTTACTTTATTGTAGTTTATATAAGTTTAATATGGTAAAATATTTGCTTGCTTAAATCTTTCAGAGAAAAGATTAAAATAACTTTATTTTTTAGTAGGATCTCACTCTAGCCCAGGCTGACCTGGAACTCACTATGTAGTCTCAGGGAGGCCTTGAACTCACTGTGATCCTCCTACCTCTGCCTCCTGAGTGCTGGGATTAAAGGCATGCACCACCACCCCTGGCTCTAAAAGAATGTTTTAAAAAATATATTTTATTTTTATTTAGTTACTTATTTGACAGAGAGAGAGAGAATGGGTGCACCAGGGCCTCCAGCCACTGCAAACAAACTCCAGATGCATGTGCCACCTTATGCATCTAGCTAAAATGGGTCCTGGGTAATCGAGCCTGGGTCCTTTGGCTTTGCAGGCAAATGCCTTAACCGCTAAGCCATCCCTCCAGCTCTAAAAGAATGTTTTCAAAAGGTGTACCTGGGCTGGACAGATGGCTTAATGGTTAAGGTGCTTTTCTGCAAAGCCAAAAGACTCAGGTTCAATTCCCCAGGACCCATGTGTAAACCAGATGCACAAGGGGGCACACACATCTGAAGTTCCTTTGCAGTGGCTAGAGGCCCTGGCGTGTCCATTCTCTCCCTCCCTCCCTCTCCCCCCACTCCTTCTCTCTCTCCCTTCCTATTTCTGTCTTTCTCTCTCTCAAATAAATAAATTAAAAAATTTAAGTTAAATTAAAAAATAAGCCAGGTGTGGCAGCACACGCCTTTAATCCCAGCACTCGGGAGGCAGAAGTAGGAGGATCACCATGAGTTCCAGGCCACCTTAAGACTACACAGTGAATTCCAGGTCAGCCTGAGCTACAGTGAGACCCTACCAAAAAACCAAAAAAATAACTACTAAATAAATAATAGACCCAAAATGAACCCAACATAGCTCAGGGAAATTCACAGAAGAGGTAGCGGAAAGGTTGTTAGAGCCACAAACTGGGACATTATGCACAGAGACATTGCCTCTTCCCCATAACTGCTGGCTACACCCATAATGCACAACCCACATTCAACAAGGAGGGTCCCTTAGGAGGGGGGAGGACAGGGAGGAGGTTAATGACAGTACCAACATGGCTGCATACACATGTATACATAACTAATAAAAAACAAAATTAAAATAATAAAAAAGGTATATCTAACTCTCAATTTACTTCTATTTTTTTATTCTCATTTTGCAAAACTTTTTAAAAATTTTGATTTAACTTATTTGCAAGCAGAGAGAGAGAGATACAGAAGAGACGGAGAGAGAATGAGTGCTCCAGGGCCTCTAGCCACTGCAAATGAACTCCAGATGCATGGGCCCTGCTGTGCATCTGGCTTACATGGGTCCTGGAGAATTGAACCTGGCTCTTTTGGCTTCGCAGGCAAGTGCCTTAAACTGCTACGCCATCTTTCCAGCTCTATCTTCTTCCTCTGCCCCCCCACAAGGTAGGGTCTCACTCTGGCTCAGGCTGACCTGGAATTCACTATGTAATCTCAGGGTGGCCTCAAACTCATGGCAATCCACCTACCTCTGCCTCCAAGTGCTGGGATTAAAGACATGCACCACCACGCATGGTTTTCTATCCTCATTTTTTTTTTTTTTCAAGGTAGGGTCTCACTCTAGCTCAGGCTGACCTGGAATTCACTGTGTAGTCTCAGGTTTTAAAAAGGTACCCCCTCTCAATGGCTGGAGAGATGGCTCTGCAGTTAAGGTGCCTGCAAAGCCTAATGACCATGGCTCCATTCCCCAGAACCCATATAAAGCCAGATGCACAATGTGATACATGCATCTGGAGTTCATCTGCAGCATATAGAAGCTCTGGTACACCCATTCTCTCTCTGTGTCTTATCTATGTCTCCCTCTGCTTGTAAATAAATAAAATTATTTTAAAAAAATTTAAGCCAGGTGTGGTGGCACAAGCCTTTAATCCCAGCACTCGGGAGGCAGAGGTAGGAGGATCTCCATGAGTTAGAAGCCACCCTGAGAATACAGTGAATTCCAGGTCAGCCTGGGGTAGAGTGAGACCCTACGTCAAAAAACCACATGCACACACACACAAAAAAATTAACCCCCTTAATCCCAATTTATGAGATACCATATGACACCTCAATACATGTATATGTTGTGTAATGTTAAATCAGGAAATGTGCATCTTCTCAAACAATATTTACTTACTTAGGAGAGAAGCGGAGAGAAAGAGGCAGACAGAAAGAGGGAGCATGGGGGTGCCAGGGCCTCTTGCCACTGCGGGTGAACTCCAGAGATGCTAGTCGCACTTTGTGCATTTGCCTTTACATGGGTCCTGGAGAATCAAACTTGTGTCCTTTGGCTTTGCAAGCAAGTGCCTTAACCATTAAGATGCTTCTCCAGCCCCAATCAGCTTTCTGAAATATTACAAAGTGGGCTTTTTATTGACTGGGGTGAGGTTGTGCATATCTTTAATTCCAGCACTCAGGAGGCAGAGGTAGGAGGACTGCTGCGAGTTCAAGCCACTCGGAGACTACATAGTGAATTCTAGGTCAACCTGGGCTAGAGCAAGATCCTAACTGGGGGGTGGGGCACGGGGAGGTGGGCTTTTTGAGATAGTCTCACGTAACCCAGGCTGCCTTGAACTCTTCTGCCTCTGCCTATGTGCTGGGATTACAGGTGTTAGCATCCAAATCAGTTCATATGTATACAAAAAATAGGGTTTCAGGACATGGTGGTGCATGCCTTTAATCCCAGAACTTTTCCAGTTAAGTTCTTATCGCATGGGAAGTTCTGGTGA
Organism: Jaculus jaculus; assembly: GCF_020740685.1. Taxonomy (NCBI): domain Eukaryota; kingdom Metazoa; phylum Chordata; class Mammalia; order Rodentia; family Dipodidae; genus Jaculus; species Jaculus jaculus. The sequence goes on along the minus strand of NC_059111.1, from coordinate 90,361,516 downwards.
AGTCAGGGAAGATCTTTTTTGGAAAGTCAAAACTCCTAAGAAAGCCCAGGGTGGTGGTGCATGCCTTTAATCCCAGCACTTGGGAGACAGAGGTAGGAGGATTGCTGTGAGTTTGAGGCCAGCCTGGGACTACATAGTGAATTCCAGGCCAGCCTCTGCTAGAGTGAGACTCTACCTCAAAAAACAACAACTACAAAAAGTGTTTCATAGCTCATGTATGACAAAGTACATTCTAGAATTTGGGGCAAAAGTTTAAAAGTTTGGTGTATAAGCATCTGACAGTAATGTATTTTCTCATTATGATATGTAACAGAGCTAGGTATGATGGTGTATGCCTGTCACCCAGCTCTAGGGAAATGGAGGCAGGAGGATCAGGAGCTTAAAGCCATCCTTAGCCTCTTAACAATTTGGAGGCCAGCCTGAGCTACATGAAACTAAGGCTAGAAAAGAAAAAAAATACACAAACAAAACCAAATCAAATATGTAATAATTCATGCCAAAGGAGCAGAGAGTAACATCTATTTAGTTTTGTTTAAATTAGGCATCCTTGGAGGCCACAAGCTCGGAGAAGACTCACCATTCCCGTAAGCCCAGTCATCATTCATGCGGTGGCGTACTTTCTGGTAAATGGCTGACATAGTTTTCATGTTGCTTTTTCTCCACTGGCGCCCAAGGTACTTGGTCTGTATCTTTAGCAACTTCAAGACATAAAGCTGTAGCATGGCCTGTTTGACTTTGAGTGCTCGCTTTAAGATTGGAGCTGATTTAAACACCACCAGCATCTGCCCAAAGAAAGAGGGATGGGAGGAACAAACGTCCATCAAAATATAAAGTATGTTGGAATTTTGAACATAAGAGAATACAGACCAGCTTGACTATCTTAGAGATCTTGGGGGAGCTTTTAAGTACCTATGGTCCAGATTCTATTTATTTCTACCCTTTAGGAATAAGAGAGATAAAGTGAGTTTCAGGCCAGCCTGGCCTACCTTGTCTTAAAAATAATGATAAAAAGAGAATAAAATAATTAAAGCAGTAACCCAGGCCCAGAAAGTCAAACGTCGCATGTTCTCTCTCATGTGGATCTTAGCTACAAATGATTGTACTTCTGTGTGAGTAGGAAGAAAACTCAGTAGCAGATGCCAGTAAGCTAGAAAGGAGATATAAAGGGAATAGAAAGGGAAGCGGGGGGACTTAATAAGATGGCATTATATATATGTAAGTAGAAGAATAGATTAATGGGGGTGAAAAGGCCTAAGTGAGGTCAGGGGGAGAGACTGAGTAAAGGAAAGGTGGAGGGAGGGCTAATCAAAATCTAAAAGGATATAAATAAATCAATCATATGGAAACCTACTTTTTTGGACAATGGAATACACAGGAGCCATAGATTGTTACTAGAAAATTATCAGTGCAAGGGATGGGACACCTTCTAGTGAGTTGTTGGCCAGGAAGGTCCCTGATGCCCCCAAAACATTCCAGGCCACTGCCAAGGCCCTTGGTTTCCCACCAGGAATAGATGGTAAGACCCTATTGCTGAAGACTCCACACACTTGGGCTGCAAGGCCACTGAGAAATCCTGCTTGAACTGAGCTGATAACCTCCTCCATGTAGATCAGGTGACAGAAAGCTGGAAGAAGCCATTCTGCATGCAGTTCAATGAGAGAGAGAGAAATTACCAGTGAAGATACTCCACAGTGGACACTGTAAGCCTTATATTTGGCCAGCTATGTCAAATGAGCCAATGGGTGCAATAGAGGCACGTCTGTTATGGGGGAAACCAAGTGCCCTCTAATTTGATTGGAGGCCCACTCCATAGGAGGGAATACATCCCTGATACTGAAAACCTACAACAGGGGTAGTCATGAGCCCTAGGGATATAATGTCTGCTGCTGTCTGGCTAAATCTACATACTATGCTCATCAAACCGCCCAGTAAGCACTTCTTTTAACGTTCATCCCCATATATTAATGCTACTCTCACTTTTTCTTTAGAGAACTTTCTCTTTTCAGATGACAGTGACCTTGGGATGACTCAGAAGGCATCACGGTGCTGAGAAGAAATGACAGAGGAGTGCTCAGCACTGCAATGTCTCTATCACACCTTCCAAGGCTCAGGGTCCATTGTGGAAGAGGTGGTGGAAAGAATGTAAGAGCCAAAAGAAGGGTAGGACTCCTTACAAGGTGCTCCCCACAGACACAAAATAGTCTGGATATTATGACCTCACAGCGCCTGACACTACTACACAAGACCATCATAATAGGAGGAAAAGATGATGGCATCAAAATAAAAGAGAGACTGATGGAGAGCGGGAAGGGATATGTGTGTGGGGGGATTACCATGGGATATTGTTTACAATCACGGAAGTTGTTAATTATAAAATTTTTTTAAAAAAAGAATTAAAGCAAACAGGGCACACACTTTTAATCCCAGTACTTAGAAGGCAGAAGTAGGAAGATTGCCCCAAGTTCAAGGTCAGCCTTAAAAAAAGAAAAAAGAAGCCAGTGCCAGGCATAATGGTGTATCCCTTTAATCCCAGCACTTAGAGGAGGGCAGAGGTAAGAGGATCACTGTGAGTTTGAGATCAGGCTGAGACTACATAGTAAATTTCAGGTCAGCATGGACTAGAGTGAAATCCTACCTCAAAAAAAAAAAAAAAAAGAATTAAGCCAGAAATAATGGAACATGCCTATGATCCCAGTACTAAGAGGCGGAGGCAAGAGGATCATGAGTTCAAAGTCAGCCTGGACTACATAATGAGACAAGGCATTATATGGGTTCTAAAGATTTAAACATAGGGCCTCATGCTTTTGTGCAGCAAATACTTTACCTCCTGAGTAATTTCACTAGCCCTTAACAATGTATAGTAAAATCACTTCATACCAGTATAGAAATACTTTGCTCTTTTTCTCACTCTAGCCCAGGCTGACCTGAATGCACTATGTATTCCAAGGCTGACCTAGAACTCATGGTGATCCTCCTACCTCTGCCTCCAGAGAGCTGACATGAAAGGTGTGGGCCACCACACTCAGCTTTAACTTTTTTTAATGGTTATATGATGTTCCACCATAAGGACATGCCATCATTCACTTACGCCTCTTGTCCTGTGTAAGTGGGTATTTAGGTTGTTTTCAATATTGCATAGGGCTGGAGAGATGGCTCAGTGGTTAAAGGTACTTGCTTGCAAAGCCTGATGGCCTGGGTTTGGTTCCCCAGTACCTATGTAAAGGCAGATGCACAAAGTGGTACATGTGACTGAAGTTCACTTGTAGCAGCAGGAGGTCCTGATGAGCCCATTCTCTGTCTCTGTCTCTTTCTCCCTCTCTTTCTCTCTCAAATAAGTAAGTTTTTAAAAATTCAATATTACAAGCAATGCTGCAATGAAATAACGTTGGACTTGTACGTTTGGGATATGTAACTATGATCCAAATGTGGCTAACTTCTCCCTGTCATCACTACCCTAAGGGTGGGCCCATATTTAGCTCCCTGAAAATAAAAGGGCTGGTGAGTAACCGCCTTACTTAGAATCAGCACCCAGAATTAGAAGGCACTGGAACTTATGTAGCATTCAGTATCTACCTAGAGACCTTTCAAAGCAAGCAAGTCTTCAGTAATGATTAAGAACATCCAGTTGGATGGAGTCCTTTGTGATCTAAATGCCCACTCACCATGGTCCTGGAATGCTTCCATTTGGTTAGTTTATTGAGCAGCCTCAGGAGGTTGATGCAGGAAAACAGGTTCCTCCAGCAGAACTGGCTGTTGTCCCCAGCTTCCTGAAGTAAGGAACATCCATCATTAGCTGAGCACCAATACAGCTCCCACTCTCACCAAGCCCGCAAGTCCCTGCTGCTCAGTTTAGGTGAGGCATTCTTTTTTGTTTGTTTGTTTATTTTTATTTATTTGAAAGCCATGGACAGAGAGAGAGAGAGGCAGAGAGAGAGGCAGATACAGAGAGAATGGGTGCGCCAGGGCCTCCGGCCACTGCAAATGAATTCCAGATGCATGCGCCCCCTTGTGCATCTGGCTAACGTGGGACCTGGAGAATCGAGCCTCGAACCAGGGTCCTTAGGCTTCACAGGTGATTGCTTAACTGCTAAGCCATCTCGCCAGCCCTTAGGTGAGGCATTCTGATATGAAACGTCACCTCCTTTCTTCCTGCCCTTTACACAATGAGGTCTTGTCTCCAAGCACATAACAGCATATCCCTCACCTGAAAACTCATGTAGCTGGGCTGGGTGGGTATGCAGCTCAGTGGTTCAGTGGTAGCGCACTTGCTTAGCATATGCAAGGCTGTGGGTCTGATTCCCAACCAAGAAATAAATAAGTAAATAAATAAAAAACAACCACCACCACAAAACCAAAACAAACATTCAGCTGGCAATACTTCCTTGAGCAACAGCAGGTAGTGGTTAGAAAGGGGATACATGAACACGGGGACTTGACTCAACCAAGCTTACTGCTTAGAATCAGAAAAGAGCTGATACAACAAAATTTACCCCATATACTCTGTACTTAGATAAGCAATGTTTGTAAATGTTAGGAGTCTCATTACTTTGATCATCTGAAGGGCTTTGGTCTCATTCTGGTAGATTAAAAAAAAATTTTTTTTTTTTTTAGGTAGGTTTTCTCTCTAGCCCAGGATGATCTGAAATTCACTATGGAGTCTCAGAGTGGCCTCAAACTCAGTGATCCTCCTACTTCTGCCTCCCAAGTGCTGGGATTAAAGATGTGTGCCACTATGCCCGGCTGATGAGATTGTTTAAATATATATATATTTTTTATTTATTTGAGAGATAAATAGGTAGAGAGAGAGAGAGAATGGGCACACCAGGGCCTCCAGCCACTGCAATCGGACTCCAGATGCATGCACCCCCTTGTGCATCTGGCTTACTTGAGTCCTGGAGAATTGAGCCAGGATCCTTTGGCTTTGTAGGCAAACACTGTAACTGCTAAGCCATCTCTCCAGCCCTCATTCTGGTAGATTTTAAACCATGTTGGATGGATCTGATATTCATCATGGGTGAATTTTTTATTTTTTAATTATTTTTATTTATTTATTTATTTGATAGTGACAGAGAGAGAGAGAGAGAGAGAGAGAGAGAGAGAGAATGGGCGCGTGCCAGGGCCTCTAGCCACTGTAAATGAACTTCAGACGCGTGTGCCCCCTTGTGCATCTGGCTTATGTGCGTACTGGGGAATTGAGCCTTGAGACAGGGTAAGCACTTAACCACTAAGCCATCTCTCCAGCCCAAATGGGTGAATTTTTTAGATCAGTACTTCCTTTTCTTTACCAAACTATATAGCAGATGGCTCATCTTAACAAGGGTGTTCTTGCCCAGCATGGTGGCGCACGCCTTTAATCCCAGCACTTGGGAGGCAGAGGTAGGAGGATCGCCATGAGTTCGAGGCCACCCTGAGACTCCACAGTGAATTCCAGGTCAGCCTGGGCTACAGTGAGACCCTACCTCAAAAAAACTAAAAAAGGGGCTGGAGATCTGGCTTGGTGGTTAAGGCACTTGCCTGTGAAGCCCAAAGACCAAAGTTCAATTCCCCAGTACCCACATAAGTCAGATGCACAAGTTGGCTCCTGCATCTGGAGTTCATTTGCAGTGGCTGGAGGCCATGGTGTGCCCTTCTTTCTCTCTCTCTCTCTCAAATAAATAAGAATAAAAAATATTTAAAAAAAAAACTCAAAAAAAAAAACCAAAAAAACAAGGGTGTTCACTTCTTTAAAAAAATATTTTTTTATTTGCAAGCAGAGAGAACAAGAATGAGAATGGGCACACCAAGACCTCTAGCCATTGCAAACAAATTCCAGATGCATGCAGTACTTTGTGCATCTGGCTTCACATGGACACTAGGGAGTCAAACTCAGGTCATTAGGTTTTACAAGCGCTTTAGCCACTGAGCAGTCTCTCCAGTCCCATGTTTTCCTTTTTCTTTCAAATATTTTATTTATTTATTTGAGGGGCGGGAGAAAGAATAGGCACGCCAGCACCTCCATCCACTGCAAACAAACTTCAGACACATGGGCCATCTTGTGCATGTGGCTTATGTGGGTCCTGAGGAATCAAACCTTGGTCCTTTGGCTTTCCAGGCAAACCATCACTCCAACCCTTCTTTTTCTTTCTTACTTTATTTTGGCGGGGGGGTGGAGTGGGGAGAGTTGAGGCAGGGTCTCACTCTAGCCCAGGCTGACCTGGAATTCACTATGTAGTCTCAGGGTGACCTCAAATCCACAGTGATCCTCCTACCTCTGCCTCCCAAGTGCTGTGATTAAAGGCATGTGCCACCATGTCCAGCTCCATGTTTTTCATTCATTTATTTATTTATTTTGGTTTTTCAAGGTAGGGTCTCACTCTGGCCCAGGCTGACCTGGAATTCAATATGTAGTCTCAAGGTTATTTATTTATTTTATTTTATTTTTTTCAAGGAAGGGTTTCACTCTAGCTCAGGCTGACCTGGAATGCACTATGTAGTCTCAGGGTGTCCTCCAACTCATGATGATCCTCCTACCTCTGCCTCCCGAGTGCTGGGATTAAAGACGTGCGCCACCACGCCCAGCCCTCATTTATTTGAGAGAGGGAAAGAATCAGAGAGAGAGAGAGAGAGAATGGATGTGTCAGGGCCTTCAGCAGCTGGGAATGAACTCCAGACACATGCGCCCCCTTGTGCACATGTGCAACATTGCACACTTGCATGACTGCACCTGGTTCATGTGGGACCTGGAGATTAAAACATGAGTTCTTGCTGGGCATGGTGGTGCACGCCTTTAATCCCAGCACTTGGGAAGCAGAGGTAGGAGGATTGCTGCGAGTTCGAGGCCACCCTGAGACTCCATAGTGAATTCCAGGTCAGCCTGGCCTAGAGTGAGACCCTATCTCGAAAAAACAAACAAACAAACATGAGCTCTTAGGCTTCACATGCAAGCACCTTAACCATTGAGCTGTCTCTGTAGCCCCATGTTTTTCTTCTTAATTAATAAATTTTGGGCTACAGAGATGGCTCAGTGGTTAAAAGTGCTTGTTTATAAAGCCTGGCAGTCTCTCTCTGCCTCTCTCTCTTAGGTCAAAAACAAACAAACTGTGTGTGTGTGTGTGTGTGTGTGTGTGTGTGTGTCTGTGGTGCATGTGCAGAGGCCAAAGGACAACTCTGGGTATCATGCCTCAGGAACACTGCCTACCTTTTTTCAGATAGGGTCTCTCATGCGCTGGAGCTTGCCAATTAAACTAGGCTGGCCTGCCAGCAAACTCCGGGGATCCACTTATCTCTGCCTTCCCAGCACTGAGCTTACAAACACGCACCACCATGCCCAGCATTTTTACATGCGTTCTGGAAGTCAAACTCATGTCCTCCTGCTTGGAAGGCAAGCAATTTGCCAACTGAGCTATCTTCCCAGCTTGTAAGTACAGGAGACAAGAGATGACTGTCAGATTTAAAAGCAGGTATCTATTCAGAGCAACATTTTCAAGAACAAATGTATTTACTATTGTATTGATTTATGTGACATATATACCAGAACTATATAAATAAATTGGGTATGATGGCCAAACTAACACCCTTGAAATTCTTCACATCTGCATGTGATTGGAGAAGGTGAGAGCTGGTGACATGTAAAACCGAGTTGTATGCTGAATAGAAAAATAGCTCCTTATCAGGTATGGTGGCTCATAACCCCAGCATTTGGAAGGCCAAGGCAGGTAGAGTGCCATGAGTTCAAGGCCAGACTAATTTACATAGTAAGTTCAGGACAGTTTGGGCTGCAGAGTGAGAGCCTGTCTTTAAAAGAAGAAAAGATCTTGTTGGTACACACCTTTAACCCCAGCACTTGAGAGGATGAGGTAGGAGTTTGAGGCCAGCTTAGGGCAACAGTAAGTTCCAGTTTAGCCTGGGCTAGAGTTAGACCCTACCTTGGAAAAGAAAAGAACATAAAAAAGAAAACAAGAGGGCTGGAGAGATGGCTTAGTGGTTAAGTGCTTGCCTGTGAAGCCTAAGGAGCTCGGTTCGAGGCTCGATTCCCCAGGACTCACATTAGCCAGATGCACAAAGGGGCGCATGCGTCTGGAGTTCGTATGCAGTGGCTGGAAGCCCTGGGGCACCCATTCTCTGTCTCTCTATCTTCCTCTTTCTCTCTCTTTCAGTAACTCTCAAATAAATAAATAAATAAGAAAACAGAAAAAAAAGTAAACTATATTTTCCTTTCCCAGATGAATGTGAAGTGAAGACATCATGCTTCCATCTAATGCAGAATGGGCATCTAGGCATTTTGAATGAATATCAAGCATTAAAGCATTTCAGAAAACTTTAGAAATGATGCTCCCTTTCCTTAGCAAATGTTCAATACTGTAATTACACTAGTTCCAGGAAAACCATCTCTCTGCATGCTCCTCAGAGAAATTTCCATAGGCATGTCTGCCTACTGCATCAACCAGTCTGGTACATCAGCTAGTCTGGCTTGCCCCCCAAACATGTCAAGTTTTTTTAACTTTTTAAAAATTTTATTTTATTTATTTGAGAGTGGGGGAGGGAGAGAATAGGCATGTCAGGGCCTTCAGCCACTACAAATGAACTCCAGACACATGCATCCCCTTGTGCATCTGGCTTACATGGGTCCTGGGGAACTGAACCTGGATCCTTTGGCTTTGTGGGAAAACACCTTGACTACTAAGCCATCTCTCCAACCCAACAAACAGGTAAAGTTTTACATCTTGTTTGGTTAATAGAGCTACTTTTTCTTTTTTAAATGGAGGGGCTGTTTCTGAGATATTATGTTGCCCAGGCTGACCTGGAATTTAAACATTTTAAGAAGCGCATGCCTTTAATCCCAGTATTTGGGAGGCAGGGGTAGGAGGATTGCTGTGAGTTCAAGGCCAGCCTGGGACTACAGAGTGAGTTCCAGATGAGCCAGGGCTAGAGGGAGATCCTAACTCAAAAAAAAGAAAAAAGAAAAAAAATATATATATATACACACACACACATATACATATACATTAGTATATCACAGAACTGACAGTAGTAGACAGGTAGCTTTTAGAAGCAGCACTGGGCGTCAGAACACCTGGATCATGGTGTCATCCCTGTCATATGATCTCAGGCAAATCACTCCCTTCTGTTTCCTATAAGGTTGAACTAGGGAGGTGGGAAGATGGCTTAGCGGTTAAAGCACTTGCGTGCAAAGCTTAATGACCCAGGTTCAATTTCCCAGTAGCCACGTAAAGCCAGAAGCACAAAGTGGCACATATCAATTGTTTGCAGTGGCTACAGCCTGACACACCCATTCTCTCTGTCTGTCTCTCTCTCTTTCTCTGCTTGCAAATAAAAAGGGAGGGCTGAAGAGATGGCTTAGCAGTTAAGGTACTTGCCTGTGAAGCATAAAGACACAGGTTCAATTCCTCAGTACCCACATAAGCCAGTTGCACAAGGTGGCACATGCATTTGGAGTTCCTCTGCAGTGGCTAGAGGTCCTGGAGCTCCCATTTTCTCTTTATCTGCTCCCCCAAATAAATAAATTAAATATATTTTAAAAAAGAAGCCTGGGATAGAGCAAGACCCTACCTCAAAATATACACATTAAAAAAAAATAGTCAAGAGCTGGAGAGATGGCTTAGTGATTAAAGCACTTGCTTGCAAAGCCAAAGGACCCAGGTTTGATTCCCCAGGACCCACATAAGCCAGATATATAAGGTGGCATGAGAACAGAATTCAGATGCTCAAAACTCAAGTAAATGCTGGGCAGGGCACGGTGGCTAGCCTATAATCACAGACCTCAGGAGATGGGGACAGGGGACACAGGGTAACTAGCTAGCTAGATTAGCCCAATTGGCCATCTCTAGGTTCCAATAAGAAACCCTGCCATAGTGTGCCAAACACTGGCAAGAAGAAGCTGGCTATAATACCCATATGCCTGCCTCCAACAATACACTGCCACCAGGAAGTTTTAATTCCCAAATTGCCACCAGCTGAGGACCTAGAATTCAGAAGACATAAGTTTATGGAGACACCTAAATTAAACCACCACACCTATGTTCTCTTTCTGCTTGCAAGTAAATAATAAAATATTTTTAAAAAACAATAGTGCCAGGTGTGGTGGCACATGCCTTTAATCCCAGCACTCAGGAGGCGGAGGTAGGAGGATTACTGTGAGTTTGAGGCCACCCTGAGACTACATAGTGAATTCCAGGTCAGTCTGAGCTACAGTGAGACCCTACCTCAAAAGGATAATAATAATAATAATATTAATAATAATAAAGTTAGCTAGTCATGGTAGCGCATGCCTTTAATCCCAGCACTCGGGAGGCAAAGGTAGGAGGATCTCTGAGAGTTCAAGGCCACTCTGAGACTACATAGTAAATTCCAGGTCAGCCTGGGCTAGAGTGAAAGACCTACCTCAAAAAGCCAGTAATAATAATAATAAAGTTAAGGGCATCATTGGTTTTAAACCGTGGTGGTGAATACCAACACAAAGACAGAGTTCAGACTTCTTTCCTCCCTCCCTCCCTTTCTTCACTTATTTAATTTTGAGATGGTCTCACTATGTAGCCTGCACTGGTCTGGAACTCACTATGTGGTCCAGGCTGACTTTGAATTGAAGCAATTCTGCCTCTGCTTCTGCCTTCCAGGTGCTTGGGTCACAGGTGTGTTCCACAATGACCAAGTTACAAAGGCTTTATTTTAAAAGGCCATAAATCAGTCGTTAAATCATGCCTGAAAAGAATGTTATGGATCTCACTAGCTGAACATAATGATTACATCTGAAAACAAAAACCAGGCCCTGTGTGGTGGCGCATGCCTTTAATCCCAGCACTCCGGGAGGCAGAGGTAGGAGGATCGCTGTGAGTTCAAGACCACCCTGAGACTACACAGTTAATTCCAGGACAGCCTGAACTAGAGTGAGACCCTACTTTGAAAACCTGCCCCCCCCCAAAAAAAAAGCCCACCAAAACTAACCAAAATCTGGGATGAACTGCAAAAACTAAACTCAGTAAGGACTGGATAAATTTAAGTGATGTGAATATACTTCATGTCTTTCTCAAGAGTAATCAAGCCAGAATTTGAACAATTTTCCAATGGTCCACCCTTTTAAAGTGCTGGGATTGAATTCACTATGTTATCTCAGGGTGGCCTTGAACTTATGGTTATCCTCCTACCTCTGCCTCCCCAGTGCTGGGAGTAAAGGCATGCGCCACCATGCCCGGCTGAAGCACTTATATTTTAAGAAGAAAAAAAAAGTCTGTGGTTACTAAATAAAGCCACCAGGTGCCACTAGTGTTTCACAGAAAGCAGTAAAATACCTTATGTGACTTAATTTAACTAGGTACATGCTTTTGCCCATTCTTGGAAAATAATAAAGGCTTAATACTAGGTATGACCATACCAATACACATTGTATCAAGGATTAGATTTAGGCAACAAAAGCTGAATATATTCTTTGAGACAATCTACTAGTAGAATTTTTTGTTGTTGTTTTCAAAGCAGGGTCTCACTCTAGTCCAGGCTAATTTGGAGCTCACTCTATAGCCCCGGGCTGGCCTCAAATTTACTCTGTAGCCCCAGGAAGACCTTGAACTCTCAATAATCCTTCCTGGGCCTCAGGTATGCACTACCAGCCTGGATCTGCTGCTAGAATTGTTTTTTCTTTCTTTCTTTCTTTTTTTGTTTTTGTTTTTGTTTTTTGAGGTAGGGTCTCACTCTAGCCCAGGCAGACCTGGAAATAATTCATGATGTAGTCTCAGGGTGGCCTTGAACTCACGGTGATCCTCCTATCTCTGCCTCCTGAGTACTGGGATTAAAGGTGTGTGCCACCATGCCTGGCTTATATATTTTAATTGATGTCTAATTTTAGGTCTTTTACCTATGTGAGTCACTTCATCTGAGTATTTGGGCCTCTCATCTTTGAAATATAAGGAAGCTGGGCAAAATGACTTTTTTTTTTCTTTCTTTCGAGGTAGAGTTTCACTCTAGTCCAGGCTGACCTGGAATTCACTATGTAGTCTCAGGGTGGCCTTGAACTCACAGTGATCCTCTTACCTCTGATTCCCGAGTACTGGGATTAAAGGTGTGTGCTACCATGCCCATCTTGGCAAAATGACTCTTAAGTCCATTCCCATGAAGCAATTTTTCAGGGGTTTATAAAAACTATACCACAAGCCGGGCGTGGTGGCGCACGCCTTTAATCCCATTTTTTAATCGGGAGGCAGAGGTAGGAGGATCATCATGAGTTCGAGGCCACCCTGAGATTCATAGTGAATTCCAGGTCAGCCTGGGCTAGAGTGAGACCCTACGTTGAAAACCCAACCCCCCCCAAAAAAAAAACTATACCACAAAAGGAATCTACTTTTACATAGTGATTCTTCTGATTCAACATTCTGCAGGTATTAAAGATGGGGAACAGGCTGGGTAGGAGGATCGCCATGAGTTCAAGGCCACCCAGAGACTATAGAGTGAACTCCAGGTCAGCCTGAGCTAGAGTGAAACCCAACCTTGAAAAGAAAAAAAAAAAAAAAAAGATGGGGAACAAAGGATTGTAGCACCTATATCATTTAATCATTTAGCATTAGTCTTGAATGTACCAGACATAGCGTTAGTCTCTGAGGAAATAAAAATGGAGATGATATGCTAGGCATGGTAGTTCATGCCTTTAATCCCAGCACTCAGGAGGCACAGGTAGGAGGATCACTGTGAGTCTGAGGCCACCCTGAGATACATAGTGAATCCCAGGTAGGTCTGGGCTAGAGAGAGACCCTACCTCAAAAAAAAAAAAAAAAAAAAAGGAGATGATGCTATTTCTCCCATTAGAGTTACAGTTAAATTGAGAAAGTTACAGATAAGTTATTGCAATGCAACAGGATAAAAGTAGCACATTTTAAGTAGTTGTGGCAATACAGATGAGGCACGCACCTCATCTTCAATATGCTTCTGGTCAATCAGTTTCACAGAACTGAATAATTCAGAGGATGAAGATCTTTCTGGAATATTTGATATTCTTCAGTGGCTGTACTTTTTGCTTCCCCAGTTGTATAACCAATATGAAAATGAAATGGAAATTGTTGGGCTGGAGAGATGGCTTAACTATTAAGGCGCTTGCCAGCAAAGTCAAAGGACCCAGGTTAGTTTTCCCAGGACCATGTAAGCCAGATGCTCAAGGTAGCACATACATCTGGAGTTCGTCTACAGTGGCTGGAGGCCCTGGAATGCCCATTCTCTCTCTCTCTCTCTTTCTGCCTCTTTATCTCTCTCTCTCTAATAAATAAAAAAAAATTAAAGTAAATTGCCTGTAACACAGCAGAAAAAAAGATAGTTTTTTTTTTTTCAAGGCAGGGTCTCCCTCTAGCTCAGGCTGACCTGGAACTCACTCTGAAGTCCCCGGCTGGCTTGGAACTCACGGCAATCCTCCTACCGCTGCCACCCAAGTGCTGGGGTTAAAGGCGTGTGCCACTACACCGGCTTTTATTTTATTTTATTGGTACCACATTAGAAGAGATTCTCTTGTTATTCACAGTATAGATCTTCACACTGAGTTTCTGGTCCTATTTTTTTTCTAAATTAACTCTCCTCAATGTTCTTCACTGGCTCTCCTCAATGTTCTTCACTGGCTCTTTCCAAGATACTAAGCTCGGCTTTTCCAAACCTTTCTCAACTGGGTCATCAGCTTTAAACCTCGCTGCCTCTGTGCTCCTGCCAGTATGCCTTCGTTGAGCCGAGACTCCCAAACCACAACGTTAAGGGGCTGGAGAAGAAAGAAAATGCCAGCCTCTGGCACCAGTCAACTTCAAAGGGCGCAAATCCCCATCTGCTTACCAGACTCTCCGTAGTAAGCTCGGGCAAATCCTGGATGGTACAGCATGGGTAATCCAGGACGGAGATGCTGCAAGATGTGGAGATAAGGATAGGCTTTAGGAGAAAGGCAAAAGTAGGAGATGGCTGCCTTTGAAAAGGACAGGAGTCGTTTCTCTCTAGCAGACTAAGCCGAAACTGAACTACTACTGAGTAAATTTTTAAGCTGGCCTCATCCTATAGACACAAAAAGAGTTGAAGCAAGTTGGGCGCGGTGGTGCCTACCTTTAATCCCAGCACTCGGGAGGCAGAGGTAAGTGGATCACCATGAGTTTGAGGCCACCCTGAGACTGCATAGTGAACTCCAGGTCAGCCTGGGCTACAGTGAGACCCTAACTCAAAAAAAAAAAAAAAAAAAAAAGAGCTAAAGCAGAAGGAGAACCTCTTCCTTCTTGGCCTCTCTGCTTCTTTAAGGAACAGATAAACCTAAGTGCTTTTGCTCTGTCTTTATGTATACGTATGGATAGTGTTCCTGGAAATGCTGCCCAAATCCATCAACTAAATGATACTCTGAGGGTATGAAGATGAAATGAAGACCTCTTGTGTCTCTCACCTGATCTTTCTGAAGGCCAAGAGCTCTGGGGGTAACTTCAGAAGTTTGTTTAAAGGAACTCTGAGACATGGGCACGTTCCTGTAGCATCTAGTAGCTCAAGGACTGTTAATAGTGTCTGTTCCCAAATAGTGGGAATTAAGCCTGGCGTGGTGGCGCACGCCTTTAATCCCAGCACTCGCGAGGCGGAGGTAGGAGGATCGCCGTGAGTTCAAGGCTACCCTGAGGCTACATAGTGAATTCCAGGTCAGCCTGAGCCACAGTGAGACCTTACCTTGAAAAACCAAAAAAAAAAAAAAAAAAAAAAAACCCAAATAGTGGGAACTGCCAGAAAGCCACAGGCACGAGTCAGGAAAGGAACTAAGGCACCACATAATCACAGATGTGGTCATGCAACAAGTGGCTGTCCTCTTTCTTGATCTCCTTCACTAGCCAAGTGCAGGACAGGGCTAGCTAATCTCTAATGCTCCCTCAGTCTGATACTCAACCCGACTAATCAGTGTGGTTCTAACACAAATATATCCAAACTCGTGCAGCTTGAAATGAGTAAAGGATATTGACAATGCAGAGGCTATAAATTTGAGCAGGGGGTTCCTTGGACCTATCTAGATTTTGAAAATCAAAAATTCAAAAACAATTTGTTTGGCTAGAAGTCTTTATCTTTGTCTAAGAAATCTATTTTTATTTATTTATTTAGTTTGGTTTTTTGAGGTAGGGTGTCACTCTACCTCAGGCTGATCTGGAGTTCACTATGTAGTCTCAAGGTAGCCTTGAACTCACAGTGATCCTCCTACCTCTGCCTCCCAAGTGTTGGGATTAAAGGCATGCACCACCATGCCCAGCCAAGAAATCAATTTTGGTCAAGATTCACCTAGGAGAATGAGGGTAGGAAAGAAGAAAGGTCAGTTGAAAAGAGGGCAGTTGAGTCTACTGTTCATCATCCTAATTAACTTCTCTGGATTCTTCCATGGCTGCTAGTTCTGTATTGCCCCATTAGAACAGATATTTTTGGCAGGTTCATCCACCTACCTACCCACCACCCACTTTAAAAAGCACCACAGCAAAACAGGGGCAGAAAATCAAGGTTGGAATTTGCTCCAATCTCCCAGTGAACTGAGTTGTAGCTCTGTAATATGGTTGGGAGAGGTATTCTCATTTATTTTAAAGATGTAAAGACTATGGCTCAGAATAGCTAATGTTTTGTATGAGATTACACAGTTAGCAATGGCAGATCCAGGTCAGGAATCTAGGTCTCATGGCTTCCGGCTCCCTGGAGGGGGTGGGGTTTTAAACTTCATCAAGGTTACTACTCCAGGGAGGAATTTCAGTCAGAACTGACAGAATGATGAAATATCCCCTAACCATTTCCCTCCAATCACCTCAAATTCTAATACCTGCTGTATTACCTCTGTTTTAGGAATTCTGGGTAACACTAATTAACAGGCCACCAGTTCTACTGGAAGCAAACTAAAGAACAGGATCTTGCTGAGCATTGTGGCACATATCTCTAATCCCAGCACTAGGGAGGCTGAGGTAGGAGGACTGCTGTGAGTTTGAGACCAGCCTGAGACCACACAGTGAATTCCAAGTCAGCCTGGACTAGAAGGAGACCCTACCTTGAAAAACCAAAACCAAAAAGATAGGCTGGAGGAATGGAAAGCAATTTGTGTTCAGAGAAAATCCCGTGTTCTATTTTTACTTAAAGGATCTCATTATCATGTTAATCTTCAGCAAGTCAATCTATCTTTGTGAATTTGTCTTCTAACTGGCAAAATGAGAATATAATTTATAACATCTCTTAGCACTGCTGAGATCAAGTAGAATAATGAATATAAAAACAGCTTATTTTTTAATTTTCAATTTGATCTACCTAAGTAAAGTTCTATTGTTATCTTTATTTATAAATTTTGTACAGTTTATAGAGCAGTGTTACTGCTCCAGTTATTGCAACTCATGATTTATACTAAGATCAGAGCTGTCCAGACAAGAGGGCTGTTTTATAACAACAAAAAAATCTTCCAGGTCTTTTGGAAACAGGTCCTTTCATCACAGAAATTTCATCATTGCAGCTTCATTTCTGCAAGTCAAAACATCTATCAGTTTTCAAAACTATTGAAATATAAAACCTCTGTGAAGAGGGTAATTCGTATACTCCCAAGAAGATTAAATTCAATGGGAAAGCTCTAAGAAAGGGGGGATCAGAGACACTAGAGTAAATGAAAGGTACAGAGATATAATTTTCTCAACCACCCCAAAGTAGCCCTCTTGAAGTAAATCTGTCCAGAGTCCATACCTGTTTTTAGCAGTGATGTAGGACAAGATATTTTGATTGAAGAACTTCAGGATCAAAGGGATGCAGTTGGCAAATACTAAATGTTGTGATACATATTCAAACTGAATTAAAAGATCAAAGAAAAAAGGGCTGCTTATTTTGGGGAAAATATAAAGAATGTATGAAGAATGGTGGTGTACACCTTTAATACCAGCACTTAGGAGGCAGAGGTAGGAGGATTGCCATGAGTTCAAGGCCACCCTGAGACTACATAGTGGATTCCAGGACAGCCTTACCCTACCTCAAAAAAAAAAAAAAAAAAAAAAAAAGAATATGTATGAAAAAAGAATGGCAAGGAAGTACAAATGCAGCATATCTATATATACACTATATCTATGTGGCCCACTATGTTACAAGTGTTCCTGTCTCTGAACTGTGGATGTTCATTTTCCCAGTCCATCCTACTTGCTGGAAGATAATCAGCAGTGTATGCTATGCTACAGGCTCCTAACCAAAACCACAAAGTCAGCAGACTAGAAAGAAAAAGCAAACTCCAGATACATAGAACTTCTGTGAGCTTCGTTCCTAAGCTCAACAGGAAAGCAAGGCTCCCTGAGGGACAGGTTTTCCATATTAAACCTCAGCTGCGATTGATGAGGCAGGAACAGGTGCTGTGAACTGTTGGCAACAGCTGGCATCACTCAGTCAGGCTGGAGACAGCTCATAATAAGCAGATGAATGGAATGTAGACTCCAGCGCTGGTCTGGTATGACATAACCTTTAAGACTTAGAATATCTCTGTATTAATGAATGAATGAACAAGAGCCAACAGACACTGCACTGAGAAATCCAAAATGTCTTTGGTGGGATAGAGAGCAGGAGATGAGAGCTCTATTTTTCTCTTTTGAGTCCATATGGGGTTTGTGTCCAGGACGACCTAGTGGTCAAAAGAGGAGTGTCATAGGGTTAGTCACCCTGGATTTTGCTCAAGATATACTTTGGGCACCAGAAATAGCTTGTCTCAAGATCAAGAATCTAGAATGCTGAGGCAGTATAGAAACAGGGTTGAAAAGACAACTTAAAAAAAAAAAGTGTAGTTTTGAAGCTGGAAGTGGTGGTGCATGCCTTTAATCCCAGCACTCAGGAGGCAGAAGTAGGAGGATTGCCATGAGTTTGAGGCTACCCTGAGACTACATAGTGAATTCCAGGTCATCTCTGAGCTAGAGAGAGACCCTACCTCAGAAAACAAAACAACAACAAAAAAAGTAGTTTGGGGCTAGAAAGATGGCTTAGTGGTTAAGGCACTTGCCTGCAAAGCCGAAGGACCCAGGTTTGATTCCCCAGATGCACAAGGGGATGCATGCATCTGGAGTTTGTTTGCAGTGGCTAGAGGCCCTGGTGCAACCATTCTCTCTCCCTCTATCTCTGAAGTAAATAAATAAATGAAATATTTTTTAAAAAACTGTAGTTTGGGGTTTGGAGAAATGGCTTAGTTGTTAAGGTGTTTGCCTGCAAAGCCAAAGGATCCTGGTTGGATTCTCCAGGACCCACATAAGCCAGATCCACAAGGGGGCACATATATCTGGAGTTCATTTCCAGTGGCTTGTGACCCTGGTGTGCCCATTCTCATTCCCTCTCTCTCTCTCTCTCTCTCTGCCTTTTTCTCTCTCTCTAATGATGGAAAGCCTTTCAAGTCTGTGCTATGCCGGGCCTCACCCACACTGACATATGTGGGGGTTGGGGGTAAGGCCCAGCAAGCCATCACCCATCTAGCCATTGATCCACACCCTGCTGACCAAGAGAAACATTCATAAGCTACATCACAGTGGAAAGAGGGAACACTGTCTGCTACCACCCCTACTCTTCCCAGTCTTTTCCTCTTAACTTGTTTTTATGTATTTATTTGAGAGAAAAAGGCAGACAGAGACAGAGAGATAATGGGTGCACCAGGGTCTTCAGCCACTGAAAATGAACTCCAGATACATGTGTCACTATGTGCATGGGTTCTGGGGCATTGAACCTTGGTCCTTAGACTTCACAGGCAAGTGTCTTAACTGCTAAGCCATAAGCCACCTCTGCAGCCCTCCTCTTTTTTTTTTTTTTTTTTGATTTTTTTGAGGTAGGGTCTCACTCTAGCTCAGGCTGACCTCAAACTCACTATGTAGTCTCAGGGTGGCCTTGAACTCATGGTGATCCTCCTACTTCTGTTTCCCGAGTGCTGGGATTAAAGGCATGCGCCACCAAGCCCGGCTTCCTCCAGCCCTCCTCTTAATTTTCTTTTAAAAATTATTTATTTATTTAGAGAATGAGAGAGAGAAAGAGGGGAAGATAGAGAGAGAGAGAGAATTGGTGTGCCAGGGCCTCCAGCTACTGCAAACAAACTCCAGATGCATGTGCCCCCTTGTGCATCTGGCTTTATATTTGAGTACTGGACAATTGAGCCTGGGTCCTTTGGCTTTGTCAGCAAGCTCCTTAGCCACTAAGCCATCTCTTCATCCCCCTTCCTCTTAATTTTTTTTTTTACATTTTTTTAAAATTTATTTATTTGAGAGTGACAGACACAGGGAGAAAGAGAGAGGAAGAGAGAGAGAATGGGCGCGCCAGGGCCTCCAGCCACTGCAAATGAACTCCAGACGCGTGCGCCCCCTTGTGCATCTGGCTAACGTGGGACCTGGGGAACCGAGCCTCGAACCGGGGTCCTTAGGCTTCACAGGCAAGCACTTAACCGCTAAGCCATCTCTCCAGCCCTCCCTTCCTCTTAATTTTTAAAAATATTTTTATTTATTTATTTGTAAGTAGAGAGAGAGAAGAGAAACAGAGAGAATGTGTGCCAGGGCCTCCGGCTGCTGCAAATGAACTCCAAATGCATGCACCACTTTGTGTATCTGGCTTTACATGGGTACTGGAATTGAACCTGAGTTGTTAGGCTTTGCAGGCAAGTGTCTTAAATGCTAAGCCATCTCTCCAGCCCCTTAAAAAATATTTTAGTTATTTATTCATTATTTTTTTGGGGGGGTGTTCGAGGTAGAGTCTCATTCTAGCCCAGGCTGACCTGGAATTCACTATGTAGTCTCAGGGTGCCTTCAAATTCACAGTGATCCTCCTACCTCTACCTCCCAAGTGCTAGGATTAAAGGCATGTGCTACCACACCTAGCCTATTTATTTATTTTGTAGAGAAAGAGAATGGGCATATGGCTTATGTGGGTTCTGTGGAGTCAAATCTGGGTCCTTAGGATTCACAGGCAAGTGCCCTAACCACTAAGCCATCTCTCCAGCTCCCCTTTTTCCCCCTTAATTTTATTTATTTGAAAGAAAGAGAAAATGGGTATACCAGGGTTTCTAGTTACTGCAAACGAACTCTAGATGCATGGGCCACTTGGTAAATCTGGCTTACCTGGGTACTAGGGAATAGAACTTGGATCCTTACACTTTACAGGCAAGAATCTTAACCATTGAGCCATATCTCCCCCCACCTTTTTTTTTTTTTTTTTTTTTTGAGGCAAGCCCAACAGACTGGCCTTTTTAAGTTTTTTTCTGTAACAGCAAGAAACTGAGAGAGACAGTGAGAGTGAGAGAGAGGATTGGCGTGCCAGCGCCTCCAGCCACTGAAACCGAACTCTAGACATATGTGCTCCCTTGTGTGCTTGTGTCTGGCTTATGTGGGACCTGGAGAGTCAAACATGAGCCCTTGGGCTTCACAAGCAAGTGCCTTAATCGCTAAGCCATCTCTCCAGCTCTTTTTAAATTAATTTTATTTATTTTTAAAATATTTATTATTTATTTGAGAGAGAGGTAGATAAGAGACAGAGAGAGAGAAAAAAAAATAGGCATGTAAGGGCCTCCAGCCACTGCAAATGAATTTCAGATGCATGTGTCATCTTGTGCATCTGGCTTATGTGGGCCCTAGGGAATCAAACCTGGGTCCTTTGGCTTTGCAGGCAAGTACCTTAACTGTTAAGCCATTTCTCCAGCCCTAATTTTATTTATTTTTTAAAAACCATTTATTTATTTATTTGCAAGGAGAAAGAGAAAGAAAGGATGCACTAGGGTCTCCTGCCTCTGTAAATGAACTCCAGATTCATGTACTACTTTGTGTATCTAGCTTTACATTGGTCCTGGGAATTGAATCTGGACCTTTAGGCCTTGCAAGCAAGCTCCTAAACCACTAAGCCATCTCTCCAGTCCTCATTCTTTCATTCTGTTGCTCTTCCCTACTCATTCCTTTCTTTTTTTTTTTTTTTTTTTTTTTGGCTTTTCAAGGTAGGGTCTTATTCTAGTCCAGGCTGTCCTGGACTTCACTATGTAGCTTCAGGGTTGCCTTGAACTCACAGAGATCCTCTTACCTCTGCCTCCAGAGTGCTGGGATTAAAGGCCTGCACCACCAGACCCAGCTCCTTGGCCTTTCCTTCCTTCCTTCCTCCCTTCCTTCCCTCTCTCCCTCCCTCCCTCTCTCTCTTTCTTTCTTTCTTCCTTTGAGGTAGGGTCTCACTCTAGTACAGGCTGACCTGGAATTCCCCATGTAGTCTCAGGGTGGCCTTGAACTCATGATGATCCTCCCACCTCTGCCTCCTGAATGCTGGAATTCAAGGCGTGTGCCTCCATGCCCACTACCTTGACTTTTCTTCACCTTTTTTTTTTTTTAATTTTATTTATTTATTTATTTATTTATTTGAGAGTGACAGACACAGAGAGAAAGACAGGTAGAGGGAGAGAGAGAGAATAGGCGCGCCAGGGCTTCCAGCCTCTGCAAACGAACTCCAGACGCGTGCGCCCCCTTGTGCATCTGGCTAACGTGGGACCTGGGGAACCGAGACTCGAACCAGGGTCCTTAGGCTTCACAGGCAAGCGCTTAACCGCTAAGCCATCTCTCTAGCCCGACTTTTCTTCACCTTTATTTCCTTTTCTATAAAACAGGAATAGGGCTGGAGAGGTGGCTTCGCGGTTAAGGCACTTGCCCCAGCACTCAGGTAAAGACAGATGCACAATGTAACATATGTGCCTGGAGTTTGTTTGCAATGGCTAGAGATCCTGATGTGCCCATTCTCTATCTGCCTCTTTCTATCTGTTTCTTTCTCTCTCTCTCTCAAATAAATAAAGTGTTTTTAAAATATAGGAATAAAAAATTATATCTCTAATGTCAGAAAAGTACTTCACGTATAGAAAAGAGGTCAATATTCCTCCCACCTTTTCTTGAATGTTTCAATTCAGACTTGCATTTCTTCAAAACTGGCTGGGAGCATTCCTAAGAATTCCTAGCTATAATCCTGAGCTAACTTACAAAGGACAAGGACATCTGTATCCTTCCAAGACAGTTCCTCACATCCCATTACATATCCCTACCCCAAACTCATGAAACAAGCAGCTGGCCTCAGTAAGTGAGGACAAAGGAAGGGCAAAGCGATGCTCAGTGGGACTACAGAGGGCCTCTGTGTGGCCCTGGGGCCAGGGTCTGATGCAGCATGCGCAGAGGGAGCTGCTCACCTGGTAGATGTGGTTGAGTTTAAAGTGTTTGAGGAGTAGCAGGAGCAGGGCAGAGATACTCTTCACGATGATCTCCTTATGCCTGTTCACATCGATGCCCAGCTTCATGCTCTGGAGAACAGTGATGCTACAACAAAGAGGAAGCGTCAGCGTGGAGGCGGCTTTGGAGGGAAGCTTACAAGGACCCAGGTGTTTGGATCACATATAAATATATGAGACAGCCGGAACTTTGGAAACCTGAATTTCTGAGCTCAAGAAACCTTCAGTGGTTCCATTCATGAAACTGTCTGGGGAAAAGCTACACTGATCTCCTTGTTGCTGTCTCTCTTGGGCATGCTCATCCATTGGCAGTGGATGCCTGGAGTAGAAACCCTGGAAGTCAGTCACTGGCACCAAGGTCATGTGCTAGACCCTTGCTTCTGAGCTATGTATCACTCAGTAGAGAGCCCTGCAGCGGAAAGGAGGTTCAGGTGTGAAAGAGAGATTTCTTTAAGGGCAATTATTACAGGTATAATAAAGTGGGGTGGGACACAGGGCCTGCCGGCAAGATGCTAGTGCCCAGCAGCTGCCCCAGTGGAAGCACTCACGGCATCTCTTCAGGCAGAACATCTGCCAGGATGTTGATAGAGTCCGTCTTCGCCTTGGAGGTGGGGGCTGCAGCCAGCAGGATCTTAAGTAGAGCAATCTGGGAGGTGGAAACAGAGGAAACCCACTCTTCCTATCCCACTCAGCAAGACAGTGATTCTTCCAAACCTTGCTAGTGCAGTAGAAGTGTTTCAAAGCCTTTCTCTAAGAATACCCTTCAGTGACCAACTCCCGCCAGCATCCAGAAGTACAGATGCTCATCCTGAGGCCTGCCAGTGAGGTTAGGGAGGAAGCTCGTGGGCTGTTTTGCTTCAGGATTGCTCTTTCCAAAGGGGAGGCCACTTGCCCCATCTTCACAATCACTACCCTAGTCTATCCAAAGAGTATGCACAGTGTTTGCCTAGAAATAAGTGAGAGAGAGAAGCCCAACACTCTTCCCTCTTTGTCTCCTAACAGTGTTGTGACTACTAGAAGCTACCCAGGATACACAAAGCCAGAACTCAAGACAAAGGTACTTACCTAGGAGGAGGGGCACTAATGCATCATGTATGACCCCACCTTGTTACGCCCCTCCCCGAAAAAACTAAGAACAGCGCCTTCAGAAGAGCCCTGAGGTAAGCTCAGAACTAGAACTCTGAGAATGCTTTGCTCAAGGTGAAAAGGCTCAGCAAATAAGCTCAAATGAGGGCTAGCTTGCCTGTAGTGGCTCTCAATTGTCTATTCGTCTTAGCAGAGAAGGGCAGCCCTGGTGCAGCCATATCCTTACCATGTACTGGGGGAGGCTATACAGCATGCCCTGGTAGAGGATTTCACATGGGGTTTCAGGTACCACCTCTTCTCCCTGTTGCAGGAAACACACAGTTTGTTCAAGCTACTTTCCACGAAACCAAAGGCTGTATTTTCTTGGTTGTGAGGGACAACATAAACCCAGTACTAAGGTAGTAGTCAGTCCTAGGATGCTATCCTCCCTATGTACTAATGACTCCTTGGATGAGTGACCTTTACTGAATCCTAGTTATGTACTAGGATCAGTGGGATGGTCTAGATGACCTCTGAGGGCTTTTCCAGTCTCACAATCTATGATTCTGGCTTTGCCATTTGATGCAATGAATCCAGTATTGTTCTCACTATATCACATGCTGAAACAGGGCTCAGAACTCCAATCTAAGAGTTGGCTTACACTATTGCTTTGCTAGACAAATAAAACAGAACCATGCTGTACTCATGAGTTTAACTTGGGCGATAGGTACACCTGAAAAATTGGAACAGACACCCTACTCAGAGACACTTCCCATGCTATAGATTTGAGATCAGAATGCTCTGTAGGCTAGGGAGGATGAAGAAAAAGGTTTAATAGGGAGGGTTAGTAAGACAGTTATATAACTTAAGGCCAGAGAAACAAGAGAAATATTAGCTAGAAAGCTTCCAAATGAATGGAAACGATTTTCTCCCTTCTCCATTATCCCCACTGACATCATTTTATTCTAGGATCTCACTCTAGCTCAGGCTGACCTGGAATTCACTATGGAGTCTCAGGGTGGCCTCAAACTCATGGTGATCCTCCTATCTCTGCCTCCTGAGTTCTGGGATTAAAGGTGTGCGCTACCACACCCAGCACTCTTGAACTCAGTATGATTTTCCTACTTGGCCTCCTGAGTGCTGAGACTAAAAGCGTGAGCCACCATAATTGGCCTGGGGTGTTCCTCTTACTCTTCTTCTCTGGCTCCTTTCCAGTCTCAACATGCTGGTTTGCCTCAGGGCTTTGTCCTGGGTTCCATTCTTTTTTGTTGCCACTCCCCCCTGGGTTCTCTTAACCATGTCTGTGGCTTTAAACATGGCCTATAAATCAATGACTCTTCAATTTCTCAAAGCCAACAGTCTCCCTAGAGCTCTAGCTAATTGCCTGGAAGCTTTGTATGGGTGCTTAACGGGCTTCTAGGACTTAGTATGACCGAAGCAGAACTCTTAGAATCCCTTCTCATTTTGGCAGTGATACTTACTGAGTCCTCTCTTTGCTGCTGTTTCTTTCTTTCTTTTCTTTTTCTTTTTCTTTTTTTTTTTTTTTTTGAGGTAGGGTCTCACTCTAGCCCAGGCTGACCTGGAATTCACTACGGAGTCTCAGAGTGGCCTCCAACACATGGCGATCTTCCTACCTCTGCCTCTCGAGTGCTAGGATTAAAGTCATGCTCCAACATGTCCAGCTCTCTGTTTCATTATGTACAACTAATTGAACTGCAAGCCTTGCCAGTTACACCTTCAAAATATAACCCAAATCCATCCACTTGCCCCATCTTCACAATCACTACCCTAGTCTATCACTGTCACCTCTCACTTTGACTGTTTCAAGATGGCTCAATGTTTCTCCTCTTTTGTGTTCCATTAAAAATCACAGATCGGGCTGGAGAGATGGCTTAGCGGTTAAGCGCTTGCCTGTGAAGCCTAAGGACCCCGGTTCGAGGCTCGGTTCCCCAGGTCCCACGTTAGCCAGATGCACAAGGGGGCGCACACGTCTGGAGTTCGTTTGCAGAGGCTGGAAGCCCTGGCGCGCCCATTCTCCCTCTCTTCCTCTATCTGTCTTTCTCTCTGTGTCTGTTGCTCTCAAATAAATAAATAAAAAATTTATAAAAAAAAAAAAAACACAGATCAAGACTGGGCGTGGCAGCTCACGCCTTTAATCCCAGCTCTTGGGAGGCAGAGGTAGGAGGGTCACCCTGAGACTACATAGTGAATTCTCGGTCAGCCTGAGCTAAAGAGTGAGACCCTACCTCAGAACAAACAAACAAAACAAAACAAAACAAAAACCATAGATCAGGGACTGGAGAGATGGCTCAGAAGTTAAGAAACTTGCCTGCAATGCCTAACAATCCAGGTTCAATTCCCTAGTACCCATGTAAAGCCAGATACATATGAAGTTTGTTTCCAGCAGCTAGAGGGGTGCCCATTCTCCCTCTCTTTGCAAATAAACAAAAATATTTTTTAAAAATCATAGTTCAGCTGGGCATGCTGGTGCATGCATTTAATCCTAGCACTTGAGAGGCAGAGGTAGGAGGATCACCATGAGTTTGAGGCCACCTTGAGACTACATAGTGAATTCCAGGTCAGCCTGAGCCAGAGTGAGACCCTACCCTGGAAAACAAAAACAAAAACAAAAACAAAAAGAGTTGATTATCTCTCCCCTGCTTAAAATCTCTAAAGACTTCCTTTTACACTGTGACTCAACTTTAAGCTCTCTACCTTTGCTAACATATCCTATGTTAAGTATCCCTAGGCTACTTGTCTGACTTCATTTCTATAAGCCCACCCATTCCCTCTGTGCTCTATTACTTCTATAAGCAAGGGCCTTTAGCCACTGAGGCATCTCCCCAGCTCCCTTTACTCTAGTACAATCTTCTTTCACTACATCTTGCACTCTCTGCCTACACTCCTCTTGTTAAAATTTTTCTACTTGGCATTTCCTTTGAGGTTCCTATGGCTGATTCGTTTCTAGACCTCATTGTTTGGCTTAAATGTCACCTTCTCAGAGGTCTACTTATTCTAGCTACTAAATTTAAAAGTAGTCTACAGATGTTTCTATTATGTTATCCTATTTATATTATCTCCACTGGATCTACCATTCTGTGATAGTCTGATTTATTTTCTTTCTTTTTTAAAAAAATATATGTATTTTTGAAATGGGGGATGGGAAAGAAAGGGCATGTCAGGGCCTCTAGCTACTGCAAACTCTAGATGTGTATGTTACCTTGTGCATCTGGCTTACATGGGTGTCCTAGGGACCTGAACTGAGGTTCTTTGGGTTTACAGGCAAGCACCTTAATAGCTAAGTCTCCTCCCCATCCCTTACTATCACTTTTTTTTTTCTGCTTTTTCAAAGCAGGGGCTTGCTTTAGCCCAGGCTGCCCTGGAATTCACTTGGTAGTCTCAAGGTGGCCTTGAACTCTAGGCAATCCTCCTACCTCTGCCTTCTGAGTGCTAGGATTAAAGGTGGGTGCCATCATGCCCAGCCCTACATCTGGCATTTTTTTAATGTAGGTTCTGGGAATTAAACTTGTGTCTTCATGCTTGAAAGGCAAGCACTTTACCAACTGAACCATCTTCCTAAACCTACTTTATTATAGTGTGGTAGTTTCGTCTTGCATGGCACACGGTAAGAGCCTAACAAATTGAATCAATGATGCACACGTGCTCTGGGACAGCACTGCACACAGATTCTTCCCTCCTCCTGTATGCAGGAGCTCCTGACTCACCAAAGACATGGGGCACTTCTCCAGCTCCTCCTCATTCTTGATCTGCACATCTGCGATGGAGATATACTTGTGCTGGAAAAGACAAGAGACATCAGCAAGGGCTGAGAGCCCAAGTCACAGGTATACCAGTCTCTCTCTTTTAAAAAATATTTTATTTTTATTTACTTACTTGAGAAACAGAAAGAGAGAGAGAGAGAGAGAGAGAGAGAGAGAAAATGGACGTGCCAGGGCCTCCAGCCATTGCTAATGAACGCCAGATGCATACGCCACCTTGTGTATCTGGCTTACATGGGTCCTGGGGAATTGAGCCTAGGTTCTTTGGCTTTGCACCCAAGTGCTTTAACCGCTAAGCCATCTCTCCAGCCAACCAGTCTCTTAACTTGCTCACAAGGAAACATGAAATCTTTGAAAGCAAGTGTCTTGTTAACCTCTGCATTAGCACTGAGTAAAGTGCTTTCTTTTCTCTCTTCCTTTTTATTTTATGTTTTTTTGAGGTAGGGTCTCACTCCAGCCCAAGCTGACTTGGAATTCACTATGTAGTCTCAGGGTGGCCTTGAACTCACAGAGATCTTCCTACTTCTGCTAGGATTAAAGGCATGTGACACCATGCCCAGTTTTTTCTAATTTTTTATAGGTAAAGTCTCAATTTAGCAGGCTGACCTGGAAACCCACTCTTCAATCTAGGCTAGCTTTAAACTCATGGGGACCCTCCTACCTTAGCCTCCCAAGTGCTGGGATTATAGGGATGGGCCACAATACCCAGATCACAGTGTTTTTTATTTTATTTTATTTTATTTGTCATTTTTATTTATTAATTTGAGAGTGACAGAAAGAGAAAGAGGCAGATAGAGAGAGGGAGAGAGAATGGGCAGGCCAGGGCTTCCAGCCACTGCAAACGAATTCCAGATGTGTGTGCCCCCTTGTGCATCTGGCTAACGTGGGTCCTGGGGAGTCGAGCCTCGAACAAGGGTACTTAGGCTTCACAGGCAAGCGTTAACAGCTAAGCAATCTCTCCAGCCCTCAAAGTGCTTTTAAATAATGTTTCTATATATTATATGTTTTCATGTATAATGAATACCAGAAATTACCCAAGTATTTACTTCAGGTAAAGTGTCAGGGAAAGCCAAGGACAGGCCTTTGCCCCTGGACTACCTGGAGAGGTTTTTATGCTTGTTTTGTTTTTTGAGGTAGGGTCTCACTCTAGCCCAGGCTGACCTGGAATTCACTATGTAGTCTCAGGGTGGCTTTGAACTCATGGCGTCCTCATACCTCTGCCTCTTGAGTACTAGGAATAAAGGCATGCGCTACCACGCCGGGCTCCTGGAGAGTTTTGATACGTGTTTGTAGATATATGGAATGATGACTTCATGCTCTTTGTGATCATACATATAATAGATATAGGGCAGACTCCTACCTCATCCTGGGCCAATGAAAAGAGATTTGTAAAAGGAAAAAGAGCAAGAAATGGGAAAAGAAACAGAAGAATGGAAAGAAGGAAAAGGAATGAAAGGAAAAAGTTTTTCATCCACATGAATGTAGGAAAGAAACTGATTTAGTAGAGATAAGCTTATTTGGCCAAAGGGTCTGCAGGAGAGATGAGAAAGTCCTCGATGTGTCGGGTAGAAGAGCTCCACCAGTGCCCAAGATGCTGGTAACTGAACTGCCTTTACGGCTCCATGTCACCGAAAACCCACTCTAGTCACCTGCTTTAGGGTCTTCACACTCTCATGGATGGGTCTAGGTAATCCAACCAAGGTGTCTGTGTCCCTGTGAAAGGCCAGAAACAGTAGATTATAACTTTGAAGGAAGAGAAAACTAATTATGCAGTGTGGAGTAACAGAGGTGATATGACTGTCACTTCAGCATGTACTCCTGGTAACCTGGAACTTCCTTAGGGTCACAAAAATACCAATATACAGAAATGATCCTGAAAATTGGGAGATGTGTATATCTCTAGGGGACTTGCTTAGTCTGGGGTGATGGTTCCTACTAAAAGGAGTAGCAGCCCAATGATTTTTGTTGGTTTGTTTTTCGAGGTAGGGTCTCACTTTAGCTCAGGGTGACCTGGAATTCACTATGCGGTCTCAGGGTGGCCTCAAACTCACAGGGATCCTCCTACCTCTGCCTCCTGAGTGTTGGGCATGTACCACCCACTGCACCTGGCTTCCAGTGATACTTTTGACAGTGAAATCTCAGTAATAAAGCCTTCTAGGTTTTATAAGGCCAGTGAGAAGGATTCACTTTATAACCACTTTTGACCATACTTACTGTCCCAAGGTGAAGCCGATGAACTTGTTCCTGCTTATCTCCAAGAAGTGCTCAATGTCCTTCTGTCTGAGATGATGGTGGACAGGCCAATCCCAGCAAAAGGAAAAAGACAAACAGACCTTGAGAGAGAGAACTTTTCAGGGCTCCCGCTCCTCCCACTGGAAGATTTAGAGCAGTGGGAGAAGACAGCAATGAATAGAAGGGACTCCAAACCTAGAAGTCCTGACTGCTAGGCCATGTTAATGAACACTGAATATACAGACTACTCCATTCTGGATTGTCAGTGATTTCAGCCCCAGACCTCAGGGTCCCTGGTACTATATTAAACCTACCTGACCTTTGGAGCCCAGGGAAGGCCTTTGGGAAAAGCCACCCGTTCAGTGGAGAGGGGTGCCTGTGAGGGTGGCGGTGGCACCAGAGGGTCCTGCTCAAGCAGGTCTAATTCTCCGTCCAAGGTTCGTTCTCCATCCCCAGCAGACTCTTCTTCTTCCTCCGTGGCTGGCTCCTCAGTCTTGAAGAGATCCCTTTCATTGTAGATGTCCAGGCTGTCCTGCTTCGTGAGGAGTTGCTGGGGAGTGGGTGGGGGAGGGAATATGCAGAGGTCTCACCCTGGGCAATCATGTCTAAATCCATTTTCTCTTCATTGGCTTCCAAACTTCAGAAAACATGAAGCTGGAACCCAGTTCCAATGAGATCATCCCATTTCTAATCTCAACCTTATAACCCACTGGACTCAGTCCTAGGACAAGCAGCTCTTAGGCAACCATGAAAATGGCTAGGAGACAGAGTACAGATAATCCCAAAGTCAGTTGCTTAGCTTTCAGAAAACACTAATGCGTTCTTCCAATCCCCAGCACTTTCTTTTCTAATTATGCTCTGCTTAGGTGAACATTTAATTCATTTATCTTCTATGAGCATATACCAGCAGGCCGACTGAGGAAGAGGATGACAGAAGCTTGCTGCTAGGCAGAAGGAAGCAAGTTTGGAATGTTAAATCTTATTGCAGAAAGAAAAAGAAAATGATTGGACAGAAATAGGCCAAAAAGTTAACAGTCACTGCTGTGGGTTGTTAAGATTGTGGGTGATTTTTCTCACTTCAACACATTTTTATATTTGTTCCAAATTTTTTACAATGAGTAAGCAAAAAAAAAAAAGTAAATAAATAAAGTTTTTTTTTTAAAACCACATTATGCAGGGTGGTAGCACACTCCTTTAATCCCAGCACTCAGGTAGCTGAGTAGCAGGATCCATATAATTTCAAAACTAGGAGAGTGAATTCCAGGTCAGCCTGAACTAGAATAAGACCATGACTCAAAAAAGGTGGGGGGGTGAGGTGCTGGAGAAATGGATTAGCAGTTAAGGTGCTTGCCTGGGAAGCAAGCCGAAAGATCCAGGTTCGATTGATTCCCCAGTCCCCAGGTAAGTCAGCTGCACAAGGTAGCACATGTACCTTCAGTTTGTTTGTAGTAGCTGGAGACCTTGGTGCACTTATTCTCCCTCTCTCTCTTAAATAAATATATACATTCACTTTTTTAAAAAGCAAAAAAAAAAAAAAATCATGCTGTATATAATGTAGACTAGATTACTAAGTATGATTTTTAGGGGCCTATCATCCTTAGTTGGTAAACTCAGGCAGGTAAATTCATGATAATGTAGCCATGTCTCAGTGTAACTATTTTGGACTTTACAGAACTATACACTGTATTTTGAACCCCAACCAATTATCTCCCAAATGTAAGCTACTTGCCCAGGGCCAGGCAGAGTAGGGCTGGCTGAGAAGAAACCTTGCTGCTGAGATAATGGTAAGTGATTCACTCCAGATATGTGGATTTGCTGGGAGGCCTGTTCAGGGCCCCTATACTCAGAATTCTAAGCTAATAGGATACCAAGGAACTCGTCACTGAGGTTTAAGCCAATAAGATATGCTTATGTGATGTGTTCCATCAAGACAGGTCAGCAGCCTATGGAGGATAGGGGACAGAGGCCAAAGTATAGACCTACGATTCAGGCTGGAGACAGGGCCAACCTGAAGGAGGGGCCAGGTCGTTTACCCCCCTTTCCTGCGATATCCAAAGCAGCTTAGCACCCTGATTACTGACCAGCCGGTATCCCAACACTACTGTCTGCTGCAGTCCATACCCTTCGAGAACCACGGCGGCCTCGCAGCTTGGAGGGTGGTGGTGCCAGCTGAGATTCCCCCAGGTCAAGTGTGTATGAGGGCGGGGAGGCGGCTCGCATGCTCTTCACCACCTGGATGCTGTCCTCAGCCAGTGGAGGCAGACCCAATTCTGCCCGCTTCTGTATTTTGAGAGCCTGGAGATGATCAAATCCCCCAAGGGTAAACTAAACAATGCAAAGGAAAGGGGGGGAGGAGAGAAAAGAGGAAAGTTAAGAGAGCAAGGTCAAGGATGGATAAAAAGAAGAGCCACAATATCATATCTCCACAGACTCCTTCTGGAATAAGAAAGAAAAAAACAGGGAGGAGCAAATGTGATTACTATCCCAGTTTGAGGAATTCTAGGCTCAGAATAAAATAAAGCATTATTTACTGATCCAGGGCTAAAAATAGCATCAGGCATTAGAAAAGGTGTACCTAGGGAACCTCTACTGAAAAGAATCATCTCCTTCTTTTTATTGTTTCACTCTTGTCTTGAGACAGGGTCTCACTTATGTGGTTGAACTTCTAATCCTCCTGCCTCAGCCTCTTCAGTGCTGGTTTTACAGATATAAGCCATATGCCCAACACAACATCCAAATGCTATGATCCCCCAGAGTCACACAATTTCCTCTGTAGCCAAGAAGCAGTTCCCTCTATGAGGTCTGCTTGGAGGGTATGTTGTTCACCCAGCCCCGTGGGATGGGAACCAGAGATGGGAGTCAGAGGGAGCCTGTGGGATGAAAGATCAGATAGAACAGTAAGTAACAAAACTATAAATATGTACTTATAAGAACCTCATAAAAAATAAGCAACCACATCTGCTATGGAAGGGAAGGCACGTACTAGCCTAACATTTTAGAGCTTCAGAAACTGAGACACAGAGTTGCCTGAAGTTCCTTAGTATAAGCAGAGACAGATCTAATTCACAGCTAGTGTTCTTTCCATGAAACATCTGCTCCGTCTGCTCCACCAGCTCCACTGACAGCCCCAACTCATAGAGCAGCATCTCTCATCTATCTAACAGAGACCGAAACTTGCAAGTCGGGCGTGATGGTGTACGCCTTTAACCAGCACTCAGAAGGCAGAGGTAGGAGGAAGCAGAGACAGGAGGATTGCCAAGAGTTTGAGGCCACCCTGAGATTACATAGTGAATTCTAGATCAGCCTGGGTTAGAGCTAGACCCTACCTTGAAAAAGCAAATAAATAAATGAATTAAATAATTACTAACTAAATAAATAAAAAAGAAACAGAAACTTGCTTTGACACATGACATCTGATGTCTCTAGCAGGGCAGGGCATCTCTGCCCCTTCTAGTTACCTGTCAGCTAGTGGCTGCCCTGTTCTGCTGTCTGGCTCCAGCTCTTAGAATCAGACTAGAAGGAGCTGATCCAATGAGATGGAGATGAGAAGGATCAGCCACTTACCATGACCACCTTCCAGAGGAGAAGCAGAACCTTTTTTATTGGAAAGTGGGGAGCCATGCCACTGCAGAACTTGGTAACCATGGAGAACAGCAGAAGAGCAAAAGGCTCCTCATGATGTGTGGAGAAGCCTAGGACACAGAGAAGCAAATGAGAAAGTGAGCCGGAAGCAGGTCAAGTTCGGCCCTGGGGTCACTAGTTCTGGAAACACCTAGGAAGACATTTTACCCCCTGAAGAATTCAGGGGTCCTTGCTCTAGAAAAGAAGGCCTAGTGAGCCTCCAGAGGAAAACCTCTCAGAAGTAGGAGACAGGCCATGGAGAATGTAAAATGGCATGGCTCCCAGAGGTTAGGGTGATGTTTTGCAGATTAATACCAAACAAGACATTAACAGTAATGGTAGGGTTTTCTGTTTGGGCTGTGGGAGTCAAAAGTATTTCATGGATCATTTTTTTACATCAATAAATATATTGTAAAAAATATAATTGGGAAGCCGGGCATGGTGGCGCACGCCTTTAATCCCAGCACTCGGGAGGCAGAGGTAGGAGGATTGCTGTGAGTTCGAGGCCACCCTGAGACTACAGAATGAATTCCAGGTCAGCCTGAGATACAGTGAGACCCTACCTCGGAAAACCAAAAAAAAAAAAAAAAAAAAAAAAAAAAAAAAAAATATATATATATATATATATATATATATATAAAATTGGGGCTGGAGAGATGGCTTAGCAGTTAAGGTGCTTGCCTGTAAAGCCTAAGGACCTAAGTTCAACTCTCCAGATCCCTCGTAAGCCAGATGTACAAGTTGATGCAAGCGTGCAAGGTTGCACATGTGCACAAGATGGAACACTACCTGGAGTTTGATTGTAGTGGTTGGAGGCCCTGGCATACCAATTCTCTCTTTCTCATAAAAAAATTACAAAAAAAAAAAAAAAAAAACAATTTGCTTTTCTGTCCTATCCCATTCAGATGGCCACATCAACTTACATTTGATTTGAGCTCTGGCTCAGTTTTCAAGGTGATTCAACTCATGTGTTCATGTGAGATTCATGATGTAATAGGAGAGGAGCTATCCCCATGTCCTAACCACTGAAACCAAGGCATAGTGAAGTTATATGACTAGGCCTTGCTTGCAGACACAGTGGGGCAATCAAGCCCAGCTCTCATGCGAGCCATACAGTATCTCTGTTTTAGAAGGGTGTTAATTTAAACATAAAAAAGAAGGGCTGGAGATATGGCTTAGTAGTTAAGGTGCTTGCCTGCAAAGCCAAAGGACCCAGGTTCACTTCCCCAGGACCCACATAAGCCAGGTACACAAGGTGGCACATGCTTCTGAAGTTTGTTTGCCATGGCTAGAGGCCCTGGTGTGCCCATTCTCTCTCTCCTCTCTGCCTGCCTCCTTCTCTTTCTCTCTCTCTCTCCCCCAAATAAATTAAATTAAAAAAAAGAAAGAAAAGGAAAAAACAACAAGGACTACCTTTCTCTCATCATCAGTATTCCATTCCCACAGCCCTCCTCAAAGATCACTTCTTACTCAGTTCAGAGCGGAAGGTCTCTCGAGCTGTCCTCCACCCACAGGGTTCTATCTCTCGTTCCAGCCGGATATTTTCCACCATTAGGTACATGACACTCAGCAACACCCTGGGGTTACAAAAGGATCAAAAGAGGCTTACAAAGCAATTCCCAGTCCACAGTCAGGGACCTCTAGGATAATCTCAGTGAAAAGCTAACCCAGTGGCATGTACACCTTTGATCCCAGCACTTGGGAGGCAGAGGGAGGAGGATTGCCATGAGTTCAAGGCAACCCTGAGACTATGTAGTGAATTCCAGGTCAGCATGGGCTATAGCAAGACCCTACCTTGAAAAAATTTTTAAAAAGGGCAGTCTCACTCACCGAAGTTCTGTACTATCAGCAATAGATACGGCTGGCTTCCGAAGGGCACTGCTACAGGCCTGGCTGTTGCTGCCATGGAGAGGAGAGAAAGAATGGGAACCTATAATGCCTCTTTCTTCCTATGTTCCTACTTCTCATCACACAAACATGAATACGTGCCATTCCCCAGCTAGGCAGCTACTAATGAAACAGATCTAAACTAAAGGAGCCCTCAAAATTCCCTTGGCACCTCAGCAAACTGTATTCTGTGATAGAGACAAGCAAAAAAGCAGAGCCTGTAACATCAATTCCTCTTGTGATCCTCACATGCCTAGTACAATGCTGGACATAAAATACTACCGGACAGATAATAAGCAGATTTCATTTTATCTAACCATCATGGGTGACCAGCCTAAGACAAACAAGGGGTCACTGACAGCAGCAAATAAGGCCATCTCTCGAGTTATAACTCGTAAGGAAAAGAATTGGGTTCAGTGACAGGAACTGGTCTTGTTCTTCTTGGGTTATGCTTATGAGAGAAACAAGTTTCCTCTGGGCTCCAAAGTTAGACTGAGCTAAGAACATACTTACATAAAAAGGAACCCAAGCAGGCTAGGCTCGTGGAGCCCAGGACTGGAGCTATAATTAGGGCAGAAGCTGCTGCTGAGCTCAACTGCAGAGAGGAAGGCCAAAATGTCAGGAAACAGTTGGATGGAGGGCAACTATCAGTGAGCTTTGAGCTGAGATGTGAGTAGACCCAGCTCCCACAAGAGCAACTACTGAGGAAACCCACGTAAGACCTAAGGAACCCCTCGTCTAGGCCAACCTTCCCCTGAGGCTTCTCACTCAATTTCCATGTGGAGTAGCTCCAGGAAGGCTGAGAAGGTCCCCATCTGATACAGCAGGAAGCAGTTGTACCTGGACCAATGCAGCACATCAACCTCTGAATCACATTCCCCAAAAGTGCCTAAGGAACCAGACAGTTGCCATTAGAGCCGGAGAGGGTTCAGGCATCCCCCTTCTTTCCATCTGGACATGATCATAAGATTTTCCTCTGTTTACCCAATAATTAGGCTGATAAAAGTTGGGCAGCACCCCCAGTAAATTCCTTGAATGAGTCAGGGAAAAGGAGAGGTAGCCTCTGGAGGGAGGTAAGGTTCAATGTACTCATTAGTGGCCAGTATTAAATTCAGGTTCCCCACAGAAGCAATTCCTGAGATAAAGATTCAAGTGGAAACAATTTATTTGGGAACTTATCCCAGGAATCATCAGCAGAGCAGTAGAGAGGTGAGACAGGGAAGACAGTTGAAAGAGTCCAATCATCTGGGTGTGGTAGTGCACACCTTTAAATCCAGGCAGAGGTAGGAGGATCGATGTGAGTTCAGCGCCAGCCTGGAACTACATAGTGAATTCCAGGTCAGCCTGGGCTAGAGCGAGACCTTACCCCCATGCCTCCCTCCAAAAAGAAAGGTTCAATTCCTGGGGAAGTTTTGGAAAACAGTATAAAATACATAGCTCAAGAGTTATTTCACCCAGGAGTGAGATAAACAAGCAATTCATCTCATTACTTCAGTCATTTCATGAGGATGAAGCGTGTTAATTCCTTACACTTTCTGCAGAAAAAACAGTTGCCTTTCATTTATTTATTTATTTATTTTTAGTTTTTTGAGGTAGGGTCTCGGTCTAGCTCAGGCTGACCTGGAATTCATTATGTAGTTTCAGGGTGGCTTTGAACTCACAGTGATCCCCCTACCTCTGCCTCCCAAGTGCTGGGATTAAAGGTGTGCGCCACCATGCCCGGCACTTGTCTTTTTTTTTAAACTACTTATATATTTTTAATATTTTATTTATTTATTTAAAAAGGAGAGGGCTGAAGAGATGGCTTAGTGGTTAAGTGCTTGCCCGTGAAGCCTAAGGACTCTGGTTTGAGGCTTGATTCCCCAGGACCCATGTTAGCCAGATGCACAAGGGGGCGCATGCGTCTGGAGTTCGTTTGCAGTGGCTGGAGGCCCTGGCGCGCCCATTCTCTCTCTCTGTCTCTATCAGCCTCATTCTCTGTCTGTCCCTCTCAGATAAATAAATAAAACAGAAAAAAATTAAAAAAAAAAAAAAGAAAAGGAGAGAAAGGCGGGGAGGGGAGGGAGTATGGGCATGCCAGGGCCTCTAGCCACTGCAAACAAACTCTAGACACTTGTGCCACCTTGTACATCTGGCTTTATGTAGGTACTGCAGAATTGAACCTCAGTCCTTTGGCTTTGCAGGCAAGCACCTTAACCACTAATCCATCTCTCCAGCCCTTAATTTTTTTTTTTTTCGAGGTAGGGTCTTGCTCTAGCCCAGGCTGACCTGGAATTCACTATGGAGTCTCAGGGTGGCCTCAAACTCATGGCGATCCTCCTACCTCTGCCTCCTGAGTGCTAGGATTAAAGGTGTGTGCCACCATGCCCAGCTATTTTTTAAAAATATTTTATTCATTCATTTGCAAGCAGGAAAATACAGAGAGAAAGTGTGTATTGGCTCACCAGGGCCTCTAGCCACTGCAAATGAATTCCAGTTGTATGAGCCACTTTGTGCATCTGGCTTTACATGGGTACTGGGAAATCTAACTCAGGTCATTAGGCTTTGCAGGCAAATGACTTAACTGCTGAATCATTTCTTGATGCATTTTTTTTTTTTTAGCTCCAAACTAGTTGGCTTACCATTAACCCTCACCTTTATGATCTCAGGTCTTATTTTCACTACTCTAGCTGGACTTCCTCATGTCTTTCTACACTTGGCTAACATGCTTCTGGGAAGCTTTCCCCATTAATATCATTTAGTTCTATTACCTCCAAATTACTGACAGCATCCCCTCCTTCTGCTATGTTGGCTTGAACCTTTAAAATGGCAATGAGAAACCACACCGAGAGGCCCACATGTGAGCCTGAGGTACACCCTTGTCTCCTCCTGGTAGTACCAGGCTACAGGTGATGAAAGAAGCTGCTGTACTCAGTTGGAGTATGACGCTAACTCTAGTTATATGGATTCCCTTGGCAATTTTCATCTATTCTTACAGTCCAGGAAAGGCAGTAAGGAGAGAGGGAGAGGGAACCTGGTAAGACATCCTGACATGCATTGGGTGTGGTGGTTTAGGACTGTAATAATAGCACTTAGGAGGTGAAGGCATAAGTATCAGGATTTCAAGGTCATTCTCAGCTATATAGCATGTTTAAGGCCAGAGAAAGTCTGAGCTATATGATATCTTATCAAAAGAGAAAAGAAGCTGGGCGTGGTAGCGCACGCCTTTAATCCCAGCACTCAGGAGGCAGAGGTAGGAGGATCGCCATGAGTTCAAGGCCACCCTGAGATGACAGAGTTAATTCCAGGTCAGCCTGGACCAGAGTGAGACCCTACCTCGAAAAACCAAAAAAAAAAAAAAAAAAAGAGAGAGAAAAGAAAAAAATAATAATAAACAAAAAGCAGGGCTGGAGAGATGGCTTAGTTATCAAGGTGCTTGCCTATGAAATTAGGAACCCAGGATTGATTCCCCAGATCCCAAGTAAGCCAGATCCCAAGGTGGTTTGTTTGTAGTGACTAGAGGTCCTAGTACACCCATTCTTTCTCTAAAAAATAAAATAAATAAAAAAAATTGTTGGCTTTTCAAGGTAGGGTCTCACTCTGGTCCAGGCTGACCTGAAATTAACTATGTAGTCTCAAGGTGGTCTCAAACTCATGGCAGTCCTCCTACCTCTGTCTTTCAAGTGCTGGGATTAAAGGCATGCACCACCATGCCCAGCAAATAATAAATTTTTTTAAATATATTTTTTTAAGTAGAAAAAAATAAAGAAAAGGCAGATCCTTCTGGGTGTGGTGGTATACACCTTTAATCCCAGTACTCAGAAGGCAGAAATAGGATTACTGTGAGTTCAAGGCCAGCCTGAGACTACACAGTGAATTCCAGGTCAGCCTGGGCTACAGACAGCCTACTGTGAAAAACCAAAAAAGAAGAAAAAGCAGATTCCAAAGGACCTGGAACAGTACTCAACACCATCTCTCTCTTTTTTTTTCCTGTGGCACAGACCTTTAATCACAGCACTCAGGAGGCAGAGGTAGGAGGATCACCACAAGTTAGAGGCCACCCTGAGACTACATAGTCAACACCATCTCTTGAGGATAAGCTACTCCTAGTATGGATAAGATCTGTCTTTGAGGGGCTGGAGAGATGGCTTAGCGGTTAAGCGCTTGCCTGTGAAGCCTAAGGACCACGGTTCGAGGCTCGGTTCCCCAGGTCCCACGTTAGCCAGATGCACAAGGGGGCACACGCATCTGGAGTTCGTTTGCAGAGGCTGGAAGCCCTGGCGCGCCCATTCTCTCTCTCTCCCTCTATCTGTCTTTCTCTCTGTGTCTGTCGCTCTCAAATAAATAAATTTTAAAAAAAAAGATCTGTCTTTGAGATACAGGGTACCTGGCTTTTCCAGTAAGATCTGTCTCATACCACTTCCCTCCTTAGTTTATTTCAATTTACTTATTTGAGAGAGAGTGAGAGAGAAAGAGGCAGATAGAAACAGAGTTGCCTCCAGCCACTGCAAACCAACTCCAGACGTGTGTGCCACCTTGTGCAACTTGCTTACATGGGTCCTGGGGAATGGAACCGGGGTCCTTAGGCTTTACAGGCAAGTGCTATCTCTCCAATGCTTTAGTTTCTTTTTTTTTTTTTTAAGTAATTAAGATCTAATCAATCTAATTACTTTCTGGGGTGTGAGTACAGGTGCACATGTCCTCTGACGTGCGTGTACACATTAGAGGAGATGGCCCTCGCCACCTTGCTTGGGACAGGGTCTCATTCACTACTGCATTTTCCAGATAGGGGGGCCTGTGAGTTTCTAGAGGATTCTTCTGTCTCTGTCTCTACCTTCCAGTGTCCAGCTTTATGTGGATTCTGAAGATTCAAATTCAGGTATTGATTCTTGTATGACAACCTCAGCTCCTCTTCCTAGTTTCTGTTCTTACCAAGGAAACAAGACTGAGCACTTACCTTGGGCCAGGTAGAGAACAGCCCGGGCCCCCTTCAGCCGCGTCTCCCTGCTAACCACCTCCAGCCGGTCCAGCAGTCCCATCACATAGGTCTTTTGGGCATCTTCTTCCAACTCCAGCCACTCCCTGTCTTGCACTAGGAATATAAGGCCATATACAGCTAATTTTGGCTACTGCCACATCCTCCTAGAAAGAGCTCCAGTAGTACACTGAACTCTGATCTCAGCCCTTAACAGTTTTCTCCAAAAGTTATCCTATTTTTTTTAATGAGAGAGAGAGAGAGAATTGGCATGCTCGGGCCTTAGCCACTGTAATAAGACTCCAGTCGTATGTGCTTCCTTGTGCACATACATGACCTTGCACATGTGTCACCTTGTGCATCTGGATTACATGGGATCTGAGGAGTCAGACATAGGTTCTTAGGCTTTTCAAGCAAGAACCTTAACTGCTAAGCCATCTCTCTAGCCCAAGTTTTCCTATTTTTAATTTTTGCGGTGCTGAGAATTGAGTCCCAGGCTTTGCTAGGAAAGCACTGTGCTACATCCCTAGCCCAAAGCTTTCCCTATTTAGCTGAGAAAACACACAGGATAGGAAAAGGGCCCACACTGTCCTCTGTAGCCTAATCTTCAACATTCCCACTCTCCTCCACATATTATATACCCTCTGATACCAGACTCTATAAGCTCTTTGCAGAAGCTGAAAATTACCTTCCCCTCTGCCTCCTGCCTCTGACACAACTGGTACCACACTTGTCGAAGTAAAGATGAAACTGCAGTTGGGCATGGCGGCACACGCCTTTCATCCCAGCACTCGGTTTGAGGCCACCCTGAGGCTACATAGTGAATTCCATGTCAGCCTTAGCTAGTGAGACCCTACCTCAAAAACACAACAAAAAGACAAGAAACTGCAGCCAGACATGTTGATACATGCCTTTAATCCCAGCACTTGGGAAGCAAGAGGCAGGAGGATTACTGTGAGTTCAAGGCCACCCTGAGACTACATAGTAAATTCCAAGTCAGCCTGGGCTAGAGAGAGAACCTACCTCAAGGGAAAAAATAAAATAAAATTGCACCTGACCAAGTACATAACAGAGAGCTGAAATACCACAAAGAAGATATACAAAATTGCTACTGACAGTGGGGCAGAGTTACAGTTAAACATTAATGTCAAGGGTTAGTTTAGGCACAGGGAATCCATCAGTGCAGGGTATTAGTCCAGACTTGGCGAGCCATCCCTCTGTTTTCCTTGCCCTTTATATCAAGGGAAGTGCCCCAGCTCTGTCTCCTCTTGCTTTTACCCAGGGCTTCTCCATTTGAGGGAACCCTGATAGACAGCTATAGAAGGAGGAGGAATCAGACTCTGAGTACACCTTTTACTAAACCAGACTGAGATACCACGGGGGGTGAAAGCATGTCTCTGTGAGGAAGGACGTGGCATCACCTTGCGTCTTGAAATCTTCTTCAAAGCACCTCCTGTTAGTGGTGAATTCCAGGTTCTCCGTGTAGCTGTACAATTCTGTGGCAGGAAAGACAGAAGAGTCACATTCAGGAGACCCTTAAAGAAGAGTAGAGAAAAGTTCTGCAGCATGAAAGCATTGACGTTTCTAACACATTCCTATGTCCAATTCAATCCAGAGCCAGCTCCGTCCCTTTCAGAGCAGTTAAAAATAGCCACTTGTGTCCCTGGGTGATTAAACCATCAAACCTGTCCTCCTCCTGCCAGCTGGCTGCTAAGGCAGCCTTCGACACTGGTGAGGGCCAGGAGGAGGGTGGGTGATTTCATGTCATCACTTCCTTCTGTTTCTCAGGACTGCGGTCCATTGTGCTTCAGCAACCCAGGCTGACACCGACCTGTTTCTAGGGAGGAGAAGGGCAGCGCAACTTCTGAACTCCAGAGACAAGATCCTGGGCTGTTCAGACAATCAGAGCAAGGGCTGAAAAAGTACATGCTAGATCGTTCTTCACAGTTGGGAGCTAGTTCATTCTCGCTGTGCTAAGTTTCCTCTAAGGATACAGGCTCCTATAATATGCCATCTGGACAAAAGCAACATCTAACCACACAGAAAGTAACTACGGTTTCCAGAGAACTGTTTGTACCCAGGAAAATCTAACCTCACTGACTGGAACCTTTAACTACAAAAAAAAATATAAAAATGCTCCCCAACTCCAGAACATTCAACCTGCCTCCTCATCTTACAGAAGATGAAATGAAATTTTAAAAAAGTCAATAGGTGATTAAACATATTACCTCAAAAATCTCTATTCCCTCTACATCAGAAATAATTCATAAAATAGGAGAAATCCACTTATGTTCCAGCCAACTGTCTAATGGTTGAGAAATGCCTGGTCTGGGAGCTAGAACTTTAAAATCCCGAATTTCAGAATATCTGGGAGTGATCAAAAATAAAGCTCATGCTGGGCATGGTAGCACACACCTTTAATCCCAGCACTCAGGAGACAGAGGTAGGAGGATTACTGTGAGTTGGTGGTTACCCTGAGACTACATAGTGAATTCCAGGTCAGCCTGGGTTAGAGTGAGACCCTACCTCAAAAAGAAAAATAAATAAATAAATAAATACATCTCACCTCTGAATCTCAAACACTAAAGTTACTAGTGAAGAATATATATTTATATGTGTACACACACACATATATATACACACACATATATATGTACATATATATATACACACACATACATACATGCATGCATACATACATACATGCATACATACATACACACATGTCTTTTGGAGCAGACCACCACAAACCCAGTTAGGAACTAAATACTGCTTTGGTTTGTCCTGATTTTTTTTTTTATTTTGGATAATAAAATTTTGTATACAGGACACATTTTAAAACCTTCTACTCAAATTAAACAAATAATAACATTTGTCATATTTGCTTCAGACTGCTCACATTCTTATTCTTTCTCTGGAAGTGTCTTTGATCATGAATTTAGTGGATACCTTTCACATGTCTATTTTTATATGTATATGTTTACTACACATGTATGTGCCTATAAACAATACATGATACTGTTCCATTTTAAAAGTTTTTAATCTACATTACCATATTACACAGACTCTTATTATTGCTTCTTTGTCTCAACTTTCGTTTCTGCCATATATATTAAAATGTGCTGACATAGACTAATTGTGTTAATGGTTACATACAGGTCAACCATACTTATATGCAAATTTATCTGAACAATTTAGTCTGTCTTCAATTTTCCACAATTATAAACAAGGCTGCAATAAACACTACATTTTCTTGTGTTCAAGTAGAAGGTTCTTTATAGTATAGATTTAGAATTTCTGGGTCATAATGTGCGCACCTTCAACTTTATTAGATTTTGCTTGTTTTCCAATTTACACTCTGCTCTCTCATGCTGCTATACTTAGCAGTATAGAAAAGTATTCATTAGGCTTTTAAGTTTTGCAACCTGATGATGTGAAATAATATCCCATCATTTGAATTTGCTTTTCTTCACTAAATAATGAACTTGAACATTTTTTCAAATACATGTATATGTCACTACTTTTACTTGTTTTTTATTGTGCTAGGGATCCAATCTAGGACTTCAAGCATGCCACTCCACATTTACTTACTATTTGGTTTTCTTTTCTTTTTTTTGTGGTGGGGGGGTTGAGGTAGGGTCTCACTCTAGCCCAGGCTGACCTGGGATTCATTATGTAGTCTCAGGGCAGCCTTAAACTCACAGCAATCCTCCTACTTCTGCCTCCTGAGTGTTGGGATTAAAGGCATGCACCACCACACCTAGCTTGGTTTTCTTTTCTAAGAATTCATATTCGTTGTCTACTTCTCTACTGGGTTATTCATCTCCTCTTTATCTCTTTCTATGTATATTCATATTCTAATTCTTTTTTTGTTTGTTTGTTTGTTTTGAGGTAGTGTTTCACTCTAGCCCAGGCTGACCTGCAACCCACTCTGTACCCCCAAGCTGGCTTCAAACTCATGTAAATCCACCTACCTCAGTCTCCAGTGGCTGGCATTAAAGGCATGTGCCACCATACCCAGCCTCAAGATTCTAATTCTTTGTTCAGTATTAAATTTAGTTCTCTATTTCTCTGTCACTCATCACAAAATGTATTCCCTTTGCTTATTCACCAGAACATCTTTAAAAATGTTTTTCTTTTTCTCTGAAAAAGCATGTCTCAAAGTGTCACTTCCATGTGACAGAATATTTAACTCTTACACCATCTCCACCAAAATCCTGTTTATTAATAATTACCATTCATAGCACATGAATGTGGAGGCACTTAATGTGAGGGGATCATGCTAACTCTAAGCTAAAAATCCTAACAGAGGCATTCTGTACCCTCCTGCCTTCTCATGGGCAGGAGCTCTCTGTACTTTCTCCTCTTTCCTTCTTTTAATCTAATGAAGTCCCTTTAAACCCTAAAAAGAAATCTAGACAGACAGAAGCAGCTCAGAACTGAAAGAATGATAGGATCATTGAAGCCCAGCTCATAGATATCCAAAGCAGAGCTCAACTACAATGGATGCAGGTGACATATCCAACCCTACTCAGCCACTAAGTGGCTATAGTCTTCCTTGGTCACTACTAAATTTAAAAGGGGCAGGTGTTAGGGGAAGGGAGAAAGATGGAGATAGAGGAGACAAAGAATTAAGGACAGAGTGGGATAAAGAGAGGGTGGCAAAAAGAATAGACATGTGTGGTAGTTTGAATGGATGTCCCCCAGTAGATTCAGGAGTTTTATTCAAGCTTGTAACTTGGATTTCCAGCCACCTGGCTGGAGAAGAATCTCTGGGCAGATTCTAGGGTCCAGCCCTGAGGTGTGTTTTGGGGGCAGATCTGGAATTCCAGCATAAGGTGTGCAGAGAACAGTCTGAGTTCTGCCTGGGCCCCTGATGTTTGGCTGCTGGTTTTTGTTCTTGCTTTTGGTGGTGGGTTTTCTCTTTTTCCACCACAATGGAACTTCCCCTGGATCTGTAAGCCTGAAATAAATTCTGCTCCTCCTATAAACTGTGTCTGATTTGGAGTTTCATCCCAGCAACACGAAGCTGACTACAATAATATGCAAAGATGGATTACAGGAAGAGAGGGAGAGAAATAATGAAGAGAAGATAGAGAAAACTGATTTGAGAGTACACTAAAAGAAAATAAAGGAGCTGGGCGTGGTGGCTCACACCTTTAATCCCAGTACTCAGGAGGCAGAGGTAGGAGGACTGCCATGACTTCAAGGCTACCTGAGACTACATAGTAAATTCCAGGTCAGCC
Source organism: Jaculus jaculus (assembly GCF_020740685.1). NCBI lineage: Eukaryota > Metazoa > Chordata > Mammalia > Rodentia > Dipodidae > Jaculus > Jaculus jaculus. The sequence goes on along the minus strand of NC_059111.1, from coordinate 90,316,561 downwards.
TGGGCTAGAGCAAGACCTTACCTTGAAAAGCCAAAAAAAAAAAAAAAAAAGAAAAGAAAAAAGAAAAGAAGGGAATGAGTATGAAAGAGCAACAGAATGAAAGAATGAGGGCTGGAGAGGTGGCTTAGTGGTTAAGGCATTTGCTTGCAAAGCCAAAGGATCCAGGTTCAATTTCCCAGGACCCATGTAAGCCAGCTATACAAGATGGCATATGCATTTGGAGTTCATTTGCAGTGGCTGGAGGCCCTGGTGTGCTAATTCTATCTGCCTCTTTCTCTCTCTCAAAAAAATAAATAAAAATAACATAATGAAAAATAAGAAAAGCTGGGCGTGGTGGCACATACCTTTAATCCCAGCACGCTGGAGGCAGAGGGAGGAGGATCACTGAGAGTTCAAGGCCACCCTAAGACTATACAGTGAATTCCAGTTCAGCATAGGCTAGAGCAAAACCCTACCTCAAAAAAGGAAAAAAAAAAAAAAAAAAAAAAGATGAGCCAGGGAGGATGGTGGTGGGTGGGACCCTACCTCAGAAACAAACAAGCAACAACAACAAAAAGAGGAATACCATAGTGAAGGAGAAACAGGAACCAGTAGGAAATGTGAAAGGCAGACAGACAGACATTTACCATGGTGGGGTGGGGTGGAATGTAGACAAAGGAAGATAGACAAGACAGTTTGTGTTCAATGGACACTTTGCAGGGGAGGTTAGGGCTCCTTTCCGCACTCACTGCTGGCCCATCTGCTTCATACCTGACAGCTCGGCCGCATGCCCATCAGCATCTCCATACTCAAACTCCAGAGTGGGGCAGTCCACAGAACCCTAGAATGGACAAAAATTTCTGGTTAAGGGACAAAGAGGTTGCCACACAGATTATACTCTGATTTCACCTTCTCTCCCTGTCGGAGGCCAAAGCTAAATCAGGAAGGCAGCTACAAAGTCCTATGTGGGGGCTGGGAAGATGGCTCAGTTGTTAAAGCACTGGCTTGCAAAACCTGATGGCCCAGATTCAATTCCTTAGAACCCACGTAAAGCTAGATACAAAACGTAGCCCATGTGTCTGGAGTTCGTTTGCAGTGGCAAGAGGCCCTGGTATACTTCTTTGTTTAAAAAAAAAAGTCTAGGCTGGAGAGATGGCTTAGTGTTTAAGGCGTTTGCCTGCAAAACCTAAGGACGCAAGTTCAACTCCCCAGAAGCCATATAAACCAGACACACACAAGGTGATGCACGTACACAAGGTCACACATGCTCACAAGGTGGCACACACATCTGGAATTTGATCGCAGTAGCTAGAGGCCCTAGCATGCCAACTTTTTCTCTCTCTCATTCTTGCTGTCTCTCACACACACACAAAAAAATAATAATAAAGGGCTGGAGAGACGACTTAGCAGTTAAAGCGCTTGCATGCAAAGCCTAAGGACCCATGTTTGACTCTCCAGATCCTACTTAAACCAGATGCACTAAGGCGAGGCAAGTGCAAGGTTGCACATGCCTACTACATGGTGTAAGCGTCTGGAGTTCAATTACAGTGGCTGAGGCCCTGGCACACCAATTCTCTCTCTCTTTGTGTCTCTAAAATAAAATAATATTAATAAAAATTTAAAGTCCTGAGCCGGGCGTGGTGGTGCACGCCTTTAATCCCAGCACGGGGGAGGCAGAGGTACAAGGATCACTGTGAGTTTGAGGGCACCCTGAGACTACATAGTAAATTCCAGTTCAGCCTGGGCTAGAGTGAGACCCTACCTCAAAAATCCAAAAAAAAAAAAAACCAAAACATATATACACACATTCCTATTTTAGCTGGGTGTGGTGGTACATGCCTTTAATACCAGCATGCAGGAGGCAGAAGTAGGACAATTACTGAATTCATGGTCAGCCTGAAACTACATAGTGAATTCCAGATCATCCTGGGTTAGACTGAGACCCTATCTTGAAAACCAAAACAAAAGTCCTATTTGGAGGAGGAAAAGATCATGACATGAAAATAAAAGAGAGACTGATTGAGAGGGGGAGGGGATATGATGGAGAATGGAGTTTCAAAGTGGGGGTAGGGAGGCTATTACCATGGGATATTGTCTACAATCAAGGAAATTGTTAATAAACAACTTTTTTTTTTTAAAGTCCTATTTGGCCTTCATCTGAGAATTATCCTCCTATAAGCTAAAATCTGAGGCTCCGTACAAAGAGGGGTGTGAGGATTCCTACACAGAAAGTCTGGGTAAAGGAGTGTAGACAGATACTAAAGCTGCAATCGGAGGCTGGGTGTGATAGCACATGCTTGTAATACTCCACTTTGGAGGGAAGGCAGCAGCTGGGAAGCTGAGGTAGGAGGATCACCCTGAGTTCAAGACCAGTCTGAGACTACAAAGTAAATTTCAGGTCAGCCTGGGCTAAGGTGAGACCCTGCCTTGAAAACAAGCCTGAGCTAATGTGAGACCCTACCTTGAAAACAACCAATAATAACAAAAAATAGATGTGGAAGAGGCCCTTGGTTCCTGGTACAGAGTTCCTAAAACCCTTAGAATTCATTAACTGTTACTCATGAACCCATCGACCAAACTAGAATTTTTTTATATTGTTATCTACAAAACATTAAAGGGGCCTTTATTTCACTTCATAAATATAACAGTAACAAAAAGACAAGAACATTTTGTAAAAGGAAGATCATACTTTTGTACTTTCAAACACTATTGCTAAGTGTTTTAAAATCAAAGTATGTTTTTGTTTTTAACATTAAATTACAAAGACAGGTTTCACTAGTCTCGGCTTGGGAGAGTCTATAAATACTTTTTTTTTTTTTTTTTGGGTTTTTTGAGGTAGGGTTTCACTCTGGTCCAGGCTGACCTGGAATTCACTCTGTATTCTCAGGGTGGCTTCGAACTCATGGCGATCCTCCTACCTCTGCCTTCTGAGTGCTAGGATTAAAGGTGTGCGCCACCACACCCTGCTACGAATACTCATTCTTGAACTAACGCTTGAGACTGCTGAATGCTAACATCTTAATTCATTTACCTTTTCATTATTTATCTTCTCAGAGTTCCCGAGACCTTGTGTTTTAGCTTTCACATTCTAGGGTAGAGAAGAAATGCCTAATAACAATAAAAATATTAGCCTTTTTTTAATATAACAAAGAAAAACCATTCAAGCAATTTGATGGTGTACCTAAAACTACAACTTCATAAACTGGAAAACAATTATTTTAGAGGCATGTGTTAAATTTTCTAGTTTCTTTTCGTTTATGAAAAAAAGAGGTGACAATAAATTGTGTAGTAAAACTAATTAAAAACTGAGAGCTAGAGGAATGGCTTAGTGGTTAAGGCACTTGCCTTTGAAGCCTAAGGACCCAGGTTTGATTCCTTAGTACCCACATAAACCAGATGCAAAGGTGGTGCATGCATCTGGAATTTGTTTGCAGTAGCTGGAGGCCCTGGTGCACCCATTCATTCTCTTTCTTTCTATCTGCCTCCTCTTCTCTCTATCTCAAATAAATGAATAAATAAATATCAAAGAATCAATTGAAGCCGGGCGTGATGGCACATGCCTTTAATCCCAGCATTTGGGAGGCAGAGGTAGGAGGATGGCCATGAGTTCAAGGCCACCCTGAGACTACATAGTGAACTCCAAGTCAGCTTAGACTAGTGAAATTCTACCTCAAAAAAAAACCCTGAAAAAAAAAATCAGTTGATATTCATTCTTTTTTTTGCTGGGGGGAGAAAAAAATACACACACACATACATATATATGTGTGTGTGTGTGTGTGTGTGTGTGTGTATGTATGTGTGTGTGTGTGTGTGTGTGTATATATATATATGTATATATATATATATATATTTTTTTTTTTTTTTTAACTTTAGTTTTTGGTTTTTTGAGGGAGGGACTGGTCACACCAGAAAAACCAAGTTTGTACTTTGAAGCCATTCCTAGGTATCACCCTTTTTTGCAAGGGAAGGGCCACTAGACACTGAACTCAGTCACGTGGCCAATGGTTTATTCATCCCTAGGTAATGAGACTCCATATGAAAACCTTGAAACAATGACTTAGGCAGCTTTTGGGTTGGTGACCTTATAACGGCATGTAAGCTCCACACCGTGCCACCTCCATACCTTGTCCTTTACAATTCTTCCACCTGGTTGTTTCTTAGTTGTACCTTTTGTTTCGCAATTATAATATGAAGCATATACATTACTGAGTCCTGTCACTCATTCCAGAAAATTATTAAACCTGGAAGGTCATGACAGCCTGAGTTTGTAACTGGCCAAGTAGTAATACAAATAGTCAAAAGACCTCCACTTGTAGCTGGAGTCTAAAGTGGGGTCGTTTTGTAAGACTGAGCACTTGTGAGGTGTGCAAAACCTTGGCTACTTAGTGTCAAAACCAAATTCAACTGCAGGATATTCAACTGGGGTGAGAAACACCACGCTCATCCAGCAAATGAGGACAATAATAAAACTTACTTCACAGGGTTACTGTAAGGACTAAATGAGTTATAGAAGAGGTACTTAGTATATCACCTGACATTTGGAAACACTAGGTAAGTGGTTACTCAACTTAGTTTTGTTTTGTGATCCTTTCAACGCCAGTATGAAAGGAGAGTAATTTATTTACCTTGGGAGTAGGGGAGAACTTAAGATAGCTCTCCAAAGAAGTTCTGTGCCCTAGCTGAGATTTTATTTTTATTATTTTTATTTATTTAAATTATTTATCTATTTATTTGAGAATGGCAGAGATAGAGAGAGGCAGAGACAGAGAGAGAGAGAGAATGGGCATGCCAGGGCCTCCAGCCACTGCAAACAAACTCCAGACACATGTGTCCCCTTGTGCATCTGGCTAACATGGGTCCTGGGGAGTCAAGCTTCGAACCAGGGTCCTTAAGCTTCACAGGCAAGCACTTAGCCACTAAACCATCTCTTCAGCCTGAGATTTTATTTTGTTTTATAGCTTTTATAGTGGAGGAGAGGTGTAAGTGAACAAACAAGGCACAGCAATTTGCATATCAATAATTTCTGTAGTCAGACCACCCTAACAATGAACTCCATTTTACTTTGTTTTAGCTTAAACTCTCCTTTTTTCTTTTCTTTCTTTCTTTCTTTTTTTGTTTTTATCATCCTGGGATATTTCTATCTGCTGACAAAGATAAATTTAACTCCTTAGCAATTAGCTCTTATAGTAACTCAGTGAGTCAGTTCAACTTTTAGCTTTTTTCTATCATAAGTTTGTTTGTAATCCCAGACTGGCTTAGTACACAAGGTGATCCTCCTGCCTTTGCCTGCCAAGTGCTGGGAGTAAGAGCATATGCCATGGGCTGGAGAGATGGCTTAGTGGTTAAGCACTTGCCTATGAAGCCTAATGACCCTGGTTCAAGGCTCGATTCCCCAGGACCCACGTTAGCCAGATGCACAAGGGGCACACGCAGTCTGGAGTTTGTTTGCAGTGGCTGGAGGCCCTGGTAGGCCCATTCTCTCTCTCTATCTGCCTCTTTCTCTCTCTGTCTGTCGCTCTCAAATAAATAAATAAAAATAAAATTGTTAAAAAAAAAGAGCATATGCCATTACACCCAGCTCAATTTACAGTTTTAACTTTTCAAATTACTTATTTATTTGCTTGTATGTGTGTGCACATATGCAACAGGATTTCTTACTACTGAAAATGAATGCCTTTCTGGTTTTATGTGGGTGGCTAGGGATTTGAGAACCCTGGCCAGGAGGCTTCCCAAACAAGTGCCTTTAACCGCCAAGCCATTTTCCTAGTCCAAAGTTTTAATATTTTATTATAAAGGCCTTCCCATGTTAATAGAATTCTCACTTCAATGGCTATAATAGTGAATGAATATCTATTGGTTTATCTAATAAATTCTCTACTGTTGAACATTAAAGATGTTTGAATTTTTCTTCATTATATGTATGAAGGTCTTATAATTATTTAAATATTTGGGATCTTTTCTAAGGATTTTTTTAAGAGATCAAGAGAAGAATTTTTCCTCTCCTTTTCTTTCTTCTTTTTTTTTAAAAATATATTTTGTTTTCTTTATTAATGAGAGAGAGAGAGAATGAGCATGCCAGGGCCTCCAGCCATTGCAAATGAACTCCAGATGTGTGTGCCCCCTTGTGCACCTGGCTTACATAGGTCCTGGGGAATCAAACCTGGGTCCTTTTGCTTTGTAGGCAAGCGCCTTAACCATTGAGAAGTTTCTCCAGCTTCTAAGGATTGATTTTTATGAGGAAATTAATGGATCAACTCTTGTTTTTTTAAAAAAATTTATTTGCAGACAGAGAGAGAAGAGAGGCAAGAGAGAGAATGGGCACACCAAGGTCTCCAGCTGCTGCAAATGAACTCCAGACTCATGTGCCACTGTGCATCTGGCTTTATGTGGGTACTGGAGAATTGAACTCAGGTTGCTAGGCTTTGCGGGCAAATACCTTAGCCACTGAGCCATCTTGCCAGCCCCAACTCTTATATTTTTATGGCTATTTATTCATAGCAAATTATTTCCCCAAACCACTATGTCAATTTAGATTGTCACAGCAATATATATATATATGTAGGGCTGTAGCGATAGTTTAGTGGTTAAAGTACTTGCCAGCAAAGCCAGATGCACAAGGTGGTGCATGTACCTGGAATTCATTTGCAATGGCTAGAGGCCTTAGTGTGTCCATTCTCTCTTTTTCTCTATCTACTTCATTCTCTCTCAAATAGATAAATAAAACATTTTTTAAATATGTAGAATGTGGTAGACAATATAAAGTTGTTTTACTCTGATGAGAACTTCAAAAATCTTTCATATAAATACATACACACATTTCAAAAGGAAAAAAATTTAATAACAAAAAAAATGGGAAAGACACAATCTCAGGATAAAAGATAGTCATTAAAACAGTGTTTGGAGGGCTGGAGAGATTGATTAGCAGTTAAGGCACTTGCCTACAAACCCAAAGGGCCTAGGCTCAATTCCCAGTACCTATGTAAAGCCAGATGCACAAGGTGGCACATGTGTCTGGAGTTCATTTGCAATGGCTACAGGTCCCAGTATGCCCATTCTCTCCCTCTCTACATACCATTCTCTCTCCAATAAGTAAATAAATAAAACTTTTAAAAAACAGTGTTTTTGCGGTGAGGGGGAGGGCTGGAGAGATGGCTTAGTACTTAAGGTGTTTGCCTATAAAGCCAAAGGGCCCAGGTTTGATTCCCCAGAACCCATGTAAGCCAGATGCACAAGGTGGCATATGTGTCAGGAGTTGGTTTGCATAGGCCGAAGGCCCTGGTGCACCCATTTTCTCTTTCTCTCTCTCTCAAATACATACATATATACATATATACATATATATATATATATATATACACACATATATATATATATATATAAAATAAAATAAAACTATTAAATATATATTAAAAAAACAGTGCTTTTTTGCCGTGTATGGTGGTGCACGCCTTTAATCCCAGCATTTGGGTGGCAGAGGTAGGAGGATTGCTAAGAGTTTGAGGCCAGTCTGAGACTACATAGTGAATTCCTGGTCAGTCTGGGCTACAGTGAGACACTATCTTGGAAAACTAAAAAAAAACAAAAACAAAAACAACCAAAAAACAGTGCTTTTAAAACTTTTTTTTCCCCATGTTTTAAGGTATATTTTTATTTACAAAGTGAGATGACTCAAACTTAAAAAAAAAAGATAAGGTGACTGGGGAGATTGCTCAGTGGTTAAAAGCACTTGCTTGCAAAGCCTACTAACCCAGATTCAATTCCCCAGCCACCCATGTAAAGCCAGACCCAAAAAGTGGCACATGGGTCTCGATTGCATTTGCAACAGCAAGAAACTCTGGCATGTACACGCACACACGCGCACGCGCGCGCACACACACACACACACACACACATACCAGAAAGAAAAATTATAATACCCAGCACTTGAGAGGCAGAGGTAGGAGGATCACCATGAGTTCAAGGCTACCTTGAGACGATGAATTCCACGTCAGCCTGGGCTAGAACCTTGGAAAACTAAAAAAAAAAAAAAAAAAAAAAAGGTACTCCCATATATACATTGCCCTTACAGTTTGAAAACACTTTTTGAATTGTATATATCTTTTTTTTCAAGGAAGGGCCTCATTCTAGCTCAGGCTGACCAGGAATTCACTATGTAGTCTCAGGGTGGCCTCAAACTCACAGCAATCCTCCTACCTCTGCCTCCCCAGTGCTGGGATTAAAGGCGTGCGCCACCATGCCCAGCTCTGTATACATCTTTTAAAATGTAATATGTTGAACCAAGTTTTACAGAATTCATAAGTTCTCTTCACAGACCAGTTAAAACTTGGAGAACTGAGATCTAGCGAAAAGAAGTGTAGAAGGGGGAAGGAATTCTTTCCTTTTTCTGTTTTGCTGGAATGAATCCTCCTGTCGTGAATCTTTTTATCCGGCCGTTCTCCTTTAACGTCCCTTTCTAGTGTATGCAGTACTCTATTCATAAACTAAGGCACTGGAAGAGGGTAGGTCAATAGCACCACCCTAAAAACACTGATGTACAAGAAGGCTCTCTCTTTTTAAAAAATATTTTTATTTTTATTTATTAGACAGAGGAGGGAGGGTGGGAGGGAGGGAGAGAGAGAACAGGTGCACCAGGATATCCAGCCACTGCAAATGAATTCCAGACACATGCACCCCCTTGTGCATCTGGCTAACGTGGGTCTTGGATAATCGAGCCTGGGTCCTTTGGCTTTGCAGGCAAACACCTTAACCACTAAGCCATCCCTCCAGCCCAAGAAGGCTCTCTTGATTCGTGCCAGTAACAATCTCTTCTAGTAATTTTTTTAGAAGCCATAGACAGAGAAAACTGTCTTCATCAAAGACTGTCTTCCACTGTAAAGCAAAAAGAGGGAAGGAAGGAAAAGCAGATCTGGGCACGACAGGGAGAGGGGATACAGTACTGTCAGGTATAGCCTGTTGCTCTGGAAGGGGGCGGGGAGCTACTTTTCCCAAGCAGCCTTCCGCAGGCAACGAGCCCAGATCGAGATGACGGCTGCAGTTGTTCATTCCCAGTCATGAAGAGTGCGGCAGCAGAAAAGGCGCAGGTAAACAGCAGTGCGAGTAGAAAGCTAAGTATGGACACTGAGCTCCTTGGCAACAGCCAAGTCCTATCAGAGTGTTTTCCTGAAGGAAGACTCCATAGGTAAAGAACATGACTCTACTTCAGAGGGGAGATGGAATACATCACTCTGAAATCATTGTGCTCATTTGCATATTGTCAGTCTCCTCATCTTTGCAGATGCTAGTTCCACAAGGACGAAGACCGTCTTGTTCGCTGATATAACCCCGGCACCTGAAACAGTGTCTCACATATATAAAGGCATCAATAACTAAATGTTGAATTAAGGAATAACAAATTGCCTCAAAAAAAGAAAAAAGAAGCTTTGTTAAACTGAGTGTGCTAGCACACGCCTTTAATCCCAGCACTCAGGAGGCAGAGATGGGAGGATCTCCATGAGTTCGAGGCCAGCCTGAGACTACATAGAGTTCCAGGTCAGCCTGGGCTAGTGTGAAACCCTAACTAAAAAACAAAACAAAAAAAAAAAACCTTTTGTAAAAACAGTGTCTCACTTTTCTGTTTCCTTCTTGCCATGATGTGAACAGCTCTGCTCCACCATATCCTCCCCACCATGAGCTCAAATAAATCTTTTCCTAAGCAACAATAGAAAAAGAAAAAACAAAACAAAACAATGTCTCTCTGGGGGAAGGAGGCACAATATACTCTCTTAAAAGCGCTAATTCCTAGCCAAAGAGCTCTCCCTGCGCAAGGTGGTGTCAAACCAACTTTGCTGGGATCCAACATCTTAGCATTGCCCACTATTTATCAAAAACAAGGAACCAAAGGAATTACGCTGAAATTTTTTTGTTTGTTTGTTTTTGTTTTTCGAGGTAAGGTCTCACTCTAGGCCAGGCTGACCTGGAATTCACTATGTAGTGTCAGGGTGGCCTCAAACTCACAGAGATCCTCCTACCTCTGCTGGGATTAATTACGCTGAAATTTTTAAACTGGCCTAACACATGCTGAAGCTGGGTGATCTTGGGGCCACTTATTCTGTCAGGTCTCAGTCAAGTTAGATAGATCTGCCTTTCCCTTATGCATGTATGAATGTATGTGTGTGTGTTTGTGTGTGTTGGTGTAGTGGGGATCAACTGGGGTCTTGAGCATACCAGGCAAGCACTGTACCAGAGCTACATTCCCAGTCCTGCCTCAGCTACTCTGTAAAATGACAGGACTTCCTACATATGACCCTTCCAGTATGACCTCCCACTAAGATGCACATCTACACTTAGCTACTTGATAGAAACTGGCTTGGATGTGTGTGTGTGTGTGGGGGGGATTGACAATTCAGTCCGTTCACTGTTCTAGTTAGGATTTCTTTTTTACAAGAGGAGGAAGAGACACAGATATTCATTCTAGATGCATCCTGGGACAGCCACTGGGGGGGGTAAGATAGTGTCCCCACCTGAATCCTGTTTCATTTAACCCTAAGCAGTCAAGAGCCAGTTCTATCCCCCCGCATTCCATCTCCCCCAGCCTCGTCGCCTCCCACCACCCGGAAGACTGAGGATGGGCAGGGCAGGGCAGGTGCCTGAGCCCGGTGCCCAGCATCCCGGGGGGCCGTGGCGGGCATCAGGGGTATAGGAGGGCGGCTGTCTGCCGGCCGACCCTTCCCCTCCCGCGGCCCAGCTCGGGGCTCCCGCCGCTCAGGCCAGTCAGTCCCCGCGAGCTTGTCCCTCCCACCCAATGCCCACTTCCATGGGGTGGAGGGTGGGGGGCTGCAGTGACCAAGTGACAGGAATATTTGCAAAGTATCGGGGGGGGGGCGCTCGCCACGGCGCCTGCGGTCACATCTCCGCGCTGAGGATGGGGAAGGGGGGGGGGGGTGAGGAGGCCCCGGCCCGCGGCGGGAGACGTGTGGAGCAGAGTCCGGGGCTGCGGCGCCGAGGACCCTCGCCAGATGCCCGCGCCCCGGGGTCCTCGTGGCTGTGTGTGTGTGTGTGTAGGGGGGGATCCGGGACCGACTCGCTCGCCTCGGCCGCCGCTTCCCGCCTGCGGGCGTCTCCTTGCCCTCAGTGAAGCTCTCCGGCCGGGTTCCTCACCTCCGACTCCCGCCGCTGGTTGCGGAACGCTTCCCGGCCCTTGGGTCCTGCCGGCTTCCCTTTGCCGTTGCCGTTGCCGTTGCCGTTGCCGTTGCCGTTACCATTGGCCGGCTGGCTCCCGGCCCCGGCCGCCGCGGGCTCCTCCATGCGGCAGGGTTGGCGGCTCTCCGTCAGCGCCTCAGCGCTTCTCTGCCCCGGGCGACCCCGCCGCCTGGGCGCCCCGGGGACAGGCCACGCCCCCCTCTGCTTCTATTGGCCGACGGCGCGTCCCGCGGACCCGCCCCCTCTTTGCTATTGGTTGTCTCGTCATATGGGCGGGACTAGGAGAGGTGGGGGCTTTTTCAAGGAATATGCTTCGCCACTCTGCTCCCCTCGGCTGTATTTTCCTTTTTTCTTTTTCTTTTTCTTTTTTTCTTTTTCTTTCTCCCGCGGCATGGATGGTGGCCTGGGACTGCTTGGGTTGGCTTCCCGTTCCCGCGGCTTATCCGCTTCCAGCCAACTTAGCCCCATCTTCTCCCAATCAGACTGCTTTCCCCCTCCCCCCCCTCCCCCGTTCCACTGCAGTCTGCGTCTCCCAGTTTCCGCGGAACCCGACCCTCGGGTTCCAGCTGCGGCTCACGTCCCGCATCCCGCTTAGTCGCAGAGAAAGGATGGAACTGTTGGATAGCCAAGGGCCACACTACCAGAAACCAGGGACTTGCGCTTTCTGAAGAACCTCCACCCCTTCCCGTCCAAGTGAGGGGTGACTGGGGGTAGAGGAATGGGATTGGGGCAGGGTTGGGTTTTTTTTTTTTTTTTTTTTTTGACTCGAGGTAGAATCTCAGGCTGACCTGGCATTCACTATGTAGACTCAGGATGGTCTTGAACTCATGGCGATCCTCCTACCTCAGCCTCCCAAGTGCTGGGGCTAAAGGACGCGTGCACCACCACACCTGGCACGTTTTTTACTTCACTAAAATTTCTGGTGCCCTTGAGGAGACTGACGACTGCTCCCAGTTATCTGTCCTCCAGCATCTTCCTTGGGGTGTGAATTGGTCGGTAAGCCCTCACCCGCATCTGCTCTTCATCCCCTCCCTCCCGTCTCTCCTTTCTAAAGTCCTCCATAGAGGCCCACTACAACCCTGGGTTATAACCTGAAAGAAGCCTGCAGTAAGTTTATGGCAGTTGGGACTTGACAAGCAGGCTGAAGGGAACGGATGGGTGGGACTAAGTTGCTCTCCATAATTCAGGTGCTTTAGGAAGGGGTTGGAGGGAGTTTTGAATTCGTCTTTGTACCATGCGTCGGACTAGGTGTTTTCCAGGTATCACACCTGTCTCTGATATGTTATTTTCACATCCTCATTATCACTGATGAGGAAATCAGGACTCCCAGAGAACCCTTTGGATTTCCCAAGGTATCATTGTGTCTTGTCTCACTGTTGTCGGTTCTCTGGAGGAAACTTTTGGTTAATCACTGTAATTTCTTAAAGATTCTAATTCGTTACCATCCGTTTCTCATCTAGAATGCCTGTTTTTTTTTTTTTTTTTTGAGCCTACTCATTCCATTCAGGCTGTGTTGGTGTCAAACCAACTTTCCTGGGGATCCAAAACTCTTAGCATCTCCTATTATTTACCCAAACAAGGGTACAAAGGAATTATTTCCCTCTTACCATATCTTAGGAACAACACCATCCTTTTTTGTTTGTTTGTTTTTTCGAGGTAGTGTCTCACTCTAGCCCAGGCTGACCTGGAATTCACAATGTAGTCTCAGGGTGGCCTCGAACTCACGACGATCCTCCTACCTCTGCCTCCCGAGTGCTGGGATTAAAGGTGTGCACCACCATGCCTAGCTTCCATCGTTTCTTAATTTATGAATGAGTGACAGGATCTTGCACTGAAACCCAGAATAGTCCAGAACTATGTTGCCCATATCTGCCTCCACCCCAGTCCTTCAATCTCTTGAGTGCTGGGATTATAGGCATGAGCCACCAGATCTAGTTTAGCTCCATCCCTTTTCTCCTACCCCTTCTGCCAGTTGGTGATAGGTAAAGGCCGGCTTGAGAGAGAGGGTGTGTTTCTTGGAGATTTCTGGTACCTTTCTCTCCTTTGACCCCCAGCATCTAACTGACACCACTCATGTTCCCTTTCCTTTCCCATCCCCACTCCTATTCAAATGTGGCTCTAAACTTCTTGGGAATGGAGCTGCCCCCCCCCCACTTTCTTCCTCCTCTTCCTTCTTTTATTTTATTTTATTTTTTGTTTTTATTTATTTTGGTTTATCATGGTAGGGTCTCACTCTAGCTCAGGCTGACCTGGAATTCACTATGTAGTCTCAGGATGGCCTCGAACTCAGGGTGATCCTCCTACCTCTGCCTCCTGAGTGCTGGGATTAAAGGCCTGTGCCTTTTTCTTTTTTGAGGCAGGGTCTCATATAGCTCAGATTGACCTTAAACTCCACTGTATAGCCAAGGATGACCTTGAACTCCTGATCCTTCTGCTTCTACTTCTCTCCCACATCCTGGGATTATAGGTATGTGCTACAGTACCCAGCTCTTCATTGGCTTTTGTATGACACATTTTATATACATTTATCACCAAGTTTCTCAATTTCTGTACTATTGACATTTTGAGTGGAAAAATTATTATGGGGGGGAGGCGCTTATCCCATGGTAGGAAGTTCAACAGGACCCTGTTCCCTCCTGAGAGATGCCAGTAGTATTCTTCCTTTAGCTAAAAACCCAAAACTATCTTTAAATATTGTAACATATACATTAGAGAGAAAACTCTCCCATTGCAATCCCGTGGTTTACAGAATTGAACTGATGTGAGTTTCCAAGAAAGTCTTGGCTCAGAGCCTGAACAATTTGATTTTAGATTTTTTTCAGGGCATAATTTGTTAAACTCTTAAAAAATTATACTCTACATTAAAATCCACAACCCACGCCTTGTTTATCACTACTTTAGTGTGATAATCCTGCCGTAACACAGGCACTAGATTTCTTACAAAAAAAAAAAGTCCATTATCTACCTTTCTTCTACACAGTACCTCTCCTCTTAAACAGACCTCTAAGACTGACAGCCCCAGAACTTATTCTTTTGTGAACCTACTGTGTCCATCCTGCATCCCAAGAGCTGCCTGTATTCCAGGATACTACCAACAGATCTTAAATATGTCTATTGACTTATTTGCAAGGAGAGAGAGAAAGAGAAAGAGGCACACCAGGGCCTCTAGCCACTGCAAATGAACTCCATATGCATGCATCATTTTATTTTATGCATCTGGCTTTACATAGGTACTGGGGAATTGAAGCCAGGCCATCAGACTTTGCAAGCAAGTGGTTTTTAATCGCTGAGCCATTTCCATTTCTCCAGTCCCCCCAACATTTTTTTTTTTTTTTTGAGGTAGGGTCTTACTGTAGCCTAGAATGACCTAGAATTGATTATGTAGTCTCAGGGTGGCCTCAAGCTCACAGCAGTCTCCTACCTCTGCCTAGTGCTGGGATTAAAGGCGTGCGCCACCACGCCTGGCCCACCAACACATTTAAGATGCCAACATCATGTTGCAATGTCAAAGGCTTGACAGCCCAGGAAGCCCAGTCAAGTCAGTAGTAGTATTCCTGCCAGTGGCAGAAATCCCCACCATAGCAGCTAGATTTTGAAGCTTTCTGTCTTTTTCTGTCTGTCTCCCTGGTAAAGGGCAGAGCCTGATCTATTGGGAGCCGGAAGGAGGACAGCACTCAGGTCCGCTTTGTCTTCTGTCTGAAGCCAACGGCTGAGCCTAGAGCTCCATCTGGCTTTACTGTCAGAGAAGAGGTTGCAGCGTTGGTGCTGTGGGGATTGAACAGAATCAACAGAAGAAGCCTTAGTCATGAACTTTTCCACACCCTAGTGGATTTGAAGAAAGTAAAGATCAGCTATCAATCTGTTCAGTGTAGGCTCAAATGTTCAGAGCTTGTCATAAAATAGGAAGAAGTCTAGGAAAAAAAAAAAAAAGGAAGAAGTAACAAACTAGATTCATTGGAAACTTTGAAGCCATAGGTCAGTTGGGTGCTTACAGATCTTCACTATAAGCTTTTTTGAGTTCTAACTCAAAAGGCATACTTTTGCCTTTCCCCTTTCTAATTTCTTCTTTGACTATGGGCCAGCACTTTAACCTGACCCTGTTTCTCTGAGGACACCCCTCCCACCTACACACACACACACACAAACACACACACACACACACCTGCCACCATCACCACACAAACACCATGCAGCTGCTTGCTGACTCCATTGTTAAACCTTTCTGCTCTCTAGATCCTAACTCAAAGTGACGACTTCCTCTCTTCCTGTTAACCATCTCCCCCCCCCCTTAGCAGTTATGGAGATGTACAGCTTGCCTACTGTTGTTTGTCTCGTGAATGTTAATCAAATGGTCCTTAAGCTTAAAAAAAAAATCTAGGCATATGACCCAGCTATAGCACTCCTAGGCTTATATCCTAAGGACTCATCTCCTTTCCTTAGAAGTACATGCTCAGCCATATTTATTGCTGCTCAATTTATAATTGCTGGGAAATGGAACCAGCCTAGATGTCCCTCAACTGATGAGTGGATAATGAAATGTGGCACATTTATACAATGGCGTTCTACTCAGCGGTAAAGAAAAATGAAGTTATGAAATTTGCAGAAAAATGGATCTGGAAAGGATTATACTAAGTGAGGTAACCCAGGCCCAGAAAGCCAAGCGCTACATGTTCTCCCTCCTATGTGGATCCTAGCTACAGATGATTGGGCTTCTGCGTGAGAAGGAGAAAACTCAGTAGCAGAGGCCAGTAAGTTGAAAAGGAGATATTGAGGGAAGGGAAAGGAAAGGAAGGGAGGAGGGTATTTAATAGGTCGGTATTGTATATATGTAAGTAGAATGATTGAGATGGGGAGGGGATATGATGGAGAATGGAATTTCAAAGGGGAAAGTGGGAGGGGATTACCATGGGATATTTTTTATTTATTATTATTTATTTATTTATTTATTTTTTCGAGGTAGGGTCTCACTCTAGACCAGGCTGACCTGTAATTTACTATGGAGTCTCAGGGTGGCCTCAAACTCATGGCAATCCTCCTACCTCTACCTCTCGAGTGCTGGGATTAAAGGCATGTGCTGCCACTCCGGTTGGGATATTTTTTATAATCATGGAAAATGTTAACAAAAATTGAGAAAAAATAAAATAAATAAGAAAAAAAAAAAAATCTAGGGCTGGAGAGGTGGCTCAGCAGTTAAGGTGTTTGCCTGCAAAGCCTAAGAACCCAAGTTCAATTCCCCAGCACCCTCATAAAGCCAGATGCACAAAAGGCCACATACATCTGGAATTCATTGCAGCAGTTAGAGGCCTTGGTGCACCTCTCTCTCTCTCTCTTTCTCTCTCTCATCTTGCAAATAAATAAATAAATGAATAATAAAGTCTAAAACTATAGGTCTTTGGATTTGCAGGCATGAAAAAGAGTGGTAATCATTGGGTGGAGAAATGGCTTAGCGGTTAAGTGCTTGCCTGTGAAGCCTAAGGACCCTGGTTCAAGGCTCGATTCCCCATGACCCACATTAGCCAGATGCACAAGGGGGTGCATGTGTCTGGAGTTCATTTGCAGTGGGTAGAGGCCCTGGCACGCCCATTCTCCCTCTCTCTCTATCTGCTTCTTTCTCTGTATGTCTGTTGCTCTCAAATAAATAAATAAAAATAAAAACAACAACAACAAAAAAAACAGTATTAAGAGTGGCAATCATCAAATACTATTGACTACAGAGGTAACCTTTTAGGTGTGTCTGGCAATCATTGATGGTCCCCATGTCTTTATGTCTTTCCTTATTTATTTATTTATTTATGAAGGAACAAGGGAGGGAGGAAGAGAGGGAGAGCATGCCAGAGCATCTAGCCACTGCAAACAAACTCCAGATGCATGTGCCACCTTGTGCATCTGGCTTACATGGGTTCTGGGGAATCGAACCTGGGTCCTTTGGCTTTGCAGGCAAGCTCCATAACCACTAAGCCATCTCTTCAGCCCCTGTCTTTCTATTTTTAAAAATATTTTATTTTAGGCTGGGCGTGGTGGCACATGCCTTTAATCCCAGCACTTGGGAGGCAGAGGTAAAAGGATCACTATGAGTTTGAGGCCACCTTGAGACTACATAGAGAATTCCAGGTCAGCCTGAGCTAAAATGAGACCCTACCTCGAAAACCCAAAACAAAACAAACAAAAAAAAGTTATTTTTATTTATTTGAGAGGTAGACAGGGAGAGAGAGAGAGAGAGAGTGTGCGCGCGCGCGCGCAAGCGGGCCTGTACCCGTGGCAAATGAACTCCAGATGCATGTGCCACCTTGTTCATCTGGCTTACATGGTTCTTGGGGAATAGAATCTGGGTCCTTTGGTTTTGCAGGCAAGTGCTTTAACATCTAAGCCATCTCAGCAGGCCTGTCTTTCCATATTTGCTGAGGTGTTCCCTGAGATGAGTACTGGCTTGTGCATGCATGTTCATGTGTGTGTGTGTGTGTGTGATTCTTCTGCTCCATTTTTTTAAACTTTGTAAATTTTTCTTTATTTATTTGAGAGAGAGAGAGGAAAATAGGCAGAGAGAGAAAGAATGGGTGTGCTTTGGCCTCCAGCCACTGCAAATGAACTCTAGATGCATGCACCCCTTTGTGCATCTAGCCTATATAAGTCCTGAGGAACCATGAACCTGGGTCCTTTGGCTTTGCAGGCAAGCACCTTAACCACTAAGCCATTTCTCCAGCTCTGCACCATTTTTTTTTTTTTTTTGACATAGGGTCTCACTCTAGCCCAGGCTGACATGGAATTCACTATGTAGTCTCAGACTGGCTTTGAACTCACAGCAATCCTCCTATCTCTGCCTCCCAAGTACTGGGAGGTGGCACACACCTTTAATTCTAGCACTAGTTCCAGCACTGTGGGTGGCTAAGGTAGGAAGATCACTGGGAGTTCAAGGCTAGCCTAAGGATATAGAGGGAAATCCTGGTCATTTGGCTAGAGTGATACACTGCCTTCACAAAAAAAAAAAAAAAAAAAAAAAAGTGCCATCAATTTTCCTTGTCCCCAAACTCAAATTTTGTTCCCAAACTGTTTGCTGGCAGAGAAATGGAGGTATAGATAGGGATAATTACAGAAATCAAACTATAGGGCTGGAGAGATGGCTTAGCAGTCAAGGCGCTTGCCTGCAAAGCCTCAGGACCCAGGTTTGACTCCCCAGAACTCATGTAAACTAAATGCATGAGATAATGCATATGCACAAGGTGGCGCATGTGCCTGGAGTTTGACCGCAGTGGCAATCTCTGTTGCTCATAAAAAAATAGAACAATTCTTTTGAAAAATCAAATGATACTCCTTTCTCCATTTAAACACAATAATACATGTAGGTCAAATACTTGATTAATTCATAACATCTGGTACTATGAAAGCTTAAAAATAACATGCAAAAGTGTTTAATGTTACTTTTTTTGTTTTTAGAGAAAGCAAGTGAGACAGAATTGGTGTGCCAGAGCATCAGCCACTGAAATTGAACTCCAGACGCTTGCGCCACCTAGGGTGCATGTGCAACCCTGTGCTTCGCCTGTGTGCATCTGGCTTATGTGGGATTTGGAGAGTCAAACCTGAGTCCTTAGGCTTTGCAGGCAAGCACCTTAGCCACTAAGCCATTTCTCCAGCCCAAGTTCCCTGTTTGTTTGTTTATTTTAATATTGTTACTGTACTGGAGAGATGGCTTAGTGGTTAAGGCACTTGCCTGCAAAGTCAAAGAACCAAGGTTTGATTCCCCAGATCCCACATAAGCCATATGCACAAGGTGATGCATGCATTGGGTGTTTGTTTGCAGCAGCTGAAGGCCCTGCCACGCCCATTCCATATCTGCCTCTTTCTCTTTCAATCTCTCTCTCTCACATAAATAAAAATAAAATTTAAAATTTATTTTCAAGCAGAAAGAGGACAGAGAGAGAGATGGTTCATCAGGGCCTCCAGCCACTCCAAACTCCAGATGCATGCACCACTGTGTATCTGGCTTTACATGGGTACTGGGGAATTGAAACCTGGTCTTTAGAGCTTCCAGGCAAATGCTTTAGCCTATGAGCCATCTCTTCAGCCCAAAGTACCTGTTTTTGAGGCTATGAGACAGATAGGGTAATAAAGTAGAAAAAGAATAGAACACTCTCTTTCCTCCAAAGGCACATATGGGTGTAATGGTGCAATAGAACCTATAGGGCCCTAGCCTGAGATATGGAATTGATTGATGTGTGTCAATCGCTATAAAATGTATTTAAAAAAAATTATTTATTAGCTGGGAGTGGTGGCGTATGCCTTTAATCTCAGCACTCGGGAGGCAGAGGTAGGAGGATTGCTGTGAGTTCGAGGCCACCCTGAGACTACATGGTGAATTCCAGGTCAGCCTGAGCTAGAGTGAGACCCTTCCTCAGAAAACAAAATGACGACAAAAAAATTTATTTGTTTGAGAGACAGACAATGGGCATACCAGGGCCATTGCAAATGAACTCCAGACTCATGTACCCCCTTGTGCATCTGGCTTATGTGGGTCCTTAGGCTTCACAGGCAAATGCCTTAACTGCTAAGCCATTTCCCCAGCCCCAAATGTAGTTTTTAATTAATTAATTTTTTTATCGACAACTTTCATGATAGACAATAAGCCATGGTAATTCCCTCCCCTCCCCATAAAATGTATTTTTGTGTGATGTGTTTACGCATGTCCATGTGTGTGATTGTGGGTGCCCATGAGCCATGGCATGTGTGTTGTCAGAGGACTGGTTGGGCGACTTGTTGGTGGGACCTTTCATTGTTCACTTCTTCCTCTGGCTACTTGGCATGTGTGCTTCTGGCAGATTCTCCTGACTCTGCTTCCCTTCTCACCACAGGCCTGCTAGGATGACAAAGACACTTGTGTTATAACGTGGCTTGATGTGGGTTCTAGGGATCCAAACTCAGGCCCTCCATTTGCGTGGCAAGCACTTTGTTAACTGAGCCGCCTCCCCAGACCCTAAACAGTCCTTTCGTACAGTGCTGGTTAATAGTCTTCACCCTAGGAGATAAGCATTATGTATTTCACAGACAACAACGAGATTCTTATTAGCTATCTGATTTATATAATTTGATTGGTTATATAATTACATTTATGAGTTGGGATTCAAACCTAAATTGGCTTTAGTCAGCCATTTCCATAGTACTTGTAAGGTAGAGAAACATATAGAGCAGCCTGAGCCATTCCTTGTCTGAAACTTAGCCCAGCCAACAAGTTTCCGTTCTTCACAAAAGTCTTTTTTTTTTTTTTTTTTTAATTTATTTGAGAAAGAGAAAGAGGTAGAGAGGGAGAGAAAGCGAGAATGGGTGCACCAGGGCATCTGGTCACTGCAAACGAACTCCAGACACATGTACCTCCCCTTGTGCATCGGGCTTATGTGGATCCTGGGGAATCAAACCTGGGTCCTTTGGCATTACAGGCAAGTGTCTTAACCACTAAGCCATCTCTCCAGCCCTGCTTTCTCCTCTTAATGAGAGTGGCACCAGCCTTTGAATTATTACCAACTTCCCAGAGTAGTCTAGCTCGCTGGCTCGCAGCTTAAATGACTAGAAGTGGCAGAAGATTCCATTAGGGATGAAAACATCTTGCATATAAGATATCAAAGTTAGTTTCGTACTGGAGAGATGGCTCAGCAGTTAAGGCACTTGCCTGCAAAGCCAAAGGACCCAGGTTAAATTCCCCAAGACCCACATAAGCCCGATGCCCCAGGTGGTGCAGGTGTCTGGAGTTTGTTTGCAGTGGCTGAAGACCCTGGTGTGCCCATTCTCTATCTGCCTCTTTCTCTCAATTTAAAGTTCAAGACGGGCGTGGTGGCACATGCCTTTAATCCCAGCACTCGGGAGGCAGAGGTAGGATTGCCGTGAGTTCGAGGCCACCCTGAGACTTCATAGTGAATTCCAGGTCAGCCTGGGCTAGAGTGAGACCCTACCTTGGAAAAAAAAAAAAAAAAGCTGAGTTTGGCTATGAATGCTTGTAACCCCAGGGCTGAGTGGGGTGGATAAGGAAATGCTGGTCAGCCAGTCTAACATAAACAGCCAGCTCCAGGTTCAATAAACCCCTCTCAAGGAAATAAAAGTGGAACAAAAGTGACAAAAAGAGGACACTCAATCTCTGGTCTCTACACACATGTGCACAGGGCTTGTATATCTGCACAAGACATGTGCATCATGCACACATGCAGCTATCAGAAAGGAACCCACAATTGGATTTATCTTCTGGTCACTGATTTAGAGCCAAACTTTTGCCTCAATCGTTTTTCTTTCCCTTTGGCTGGATGTAGCCAGGTCCTGGGTGTTTGGGGCCTCTGGTTCCAAACTAAGGGCAGAACACAGTGGCTTTGAAGAACCTAGACTTGTGCTTTAGTTTTTTCTACCTTAACTAACGCTACAGTCCTCAGTTCTCCAGGGCAGTGATTCTGAGAAGGCATTTTTTCTTTATACATAGCCATGGTGTCAAGGAGAGGTGGTGTGGAAGGCACAAGGTATTTATTTATCTGTGGAGTGATCCAGCTTGGAACAAGTTTTAAATTTTTTGGTTATTGTTAATTTATTTGAGAGTGACAGAGAGAGAAAGAGGCAGAGAGAGAGAGAGGGAAGGAGGGAGGGAGGGAGAGAGAGAGAAAGAGAAAGGGAGAGAGAGAGAGAGAGGGAGAGAGAGAGGCAGGGAAAGAGAGGGAGGGAGGGAGGGAGAGAGAATGGGCGAGTCAGGGCCTCCAGCCACTGCAACTGAACTCCAGACACGTGCACCCCCTTGTGCATTTGGCTAACGTGGGTCCTGGGGAATCGAGCCTCGATCTAGGGTCAAGCCATCTCTCCAGCCAGAGTCTCATTTTTTTTAAACATGCCTATTGATAACTGCGTCAGCTGTTCCCATCTGGCTTGTGGCAGCCTCAACCTCAGTAGTTTTTGCTCAGAGACCTTTCATCTCTGAATTCCTGGCCCACAGAAGCAAGGAAAATACACTCAGCCCACAAATCCATTTTAAGAGTATTTTATTTGTCTTTTGAGATTACATAGTCATTATTGCTGATCTAATACAATCGCTTAGACATAAAGATTTCCAAGAGCTTCTCAGAACTGGTGATCCTTAGAGGTTTTACTCCTGTCAGAAGAGGACAGTGAGGACTAGACAATTATTTAGATAGATACGTATATATATATATATAGGTTAGGACTTGTCCACATATAATTTGCTGGTGTTGCCTACTTTCTTTCCATAATTTTCCTTTATTAAAAAAAGCTTAATGCAACAACGCATTTGGATTTTATTTTTAAACCATGACAAAGTTAATTTTGAGAAAAACCACAGGAGCAGCAATTTCAGATCTGTTCAGAGAAAAGCCAAGCAGCAAATAAGCTTTGCAGGAGTATGTGGCCATGGAGAGCCGTGCTCACCCGGGAGGGGTGGGTGAGGGGGAAGGCAGGAGGGCAGCGGGAAAGAACACTGAAGGCAGAAGGCGTTTGACTTTGTAAGACAAAAGAAACAATATTTCCACCAAGAAGGCAAGAAGACCTTGAAACTAGCACAAATGCTTTGCAGTAAATGGTTATGTATCCCCACAGACCAGGACCACATAGAAAGAGATAATTAGGTTCTTCCCTTGCCTCCTGACAGCTAGGATGCTAAGGAGGAGGTTGCTCTGATTCCAAGGTTAGAGGGAATGACCTGGTTCCAATAGGGAGAACCCAAATAGAGAGCTTGGGCCACCTTCTCTCTTTTTCTGTACCCCAAGTAATGAGCATTCAACCCAGGGCTTTGTGCAAAGGCAAATGCTTTACCACTGAGCTATACCAGGGGTCAGGGACACAGGGTCTCCGGAGGGTAAGATTCTCTACAACTCAAAGGTGAATACTCGCCATGGGCAGTCACACTGCCACCTAACGTTGAAGCCTGTGTGGCACCTTTTCTATATGGAGCAGGTCTCTTTAGTGTGGTGTATTTTTTTTTTTTTCTTTTCTGTTTTTCGAGGTAGGGTTTCACTCTAGTCTAGGCTGACCTGGAATTCATTCTGTATTTCTCAGGGTGGCCTTGAACTCATGGCGATCCTCCTACCTCTGCCTCCCGAGTGCTGGGATTAAAGGTGTGCGCCACCATGCCTGGCTTAGTATGGTGTATTTTATAAGTGCCAGCACATAGTAAGCTCTGTAGAGAGCAAGGCTTTGCTGACAGCTATGATTTTTTGGCTTAAGAACATAATAGGTTAGAGTCCAGATGTCTGCCTATTGACATCTGTTTTGGATACAACATGAGGTAAAAAGATCTGAAACTTTTGCTAAAAAGATCCAATTAAGAGTCATCAGGTGTGGTTGCACCTTTAATACCTGGCTGAGGCAGGGTGACTGCCATGAGTTTGAGCCTGGGTGACACAGTGAGATCTAGACTAGCCTGAGCTACAGAGTGAAACCCTGTCTCAAAAAACAAGAAAGCCGGGTGTGGTGGCGTACACCTTTAATCCCCAGCACTCAGGAGGCAGAGGTAAGAGAATCTCTGGGAGTTCGAGGCCAGCCTGAGACCACATAGTGAATTCCAGGTCAGCCTGGGCTAGAGAGAGACCCTACCTCAAAAAACAAACAAAAAAACTCAGAGAGTGAGCGCTTCAATTAATTAAGATAAAAATCATGGCAAGCAGAAGAATTGAGTAGTCTAGTGGGATTTTTTAGCATTTATGGTCTTATAAAAAACAGAAAATAGTCATATTATGTGGCACTTTTCCACACGTGTCTTTTGATGATTCACTCTATGGGTTGAGTCTATATACTGTTTAATGAGGCAAATAGCTACTTACTCAAGTTCTACCTCTGTATCTCCAAAAGTAAGGACACTTCCACTCTAGCCTCGAGGGCATACATGAAGACCGCGGGAAGCTGGAGTGTGGAGGCAGGGGAGGAGGAACGAGAGGGGAAGGTTATAATTCTGGGTACTCTGGTGTTTTCTCAGTCACTTTGGTCTTGAGACTTTGAGGCTGACCAGCATAAGTAAAGCATGGGAAGCAAATGTGAGGCTGCTTAAAAGGGTGGGCTATGGGAGAGATTCATTTTGCTGAAGATTCCTAGGGTCACTCCAGGTTTTAACTTTTAGAACCAATTGAGTCCAATGAAAACCTTAAAAGTAGTCAGTCAGTTTCCAAAAGAAATCTCTTGGGTGGAACATAAAATTTCACACTGCTCATATTACTAATTATTTTATAAAGCTTGAGTTACTTAAGAAACCTCTGAAACAGAATCCTTAAATGAAAGGGGTCAGATTATAAAGATATGCCAACAGAGAAGAAAGACAGATCAGATTGCAGATCTCGCTTTCATCAACGGTAACAGCCACAGGGATGAATGTCTGATGAGGTTCAAACTAGGTTTGTTTTTTGTTATTTTCTTAAAAATTTTTGGTGGTACCCAGGGACTGAAACCTGGGTCTTGTATATGGTAGAAAAGTGCTCTAGCACTGAGCTGTATCCCCAGTCATCAAAGTAGTTTTGATTATCTGGTGGAGTTTACTCTTTACAGTGCCTTTCTTTCTTCCTTAGCCAAGCAAACTGCTTAGTCTTTGCTGGGAAACAAACGAACATACTTGTTCCTTTGGGATGTCAAGTGTGTGCCTCAAAGACTTGCCCCATTTCCAAAGGTTTAAACTTCCAAGTCTTTCCCAGCTCAGTTTCAGAAATAGTTCCAGGCAAAACAGAAATTTCAGAAAGCAGTATTCCACAAGCCCTCCTTATTTTGAGACGCTGCCAGCCTGGTGGGGGTTTGCTAGGAAAACTATCCAGTTAAATGACATGGAAGCAAAACTCTGGGTGTAAATGGAGCTGCTCCCCCACTTCCTAAGTGGACTTTGGTGGGTTAGGAAGAAGTCTGACAAACACCAGAACTATGGAGATCATGGAGGCACTCCTCCTTGGAACCAGAAAGCATCAAAATGGACACAAGTATTAAAGGAGAAGAGAGGAGTCTTGGGTAAATAAGGAGACCCCAGTAGGCACAGGCACAGGCACGGCTGAGTTCCTGGTGCAGCTCGTGAGACTTCACATGCCTTCTCTCTCCAGCCTTTCCATAAAGAAGGCAGTGTTAGGGTCTGTCAAGGTTGGGAATCCAGGCCATGTTAAATCAGTGGCTTTCAGAAGGCCTTACTTGGGAAAGGGACAAAGCTTTGAGAAAGGCAGCTGCTGAAGATTTATGCCTTACTACCCTAAGGAACAGGGCGTTTGGCATCCCTGAACTAACTCCTGAGCCTGGAAAGAGAAAGGAGCCACTGCTGAGGATTCTGTCAGTGGGCAATGATGTGACCGATGCACTAGGAATGGTTACCCATCTCTTCCTTTCCTTAGCCTGGCCTCCGCGGCTCTCATGGCCCTATGAGTAGTAATCACACTCTGGGCCAAGGCTCCAGGCACAGGATTCTAGATTTTAATAAATAAATAACCTAACACATAGGGTGAGCACGGCGAGCAGCTCTGACTGGAGAAGCAGCTTGCTAGGTTCTTCCTTGGAGAGTAGTGGAGAAAAGGCATGGAGTTCTATTCCTTAAAATGTCTTCTGGCTTCAGTTACAGGAATTTAATACCTGGTGAGAAAAAGAAAAATGAGACTGATGCTATCAGCTAATGGGGATGCTGGAACACGAGCCTATCTAAAGGTATAACAGGGAGGCAGGGGCTTTTCTAGAATGTATGGTAAGCACATTTGACTCTGGTGCTCTTTTTCATATTGTTGAAAAAGGCAGTATTTCTTGGGAAGGGAGAACACTAATGTTTGCAGAAGATCATACAGAGTGCTTCAGGGGTGGCACCAAGGGACAATGTGTGTATGTTTCTGAGTTCAAGAAAATGTAGGCAGTGGGGCAGGCAATGACCAGCTGTAGTGCAGGAAGCTCCTTCCCTGTTACCTGGAGAGCCCACAATACCTGTAGTAATTAGGCTTGAAGGGCCCATTCTTGTTGAGTCCCAGATACTTGGCCTGTTCATCCGTCAGCTCTGTCAGGTGGGCATCAAAGGTAGGCAGGTGCAGGCTTGCCACATACTCATCTGGAATGAACCCCAGAAACCATGGCATAAGTATTCACACCTTCTGTCTAGCTACTGTCCGCAAGAAAGGCCTTAAAAAGTCAGAAGACATGTTCTAATTCTGCAACCGAGCGACAAGTACTTGACTTCTGCGCAAATCTAAGGAATGACTGCCATTAGCGTCGACCCCAAAACATTTTTTTCCCAGTAACTAACTCAGTCTTGAACTATTTTCCTCCTCAGGAGAGGTAGAGGATAAAAGAATCAATAGGCCTTAGGGTCTTAAAAAAAAAAGGGGGGTCCAGGTGTGGTGGTGTGGCGCGGCCAGAAGGCTGAGGTAGGAGGAGGATCGCTGTGAGTTTGAGGACAGCCTAGAGCTATAGACTGAGTTTTGCTTTGGACTCTGTACAGAAGGACCAACATCTGAGACAACTGGAAAAAAACAACTAGGGGCTGGAGAAAATAACTCAGTGGTTAAAGGTGCTTGCTTAAGCCAGGCGTGGTGGCGCACGCCTTTAATCCCAGTACTCGGGAGGCAGAGGTAGGAGGATAGCCATGAGTTCAAGGGCACCCAGAGACAACATAGTGAATTCCAGCCTGGGCTAGAGCAAGACCCTACCTTGAAAAACCAAAAAAAAAGGTGCTTGCTTATAAAAGCCTGCCAGCCCAGGTTCAATTACCCAGCAGCTACCTAAAGCCAGATACAGAAAGTAGTACATACATCTGGAGATCATTTGCAAGAGGTCATTCATTCTTTCTCTGCTTGTAACTAAGTAAAAATTTAAAAAGAAATTGAAAAAGATAACATTTAACTATCTAATGTTTTTACATTTTAGTATTTTTTTTTCTCCTACCCATTCTCTGTAGTGCTTAGTAAGTGTCCACACAAAATCTGGTTAACTTTCTTTTATTTTTAATTTTTTTTTTTTTCTGAGGTAGGGTCTCGCTCTAGCCCAGGCTGACTTGGAATTCACTATGTAGTCTCAGGGTGGCCTTGAACTCATGGCAATCCTCCTACCTCTGCCTCCCAAATTCTGGGATTAAAGGCACGCACCACCAAGCCTGGCTTTCTTTTTTATTTCAAATATTTTTATTAATTTATTTGCAAACGGGGGTGGGGGGGGAGGGAGAGAATGAGAGCACCAGGACCTCTAGCCACTACAAATGAACTCTAGATGCATGTGTCCCTTTGGGCATCTAGCTTTACATGGATACTGGGGAATCAAACTCAGGTTATTAGGTTATGAAAGCGGGTGCCTTAACTGTTAAGCCATCTCTCCAGCCCTGGTTAACTTTCTTGCTGCAGTATCCTTTGAGCTATAAGTAGTCCCTTTTGCAAATAGTTTGTTCAAGCTGTACATGATGGTGCACGCCTTTAATTCCAGTGCTCAGGAGGAAAAAGGATGGCCATGAATTTGAGGCCACCCTAAGACTACAAAGTGAATTCTATGTCAGCCTGAGCTAGAGTGAAAACCTTCCTGGGGACAAAAAGAGGGGAGGGGGAGGGAGGGAAAGAAACTTCTTAAAAACTCCTTATGGCCAGGTGTGGTGGCACACACCTTTAAGTAGCTCTTGGGAGGCAGAGGTAGGAAGATCACAGTGAGTTCGAGGCCACCCTGAGACTACAGAGTGAATTCAGGTCAGCTTGAGCTAGACTGAAACACTACCTCAAAAAAAAAAAAAAAGAAAAAAGAAAAAAAGAAAGCAGCAACAACAAATTCACAAATAGAGCCAGGTGTGGTATTGCATACCTTTAATCCCAGCACTCAGGAGGTAGAGGTAGAAAACAGCTGAGTTCCAGTGCAGCCTGGAGCTACAGACAGAGTTCCAGGTCAGCCTGGGCTAGAGTGAGATCCTACCTTGAAAAAAAATTCACAGGTAGGCTAGACATGGCACACACCTAGAATCCCAGCACTTAGAAGGCTGAGGCAGGAGGAATGGGGGGAGGCGGAAGGGTCAAGTCCAGCCTCCATTACACAGAGAAACTTTGCCTCAAAACTAATAAAGATAAAAATAAGTCTCATACATCTAAGTTTAATCAAAACAAAATGCCAGAACATCATAGGGCAACCTATATGAACACTGGATAACTTAACTGGAAATAGAACCTAGGATACTAGTTCTCTGTCTCTCTCTTTTTTTCTTGTAAGAACTTAATGTCCTCAAGCTTTCTTTAGCTTCTGACACTGAATTATTCTGCTAAGAATGGAGAAGGAAGAACGGCTTACCCATTTTCTTGGGCAACAGGTAGACATCCTGCTTATAGCGACCCTCAGGAGCGTTGTAAAGCTCTATCAAGGCGAGAGCCTGGAAACAGAGGCAGAGATGACACTCGGTTCGCAGCAGTCTGCCACCATCCAGAGACGCCCCGCAGTCTGAGGACCCGCGGTGACTGCTGCTCCGCTGTCCGGAGCTTACCTGAGTAGTAGCAGTGATTGAGAGCACAAATGTAGGCACTGTGGAGCAGCTTAGGTTCAGCAGACGGCCCTAGTGATCAAAAGTGAAGACACGAAGAGTTTAGGACAGTTGCTGGGCTGGGGAGATGGCTTGGCAGTCGAGACACTTGCTTGCAATGCCTGACGATCCGGGGAACAATTCCCCAGTACCCACATAAAGCCAGATGCACAAAGTGCCACAGGCATCTGGAGTCCATTTGCAGTGGCAAGAGGCCCTGGTGTGCCCATTCTCTGTGTTTGCAAATAAATAAATATTCTGTTAAAAAGAAAAGCTGGGCACGGCAGTACACATCTTAAATTAGCACTCACAGAAGGATCACTGTGAGTTTGAGGCCAGCTTGGAACTGCAGAGGAAGTTCCATGTCAGCCTGGGCTACAAGTGAGACCCTACCTTAAAAAAAGGGCTGGAGAGATGGCTTAGCAGTTAAGGTGTTTGCTTGCAAAGCCAAAGGATCCCGGTTCGACTCTCCAGGACCCATGTAAGCCAGATGCACAAGGAGGCACGTGCATCTGGAGTTTGATTGTAGTGGCTGGAGGACCTGGTGTGCCCATTCTCTCTCTCTCTCAAGTAAACAAATAAATAAACAAAAATATTTTTTAAATAAAGGAAGAAAAGGAAATTGATTGGAAATTGAGACCCAGGAAAAGTATCATTGTCCCCTTATTATCTTTCCCCAAAGAGAAAGCTTCATCATAAGAGCAGGGAGCAGTTAGGAAGCCAGGACTGGGGAAGAGAAGCAAAGTCAAGATAGGAGGTTAAGATGGCAATGGTGGTGCACCCCTTTTTTTAAAAAAATTTTATTTATTTGAGAGAGGTAGAGAAAGAGACATAGGTAGGTAGGTAGGTAGGTAGAGAGAGAGAGAGAGAGAGAGAGAATGAGCACACCAAGGCTTCCTGCCATTGTAAATGAACTCCAGATGCATGTGCCACCTTGTGCATCTGGCTTGCATGGGTCCCAGCAAATTGAACTGAGGTCCTTTGGCTTTGCAGGTAAACGCCTTAACCGCTAAGCCATCTCTCCAGCCTGGTGGTGCACACCTTTAATCCCAGCACTCTGGAGGCAGAGGTAGGAGAATCACCATGAGTTCAAAGCCACCCTGAGACTACATAGTGAATTCCAGGTTAGCCTGGGCTAGAGTGAGACCCTACCTCGAAAAGCAAAGCAACAAACAAACAAACAGAATACGCTGGAGAGATGGCTTAGTAGTTAATGTGCTTTCTTGCAAAGATGGACCAGCCAGGTTCAAGTCCCCAGTATCCATATAAAATCTGAAGCACAAAGTGGCACATGTGTCTGAAGTTGAGTTTACAGTGGCAGGAGGCCCTGGTGTACCCATACTCACTTTCTCTCTGTCTCTCATGTAAATTTAAAAAAAAAACTAAGATTTATTTTTATTTAGTTATTAGAGAGAGGGAGATGTAGAAGAAGCCACGGTGGGAAATTCCCATCCAGCAACCACTAACTAAATATGTGGTATGTCTATTGCACAGAGCTCAGTCCGGGGGATACTAAAAGCAGGGGCTTTGCTAGGCGTGGTGGTGCACACCTTTAATCCCAGCACTAAGGAAGTAGAGGTAGGAGGATCACTGTGAGTTCAAGGTCAGCCTGAGAACCTAGTGAATTCCAGGTCAGCCTAGGCTAGACTCTATCTTGAAAAGCAAAACAAAACAAACAACAAAAACAGGGGTTTCATCAGCAAAGACATGACTTTCCCAGAGTTTGCCTAAGACAGTCTGAGTTAGTCAGGGATATCTAGTTTGCTTACTGATTAAACCATCTCGCAAATGACATTATGTCTTTGTAAGCATCACTCAAAGTGGCAGCGGTTCTACCCGTTAATTCCTTCCACAGTAATTGTCATTATCTGACTCAACGTGGAGAGTGACATGGAGAGACAGGATAATTGGTGAAAAGTGAGGAACCAAAATAGATTCTTAATTGCTGAATGAGAAGACCTTTCACAATTACAAGTAAAATCCATTGGTAAAGGAGTTCAACTTGTGCTGAAGAGGAGCTGAAAGGATAAGGGAACATGAGGAGGAGGGAAGCTTGGAGCTGTCATCTCTTTGTCACCTTCAGCCTTACCTCTGCTAGCAGCACTATCCTTTTGCCATCAGGCCATATCACATGGTCAACTTGGGATCTCACTCGCTCCCAGGTCAGTTCTGGTGTCCGCAGACTTGCCTGGAACACATACAGCAGGAGTGTCGTTAGCCAAGGCAGGCCCCACGGGGGCGCTGGGAGATGCCGAAGGAAGCCATTTCAAATAGCAAGTCGAAAGGACAAGCAGCATGCCAGACGGAGAATACCTGTCCTGGGTTGATTAGGACTGTTCCATTTCAGGGAATTTAATCTGAGGCCCAGCCAGGGAGGGATCCCTCAGGATGTCATTCCACAACATATACTGTGCGCCCACTCTCTGCTGAGCACAGTAAAAGGTGCTATGGGAAATACAAAAGAAACCGAAGGCATGGTTTCTGCCTTTAAAAAGCTCGCATTTTGCTTGGGCACACAAAACAATACATAGGTGAGGGGAAAATACAAAGCAACATGCAAACAAGTGCAGATGGACAGAGTGCAAACTTGGTATGTAAGTGCGGAGACGACAGAAAAAACAGAACAGAACAAAACAAAAATGGACGATCAGAGTGATCAAGTGGGATTAGCTGGAGAAGGCTGAATGTCCCAAACACAGCATGCTGGGGCCCAGGGGTGTGCCCTCATGACCCAAAGCCCCAGGTTCCACCTTCTCAACAATGGTGGCTTAACCTAAAGTTACAGAAGCTTTGTGACCTAAGTGCAGGTGTGAGGTGGCCTTTAAAGGAACGCTAATGGTATAGTAAAGCTTCCACGCTCACCCTCTTTCCATTTCTATACATTGTATATTTACAGAACAAGAGAAAAAGAGTTCAGTTTATTAATAGTGGCAACCAAGTAACAGTCAAGGTACAGACAAGACAACTACTTCCTTCTTCCAACAGGCAATGCCTGAAATAGAAAGGCAATTCATATTTCACAACTACCCATTGACTCATTGCACAAAACAAAGTTCTGCCAAATACTAGCTTACACACAAATATTGAAAAACATTTTTAGTTATGGAAGAATCAGTCACTGAGTATATACCATAGTCTAGGCACTGTGGTAAGGACAGATATACAGAGAAAACTGGGTTCCATACTAGAGAGTAGCAGTTTCTGGCTAGAAACAGCATCTTCTATCTTCTTTTCATTTTAAAATATTTTCATTTTTCTTTATTTATGAAAGAGAGAGAGATAGATAGATATAGATAGATAGAGTGAGAATGGTTGTTCCAGGGCCTCCAGCCACTGCAAATGAACTCTAGAAACATGCATCACCTTATGTATCTGGCTTACATAGGTCCTGGGGAATTGAACCTGGGTTCTTTGACTTTGCAGGCAAGCGCCTTAACTGCTAAGCCATCCCTCCATCCCTTCTTTTCATTTTCCTCCACTTCTACCTAAACTTTTTTTTTGGGGGGGTGGGTGGTTCCAAGGTAGTGTCTCACTCTAGCCCAGGCTGACCTGGAACTCACTCTGTATTCTCAGAATGGCCTTGAAACTCACAGTGATCCTCCTACCTCTGCCTCCTAAGTGCTGGGATTAAAAGTATGAGCTATCACAGCCAGCTCTACCTAAACATAAAATGGGATGCTCAGTTAATGTTTGGAAGTTATGGTTCCTATCCTTGAGAAAATGCCAATCTAACAGAAAAAATTTGTAGGACTGGAAGATGGCTTAGTGGTTAAGGTGTTTGCCTGTGAAGCCTAAGGATGCAGGTTTGATTTTCCAGGTCCCATGTAAGTCAGATACACATGGTGATGCATGTGTCTAGGGTTCGTTTGCAGTGGCTACAGGCCCTAGCAAGCCCATTTTCACTCACCCTCCCTCTCTAACAAATAAACTTAAAAAAATGTAAAAAACATTAAAAATTGCATTTCAGTGAACTGTATTTATGGTCTGGACCGCTTCATTATTAGGTACATTGGAAATATATGTAAAATTTGAGACATTAGGCTTCACAAATTGGTTCAATCATTCTTGAGACCAATTGGGCAGTAGCTATTAAAAATATTTACCTATGGGCTGGAGAGATGGCTTAGCGGTTAAGCGCTTGCCTGTGAAGCCTAAGGACCCCGGTTCGAGGCTCGGTTCCCCAGGTCCCACGTTAGCCAGATGCACAAGGGGGCGCACGTGTCTGGAGTTCGTTTGCAGAGGCTGGAATCCCTGGCGCGCCCATTCTCTCTCTCCCTCTATCTGTCTTTCTCTCTGTGTCTGTCACTCTCAAATAAATAAGTAAATTTAAAAAAAAAATATTTACCTATATATTTTTAAAGCTTTTTATTTATTTTTCTTATTTTATTATTTGCAAGTAGAGAGAAGAGACAGAAAGGGCACACCAGGGCCTCCAGTTGCTGCAAATGAACTCTAGACACATGCACCACTTTGTGCACCTGCCTTTACATGGGATCTGGGGAACTGAACTTGGGTCATTAAGTTTTATAAGCAAGTACCTTAATAGCTAAGCCTTCTCTCCAGCCCTTTTTTTTTGAGACAAAGTCTTATGTAGCCAAGCCTAACCCTGAATTTGTTATGTGTGTGTGTATATATATAAATATTCATTTGCAGTGGCTAGAGGCTCTGGTGCACCCATTCTCTCATAAACAGTAAAAAAAAAAAAAAAAAAAAAAAAAAAAGGCCGGCATGGGCATGGTGGTGCACACCTTTAATCCTAGCACTTGAGAGACAGAAGTAGGATTGCTGTGAGTTTGAGGTCACCCAGAGACTACATAGTAAATTCCAGGTCAGCCTGAG
This sequence comes from Jaculus jaculus, assembly GCF_020740685.1. Taxonomy (NCBI): domain Eukaryota; kingdom Metazoa; phylum Chordata; class Mammalia; order Rodentia; family Dipodidae; genus Jaculus; species Jaculus jaculus. Next base: position 90,283,113 of record NC_059111.1, on the reverse strand, counting down.
CTAGACTAAGACCCAACCTTGAAACCCACCCCCCAAAAAAAAAATAAAATAAAAAGGGAGTTTTGGGGGCTGGAGAGATGGCTTAATGATTAAGGGCCTTATTTACCAAGCCTGACAACCTGCATCAAATTCCCTAGCACCCATATAAACCATATAAAGTGAGATGCACAGGGTGGCACATGCATCTCGAGTTCACTGGCAGCAGCAGGAGGTCCTGGTGTGTCCATGCTCTTTCTCTTTTCTCCTCCCTTTCTCAAGTAAATAAATAAAATTATAAAAATAACAAAAAAAGGGAGTTTCAAGAGAAATCTGGTTATCTCTATCACTCTCTGGAAAGCTCCAAGACGATGAAGGTCAAACTCCCTGAAAGAAGTGTTTCCCACGCTACAGTTGGCACAAGAATATCGCTTAAAAACAACCAAGTGGGAGCTGGGCATGATGGCAGACACCTTTAATCCCAGTACTTGGAAGGCAGAAGTAAAAGGATTGCTGAGTTCAAGACCAGCCTAGGACTACAGAATGAGTTCCAGGTCAGCCTGGGCTACAATGAGACCCTACATTAAAAAAAAAAAAAAAAAAAAAAGCCAAACACTAGAACCAAACAAACCACCACCAAACAAACAAAAAGCAACCAAATGGGGCGGGGGTATAGATCAGTGATGTAGCATGTACCTGTGCTTAGGATACACAAGCCTTGGGTTCAGTCCCCAGCACTATCACTCCAAAAAAAGGAAAGAAACAAAATGAAAAGGAAAGAAAAGAGGGAAGGAGAAAGGGAAAGGAGGCGGGGGGGGGGGGAAAACAACCATCAGGCTGGGTGTAATGGCACACCTTTAATCCCAGCATTTGAGGCAACACTCGAGACAGAGGTAGGAGGATTGCTGTGAGTTTGAAGCCAGCCTGGAACTACAGTGTGAATTCCAGGTCAGCCTGAGCTACAGTGACAGCCTACCTCGAAATACCAAAGACAGAACAAAAACAATGGGGTTGGTAGCATACCTTTAATCCCAGCCCTTGAGAGGCAGAGGTAGGAGGACTGCTGTGAGTTCCAGGCCAGCCATAGCCAGAACAAAGTAAGTTCCAAGTTCCTGGGCTGGAATGAGACCCTGCTTATGGAGGTGGGGGGGGGGGGGGGCGGGGAGATGCAGGCGGGGGAAGACATCCAATTGGCTTTCCTGTGAATTTACAATTACTAAGCAATTTACCAGGAAAAGAGCTGCTTGTGAAAATTACCATTCCAAACTAGTAAATGCCATTGTGTATATATTATGCCTGCACAAATTAATCTTATAAGATTCTGAAGAGTGTACATCATTTTCTTTTTTTCAGGGAGCAAAAATAGGTTCCAGTCCTAGTCTCAGGAGGAATCACTCTTTAGCTGGAAAAAAAAGCTTCTTAAAAATTAAAATATTTTATTTATTAGAGAGAAAGAGAGAGGGAGAGAGGGAGAGAGAGAGAGAGAGAGAGAAAATGGGCATGCCAGGGCCTCTAGCCACTGCAAACGAATGTCAGACACATGTGCCACCTTGTGTATCTGATTTACATGAGTACTGGGGAATCGAACCTGGGTCCTTAGGCTTTTCTGGCAATAACCAGTGAGCAATCTCTCTAGCCTAAGAAACTTTTTCCCCTAATTTTATTTTTATTTATTCATTTCAGAGACAGAGAGAGACAGAGAAAGAGAGAAGCAGATACAGAAACTGAAGTAGATACAGATAGAAAGGGTGTTCCAGGGCCTCCAGCCACTGCAAATGAACGCCAAATGCTTCTATGTAAGGAAGGACATATGTAGAAGAGCAGGTTATGGCAGCTCACACCAGTAGAAAATTGCTAAAGAGGCAGGAGGATAAGGAGTTCAAAAAATGTACGAGAGATGACCAGAAAGTAGCCAACAGCAAGTTCCTAGATATTCACAGCAACAGCACTTTTTTTTCTGCCCAGCTTCATTTTTTTTGTTTGTTTTTTCAAGGCAGGCTCTCATTCTAGCCCAGGCTGACCTGGAATTCACTAGTCTCAGGGTGGCCTCAAACTCACAGCGATCCTCCTACCTCTGCCTCACATGTGCTGGGATTAAAGGTGTGCGCCACCACACCCAGCCAGCCAGATGACTGAGTTTTTAAAAGCAAGTCAGGGGTCTGGAGAGATGGCTTAGTGGTTAAGGCACTTGCCTGCAAAGCCAAGTGACCCAAGTTTGACTCCCCAGGATCCACGTAAGCCAAATGCACAGGGGGCACATGCATCTGGAGTTTATCTGCAGTGACTGGAGGCCCTGGTGTGCCCATTCTCTCTTTCTACCTGCCTATTTCTGTATCTCTCTCTCTCTCAAATAAATAAATAAAAATAAAATATTTGAAAAAGAAAAAGCAAGAAAGATACATTTTGGTATCCATTTGTTCAAACCCACCCAATAGCTTCCTTTTTACTCAGATTAAATTTAAAGTCCCTATTATGGCACAAAAATTCTGCTTACCCAATGACTTCTTTGAGCTGCCTCTATCCTCATTTCACCTTGCCCATTCTGTTTCTGCCACCTCAACATCTTTTCTGTTCCTCAAACACATTAAACAGGTTTCTACCTCACGGTCTTTGGCTGCCATTCTTTGTTTTTGGTTTCAAAATTTTTAAAACAGTGCTCGAGAGATGGCTTAGTGGTTAAGGTGCTTCGCTGCAAAACTAAAGGACCTTGGTTTGATTCCCCAGGACCCACGTAAGCCAGATGCACAAAGTGGCACATGCATCTGGAGTTCATTTACAGTGGCTGGAAGCCCTGGTGGGCCCATTCTCTCTCTCTCTGCCTCTTTCCCTCTCTCAAACAAATAAATAAAATATTTTTTAAACAGTGTTTAAAGCTGGGTGGGGTGGCACACACCTTTAATCCCAGCACTCAGGAGGGAGAGGTAGGAAGGTCACTGTGAGTTTGAGAACACATAGTGAATTCCAGGTCAGCCTGAGCTAGTGAGACCCTATCTAGAAAAACAAACAAACAAACAAAAAAATTAAAGCTGTGTGTGGTGGCACATGCCTTTAATCCCAACACTTGGGAGGCAGAGGTAGGAGGATTGCTGTGAGTTTGAGGCCACCCTGAGACTACATAGTGAACTCCAGGTCAGCCTTGGCTAGAGTGAGAGCCTACCTAGAAAAACCAAAAATAAATAAATAAAATATAAATAAAATAAAAAGCATTTAAAAATTTTTTAAATATTTTATTTTAAAATTAAAAAATATTTATTATTATTATTTTTATTTTTTGTTTGCTTATTTATTTTCGTTTTTCTGAGGTAGGGTCTCACTCTAGCTCAGACTAACCTGAAATTCACTAAGTAGTCTCAGGGTGGTATCAAACTCACAGTGATCCTCCTACCTCTGCCTCCCAAGTGCTGTGATTAAAGATGTATGCCATCATGCCTGGCTTTTTATTTTTCTTTTCCTTTTAATTTTTTGGGTTTTTTTGAGGCAGGGTCTCATTCTAGCCCAGGCTGACCTTGAACTCAGGGCAACCCTCCTACCTCTGCTTACCAAGTGCTAGGATTAAAGGTGTGTACCACAACACCTGGCTATTTTTATTTTTTTTTAATTTTTAATTTTTTAGAGAGTGAGGGATGGACACAGAGAATTAGCATGCCAGGGATTCAGCCACTGCAATTGAACTCTAAACACCTGCATCACCTAGTGAGCATGTGTGACCCTGACCTTGCCACACCTTTATGCATCTGGCTTCCGTGAGATATGGAGTCAAATATGGTCCTTAGGCTTCACAGGCAAGCGCCTTAAATGCTAAGCCATCTCTCCAGCCCTATTTATTTATTAGAGACAGAGAAAGATACAGAAAGAGAGAATGGCTATGCCAGGGCATCTAGCCACTGCAAATGAACTCCAGACACACCCATCACCTTGTGCTTTACATGGGTATTGGGGAATTGAACCTAGGTCCTTAGGCTTTGTAGGCAAGCGCCTTAACTGCTAAACCACATCTCTAGCCCTATTATATATTAAATGTAAACTGGGCATGGTAGTGCATGCCTTTAATCCCAGCACTTGGGATGTAGACATAGGAGGATTGCTGTGAGTTCAAGGCCACCCTGAGACTACATAGTGAATTCTAGGTCAGTCTGAGCTAGAGTGAGACCCTTACTTTGAAAGCATCCCCCATCCCCAAAAAGAAAGAAATCAGATTGTTATAAACTATACGATGGCTACTTTTTTCAGAATATAATTAGGAGTGCTCAGGATAGACTGTTAGGCCCTATGAAGTTGGCCCATTTACCTCTGACCTCATCTTCCATTCTCCTTGGCCTCGGGCTCATTCTGTACCAAGCACGCTCCTCAAGTAGATCAGGTCCGCTCGGGCCTTTGGGCACATGCATTGGCTGCTTCCTCTGTTTAAAATGCTCCTCACCTAAAAATCCACATGGCTAATTCCTTCAAGTCTGCTCAAATACAACCTTAATGAGTGCGAGTCACAGCTTGACTGGTCTAATTACAACCTAGTACAGCATTCTTTTTATGATGTTCTACTTTTCTTTTTTTCTGTTGTGTTTTTCTGTTGCTTATAGGGCTAGAGTGAGGTAGAGTCTCACTCTACCCCAGGCTGACCTGGAACTCACTCTGTAGCTCCCCCAGGTTGGCCTTCAACATTAGCCTTCTTTGTTTTTTGAGGTAGGGTCTCACTCTAATCCAGGCTGATCTGGAATTCACTATAGTGTAGTCTCAGGGTGGCCTTGAACTCACAGCAATCCACCTACCTCTGCCTTCCAAGTGCTGGGATCAAAGGCATGCGACACCACGACGGGCTTACATTAGCCTTCTTGAGCGCTGACATTAAAGGCTTGCATCACTGTGCCTGGCTTCCATGATGTTTGTAACTTTCTAATATACTATGAATTGTACTTATTTATTATGATTGGTTAGTTCTCCTCACTAAAATAAAAACTTCACAAGGAAAGGAATCTGTGTTGATTTACTGACTCCAAGAATCTAGAAGAGTGGCTGGCATACTGCAATCATAAAAAAAAAAAAAAAAAGTGACTCAAGGTAAGTGGTCTTCTAGTGTTTATCCTGAAGTTACTTATGTCAGGACTGTCTTTAAGGAAAAATACCCATCACAAATTGAAGTTAAGGTTAATCTATAAGTCAAGAGTGATATCATATGATAATGAAAAATGAAACAAAACAAAAACTAGGTCTTTGGATAAAAACACCTGAATTTTGGAATAAATTTCCTGACTGTCAGTATATTTAATGCCTAAGTTTCCCATATGGAGTGGTCAAGGACATATAATGAAATGAAATAAGAACACAACAAGACATGATTGCATTGGAACTTATCTTTACTTCAGAGTTCTTGAGTTGTTGTTGTTGTTTTCAAGGTAGGGACTCACTCTAGCCCAGGCTGACCTGGAATTCACTATGTAGTCTCAGAGTGGCTTTGAACTCACGGTGATCCTCCAACCTGTCTACCTTCCAAGTGCTAGGCAGTTTTTTTTTTCCTCCCTTCCTTCCTTCCTTTCTTTTTTTCTTTCTTTCATCTTAAACCAGGCTAATGTGGAACTCACTCTGTAGGCTGGGCTGGCCTTGAACCCTGGAACTCACAGTGATTCTCCTATCTCAACCTTCCGAGTGTTGGGAATAAAGACATGGACCACCATGCCCAGCTCTTTAGGCATTTAAAAGTTAAAAAAAAATATTTATTGATTTGAGAGACAGAAGGAGAAAGAAATAAACTGAGAGAGAAAATGGGTGCTCCAGGGCCTCTAGCCACTGCAAACTCCAGACACATGTGCCACCTTGTGCATCTGGTTTATGTGGGTACTGGCAAAATTAACTTGGGTCCTTACACTTTGCAGGCAAGTACCTTAATCACTACTGAGCCATCTCCCCAGCTCAAGGCTTTTAAAAAAATGTGTTTTTTTGTTTGTTTGTTTGTTTTCAGGTAGGGTTTCACGCTAGTCCAGGCTGACCTGGAATTCACTATGTAGTCTCAGGGTGGCCTTGAACTCAAGGTGATCCTCCTACCTCTGCCTCCCGAGTGCTGGGATTAAAGGAATGCGCCACCATACCTGGCCTAAAAAAATGTTATTTATTTATGAGAGAGAGTATGTGTGTAAGTATGGCACACCAGGGCCTTTTGTCACTGCAAATGAGCCTCAGACACCAACACCACTTGTGCATCTGGCTTTACATGGGTACTGGGGAACTGAATCCAGGCCAGCACACTTTGCAAGCAAGCACCTTTAACCACTAAGTCATCTCCCCAGTCCCTTCTGAGGTTTTTGTGGTTTTTCAAGGTCTTGCTATAGCCCAGGCTGACCTGGAATTCACTATGTAGTCTCAGGGTGGCCTTGAACTCGAGGTGATCCTCCTATCCCTGCCTCCCGATTGTTGGTATTAAAGGCATGTGCCACCATGCCCGGCTTCCTCTTGAGCATTTAGAGAGGAAAATTCTTTCCCTCTTTCTCTACCCTTGATCACTTAGCAAAGGGGCACTATGGAAAGTAAGCGAATCTTAAAGGGAATAAGAACAACAAAAAAGATAGGCACCAACTACCAATTAAATGATCCATTATAAGCAAACTATAGTAGCAAGACAATAATGGAGCTATGGCACTCAGATATTCCAAGGTAGAAATATGCTTTGTAGCCGGACATGGTGGTGCGTGTCTTTAATCCCAGCACTCGGGAGGCAGAGGTAGGAGGATCGCCGTGAGTTCAAGGCCACCTTGAGACTGCATAGTGAATTCCAGGTCAGCCTGAGCTGCAGTGAAACCTACCTTGGAACCTCCCAGCCCCCAGCCAAAGAAAAAAAAAAACAAAACCCAAAACGAATGCATACACACCCCCACACACAAACAAATGTGCTTTGCCATTTATTCATTCACTCCACTATAATTTTTTTGTGTGTGGGTGGTATTGGGGTATCAAACCTGGAGTTTCATGTATGTGAAGCAAAGAGTAGAGGGTTAAAAAGAGAGAGCATATCAACTAGGTATTATCCAACAAGACTCTCAACATGTCAACTGATCCTTACCTGGCAGTGCTGGAGCTCAATCACAGCAGCCCTCAGTGGAGATGAAAGCATGCTATGGTTGAGCCAGTTACCCAGAGACAAAGACAGTTGTGCCATAAAAATGCCATAAAAACTTAAAGCCAGAGTCAAAGTCATACTGAGAGATACTTTGGTAAGTCTGAAAAGAAATAAATAACACTTCTATTAACTATGACTTGGATAACTTATTACCAAGTACTATGTTATATTAGAAAATTTTACAGTTAATATAGTCAAATTAGTGAACTAAACTGATAGATTTTCCAGGTTTGAGGAATACAGGCTATTTACTACACAGGGGCCTGGACTGAATGGGACACCTACCTACAGAACCAATTATTATGGTTTGTTAAATATGTGTAGGGGAGACCCAGCCCAGTGAAAGAGGGGGAGAAATAAAGAAATTGCAATATCTGATAAACAGTCAATCTAAGACAACAAACTCATCCGTCTCATTTCCTTGAATGTTTCCATGGAACCTACTTATATCATCTTTATGTAAAACTGATCAACCCCAAATACTCCCATTCTGACTCACATTTATTATATCTTCTAGCTTTGAGATTACCCAGCTCTCAGTCCTTAACACAAAGAAAAGACGTGCGAGAAGGTGTCAGTCCTTTGAAATGATTAAGCTGAGATGAAGCTTTGGAGGTCTATAATAAGACAGGCCACGGGGCTAGTGAGTGACTAGATGTGGACAGCTCTGTCTAAGACAGCCATATTCAGGATAGCTGATGACCCCGCTCTTTCCTCTTCCAGTTTGTTACTTGGAAAGGAAAGAAAAGTGACAAAAAGTAAAATAAAATGAATAAATAAAAAGGTCCCAGTAATGATCAATAATGATCTTACCACATCAATCTCCGTGTTAGAATGGCCCATGTTACAAACGATGCAGCTATTCTTCATCCGGTCCAGGTGCTCCCTGGTTACCACATTCTTGTTACCTTAAAAACAGAAGACACGGGATAGACATGGCTTAGTGATTGAAAAGCTTGCTTTCAAGCCTGATGGCCTGGGTTTGAGTCCCCAGTACCCACATAAGCCAGGTGCATAGGGTGGCACATACATCTGGAGTTCATTTGCAGTGGCAGGAGACCCTGGTGAGCCCATTTTCATTCTCTTTCCCCCACCCTGATTGCAAACAATATAAAAACAAACAAACAAACAAAAACAAAAAGAAAAAGAAAAACAAAAGAGGGTTGGAGAGATGGCACAGTGGGTAAGGTGTTTGCCTGCACAGCCAAACAACCCAGGTTCGATTCCCTAGTACCTACGTTAAGCCAAATGCACAAAGTGGCACAGGTGTCTGGAGTTTGTTTGCAGTGGCTAGAGGTCCTGTCCAGCCCATTCTCTCTCCTTGCCTCTCTCTCTCTCAAATATATATCCATATATATATAGATAGATATAGATATATATGGATATATTTATCTATCTATATATATATGGATATCTATCTATCTATATATATATCCATATATATACCACTATATAAATATATATCAGCAAATTTTTAAAAAAAGTTAAGCCAGACATGGTGGTGAATGCCTTTAATCCCAGCACTCGGAAGGCAGAGGTAGAAGGGTTGCTGTGAGCTCCAGGCCAGCCTGAGACTACATAGTGAATTCCAGGTCAGCCTGGGCCACAGTAAACCCAAAAAACAAAACCCATACAAACAAAAACAGATTCAAGGGAGAAGGAATTAAAGTTTCACCCCTACCTCTTACATTACATAAAAATTAAATCCAGGGGCTGGAGAGATGACTCAGCAGTTTAAGATGCCTGCCTACAAAGCCTAACCAACCAGGTTTGATTCCCCTGTACCCATGAAAAGCCAGATGCACAAAGTGACACATGCATGTGGAGTTCATTTCCAGCAGCTGAAGGCTCTGTCATGTTCTCTTTCTGTCTCTATTCTCTCTACCTCTGCTTTCAAATAAATAAATAAAAATTAAATCCAAAGCTGGGCATGGTGGCACATGCCTTTAATGCCAGCACTCAGGAGGCAGAGGTAGGTGGACTGCTGTGAGTTCAAGGCCACCTTGAGACTACATAGTAAGGTCCCAGTCATCCTGGGCTAGAACAACAGCCTACCTTGAAAAACAAAACAAAACAAAAAAATGAATACAAATGGATGACAGACCTAAATGTAAGAGAAAAACTATACATATACAACCCTTAATTTTCTCTTAATCTCTTAAATTAAAAAAAAAATCTTTGTGATCTCAGGATGAACAATGGTATTTAGATAACACTCTTTAAGCATAAACTTCCAAAGATAAAACCAATACCATCAATACATCAAAAATTAAAAACTGAGCCGGGTGTGGTGGTGCACACCTTTAATCTCAGCACTCGGGAGGCAGAGGTAGGAGGATCGCTGTGAGTTCAAGGCTACCCTGAGACTACATAGTGAATTCCATCCAGGTCAGCCTACTGAGCTAGTGAGACCCTACCTCAATAAAACAAACAAAAGGGCAGGAGGGATGGCTTAGGTTAAAGTGCTTGCCTGCAAAGCCAAAGGACCCAGGTTTAATTCCCCAGGACCCATGTTAGCCAGATACACAAGGGGGCGCATGCATTTGGAATCTGTTTCTGTGGCTGGAGGCCCTGACATGCACATTCTCGCTCTTGCTCTCTCTCACTCTTTCTCTGTCAAATAAATAAATAAATAAAAATAAAATATTCTTTAAGAAAAGATTAAAAAAAATTAAAAACTTGGGGGGGAGATGGCTTAGCGGTTAAGGTGCCTGTCTGCAAAGCCTAAGGACCCATGTTAAACTTTCTACATCCCACATAAGCCAGATGCACAAAGGTGAGGCAAATGCAGACTTGCACATGCCCACTAGGTGGTGCAAGCATCTGGCATTCAATTTCAGTGGCTGAGGCCCTGGTGCATCAATTCTCTCTCTAAAAAAAAAAGCTTGAAAACTTGAGCTGGAGAGATGGCTTAGTGGTTAAAGTGTTTGCCTGCAAAGCCAAAGGACCCAGGTTTGATTCCTCAATACCCAAGTAAAGCCAGATGTAAAAGGTGGCGCACATGTCTGGAGTTCATTTGCAGTGGCTGGAGGCCTTGATGTGCCTATTCTCTCTCTCTCTCCCTCTATCTACCTATCTCTCTCTCATAAATAAGTAAATGAATAAAATATTTAAAAAATTAAAAACTTGTTGAATTATAAGTTATAGTACAAAAAAAGTGTTTAGAAGACATCCCAGGGAACAGAACAAAAAAGAGGTTTAAACCAGAATATAAAGGGGACTCTTACAATTTAATAATAAAGACAACCCAATTTAAAAATAAAGGGGCTTGAGCAATGGTTCCATGATTAAAAGTACTTGCTTGCAAAGCCTCCCAACCCAGGTTTGATTTCTTAGTACCCAAAGTGGCACATGCTTCTGGAACTTGTTTGCAGGGACAGGAGACCCTAGAGTAACCATACTCACTAGTTTTCTCCTTCTCAACACGTGCATCTGGCTTACATGGGACCTGGAGATTGAACCTGGGTGTTTAGGCTTTGCAGGCAAGTACCATAACCACAAAACCACCTCTCCAGTCCAGGTTTCTCTTTCTTTCCCCCCCTCCCTCTCTCTCATAAATAAAAATATTTAAAAATATATATATTGGTTTTTCAAGGTAGGGTCTCACTCTAGCTCAGGCTGACTTGGAATTCACTCTGTAGTCTCAGGGTGGCCTTGAACTCACAAAAATCCTCCTACTTCTTCCTCCCAAGTGCTGGGATTAAAGGCATGAGCCACTACGCCCAGTGTTTAAAAATATTTTAAAATTTATTTGCAGGGGGAAAAGAGAAAACGGGAGCGCCAGGGTCTTTTGCTGCTACAAACAAACTCCAAATGCATGTGACATCAGGCTTTATATGGGGATTATGGAATGAACTTGGGCCATTAGGCTTTGTAAGCAAGTGCCTTTAACTGCTGAGCCATCTCTCTCAGTCCAGCCTGAGACTACATAATGAATTCCAGGTCAGCCTGGGGTAGAGCAAGACCCTACCTCAAAAACAAAACAAAACAAAACAAAAGAAAAAAAAAAAAGAATAAAAATACCAATCAAAACTACTAAGAAATATTACTGTGTATCCATAGGAATGGCTATTTTATATTATAACTGATTTTTAAGATTCTTTGGTTTGTGGATCTGATAAAATCTAGATCTCTCTCTTTCTCTCTCTCTCTCTCTCTCTTTTTTTTTTCCTGGCTTTTCAAGGTAGGGTCTTGCTCTAGCCCAGGCTGACCTGGAATTCATTACGTATTCTCAGGGTGGCCTCTAACTCATGGCAGTCCTCCTATTTCTGCCTCCCAAGTGCTGGGATTAAAGGGGTGCACTACCATGTCCTGATAATTTTTTTTTATGAGGACAGTCATTATTTATTTTTATTTATTTGATAGAGAATGAGAAAGAGGCAAATATGGGGGAGGGGCAGAGAATGGGCATGCTGGGCCTCCAGCTGCTGCAGATGAACGCTAGACACATGTGCCACATTGTACATCTAGTTTACATGGGTCCTGGAGAATCAAACCTGGGTCCTTTAGCTTTGCAGGCAAGCGCCTTAACTGCAAAGCCAGCTCTCTAGTTCAAGATCTCTAATATTTTTAAGCCAAAGCTCCTTGGACATTGTAGCTCTTTTCAGTTTTTGCTAATATACAATTCATTCTTTGCAGCTAATTAAGCTGAAGAAGCCTGGGAATAAAGTTTGAAACAAGTGCCTAGAGGAAAAATAGAATTCTGGGGGCTGGAGAGATGGCTAAGTGGCACTTGCTTGCAAAGCCTGACAGCCCAGGTTAGATTCCCTGATAACCATGAAAAGCCAGATGGATAAAGCAGTGCATGGGTATGGAATCTGTTTGCAGTGGCAGGAGGCCCTGGTGTGCCCAGTCTCCTCTCCCTCTTAAATGAATAAATATTTAAAATAAGTATTAAAAAAAGAATTTTCCTTCAGCCTTGTTTTAATTATAGGGACCAGAGAGGAGCATATTTGCTTTGTTGTTGTTGTTGTTGTTGTTGTTAATTTGAGAGAGAGGGAGAAAGGTAGAGAGATTGGCACATTAGGGCCTCAGCCATTGCAATCAAACACCAGACACTAGTGGGCACGACCTTACACTTGCCTCACCTTTTGTGCTTCTGGCTTATGTGGGATCTGGAGAGTCAAACACGGGTCCTTAGGCTTCACAGGCAGGTACCTTAACCACTAAGCCATCTCTCCAGCCCCCAAAACAAAAAATTAAAGAGAATGCAGATGTATCTCAGTGGTAGAAGATGTGTGTAGCATGCTTGACGCCCTGGAGATATCATTTGCAGGCCCCTCAATTAAATGTACTAAATTAAGACTGGGTTCCTAAATAAACCTCTACAAATGCTGTATACTGTCAGCCATCTTAGATACTTAAGGACTGGTGGATATGTAACAACAATACAGCGTGGAAATATACTTTCCTATAGTGGTGATCCAATGGTATACCTTGCTCAGAGCTCTGAATAGGCAGGAGGAATGTAAAGAGAAAATGTTATTTGACTACTATCTCTCGTGTTTAGAGTTAGGTTTACTTTAGGGGGTTTTTAAAAATTTATTTTATTTTATATTTTTATTGACAGCTTCATAGTTATAGACAACAAACCATGACATTCCCACCCCTCTCACACTTTCCTCTTTACAAACCATACTCCATCATATCCCCTCCCCCTCTCCATTAGTCTCTCCTTTAGTTTTTATTATGAGGGCATTGTGAAGGTAGTCTAGGCACTGTGAGGTCATGGATGTCGAGTTCAATTTCTGTACGGACGATTGCATTGTAAGAGCCCTACCCTTCCTTTGGCTCTTACATTCTTTCTTTCTTTCTTTTCTTTTTTTTTTTTCGAGATAGGGTCTCACTTTAGCCCAGGCTGACCTGGAATTCACTATGGTGTCTCAGGGTGGTCTCAAACTCACGGCAATCCTCCCACCTCTGCCTCCCAAGTGCTGGGATTAAAGGCGTGCGCCACCACGCCTAGCTGGCTCTTACATTCTTTCTGCCACCTATTCTGCAATGGTACCTACTTCAGTGTTTTTCTAATTCCCTTTCACTTGCTCCACAAATGCATTTCCAAGTACCACTCCATTTAGCAGAACATAATCATACCTGTACAGGTAATAACAATGTCCACTTGCCGGATGACTTCATTTAATTTCACCAGTCGAAATCCATCCATACTGTAGAAATAAAGCAGGACCAATTAACTTAAGCAGGTAGCTAGGGAGCTTGTCCCTAAAAGCCAGTAGGACCAAGTTCTTTGGCAGGCACAATGTCACTTCTTGGGATAGTTGGAATGTTTGTTATGGGTTTATTTTGTTTTGCTAAGTCAGGGTCTCACTGTTTATAGCCAGCAAATCATGGTCATCCTACCTCCCTCCCCAAAGTGCTGGGGTTATAGCTATATGTTAGCACTCTTGGCTTGGATTCTTATCAGTGAAAAATCCAAACTATTTATTTGGTTATTATAGAAGAACGTTTCTCTTATCCACTGGAACTATTTATTCTTGGAAATAGGGATCCAAGTAAGGGTTATGTGATTCTTAAACCAAAATGAATTTACCTATGTCACTGAAACTGTCCCCCAAGATCATTAGTGATCTCATGACTGCCCAGAGTTTTTTTTTATACTAATTTCCCTGCTACATTAAATATGATTCCCCCCTCCCCTTTTTTGAGGTAGGGTCTTACTCTAGCCCAGGCTGACCTGGAATTCACTCTGTAGTCTCAGGGCAGCCTTGAACCATGGTGATCCTCCTACCTCTACCTCCCAAATGCTGAGACTAAAGGCGTGTGCCACCACACCCAGCCTACCTATTTTTTGAGACAGGGTCTTTCACTGAACCTAGAGTTCACTGATTCAGCTAGACAGCTGGCCTTACATCCTAGAGATTCCTTGCACTAGGATTACAGACACGTGCTACCACACCCCTGGGCATTTTAAATGTGAACTGGATATCTAAACTCAGGTCTTCATGGGTGAATGGCAAGAACTTTACCCACTGAGCCAGCTCCATAGTCCCTCTAAATTCTACCTCTGCATCCCAGTGCTGGGATTAAAGGCTGGAACCACCACTCCCAGTTTCTTCCTTTTTTTTTTTTTTTTAAACTTATTTTTATTTATTTATTTGAGAGAGGAGGGAGAGAGAGAGCAAGATAGAAAGAGAGAATGGGTACACCAGGGCCTCCAGTTGCTGCAAACAAATTCCAGGCGCATGTGCCACTTGTGCATCTATCTGGTTTATGTGGGTCCTGGAATTGGACCTGGGTCCTTTGGCTTTGCAGGCAAATAAATGCCTTAATGGCTAAGCCATCTCTCCAGCCCCCTTCTTCCTTTTTTCACTTCAGTCTCAGGAAGGCTGGGATTATAGGCCTATACCTTTTTTTTTAATTTTAATTTTATTTTTTAATTTTTTGAGGTAGGACCTTGCACTAGCCCAGGATGACCTTGAACTCACAGCAATTCTCCTACCTCTGCCTCTTGAGTGCTGTGATTAAAGGCGTGTACCACCACACCTGGCCTTGTGGCCCTGGCCTGCACTTAAATTTTTTTTTTAATTTATTTATTTGCAAGGAGAGAAAGAGAGAGTGAATGAAAATGAGCCTGGTATAGTGGCACATGCCTTTAACCCCAGGATCACTGTGAGTTTGAGGTCTGCTTGAGACTACAGAGTGAGTTCCAGGTCAGCCTGGGATAGAGTGAGAAACTACCTCGAAAAAACAAAAACTGGAAAAGGAAAAAAGAGAATGAACGAGAATGGGTATGCCAAGGCCTAATGCCACTACAAATGAACTCCAGACATATGTGCTACTTTGTGCATCTGGCTTTATGTGGGTACTGGGGTATTAGACACAGGCCATTAGGCTTTGCAAGCAAATACCTTTAACCACTGGGCCATCTTCCAGCCCCACCTTTTCTTTTTGGATCATTATTTTCAGAGGAGCAGGGGTTATATGAGGTTTTAAGAGGCAATTTGTTCTATGCATCAAAGCATCTTCTCTTCTATTTGCACAGGAATTCTAAACTTTTGCTTCTCTCAGAACAGAGTTCCTTGACCTTTGAGAGACAGAAGCTTAGCGTTACGGCAGCCTCAGACAGGATCTGGGACTCTGTGTGCTTACCAGGCTTGCAGGGCACAGATGGGGTCGATCTCGGTTACATACACGATGGAGCCCATGGCCTTCAGAGCAGCGCAGCACCCCTTCCCCACCTGAAGAGGACAGAATGCACAAAACAAAGTTGGTGAGAACAGCTTTCAAAGCTTCTGGTAAAGTACCTTCTTTTCCACCCCCAAAAGTAATTTCACTGAATAGACTTGTACTTGAGAAAAAGCAAATAAATGCAGTTCATAAACAAACCCCTGGCCCTGCTTAGCACATTCATAGGTATAAGAACACCCACATTCACGATTTATAATCAAAACACAAGCTAAAAGAACATCACAAACATTGGTGCTGGAATAAGTCCGAAAATCAACTAAAGAGAAAAACTGGCAAAAAGAAAAGAGGTTTTCAAATTAGAGGGTTTCTAAAGTTATTTTTTTCCCATCTCAAGTGGCACATGAATGTACTCTTATGTTCACATGTATGGAAAATTCTAGAATATTTTAACAAAATTTACATTTAAACCCCTAACAAGTAAAAGGTTAAACTTTACCTCTCCATAGCCACAGACCACTACTTGCTTTCCACCAAACATCATGTCTGTTGTCCTTTTTAGTCTAGGGGGGAAAAAGCATTAAGTAAAACATATTCTTTTATTTCTCCTTGAAGTCAGATTAAACCTCTGGGTTCTCATGCTTTTGTTGTTAATTGTTTCTTTTTTCCTCACTTTGAATGAAAACTTGGTTTCTAACCTAGAGAAGCTATTTAGCAACCAAAAGAAAAAGTTAGGAAAAATACTAATTTTCTCAGTCTTCTGGGTGTTTTTTTTGTTTGTTTGTTTTATCCCCTTATTTTTCTTGGGAGTGGTATAAAAGAGATGGAAGATGTCAATTACATAGGATCCTAGCTTGTAAACATAAACATATAATTTTAATATTTTGATTATATATTTAGGAACAAAAGATAGAAGCCAGGTGTGGTGGCACACACCTTTAATCCAAGCACCTGGGAGGCAGAGGTAGGAGGATTGCTGTGAGTTCAAGGCCACCCTGAGACTACATAGTGAATTCCAGGTCAACCTGGGCTAGAGAAAGAGCCTACCTCAAAAAATAAAAATAGAAACAAGGAAATAAGAGTAGTTTTAATTCCAGAATCAACTAGCTTTCTGTTTTAGACTGAAACCTCTAAAACTATGAGCCAAGTTTTCTTCAAAAACTAATTATCACAGGTATTTGTTATAGTAACAGAAATCTAACAAATACATGGGATCTTCCTAGAAACAATGAAGGAATATTAGAATACAAATATGGAAATGAAAGCTGACACTGGAAGTACATAGTATTTGTAATACTGAAGTAGATTTTGCCAGATTTGTAATCCTTACAGAGCTGGAAAAATAGGAGTGCTTCTGGGAATTAACTCTTTCCTCAACATAACTTTTTAATTTTTTTGGTTTGTTTTATTTTTTATTTTTTTTCGAGGTTGGGTCTCACAGGCTGACCTGTAATAATGTAGTCTCAGGGTGGCCTCGAACTCACAACAATCCTCCTACCTCTGCCTCCCAAGTGCTGGGATTAAGGGCGTGCAACACCACGCCCGGCTCTCAACATGACTTTCCAGATGGTCAGAGTTACATGAACAGCTAGGCCTTAAGAATTATGTATGTTAACAGGCAAGACACATGACTTGGAATACGATCACCAGGAACGTTTTTCTGAATTACCTTTACATAGACTTCAGTTACTGACTCACACATCTGACAGGATCACAAGGTGTGAACTCTGCCTATCAACAGAAGCTAGTCTCATTTCTTAAGTGAAAGAGATTTTCTTATAATATGATAGCAATATAGCTCTGGGTTATAAAATATTGGGTGTGATATGGTAATAGATCTAGGCATAGTATATGAATCATTCCCAGAAATAACTAAAACCCATATATATATATATATATATATATATATATATATATTTTTTTTTTTTTTTTTTTTTTTTTTTTAATTTTATTTTGCAGTTGAGTTTCTCGCATTTGGGGAAATCGCTGGGGTCAGCACATCTGGACTGGATAAGCCTCGCCCTGGGAAAACCACCTTCATGATCATGGAATCTCCCCTGCCAGGTAAGTATCTGGTTGAGCATTTTGTCCCAGAAATGAGAAAGCAACTGACAGAGAGAAAATAAACATTACCCATCAAGAATTGATTCACGGCAACAGTAGAGATTGTCAAATTTCTGTTTAGTGACGGAATCATTGACATTCATGGCTGGAACACACAGCTTCCCAGCTTTGGACAGCTGGTAGAGCCTGGGACGAGGGAAGTCAAGAAGAACATAGAGCAAAAAGACATTACAATATACTGCAGGCTTCATGCGAGATCCCAGTAATATGTTGACAGAATGGGCATAAGAGCTTAAGACATAATGACATTCATCCTGCTAGGTGGATATTCAGAAAAAGAGAATTTGTTTCTAGAGGTTGTGTGCAGCTTAGAAATAACAATCTCATTCAAAAAGAACAAGCAGTCATTGTATTACAACTAGACTAAGAGCATCCCAGTTGCTCTTCCATCTAAGACCCCACACTGTTATTAAAATGTTAATTTTATTAATTAAAACATTAGTGCTCAGGCTCAAATCTAGTTATCCCATAGCAGATTCCAACTTTAGCACCATATATTCTATGGATATGTGATTATAAAATTATATGTCCAAGCTAGGATGACAAGTCAAATCTTACCTATGGACTCCAGTAACACTCTCCTCGACTATGCCCTTGATTTTCTTGAACATGTTGGGATACTTTTTATAAATCCAATGAGTAAGATCTCCTCCATCATCCAAGATCTGCAACAGAAGCATCTGGAATGTCATTCATCTGCTGATGGCTCAGGCTTCAGTACCTCTCAGGACAGTGTATCCCAATTACAAGCTTACAGATGTTTCAGTTTCCCACGTAGTTAGGCAAAGTAACTGAAAGCCAGACTGATACAATAATCTACCAAATGACCATTATAGTCAAGTAAAAGGTGAGGGGCAGGCTGGGTGTGATGGCACACATCTTTAATCTTAGCATTTGAGAGGGAGAGGTAGGAAAATTGCCAAGAGTTCAAGGCCACTCTGAAATTACATAGTGAATCCTGGGTCAGTCTGGACTAGAGTAAGAACCTACCTCGAAAACCCACCCCACCCTAAAAAAAAAGAGTGGCAAAAGACCATTTGTAATTCACATAGTCAAATGACACTCCATTCCCACACAAGACATCCACTATATAAAAACACACAGTAGTACAATGAGGATTCTCTTTGGATAACAAGTATAAGTGGTGGTCTAGACCACTAGTTCTTGAAGACCTCATAGGTCTTGTAGACCTTCAGGAGACCTAAACCTGACAAAACAAATTTCTAGGTGCTGATTTCTAAGTGCTGATTTCAGTATCTGAAATAAATTCAGCCAAGGCTTAGTGTCAAAAGGGACAGATAATTAGTCCCAAAACAATGGCTTCTGAAACTGAAGCTGTTGATGGTCCTTTACTTCTCACGAAAAGCACAGGACTCTCCCACCCAGCGTATCAGGCAGCCCTGGAGGGTTCTGCCTAGCTCAACCTCACACTCTACATAAGCCAAATTAAAAATAACCCGGGAGCCGTGCAGCACGTGTAGGTGTGCAAGCATGCCTCGGAACAGCTCATCACTATTTCAGGTTGGGATTAAAAAGAAATACAATGCTGTGCCCACTGAAGCTTTCATCAGCGCGGAAAATGCCTGAATTATAAATAAGCTAGAGAAAGATCGGCTTAGAACACTGAGGCACGAGGCTGGGGCACTTCAGCTCTCCGCTGGGCTGTTAGGAGTGCTTAGCAGGACTTTCCACATCGTTACCTGGAAAGTCCCCATAGAACTGAGCTGGCCTCTGCTGGCATGGCTCCATTTTATACCTTCAGAGTATCAACACTAGTACAAGTACCAAAAATGCCACAGACTCTCTAACGTTGCTTCTGCTATTGCTGTGTTTTCTTGGACTCAATCAAACCTTGCTTGACTTGGAAGGAAGGAAGAACTCTCACTAAAACTTAGTCCTCAGAGGAGTGCTCAGCACTGAAACCTCTGTATCACAGCTTCCAAGGCTCAGGGTCCATTGCAGAAGAGGTGGCAGAAAGAACGTAAGAGCCAAAGGAAGGGTAGGACTCCTTACAACGTGCTTCTCCAGACACAAAATGGCCTGGATATCCATGACCTCACAGTAACTGACACTACCTACACAAGACCATCATAACAGGAGGAAAAGATTATGACATCAACATAAGAGAGAGACTGATTGAGAGGGGGAGGGGATATGAAGGAGAGTGTGGAGTTTCAAAGGGGAAAGTGGGAGGGGGGAGGGAATTACCATGGAATATTATTTATAATTATGGGAGTTGTCAATAAAAAAATTATATATACAAAAAAAACCCTTAGTCCTGCCAGATGCACTAGGTGGTACGTGCATATAGAGTTCCATTTGCAGTGGCCAGAGGCCCTGGTGTGCCCATTCTATTTGCTTCTCTTGTTTTCAACAAGAAACTAAACAATACACTACTAAATGATGAGTGGGTCAATGAAGAAATCAAAAAGGAAATCAAAAAATTTATAGAGTCAAATGATAATGAGAACACAACATACCAAAATCTCTGGGACACAATGAAGGCAGTTCTAAGAGGTAAATTTATAGCCTTAAGTGCCTATATTAAGAAATTAGAAAGGTCGCAAGTAAACGACCTAATGCTTCGTCTTAAAGCCTTGGAAAAAGAAGAACAAGGCAAACCAAAAATCAGTAGACGGGAAGAAATAATAAAGATTAGGGCAGAAATTAATGAAATAGAAACAAAAAGAACAATCCAAAGAATTAATGAAACAAAGAGTTGGTTCTTTGAAAGGATAAACAAGATTGATAAACCCTTAGCAAATCTGACCAAAAGAAAGAGAGAAGAGACACAAATTAATAAAATCAGAGATGAACAAGGTAACATCACAACAGATTCCAGAGAAATTCAAAAAATCATAGGGACATACTATAAAAGCATATACTCCACAAAGTATGAAAATCTGAAAGAAATGGATGATTTCCTTGATCTATATGACCTATCTAAATTAAATCAAAATGAGATTAATCACTTAAATAGACCTATAACAAACATGGAGATCCGAACAGTTATCAATAATCTCCCAACTAAAAAAAGCCCAGGCCCGGATGGATTCACTGCTGAATTTTACCAGACTTTTAAGGAAGAGCTAACACCATTGCTTCTTAAGCTTTTCCAGGAAATAGAAAAAGAAGGAATTCTACCAAACTCCTTCTATGAGGCCAGCATCACCCTGATACCAAAACCAGGCAAAGATAGAACAAAAAAAGAAAATTACAGACCAATCTCCCTCATGAACATAGATGCAAAAATTCTCAACAAAATATTGGCAAACAGAATACAAGAGTATATCAAAAAGATCATTCACCCTGACCAAGTAGGCTTTATCCCAGAGATGCAGGGATGGTTCAACATACGCAAATCTATAAATGTAATACATTACATAAACGGGTTGAAGGACAAAAATCACATGATCATCTCATTAGATGCAGAGAAAGCATTTGACAAAATCCAACATCCCTTCATGATAAAAGTCCTACAGAGACTGGGAATAGAAGGAACACATCTCAATATAATAAAGGCTATTTATGACAAGCCTACAGCCAACATATTACTAAATGGGGAAAAACTGGAAGCTTTTCCACTAAAATCAGGAACAAGACAAGGGTGTCCACTGTCCCCACTTCTATTTAATATAGTTTTGGAAGTCTTAGCCATAGCAATAAGGCAAGAGATACACATAAAAGGGATACAAATTGGAAAGGAAGAAATCAAGTTATCATTATTTGCAGACATGATTCTATACATAAAGGACCCTAAAGACTCTACTAGCAAGCTGTTAGAGCTGATCAAAACCTACAGCAATGTAGCAGGATACAAAATAAATACACAGAAATCAGTAGCCTTCATATATGCTAACAACAAACACACAGAGGATGAAATCAGAGAATCACTCCCATTCACAATTGCATCAAAAAAAAAAAAATACCTTGGAATAAACCTAACCAAGGAAGTAAAGAATCTATACAATGAGAACTTTAAAACACTCAAGCGAGAAATTGCAGAAGACACTAGAAAGTGGAGAATCATCCCTTGTTCCTGGATTGGAACAATCAATATCGTGAAAATGGCAATCTTACCTAAAGCAATCTACACATTTAATGCAATCCCTATCAAAATTCCAAAGGCTTTCTTCATGGAAATAGAAAAAACAATCCAAAAATTCATTTGGAATCACAAAAAACCTCGAATATCTAAAATAATACTGAGCAACAAAAAAGAGGCTGGTGGTATCACCATACCTGATTTTACCCTATACTACAGAGCCATAGTAACAAAAACAGCATGGTACTGGCACAAAAACAGACATGTAGATCAGTGGAACAGAATAGAGGACCCAGATGTAAGCCCAAGTAGCTATAGCCACCTGATATTCGATAAAAATGCCAAAAATACTCATTGGAGAAGAGACAGCCTCTTTAGCAAATGGTGTTAAAACTGGATAAATATCTGCAGAAGGATGAAAATAGATTCTTCTCTCTCACCATGCACAAGAATTAAGTCCAAATGGATTAAAGACCTTAACATCAGACCTGAAACTCTGAAACTGCTAGAGGAAAAAGCAGGGGAAACCCTTCAACATATTGGTCTTGGCAAAGACTTTCTGAATACAACCCCAATTGCTCAGGCAATAAAACCACAGATTAACCACTGGGACCTAATGAAATTACAAAGATTTTGCACCGCAAAGGACACAGTGAAAAAAGCAAAGAGGCAACCTACAGAATGGGAAAAAATCTTCGCCAGCTATATATCTGATAGAGGATTAATATCTAGGATATACAAAGAACTCAAAAAGTTAACTAATAAGGAATCAAACAAGCCAATCAAAAAATGGGCTATGGAGCTAAATAGAGAGTTCTCAAAGGAAGAAATACGAATGGCATATAAGCACCTAAAAAATGTTCTACGTCACTAGTCATCAGGGAAATGCAGATTAAAACTACATTGAGATTCCATCTCACTCCTGTCAGATTGGCCACCATCATGAAAACAAATGATCATAAATGTTGGCGGGGATGTGGAAAAAAAGGAACCCTTCTGCACTGCTGGTGGGAATGCAATCTGGTCCAGCCATTGTGGAAAACAGTGTGGAGGTTCCTAAAGCAGCTAGAGATTGATCTACCATATGACCCAGCTATAGCACTCCTAGGCATATATCCAAAGGACTCATCTCATTTCCTTAGAAGTACGTGCTCAACCATGTTTATTGCTGCTCAATTTATAATTGCTGGGAAATGGAACCAGCCTAGATGTCCCTCAACAGATGAGTGGATAATGAAGATGTGGTACATTTATACAATGGAGTTCTACTCAGCGGTAAAGAAAAATGAAGTTATGAAATTTGCAGAAAAATGGATGGACCTGGAAAGTATTATACTAAGTCAGGTAACCCAGGCCCAGAAAGCCAAGCGCCACATGTTCTCTCTCATATGTGGATCCTAGCTACAGATGAGTGGGCTTCTGTGTGAGAATGAAAATACTTAGTAGCAGAGGCCAGTAAGTTAAAAAGGAGACATAAAGGGTGGAGAAAGGAAGGGAGGAGGATACTTAATAGGTTGATATTGTATATATGTAATTACAATGATTGTAATGGGGAGGTAATAGGATGCAGAATGGAATTTCAAATGGGAAAATGTGGGGGTGGGGGAGGGAGGGAATTACCATGGGATATATTTTATAATTATGGAAAATGTTAATAAAAATTAAAAAAACAAAAACAAAAACAAAAAAAACCCTTAGTCCTGCCAGATGCACTAGGTGGTCCGTGCATATAGAGTTCCATTTGCAGTGGCCAGAGGCCCTGGTGTGCCCATTCTATTTGCTTCTCTTGTTTTCCCCCTCCCTCTCAAATAATAAAAAAAAAAAGAAAGAAAAAAAGAAAAACCCTCAGGACTGATTCTCCTAAGAAACCCAAAAGAGGGGAGCGATATAGCAATACAGTGCTTGCCTAAACAGAAAAAAGCCCTAGGTTCAATCCCCCAAGTACTGGGGAGGGGAGCAACCCAAAGCACTTTCTCAATTTCTTTATCTTTTTCTGCACATAGGGAATCCCATTTGACGGGGTTTTCACTTGCCACTTCTGATTCCTATCCACAAAAAAGATCAGAGACAGAGCTGGAGAAATGGCTTAGCAGTTGAAAGGTGCTTGCTTGAGAAACCTGATGGCCCAGGTTTGATTCCCTGGCAGCTACAAAAAGCCAGATGCACAGAGTGGCAAATGCGTCTGGTGTTCATTTGCAGTGGCAAGAGGCCCCAGTATGTTCCTTTTCCCTCTCTCTTCCTCCCTCCCCCTTTCTTCTTCCTTCTTTAAAAATATTAAAAAAAAATTTTTTTAAAGATCCGAGACAAGCAGGGCGTGGTGGTACATGCCTTTAATCCCAGCACTTGGGAGGCAGAGGTAGGAGGATCACTGTGAGTTCGAGGCCACCCTGAGACTACACAGTGAATTCCAGGTCAGCCTGGGCTAGAGTGAGACCCTACTTCGAAAAAACAAAAACAAACAAAAAAAAGATCAGAAACAAAGTCAGGCATAGTGGCACATACCTGTAACCCTAGCAATGAGAAGGTAAGTAGAGGCAGGAGGATCAAAAATGAAAAGTCCAGCTTTGGCTACAGCAGAAGATTGAAACCAGCTGGGACTAAAGGAGACTGTCTCAAAAAAAAAAAAAAAAAAAATTAAACTGGGCGTGGACGTGGTGTTGTGCTCCTTTAATCCCAGCACTTGAGAGGCCACCCTGAGACTACATAGTGAATTCCAGGTCAGTCTGGGCTAAAGTGAGACCCTATCTTGAAAAAAAACAAAAACAAAA
This sequence comes from Jaculus jaculus, assembly GCF_020740685.1. NCBI lineage: Eukaryota > Metazoa > Chordata > Mammalia > Rodentia > Dipodidae > Jaculus > Jaculus jaculus. Next base: position 90,258,953 of record NC_059111.1, on the reverse strand, counting down.
ACAAAAACAAATTTCAGAAGTTTGAAACTATCTGGGGCTAAATGAGACTGTCTCAAAAAAAAAAAAAAGAAAGAAAGAAAAAAGAGCCGGGTATGGTGGTGCACGCCTTTAATCCCAGCACTCGGGAGGTGGAGGTAGGAGGATCATTGTGAGTTCAAGGCCACCCTAAGAATACAGAGTGAATTCCAGGTCAGCCTGAGCTAGAATGAGACCCTACCTCAGAGGATCCAAAGAGATATGGGTCCTATTTTCTAGGTGACAAGCATTTTTGTCCTTGTCTAACTTGCTCAACTTTTCTAGCAGTCTGCAATGGCTCCATAGCTTGTAGTTTTCTGGGTACAATGCCTTCTTTCCTGTGTTCATGACTATATTTGTTTTATTTTATGCTTTTGGTTTTTTTGAGGCAGGGTCTCACTCTGGCTCAGGTTGACCTAGAACTCACGGCGATCCTCCAACCTCTGCCTCCTGAGTGCTGGGATTAAAGGCGTGTGTACCACCACGCCTGGCTTCTGTGTTCATGACTATAAAATTAGTTTTAATTCCCAGTAGGATAATTACCCCCAACATATATCCTTTATTGTCTGCCAGTCAGACTCCTTATCACTGTTAAAATTGTTGGAATGAGATCTGGGTGTTCAAGGCCACTCTGAGACTATATGGTGAATTCCAGGTTAGCCTGGACCAGAGTGAGAATCTACCTCAAAAAAAAAAAAAAAATTGTTGGAATGAGCTGACTCATCTTAGAATCACTGTCCTCTCCCCACTTCACCCTTTTGGGATATGAAGCCTCAACCAGGACTTAGTGCCATGTGACTGGGACCACAGATATCAGAAAAGACTGTTCTTCCACTGTGTACCAGGTAAGCCCTGTTCTGCAATTTCATTCTATTGTACGGGCTATTCTCATATGCAGTCCAGACTAGCCTTGAATTTGTGGTAATCTACCTAACTCAGCCTCCTGAGTACTGGGATTACAAATGTGAGCCACCATGCCTGGCATCTGTTCTGTGGTCTTTAGCAGCAAGGAATCTTTTTATTGCTCAGTTTATTTTCTAATTTCTCAAAAAGATGCAATAATTGCTAGGCATGGTGGTGCACATCTTTAATCCCAGCACTCAGGCAGCTGAGGTAGGAAGATCCCTGTGAGTTACAGGCCAGTCTGAAACTACAGAGTGAATTCCGGGGCAGCCTGGACTAGAATGAGACCCTACCTTGAAAAAAAAATGCAGAAATGTTTGCAAATCAGGAAAGAATTTTATTTTATATTGCTTCTCTATGAATCTAATGTGCTATTATCTTTAAACTTTGATATATATGTATGTATATATGTGTGTATATATATATATATATGTGTGTGTGTCTATATATACATATGTGTGTGTGTGTATATATATGTGTGTGTGTATATATATACATATATATATATATATATATATATGTATGTATTTAGAAATGTTTATTTTTATTTATTTGAGAGAAAGACACAGGGGGAGAGAGAGAGAGAGAGAATGGCCCTAGCCACTGCAAATAAACTCCAGACGCATGTGCCACCTTATGCAGCTGGCTCACGTGGGTCCTGAGGGATCTAACTGAAGTCTTTTGGTTTTGCAGGCAAGTACCTTAACCGCTAAGCCATATCCCCAGCCCATATATTTTTATTATTCTTTTATTTTTGAGAGAGAGTGAGACAGGAAGAGAGAGAATGGGTGCACCAGGGCCTTTCAGCTGCTGTAAACAAACTCCATATGCATGCGCCCCCTCGTGTGCATGTGCGACATTGCATGCTTGCATCACTTTTGCATCTGGCTACTACATGAGACCTGGAGATTCAAAGATGCATTCTTAGGTTTCGGAGGCAAGCCCCTTAACCGCTGTGCCATCTCTGTAGCGCCCTGTATATAATTTTTCTTTTTGCAGTCCTGAGTATTTTAAAACCAGAGATTCATGTGTGCTTAGCCATGGCTTGACACTGGGGTATACTCCAGCCCTAGATTTTATTTCTTGTCCTTCCTTCCTTCTTTCCTCCCTTCCCTCCCTCCCCCTCCCTCCCTCCCTCCCTCTCTTCCTCTCTTCCTTCCTTCCTTCCTCCCTCCCTCCCTCCTTTCCTCCCTCCCTCCCTTCCTTCCTTCCTTCCTTCCTTCCAGTCTTTCTTTCTTCTTTTTTTTTAGTACAGGGAATTGAACCTAGGCTTTATGCAGTCAGGCAAATGCTCTGCCACTATACTGCATCCTCAGGCTCCTAGATTTGATGATCCTATAAATAAAACAAAAGATAAAAACAAAAATCCCTCAAAACTGGCCATCTTTTTATTATTTTATTTTATTTTGTTGTTGCTTTTTGAGGTAGGATTTTTCTCTAGCTCAGGCTTACCTGGAATTCACTATGTATTCTCAAGAGTGGCCTTGAACTCACAGCGATCCTTCTACCTCTGCCTCCCAAATGCTGGAATTAAAGGCATGTACCACCATGCCCGGCTTCATTTTGTTTTTTTGAGGTAGGGTCTCACTCTAGCCCAGGCTGACCTGAAACTCACTCTGTAGTCTCAGGCTAGCCTCATACTCAAAGTGATCCTCTTACCTCTGCCTTAAAGGCACACCTGGCAATTTTTTATTTTATTTTTAACTATTTTATTTATTTATTTAAGAGAGAGGCAGTTAGAAAGAATGAGCACACCAGGGCCTTTAGCCACTGCAAATGAACTCTAGACGTATGCATCACTATGTGTATTTGGCTTTATATGGGTACTGGGGTCCCGAACCTGGGTCCTTTGGCTTTGCAGGCAAGTGCCTTAACTGCTGAGCCACCTCTCTAGCTCTGGTCAACTTTTCAAAGGCAGAGAATAAATAGAGAAGGAATGTGACCTCCTGAGAAGCTCTTCAAGAATAATATAAATTCAGCATATGGATTCTAGAAAGAAAGCTAAGTACTTCAGGAGCTGTGGGGGGGGGGGTTGTGCATTGATTTGTTGTCTTGGTGATCGTTTTGTAGGAACTGTGAGATGTGGCAGGGGACAGAAATACATTACTGTTGATTTTTCTAAGGACACTGTTTTGGAGGCAGGATCTCACTCCAAGCCTGACCTAGAATGCAAGCTATATATAGTTCAGGCTAGCTTGTAAATCAGTGATCCTCCTATCTTGGCCTCTCAGGTAACAGAAATTATAGGAATAAATCACCAAACTGGCTTACTTACTTTAATCAGTCCCGTGTAAGACTCCTGAGCAGTATTTTAAAGTTATCGATGAATACAAATGCTTCCAACATCAGCCCTAACAATTAAGACACTTAAAAAAATGTTTCAGCCACGTGCACATCTTTAATGCCAGCACTCGGGAGGCAGGTGTAGAAGAATCACTGTGAGTTCGAGGCCACCCTGAGACTACATAGTGAATTCTAGGTCAGCTTGGGTTAGAACGAGACTCTACCTTGAAAATACACACACATACACACACACGTGTTTTCATTTATTTGCACACGTGTGTATGGGTGAGCCAGGCCCTTGCTAAATGAATGCCATATGCTTGTGCCTTTTGTGTCCAGTTTAATGGGTGGCTTGGTCCACCAGACTTTGCAAGCAAGCACAGTTTTCTAATTTTTTTGTTTGTTTGGTTTGGTTTTTTTCAAGGTAGGGTCTCATGTTAGCCCAGGCTGACCAGGAACTCACCCTGTAATCCCAGGTTAGCCTTAAACTCACAGTGATCCTCCTACCTCTGCTGGGATTAAAGGTATCCACCACCATGCTCAGCATAAGCAAGTAACACTAAACACTGAGCCATCTTCACAGGCAAAGACATTCCTTCCTTCCTTTTTTCTCCTTCCTTCCTTCCTTCCTCCCTCCCTCCCTCTCTCCCTTCTTTCCATTAACATTTTACCATGTAGTTCAGGGTAGCCTTAAAGTCATGACCTCCTGTCTTGGCTCCCTGAGTGCTGGTATTTCACATGTGCGTCACCATCCTGGGCTAATTGAAGTACTCTGCCATTATAAAAGTATCAGTGTTCTTGGGACACCCTAAGCAATGCTTGCGTTCTGCTGTAAATACAGGCTCATTGGGTAGAAATGGAACCATTTTCCTTTCCTGTTGTTGGGAAGTCCTTCCTCAAGCCATAATGATGTCCCCTCCCACCGTTATCCCTGCTGCCCACAACTGCATTCGCAGAAATCTCACCCACCATGTTTGGCTGCCAGCCCTCCACATTCACACATCTGTCAATGCACCACCAGAAGTCATCTTCTGACTCTCCCTTCCAGGCAAAGACAGGAAATCCTATGAACGAGGGACAAAGAGAAACTATTAAAACCTGTCAAAGGGCAAGAAACTGCTTGTTTTCCCCATTCTACTATACTCCTTAGATTAACTGCCAATGGTTAACATTGCCTTAAAGCCCATTCCTTTGCCTTTCGTAGACATTTTGTTCTTGTTAGCTCAAAAAAGACAAAACAAATAAGACATGGTGGCGCATGCCTTCAATCCCAGCACTCGGGAGGCAGAGGTAGGAGGATCACTGTGAGTTCAAGGCTACCCTGAGACTGCATAGTGAATTCCAGGTCAGCCTGGGCTAGAGTGAGACCCTATCTCAAAAAACAAACAAACAAACGAGCATAAAGGGTTGCTACAAATAGGACTAAACAGGAAAAAGAAGAAAGCAGGAATAAGTACTTGGTCCAGTCAAAGTGGCATTTTCACCATTTCCCAAGTATACTTTGATCTTTTTTGTTTCTATCCTCATAGGGACAGAACTAAAGTGTATGTTTCACATCAGAGCTCAGCTAAGTGTCATGTTTCTTATGACATCTGCTTAACCAGCTGGATATGGACACTAAAAGAATGTGAAAAATTTTCAGCCTATTTGTGTATCACTGAATATGAGTTTATTTATGTTTTGTGATACTAGAGAGTGCACTCAGAGCCTTATGTATGCTAGGTAAAGGTCCTACCACTGAGCTACATCCCCAACCCTATTGTTTGTTTGTTTGTGACAGGGTTTTGCTATGTAGCTCAGGCTTGACTGCAACTATGTAGTACAGCCCAGGCTCACAGTGATCCTCCTGCCTCAGCCTCCCAAATGCTGTGAATATAGGTGTGAACAACCACACTCAGTTTTTTCTTTCCCCCTTCCCTTCCCTTCCCTTCCCTTCCCTTCCCTTCCCTTCCCTTCCCTTCCCTTCCCTTCCCTTCCCTTCCCTTCCCTTCCCTTCCCTTCCCTCCCCTCCCCTCCCCTCCCCTCCCCTCCCCTCCCCTCCCCTCCCCTCCCCTCCCCTCCCCTCCCCTCCCCCAGTGCTGGGATCAAAGGCATGCGCCACCATGTCCGGCTTATTTATTTATTTATTTAATTTATCTGAGAGAGAGAGGGTGAATGGGCTCACCAGGACCTCTTGCAGCTACAAATGAACTCCAAAAGCATGTGCCACTTTGTGCATCTGGCTTTATGTGGGTACTGGGGAATTGAACTCAGGCAAGCAGACTTTGCAAGCAATCACTTTTAACTGGAAAGCCATCTCCCCAGTCCTGTATTTAATATCTGCCTACTTCTATCAGTAAACTTTTTTTTTTTTTTTTTTTTTTTTTTGAGGTAGGGTCTCACTCTAGTCCAGCCTGACCTGGAATTCACTATGTTGTCTCAGGGCGGCCTTGAACTCACAGCGATCCTCCTACCTCTACCTCCTAAGTGCTGGCATTAAAGGCTGCACCACCACAACTGGCAACAAACTTTTATATACAAATAAATGTGGGTGACAGAACAAATCAAATGCTAAGAAAGCAGCATCCATAGGGCTTTCCTGATATTTCCCAGGAGCTCAGAAGTGAGTGAGTGGTACCCTGATCTATACAGTGTCACGACACGGTAAAGGCAGGAAACTAGTAAAGCCCAACTTTGTTCATTCCTTTTGTCTTTAAGTATTAGTGTCACTAACCATCAGAGCAAGCTATCTGTTAGAGAATCAGCAGGGCAGGCCGGGGAGATGCCTGTACAGCATGAGGACCCCAGAGTGCGTGTAAAATGTCTCACGTGCTGTGTGTACTTCTAATCCCAATGCTGGGGAGGCAAAGACAGAGAACACCTTTTTTTTTTTTTTTTTTTTTTTTTTTTTGGGAAAAGAACATGAGAGCTGGAGAGATGGCTCAGCAGTTTAAAGGCACTTGCTTTAAAAAGAACATGGATCCATATCTTCCAAGGCAGATTCTTTACTGCCGACCTTCCTTAAAGATTCATGAGACAGTGGTACTTCTCACAGGCTTACTCTAGCCAAAGACAGAGAACAACAAAAGGTCTTACCACTTTCTGCTAGAGCAGCCGCCACTTCGTTGAGAGTGGAATAGATATTGCAGGCAGCCCATCGGCACTGTGCCCCCAGAGCACCCAGAGTTTCCATAAGCACCTGTGTTAAACAGAAGTCAGGGGATGAACAAGCCTGCACCACAACTGGTCAAGATTAAATTTATGTCTTTTTTTAAAAATTGTTTGAGACAGGGTCTCATATAGCCCAGACTGAACTTAAACGTGCTGTGTGACAAGGCTGGCCTTGAGCTTGCAGTGATCCTCCTGCCTCCACCTTCGGAGTACTGAGATTACAGGCATGCAATCAAATAAGTTAGATTCATGGTTTTCAATTTGTTCTCAGTAGAACTTCGTAGGTATTTTATTTATTTGTGTAAAAGAAAGAGGCAGATAGAGAGAGAGAGAATAGATGCACCAGGGCCTCCAGTCACTGAGCATGAACTCCAGACACATGCACCACATTGTGCATCTGGCTTATATAGGTACTGGGGAACGGATTCTGGGTCCTTAGGTTCACAGGCAAGTGTCCTAACAGCTAAGCCATCTCTCTAGCCATTCTTTAGTATCTTTAAAAATATTATTCATTGAGCTGGAGAGATGGCTAAGTGGTTAAGGTGTTTGCCTGAGAAGCCTAAGGACCTATGCTTAACTCTCCAGATCCCATGTAAGCCAGACATGCAAGGTGATGCAAGTGCACAAGGTTGCACAAGTGCACAAGATGCACACACAGCCAGACATGGTGGTGCTCACCTTTAATCCCAGCACTCAGGAGGCAGAGGTAGGAGGATTGCCATGAATTTGAGGACACCCTGAGACTCCATAGTGAGTTCCAGGTCAGCCTGAGCTAGAGTGAGACCTTACCCTGGAAAACAAACAAACAAAAAGACGGCACACATGTCTGGAGTTCAACTGTACTGGCTGGAGGCCCTGGTGCACCAATTCTGCCCCCCACATCTCTCCCCCCCCCCCTCTCTCTCGTGTGCATGTGCTCTCATAAAAATAAAAAAATAGGGCTGGAGAGATGGCTTAGCTGTTAAGGTGCTTGCCTGAAAGCCTAAGGACCCAAGTTCGAAGATACATAAGGTGGTGCATGCACCTGGAATTGTTTGCAGTGATTAGAGGCCCTAGCATACCCCCCTCTTTCTTTCTGACTCTTTTTCTCTTTTAAATAAATACATACATAAATAAGATGTTTAAAAAAGAGGGCTGAAGAGAGATGGCTTAGAGGTTAAGGTGCTTGCCTAAGAATTCATGTTCAAATCTCCAGGTCCCATGTAGCCAGTAAACAAGTGTACAATTTCGCACATGCGCACAAGGGAGGCACACATCTGGAGTTTGTTCACAGCAGCTGAAAGGCGCTGGTGCTCCCATTGTCTCTGCCTCTCTCTCTCTCAAAAATAAAAAATAAAAAAGACAGAGACAGGGCCTGTTACCGTTGCAAACCAACTCCAGATACATGCACCACTTTGCGCATCTAGCTTTACATGGCACTGGGAAACTGAGTCAGGGTCCTCAAGTTTTGTAAGCAAGCACCTCTAACCGCTGAGCTGCCTCTCCAGCCTCACTTCTTTAGTATTTTATACAGACTGTTAGGGTTTGGGGGGTCAGGGGAGGAGGCTTCAACTAAGTAAACTCTGCTTTTTCCCCGGCAAGATTTAATTAAACTCATCACTTCAGAACCAAAATAGTTTTTCACCAACATAGACTTGCTGCTCAGTTTCTGCTTAAAATGTATAAAACAAGGGAGTTTACCATCCTAACAACATGAAAATGCTGCATAATCTACAAAGTCATGCTTTTAGCCCAAAGAGCTGATATCAAAAGCAGCCAAGTGAGCTGAACTGCAAACAGTAATAGATCCTTTAAAGTTTAGAAACCATGCCTGCCAAGAGGGCCAGCCAAAGTTCCACTGCTTTTGAGGGAGCCTGAAGCCCAGTACAGCTCACTGATACTAAATGAAGATCTAGCTCTCTCTTTCTCTGGGAAGGACAGGAAAATATCTTCTGCTCAGCCCACCAGAGTAAAAGATAAAGTTTAGCGGCCACAGAAAGGAAAATAGGGGTGTTAAGAAAGCACCGCCCTCACCAAGCTTGCCTGGTTCTGATTGGACCGGAGCCCTCCAGTTGACCGCGCCCTGAGGCTAGCACAGAAACGAAGTGCAGGTGGGGCAAGGGCGTGGGAACAGCGCTGGGGCACACGGGTGCCAAAAGCTAAGGGGCAGCTGGAACACCGAGGAATGCCCTCGAGTAGCTTGGAAGCCCAAGGTGAAAGCAGGGGGCGGCTCAAAGAATGGGAAGCCCATGGCGCAAGGACAAATCTAAATCCAGCTCCATTCAAAGGTCTTCAGGGGTGGGGTGTGGTGGCACGCATCTTTAATCCTAGGGTTAGGGTTAGTTCAGGAGCTGAGGGAGGAAGATTGCTGTGAGCTCAGGACCAGCCTGAGACTAATTTCAGGCGGACTTGGGCTAGAGCAAGACCCTACCTCAAAAAATCGAAAAACAAAACAAACAACAACAAAAAAAAAGCCAGCACTCAGGAGGCAGAGGTAGGAGGATCATTGTGAGTTCAAGGTCACCTTGAGACTACATAGTGAATTCTAGGTCAGCCTGGGCTAGACTGAGACCCTAGCTGCGGGGATGGGGTGGGGGGACAGGGACGGGGACTGAAGGACAGACAGTTCAAGGGCTGGAGTGATGGATGGCTTAATGGGTAAGGTGCTTGCCTGTGAAACCTAAGGACCCAGGTCGATTCCCCAGTACCCATGTAAAGCCAGATGCACAGGGTGGCACATGCATCTGGAGTTCATTTGCAGTGGCTAGAGGCCCTGGAACATGTATTCTTCTCTTTCTCTCTCTCCCTCCTTCAAATAAATTTTTAAAAATTTAAAAACAGAAAGAAGAAGAAATGGAATGGAGGGATGGCTTAGAGGTTAAGGCATATGCCTGCAAAGCTAAAGGACCCAGATTCGATTCCCCAGGACCCATGTTAGCCAGATGCACAAGGTGGAGCATGCATCTGGAGTTCATTTGCAGTGGCTGGAGGCCCTAGCATGCCCATTCTCTCTCTCTACCTCTTTCTCTCTCTCAAATAAAAAATAATAAAATATATTACAAAAAGAAGAAATGCCACAAACAAGCCCAGTGACGTGATGCACACCTTTAATCCCAGCACTCAAGAGGCAGAGATAGGAAGATCATTGAGTTTGAGGCCAGCCTGAGACTACAGAATGAGTTCCATGTCAGCCTTGGCTAGAGTGAAACCCTACCTTGGTGGTGGTGGTGGTGGGGGGTGGGGGGGAAATGCCAGAAACAGAAAAAACACAGCAAAACAAAAACCATATAGAATATCAAGAATTCCTTCAGCTTGGTGTTGTGGTGCACACCTTTAATTCCAGCACTCAGGAGGCAGAGGTGGGAGGATTGCTGTGAGTTTGAGGCCAGTGTGAGACTACATAATGACTTCCAGGTCAGCCTAGGATAGAGCAAGACTCTACCTCAAAAAACAAAAAGCAAACAAAAAAACACCCTTCAATAGCCTTTTCAGACTCTGCATATCCAAGGAGAGAATTAGTCAACTTAATGATAACAAGTACATTAAGAGTTAATGGACGGGGGCTGGAGAGATGGCTTAGTGGTTAAGGTGTCTGCAAAGCCTAAGGACTCATGTTTGACTCTCCAGATCCCATGTGAGCCAGATATACAAAGTGACACAAGTGCACAAGGGGGCGCACGCGTCTGGAGTTCTACTGCAGTGGCTGAGGCCCTGGCGTGCCCATTCTCTCTCTCTGACGCACGCATAAAAAAAGGCCGGTCTGTTGGGCTTGCCTCAAAAATAAATAAATAGTTAATGGATGGGCTGGAGCCATGGCAGGTGCTTGCTTGCTGTGAAGCCTAAGGACCCAGGTTCAATTCCTCAGTACCCATTAAGCTAGATGCACAAGGCGGCACATCTTGAGTTCGTTTGCTGTGACTGGAGGCCCTTGTCAACCCATTCTTTCTCTCTCAATCTCTCTCTCTCTGCCTCTTCCTTCCTCTCTCCCTCCCTTCTGCTCTCTTAAACAAAAGAAAAAAAAAAAAGAGTTAATGGACAATTCCAAAACCACTAAAAGATGATCCAGAACCAACAACTTCTCAATAGCATAGAACCCTACATTAAGTGCCAAGATAAGGGCTGATTCCAAATCCAAGGAACATTTACGGTAAGCTTAGATCATCTTGTAACAGAAGCAAGAAAAATGCTAGAAAGAATGAAAGGGATGTGTCACAAAACAGAAAACCCACAGAAGCCACTCTGAAGGGCTCCCCTTAGGCTAAGCTGGGAATAATATGAGCATCAAAATAATGATATGGAAGCTGGGCATGGTGGTGCATGCCTTTAATCCCAGCACTTGGGAGGCAGAGGTAGGGGATCGCTGTGAGTTTGAGGCCACCCTGAGACTACATAGTGAATTCCAGGTCAGCCTGGTACACAGTGAGAACTTACCTCAAAAAACAAACAAACAAACAAAAAGATATGGGGGCTGGAGAGATAGCTTAGTGGTTAAGGCGCATGCCTGAGAAACCTAAGGACCCCAGTTCAATTCTCCAGGTCCCACGTAAGCCAGATGCACATGGTGATGCATGCATCTGGAGTGTGTTTGCAGTGGCTAGAGGCCCTAGTGCACCCATGCTCCCTCTCCCTCCTTCTCTCCATCTATAATAAATAAATAAAAGTAAAATATTTTAAAAAATAATGACATGGAGGTGGAGAGATAGCTTAGCAGTTAAGGTGTTTGCCTGCGATGCACAAGGTGGCACATGCATCTAGAGTTCATTTGCAGTGGCTGGAGGACTTAACATGCCCATTCTCTCTTTCTTTCCTGTGCTCTCTCAAACAAAGAAACAAATAAATGAAACAAACAAACGAATGAATGAATGAATGAATAAACTTTAAAAAAATAAGAATGGACTGTACTCATTAAACAGAAACAGAACAATGAACACTTAGGTATGACAGGTATCTGCAGGTGACAGTAAGTTTGAGGTCAGCCTGGGCTACATAGAGTTCCAGGATCACATGGGCTACATTCACAATGTAGTACTTAATGACTCAAAAAGAAAAAAAAAAGTAAAAACAAAAAATGGGCCAGGCATGGTGGCCCATGCCTTTAATCCCAACACTCGGGAGGCAGAGGTAGGAGGAACGCTGTGAGTTCAAGACCACCCTGAGACTACAGAGTGAATTCCAGGTCAGCCTGGACTAGAGTGAGGCCTTACCTCAAAAAAACAAACCAAAAAAAAAAAAAAAAAAAAGAAAGAAAGAAAAGAAAAAGAAATGGGGCTAGCCAGGCATGGTGGCACAGGTCTTTAATCTCAGCACTTGGAAGGCAGAGGTAGGTGGATCACCATGAGTTCGAGGCTACCCTGAGACTACATAGTGAATTCCAGGTTGGCCTGAGCTAGAATGGGACCCTACCTTGGAAAAAGCAGTAAAACAAAATAAAATAAATAAATAGATAAAAAAAATAAAAAATGGGGCAAAATAACTTTTATGGAGAAGCCTAGTAGACTTAAAAGCTTAGCAGCCATCTCTTCCATCAGGGGATCGATGTACATATCATCAGTTCCAGGATAAGCTGAAAGCCTATGCCTCCTGATTGGACTCAACGGGACAAAACAGAGCATCACTTCGGTAGATAGTTACCACAGATGCTGATCCTGAAGCTAGTAACTGAGAAGCATCAAAACAACACAAACTGAGGGCTGGAGATGTGCACGTCAGGTGGAATCAGGTTTGCACTTTGCTGTTGAAGGCAGCCTAACCTGTAAGATTTCCTCATAGAAATGACACTGGAAAGGAAGGTAAGTCACACTGGTATACTGACGTTCAAGTATGACTCTGTGATTTCCTAGCTGTACGTCCTTGTCGATTACTTAAGTCCTCAGAGCCTCAGCTTATTTGTTTGCAAAATGGTAAAAGGGTCAGGCATGGTGGCATACGCCTTCAGTTCCACCAGCACTTGGGAGGCAGAGGCAGGAGGATTGCTCTGAGTTCAAGGCCAGCCTCAGAGTACAGAGTTAAGTTCCAGGTCAGCCTGGGCTAGAGTGAGACCTTACCTTGGAAAAACAAAAAAGGAATCCCGGCGTGGCGGCGCACGCCTTTAATCCCAGCACTCGGGAGGCAGAGGTAGGAGGATCGCCTGAGACTATGTAGTGACTTCCAGGTCACCTTGGTCTAGAGTGAGACCCTACCTTGGAAAAAAAAAAAAAAAAAGGAAGACTGTTTGACTGTTTTACAGGGTTGTGAGGAATCACGAACAGTATTTGTTCAACTGACAGTCTGGTGCTGGCAACCTATAAGCACCCAGTGGCCAGCAACAAGTATTAACTAACTATTGTTATTAAGAGGAAAAGGACTCACAGCGGTCTGGGCAGTGATGTGTGTACAACCCACAATTTTGGCTCCAGCCAAAGGCTTTTCTCCTTGGGCTCTCTTCCTCAAAGCCATCAGTGCAGGCATTTCTGAAAAGGCCCAATATGAACACAGCAATATTAGAAAGGAGAGAATAAGATAGCAGAATAAACTGAAAAGTTACTCTTTCAGGCTAACAGCCTTCCCCTGGTCAGGTTCTCTGTGAGATAAGGTTTCTTTTTTTTATATATATATAAAGGCACTTAGTTTATTTCTCAAAAAAATATTTTGCTAGAAGAGTTGAGTTCTGTAATTTTACATGATCATAATATTTAATAGAGATAAGGTTTCTTAAGGAAAAAATATTAGACCTGAATTTTCTCAGAGACTTTCAGAGGCAAATGCTCCAGGGTTCTAGACCAGCTCCTATATGCCAATCATCCTTATCCATGCAGGACTTCCTTTTCAGCCTACCAGAATTTCCTCCCTCCCCAGTGCTTTCAAGTTCATGTTCCTTTGTCTTTGGTCTTCGCCAGGAGCCAGGAATGGTGGCCCACACCTATGTACAGTGAGTTCAAGGCCAACCTGGGCTACAAAGTAAAACCTTGTCTCAAAACAAAAGAAAGGAAGGAAAGGAGGTAGGGAGGGAGGAAGAGAAAGAGAAGGAAGGAAAGGAAGGAGAGGAAGGAAGAAGAAAGAAAAGGGAGAAGGGAAGGGGGAGAGGGAAGAAGGGAAGGAGGAACAAAGAAGAAGAGAGAGAGAGAGGGAGGGAGGGAGGGAGGGAGGAAGAAGGAAAAAAAAAAAAAACTTTTCAGTGTCACATTGAGATTTTGCAAACTCTCAGACTCCCACGGTGTACAAAGGGATTGACAGGCAAAGTTAACACGGGCAGATGGAAAAAGAAACGTGTGCTCGCTTTCTTTACCTTGCTCAGCAATTTCAATTTCTCTGCGACCAAACTCCGCCTGCTTGATGTTCTTGACACAGAAGTCACTGCTTCCCTTCGAGCTCTTTTGCTGCTTGTCTCTGGGGGATGTCTCATCGTCAGAACTATCTGTGTATGAAGCCGCTGGAAAGACAGAAGAAAAAGTCCTCTGGGAAAAGACTGGCTTCCTCTAACATTCCAAGCTATGAGGGGAACCGAGGGCTCTCTAGTCATTAGCACACACAAATGAACACCTCTGAGAAGCTCCTTAAGGGAACCATGGGGTTTTACCAATCATCTCCTGTGGCAAGTGCTCCCCACAGGTTCGAAAGGGGAAGCTGAGAGAGGCTGCCAAAGACATTCTCCCTGGATAGCATTAACCTGGAAATGAGGACTAGCTTTTCCCTCACAACACAGGTACTTGAATATGCAGACAGGGGGAGGCTGCCCCATGGTGGCATTTAGGTTTAAAAGTTCCTAATGCAAGCCTGTGGCCTTTAACCTATGGGTTTCCAGCATCACAACTACCCTTTTCCCCCTGTGGTTTAAATGCCCCCAAGTCATTTGCTTTTTAGCACAATAACTGAACCTAGACAAGAAGGATTCCACAGGAAAGTAATTAAGGACCACACAAAAGGAGTCTGTCTGACATAACAGAGCTTTCTTTTTAGGAATGGCTCTGATGAGGCAGGACTATGCCTGCAGACCCAATTAGACACTGACAGCAAGGTATTCTTGCTGGCCTCAGTGGGTCCTGCACTGGGTAATTTAGGTTCCCAAAGCAGCAAACAAATCCTCTTTGGGTTTGGTGATTAATCCATTAGCCACATACACTAGAGGGTGAAAGGTTAAAGGCTTTTTATTGCAGCTACTGCTACAACTATTTACAGGCTTGGAGGAGGTCTCTCCATCCACCGCTCCTAGGCAGGGTCTCGCGCTAGCCCAGGCTGACCTGGATTCCCTAGGTAGCCCCAGGCTGGTTGGGAACTTACTGGAAGCCTCCTATCTCAGCCTCCCCAGTGCTGGGAGTAAAGGTGTGTGCCACCATGCCTGGCTCAGTCTTCACAGAATTCTGTAGTTATTAATCATTTGCAGGATGACTGGAATGAAGCCTTTCCTTCCTTAATTCATGTTTACATCTCAGAGGATAGCTCTTCCTAACCCATACAGTTTGGGGGAGAGTGGAGAATATAAAACATTGTTTTATGTAAAGCATTTTGATTCTCTCCATATAATACTATGACCATCACTTTTGGGGTGAGAAAGTTGCAAAAGCTTAGAGCTTCTTTGGTCTACTAACATCCAGAGAATTAAGACATTTCTGGGATTTCTTAGCAGGGGTTCGTCTGGGTAGGGGGTGAGGGGAGAACTGTAAAAGGCAAGTCTGCCCTTGCCCAGTTAATCAGGCATGGCGCTGCACACTGTGGGGTAAGCAGGGGCTTGAGGATCTCTGGAACTGGAAAATGGCCCTGGAGCAAAGTCCTGACATGAGGGCCCAGGAATGAACTTGGGCACCAGGGGAGGGGAGAGAATTAGTAAACCTCCAAAGGGACTTTTGTTCTTGCAAGAAGCTAATCTGTAGAAAGCTTTTGGTTCCCCTCCTAGGGTGGGAGAGAGAGAGAGAGAGCTCAAAGTACTTTTGGCAACAAAGTCCAGAAACAGGTTCCTGGGCAGTCATCTGTTTTACTAATCAATATTCTGATACAGTTTATGGGAGCATGCTTCTCCACCTGAGAGAAAAGATAACAGCTTCCCCCCCATCATGGTCCAAATTTACAAGGAAACTGATTTTGAAAATAAGAGTTTACATTCAAAATATTCTGAAGTTTCACATCTTTTTTTTTTTTTTTTGTCCAACGTAGGGTCTCACTCTGGTCGAGGCTGACCTAGAATTCACTATGTACACTCAGAGTGGCCTCGAACTCACGGCAATCCTCTTACCTCTGCTTCCGGGTGCTAGGATTAAAAGGTGTGCGCTACCACACCCAGCTTCAGATCTTTTTGAAAACCATGGTGGTTTTTTTTGTTTGTTTGTTTTTCAAGGTAGGGTCTCACTCTGGCTCAGGCTGACCTGGAATTCACTATGTAGTCTCAGGGTGGCCTCGAACTCTCAGCGATCCTCCTACCTCTGACTCCCAAATGTTGGGATTCAAGGCGTGCACCACCATGCCCGGCCCACTACTCTATTTAAATGGACATTAGTGAGCATAAAAATCACCATGGTTTTAGTCGGGCATGGTGGTGCACGCCTTTAATCCCAGCGCTTGGGAGGCAGAGGTAGGAGGATCGCTGTGAGTTCGAGGCCACCCTGAGACTACATAGTGAATTTCAGGTCAGCCTAAGCTAGAGCAAAACCCTACCTAGGGAAAACAAAACAAAACAAAACAAAACACCTAACTAGAGCAGTGGGCAGGGAAGGCCAGACATGGTGGTTCATGTTAGTTAGTAATCCCAGCACTCAGGAAGGAAAAGTAGGAAAAATCAGGAATTCAATGCCAGCCTAGGAGATACAGTAAGACCCTGTCTCACTATTCAAAAGAGAAAGAAAAAATATAGCAGACTGGTGCCATATGGCAGGCATTAAAAAGCGTGAGGCAGAACTGTGAATTTGGGGCCAGCTTGGGATACACAGTGTGACCCTGTTTAAAAAAAAAAAACAAAAACAAAACAAAAAACAAACAAACAAACAAAAAAACGCCGGGCGTGGTGGCACATACCTTTAATCCCAGCACTTGGGAGGCAGAGGTAGGAGGATCGCTGTGAGTTCAAGGCCACCCTGAGACTCCATAGTGAATTCCAGGTCAGCCTGGGCTAGAGTGAGACCCTACCTCGGGGGGTTGGGGGGGACAGGGCTGGAGAGATGGCTTAGCAGTTAAGCGCTTGCCTGTGAAACCTAAGGACCCAGGTTCGAGGCTCGATTCCCCAGGACCCACATTAGCCAGATGCACAAGGGGGTGCACGCGTCTGGAGTTTGCAGTGGCTGGAGGCCCTGGCGCACCCATTCTTTCTTTCTCTCTGCCTCTTTCTCTCTCTCTATTGCTCTCAAATAAATAAATAAATAAATAAATAAATTTTAAAAAACACAAACACAAGGGCTGGAGAGATGGTTTAGCGGTTAAGGCACTTGCCTGCAAAGCTTAAGGACCCATGTGTGACTCTCCATGTCCCACATAAGCCAGATGCACAAGGTGACACCAATGTGCAAGGTTGCACATGCACACAAGGTGGCGCACATGTCTGCAGTTTGACTGCAGCACTGGAGGCCCTGGTGCACCAATTCTCTCACTCTCTCTCAAAAAAAAACAAACAAAAAACAGGCCAGTCTGGGGGGTTTGCCACAAAACAAAACAAAGTAAAAGGGGTCTGGGGAGATGGCCCAGCAGTTAAAGGTGCTCACTTGAAAAGTCGGCTGGCCCAGGGTTGTATTCCCTAGTATTCACATAAAGACAGATGCTCACAGTGGTGCATGCATCTGTAGCTTACTGACACTGGCAGGAAGCACACCCCATTCATGCAAATAAATAAACAAAATACTTTTTAAAAAGATTTTTAAAAAGCCGGGCATGTGGCACACACCTTTAATCCCAGTAATGGAAGGCAGAAATAAGAGGATCACCGCGAATTTGAGGGCAGCCTGGGCTAGAGTGAGACACTACCTCAAAAAAAAAAAAAAGAAAAAAGAAAAAAAAAAGAAAAAAGAAAAGAAAAGAAAAGAAAAAAGAAAGAAAGAAGAGAGAAAAGAAAACTCATCTGGGTGTGGTGGCGCATGCCTTTAATCCCAGCACTTGGGAGTTCTAGGCAACCCTGAGACTAGATAGTAAATTCCAGGTCAGTCTGAGCTAGAGTGAGACCCTATCTTAAAAAACTGAAAACAACAAACAAAAGATGATAAATTTGGTGTTTGCACAATAATTATCATACAGTAAATAAGCATTTAATAAATGCTACCTGATATTACTCACTTCTGCACATTATTTTAAATTCAGTATCAGATACAAGTAACCTCTCTAAGAGGTCATAGCTTAAGGATTTTGACTGGGAAAAGAATGATACGCACATCAAATTATTTAGCAGCTTCTTTTATTTTACCTTTGTCACCTCCTACTAATCTACCAAAGTGGCAGGTGGTTGGCTGCAGTGACTAAAAAGGTTGAGACAGGAGTCCTAACTCTACCCAAAATAGCTCTTCCCTCCTATGCCTTGCTAGCTTTGAGAAATGAGTCAGAAGCGGAGGGGTGGGGGGAACGGACTAAACAAGAAAACAAAGGAACAAAAAAAAAGCCCTCATTGGCTGAAAAGGCAGCTTAGTGGTTAACGCACTTGCCTACAAAGTCAAAGGACCCCAGGTTTGAATCCCCAGTACCAATGTAAAAGCCAGATGCACAAGGTGGCACATGAGTCTGGAGTTTGTTTGCAGTGGCTAGAGGCCCTGGTGTGCCTATTCTCCCTCCCTCCCTCCCCCCTTCTCTCAAATAAGTTAATAAAAAAAATCAAACTCTTAATTAAAAAAAGACATCTTAAAGATAAGCACTCCAATTGTGGCTTGGTTATTTGCTTTGTTTGCTTGCTTTTCTAAGGCAGGGTCTCCCTCTAGCCCAGGCTGATCTGGAATTCACTCGAGTCTCAGGCTGGCCTCAAACTCCTCAGTGATTTTCCTACCTCTGCCTCCCTCCCGAGTGTTAGGAGTAAAGGTGTACGCCACTGTGACTGGCCTCATTTGCTTTTTGCTTCCACATCAAAGAACAAAATGTGGGCTGGAGAGATGGCTTAGTGCTTAAGCGCTTGTCTGTGAAGCCTGAGGACCCTGGTTCAAGGCTCAATTCCTCAGGGCCCACATTAGCCAGATGCACAAGGGGGTGCACGCGTCTGGAGTTTGCAGTGGCTGGAGGCCCTGGCGCACCCATTCTTTCTTTCTCTCTGCCTCTTTCTCTCTCTCTATTGCTCTCAAATAAATAAATAAATAAATAAATTTTTAAAAACACAAACACAAGGGCTGGAGAGATGGTTTAGTGGTTAAGGCACTTGCCTGTCTCAGGGTGGCCTTGAACTCTTGGCAATCCTCCTACCTCTGCCTCCCAAGTGCTGGGATTAAAAGCGTGTGCCACCATGCCTGGCTAATACAAGTGTTTTTACAAACATGGTGGAAAAATTATTCCTGAACTAAGGTGACTTTAAAACTTTTTAATTTTATTAGCATATGCTAATCATACCTAATAATGGGTTTCATGACTTTTTATATATGTATGTATTTTTCATATTCACTCCCCAGCACTCTCTCTTGTTTCCCTCCCATCCCTGCTACTCCTTTTCTTCTTCTCAACTAGTACCCTCCTTCTACTTCCACATCCCACTCTAGCCCAGGCTGCCCTCGAATTCACTATGCAGTCTCAGGGTGGCCTTGAACTCAACAGTGATCTTCCTACCTCTGCCTCCCAAGTGCTGGGATTAAAGGCGTGCATCACCATGTCCAGCCAAAGGTCCTCTGTAAGGGATTATTTATAGGCCCAAGGGTGCCTTATAAGTACCTACACCACTGAACAAAACATCTCTCCCTCCTCCAGTGACCTTAACTGCCTATAGATTGGGGGTGGTGTAAGGACTTTGAGACCTTCTCTCCCAAAACGTGACTTTTATTTTTGCACCCCCCCCTTTAAAATTTTTATTTATTTGCAAGCAGAGAAAGAGAGAGAGAGAGAAAGAAAATGACTTGTCCCTCCCTTTTTAAAAAATGTTTTCAGGAGCCAGGCGTGGTGGCATACACCATAAACCCAGCACTTGGGAGGCAGAGGTAGGAGGATTGCCATGAGTTCGAGGCCACCCTGAGACTATATAGTGAATTCCAGGTCAATCTGGGCTAGAGTGAGACCCTACCTTGGAAAAAAAAAATTTTCCAGGGTGGGAGGAGGGTTAATCAAAATTTAAGATTAAATGAATAAGCTGTATAAAAACCCACTTCTTTGGATAACGGTACACCCAGAAGTCATAGATTGTTACTAGAAAAATTTTAGTGCCAGGAATGGGATACCTTCCAGTGAGTTGTTGGCCAGGAAGGTCTCTGATGCCTCCAAAACATTATAGGCCATTGCCAAGGCTCTAGGTTTCCCACTACAACTAGATGATAAGACCCTATTGCTGAAGACTCCACAACCTTGGGCTGCAGGTCACTGAAAAATCAAGCTGGAACTCCAGTGAAAACCTCCTCCCTGTGGACCAGATGACAGAAATCTGGAAAAACAAAAGGTACCCTGCATGCAGCCCTCTGGGAAAAAGAGAAGTCACCAGCAGTGATAAACAACAGTGGACACTGCAAGCCTTAAATGTGGCTAGCCAGGCCAAATGAGCCAATGGATGCAACAGTGGCATGTCTGTTATGGGGGAAACCAACCACTCTCTAATTGGATTGGAGGCCTGCTCCATGGGAGTGAATACATGCCTCATACTAAAAACATAGTCAAAAACCTATGGTGGGGAAGTCATGAATCCTACCTAGGGGAGTAACAACTGTTGTCTTGCTAAATGCATATATTATATTC
Source organism: Jaculus jaculus (assembly GCF_020740685.1). Classification (NCBI taxonomy): domain Eukaryota; kingdom Metazoa; phylum Chordata; class Mammalia; order Rodentia; family Dipodidae; genus Jaculus; species Jaculus jaculus. The sequence continues at coordinate 90,238,826 of NC_059111.1, read as the reverse complement.
CCCAAACTGCCCAGTAAGCACTTCTCTAAATGTTCATACCCATATATTAATGCTATTCTCACTTTTGATTAGAAAAGCTTCTCTTTTCAGAATGGTGGTGACCTCTGGGATGACTCAGAAGGCACCATGGTGTTGAGAAGATGTGACAGAGGAGTGCTCATCACTGGAACATCTCTGTCATACCTTCCAAAGCTCAGGGTTCATTGCAGAAGAGGTGGCAGAAAGAATATAAGACCCAAAGGAAGGGTAGGACTGCTTACAATATAATCTTCCAGACACAAAATGGCCTGGATATCCATGACCTCACAGTGCCCGACACTACCTAGGCTAAGATCTTCATAATACGAGGCAAAGGTGATGACATGAAAATAACAGAGACTAACCGAGAGGGGGAGGGGATATGATTATGATGAAGGGTGGATTTCTGAGGGAGAAAGTGGGCAAGGGGAAGGAATTGTCATGGCTTATTGTGTATAATTATGGAAGCTGTCAATAAACAAGTTTTTAAAATATTTTTAAAAATGTTTTTATTTGTGAGCAGACAGAGAGTATGTATGTGGTTCAAACAGGGCCCCTTGCTGCTGCAAATAAACTTGATGCATACACCACTTTGTTCATCTGGCTTTATGTACATGCTGGGGACTCAAACTCAGGCTAGTAAGTACCTTTAACAACTGAGCCATTTCCCCAGCATCCTCCCCACTTTTTTTTTTTTTTTTGGTTGTTTTAAGGTAGGGTCTCATTCTAGCTCAGGCTGACCTGGAATTCACTCTGTAGTCTCAGGGTGGCCTCAAACTAACTGTGAGCCTCCTGCCTCTGTCTCCTGAGTGTTGGGATTAAAGGCAGGCACCATCATGCTTGGCTCTCTCCCCACTTTTTTTTTTTTTAAATTTCTTTGGGAGAGAAAGAAAGGACCTCCAGACAGTACAAACTCCCGACACATATGCCCTCTTGTACATCTGGCTTATGTGGGTCCTAGGGAATTGAACCGAGAGGCCCTTAGGCTTCCCAGACAAACGCCTTAACCGCTAAGCCATTTTCCCTGGCCTTCTCCCCACCTTTTTTTTTTTTTTTGATTTTTCGAGGTAGGGTCTCACTCTCACTCAGGCTGACTAGGAATTCACTATGTTAGTCTCAGGGTGGCCTCGAACTCATGGCGATCTTCCTACCTCTGTCTCCCGAGGGATTAAAGGCATGCACCACCATGCCCAGCTTCCCCAATCTTTTAAAAAAAATTTTTTTTTGTTGTTCATTCTTATTTATTTATTTGAGAGTGAGAGATAGAGAGAGAGAATGGGCGCACCAGGGCCTCCAGCCACTGCATACGAACTCTAGATGCATGCGCCCTCCTGTGCATCTGGCTAACATGGGTCCTGGGCAACCGAGCCTCGAACCGGGGTCCTTAGGCTTCACAGGCAAGCGCTTAACTGCTAAGCCATCTCTCCAGCCCTACCCCAATCTTTTTTGAGGCAGGGTTTCACCATATAAACTAGACTTGGCTTCAGACATGCCAGCTACTATACTTTTAGCAGTTTCTAAAATATTTGTAATCATCAGCATAGTCTTGAGGTTTGTTCATAATTTCACTAAAAATAATGAACAAATAGCCAGGCATGGACCCAGGTTCAATTCCCCAGAACCTATGTAAGCCAGATGCACAATGTGGCACATGTGTCTGGAGTTTGCAGTTGCTAGAGGCCCTGATGTGTCTATTCTCTTTCTCTCTCTCTCTCTCTGTGTGTCTATCTACCTCTCTCTCTCAAATAAATAAATAAGATAGTTAAAAAATATGGGGCTTCAAAGCTGGGCACGGTGGTGTACGCCTTTAATCCCAGCACTTGGGAGGCAGAGGTAGGAGGATCACTGTGAGTTCAAGACCACTCTGAGACTACATAGTGAATCCCAGGTCAGCCTGGACTAGAGTGAAACCCTATCTTGAAAAAACAAAAAAAGAAAAAAAATATATATATATACACACATATACACACATGCACATATATACGTGTATGTATGTATATGTATTCATGTATGTGTATGTGTGTGTGTCGGTCTATCTATCTATCTATCTATCTATCTATCTATCTATCTATCTATCTATCTATCTATCTATTTCAGGGCTGCAGAGATGACTTAGTTGTTAAGCAGCTTGCTTATAAATCCAAAGGACCCAGGTTCAATTTCCCAGGACCCACATAAGCAAGATGCACAACATGGCACATGCGTCTGGAGCTCGTTTCCAGTGGCTGGAGGCTCTGGCACACCCATTCTCTGTCTCGCTCTCTCTGCCTCTTTCTCTCAAACAAATTTAAGAAAAAAAATTAAAGTCTGGCATGGTAGTGCAAGCCTTTAATCCCAGCACTCAGGAGGCTGATGGAGAACTGATGTGAGTTTGAGGCTACCCTGAATGAAACTAGGATGAATTTCAGGTCAGCCTGGGCTAGAGTGAGACCCTACCTTGACAAAACCAAAAAAGTAAAATAGTAAATAAATACATAATTTTAAAAATGAACTCAATTCGCTTCAACACTCTTTTCTGCCTGTTGGAAGAGGCCAAGAAGCTCTACTCTCAGCTCCTAAGATGTACAAAGATTCCACCCAGAAATATTGGTTTAAATTTTGATTCAAGATATTTATCCAAGTCATAGGCTTATTATTCATGTATAACTGGCCTTAGGCAGATGGGAGGGTCTGTTGCTCATATCTCTTAGCCTTAACAGCAGGTTCATGGTAGCTTAGTACTTACCTGAGCTGTAGCTGTCAGTAGATGACTGAGAAATAGAACGAGACAGAGAGCGACGTCCAATTTTGGTGGGACGTTTGTTGAATTCCTGCTTCTGGTCAGCAAACTGGATCTGCTGAGAAAAAGAACCCTGGTTACATATATAAACAAAGAATATCCCTTCTGAAGCAGCAATTCAAAGCTCTCATCATTTCAGCTGGTTACCGTCCCATGTAGTTGAATTGGTCTTTACCAACTTGGATTTGGGATAGTAACACTCTTTGAGAACTGGGGATATACCTTAGTTGCTAGAGTGTTTGCCCAGCATGTACAATGCCCTGGGTTCCATCCCTAGGACTGAATAACCCATGTGTTGGTGGTCCAAACCTGTAATGCCTGCCATCTGGGATATGGGGGTAGGAGGATCCTTGGATACACAGGGAATTCAAGGTCAGGCTGGGACACATAAGACCTAGTCTCACAAACAACAAAAACCTTCTTTCAGGGTGGTGCTCTGTGTCTGTAATCCCAGCACTCAAAAAACAGGCAGGAGGGCTGGAGAGATGGCTTAATGTTTAAGGTGCTTGCCTGCGAAGCCTAAGGACATAGGTTCAATACCCAGAACACACATAAGCCAGAATGCACATGGTGGTGCATGCATCTGGCATTCATTTGTAGTGGCTGGCAGCCCTGGTGTACCCATTCTCTCCCCTCTTCCCAAATAAATGAATAAAATATAAAAAAAAAAAAACCAGGCAGGTGTACCACAATATCACAATGAGTTTGAGGGCAGCCTATCCTACACTGAGTTTAAGAACACCCTGGGATTCATAAGAATACTGTGCCAAAAAAAGAAAGGAAAAGAAAAGGGCTGGAGAGAGAGCTTATGAGATAAAGGCACTTGCCTGCGAAGCCTAAGGTCCCAGGTTCAATTCCCCAGTGCCCACATAAGCCATATGCACAAGGTGGCACATGTGTCTGAAGTTTGCAGTGGCTAGAGGTCCTAGTGTGCCCGTTCTCTCTCTCTCTCAAATAAATATTAAAAAAAAATAAGCCAGGTGTGATGGCACATGCCTTTAATACCAGCAGTTGGTAGGCAAAGGTAGGAGGATTGCTGTCAGTTTGAGGCCAGCCTGGAATTACAGAGTGAGTTTCAGGTCAGTTTAGGCTAGAGTGAGATCCTACCTTGAAAAAAAATTACATCATGACACACAAGATTAATATATGAAAAAAGTATTGTGTTTATTTATTTGATAGAGAAAGAGAGAGGAAGAGAGAGAGAATGGGAGTGCCAGGGCCTCCAGCCACTGCCAACGAACTCTAGACGCATGTACTCCCTTGTGTGTCTGGCTAACGTGTGTCCTGAGGAATTGAACTAAAACCTTTGGCTTTGCAGGCAAATGCTTAGCCATCCCTCCAGCCTGAGAAAGGTATGTTGATTAAAATGAATTTTTAGGAAGCCGAATCATATTCAGAACGCCTTCCTATGGTTTCACTGAAAATTGAGGTTAGAAAGAATCTTTGGGGCTGGAGAGACTGCTCAGCAGTTAAAGGTACTTGCTTCCAAAGCCTGACAGCCCTGGGTTCCATTTCCCAGGACCCACATAAAGCCAGACACACAAAGTGACAAAGTGGTGCCTGTATCTGGGGTTCATTTGCAGCAGCTAGAGCCCTGGCACATTCTCTCTCTCTCTCTCTCTCTCTCTGCTTGCAAATAAATTAAAAGAAAAACTTTTAAAGAAAGAATCTTTGTAACTCTTTTTGTATGTATGACCATACATTTAGATAAGAATCCTGCAAGATACAAAATGGTCAACTGATTTGTCCCAGGTTTTAAGTTTCTTGTTATAGCGTATTTTCACTCAGATAGAACATTCTGGAATTGCACTGAAATCCTGGCCATGCCACTCATTAGCTGTTTGATATTGTTCAAAATGTTTTGTGAGTCTCATTTTCCACAAATAACTACAACAGAAATAGAAGTAAACACCCCACAGGCTTTAAAGGGGTTACAAGAAGCAGCACATTTCTCTGTAAAACACAGCAAGATATTCAATAATCTCACTTCCTCCTCCTCTGTAATTTAGTGTTTTTAATTTTTTTGAGGGTAGCCACTTTAATTTATTAAAGACTGCTAAAAGCTGTCTGGTACTAAATAAGCATTTTGCTAATCTGTAGTGTTTGGTATGATAAGATACCTAACAGTGACTAGCTTGATCACTATTCACGTTGAGGACAGATGTACAAGGAATGGATGACTGGGCTGAGAATTTTCCCCAGGACCCCCGTTAGCCAGATACACAAGGGGGCACACACATATGGAGTTTGTTTGCAATTGCTGGAGGCCCTGGCGTGCCCATTCTCTGTCTCTTTCTCTGCCTCTTTCTCTGTCTGTCGCTCTCAAATAAAGAAATAAATAAAAAATATATAAAAACAAACCAAAAAAAAAAAAAATGAATCCTTGAGTAGAACACAGAATGAAAGAAGTAACTAAAAGTTCATTTCCTGTACTAAGAAGTAAACTCTGAGTCTCTTGAGCATTGACACAAGGGGACCAATGCCAAAATGAATTAGCATTCACTGCCTCTAAGGAACTCACAGTATTTCCATAGCTGTAACAATAAATAAAGCCCATTCCTTACTTCAGGGTTTGCAAACTGTTTGCGGCAACAGAAAAATTCATTGGATTAGAATCTTACTGTAAAACAGTAAGTGACAAGTGTAAGTATTTTGCTAATACACCAATATTCTAAAAGAATAACGCGCCCTTCCTATATAATCCCGTAGGATGTATGTGCAGGTCCATGTTCTTGTAGAGCAGCACTCACCACACTGGATATAACTGTATTTGTCTACTTATCTTTTCTCTGTAAATTACAGACAACATAAAGGCAAGACCTGGTCTCTCATTCATACCTCTTTATTCTCAGGCACAGATTCCGCCCCCCCCCCCCAAGCACTCAATTGTGAGCTGAATCAATGAAACTAAAGTAGTTTATTTTACCCTGACTGTCTGTACAAACGTAGTAAATATGGTAAGCATAAGACAAGTCTGAAGTTGAAGCAATTTTTTCTTCAAGGTGGGACTTTACTCTAGCTCAGGCTGACCTGGAATTCACTATGGAATCTCAGGGTAGCCTTGAACTTACGGCAATCCTCCTACCTCTACCTCCTGAATGCTGGGATTAAAGGTGTGCGCCATCACACCCAGCAAATTGAAGTACTTTTTAAGGATTAAAACATTAGAAAGGGGCTGAAGAGATAGCTTTGCTAAGGCACTTGCCTGCAATGCCAAAGGAGCCAGGTTCGATTCTCCAAGTCCCACACAAGCCAGATGCACAAGGAGACACATGCATCTGGAGTTAGTGTGCAGTGGCTGGAGGCCCTGGTCTGCCCATTCTCTCTCTCTCTCTCTCTCTTTCTCCCCGCCCTCTCAAATCAATAAATAAAAGTAAAAAAAAAAAAAAAATTGGGGGGATTTTGAGGTAGCCCAGGCTGACCTTCAAGGTGGCCTTGAACTCACAGTGATCCTCCTACCTTTGCCTCCCAAATGCTGGGACTAAAGGCGTGTGCCACCATGCCTGGATAAAAGTAAAATATTTAAAAAAAATTAGAAATGGAAAGGAGGAGGGTGGATGCTGGGGAGGTGCATAGCAATCAGGTTCAAAACTCTGGCATCAGGCCCAGAGTGGTGGCGAAAGGCCTATAATCTCAGCCCTTGGGAGGCAGAGGCAGAGGCAGAGGCAGGAGTTATCAATAGTTCAAGGTTATCCTAGGTTACATACCAAGTTTGAAGACAGCTTAGGATACACAAGACCTCAAACAAACACCCCCCAAAACTCTGGCATTTACTTCACCAATCTGGTTCAAGACAGCCACACCTTTATTTCTTTTTTTGAGGCCCACTGAGGAAAAGGAATAATTAACTATTCAAAACCATACTAAGCATCTTCATCAGTGTCCCCCCCCTTTTTTTTAAGTAAAAAGCATGACAGATAACTCTGCCTCTGATATACAACACAGGCCCTCTATCCCAACCACACATTTATGTCACATGCGTATGCAGACATGCAAACACCCACGCACACACTGACCACTTACAAGGGGCTAGTCACTCCCCTAGTTTTTTCATTTTTCAATTTATCATCATTATTATTATTGAGGTAGGGTCTCACTGTAGCCCAGGCTGACCTGGAACTCATTCTATAGTCCCAGGCTGGCCTCAAACTCACAGCAATCCTCCTACCTCTGCCTCCCAAGTGCTGGACTTAAAGGTGCATGCCAAAAAGATGATGACATCAAATTAAAAAAGAGACTAATGGAGAGAGGGAGGGGATATGACAGAGAACAGAGTTATGAAGGGGAAAGCAGGGGAGGGGAGGGAAATACCAACGTTTGTTGTCTGTAAGTATAGAAATTGTCAATAATTATATATATATATATATATTTATATATTTCTGGGTGTGGTGGCACACACCTTTAATCCCAGCCCTTGGGAGGCAGAGGTAGGAGGATTGCCATGAGTTCGAGGCAACTCAGAGACTATATAGTTAATTCTAGGTCAGCTTGGGCCAGAGTGGGACCCTACCTTGAAAAACAAAAGTAAAGCAAAATAAACAATATATATACACATATATATATATTTTAAAAGGTGTGTGCCACCATGCCTGGCCACTCTCCCAGATTTATAGGACCAGGCTGAGTATACCCTTATTTATTCCAGAAACATTAGCCATATAGAAACCTAGAAATGGGTGAGACATAGCTCAGTGGTAGTATACTTGCCTAGAAACTTAGCTGCATTGCAATCTCAAGCCAGTTTCCCTATGCTGAGCTCCTTTTTCTATAGTCTTTTCATTTGTATGAATCCCTCAGCCTGGACATTGTGTCCTTTGGACATTAAAGACTAGATTGTATGGGCTTTCTGCATTTAGAAAATAATGGTTAAGTACTGAATTAAATTTTTCATTGCTATTTATGTATTTACTTGGTGTAAAGGCTTAGAACTTAGTATAAAGCCCTAGCTGGCCTTGAACTCAGAACAATCCTCCTGCCTCAGATTCCAAAGTGCTAGGATTATAAGTGTGAGCTACCATGCTTGGCTAAGTTCCTTTAACACAGAGGAATATTAAAGAGAGACTAAGTACAGTAAGGTATAGAATCACTCCAAGAAATAAATGTTTATTTTTTACTAAAAAGCAAAACAGGAGGTAAGTGGGTCATCCCCGGTACCCTCGAAGTTAAATATCATTATATTCTTCATACAATAATACCATGCATTTTGCAATACAATGCTCTGCCCACCCCAGCTGTGGTACCTTGGTACACTCTACCAAGAGCTTACCTAACCTTCCTACCTTGTCAAAAATCAGAATCCTTGCGGGTAACCCTTCTTTTCCATCTCAGTTCTGCCTAATTCCAGGCATCGAGTCAGGGGAGGGGAAGAGGGTCGATGAGAGGGGCAGCTCCCCACGCACCAGAGGCAGGGACAGAAGCAGGACAGGAGGGAAGGGGAGGTAAGCAGCTTGCCTTGGGCACTGACGGCCCTGGCAGCAGCAGGTCTGGTAAATAAGAGCTTAGTCTCACCTGGGCTTTAATCCCAGAGTTGCTATTGACAATGTATTTCTTCTTGCTGCTCAGCATAGTGACATGACCAGCCCTACTGCCACCTCTGGTCCAAGGACCCTTGTGGTCAGGCCCTTAAACTTTCCTCTTCAGCAATTCTGTTGTTGGCATTGATTCCAGCTAGCTTTTAATTTTTTCCCCTTTTTCTTTTGAGGGAGGGTGGCTATCCTTTCTTGGAATCCCTGAAGCAGCTCCAACAAGCCTTTTGACTGTTAAGCACAGCCCGTATTTAATAAGGCAGTCTGTTAGTGGCTCATCAACCATACCTAATTCTGGTGGCTGTTTTGCTTTTATTATTATTTTTTCCAAACACATAAATACATGGATCCTCTAACCTCTAAACCTTAACAAGTCTCTTGACAAGGCTCAACTTGCATGCACACAACAATAGCTTATTTATATAACCGGTACACTTTTTGCCGCTATAATTAACTTGCTAATTAGTTCCTTTTTAACCTTACCTTCTCCTTTTCCATGTCAGATGATTTTAGTTAACCTAGTCTCGTTAGAAAAACATTAACCAGAGAGCCACTGAAACAATGAGGGAATGTATTAAGAGAGAAGAAAAAAAAATTAATGATGTCAGGTGCTAGGGCAACTGCTATCCTACACTCTGTCCTTGAGTTAGCCACATGGGGACAGTAGTTTCGGCTGTCACCAAGGAAATCAATTTTCTCACTCTGCTGCTTAACTAGGCACCTTTTCCTTTCTTCCTTGTTTCCTCCGCCCTTGCTCCCCGCTTCCATCATTCTTTGATATATTTAGACATGGTCTTACAATGTAGCCCAGGCTGACCTGGAACTCAAGAGCTTCCTGACTCAGCCTCTCAAGTGCGCCACCATGCCCAGGTTTCATTGTGTATCTTCTGTTAAAATTAATTAATTAATTTAAATATATATTCTATTTATTTATTTGAGAGAGAGAAAGAACCATCTTTCCAACCCAATTAATTAATTTATTTTATGAGAGAAAGGGAGAGAAGGAGGGGGGAAAAGGAGGGACCGTGGGGAGAAAGAGAGTGGGCACACTAGGGCCTCTAGCCACTGCAAATGAATTCCAGACACATGAATCATCTTGTGCATGTGGCTTTCTGTGGGTACTAGGGAATTGAACCTGGGTCCTTTGGCTTTTTAGGCAAGCACCTTAACCATTGAGCCATTTCTTTTGCCCTCATTGTGTATCTTTTATATGGTTTTGACATTAGTTCCTAGTTTCATCTCAAGATTGTTGCTGAGACCAGATGTGGTGGCACATGCCTTCAATCCCAGCACTTTGGAGGCACAGGATGGAGGATCACCGAGAGTTCAAGGCCAGCCTGAGACTACACAGTGAATTCCAGATCAGTCTGAGCTAGAGCAAAACCCTACCTTGAAAAACCAAAAAAAGGGGGGGGGGTAGGGAGGGGGCTGGAGAGATGGCTTAGTGGTTAAGGCGTTTACCTGCAAAGCCAAAGGATCCCGGTTCGATTCTCCAGGACCCACATATGCCAGATGCACAAGGGGGCGCATGCATCTGGAGTCAGTCTGCAGTGGCTGGAGGCCCTGGTACATCCTCTCTCTCTCTCTCTCTCTCTCTCTCTGTGTCTTTCTCTCTTAAATAAATAAATAAATAAAATATATTTTTAAAAATATGTTTCTTGGAAAATGTGGCTACAAAGGACAGTTTCTTATCTCAGAGTCTCCAGAATTACAACCACCTTATTACATGCCAAATAAAGATTCACAGAAAAGGAAAAGAATCACCTTGTTTATTCTGATTCCTGAAAGGAATCCAGGGAAAGCTACACTAGACTGCCTGCTACAGAGATTCTGGCGGGAATGTGATTTGAAGAGAGAAAGAAAAGTGAGGAAGGGGAGGAGAAATGAGAGAAGTGGAGGGACAGGGAAAGGAGAAAATGAGAGCCAGATGTGGTGGCCCACGCCTTGAATCCTAGCACTCAGGAGGCAGCAGAGGTATGAGGATCACTGTGAGTTCAAGGCCACCCTGAGACTACATAGTGAATTCCAGGTCAGCCTGGACCAGAGCGAGATCCTACCTTGGTGGGAGTGGGGGAGGACAAAATGATAACACTATTGTTTAACGATCATCTTTCCTTTGGGATATAGTGTTTATTGACTTCTCTAAAAGAAGGGGAAGAGAGCTAATAAATGCATAGCTCTGCATGTTATTATTATTATTTTTCTTTTTTGGTTTTTTGAGGTAGGGTCTCACTCTGGTCCAGGCTGATCTGGAATTCACTATGTAGTCTCAGAGTGGCCTCGAACTCATGGTGATCCTCCTACCTCTGCCTCCTGAGTGCTGGGATTAAAGGCGTGCGCCACCACACCCGGCTTACTTATTATTTTTAAAAATTTATTTATTTGCAAGGAGAGAGATAGACAGACAGAGATGGGCACACCAGAATTAATGCCATTGCATGTGCCATTTTGTGCAGCTGGCTTTACATGGGGAATTGAACTGGGCAATCAGGCTTTGCAAGCAAGTGCCTTTAATCCCTGAGCCATCTTTCCAGCCCTATTTTATTTATTAATTTGCAAGGAGAGAGAGAAAGTTAACCAGATTTTACATGGAAATGTACCAAGCACTACAGAGAATGGGTAGGAGAAAAAAATATTAAATGTAAAAACATGGGCTGGAGAGATGGCTCAGCAGTTAAGGCACTTGTTTGCAAAGCCTAATGACCTCAGTTCGATTCCCTAGTACTCACATAAAGCCAGATGCACAATGGCACATGTGTCCAGAGTTCACTTCAGTGGCTGGAGGCCCTGGCATGTCCATTTCTCCCTCTCCCTCTCCCTCTCCTTCTCTCTCTGTTTCTCTCTCTCTCTCTGTGTGTGTGTGTGTGTGTGTGTGTGTGTGTCTTCTTTGTGTCTCTCTGCTTACAAATAAATTTTTTAAAAAACAAAAGCCTAAGACAGGTGTTACAGTCAGGTTTGCATTGCTGGTAGAAATCACCCAACCAAGTGCAGCTTGTGGGAAAAAAAGAGGTTTATTTTGGCTTACAGGCTCGAGGGGGAAGTTCCCTAATGGCTGGGAAAACGATGGCATGAGCAGAGGGTAGACATCACTACCTGATCAACATTAAGGTAGACAATAGCAATAGGAAAGTGTGTTAAACACTGGCAAGGGGAAACTGGCTATAATACCTATATAAGCCTGCCCCCAACAACACAATGCCTTCAAGAGGTGTTAATTCCCAAATCTCCATCAGCTGGGAACCTAGCATTCAGAACACCTAAGTTTATGGGGGACACCTGAATCAAACTACCAAAACAGGTAAATGCTATTTTATTTCTTTTTCAGTTTTTACTTATTTGCAAGTAGACAGAGAAAGAATGGCCTCTTGCCATTGCAAGCGAACTCCAGATGCTTGTACCACTTTGTGCATCTGGCTTTATGTGGGTACTGGGAATCGAACCTGGGCTATCAAGCTTTACAAGCAAGCGCCTTTAACTGCTAAGCCATCTCTCCTGCCTCTTCAATGTTTTTTTAATCCTCCCTCCCTGAGGTAGGGTCTCACTCTAGCCCAGGCTGACCTGGAATTCACTATGTAGTCCCAGGCTGGTCTCAAACTCCTGATGATCCTCCTACCTCTCCCTCATGAGTGTTGGGATTAAAGCATGTACCACTACACCCAGCTTTAAATGCTATCTTTTTAAAGCAAAAAATATATATATTTATTTATTTGAGAAAGAGAGGGAGGGAAAGAGAGAGAGAGAGAGAATGGGCATGCCATAGCTCTTGCTGCTGCAAATCAACTCCAGAAACATGCACCAGTTTGTGTCTTTGGCTTTACGTAGGTAAAACGGGGAGTTGAACCCAGACTGGCTGACTTTGCAAACAAGTGCTTTAAAAAAAGTTTTTTTTGTTTATTTTTATTTATTTATTTGAGAGTGACAGAGAGAAGGAGGCAGAGAGAGAGAGAGAGAGAGAGAGAGAATGGGTGCACCAGGGCTTCCAGCCACTGTAAACAAACTCCAGATGCGTGCACCCTCTTGTGCATCTGGCTAATGTGGGTCCTGGGGAATCGAGCCTCGAACCGGGGTCCTTAGGCTTCACAGGCAAGCGCTTAACCGCTACGCCATCTCTCCAGCCCAAACAAGTGCTTTTAACTGTGAACCATTTCTCCAGCTTCTAATGTTATCTTTATACACATAACAAAATATTCTACCTGACAAATGGGCCTAAAGGTTTCCTCAGGGAGTCGGGTATGGTGGCCTCTAATCCCAACCCTTAGGAGACTGAGGCAGAAGGATTGCTGTGAGTTCAAGGTCAGCCCAAGGTAGGGTGAGACCTTGTCTTAAAATAAAGTCAAGGGAAATAAAGCTTATTAAAGAACACCTTTAAAAGAATGTGTTCTCCAATCTTTCAGTAGTGTAACTGTCTGAATACAGACAAGAAACTCCTTAATCCAAGGAGCAGAGGCTCCAGCAGTTTTCCAGTGACCTATGGAAAAGTCTCTATAAAGGTCTACCTCGTCCATTCTGGTCCTTGGGGGAGGTGTGCAGGGAGTTCCTCCTGCTTTGTCCTGGCCTGTATCCAGAGCTGTCACTGCTGTCAGCAGCTGTGTGTGGTCTGGGTCCTTTACTTCAGGGGCACACAAGTCCCCCTTTGTTGGTGATTACTGAATAACACGGGAGGAGGATGGCATGAGATACACATTCTCAGGCTGGGGAGATGGCTCAGAGGCTCAAGGTGCTTACTTGCAAAGCCTGACAGCCTGGGTTCAATTCCCCAATGCCCACATAAAGCCAGATGCACAAAATGGTGCCAATGTCTAGAGTTCTGGAGGGGTAGGAGGCCCTGACACACCCATGCTAGCTTGCTCTCTGTCTCTTTTACAAATAAATAAATAAAAATATACATTTTAAAAGATATATGCCTTCTCGGCTAGATGTTTCTCCTGAAAAGGTGTATGACAGGTCTGTTTCCTTTGATAGCAGGGATAGTTTCAGTGGGGAGTTCATGAACTAATGCATAAACTGGAACATGAAATAGGTCTTTGTTAAAATGTTCTTGATATTTTGGCCAACAAAGAAGCTGACTCCAGAGTTTTCTCTTGGGGATTAAAAGGCACTTTAGCAGTTTACGGGTGAGGTCTGTTAATCTATAGGCAATACACTGGAGGGTGCTTAGTGGCTAACTGCTGGCTAAGCAGCAATCAGGGGCACCTTCAGACTAGGTCAGAAGTTAATGACTTTGTGGTATCTGAAAGAAAGCCTCCAAAGTCTTTGGCCAAGAAGAGATAGCAAATAACCCAAAGGCATTGTTGAAGACAAGTCCTGCTTCTCACTGTTTTTCAAAAACCTATGATTACAAAGGTATTTTCCTGGTTTTTGAGAAAAATGGCCAAAACCAAAAAAATCTGAAAAGGTCTTAGCAGTTAAGTGTTTGCCTGTGAAGCCTAAGGACCCTGGTTTGAGGCTCGATTCCCCAGAGCCCATGTAAGCCAGATGCACAAGCTGGCGCATGCATCTGGAGTTTGTTTGCAGTGGCTGGAGGCTCTGGCGTGCCCATTCTTTCCCTCCCTTCCTCTCCCTCCCCCCTCTTCCCCTGCCTGTTGCTCTCAAATAAATAGATAAAATTATTTTTAAAAATCTGAAAAAGACATTGTTGTCTTAAAAAAAAAAGGCTGGGTGTGGTAGCACACACCTTTAACCCCAGCACTTGGGAGGCAGACATAGGAGGATCACTGTGAGTCCAAGGCCAGCCTGGTACTAATATAGTAAGTTCCAGGTCAGCCTGGACTAGAGTGAGATCCTATGAATAACAAAAACAAAAGAGCTTAGTCAAGCTGTGCTTTATTTTAAAAGGTCCTCTCCCTTAAGCCACAGTCATAATCCTTTAGGACAGTTTTCCTGTTCTCATAAACAGAAAGGTCAATGGATAAAGGTTCAGGAGTAGCTCTTTTTGAGAGGGTGTGTTCACAGGGGAGCCAGTGGGGCGTATGTCTTACAGAATAGAAGTTACTATAAAACTTTTATTGATTCTAAGTTGGTTCACTTATGCTTAACAGAATTCTCCTGCAATACTATTGCAGAAACATTAGAATTTAATAATTTAATGTGTTCCTTCCTCTGAGAAAACCCACATTTTTTTTTTCTTAGTTCCTCCTATCTCTGCCTTCTGAATGTGAGGATTAAAGGTGTATGCCATCACATCTGGCTATTGCCTGGCATTTTTTTTTAAATTTTTATTAACATTTTCCATGATTATAAAATATATCCCATGGTAATTCCCTCCCTCCCCCACCCCCACATTTTCCCATTTGAAATTCCATTCTCCATCATATTACCTCCCCATTACAATCATTGTAATTACATATATACAATATCAACCTATTAAGTATCCTCCTCCCTTCCTTTCTCTACCCTTTATGTCTCCTTTTTAACTTACTGGCCTCTGCTACTAAGTATTTTCATTCTCACGCAGAAGCCCAGTCATCTGTAGCTAGGATCCACATATGAGAGAGAACATGTGGCGCTTGAAAACCCACATTTTTTAAAACTCCTTATTAGTAAGTGGTTGAAAGGCAAATACAAAACAGTTAAGAAACCAGCCAGGGGCTAGAGAGATGACTTGGTGGTTAAGCGCTTGCCTGTGAAGCCCAGGGACCCTGGTTTGAGGCTTGTATTCTCCAGGACCCACGTAAGCCAGAGATACAAAGTGGTGCATGAATCTGGGGTTTGTTTGCAGTGGCTGGAGGCCCTTCTCTCTCTATCTACCTCTTTTTCTCTCTGTCACTCTCAAATTAAAAAAATTAAAAAAAGAAATAGGCGTGGTGGTGCATGCCTTTAATCCCAGCACTCAGGAGGCAGAGGTAGGAGGATTGCCGTGAGTTTGAGGCCAGCCTGAGACTCCATAGGTGAATTCCAGGTCAGCCTGGGCTAGGGAGAGACCCTATCTCAAAAAAAAAAAACAAAAAAAACCCAGCCAGAATTATGAAATAAATCCTTCCTATTAACATAAATGACTGCGCTATTTAAAATATGCTTATAGATGAACAGAAAACATCATCAAATTTTTTTTAACAAAGTACCATGCTCTAAAATGTTAAGAATAATAGTGATTGCTGCTATAAAACTGAGATGTAATAGTTATAAAAAGCAATTGAAATGTAGGCTTCTCCTATGCATTTTTGTCAGGTCTACTCTATATATGTCTCAATATCAATAGTTATTTCTTCAAGTCCCTAATTCCATAAACACTAAAGAGGTCTTAGAATAGGTTGTGGAAAGTCTTTTTAACTTACCATAGTGAAATACATAGATAAGCTAAAGTGCAAGAAATCAGACTAAATCGAGAAGTAGATATGACAAGGAGTTTAAAATCAGAAGTAGAGGGCTGGAGAGATGGCTTAGCGGTTAAGCGCTTGCCTGTGAAGCCTAAGGACCCCGGTTCGAGGCTCGGTTCCCCAGGTCCCACGTTAGCCAGATGCACAAGGGGGCGCACGCGTCTGGAGTTCGTTTGCAGAGGCTGGAAGCCCTGGCACACCCATTCTCTCTCTCTCCTTTTATCTGTCTTTCTCTCTGTGTCTGTCGCTCTCAAATAAATAAAAATAAAAAATTTTTAAAAATTATTAAAATCAGAAGTAGAGGGCTAGAGAGATGGCTTAGCAGTTAAGGCATTTGCCTGCAAAGCCAAAGGATCCTGGCTTGATTCCCCAGGACCCATGTAAGCCAGATGCACAAGCAAGGTAGTGCATGTGTCTGGAGTTTGCCTGCAGTGGCTGGAGGCCCTGGTGAAATTCTCTCTTTCTCTCTCTCTGCCTCTTTCTCGCTCTCTCTCTCAAAAAAAAATTTTTTTTTAAGTGGAAACGGGCTGGAAAGATGGCATAGTGGTTAAAATGTTTGCTTGCAAAGCCAAGGATCTAAGTTCAACTCCCCGGGACCCACATAAGCCAGATGCACAAAGGGGCTCATGCATCTAGAGTTTGTTTGCAGTGGCTGGAGGCCCTGAGCACCCATTCTCTATCTGCTTCTTTCTCTCTTCTCTGTCAAATAAATAACTAAAAAAAAAAAAAAAAAAAAAAAAATTCATGTGAAAACTGAATCCAAAAGTTAGGAATTTTAAAACTTTTTATTTATTTACAAGGAGAGAGAGGGTAGTGAATGGGCACTGTAAACACCAAACACATGCTTGTGCATCTGGCTTTATGTGGGTTCTAGGAAACTGAACCCAGGCCTCTGGCTTTGCAAGCAAGCATCTTTAGCCACTGAGCCATCTCCCTAGCTGATTTCATTTTTTCTTTTGCTTTCGAGACAAGGTCTCCTTATAGTTCAAGTTTGCCTCAAACTTACACTGTAGCTGAGGCTGGTCTTTAATTCTTCATCCTCCTTGCCTCTACCTACCAAGTGATGGTATTAGAGGCATGTGCTACCTCACCAGGTTCTAAAATGTGAGGGTTTATAGGCTAGTTCTTATGAACAAGTCTTCATTGTCACGTAACTAAAACTAATGGGTAGATACAGTATTTGGAAGAACTGTATGAGCCTAGGTCTTGATATTTACACATACACATGTACATACATATGACTTGGAGAAACATTTGACTGGGAAAAATGGACAGGAGAGGGAGAAATGTTTAAATTTTTTTCAGAGACTTGAGACAGCATCATTTTGTCCAGGTTCTGGTCTCCCACCTCCCCTCCTCAGCAATACACCTCATGATTTTTTTTTTCTTTATCTCCATGAGGCAAAATCAAGCATTAGCTTGGAAGAGAAATACAAAGCAATCACAGGATAATCCCATCCATAGAGTACACAGCCCAGTAGACCAGCTCCTCCTACCCACAAGGGAGAGAGCCTGGCTATCCACAGCCTCGTGACTTTTGACCGACTTACCTTCCTTTGCTTTGGGGTGCAAGAAATCAGGCTAAATCTAGATTAAAGTAGGTATGATAAACAATATGAAGTTTTTAAAAATCACAAGTTGAAATTGGGGCGTTGGAGAGATGGCTTAGCGGTTAAGGCATTTGCCTTAAGGACCCAGGTTCGATTCTCCAGGTCTCCCGTAAGCCAGATGCACATGGTGGTACAAGTGTCTGGAGTTCTTTTGCAATGGCTAGAGGCCCTGGTGCATCCATTCTCATTCACTCTTTCTCTCTCTGTCCCTCTAATAAATAAATAAATAAAAATAAATCAGAAAAAAAATATTTTAAAAAAAGTTGAAATTGGCCACGCATGATGATGCACACCTTTAATCCCAGCACTTGAGAGGCAGTGGTAGAAGGGCTGTCGTGAGTTTGAGGCCACCCTGAGAGACTACATAGTGAATTCCAGGTTAGCTTAGGCTATGGAAGGACCCTACCCTAAACACACACACACAAAAAAAAAAAAAAAAAATAGAAGAAAGTTGAAATTTAATCAAAAGGTTAGTACTGTTATTGTTTGTCTAAAAAACAGGGATGACCCAGTACACAGGAAGTAACTAGAAGAACCGTTCTCCTGATCACAGAACTAGCGTCTTGCAGATGCTGTTTGTCACCTGTTGGAGAAGGCTGCCTTTGTTATCAAGAAACAGAGGGAAAAACAAAGCAACCAAAGAACTCACCATCCACTCGGGCATGTGAAAAGCTGAGGTGCCCTCATTACTGTCCCACTTCTCCATAGTGCAGACTGGTGGAAGGGATGTATGTCCTGGAGCACAAGGGAAAGCTGGTTTGGGAATGCCAGGGTTACCGAGGGCCTCGGGTCAATGGCTAAGGGAAGCTGCACTCTTCTCCCCGAGAGCAGCCTCCTGTTCGAATCACGGTCACTGGTCAACCGCGTGGGAAAACTCTTACCAGCCAACTTCCAAGCCTTGGGCTTCTGCTGCGGAATCGGAGCAGATGCAGAGGTCAGCACCCTGACACTGAGCTTCCACAGGCGCGCACTGTTTAATGCTACCCACCCTACTCCACCTCCTCGGCAACAGGCTGACTTCCTTCTTCCCAGAGTTTAAGGCGCTGGCTAATTTCCTCCCGCCCCTCTGGACACCCACGTCACTGGAAGTGCAGACACCAAGATCAATAAAGATCGAGGTCAAGGAGGCACTCCCCTTTCTCAAGAGCTCCACCGATTAGGATCAGTACAGTAAACAGGCGTTTCCTTGAAACCAGAGTTCTTCATGGCTTTCAGGTTCAAACATCCATGCAGAAGCTCCACACGCCCCCAGTAGGGGGCTGGCACCGCGGCCTATCTCAGTTCTTGGCTTTTTTTTTTTTTTTCCAAGTTAAACTCTTATCGCTTGGGAAGTTCTGGTGAAGTCAGGGAAGATGGAAAATCAAAACTCCTAAGCCTGGGGTGGTGGCACACACCTTTAATCCCAGCACTCAGAAGTCAGAGGTAGGAGGACTGCTGTGAGTTCGAGGCCAGCCTGGGACTACATAGTGAATTCCTGGTCAGCCTGGGGCTAGAGTGAGACCCTACCTCAAAAAACAAACAAACAAAAAAAAAAAAAACAAAAAAAAACTTCCTTAGAAATGCTAAAGAGTTCTGGAGTTCTGGGACCACAGCTCCCCCTGCTGGCTCCCTGTGAGATGTGCAGGAAGGTCCAAGGGTTTGTGGTACAAAAACAGCTTAACCCTGACTGTAAAACTGCTTCACAGAGGCTACACAAGAGCCAGCCCTGCAGTGTGTTCAGTGGAGACCCAGAATCCTTAGTCAAGACTAGTTGCCTCTATGTCCAATTCTTGCTTTTTCCTCATGGATAGACTTAGTGTCAGGAAGAAATAAGACGCCAGCAAAGCAGCCCTCCCTGCAAAACCACCACTTTTTAAGGACCTCCATAGCTTCCTCCTTTTTGCACACTTCAGAAGTTTGGAAATAAAGCAAAACTAGGGAAAAAGTGACTTATGGTTGCTTAAGCTCTCTTTTTTTTGGTTTTTCGAGGTAGTGTCTCACTCTGGCCCAGGCTGCCCTGGAACTCACTATGGAGTCTCAGGGTGGCCTCGAATGCAGTGATCCTCCACGTGCCACCCCGCCCAGCTCTGCTGTTTTTTTTGTTGTTGTTGTTTAAAGGAGAGACCCTGCCTCAGGAAAAGGAGGACAGAAAATAGGAATATGAATATTTTTTAAATTATTATTTATTTATTTGAAAGAGAGAGAAAGAGGCAGAGAGAGAGACAGAGAGAATGGGCACGCCAGGGCCTCCAGCCACTACAAACACCAAACCCATGCGCCCCCTTGTGCAGCTGGCTTACGTGGCTCCTGGGGAATCGAACCTGAGTACTTTGTTTTTGCAGGCAAATGCCTTAACTGCTAAGCCATCTCTCCAGCCCTGCTCTCAGTTTTCTATTTGTTAATGATGCTGCTGCTTTCTTAGCCAGATATGCAGCCAGTCACCTTTGATTCTCCTCCCCATCCCTTAATATGTTGTCAATTATTTCTGAGCCTTCCTCCATTAAGCCTTTCACGAATCCCTGTTGCCTCTTCAAAATCCTCTACAAAAAAAAAAAAAAAAAAAAAAAAAAAGCCCCTCACCCTGCCCCACAAGTCCTTTCCAAGATGGTCTTCCGCCACATACGCACTATCTTCCACATGAGCTGTATTACCTATTACCTGGGAAGAAGACTGGGATGTGGCAGCCAGGATGGTTTTTTGTCCCCCTCTCCCCTCCCGTTTTGTTATTTTTGAGGGTTGGTTTTGTAATGGGACTTGGATAATCCTGGAGTTGCCCCTGACTGAACCTTGCTATCCCTCCAGTTCCCTAGTCTGCACGCCGGAAGTAATAATAGCCATCTCCTGGGATAGAACACAGGCTAAGACTTTAGTGGAAACTCTGTGCTGCCATTACCAGTGTGTCCTTCTCACCTCGGTGCCTTTGCTTTTGCCCTTTCCTCAGGTGAACATTAGCTTCGGGCTCACCTCCACCATCTTCACTTACTGGAACTCTCCGGGGTTCAGCCGAAAGGCCGCTCCCATCATGAAGGCTCATCTAAAACAGGACCCTCCCTCCGACACCGCTCTTCGGCATCGGCACTGTTCTCACTCCTGTATCGGCTGCTGTGTCTTCTATGCTCAGCAACTTGTTAGCCTGCAGGCTTTTCAGGGGCTTGCCCAAATTTAATTTGGCTACAGCACCTGGGGTATAGTAGGAGCTGAAGGAATTATCATCTAAAAAAATTAAAAAGCAGCCGGGTGTGGTGATGCACACCTTTAATCCCAGCACTCAAGAGGTAGAGATGGGAGGGAGGATCACCATGAGTTCAAGACCACCTTGAGACTACATAGTGAATTCCAGGTCAGCCTGGGCTAGAGTGAGACCCTATCTTGAAAAACCAACAAATAAATAAATAAAACTAAGAAAATTAAAGTCAAAAAGTTAGTCTAAGTTATAAGATTTTGTGTGCAAGTATGATTATTTGGGGGGACAACTTGCATAAATCTATGTATTCTCAATGGTAACATCTATTTTTATAGGATTTGGTACATCATTTCATATCTATGGGGGTTATATTACTGACCACAGGGATGACTTATTTGATGGTGAGACTTTAGGGAGGAAAAAAAAAATGTAAAAATCAAGGGGGTGGGGTGGGGTGGGGAAGATGGCCCAATGGTTAAAGGCACTTGTTTGGGTTTGATTCCCCAGTACCCACATAAAGCCAGATGCACAAAGAGGTACATGTGCCTGGAGTTAGTTTGCTGTGGCAAGAGGACCTGGTATGCTCTCGTTCTCTCTCTATTATTTTATTGAAAATAAAAACAATTTAAAAATTTTTTTCTTCCCCCCTCTAAGTAGGGTCTCACTGTAGCACAAGCTGACCTGGAATTCGCTATGTAGTCCAGGCTGGCCTCAAACTCACAGTGATCCTCCTATGTCTGCCTCCCTAGTACTGGGATTAAAGGTGTGCGGTATCACGCCTCACCTGGGGTCTCTCTTTCTCATTCATCGCTCCTTTAAGGAGCAGCTGGGAAATTCTCCAGTTTCTGCCTCCCATCTTGTAATAGGCACACTGGGATTAGATGACAGAAGCCTACCCCAGCTTCTGGCTTTCATGTGGAGTCTGGAGAGTAAGGTACTCAAGAGTTGCAAAGTGTTTTATCCACTGAGCCATCTCCTCAGTCCACTTAGAAGGATTTTCATCTTTAATTTTATTATCTCTGCAGGAGTATATAATCTACTTTGTAGACTTGTGAGTTACATTATGATGGAGCTTTTAAGAGGGACAAATCAAGGTCAAAGTCTGTTGTTATTGCTAGAGAGAAGCCTAATCCTCAGAATAGTATGTTTTAGTGATCAGCAAATTACTAGGTATTCTGGTTTATATTCTCTATGTAATGGCTAAGTAAACAGTAGACAATTGCCTTCATGATAGTATTAAACCACAGAAGAAAATGACTGTGTGTCTGTGTACGTGTGTGCATGTGCACATGCATACAGAGGCCAGAGAGGACATGAGATGCCATTCTTTATTGTTCGCTGCCTTAATCCCTTGAAGCAGGGTCTCTCTCTAAACTTGGGGCTCATTTGCAGCCAGCAAGCTCCACAGATGCTCCCGTCTTAGCACCTCCCCCCACCACTGCTGGTGCTCATGGCCAGGCTCGGATTTTTATCCCCCCCCCCCACACAAAAGTGCTGGGGATCCAAACTCCAGTCTTCATACTTGAGTACCAAGCTCTTACCCACTGAGCCATCTTACCAGAACTGAGAAAATAACATTTTTCTGAAAAAAATTCATTTTTATTTGTTTCAGTGAGACAGAGAACGGCAAAGAGAGAGAGAAAGAGAGAGAGAGAGAAGCAAAGAGAGAGCAGAGAGAGAATGGCCATGCCAGGGCCTCCAGCCACTACAAATGAACTCGATACATGTGCCACCTTGTGCATCTGGCTTATGTGGGAACTGGGGAATCAAAGCTGGGTCCTTAAGCTTCACAGGCAAGCGACTTAACCACTAAGCTATCTCTCCAGCCAAAGAAAATAACTTTTTTTTTTTTTTGGTTTTTCGAGGTAGGGTCTCACTCTGTTCCAGGCTGACCTGGAATTAACTCTGTAGTCTCAGGGTGGCCTTGAACTCGTGGCAATCCTCCTACCTCAGCCTCCCGAGTGCTGGGATTAAAGACGTGCGCCACCACGCCCGGCTTAGAAAATAACTTTTAAGGAAACTAGGATTAGCAATAAAAGAGTAAACTGAATAAAATATATCACTTTGGTAGACTAACAAATATTAATTATGACTTTTAAATATTTTAAAAATATTTTTATTTATTTGCAAGCAGAGAAAGAGAGAGAGAAACAGAGACAGGGCCTCTAGCAGCTGCAAATGGATTCCAGATGCATGTGCCTCTTTGTGTACCTGACTTTACGTAGGTACTGGGGAATCGAACTTGATCATTAGATTCTGCAGAAGCACTTTAACCACTGAGCAATCTCTCCAGCCCAAGTTGTTTTCTTTTTTTCTTCTTTTTGTTTTTTTGAGGTGCGGTCTCACTTTAGCTCAGGCTGCCAACTTGTTTTCTTAATATTTTCCTAAAATACACTCGACAGGACTGAAGACATGACTTAGTGGTTAAGGCGCTTGCTCATAAACAGTCTCCATTTACTACATATTTCTGTACTGATTCTGAAATGAATATAAAATAGTTACTACATCTGAGAACTGAAGATATACTAACAAAGACACTGTCAGGCCCAAGGCATAAGTATACATACCAGTTATACACTTGGCTCCAATATCATTTCATTTTATTGTATGTTTTAGAAGATATATCTATAGCCAGAACAGAAGTGAGGCCGGGAATGGTGGCGCATGCCTTTAATCCCAGCATTCAGGAGGCAGAGGTAAGAGGATCACCGTGAGTTCAAGGCTACTCTGAGATTACATAGTGAATTCCAGGTCAGTCTGGACTACAGCAAGATTCTACCACAAAAAAAATAATAATGAAAAGAACAAAAGCAAGACCAGGACACATGATTACAGACCCTAGCATTTAGCTGAGGAGTTAGTAACATCAACAAAACATGTACGTAACTGAGTTGGAGAGATGGCTTAGTGGTTAATGTGCTTGTCTGTGAAGCCTAAGGACCCAGGTTCAACTCCCCAGAACCCATGTAAACCAGATGCACATGGTGGCACATGTGTCTAGAATTTGTTTGCAGTGGCTAAAGACCCCTAGTGCGTCCCCATTCTCTCTCAAATAAACAGATAGGGGCTGCTAGAGAGATGGCTTAGCAGTTAAGCACTTGCCCGTGAAGCCTAAGTACCCTGGGTTCAAGGCTTGATTCACCAGGACCCACGTAAGCCAGATGCACAAGGTGGTGCATGCATCTGGAGTTCATTTGTAGTGGCTGGAGGTCCTGGAGCACCCATTTATTCATTCTCTCTCTCTCTCTTTGGCTCTCAAATAAATAAATAAAAATAAGCATCAAATAAATAAATATTTTTTAAAATGTACATAACAAAAAAGCCAAGTGTGGTGGTGCACCCTGAGACTACACAGTGAATTCCAGGTCAGCCTGAGGTTGAATGAGAACCTGCCTTAAAAAACAGAAAAACCAGAAACAAACAACAACAAAAAAGGAGGGAAGCCAGTGCCGGAGAAGGAACATGATGGGAGCTACAGGGAACCAGAAATATTCTTATCTGTGGATGGTGATAATTTTTGGTGGTGTTGACTTTTTTGTTGACTTAAATTTTTTTTCAAGCTACAACCTTTTGATCTCTGTACTATTTTTTGTTGTTGTTATTGTTGTTTGTTTGTTTTTTGTTTTTTTCGAGGAAGGGTCTCACTCTAGCCCAGGCTGACCTAGAATTCACTATGAAGTCTCAGGGTGGCCTTGAACTCAGTTGATCCTCCTACCTCTGCCTCCTGAGTGCTGGGATTAAAAGACATGCGCCACCACACCTGCTCTGTGTACTATTTTTGTAGATAGATTATGCTTCTAGTAAGTTTATTTTAAATATTTTATTTATTTATTTATTTGAAAGAGAGAGAAAAAGGCAGATACAGAGAATGAGCATGCCAGGACTTCCAGCCACTGCAAAAGAAATCCAGACACATGCACCCTTTTGTTCATCTGGTGTATGTGGGTATTGGGGAATCAAACCTGGGTCCTTAGGCTTCGCAAACAAGTGCCTAGTAAGTTTATTTCAAAAGAAAGAATATAGTGTGAAATCCTCTTTCTTTTCTTCCTTTCTATTTGTTTTGTGGTACGGCCTCACTCTAGACTAGGCTGACCTGGAGCTCAGTCTATAGTCCCAGGCTGGCCTCAAACTCACAGCAGTCCTCCTATCTCTGTCTCCCATGTGTTGTATTATTTATTTAGTGATACAAGGCTTCATTATTTTGCCTGCCACCCTCAGCACCTACTTTTGTAATAAAACTGAGGGCCCTCAATGCAAATTCTTTCTCATCCTGGTTGTTTTCCAGGTAAAATCTAGACTTCTCTTTGAGGGCAGTTTTTTTAAAAAAATACATTTTATTTATTTATTTGTTTGAGAGTCAGAGAATGGCGGTGGGGGGAGGGCAGAGAAGTGGCATACCAGAGCCTCCAGCCACCACAAAGGAATTCCAGATGCATGTGCCCCCTTGTGTATCTGGCTTACGTGGGTTCCTGGAGAATCGAACCTGGATCCTTTGACATTGCAGGCAAATGCCTTCACCTTAACCACTAAGCCATCTCTCCAGCCTGAGGGCAGTTTTTGTTGACGGTACTAAAGTGTACAGCAAACTGAACCCTGACCTAAGAGGCGTGTTTGCTTTGTCAGAAGAATTGAGCTTTTAAATTCACATTCCACTCCCAAGTTCTAAAAGACTTAGCAGGAAATCCAGAAGGCAGCTTGGTGCTGGTTTTAGTATACTACTAAAGTCTAGGAATTGTTTAATTGCTTCGGTGAGAAATACTACTTGGGTTAGTCAGCGGCAAGGAGGTACATATAGCTAAACTATATGTACTTTTGTTACAGTTATGTTTCTATTTATGTTATCCAAGCCCATTTCCCTTTTCCTTCCTTTTGCCATTCAGGTAACTATTCTGTATTTTTTCTTTTCTTTTTTTTTTAATTTATTTATTTGAGAGTGACAGACACAGAGAGAAGGACAGATAGAGGGAGAGAGAGAGAATGGGCACGCCAGGGCTTCCAGCCTCTGCAAATGAACTCCAGATGCGTGTGCCCCCTTGTGCATCTGGCTAACGTGGGACCTGGGGAACTGAGCCTCGAACCGGGGTCCTTAGGCTTCACAGGCAAGCGTTTAGCCGCTAAGCCATCTCTCCAGCCCACCTTTTCTTTTTTTTATGTATATATGTATGGGTATACATGTATGTATTGGTTTCTCGAGGTCTCACTCTAGTCTAGGCTGACCTTAAACTTACGACAATCCTCCTACCTCTCCCTCCAGAGTGCTGGGATTAAAAGTGTGTGCCACCATGCTTGGCTTTGGGTCTAGGCTAAGAATGAATTCTAGGCTAGCACATGCCTGTTGTAACTGGAGCATTTGGGTGGCAGAGGCAGAAGTTCATGGCTAGCCTCAATTATATTTAACCTTGTTTCAGACAAACAAAATGACAAATAAAAAATAAAAAATAAGGGCTGGAGAGATGGCTTAGCGGTTAAGTGCTTGCCCATGAAGTCTAAGGACCCCGGTTGGAGGCTTGATTCTCCAGGACCCACGTTAGCCAGATGCACAAGGGGGTGCACGTGTCTGGAGTTCGTTTGCAGTGGCTAGATGCCCTGGCACGCCTACTCCCCCCCCCTCTTTCTCTGTCACTGTCAAATAAATAAATAAAAATAAACAAAAAATTTTAAAAAAAGAAAAATAAAAAATAAACCAATTCTATAAATTACTGAATAATACTTGCGTGGTTCCTATTATATCACATATTAATGTTACTAATGCACTTGATTATCTATTTCTACACTATAACTACATATGTAATTTGAGGGCTAGCAATTAGTAAACAACCAATGAATATGTACTGCTAAGAACAAATAATTAACTCAGAGAAAAGCACAGAATAAAATATAGAACAGAGGGCTGGAGAGATGGCTTAGTAGTTAAGGTGCTTGCCTGTGAAGCCTAAGGACTCAGGTTCAGTTCCCCAGCACCCATGTAAAGCCAGATGTACAAAGTGGCACATGTATCTGGAGTTTTTTTTTTTGCAGTGTCTAGAGGTCTTGGCATGTTCATTCATTCATTTTCTCTATTTGCAAATCAATAAATTAATTTTAAAAAAAAAGAATGGAGGGCTGAGGCTATAAAGGCATGCAGAGACCAAGGCAAAAACAGTCGTGTATGTTATGCTAAT
Organism: Jaculus jaculus; assembly: GCF_020740685.1. Taxonomy (NCBI): domain Eukaryota; kingdom Metazoa; phylum Chordata; class Mammalia; order Rodentia; family Dipodidae; genus Jaculus; species Jaculus jaculus. The sequence goes on along the minus strand of NC_059111.1, from coordinate 90,212,254 downwards.
GATCTTGTATTTTATTTTGAGCACAGTGGAGAGCTTTGGGATATTACCCAGAATGAAGTAACATAATCAAACTCAAAATGGCCATACTGTTGATAATCATGTATAATTGAATTTAATATCTTTGTAGGCCATTGCAGGGGTGGAATGAAGTATCCTAGTTCTACCCACAGTGAAGTCTCAGCATCCTGGACATCACTGGAGTGCTATTAAAAATGTAGAATCTGGGCTAGAGAGATGGCTTAGCAATTAAGGCACTTGCTGGCAAAGCCAAAGGAACCAGGTTCGATTCCCCAGGACCCACATAAGCCAGATGCACATGGTGGCACATGTGTCTGGAGTTTATTTGCAGTGGCTGAAGGCTCTGGAGGGCTCATATTCTCCCTCCCACCCTCCCTCCCTGCCTCCCCCCTCAAATAAAAGAAATAATTTTTTTAAATGTATAATCTGCCAGGTGTGGTGGTGCATACCTTTAATCCCAGCCCTTGGGAGGCATAGGTAGGAGGAAGATCACTCTGAGTTCAAGGCCACCCTGAGACTACATAGTGAATTCCAGGCCAGCCTGAGCTAGAGTAGACCCTACCACACACACACACACACACACACACACACACACACACATAAAAGTAGAATCTTCGGGCTGGAGAGATGGTTTAGAGGTTAAGGTGACCTGCAAATACTAAGGACCCAGTTTGATTTCCTAGAACTCAAATAAACCAGATGTACATGCTGGCGCATGCAAATGGAGCTCATCTGCAGTGGCTGGAGGCCCTGGGGTGCTCATTGCTTTTTTCTATCTCTCTCTGTCTCTAGCACAAATAAATAAATGGAAAAAAAAAGGTCTCAAATAAATTTTTTTAAATACAGAATCTTACCAGGCATGGTGGCATACACCTTTAATTCCAGCACAAAGTAGGAGGATAGAGGACTGCCATGAGTTTGAGGCCACCCGGAAACTACAGAGTGAATGTCAGGTCAGCCTGGGCTAGAGCAAGACCCTTCCTTAAAGAACCAAAAACAAAACAACAACAACAAAGGAAAAAAAAAGTAGAATCTTAAGTCCTAGGCTAAACTTACTAAAACAGAATAGGAATTTCAGTGTGTCATCAAAGAATTTACATGCCCACTTCACTTTAAGAATTTTATTTAGATGGATATGATAATAGGCTTTAGACAGCTGATCTTAGAAAGAAGGATGATATAGTAAAAGATCTAGATCATAGAGTGAGTATATGATCTTCCATTTAGAATAGCCTTCTCAGTCCCCTTAACACACACCAGTAACCCCCGTGCATTTTTCCCCTGTCCACTTATTTTTTTAATTTAATTTTTTTTCAATTTTTTAACCATTTTCCATGATTATAAAAAATATCCCATGGTAAAACCCTCCCTCCCCCGCCTTTTCCCCTTTGAAATTTCATTCTCCATCATATCTCCTCCCAGTCTCATTAAGTCTGTCTTTTATTTTGATGTCATGATCTTTCCCTCCTCTTATGATGGTCTTGTGTAGGTAGTGTCAGGCTCTGTGAGGTCATGGGTATCCAGGTCATTTTGTGTCTGGAGGGAGCACGTCGTAAGGAGTCCTCCCCGTCCACTGCTCTGATGACATCCTAGTACACAGCGGATGCTTTGCCATGTGCCCCCACGCCCCTCTGCACTTGTTGTGAGCACTCCTGCTTGTGCAGCAAGCGCTTTTAACTGCCAAGCTACCTTCCCAGCCCATCATGTACCTTTTCTTTTTATTTTTTGGTTTTTCTAGGTATGGTCTTGTTCTAGCCCAGGCTGACTTGGAATTCACTATGTAGTCTCAGGGTGGCCTCTAACTCACAGCGATCCTCCTACCTCTGCCTGACTTTCCTTTTTTTTTTATTTTTATTTTTTTTTATTTTTCTGAGCCAAAGTTGGCTCATTGGCCTAGGGGTATGATTCTCACTTTGTCTTTGTCTTCCCTCCTTTCTAAAGGTATTCACTATCCTTAGTTTTATCCCCACTGATTAGTCTATTTTGAATCTTACATAAAGATCATAAAACATAAAATATGTAGTCTTAAGTCTGTTTTATTTTTTAATTAATTATTTTTTTTTTTTTTTTTGAGGTAGAATATCACTCTAGCTTAGGCTGACCTGAAATTCACTATGGAGTCACAGGGTGGCCTCGAACTCATGGTGATCCTCCTACCTCTGCCTCCCTGGTGATGGGATTAAAGGTGTGTGCTACCACGCCTGGAAATATGTGTTTTTGGTTTTTTTTGTTTTGTTTTTTAGGTTTGTTTTAAAGAGTTAGCCAAGGGGCTGGGGAGATAGCTCAGTGAATAAAGTGTTTACCAAGTAAGAGTACCCCAGTTCAGATCCCCAGATCCTATCTATGCTTTTGCATCTGTAATCCCAGCGTACCTGGGGCCAGAAGGGAGGTACAGACAGAAAACTGATTGCAGCTCCAGGTTCAAGGAGGAACTGTCTCCAGGAAATAAAGTAAAAGAGCTCCTCCTGGCCTTTGTGCGTGCTAGTGCGCATGCACGCGCACACACACATGCACACTCACTCACACACACACACACACGCACGCACACTCACTCTCATTCTCTCTCTCTCTCTCCAAACAAAACACCCAACAACAAACCAAACTAGCAACAACAAAAGCTCCAATAACACAACTTGGACATTGGGAGGCAGGAGGATCAGGAGTTTGAGGTTATTCTTGGCTACACAGTGAACTCAAAGCCAAAAAAACCCAACAAACAAACAAAAAAAACCCTGCACATTAGAGAAAGAGAGAGAGAGGGAAAGAGCATGTGCACACACTAGGACCAATAAACAATGCAAATGAACTCCAGATGCATGTGCCGAGTTTTGCATCTGGCTTTACCTGGGTACTGGGGAACTGAACCTGGGTCGTCGTCAGGCTTTCCAGGCTCCATCCTCTGCTTAGCTCTCTCCTGAGTTGGTTCTTTGGTTCTCCCCAGCCCCCCACCCAAGATGCCTTAACCACTGAACCATCTCTCTAGCCCTTTTTGGTGTACTGATAATGGTCTTAAACTCCCCATACTTTGGGTTTCAACTCCCAAGTGCTGGCATTCCAGGTATGCACCACCACACCCAGCTTCTTCTGATCAACTTTCAGAGAAGATATACATCATTATATATCAATAAAGTTACAAATTTTATTTATTTATTTGAGAGACAGAGTCAATATGGGTACATCAGAGCCTCTTGCCCCTGCAAGCAAACTCCAGATGCATGTGCCATGTTGAGTATCTGGCTTTATGTGGATACTGAGGAAGTGAACGCAGGCCAGTGGCCTTTACATACCACCACCTTCAACAGCTAAGCCATCTCTCCCTAGCAGGAAGTCAATAACTTTAAAGATAAGTTGAGTCAGTTGCCTTATTTCACAGACAACAAAGCTAAGATGTGGAGAAACTGAGTAACCTGCTCACAGTCTTAGGCTTATGAACTTCTCCACTTTATTTGCAAGGTGATACTTCTCTTGGCTGTGACTTGTTTTTCTCTTTGAGCAGAGGCTCACTATGTATGGTGCCTTGGCTGGCCTGGTACTCATGGCAATACTGTCTCAGCTTCCTGAGTGCTGGGATTACAGACAAGTGCCACCACGCCCGGCTGGGTCTGTGACTTTTGTGGTGCCCTAAGTACTCAAGTGTTCAGAAACTCTTCCTTCATAATCAGTATGAACAAGTACAGTTGTCCCCTCAGTGGGATGGGGAGAGAGGAACTGGCTCCAGGACTGTCTCTCTTCCACATCAAAATCTAAGGATAGGGGCTGGAGAGATGGCTTAGTGGTTAACGCACTTGCCTACAAAGCCAAAGAATGCCGGTTCAACTCTCCAGGACCCTCATAAGCCAGATGCACAAGGGGGTGCATGCATCTGGAGTTCATTTGCAGTGGCTGGAGACCCTGACATGCCCATTCTCTCTCTCTCTCTCTCTCTCTCCCCCCCCTCTTTTTCCCAAATAAATTACACATACACACACACACACACACACACACATATATGTGTGTGTGTGTGTGTGTGTATGTATGTATGTGTGTGTGTATATATATATATATATGTATATAACTATATATATGCATATATATATGTATATGTATATATATATGTATATATATAGTTATATATAACCTTCAAAAACAATCTGAGGATAGCCGGGTATGGTGGCGCACACCTTTAATTCCCGCACTTGGGAGGCAGAGGTAGGAGGATCGCCATGAGTGCAAGGCCGCTCTGGGACTACATAGTGAATTCCAAGTATTCCTTAAATAAAATAATATTTGTGCCAAATTGACACACATATACTTCATATCATCTCTAGGTAGTTTATAATAATTCACTGTATAAGTAGTTGTTATCCCACATTGTTTGGGAGTAATGATAAGAGAAAAGGTATGTAAGAATCCAGACACAACTTTTATTATAACATTTCAATGAGCAACTTTATAGATTTGGTGCTATAAAGATGAGAAAATTCATACGTAATGGGTCCCCTTTCACACTAAGAGCCATAAGACAATGACCTTGATTATGAAGTTGGGGACTGTAAGAGAATCCAATAAAAACGCAACTTTTTTTTTTTATAATAGTAATACAGAAAGACATAAACTGCAGCCAGGGCAAGTTTCTAAGTAGGGCAGCAATATTTCTGTACAATGGTGTTATAAAAATATGCTCAAGTAGCTGGGCGTGGTGGTGCATGCCTTTAATCCCACCACTCAGGAGGCAGAGGATTGCTGTGAGTTCAAGGCCACCCTGAGACTGCATAGTGAATTCCAGGTCAGCCTGTACTAGAGTGAGACCCTATCTCGAAAAAACAAAACAAATATGCTCAAGCAAAGAGACAACCTACAGAATGGAAGAAAGTATTTGCCAACTATACATATGGTAGAGGATTAACATCCAGGATATACAAAGAACTCAGAAAACTAGTAAGAAATCAAACAACCCAATTAAAAAATGAGCTATGGAAGGGGAAAGTGTGGGCGGGGGGAGGGAGGGAATTACCATTGGATATTTTATAATCATGGAAAATGCTAATAAAAATTTTAAAAATATGGGCTATGGAACTAAACAGAGTTATCAAAAGAAGAAATACACATGGCATATAAACATCCAAAAAAAAATGTTCTACATCCTTAGACATCAAGGAAATGCAAATTAAAACTACTTTGAGAGTCCATCTCACTCCAGACAGAATGGCTATCATTAAAAAAAACAAATGACCATAAATGCTGGCAAGGATGCAGAAAAAGAAGAACCCTTCTACACTGTTGGTGGGAAGGCAATCTGGTCCAGCCATTGTGGAAATCAGTGTGGAGGTCCCTGAGACAGCTAAAAATAGATTTACCATATGACCCAGCTATAACACTCCTAGGTATATATCCTAAAGATTCATCTCATTACTTTAGATACTTGCTCTACCATGTTTATTGCTGCTCTATTCACAATAGCTGGGAAATGGAACCAGCCTAGATGTCCCTCAACTGATGAGTGGGTAATGAAGGTGTGGCACATTTACACAATGGAGTTCCACTCAGTGGTAAAGAAAAATGAAATTATGAAATTTGCAGGAAAATGGATGGATCTGGAAAGGATTATTCTAAGTGAGGTAACCCAGGCCCAGAAAGCCAAACGTCTCATGTTCTCTCTCATTTGTGGATCCTAGCAACAAATGATTGGACTTCTGTGTGAGTAGGAAGAAAACTCAGTAGCAGAGGCCTGTAAGCTAGAAATGGGACATAAAGGGAATAGAAGGAAGCAGGAAGGGGGGGGGGACTTAAGAGGATGGTATTGTATGTATGTATGTATGTATGTATGTGTGTGTGTATGTATGTATGTGTATATATATATGTATATATGTGTGTGTGTATATATACATACATACATACATACATACATGTAAAAGAACAGATTGATGGGGATAAAAAGCCTAAGTGAGGTCAGGGGAAGAGATTGAGTAAAGGAAAGGTAGAGGGATGGCTAATCAAAATATAAGAGGAAAAAAAATCTAAGAGGATATAAATAAGACATATGGAAACCTACTTTTTTGGACAATGGAACACTCAGGAACCATAGATTGTTACTAGAAAATTTTCAGTGCCAGGGATGGGATACCTTCCAGTGAGTTGTTGACCAGGGAGGTCCCTGATACCCCCAGAACATTACAGGCATTGCTGAGGCCTTTGGTTTCCCACCAGGAAGAGATAGTAAGACCCTAGTGCTGAAGACTCCACATACTTAGAATGCAAGGCCACTGAGAAATCCTGCTGGAACTGAACTGATAACCTCCTTCATGTAGACCAGCTGACAGAAAGCTGGGAAAAAAACACACTGCATGCAGCTCAATGGGAGAGAGAGAAATCACCAATGAAGATATTCCACAGTGGACACTGCAAGCCTTATATTTGGCCAATCAGGCCAAATGAGCCAATGGGTGCAAAAGTGGCATGACTGTTTATGGGGGAAACCAACTGTCCTCTAATTTGACTGGAGGCCTGCTCCATGGGAGGGAATACATCCCTGATACTGAAAACTTAAAACAGGGGTAGTCACGAGCCCTAGGAGTGTAAGGTCTGTTGCTGTCTGGCTAAATGTATATACTATGTTTATGAAACTGCCCAGTAAGCACTTCTCTTAATGTTCATACACATATATTAACACTACTCTCACTTTCTCATTAGAGAACTTTCTTTTTTCAGATGGCAGTGACCTTGGGATGATTCAGAAGGCATCATAGTACTAAGAAGAAGTGACAGAGGAGTACTCAGCACCTCAATATCTCTATCACACCTTCCAAGGCTCTGGGTCCATTGTGGAAGAGGTGGCAGAAGGAGTGTAAGAGCCAAAGGAAGGGTAGGACTCCTTACAACGTGCTCCTCCAGACACAAGCTGGCCTGGATATCCATGACCCCACAGTGCCTGACACTACCTACACAAGACCATCATAAGAGGAGGAAAAGATCATGACATCAAAATAAAAGAGAGACTGATTGAGAGGGGGAGGGGATATGATGGAGAATGAAGTTTCAAAGGGGAAAGTGGGGAAAGGGAGAGTATTACCATAGGTTATTGTTTACAATCATGGAAGTTGTTAATAATAATAATAATAATAAATAATATTTTTTAAAAAGCTGAACCATATGTTCAAGCTCAACTCCCAACACTTCAAAATGAAAAAAAAAAAAACCCTTGGTATTTTTTTTGGGGGGGGTGAGGTACGGTCTTCTCTAGCCCAGGCTGACCTGGAATTCACTATGTAGTCTCAGGATGGCCTCAAATTCATAGCGATCTTCCTACCTCTGCCTCCAGAGTGCTGGAATTAAAGGCATGCACCACCATACTAACACATAACCTTTAACACATAAACTAAAAAAAAAAAATTATTTAGGGCTGGGGAGATGGCTCAGAGGTTAAAAGGTGCTTTCTTACAAGCTAGCTGGTTCAGGTTAGACACCCCAGTATGCACATAAAGCCAAATACACAGAGTGGCACATGTATCTGGAGTTTGTTATCAGGCAAGAGGCCCTGAAGCATCCATTCTCTCTTGTAAATAAATAAAATAGCTTATTTATTTATTTGTTTGAGGGAGAGAGAGAGAGAGAGAGAGAGAGGCAGAGAGAATGGGAGTGCCAGGGCCTCCAACCACTGTAAAGGAACTCCAGAAGCATGCACCAACTTGTTAACCTACCTTAGGTGGGTCCTGGGGATTCAAACCTGAGTCCTTACATTTCACAAGCAAGTGCCTTAATTGCTGTGGCAGTCAGGTTCACGTGCTGGTAGAAATCACCGAACCAAGAGCAGCTTGTGGGAAAAGAGATTTATTTTGGCTTACAGGCTCGAGGGGAAGCTCCACGATGGCAGGGGGAAATGACGGCATGAGCAGAGGGTGGACATCACCCCCTGGCCAACATAAGGTGGACAATAGCAACAGGAGAATGTGCCAAACACTAGCATGGGGAAACTGGCTATGACACCCATAAGACCGCCCCCAACAACACACTTCCTCCAGGAGACATTAATTCCCAAATCTCCATCAGCTGGGAACCTAGCATTCAGAACACCTACGTTTATGGGGGACACCTGAATCAAACTACCATATTCTGCCCTGTGGACCCCATCCACTGATATCCATACATGATGTAAAATACAATGTATTCAGTCCAACTTTAGAAGTCCCCATAATTTTTATCAATCCCAATGATGTTCAAACATCCCCATAGTCCAAGATCTTTTAAATGAGCCATATTAACCAAAAAAATCCCCCCAAAACCCATAATGGCACAGAATAAATACTCACACTGCAAAAGATGGCATTGGGCATAGCAAAGAAATATTCAACCAAAACAAGATTTAAAATACCAGGGCAAACATCCAACTCTGTAACTTCAAGTCCAAGAACTCTAGCCAGTGACAAATCTCCAAGTCTGATAATTCTAACCAACAAGAAGTCTCTGGCATTCCAATTCCACCCCTCCAGCTAGGCTACTCACAGTCCTGGAAAACATCATTGGGACTGGCAGCTCTCCCTGGCAGCCATCTCATGGTCCCAGCATCTCCACTGGGTCTCCACTGCAAGCCACGGTTCATCCTCATGGCCCCATGGGGTCTCCATGCAGCAGCCAGCAAACCTGCTTCACGCTGCCCACGGCCATTTCCAAAACACAAGACCGTGTTGCAAACTCAATGACCCTCTCTTTCCTGCATTTCTTATACTCCACAATACCAGGTAGGGTGCCAATTTGCTAATCCAGGGGGGAATAAAGCAGATTTTGAAGAACTGGACACTCCTTGAGCACTCAGGCCCCCTTCAAAAGAGTCTCCATTCTTCCTGTTGCCCCAGTGCAGGTCAGCTGGCCCAGTCTCAAGGGTTGTAATCTCTCAATTGCAGCTGAACGGGCAGCAGTTCACCCAAAGATTTTTTTTTTTTTTTTTTTTTTTGCTGTATTATATCCCTCTGTTCACACCATTTCATTTCTACGCAAAGCAACCCAGGCATAACAGCAAGCTTCTCACACAAACTGCTACCCCAGCCCAAGCAAAGTTCTTTCTTACCCTCCAAGCCAAACCTCACAGTCCATAGTTCTTACTGCATTTAGGTCTTTCAATTCTGACCAGAACAGTCCATCAAGCTGTACTTACAGCACTGCAAGGGATCTCTTAGGCCAAGGTTTCAAGTCCTCCCACATTCTTCTTGAAAATCAGCTCCAAAAGGACAAAGCCACACAGTCAGGTGTCTAGCAGCAATCCCACTCCTCGGTACCACTTTACTGTTACAGTCTGGTTCACATTGCTGGTAGAAATCACCCAATCAAGAGCAGCTTGTGGGAAAAAGAGGTTTATTTTGGCTTATAGGCTCAAGGGGAAGCTCTACAATGGCAGGGGGAAACGATGGCATGAGCAGAGGGTGGACATCACCCCCTGGCCAACATAAGGTGGACAAAGCAATAGGAGAGTGTGTCAAACCCGTAAGTCCGGCCCCAACAATACACTCCCTCCAGGAGGCGTTAATTCCCAAATCTCCATCAGCTGGGAACCTAGCATTCAAAACACCTAAGTTTATGGGGGACACCTGAATCAAACCACCACAACCACTAAGCCATTTCTCCAGCCCTAAAGTAGCTTTAAATTTTTTTTCTTTTAAATATTTTATTATTTATTTACTTGAGAAGGAAAGAGAGAACGGATGCGCTAGGGCCTCCAGCCACTGCAAACAAACTTCAGCCGTATGCGCCCCCTTGTGCATCCGGCTTACATGGATCCTGGAGTGTTGAACAGGGATCCTTAGGCTTTACAGGCAAATGCCTTCACCATTAAGTCATTTCCTCAGCCCTAATTTTTTTTTTTCTCACTCTAGTCGAGGCTGACCTGGAATTCACTATGTAGTCTCAGGGTGGCCTTGAACTCTTGGCGATCCTTCTATCTTTACCTCTCAAGTGCTGGGATTAAAGGCATGTGCCAACATGCCTAGCTTAAAATATTTATTTATTTATTATTTGCAAGCAGAGAGAGGGAAGAGAGAAGAGACACGGGCATATTAGCTCTCTTGCCACTGCAAACAAACTCCAGATGCATGTGTCACTTTGTGCGTCTGGCTTTATGTGGATACTAGAAAACTGAGTAATGCCCTCAGCTAAATTTTTTGGTTTTTTTTTCTTTTTGGTTTTTCGAGGTAGGGTCTCACTCTAGCCCAGGCTGACCTGGAATTCACTATGGAGTTTCAGGGTGGCCTTGAACTCATGGAAATCCTACCTCTACCTCCCGAGTGCTGGGATTAAAGACGTATGCCACCAAGCCCAGCTACTTTTTATTTTTTTTGGAGGTAGGGTCTCGCTCTAACCCAGGCTGGCCTGGAATTCACAACATAGTTTCAGGTGACCTTGAACTACTACCTCTGCCTGGTCCAGACTAGCTTTGAACTCACAGCCATCCTCCTACCTCTGTCTCCCCAGTGCTGGGATTAAAGGTACGTGCCACCATGCTCAGCTGCTCTTTGTGGGTTTTTGTGTGTGTGTGTGTGTGTGTGTGTGTTTAAGTATTTATTTTATTTGTTTGAGAGAGAATGGGCACACCAGAGCCTCTAGCCACTGCAAATGAACTCCAGATGCATGTGCCACCTTGTGCCTCTGGTTTTACATTGGTACTGAGGAACTGAACCTGGGTCCTTAGGCTTTGCAGACAAGTGCCTAAACCACTGAGTCATCTCTCCAGCCTGGTTTTTTTTTTTTTTTTTTTTTTTTACTGTTTTTAAAAATTTTTTTTGTTTATTTATTTATTTGAAAGTGACAGACAGAGAAAGAGGGAGAGAGAGAGAGAGAATGGGCACGCCAGGGCCTCCAGCCACTGCAAACGAACTCCAGACGCATGCGCCCCCTTGTGCATCTCTCCAACCTGTTTTTAAAAAAATCTTTAAATATTTTATTCATTTATTTGAGAGAGAGAGAAAGAGGCAGAGAGAGAATGGGCATGTCAGGGCCTCTAGCCACCGCAAATTCCAGACAGATGTGCCACCTAGTGCATCTGACTTTATGTAGGTACTAGGGAATCAAATCTGGGTCCTTGAGCTTTGCAGGCAAGTACCTTAAGTGCTGAACTATTTCTCCAGCCCCTCCCCCCTTTGAGGCAGATTCTGCCTCTAGTCAAGGCTGACCTGAAATTCACTCTGTAGCCCAGTCTGGCTTTGAACTCATGACCATCCTCCTACCTCAGCCTTGAATTCTAGGATTAAAGGTGTGTGTCATCATGCTTGGCTACTCTCGCTTTTGGTTAGAGGAGCTCCACTTTCCAGATGATGGTGACCATGGGGGAGACTCAAAATTTACCATGTAGGATAGAGAGATGGCTCAACTGTTAAAGGTGCTTGCTTGCAAAGCCTGACAGCCCTGGTTAGATTCTCCAGGACCCCACATGAAGCCAGATGCAAAGTGGCACATGCACCTGTAGTTCATTTGCAGCGGCCAGAGGCCCTGACATGCCTGCCTTCTCTCTCTCTCTCTCTGCCTCCATCTTAACCATGTAATTTATTAACTTTTTCAAGTTTGATTAAGTTTAGAACAAATTACAGTAAAATTTTAATTAAGTCTTATGAAAAGACTTCAACAATACATTGTGGCATTTTTTTTTTTTTAAGGTAGGGTTTCACTCTAGCCCAAGCTGACCTGGAATTCACTATGTAGTCTCAGGGTGACCTTGAAATCACAGTGATCCTCCTACCTCTGCCTCCCAAGTTCTGGGACCAAAGGCGTGTGCTACCACACCTGGCATTTAAAAAAAAATTTTTTTAAGACAGTGTGTCACCCAGCCAAGGATAGCCTCAAAGTCACTATGTAGTCAAAGATGACCTTAAAATCTTGAACTATGGGTCTATTTCCAAATGTTGTCTTGATATATTGACTTGCAGACATGTGCCATGATGCATAACTCTGTGAGCTTTCTTTTTCTTGTCTTTTTTTTTTTTTTTTGAGGGAGGGTCTCACTCTAGCCCAGACTGACCTCTGTAGTCTCAGGGTGGCCTCAAAGTTATGGTGATCCTCCTACCTATGCCTCCCAAGTGCTGGGATTAAACATGTGTACCACCAGATATTTCTTTATATATTATAACCTGTCTTGAAAATGACTTTGTTTGGTTTTGTTTTCCCTGACAGTCTTGCTGTAGCCCAGGCTGATCTGGAATTCATTATGCAGTCTCAGGCTGGCCTCAAACTCACTTTTGCTAGGAGTGATCACTGTGAGTTTTGAATTGTAGAGAATTCTATTCATCAAGATTTTAGCCAAGTGTGGTGGCACACACCTTTAATCCAAGCACTTGGGAGGCAGAGGTAGGAGGATAGCTGTCAGTTTGAGGCCAGCCTGGGACTACAGAGTAAGTTCTAAGTTAGCCAGGGCTAGAATGAGACCCTACCTCCAAAAAAAATAAAATAGCAAACAGTAAAAGATTTTAACTAAGCATATAGGCTCTTATTTATTATTTATCCTTTTATTTATTTATTTATTTATTTATTTATTTATTTATTTATTTGAAAGAACAGAGAGAAAGAGGCAGAGAGAAAGAGAGAGAGAATGGGCACGCCAGGGCCTCCAGCCACTGCAAACAAACTCCAAACGCGTGCGCCCCCTTGTGCATCTGGCTAACGTGGGTCCTGGGGAATCAAGCCTCGAACTGGAGTCCTTAGGCCTCATAGGCAAGTGCTTAAACGCTAAACCATCTCTCCAGCCCTTATCTTTTTTTTTTTTAATGGTGTCTCAGGCTGGCCTTGAACTCACAGTGATCCTCCTCCCTCTGTCTCCGCAGTGCTGGGACTGAAGGCGTATACCACCACTCCTGGCTTTATCTTTTGAATGGTATTGAGGATTCAACTCAGGGCCTTACATATGCCAGGAAAGTATTCTACTACTAAGCTGCATCTCCAGCTCTACCAGGATATTATTTTCAGATTTCTGTTTTGCATATATTAAGAACTTTACATTCACAATAAGTCTTGTAAAACAAATTTTCTTTCCCCCATAGTCTCTGACCTGTTTCTAGTTAATTTCTATACACTGAATGAAAGAAGGGTCAAGGATCACTTCCCCCAAAATGTATATTTATATAACTTTTCCAGCACCGCTTACTGGTAATAATATCCCTTTTCCACTAAATTCTTTTCGTTCCTTTGTCAAAACATAATTTGTTATATGGGTGTGGGTTTATTTTTCAATTCTGTCTTGATGTATTGACCGACATGCATTTTTTTTCTTTTTAGGGTCAGTATCTATTGTAGCTTGAGCAGAAGTTAACCAGTGGTATTTTAAAAACTTTCAGGACTGGAATGGATGGATCAGCAGTTAAAGATGCTTGTTTGCAAAGCCTGAGAGACTAGGTTCAATTCATAAGTACCCATATAAAGCCAGATGCACAAAGTGGCAAGAAGCCCTGATACACCCATTATCTCTTTCTTTCTCTTTCCTCTTGCAAATAAATAAATAAAATATATTTTAAATTTATATGTTTTCTGCTGGGCGTGGTGGCACATGCCTTTAATCCCAGCACTCAGGAGGCAGAGGTAAAAGGATCACCAGGGGTTCGAGGCCACTTTGAGACTACATAGTGAATTTCAGGTCAGCCTGGTGTCAGCAAAACCATAACTCAAAAATTAAAAATGAATAAATAAATAAATAAATAAATAAATAATCTTTCAGGGCTGGAGAGATGGCTCAGCAGTTAAGGCCTGCTGTTGCAGTCAGGTTTGCATTGCTGGTAGAAATCACCCAACTAAGAGCAGCTTGTGGGAAAAAAGAGTTATTTTGGCTTACAGGCTCAAGAGGAAGCTCCATGATGGCAGGGGAAAATTATACCATGAGTAGAGGGTGGACATCATGCCCTGACCAACATAAGGTGGACAATAGCAACAGGGGAGTGTGCCAAACACTGGCATGGGGAAACTGGTTATAACACCCATACGACCACCCCCAACAATACACTCCCTACAGGAGGCATTAATTCCCAAATCTCCATCAGCTGGGAACCTAGCATTGAGAACACCCAAGTTTATGGGGGAACACCTGAATCAAGCCAACATACCTGCAAAGCCTAAGTACCCACGTGCAATTCTCCAATACCCATGTAAGCTAGCTACACAAGGTGGCACATGAACCTGGGGTTCGTTTGCAGTGGCTAGAGGCCCTAGTGTGCCCATTCTCTCTCTCGTTCTCTCAAATAAATAAAAATAAATTAAAAAAATTATTTTTGAGGTAGGTTTTCACTCTAGTCCAGACTGACCTGGAATTCACTAAGTAGTCTCAGAGTGGCCTCCAACTCACAGCAATCCTCCTAACTCTGCCTCCTACAGTGCTGGGATTAAAGGTGTGCATCATCACAGCCAACTCAAAAAAATGTTCTTTTTTTTTTTTTGTTAAAGAACTTTCAGGACTGGGCATGGTGGCGCATACTTTAAAAAAAAAAAACATTTATTTTTATTTATTTACTTGAGAGAGGGAAAGAGGGGAAGAAAGAGTCAAAGAGAGCGAGAGAGAGGGAGAATGGGCGCATCAGGGCTTCTAGCCACTACAAACAAACTCCAGATGTATGTGCCACTCGTGCACCTGGCTTATGTGGGTCCTGAGGAATTGAACTGTAGCCTTAATGGCTAAGCCATCTCTCCAGCCCCACACCTTTAATCTCAGTACTTAGAAACAGAGATAGGAGGATCGCCATAAGATCGAAGTCACCCTGAGACTACATATAGTGAATTCTAGGCCAGCCTGGACTAGAGAGACCTTACCTTAAAAAAACAAAACAGGGCTGGAGAGATGGCTTAGCGGTTAAGCACTTGCCTGTGAAGCCTAAGGACCCCAGTTTAAGGCTCAATTCCCCAGGACCAATGTTAGCCAGATGCACAAGGGGGCACAAGCATCTGGAGTTCATTTTCAGTGGCTGGAGGCCCTGGCATGTGCATTCTCTCTCTCTCTGCCTCTTTCTGTCGCTCTCAAATAAATAAATATAAATAAAATATTTTAAAAAATAAAATAAATAAAAAACAAAACAAAACCCACTTTCATGGCTGCAGAAATGGCTTAGGAGTTAAGGCGCTTGCTTGCAAACCCTATGTACCATGATTCGATTCCCCAGGACCTACGTAAAACAGATGCACAAGGTGGTACATGCTTCTGGAGGTCACTTGCAGTAGCTGGGGGCCCTGGTTCGCCCACTCTCTCTTGTCTCTTTCTCTCTCAAAAAAATAAAACAAAACAAAACAACCTTTCAAATCCTTTTTCTTTTCTTTAAGCCTCTCCTCCTTTCCTTTTCTTCTTTATGCATTTAGTACAAATTATCCCTCAGAGTAAAAATTGTTTATCCATATTCCACAACAACAAAGTAATCCTTAGGTGTATATTTTATTCATTACATAATACAAGGCAAAAATGAAATCATATGGAAGTCTGATTTCATTTTACTGAAACAAAGAAATACACTACTGCCCCCAAGTGGCGGAAAACTGTAGAGCTATGCCAAGCAAGAAAAAAAAACAAAAACACTAGTGGTTCACTGAACACAAACAAATGTCATGTGTTGTTCTGGAACTTGCTATGAGACCAAGAATGACTCTTAACTCCATGCTATTCCTGCCTCCATCTCCAAATACTGGAATTACAGGCGTACACTACACCACCCTCTTTATTCTTCCCCCATCTCCAGGCAGGGTCTCACTGTGAAACTCATTCTATAGCCCCAGGCTGGCCTCAAACCCAAGGTGATCATCCTCATTCCCTGCTCTTCTTTTTTATTTAATTTTTTTTTTGTCTATTTTCATTTATTTATTTGAGAGCGACAAACAGAGAGAGAAAGAGACACAGAGAGAGAATGGGCGCGCCAGGGCCTCCAGCCACTGCAAATGAACGCCAGACACATGCGCCCCCTTGTGCATCTGGCTAACGTGGGTCCTGGGGAATCGAGCCTCGAACCAGGGTCCTTAGGCTTCACAGGCAAGCACTTAACTGCTAAGCCATCTCTCCAGACCCCTGCTCTTCTTTTTAAGACAAAAAGTTTTGATTGTTGGGTGTGGTGATGCACCCCTTTAATCCCAGCACTCTCCAGGCACAGGTAGGAGGATAGCTTTAAGTTGGAGGCCACCCTGAGACTACATAATGAATTCTATTTCAGCCTGGGCTAGAGTGAGACCCTACCTCAAACACCCCCCACCAAAAAAAAAGTGTTAATTAAAATGAAGCTGTGCTGGGGATGTAGCTCAGTTGGTAATATGCATGCACGAAGCCCCTGGTTTAATCCGCAGCATCAAATAAACTAGATGAGGTGGCACGTGACTGAATCCCAGTAGTCAGAAAGGTAGAGGCAGGAGGATTAGAAGCATCTTCATGACCATTTTTTTGAGAGAGCCCCCCCCCCGTACAAAAAAATAAAAAGCCAGGTGTAGTGAATTCCAGGCCCAGAAAATATAGCAAGACCTTGTATCAGAAAGGGAAAGAGGAGGGATGGAAAGATGGCTCAGTGGTCAAAGGCATTTGCTTGAAAAGCCTGATGGCCTGGGTTCGATTCCCCAGTACCCACACAAAGCCAGATGCATAAAATGGCACTTATGCCTGGAGCACAGTAGTAGGAAGCCCTGGCGCACAAATACTTACACACATTCTCTTTCTCTCTCTCTCTCTGAAATAAATAATTTTTTTTAAGATAAAGGTTGGAAAGAAAGAGAGGAGGGAAGAGGGGACTATGAATGCCTTGCTATTTTAATCCATTGTGAATACAGAGAAATAGAAAATTATTTTAGAAAGCCAGCTGTGGTGGCACACACCTTAGGAGCAGCACTTAGGAGGCAGGGGTAGGAGGATCACCGGGAGTTCAAGTTCAAGGCCACCCTGAGACTACATAGTGAATTCCAGGTCAGCTTGGGCTAGAGTGAGACCCTACCTCAACCACCCCTCCCAAGAAAAAGCAACACATAATGCATAATAGTATGTACAGACTTATCAAAATTTCTCTGGAACAGAGCACAAGAAGCTCTCAATGATTGGGGACCAGGGGTGAGTACGGAGAAAGGGAGGATTTATACAGTTGGCTACTGTGTGTGTGTGTGTGTGTGTGTGTGTGTGTGTGTGTGTATGCACGCGCGTGTGTGCGTGTGCGTGCGTGTGTGTGAATGTTCTTTTAAAAATGCAGTTCATCTTATAACAGTTGAATTGTAACTTTATATGGTTATATATGAACCCCCAAAATAGGTACCTAGAACAATACTTTGTTCAGAGCAGTGTGTTCCAACAGCTGATTATAATTAACCTTTGTTGGGTCCCTCGGGCATACAGCCACAGAGCAGCATTCTCAAGCGCACAGACAGAATACAAAAATTAAAAGTGCTTTTCATTGTCAGTATTGCTCAACATTTTAGTCAAGTATTTTCATACACCCTGAAAGTTTCCCTTTGGGGGGGGGACTCAAACTGTCTGCTTTCTGACACTTTAGCAGGCTCTTGTGCTATTAGCTTTGATATCATTTTTCTATTTGGTACATCATAAATGTTCAGGGGGTCCTGAAGACTCATCTCTTGCGTTTCAAAGTCTTTAGCTAATTCTTTTTTGGGTTTTTGAGGTAGGGTCTCACTCTAGCTCAGGCTGACCTGGAATTCACTATGTAGTCTCAGGGTGGCCTTAAACTTAATGGTGATCCTCCTGCCTCTGCCTCCTGAGATTAAAGGCGTGAGCCACCATGCCAGGCCTCAGCTAATTCTTTTATATATATATAATTTTTATTTTGTTTTGTTTTTCGAGGTAGCGTTTGGCTCTAGCTCAGGCTGACCTGGAATTCAGTATGTAGTCTCAGGGTGGCCTTCAGCTCATGGTGATCCTCCTACCTCTGCTGACCCCCCACCCTGCCCCCAAGTGCTGGGATTAAAGGCGTGCACCACCAAACCCGGTTTTTTAAATATTCATTTATTGAGAGAAAGAGGCAGAGAAAGAGAGAGACAGAGAGAGAATGGGCACACCAGGGCTTCCAGCCACCGCAAACGACTTCCAGACACATGTGCCCCCACGTGCATCTGGCTTACATAGCTCCGGGAGAATCGAACAGGGATCCTTTGACTCTGCAGGCAAACACCTTAACCGCTAAGCCATCTCTCCAGCCCAGCTAATTCTTTATATACCTTACCTCTCAGGAATCTCTATCCTCATCACTGAGTTTATTTTTTTAAATAATTATTTGTTTATTTGAGGTGGGGGGAGAAAGAATGGGCACACTAGAGCATCCAGCCACTACAAACGAACCACAGATGCATGCACCACTTTGTGCATCTGGTTTGCATGGGTCCTGGTGAATTGAACCTGGGTCGTTAGGCTTCTCAGGCAAGTGCCTCAACCATTAAGCAATCTCTCCAGCCCCACTGAGTTTATTTTATTGTTCTCCCAGAAGACTGAAAATACTGTATGCTCTCCCATCTTTGTATCAAGATTTCTTGGTACAATTGCCTACATTTTTGTCTTTATCATTTCTTATTTTATTTATCCTAGATCTAGCCATGGTCTATGTATCTCAAGGTAACTTCAAATTTGCTATTCTGCCTATAGTTTCCCAAGTGCTGAGATTACAAGTGTGCCCCACTACAGCCGTTTTCCTTCTTAGTTAACTGGAAGACATCTCTCCTCATTCTTCTTCAAACTACCTCCTTATCCTTAGTTTTATATTTTTATTTAAAGATCTATTTATTTATTTATTTATTAGAGACAGAGAGAGGGAGAAAGAGAGAGAATGGGCACCCAAGGCCTCTAGCCACTGAGAACGAACCCTAGACACATGCAACACCATGTGCATCTGGCTTACATGGGACCTGGAGAATCAAACCTAGGTCCTCAGGCTTTGCAGGAACGTGCCTTAACCACTAAGACATCTCTCCAGCTCTAGTTTTAAATAATTTTTTAAATTATTTATTTATTTATTTGAGAGCGACAGACACAGAGAGAAAGACAGATAGAGGGAGAGAGAGAGAATGGGCGCGCCAGGGCTTCCAGCCTCTGCAAACGAACTCCAGACGCGTGCGCCCCCTCGTGCATCTGGCTAACGTGGGACCTGGGGAACCGAGCCTCGAACCGGGGTCCTTAGGCTTCACAGGCAAGCGCTTAACCGCTAAGCCATCTCTCCAGCCCTCCAGCTCTAGTTTTATATTTTTATTTATTTATTTATTTATTTTTGTTGTTTTTGTTGTTTCTCGAGGTAGGGTCTTGCTCTAGCCCAGGCTGACCTGAAATTCACTACATCTCAGGGAGGCCTTGAACTCAAGGCGATCCTCCTATATCTGTGCCACCATGCCCGGCTTTAGTTTTATACTTTTTTAGTTTTATAGTTTTAAATCTCATTATTCCAGCCACTTAGATTTAATATTTGAGTCACTGTTACTCTTCTAAAAATATATTTTCTTAATTTTTAGTTCAATTTCAAACATGTTCTCCTTTTTTTATTTTTATGTATTTATTGAGAGAGAGACAGAGAGAGAGAGAGAGAGACAGAGAGAGAGAGAGAGAATTGGTGCACCAGGGCCTCCAGTCACTGCAAATAAACTCCAGACACAAGCACCATGTACATTTGGCTTATGTGGGTTCTGGGGAGTTGAACCTGGGTCCTTTGCAGACAAGTGCCTTAACCATTAAACCATCTCTCTAGCCCATGTCCTCCTTTTGTAAAAAATAAAAATAAAAAAAATTATTTACTTGAGAGAAAGGTCAATATGGGCACACAAGGCCCTCTTGTCACTGCAAATGAACTCCAGATGCATGAGCCACCTTGTCGCATCTACTTTTTTTTAATTTGAGAGCGACAGACACAGAGAGAAAGACAGAAAGCGGGAGAGAGAGAGAATGGGTGCGCCAGGGCTTCCAGCCTTTGCAAACGAACTGCAGACGCGTGCGACCCCTTGTGCATCTGGCTAATGTGGGACCTGGGGAACCGAGCCTCGAACCGGGGTCCTTAGGCTTCACAGGCAAGTGCTTAACCGCTAAGCCATCTCTCCAGCCCTTGCATCTACTTTTACATGGGTACTGGGGAAGTGAATCTGGGTCCACAGGCTTTTCAAACAAATGCTTATAACACCTAAGCCATCTCCCAGCCCTCAGTGTTCTTCTTTTTTGCAGTAATGAGGATCAAACCTGGAAAGCATGCTCTACCAGTTAATTACATCCCCAGCCCTACAAGTTCAGTCTCTTGTAATTACTTTTAATATTTTATTTAATTATTTATTTAATTATTTATTTATTTATTTAGGTTTTTCGAGGTAGGGTCTTACTCTAGCTCAGGCTGACCTGGATTTCACTATGCAATCTCAGGGTGTCCTCAAACTCATGGTGATCCCCCTACCTTATTTATGTATTTGTTCATTTATGAGAGAGTGAGTGATTGTATGGATGTGCCAGGGTCTCTATCCACTGCAAACAAACTCCAGACACATGTGCCACCATGTACATCTGACTTACATGGGTTCTGGGCAATCAAACCTGGGTCCTAAGGCTTTGCAGGCTGACCACCCTTTATTTCTGTATCTTACTTTTCTTACCTCTCATAAGCAACACCAAAGAGCTATATGCTATACTTCTAGCAAATTCTTTTTTTTTTTCTTTTTTTGGTTTTTCGAGATAGGGTCTCACTCTAGTCCAGGCTGACCTGGAATTCACTCTGTAGTCTCAGGGTAGCCTCAAACTCAGTGATCCTCTTACCTCTGCCTCCCGAGTGCGTGCTAGCGCACACCAGCAAATTCTTTTTTTGTTTTGGTTTTCTGAGCCAGGGTCTCACACTGTAGCCTAAGCTGACCTGTAACATCATGTAACTCAGGCAGGCTTTGAACTCACAGCAATCCTCCAAAGGGCCAGGATTATAGGAAAGAGCCACCACACCTTGCCTGAGCAAATTCTAATGAGAGAGTTCAGGGTAAGCCTCCTAAAGTATGCCACTAAAGCATAAGGGTTATTTTCAATGGAGGGCACCTGAGAAAAAGAAGCTACAGGGTAAATTCTCTGCATCTCTCCCTCACCATTACCTGAGAAGAGAACATAAGCTTTCTTTGTGAACATGTCCTCCTACCACTTCTCTTACCTGGATGGGGATAAAACCTTATCACTGGAGACAAGATGACACGGATACAGAGGTTACACAAACAGGTCTTACTTACTAGCCTATCTGCCATCAGCTTCCTGACATGCTTGCCTTCTCACAATATGCCACCCACAGTAGCTCAAAGTTCTTTTGCTTGGTTCCTTCCCTACAAAATTACCGCTCAGCGAAAAGCTGCTACATAAGCCTAAATCTAACTACTTTGTTCTCTTCCTCATCACTGACATCACCTGTCTGTATGCACCATGCACATATTAATTACCTTCTGTTTATTTCTCTTTTGTTGATCTGCCTTCTGTCAGTGCACAGTTATTTAGACACTGTGGAACCTTTTTTTTTTAAATATTTTTTATTTATTTATTTGAGAGCAACAGACACAGAGAGAAAGACAGATAGAGGGAGAGAGAGAATGGGCGCGCCAGGGCTTCCAGCCTCTGCAAACGAACTCCAGACGCGTACGCCCCCTTGTGCATCTAGCTAACGTGGGACCTGGGGAACCGAGCCTCGAACCGGGGTCCTTAGGCTTCACAGGCAAATGCTTAACCGCTAAGCCATCTCTCCAGCCCACACTGTGGAACCTTTTAAAGACTTTGAGAAGTCAAACTCACAGTGATCCTCTTACCTCTGCCTCCCAAGGGCTGGATGGACATGGACCTTTTTTTTTTTTTTTTTTTAAGGCAGGGTCTCACTCTGGCCCAGGCTGACCTGGAATTCACTATGTAGTCTCAGGGTGGCCTCAAACTCATGCTGATCCTCCTACCTTTGCCTCCCGAGTGCTGGGATTAGAGGCGTGCATCATCATGGCAGCAGAACACAACTTTTAACGCCCATGCCCAAAGTGCAACCTCCTGCCACTACAAATGAACTCTAGATTCATGTGCCACTTTGTGCATCTGGCTTTATGTGGATACTGGGGAATAGAACCTAGGCCATCAGGCTTTTCGAGGAAGTGCCTCAGCCACTGAGCCATCTCTCTAGCCCCTATAGACATATACTAAAGAGTAAAACATGGGAAGCTAAGGTAGAAGGACGGTCTGTGTGTTCAAGGCCAGCCTGGGCCACATAGTGAGTTCCAGGTCAGTCTACCTCAAAAAAAAAAAAACAAACAAACAAAAAAAAACCAACAAAAAACAAAAACAAAAACAAAAACAAAAAAAACTAACAAGGAAACAGAACAAAACAAACAAAAGAGTTAATGAAGTAGAATGGAAACCCAGGCCAGAAATTTTAACACAACAATCTCTTCTCAATTTCTGCCCCTTCTAGTTCTCTTCAAATACTTCTCATCCCACCTTTTCCCTTCCTCTAGGGAAGATGTCTGCAAGCAGCAACTGGTTTACTTACTCCTAACTAGCTTTATTTGGTTGACATGGTAACATAAATACATAAAAAGAAAGGCACAAAAAAAGCTATTTGTTTGATTGGCTCCAATTCTTTTCAGCCAGGTTAAAAAAAAAGACCCTTAAACCAACAACAACAAAAAAGAGAGAGAGAGAAAAGAAAGATGAAGGAGGATTTTTTAGAAAAAGCTAAGACAGGAAAAAAAAAAAAACAGCTAAAAAATCTAGACTTGCTCACTATGTGGTACTATGCTTCTGAATCCTGCTGCTAAGTGGTCATGGCTCCAGGTCTAGAGAGAGAACTAAACATTGGTTACAGTTACATTACTAAAAGACCTTTTTCTTTTATTTATACCTTCAGATCTCAGACTAAGATGGCTGTTTCAACCTTCTAGTTTTTATAAACTAGTGCCAAGAGGAAATTTCAGGCATCAAGGGTAAATACACCCAAACTCAGAAAAATGTCTCAGAAACACACCCATAAACAGAAGGAATATTTTCTTAACTCACCCCACCCCTCTATTATGAAATGAATATCCTTTAAAAAACTTAATTATAAAAGGCATCATTTTCACTGTGGATAGCAATAAAAAGGGATAAAAAAATGTATTATAAATCAACGCCCAACTATTATCACTGGTGACAGATTAAAATACATGGTGAGTATTTTTTTAATTTTAGTTGAAAGAGACAGAGACAGAAAGAGGCAGACAGAGACAATGCATACAAATGATCCAGGGCTTCCTGTTGCTGCAAACTCCAGATGCATGTGCCACTTTGTGCATCTGGCTTTATGTGGATTCTGGAGAATCAAACTCAGGCCATCAAACTTTGCATTCAAGTACCTTTTTTAACATTTTGATTTTACTTCTTTATTTATTTGAGACAGAGAGAGGGAAGGAGAGAGATAGAGCAAGAATGGGCATTCCAGGACCTCTAGCCACTGCAAACCAACTCCAAACACATGGGCCACCATGTACATCTGGCTATGTGGGACCTGGAGAATCAAATCTGGGTCTTCAGGCTTTGTAGACATGTGCCTTAACTACTAAGCTGTCTCTCCAGCCCTGCATACAAGTGCCTTTCATGGTTGAGCTATCTCTCCAACCCCAACATGGTGAGTTTTTAAATTTTACTTTAATTTACTTTTTAGAAAGAAAGAGGCACAGAGAGGAGGGAGGGAGGGAGGTGGGAGGAGAATGGGTGTGTTAACGCCTCCAGCCGCTGCAAATGAACTCCACATGCAAGCACCACCTTGTGCATCTGGCTCATGTGGGTTCTGGAGAATTGAACCTGGGTCCTTCGGTTTTGCAGGCAAGCATCTTAACCACTAAGCCATCTCTCCAGCCTGAGTTTTTTTTTTTTTTTTAAATATTTTTTATCTACTTGCAAACAGAGAGAGATAGAAAAGAGACAGACAGAATGGGGACCCCAGGGCCTCCAGCCACTGCAAATGAACCCCAGATACATGTGCTACTTTGTGCAACTGGCTCCATGCAGGAGCTGGGGAATCAAACTCAGGTCATTAGGCATTGCAGGCAAGTGTCCTAACCACTGAGCAATTTCTCCAGCCCCACAATAATAATCTTAACACTCGGAAGGCTCATCTAAGAGGACTGGTAGTTTGGGGCCATCCTGAGGATACACAGTGAGATGAGATCTCTCACTCACAGATTCAGCTAGGCAAGCTAGCCAGCAAGCCTGGGGGAGTCTCCAGTCTGCCTCTCCAGACTGGCTTTCATGTGTGTGTCACCACACCTAGCTTTGTTATTGTTGCTAACATAGTAATCCTGGCCCTCCCAGGCCCTCATGAGCTTAAGTGACAAGCAATCTTAACCACAGAGCCATCTACCCAGGCCCCACACATCTAGCTTTTTTGTATACGTGCTAAGATTCCAAACTCAGGTCCCAAGCTTGTGTGGAAAACACATTACCCGCTGAATTATCTCTCTGGCCCAGGTATGAGTCTGTGAAAATCACTGGAATTCAATACTGGCCAAGCTTTGCCCAAAGGGATATTTTAATTAAAAAAAAATTAAGTCAGGGGCTGGAGAGATGGCTCAGCGGTTAAGAGCTTGCCTGTGAAGCCTAAGGACCCCAGTTCGAGGCTCAATTCCCCAGGATCCACATAACCCAGATGTACAGTGGCACATGCATCTGGAGTTCATCTGCAGTGGTTGGAGGCCCTGGTGTGCCCATTCTCTATCTATCTGCTTATTTCTCTCTCTGTTGCTCTGAAATAAATAAATAAAAATAAGCAAAAAAAAAAAAAATTAAGTCAGATAAAGATGGTTCAGTCAAGTGAAGCGCTTGTTGTGCAAGCCTGAGGGCCTGAGTTCAGATTCTCAGCGCTCAGAAGATGTTGGGCAAGCGTGGCAGCCAAACCTGTAATCCGAGTGCTCAGAAGCCAGAGACAGGGGGTGTCTGGAGCAGGCAGGCTAGCTTGACAGCCAAACTGGCAAGTTCTGAGTTCAACTGAGAGATCCTATATCAATAAATAGGGAAGACACCTGATATCAACCTCTGGCCTCCACATGCACATACATACATGTGCACATCTACCTTCAAACAAGTGAGTCATATATATATGAGGTAGTTTGAATAAATGGTCCCCAATGTATTCACTGTTTTATTAGTTTGTAGTTTGCATCTGCAGCCACCTGGCTGGGGAGGCATGTCACTGTGTGTGGTGTGGTGGTGGGTTTGAGATTTCAAGCTAATGATATGTAAAGCATGCTGAGCAGCGTGGCCTTTAGGCTTTTGCTTCTCTTTCTGTGCTTGGTCCTGTGAAAGCAGGCCAGCTTCTTCTGCCATTATGGAACTTCCCCTGGATCTGTAAGCTCAATAAATATCCCTTCCTCCATAACTGTGCCTGGTCTGGAAGTTCATCTCTGTGAACCTGAAGCTGTCTGCTACAATACACAAACACGAATACACACATGGGTATATACATCATACACATTAAAAAACAAAGGTCTAGCTGGGCGTGATAGCGCATGCCTTTAGTCTCAGCACTCAGGAGGCAGAGGTAGGAGGATCGCTGTGAGTTCAAGGCCACCCTGAGACTACATAGTGAATTCCAGGTCAGCCTAAACTAGAAGGAAACCCTACCTAAGAAAGAAAGAAGGAAGGAAGGAAGGGAGGGAAGGAGGGAGGGAGGAAGGGAGGAAAGAAGGTCTCCATGTAGTAAAAAATAGTTTAAAGGAAAAACTAACTGAACTGTCTGAGCAAAATAGGAGTAAAAGTATACAAAGCTGAAATACTGACTAAAGTTGTCACAAATAGAAGCAAAATAATAAGCATGCAGCAGTAAGCCTGGAAAGTCAAAAGAGGAAATACAATACAACTAGCCAAAAGGAATAATGTGATAGTTTCTCATTACTTTTTAAATATTTCTCTCCTTTATCACCTCCTAGGTGTTTTAATATGCTCAGGCTGTTGTAACAAAATGCCACAGACCAGGTGGCTTAAACAACGGAAATTTCTTTCTAACACTTCGGGAGCCTGAGAAGAGCAAACAAGATCAATGCGCCAGCAGATTCAGTTCCTGGCAAGGACACAGTTCAAGTCCACGTCGTGGCTTGCAGATTTGCAGATGTTCTCTTCTATCCTCACACGGTGGAGACAGGGAGCATGAGAGCTTCTTCCTTCTCTTATGAAGTGCTAATCCGAACCTGACCCTGGGTACTCCGTCCTCATGGACTACCTACATTTAACCACCTCCCCAAGGTCCCTTTTCCTAACATCATCACATTAGGGGTTAGAATGTCAGGCATGTGAATTCTAGAGGGCCACAAACAGCCCACAGCACTAGATAGGACCTTTTTTCATTTGCTGTATCTTTAGAAACATGGTCTCATGAAGCACAGGCCGGTTTCAAATACTGTATGTGGTCAAGCCTGACTGGCCCTGTCTCTCGAATACTGGGATTACAGGCATGTGCCACCATGCCTGCCATGAATGTGCACATTTTTTCTTGTCTGTCTGTCTGTCTGCAAGAGGATCCCACATGGCTCAGCCTAGCTTCAAACACTATGTAAGCCTACATTTGAACTTCTGAGCCTCCTGCAGAAGCTTCTTTAGTGCCCGAATCAATGACATGCACTCTACTATATCCTGCTTTAAGTACAATTCAGTAATAAACAGATCCACTGTTGGCTGTAGAGGGAATATCACTGCCTGTTTTTGTGGTTTTGGTTAATCTCTCAAATTTTGAGCATTAGACCAAAGAGGAGTGGTGGGTGGGATAAAGTGGCCTAAATCAGCTTCCGTATTTGTTTGTGGATATTTTGTTTGTGTTTTTGTTTTTTTGATGTAGGGTCTCTCTCTAGCCCAGGCTAATCTGGAATTCAATATGTAATCTCAGGGTGGCCTCGAAGCTCATGGCAATCCTCCTACCTTTGCCTCCCAAATATTGGGATTAAAGGCATGTGCCACCATGCTCGGTTCTTGCTTCCACATTTGAATGATGAGGTGACCTAAACATGTTTCAATATGTGGTGAAATATAATCTAGTTGATATACAAGTAGACAGCAATTTAACCTGACTATATTCTTATAGCTAAGCAACTGAGCCTCAGCCAATCACAAGAACCCTTCAACTAACTTCAGACTAAACGTTGCCAAATATTGCCAAAAAGAGGCTAATGCCTGACTGTACTAATCGGCAGATAATCTCTGTATATCATGTTTCTTTAGTTTTAATAAATCTTTTTTTCTATTTATTTATTTATTTATTAGAGACAGAGAGAGGGGTGGAAGGGAGAGAGAAGGAATGGGCGTGCCAGGGCCTCTAGCCACTGCAAACAAACTCCAGATGCATGCACCACCTTGTGCATCTGGCTTATGTGGGATCTGGAGAATCAAACCTGGGTCCTTGGGCTTCGCAGGCAAGGGCCTTAACTGCTAAGCCATTTCTCCAGCCCTGTTTCTTTAGTTTTAAAAGGTCTCCAATTTGTAAAATGGGGTGGTGGTATTCTGAACCATCTCAGTCTGCAAGGCTGCCTGACTGTAACTTTTTTTCTTGTGTAAGTAAAGAAAAAAGAAAGAAAGAAAGAAGGAAGGAAGGAAGAAAAGAAATGTCGTAAGACACCAAATTACCTGTTTGTGTCCTGCAGAGATGTTCCAAACTAAAGCATAGCAATGGAGAATCTGGGTAGAGCTCAGCAGTACCTGAACTAAAGGAAATAACAGCTGGAAGTCCAGGGGCGCAAAGACAGTGAGAGTTACCAGGAAAGAAGGTAATTAGCTGCAGATCAATATGAGACTGAAGGTAAGTATACATCAGGTCAGAAGGTTAAAGAAACTACTGGAGAATATGGAAGACCTACTGAAAGATTTGAGGACAGATTTCCTGGATGTCATTTTGTGGTGAGCTGAATGTGAGAGGTCTCCCATAACCTCGTGTGTTTGTGATTAGGCATCATACTCAATCTTCAGCTAACAGAACCTTGCTGCAGGGGGTATGTCACTGGAGGTGGACCTTGAGGTTGATGAGTTCAGTCCTGCTGGGTGTTCCCTTGCTATCTCACTCTTGCTGCTACCTCTCAGCTGATGTGGCAGGACGTGATGCCTAGTCTCTGCTCTGCCATGTTTTCCTTGCCATGATGAACCTTCCCATTGAGACAGTAAGTTAAAATAAGCCTTCTCCTTCAGGATGGGTGTTTTTCCCAGTAACAAGAAAGTTAACCGGGCTGGAGAGATGGCTTAGCAGTTAAGCGCTTGCCTGTGATGCCTGAGGACCCCTGTTCAAGGCTCCATTCCCCAGGACCCACATTAGCCAGATGCACAAGGGGGCACACGCGTCTGGAGTTCATTTGCAGTGGCTTGTAGCCCTGGTGCTATATATATATATATATATATATATATATTTTTTTTTTTTTTTTTTTTTTTTTTTTTGAAGTAAGGTCTCACTCTAGCTCAGGCTAACCTGGATGATTTCACTGTGTAGTCTCAGGGTGGCCTCAAACTCATGGTGATCCTCTTACCTCTGCCTCCCAAGTGCTGGGATTAAAGGCGTGCGCCACCACGCCCAGGCACAAAGAATAATTTTTTAATAGATTTATTAGAGAGAGAAAGAAAGAGGCAGAGAGAGAGAGAGAAAGAGAATAGGTGTGCCAGGGCCTTCAACCACTGTAAACAAACTCCAGACACGTGCACCACCTGTGCATCTGGCTTACATGGGACCTGGAGAATTGAACCTGGGTCCTTAGGCTTTGCAAGCATGCACCTTAACCACACTAAGCTGTCTCTCCAGCCCTTTTAAATTTATCTATTTGAGAGAGAGAGAAAAAAAGAGAGAAAGAAAGAGGCAGAGAGAGAGAGAATGGGACAAATAAAATATTTTTAAAAATAAAAAAAGATGAGCCTGGGGCATTCCTTTTAGAGAGGCATACATTCACCTGCCCTTCGTTTCACCTTCTTACAAAGTTCCCTAATCTAGGCTAAATAACTTCTCTCCTCCTCTAATGCTAACACTCCAGATATTCAAGGTGTCCTCTCTTGGACTTTATAGTTTCCAGAGTTCAGTCAACAGTATGTGGTTACATTTCTAACTTATCTTCCTATATTCATCCAACTACATCTTAGCACTGCAGTTTCTCTTAGAGTCACTACATTGGTTTTATTGTGCTGACACTGTGCTAAATGCAATACTCCCAATGGGCTCTTGCTCACTCACTGTGCTGTGACACAATTCCTCTTTGTTAGCTACTCAGAATAGCACTAGCATTCCTTGGGCTGCCAGATCACATTTCAAGCCTTAACCACGTTTGTTATCTCCCATTGCTGTTGTTTCGCTTGCCCTGGGAGGTAGGCAGAGAGACATGCATGTTTGTATGTGTTTTTCTCTTGTCACACCTCCATGTCCCAATGCTAATTTATACTATTTATGTCTTGGCCTAGTTTTCAGACTTAAATTGCATACTGATACTTTCCAACTGACAGGTGGTTTTCCCTCTGTTGGACTTCTACGATTTTTCCTTGGCAAGCCTTCATTGAAGCTCATCTCCTTTTTCAAGTAGCTGTTTCAGGCAAAACCTCCAAAGTCCCTTTAGCTTAGTAACCTTTTATTAAACGCCCACTAGATTCAAGTGCTGTGGATAAAAGAGATGGTATAACTTTTGTCGTCAAATAGTTCACAGTCTTATATGAAAAATTTATAAACTGAGATTTATATATATGTATAAGTGTGTGTATATATATATATACAGTATAGTGTAATAATGAATAGAAAAGTATACCAATGTGGTCACATTCTAAATGAATAGAAATGAATATGATCCGGAAAGGGAAAAGCGGACATTCCAGAGCAGAGGCAAAGAATGCTGAGCACTGTGGTATGCTTGGGAAACAAGCGACATGATATTGCTGGAGCATAACGGGCAAGGCACGGGAGACACAGCAGGACATTAGGAAATTAGGAAAGAACCAAAGGACTGGAGTCTGAAGCACCTTGAGCCTCAAGCTAAAGAGTTTGACCTTCAGCCTGTAAATATGGATAGAGGTCAAAGGATTAGAGAAAGGGAAGAACTATCGAGAATAATGCATTTTAGAAGAATCATTAAGCATAAATACAGAGAAGGAAGTGAAGAACGAAAGCACAAAAGCACTAATACGAGTCAGGCAATGCAAAAAGTAAGAAAAAAAATGTGTAACACATTAAAATGACATGTCAATTTTGGAGATATTAAAATAGAGTAATAAATACAACTATTCCTTAAACTTAATTGTTACCTTAACTCTGATGGCAACTGCTAATCTCTGACCCCCTCCCAAGGTAGGGTCTCACTCTAGCCCAGGCTGACCAGGAATTCACTATGGAGTCTCAGGGTGGCCTTGAACTCACTGCAATGCAATCCTTCTACCTCTCTGCCTTTCAGTGCTGGGATTAAAGGCATGCGCCACCACACCTGGCTTTGTTAATCTTTTTACTCAATAGCTTTCTCTAATTTTCCCATTACATAAACCCTACCTCCCCCGCC
Source organism: Jaculus jaculus (assembly GCF_020740685.1). Lineage (NCBI taxonomy): Eukaryota > Metazoa > Chordata > Mammalia > Rodentia > Dipodidae > Jaculus > Jaculus jaculus. The sequence goes on along the minus strand of NC_059111.1, from coordinate 90,181,846 downwards.
CCACCCCAAAGGAGGGTATATTTCTAGCCCAGGTTGTCCTGGAACTCTCTGTAGTCCCAGGCTGGCCTTGAACTCACAGCGATCACCCTACCTCTGCCTCCCAAGTGCTATGATTAAAGGCATGCGCAACCATGCCCAGTTTACATATGTTCTTTGACTTCAACCACACTTCTAGAAACTTGTTCCTTATAATATCCCAACGTGTTTCTTTTAACATGTTTTTAATAAATTAATTAATATTTAATCACTGACTCAAGAGAAAGAGGGAGGCAGACAGAGAAAAAGATAGTATAGACACACCAGGGCCTTCTGCCACTGCAAAAAAACTCCATACACATGGGTGACTTTATGGATCTGGCTTTACATGGGTACTGGGTAATTGAACCTGGGCTATCAGGCTTTGCAAGCAAGTACTCTAACTGCTGAGCCATCTCTCCAGCCCTTTAAAAAAATATTGGTACACACCTTTAATCTCAAGCACTTAGGAGGCAGAGGTAGGAGGATCGCTGTAAGTTTGAGGCCACCCTGAGACAACATAGTGATTTCCAGATCAGGCTGACTTAGAGCAAGACCTACCTTAAAAATATATATATATATTTGAAAGCAGACAGGAAGAGAATGTGAGATAGAGAGAATATAAAAATGAGAATGGGCACACCAGGGCCTCTTGCCACTGCAAAACAACTCCAGATATATGTGCCACTTCATGCATCTGGCTTTACATGGGTATTGATTGGGGAATGAAACCCAGGCCATCAGTCTTTGCAAGCAGATACCTTTCCCTGCTGAGCCATCATCTCTCCAACCACCCAAAATGTTTCTCTTGCTAAAACTTGAGGTAAACTGGGTGTGGAGGCATAGCACTTGGGAGGCAGAGGTAGGAAGATAGCTGAGAGTTCAAGGCTACCCTGAGACTACATGGCGAATTCCAGGTCAGCCTGGGCTAGAGTGAGACCTTACCTCGAAAACCAAAACAAATAAATAAATTAATTAATTAAAATAAAACGTAAGGTACAGTTATGACTGATACTTCTACAAGTATCTTGTCAACAAGGTTTTTTCTCTGGTTTTCAATTGTAAGTACAAAACAAAAACCCATTGTCAGTTTTTTCTGTTTCAACATTTGACCTCAGTTCTGAAGTTAATCATTCAATCACATTTCTTGGTATCATACTGATTCATCCATGGCTTACAACACTGCATAAACCTTCAACAAGTCTATGTCATCCAAGTCCTCACTTCCTGCTGCACCTATTTCAAACTTTTTTCACTGTCTTCAATATTATAATTCCAGGCTGAGAATGTGGTCCAATAACAAAACACATACTCAATATGCATAAAGCCCAGGGTTAGAAACCCAGCACATGCATGCAAATGCACATGTACTGCATACACACGCAGGATTTTGTGCAAGTCCAAACTTCAGGCTGGGTATGATGGCACATGTCTTTAATCCCAGCTCTTGGGATTGAGGTAGGAGAATCACTTGGAGTTTGAGGTCAGCCTGGGACTACCAAGTGAGTTTCAGATCAGCCTGGGCTAAAGTGAGACCCTACCTCAAAAAAATTTTTTTTCATTACTCCTCAAAGAAATTTTATGTTTTATTCCCCAAGAACATAAAAGTATTATGTAGGAATTTCCCCAATTCCAAATTTGGGTGAGTCCACCCACTCAAATTATCAATGAATATATATTTTGTCTTCTTATTCATTCATTCCACACTGTGCACTATGTGTTATGTAGTATTCTGGGCACATGCATCACAGAAGAATAAACTCTCTGCCCTTGTAAAGCTTAAATCTAAGAGGGGGGCAGACAATAAATACTGACCATAATAAGCAAAGTGTATGCTCCTTGCTTTCCCTCCTTACCACACACTGTCTCTCACAGGCACTCAGACAGATTCCAAGTCTGTCACATACTATTCCAAACTGCCATTCTTAAATTTCGCATTCCTCTCTGGAACCTCTGGCCCTGACTCTTCCTAGTCAATGTCTTCAGAACAGTTCTCAAGCCCCGCTTCCCTACCTGTCTCTCTGACCAGTGCAATTTGGCCTCTTAACCCACAAACAACTGCTCTGTTGCTAAAGTCAGTGGACAGTTTTCAGTAGTGATCTACTTTACCTCTGTGCAGCATTTACATTTAATTCTCCCCCTCCTCAAAAATTCTCTTCTTGGGCTGGAAAGATGGCTTAGCAGTTACGGTGTTTGTCTGCAAAGCCAAAGGATCCCGGTTCAATTCTCCAGGACCCACATAAGCCAGATGCACAAAGGGGAATATGCATCTGGAGTTCGTTTGCAGTGGATGGAGGCTATCTCTCTCTCTTTCTCTCAAACAAATAAATAATAAAAAAATTAAAAAATTCTTTTCTTCCTGGAATACTATACTCTTCTAGTTTTGGCCTTCCTCTCTGGCCTCCATGTTCTTTCATTATCTTTTTCTTAACCAATTTCTTAAATGTTGGTGTCCAGTGGGGTTCGTTTTTCATATCTCCTCTTCTTTTTTCTTTTTTTTTTTTTAGTTTTTTTTTTTTTAAATATTTCTTTCTTTCTTTATTTGAGAGCGACAGACACAGGGAGAAAGACAGATAGAGGGAGAGAGAGAGAATGGGCACGCCAGGGCTTCCAGCCTCTGCAAACGAACTCCAGTCGCGTGCACCCCTTTGTGCATCTGGCTAACGTGGGACCTGGGGAACCGAGCCTCGAACCGGGGTCCTTAGGCTTCACAGGCAAGCGCTTAACCGCTAAGCCATCTCTCCAGCCCTCATATCTCCTCTTCTATCATTTCCCAAGTGACTGAAAGAAGGATTGGTCAGGAGTTTCTTAGTGATCTTAGTAATATGGTTTCAGAGAAAAGGGAAAAAAAAGGTGCTGTTGTTGGCTAGAAAATAATAAATCCAAAACAATACATACAGATAGGGTTAGAGATGTTTTGATTTGTTTAACTATTCTTTTTTAAAAAAAATTATTTATTTTATTCATTTGAGAAAGAGGGGAAGAAGGAGAGAGAGAGAGAAACAGAGACAGAGAGAGAGAGAATGGGCGTGCCAGGGTCTGTAGCTACTGCAAATGAATTCCAGAAGCATGCATCACCTTGTGCATATGGCTTATGTGGATCCTGGGAATCAAACCTAGGTCCTTTGGCTTTGTAGGCAAGTGCCTTAACCGCTAAGCCATCCCTCCAGGCTTAACTGTTTTTTTGTTGTTTTGGTTTGTTGAGGTCAGTATTTCACTCTAGTTCAGGCTGACCTGAAATTCACTATGTAGTCTTAGGGTGCCTCAAACTTATGGTGATCCTCCTACCTCTGCCTCCTGAGTGCTGGGATTAAAGGCGCATGTCACCACGCCCACTTCTTAAATGTTCTTTTAAAAAATAGGTATTTTTTGTTTTTATTTATTAGAGAATGACAGAGAGAATATAGGCATGCAAGGGCCTCTAGTCACTGCAAAGGAACTCCAGAAGCATGTGCCACTATGTACATCTGACTTACGTGGGTTCTGGAGAATTGAACCTGAGTCCTTAGGCTCCAGAGGCAAGTGTCTTAATGGGTAAGCCATCTCTCTTACCCTGTTCTATTGTTTTACTTCCAGATGGTGTCATTAATTCATTGAAGAGAAAGAAAGAGGGAGAATGGACAAGGCAGGCCCTCCTCCAAATGCAAACAAACTCAAGACGCATGTGCAATGTTGTGCATCTGGTATTATATGGGTACTGGGGAAATGAACTCAGCCATTGGCTTCACAAGTGCCATCTCTCCACGCTCATATTTTTCTTTTCTTTTCTTTTTTCAAGGTAGGGTTTCACTCTTGCACAGGATGACCGGGGAACTCATTCTGTAGTCCCAGGCTGGCCTCAAACTCATGGCAATCTTCCTACCTTTGCCTCCCAAGTGCTGGTATTTGGTATTATTAAAGGCATATGCCACTATGTCTGAATATACTTAATTTTTTTTAATTTTATTTATTTGCATCTGTGTGTTGGGGGGTGCGTGCACATGCCAGGACCTTTTCCCACTGCAAATGAACCCAAGACTCTTGTGCTACTTTTAGCATCCTGTTGATGGGGATGGCATGGGAACTGAACATAGGTCAAAAGTCTTTAAAAGCAAGTGTCTGAGCCACCTACCCTATTTTTCAATTTCTTTCTAAATATATTTTATTTATTTGAGAGAAAAAGGCAGAGAGAGAGGGAGAATGGGCACGCCAAGGCCTCTAGCCACTGCAAATCAACTCCAGACACATGTGTCCCTTTGTGCATCTGGTTTTATGTGAGTACTGGGGAATCAAACCCATGTCCTTAGGCTTTGCAGGCAAGTGCCTTAATTGCTGAGCCATCTCTCCAGACTTTCCTAGAATTCACTATGTAGTTTAAGGGTGGCCTCCAACTCATGGTGATCCTTCTACCTCTGCCTCCTGAGTGCTGGGATTAAAGGTGTGCGCCACCACGCCTGGATCATCCCCTATTTTTAACCTGTTATTTATTTTTATCTTTTCTTTTGTTTTGGGGGTATGGTCTTAGTCTAGCCCCGGGTGGCTTGGCATTCACTCTGTAGTTGCAGGCTGGCCTCAAACTTACAGCAATCCTCCTACCTTAAAAGCCTCCTTAAATGCCTCCTTAAAAAGCATGTATCAAGCCGGGTGTGGAGGCACCTGCCTTTAATCCTAGCACTCGGGAGGCAGAGGTACGAGGATCGCTCTGAGTTCGAGGCCACCTTGAGACTACATAGTGAATTCCAGGTCAGCCTGGGCCAGAGTGAGACCCTACCTCAAAAAAAAAAAAAAAAAAAAAAAAAGCATGTACCACCATGCCCACCCTATTTTTAATTTTTTGAGAAAGGTCTTACATAGCCAAGGACAGTCTCAAACTCACTATGTAGCTAAGGCTGGCCCAGAACTCCTGATCCTCCTTCCTTAGTTTTGGGGTCACACAGACACCAGCATATTTAATGTATAATTCAGTAATGATGACAGTCTTTTCCAATGAGCACAAGAGCTTGGAGCAACATCAATTTGGAAAATGGTTCCTTTGGTCACTTAGAAGTTAGGAAAAACTACAGCCGGGTGTGGTGGCACATGCCTTGAATCCCAGCACTTGGGAGGAAGAGGTAGGAGGATCATTGTGAATTTGAGGCCACCCTGAGACAAGACTACCTAGCCTGAGCTAAACTGAGACCCTACCTCAAAAAAAAAAAAAGTTAGCAAAACTTACACAATTGAATCCATAAAATTAATTCACCTGATGGAATAGGTATCAAACATAATGTATTATTGGAAATGAGCCACTTACAGGATTCAACTCTTTGGTTCAGTTCTTTTTTTTTTTTTTTTAATTTTTTTGTTCATTTTTATTTATTGAGAGTGACAGAGAGAGCGAGAGAGAGGTAGAGAGAGGGAGAATGGACACACCAGGGCTTCTAGCCACTGCAAACGAACTCCAGACGTGTGTGCCCCCTTGTGCATCTGGCTAACGTGGGTCCTGGGGAACCGAGCCTCGAACCGGGGTCCTTAGGCTTCACAGGCAAGCGCTTAACCGCTAAGCCATCTCTCCAGCCCTGGTTCAGTTCTTGAAGCGCTTACACTGTCTTTCTCCAATTTTCTCACAAGCCAATTTTAGTAAGAATTCTCCAAAGCTAAGAATTTTAGGAAAAGCTACACAGAGGTAAGGTGTTTAATCACTTTTACCCTACTAATGGCTGGCTTAAAAAAAAAATGTGTGCCTTCATGAGCAACAAATAATTTATGACCAGTAGGTGGAGATAGTTTCTAACCCAACCTGAGTAGCAAAACTTGAGACATCTAGTAGTAGAAATTCTGGCCTTTTCCTTAAAATATTTAAATAGATAGGGACACATAGGGATAGCATTTCCACATGCCCATCTCCCAATACAAAATTCCCTGTATTTCATAAATCAGAATTCACTAAAAGATACAAAAAATAGCTGATTGGTGAACAACCTATTCCCTTATATAATGTGAACCTAATGTATATGTTAAAATAAATCTAGATTTTTCTTCTCTTGCCACTAAAATGGGAAATTTTTCAATCATTTTCCCTCATTGAGGTTAGTATTATTACTATTTAATGAAACCTCAGGCTTTCATATTTAATTATGTAAACGTCAGTAAATAATGACTATGGTAACAGCTCCAAATCACTTTATGAAACACTTTATACTTTAGCTGGGCATGGTGGTGAATGCCTTTAATCCCAGTATTAGGGAGGCAGAGGTAGGAGGAATCACTGAGTTTGAGGCCACCCTGAGACTACATAGTAAATTTTTTTAGCAGTTAAGTTGTTTGCTTGCAATGCCAAAGGATCCAGTTCGATTCTTCAGGACCCACTTAAGCCAGATGCACAACGGGGTGCACGCATCTGGAGTTCCTTTGCAATGGCTAGAGGCCCTGGCGCACCCATTTGATCTCTCTTTCTCTCTCAAATAAATAAATAAAATATTTAAAAAATAGAGTTAATTTCACAGTAAAGCAAGAACTCATAGGCAACCACTGCCACTATGGCTATTCAGGAGACGCATATACAACAAAGCAAATTCTTTTTTTTTTGGGGGGGGTTCAAGGTAGGGTCTTATTCTAGCCCAGGCTGACCAGGAATTCACTATGGAGTCTCAGGGTGGCCTCGAACTCACGGTGATCCTCCTACCTCTGCCTCCCAAGTGCTGGGATTAAAGGTGTGCGCCACCACACCCGGCTAACAAAACAAATTCTAATTGGAATAAATGAACACTCCTTTTCCAACTGTTTTCGAAAACAGTTCCTTCCTCCTGGCAGCAGCAATCTTCCTATCTTTGTATCTCTATCACACTTTCTCCTTTCCTATCCCTAACTACCTTACTTATAGTCACATTTAACGGTAAAGACATGAGAGACATGTGCAGGTGAGTGAGCAGACTGAGAGACACACACCCCATAATTTTAACAAACTGAAGTATACTAAATATTGAATTCAAAAAAGAAAAAGCTGGAGCAATGGCTTAGCAGTTAAGGCGTTTGCCTGCAAAACCAAAGGACCCAGGTTCAATTCCCTAGAACTCACATTAGCCAGATGCACAAGGGGGCACACGTGGTGTCTGGAGTTCATTTGCAGTGGTTGGAGGCCCTGCCACGCCCATTCTCTCTCCTCCCCCTGCCCCTTTTTCTTGTCAAATAAATAAATTAAAATAAAATATTTAAAAAAAAAAACAGCCAGGGGCTGGAGTGATGGCTTAGCGGTTAAGCGCTTGCCTGTGAAGCCTAAGGACCCTGGTTCGAGGCTTGATTCCACAGGACCCATGTTAGCCAGATGCACAAGGGGCGCACGCATCTGGAATTCGTCTGCAGTGGCTGCAGGCCCTGGCGCGCCCAATCTCTCTATTTCTCTCTCTCTGCCTCTTTCTCTGTCTGTCACTCTCAAATAAGTAAATTAAAAAAAAAAAAAAAAAAAACAACAGCCAGGCATGGTGGCGCTTGCCTTTAGTCCCACCAACACTTGAGAGACAGAGATAGGAGGACTGCACTGAGTTAGAGGTCACCCTAAGACTACATAGTGAATTCCAGGTCAGCCAGGGCTAGAGGGAGACCCTACCTTGAAAACCAAAAGACAAAACAAAACAAAAACCACAAAAATAATACCTCTATGGGCTGGAGGGATGGCTTAGTGGTTAAGGCATTAGCCTATAAAGCCAAAGGACCCAGGTTTGATTCCCCAGGACCCGTGTAAGCCAGATGCACAAAGAGGTGCACACGTCTGGAGTTTGTTTGCAGCAGCTGGAGGCCCTGGAGCGCCCATTCTCTCTCTCCCCCTCTTTCTCTGTCAAATAAATAAATAAATTAAAACAAAACATTTAAGCTGGGCATGGTGATACACGCCTTTAATCCCAGCACTGGGGAGGGAGAGATAGGAGGATCGCCCTGAGTTCAAGGCCACCCTGAGACAGTGAATTCCAGGTCAGCCTGAGCTAGAGTGAGACACTACCTTGGAAAACTATATATATATATATATATCATACTTTAAAAATAAAATAACAATAATACCTCTAAAAATTGTAACTCGCAGGATGGAGAGATGGTTCAATGGTTAAAAATGCTTGCTTGGCCAGGTGTGGTGGCACATGCCTTTAATCCCAGCACTTGGGAGACAGAAGTAGAAGGATCACCATGAGTTCAAGGCCACCTTGAGACTACATAGTGAATTCCAGCTCAGCCTGAGGTAGAATGAGACCCTACCTGGGGTGGGGGGGGGCCTTACTTGCAAAATTAGATGGCCCAGGGTCTCATTCCAGATGCACAAATGGTACATGCATCTAGAGTTCGTGGTAAGAGGCCCTGGTGCATCTATACATGCACACACAAAAATTCACTCATTCTCTCTCTCTCTCTTTCCTTCCCTTCCTCCTTCCCTCTGCTTACAAATAAATATATTTTTAAAAATTCTAACTGACCAGGAAAGGGTAAGAACTCACACTTGGCACATTTAGTATAATATGAGTAATATATTCCTCTTTTTGAGGCTGTTTCCAAAAACTATTTAAATATTCTTTGACATCACTTCATATCATAACATCTTACATTTTTTACTTCATCTTCCACATTATGTGAATATAAGTATATGTATGTTAGCCTTTCTGTTGTAATAAATCCCAGACGTCTCCTTTGATCAGCTGCAGGGATGAGGAATGCTAGGAAGCCAAGACATTTAAGCCCAGTGAAAGCCAACATGACGCCTCAGAATAATCTGATCTGGCTTTCCTTTATCCGTTTGATTTTTGTGGGAAAGGATGTAATTAGAAGAAAAGTGACTGGTAGTATGGTTAGGGTATGAAGGAAGACAGTGGACTATCATTGTTTCCCTTTTTGCAGCCTCTCCTTTCCTTCTATTCTGATTTTTCTACTGTCAACTAAATCTCTTTTCCTAAACACAGTGGTAAGAATTTAAAAAAAATTTTTTTAAATGTGTTTGTGAGGAGAGAGAGTATGGGCCCACCAGGCCTCTTACCACTGTAAAGAAACTCCAGACACATGTGCCACTTTGTGCATCTAGTTTTACTTGAGTGCTGGGGAATTAAACTGGCAGGCTTTGCAAACATGTGTCTTTAACCACCGAACCATCTTCCAAGCCCCAACAATTTTTTATCAAAATATTTTATTTTTTAAATTTTTCTGAGAGGAGAGGAGAGAGAAGCTGAGACAGAGCGGGGGGGTGGGAGGGGACAGGCATGCCAGGGACTCTAGCCATTGCAAACAACTCCAGACACATGCGTCACCTTGTGAATCTGGCTTATGTGGGTAATGGGGAATCGAACCTGGGTCCTTAGGCTTTGCAGGTAAATGTCTTAACTGCTAAGCCATTGTTACAGCACCCCCCCCCAACTTTTTTGAGATAAGTTTTCTCTATGTAATACAAACTGGCCTTGAATTTAAGATCCTATTGCCTCAGCTTTCAAGGACTGATATTCCAGGCCAGTTATAAGAATCTTAAAAGCCAGGCGTGGTGGCGCACGCCTTTAATCCAAGCACTCAGGAGGCAGAGGTAGGAGGATTGCCGTGAGTTCAAGGCCACCCTGAGACTACAGAGTTAATTCCAGGTCAGCCTGGACCACAGTGAGACCCTACCTCAAAAAAAAAAAAAAAAAGAATCTCAAGTAACCATTTTTCAGGAATAATTATAAATTTTTGTTATTGTTTTGTTTGTTCGGAGACAGGAGTAGACTGGCCTCAACCTCCAAAGGATGGGATTCCTTGCATGTACCACACACCAAGCCAGTTATAAGAATCTTCCATAATCATTTAAGGAATAAAAATGATACAGTTCCACTACCTGCATAAAACCATCCTAAGAGAAGGAAAAGATCATGACATCAAAAGTAAAAGAGAGACTGACTGAGATGGGGAGGGGGTATGATGGAGAATGGAGTTTCAAAGGGGTAAGTGGGGAGGGAGGGTATTACCATGGGGTATTTTCTATAATCATGGAAGTTGTTAATAAAAAACAAATAAAAATTAAAAAACATTAAAAAAAGATACAGTTCTAAAAGTCTTCAACCAGTTTAAGTGACACATGGGCGAAGGGGGGCAAGGGAGAGCTGGTGTAGGATTAGGATCTGACTTAGCCAAAATCAATTTGGGCCGGGCGTGGTGGCACACGCCTTTAATCCCAGCACTTGGGAAGCAGAGGTAGGAGGATCTCCAAGAGTTTGAGGCCACCCTGAGGCTACAGAGTGACTTCTAGGTCAACTTGGGTTAGAGCGAGACACTATCTCAAAACTACCACCCCTCAAAAAAGAAAAAAGGCAACAATATGAATATACTAGCTAGTCTTTGCAAAAATACTAATCTGCCAAATTACTTACACTAGTGGCTCAACTCTGCCTAAATGCATACAACCCCCTAGCAAAGCCAGCACCTGCTTGAAGAATAAAAGGATTAAGCAAAATATCCTAATCAGCGAGAATATAAATTCCACCAGAGCACATGATAACCCTCCAGGATGCCTGTAGCTACAGACACCTACGTCGGGCAACTTCTCTAGTCATGCACTACCTTCACCTTAAGGCAATAAACAAAAATTCTGTGACTTTTTAAACTAAATATTCATATATTTGTTGCATACCTACCATGCACTATATATTGAGCGTTAGGGAGTATTTTCATTGTTGTTGTTTTGGGGTTCTTTGTTTGTGACAAGGTCTTGCTATGTAGCCCTAGTGGGACTAGAATTCACTATGTAGACCAGGCTGGCCTTGAACTTGCAGGTGATGCTCCAGCCTCTGTCTCCCAGTGCTGGGATGACAGGCACCTGTCACCGTACCTGACATTACATACATATGCGCGCGCGCGCGCACACACACACACATGAATAAAAGACTTAAGTCGGCTCACTAATCAAGGTTTGAAGAAATGCCAATTAATGCTTAAAGACTCAGTTCTGTAGATTAGAAAATGGTCGCCGCTGGCATATTTTTCCGCTTCTGATCTAGGCTTGCTTCTCTTTGAGAGTCTATGGAACTTGTGAGAACCATTCCTTGTGTTCCTTTCTCAATCTATGGGCATACACTAGCTCATGTGGAGCATTAAAACTGCTGCTCTGCAATGTGCATCCTCATCAAACCTTAATCGCAATGAATTTAGTTAAATCCTTTAAAACCAGATTGTACTGGCTTCACAGAACAAGCCTGGCTGCTCGGCTTCAATTCCCCAGAGATGAGACTGAAGCTCTCTTGCTATTATGAAAGCAGCTTGCCTAATCAAATTCCCTTTCAGAAAAGAGGTCAAGGAGAATAACTGCTGTGCCATTTTTCAATTCTTCCTTCCAAGAAACGCCTGTGATTGGCAGATGCTACTTCTTTGAGTTCTGACGGCCTATTGCCAAGATCAAGTAATTTATTCCTTGGTTAAAGGAATGAGCCCAATCCTCCAAGCCACATGATGCTCCATAATCATCACATATGATTTTTTACATTAATAAATTATATCATTTTCAAAGCTTTCACACAGACAAACATACACAGCATTGAGAATACAGAACAGATGTAATCCTCATTTTACAGACTGGCAAGGAACATATTCACAGGGGGTCCATATTCTAACTTAAGTCCTGCAATGTGCAATCTCCTTAGTTTGTTTCCTAATCCAATTAGCTGCCTCAATTTACTGAAATACTAAACTGTTTAGATGAACAGCTACAGTGGTACAGTAGAATAGATTAGTGTTGTGTAGTAAAAAGATAAGAGATTTACAGACTGAGATGGGCTCAAATCACATCTTACCATTTAAGGGTTGGGACATCAAAATTTTAAAGTGTAAAACTCATAACAATTTACCTCACAGAATTCCAAAAAACAAATGAGTTAGTAAATGTTAAAAGCATAATACATACACAACATTGAACTATTAATTTTCTCTCATGTCAGTGTCCTAAACAGATTGCCAGCCTATAGAGAACGGTGATTTTAATGACCCCTAAAAATTAAGGGATAAGGATTACAGAATTGGAACACTAACACATTCCTGGCACTTCTCTCAGACATGTGGGATTTTTGGCTGCCAGTCTAAAGAGCAGCTTTTAGAGATGTAGTCAAACCAATTAAGAATAAAATAGGAAAAGGCAAATGTGTCCAAATAAATAACATTTATCACGGGCACACAAAGTAATTGTTCTACCAACTAAATATCTATTTGAATACCAGCTAAAATATGCCATTCAGCTTCCCAATAAAGAATAGCTGAATTAATGTGACTTTCCTACAAAACGAATGGTTAGAGAAAAGAGTAAAGAGAAATTATATAAATGTTAATCTAAGTGACCCTTCTCCATTATTACCAAGCCAGACAAAATGGTAAGGACTTTAAAAAAAAAATTGGGCTATAGAGATGGCTCAGCGGTTAAGTGCTTGCCTGTGAAGCCTGAGGACCCCGGTTCAAGGCTCAATTCCCCAGGACCCACGTTAGCCGGATGCACAAAGGAGCACACACATCTGGAGTTTGTTTACAGTGGCTTGAGGCCCTGGCGTGCCCATTCTCTCTCTCTCTCTCTGCCTCTTTCTCTTTCTGTCTGCTGCTCTCAAATTAAATATATATATATATATATATATATATATATATATATATATATATATATATATATATATTTATTAATGAGAGAGAATGGACGTGCCAGGGCCTCCAGCTACTGCAAACAAACTCCAGATGCATGTGACAACATGTGCAACTGGCTTTCGTGGGTTCTGGAGAGTCACACGTAGGTTCCTAGACTTCACAGGCAAGCACCCTAAGCACTAAGCTATCTCTCCAGCCCTCTGATAAGGGCTCTTCATAACCAGTAAAAGAAAAATCCATGTTGACTATGACTTAAGTTCCTAAATGTGAATTTATACTTATAAATTATTTTAGAGTCCAACATGGGTGCATGCCTTTAATCCCAGCACGCGGGAGGCAGAGGTAGGAAGATCGCTATGAGTTCGAGGCCACCCTGAGACTACATAGTGAATTCCAGGTCAGCCTGGGCTAGAGTGAGACCTTACTTTGTAAAACAAACAAAAAAAAATTACTTTAGAATAAATCACATTGGCGGGGTGTGGTGGTGCACAGCTTTAGTCCTAGCACTTAGGAGGCAGAGGTAGGAGGATCACCGTGAGTTCGAGGCTACCCTAGGACTACAGAGTGAATTTCAGGTAAGTATGGGCTAGAGTGAGACCCTACTTCGAAAAATAAAAAACAAACAGACAATAACAATAACAAAAACAACAACAACAACAACAAAAGGGCTGGAGGGATGGCTTGGCACTTAAGGCATTTGCCTGCAAAGCCAGAGAACTCAGGTTCAATTCCCCAGAACCCATGTTAGCCAGATGCACAAGGTGGCACATATGTCTGGAGTTTGTTTGCAGTGGCTGGAGGCCCTGGCATGCCCATTCCTCCCCACTTCTCTTTCTTTCTCTCCCTCTTTCTCCCTCCCTCCCTACCTGTCAAATAAATAACTAAATAAAAATTTAAAAATATTTAAACAATTTTTAAAAACAGAATAAAGCATATTGGAGTCAATACTATCAACAATTAATACTATCTAAAAATTCATACTAAGCCACCTCCCTCCTGAAATTGTAAGTATGTAAGATGAGCATCCCTAATGCAAAAATGAGATGTAAGATGCTTTGAGACTTAAAACTTTTTTTTTATTTGCAAGGAGAGAAAAAGAGAGAATATGAGAGAATATGAATGGGTGAGCCAGGACCTCTAGCCACTGCAAACAAACTCCAGATATATGCATCACTTCCTACATTTGGCTTTACATGAGTTCTGGGGAATCAAACCTGGGTCCTTAGGCTTTGCAGGTAAATGCCTTAACCGCTAAGCCATCTTTCCAGCCCTAGACTTAAAACTTTTTAAGCATTGAGATGAAGTTCAAAAAGCTTCAGACTTTACAGCATTTCAAACTTGGAATATTAAATTAATTAATTTATTTATTTAAGAGAGTATGGGCACACTAGGGCCTTCTGCCACTGCAAATGAACTCCAGATGCATGTGTCACTTTGTGCATCTAGCTTTACATAGGTACTAGGTAACTGAACCCAGGTCATTAGGCTTTGCAAAAGTGTCTTTAAGGGATGGAGAGATGGCTCAGTGGTTAAGGCACTTGCGTGCAAAGCCTAATGACCCAGGTTTGGTTCCCAAGTACTCACATAGATCCAAATGCACAAAGTAGTACATGTGTCTAGAATTCATTTGCAGTGGCTGGAGGCCCTGGTGCACCTATTCTGGCTATCTCTCTTTTTTCTCTGTCTCTCTCTGCTTGCAAATAAATAAATAAGTTTAAAAAAAAAATTTTTTTTTTGAGCTTCTTTAGGGCTGGAGAGATGGCTTAGCAGTTAAGGCACTTGCCTGCTAAGGCAAAGGATCCAGGTTCAATTCCCCAGGACCCACGTAAACCAGATGCACAAGGTGGCACATGCGTCTGGAATTCATTTACAGCAGCTGGAAGCCCTGGAGTGCCCATTCTCTCTCTTTTCCTCTGTGTCTCTACCTCTCAAATAAATAAAATAAAATAATTTTTAAAGTGCTTTTAGGGCTGGAGAGATGGCTTACTGGTTAAGGTACTTGCCTATGAAGCCTAATGACTCAGATTTGATTCCCCAGTACCCAGGTAAGCCATATGCACAAGATGGTGCATGTATCCGGAGTTCATTTGCAGTGGCTAGAGGCCCTTGTGAGCCCATTCTCTGTATCTACCTCTTTCCCTGCTTGCTCGCTCACTCCCTCTCTCTCTCAAATACATACATAAATAAAAATATTTGTTTTTTGATTTTGTTGTTTGAGGTAGGGTCTCACTCTAGCCCAGGCTGACCTGTAATTCATTCTGTATTCTCAGAGTGGCCTCGAACTCATGGCAATCCTCCTACCTCTGCCTCCCAAAGGCTGAGATTAAAGACACGTGCCACCACACCCAGCTTCTTTAAACTTTTTAAAAAGTGCATCTAACCATTGAACCATCTCTCTAGCCCCAGACTTTGGATTTTTTTTTATTAGGAAGGCTGTTTTAGTCAGCTTTCCATCAATACAACAAAAATATCTGGGATAAATCAACTTATTTAGAGGAAAGGTTGATTTTGATTCACAGAGTTCAGTACTTCAGTCCATGGTCAAATGGCCCTGTTCTTTTGGGCCTGTGGCAAGACCATATAGAATAGAGGAAGCATGTGCCAGAGGAAGCTGCACACTCAGCATTCAGGAAGTCAGGGGAGGGAGGAAGGGAACTGGATACCAGCGTCCTGTTCAAGAAAACGTCCTACCCCCAAATGTCTGAACATCATCCAAGAAGGCCCACCTCTTAAAGGTTCCACCACCAGCCAAGGTGCTGCCTCACAGCTGTAATCCCAGCACTGGAGGCTCAGGTAGGAGGATCTCTGCGAATCTCAGATCAGCCTAGTCTACTCTACAAAACGAGTTCCAAGTCACCCTGAGCTACAGAAGGAGATTCTGTCTCAACAACCAATCAATCCAGCACTCAGAAGGCAGAGGTAGGAGGATAGCTGTGAGTTGGAGGCCACTCTGAGACTACATAGTGAATTCCAGGTCAGCCTGGGCTATAGTAAGACCGGATCTCAAAAAAGAAAAAAAAAAAAAGTTCCACCTCCCAACAGGAAAATGAACTGTAGACTAAATCACATGGCCAATTAGAAGACACTTCTGATCCAAGATACAGCAGATGTCCAAGTAGTAAAATCTACAAAATACTGAAAAACTATGAAATCTTAAACATTTCTATTTCCAAGCATTTTTGTTTTGTTTTGTTTTGTCTTGAGATAGGGTATTATTATGTATCTCTGGCTGGCCTAGAACTTACGATGTAGACCAAGCTGGTCTTGAACTCAACCTGTCTCCCAAGTGATGGGCTAACCATATAGGAACTCACCCCTGTGCCCAGCTTGTACTCAGTTTTGATAAGATGATATACCGTAACCTATATTTCAATGGATACATTAACAGATAGATCACTACTAAAAGTATTTGAGGCTGGAGAGATGGCTTAGCGGTTAAGCGCTTGCCTGTGAAGCCTAAGGACCCCGGTTCGAGGCTCGGTTCCCCAGGTCCCACGTTAGCCAGATGCACAAGGGGGTGCACGCGTCTGGAGTTCGTTTGCAGAGGCTGGAAGCCCTGGCGCGCCCATTCTCTCTCTCTCCCTCTATCTGTCTTTCTCTCTGTGTCTGTTACTTTCAAATAAAACAAAATAATAAAATAAAATAAAATAAAATAAAATAAAAGTATTTGAGTGATCAATAATTAATCTGATTAATGAATTAACCTAGGACTGGAGAGATGACTTAGGACTCAGGTTCAATTCCCCAGGACCTATGTAAGCCAGATACACGAGGTGGTGCACGCATCTGGAGTTCATTTGCAGTAGCTAAAGGCCCTGGTGCACCCATACTCTCTCTACCTTCTCTCAAATAAATAACTTAAAAAAGAATTAACCTGTAAGTATTTCCACTTGTTTTTCTATCTTTTTTATAACATATTTTTTGTTTATTTTATTTATTTATTTATTTATTTATTTATTTATTTATTTATTTATTTATGAGCAACAGACAGAGGCAGAAAGAGGCAGAGAGAGAGAAAGAAAGAAAGAGAATGGGCACACCAGGCCTCCAGCCACTGCAAACAAACTCCAGATACGTGCGCCCCCTTGTGCATCTGGCTAACGTGGGTCCTGGGGAATCGAACCTTGAACCGGGGTCCTTAGGCTTCACAGGCAAGTGCTTAACCACTAAGCCATCTCTCGAGCCCCCTTTTTGTTTTTTTGAGGTATGGTAGCCCCGTTGATCTGGAATTCACTCTGTAGTCTCAGGCTGACTTTGAACTCACAGAGATCCTCCTGCCTTTGCCTTTCAAGTGCTGGGATTAAAGAAGTGTGCTACCATGCCTGGCAAGATTTACCCAGTCTGCAAATCTATGTCTTTTCGTTGGGGCATTGAGGCCATTGATATTAAGAGATATTATTGAAAGGTGTGTATTTATGTTTGCCTTTTTTTTTTTTTTTTTTGTGGTCCTGGTTCTACCTGTGCTCTCTTCTGTTAACTAGTATTTGAGTATTGCTTGTTTTTTCTAGGTTCCTTATATGTGTGCTTTTCCTTTTCTTCAGCATGGAGGATTCTATCAAGTATTTTCTGTAGAGCTGGTTTTGTCTTCAAATACTCCTTTAACCTGCTTTTGTCATGGAATGTCCTTATTTCTCCGTCTATTTGAATGGATAACTTTGCAGGATAAAGTAACCTTGGTTGACAGTTGTTATCATTCAGAACTTGGAACATATCACCCCAAGCCCGTCTGGCTTTAAAAGTTTGTGTTGAATAATCTGCTGTAATCCTGATGGGCTTACTTTTGTAGGTAACTTGATTTTTCTCTCTGCTTTCAATATTTTTTCTTTGGTGTGTGTGTTTGGAAGTTTGATTATAATATGGCGAGGAGAGGTTCTTTCCAGGTTTCGTCTGGCTGGGGTTCTAAAGGCTTCCTGTATCTGTAGTGGCACCTCTTTCCCAATTTGGGGTAAATTTTCTTCTACAATTTTGTTGAAGACACCTACTATGCCTTTGGATTGGAATTCTTCTCCTTCTACTATGCCCTGAATTCTAATATTTGATCTTTTCATAGTGTCCCGAATATCTTGAAATTCCCACTCATACTTTTCTATAAGTTTGTCTTTTTCTTTGTTGGCCTGTATTAGATCTGCCACCTGGTCTTCTAGCTTAGATATTCTGTCCTCTCCTTCATCCATTCTACTGGTGAGATTTTCTAGAGTTTTTTATTTCATTAACTGTGTTCTTCATTGCTAGTAATTCTGACTGGTTTTTCTTTATTATTTCTATTTCCTTATTTATGTCTTGTATTGCCTTCTTTATTTCATGAAATTGGTGTCCTGCATCTTCTTTGATTCCTTTGATTTCCTCTTTAAGTTCCTCTTTGACTCCTTTGATTTGTTCTCTGACTTCTTTGAACATATTTACAATCATTCTTTTGAAATCTTTTTCAGGCATTTCCTCTAACTCGTTCTCACTGGAGGTCATTTCTGATGCATTAATACTTTTAGGTGGATTTATAACGTCTTGCTTTTTAGTGTTTCTTGTGTTATAATGTATATATTTTTGCATCTTGGATTAAGTTGATGCTTGGATTTTCTAGCTAGCTGGGTATTCTTAGCTGTATCAGTTGATTTGATGTTATATATTTTCAGGGTAGGAGCTTAAGGTGTTAGATGTGGCTCTTAAGACTCTGACAGTATCTACAAAGGTGCTCCTGGGGGTTGAGTTTCCCTGCTATGGGAGTATTCAAATAGGCTGAGTGGAATAAAACACAGGTAGATTCTAAAAGTTAACTAAACACTGTACCCATTCAGTCAAAAACAGCACCAAGTATGTATGCCAGAGTAGTTATTATAACAACCAGATCCTCTATCAACATAGAGGTTAAGATTTCTGGTCTGTTGAGGGATCTCAGTCAGCTTGTGACCAAGTGAGACCCTTCCCTGGTGCAAACCCAGTTACCTTGGATGATTTCGGTCTCAGTCAAGTTGCTGCCTGGGTCATCGGGCCGCTGTTCTGATTTCTGGAGCTGTGCACTGGCTTTTCCTGTGGGGCAAGCCAAGCCTGGCAAGTGTGGCCCTGCAGATCAGCATCCCCGCTGCTGGAACTGCTGCTGCTAAAGCTGCCTCTGCTGGGTCTGTCAGCAGTTCAAGCTGCTGCTGCTGGGCCCACTGCTGCTGTTGCCTCTGCTGCTGCTGCTGCTGTAGCTGCCACTACTGGAGCCACTGCTGTTGCTAAAGCTGCTACTGCGGGGTCGGCTGTTGTTGCCACTCCTGGGTCTGTTGTTGCTGGGTCTGCCACTGCTGCCGCTCCTGGGTCTGCTGCTGCTGGGGCTGCTGTTACCGGTTCCGGAGCTGCTGATGTTGCCGCCGAACTCTGCTCCTGCTTGGGTCCCGCTGTCGGCTCAAGTTGGCGTGGTCGGGTCCCCAGACGCTGCTCTGTTCGCCAGAGAAGGGCTCAGGCGGTGGGGGAGGGGAGGGAGCCGCAGCTGCTCTGGTTCTCTCGCTGCTCCATGTGTTCTTCTACCTTGAGGTCTGCTCCTCCGCTGCTCGCTGCCGCTCTCCCCTCACGTGTCCTGAGTTGCGGAGAGCGCGGTGTGAGGGGAAGCGCCCGCACCTGGCTTTTCCTGCGGCTCGAGCCGAGCGTGGCGGCTTTCTGGTATGCCGCCGCCACCACGGTTGGCGGAGCTGCCGGGGCCGCTTTTGCCGGCCTGTACGGGCTCTGGATGCTCTGGATCTCTTCTACTTCTCCGCTGCTGCTTCAATTTCCTATACACTTCACTTTTTAGTAAAAGTGTGTATGTTGCTGAGTTTTTTTGGTCTTTTTTCCCCCCAGGCCGTTTTGGCGTGGTACCTACGCCACCATCTCAACCGGAAGTCGCCTAGCAAGATTTACATTTGTGCTGGCTATAGTGGCGCTTGCACTCTGGAGGCTGAGGAAGGAAGACTTCAAGTTTGAGACCAACCTGGACTACACAGTGAATTTGAACCCAGCATGGACTACCTCACAAGACTCTGTTTCAAAAACGAAATCACACAGGGCACGGTGGCATACGCCTGTAGTCCCAGCACTCGGGACGCTGAGGTAGGAGGATCGCTGTGAGCTTGAGACCAGCCTGGTGCTAGAGAGTGCATTTCACGTCTGTCTGGACTAGAGTGAGACTCTACCTCGAAAATGACAACAACGAGGGTGGGGGGACGGAAGCTGGGGAGACTGCTCAGTGGATATGAAGGCTGTACACAAGCATGAAGGCCTTTTACTCAAGCATGAGTTTGATCCCCGGTCTCTGTAAAGAGATGGGCATGGCCATGCACTCCTGTAACCAAAGTGCTGCAATGGGACAGAAACCTGAGAATTTCTGGGGCTCACTCACTGATTAATCAGGCTGACCAAACACAGCGCATTGCGTGTGCACATATGCACACACACTGCACAAACTGCACACAAACACACAAAGTCACATGTGCAGTTGCTATTTTGTTTTGCTGCTTGAAAAAGTTTTGTGTATTGCCTGGTTTTCTCAGATTTTTGTTTTGTAGGTATAATCAATTCACACTTTCTTCTTTTCTGTTTTTCGAGGTAGGGTCTAGCTCGAGCCCAGGCTGACCTGAATTCACCATGTAGTCTCAGGCTGGCCTCGAACTCATCGGCAATCCTCCTACCTCTGCGTCCCGAGTGCTGGGATTAAAGGCATGCACCACCACACCTGGCCTAAATCCACAGTTTCTATGAGAACACTTCCAAAGCCATATCCAGATTTGGGCATTAGCTGATGAATATAATTTACATTTATTTTTAACTTTTTAATCTGAGGAAATCAGCAAAATATAGAAAAATAGGGCTGGAGAGATGGCTTAGTGGTTAAGCACTTGCCTGTGAAGCCTAAGGACCTCAGTTCGAGGCTTGATTCTCCAGGACCCATGTTAGCCAGATGTACAAGGGGGCGCATGCATCTGGAGTTCATTTGCAATGGCTGGAAGCCCTGGCACACCCATTCTCTCTCTCTCTCCCTCCCTCCCTCTCTCTCTCTATCTACCACTTTCTCTGTCATTCTCAAATAAATAAATAAAAATGAACAAAAGAAATTTTTTTAACTATAGAAAAATATTACTTATTATAGTAAAGTTAACACTGTTATTCCTTGTTTTCTGTTTTAAAAATTCCTTTTTCAGCCAGTAATAGTGGTACAAAACTTTATTCCCAGCATTTGAAAGCCTGAAGCAAGAGGATTACCATGAATTCAAGGCCAGCCTCAAGAGTGGAGCCCTACATTGGGAAAAAAAAAAAAAAAATCCTTTTCCTCAGCCAGTAAAATTTAGCTTCCTTGGGGCTGGAAAGATAGCTTGCCTGTGAAGCCAAAGGACCCAGGTTTGATTCCCCAGGACCCATGTAAGGCAGATGAACTAGGTGGCACAAGCATCTGGAGCTCGTTTGCAGTGGCTGGAGGCCCTGGTATACCCATTCATTCTATCTGCCTCTCCCTCCTTCTCTCAAATAAACAAATAAAATATTTCGAAATTTATTCGCTTCCTAATGTTAAAGGTTGAAATGTATAAAGAAAAGAATGTTACTAGGTAACTTCAGCATATAATTATGTAATTTGAAAGAAAAGTGGTAAATCTTTTATCTTCCTAGTTTCCTTCTTCCTTTCTTCTTCTTCTTCTTCTTCTTCTTCTTCTTCTTCTTCTTCTTCTTCTTCTTCTTCCTCTTCCTCTTCCTCTTCTTCTTCTTTTTTTTTTTTAATTAAATGCAGGGTTTTTATGAAGCCCAGACTTGACTCAAACTCATTATATAGCTGAGGATGACTCTGAACTTTCTGCCTCTATCTCTTAAGTGCTGGATTATGTGCCACCATGCCCAGCTCTTCTTCCTTAGCTTTTGGATTTCACGTTTATGTCTGAGGAAGCCCCATCTTAGAACCCTCCTATAGGATTCTAGCTTGTAAGCAAAGAAAGAATGAGACTTGGAACATGATCACTTTAGAGCCTTGCTGACTTACTGGATATGAGCAAAGATCAATAGACACTGACATCACCAGAGACAAGAAGACAGTATGCACCTTTAACGGGAGAAAGCACTCACGAAGAAACCTTAGCACAGTTCTAAATATAAGCACCAATTTACAGGAGATGTGAAACAAACGTGTTTAAGGTAAACAAAAGATAAATAAAATAAGTAAGTAAATAAAATAAGCATCAGAGGTATAATCACTAAAATTCATACAGGGAGCTGGGCATGGTGGCGCATGCCTTTAATCCCAGCACTTGGGAGGCAGAGGTAGGAGGATCGCTGTAAATATGAGGCCAGCCTGAGGCTACATTCTGGATAACAGGTCAGCCTGGGCTAAGGTGAGAGTCTACCTAAAAAAACAACAAACAAACAAACAAAAAAATCATACAGGGAAACTACAAGACAAATGACTTAGTTTACAAGACTTACAAAAACAATTACAGAACTAGATGAAAAGAATAAGAGACAAATCAATCAACTTCAATTTACTTGCATCCTGATTCAACCAACCAGAAAAACATATAATTATGGGGGGGTGTTATTTTGGGGGAGGGTTTTCGAGGTAGAGTCTTACCCTAGTCCAGGTTGACCTGGAATTCACTCTGTAGTCCTAGGCTGGCCTCAGACTCACAGTGACCCTCCTACCTCTCCCTTCTGAGTGGTGGGGTTATTGGTGTATGCTACCACACCCAGCTGGGATCCTTAGTTTTTCAAAGTGTAAAAGAATCCTAAAACCAAAAGGTTTAAGAACAACTGCTCCAGAACACATCCAGCTTTGTGTATGTCTATTACTCTATCATTCCACATTACCATTATGTTTTATATTGTGTAGCCTCAATTCACTCAGTTTTACCCTACAAAGAAAGACCAAACTAGTTGGCTTGGTGTACTTGAATGAAGCATCTTTGTGGTGGGAGAAGGGAGTACAATTAGGTGCAGCAGCAGTGAGTGGGTCCTGGTTTAAAGAGAATGCTCTGGACTCTAAGTGACTTGAAGAGCTTACAACACATGAATTCTACAAGGTCAGGAAGAACAGCCCCCTTGGGAGGGAGGTTGGCACTAAATCCAAGGACCTAGGTTCTTTCTTTGGTGATCTTTTCTCCTTTTCATTAAAGCTTGCCAAAACTGGATCTTGAGAGTCCCAAATCCCCACATCCTGACATAACAGGAAGACTCTGGCAAAATAATCCCTTCTGATCTGGGCAGAAAAAGCTGGTCATCTCAGGACACAGCGCTTTTCATTTCCTCGCCTGGTAGAGTCTCCATTAGGAATCTATACTCTGATCTCTGCACAGTTCTTCTAACCAAACCTATAGTTTAATTCAGTTCAACAATCTTGGACACTCAACTAGGAGGGAAAGAAAATAATATAGTCCTAACCACAGGTCATATTAGCTTCTTCAAAAAGTGTACTTATTTATTTAAGGAGGGAGGGGAAAGAGTACCGACATACCAGGGCCTCTTTCCACTCCAGAAGCATGTGCCACTTTGTGCATCTGGCTTTACCTGAGTACTGAGGAGCTGAATCTGGGCCAGCAGGTTTTGCAAACAAGTACCTTTAACAGCTGAGCCATCTCTCCAGCCCCTAATGTTAGCTTTGAGTACATGCATGCAAACATCAAAGAAAATACACACACACACACACACACACACACACACACACACACACACACACATCTCAAACCAGCTACCCCATCCTCATTAGGCCCTGAGCAGCACAGTACCCTTCTGTAGCATATCCCCCAATTTTATGCTATAAGACTATGTTAACTGAATTTCATCTTCATAAAATATTGGCAGAAATTTAAATTTTGCCTATCTTCTGAGAAATATAATTCTATAAATGAAATAGAAATGAAACTGGGCTATTCCAGTTTACAAAGAATACAGCTCCAGAAACTAAGATTTGGACTTTCTACTTTGGGAGGAAAAAAAAAATGCTTTCTTTATTGTATTTTATTTTTCACTCCTTTTCAATTAGTCAACAACTTTTTCCATCCCATCGCTAGGCTGATTTTTTTTTATTCCCCACTCTTGTAAGATGAACCTACTTCCTATCTGAGAAGACTAACAAACTCCCTCATCTGAAAGCACACAATCACACTACTCAAAATAACCCCATCTCTCTTTCCTTTATTATTCTACAAACACAATTCACTGCCTCATCACTTCCCTTAAGTTATTCAGCTAGAACACAGTCTTTCAACATTAGGAAATCTTAGGTGTCAATTATTTATAATAAAACAGTACTTAAATTATTCATTAACTAAAGGACAATGCTTTCTTTTTAAGAAAAAAAATATTCTACTATGCAAGTGCTTAAAGATATTAAATTTTTAAAAATATATATTGATCTGACTTTGTTTTTCAAGTCTCAAGATGTAAAAAGTTTCCTTATTCTCTGCCTGGGAGGTTTCTTCCCTGAGGTTGCAAGATCAAATAAAACTTGATAGATGGGCACTTTTCAAGTGAAAAAACAAACAAAATAATACCACCCGATGCTATCTGGAAGCCAATATGAAACAAAATAGTGGTGCTGAGTTCAAACCCCAGGGCCTGCACTGCAAGAATATCCCTCTAGTTGTACAACCATACAACATATTAAATCTCTCTGATTTGCAGATAAAAACTGTAACAAAACACATCTGAAATGTAAAACAATTTCTCAAAATGACTGAGGAAGATGAAATTTAACTTAAATTTGAGGGAAAAAAGCCCATCAGTCCTTATCTTTGACAAATATGCCATTTGGTTTACATGTTTATCATGAAACATTTGAAGGGTATAAAATAGCAGTCAGAGCTGGACATGGTGGCGCACGTCTTTAATCTCAGCACTCAGGAAGCAGAGGCAGGAGGATCGCCATGAGTTCGAGGCCACCCTGAGACTACAGGGTGAATTCCAGGTCAGTCTGGGCCAGAGTGAGACCCTACCTCGGGAGGGGGTGCTGCAGTCAGCCAGATGTGGTGGCTCATGCCTGTAACTCAGCATTCAGGAGGCAAAGACAGGAGGATTGCTACTATTTTGAGGCCAGCCTGGGCTACAGTGACAGAGTGAGTTCAAGCCCGTCTGGACTATAGAATGAAAGCCTACCTCAAAAACAAAGGAAAAAAGGCCAATGTGGAGTAACAAACACAGGATTTACAGAAAGAAGGATAAAAAAAAATATGAAACAATGGCTTATTATTTGCAAGCAGAGACTCTGAGAGAATAGGCGCACCAGGACCTCTTGCCACTACAAACATGAGATGCATACGCCACTTTGTGTGTCTGGCTTTACGTGGGTACTGGGGAAATGTACCCAAGCCATCAGGCTTTGCACGCAAGTGCCTCTAACCACTGAGCCATCTCTCCAGCCCCTTAAACAACGGCTTCAAAGACACTTCCAATCAAGCAGTGCATGGCAGTGAGTCTCAAGAGAACACAAGTGAAGTGAGTCCTGAGAATCCCTCTTTTGCCTGCCTTGAAAACAAGAGCCCCAAGGCCTATCATAGTTGAGAAGAAAGGGTTGAGAGTTTGGGGAGACCAGGGCAAAGAATTTACAGGACAGAGGGTGGAGAAGAAGGGGCTGCACACGGGGGGCACCAGGAACTCTGCAGTGACCATCCCAAGGTACTCAGCAGGGTTCTGCAAACAATTAGAGGGCATGTGAAATGGCGCTCAACTAGAGTAGGAACAATGCTCTTCTCACTAGCCAGAGATGAAAACTCAATTTATGTGGCCCTGGGTAGACTAATTCGAAGGGTCTGGGGAATAACTACTCTAGAGAACTGCTTTGACACAAGCAACCAATCTTAAGGAAATGGTCAAACTGTATTCTGTGACACAGAACAATTTTATCTTATCCCGCAAAGTAAAATTTGTTTGAAACCTAAGCAAATTTACCAGACATGTTAAAAAGCAGAGAAATAATGGCCATGGAATAGGACAACTGAGTTGGGTGTGGTGGCTCATGCTTTAATCCCAATGCTCAGGAGGCAGAGGTAGGAGAATTGTGAGTTAAAGGCCACCCTGAGACTATATAGTGAATTCCAGGTCAGCCTGGGTGTGAGTAGACCCTACCACAAAAAAATAAAATCAGCTGACACACATAAAGAAAAAACATGTTCGGAGCTGGGCGTGGTGGCACAAGCCTTTAATCCCAGCACTCGGGAGGCAGAGAGAGGTAGGAGGATCACCATGAGTTCGAGGTCACCCTGAGATTACATGGTGAATTCCAGGTCAGCCTGCACTAGAGTGAGACCCTACCTCGAAAAATCAAAAAACAACCAAAACAAACAAACAAGAAAAACATGTTCCATATTTAAAAACCAAGTAGAGGGCTGGAGAGATGGCTTAGCGGTTAAGGCACTTGCCTGCGAACCTAAGGACCCAGGTTCTATTCCCCAGTACCCATATAAACCAGATGCATGTGGTGGTGCATGCAACTGGAGTACATTTGCTAAAGGCCCTGGCATGCCTATTCTCTCTCTCTCTCTCTAATAAATAAAAATAAAATATTTAAAAACCAGCTATAGTGCCGGGCGTGGTGGCACATGCCTTTAATCCCAGCACTCGGGAGGCAGAAGTAGGAAGATCACTGTGAGTTCGAGGCCACCCTGAGATTACATAGTAAATTTCAGGTCAGCCTGAACTAGAGTGAGATCCTACCTTGGAAAAAAAAAAAAAAACAAAAAAACAAAAACAACTAGAGACATGGAAGGTATTTTTTCAAATTTCTAAGGATTAAAAACTAGAATGTCGGGGCTGGAGAGATTGCTTAGCAGTTAAGGCATTTGCCTGCAAAGCCAAAGGATCCTGGTTCAACTCTCCAGGGCTCATGTAAACCAGATGCACAAGGGGGCACATGTACCTGGAGTTCGTTTGCAGTGGCTGAAGGCCCTGGTGTGGCCATTGTCTTTCTCTGTGCCTCTTTCTCTCTCTCAAATAAATAAGTAAATAAAATACTTAAAAAAAAACACACAAACTACAATGTCTATAATGAAAAGTACATTATAGTGTCAGGGAGGTGGCTCAGCGATTAATGTGCATGCTTGCAAAGTCTGACAGCCCAGGTTTGATTTCCCAATACCAATGTAAAGCCAGATGCACAAAGTAGCACTTGTGTCTATAGTCATCTGCAGTGGCAAGAGGCTCTGCCATGCCCATTCTCCCTCTTTCTGTCAAATAAATAGATAAAAATATTTTTAAAAAGAAAGAAAGAAAAGAAACTACAGGGCTGGAGAGATGGCTTAGCGGCTGAGGTGCTTTCCTGCAAAGCCAAAGGACCCAGGTTCAATTCTCCAGTATCCATGTGAAGCCAGATGCACAAGGTAGAACATGTATCTGGAATTCGTATGTAGTGGCTGGAGGCCTTGGTGTACCCATTCTCTCTATATATATGACTCTGCCTTTCTCTCTCTCTCTCTCAAATAAATAAATAAATATTTTTTAAAAAAGAAACTATAGGGCTGGCAAGATGGCTTAGTAGTTAAGGAATGTACCTGTGAAGGCAAAAGTCTTAGGTTCAATTCCCCAGTACCCACATAAGCCAGATGCACACAGAGGCACATGCATCTAGAGTTCACTTGCAGTGGCCAGAGGCCCTGGCAAGCCCATTCTCTCTATGTATCTGCCTCTCTCTCTCTCTCTCTCAAATAAATAAATAAAAGTATGTATAAAAGAAACTACATTAGAGGGCTGGAGAAATGGCTTAGTGGTTAAGCGCTTGCCTGTGAAGCCTAAGGACCCCAGTTTGAGGCTCAATTCCCCAGGTCCTACATTAGCCAGATGCACAAGGGGGCGCATGCATCTGGAGTTCATTTGCAATGGCTGGAGGCCCTGGCGTGCCCATTTTCTCTCTTGCTCTCTGTCTGCCTCTTTCACTCTCTGTCGCTCTCAAATAAATGAAAATAACAACAAAAAGAAACTACATTAGAGACAGACATGGTGACATGTAGCCATAATCCTAGCACTTGGGAGGCTGATGCAGGATGATTAATATGACATAAGCATGAGCTACACAGAAAGGCTGTTTACAGAAAAACGATTCAAGTAAAATATTTTAGCTTCTCAGCCAGGGGTAGTGGCACAAGCCTTTAATCACTCAGAAGGCAGGAAGTAAGAGGATCGTCATGAGTTCAAGCCCACCCTGAGACTACATAGTTAACTCCAGGTCAACCTGGACCAGAGTGAGATCATACCTCAAAAAAAGAAAGAAAGAAAAAAAAGAAAAAGAAAGATTTCAGCTTCTATATTATCTATAGAGAAAGAAGATAATAGGGGTTGATAATTTTGCTCAGTAATAGAGTGCGTGCCTATTAAGCAGAGGCCCGGAGTTGATACCCAGCATCTCCCACAAAAAAGGAACTAGAGAGAAAATAATAATGACCTAGACAAACTCTTCTAGAACATTAAAAAAGAATTTTCCTGCTGGGTGTGGCGGCGCACGCCTTTAATCCCAGCACTCTGGAGGCAGAGGTAGGAGGATCGCTGAGAGCTCAAGGCCACCCTGAGACTAAATAGTTAATCCCAGGTCAGCCTGGACCAGAGTGAGACCCTACCTCAAAAAAAACAACAAAAAAAAAAACATAAAAAGAATTTTCCTAACCTCTCTATAAGGTCAGCATTATCCTAAAACCAAATCCTTAGAAAAACATAACAAGAAAATTATACCAATTACTCTCATGAACAATCAAGAATATAGCAGTTAGCGCTTGCCTGTGAAACCTAAGGAAACTGGTCCGAAGCTCCTTTCCCCAGGACCCACGTAAGCCAGATGCCCAAGGGGGCACATGCATCTGAAGTTCTTTTGCAGTGGCTGGAGGCCCTGATGCGCCCATTCTCTCTCTCTCTCTATCTGCCTCTTTCTTTCTCTATGTGTCCGTTGCTCGCAAATAAATAAATAAGAATAAATTTTTTTTAAAAAGAATATACATAAAATAAATAAATAAATAAATAAATAAAATTTAAAAAAAAGAATATACATGAGGGGCTGGAAAGATGGCTCAGTGGTTAAAGATACTTGCTTGCAAAGCCTTATGGCGAGGGGTTCAATTCCCCAGTACCCATGCAAATCCAGATACACAAAGTAATGCATGCATCCCGAGTTTGTTTGCAGCGACAAGAGATCCTGGTGCACCCATTCTCTGTCTGCTCAAAAATTAATAAAAATGATTGATTTAAAAAAAAAAACATACAAGGCCATGTGTGTGGTACATGGCTTTAATCCCAGCACTTGGGAAGAGAAGTATGAGGATCACTGAGTTTGAGGCTACCCTGAGACTACACAGTGAATTCCAGGTCAGCCTGGACTAAAATGAAACCGTTACCTCAGGGGGGGGGAAAAAAAAAAAAAGGAAAAGAAAAGAAAGAAGAATATACAGGGCTGGAGAGATTGCCTGAAAAACCTAATAACTGTTGGTATGGTGGCGCATGCCTTTAATCAGCTCTCCCTCTCCCACTGTCTCAGTCTCCAAGTAGCTGGGACTGTGGAAATGTGCCACAACCTTCAGCTAATCTACACAATTTGAACTCTATCTGCATTCTATCTATTTACTTTGAGGCTATACTATTGGATAGATATATATTGGTTAGGGATTACAGCTTCTTGCTTAATCTTTTTATAAATTTCCCCCTTTTCTTTCATTTTTATTCTTCAATGTTTTTTTTTTTTGTTGTTGTTGTTGTTGTTGTTTCTTGTTTTTCAAGGTAGGGTCTCACTCTATCCCAGGCTGACCTGGAATTCACTAGGTAGTCTTAGGGTGGCCTCAAACTCACAGCGATCCTCCTACCTCTGCCTCCTGAGTGCTGGGATTAAAGGTGTGCACCACCACGCCCGGCTCTTTCATTTTATTATTCTTATGCATCTGTAGGTAACAATTCTGATAGGACACAGCAGAGACATCTTATATCTGATCCACAAAGTGTGAACCCTCAGCTGGGACGTGAATGGATGAAGATGACTGCAGGGATCAGTCTGGGGCCTTTGTACTTCTCCAGGTGGTGCCTGCTTGGGCCAGACTGCCCAAGGTAGCTATTCACTCACTCATATGGCTGGCCGTGATGTTGGCTGTAGCTCACTGGAGCTATCATCAAGTGTCTACGTGTCCGCTCCCTCACACTTGGGTTTCTCACAACATAGTAGCTATGTTCTCAGAGTGACTTGTTCCAACAGTCATAGGCAAAAAACATGTGAGGCTTCTTATGACCCAGCCTGAGAAGACTCAGGAAATCACAGTGGATTAGTGAGGCAGGTAAGTAAAGGCAGACCAGATCCAAGACAAGGAGAAAATCACACTCTACCTCTGAATGGTGAGAAAGGAAGAAACCTGATGGCAGCCACTTTGGAGTCAAGCTACCAGACCACCCTCTGGCCCCAACAAGTCCCTCCCACATGCAAAATACACTCACCCTCTCCTAAGACCTTCAAAACTCTCAGCTCATTATGGCATCAGCTTGATGTTCAGAATCTCGATATCTAAATCAGGTCCAGGTGTGGTTGAGGCTCCTCAGATGCAGTTCCTCCGACACAGCTACTGGAGTATAGTTCCTCTTGATCTGAATTAAAGAGACAAATTATCTGCTCCCACACACTCGACATACAAGCACGCAATGCTGAGACTAACTCAGGATAACTATCATAGGCACTCTCATTCAAAATGTGAGGAAAAGTGGGAAGGAATAGGAAATACACAGCAGTTACTAGCTCATTCAATCCTGAAATTCAGTCAGACATTATGTCACCAGCTCCTCCACTACAGCCAAGTCCTATTCTCCAAGAATTCTGCACACTTCCTAGCTCCAGCCTTTTGGTTACCTTATGACTTAACAGATGGTTAGTATATGGTTTCTTAAAAGCATGTGGATTTCCAAGGAATTTTACATAGAGAGAGCTCTGACACATAAAACCAATGCCCATTTTCTCTACCTCTAATTCCCTGAAGATCTTTAGACATTCATTTACCTAGCTGAAAGGTTCTAGATGTGGCACTGCCTTAAACTTTTCTGAAGTCTATGCAAAGGAATTTATACTTATGTTCTTAGAGTACCTTGGATCTTATCATTGCTCTGAAGTCATATATTTAAACTGGCCATCTGAAGAAACTGGGAATAAGAAAAAGTTTTCTAACACAATCAATCTTGTATTAGAAATATTTTTCATGTCAGCTATGGTGGCTCATGCTTGTAATCTTAACACTTGAGAGGCTAAGGTAGGAGGAGTGCCATGAAGTTGAGGCCACTCTGGGCTAATAGTGAATTCCAGATCAGTGTAGGCTACAGAGTGAGACCCTATCTAAAAAACCAGCTGAGAATGGTGACACATGCTCATTGTCTCAGTACTTTCACAGGTAGGAGGAGGAAGATAAAAAAAAAAAGTTCAAGGCCAGCCTAGGCTACATGAGACCCTGTCTCAAAAAGAAGAGAAGCCAGGCAGGGCAGGGTGGCGCAGGCCTTTAATCCCAGCACTTGGGAGGCACTGGTAGGAAATCCATGAGTTCAAGGCCAGCCAGAGACTACATAGTGAATTTCAGGTCAGCGTGAATTACAGTAAGACCCTACCTCCAAAAGCAAACAAACAAAAGAGAGAGAGAAGAGAAAGAATGAAAAAGAAAGGAAGACCCAGGCATGGTAGTGCACACCTTTAATCCCAGCACTCAGGAGGCAGAGGTAGGAGGATCACTGTGAGTTCAAAGTCACCCTGAGATTACATAGTGAATTCCAGGTCAGCCTGAGCTACAACAAAACTCTACCTCAATAAAACCAAACCAAACCAAACAAAGGAGGGCGGGGGGGGGGGGGGGGAGAGAGACAGAGATTAAAAAAAAAAAAAAAAAGCAAACTAGCCACCTAGCCAGGCATGGGACACAGCCTTTAATCCTAGCATTTAGGAGGCTTAGGTAGGACGTTCAAGGCTGGCCTGGGGCTGCAGAGTAAATTCCAGGTCAGCTTGGGCAAGAATGAGACCATGCCTCAAAAAAAAAAAAAAAATCCTTTTAATAGTTTATTTTTTGACTCATTCATTTCTGTATCTTACATGAGAAGTTAGCAGAAGTTGGGAAGCACTTTTCAACATTTTGCCAAGAAATTTCCTTGGACCAAATGTATTGCATTTTCTATCTTCCATGTTACCACTTGAGCCAGTGCCAGTCAAGCACGCATCACCATAAAGGCCCCTTCTTTTCCCGGCCTCTAGTGGCAGCTTGCTTACAGTGCTCCAAGCCTTCACGAATAGTCTTAAGGTCCCTTTATTTTCAACTTGCCACCAAATATAAGTGCCAATTTGGATTTTAGATTACAGTAACACTCATTTACAGATCCCCAGTTCTGTTTTAGTTATCTATGACTACCAACTACCCCAAAGCTTAGTAGCACAAAACTGTTTGGTTTTTGCTGTTGTTTTTGTTTTTTATACTCACAATTCTAAGGATCAGAAACTCAGAGAGGATACAGCAAAGACACCCTGTATTTACTCCATGCCCACTTGGGGCCTCGGGTAAGTTGGGAGTCGAAGATGGCTAGTCTCAGCCATATGTCTGGGTCGAGGCTTTTCTCCACATGATTGATCTCTCTATTCAACTGGTACATCCACAGTGCTTCCTCTACTCACTTACACGGCCAACACTTAATGCGGGATGTTGGCTATGAGTTAGGCTGAGCCTCTCTATCTGGCCTGGCTCTCCGTGGCATGATAGCTAACTTCCCAGGTTACAATCCATGGAGGAACATTTTCAAAAGACAATGTTTAAAGACGCCTAAATGAAAGCTGCAAAACTTTTCATGATTTAGCCTTGAAAGTCCCTGCCTGTCAATTCTGCCACATTTTATTGATCAAGTGATAAAAGCTGGCCCAGATTCAAGATGAGCAGAAGAATAAACTCCATTTGCAAGTGGGGTGATGATGTTCATTAAAGAGGAGATAAGCCAATGTCAGGCATTCTGGAAACATGCTGTAGCTGATTTATTAATGTGATTATCAACACATTTGGATGTATTTCTCCCATCTTTTATTGTATTTCCTACAGATCCTATCTTTTCCACATTTATATCTTCTTTCCCTTTTTATCTGAACAAGTTTACAAATCACAAGCTCCACTAATCATCATAAAGTGATACAATCATGTAATTATCTTCCAATGTCCATTTAAAAATATACAATACTACAAATTGTTTAGCTGATATAATCCAAGGATTTGGTTGATGAAGGAAGGAAGATCTGGAATGCATGCCCAGCCTTGGCTATTTAAGGAGTTTGAGGACAGTCTGGGTTACATGAGATCTTGTCTCAAAAACCAAAAATAGAGCTGGAGGAATGGCTTAGCAATTAAGGCACTTGCCTGTGAAGACTAAGGACCCAGGTTCAATTCTCCAGGTCCCACGTAAGCCAGGGGTGCATGGTGGCACATGCATCTGGAGTTCGTTTGCAGTGGTTAGAGGCCCAGGCATGCCCATTCTCTCTCTCTTTCTCTGTGTCAAATAAATAAATAAATAAAAATTCTTTTAAAAAAAAACCCAAAATAATAATAGTAATTCAATGTTACAAACATCTGTAGAAGTCTCCTTCATATCCCTCCTAATAATTAGCCTTTCCCTTTCCCTCAGAAATTACTATTAGTTACTACACTGCCAATCTGCCAAGCTAGATGTGTCCACTGGCACAATAGTGGCAAAACCATTTGGGGTAACCAACAGCTTTCTGATTGTATTTAAGAACCTAGTCCATAGGAGGAAATTCATGCCTGATACTGCAAAACTGGTTAAAATCCCTATTAGGAAGCTACTACTGTTGTTTTGCTAAGTGGACATGCTGTGACCATCAAACTGCCTTCTGAATATTTATGTTTATGTCCATAGACTAGTGTTGTCTCGACTTTGGTCAAAGACACTTCATTCATTCCATAATGGGTTGCAGGGACTGCAGAGATTCACAACGAGTCAAAGTGCTAAGAATAAGTGACTGTTGAATGTTCAATCCTAAATGAGACATCTCTGTTACCCCTCCAAGTTCAGAGAACGTCACAGAAGAAGGAGCACTATGAATAGAAGCCACAGGAGGCTGAAGAGAACTATAAAATACTGTCTTCCAGGCATGACATGGCTGATGCATCATGAACTCAGAGCAGCTGGGGTAACCTGAACAAGACCAGCTTCCTTGTCATTACATCATGGATGAAAGGGCTCACAAGGCTCCCATCCTCCCTGAGGATTTAAAGGCAGTTAATGTTGGCTGGGGGAGAGGGAGACTATTTCTTCAGTGGTGCAGTCATTGGTAAGGTGCCCATGTTCAGGAAAATGACTACTTATCATTGCTCATATATTAAATTCACTGGGTCACCAGTCCAAAAATAAAACCAAACATGAAAATAGGAGGGAGCTAGTTGACTAGCTAGGAATAAAAAGGGGTTCAAAGAGAGTGGGAAGAGTCAACAGAAGTTAATAGAGGGTGAATATGATAAAAATACATTATATATGTATGAAATTGTCTAAATAAGATTACTATCATGCAATAGTGGCGTGTCCATTATGGGGAAAACTAACCACTCTTTCATTGGACTGGAGGTCTGCTCCATGGTTGAGAATACATGCCTGGTATAGAAAACCTATGGCAGGGGGAGATCATGAGCCCTAGGGGAGTAACGCCTGCTGTTGTCTGGCTAAATGTATATATTATGCTCACCAATCCTATAAGCACTTTTATTATTTTTTTCTTATCGTTCTTTTTTTTTTTTCCCTATCTTTTTTGTTTTTGTCTTTCAAGATAGGGCTCTATACCAGGCTGACCTGGAATTCACTATGTAGTCTCAGGGTAGCTTCAAACTCACAGCAATATAAGCACTTTTCTTAGTGTTCATACCCATATATTAATGCTACTCTCATTTTTGGTTAGAGAAGCTTCTCTTTTCAGATGGTGGTGACTACTGGGAAGACTCAAAAGGTACCACAGTGCTGAGAAGAAGTGACAGTGGAGTGTTTAGCACTGAGTCATCTCTATCACACCTTCCAAGCCTCAGGTTCCATTTCAAAACAGGTGGCAGAAACAATGTAAGAGCCAAAGGAAGGGTAGGACTGCTTACAATGAAATCTTCCAGATATAAGATGGCTTGCCAGGAAATCCATGACCTCTCAGTGCCTGGCACTACCTACACAAGATCCTCATAATAGCAGAAAAAGATGATAACATGAAAATTAAAGAGACACCCTGAGACTACATAGTGAATTCCAGGTCAGCCTGGACTACAGTGAAACCCTACCTAGAAAAGCCAAAAATAAAAAAATAAAGAGAGACTTTAGGGTTTTTTTTTTTGTTTATTTTTATTTATTTATTTGAGAGCAACAGACAAAGAGAGAGAGAGAGAGACAGAGAGAGAGAGAGAGAGAGAGAGACAGAGAGAGAGAGAGAGGGAGAGAATTGGCGCACCAGGGCCTTCAGCCACTGCAAATGAACACCAGATGCATGCACCACCTTGTGCACCTGGCTTACTTGGGTCCTGGGGAATTGAGCCTTGAACCAGGGTCCTTAGGCTTCATAAGCACGCACTTAAATGCTAAGCCATCTTTCCAGCCCTAAGTTTTTTTAAATTAATTAATTTATTTGATAGAAAGAGTAAGAGGTAGAGAGAGAGAGGATGGGTGCACCAGGGCCTCTAGCCACTGCAAACAAACTCCAGATGCACACACCACCTTGTACATCTGGCTTACGTAGGTCATGGGGATTCAAACCTGGGTTCTTTGGCTTTGCAAGCAAGCGCCTTACCTGCTAAGCCAGCTCTCCAGCCTTACTGCCATGACTTCTAACATCATATGTTGGGATTTTAACTTAATGTAAATAAAGTTACATCATATTAGTTTGTGTCTGCTTTTCTTCAGCATTATCTATACTTCTTGTTTGTTTGTTTTGAGGTAGGGTCTCCAGGCTGATCAGTAATCCACTCTTTAGCTCCAGGCTGGCCTCGAACTCACAGTGATCCTCCTACCTCTGCCTCCTAAGTGCTAGGATGTGCCACCATGCCCAGTTCATATTATCTATATTTAAACTTTTTAAAATATTTAAAAATATTTATTTGAGAGAGAGGGGAAGTGGCAGATAGAGAGAAAGAGAGAATGGGCAGTCCAGGACCTCTAGCTACTGCAAATGAACTCCAGACACATGCACCCCCTTGTGCATCTGGCTTATATGGGTCTTGGAGCATTGAACTGGGGTCCTTAGGCTTTGCAGGCAAACACCTTAACCTCTAGGCCATTTCTCCAGCCCTTAAAAAAATATTTTTAAGAAAAAAAAAGAAGGGCTGGAGAGATGGTATAGCAGACAGCTTCAAGCTACTGAGATGAACTTCCAAACCAGGCAGTTATGGAAGAAGGGATGTTTATTGAGGCTTACAGATCCAGGGGAAGTTTCATAATGGCAGAAGAAGTTGGTCCCTTCTTAAAGGACCAAGCAGAGAGAGAGAGAAGTCCCAAGCCAAAAAAACAAACAAAAACACCCAAAAGCCACACCACACAGCACACTTCAGGAACTCCAAGGGGAACTCAGGCACTTTGCACATCTTTACACTAGAATTCCAAATCCACCACCACACCTTAGGGCTGAACCCCAGGTAGCTGGAAATGTAAGAAGCTTTAATAAAACTCCAGAATCTATTGGGGGCGTCTATTCAAACTACCACAGATGGCTTAGTGGCTGAGGCACGCTTGCCTATGAAGCCTAAAGACCCATGTTCGACTCTCCAGGTCTCATGTTAGCCAGACGCACAAGGTAATGCAAGCACACAAGGTCACACATGCGTACAAGGTGGCACACACATCTGGAGTTTGATTACTGTGGCTAGAGGCCCTGGTGGGCCAATTCTATCCTCCCCCCTCCATCTCTCTTGGAGAGAGAGAGATACAGAAAAGAGATATAAACAAAGAGAATGGGTGCACCAGGGCCTCTAGTTGCTGACAGGGCCTCTAGCTGCTGCAAACAAAGTCCTGATGCATGCATCTCTTTGTGCATCTATCTGGTTTTATGTGAGTACCAGGGAATCAAACCCAGGTCATTAGGCTTTATAGGCAAGTACTTTAATCTCTGAGCCATCTGTCCAGCACCATGACATCTAGCTAACAAAGAGGTTTCCAGTTCAG
Source organism: Jaculus jaculus (assembly GCF_020740685.1). NCBI lineage: Eukaryota > Metazoa > Chordata > Mammalia > Rodentia > Dipodidae > Jaculus > Jaculus jaculus. The sequence goes on along the minus strand of NC_059111.1, from coordinate 90,145,171 downwards.
TTCCACCTTGATTTCTCAGTGTCCTGCAACTGACTTCAGCATTATCTTTACTCAACTATGAGTTTACACTGCAAAGGAGCAATTTTTTTTTTACTTCAATTGCATATCAGCATTCCACTGAACCAATACAACAAAATTTATCCATTCTATCAACACTGGCCACTAAATTTTGAATTTCAATGACAATGCTTTTTGTACTTTTGTAACCTAAATTGGGATATTCCTATAGAGTTTAGTACTTAGTTCATCTCATGCCAGCAGGGCTGTCTCTAATTCAAGATTACATGTTAAGTGGTGGTGCAATGTCTTTAATCCCAGCACTTGGAAGACAGAGGTAGGAGGATCACCACAAATTCAAGGCTGCCCTGAGACTACATAGTGAATTCCAGGTCAGCCTGGGCTAAAGTGAAACCCTACCTTGACAAAAATAAATAAATAAGTAAAAATAAAAATGATTACATGTTAATTTCATAGCTCAGGGTCTCTTAGACCAAAAGAAAAAAAAAAAGAGGATTTTCTATACCAGTCTTTTTTTTTTTAATTTTTTTTAATTTATTTGAGAGAAGGAGGCAGATAGAGAACAAAAGAAAAAAGGGAGAATGAGCATGGCAGTACCTCTAGCCACTACAATCAAACTCCAGACACACATGCCACCTTATGCATCTGGCTTACATGGGTTCTAGGGAATTGAACCTGGGTCCTTTGGCTCTACAGACAAGCGCCTTAACTGCTAAGGCATCTCTCCAGCCCTATAGCAATCTTATACTAGGACAGCTTCAGGTAATAAAGGAGAAATTTTTCCTTGACATCTTTGCCAATGAACATATGTTACTTAGATCTTCTTACTGATGCAATAACTGTTTGAGGAACCTGGCTTTGTGCAGGAGGGTAGGAAAATTCTACTCCCATGTGACTGTTGAAACAAATGTCTCCTGACAAGCTAGAATTTTAGCTAATGGGTTTGGTTTTTAGTTCCCTGTCTTCTTTTTCTTCCAATGCTGCATGAACTCAGGACCTCACACATGCTAAGCAAATATCTACCACTGAGCTTTGTCCCCAGCTCTCCCTCCTTCTTCCTTTACTATCTGAGCATTTTCCTTGCTTTTGTAAAAGTTCAGCTATGAGATTTAAAATATTTGTTTATTGGTTTATTTTGGACTTCTGAGGTAGGGTCTTGCTCTATATAGCTCAGGCTGACCTAGAATTCACTATGTAGTCTCAGTGTGGCCTCAAACTCAGAGTGATCCTCCTACCTCCGCCTCCTGAGTGCTGGGATTAAAGGCGTGTACCACCACACCCATCTTAAAATATTATGCATGCATCTGACATCTGCCTAGGAATCTTACCTATATGCCCTTTAATCAATGTAAAGTGTTACAAGGGGAAACACAGGAAGACAGAAACTCAGACAATGAAGTGAACTTTTTAGGCCTGTTATCATGGGCAGAATACAGTGAGCACCTATAGATCTAGCCTTTTAAAAACTATTTTACTTATTTATTTGAGAGACAGACAGACAGACAGATAGCGAATGGGTATGCCAGGGCCTCTAGCCACTGCAAATGAACTGTAGACACATGCGCTACCTAGTGCATCTGGCTTTACGGGGATACTGGGAAATCAAACCCGGGTCCTTAACCACTGAGCAATCTCTCCAGCCCCAGATCTAGTAATTTTTTTTTCACTAAGCTACTAAAGGGAAAATTGCATATGACTTGACCAAGTTATCTAAGCAGCTTTCTTTTCCAGTGACTAATGAAAGGGGTATGCAGACCACAGCACTTCTAAACACAGCTGAGACTTGTAATGAAGGGAGAATCAGTTCATAGTTTCAATGACCAAAGTCAAAAGAACTGAAAGGCAAAGTAGTACAATATACCTGTCTCCTACTGAATGGTTTGATTTTATCTTCAGTGAAACTGATGGTCTTTTTTTTTTCTACCAAGTAAATGTAATGTAAATAAATCTGCAGGAATAGAGAGGGCTCAAGTACAAAATAAGGACAGTTTTCCATCAGCAGTATGTAGATACTACTAAGCTAAAAGTATTTAGGAAGAGAAAAACTGGAACTAAGGGCTGGGGAGATAGCTTAGTGGTTAAGGCACTTGTCTGCAAAGCCAAAAGACAAAGGTTTGATTCCCCAGGAGCCCCGTAAGACAGATGCACAAGGTACTACATGCGTCTGGAGTTCATTTGCACTGTCTGGAGGCCCTGGCATGCCTATTCTCTCTTTCTCTCTCTATCTGCCTCTTTCTCTCTCTCTGAAGTAAATAAAAACAAAATAAAAAAAAGGTAGGTCAGGCTGGAGAGATGGCTTAGCGGTTAAGTGTTTGCCTGTGAAGCCTAAGGACCCTGGTTCTAGGTTCGATTCCCCAGGACCCACGTTAGCCAGATGCATAAGGGGGCGCACGCGTCTGGAGTTCGTTTGTAGTGGCTGGAGGCCCTGGCGCACCCATTCTCTCCATCTCTCTCTCTCTCTCTCTCCCCCTGTCACTCTCAAATAAATTTTTAAAAAATGAACAAATAAAAAATGTAGATCCTAAAATCCTTAGTATGATCTATTAAAAACCATGTGTGGTATGTGACAGCATACTACCTGATGACCTCATCGCTACAAATCTCCTCACTTGCTCTACATCAGCCACACCTGCCTCCTTGCTAGTCCTTTACAACCTGGTCTATTTCCCACATAGCGCTGACAATCTTTTACCTGCCATACTCTGTGAGAATTTCTTCACTCTCATAAAAAAAAAAAAAAAACTTCATTAAAGTCATGTCCTTCAACTCTGACATCTCTTCTCCCAGTTAACTACCATCTATCAAATTCTTCAGTCATCCTTAGCTCCACTAGCAACCTGAGTTCACCACAAGATAAGAGTGGGTGGGGCTTCTGAGAAAGCTCTTTTGGCCTTTTGCCCTTCCTCTTTCCTAATTCATATCATGAAGCAGTACTGCTTGAGTTCCAGAAGTCATATTTAACCATAAAAGCGTCCCTAGTAAGAAGACAGCATACAAAGGACGATGGAGCAGAGCCAAACAGTAGTAGTCTGGGCCTTTTGTCTCTGCGGAGCCTTAGCCTGTTTACCTCTACATCGCTCCTTTTTTTTTTTTTTTTTTTTTTTTTAATATTTTTAGTTATTTAAAAACACAGAGAGAGAACAGAGACAGAAAGAATGGGTGTGCCAGGGCCTTCAGCCACTGCAGATGGTCTCCAGATGCAAGCGCCATCTTGCGCATCTGCCTTTACATGGATACTGGAGAATCAAACTCAGGTTGTTAGGCTTTACAGGCAAGTGCCTTAACCACTAAGCCATCTCTCTAGCCCACTCTTTTTTTTTTTTTTTTAAGGCAAGGTCTCACTCTAGCCCAGGCCGACCTGGAACTCACTCTGTAGATCAGGCTGGCCTCAAATTCATAGTGTCCCTCCTACCTCAGCCTTTTGAGTGATGGGATGATGGGCATTAGCCACCATACCTAGATCTATCTATCTTTCTCTCTAACTTATTTATTGATTTATGCACGTGTGTGTGTGTATGCATGTGTGCCATGCACATTTGTAAAAGTTATTGTGGATGTCAGAGGACAACCTCAAGGTGTCTATACTTTTCTTCCATGCCATCTTCTTTGAGACAGGGCCCCTCTCTCTTTCTCTCTCACATTTTCATTTTTAAAATATTTTTATTAATTATTTATGAGAGACAGAAAGAGGCAGATGGACAGAGGGCAAATGAACTACAGATATATGTGTCACTTTGTGTATTATATTTAATTATAATTAACTTTGTGTGGATACTAGGGAATCACACCTGGGCCATCAGGCCTTCCAAACAAGGGCCTTTAACCACTGAGCCATATCTCCAGCTCACTTGCTCTCTCTCTCTCTCTCTAAAATATTTTATTTATTTATTTGAGAGAGAGAGAAGGGGCACACTAGTCCTGCAAATGAACTCCAGGTACATGCCCACCTTGTACATCTGGCTTATATGGATCCTGGGGAAATTGAACCTGGGTCTTTTGGCTTTGCAGGCAAGTGCCTCAACCACTAAGCCATCCATTCAGCCCTCTCTCTCTTTAAAAAAAAAAAAAATGTACATATATTTGAGCTGGAGAAATGGCTTAGTCGCTAAGGCACTTACCTACAAAGCCTAAGGACCCATGCTCAACTCTCCAGGCCCCACATAAGCCAGACATACAATGTGACACAAGCGCACAAGGCTGTACATGCACACAAGATGGTGCACACGTCTGGAATTTGACTGCAGTGGCTGGAGGCCCTGGCACACCAATTCTCTCATAAAAAAATTTATTTATTTGCAAACAGAGAGATAAACAGAATATATACAGACAGAAAGAACAGTCATGTCAAGGTTTCCAGCTGCTGCAAATGAGCTCCAGATGCACGCACCACTTTGTATACATGGCTTTACATGAGTACTGGGGAACTGAACTTGGGTTACTAAGCTCTGCAGATAAGTGCCTTAACTTTTGAGCCATCTCTCCAGCCATTCTTTCTTTCTGGGTTTTATTTTATTTTATTTAAATGGCTGTTGAGCTTATTTGCTTGAACTAAGTATACTAAGTATACTAAGCCTCTTGAGGGACATGTTACATTCAAACCACAAGAGAGGGTGTTGCAGTCAGCTCCGAGTTGCTGGCAGAAAACACCTGACCAAGAGCAGCTTGCGGGAGGAAAGCGTTTATTTTGGCTTACATGCTAGAGGGCAAGCTCCATGATGGCAGGGGGAAAAGGTGGCATGAGAAGAAGGTGGGCCAACATCAGGTGGACAAGAGCACCAGGAAAATGTGTCGAGGTGGGCTAACTTCAGGTGAACATCAGCACCAGCAAAATGTGTCAAACACTGGCAAGGGGAAGCTGGCTATAACACCCATAAGCCAGCCCTCAACAATACACTGTCTCCTGGAGGGTTCAATTGCCAATTTGCCAACAGGTGGGGACCTAGCATAAGTTTAAGGGGACACCTAAGGCAAAGGTAGGAGGATTGGCGTGAGTTCAAGGTTACCCTGAGACACCATAGTGAATTCCAGGTCAGCCTGGGCTAGAGTGAAACTCTTACCTCGAAACCCCCCCCCAAAAAAAAAATGTTTGGGCTGGAGAGATAGCTTAATGGTTAAAGCCCTTGCCTGCAAAGCCAAAGGACCCAGGTTTGATTTCCCAGTATCCACATAAGCCAGATGTACAAGGTAGTACATGCATCTGGAGTTTATTTGCAGTGGCTGGAGACCCTGGAGTGCCCATTCTCTCTGCCTCTTCCTCTCTCTCTCTCAAATAAATAGATTAAATATTTTAAAAAAGAACACATGCTGGGCGTGGTGGCACACGCCCTTATTCCCAGCACTTGGGAGGCAGAGGTAGGAGGATTGCTGTGAGTTCGAGGCCACCCTGAGACTCCATAGTGAATTCCAGGTAAGCCTGGGCTACAGTGAGACCCTACCTCGAAAAACCAACAAAAAAAAAACACATAAGTTTATGGGGGATGCCCAAATCAAACTACCACAGAGGGGAAAGATTTGTTTCAGTTCATGGTTTCAGAGGATTTCAGTAGGTCACGGCAGAAAGGCATAACAGAGCAGCTCAGTTCTTGGAAATGAGAATGTGTGGTAGAGGCTATTATGTCACAGTGGGCCAGAAAGCAGAGAGTGCCAAAAGAACCAAAGGTCAGGTAAACTTTCAACAGCCTACCCCAGTGATCTACTTCCACCAGCTAGACCCCACCTCCTAAATGCTCGACAGCCTCCCAAAATAGCACCAGAAGCTATGGAACAAGACTTCAAAACACAAATCTGTGGGGGCCTTGTCAGAGTCAAACTATAACGCCATGGCACTCTGCTTTTAGCACACACACACACACAGAAAGCAAAGTTCAGGTTCTGCAGAAATTAAACTTGCCAGGATGATTTTTGGGTCTCTCCCTTATTTGCACACTACCCCTTCCCACTAGACTACTTCAACTAGAACTCCAGGATAATCTAAGAGTTTAAAGAAACAAAATTCTGGACTGGAGAGAAGACTTAGCAGTTAAGGCGCTTGCCTGCAAAGGCTAAGAACTCATGTTCGAATCTCCAGATATACAGTGACACAAGCACACACACGCACACGCCCACAAGGGGGCGCACGCATCTGGAATTTGCAGAAGCTGAAGGCCCTGGGGAAACCATTCTCTCTTTCCCTCTCTCTCTCTCCCTCTCAAAAACTAAATAGTAATAAAAAAAGAAATAAAATTCTGAGCTGAGCATGCTAGTGTATACCATTAATCCCAGCACTCGGGAGGAAGAGGTAGGAGGATCACAGTGAGTTCAAGGCCACCCTGAGACTAAATAGTAAATTCCAGGTTAGCCTGGGGTAGTGGCTTTACCTCAAAAAAGAAGGGGGGGGGGAGCTGGAGAGATGACTTAGTGGTTAAGGCACTTGTCTGCAAAGCCAAAGGACCGCGGTTCAATTCCCCAGGACCCACATAAGTCAGATGCACAAGGTGGCACATGCGTCTGGAGTTCATCTGCAGCAACTGTAGGCCCTGACACACCCATTCTCTCTCTCTCTGCCTCTTTCTCTCTCCCTCCCTCTCTTTCTCAATTAAATAAATATATATATTTAAAAAGAAAGAAAGAAAAAAGCTAACAAAGGGCTGGGGAGATGGCTTGTCAGTTAAAGGGGATCATTTGCAATGCCTGACTGTCCAGGTTCAATTCCTAACAGGCACATAAAACTGGATGAAAATGGCACATGTAGCTGTGATCCCAATATGTTCCTGAGCCAGCTAGGCTGGTGTTCATTTGCAGTCTGGCAGTTCATTTGAAGTGGCAAGAGACCCTGGTGTAATAGGTTTAGCAGATAAAATTGTGCGACAAACTATGAGAATGAAGTATGGTTTCCATGGGAACAGAAGATGTGAGATAAGAAAAATAAAAGTGGGCTGTAGAGATGGCTCAACAATTAAGGCACTTGCCTGCAAAGCCTAAGGACTCAAGCTCAATTCCCCAGGGCCCACATAATGCGAGATGTACAAGGTGGCACATGTGTCTGGAGTTTCTTTGTAGTAGCTAGAGGCCCTGGCACAACCATTCTCCCTTTCTTTTTTATTTATTTATTTATTTTTTTTAGTGTATTTTATTTATGTAGTTCTTTGAGAGAGATAGGGACAGACAGAAAGAGAGGAGATTGAACCTGGGTCCTTTGGCTTCACAGGCAAGTAACAACTACTAAGCTGTCTATCCATGTAGCCTCCATTTTTTCTTTCTGTCTCTCTCTCTCTTTCAAATGAGTGTTTTTTGTTCATTTTTTATTTATTTATTTGAGAGTAACAGAGAGAAAGACAGATAGAGGGAGAGAGAGAGAATGGGCGCACCAGGGCTTCCAGCCTCTGCAAACGAACTCCAGACGCGTGCGCCCCCTTGTGCATCTGGCTAACGTGGGACCTGGGGAACCGAGCCTCGAACCGGGGTCCTTAGGCTTCACAGGCAAGCGCTTAACCACTAAGTTATCTCTCCAGCCCACAAATGAATAGTTTTTTAAAAAAAAGAAAAATAGAGCTATTTCCAAGTATATGGATGACTGCTATAGTCAAAGATAAGAACTATACCAGGCCAAATGACCAAGTAGTCCAACAGTGGCACGTCTGCTATGGGGGAAAACAACGGCTCTCTAATTGGACTAGAGACCTGCTCCACATTAGGGAATGCAAGCCTGGTACTGAAAACCTATCCAAAAGCCTATGGTAAGGGAGGTCATGAGCCCTAAAACTGCTCTTGTTTGGCTAAGTGCATATATTATGCTCACCAATCTGCCATCGAAGCACTTTACTTAAAATTCATACCCATATATTAATGCTACCCTCACTTTTTTTTTTGTGTGTGTGTGTGTTTGTGTTTGTTTTTGTCTTTGTTTTTCGAGGCAGGGTCTCACTCTAGCCCAAGCTGACCTGGAATTCACTTTGTATTCTTAAGGTAGCCTTGAACTCATGGCAATCCTCCTACCTATGCCTCCTGAGTGCTGGGATTAAAGGCGTGTGCCTCCATGCCTGGCTCTACCCTCACTTTTGAAGCTTCTCTTTTTAGATGGCAGTGACTACTGGGATGATCCAAAAGGCACCATAGTGCTGAGAAGAAGTGACAGAGTATTCCACACTGAAACATCTCATCATATCTTCCAAGGCTCAGGGTCCATTGCAGAAGAGGTGGCAGGAAGAATGTAAGAGCCAAAAGAAGGGTAGGACTGCTTACAATGCAACTGTTCAGACAGAAATTGGTCTCGATCTCCATGACCTTGCAGTGTCTAGCACTACCTTCACCCTCATAATAGGAGGAAAAGATGACGACATCAAAATATGACAGACTAATGAAAAGAGGGAGGGGATATGATGAAGAGTGGATTTGTAAAGAGGAAAGTGGGAGAGGGGAAGGAATTAGCATGGTTTATTTTCTGTAATTATGAAAACTGTCAATAAAAAAAGTAAAAAAAATATAAGAACTATGGTTTTTATATATTTATTTCTTATACTAAGAGTTCCAGGCTTTGCATAGAATAACTATTCACATATATGGAGTTCAAGTTCAACTCATCTGTTTATGACAATGAGAAAAAAGACAATTGTTATACAGGGCTATCTGTTGGGATCTGAATGACAATTCAACAGTAAAGCGAGAAGGACTTAAAACCAAAATTACAAGGCCACCCTGAGACTACATAGTGAATTCCAGGTCAGCCTGGACTAGAGCGAAACCCTGCCTCAAAAAAACAAAATTTAAAATATAGAGCTAAGCCGGGCGTGGTGGTGCACGTCTTTAATCTCAGCACTTGGGAGGCAGAGGTAGGAGGATCACCGTGAGTTCGAGGCCACTCTGAGACTACATAGTGAATTCCAGGTCAGCCTGGGCCAGAGTGAGACCCTACCTCGAAAAGCCAAAAAATATAATAAAATAAAATACAGGGCTAGCACATAAAGCCAGATACAGAAAATGGTCCGTGTGTTTGGAGTTTGTTTACAGTGGCAAGAGACCCTTGTATGCCCATTCCTTGACCCCATACCCTCTGTCTGTTTCTTTCTGACTGCAAACAAATAAATAGATAAATAAATAATACTTAAAGCTAGGCATGTTGGTACATGCCTTTGATCCCAACACTTTGGAGGCAGAGATAGCAGAATCACTGTAAGTTTAGGGCCAGCCTGGGCTAGAGTGAGACTCTATGATTAAGAAATCAACAACAACAAAAGGAGGGATAGGTGGGCTGGAAGCATACACCTGTGTCCCAGTCTCTGTCAAGGGACAGAGGCAAGAAGATCAAAGTTTCAGGCCAGCCTGAGTTATAGATCCTGTTTCAAAAAGAGGGGAAAAAGGGCTGGAGAGACGGCTTAGTGGTTAAGATGCTTGCCTGCAAAGCCTAAGGACCCATGTTTGACTCTAGATCCCATGTTACCCAGACACACAAAGGTAAGTGAAGTGCAAGGTCGCACATACCCACTAGGTGGCACAAGCATCTGGAGTTCAATTTCAGTGGCTGAGGCCCTGGCACACCAATTCTCTCTTTCTCTCTCTCACTCTCCCTCCCTCCCTCTAAAATAAAAAATATAAAAGGGGGAAAAAGTTAATCTGGAGCTTTAGTAGGCTGAGGCACATATATATTATCTTAATTAAACTTTTGAATTTCTGGAGCTCAGTGATAGAGCTCTTGCTTAGCATATGTTGTCCTTGAGTTTCATTCCCAGATCAGATAAAAATGAATCATCAATCTGTGGAATTTGCCTTCTAAAGATTGACAGAGGCCCTAATTATCCCACAGTGAATACCAGTAACAGTACTGAGGAGGGGCCTCAGGTAAATGGAGACTGGGGGAGAGGGGATATAAGATGGTAACCAATGTAAAAAATAAAATAAAATTTTTTAAAAATAAAAAAATGGAATTTGCTTAAATAAGATTATATTCTTAACCATGTCACTATTTATACTTAGTTCCTTTTATAAATATTGCCCACTATAGAATCCTTGTTTGCATTCTTTTTTTTACCAAGAAAAAAAGCTGGGGCTATAGGAAGCTATAACATCATAATAATGGTTAATCTTGAATAAGAACTTTAAACTTTTCACTCCCAAGCCATTTATGAAAATCACTGTACTTGTAGAGAGGTAAACAACTCAACCTTAGTTTGGCAATTGTTACACTTACACTTTTATCACTCCAGATCATATATCTCTAAGATCCAGAAAGAACAAATGTGCATTAAGAATAAACCTAGGACTGGAGAGATAGGTTAGCAGTTAAGGTGCTTGCCGGCAAAGCCTAAGAATGCATGTTCGAATCTCCAGGTCCCAAGTAAGCAGCACACAGTGACGCAAGCACACAGTGTTGCACATGAGCACAGGGAGCACACATATCTGGAGTTCATTTGCAGGGGCTGAAGACCCTGGCATGCCCATTCCCTCCCTCTTTGCCTCTGTTTCTCTCTCAGATAATAAATAAATAAATCTAGCCTGACATCATGGCTCATGCCTTTAATCCAAGCACTCAGGAAGCTAAGGCAGGGGCTGGAGAGATTGCTTAGCAGTTAAGCACTTGCCTATGAAGCCTAAGGACCTTGATTCAAGGCTTGATTCTCTCTCTCTCTCTCTCTCTCTCTCTCTCTCTCTGCCTCTTTTCCTCTCTCAAATAAATAAATAATTTTTAAAATAAACTGGAAGGTTAAACAAAAAAAAATTAAGATTTGAGGGGCTGGAGAGATGGCTTAATGGTTACATACGTGACTGTGAAGCCTAAGGATCCCAGCTAGAGGCTCGATTCCCCAGGACCCACATAAGCCAGATGCACAAGGTAGCACATGCATCTGGAGTTCGTTTGCAGTGGTTGGAGGCCCAGATGTGCCCATTCTGTCTGTCTGTTGCTCTCAAATAAATAAATAAAAGTTTAAAAATTAAGATTTGAGCCAGGTGTGGTAGCACACACCTTTAATCCCAGCACTTGGGAGGCAGAGGTGGGAGGTCCACCATGAGTTCGAGGCCACCCTGAGACTGCATAGCAAATTCCAGGTCAGCCTGGGCTAGAGTGAGACCCCACCTGGAAAAACCAAAAAAAAAAAAAAAAAAAAAATTAAGATTAGTGAGAATGGGTTGGTGGGAAGGCTTAGCGGTTAAGGCGCTTGCCTGCAAAGCCAAAGGACCCAGGTTCAATTCCCTTCGATTCACGTTAGCCAGACGCACAAGGGGCGCACCCGTCTGGAATTCGTTTGCAGTGGCTGGAGGCCCTAGTGCACCCATTCTCTCTCTTTCTCTCTCTCTGTCAAATAAATAATAATAAAATATTTTTAAAAAATGATTAGGGAGTAAAGATCTGTCTCTCATGTACTGCCTGAGGAGTAAGTAGCCTCAGCACCACTGGTTCTACCATAGACCAAATCTTGGTCAGCCGGTTACACCAGGTACATGAGACACTGTTTCTCTGGAAACCTAATTGGTTTCCTTTTTGTATCAGAGATTTGGTACAGAGCTGCAACAATTCAGTGCCAGGAAGAGAAAGGTCATTTAGTAAAGAAGCTTGAATTGTATGAAAGAGATGTACATCACAAATTAATTTTCTGTTCCATACACATGCAAAAACATGGTGCTAGTTTTTCAAGGAAAAAAAAAAAAGACCAGAGTAGCAAAAGCAAAAACGTCCAAAGACCTTATACCAGTATTTAAAAATAGCAAATGAAGGGAAGAGAAAGGAAGGGAGGAGGGTACTTAATAGGTTGATATTGTATATATGTAAGTACAATGATTGAGATGGGGAGGTAATATGATGGAGAATGGAATTTCAAAGGGGACTGTGGGGGGAGGAGGGAATTTCCATGGGATATTTTTTTATAACATGGAAAATGCTAATAAAATTTTTTTTAAAGGCACCAAAAAATAAATAAATAAAAACAGCAAATGGCTAGTCAATTCCAGTCGTAAATGCAATAAAGGAATGCCCTAATATGTACCCATGCTCTAAACTTCCTCTCAAAAGGCTCATTTGCATGACAATGGTTGCCATGGTTACTTTAATGCCATCACAAGGCCTTTCCCCAGTTGCTAATCTGGAGCCTGGGTGGCACAAGTTAACAACCAAAAACCTTAATTGAGGCTAACTCAAAATTTAGCCTACTCAAAAGTTCATGAACTACAAAAGGATTTTGTTCTAGCAGTACAAACTGCCTTAAGGAAGGGGCTGTTGTTTCCTATACTCCATTCTACCCAAGATTTGACTGTTATCTCAAGAAACTCCTTGGGAGTCAGTATTTTTATCTCCCTTAAACAGTTTCTTGTAGAAAAAACAAAATAAACAACATAAATTTTATTAAAGGTAATGGGTCAATGGAGTGACTACTTCAAGGATTTAGTATTCCAAGCTTCAGTAAGAAAAGATCACTGCCAGTATTCTTTTGTTTCTAAGAATGGTAACAGGCAGTGCTGCCTATACAAGTAGTACCTAGTCAGACATCAACAAGAAAGCTGGACTATGTTGTATTAAAGTAACACTCACAGCCAGACGTGGTGGCGCACACCTTTAGTGCCAGCATGCCGAAGACAGGGGTAGGATGATCGCCTTGAGTTCGAGGCCAGCCTGAGACTACAGAATGAATTCCAGGTCATTGGAGAAAAGACAGCCTCTTCAGCAAATGATGTTGGGAAAACTGAATATATATCTGTAGAAGGATGAAAATAGATTCTTCTCTCTCTCTCTCCATGCATAAGAATTAAGTCCAGATGGATTAAAGACCTTCACATCAGCCTTGAAACTCTGAAACTGCTAGAGGAAAAAGTAGGGGAAACCCTTCAACATATTGGTCTTGGCAAAGACTTAATTTTGCACTGCAAAGGACACAGTGAATAAAGCAAAGAGGCAGCCTACAGAATGGGAAAAAGTCTTTGCCAGCTATATATCTGATAGAGGATTAATATCTAGGATATACAAAGAACTCAAAAAGTTAAATAATAAGGAATCAAATAAGCCAATCAAAAAATGGGCTATGGAGCTAAATAGAGAGTTCTCAAAGGAAGAAATACGAATGGCATATAAGCATCTAAAAAAATGTTCTACGTCACTAGCCATCAGGGAAATGCAGATTAAAACTACATTGAGATTCCATCTCACTCCTGTCAGATTGGCCACCATCATGAAAACAAATGATCATAAATGTTGGCGGGGATGTGGAAAAAAAGGAACCCTTCTACACTGCTGGTGGGAATGCAATCTGGTCCAGCCATTGTGGAAAACAGTGTGGAGGTTCCTAAAACAGCTAGAGATTGATCTACCATATGACCCAGCTATAGCACTACTAGGCATATATCCAAAGGACTCATCTCATTTCCTTAGAAGTACGTGCTCAACCATGTTTATTGCTGCTCAATTTATAATAGCTGGGAAATGGAACCAGCCTAGATGTCCCTCAACAGATGAGTGGATAATGAAGATGTGGCACATTTATACAATGGAGTTCTACTCAGCGGTAAAGAAAAATGAAGTTATGAAATTTGCAGAAAAATGGATGGACCTGGAAAGTATTATACTAAGTCAGGTAACCCAGACCCAGCAAGCCAAGCGCCACATGTTCTCTCTCATATGTGGATCCTAGCTACAGATGACTGGGCTTCTGCGTGAGAATGAAAATACTTAGTACCAGAGGCCAGTAAGTTAAAAAGGAGACATAAAGGGTAGAGAAAGGAAGGGAGGAGGATACTTAATAGGTTGATATTGTATATATGTGATTACAATGATTGTAATGGGGAGGTAATATGATGGAGAATGGAATTTCAAATGGGAAAGTGTGGGGGTGGGGAGGGAGGGAATTACCATGGGATATATTTTATAATCATGGAAAATGTTAACAAAAATTTTAAAAAAATAAAAAATAAATAAAAAATTTAAAAAAAGGGCTATGGAGCTAAATAGAGCATTCTCAAAGGAAGAAATACGAATGGCATATAAGCATCTAAAAAATGTTCTACATCACTAGCCATCAGGGAAATGCAGATTAAAACTACATTGAGATTCCATCTCACTCCTGTCAGATTGGCCACCATCATGAAAACAAATGATCATAAATGTTGGCGGGGATGTGGAAAAAGAGGAACCCTTCTACACTGCTGGTGGGGATGCAATCTGGTCCAGCCATTGTGGAAAACAGTGTGGAGGTTCCTAAAACAGCTAAAGATTGATCTACCAGATGACCCAGCTATAGCACTCCTAGGCATATATCCTAAGGACTCATCTCATTTCCTTAGAAGTATGTGCTCAACCATGTTTATTACTGCTCAATTTATAATAGCTGGGAAATGGAACCGGCCTCGATGACCCTTAACTGATGAGTGGATAATGAAGATGTGGCACATTTATACAATGGAGTTCTACTCAGTGGTAAAGAAAAATGAAGTTATGACATTTGCAGAAAAATGGATGGATCTGGAAAGGATTATACTAAGTGAGGTAACCCAGGCCCAGAAAGCCAAGCGCCACATGTTCTCTCTCATATGTGGATCCTAGCTACAGATGATTGGGCTACTGCGTGAGAATCAAATACTTAGTAGCAGAGGCCAGTAAGTTAAAAAGGAGATATAAAGGAAAGAGAAAGGAAGAGAGGAGGGTACTTAATAGGTTAGTATTGTATATATGTAAGTAGAATGATTGAGATGGGGTAATATGATGGAGAATGGAATTTCAAAGGGGAAAGTGTGGGGGGAGGGTATTACCATGGGATATTTTTTATAATCATGGAAAATGTTAATAAAAATTGTGAAAAGATATAAAATAAAATAAAATTAAAAAAAAATTCTGCACACTAAAAATGTCCACGCCCAGAATGATTCACTGGTGAATGTACAAAACCTTTAAAGAATAACTAACATGAATGCTTCTCAAACAATTCATAAAATAGAAAAGGAAGAAACACAAACAAACTCTTTTTTTGAAATCAGTATTATCCTGATAACAAAACTAGACAAAAGCATAACAAGAAAAGTACAGGCCAGTCTCCCTTCATGAATATAGATGCAAAAGTTCTCAACAAAATACTTGCAAACAGAATATAGGAAGGAATACATCAGAAAGGTCATTCACTATAATCAAGTGGATTTTGTTCTAGAGATGCAGGGATGGTTCAACAAATGAATAAACCATATAAATGGATTCAAGGACAAAAATCACATGATTATCTCAACAGATGTGAAATGCATTTGGCAAAATCCAACATCCCTTCATAATAAAAGTACTGAAGAAATGTGGAATATTAGGAACATATCACAACATAATAAAGGCTATCTATGATAAATCTATAGCCAACTTGATACTAAACGGGGAAAAATATCTCAAGGCATTTCCACTAAAATCAAGAACAAGACAAGGGTGTCTACTTTCTCCACTTTTTTTTTTTTTTGGTTTTTCAAGGTAGGATCTCATAGTAGCCCAGTCTGACCTGGAATTCACTCAGTAGTCTCAGGGTGGCCTTGAACTCATTGTAATCCTCCTACCTCTGCTTCCCAAGTGCTAGAATTAAAGGTGTGCACTACCATGAAAAAAAAAAAAAAACCAAGAAAGAAAGAAAGAAGGGAGGGTTGGAGGGAGGGAAGGAGGATGGGAGGGAAAAGGAAAAGAAAATATTTCATTTTCTAAAAGCCATGGAAGAGTTCCCTGTTACACAGCACACAGAACAGTTCTGTATACAGCTCAGAGTCATTCCAATTATTCTCTGATGATTCTACAACTCATCTACTTTTTGGGTGGCCTTAGAGAAGTAACTTCATTACTTCTGAATTCTCTTTATTTGTAAAATAAAGGGAGCTGTGGTAGCTTGATCCATGTGACCCCCATCAACTTAAGTGTTCTGGATGTTAGGTTTCCAAGCTGATGGAGATTTGGGAATTAACATCTCCTGGAGGGAGTATATTGTTGGGGGTGGGCTTATGGGTGTTATAGCCAGTTTCCCCATGACGGTGTTTGGTACACTCTCCTGTTGTTATTGTCCACCTGATGTTGGCCAGGGGGTGATTGATGTCCACCCTCTGCTCATGCCATCGTTTTCTCTGCCATTGTGGAGCTTCCCCTCGAGCCAACAAGCCAAAATAAACCTCTTTTTTCCCACAAGCTGCTCTTGGTCGGGTGATTTCTATCTAGCAGCAATGCGAACCTGACTGCAAGAGCATCTTTCAGTGTTTTTAAGCTATCCTTGAGACACTAACAGTTCCTTTGAGGTGGCCACAAGGATCATATCCAGGGAAGCAGGAAAAGGGTGTGGGGGCTGAAGGCGTTCTGTGTCTCAACTAGCACAGCATGGTAAAAATTTTTATTGATTATACATTTTGCTCTCTCCTATGATTCAGTTTAAAGAATCTGTTCTATTTTAAAAAAAAAAAAAAAGGTTGGGACTAGAGTTATGGCTTAATGGTTAAGGTGGCTGCCTGTGAAGTCTAAGGCCTTCTTGCACCCATTCTCTCTCTATCTGCCTTTCTGTCTGTCTGTCCCTGTCTCTCTCAAATAAATAAGATATAAAAATATTTAAAGAAAAAGACTGTTCACACATTACTAGTTGGGAGTGTCAACAATAACGTTTCACTTGGCAATATTCAGAAACATTTTTTAAATATGTGCCTTTTTAAAAAATATTTTTAGCTGGGCGTGGTGGCGCACGCCTTTAATCCCAGTACTCGGGAGGCAGAGGTAGGAGGATCGCCATGAGTTCGAGGCCACCCTGAGACTACAAAGTGATTTCCAGGCCAGCCTGCGCTAGAGTGAGACCCTACCTCAAAAAAAACAAAAAAAAAAATTATTTATTTCCAAGCAAAGAGGTACAGAGGAGAAAGACAGACAGAATGGGCATGCCAGGGCCTCCAGCTATTGCAAATAAACTCCAAATACATGTACCACCTTGTGCATCTGGCTTACATGGATACTGGAGAACTGAACCTGGGCCCTTAGCACTTACCTACAAATCCTAAGGACCCAAGTTCGATTCCCCAGTACCCAGATAAGCTAGATATACAAGGTGGCACATGTGTCTGGAGTTAATTTGCAGTAGTTAGAGGCCCTAGTGCATCCATTCTCTATCTGCCTCTCTCTCAAATAAATAAATAATTTTTTAAAAAGGAGGGGTACTGGAGAGATAGCTTAGTGGTTAAAGCAATGTCTGTGAAGTCTAAGGGCACAGGATTGACTCCCCAGAACCCACATAAGACAAATGCACAAGGTTGTACACACATCTGGAGTTCATCTACAATGGCTCGAGGCCCTGGCACACCCATTCTCTCTTTTTTTCATAACTAAGTAAATAAAGTTGAGAATTAAAAAACAGAATGGGACCTTTAAGCTATCTGCCAATGCTATTTTTTTTTTGTTTTTTTTTTTGTTTGTTTGTTTGTTTGTTTTGAGGTAGGGTCTCACACTAGTCCAGGCTGGACTGGAATTCACTATGTAGTCTCAGGGTGGCCTTAAACTCATGGCGATCCTCCTACCTCTGCCTCCTGAGTGCTGGGATTAAAGGTGTGCACCACCATGCCCGGCTCCAATGCTATTTCTTATACCATCTATCATTCCACTTCCACAACCAACTGAATCATCCAGTACCAGCTATCTATAAACATCTTCATTTTGATGTTATACTCACATTTCAAACACAATGATTTAAAATAAAATTTTAAAAAAGCCTGGGCTGGAGAGATGGCTTAGCAGTTAAGCACTTGCCTTTGAAGCCTAAGGACCCTGGTTCGAGGCTCGATTCCCCAGGACCCACGTCAGCCAGATGCATGAGGGGGGCGCATGCATCTGGAGTTCGGCTGCAGTGGCTGGAGGCCCTGGCGTGCCCAATCTCTCTCTCTCTCTGCCTCTTTCTCTGTCTGTCACTCTCAAATAAATAAATAAAAGTGAAAAAAAAAAACCTGGAAATTGAGTTTGTATAATACTTAACCAAGTGCTCATATTATGAATCAAGCAAGCTCTTGGTTAAAGGAATTTTTAAAAAATGTATTTTTTAAATTTATTTGAGAGAGGGAAAGAGTTAGAGTGAGGGAGAGAGAGAGAGAGAGAGAGAGAGAGAGAGAGAGAGAGGGAGGGAGGGAGGGAGAGAGTGGGTATACCAGGGCATCCAGCCACTCTGCAAAATCCAGGCACATGCGCCACCATGTACATCTGGCTTATGTGGGTCCTGGGGAATTGAACGAAGGTCCTTTGGCTTTGCAGGCAAGCACCTTAACCACTAAGCCATCTCTCCAGCCCAAAGGAATTTTTTAAAATGTTTTTTTTCCTTGCGTTTGGTTTAATTCTCTCATAATGCTCATAATGTAGGAAAGGCAGCTATACTCGAGTTTGGAGCTGGGTGGGGCACATACTTAAAATCCCAGCTTTTTTTTGTTTTTTTGGTTTTTTGAGGTAGGGTCTCACTCTGGCCCAGGCTGACCTGGAATTCACTATGTAGTCTCAGGGTGGCCTCGAACTCATGGTGATCCTCCTACCTCTGCCTCCCAAGTGCTGGGATTAAAGGTGTGCGCCACCACGCCTGGCTTGGTTTTTTCTTTTTTTGTTTTTTTTGTTTTTTTTTTTTTTTGGTTAAATCCCAGCACTTTCAAGGAGGAGGCCAGGGCAGGAGGATCTGGAAGCCTGAGGCATGCCTGGCCTATACAGCACATTTTCATTATGCTTCAAAAAAACAATAAATTTAAAATTTTTTAAACTAAGTTTGCTTCTTGTTTTATAATTTGTATTATACTTTGTTTTATTTTTTGAATATTTCATTTGTTTATTTTCAAGCACAGACACGAGAAACAGACAGAGCCTTAACCATTAAGCAATTTCCCCAGCGCCCTTGTTTTTGTTTCTAGGCAGGGTCTCACTCTAGCCCACACTGACCTGAACTCATATGTAGCCCAAGGCTAGCCTTGAACACAGCGATCCTCCTACCCCAAGCCTCCTGAGGGCTGGGATTATAGGCATGAGCCATCATGCTCAGCTTCGTATTACACTACACTTTTATTATTACTATCATTATTATTTGTGACAAAGAGAGAGAGAGAGTGTGTGTGTGTATATATAGGTGCACCAGGGCATCTTGCTACTGCAAAAGAACTCCAGATACATGTATCACATTGTGTGTCTGACATTATAAGGGACTGGGGAATCAAATCCAGGCCGGCGGGCTTTGCAATCAAGCACGTTAACCACTGAGCCTCTGAATTATACTCTTATAGCTCTGCAGTTTATTTCTGCAAACAGTAAACTGCTTTATAGAGAAACTGAACTGCTACCTTAACAAAATGCAGTATTTGTTTTTTTTGTGTTTACAGATGTCTGCTCTGGAGCCTTAAACAAGTACTAAGTAGGGTGTTGGATGCTATTTAACAAGCACTAATTGAATGTTGTTTTACTCAGCTTTTTCACTAGTAAACTACAATTGTTTAACCACACTGTTAGTATAAGAACCAATTCAGATGGGCATGGTGGCATATGCCTTTAATCCCAGCATTTGGGAGGCCACCCTGAGACTACATACTGAATTCGAGGTCAGCTTTGACTAGAGTGAAACCCTACTCTGAAAAAACAAAAACCAACAAACAACAGAAAAATGGACCAATTCATCCTTCTAAGTGTTCTCTAACAGTATTCTTTGATTCTCTGCTGTATCTTTGGCCAGGTCCTGGCCTTCTTCAGCTGCCTTCTTTTTTACTCAAGACTGGGACAGTTTTCAAGGATCTGACCATGGATGCCAAAATACTACCCATCACTTTTGAAGCTAACATCCTTCCTGCTGTGTCTCTGAGTCTTCAAGTGGAGAAACAGATTGGTCATGGTCTGCCACATATTTAAATACACAATTCTGGGGTGGGGGAGATGGCTTAGCAGTTAAGGTGCTTCACCTGCAGTGGCTAGAGGCCCTGGTGTGCCCATTCTCTCTCCCTCCCCACCCCCTCGAATAAATAAAAATTCTGAGATGGCTCAGAGGGTAAGGCGCTTGCCTGTAAAGCCTGACAACCTGGGTTCAATTCCCCGGTACCCACTTAAAGCCACATGCAAAGTGACACAAGTATGTGGAGTTTATTTGCAGCAGCTAGAGGCCCTGGCATGCTCATTGTCTCTGTCCCTCTTCTATCTCACTCTGCTGGCAAATAAATAAAAATAAAAATAAAGTTTAAAAAAGCCAGGCGTGGTGGTGCACACCTTTAATCTCAGCACTCGGAAGGCAGAGGTAGGAGGATTGCTGTGACTTTGAGGCCACCCTGCGACTACATAGTGAATTCCAGGTCAGCCTGAGCTAGAGTGAGACCCTACCTCGAAAAAAAACAAAACAAAAAATTAATTAATTAATTAATTAAATTAAACTAAATTTAAAAAACCACAATTCTGGAGGAAAAAGGAGATGCCAAATGATAATTATCGATAAAGCAGCCTTTTAAGCCAAAGGAGTCTTAGCGTGTTTAATCAAATGCTCTTTCCTAAGACCAGTGGTACTTTAGAACTGCCAAGGATCATCATGTTGCATTATGTACGCTATCCAGTGTTCCTGTTGTTATTGAGCAGCCAGGAGCCCATTGGGCTTCTTCCCAAGGTTTAATTATCAGTGTTAGCTGACACAAATTCTACCTGTGAAGGTTGAGACAAGAGCTGCAAGGCGGGGGAACAGTTCAGTTGGAAGAATGCTTGCCCAACATGAAGGCCCAGATTCATCTCCCAGCACCGCATAAAATCAGGTGTGATGGCACCGGCTGGTAATGCCAGTGCTCGGAGAGTGGAGGCAGGAAGACCAGAAATTTAAAGTAAGACTCAGCTACGCAGCAAGTTTGAGACCAGTTTGGAATACATGAAATCTTCTCTCAAAAACATGAAAAAGAAAAATTAGTAGTAAAATCTCCAAAGATGTGATTCCAACAAGGATTAGATCCAAGGGACATAGGTTGCTAAGTGGAGACAAGTATATTATAAATCAATGCTTCATGTCTAAGGCTCAGCTCGATAATCCTAACGTTAGGCACTTATGTGTGAGTGTTAAGTTGTGCACGATCCACCAAGAGCAAGCCACGTGCCCGTGCGAGGGAACTCCTGCCTGGTACTGAAAACCTATTCAAAAGCCTACGGCTAGGAAGGTCATAATGCTTATGAGAGAAACTACTATGTTCTGGCTAAATAGATATATTATTCCCCCCAAACTGCCTTCTACATACTTATATTTATGCCCATATATTAATGCTACTCTCACTTTTGGTTAGAGAAGCTGCTCTTTTCAGATGACAGTGACCTTTGGGGTGACTCAAAATTCACTAAAGTGCTGAGAAGAAATGACAGTGGTGTGTTCAGCACTAAGTGAGACATCTCTATCACACTCTCCAAAACAAACAAAACCAAAAAAGGGTTAAAAGGAGGCTGAGGATGCATCACCAAAAAATGGATTAACATGGTAATGTTTTGTGACCACCCATATAATAATAAATATATTTCTTGGGCTAGAGAGATGGCTTAGTGGTTAAGGCATTTGCCTGCAAAGCCTAATGACCTGGATTCAATTCCCCATGTCCCAAGTAAAGCCATATGCACAAAGTGGCATATACGTTTGGAGTTGATTTACAGTGGTACTATGTCCTGGCATGCCTGTCTCTTTCTTTCTGTCTGTGCCTGTTTCTCTCTCTCTCAATCTCTCTCTCTACTTGCAAATAAATAAAAACATTTAAGGACTGGAATATGGCTTAGCAGTTAAGATGCTTGCCTGCAAACCCAAAGATCCCAAGTTCAATTCCCTAGTACCCATGCAAAGCCAGATGCACAAGGTGGTGCATGCACCTGGAATTTGTTTGCAGTGGCTAAAGGCCCTGGCACACTCATCCATATTCTCTCTTTCTCCATATATATATACATATATATATAATTTGCCTCTTTCTGTCTCTCTCTCAAATAAACAAAACATGAAAAAAATTTAAAAAGAATTTTCTAGGGCTGAAGAGGTGGCTCAATGATTAAGGTGCTTGCCTGCAAAGCCTAACAACCTGAATTTGATTGTCCAGTGCCCACATAAGGACAGATGCACAAGGTGGTGCATGCATCTAGAGTTTGTTTATAGCAGCTGGAGGCCCTGGCATGTCCATTCTCTCTCTGCTGGGTGTGGTGGTGCACATCATTAATCCCAGTACTGGGGAGGCAGAGGTAGGAGGATAGCTGTGAGTTTGAGGTCACCCTGAAACATACCATTAAGTTATCTCTCCAACCTCTTCCATGTTTTTGAATACAAAAATTTACAAATAGACTTATAGCCAAAAATGTGCATGTACCAAGCAGCAAGGAAAAGCCATCTCTTTTTGGAACCTGTATTTTTAAAACTATTCTACTAATGCCTCTGGCATTTAATGTCTTTCGTATGACTGAAAAACTTCAAGTATTCATTCACACAAACTGTATTATGCCAAGTTTCCTTTTTCCTAATAAGATACTTCTCACAAAACACTGGCAGAGATATTAAAAACAAAATCTAACTATCAGGAATCTATTAACCAACACAATCTTCTGTAATTCAGGCAGGCCCTGAACTTGGTATCTTCCTGCCAGCCTCCCCAGGAGCTAAGATTACAGGCCTGTACCACCAGGTACCTCTGCCAACTCAACCCAGTGTACCACTCTAACCCACATCAGTATGGTTTAAACATCTTTTAAGTTACTAGTTCCCTTCTATTATATTTTTTTAATTTTTTATTTATTTATTTGAGAGCGACAGACAGAGAGAGAAAGACAGATAGAGGGAGAGAGAGAGAATGGGCGCGCCAGGGCTTCCAGCCTCTGCAAACGAACTCCAGACGCGTGCGCCCCCTTGTGCATCTGGCTAACATGGGTCCTGGGGAATCAAGCCTCGAACCGGGGTCCTTAGGCTTCACAGGCAAGCGCTTAACTGCTAAGCCATCTCTCCAGCCCCCCTTCTATTATTATTTTGGTTGTCTACTTCGGTTTGCATTTTGAGACAGAGTTTAAATAGCCTGGCTGGTCTTGCACTTGCTATGTAGCAAAAGATGACCTTGACCCCTTGATCCTTCTGAGTCCACCCCCCACACATTGAGACTGTAAGCGTGCATCATACCTGGCTTCGCTCAGTTGCTCTGGTTTCATGCATAGTGACTGTGAATGAACACCCACCTCGAATGAACCAATGTGGTACTACATTTCTCATTTGCATACATCCGCAGAGAACTTGGTGCAAGTTCCTCCACACAGGCACGGTGTTTGCAGAGCTTCCAATCCTGGACAAATTTATGTGACTCAGATAGCACCACAGGGAGTGTGTTAATTAGCACCAAGGGAAACAACAAGGAACACTGCTTAACCAACAATGTAGAATGCAAACTCCTGAGAGAGAAGAAGAGGAGACTGGCTTCACATCCAAGCAGGAGGACATCAAACTGAGATGATATCCTGGAACCAGCAGTGCTAGAATAGGAATTCAAATAAAACTGGCTTTGTAGCAGTCACTGTTCTGCAGACCCATAGGAAGCCCTTCTGTTTTTGCTTCAAATTCTGGCTCAGTTAAAAGCACCTTAGAGAGAGTATTTGTTCCCTCTCAAATAACTGTGGAAAGCACACTCAAGTTAGGAAAAAAAAAAATTCATTTTGGACTGGAGAAAAGATGGTTCAGCAGTTAACGGCCTTTGCTTGCAAAGTCTGACAGCCTGCGTTCGAGTCCCTAGTACCCATGTAGAGCAAGATGCACTAAGGGGCACATGCATCTGGAGTTTACTTGCAGTGGCAGGAGGCCCTGGTGCACCAATTCTCTCTTTTTCTCTATCTCTCTGTCTGTCAAATAAATGAATAATTTTTTAAAATCCATTTTAGCTGGGTGTGGTGGCACACATCTTTAATTCCAGCACTCAGAAGGCAGAAGTAGGTGGATTGCCATGAGTTTGAGGCCCACCCTGAGAGTACATAGTGAATTCCACGTCAGCCTAAGCTAGAGTGAGACCCTACCTCAAAAAAAAAAATCCATTTTAAGCAGTACCTGTTGAGTGTCACAGGGCAGGAGTCAGAATGTGTGTATGTCTGTGTGAAGCATATCTTGGAGGTGTATATTGGGAACTCTATGGAGACACACAGGGGTTTTTCTGTAGGTTTGGGTCCCTGTCATGGCATGGACTAGGCAGAGGGATTGGAGAGTTCTAGTGTATATGCACATATAAGAAGTCTGTGTGTTGGGCTGGAGAGATGGCTTAGCGGTTAAGCGCTTGCCTGTGAAGCCTAAGGACCCCAGTTCGAGGCTCAGTTCCCCAGGTCCCACGTTAGCCAGATGCACAAGGGGGGCGCACGCATCTGGAGTTCGTTTGCAGAGGCTGGAAGCCCTGGCGCTCCCATTCTCCCTCTCTGCCTCTATCTGTCTTTCTCTCTCTGTCTGTCACTCTCAAATAAATAAATAAATAAAAATTAAAAAAAAAAAAAGAAGTCTGTGTGTTTATGTGTATGTGACATTCTGTGTGTGTGTCTCTTTCTCTCTGTATCTTCTTTTTTTTTTTTTTTTTTTGGTTTTTTGAGGTAGGGTGTCACTCTAGCCCAGGCTGACCTGGAATTCACTATGGAGTCTCAGGGTGGCCTCAAACTCACGGCGATCCTCTTACCTCTGCCTCCCAAGTGCTGGCATTAAAGGTGTGCGCCACCACGCCCAGCTCTCTTTGTATCTTTTTGTATACCCAAGTTTATCTGTTTCTGCACCCACCTGCTCTGAGAGTCTCACTCAAGCCCAGGATGACCCAGGACTCACACTGTAGCCATAGGGGGACTTGAACTCATGGCGATCCTCCTACCTCAGCCTCCCAAGTGCCAAGCTTGTCTGTTTCTATATCTGTGTCTGGGAAGTGTTCTGTTGCTGGCCTTAAAACAAGTTGCTTCTTCAAAACTCTAAAATGATTTTCTTGCCTCTCTAGAAGTTTCATGAAAGAAACATGAAATGGACCACCTGATAAACTAACACAGAGGGAACAATGAGTAACAAATTGAGGCTCTGGCAGGTAGGACCCAGAACCAGAGTTGCTGAGATCGCTCATTTCCAACAAGCTCTCAGGAGGCAGCAACACTTCTGGTTTGAGTATCAAGGACCAACTTGAGCAACAGGATCCTAAATTATTCCAAACTTAACAAATTGCCTCTAACTGCAATTAGGCTTCCTGTGTAGACTGACCATGTATCCTCCTCTGACCTTTCCCACCAGCTAATATCTGGCCATAAATTAGAAATTACCATTTTATCATGAGTTAGTCTCCTGGGGACTAGAGAGTGGTTAAAGGCACTTGCTTGCACAGCTCGATGGCCTGGGTTTGATTCCCCAGTACCCATGTAAAGCCAGATGCACAAAGTGGCACATGCATCCCGAGTTCATTTATAGCGGCTAAAGGCCCTGGCATGCTCACTCGCTATTTGCCTCTTTCTCTTTCTCTCTCTCAAATAAATTAAATAGTTTAAAAGTACAGATATTAAGACTGAATGGCAAGCAAAGGTGCTGCAGCTTGGTTTGCACCATTATGAATTCTGAATACCACTGTCACCCCAGGGCTTGACTCTGTGTTAAGAGGCTGATGCTAAATGGGGATTTGCTGATAGGGGATGTTGCAAAAGATACAGTAGAAAGGTTTGAGGAACTGAATTAGCTGAAAGAATTACCAGAGTGGTAAAGGAACAGAGATTAAGAAGACAATGGGGGCTGGAGAGAAGGCTTAGCAGTTAAGAGGCCCACCTGCAGAGCCTAACAACCCAAGTTTGATTCCCCAGTATCCACGTAAAGCCAAATACACAAAGTGGCACATGATTCTGGAGTTCATTTACAGTGGCTGGAAGCCTTTGGTGTGCCCATTCTCTGTCTCTATCTCTTTCTGCTTGTAAATAAATTAATTAATTAAAACAAAACAAAACAAAAAAGCCTGGTATGGTGGTGCACACCTTTAATCCCAACACTAGGTAGGCAGAGGTAGGAGGACGGCCATGAGTTCAAGGCCACCCTGAGACTACATAGTGAATTCCAGGTCAGCCTCAGCTACAGTGATACCCTACTTCGAAAAAAAAAAAAAAAAAAAAGACAGGGCTGGAGAGATGGCTTAGTGGTTAAGCGCTTGCCTGTGAAGCCTAAGGACCCTGGTTCGAGGCTCAGTTCCCCAGGTCCCACGTTAACCAGATGCACAAGGGGGCGCACGCGTCTGGAGTTCGTTTGCAGAGGCTGGAAGCCCTGGCGCGCCCATTCTCTCTCTCTCCCTCTATCTGTCTTTCTCTTTGTGTCTGTCGCTCTCAAATAAATAAATAAATAAATTTTAAAAAAAGACAATAGAGGCCAGATATGGTAGATCAAGCTATAATCCCAACACTCAGGCTAAGGTAGGATCACTGTGAGTTGAAGACCAGCCTGGGCTACAGAGTGAGTCAGCCTGGGCTAGAGTGAGAAACAGCTTCCAAGGGGAGGGGAGGGGAGGGGACGGGCTGAGAAGAAGAGAGGAGAGGAGAGGAGAGGAGAGGAGAGGAGAGGAGAGGAGAGGAGAGGAGAGGAGAGGAGAGGAGAGGAGAGGAGAGGAGAGGAGAGGAGAGGAGAAAAGAAGATGATAATCGATGATGGGCCATCAGGTAGAAACAAGGATGTGGTGCACAGTGGTTTATGCCTCACCCAGGGACAGGACAGCCCCTGACAGTCAAAGGGTTACACAGAGCATTCCTAGCAGCAGCTTCAGCAGACATCACATGGCAGTTTGGTCAGAACAGCAGCAGGGGGTTGGCAGCATGACAAAGCCTCCCACTGTTGCTATGGGTATTGTTTCGTCTCAGTGATCCCAAAGCATCACAGACAGGCAAAGCCCTGGGCAAGTTAATTACGCTCTTTAGGCCTGTATTTTCTCATCTGTAAAATAAAGATAGTACAACTCATCTGATAAAGGTCCTGAGGATTAGCAGTAAAGATAGATGTCTGGCACAGACAAGAATTCAGTACACTGTAGTCGTTACACAGGCCAAGAAGGAAGTTTCCAAGAGCCTGAGACGTAGTGAAATTCCAAGTCAGCCTGGGCTAGAGTGAGACTCTACCTGGAAAAAAAAAAATATACACACACACACACACACACACACACACACACACACACACACACACACAATTTATTTGTAAGAAAAGCTACAAAGAATGGGCCACAGTCTCTTCCCACTACAAAGAAATTCTGGACATACATGCCACTTTGTGAATCTGGCTTTATATGGGTACTGAGGAATGGAACCCAGGTAGGTAGGCTTTGCAAGCAAGTGCCTTTAGCCACTGAGCCATCTTCCCAGTCCAAATATCTTTTTCCTGATACTGACTTGTTTGCCTGTGTGTGTACACATGCACTCCAGGGCCTCTTACTCCTGCAAGGAAACACCAGATGTTTGTGCCACTTTTTGCATCTGCTTACATAGGTGATGTAGGAACTGAAGCAGGGCTGCTAGGTTTTACAAGCAAGTACCTTCAACCACCAAGCCATCTTCCCATCCATGCAAATCTTTTAAAGTGATCAAAAGTGCCAGGCATGGTGGCGCACGCCTTTAATCCCAGCACTCAGGAGGCAGAGGTAGGAGGATCGCCGTGAGTTTGAGGCCAGCCTGAACTACAGAACAGGTTCCAGGTAAGCCTGGGCTACAGTGAGACCCTGCCTCAAAAACAAATGAATCTGCTTTTCTCTTTCTGTTTGCTTGTTTGTTTTTCCCCTAGATAGGGTCTCACTCTAGCCCAGGCTGACCTGGAATTCACTATGTAGTCTCAGGGTGGCTTCAAACTCACGGTGATCCTCCTACCTTTATCTCCCAAATCCTGGTATTAAAAGCATATGCCTCACCACATCCTGCTACGTTTTTTTTGTTTTGTTTTGGTTTTTCTCTTTTCCATTGTAAAAAGGAGATTGTTTTCAAGGAAAATGATATATTCATACTCTATTTTCATGAACTATTCATTTTCAGTTAACTGGAATTTTGGATCTAAGTATCTTCTCAAGACATTAAGCATTCAACTGCAATCTCAGCCCAGAGCAATCTCTTGAATCAACTTGGTTTTTGCAAGGTAGGGTTTCACTCTAGCCCAGACTAACCAGGAATTCACTATGTAGTCTCAGGATGGCCTTGAACTCACAGTGATCCTCCTATCTCTGCCTTCCAAGTGCTGAGATTAAAGACATGCACCACCTTGCCCTGGTTTTTAGTTTTAAAAAAATTAAATATATGTATTTCCCTGGAGGTAGGGTCTCGCTCTGGCCCAGGCTGACCCAGAATTCACCATGTAGTCTCAAGGTGGCCTCAAACCCACGGTGATCCTCCTACCTCTTCCTCCTAAATGCTGGGATTAAAGGCATGTGCCACTACACCCGGCTATTAAAAAATATTTTTTAGGACTGGAGAGATGGCTTAACAGTTAAGTGCTTGCCTGTGAAGCTGAAGGACCCCAGTTTGAGGCTCCATTCCCCAAGACCCACGTTAGCCAGATGCACAAGGGGGCGCACGTGTCTGGAGTTCCTTTGCAGTGGCTGGAGGCCCTGGCGCGCCCATTCTCTCTCTCTCCCTCTATCTGTCTTTCTCTCTGTGTCTGTTGCTCTCAAATAAATAAATAAATAAAAAGAATAAACAACAACAAAAAAATTTTGTTTTAAAATATTTTTTATAGCTGGGTGCTGGGTGTGTGAGTTCGAGGCCAGCCTGAGACTACATAGTGAATTCCAGGTCAGCCTGAGCTAGAGCAAGATCCAACCTCGAAAAAAAAATTTAAAGAAATTAATAAACAACTCTTAAAGTTTAATCTTTCCCAAGTTCAAGAGAACAGAAATCACAAATTATATTAGCACAAGATAATGAGTCAATGTGCACAAAGATACATGGTAAGACCCTTAGCTAGATCAATGAAAAAAAACTATAGTTCTATAGTAAGAAGAAAATCCACAGATTAAAATTTAAAAGGCTTAATCCTGAGTTTTTTAAAATTTATTTACTTACTTGCTTGTGCATGCGTGTGTACATGCGCACTTGTCAAGGCTTTGTGCTGCTGCAAAAAATGCCAGACACCAGATGCTTATACCACTTCCTTATCTACTTACTAGGGAATTGAACTTGGGCTGACAGAGTCCTTAAGCAAGTGCCTTTAACCACTGAGCCATCTTCCCTGCCCATCAGTCCTGAATTTGAGTGGAAATTTACTTGAATTGAAACTCTGGGCTTTGGAAGCAAACAGACTAGGATTCTATTAGCTCCATCACATTACTATAACCTTGAGATAAATGTCTTAATCTCTGCTTCCTCAGTAAAACAAAGAAAACATTACCTTTAAGGGCTCTTAAAAGGATTAAACAAAATGGTATATGACAAGCTCTAAGTATAACATATGGTACAAGGCAAGACACATACCAGTATAATTCACAAGTTTTATCAAAGATTGGTCCATAGAGAAGGTCAGACTTAAAGAACAGGGAAAACTGTTAGCAATGCAAGAAAGAGGAATATAATAGGTACTCCAGACATGCCACTTTAAAAAGAAGGATCAAGGGCTGGAGAAATGGCTTAGTGGTTATGGCACTTTTCTGCAAAGCCAAAAGACCACAGTTCAATTCCCCAGGACCCATGTAAGACAGATGCACAAGGTGGCGCATGCATCTGGAGTTTGACTGTAGTGGCTGGAGGCCCTGGCATTCCCATTCTTTTTTTCTCTCTCTCTTTCTCTCTCTCAAATAAATAAATAAATTAAAAAAAAAAAAAAGGAAGACCAAGTCCAACATGGTGGCACTTATCTATAATCCTAGGAGCTAGAGGCAGGAAAATCTGGAGTCTAAGGCCATCCAGGGGCATACAGGGAAACCCTGCATCAAAAAGCTGAGAGGAATGTTGGGGAGATGGTTCAGTAGCTAAATTAAGGTGCTTGCCTGCAATGTGTAATGACCTAAGTTTGATTCCTCAGAACCCACATAAAGCAGATGCAAAGAGTGGCACATGCATCATTTGCAGTGACTAGAGGCCCTGGTGCACCCATTTCCTCTATTTCTTTCTTTCTCTCTCTCTCTCTCTCTCTCTCTCTCTTATTGCAAACAAATAAGTATTTTTTAAAAAGCTTAGAGGTGCCAGGCGTGGTAGCACACACCTTTAGTCACAGCACTCAGGAGGTAAAAAAAATCAACATGAGTTGGAGGCCACCCTGAAACTACACAGTGAATTCCAGGTCAGCCTGGGCTACAGGGATACCCTACCTCAAAAAAAAAAAAAATGCTGAGAGGTGAGGTGATACATTTTCAGATTACAAATATGAGGCTAATATCATTGATCTCAAAATGCTTCTGTGTACAGAATGTTCTTCATCTCTTCTAAGTTTATAATGCACTGAGGTTCTACATTTGTACAACTTTATCCCACCCTCTTCGTAAGGCCTGACTCAGACTCTCTTAACTTTGGTCTTGGAATGACCTAAGCCTTAGCCAGACAGGCACACCTTAGAGCAGTTTACTCAGTAATCTAGAGACATGTGGGAGAAAGCCAGAGGCCAACATCCAAGACGTTAGAAAGAATCTGTGTGGCATAATGAAAAAGCCATGGGCTATGGAGAGAGGGAAGGGTAAAGTACACCTCTGCCACTTTTTAAAAATATAACCAAGGGCAAGGCAAAGCCTCTCTGGACCCCATTTCCTCAGTGGTAAAACAGAGATAATGCCACCTATATTTCACAGTGTTCTTGTCAGGATTACAGAAATGCCAATTCCTGGCACATAAAAAGCCAATTAATAATTATTATTATTAGGGTCCAACTGCCAATTGCCTTACTGAACATTGCCAGGCTGTACTTTTCTAACTGGCAAAGAGTCATACTGCTCCCACAGTCCCATGACTATATCTAACACAGCCCATTTCAAAATCTATAATTAACCCAATCAAGTGCTTAAACAATTCAGGGCAAGAAAGCACTAACACGGCTCAACTCATTCTCTCCTGACAGCAACAAAGCCAGGACAAGGTAGCTATGTCTGCCAAGAAAAATGTAAAATCTGTTTGAACATGGTTATTACTGATAGTGATGTAAGCACAAACTTGTTGTAGTTCTTGGGCTTGCAGCCTGACCGTCAGGAAGTCTGAAACTTTCTGGAATACATGCTCTCTTGCCTTGTTTTCTCTGCTGTGCTGGCACCATTGCCAAGGAAGCGACAAAGAAAGAAAGGCTGTCGATGGCCCCCACGTTCGCTGTGGAAATTACCCTCACTTTCCATCAATTACTACTTCAGAGATTTTAATGTGCAGCGTTCACTTGATGTGGACTTAGGAAGAACTTTCGTACATGTACGTGCTCATAAGTGTGTAAGTGTACATGTGTTCAGGTACACGTGCATCTGCGTGAGTGTGAGGGAAGGCCAGAGAGGTAGACATCTTCTGGGTTTTCTCCTCCCCTCCCAACCAATCACTTTCTACCTTATTTTCTGAGACAGGGTCTCTCGCCTAATGCAAAGCTCACCAAGTCAGCTAAACTAGCCAGCCAGTAAGCCTTAGGGATCCTCCAGTCTCTTCCAGATCTTGAGCACTGGGATTGCTGGCGTGTGCTGCTGCCACACACAGCTTTTACGTGGGTGCTGTGGACCCAAACTCAGGTCCTCATGCATGTACAGGGAGCACTTTACTGAGTGAGCCCATCTCCCTAGCCCCAAGAATTTCAAATATATCTTATCCATAATGACAATATCTGGCCCAAATGGCACCACAAATTACAGGAGGGAGGCAGATACCGAAGATAAAATGTGAAGATAAGGGCTGGAGAGATGGCTTAGCGGTTAAGCGCTCGCCTGTGAAGCCTAAAGACCCCGGTTCGAGGCTCAGTTCCCCAGGTCCCACGTTAGCCTGATGCACAAGGGGGCGCACGCGTCTGGAGTTCGTTTGCAGAGGCTGGAAGCCCTGGCGCGCCCATTCTCTCTCTCTCCCTCTATCTGTCTTTCTCTCTGTGTCTGTCGCTCTCAAATAAATAAATTGAAAAAAATAAAATAAATAAAAATGTGAAGATAAAATGTGAAGCTGGGCGCACGCCTTTAATCCCAGCACTCCAGGAGGCAGAAGTAGGAGGATCTTGGTGAATTTGAGGCCACCCTGGGACTCCATAGTGAATTTCAGGTCAGCCTGGGCTAGAATGAGACCCTACCTCAAAAAACAAAAACAAACAATCAAACAAAGATAAAATGTAGCTAGCTGACTAGCCTGCATACATATGCTCATCCTTGTTAACAACTACACTTGGGAATTCTGGCTCATATAAAACAGTATAACAGCACTAAGAAAACCAATAACTGATTCATGAATGGAATAAGGAAAAAAGATTAATCAACATATGACAATAATTTTGTGATAGTTGCACAATAAAAGCAACAGTCATCAGTTACACAGCCAAAGGAAACTACCAGTTCCTCCCATATACATTTTAAGTATTTTATTTATTTATTTATTTATGAGAGAGAGAATGGGCACACCAGGGCCTCTAGCCACTGCAAAGGAACTCCAGACGCATGTAGCACTTTGTACATCTGGCTTGCTTGGGTATCGAGTAATTGAAACTGGATCTTTAGGCTTCAAAGGCAAGTGCCGTAAGCGCTAAGCCATCTCTCCAGCCCCTCCATATACATTATAATAAAAGCAGAAGGGAGTCAAGGTCAGAATGATTACTTAAATAGATCATCTAAGAATCAAGAAAAGCTCAACAAATCAAAATGTCACACTGTAGTTCCTTGGTAAGTAATTTTCCACTTAGAGAAAGAAGGGCAAGGCTGAAAAGATGGTTAAAGGTGCTTGCCTGCAAAGCCTGACAGACTGGGTTTAATGCCCCAGCATCCACATAAAGCCAGATACACAAAGTGGCTCATGCAACTGGACTTCATTTGGAACAGCAAAAGGCCCGGATGTGCCCATTTTCTCTCTCTCTTTCTCAAATAAATAAATATTGTTTTAAAAGAAGGACAATCTTTCTCTCTATCTATCTCTGTCTCTCTCTCTCTTTTTGTTTTGTTTTGTTTTCCGAGGTAGGATCTCACTCTAATCCAAGCTGACCTGGAAATTACTATGTAGTCTCAGGATGGCCTCGAACTCACGACGATCCTCCTACCTCTGCCTCTCAAGTGCTGGGATTAAAGGCATACGCTATCACACCTGGCTAAGAAGGACAGTCTTGTGTTTTTTTTTTGTTTGTTTGTTTTTTGTTTTTGAGGTAGGGTCTCACTGTAGCCCAAGCTGACCTGGAATTCACTAAGGATTCTCAGGGTGGCCTAGAACTCACGGCAATCCTCCTACCTCTGCCTCCTGAGTGCTGGGATTAAAGGTGTGTGCCACCACGCCTGGCTTATGTACTTATTTTTATTGAGCTAATTAATTTAATATTTAAAAAGTTGCCAGGAGTTGGGCATGGTGGTGCACGCACTAGGGAGGACTGTCATGAGTTCAAGGCCACCCTGAGTCTACCAGGTAAATTCCAGGTCAGCCTGGGCTAGAGCGAGACCCTACCTTGAAAAAGCAAAGAAAAAAAAAAAGTTGCCAGGTGTGGCGGCACACACCTTTAATTCCTGTACTTGGGAGGCAGAGGTAGGAGGATCACTGTGAGTTCAAGGCCAGCCTGAGACAACAGAGTGAGTTTCAGGTCAGCCTGAGCTAGATTTGAGATCCTATCTTGAAAGAGTAAGTAAATGAATAAATAAAATGTTGAAGATTCTTTTTCTAACTAGCAGCTCAAGCACAGTGTGGTGATGAACTCGGGAAGCTGCAACAGAAAGATTATCGGCTCAAGGCCAGCCTGCACTACATATCAAGTTTGGGTTACCAGGGTTACGTATCGAAACCCTGTCTTAAAATAAAAAAGAAAAATGAAAAAAAAAGCTCAAGAAAGGTATAGAAAGTTTGGGGCCAGCCTCAGCTACTTAGTCCCAGGCCAAAAAAAAGAGAAACCTCAGCAATGTCCTTACTTATGACACACAACTGTTTCCTTGCCCAGGACTTCATCTGCTTAACTTTCAGCACAGAAGTTGGTTTTTGGGTGCAATTAACATTTTAAGACATGCTCAGCCCTGTCTTCTATAGCCTTGAGGCTGCTGAGTAACTCTAGAATCATGAAACATACATTTTGATACTGGGGGGAAAAAAAACCAGGAAGAAGGTGGCTCAGCAACAAGGAAAATAGCCAAGAAGCACATCTAGAATTAAAAAAAAAAAAAAAATCAACTCTGGTGTGCCAACCTGAGATTTTTTTTTTTAACTTCTTTATATAGACTCTATTGAACTGTTGTGTGTACTTTTCAGAGGAGGTCATGGTGACAAGCACTTAAGTCATAATGACAGAAATGAAAATCAATTCTTCATAATAATAATAATAGCTATCATTTCGTAAGAGTGTACACAAGTTCTTTGTGCCAGGTTTTTAATCCTCATCATAATTAGCATTCTCATCGTAGAGAAGAAACGTCCCTGTAGAATTTGGAAATCACTCAAACGTTAATAATGGGGGAAGGAAGCACTGGGATTCAAACCCAGGTTGGCTTGGGTTTGAACTCTATGCTCTAAAAGCAACTGGTTAAGCTTTTCTACCCTCAGAAGAATTAGAGATTTTAAACACAAATGTTCAATCACAAGAAAAATATGTGGCCAAAGTTATAAAGCATCTGAACTAGTCAGAACTATGTTTTAGGGTCCCAACTCTTAATGAAGTACTTCAAAGCCGTAGTGTTCAGGCTGCTCCTTTGAACTATAATCTCTCTGTTTAACTATAATTGCAGCAGAAAGTAAAATTTAAATTGCAAAGGACAATGCATGTCCTAAAGCATTATCAAACAAATTGCCTCCTCCATATTTATCACTGTATTTGGGAAGGTAGAATGAAAAAGTTAATTGCTCCATCTTCATCATAAGGCAGTTACAACAAAATGTTTGACTGAGCCTGGCGTGGTGGCGCACGCCTTTAATCCCAGCACTGAAGAGACAGAGGTAGGTGGATCGCCAAGAGTTCGAGGCCACCCTGAGACTACATAATGAATTCCAGGTCAGCCTGGGCTAGCTCAAAAAAAAAAAAAAAAAAGTTTGACTGGATGCATCAGAACCCTACACAGTAAAATCAATGCAAACTTTGCTTTTTTGTTTAACGTCCTTTTTAGTGCTGTCCTGACAAAACAATTAAAAATCACTCAATACAATTTTTAAAAATAAGTTATTGTGTCTGTAGTGGGCCTAGGGAATTAAGGCCATCATTTCTTTTTAGATGATCCACATCTGTTTTTCACTTACCATGTTGTGCTGGTTTAGCATCAAGTTTGGGGGAGGGGGCGATAATGAATAGCCAATATATGGATGATAGGAGGAAAGGTAGAGTATTATCATACATCTGGTATCTTGGTATACTGAGGCCTCAACCCTACATATCAAAGAAACTGACAGCGGAGACAGAAAGCCCACAACGACCGCTTTCCCCCAAACTCGCAGCATTTCCCTTCCTAACACTTTCAGCTCATACTAACGGGAATCAACGAAACCACCACTCTCTTCCTAGACCCTCTAGTAATTCTGGTGACCAACTACTTGAGCAGGGTGGACAGACCTCTTAAGGCTCTCCATTATCTTTCTTACTAGCATGCTGCAAGGGAATTGCAGTGGCTGGAAGGAAGGACGCGGCAGTCAGCAGCACTGCCCTATGGAAGCGGTTGGCCACAGAAAGTCATCATCTGTACAGAAGCCAGCTAACTGGGAGGATTTCTATGAGAGCTGACTGCTTGCTGCCTGCTGAACTCCTTCTCCAAGAGAAAAAGATCTATCCACCCTTACTGCTGGGGTGATTTCCCGAAAGTGATAAGCGTTTTGTTTTGCTTTCTTTTTTTTTTTTTTTTCTTCTCTATATACGATCGGAACAATCCGGGGGAGAGGGGGGCGGAAATCACACGCGGGAGTGTGTTGGGGGCATAGTAGTAGGTGCCTCTCCTTCCTCTGCCTATTCCAAGTAGTCGGGAGGCGTGCTACCTCCATGTTATCCGTAGCCAAGCACGGCCGCGGCACCTGGAGTCTCCGCTGGCCAGCGGAGCGCCGGCCGGTGGCGGCGGCGGCAGCTCGGGGAGCAGGTTTTTAAAGGGGGGGAGAAAAGGGGGTGTCGGATGCTGCGATCTCAAAAGGAGGGTGTGCAGGGCGGTGCTGCCTGCCCAGCCGAGCCGCAGCCTCCTCTCTCTTCCCCTCCCCGCCTTCTCCAAGAGGCAGCCCGGCCCCAGTACCTTCTTGACGGTGCGCGGCGCCTCGGTGACCGTGCCGTCGGGGCTGACCAGGGCCTCTCCGCCGTCGCGGTGCCGCTGGTGCTGGTGATGCGGGTCGCTCCGCTTCATGGCCGACGCCTGGGGCACCTTCCCGGCCGCCGGGCTGAGAGCGGCTGTGGGCCCCGATCCCGGGCCGGGGGCCGGGGGCCGCTCAGCGGCTGGAGCTGGAGCTTCGGGGTCTCCGCCGCCCACCGGGGGAGTCATGGCGCCCACGGTCGCCGTGCTCAGTCCGAGCTGGGCTTCAGCCTCCGACGGGCTCAGGTCCTTCAGGTCCACCTCAGGCACCTTGGCGGCAGCCGCGGCTGACACAACCTGCACCGACATCACCGCCTCCGCTGCAACCGCCGGCTCCGGCTCCGGCTCCAGCTCGGCCCCGCCTCCCGCCTCCCTTCCCCTGCCCTCCCCCATGCCCCCACTCCTCCCCTCCATCGCCTCCGCTCCCACCCCCTGCCTCCGCCTGCCCGCCCGCCCACTGCCAGCTCCGGCCCCTCCGGCCCCGCCCCGCCCCGCCCCGGCCGCCCTCGCGCGTGCGCACGCGGGGCGCCACGGAACCTGAAGTGCGCTTGCTCTGGGCCGCACGTGCGAGGAAGAGTGTGGGACCTCCCTCAGCTCCCACCCGCCCCCAGCCTGCACCGCGCGGGGCCGGGGGAGGGGGGGCGAGCCGCGGAGCCCCCTGGGAGTTGTAGTCCCTTAGGCCTTCCTCCGGAAAGTGGGTTTCTAAGGAGGAGAGGGAACTCCCAGGACGGCGGCTGAAACGGAAAAGACTGGGACTGGATGACGCGACGGAATGGATGAGCGAAAGGTCTCCAGAGGAGCTGTGGTTTCCGGGAGCGAATGCCAGAAACCCCAGGGAAAGTGGGGGAGGAATGACTCGCTCGGCTGGACAGCGTGAATTTCTTGTGTGTGTCTAGTGTGTGTGTGTGTGTGTGTGTGTGTGTGTGTGTGCGCGCGCGTCTGAGTGTGTGTCTGAGTGTATGTGTGTCTGTGGGTGCGTCTGAGTGTGTGTGTCTGCATGTGTGTCTGTGTGCGTCTGACTGTGTGTGTCTGCATGTGCCTGTGTGCGTCTGAGTGTGTGTGCATCTGTGTGTGTGAGTGTGTCTGTGTGCCTGGGTGTGTGTGTCTGTGTATGTGAGTGTGTACATTGTGTGTGCGTGTGTGTCTGTGTGTGCGTCTGAGTGTGTGTGTGTGTGTGTGTGTGTGTGTTGCGGTCACGTGGGCCGCCTTTAAAGGAAAAGCGGCACCTCATGTGAGAAGAACGCCGGCTGCAGAATTGAATGCTTGCTTATCAGCTTTCTAAAATTCAGTGGGTTGGTTTTTAGAAAATAAAAGAAAAAGAGAGAGAGAGACATTGCCTGGCATGTTCTAGTGGTACAAACTAAAATCAATCCCAAAAGAAGTTAATTTCGGCAGGATAAGATGGTGCATGCCAGTAATTGTAGCACTTGGGAGGAGGCTGAGGCAGGGGGATTGCCGGGAGTCCAAGGCCAGCCTGGGATACAAAGGAAAGCTTTGTCCCCAAAAGACAAAAAATTAGAGCTGGAGAGATGACTTAGCGCTTAAGGTGCTTGCCTGTAAAGCCAAAGGACCTTGGTTCAGTTCTCCAGGATCTACTTAGCCAGATGCACAAGGGGGCACATGTGTCTGGAGTTCATTGGCGCCCATTCTCTCCCTCAAATAAATAAACAATATTTTTTTAAAAATTAGTTTACACTTGGTCGAAACTTCACTGCTGGAAAATTAACACACTTCCTTTAAATAAGGCCAAATTTTTTTTACCTTTTAATTCTATGGAAACAATTCAATATTGAGATAAGATAGAGCAAAGCTGGATATTAACCAAATCACTACTAATGATTTCTTAAAGTGATACAATCTGGCTGATTTACCTTCTTTATATCTTCCTGTTTTTCTATTACATTGAGAAAATGCAAATTTAAAGGCTTATATGGTAGTTTCTCTTTTCTTTTTTCTTTTTGGTTTTGTAGGGTCTAGTTCAGGCTAACTCGGAAGTCACTATGAAGTCCCAGGGTGGCCTCGAACTCATGGCAATCCTCTTACCTCTGCCTCCTGAGTGCTGGGATTAAAGATCATGCACCATCATGCCCAGTCTGGTAGTTTCATTTCTAATAACAAAAAAATTATCTGGTGGGGCATGGTGGCACATACTTGTAATTCCAACACTCAGGAGGCCTGAGAATCAGGAGTTTATCAAGGCCAGCCTGAGCCACATAGCAAGGTCCTGTCTCAAAAATAAAATAAAAGCCAGGTAGTGTGTGGTGGCACATATCTTTAATCCCAGCACAGAGTATCCCAGTGTGCCTATTGCAAGATGGGAGGCAGAGACAAGAGAAATTTCCAGATGCTCCCTAAAGGGGCAGTGAATAAGAATGAGAGGCCCTAGGCCAGCATGGTGTCACACACCTTTAATCCCAGCACACTGGAGGCAGAGGTAGTAGGATCCCTGTGAGCTTGAGGCCAGCCTGGGACTACAAAGTGAGTTCCAGATCTGCCTGAGTCAGGGTGAGACTCTACCTCAAAAAAAGGGGGGCGGTCTAGAGAGATGGCTTAGTGATTAAGGTGCTTGATTCCCCAGTACCCACGTAAAGCCAAATACACAAGGTTGTGCATGCCTCTGGAGTTCATTTGTACTGGCCAGAGGCCCTGGTGCATCCATTTTCTCTATCTGCCTTTTTCTTTTCCTCTTTTCTCTCTCTCTAAAATAACTTTTTAATTTTTATTTTTTTGAGAGAGAGAGAGGGAGAAAGAATGGGTGCACCAGGGCCTCCAGCCACTGCAAACAAGCTCCAAATGCATGCGCCACCTTGTGCATCTGTCTAATGTGGGTCCTGGGGAATGGAACTGAGGTCCTTTAGCTTTGCAGGCAAACACCTTAACTGCTAAGCCATCTCTCCAGCCCTCAAATAAATTTAAAAAAAAAAAAAAAAAGATATACTCTCAGAGATCCTCCTACCTCTGCCTCCCAAGTGCTGGGACTAAAGGCATGTGCCACCACGCCCAGCTTGTATTTTTTCTTTTTAAGAGATGTTTTTGGAGGGTTGCCATGAGTTCAAGGCCACCCTGAGACTACATAGTGAATTCCAGGTCAGCCTGGGCTAGAGCGAGACCCTACCTCAAAAAACCAAAAAGAGGACTGGAGGGATAGCTTAACGGTTAAGGTGCTTGCTTGCAAAGCAAAGGACCCAGGTTCGATTCCCCAGGACCCACGTTAGCCAGATGCACAATGGGGTGCATGCATCTGGAGTTTGTTTGCAGTAGCTGGAGGCCCTGGCTCACCCATTCTCTCTCTCTCTCTGTGTCTCTCTCTCCCTCTTTCTCTGTCAAATAAATAAAAACAAAATGTGTTGAAAAAAAGAGAAAGAAAGAAAGATATTTTCGGGGCTGAGGATGTGGCTTAGTTGGTAGAGTCCTTGCCTAGCATGCACAGGGTCCTGGGTTTGATCCCCAGCACCACATAAAACCAGACCTGGTAGTCCAGGTTGTAATTCCAGCACTTGTGGGTGGAGGCAGGAGGATCAGAAGTTCTAATAATAAGGGGAAGTAAGTATTTATGGCTAAAACATTAGACTTGGGGCTGGGGCGATGGCTCAGTGGGTGAGTGAGTAAGAGTGCTTATTGCATAAACATGAGGACCCCAGCACTCATATAAGCTGGGGGTCGTCACACATGCCTGTAACCCCAGTGTGTGTGTGTGTAGACAAATGGGGAGGACCAAAAATTGTTGGGTTGTGCTACTCAGCCAGTCTGACTGAAAATCCAACAGCTTCAAGTTCAGTGAGAGACTGTCTCAAGGAGGCAAGGGCACCCGCATATGCACACCATACACTGATTGTTTGTTTTTGTTTTGTTTTTCGAGGTAGGGTCTCACTCTGGCCCAGGCTGACCTGGAATTCACTGTGGAGTCTCAGGGTGGCCTCGAACTCACGGTGATCCTCCTACCTCTGCCTCCTGAGTGCTGGGATTAAAGGCGTGCGCCACCATGCCAGGCTTAGTTGTTGGTTTTTTTGTTTGTTTTGTTTTTCACTTTGGTAGAGAATCTTCTCTTTTCAGATGGCAGTGACCTTAGGACGACTCAGAAGGTATCATGGTGCTGGAAAGAAGTGACCGCAGTGCTCAGTACTGCAATATCTCTATCTCACCTTTCAAAGCTCAGGGTCTAATGTGGAAGAGGTGGCAGAAAGAATGTAAGAGCCAAAGGAAGGGTAGGACTCCTTACAACGTGCTCCCTCCAGACACAAGCTGGCCTGGATATCCATGACCTCACAGTGCCTGACAATACCTACACAAGACCATCATAAGAGGAGGAAAAGATCATGACATCAAAATTAAAAGAGAGACTGATTGAGATAGGAAGGGGATATGATGGAGAATGGAGTTTCAAAGGGGAAAGTGGGGGGGGGGGGGAAGGAGGGTATTACCATGGGGTATTTTTTATAATCATGGAAGTTGTTAGTAAAAATTTGAAAAGAGCCGGGCGTGGTGGTGCACGCCTTTAATCCTAGCACTCGGGAGGCAGAGGTAGGAGGATCTCCATGAGTTTGAGGCCACCCTGAGACTACAGAGTTAATTCCAGGTCAGCCTGGACCAGAGTGAGACCCTACCTCGAAAAACAAAAAAGAAAACAAAACAAAAAATTGAAAAGAAAAAAAAGAATTAGACTAAGAAGCAAAAGACGTTTATTTATTTTCAAGGAGGGAGAGAGAAGAGAGAGAGAATGGGTAAGCCCGGGCTAGCGCCTCCAGTTGCTGTAAACAAATTCCAAATGTGTACACCACTTTGTGCATGTGGCTTCATGTGGGTACTGGGGAATTTAACCCTGATTGTTAGGCTTTTCAAGCAAGTACCTTAACTGCCAAGTCACCTGTCCAGCCCCAGCAAATTTACTGTCAACAATTATGGAAGTTGTCAAAACAAAATTTAAAAAAAAAAAAGAAATTATCTAGTCAGGCATTGTGCACACCTCTAATCTCAGCATTCAGGAGGCAGAGGCAGGAGGTTCACCATGAGTTCGAGTCCACTCTGAGACTACATTTAAAAAAAAAAACAAAACAGTTAACTCTGTTGATATATCATGAGGTAGGCTTTTCCAAATTTTTGTTGTTTTTATTTACTTATTTGAGTGGCGGTGGAGTGAATGGGCAGGCTAGGGCCTCTAGTCACTGCAAACGAACTCCAGACACATGAGCCACCATCTGGCTTACATGGGTACTAGGGAATCAAACCTGGGTCCTTTGGCTTTACAGGCAGGTATCTTACCTACTAAGATATCACTTTAACTTTGTTTTTTTGTTTTGTTTTGTTCTTAGTTTTTCAAGGTAGGGTTTTGCTCTAGTCCAGGCTAACCTGGAAATCACTATGTAGTCTCAGGGTGGCCTTGAACTCATGGTGATTCTCCTACCTCTGCCTCCCAAGTGCTGGGATTAAAAGCGTGCACCATCATGTAATTAAGAATCATCACCACAAGCATCCAGCCCTGAGAAATAAAAGTTATCTGACAACAAAAAAAAAAATTTAAAAAATTAAATTAATTAAAAAAAAATAAAAGCGTGCACCACCATGCCCAGCCCCACCCCTGTTTTTTGTTTTTTCTTTCAAGGTAGGGTTTCACTCTAGCCCAGGCCAACCTGGAATTCACTATGTTGTGTCAGGGTGGCCTTGAACCCACAGAGATCCTCCTACCTCTGCCTCCCGAGTGCTGGAATTAAAGGCATGTGTCACCGCGCCCAGCTTTTTTTTTTTTTATTTAAAGTTGTTTTTTTTTTTTTAATTTTTTTTATTTATTTCTTTGAGAGCAACAGACACAGAGAGAAAGACAGATAGAGGGAGAGAGAGAGAATGAGCGCGCCAGGGCTTCCAGCCTCTGCAAACGAACTCCAGACGCGTGCGCCCCCTTGTGCATCTGGCTAAAGTGGGACCTGGGGAACCGAGCCTTGAACCAGGGTCCTTAGGCTTCACAGGCAAGCGCTTAACTGCTAAGCCATCTCTCCAGCCCTAAAATTTTTTTAAAAATAATTTTATTTATTTATTTATTTGAGAGCGACAGGCACAGAGAGAAAGACAGATAGAGGGAGAGAGAGAGAATGGGCGCGCCAGGGCTTCCAGCCTCTGCAAACGAACTCCAGACGCGTGCGCCCCCTTGTGCATCTGGCTAACGTGGGACCTGGGGAACCGAGCCTCGAACCGGGGTCCCTAGGCTTCACAGGCAAGCACTTAACTGCTAAGCCATCTCTCCAGCCCTTTTTGTTTAATTCTTAAAGAAACTGAGGCAAAAAGACTGTTCAGAATGACAGCCCTAACAACTTGAGTGAACCATTGACTATCTAGTCACTGGAGCAACTTGGTCACCTGCTTGAGTTCATTTCCTCCGCTTCTAGTTCCTTGGAAATCTGTTCACTTGTGAAGTTAGCCCTTGAATGGAGTCTTCCATTTCCTCGTTTCCAGATTTGTATTGGAAGGTGCCGGGGCTCTGCCATTGCTGCAAAACCCACAAGAGTTTCTTGAGCTTTCTCTGCGCATTTCTGACTCTCAGTATTTCCTTCCTGTTAGAAAGCGGCAGCTCAGAGCTTCATCCTCCAGCTGTTGGGGCAGAAACTAACAACTCTTAACTGAATTCTTTCTTCCTCCAAGGGCACCAGGAAGCCGCAGTGCCATCTGGCATGTGGAGGGGCACAGGCCACAGCTACCCGCTGGCTTGCCGCTAGAACTGATTACTGTGGGGATAAACGGATTCTTCAGCAACATGTGGAGATGAAACCCAAGAGGTCAAGCCCTGGAAAGCGGCAGTGATTTAGCCTTTACCCAGATGCCACCGCTACTTGGAACCAACAGTCAGGTCATATTCCCTCACTCCTCCCCAACCATTTTCAGCAGCTGCTTTTGCCATCTTTGTTGCTGTGGCAAACCAGGCATATGTGAAGGTG
Organism: Jaculus jaculus; assembly: GCF_020740685.1. NCBI lineage: Eukaryota > Metazoa > Chordata > Mammalia > Rodentia > Dipodidae > Jaculus > Jaculus jaculus. The sequence goes on along the minus strand of NC_059111.1, from coordinate 90,101,990 downwards.
GAATTACTATACTGGAAGTAGGATGATTAAACACAGGTTTATTATCTAGTGAAAGCAATTAAAACTATAGATCTTCCTTCGCCTGACTTGTTCAGGTTGCAAAACCCTGGCGTACAGGAATATATCCTCCATGTAGAAGAATTTCTCAAAGGTATCTGCCCAATCCAAGAGAAAATGAAAACACTAAGGGGCCAGGAAGATTGCTGAGTGACTAAAGGTGCTTGCTTGCAAAGCCTGACGGCTCAGGTTCAATTCTCAAAATGCCATCATAAACTGCACACAAAAAGTGGTGCAAGCTTATGGTATTCCTTTGCAGCTGCAAGAGGCCCTGTTCCCTGTTGTGCCCATACACACACATGCAAATGCATTTAAAAAAATAAGAGTCGGGCTGGAGAGATGGCTTAGCGGTTAAGCGCTTGCCTGTGAAGCCTAAGGACCCCGGTTCGAGGCTCGGTTCCCCAGGTCCCACGTTAGCCAGATGCACAAGGGGGCGCATGCGTCTGGAGTTCGTTTGCAGAGGCTGGAAGCCCTGGCACACCCATTCCCTCTCTGTCCCTCTGTCTTTCTCTCTGTGTCTGTTGCTCTCAAATAAAAAATTAATTAATTTAAAAAAAAAGAGTCTGGGCTAGAGGAATAGCTTAGCAGTTAAGGCACTTGCCTGTGAAACCTAAGGACCCAGGTTTGATTCCCCAGGACCCACACAAGCCAGATGCACAAGGTAGAGCATGCTTCTGGATGTTTCTCAGTGGCTGGAGGCCCTGGTGCACCTATTCTCTCTCTGCCTCTTTCTCTGTCTTCTTCTCAAATGAAAATAAATAAATAAATAAAAGCCAGGCCTGGTGGCGCACGCCTTTAATCCCAGCACTTGGGAGGCAGAGGTAGGAGGACCACCATGAGTTTGAGGCCACTCTGAGACTACCAGTGAGTTCCAGGTCAGCCTAAGGTAGAGTGAGACCCTACCTTGAAAAACACAAAACAAAAAAAATAAATAAGTTGTGGTGGTTTGATTCAGGTGTCCCCCATAAACTTAGGTGTTCTGAATGCTAGGTTCCCAGCTGATGGATATTTGGGAATTAATGCCTCCTGGAGGGAGTGTATTGTTGGGGGCGGGCTTATGGGCTTTATAGCCAGTTTCCCCATGCCAGTGTTTGGCACACCCTTCTGTTGCTGTGGTCCATCTTATGTTTGCCAGGGGGTGATGTCCACCCTCTGCTCATGCCATCGTTTTCCCCTGCCATCGTGAAGCTTCCCCTCAAGCCTGTGAGCCAAAATAAACCTCTTTTCCCCAGAAGCTACTCTTGGTTGGGTGATTTCTACCAGCAATGCGAACCGGACTGCAACGTAAGTAAATAATAGTTGTTCAGTTTTCATTAAGTCAAACATTTTTTTAAAAAGATGATTTTAAAAGATGAAAATAGGGCTGGAGAGTTGGCTTAGTGGTTAAGGTGCTTGTCTGCAAAACCAAAGGACCTAGGTTCGATTCTCCAGGACCCACGTTAGCCAGATGCACAAGGGGGTACATGAGTTTGTTTGCAGTGGCTGGAGGCCCTGGTGCACCCATTCTCTCTCTCCTTCTTTTTCTATCAAATAAATAAATAAAAATATTTTTTAAAAAATAGATGATACTGTATACATGTAAGTACAATGATTGTAATGGGGAGGTAATATGATGGAGAATGGAATTTCAAAGGGGAAAGTGTGGGGGTGGGGAGGGAGGGAATTACCATGGGATTTTTTTTTTATAATCATGGAAAATGTTAATAAATTTTTTTTTAAAAAGTAAAGATCATTTTAAGTAATGCTTTCTGTGGGGAAAAAAAAAGATTAGGGGAGGGAGGGAATTACCATGGGATATATTTTATAATCATGGAAAATGTTAATAAAAAAAATAATAATAATAAATAAAAAAAAGATTAAAATAGGGCTGGAGAAGATGGCTTAGCGGTTAAGATGTTTGCCTGCAAAGCTAAAGGACCCCAGTTCAATTCCCCAGGACCCACGTAAGGCAGATGCTCAAGGAAGTGCATGCATCTGAAGTTTGTTTGCAGTGACTAGAGAATGGGTGCGCCAGGGCCTCTCTCTCTCGCTACCTCTTTCTCTTTCTCAAATAAATAATATATATATATTTTAAAGATGAAAATAATACACTCAGGGTAGAACTGCTGTGAGCCATCTAGTGCCATATTCAATTATGACCAGACATAGGAAGTAAACTTCTAATAGGAAAACATGATAAATGGCCGGGGATGTGGCACAGAGATAGATTACTTGTCTAGCACGTACAAGGCCTTAGGTTCTATCTGCAGCACTCAATAAGAAAGGAGCGGGGAGGCGGGTGGTCAAGATTTTTCAAAATCTTAAAACAAGTCGTAACATGAATCCCAGCATTCACAAGGTGGCACACGTGTCTGGAGTTCGACTGCAGTGGCTGGAGGCCCTGGCGTGCCAAAACCAAGTCTCTCTTGCTTTCTTTCTCGCTTTCATTCTCTCATATTAGGGGGCGGGAGGAAAGGCCAGTTCATTGGGCTTGTCTGAGGAAAAAAAAAAAAATTCAAGGCCTTATCAATAATAACTAATATGATAGTTACTTGTGAAAGAGCATGTGGTTCCAAGGAATGAACATTCAGAAAACAGGCATGACACTTTTAAAATGAAAACATGGGGCTGTAGAGATGGCTTAGTGGTTAAGCACTTGCCTGTGAAGCCCAAGGACCGCAGTTCGAGGCTTGATTCCCCAGGACCTACGTTAGCCAGATGCACAAGGGGGCGCACGTGTCTGGAGTTGAGTGAAGTCTTCCCAGGAACCAAATTAGACAAGAAGCATCCATATCAGCCTCACCAATTAATTGAAATCATACAAAATTGAGATTGGGAGGAAGCTCTGACCCTTCCATGAAACTTGTGGACATTGAAAATAAAAACAGGGGCCTATAGAGATGGTTTAGTGGTTAAGGCACTTACCTGTGAAACCTAAGGACCCAGGTTTGATTCCCCAGAACCCTCATAAACCAGATGCACATGGTGGTACATGCATGTGGAGTTTGTTTGCAGTGGCTAGAAGCCCTGGTATGCCCATTCTCTCTCTCTCTCTCCTTGCAAATAAATAAAAACAAAATTCAAAATATCTTTAAAAGAACAGAAAATAGGAGGGTCAGGTATAGTGGCACATACCTTTAGTTCCAACACTCATGAGGCAAAGGAAGGAGGTTGTTGTGAGTCTGAGGCCAGCCTGAGACAACATAGTGAGTTCCAGGTCAGCCTGGGCTAAAGTGAAGCCCTACATGATAATAATAATGCCAGGTATGGGTGGCACACACCTTTAATCCCAGCACTCAGGAGGCAGAGGTGGGAGGATTGCCGTGAGTTCAAGGCCACCCTGAGACTCCATTGTGAATTCCAGGTCAGCCTGGGCTAGAGTGAGACCCTACCTCGTTAAAAAAAGGGGAGGCTTCTGCATCCACTGATAGACCAGGAACAGTTTGTGGTTCTTTTGGTTTGCACTAGGATGCAAAAGTAAAGAATCCCTGCGCTTTCTGTCTGTCGGTGTGGCAGCCTAGATTGAATGGGGGAGTACATCAGTATGGTAGAAAGTGTGCTCAGTTGGGACGAGGGGTCAGCGACCTCTTCTGTTTTCACAGTAACACATCCACAGTCATTTGGATCTATCGCCTGTCATCGCAGCCGACTGCTGCTTGCCATTCATACAACACCAGGACTAGAAGAACGGGACTGATGTCATCTTGACCTTTTATTTTGACTGGCTTATTTGGAGTGGAGGTATTTTTTTTTTTTTAAGGGAAAAAAAAAACATGTCATGTAGGTTGTCTAAAAATAAAGTGCAACCTTTAATCCCAGCACTTGAGAGGCAGAGGTAGTAGGATCGCTGTGTGTTCAAGGCTACCCTGAGACTACATAGTGAATTATTCCAGGTCAGCCTGGGCTAGAGTGAAAGCCTACCTTGAAAAACCAAAAAAAAAAAAAAAAAAAAAAAAGGAGAATTGGCAATTTCAGAGCTGGAGAGATGGCTTAGTAGTTAAGGTGCTTGCCTGCAGAGCCTAAGGACCCAGATTGGATTCCCCAGAACCCACATAAGCCAGATGCATACAGTAATACATGTATCTAGAGTTCATTTCCAGTGTCTAGAGGCCCTGGCATGCCCATTATCTCTCTACATATATGTAAATTAATTAATTAATTTAAAATATTTTAAAACAAAAAAGTTGGCAATTTCTTATCACTGGTACATGTGATCCCAGACTAGCCATGGCAGGTATTGAAAGACTCACCACCCTACAAAGACATTTCAAAAGGTCAAAGCACTTAGTGCTCATGACACACTGGCATCTGCCAGGCATTTGTCCACATCTGATAAACTCCCCATCATGACATACTCCACAGAGACTGGATTAGCAGAATTCAATGGTTGCCCCACCTCCTAAGACCAGGAATGACCAGGGACTCTGAGAGACTATCTCTCAGAAATGCCTCCTCTCTACCTCTGAACTTAGATTCTGAACTTAGGTGTTCCTTGGCTCCAACCACTGAAGATAAAGAGATCAACAGATTCACTCCCTGAAGGTTGGCACAAAAGCCACCTCAAAGATGACTCCATTTCCCACTAAGGTCCAAGAAAAATAAAACCCAGGACACTGGAAGTTTGTCCTCTATTTATTATCCTTTGAAAAACTCGAGGCTCTTCCCTCTGAGAAAAGGTCATCTGCCATTTGCTTTTCACATCCAACATTTCACCACGTGCAAGGGTCCACAGGACATGGAGCTGTGACTGAGACTCGGGGCACAGCGTAATAACACAGCTCCGCTCTAAACATGTGCAGAGCTAAAGCCGACGTGAATGACACTCTCGCAAAATCACCCTGTCACACACAACTCTGCACTGGAAACCGTGATTTCACCAGACGCCATGACAGCATGGACAAGGAAAATGACAAACCCTTCAGGGGCAGTAACCTCCCAGATTTTTCTAGAAACTGAAGAGGAACCAGAGGCACAGAAAACAGACTGGGAAGAGTGAGAATCACTGAATGAGAAAACAGGTGGAAAGAAATCAAGCTGGAAGGAAGGGTAGATTGCTCAGCAGTTGGAGGTGCCTGCTTACAAAACCTGAAGCCTGGGCGTAATGGCCCAGCACCCATATAAAGGTGGACACACAAATTGGCACATGCATCTGTATTTTCTTTGCAGAGGCAGAAGACACTGCTGCATTCCTACTCACTCTCTGTGTCTCTTTCTTCATCTTTCTCTACCTCTCTAGCTTAAGTAAATAAAGAAAACAGTTTCTAAAATATTCTTAAAATAGCTGGGCATGGTGGCGCACGCCTTTAATCCCAGCACTTGGGAGGTAGAGGTAGGAGGACTGCTGAGAGTTCAAGGCCAACCTGAGACTCCATAGTGAATTCCAGGTCAACCTGAGCTAGAGTGAGACCCTACCTCAAAAAACCAAAAATAAATAAATAAATAAAATATTCTTAAAATAATAAAAATAATAAAAATGGGCTGGAGAGAGATGGCTTAGCGGTTAAGCGCTTGCCTGTGAAGCCTAAGGACCCCGGTTCGAGGCTCGGTTCCCCAGGTCCCACGTTAGCCAGATGCACAAGGGGGCGCACGCGTCTGGAGTTCGTTTGCAGAGGCTGGAAGCCCTGGCGCGCCCATTCTCTCTCTCTCCCTCTATCTGTCTTTCTCTCTGTGTCTGTCGCTCTCAAATAAATAAATAAATAATTAAAAAAAATAATAATAATAATAATAAAAATAAAAATAAAGTGCAGAGCCGGGCATGGTGGCGCACGCCTTTAATCCCAGCACTTGGGAGGCAGAGGTAGGAGGATCGCCATGAGTTCAAGGCCACCCTGAGACTACAGAGTTAATTCCAGGTCAGCCTGGACCAGAGTGAGACCCTACCTCAAAAAAACCAAAAATAAATAAATAAATAAAGTGCATTTAAATTCAAAAAAAAAATTAAAAAAAAGGGGGGGAGGCTAAAGTGATGGCCCAGCAGTTAAAGGCACTTTCTTGCAAAGCCTGCTGGCCTGGATTCAATTCCCTAGTACTTACATAAAACCAGATACAGGCTAGAGAGATGGCTCAGAGGTTAAGGCACTTGCCTGGAAAGCCTAATGACCTGGGTTTGATTCCCCAGTACCCATGTAAAGCCAGATGCACAAAGTAGCACATGCATCTGGAGTTTGTTTGCAGTGGTGGAGGCCCTGGCGCACCCATTCTCTCTGTCTGCCTTTCTTCTCTCTCTGTTTGCAAATAAATAAACATTAAAAAAAAATAGCCAGGTGTGGTGGCACACACCTTTAATCCTAGCACTAGGGAGGCAGAGTTAGGAGGATCACTGTGAGTTCGAGGCCACCCTGAGACTACAAAGTGAATTTCAGGTCAGCCTGAGCTAGAGTGAGACCATAGCTCGAAAAAAAAAAAAATTTAGGCCAGATGTCGTGCTTCACCCCTTTAATTTCAGCACTCAGGCAGCAGAGGTAGGAGGATCACCATAAGTTCAAGGCCACCCTGACACAGTTTAGGCTTGAGGGAAATCCTACCTTGAAATCCCCCACCCCAAAGAAAACATATTTTGAAACTAGATGCACAAAATGACTCATGTCTGGATTTCCTATGCAGTCAGTGGCAAGTGTTCCTAGAAAGCCCAGTCATAGTCTGTCTCTCATAAATACATAAATAAATAGAACAAAAAATATTGGGGCTGGAGAGATGGCATAGTGGTTAAGGCACTTGCCTGCAATACCTAACAACCTGGGTTCAGTTTCTGAGTAACCACATAAAGCCAGATGCACAAAGTAGTACATGCATCTGGAGTTTGTTTGCCGTGGCTAGAAGCCCTGGATCAGCCTGGGCTACACTGAGACCCTACCTCAAAAAAAAGAGTCTGGAGAGATTGCTCAGTGGCTAAAAGCATTTGCTTGTAAAACCCTAATGGCCTGGGCTCAAATCCCCAGTACCCATGTAAAGCTAGATGCGGTATATATATTGTTTTGGGGCTGGAGAGATGGCTCATCAGTTAAAAGCACTTGCAAAGCTTGATGGCCTGGGTTTGATCCTCCAGTACCCATATCAGCCAGAAGCACAAAGTAAGATATGCCTCTGGAGTTTATTTGCAGACCCTGGTATACCCATTCTCACAAATAAATGAAAAAAAAAAAAAACACTTTTTTTTGGGACGGGGGTTGTTTATTTTCATTTGAGAGTGACAGACAGAAAGAGGCAGAGAGAATGGGCGCACCAGGGCCTCCAGCCACTACAAACGAACTCCAGATGCATGTACCACCTTGTGCACCTGCTTATGTGGGTACTGGGGAATCGAGCCTTAAACCAGGGTCCTTAGGATTCACAAGAAGGCGCTGAGCCACTAAGCCATCTCTCCAGCCCTGGGGGTGGGGGGGATTTTGAGGTAGTCTCACTCTAGGTCAGGCTGACCTGGAATTCATTATGTAGTCTCAGAGTAGCCTCGAACTTATGGTGATCCTCCTATCTCTGCCTCCCAAGTGCTGAGATTAAAGGCGTATGCCGCCATGACTAGCTAAATAAATGAAAAAATTTTAAAAATATTTTAAAAATAAGGCAGGTGTGGTTGTGCATGCCTTTGATCTCAACACTCAAGAGGCAGAGGTAGGAAGATCACTGTGAGTTTGAGGCCAGCCACAGTAAGTGCCAGGTCAGCCTGAGCTAGAGTGAGACCCTACTTCAAATAATGTTTACTTTGTTTTTCTGGGCATGGTGGTGTATACCTTTAATTCTGGCACTAGGTAAAAGGATTATCATGAGTTCAAGGCCACCCTGAGACTGCATAGTGAATTCCAGGTCAGCCTGGGCTAGCCTACATTGAAAAGCAAAAACAAGCTGGGCATGGTGGCACATGGCTTTAATCCCAGCACTTGGGAAGCAGAGGTAGGAGGTAGGAGGATCACCATTAATTCCAGGCCACCCTGAGAATACATAGTGAATTCCAGGTCAGCCTGGGCCAGATTGAGACCCTACCTAAGAAAGAAAAGAAAAACAAAAACAATTAATTGCCTGGAGCTCCATATGCATATAAAAAAGTATAAAAATGGGGGCTGGAGGACTGGAGAGAAGGCTTAGCAGTTAAGGCAATTGCCTGGGAAGCCTAAGGACCCAGGTTCGACTCTCCAGATCTCACATAAGCCAACTGCATAAAGGTGAGGCAAGCCCTAGGTTGCACATGCCCACTAGGTGGCGCAAGCATCTGGAGTTCAATTGTGGTGGCTGAGGCCCTGGCATGCCAGTTCTCTCTCTCTCTCTCTTTCTGTCTCACACACACAATCTTAAAAAAATTAAAAATGGGGACTGGGGAGGAGGCTCAGTAGTAGTTAAAGGTTCTTTTTTTTGCAAAGCCTTCCAGCCTAGGGTTTTACTCCCTAGTATCCATATGAAGCTGGCTACAAAAAGTAGTGCAAGCATTTGGTGTTCATTTGCAGCAGCAAGAAAGCCTGGTACACACACATGTATGCAAGCATACACACAGGTGCCAAAAAAAAAAAACACAGATGAAGCCTCCAGTTGCCACAGACTCCAGATGCATGGACCACTTTGTGCATCTGGCTTTATGTGGGCACTGGGGAATCAAACCCGGGTCATTATGCTTTGCAGTCTTAACTGCTGAGCTATCCCTCCAGTCTGCACATTTTTTGGTTGTTGTTTTTTTGCGACAGGGTGTCAGGTAGCCCAGGCTAGCACTGAACTCCTGATCCTTGTGCCTCTACCTCCCAAATGCTGGGATTGGATTACATTCGTGGGGCGGGGGAGATGGTCCAGCCATTAAAAGCACTAGTTTTGGGCTTGAAAGGAGGCTCAGTGTTAAAGACACTTGCCTGAAAAGCCTAACTTCTGAAGATGTGGTGATGCATGCAATCTAGAGTTCATTTGCAGCAGCTGGAGTCCCTGGTGTGACCATTCTCTCCCTCTCTCTCCTTTCTCTCTCTCTCTGTATATATATATATATATGTATATATATACGTATATATATATATATATATATATATATGTATATATATATATATATATATATATGTATATATATATATATACGTATATATATGTATATATATATATACACATTGTTTGTTTGTTTGTTTTTCAAGGTAGGATCTCACTCTAGCCCAGGCTGACCTGTAATTCACTCTAAACTCAGGTGACCTCGGACTCACAGCGATCCTCCTACCTCTGCCTCACAGTGCTGGGATTAAAGGCATGAGCCATCACTCCCCCATTAGAAAAATTTTTTAATATATGTGTTTATTTATTTACAAGCAGAGAGAGAGGGAGAACGAACATACCAGGGCCTTCAGCCTCTGCAAATGAAATCCAGATGTATGCACCACTTTGTGCACCTGGTTTTATGTGGGTACTGGGGTTGGATCAGGGCGTTAGGCTTTGCAGGTAAGTGCCTTAACCACTAAGCCATCTCTCCAGCCCCTAAAAATAGATTTTTAAAAATATGATTGAGGATTTTTTTGGTGGAAAGTTGGTCATTATTGCACAGCGTGAGATCTGGTGCTCTTATAGAATTCCTGCAAGATGTCTTGGTTGTGGGGAAGGGGAGGTGATGGTGGTCCTGGATGGACAACCAGCGGTGGTCTGCATACACAAAAAGTGAGCTCATATTGCCCTCTAGTGGACAGTTTGCCTCTATAACCATCAGGAGAAGTAGCATTTTCCAGCTTGTGTAGGCCTGAACTGAATTTCATCCTCTATGTAGACCTTTACACAAGGAATCCTTCTGAAGAAAGGACAGTGGGAAACTAATGATTAAATGCCCATGTAGATGAAAAGAAGAAAGTTGCAGCCTTTTGTCTCATTTCAGAAAACATCATTAAATAACACGGATAAGTTTTATTGTTTTTTTTAAAGAATAATTACTTTTAAAAAAATATTTTTGTTTATTTTATTTATTTATTTGGAAGCAACAGAGAAAGAGGCAGATAGGTAGAGAATGGGCATTCCAGGGCCTCCAGCCACTGTAAACGAACTCCAGATGCACGTGCCACCTTGTGCATCTGGTTTACATTGGTCCTGCGGAACTGAGCCTTGAACTGGGGTCCTTAGGCTTCATAGGCAAGTGCATAATCGCTAAGCCATCACTCCAGCTGCCCCCCAGAAGAATAATTACTTTTTTAAAGTTATTTATTTATTTATTTATTTGAGAAAGAAAAATAGGCAGATAGAAAGAGACAGAGAGAGAATGGGCACACCATGGCTGCAAACTCCAGATGCAGGTGCCCCTTGTGCATATGGCTTACATGGGTACTGGGGAGTTGAACCTGGGTCCTTTGACTTTGTAGGCAAGTGCCTTAACCTCGAAGACATCTCTCCAGCCTCAGTTTTATTGTTTTAATACTGTTGTTGAAAACAGTTGTTTTAGCCAGGGATGGTGGTGCACGCCTTTAGCCCCAGCCCTCTGGAGGCAGAGGTAGGAGGATCGCTGTGCGTGCGAGGCCAGCCTGAGATGACATAGTGAATTCTAGGTCAGCCTGGGCTACAGCAAGACCCTAACCTCCAAAAGCCAAAGGCGGGGTGTAAAAAGAACAGACGTCTTGTCATAGAGAGCTGTGGTGCACTAGCAGACAGGCAAGAGGTGGAGAGGCCAGTGGGGAACACTAAATGGGAAATATGGATAGGAAGAAAATCAATTGCTTCTGAGTGGAAAGAAAGAGCTTGCACTTTAGCATTAAGAAGACCCCGGGCCCAGTGTTATTGGCTGTGAGGTTGCGTGAAAGTCACTTTGCTTCACTGAGCTTGTTTCCACATGAAATGAACTCCACTGTTTGGATCCTTGTCACTGTGGTTTAGAGCCTCCTGGAGCCAGAGAGCCCTGATTGAATCCCAGCATTCCCATTGGTTGTGTGGTCACCTATTTAGCCTTTTTTTGGGGGGGGGGCAGAGGAGAGTTGAGGTAGGGTTTCACTGTAGCCCAGGCTGACCTGGAATCCACTATTCAGTCTCAGGATGGCTTCAAACTCATAGCCATTCTCTTATCTCTGTCGCCTGAGTGCAGGGATTTAAAAAGTGTGCCACCATATCCGGCCTATTGAGCCTTTCTGTCCCACAGTGTCTGAGGTATAACAGAGCCCCTCACAAGTCTACCATGAGTCAGTGCGTTAACAATCCGCAGAGGAGCCTTTAATCCCAGCATTCTGGAGGATCGCTGTGAGTTCGAGACCACCCTGAGACTACATAGTGAATTCTAAGTCAGTCTGGGCTAGAATGAGACCCTACCACAAAAATGGGGGGGGGGGAGGGGGCTGGAGAGATGGCTTCTTTTTCTCTCAAATAAATAAATAAAAATATTTAAAAATGAATGAGAGATAAAGGAGTGATGGTGTGATGGTTTGATTCAGGTGTCCCCCATAAACTTAGGTGCTTATTTGAATGCTAGGTTCCCAGCTGATGGAGATTTGGGAATTAACGCCTCCTGGAGGCAGTGTATTGTTGGGTGCAGGCTTAGGGGTGTTATAGCCAGTGTCTCCTTGCTAGTGTTTGGCACACTCTCCTGTTGCTATCGTCCACCTAATACTGGCCAGGGGTGATGTCCCCCGACTGCTCATTCCAGTTTTCCCCTACTATCATGGAGCTTCCCCTCGAGTCTGTAAGCCACAGTAAACCCCTTTTTTCCAAAAGCTGCTCTTGGTGAGGTGATTTCTGCCAGCAAGGCAAAACCTGACTGCAACAGATGACTTAGCAGTTAGGATGCTTGCCTGCAAAGCCAAAGGACCTAAGTTTGATTCCCTAGGACCCATGTAAGTAAGCCAGATGCACAAGGTGGCTCATGTGTCTGGAGTTCATTTGCAGCAGCTGGAGGCCCTGGCATACCCATTCTCTGCCTCCATTTCTGTCTCTCAAATAAATAAAAATAAAATAACAAATAAAAATATTTTATTGCCTGGTGTGGTGGTACACATTTTATAATTCCAGCACTTGAGAGGCAGAGGTAGGAGGATTGTTGTGAGGTCAAGGCCACCCTGAGACTATAGTGAATTCTAGGTCTGCTTTGGCTAGAGTGAGACCCTACCTTGAAGAACCAAAAAAAAAAAAAAAAAAAGGGAAAAAAGGGGGGGCTGAAGAAGAGATGGCTCAACAGTTACAACAATTAAGGTACTTGCCGCCAAAGGCTACAGCTGGGGTCTGATTCCCCAGTACTCATGTAAGCCAGATGCACAAAGTGGCACATACATCTGGAATTTGTTGGCAATGGCTGGAAGCCCTGGCACACTCATTCTCTCTCTCTCCTTGGAAATAAATAAACTACCCTTCCACTCTCTGGGACCCACCCACCTTTCCTCCACAGATCTCCTTGCCACATAATCTCGAGGCCTTGTAACCCAGTTCCCAGTCTGACCTATTTGGAGGCAGTGAGCCTTGGAATTTCTTTGACTGGCTGGGAGACACTATGGGTCAGCAAGCACCTGGCCTGATTGACATCTCTGGTAGAAGACAGAGTTCCTCTCCCCACTACCACCACCAATAATGGGGCCCAGAATTGGCACGAACAGCTAGCTATACACAGCTGCTCACCATCAGAGAGTCACTTGCTTCCCATATCACGCCCGGGGCACACCGCATCAGTGTGCTTCACTGCTCTTATGCTCAGGGCTTAGAGAAGCAGCTGCGGCCACTTCTGTCCATTTGGCTAGGGAGAGCAGCCAGCACATTTGAGCCGAATCAGCCCAACATTGAGCTATCAGCCATGGCCCCAAGCTCTCAGAGAAGCCTCAGGAACACATGGAAAGCAAAATTCAGATCCGGTGCATAGGACAGGACTGGGGTTGGGGGGTGGGGAAAGAAACACACCATGAGCTTATATCAAAATGTTTTATTTACTGTTTATATTTCTTCTTCTCTTCCCAGTCTCCTAACCTGGCATCCAGCCAGCTGCTAACGCTTCCTCCTGTCTGGTTCTTCAATGTGGGCCACTGGGGACATAGCAGGACATTACAAAAGGTGGGGAGTCTTCCCTCCCACCAGCTGTAGAAGTCAAAAGAAGTTTCCTTGCCTGGCTGGAGCTACAGCAACTTAAGTCAGAGGAACCAACCCCACTGGATGGATAGCAGAAAGAAATAACATGTCTCTCAGGGGCCTGGAAGCTTCCACACACCTTGTTTCTACTCCATGCCAGGCCAAAGCTATTGGAGGTGGGGCCCAGCAGCAAGGGCTGGATGTGTGTGTGTGTGTGTGTGTGTGTTTGCTATAGTTTAGGGTCTTGATCACAAACAGGAAGAGGTTGGTCTGGTAGAACTGAGATATGAGATAGGGACAAGGACCCAGACAAAAGGGGGTGGGCTTGGGGGGTAGGACCACCTGATTAGAGCGGTTATGGCCCTATAGAAGTTGGCACTGCCAGCATCACAACCACCTAGAAGGAGGCGTTCCGTCCCCACTCAGGCAAGGGACAAATGACACAATACACGCTTTTGATCTGAGCGCACCAGGAAAGGGCACCCATTGGCACAGACAAGGGCAGCGAGACATGGGCTTGGCTTGCCTCCCTGGCTGGCACAACTCCTCTCTGGGTACTGTCACTCTTGCTCCTGCCAGTTTATGCCTCCAACACAAGCTCTGCTAGAGAATGATGCTGCTAGCCAGCCTGGGGGGGGGGGGGCAGGCAGAAACCAGGACCCTGAGCTTCAGAGCCCTGCCCCTTGGCGCCATGCTTACCAGTGACGCCGTTCAGCTCATTGCCACAGTCCTGCTGCTTTGAGCCAGACACACACAATTCTCCTGGGTGGACACTTGGCCCCCAAGAGACCCCCAAGGAGAATGAAATGCTGAGAGGTGTGTATTCATTTTTTTTTCTTTTCCTTTCCTGTCCCGGGTTCTGTCCCATGGGCTCAGAAGTCTGAGTCTGCATCCAGGAGTTCAGCCTCCATCAGGTTGGTGCGGGAGTGAATGGCCCCCAGTCCCTGGAGGCGACCATGAGCCCAGGCCCTGGAGGCTGAGGGGCCAGGAAGAAACGGATCTTGACGGAGACTAGGCTCTGGGCAGAAGGGGTTGGAGACCAGAGTCCAGGCTCCCTGGCGGCAGGAATCCCCCGCTCCCCAGGCGCTCGTGGCCACCAAACACTTCTGCCTGGGCAGCTGAGGCAGCCGGGGAACCGAACTAGCGGCAGGGGCGGGCGCAGGGTGACGAAGCTCAGGGGCTGGTCCCAACGGGCACACCTCCTTCTTCCTCTTTCTCCGCTTCTTCTTCCGGCCCAGGCGCTTCTCCAGCTCCGGGGAGATCTCTGCCTCAACCAGCCACAGGTTGGCTTGTTCCTCCGGTGGCACTAGCAGGAAGAGAGAGAGAAGTCAGTTTGAGGCCCTAGCTCCACCGGGAGGATCATTCCCTCTCCAGAGCGCCTATTCTTTTTGTTTGTTTGTTTGTTTGTTTGTTTTTTGAGGTAGGGTCTCACTCTAGCCCAGGCTGACCTGGAATTCACTATGGAGTCTCAGGGTGGCCTTGAACTCACGGCGATCCTCCTACCTCTGCCTCCCGAGTGCTGGGATTAAAGGCGTGTGCCACCACGCCCGGCTTCAGAGAGCCTATTCTTGAGCTGTGGGCACTACCATTCCTCAAGCCTCAGCCTCCACTTCAACATCTCCAGGGCCTTTTCTTTCTCTTCTCCCTAGGCCCTGTATGCTCCAGTCCCCAGAGCCTCCAGCCTGTACCCCACCTTCCACAGGAAGCCTGAGCAATCATACCTGGAGTTGCCACCGGGGTGACAGACACATCCTGGGGCAGTATGGCTCCTCTCCGAGCCACCATCTTGGTGACATGCTGGGCCCAGGCAGAGGAGACATCAGCTGAGGGTTCATTGAGGTCAAAGGCCAAACCCGCTTTGAAGATGGAAAGAGAGAAGGAAGTGACTCCCTGTCCCCATCCCACTCCATGACTCTTCCCTTGTGCATCATTCATCTTTCCTAGCTGCTCCCTTCCGCTGCGCCTGGCAGAGAGAGCCCAGCCTGCAAGCGGGTGATCTCTAGTCAGAATCTGAGGGGGAGCAGCTTCTGGTCCCCAAAAGGCCTAGAGGAGGGCCGGGCATGGTGGCGCATGCCTTTAATCCCAGCACTTGGAGGGGCAGAGGTAGGAGGATTGACATGGGTTCAAGGCTACCCTGAGAGTACATAGTGAGTTCCAGGTCAGCCTGGGCTAGAGTGAGACCCTAGTGAGAAAGCAGAATCCTTACAGAACCTTCAAGCAGCCCCCCGAGGATGCAGGGACTGGATAAGGAGTGTGTACGAGTGGAGGGAAGTCTGCCAAACAGTTCATGTGTCCTAGGAGGAAGCAGGCTTGGCACCGAGAGAGTCAGGTGGCTCAGAGAGAGGCCAGGCCGAGGCTCACCCACAGGCCCGTCGTGGGAGACCGTGTGCATGCTGAAGGAGAGCTCCTGGCCGGGGTTCTGCAGGAGCTCGCGGCGCTTCGAGAAGGCCTTGGCAATCATCTTGCTCTTCTTGATGCGCTTCGGCTCATCGTCACTGTGCCCCGTTAACCTGAGAACAGAGAGGGTGCTGTGGGCAGGTGGAAGACCAGCCGCAGCTTCCCTTCTAATGGGAGTTGGGGGGAGAAGCGCCGGGCTTCTATTCGCTCCAGGGCAGGAGACTTGAGAACCCGGAGTCCTTTGACGACTCTGGGGAGTATAAAGCTTTCCCGGCAAAGAAGCCAGCCTGGAATAGAGGGCTGCGATGAGCCTCTGCTCTCAAGTCACTCTCAGGAGACATTGCGTACTGGTGCCCACTTAGCCAAGCCCAGACCTCAGCATAGACGGGAGCTGCCAGCAGAGGGCGGTGGTGAGCCGCAGAGAAGGCGGCTTCAGCAGCTCAGGGCCAACAGCGCCCCAAGGCTGGGGACTGAAGCAGGATCAGTGACTGGACAACGCCTAAAAGTGCCCTCCCCCCCAGCTGAGAGGAAGATGAGCCCGGGAAGAACAGGACTCAATGACTTTTAACCCCACCTGCACCAGGTGCGCCTCCAGATGAGCAGCGTGGCCTTGGTCCAGACCCAGGTGCTCATGGCGATGCCCGTTCCAAACATAGCAAACAGGTTGATCTTCTCCACCAGGAGGCTGGGGCGATTCTTGATCTCACAGTCAGGGATGGGCTTCTTGGTAGGCAGCCCGATGGTCACATTGGCCTGACACCTAACAGTGAAGGATGGTCCACAACAGGGAGATGTTCTGAGTCCAACGATGACCTTTGGTTGGTTAGTTGGTTTTGTTTATTGGTGCCTGGTGGACCCAGGCTTCATGCCTGTTAGGTTTTACCATTGAGCTATACCCTCAGCTTCTCATGGTTTTCTTTAGAGTCACCTGGAGAACTTTTTTTTTTTTTTTTTTTTTTTTTTTTTTTTTTTTTTTGAGGTAGGACCTCACTTCAGCTCAGGCTGACCTGGAATTCACTATGTAGTCTAGTCTCAGGGTGGTCTTGAACTCAACAGTGATCCTCCTACCTCTGCCTCCCAAGTGCTGGGATTAAAGGTGTGTGCCACCACGCCCAGCAACTGGAGAACTTTTAGAAGCTAACAGATGTGTGGGCCTCACATCAAACCCTGGATGGGTATCCAGTATCATGTGGGTCACAGCCTCTCAGATTGGCAGCTGAAGCATTTTGAAAATGAGCCAGGGGCTGGAGAGATGGCTCAGTGGTGAAGGCGCCTGCCTGCAAAAGCCTAACAACCCAGGTTCGATTCTCCAGCACCCCTGTACAGCCAGGTGCATAAAGTTGCGCACACATCTGGAGTTTGTTTCCAATGGCTGGGAGGGCCTGGCATACCCATTCTGTCTGTCTCTCTTCTCTGTATCTCTCTCTGCTTGAGAGAGAGCAAAAGAGGCAGAAAGAGGGAGAGGGAGAGAGAGAATGGGTGCGCCGGGGCCTCTAGCCACTGCAAATGAACTCCAGATACATGCGTCACCTTGTGTATCTGGCTTATCTGAGTACTGGGGAATTGAACCTGAGTCCTTAGGGCTTTTAGGCCACTAAGCCATCTCTCCAGCCCAATTTAAACTTTTTTGGGGGGGTGGGTTTGAGGTAGTATCTTTCTGTAGCCCAGGCTGACTTTGCTATGTAGTATCAGGATGGCCTCGAACTCACGGCAATCCTCCTACCTCTGCCTCCTGAGTGCTGGGATTAAAGGCATGTGCTAAGAATAGGTCATAGCATTTTAAACTCTGCTCCTGATAGCAGTCCCTCTTGCTTCTTTTGGCAACTGAGATACCTCACTTTCTCTGATTCATCCTCATTGGGACAGAAGAAAAGCCCAGGCAAAACGAGCTTAACCTATCATGTAAAGCACCTATTCCTTTGCATGCACTGACAAAAGTCCATAGAATATAAACAAAGTTAAAGCACAAACGGGCTACTGAACAGTTACAAACACACCAGCCAGCCAGCCAATCAGGTACAGGCAGACAGATGGAGTTAGGTAAGAATTTGAAGGCACTGATGAGGTTTTGTAACATGAACATCAATCAGGAAAGAGTACTTGGGATGGTAACACTTGACGGTGGGTGTCAGAGCCCACCGAGGCAGTGAACGCATGCGACTGTGCTGAAGAGCTTATCAAAAAATTCTAAAAGCTGCAACCCATTACAAACCTCCCTTGAAGTTTTCAGGAATAGCGGCAAATCAAGCAGCTGCTTGGGAGTGATGAGTAGGTATTTTATTCTCTCACCTTTGGTATCAGAGCTGGATATTTAGTTCATAGATGTTTCCTCATCCTTTTTTCTTTTTTAAATTTTTTTTTTTTTTTAATTTGAGAGTGACAGAGAGAGAGAGAGAGAGAGAGAGAGAGAGAGAGAGAGAGAGGGAGAGACACAGATAGAGAGAGAATGAGCGCACCAGGGCTTCCAGCCACTGCAAACGAACTCCAGATGTGTGCGCCCCCTTGTGCATCTGGCTAATGTGGGTCCTGGGGAAACGAGCTTCGAACCGGGGTCCTTAGGCTTCACAGGCAAGTGCTTAACCACTAAGCCATCTCTCCAACCCTCCTCATCCTTTTAACTTGCTGTGCGACCATTGTGCAGATAGGCAGCTGCTGCACTCAGTCTCCTCACCGTCCTGTCCTGCTGGTAGTGGGGCAGTCACCCCTTGAGCAAGAGTTTACTCTAGGCGGCCTGACCATCTCTTTTAAGCACATTTCCTCCTCCCCTCCCCCCGCCGCTTTGAAATATCATTTTACAATTTGAAGTATACTGTTTTTGAGGACGGGATTTTGTAAGTTGCTTCCCATCAGAAATCTTGTTTTTCTAGTGTAAGGTCTGAGTCTGAGATTATTCCACTGGAAGGCAAGCATTTTTTTATTTTTTATTTTTATTTGAGAACGACAGACAGAGAGAAAGAGGCACAGAGAGAGAATGAGAAAATGAATGAGAGAGAGAATGGGCTCGCCAGGGCCTGCAGCCGCTGAAAACAAACTCCAGACGCGTGCGCCCCCTTGTGCATCTGGCTAACGTGGGTCCTGGGGAATCGAGCCTCGAACCTGGGTCCTTAGGTTTCACAGGCAAGCGCTTAACCGCTAAGCCATCTCTCCAGCCTGCCAGCATTATTTTGCAGATAGCTTTTTATTTTATTATTTATTTTTTATTTTTTTTATGATATATTACAGAAAATTATGTGTTTTATTAAAAAAAAAACTGAGAAACTAGGTTTCCAAACCATACAAAAATTAAACATTTAAAAAAAACTGAGATGCTACTGAACCTGATGTATCATTACACATTTTATGCATATGAATTATCACACTGTATTCTTTAAGTATGCATAATTATCCTGTTTTAAAAAGAGAAAATATTGCTCCTCCTAATTCTATTTTTATTTTAAAGTGTATTGGTAAAATGTCTTTAAAATTATGACACATGTAACTGGTTGCTGCAATGCTTATTTTTCTGTATTTGCTTACACATCAAAATGTTAGAAAAATTAGCCGGGCGTGGTGGCGCACGCCTTTAATCCCAGCACTCGGGAGGCAGAGGTAGGAGGATTGCCATGAGTTCAAGGCCACCCTGAGATGACAGAGTTAATTCCAGGTCAGCCTGGACTAGAGTGAGACCCTACCTCAAAAAACCAAAAAAAAAAAAAAAAAAAAAGTTAGAAAAATTAAAAAAATAAAAATAAATAAAAGACTTTGAAGGCACACCCTGGCAAGACTGCCCCGGCACAACAGAGAGAAGGTGACCTTATGGTGGGGGCTCTAGCTCCCACCATGGCTCCCACCAAGCCCCAGGGCCCTCACTCACAGCACATAGTCCCGGAAGCTGCGCTCCCACTCGGCCTGGTTGAAGAAATCGTAGAAGTGACAGCTGAAGGTGATGAGCACAAAGCCAAAGGCCAGGAAGCCAAAGATACCTGGGGGGGGGGGGGAATCCAAGGGACAGGGTGTGATGTCACCAAACACAGGCAACTGTGAGCAGTACAAGGGAGAAGGGTCTCTGCCCCAGCGAGGACTGAAGACAGCTGACTGGGACGCAACTTCATGCTGGAACCAGGTCAAGAACAGCTTCCCCCAAAATAAAGCTCAGAAGGGCCTGGAGGCCACTGTGGGAGGCCCACCTAGGAGGGAAGTGGACCTTGTGGAAGCCATCTTGGCTCTCTGCAGCCGGGAGGGGACATCCCAGAGCCCCAGGAGCATTTCGTGTTGGGCTGGCCAAGGAACGCAGACCTAATCCCTTGGGGAGCCACTCACCCAGGCGCAGCATGGTCTCATTGATCTTGCTGGCAGCCTTCTCACTCAGCAGCCCAGGGTGGTTGCTCTTGATGGAGAAGAGAGTCATGACTCCTGAACAGAAAGTGGCATAGAGCAGGATTGAAGCCACTCTCCTAGGAGGGACAGGGGAAGGAAGAATCCTACGGCACTAAAAAGACAAGGGTCTAATCACCCCCATGCTGACTTGGAGCTCAGGGGACTGGAGAATGGAGGAGCAGCTGGCGGCAAACATACGATGGGCTAGGGTGACTGGGGCAGAGCCGACCAGACAAGGGGAGATAGAGGGAATTGGGCCAAAGTTATTCTGATGAAAAAAAACACAAGACAGAGAATCCCCAATTCTGTCCAACAGAAATACAATGTGGTGCCACGTATATAATTTTAAATTTTCTAGTAACCACATTAAAAAAAAAAGAAAGAAAGAAAGAAAGAAAGAAAGAAACAAGCTAAGCTATTTTGACATATTTTACAAACTAAAAATATACAAAATATCCACCAGGCATTGTGGTGCACATTTTTAATCCCAGCACTTGAGAGGCAGATTTAGAAGGATCAGTGTGAGTTTGAGGCCACCCTGAGACTACACAGTGAAAGTGAAAGTCAGCCTGGGCTACAGCGAGACCCTACCTCAAAAAAAAAAAAAAAAAATTTATTTGATCCAGGCATGGTGGCACATACCTTTAATCATAGCATTCGGAGGGTGAGGTAGGAGGGTTGCTATGAGTTTGAGGCCAGTCTGGGACTACAGAGTATGTCCAGGTCAGCCTGGGCTAGAGTAAGACCTTACCTCGAAAAAAAAAAAAAAAATCCAAAATATAATCATTCTAACCTTAATCCATATGTTATTAGTGATGCATTTAACATTCTTCTTCTTCTTCTTCTTTTTTTTTTTTTTTTTGTCTTTTTTGAGGTAGGGTCTCACTCTAGCCCAGTCTGACCTGGAATTCACTCTGTAGTCTCAGGGTGGCCTTGAACTTACAGCAATCCTCCTACCTCTGTCTCTCAAGTGCTGGGATTAAAGGCGTGCGCCACCACGCCCAGCTTTATTATTATTTTTTTTAACGTGATGATTCTTTCAGTGCTAAGTCTTTGAAATGCAGTGTGTATTTTACACTTATGACACATCTCAGTTTGGACTCCTTTCAATGTGCCTGGTAGTGATTAAACGATGGCACAGACAGGAAACATACATCAGAGGCTCAGACTGCCAGAAAGGGAGGAAAGAAGGCTAAACAGAAGGCTGACAGTTCAGAGGGAGGAAACAGAAACTGACAAGGGAAAAAAAACCAAGGAAAATGAGCTAGAAACCAAGGCGTATCATGGGATGGCAGATTGAGACAGGGAAATTAGGGACCCGTAAATCTGAATGTGTTGTGAAAACTGTTTGTATGCGGAAGGGGTAAAAGACAGGCACCATATATAAAGTAGCAAGAGCGCACATAACCAACGGCTCCACGTTGGTCGCTGTGGACGGGGTAGGTTATCGAAGGTGTTCACCACACAAGTGAACCCTGCCAAGGAGTGATAAGGGCATGGAATCCAGCCCCAGCTCCCCTCAAGAAGCCAGGCGCCAGGGGTGTAACGTCTTCTGCTGCCTGGCTAAATGTATATACTATGCTTATCAAACTGCCCAGTAAGCACTTCTCTTAATGTTCATACCCTTATGTTAATGCTACTCTCACTTTGGGTAGAGAATCTTCTCTTTTCAGATGGCAGTGACCTTGGGATGACTCCGAAGGCATCATGGTGCTGAGAAGAAGTGACAGAGGAGTGCTCAGTACTGTAATATCTCTATCACACCTTCCAAGGCTCAGGGTCCATTGTGGAAGAGGTGACAGAAAGAATGTAAGAGCCAAAGGAAGGGTAGGACTCCTTACAACATGCTCCCCCCAGACACAAAATGGCCTCCAGTGCCTGACACTACCTACACAAGACCATCATAAGAGGAGGAAAAGATCATGACATCAAAATAAAAGAGAGACTGATTGAGATGGGGAGGGGATATGATGGAGAGTGGAGTTTCAAAGGGGAAAGTCGGGGTAGCGAGGGTAATACCATGGGATACTTTTTATGATCATGGAAGTTGTTAATAAAAATTTGAAAAGAGGGCTGGAGAGATGGCTCAGCGGTTAAGCGCTTGCCTGTGAAGCCTAAGGACCCCAGTTCGAGGCTCAGTTCCCCAGGTCCCACGTTAGCCAGATGCACAAGGGGGCGCACGCGTCTGGAGTTCGTTAGCAGAGGCTGGAGGCCCTGGCGCACCCATTCTCTCTCTCTCCCTTTATCTGTCTTTCTCTCTGTGTCTGTCGCTCTCAAATAAATAAATAAATAAATTTTAAAAAAATTTTGAAAAGAAGCCGGGCATGGTGGCGCACGTCTTTAATCCCAGCACTCGGGAGGCAGAGGTAGGAGGATCGCCGAGAGTTCGAGGCCACCCTGAGACTACATAGTGAATTCCAGGTCAGCCTGAGCCAGAGTGAGACCCTACCTCGAAAAAAAAAAAAAAAAAAAAAAAAAAAAAAATTGAAAAAAAAAAAAAAGCCAGGAGCCCTGGTCATGGCTCTGGAGGAAGGGGAACCCTTTTCTGGCCTACACAAAGGTAGCAATACTCTTGATCCTGAGCCTGCTTAGACGGTTAGCCTCCCCACATACTGCACCAAGGCCTGAGCTGCTCTCTGTGAAACAGGAGGTAGTAGCCCTTGCTCGTTCTCTCCTGCAGCAGGTGCCCTGGCCTGGTCACTCACCTCGAATGAGGAAGTAACCTCCCACAATGAGCACCAGGCCAATAGGGGCCAATACAAAGCCAGCGCGGTACCGGTAGTTCTTGTAGCCCACAAAACAGATGCCACTCACGGAGTCCCCATCCACCTGTAGCAGGAAGGTGGAAGTGACGGTGAATCACTGGCTCCCTGCCCTAAGCCCACTCCCTCGAGGTCCCCCCCCCATTCCCCTCCAGTCACCATACCTGGGCCACAGCGAGGATTGCCACGGTGAGGACAAAGGGGAGTGACCATGTGAGCAGGTGGAAGTAGGAAGTCTTGCCTGAGAGAGGCTGATAGGTGGTGCCCAGGGCTTTGAAGGAGGTGTGCCAAGCATAAGTGAGGACCACAAACCAGACCACTCCAGCCATCAGGGCGTAGTACACGATGACAAAGATGATGACACAGGACAGGGTCTCATTGGAGCTGTGGAAATGTGCGGTGTCATTTGGGGAGGGCGTTTTGTACTCCTTCTGTCCCCAAGCCCCCTGGTCTAGCTTAGGTCAGGAGGGGTTCCTAGCAGTTAGGACCCAGGTAAGATGCCAAGAGGCTCCAAAGTACACACTTTCAAACAGACACAGCCAGGCGTGGTGGCGCACACCCTTAATCAATCCCAGCACTTGGGAGGCAGAGGCAGGAGGATCGTCATGAGTTCGAGGCCACCCTGAGACTGCGCAGTGAATTCCAGGGCAGCCTGGGCTAGAGTGAGACCCTACCTCAAAAAAAAAAAAAAAAAAAAAAAAAAGACTGGGCATGGTGGTGCACGCCTTTAGTCCCAGCACTCAGGAGGCAGAGGTAGGAGGATCACCCTGGGTTCGAGGCCACCATGAGACTACATAGTGAGTTCCAGGTCAGCCTGGGCTAGAGTGAGACCCCCACCTCGATAACAACAACAACAAAAAACCCTGAAATACACCTTCAAGTCCAATCCCTCCCCTTTGTGACACATGCCCATTACAGCCTTCCTTCCCGTACTTTCACCGCTGTGTCCCCACACCACTTACGTAGGCTCCCCAAGCCTCATGGTGCCGTCTGCTCGGCAGACGATCTCACGCCTGGCACCGTCCATGAACTGGGCCAGCCAGCCAATGCTGCCCACGAAGAAACACGCATTGACATAGAAGAGAATAACTGCCGGGTAGCGATTTGAGTTCCTCCAGTCAGCCACGAAGGTGGCCTACAGAGAGAAGAAGGTAAGAGCCAAAGGAAGCCCCTCACAGTGCACTCTTGCAGACACAGACCGGTCTGGATACCCATGACCTCACAGTGCCTGGCACTACCTACACAGACCAGTATAACAGGAGGAAAAGATGATGACATCAAAATAACAGAGAGACGCAGGTGTGGTGGCGCACGCCTTTAACCCCAGCACTCGGGAGGCAGAGGTAGGAGGATCGCCATGAGTTCGAGGCCACCCTGAGACTCCATAGTAAATTCCAGGTCAGCCTGGACTATAGTGAGACCCTACCTTGAAAAAAAAAAAAAAAGAGAGAGAGAGAGAAAGAGAGAGCGAGACTGATTGAGAAGGGGAAGGGATATGATGGAGTGGAGTTGCGATGGGGAAAGTGAGGGGCGAGGGAATTATCATGGTTTATTGTCTATAATTATGGAAGTTGATAATAATAATAATAATAATAATAATAAAATTAGGGCTGGAGAGATTGCTTAGTGGTTAAGGCATTTGCCTACAAAGGCAAAGGATCCCGGTTCGACTCTCTGGAACCCACGTAGGCCCGATGCACAAGGGGGCACATGCGCCTGGAGTTTGTCTGCAGTGGCTGGAGGCCCTGGCACATCTATTCTCTCTTTGCCTCTTTCTCTCAACCAAATTTATAAATAAATAAATAAATATTATATATATATATATATATATAAATTTTTTTTTAAAGAGAGAGAGGAGCCATTCTGAAAGGTTCTGCTGCTGCAGATGACCTGATTTGATTCTGTTCCCAGGACCCCCCCCCCCAGTGCTGTCAATGTGGGGCCCTTCTCACTCTGGAGGCGCCACCCACCAACGTGAAGAGCGTGCAGAGGCCGGTGACGGCGCCGAAGGCGGCGATGTAGCTGTGCATGTCCTGGTGCTCGGCCTCGGTGAAGAGCGGGTTCTGGCACTGAATGCCGCAGCCTTCCACGTCCTCGTACCAGCTCTTGGGGTTGTCCGTTCGTACCAAGGGCGCTTCACACTGGCCTGAACTGTTGAACTTGATGTTCTGCACCTCATTCTGCCACCGGGGAAAGGGAGAAGGGAGTTCCAAGGGGAGAGGTAAGTCAAGGTGAGCCACTTGTATGGAAAAAAAAAAAAAAAAAAAAGAAAAGAAAAGAAAAGAGTGGGTCAGGCTTGGTGGCTGGAGGTTAACCCCACCCCCAGCCTTGGCACTCAGTGGCTGCTCAGCCTCGGGCGCATTCATTGGCCTCTCAGGCCCAGCATGGGGGTTCCTGCCTGCAATCCCGGCACTGTGGAAGCAGAGGCAGGAGAATCGCTGTGAGTTTGAAACCAGTCCCAACTATACGGTGCATTCCAGGTCTTTGGGTTCAAGGCCACTCTGGGACTACAGAGTTCCGAGTCAGCCTGGGCTAGAGTGAATTCCTCCCCACCCCACCAAATTATTGGATTGCTCTATGCCTCAGTTTCTCCATCTATGAGATCGTAGCCTCTAGTTTATGGTAGGATCTAATGATTAGATTAATAAAGTGTTCATAATGGTATTTGGTAATAACAATTTAGTATATCACTACCATTCTTTTTTTTTTTTTTTTTTGGTTTTTCAAGGTAGGGTCTTGCCCTAGCCCAGGCTGACGTGGAATTCACTATGTAGTCCTAGGATGGCCTCTAGATCCTCCTACCTCTGCCTCTCAAGTGCTGGAATTAAAGACATGTGCCACCATGCCCGGCCCTACCATATTTTTTTCCCCCCAAGATAGGGTCTTGCTCTAGCCCTGGCTGACCTGGAATTCACTATGTAGTGCCCGGGTGGCCTTAAACTCACACCAATCCTCCTACCTCTGCCTCTGAGTGCTGGCATTAAAGGCCTGTGCCACCACGTCTGGCTTCTCTACCATTCTTACACTTAGTTTTACCATTTCAGATCTCTCCTTTCCCACAGACCAGATCACACCCCTCTGTCTTCCTGTCTCCAGTGGTTTTCTATGTACATGCCCCAACTCCTATATAGATAATGAAATCCAGGCTGGAGAGATGGCTTAGTGGCTAAGCACTTGCCTGTGAAGCCTAAGGACCCCAGTTCGAGGCTCGATTCCCTAGGTCCCATGTTAGCCAGATGCACAAGGAGGTGCACACATCTGGAGTTCGTTTGCAGTGGCTGGAGGCCCTGGCGTGCCCATTCCCTCTCTCTCTCTCTCTCTCTCTTTCTCTCACTCTCTGTCTCTTTGTCACTTTTAAATAAAAAAAAAAAAAAAAAAAACTTAGATAATGAAATCCTTGAAGACAGGCTCCTGTCATCCATGTCTCCTATAACTCCTCAATACCTACCAGAGTGGGCACTCAAAAATGATTGACTAGGGCTGGAGAGATGGCTTAGCGGTTAAGCGCTTGCCTGTGAAGCCAAAGGACCCGGGTTCGAGGCTCAGTTCCCCAGGATCCACGTTAGCCAGATGCACAAGGGGGCGCACGCGTCTGGAGTTCGTTTGCAGTGGCTGGAAGCCCTGGCGTGCCCATTCTCAATCCCTCTCTCTCTCTCTGTCTCTTTCTCTCTCTCTCTCTGTCACTCTCAAATAAATAAATAAATGAACAAAAAAAAATTAAAAATAAAATGATTGACTAAACTGCTTATCTTGGGTCAATAAAGAAACCTCAATAGATTGGCCAGCCGGTGAGTCGCAGCTTGGGTTTCTGACTCATAGACCTTGTAGCTAGGGACTCAGGGGGCTCTCAGGAGAGAAAGCTCTGGCTCCCCGGCATCCTGCTCAACACTGCCCTATGCCAAGCCTGTCTGCCACAATCTCGCCTTTCAGAGCACTCACGGGGCAGCCTTCGGGAAAGTGGTCTGGGGTGCAGCGCAGGAAGTCGGGCCAGCCCCGTTCCCGCTCCACGATGGCGCAGGGGCCTCTGGTGGCTTGGCACAGAGTACGGCTGGGCAGCTCCACGCGGTCATTCTCACACTTGGGCATGTACACGGCACACAGCAGGGGCTGGATCACTGCCCAGCAGCGGGGGGCATTCCGGAGGCCTAAGGGGTGGTGACAGTGTGGACACATGAAAACCCTTCCCCATGGACCTGCTTACTGTCACAGCCATAACCTCTGCCCCCGGGGCCTTTGCCCCCATCATTTCTCAACAGGACATCTGGGCAAGACATTCGGTATGCTACAGGACTGACCCATGCATTGTAGGGCATTTAATACCACTTGACCTTGCTCACCTAAATGCCAGCAGAATACTTAAGTCATTGTTCCCTCCACCCCCACTCCAGTGATGCTGACTACAGGACGGCCCAGAGAGGTGCTCCTGGGTCTCTGGGATCATCTGTCTCTGGATTAGATAATGGTTACATGAGTGCATTCATCTTGTGCCAATCAAGCTTGTGATTCCTGCATTAGTATATACACTGTAATTCAACTAAAGTCCTTAAGAACGAGCGTTTCCAAATTCCCTGCTGAGGTGTGGTAGGGTCTCTGATTGAACCCTGAATGGTGGTGTGAGTGACCATTTCAGGGCATAATCTTTTCTTTTCTTCTCTCTCTTTCTTCCCCCTTTCCTTCCTTCCTTCCTTCCTTCCTTCCTTCCTTCCTTCCTTCCTTCCTTCCTTCCTTCCTTCCTTCCTTCTTTCTTTCTTTCTTTCTTTCTTTCTTTCTTTCTTTCTTTCCCCTTCCCTAGGGCCTCTTTTGGGGTAGAGAGCTATGACACCCACCCCTTTTAGGACCCACTCATTAGAACCAGGAGATGTTTCCCCTTGCCCAGCCCCCACGACCCTTG
This sequence comes from Jaculus jaculus, assembly GCF_020740685.1. Classification (NCBI taxonomy): domain Eukaryota; kingdom Metazoa; phylum Chordata; class Mammalia; order Rodentia; family Dipodidae; genus Jaculus; species Jaculus jaculus. Next base: position 90,074,579 of record NC_059111.1, on the reverse strand, counting down.
TTCCTCTTACCAAGCTGAAGTAGAAAGAGAAGAGGTGAGGGGCTTAAGAAGAAGTAGTCAGAGGAGCCAGGAACTCCAGAGCCAGAGGAGGAAACAGGAGGTCAGACGGACAGAAACAGAGGAGGCTCTGTCCAGTGCAGAGAGAGGAAAGATGCTGTCAGCAGACAGAAATCCCCAGGAGTCTCCGGCACACCCACCCCAGCCCGGGGCTCTACCTGTTCTTCTCAGTGGTTAGGCTTACCCTGCTGTCTTCGCCCATGGCCCTGCCTAAAGCACCTCTGCTTCCAGAACCTGCATCTCGGGCTGGAGAGATGGCTTAGTGGTTATGGCACTTGCCTACGAAGCCTAAGGACCCAGGTTTGATTCCCCAGGACCCACGTAAGCCAGATGCACAAGGCGGCGCATGCATCTGGAGTCGGCTTATAGTGGCTAAAGGCCCTGACACACCCATCCTCTCTCTCCATCTGCCCTCCCCTCAACTGCTCTCAAATAATGAACAATAAATAAATACTTATAAAACAAAACTACATCCCAAGCAAGAAAGATGCCTAAGGAGAATCTTCCACGGATGTTGCTATCACACCATCAGGCTGCTGGGGTTAGGTAACCACCCTTTTGGAGGTAGGCAATGAGGGGTAAGGAACATGGCATTGACATATGCCTGCTCGGGTCCAGATCTCGGCTCCACCGGCTCCTGGCTGTGTGGTTTTGGACAGGGTACTTAATCTCTGTCTCTAACCTCAGGCTCCCCATCTGTCAAATGGGGAGGATAGATGTGCTTTGTGGAACCATAGAGAAGAGTGAGAGACACCACAACAAATGTGCTTAGCACAATAGCTGTCATGTCATAAGTGCTTGGGGAAGGCTAGCTGTTATTAATAATACCAGCGTGAGGGCTGGAGAAATGGATTAGTGGTTAAGCGCTTGCCTGTGAAGCCTAAGGACCCCGGTTCAAGGCTCGGTTCCCCAGATCCCACGTTAGCCAGATGCACAGGGGGGCACACGCGTCTGGAGTTCGTTTGCAGAGGCTGGAAGCCCTGGCGTGCCCATTCTCTCTCTCTCTCTCTCTCTCTCTGTCTTTCTCTCTGTGTCTGTCGCTCTCAAATAAATAAATAAATAATTTTTAAAAAATAATAATAATACCAGCGTGAGGCCTAGTCTCAGCTCTCATGGCATCGAGTCTGCTCCAAGCTGCCAAGAAAGTTATGGCAATTACGAAGCAATATAGTGAGGTAACAGCTCCCCCTTGCCTCAAAGCAGAATAACCTGGGGAGCCTTTATCACCTAGAGGGAGGACCCAGTCCTTGAAATTCTAGATGTCTGTGCTTAAATGGAAAACAGCATTGGGGGACCACAGTCACAAGGAGGTATGCAATGTTCCTTGATTTATGAGAGGGCTCCATGTCCACCAATCCTGAAATGAAAACATCCCAAACGGAAAATGCATTCAAAATCCCTGAACTGGGCTGGAGAGATGGCTTAGTGGTTGAAGCACTTGCCTGTGAAGCCTAAGGACCAGGTTCAATTCCCTAGTACCCACGTAAGCCAGATGCACAAGGTCGCATATGCATCTGGGGTTTGTTTACAGTGGCTGGAAGCCCTGTTGCACCGATTCTTTCTCCATCTGGCTCTTTCTCACTCAAATATATAAATAAATGAGGGCTGGAGAGATGGCTTAGCAGTTAAGGCACTTGCCTGTGAAGCCTAAGGACCCATGTTCTATCTCTCTCCAGATCCCATGTGAGCCAGATGCACAAAGGTCACACATGTGCGCTAGGTGGCACAATCGTCTGGAGTCCAGTTGCAGTGGCTGAGGCCCTGATGTGTTAATTCCCTCCCTATATATAAAATAAACAAACAAATAAATAAATAAATGTTTTTTTAAAATCCCTGAACTACTGAGCATCCTAGCATAGCCACACAGCATGCTTCCCCGTGTGTAGGAACAGCTAACCGGGCTGTGGCTTGTGGCTTGTGGCTGCCGGCGATCAACTGGAGAAAGGATCAAACCATACACTGCTAGCCTGTCAAAGAATCCAAATGCAAAAGCAGAGGTATGACTTCTGTGTAATGCATGTCACTTTTTCAACATCATCATCATCATCATCATCATCATCATTATTATTATTTTCTTCTTTGGTTTTTCAAGATAGGGTCTCACTCTAGCCCAGGCTGACCTGGAATTAACTATGTACTCTCCGGGTGACCTCAAACTCATGGTGATCCTCCTACCTCTGCCTCCCAAGTGCTGGGATTAAAGGCATGCACCATCACTCCCGGATTCTCAACATATTTTTTAAAAATATTTTTTATTCTTATTTATTTGAGATAGGGAAATAGGCAGATAGAGAAAGAGAGAGGGAGAATGGGTGTGCCAAGGCTTTTGGCAGCTGTGAACAAACTCCAGAGCATGTGCCCCCTTGTGCATCTGGCTTATGTGGATCCTGAAGAATTGAACCTGGATCCTTTGGCTTTGTAGGCAAACGCCTTAACCACTAAGCCACTTCTTCAGCCCTTCAACATTATTTTAAAATATTTTAATTTATTTTTTTGCAAGCAAAGAGAGGGAGAGAGTGAAAGAGAGAGACAATGGGTGTGCCAGGGCCTCTAGCCCCTGCAAAGGTACTCCAGATGCACGCATCACTTTTTTTTTAAATTTTTATTTATTTATTTATTTATTTGAGAGCGACAGACACAGAGAGAAAGACAGATAGAGGGAGAGAGAGAAAATGGGCGCGCCAGGGCTTCCAGCTTCTGCAAACGAACTCCAGACGCGTGCGCCCCCTTGTGCATCTGGCTAACGTGGGACCTGGGGAACCAAGCCTCGAACCAGGATCCTTAGGCTTCGCAGGCAAGCGCTTAACTGCTAAGCCATCTCTCCAGCCCCTGCACGCATCACTTTATGCATCTTGCTTTACATGGGTACTGGGGAATTGAACTCTGGTCACTAGGTTTTACAGGCAGGCGCCATAACCACTGAACCATCTCTCCAGTACCTTCACCATTATTAAGACGAAAAATTGTAGCCAACATTCGGGAGGCAGGTAATAGGATCACCATGAGTTCAAGGTCACCCTGAGACTACATAGTGAATTCTGGGTCAGTCTGGGCGAGAGGGAGACCCTATCTCAAAACAAACAAACAAACAAAAAAATAAAACTATGTAAGTATGGGTCGGAGAGATGGTTCAGCAGTTAAGGCACTTGTCTGCAAAGACTAAGGATCAAAGTATGATTCCCTAGTACCCATCTAAACCAAGATTCACTAAGTGGCACGTGTACCCATCTGGTACGTTTGCAGTGGCAGGAGGCCATGACATGTCAATACTCACTGTCTCTCTGTAAGCCACCATCTCTCTCTCAAATAAATAAATTAAATTATATTTTTTAAAACTGCAAATTGAAGGTATGAACTGTACTGACTGTCTATTAAAAATATATTTAAGGGGCTGGAGAGATGCTTAGTGGTTAAGGCACTTGCCTGTGAGGCCTAAGACCCAGGTTCAATTCTCCAGGTCCCACGTAAGCCAGATGCACAAGGTGGCACATGTGTCTGGAATTCATTTGCAGTGGCTAGAGGCCCTGGTGTGCCCATTCTTACTCTCTCTCTGTCCCTCTCTCTATCTTTAATAAATAAATAAATAAATAAATAAATAAATATGAAGAATGCGAGCTTTAAAAAAAATTAAAGTTCAGCCTAGCCACTGTGTGAGGTGTGGATGATCAGGCTGGGTGGGGAAGGGGAGAAACCGGAAAAAAGTTGCACTAGTCCAGACCAGCTGTGGTAGACGGCGGTGAAAAAATTAATATCAGATTTTTTGGGTTTTCAAGGTAGGGTCTCACTCTCGTTCAGGCTAACCTAGAATTCACTGTGTAGCCTCAGGGTGGCCTCGAACTCATGGCAATCCTCCAGATGAGTTTGTTTGCAGTGGCTGGAGACCCTGGCATGCCCATTCTCTCTCTCCCTCTCTACCTGCCTCTCTCTCTGATAAATAAATACAAAATTTAAAAAACTCAAGTATTTTTGTTGCAGATATCTCAAATTATTGTTTAAGTTACTCATCGGCTGAATATTATAATGGTCATTGCAGGCTAGAGAGATGGCTCAGTGGTTAAGGCATTTGCCTGCAAACCTTAACCACCCAGATTCAATTCCCCAGTACCCACGTAATCCAGATGCACAAAGTGGCACATGTATCTGGAGTTCATTTGCAGTGGCCAGAGGCCCTGGAGCACCCATTCTCTTCTTCTCTCTCCTCTCTCTCTCTCTGCTTGCAAATAGTGTGTGTGCTCATAGAGCACGCATTAGAATCACAAACTTGTTTCTTTTTCTTTAGTTCATTGTATTTCTTTTTAAACTTTTTGGTACTGGCAACTGAACTCAAGGGCTCATCCATTTTTCTATGGAGTTATACCTCCAGCTCTACACTTCTACAGTTTCTCTCCTTTATGGTCCTATAACTATTATTAATTCATTCATTCATTAATTTTGGGGGGTAGGGTCTCGCTGTATCTGGAATTTACCCTATAGTCACAGGGTGGCCTCAAACTCATGGCAGTCTTCCTACCTCTGCCTCCCTAGTGCTGGGACTAAAGGCGTGCGCCACCACACCTGGCTCTGTTATTTTATTTTTTTAATTTTTTTTATTATTTATTTATTAGAGACGGAGGGAGAGAGAGATAGAGAATGAGTGAAAATGGGCATGCCAGGGCCTCTAGCCACTGCAAACGAACTCCAGATGCATGTGCCACCATGTGCACCTGGCTTACGTGGGATCTGGAGAATCGAACCTGGGTCCTTAGGCTTCACAGAAAAGCCATCTCTCCAGCACCCACCACACACTTTTTTTTTTTTTAATCAGGGTCTCATTGTAGCCCAGGCTGACCTGGAACTCAATCTGTAGACAAATCTGCTCTTGAACTCATGGCAGTCCTGCTTTCTCTGCCTCCCAAGTTCTGGGATTAAAGGCAGGTGCCACCACACCTGAACTCTTCTAGTTTTGTGTGTGTGTGTGTGTGTGTGTGTGTGTGTGTGTGTGTGTTTCTTTTTTTCGAGGTAGGGTCTCACTCTAGCCCAGGCTGACCTGGAATTCATTATGTAGTCTCAGGGTGACCTCGAACTCATGGTGATCCTCCTACCTCTGCCTCCCGAGTGCTGGGATTAAAGGCGTGCGTCACCACGCCCGGTCTTCTCGTTTTTTGAAATGTAATACCTAATTGTTATTTGTAGCCACCAAAGCTTCTTGCTCCTAAGTATAACTTAACCATTAATCAACCTTTCCCCATCCTTCCCACTCTCTACTATCCTAGCCTTTGTTAATCACCATTCTACTCTCAACTTGCATCGGATCAACTGTTTTAGATTCTACATGAGAGATCATGCAGTACTTCATTTTCTGTGACCTCTAATTCCTTAATCCAGCACTTTACACCACTTGGCCATGATACCAACTATGTGACCTCTAATACCATCCATGTGGTCACAAACGACAGGATTTCATTCGTTTTTAGGACTGAATAGTAATAGTATAGTATTTTATTTATTTTTTCGAGGTAGGGTCTTACTCTAGCCCAGGCTGCCCTGGAATCCACTATGTAGTCTCAGGGTGGCCTTGAACTCACAGTGATCCTCCTACCTCTGCCTCCTGAGTGCTGGGATTAAACGTGTGCACCACCATGCCCTAAGAACATAGTGTTGTAAGTAAGAGTTAAATAAGCAGTACTCACAAAATGTTTGCTAAATAACTATATTAAAGTTCAGAATTTCTAGGCTGAGGATATTGCTCAGAGGTTAAAAGCACTTGCTGCTTAAGCATGAGGGCCTCTCGGGCCAGAGACTAACAAATTCAATCTCACATAAAAAAAGTTGGGTGTGGCTCCCACAGGTCTGTAACCCCAGACCACGGAGAGCGGAGGCTGGAGAACTGCTGGGGATCTCCGATGTATTGAGCAAGAGACTCCGTCTCAAGTACGTTGGGAAATGAACAGGTTTGTGCATGCGCATACATGAGGTGCACATGTACACACACACACATGCACACACACACACACACAAAAAAATGTTCACACATCTGTCCAACAGGAGGCACACAGACAAGGTGAAAATAAGATAGCATTTTTGTTGTTGTTGTTGTTTTTCGAGAAAGGGTCTCACTCTAGCCCAAGCTGACCTGGAACTCACTCTGTAGACCCAGGTTGGCCTCGAACTCACAATGATCCACCTACCACACCAGGATCAAAAGTAAGATTGTGTGTGTGGTGTGGTGGCGCACGCCTTTAGTCCCAGCACTCAGGAGGCAGAGGTAGGAGGATCCCTGTGAGTTCGAGGCCACCCTAAGACTACAGAGTGAATTCCAGGCCAGCCTGAGCTAGAGTGAGACCCTACCTCAAAACAAACAAACAAAAAAGCAATAGGAGCAGGGGTTACAGCTATGATGAAGTGCTTGCTTAGTCCATATGCAGAAGGCTCTAGATTTGATCCCTAACATAACAAAATAATAATAATAATAATCAAACAAAAAAATTCAAACCATGGGGTTGGAGAGATGGCTCAGAAGTTAAGTCATTTGCCTGCAAAGCATAGAGGCCCAGGTTCAATTCCTCCGTACCCATGTAAAGCCAAATGCATTAGGTGACACATTCACCTGGAGTTTATTTGCAGTGGCTAGAGGCCCTAGGGTACCCATTCTCTCAGTATATCTGCTTCTCTCTCTCTCTTACATAATTAAATAATTTTTTTTGTTTGTTTTTGAGGTAGGGTCTTGCTCTAGCCCAGGCTGACGTAGAATTCGCTATGTAATCTCAGGATGGCCTCAAACTCACAGTGATTCCCTGCTTCTTGAATGCTAGGATTAAAGGCATGCGCCACCATGCCAGCTAAATAATTTTTTTTTAAAGTCAAACCACAACATATTCACTAGAGAGAGAGGGAGGGAGGGAGAGAATGGACGTGCCAGGGCATCCAGCCACTGCAAATGAACTCCAGATGCATGCGCCTCTTGTGCATCTGGTTTACATGGATCCTGGGAATTGAACTGGGATCCTTTGGCTTTGCAGGCAAAGGCCTTAACTGCTCAGCCATCTCTCCAGAGCATTTTTCTGTATTTTCATACTTCCCTACTTATATATAAACACACACACACACACACACAGAGAGAGAGATAGGGAGGGAGGACAAAGGCATTGCCATGAGCCCAGCTTAGCTTCAAACTTGCAGCTCCTCTTTTTTTTTTTTTTAAAATTTTTTTGGTTTATTTTACTTATTTGAAAGTGACAGAGAGAAAGAGGCAGATAGAGAGAGAGAGAGAGAGAGAGAGAGAGAGAGAGAGAGAGAGAGAGAATGGGTGTGCCAGGGCCTCCAGCCACTGCAAACGAACTCCAGATGTGTGTGCCCCCTTGTGCATCTGGCTAACATGGGTCCTGGGGAATGGAGCCTTGAACCAGGGTTCTCTGGCTTCGCAGGCAAGCGCTTGACTGCTAAGCCATCTCTCCAGCCCTTGCAGCTCCTCTTGTCTCAGCCTCCTGAGGGCTGAGATTAAAGCAAGTGCCACAATGCCTGGTCATATATCTATTTTTATTTTATTTTACTTTTTATTTGAGAGAGAGAGAGAGAGACACATAATAGGATGCCACGGTCTATGGCTGGTGCATACGAACTCCAGACACATGCACTATCTTGTAAATCTGGCTTACGTGGGGAATTGAACCTGTGTTCTTAAGCTTTGCAAGCAAGTGCCTTTGCTGCTAAGCCATCTCTCCAGCCCCATATTCTATTTACTTATTTATTTTGGTTTTTCGAGATAGGGTCTCTAGCTCAAACTGACCTGGAAGTCACTTTGTAGTCTCAGGGTGGCCTCGAACTCTTAGAGATCCTCCTACCTCTGCCTCCTGAGTGCTGGGATTAAAGGTGTGTACCATCATGCGGGGCTTTTTTAATTTTAATTTTGTTTATTTTTATTAGAGAGCAAGAGACAGAGAGAGAAAGAGGCAGACAGAGAGAGAGAGAATGGTAAGTGCCTCAACTGCTAAGCTATCTCTCCAGCTCTTTTCTTTTATCTATTTTTTTTTAATTCATCCTGATCACCAACCTGTTTTGTAAACAACCTTAAGGAAATTCCTCCTGACCTGTCCCTGCAATTTACCAGACATAACCCACCACATCCTCCCCTCACCTCTCAATGTGATGTCCGAGAGGCCTGTGAGAAATCACTCCCAACTGGTCTACTTCCTGCTGGCTGGGTAACACATTCAATAATGACTGAAAAGTACAGTCAGGGTCCAGGTGAGGAGGCTACGTGCTGGCTCTCAGGGACCCATTCCCTTACTAACTGCAGGCTTTTCTTTCTTGCTTTCTTGTCCCACTTAGATTTGGCCTGAGGTGGACCGTGGCTTAGACATTATGTTTGTTTGGTCAGTTTGGAATGCTTGGGATGAGGCATTTCCAGCTGTAATGGGGAAAGACACTAAGTGAGTAAAGAAGCCCAAATCCAGAGAGATGAAAAACACAGACCTGATTTTGTTTGGGGGTTTTGTTTGTTTGTTTGTTTGTTTTTCCAAGGTAGGGTCTCCCTCTAGCGTAGGCTGCCCTAGAATTCACTATATAGTCTCAGCGTGGCCTCGAACTCACAGTGGTCCTCCTACTTCTGTCTCCCTAGTGCTGGGATTAAAGGTATGTGCCACCATGCCTGGCACAGAGCCCTGAATTTTATGGACGCCCAGAAACTAGATCAACCTAGCTATAACCTTCCTCACTCACGGAATCCATCCAGAAGCCCCTTGTCTACATCAACTTCTTATTTATTTATTTATTTATTTTTTAGAGAAACAGAATTGGCGCACCAGGGCCTCAGTCACTGCAATTGAACACCAGACGCTTGCGCCCCCTAGTGGGCATGTGCCACCTTGCATGTGCCTCGCCTTTGTGTGTCTGGCTTACTTGGGATCTAAAGAGTCGAACATGGGCCCTTAGGCTTCGCTGGCAAGCGCCTTCACCGTTAAGCCATCTCTTCAGTCCTCTACAACAACTTCTATTTCCCAACTCTGCAGGGAATTTCCAGGTAGATATGCAATGAGAACACTGATTCACATGGTTTATTTATTGTTTATTTTTATTTAATTGAGAGCGACAGACAGACAGAAAGAGGCAGAGAGAGAAAGAGAGAGAGAATGGGCGCGCCAGGGTCTCCAGCCACTGCAAACGACCTCCAGATGCGTGCACCCCCTTATGCATCTGGCTAACCTGGGTCCTGGGGAATTGAGCCTCGAACCGGGGTCCTTAGGCTTCACAGGCAAGCGCTTAATCACTAAGCCATCTCTCCAGCCCTAATTCACACAGTTTAAAACTGAAGCCACACACCCTTCCTCAACCTCCAAGGCCACTACAATTCTCCATCCCAGTGGTAAGAAAAAGCACCGCCTTCCATAGAAGCCTGAAACCTCCTGGGTCCTCCTGCTCCATCATGCCCCGTCCATGTTCAACCCATCAGCAAGTCAACTCTGACACCTTGGGATCGGTCCAACCCTCTGCCGTCCTGGTACCTCAAGCCTGACGGCCATCAGCTTGCACCTGGATGACTTGTTTCACCCATGTCCGGATCAAGCAGCCAGACTCCAGGCCTTCCTTCTCTGCTTTGAACAGCTTCTCTTGTTTGTCTGTCAGCCTGTTTCTTAGTGTGCGTGTAGCGTATGTGTGATGTGTTTGTTATGTGATGTATGTACGTGTGTGTCCAATGCATGTGCTCTCTGTGCATGCATTCAGAGGCATGAGTAGAATGTCAGGAGTCCTTTCTTCCTTTCTTTCCACGCATCTGCCTGTTTCCTTGAGAAAGAACCTTCTACTAACCCAGAGCTGCCGTTTTTCACTGTTTTTTTTTTTTTTTGGGGGGGGGGTTCGAAGTAGGGTCTCACTCTGGGCTGAGGCTGACCTGGAATTCACTATGTAGTCTCAGGGTTACCTCAAACTCACGGCGATCCTCCTACCTCTGCCTCCCAAGTGCTGGGATTAAAGGCATGTGCCACCACGCCCGGCTCTGTTTTGTTTTTTTCGGTAGGGTTTCATTCTAGCCCAAGCTGACCTGGAATTCACTGTGCAGTCTCAGGGTGGCCTCGAACTCACAGCGATCCTCCTACCTCTGCCTCCAAAGTGCTGGGACTTAAGGCATTTGCCATCATGCCCAGCTTCACTGTGTTTTTTTTTTTTTTTTTTTAAATCTTTTTATTTATTTTCAAGGAGAGAGAGAATGAGAATGGGCATTCAGGGCCTCTAGCCACTGCAAACGAACTCCAGATGCATGTGCCACTTTGTGCATCTGGCTTTATGTGGGTAGTGGGGAATCGAACCGAGTAATTAGGTTTTACAGGCAAGAGCCTTAACCACTGAGCCATCTCCCCAGCTCCTGTGTTTTGTTTGTTTGTTTTTGTTTTTTGAGGTTAGGGTTTAACTCTAGCTCATGCTGACCTGTAAGTCACTATGTAGTCTCAGGGTGGCCTAGAACTTGTGACAATTCTCCTACGTCAGCCTCCTGAGTGCTGGGATTAAAGGCCTATGCTACCATGCCCGGCTCTCCAGCCCGTTTTGTTTTTGCTGTTTTAATGGTCAGGAAGTCCCAGTAATTCTTATTTATTTATTTATTGAGAAAGAGAGAGAGAAAATATGGGCACACCAAGGCCTCCAGCCACTGTAAACAAACTCTAGACACATGAACCACCTTGTGCATCTGGCTTACATGGGTCCTGGAGAATCGAATCTGGGTCCTTTGGCTTTGCAGGCAAGCACCTTAACAGATAAATGATCTCTCCAAGGCAAGTCCAAGTAATTCTACATACACACACACACACACACATACACACACACAGAGCCCAGGACAGGACTGAGGTTACAAATGTGTGTGGCCATGCCTCAGTCTCCCAAATACTGGGCTTACAGTAGAATGATAGTCATGTACCACCACACCTGACCCAAAGAGATCTTCCGAAAATTCAGATACAATTTTATCTTTTCCTTGCTTAAATACCTTCCCTATCAGAGCGTGACTCCAGTCCTTGTTATTCATTCTCTGATAACATCCAAACTTAATGCAAAGTATGAATCTTTGACTTCCTAATTCTCTAGGTTTTACCCCGGTATGCTTTGGTCCAATTACTTTATTTATTTATTGTTTCTTCGAGGTAGTGTCTCACTCTAGCTCAGGATGACCTGGAATTCACTATGTAGACTCAGGGTCGCCTTGAACTCACAGCAATCCTCCTACCTTTGTTCCTGAGTGCTGGAATTAAAGGCGTGCACAATCGTGCCTGACATATTATATTTATTTCTAAGTACCAAGCCCTCTTATCTCTGAACTTTTTGCACATGCTATTTCCTTTTATCCATTCTTTTTTCTGTTTTGTTTTGTTGTTGTGTTGTGGCGTTGAGGTAAGATCTCACTCTAGCCCAGGCTGACCTGGAACTCACTCTGTAACCTCAGCCTGGCTTCAAATTCACAGCAGCCCTCCTACCTCTGCTTCGGGGGTGCTGGGATTAAAGCGTGCGTCACCACATCCAACATTTCCATTTATTTTTTATTTATGAAAGAGATAGAAAGAGACAGAGAAAGGGAGAGAGAGGGAAAGAAAACATGCTGGGGCCTTCTGCCATTACAGCCAAACTTCAGACACATGTGCAACTTCTGGCTTTATATGGGCACTGGGGAATCAAACGTGGGGTGTCAGACTTTGCAAGCAAGTGCTTTTAACTACTGAGCCATCTCTCCAGTCCCTGCTTATTTCTTCGGTCATGGTTTAGATGTAAATTCCTCTGGGAATCTTCCTTTGCTTTCCTTCTTTTGTGTTCCTTCTGCACCTACAATATCACAATACTTTTCTTTCTTTCTTTTTTTTTTTTTTTGTTTTTCAAGGTAGGGGCTCACTCTGGCTCAGGCTGACCTGGAATTAACTATGTAGTCTCAGGGTGGCCTCAAACTCACGGTGATCCTCCTGCCTCTGTCTCCTGAGTGCTGGGATTAAAGGCATGTACCACCATGCCTGGCTTTCACAATACTTTTCACAGGCATTGCTAAAACCTATCTAGTTGTATCATTCTCTTATAAAGTTAGATAAATCATTTCTTTTCTTTTTGTTAAGGTAGGGTCTCACCCTAACCCAGGCTGGCCTCGAACTCAACAGCAATCCTCCTACCAAGGCATGCACCACCATGCCCAGGTAGGAAAATCACTTCTATAATCTTCTTCCTGATATGCCTCAGTACCTATCCAGGATGTGACATACTCAATACACAATGGAATGAATGTGTGGATAGCTGTGGAGAAAAAAAATATATACATCTTCAAAAGTTCACAGATAGTGAAATAGTAAAAATTAAAAAAATAAAAGACTAATGGAGAGAAGTAGGGGAAATGATGGAGTGTAGATTTGTGAAGGGGAAAGTGGGGGAGGGAATTCCCATTATTGTTTATAAGTATGGAAGCTGTCAATAAAAAGGAAAAAAATAAAACAAAAAATGCTTTTGAACCCCAAAAAAGTTTACAGATAAAGATAATTTTTTTGTTGTTTTAGTTTTTCAAGGTAGGGCATGGCTCTAGGCCAGGCTGACCTGGAATTCACTATGCAGTCTCAAGGTGGCCTCGAACTCACTGCAATCCTCCTACCTCACCCTCCCGAGCGCTGGGATTAAAGGCATGCATCCCAGCTAGGTTTTTTTTTTTTTCTTTTTTGCATGTATAATATGTGTTCGGTGGTGTGGGGTGAGTGTGTTGTATGCACATGTATATGCAGATGTGTTCATGGGGTGGAGACAAGAGGAGAATGTCAGGTGTCCTTCCTGTCACTCATCTGGGTATTTCCTAGAGAGAAAGAGTCTCCGATTTTTCAGTCTCTGTGTCCTCACAGGAGTGTGGTTACAGGTGTGTGTGTGGCCACGCTCAGCTGTTTTTACGTGGGTTTAACGGTTTGCATGTGGGTCCTGGGAAATCAAACTCGGGCAGCCTCAGGTCCCCCAGCTTGAGACAAGCGCTCTTACTCTCTGAGCCATCTCCCCAGCCCAATCTAGGTCATCGTTCCCCTTATCCTTCACCCCCAAGAACACCTGCAAAAGCCGGGTGACGCTCACCCTGCCTCACACCGACTCAGGACCACTAACTCAGGACAGGACAGAACACTACATTCCCAGCTGAAGGCCTGGGTACGATTCTCACACATGGCTCGCCTGCATCCTTTCCACCTACTGATCCAGATCGCAGGCCAACACTTGCTTCCGGCCGACTTTACAGAACCCCAAACAGCAAGACCGAAGAGGAAAACCAAATATGCCGGGGGAAGAGGGCTGAGCCGGCGATGGGCAGCGGTATCTCAGAGCTCACAGCTCTGTTGGAGTCTGTACAACCAGCAATGGCCCGAGCTTTTATGCCCATGTCTGCTGGCTCAGCAGCTGCCCTCAGGAGGATGTGCAAAGAGGTCCATCCCCTTCTTTAATCTGATGGGGTTTCAGAGGGGCAACTCCACACATCGCTTAACTAAGAAAACCTCAACCACGGGCCCCACAAAATAAGTATACAAGGAGGGAGAATATCAATTCCTGACATCAGCAACACAGAATCGACTGAGAGTCCAGAGCTGAGAGAAGTGATTTTCCATTTAGCTGGCTCCTAGGTGCAAGTCTTACTCAGGTAGTGCTCAACGAAGTCGCTTAAGCTTTCTTTGATATTCCCTTTTTTTTCCTTTTTCTTTTTTGGCTTGTTTTTTGGGGATTAGGGTCTTGCTATAGCCCAGGCTAAACTGGAATTAGTCTCAGGCTGGCCTCAAACTCACAGCGCTCCTCTTACCTCAGCCTCCCCACTTGGGATGAAAGGTATGCGCAGAGAGAGAGAGAGAGAGAGAGAGAGAGGAAAAGAAAGAGAGAGAGGGAGAGAGAGAGAGAGAGAATGGGCGGCACCAAGACCTCCAGCCACTGCAAACAAACTCCAGGCAGGTGTGGACCTTGTGCATCTGGCTTGACAGTGGGTACTGGGGAATTGAACCTGGGTCCCTAGGATTTGCAGACAAGTACCTTAACCACTAAGCCATCTCTACAGGCCCCTTTTCTTTCTTTTTTTCTTTCTTTCTTCCTTCCTTTCTTTCTTTTTTAAACTTTACTTTTATTTACTTATTTGAGAGAGAGAAAGAGGCAGAGAGAGAGAGAGAGAGAGAGAGAGAATGGGCGTGCCAGGGCCTCCTGCCACTGCAAACGAACTCCAGATGCAAGCGCCCCCTTGTGATTTGTCTTATGTGCATTCTGGGGAGTCGAACCAAGGTCCTTTGGCTTTGCAGGCAAACCCAAACACCTTAACCGCTAAGCCATCTCTCCAGGCCCCTTTTCTTATTCTTTAGTCTTCTGCATGTATGTAACTTCAGAAACCACAATTATAGTTCTTCTATACATTCATTCCTACATCCTGCACGCTATTATATGTTACACGTTCATGCAAACATGTTCTCGTAACTGTGTGTGCAAAAGCATGTAGGCCTTCTATTATAGAAGTTATGGATTCTTCCATGCTACTGTTGACGACCTATAGCTTCTGCCCTGTGTTCTGACTTTAGAACCTCCACATAGGATACAGCCCTACCTCACCGGTACCATCCTCCACATTTCTCCCCCCAGCATCTGCACAAAGCTTTGTGGCCTGCACAACTCCTGTGGCCAAGTTGGAAATGACAAGCAACTTACACACACTAACCCCATACCCTAGGATCCTCATCACATCAAGGGAAGGGCTAAGCTAAGGAGAGTCGGTGCTGACGGTCTGTCAAAAGGAGACTCCCAGGTTTGCTCCTGGCTCCTGATTTTTTCTTTTCTTTTCTTTTCTTTTTTTGCGGTAGGGTCTCACTCCAGCCCGGGCTGGAATTCACTATGTAGTCTCAGGGTGGCCTCGAACTCACTGTGATCCTCCTACCCCTGCCTCCCAAAGGCTGGGATTAAAGGCATGTGCCACCACACCTGGCAAGGACAGTTTTTAAATCACACTGGCTGAAAGTGAGAAATGACAAGGCCAGCACCCTTCCGGCTACCCATCCAGACAGGTGACAGGTGGGTAATAAACCACTATCAAAGGGGAGGAGAGGACTTGAAGTTTTCAGGCTCAGCCATAACTCTGCCCCAAATAGAGACTCTGGGACATCCAGTCACCCTGGAAAGACACCCACAGGGTCTTGACATCTTAGACATAATGTTGCTCTTCCACAGCCCTCACTGGCCCGAGGATCCACAATTCCAAAGAGCACACAGACAACAGTTAGACCTGCCTCCTTCCCTCTTGACTCCAGAGTGCATGGGAGTTCTCATCTTTCAGATAAGGAAACTGAAATCCTTGAAATCCAGAGCCCCTCCCCCCCACCAAAAAATCACAGTTCTCTAGACATCTCCTAAATCAAGAGAGTTCCCTTGCCTTTTCATGTCCAAGGGGTTTCTTTTCCTTCACAAATTTACCCCCACCCTTTCCCCTCCGAACGCCTCATCTTTCTCTCTCTCTCTCCCTCTCTCTCTCTCTCTCTCTCTCTCTCTCTCTCTCTCTCTCCAAATATTCCAGGATCTGAATGCTGCCTTGAATCCCCTCCGACCCTGCTTCCAGAGTGGAAGAAGCATCTATCTCCTCTCTCTCTCTCTCTCTCAAAAAAAAAAAAAAAGTCCTCTCTGGTGGCGGAGAGCTCCCTCCTCACGGGGGGGGGGGGGGCACCTCCCACTCCCATTCTTTTCTCATCCACCCAGCTCAGGCCCTTTGTGATGGGATCTGCAAGCTCCTTCCCTTGCCCTCCCTTCCCCATCACCGAGCGTTGCCTCCCGCACGCAACTTGGTCCCAAAGTTCCCGATTGGCGACCTCCATCCAGTTCTCCCGGGGGCGGGTGTGTGTGTGTGTGTGGGGGGGTGTGTGCAGCCCCCAACCCTGTCCAGCAACTCGGGGCCCGAGCCCCTTCTTTTCCAACAGTGGCCCCCTCCCCTCCCCTCCGCGTCTCTCGGCCCCAGCTCCCGCGCTTACCGGACCAGAGCACGAGCTTGCCGTGCGCCTCCTCCTGCGAGTCCGAGTCCCCGGCCAGCAGCGTGGTGGTGGCCCCGTAGGGCAGCGCCGAGCCCAGGCACACGTTGTAGCGCAGGGGTTCGCAGTGGGCGGCCCGGCCGCAGTGGCTGAGCAGCGGCGGGGGGCTGGTGGCCGCCGCGCTCCTCCTGGAGCTCCCGGGCCCGGTTGCATTCCCGCCCGAGGCCATCCCCGGGCCGGGGTTCCCCTCCACCACCTCCACCAGCGCCGCGGCCACGGCGAGCAGCAGCAGCGGCAGCCACAGGAGCCGCCGCGTGAGCAGCAGCAGCCGCCGCCGCCGCCGCCGCCGCCGGGGCCCCCGCGCAGGGCGGGCAGCGGCCATGGCCAAACCCGCCAACTCAGCAGAAGCCCCGGGAGCCCCCGAGGTCTCCCCGGAGCCGCCGCCTTCCCCACCCCACCCACCCCGAGCCCCGGCCACACACGCAATCCCGGGGATCCTCGGAACCGACTCAGACGACCTGGGAGCGCCCACAGTCCGGAGCCGGTTCGCCCCAGACGCCGCGCGCGTCCCGGCTCCGAGGCGCCCAACTTCTCCAACTTTGGAGCCCGGGGCCCATGTTGGGTTGGCGCGGAGGCCCCGGCCGGGCTGCACAAGTTCCCCCTTCTCCAACTCTCTCGCCTGGTGATCGAAGATGTCCTCAGTCCTGGGAGGCCCCCGGTCCCCCGATCTCCAGTCCCATTCCCCCACCCACCCACCCCTTCTCACACCATTATCAACCAACTCCCCGGCCCCGCGATGGAGGCCAGGAGTCCTCCCGGGGAGCAGGGGTGGGGGTGCGCAAAGACGTCCCCGGCTCCGCCCCCCGCGCCAGCCCGGGGCCCAGCCGCCACCTCCGCGCCAGCGAGCGAGCGAGCGCGCCGCGGCCCCCCGAGCTCTCCCCGCCGACTGCCCGGCTCCTTTGTTGCTCGGGCTGGCCCCGCTCTCTGGAATGCACGGGCCGCGCGGAGCCAAGCCCGGCCCCCCACTACCCCTCCGCCGAGGCTTGGGGGAGGGACTCGGCGAGGGCGAGCTTGGAGAAGAGGAGAAGCGAGGGAGGAAGAGCGAGAGCTGCGGCGGCCCGGAGATTGGGGTTTGGGGGAGGCGAGGAAAAGGGGGGTGTAATCTGGTGACTCCCCAGCCCGCCGCCGCCTGCGCCAGGGAGTGTAGATGGATGGAAGGGGTGTCCCAGAGCTGCTGGACTTAGCGGGCACCTTGGTGGATCGGAAAGTTGTGCAAAGTGGTTATTTACAGGACAAGACGTTTCTCCTCCCGGTTTGAGGGTGGAAGAAACCAGGGGGATGGATGCTTGAAAGCCGGAGAGAGCTTCCTGCTCCTTCCCTGCCCTGTTAGTTCTACAGCTCCACGAGTCTTTCTTGCTTCTTTGATTTAGATCGTCCAACTTATTATTCAAGAGCCTTGTGGAAGAGCAAGCAGCGTTTTGGATTTTTGCTTCCCTGAATCCTTGCATCTCGGGGATCTAGGTGGGACAACATCCTCAGAGTCACCCAGGGCAGCTGCCCCCGTTACCGGTGGGAACATATGTCACCATCAAGCCTGCGTTGCTAGTGCGCAGTATAAACTGTGATTTCCACCCACCTGGCCCTGGCATGTTCTTAATTTTGTCCAAGGGAAGCCAGTCCACCTTCGTTGGCCATTCTGCTCCTTCGCCCCAGGAAGTGTGTACTCCTCCCTTCCTCCCTCTGCTTCTCTTTCCTCCCTCTTTCCAAAGCTCGTTTTCAATTATCACACTGGATCTCCTTCAGAAACAAGTTGCCGCCAAGAGGATGGATTTTTCCTGATTACTAAATGGACAGCTCACTAGGGTGGTTTCTTATCTTTGGAAGACTACCTCATAGCCTAGAGGTGGACAGTTTCCATTACCTTTGATGTCTAAGAGAAAATTAGCTATCACACGGGCCGGAAAGATGGCTCAGGAGTTAAGGCGCTTGCCTGCAAAGCCAAAGGACCCAGGTTCCATTCCCCAGGACCCACTTAAGCCGGATGCACAAGGTAGTGCATGCATCTGGAGTTCATTTGCACTGTCTGGAGGCCCTGGGTGCCCATTCTCGTTCTACCTGTTCCTTCCTTCCTCTTTCTTTCCTTCCTTCCTTCCTTCCCTCTCTCTCTCTCTCTCTCTCTCTCTCTTTCTTCCTTCCTTCTTTCTTTCTTTCTTTCTTTCTTTCTTTCTTTCTTTCTTTCTTTCTTTCTTTCTTTCTTTCCTTCTCCCTCCCTCCCCCCCCTCTCTCTTTCCTCTATCTCTCAAATAAATAAAATATCACACGACAAGACAACTGCCATCCTTAATTAGTACCCAAGTCTCTAGAGGGAGAGAGGTACAGAAAGGGATGGATTTACTTCAATTTAGGGTGTCTTTCTGAAAGCATAGCATGTACTCAAGTGGTGACATCCATGAAGAGTTTGAGAATTTGTATTTTATTGTGAGAACAAGGCTTGTCCTCAGGAAACATAGACAACATTGGACTGGAGAGATGGCTCGGCTGTTAAAGGTTCTTGCTTGCAAATCCTGACAGCTGGGCTGGAGAGATGGCTCAGCGGTTAAGGCAAATCCTGACAGCCCTGATTCCATTTCCCAATACCCACATAAAGTCAGACTCACAAATGGTGAATGCTCTGGAGATTGTTTGCAATGGCAGGAGGCCCTGATGTGCCCAACTGCTCACTCTTTCTCTCTCTCTCTCTCTCTCTCCCTCCCTCTCTCTCATAAATAAATATTTTTAAAAATAAATACATACATCATGGTAAAGCAGGCAACTTTTCCTCTCCAGGACTTTATCTTATATTCCTTGTCTGTACATAGTATCTGGTTCAACTGAGTGTACATAGCAATTGCTTACTAGCCACTAAGATGAGGCACAATGAGTGGGAAATGACAGCAGATAGATCTCAGCCTGGGAAGAAGTGGAGGAGACAGGATTTGAATCCAGTACTGAAGTGTGACTAGGATGGGTCCAAAAAAAAAACCAGAGGAGGGCAGGAGAGATAGCTTAGCAGTTAAAGAGCTTGCTTGCAAAGCCTAAGTACCAGAGTGCTATTCCCCAGAACCCACGTAAGTCACATGCACATGCATCTGGAGTTCATTTGCAATGGCTAGAAGCCTTGACACATCCATTCTCTCTCTCTAATAAATAAAAACAAAAGTTAAAAAAAAAAAAAAAGAACAGAGGAGGGCTGGAGAGATGGCTTAGTGGTTAAAGTTCTAGCCTGCACAGCCAAAGGACCCAGGTTTGACCCCCAGTACCCACATAAAACCAGATGCACAAGGTGGTGCATATGTCTGGAGTTTGGAGTTTGTTTGCAGTGGCTAGAGGCCCTGGTGCTCTCCTTCTCTCTCTCTACCTCTCTCTCGCGCGCGCTCAAATAAATAAATTAAAAAAAAACAAAAACAAAAACAGAGAAGGCCAGGCGTGGTGGTGCACACCTTTAATGCCAGCACTTGGGAGGCAGAGGTAGGAGGATCACCGTGGGTTCAAGGCCACCCTGAGACTACATAATGAATTTTAGGTCAGCCTGAGGTAGAGTGAGACCCTACCTCAGAAAACCAAAAAAAAAAAAAAAAAAAAAAAAGAATAAATAAAAGCATTGCATGTGAAGGAACCATGACCTCAGCTCCAAGCATGGTCGGCCTAGCAATCAGCACATAGTGGAGGAAAACTGGTAAGAGGCCTCAGACGAAAGAGATGCTAATGCTTCCTTCTACTATTGCCAATAAGGAAACGGTGCAGATGTTTTGGTGGGGAGAGATATTATTCATAGCTAATAAGATGACATGAGATGTCACAAAGGGCAAGAGACTGGAAGAATGGGACTATTTTTAAAGTATTTTATTTATTGACTTGCAAGAGAGAGAAAGGGAATGAGAGAGAAAGAATGAGAATGGGCGTGCCAGAGCCTCCTGCCACTGCAAATGAACTCTAAATGTCCGTGCCACTTTGTGCATCTGGCTCTGTGTGGGTACAATGAATTTGAACCCAGGTCTCCAGGCTTTGCAAGCAAACACCTTTAACCGTTGAGCCATCTCTCCAGCCCAAAAAGGACTATTTTGAAGGAAGTCACCAGGGAGTTAAGGAAGAAGTGGAAATAGATTATGTCACTAGGGCATAACATTCCCACTGGAAAAAATAATTTAAAACATAGTGACCTTCAGTTTTTTGTTTTTTTTTTTCCTCTGTGAAAAAAAAAAAAATGAAATGGAGCCGGGCATGGTGGCACATGCCTTTAATTCCAGCACTTGGGAAGTAGAGATAGGAAGATAGCTGTGAGTTCGAAGCTACCTGAGACTATGGAGTGAATTCCAGGTCAGCCTGACCTAGAGCAAGACCCCACCTTTCAAATAAAAAACCTCCGAAAAAGAAAGAAAAGAAGTGGGGGCTGGAGAAATGGCCTAGCAGTTGAAGCACTTGCCTGAAAAGCCTGAGGACCCAGGTTTGATTCCCAGTACCCACGTGAGTCAGATGCTCATGGATGGTGGCGCATGTGTCTGGAGTTCATTGGCAGTGGCTAGAGGCCCTCCATCCTCAGCCTCCTGAATGCTAGGATTACTGACTTGAGGCACAGCAATTATTTAGAGGAGAGAATTGAGCAGAACCTTCAATGTTTCAGCCAGAATGTTTATATGCCTAAGAAGAAAGGGAAAAAGTAAAATAATTTCTCAGGGGTGTGTGTGCGTCCACGTGTGTGCGTGTGCGTGTGTGTGTGTGTATGTGTGTGTGTGTTCATGTCTAACTAAATTTCAGTATTCTTTTTTTTTTTCTTTTTACTTATTTATTTGAGAGAGAAAGAGGCAGATAAAGAGAGAGGATGAGCACAGCAGGGCCTCCAGCCACTGCCAACGAACTCCAGATTGCATGCACCACCTTGTACATCTGGCTTATGTGGGTACTGGGGAATTGAGCCTCGAACCCGGGTCCTTAGGCAAGTGCTCAACCACTAAGCCATCTTTCCAGCCCACGTTCGGTGATTTTTTTAAAGCATCTTTTTTTAAAAAATTTTTGTTCATTTTTTATTTATTTATTTGAGAGTGACACAGAGAGAGAGATTGAGAACGGCGCGCCAGGGCCTTCAGCCACTGCAAATGAACTCCAGATGCGTGCGCCCCCTTGTGCATCTGGCTAACATGGGTCCTGGGGAACCGAGCCTCAAACCGGGGTCCTTAGGCTTCACAGGCAAGCACTTAACCGCTAAGCCATCTCTCCAGCCCAAGCATCTTTTTTTCTTCAGAGTTTGTTGATGCACATAGCTGAAGGCAGTTTGCCCTTTTATCTTTCTCTTATTTATTTATTTATTTATTTATTTATTTATTTATTTATTTATTTATTTGTAAATAGAAACAGTGTATTTATTGGAGAGTGGGGCCGAACAGGTGAGACACAGAAGCAGGCCACCGAATTAGGTTCCACTTCCAACATTTCCTTTGTAACATTCAAGTTAATAAGAGAAGGTGAACTTTCCCTTACTTCCCATTGGCATATAATTGATCAGCCAAGTATTAGCAATTGAATGTGACCCAGTCCACGTGCCTGGCACCTGAGCTCATTGGTGGGCACTTTGGTTGGTCCCAGTAATCAGAAGGAAGTTGACACTTGACCATTGCTAAGCTGTTAATACGTGCCATACAACTAAATGGTTAAATTTTCACTATCATAATAAAAACTAGGCATGTTGCCGGTCATGGTGGCGCACGCCTTTAATCCCAGCACTTGGGAGGCAGAGGTAGGAGGATCGCCATGAGTTCGAAGCCACCCTGAGACTCCATAGTGAATAGAGTGAGACCTTACCTCAAAAAAAAAAAAAAGGAACTGGGTGAAAACAAGATGTAAATGTAGTAGTCTAGACTCTAGATTCTATACTTCTATACTTATTTTTTTTCTTTTTTCCACTGCATGGTTTCAAGATGAGCCTTGCCTTTAGGAGTGACCAGGGATTGTCTTGGGGCTTGGTAAGTGCTGAATTAGACACAGGAATACGAAGCAAGGGACACATAGCTTCCAAAAGGAGCTCATGATCAAGCTGGTTATGAAAAGCTCTCGAAGGACATTCCAGGCTGAACAGAATGCCTGAGTGAGGGCACTAATGAATGAGACCACGGCACATTCCATACATGTGGAATACTGAATTTCAGTATTTTTGTGGGGGGATTCTGCTGGCCTAGCAGAGGGTAGCAGGAAGGCAGACTAAGGACATGCTTATAGAGCTACCCAAAGCTACTTGACAGAGAAGTAGAAAGAGGCTCAGGGGCTGGAGAGATGGCTTAGCAGTTAAGGCATTTGCCCGAGAAGCCTAAGGACACAGATTCAGTTCCCCAGTACCCACGTAAAGCTGGGTGCACATGTGTCTCGAGTTTGTTTGCAGTGGCTAGAGGCCCTAATGTGCCCATTTTCTCTCTCATAAAAAAAATAAAAATAAATCTAAGCCAGATGTGGTGGCACATGCCTTTAATCCCAGCACTCAGGAGGCTGTGGTAGGAGGATCAGTGTGAGTTTGAGGCCAACCTGAGACTAATTGCAGGTCAGCCTGGGCTAGAATAAGAACCCACCTTAAAAAAAAAAAAAAAAGGAAGGAAGGAAAAAAGAGAGAGAGAGAGAAAAGAAAGAAAGGAAGGAAGGAAGGGAGGGAAGGAGGGAGGGAGGAAGGAAGTGGGCTGGAGAGATGGCTTAGCAGTTAAGACGCTGCTGAAGCCAAAAGATCCAGGTTTGATTCTCCAGGTCCACATTAGCCAGATGCACAAAGGGGCACACGCATTTGGAGTTCATTTGCAGTGGCTAGATGTGCTGGCATGTCCATTCTTTCTCTCTTGCTCTCATAAATAAGTAAAATAAAAAAATCTTTTTTTAAAAAAAAAGAGGTTCTGGAATTCTGTCAGACAGCAGGTTTCGGGGGAAGGAGGGACTTCAGCAATGATTAAGGAAAAGAAAACATCCTGGTAGTCCCAGAATGGCACCAAGATGGTTTATCTCCTTCTGCAGACACACCAAGACTGCCGATGTCTGTTAAAGACTCCATGTTAAAGTCGGCATGGCTTGCTGGGTATGGCGGCCCGCGCCTTTAATCCCAGCACTCAGGAGGCAGAGGTAGGTATCACCGGGAGTTTGAGGCCACCCTGAGACTACATAGTGAACTCCAGGTCAGCCTGGGCTAGAGTGAGACCCTACCTCAAAAAACAAAAACTCAGCATGACTTGACACTCTGGTCTCCAGCTTGGTGGCAAGTTGCAAAGTGCCAGTCCAAGAGTTGTGCCCTGCCTACATGTCATAATGCAGTTCTGTTGTCAGGCCCAGGAGAAGCTGCCTTAGGTTAATAAATGCCTTACAAGTAGCTTCTTGATTTCTGAGTCATTCTCATTAAATACCTTGGCATTCTGAGGCCACACGATCACTGTTCACTTTTTGTCATTTGCTTTTGGGTCCTTCATTAAAAAAAAAAAAAAAAAAAAAAAGACCGACAGCTGGAGAGATGGCTTAGCAGTTAATGTGCTTGCCTGCAAAACCTAAGGATACATGTTCGTCTCTGCAGGTCCCATGTAAGCCAGATGCACAGTGATGCAAGTGCATAATGTCACACATGGGCACAAGGGGGTGGTGCACACGTCTGGAGTTCAAGTGCGGTGACTGGAGGCCCTGGCATGCCAATCCTCTCTCACACTCTCTTGCATTAAAAAGAGAGAGAGAGCCAGGTGTGGTGGCACACGCTTTTAATCCCAGCACTCAGGAGGCAGAGGTAGGAGGATCGCCGTGAGTTCGAGGCCAGCCTGAGACTACATAGTGAATTCCAGGTCAGCCTGGGCTAGAGTGAGACCCTACCTCGAAAAAAAAAAAAAAAGACTGATATGAAAGTACTTATGGGATATCCATGGATGTCCTTGGAAACTTTGGTGCTTAATTATGGTTCAGTTGTCACACTGGCCAGAATCTGATGCATAACTGTTGCAGAATCCCAGTTCTTTCCTTTTCCAGTGTGTACTATTTTTCAACTAAGAGCCAGTGTCATCCTAAAATATGTCAGATCACATCATTTTTTACTTTATTTATTTTGGTTTTGCGAGAGAGGGTCTCGCTCTAGTCCAGGCTGACCTGGAATTCACTATGGAGTCTCAGGGTGGCCTCAAACTCATGGTGATCCTCCTGCCTCTGCCTCCCCAGTGCTGGGATTAAAGGCATGCACCACCACACCTAGCATTATTTTGTTTTTATTTAAAAAATATATTTTATTTATTTATTTGAGAGAGAGAGAAAGAAAGCAAGAATGGGTGCACCAGGGCCTCTAGCAAATGAACTCCAGTTCTGTATACCTCCTTATACATCTTGCTGATGTGGATCCTGGGGAATCGAACTGGGGTCCTTTGGCTTCTCAGGCAACTTATCCGCTAAGCTATTTCCCCAGCCCCATTTTAAAAAATATTTTCTATATAGATATTTTATTTGCACTTACTTGACAGAGAGAAAGAAGCAGATATATATAGAGAAAATGGGCACCACCAGGGCTTCCAGCCACCGCAAACAAATGCCAGACGCATAAGCCACCTTGTGCATTTGGCTTTACATGGTGGGTACTGGGAAATTGAACCTGGGTCCCTTGGCTTTGCAGGCAAGTGCCTTGACTGCTAAGCCATCATGCTAGCCCAGATCACAACATTTTTGTGCTTAAGACTCTCTAATGGTATCTCTTCAGAGTTAGAGTAAAATTCCAATTTCTCATTAGAACCTCACCAAGATCCTACTAATCTCTGACAACCAGCTGGATGCCCTTCATTAATCTTCATCCCCCTGCCCTTCTTTCCTCCCTCATTTCCTCTTTCCTTCTTGTATTCACGCTTATTTTTTTTTTCCTTTTGTTTATTTTTATTTACTTGAGAGCAACAGAGGCAGATAGAGAGAGAGAGAGAGAATGGGCACGCCAGGGCCTCCAGCCACTGAAAGTGAACTCCAGACGCGTGCGCCCCCTTGTGCATCTGGCTAACGTGGGTCCTGGGTAATCAAGCCTCGAACCAGGGTCCTTAGGCTTCACAGGCAAGCATTTAACCTCTGAGCTATCTCTCCAGCCCCTCGTGCTTACTCTTATCTTCTCATTTCACTCAGGTCCATTCAACCACCCTTCCTTAGGAAAGCATTCTTTGCAAACTGCTTCAAACAGAACAGAATACTAAAGTATAAACCTACCAAAATAGATACAGTGTCTACATAAGGAATACCTCAACTGTTGCAAAAAGAAACCAAAGGCAACTTAAACCCTTAGGATAGACATACCCCATGCTCATGGATTAAAACACTCAATGTAGCAGGGATTTTATTATTTTTATTTTTTCCTTTCCCCAAACTGGTTCTCTAAACCTCTCCTTTCTAACAGTTCCTACCAAAATTTCATCAAAAAGCTGATAGCTGCAGGACAGGTTGAGCCTGGAGTCATTAGGCTTGACCAGAGAGGGGCAACAGCATATGGATCCTGAGTCCCCCATCCCAGTTTAGTGGGCAACTCCTGTGGTCTCAGCTCCATCAGCAGGATGACAAAAGAAATTTGCACAGCTTCCAAACTGAACTGAAATACAGGCTTCAGTGTTAATAACAGCGCTTCAGACAATGAACTGTCATCCAAAGACCGAGAGGCTTGAGATGGTGAGCTATGGCTCTGGTATTTACGATGGAGATAAATTTACACAAGCAGAATTTGTGCAAAGCAAGAAACCAACTATTGGGGCTTGCCACAAAATGCCAAGATATTTGTAAGCAGTTAGTTAATAGTGTTCTTACAAGGAGATTTTTCTAAATAAAGACTGTACTCAATTAAAAAAAAAATCTCAAACTGGGGCTGGAGAGATGGCTTAGCGATTAAGGCACTTGCCTGCAAAGCCAAAGGACTTTGGTTCAATTCCCCAGGACCCACGTAAGCCAGATGCCCAAGGGGCACATGTGTCTGGAGTTCGTTTGCAGTGGCTGGAGGCCCTGGCATGCCCATTCTCTCTCTCTCTGCCTCTTTCTCACTCTCTCAAATAAATTAATAAATAAAATTTAAAACAAATCTCAAACTGGGTCTGGTGGAGCATGTATGTAATTACAGCACTTGGGAGGTAGAGGCAGAAGGATCAGGAGTTCAAGGCTTGCCTCAGGCTGGGCTAAATGTTTCCTTTCTTCTTTCTTTCTTTCTTTCATTCGTTTGTTCGTTCGTTCTTTCTTTCTTTCTCCCTCTCTCTCTGTCTCTCTCTTCTTTGGTTTTTGTCAAGGTTGGGTCTCACTCTAGCCCAGGCTGATCTGGAATTTATCATGTGGTCTCAGGGTGCCCTTGAACTCACAATGATCCTACTACCTCTGCCTCCTGAGTGCTGGGATTAAAGGCATGTGCCACCATGCCTGGCTGCTTTCCTTTTCTCCTCCTCCTCCTCCTCCTCTTCCTCTTCCTTTTCCTCCTCCTTCTTTTTTTTTTTTTTTTTGAGGCAGGGTCTCACTCTGTAGCCCAGGCTGGTCTTAGACTCATGGTAATCCTCCTACCTTAGTTTCTCAAATGCTGGGATTAAAATTGTGCTACCAAGCCAGGTACTTGGGAGGCAGAGGTAGGAGGATCACTGTGAGTCCAAGGCCAGTGAGGAAGTACAGAGTTTCAAGAGAGTTAGGGTGAGAATGAGACCCTACCTTGAAAAACAGAAAGAAAAGAAAAGAAAAAGAAAACAACAAAAACAAATAAATAAATAAAATTCACCTCCAGGAGTTGGAGAAACAGCTCAGCAGTTAAGGTACTTGCCTGCCAAGTCTAAAAACCTGAGTTGGATTTACCAGTACCGAGGTAAAGCCATATGTACTGAGTGGTATATTTGTCTGGAGTTCTTTTGCGACAGCTAGAGGCCTTGCAATACACCATTAAAACAAACAAATAACAACAACAACAAAACAACAAAGAGGGGCTGGAGAGATGGTTCAGCAGTTAAGGGGCTTGCCTACAATGCCTAAGGACCCTGGTTCTAATCCCCAGTGGCCACATAAAGCCAGCTGCACAAAGTGGCGCATGCATCTGGACTTTGTTTGCAGTGACTAGAGGTCCTTTCATGCCTGCTTACAAATAAATAGATTAAAAAAAAAATTTTTTTTTAAGTCCAGGCACATGGGAGGCAGAGATAGGATTACTGTGAATTTGAAGGTACTCTGAGACTACATAGTGAATTCCAGTTCATTGTGGGCTAGAGCAGACTCTTCCTTGGGGGGGGGGGGATAGACAAAACAAAAACAAAAACACCAAACAAAAGAAGGGCTGGGGGGATGGCTCAGCAGTTAAAGGCAAATACTTGCAAAGCCTGCCCGTCCGAGTTTGATTCTCCAGTGCCCACATAAACCAGACTCACAAAATGGCACATGTATCTGGAGTTCATTTACAGCTGTGAGAGGCCCTGGTATATCCATATTCTCTCTCTCTCTAACAAATAATTTTTCTTAAAAGTTTAGCATCAGTAGCTCTTACAGAAATGTTAATTAAGACATCACCACACTTATCAAGATGTAAAGTGCCTGCTTAGTATGCATAAGGCCTTGGATTTCCCAGAAACACACATACATACTCACACACATGCTAGGGATTAACACTAAATGCTGGCAAGGCTGCAGAGAACCTGTGTCACTCATACATACATTATTGGGGAATATAAAATAATATGTTCATGGAAAATAGCTTGTCAATTCCTGAAAACAAAAAAGGAAACAAGAGGGGGCTGGAGCGGTGGCTTAGCAGTTAAGTGCTTGCCTATGAAGCCTAAGGACCCCGGTTCGAGGCTCCTTTCCCCAGGACCCACGTTAGCCAGATGCACAAAGGGGGTGCACGAGTTTGGAGTTCGTTTGCAGTGGCTGATGGCCCTGGAGCGCCCATTCTCTCTCTGTGTCTCTCTGCCTCTTTCTCTCTGTCTGTGCTCTTAAATAAATAAATAAATAAAGGAAACAAGAAAACCCAAAACAAACAAGCCAACAAAAATATCATGTACTCCTGGGTCTTTATCCAAGAGCTAGGAAGATTTAAGTAGGAACTTGTACGTTTCATTTGCAGTAGTTCCAAACTGGAAACTAACTGATCATCCTGTACTGGGTGACCACCTATATGAACTAGGGCTCATCCATATCATAGTTCTCAGAATTCAAAAAGAAACGCTTTGTTGGGGGTTGGAGAGATGGCTCAGAGGTTAAAGGCACTTGCTTACAAAGCCTGGGTTTGATTCCTCAATACCCACATAAAGCCAAATTCACAAAGTGGCTCATGAGTCTGGAATTCATTTGCTGTGGCAGGAGGCCCTGGCATGCTCATACTCTATGTTTTCCTCTTGCTCTGTCTCTCTCTAATAAATAAAAATATTTTAAAAAAATTTCCAGAAACCACCAGAAGCTAGAGAAGTAAGAAATATATTCATCATGGGCTGGAGAGATGGCTTAGCAGTTAAGCGCTTGCCTGTGAAGCCTAAGGACCCCGGTTCGAGGCTCGGTTCCCCAGGTCCCACGTTAGCCAGATGCACAAGGGGGTGCACGCGTCTGGAGTTCGTTTGCAGAGGCTGGAAGCCCTGGCGCGCCCATTCTCTCTCCCTTCCTCTATCTGTCTTTCTCTCTGTGTCTGTCGCTCTCAAATAAATAAATAAATTTAAAAAAAAAAGAAATATATTCATCAGCTGGGCATGGTGGCACATGCCTTTGATCCCAGCACTGGTGAGGCAGAGTTAAGGAGGATCGTCAGAAGTTCAAGGCTACCCTGAGGCTATATAGTGAATTTCAAGTCAGCCTAGGCTTGAAGGAGACCCTACCTCGAGGGAAAAAAAAAAAAAGGAACATATTATTGTTACAATAATAACTTGGCTGGCTTGCAAAGGAATCATACAGGGTAAAAAAAAACAAAACAAAACAAAACAAAAATAGCCAATCTCAAAAGGATACCTACCTACTGCTCCATTCCATTTCTGTACTATTAGTGAAATACCATAATTATAGAGGTGGAGAACTGATTAGTGGTTGCCAAGGGTTAGTGATGGTAGGGAGGGATGGGTGTGGTTGTAAAGGGGTAACACTAACGTGTCTAATGCATTTTGAATGACGGCACAGTTGAAGTGGGTTTTTTTTTGTGTTTTTTTTTTGTTCGAGGTAGGGTCTCACTCTAGCCCAGGCTGACTTGGAAAAAAACTGAAGTTTTTTTTTTTAGAGGGAGGGCCTTGATCTAGCTCAGGCTGACCTGGAATTCACTATGTAGTCTCAGAGTGGCCTTGAACTCATAGCGATCCTCCTACCTCTGCCTTCGCAATGCTGAGATTAAAGGCCATGCACAGATAGCTGTTATAAGGAATTGGTGTTAAATCCTCCCGTTTGTGGCTGGAGTTACTTAGAAATAGGTAGACATTCAAGAACAATTTATTTTTTAAAAATATTTTATTTTTATTTATTTAATTATCTGACAGAGAAAGAGGGGGAGAGAAAGAGAGAGAATGGGCATGCCAGGGCCTCCAGCCACTGCAAACGAACTCCAGACACGCGCACCCCCTTGTGCATCTGGCTAACATGGGCCCTGGGGAATCGAACCTGGGTCCTTTGGCTTTGCAGGTAAATGCCTTAACTGCTAAGCCATCTCTCCAGCCCTAATTTTTAAATTTTCAATCAAACAGAAAGAGAGAGAGAGAATGGGTGCTTTAGGGCCTCTAGCCACTGCAAACAAACTCCAGATGCATGCACCACCTTGTGCATCTGGCTTTACATGGGTACTGGGTAATCGAATCTGGGTCCTTTGGCTTTGCAGGCAAACACCTTAACCACTAAGCCAACTTTTCCAGCCCAGTCATTTTACTTTAATAAATTCAATCTGTTAGTAGGGATACAAATTTTATTTCATATTTCTCTCTGGTTCCAATCAGGCCTTTCAAGAATATATCCTCAAGCCGGGCGTGGTGGTGCACTCCTTTAATCCCAGCACTAGGGAGGTAGAGGTAGGAGGATCGCGTGAGTTCAAGGCCACCCTTAGACTACATAGTGAATTCCAGGTCAGCCTGAGCTAGAGTGAAACCCTACCTCAAAAACAAAAAACAATCAAACAAACAAACAAACAAAAAGAATATGTCTTCAAGACAAAAAAAGAAAGAAAAGAATATGTTCTCATTTAACGTTTTTCTGTGATAGTTAAAACTTTAGCTCTGAGAAAGCAGCTAAATAAAGGTTTGGAATCTGACAAAGTTGACTCTGTGTTTCTCAGAAAGAATTTCAGAACCGTGTTGCTCAAATGAAGTGAAGTAATTTGGTAAGGAAAAGGAATGGTACACAGAAAGACCATTAAAATCTTGGCCTGCAAACTTATTACAAATTATCATGATATGATGTATTGCGCATCAAAAAAAAGTTATTTGTCAATGGCCATGGATTGAAGTTAGCCATCTTCAGGGCTGGAGAGATGGCTTAGCCTACTAAGGCTTAAGGACCCAGGTTCAATTTTCCAGTACCGACGTCAGTCAGATGAACATGGTGGCTCTTGTGTCTGGAGTTCATTTGCATGGGCTAGAGGCCCTGATGTGCCCATTCTCTCTCTCAAATAGATAAATAAATATAAAATATTTGCCAGACTATGCCTTTTTTAAGAAATATATTTTATTTATTTATTTGAGGGAGAGAAAGGGGTGGGGAGGGGGACAGAGAGAGAGAGAAAGGGCATGCCAGGGCCTCCAGCCACCGCAAACGAACTCCAGATGCATGCGCCCCCTTGTGTATCTGGCTTATGTGGGTCCTGGAGAATTGAACTGGGATCCTTTGGCTTTGCAGGCAAAGGCCTTAACTGCTAAACTAGCTCTCCAGCCCCAGGCCATGCCTTTAATCCCAGTACTTGGGAAGATCACTGAGGTTCTAGGCCACTCTGAGACTACATAGTGAATTCCAGGTCAGCCTGGGCTAGAGTGAGACCCTGTCCCAAAAAAACAAAACAAAAAGAACTTTAATAGGGGGCTGGAGAAATGGCTCATGGGTTAATGCTCTTCATTGAAGGCTTAACGGCTTGGAGTTCATTCCCCAGTACTTGAGTAAAGCCAGATGCACAGAGAGGTACATGCACCCAGAGTTCATTTGTAGTAGCAAGAGGCCTTGCTGTGCCCATTTCTCTCCTCTTTCTCTTTCTCTCTCTGCCCTTGCAAATAAGTAATAAAGAAAAATAATTTTTAGATGGGCAGGGTGGTGCATGTCTTTAATGCCAGCACTTGGGAGGCAGAGGTAGGAGGATTGCCATGAGTTCGAGGCCACCCTGAATCTACATTGTGAATTCCAGGTCAAAAAAAAAACACACACAAAAACAAAAACAAATGATAAAGCCAGGTGTGGAGGCACACGCCTTTAATCCCAGCACTTGGGAAGCATAGGTAGGAGGATCACCCTGAGGTTGAGGCCACCCTGGACTAGAGTGAAACCCTACCTCAAAAAACTAAAAAAAAAAAAAAAAAAAAAAAAAAAAATCAAAAAGGAAAAAATAATTAAGAACCTTGATAGTAGAGAGTGGTTTAGATTTTTTTTTTTTTTTGCATAAAACTTTACAGGTTTGAGTTTGGGGCTTTATTTTTAGTTTTATTTATTTATCTGAAAAGAGACAGAGACAGAGAGAGTGCATGGGCACACTAGGGCCTCTAACCACTGCAAATGAACTCCAGAAGCATACACCACCATATGCATCTGGCTTATGTGGGTATTGGGGAATCGAACCTGGATCCTTAGGCTTGGCAGGCAAGCGTCTGAACCACTAAGTCATCTCTCTAGCCCAACTTTGGATATTTTAAAATGTTTTTACTATTTTTATATGTAAGCAGAGAGAGACAGAGAGTGAACAAGCAAGCACCAGGGCCTCCAGCCACTGCAAACAAACTCCAGATGCATACACCACTTTGTGTATCTGGCTTTATGTGGCTACTAGGGAATTGAACCCATGTTGTTAGGCTTTGCAGGCAAGTTTGAGGTTTTTTATTGTTGTTTTCAATTTTTGTTTTATTAACAACTTCCATGATTATAAAAAATATCCCATGGTAATGCCTTTCACCCCCATGAGAGTGGTTTAGATTATTTTTTTTAATTTTCTATTTATTTATTTATTTGAGAGTGGCACACAGAGAGAGAAAGAGGCAGAGAGAGAGAGAGAGAAAGATAGAGAGAGAATGGGTGCACCAGGGCATCCAGCCACTGCAAACGAACTCCAGATGCGTGTGCCCCTTGTGCATCTGGCTAACGTTGATCCTGGGGAATCAAGCCTCGAACCGGGATCCTTAGGCTTCACAGGCAAGCGCTTAACTGCAGTCCTGGTTTAGATTTCTGATGGAAGTGTGGGAAGGACCTGACTTGCCATTGCTGACGGTGAATAGTTGAAGGGTGTCACAAACCAAGGAAGGTAGAGCTTCTTAAGAAGCTGAAAAGGGACCTGGGGAGATGGCTCAGCGGTTAAAGTGCTTGCTTGCTTATCCTGATTGGAGTTCCAGTCCCCAGGATCCATGTAAAGCCAGATACACAAGGTGGGGCATGTGTCTGGAGTTCATTTGCAGTGGCTGGAGGCCCTGGTGTGCCCATTCTCTCTCTCTTTGCCTCTCTCTCTGTCTAATAAGTGAATAAAAATAAATAAAAATTTAAAAATGTTAAAATAAATACAGCATTTTATTCTTTCTTTCTTTCTTTTTTTAAAAACCTACTCCAAGCTGGGCATGGTGGCGCATGCCTTTAATCCCAGCACTAGGGAGGCAGAGGTAGGAGGATCACTGTGAGTTTGAGGCCACCCTGAAACTCCATAGTGAATTCCAGGTCAGCCTGGGCAGCTAGAGTGAGACACTACCTCAAAAAACCAAAAAAAAAAAAAAACAAAAAACCAAAAAAAACCCAAAAAACGCCAGATTAATGCACCACCCTGTGCATCTGGTTTATGTGGGTTCTGGGGAATCTAACCTGGGTCCTTTGGCTTTGCAGGCAAGCACCTTAACCACTAAGCCATCTCTCCAGCCCTGTTCTTTTTTTTTTTTTAATTTAATTAATTTATTTATTTATGAGAGAAAGAAGGGGGGGTGGAGAGAATGGGTGCTCCAGGGCCACAGGCCACTGCAAATGAACTCCAGACACATGCACCCCCTTGTGCATCTGTCTTCTGTGGGTCCTGGGGAATCGAACCGAGGTCCTTTGGCTTTGCAGGCAAATGTCTTAATTGCTAAGCCATCTGTCCATCCCAGTCCTATTCTTATTTATAAGCCACTGGAAACCAAGTTGATTCCTATGCAAACAAAAATGGGCCTTACTGAGCATACTGGGGACTTTGGGGAACCCAAAGTAGGAGGGCATTAGAGCCACAGAGGCTCCAAGAGTGAGGAAAGCTGCCCCCCCACCACCACCAGGCTCCTTTCTCCAGCCCTTTGATCTGTCTCCCCACCTCCATTCAGGCTCATTCTCCTTTCCTCCCCCCTACCCCCTTTTTTTTGTTTTGATTTTTCAAGGTAGGGTCTCACTCTAGTCTGGAATTCATTATGTACATTCAGGGTGGCCTTGAACTCACAGTGATTCTCCTGTGTCTGCCTCCAGAGCGCTGGGATTAAAGGCATGTGCCACCACACCTGGCTTTGTCTGTTTAATAACTTTTATTATTGCTGTTCCTCTTATCACTATTAAACCGAACATTGATGTTTGAAAACTTTTGGAATCTCTATGCTCTGTTCATTTGATTAATTTGTCAGGTTCCTGGCATGGAGTAAGAAGACCCTATAGGCTTAATTAGCAACTTGATTTATTATTTATGTGCATGTGTGTGGGAGTCCATGTGTGTACAGGTGTGTGAAAGCCAGAGATTGATGTCAAGTGTTTTCCACAAACACTCTTCACTTTGTTCTTTGAGATTGAGTCTCTTGTTCAACCTAGATTCAGATATACTAACTAGCCAGTGAGTCCCAGAGATTCCCTGTGTCCACTTCCAGAGTGCTGGGCTACAGATGCCCGCCGCCAAGCCCAGCATTTAATGTGGGCACTGGGGATCACAGCTCATGGCCTCATGCTTGTGAGGTAAACCCTTACCATTGAGTCTTCTCCTCAGGCTCCAACCTGACTTCCATAACAGAGCTCGAAATGCTTCACCTACGACAATTTGGAATATCTGCCTACTATAAACTTTTATAAAATGTTCCTGATCTTTTTTTTTTAATTTTTTTAAAAATTATTTATTTATTTATTTATTTATTTATTTGAGAGCGACAGACACACAGAGAAAGACAGATAGAGGGAGAGAGAGAGAATGGGCGCGCCAGGGCTTCCAGCCTCTGCAAACGAACTCCAGATGCGTGAGCCCCCTTGTGCATCTGGCTAACGTGGGACCTGGGGAACTGAGCCTCGAACCGGGGTCCTTAGGCTTCACAGGCAAGCGATAAACTGCTAAGCAACTGTTTAGCCCTGAAAAATATTTTTTTAAAAAAGATCAGGGGGCTGGAGAGATGGCTTAGCGGTTAAGCGCTTGCCTGTGAAGCCTAAGGACCCCGGTTCGAGGCTCGGTTCCCCAGGTCCCACGTTAGCCAGATGCACAAGGGGGCCCACGTGTCTGGAGTTCGTTTGCAGTGGCTGGAGGCCCTGGCGGGCCCATTCTCTCTCTCTCTCCCCCCCTCTCTCTCTGTCTGTCGCTCTCAAATAAATAAAACAAAAAAATATTTAAAATTTTTTTTCAAATTTATTTATTTGAGAGAGATGGGGGCAGATAGAGAATGGGCACTCCAAGGTCTCTAGCCACTGCAAAGGAACTCCAAATGCATGCACCATCTTATGCTGTCTGGCTTATGTGGGTCCTGGAGAATCAAAGCTGGGTCCTTCGGCTTGTAGGCAAGCGTTTTAACCCCTAAGCCATCTCTCCATCCCTCCTGATTTTTTTTTTTTTTTTTTTTTTTTTTTGAGGTAGGGTTTCACTCTAGCCCAGGCTGACCTGGAATTCACTATGGAGTTTCAGGGTGGCCTCAAACTCACAGTGATCCTCCTACCTCTGCCTCCCAAGTGCTGGGATTAAAGGCGTGCGCCACCAGCCTGGCTAGTGTATTATTTTTTTAAAAAATATTTATTTTTATTTATTTAACAGAGAAAGAGAGAGGAAGGGAGGAAGAGAGAGAGAGAGAGAGAGAGAATGCGAATGGGTGCACCCACTTGTGCATCTGCCTAACGTGGGTCCTGGGGAATTGAACCGGGGTCCTTTGGCTTTGCAAGCAAACATGCCTTAACCGCTAAGCCATACCTCCAGCCCTAGTGTATTATTTTTAAAAATATCAGGAAACTGGCGTGATGATGCTGGCCTTTAGTCCCAGCATTAGGGAGGCAGAAGTAGGAGTATCAGCGTGAATTCAAGGCCACCCTGAGACTAAATAGTGAATTCCAGGTCAGCCTGGGCTAGAGTGAGACCCTACCTTGAAAAACAAAAAACAAAAAAAAACAAAAAACACTAGGAGACCTCTGCTGGTGAAAGAAGCTGCGTTGTACTCATTGCTATGATGAAGTCATGTTTCCCAGGCTGGTCTTGAACTGTTGGCTCAAATGATCCTCCGGCATCAGCTTTCCAGGTAGCTGGAATTAGCTCACCACTGTGTCTGGCCAATCTCCTCCCCACATGCCGCCCCCACCTCCCCAGATAGGGTCTTGCTCTAGCTCAGGCTGACCTGGAATTCACTATGTAGTCTCAGGCTGGCCTCGAAGTCACAGTGATCCTCCTACCTCGGCATCCCCAATGCTGGGATTAAAAGGCGTGCACAGGCAGCTATTATAAGGACCTGGAGTTAAACCCTCCTGTTTGTGACTGGAGTTACTTGGAAATAGGTAGACATTCAAAAGCAAATCTAAGTGAAACAAGAAATAAAGAGAGGGCTGGAGAGAGGGCTTAGCGGTTAAGGCGCTTGCCTGAGAAGCCTAAGGATCCAGGTTCATTTCCTGGGGACCCACAGAATTGAGATGCACAAGGTGGCGCGTGCATCTGGAGTTTGTTTGCAGCGGCTGGCGGCCCTGGCATACCTTATTTTCTCTC
Organism: Jaculus jaculus; assembly: GCF_020740685.1. Taxonomy (NCBI): domain Eukaryota; kingdom Metazoa; phylum Chordata; class Mammalia; order Rodentia; family Dipodidae; genus Jaculus; species Jaculus jaculus. The sequence goes on along the minus strand of NC_059111.1, from coordinate 90,038,540 downwards.
CCTCTCTCTGCATCTTTCTCTCACTCTCACAAATAAGTAAATAAAAATGTTACAAAAGGGCTGGAGAGATGGTTTAGCGGTTAAGCGCTTGCCTGTGAAGTCTAAGCACCCCGGTTCGAGGCTTGGTTCCCCAGGTCCCACGTTAGCCAGATGCACCCAGATGCACAAGGGGGCGCACGCGTCTGGAGTTCGTTTGCAGAGGCTGGAAGCCCTGGCGCGCCCATTCACTCTCTCCCTCTATCTGTCTTTCTCTCTGTGTCTGTCGCTCTCAAATAAAATAAATTAAAAAAAAAAGTTACAAAAAAGAAAGAAAAGAACGATGAAGAATCCTTTGAAGAACTGGGCCATTTTCTCGCTAGCATCAAGCCAAAGAGGAAGACATCTAGAGTATGAACCAGACGTTCTACAACTGTAATTTAGCTACAAATACTGAGCTGACTGTAATTTTCTGAACATTTTACTCAGTAAGTGCTAAAGTGCAAGGTGTGGACAGAAACTTAGGATCTTCAGTCCGGGTCCAGAAGGCTAGTTACCAGGAATAAACACCTGGGTAAAATCTAGTCTGGAGTTTAAGCAAGTTACTTGCTTCTGCTTCTGAGGATCTGATCTCTTCTGAAAGCCCCCAGATGGATCTGACTGTACCCGGAGAGCGCATTGTTCCAAGTGAAGACGGTAACTTCTGGGTCCATGACACCAACATAAGGGAACGGATAAATACGCGTTTCTGGCACCTTACTGAGAAACCGTGCTTTCTCGCTCTGCTCTCTAGAACAAAAAGCCCTTGCTCTTAATTTTACATTCGTGATGATTTTATTTTTGCTTTCCGTCGTTAAAGAGCTGGGAGCTAAACACTGGCCGAGGTCCCAGGCGCCCTGCTGGAAAAAAAAAGTGCCCTCGCAGGAGCCCGAGGCTCGCCGAGCAAACCCAGGGGCCGGAGCCACGCTTTGTTTCGGAGAACCGGAGGGATTCGCCTCTGGTTGACATCCATCCCCCCCCCCACACACACACAGTTCAGCCCCTCGACTGCAGGGGCTCCGATGACCCCCAGCTCCCACCGCCCCCGCCCCGCCCCGCGTGGGGGCGGAGCCTCCCGCCCGCCGGGGCCACCCACGACGCCGCAGGCCCCGCCCCGGCCCCGCCGCGGGCTGCAGGCGAGGGATCCCCGCGCACCGCCCAGGTCCCAGTCCTACTGGGCGCTGGATGGAGCGGTACCCTGCCCTGCACGCCCAGATGGAGGAGAGGCTTTGCTCCTCAGCGTCCTCCCCACCTCATGGGAGAAGGTTCAGAGTCCACCCTAAGCGCATTATTTAATTATTTTCTTTCTCTCTTCTTTTTTTCTTTTTCTTTTCTTTCTTTTTTTTTTGGTTTTCGAGGTAGGGTCTCACTCTGGCCCAGGCTGACCTGGAATTCACTATGGAGTCTCAGGGTGGACTCAAACTCACGGCGATCCTCCTACCTCTGCCTCCCGGGTGCTGGGATGAAAGGTTTTATTTATTATTTTCGAGGTAGGATCTGGAATGTCACTATGTAGTCTCAGAGTGGCCTCCTCAGCACTGGGATTCAAGGCATGCGCCATCATACCCGGCTCTTTCACAATTTATTTTTAAATATTCATTTACTTGACAGAGAAAGAGGGGGAGAGAGAGAATGGGCACGCCAGGGCCTCCACACACTGCAAACGAACTCCAGACACATGCGCCTCCTTGTGCATCTGGCTAATGTGGGTCCTGGGGAATTGAACCTGGTCCTTTGGCTTTGTAGGCAAACGCCTTAACCGCTTAGGCATTCCGCCAGCCCTATTTTTATTTATTAGAGAGGGAGGGAGAGAGAGAGCACGAGAGAGCCTCTGGACACTGCAAACGAACTCCAGACGCGTGCTGCCCCTTGTGCATCTGGTTTACGGGACCTGGGCCCTTAGGCTTCACAGGCAAGCACCTTAACCACCTAACCCTACCATTATTATAAATTTATTTTTTGAAGCAGGGTTCCGCTCTAGCCCAGGCTGACCTGGGATTCACTCAGTACTATAGATTGGCCTAGAACTCACAGGGATCTCCCCTACCTCGATGTGAATTTAAATTTTGTACGAGATTGAAGTAGACAGGGCATGTGGGACCAGGTAAATAAATAAATACTGTGGGGTTTAGGGTTCTCCAGGTCGCCTCCTGGAGGCAGGGCCGACAAGCTGTACCCTTCTCCCTTTCCCCTACTAGTTGCCAGAATGGAAAATTCATGAAGGACAGCTTAGCCCAGGTCAGCAAACTTTTATTGCCACTTCTGGCTCCTCCCAACCCCAGCAAGAGTTCTCATCCTTACACTGTAGAAACGCAGAGTTCTGGTGCAGGAGAATGGAGGTGCGGGGGCGGGGACGTTGCCACTCCTCTGCACATTGCCAAGTTAAACCCCACTTGCTGGAGGGGGGAGGCAAACAGAGAGGAATTCAAGGGTCTGTATGACTGTCCTACTTCTGCCGATTGAAGAATATAGGACCATGGTTCCGAACATTTTTTAGAAGGGGGTGGGGATGAGTTTGGCTGTGTTGTACCCCTTGCCCTGGCTGCCACGTTTCCATGGAAATGAGGGAGGGGCAGGATGTAGCTCACTCTGACTACCTGGTAGGATGGCAAAGCGAGCGTTTGGTAAACATATCCCCTACCACTCTTAACACTGGCACACACAGCTGTCCCTGGCCTATCCCCAGGCTCCCCCTCTGCCTGTTCCACTCCCTTCCCTTTGGAGCTGGTAGCATGCCAACTGGACTCCAGGCAGGGCTTGCTAGGGTCTACTCTCCACAGCCAGGTCTCCCTGGCGCAGACTCTTAGGTCTGTCCACCCAAGCTCAGCAGAAGCCAGAACAGGGCTGTCTGTTGTTGTACCTCCGCTTTAAAAAAAAAAAAAAATCCCCTAAGCTCTCTGTGCCACTGCTGTTTCCCAAACAAAACTTCAAAATGTAAATCCAAATGCCTCCGGTTAGGAACAGTAGAAACTAAGTCTCTAATGATGGCAAGGGCTAGAATGGGTGAGATGAGGCACATCCTGCTTTGGACAGCGGAGCCACCTGCGTGCCCTGCCCTCTGCCCAGCTGGAGTTCGCTTGCTTTCCTCTGGGTCCTCGTGGCCGGCAGCCTGGAACCCAGAGCTCGGTCAGGCGCGGTTCTCAGCATCCTCTGCGGTTGGTGTGTGTGTGCGCGCGCGCACACGTGTCAAGCTTGCCTGTCGCCATGGTGAGGAAGTGCAGAGAGAATTCTCAGTACCAGGGGTCAGCCCGGTGCTGTTGGTTGTAGAGCTGCAGCTTTATCTGATCTTTGATCTGATTCACGAGGACCTGGGACAGCAGGATTCCCACCAGCTGCGGGGAGCAAGAGGCAATTCAGGCTCTCAGCAATGCTTTTCCTGACTCCCGTTCCCTTCCGCAGTGTCCACCCCAACTGATCCCCTGGTGCCCTCCCTAAAACAGTCTTCGTATGGATTGTGGCACCTACTAGTCTTACAGGGAGGGGTAAGTTACCTGGGGGATAGCCAGGCCCAGTGCTACACCACCAAGTAGGAATAGGTTGCTGTGTATCCAGTTGACCAACTTGTCAATACAGCCATTAGTGTAGATGACTTTACTAGCTTCCAAGTAGTCAAGGGCCTGCATACCTTGGCCACACATAGTGTTGATCACTGCCTGAGGGGAAAAAAAAAAAAAAGAAAACCCCAATGAGACTCCCAAACCAATATTTTTTTTTTGTTTTGGGTTCTGGCTGATGGGCTTCCCATCTTTCCCAAACCCCTAAATTGTTAGAGAAAAATCATTGAGGGATCCTGGTTAGGAAATGGTTAAGTGTAGAATTCCTTTTCTTTGGGAGGTCTGGGTCTCCAGGCTTCAGTCAGATCTGCCTCTTTGGAGACCCCAGGTGGGCCACCAGAGTGATGAAGGAAAACACAGCAACAGGTCCTGGACAACTGCTCGGGTTAAGCTAGGGAACGGAGTCTCAAGAATCAGAAAGTCACTTGGAGCACCATCTAGGAGGAGATGAAGCAGAAAGCATGTCTGCTCACCTGGTTGGGGGTAGGCAGGCAACAGGAATAAGGCACAGAGCATCTCTCTCGGCTGGGGTTGTCCTCTGAGCAGTTAAAGTACATATTCTGAGACCAGTCTTTGTAGGAAATCCCTCCACAGCAGCTGAACTGCAACAAAGCCCACCGCGAGGTTAAGAATCACACTGAGGAGCCGGGTGTGGTGGTGTGCGCCTTTAATTCTAACACTCAGGAGGCAGAGGTAGAAGGATCAGCTGCGAGTTCAAGGCCTGGCCTGGGATTACAGAGTAAGTGCCAAATCTTTTAAAGGGGAATTCTCAAAGCCTATTTACAACTTCAAATTTGCTTAAACACAACTTTGAACCTTGAGCTCAGGACCTCCAGTTGCATTCACTTGAGAAGCCCTTTTTGAAAACTATTTGTTTTTATTTATTTATTGGAGGAGGGAGGCAGGGAGGGAGGGAGGGAGGGGGAGAGAGAGAGAGAGAGAGAGAGAAAATGGGTGCACCAGGGCTGCAAGTGAATTCCAGATGCATGCACCACTTTGTTCATCTGTCATGTGGGTCCTGGGGAATTGAACCTGGGTCCTTTGGCTTTGCAGGCAAGAGCCCTAACTGCCAAGTCATCTCTCTAGCCCAAGAAATTTTTAATTTCTACTACTTTATGTATCTTGTTATAACTGATATTGGTTTGATATTACAATTGTACATATTTTGGGGGCTTTTCTTTTATGAGGTAGGGTTTCACTCTAGCCCAGGCTGACCTGGAATTCACTATGTAGTCTCAGGGTGGCCCTGAACTCACAGCGATCCTCCTACCTCTGCCTCCGGAGTGCTGGGATTAGAGGCGTGCACCACCATGCCTGGCTCAATTGTACTTATTTCATATATTCAGCTATAATCTCTTGAGAAAAGGCTGTGGCTTTATAGTTCTACATAAAAGCCTGGCAAAAGGAAGTGTTCAAAAATTCTGGCTAGGAGTGAGGAGAGATGGCTCAGCAGATAAAGGCCTTGCTTATAGGCCTGACCCAGGTTCAACTCTCCAGTGCCCACATAGGCCAAGTGCACAGGGTGGCACATGTGTCTGGAGTTCATTTGCAGTGCCAGAGGACATTGGCATGCCCATACTCACTCATTCACTGTCTCCTTCTGCTTGTAAACAAATAAGTGAATAAAGCTGGGCATGGTGGCAACATGCCTTTAATCCCAGCACTTGGGAGGCAGAGGTAGAATTGCTGTGAGTTTAAGGCCAGTCTGGAACTAGAGTTCAGTTTCAGGTCAGCCTGGGCAAGAGTGAGACCCTACCTCCTCAAAAAAAAAAAAAAAAAAAAAAAAAGCTTGTCGTAGAGGTGCATACTTTAATCTCAGCAGGGAGGCAGAGTTAAGAGGTAGGAGATCACCATGAGTTTGGGGCCATCCTGAGTCTACATAGTATATTCCAGGTCAGCCTGAGCTAGAGTGAAACCCTACCTTGAAAACAAAAAGAAAACAAAATAAAAACCCTATATCTATCATCTATCTATTTATCTGTCTACCTACATACCTACCTATCTATTTATCTATCTAATATATATTTTTAAAAATATTGGCAATATTGGCTAGAGCTCAGTGGTAGAGTATATGTGGAGCCCTGGATTCATTTCAGCATTCCTGCCATCCCCCTGCTGCCAAAAAGTTAAAAAAATATTGCCTGAGGATAACTCGACTATCTATACTCAAAAATCTTTTCATAAGATAGACAAAATGCAAGAAGAGAATCTTCAATATTGTGAGTCCATAATTACTTCATGAAAGCAAACTGGATCCTAAAAACAAATGTCCATTTCCCCAGAGAAGCACAGATCTCAAAAGCACTTTTATCCAAAGCTTATCTTTTTTTTTTTTTTTTTTGAAGTAGTATATCACTCTAGCCCAGGCTGATCTGGAATTCATTGTGTAGTCTCAGGCTGGCCTTGAACTCACATCAATCCTCCTACTTTGGCCTCCTGAGTGCAGGGATTAAAGGCAATGTGCCACCACACCTGGCCCCAAAGTTTAACTTAATGCAAAAGTATTTGTTTCATTTGAGACAGACAGAGAAAAAGAAAAAATATGGGTGCTGGGGCCTTTTGCCACTGCAAACAACTTCCAGAAACATGCACCACTTTATGTATCTGGCTTTACATGGGTACTGGGGAACTGAACCCAGGCTTTCATGGATGGATAAACCAAGTGGGTAGTTACACATGTGAGAATTATTCAGCCTGTAAAAAGGAAGGGAATTCTGACATATACTACAACATGGGTGAAACTTAAAGATAAGACAAGTGAAAGAAATCAGATACAAAAAAAAAAAAAACAAATATAGGGCTGGAGAAATGGCTTAGTAGTTAAGTCGCTTGCTTGTGAAGACTAAGGACCCAGGTTTGATTCCCCAGTACCCATGTAAGCCAGATACATAAGGTGGTGCATGTATCTGGAGTTCATTTGCAGTGGCTGGAGGCCCTGCCATGCCCATTCTTTCTCTCTCTAATAAATAAAATAAAAATTATTAGAGAGAGAGAGAAATAGACAGGTAGAAACACACACACACACACACACACACACACACACACACAGAAAGAGAGAGAGAGAACCGAGAATGGGCGTGCCAGGGTCTCCAGCCACTGCAAACGGGAATTGAACCTGGGTCCTTTGCTTTGCTCCATCTCTATTTTGATTTTTTGTTGTTGTTGTTGTTGTTTGTTTTTCAGAGGCAGAGTCTTATTCTAGCCTAGGCTAACCTGGAATTCACTATGTAGTCTCAGGGTGGCCTTGAACTCACAGTGATCCTCCTATCTTTGCCTCCCAAGTACTGGGATTGAAGGCATGTTCCACCATGCCCAGCCTAAAATGTTTGCTTTTTAATTCCTCTTTTATTGACAACTTCTATAATTACAGAAAATAAACCATGACAATTTTCTCCCCTCCCCTCCCCCACTTTCACAAGTCCACTGTCCATCATATCCCTTCCCCTTCTCAATTAGTCTCTCTTTTATTCTGATGTCCATATATATATATATATATATATATATATATGTATATGTATATGTATATATGTATGTATGTATATAAAATTTTATTTTTTTGGTTTTTCAAGGTAGGGTTTCACTCTAGTCCAGGCTGATTTAGAATTCACTCTGTAGTCTCATGGTGGTCTTGAACTCACAATGATCCTCCAACCTCCACCTCACAAGTACAGTATTCAAGGCATGTGCCACCACAGCTGGCTTAAAAATAAAAACATCTTTTTGAGGTAGGGTCTTGCTTGCTCTAGCCCAAGAGGACCTGGCATTCACTATGTAGTCTCTGGCTGGCCTTGAACTCATGGCAATCCTCCTGGAATTCACGATGTACTCTCTAGTTGGCCTTGAACTCATGGCAATCCTCCTACCTCTGTCCTGAGTGTTGGGATTAAAGGTGTGCACCGCTATACCTGGCTTTAAAATATTATTATTATTTTGGTTTTTTTTCGAAGTAGGGTCTCACTCACCTGGAATTCACTATATAGTCTCAGGGTGGCAATCCTCCTACCTCTCTGCCTCTCAAGTGCTGGGAGTAAAGGCATGAGCCCCCATACCTTTATTATTAATTTTTTTATTTATCATTTTTTTATTTATTTCAGAGAGAAAGTGAGAGAGAGAATGGCACACCAGGGCTTCTTTCCTTTGCCAACAGCTCCAGACACACGTGCTGCTTTGTGCAGATGGCTTGACATAGGGAATTGAACCTGGGCTGGCAGGCTTTCCAAGCAAGCACCTTGAACAGCTGAGCAATCCCCTAGCCCTCTTTTACTTCTTGAGACAAGGTTATACAAGTTGCCCAGGCTGGTTGTGAACTCTTTTTTTTTTTTTTTTTTAATGCAAGAGAGAGCAAGAGAGAGACAGAGAGAAAGAGAGAGAGAGAGAGAGAGAGAGAGCAAGAGAGACAGAGAGAGAGCGATAATTGGCATGCTAGAGCCTCCAGCCACTGCAATCGAGCTCCAGAAGTGTGTGCCACCTTGTGCGCACGTGCCACCTTGTCTGCTGTGCCACCTAGTGCATCTGGCTTACATGGGTCCTGGGGAATCTAATCTGGGTCCTTAGGCGTTGCAGGCAAGCACCTTAACCACTAAGCCATCTCTCCAGCCCTTGAACTCACTCTTGATCCTCTTACCTTAGTCTTTCATGGAGCTAGGATTGCAGGCCTGTGCCACCATGCCCAGATAGTGTGAATAATTTTTAATACTTAGAGCTGGTGGGCTGGAGAGATGGCTTGCCTGAGAAGCGTAGGGACCCATGTCTAAAAGATCCCACATTAGCCAGATGTGCAGTGACATGAGCACACAAGGCTGCACACGTGTGCAAGGCGGTGCACGTGAATGGAGTTCAAGTGCAGTGCTGAGGCCCTGATGCTCCAATTCATCCTCTCTCTCATTAAAAAAAACAAAACATCTACCATATGACCCAGCTATAGCGCTCCTAGGCATATATCCAAAGGACTCATCTCCTTTCCTTAGAAGTACATGCTCAACCATGTTTATTGCTGCTCAATTTATAATAGCTGGGAAATGGAACCAGCCTAGATGTCCCCCAACTGATGAGTGGAAAATGAAGATGTGGCACATTTATACAATGGAGTTCTACTCAGCGGCAAAGAAAAATGAAGTTATGAAATTTACAGAAAAATGGATGGACCTGGAAAGTATTATACTAAGTCAGGTAACCCAGGCCCAGAAAGCCAAGCGCCACATGTTCTCTCTCATATGTGGATCCTAGCTACAGATGACTGGGCTTCTGTGTGAGAATGAAAATACTTAGTAGCAGAGGCCAGTAAGTTGAAAAGGAGACATAAAGGGTGGAGAAAGGAAGGGAGGAGGATACTTAACAGGTTGATATTGTATATATGTAATTACAATGATTGTAATGGGGAGTAATATGATGGAGAATGGAATTTCAAACGGGAAAGTGTGGGGGTGGGGAGGGAGGGAATTACCATGGGATATATTTTATAATCATGGAAAATGTTAATAAAAATTAAAAAAAACAACAACAAAACAACAACAACAACAACAACAAAGACACCCTGGTAAAGTCCAGGCAAGAGGTATATTCAGTAGTATGTGCTTGTCTACGATGTCCAAAGCCCTGAGTTCCACCCCCAATTTCACAAAAATAAGTAAAACAAAGCAAAACGATAATTTACTTTTATTTATTTGCAATCAGACAAAGAGAAAGTGAGAGAAGGGGAGAGAAAGAAATAGAGTATGGGTACACTCTTGCCACCTCAAATGAACCCCGGATGCATGTTCCACTTTGTGCTTTGGCTTTGACATGGGTACTGAGGGAATTGAACCAGGGTCAGTAGGCTTTGCAAGCAAGCACCTATATCCACCAAGTCTTCTCCCAGCCCGTAACTTTTTAATTTTTATTTATATTTATTTATTTGACAGAGAGGAGGAGAGAGAGAAAGAATGGGCGTGCCAGGGCCTCCAGGTGCTGCAGATGAACTGCATTTTGTGCATCCCCTTGTGTATCTCACTTATGTGGGTCCTGGGCAATTGAAACTGGGTCCTTTGGCTCTGCAGGCAAGTGCCTTAACCACTAAGCCACTTCTCCAGCTTCCATAGCTTTTTATTGCATATACCTGACCACAGTTCCAAAGTTTTTTTTTTTTTATTTTTTTATTTTTTTAATTTTTTTTTGTTCATTTTTTATTTATTTGAGAGCGACAGACACAGAGAGAAAGACAGATAGAGGGAGAGAGAGAGAATGGGCGCGCCAGGGCTTCCAGCCTCTGCAAACGAACTCCAGACGCGTGCGCCCCCTTGTGCATCTGGCTAACGTGGGACCTGGGGAAGCGAGCCTCGAACCGGGGTCCATAGGCTTCACAGGCGAGCGCTTAACCTCTAAGCCATCTCTCCAGCCCTTTTTTTTTGGTTTTGTGAGGTCGGGTCTCACACTGGCCCAGGCTGACCAGGAATTCACTATGTAGTCTCAGGGTGGCCTCGAACTCACAGCAACCCTCTTACCTCTGCCTCCCGAGTGCTGGGATTAAAGGCGTCTGCCACCATGCCTGGCTAAAATGTAATTTCAAAAAGGCAATCAAAATTACCTTCATTCCCCTATAGGCAACTACTTTTTTTTTGTTGTTGTTGGTTTTTTTGAGGTAGGGTCTCACTCTAGGCCAGGCTGACCTGGAACTCACTCTGTAGTCTCAGGGTGGCCTTGAACTCACAGTGATCCTCCTACCTCTGACTCCCGAGTGCTGGGATTAAAGGCGTGCGCCACCACACCCGGCTAGGCAACTACTTTTAATGGTTTCTTACAAAGCCTTCTAGAATCTTTTTGCAAATAAGACTATATATTCTTTTCTCCCCTTCTTTATTACATAAACAATAGATTAATATATACATTATTCTGTATCCTTGGAAGTACTTTTAATTGTTTCAATTTTTTTTTGAGGTAGGGTCTCATTCTAGCTCAGGCTGACGTGGAATTCACTATGTAGTCTCAGGGTGGCCTTGAACTCATGGTGATCCTCCTACCTCTGCCTCCTGAGTGCTGGTATTAAAGGCATGTGCCACCACACCCGGCTCCTTTAATATATTTTTATTTATTTATTTGAGAGGGAGTTGAACTGGGATCCTCTGGCTTTGCAGGCAAATGCCTTAACTGCTAAGCAATCTCCCCAGCAACTCCACCCTTTTTTTAAATGCCAAAACCTTTCCTAGAATCCATTACCTTGAAGGTAAAAAAGGTTCACAGGACTAGAAAGGGAGGCATCTTGGGATTTTTAGCACAGCCTTCAGGACACTAGCTACCCCAACATACTTAGTCCATACCTTCTTCTGGCCAAAGTCAATGAGGTTCTGCAGATCCAAGTCATCACGATAATGCACGATAGCATTGTTGATGATCTCACTCACTTTCCCCCGAGCCTGCCAGAGACATGGATAGGCAATCAGGACATGGGACTGACCTCTGACTTAATCATGGTAACAGAGACCATTACTGTTTTGTCTTGTTTCTTTCTCAGATTTTTCTTTTTCTTTTTCTTTTTTCAAGGTAGGGTTTTGCTCTAGCCCAGGATGACCTGGAATTCACTATGGAGTCTCAGGGTGGCCTCGAACTCTCGGAGATCCTCCTACCTCTGCCTCCCGAGCGCTGGGATTAAAGACGTGTGCCACCACGCCTGGCTACATTAGCTTGGGTATATGTTGACAGCTACCAAAGCTAAAGCAGCCGGATGGCCCCTAGCCCAATGGGGTTGCCCCAGCTCCAATCTTCTCACCATACTTATTCATTGCCACCACCTCTCATTCTTGTCACACATAGGGTGCTTCTATCACATCTTGTGGACCACTAACTCCCAGTAAGATCCTTTTGTCGCAAATTCATTTTGGAGCTCGCCTTTGGTAAATGGAGGTCCTCACACACATGGGATAAAGACAGAGTGATCGAGGCACCATGATGACTACCTTTTGCCCCTCATCTCCTGACATCTAGGCCAGAGGGATAGGTCTTGTGTCCTTTCCTCTTTAACATTGAGATGGAAAATGGGATAAGTTAGAGCCTCAGGTCTCTAAAACGGACGTGTACATCACTCAAGCGACCTGGAGTTGCTGGGTGTGGTGGCGCACGCCTTTAATCCCAGCACTCAGGAGGCAGAGGTAGGAGGATCACTGTGAGTTCCAGGCACTCTGAGAATACATAGTGAATTCCAGGTCAGCCTGGACTAGAGTGAGACCCTACCTCAATCCCTCCACCCCCCATTCCCCTCCCCCAAAAAACCCTGGAGGAAAACACAAGTGCAAAGTCAAAGTTAGGGCAGAAATATCAAGGCTGCTCCTCCTCATATCATCTTTTTTTTTTTTTTTTTTTTTAGGTAGGGTCTCTCTGTAGCCCAGGCTGACCTAGAATTCACTATGTAGTCTTGTCTTAGGCTAGCCTTGAACTCACAGTGATTCTCCTACCTCGGCCTTCTGAGTGGTGGGAATAAAGGCATGAACAATTATGGCTGGCAAGATCATCTTTTATCCAAATGAGTCTTGAAATCAGAACCGACACCTACCAAGGGAAGATGTCCAGTTCAAAACCCATTCATTCCTGATCCTCAGACAAGAGGGAAAAGAAATTTTGAACCTGATATTACTGCTTCTCAGAAACTCTACTTTAGAATAATGATGTGTTTCTCTCTCTCTCTTTTTTTTTTTTTTTCTTTCTCAAGGTAGGGTCTTGCTTTAGCACAAGCTGACCTGGAATTCACTATGTAGTCTCAGGCTGGCCTTGAACTCATGGCAATCCTACCTCTGCCTCACAAGTGTTAGAATTAAAGGTGTGTGCTAACACGCCCAGCTGTATTTGTCTTTCTTCATATTATTGCCACAAAATATTTGTTGACAGACACAAAGTGGATAGTGTTTTTTGTTACTCGTTCTTTTTTAGCAGAAAGGTGCTGAGTGGAGATGCTGACCCCTAGTGGATATAAGGAAACTGCATCATTTTAGACTCAGCTCCTATCTTTTTAAGATTTTCTAGAACCAGGACTAGGAAATTTAGGATTAGTTCAGCAGCTCTCAGTTTCAGAAGTTTCTACAATGGTATCGTTATCTTCTATTTATTATTTATTTATCTGTTTGTTTGGAGAGAAAGAGAGAATGGGTCTGTTTCTGCAAATGAACTCCAGACACATGTGCTACTTACATGGGTCCTGGGGAATTGAACCGAAGCCTTTGCAAGCAAGCACCTTTAATCACTGAGTCATTTCCCCAGCCCCAATGGTCTCTTTCTGATCCATTGCTTTCCTTACATTTTCCTTCAGTAGTACTGTTCTTTATCTCTGGTAACTATTTATCATTTGAGAAAGAAATTCTGCATTTTGTTTTGTTTTTGTTTTTCAAAGTAGGGTCTTGCTCTAGCCCAGGCTGACCTGGAATTCACTCTGTCATCCCAGGCTGGCCTCAAACTCACAGTGATCCTCCTACCTCTGTCTCCCAAGTGCAGGAATTAAAGGCATGCACCACCATGCCTGTTAAAAGGATTGCTGCTACATGACAAACCACCTTCCAGATATGATAAGCACTGTCTAGAATCGTGTCCCCATCCCCCCACCACTGCTTTCTCTCTGTTTATTTCAATAAAAGAGTTTTCCTTTGTAATTTTTTGTTTGTTTGTTTTTTAAAGGTAGTGTCTTGCTGTAGCCCTGGCTGACCTGGAATTCACTATTGTAGTCTTAGGATGGCCTCGAACTCATGGTGATCCTCCTACCTGTGTCTCCTAAAGTGCTGGGATTAAAGGCGTGCGCCACCACATCCGGCCATAAAATTTTTTTGTTATTGACAACTTCCACAATTATAGACAATAAACCATGATAATTCCATCCCCCCCCAAAAAAAACAATTTTTCAATAAAAGGCTCCTTGTGTTGTCTGTGGTCCATGTGATCAATGAGTTCTATAGACTTAGTCATTTGTCATTAAAGTTTTGCAGGTTATTTTAATGTTTTTCATGTTTACTGAATTACCTTTCTTGTTGGCCTCTCTGGCTGTCAAAGTAAAACATCTTACAGTGATGAAATTCTCTTCGGATATGGTGATTAGTTAAAGGCTGTTCACTCATCCCTTAGGAGGATTTTCCAAAGGCTGATGTTTCTCAAGGGAAACAGGGCTGTGGTTAACTAATCAGGCCCGATGAGAGTAGGAACTGTCCCTTCATCCCTCTGGTGTACACTGAAGGGGCCTCTAGGCTCCTACTATTACCTTGTCCGAGAAGACGAAGCCCACGACACCAGCAGCCAGTTGTAGCAGGAACACGATGGTGAGGCAAAGGGAGAACTATGGGGCACGGGCGGGAGAAAGAGAGAGTTACCGCTCTGGGGAGCATCCTCTCCCAGGGCCACGGTGAGCCCTGGGAAGGCACCAGGCCCTTCCTCCTGATGTCCACACGTGGCAGAGAAACCACTGCTTCTCAGACACTGTATGGGAAGTGGCTACCCTATGCTGGCTGCCGGGGTCGAGCTCTATGGTAAGCTGTGGACGGCACAGGCCTGCGGGTTAGGGTGGGACAGGGGAAGTGGAATAGAAAGGCTGTAGAAATGGCATGGGGAAAAGGAACACGGAGCGGACGTTCCCACGGTGGGCCACCGCTAACTTACCGTCTGCAGGAGGCAGATGTTCTCTCGGAGGGATCCGATGCAGCCACAGAAGGTGAGAAGGAACATGAGGACACCCACCACAATCAGCAGGATGGCAGGGTCCACTGCCAGACAGGCCAAGGCTGCTTCTGGGGAAAAGGCTGAGCCTCAGCTGGGGCGCTCAGAGTCACCGTTCCTCCCCAGTGCCAAGTGAGGAGTATGCAGAGCTAAAATACCTTCCTCACAGAGGGAGATGAGAAAGAGTCCAGAGGCTAGAGAGATGGTTTAGCAGTTAAGGTGCTTGCCTGCAAAGCCAAGAGACCTGGGTTCAATTCCCTAGTACTCACATGAAGCCAGATGCACAGAGTGGTGCATGTCTGGAGGCCCTGGTGCACCCATTCTATCTGCCTGTTTCTCTTTCTTTCTTTCTTTTTCTTTCTTTTTTTTTTTTTTTTTTGGTTTTTCAAGGTAGCTCAGGTAGTCTCAGGGTGGCCTCGAACTCGTGATGATCCTCCTACCTCTGCCTCCTGAGTGCTGGGATTAAAGGCATGTGCCACCATTCCCAGCCTTCTGCCTCTCTCTCCCTCTCTCTCTCAAATAAATAAACAAAAAATTATTTAAAAAGAAAGAAAGAGCCCAGGAGGAGTCCTGGCATTTAACCTGAGCAACTCTAGGGAAGGGAGGCGCCTTCATTCTTGGGCTCAAGAGAGGAAAGCCTGCTTTGCCTTCGAGAAGACTCAGAAGAAGTTTAGGCTCACCAGCTGGGCAGATCCTTTTGCTCTGAAACTGCAGAGGAAGGGGAATGGAGGTTGAGTTCCTTCAGGACAAGCTAAGGAGGCTGAAACCCCTGAATGCTCTTTACACACAGAGGCCTGGCTTCTCCTCCAGACTCCTCCTAAGTCTCAAATGCAGGCTGGCCTCGGGAGAGAGACAGGGGCTTAGGAGAACCCAAGTGAACTGCCACCATGAAGAAGGCCACTAAGACCTGGCTTACAGGGAGCTGCCTCCTCAGGCCCCAAACTCACACAGGAAGGGGAATGGCAAGAGCCCAAGAGGGGGACCTATAACTTACCCGCATGCTTCATGAGCCGGGCATAGACACCCACGGCCACCATTACCATGGAAATCACCTGTGGAAATGAAGGGAGCCCGACTGAGATTCTAGCAATCTGAGAGCTCTGAACATGAAGGGTAACTTTCTAGGGAAGCAGGAAAGGATGACTTCCCCAGGCCCAGGTGTGAGGATTTACCCACTCCAGTAATATTGCTACTAGTACCTGCCAGAGTTCACTTTCATGAGATATGTTTCCTGACATCACTTCCTTCAATCCTCACAACACGATCACCTAGTGACGCTAATACTGTAGTCATTTCACACATGAAGAAATTAAGGTAATACAAGTTGTTTTGTTTTTTTGTGGTTTTTCGAGGTAGGGTCTCACTCTAGCTCAGGCTGACCTGGAATTCACTAGGTAGTCTCAGGGTGGCCTTGAACTCACGACGATCCTCCTACCTCTGCCTCCCGAGTGCTGGGATTAAAGGTGTGCACCACCACACCCAGCTGGTAATACAAATTAATATAGAATATAGGATATAAATAATATAGAATAGTGATTAAAAGCCAGGCCGTGGCGGTGCACGCCTTTATCCCAGCACTTAGACACAGAAGTAGGAGAATTGCTGTGAGTTTGAGGCTAGCCTGGCACTACATAGTGAATTTAGTCAATAGCATCAAAACTTCCCCTAGCTGGGCATGGTGGTACATGTTTTTAATCCCAGCACTTGGGAGGCTGAGACAGGAAGATCACCATGAGTTTGAGGTCAGCCTGGAGCTACAAAGTGAGTTCCATGTTGGCCTGGGCTGGAATGAGACCTTACCTCGAAAACAAACAAACAAAACAACTTGTCCTAGATACACACAACTTTTTCTTTTTTTTCTTCCCGAGGTAGGGTTTCACTCTAGCCCAGGCTGACCTGAATTCACTCTGTAGTCTCAGGGTGGCCTCGAACTCACAGTGATCCTCCTACTTCTGCCTCCTAGGTGCTGGGATTAAAGGTGTGTGCCACTATGTCTGACCACACACAACTCTCTGTCTGTCTGTCTGTCTGTCTCTCTCTCTTTTTTTTTTGGTTTTTCAAGGTAGGGTCTTGCTCTAGCCCAGGCTGACCTGGAATACACTATGTAGTCTCAAGCTGGCCTTGAACTCACGGTGATCCTCCTACCTCTGCCTCCCAAATGCTGGGATTAAAAGCGTGCGCCACTATGCCAGGCTATATTTTAAAATTTTTATTTATTTGCACTGTGTGAATGTGTGTCTTTATTTTATGTATAGGGATACCAGGGTCTCTTGCTGGTGAAAATGAACTCCAGACACATGTGCCACTTTTTGTGTCCAGCTTTGTGGGTGCTGGGGAGTCAAACCCAGGCTGGCAGGCTTTGCAAGTAAGAGCTCTTAGCCACTGAGCACAGCCCCAGCAACCGTTATCTTTACAAACTCTGGTTCTGGCGTGGAAGAATAGAGCAAGGTGGGTCCCGCACATTAATTTCATGACTTCTTCCTGAGGAAGCAAACCCGTTAGCAGGAGTCTACCAGGAGTTCTCTGCTCCCTAGACCCCAAGGAGCGTCCGGCAGCCCCACTGTTTACTCTCTTCAGCTACCCTTTCTTCCAACTCAGCTTCCAGGCTGGTGCTAAGCAGCACTTGGCTGTCACCATGGTAATAGAAGAGACCAAGCTCTGGCAGGGAAGAGTTCTCAGCAGCAGGGGAAGGAAGGGATGGCAAGCTAGACTCCTTTGTCTTAGAAGACAGGAACCAACTGGAAAGAGCTCCCTAGGGACCTTTCATGGGAGAAGGGAGCTAGACCCCTATAACAGGTTTCAAGATCAGAGAGGATGGGTGCATCAGGGCCTCTATCCACTGCAAATGAACTCCAAACATATGCACCATTCTGTCTCTTTCTCCTTGCAAATCCACAATAAATAAAAATATTAAGTCTGAAAAAAAATATTAAGTCTGAACACAGCTAAACCAAGAAAGGCACATGTGTCTGGAGTTCGTTTGTGCTGGCTGGATGCCCTTGTGCTCATTCTCCTCTATCTGCCTCTCTCTCTCTCTTGCTTTCTCTCTTATAAATAAATTTAAAAAAAAAAATTGCTGGGCGTGGTGGTGCACGCCCTTAATTCCAGCACTCAGGAGGCAGAGGTAGGAGGATCATCATGAGTTCGAGGCCACTCTGAGACTACAGAGTGAGTTCCAGGTCAGCCTGAGCTGGAGTGAAACCCTACCTCAGGAAAAAAAAAAATGTATCTAGCTTCCATTTATGTTGCTCCCAGGCTCCTCACTGTTTTTCACATTTTAAAAAATGTTTATTTTTGTTTTTTGTTTTTGTTTTTGTTTTGTTTTGTTTTTGAGGAAGGATCTCACCCTAGTTCAGGCTGACCTGGCATTCATTCTCTACTGTTACCAGGCTAGCCTTGGATTTATTTATTTATTTATTTATTTATTTTGGTTATTCGAGGTAGGGTCTCACTCTGGCTCAGGCTGACCTGGAATTCACTATGTAGTCTCAGGGTGGCCTCTAACTCTCAGCGATCCTCCTACCTCTGCCTCCCAAGTGCTGGGATTAAAGGCGTGCACCACCATGCCCTGCTTAGCCTTGGATTTATGATGATTCTATTACCTCTACCTCCCAAGTGCTGTGATTAAAGGTGTACACCACCACGCCCTGCTTTTCCAGCCCCCAATTAAAAAAAATTATTTATTTGCAAGTAGAGGTCTACAGAGAGACAGAGAGGCACACATAGAGAGAATGGGCACACCAGGCTCTCTAGCCCCACATGTTAGAAATTTTACTAGGTGGATAAGTGTACAGAAATCATCTTTGATTAAATGTCAACACAGGCCGGGTGTGGTGGTGCACGCCTTTAATCCCAGCACTCGGGAGGCAGAGGTAGGAGGATTTCCGTGAGTTTGAGGCCACCCTGAGACTAGATAGTGAATTACAGGTCAGTCTGGGCCAGAGTGAGACCCTACCTTCAAAAACCAAAAAAAAAAAAAAGTGAACACAGGGCTGGAGGGATGGCTTAGTGGTAAGATGGCTTAGTTGTTAAAGTGCTTTCCTGCCTGGGTTCGATTCCCTAATACCCACATAAAGCCAGATGCATAAAATGTGGCACATGTGTCTGGAATTTAATTTGTAGCTGTAAGAGGCCCTGGCACACCCATTCTGTCTCTTTCTCCTTGCAAATACACAATAAATAAAAATATTAAGTCTGAACACAGCTAAACCAAGAAAGGCACAATACCACATATTGCCAGGTACAGTGGTACATGCTATAATCTCTGTACTCAGAAACAGAGATAGAAGAATCCACACTTCAAGGCCAGCCAGCCTCAGCTATAATGAGTTTGTGGCCAAAGTAGGGAACATGATGAGGCTCTAGGTGGGGGTGGGGGGGGGAGAATACTGGTCATAGGGTAACTTAATTTTATCTAAGAGCCTGTAATTACAACAAATGGGGTAATGTCCCCTAAAAGCAATAATGTCTTATTCCTGAAATCTGTGAATACATTATCTCATATGACCAAAGGAACTTTGCAAATTTCAATTGGGATACAGAGATATTCTTCCTAAATGTCCAGTGTGGTCATTAACAGACCTTATAAGAGAGAGGGGAGCAGAGGAGTGGAAACAGGGTTGAGGTGGTGTGATATGTGGACCAAGGAATGTGGGCAGTCTCAGAAGTTGAAGCAGGCAAGGACAGCTTCCCTAGAGAAAACCAAAAGAAGCACAATACTGTCACCTCAGTATTAGCCCACTGAGACCTGTTTAAGACTTTAAAAATTATATTTTATTTATGTATTTATTTGAGAGACAGGAAGAGACAGAGAGAGGCAGAGAGAAAGAATGGGAATGCCAGGGCTTCTAGCCACTGCAAATGAATTCCAGATGCATGCACCACCTTGTGCATCTGGCTTATGTGGGTATGGGGGAATCAGACTTGAGTCCTTTGCTTCATAGTCAAGTATCTTAACTGCTAATCCATCTTTCCAGCCCCAACTTTTCTTTCTTTTTTTTTTTTCTTTTCTTTTTCGAGGTCTCACTCTAGCCCAGGTCCATATGGAACTAATTTTGTAGTACCAGGTTGGCCTATGAACTCATAGCGATCTTCCTACCTCAGCCTCCCAAAGGCTGGGATTAAAAGTGTGTGCCAAGCTGGGCGTGGTGGCGCATGCCTTTAATCCCAGCACTCGGGAGGCAGAGGTAGGAGGATTGCCATGAGTTCAAGGCCAACCTGAGATGACAGAGTTAACTCCAGGTCAGCCTGGACCAGAGTGAGACCCTACCTCGAAAAACCAAAAAAAAAAAAAAAAGTGTGTGCCACCACACTTGGCTGTTTCAGACTTTTGACCTCTAGAATTATACAAGCTTAAATTTGTACCATTTCAGCCAGGTGTGGTGGCATAATCCTTTAATCTCAGCACTTGGGAGGCAGAGGTAAGAGGACAGCTGTGAGTTCAAGGTCAGCCTGACTACACAGTGAATTCCAGATCACCTGGGCTATAGCAAAACCCTACCTAAACAAAGCAAAACAAAACAAATAAATAAACAAAAAAAGCTGGGGGCTAAAGAGATATCTTAGCAGTTAAGGCACTTGCCTGCAAAACCTAGGACCCAGGTTCAATTCCCCAGTACCCATGTAAGCCAAATGCACAAGGTGGCACACACATCTGGAGCCTTTAATCTCAGCACTCGGGAAGCAGAGGTAGGAGGATCATCATGAGTTTGAGGCCACCCTGAGAGTAATAAATTCCAGGTCAGCCTGGGGTAGAGTGAGAACCTACCTCAAAAAAGTCTATGTTGGGGCTGGAGGGATGGTTTAGAGGTTAAGGGGTTTGCCTGCAAAGCCAAAGGACCCTGGTTCGATTCCCCAGGACCCATATAAGCCAGATGTACAAGAGGGTGCATGCATCTGGAGTTCATTTGCAGTGGCTAGAGGCCCTGGTGCACCCATTCTCTTTCTCTCTCTCCCCTCTCTGCGCCTTTCTCTCTCTCTCTCTCTCTCTTTTTTTTTTTTTTTTGGTTTTTCGAGGTGGGGTCTTACTCTAGCTCAGGCTGACCTGGAATTCACTATGGAGTCTCAGGCTGGCCTCAAACTTACGGTCCTCCTACCTCTGCCTCCCGAGTGCTGGGATTAAAGGTGTGCACCACCACGCTCAGCTTCTTTCTCTTTCATAAATAAATAAATCATATTTTAAAAAAATCTATGCTGACACAAACACATAACCAAATAAGTAGGGGAGAAAAGACAAATCTCTTATGCAGGAGAATCCCCCAAATTTATAAAGCCACTCTCAAAGAGGGAGAACACAACTTTTAACTCCTTCAGTGTGTGCTGTGTATAGTCTTTCTTCCAAAGAACAAAGCACAGAAAAGGGGGAAAAAAAAAGAGTAATTACACAGTGGAGTAGCCCCCTCAACCCCATGATCAAGGTCAACATTAAAGATGATGTTGATCAGTCATTGATATGATATGATGTGAAGAAAATGATTCTTTACCACTGTGGTCTTCCTCCCCAACATCTGTAAGCGCACGATCACCATGAGAAAAACATCAGGCAGGCTACCACAGGGGCTGTGAGGGGCAAGTTCTGTGGTCAAACGTGACCAGCTTAGGAATCCACAGACATTCCTCTTGAGCAGGTCTCCGAGGTTGCTTCCTGGAAGGACTGACTGAAGGAGGAAATCCTTCCTCCATTGTGGGTGGTCCTTCCACTGGTGGACTTTGTGTAAGGAAGCTCTGAGAGAACACAGCCCCTCTCCACCTGGCTGCCCCCTCCCCCACTACTCGCTCACCTATCCTGCTGGACTATCCTTCAGCGGCGCTGGAAGCAAGTTTCAGCACCTCCCCAAGTGGACTGGAGACCGGTGGCTTCAGGGCCAGGTTGGGACTGCCAGGGCGTCCAGCCTTGCGAACTGAGCGGCTATTCTTTGACTTTCAAGCCTGCGCACTGCTGTTGTTGGACTGCCAAAACGAATCCAATAAATCCCCCTTTTAATATCTGTGGTCTTTGGAATGGATGTATCTCAGTTGATTCAGGCGTTTTATTAAAGCTTGTAACTTGGTGTCACTGTGGGCGGGTGCATCCTAGGGTGGCGTGGGGGCAGATACAGAATTCCAGTCTACACATATGTAAAGTGCTTGGGCTCTGCCATTCTGAACTCCAAAGCGTGCTTGCTTGTTGCCTGTGCTGGTGGTAATTGCCTTTTTCTTTTCTTTTTTTTCTGTTTGGACCCGTGAAAGGGGGTCAGCTTCTTCTGCCACTATGGGACTTCCTTGAATCTGTAAGCCTCCAACAAATCCCTTCCTCCATAACTGTGCCTGATTTGGAAGTTCATCCCAACAACTAAAGCTGACTGTGACAATATTTTTATTTATTTATTTATTCATTTATTTGAAAGACAGAGAAAGAGAAACAGAGAAAGAACGGGCACACCGGGGCTTCCTGCCACTGCAAACAAACTCCAGACACATGAGCCACTTTGTGCATCTGGCTTTATGTGGGTACTGGGGAATCGAACCCAGGCCATTAGGCTTTGTGGGTAGGCGCCTTTAACTGCTGAGAGCCATCTCTCCAGACCCAAATGCCCCTTTTAATATTTTATTTATTTATTTATTTGACAGAGAAGGAGGGGGTGATTGAGAGAGAATGAGTGTGCCAGGCCTTCCAGCCACTGCAAACAAACTTCAGACACATGTGCTCCTTGTGCATCTGGCTAACGTGGGTCCTGGGGAATAGAACCTGGGTCCTTTGGCTTGCAGGCAAATGCCTTAACCACTAAGCCATCCCTCCAGCCCCCAAATGCCCCTTTTAATACAATTCATTCTAATGGTTCTGTTCCTCTAGAGAACCCAGACTAACTACAGGCCATTCTACAAAACACCTGAGCAACTCTCTAAAAAAATCTCAAGTTGGGCTGGAGAGATGGCTTAGTGGTTAAGCGCTTGCCTGTGAAGCATAAGGACCCCAGTTTGAGGCTTGATTCTCCAGTACCCACGTAAGCCAGATGCACAAGGTGGTGCATGCATCTGGAGTTTGTCTTTAGTGGCTGGAGGCCCTGGTGTGCCCATTCGCTTTCTATCTGCTTCTTTCTCTCTCTGTCACTCTCAAATAAATAAATAAAAATTAAAAAAAATCCCAAAGTCATTTTCAGCAAGCAAAGTCTGAGAAACTATCCCAGGCAGGAGAAATGAGACATAAACTCAATGTAATGTAGTATCTCAGGTGGAATCTTGGAACAGAAAGACATTAAGAACAAAGGAAACTGGATTAAAATCTATAGCATAATGATAATACCATTCATTAATTGTAACAAATGGATCATATTATGATGCTATTAACAGGAAAAAGTGGGTGCGGGGTATATGGAAAGTATGATTTTTTTCAGTTGTTCGGTAAAATTAAACTATTCTTTTTTAAAAAATATATTTTATTTATTTGTTAGAGAGACAGAGAGAGAGAGAAAGAAAGAGGGAGAGAGGGAGGGAGAGAGAGAATGGGCTGCCAGGGCCTTCAGCCACTGTAAACAAACTCCAAATGCATGTGCCCCCTTGTGCATCTGGCTTATGTGGGTACTGGGGAATTGAACCTGGGTCCTTAGGCCTTGTAGGCAAACACCTTAACTGCTAAGCCACCTCTCCAGCCCCTAAACTATTCTTTAAAATCCTATGTTATTTATTTATTTATTTGACAGAGAGAGAGCGAGAGAGAATAGAATGGGCGCGCCAGGGCCTCCAGCCACTGCAAATGAACTCCAGATGTGTGCGGCCCCTAGTGCATCTGGCTAATGTGGGTTCTGGGGAATTGAACCTGGGTCTTTTAGCTTTGTAGGCAAATGCCTTAACTGCTAAGCCATCCCTCCAGCCCAAAGCCTATGTTTTTAAACTTAAAAATATTACTTATTTTGTTTTTTTTTCAAGGTAGGGTCTCACTCTGGCCCAGGTTGACCTGAAATTAACTATGTAGTCTCAGGCTGGCCTCAGCTAGACCACCACCATGCCCAGCAAATTTATTTATTTGAGAGTGCATGCGCATGCAAATGGGAACACTAGGGCCTCTAGCCACTGCAAATGAACTACAGATGTATGCACCACCTTGTGCATCTGGCTTACATAGGCGCTGGGGAATTGAACTTGGGTCCTTAGGCTTCACAGGCATGCGCCTTAGCCGCTAAGGCATCCCTCCAGCCAAAGCCTATGTCTAGTTTATGTGGAACTGGGGCCTCATGCCTGCAAGGTAAGTACTCTACCAACCAAACTACATCCCCAGCCAGACTACATGTATTTTACAGGAATGTTACACAGATACACAGAAGCGTAATATGCTAATTTCTCTCATAGAAATAAAGAATTTCACCAACAGATGGCGTGGCTATGGCTGTCTCTGTATCTCATAAAACAATACAAATAACACTCTAGATAAATTATTCTCCCTTTTTTTCCATAAGATTTTGCTGTCACCACTCCTCTTTCCCTGTACCTTTCACTAGCTAGCACTTACTGGCAGATAAGCGGCCACAGGCACTAATCATGTTCACGGGAGAAAACAGAAAGTGGGGAAATTCTTTCCATTAGCTTGACTTTTCTTGCAAATTAGAAAAAGACAACCAGAATTTGATTTTTTTTTTTTTTTGGGAGGAATTCATACTACCTGGAAAAAAACAAAACAAAAACAAAAACAAGCAAAAAGCACCTTGTCTGTTTCCTAGGGCGCAGTTTCAGGGCTATAAGAGCTCCAAGCTCAATGCCTGTAACTAGAAACAAACTGGTTACAAAGTGGTAACAAACTGGTTACAAAGTGGTACCGCAAGCCCTGAGTGCTGAACCTAGGGAAGGCCGTGGAGGATGAGTGAGCTCTGTTACTAGGATAGACTTGAAACTTCTTTGCACAGAAGGAACTATAAAGGTATCATTAAACACCATCTCCCTCTAGTTAATGATGGGAATATGAGCAAGGGAGGTTCAGGTTCAAGGCTGGCCCCTACTCAGCCTCATTCCCATCTACGCAGTACTCTTTTTCCTCCTCTCTGAAGGAGCTGTCACCCCAGGACTGCAAGCCCATCCCACCCCAGCAGGGGGTTTCCAGGAGCTAGTTCCAAGGGCAGCAGTAGTCATTTCCTTGGTGGAGTGTAAGAGCCACGGGACTAAACTTTATATATGCTATCTCATTTTATCCAGCCATAATCCCGAGAGGGCATCCGTTCTTACGGAACTGATGGTCACAGAATTCATGTAACTTTGCCTATTTATGATTGACAAGCGGCTGGAGTGGGACTAGAACCTAGGTCTGGCTGTCACCCAAGCCTTAGGACCTCGGCCACACGGCTGTCTGTATCTCGGCATCCTAGCCACTTCTGGAGCCCGTGTGTTCCCCGTGGGGCTATCGTATGAGGCAGGAAGAAACAGCTGGCCACAGTTCTCCTGGGCAGCAGCTGGTAATCTCTAAACTAGGTGGAGCTCAGGCAGGGGAAAGATCTTGTGGGGAGGTGACAAGGTATTGGCAGAGTCTAGGCAGCAATTTGGAGGGAAATTCCTAAAGCGACACCCTGAAAGGGAAGAACACAGCATGGCCTGGTGGGGCCTGCCTGCTTGCTCATACCCACATTCAGTGTACAAGAAGTAGGAGGATGTTTCCCCTCTTCTTCTTCTTCTTCTTCTTCTTCTTTTTGGTTTATTTTTATGTATTTATTTGAGAGTGACAGACAGAGAAAGAGGCAGAGAGAGAGAGAGAGAGAATGGGCGCGCCAGGGCTTCCAGCCGCTGCAGACGAATTCCAGACGTGTGCGCCCCGTTGTGCATCTGGCTAACGTGGGTCCTGGGGAATCGAGCCTCGAACCGGGGTCCTTAGGCTTCACAGGCAAGCGCTTAACTGCTAAGCCATCTCTCCAGCCCACCTCTTCTTCTTTTTTTTTTAAAAATTTCAAGGTAGGGTCTCACTCTATCCCAGGCTGACCCGGAATTCACTATGTAACCTCATGGTGGTCTCTAACTCATGATAATCCCCCTACCTCTGCCTCCCTGAGTGCTGGGGTTAAAGGCGTGTCCCTGGCCCCCTGTCCTTTAGAAGGTGCTGGAAAACAGCTGAGAGCACAGCAGTTCCTGAGCGGGAATCAAAGCCTTGTGCCTGAGCTGGGATGCAGTTCAGTGGGAAAGTGCTCACTGGGCAAATAAAGCCCAGGGCTCAATCTCCAACACCAGAGCAACAACAAGACTCTGCCCCTCCCTACACAGAGGGAAGTGGGAGGAAGGAATCTCCCGTTGCTTCTTAGAACTAACTTTCTTTCTTTTTTTTCTTTCTTTTTTATTTTATTTTATTTTATTTTATTTATTATTTATTTGAAAGCGACAGACACAGAGAGAAAGACAGGTAGAGGGAGAGAGAGAGAATGGGCGCGCCAGGGCTTCCAGCCTCTGCAAACGAACTCCAGACGCATGCGCCCCCTTGTGCATCTGGCTAACGTGGGACCTGGGGAACTGAGCCTCGAACCAGGGTCCTTAGGCTTCACAGGCAAGCGCTTAACCGCTAAGCCATCTCTCCAGCCCATTATTTCTTTTTTTTTTTTGAGGTAGGGTTTCCCTCTGGCCCAAACTGACCTGGAATTCACCGTCACTATGTAGTCTCAGGGTGGCTCATAGCGATCTGCCACCTGAGTGTTGGGATTAAAGGCGTGCACCGCCACACACATCCAACTTGCCTCTTAGAACTTTCTGTCAGGTATTCCTGGGTGAAGTCAGAAAGACTCTCTGTCATTTCCCAGGGCCTGCACACGTTAGTCCTCTTTGTTACCTCAGCACTGCTTGTTCCTGGGATCCTAAGGTGGGAACGGTCCATGTGACACTGGCTCTTGGCTCTCTGTCTTTGCATCGCATGGTGTTATCATGCCAGAGTACAGGAGTCCGTAGGGCTCTTTCCTCACCTCACCGCGTCCGTGGCGGACCCTTTAATGTCTTCCTCAAGCCAGAGTTGGTTTTGCGCTTCCAAGGTTATGCACAAGAAAGGGTACCATGGGTTATGGTACTATAAACACTGAAACTCAGTTGCTTGGCCTCGTGGTCCATGACCATAATTCCAACACTTGGGAGGCTGAGGCAGGAAGATTGCCATGAGTTTGATGCCAGCCTGAGCTATAGTATAAGGCCCTATCTCAAATAAAATAAATAAAATAAGACAGGGTAGCAGGCTGTGTCCAGACAGACTACCAAGACTAAAAGGGGCACATGTTTTCTTTTCTTTTTCTTTAAATTGCTTTTTTTTTTTTTTTTTTAATTTGGGGCTGGAGGATGGCATAGCAGTTAAGACACTTGTCTGTGAAACCTAAGAATCCAGGTTTGACTCCCCAGAACCCAGGTAAGCCAGACACACATAGTGGCACATGCGTCTGCAGTTTGTTTGCAGTGGCTACAGGCCCTAGTGCGGTGGACAGTTATCAGGTGTGGTGGCTCTGCAGAAGATACTGGATGGGGTGGCTGCCATTTGTTTTTTTTTTACCTGGCTTGAAGAAGGGATGCCAGGCCATAGGATCTGTGACAAAGGAGGACCCAGAATGCATTCTGTATCTCAACAGACCAAGTCCAGGAAGGAAGAAAGGAGAGAGTAAGAGCACCGTCCTCCATTTGGGTGAAAGCGCCAAGTCCTAGCCACTAGACCACCAGGGAGATTCCGCGCCTCCATTTGCTGTCTCACCATTCAATAGATATTTGATCAATGGCTCCTTTCTAGCCCACACTGCCCAGCAGCGGGAATCCACAAGCAAATAAGGCAGTCCCTCAGGAACCTGAGACCTAGAGGGGGAGACAGGTAAGGAAGCACATGACTGTGTCACAGGGAAGGGGTGTGACAATCAGTAGAGGCATATGGTACGCAGAGGGGAGCTCAGAGGCGTGGCTGACAAAGACGCTTGGGTTGAGACACAGAGGCTGAAGGTCTGAGCTTCTGGCATCTGCTTAACTCAAACGCCACTCCAACTGCAGCCCTAAATGGAGACAAGGGGCGGCTAAGGAGAAGTGGGGCAAACTGATAAGACTGCTGACAAGGGCATCCAGTAAAGATGGCAGCGTAGGAATCACGCCAAAGCAGCCCAGTGGGGGGAAAGGCCAAAATCCCCCAGCAAAATACATTCTTCTACTCAAAAGTGAGGTGTATAAGAAATTACCAACTATAGCAGAGAAGTAGGAGAGGTCCAGAGCCCACAGAAGCAGGCAGAAGTGGCCCCAGCAGCGCTGGCACCAGGTCTGTGAGGCCACAGACCCAAGGCTCGGCCTGAGCCACAGAAAAAGCCAGGTGAGGGGATTTTCCACCCACACCGGCCTCCATGCAAACTCAAGAAACGTGAAGGTAGGACCGCAGTGACCAACGGAGGAGCAGCTCCTGAGCAAGAGGATCGTGAGGACCAATGTGAGAACTTCAGCCACCACCCACAGCCTCCCCTCGCGACCACCAGGACAAGCTCCATCAAGCACAAGGGAGATCACCTACACAGCACCCAGTACAGGTGATCAGAGCAGCGACCCAGCGACCCAGCCAGCCTACCTGAGCCCACACTGTAGCAAAGAGGGAACCAAGCAGGAGCACAGCATAAATGAGACCAAAAGTAACTGGAATTACACCAGGTCAGTACCCACCAATTAAACTTGGTACATAGGCTTGAATCAGAAGTGCTAACTGCACCTTCCAAGTCAGGGTAAATTATATGTTAAATTTGATGGATGGCTGGATGTGCCATTCTTAAGTAAACTGTATTTTGGGCTTGACATTGCTGCTTCCTGATTTATAGTGCCTTTGTTTCCTCTTCTGTCATTCACTGGAGAAGGGTCTCACCTGGTCACAAGCTGACTTGGAACCCTCTACAGGCCAGAAATCTTAGCCTCCCAGTTGACAGGATTAATGGTGTGGGGCAACACACATCCTTAGGGACAGTGACTTTCGTAGAGGATCTGGTTGTCATAACATCTACTCTTAACATAAATACTCTGTGCTGTTTTTCATTGAATGTATACATTGTTTAGTTAAATTTTAGAATTTGCCTGTATTTTGTTCCACTCAGCCTACTTAAATACTCTCATAGCAGGTAAACCCATACCTAGGGTCACATTTGTGGTTACTCTGAGGGTCTTAAGAGCCACACCTAGTACCTTAAGCTCCTACCCTGAAGATATATAACATCAGATTGATTGATACATGTAATAATACTGCAGCTTATTAGAAAATCCAAACATTAAATTAATCCAAGATGCAAAAATCTCTACATTATAATACAAGAAACATAAAAAATCAAGACAATATAAATCCACCTAAAAGTATTAATGCATCAGAAATGACCTCCACTGGGACTGATTTAGAGGAAATGCCTGAGAAAGATTTCAAAAGAATGATTATAAATATGTTCATATAAATCAAAGAGGAAATCAAAGGAATCAAAAAAAACACAGGAGGGCTGGAGAGATGGTTTAGCAGTTAAGTGCTTGCTTATGAAGCCTAAGGACCCTATTTTGAGGCTTGAATCCCCAGGACCCACATAAGCCAGATGCACAAGGTGGTACATGCATCTGCAGTTGGTTTGCAGTGGTTGGAGTCCTAGGGCGCCCATTCTCTCTCTCTGCCTCTTTCTCTGTCTGTCTGTTGCTCTCAAATAAATAAAAACAAAAGAAAGTTTAAGAAAAGAAGACACAGGAAACCAATTTAATGAAATAAGATCAATATAAGACATAAATAAGGAAATAGAAATAATAAAGAAAACCAGTCAGAAATACTAACAATGAAGAACAAAGTCAGTGAAATTAAAAACCCTGTAGAAGATCTCACCAGGGACTGGAGAGATGGCTTAGCAGTTAAGGCATTTGCCTGCAAAGCCAAAGGACTCAGGTTTGATTCCCCAGGGCCCATGTTAGCCAGATGCACGGGGAGGGAGGTGGGGAGGGCATGCATCTGGAGTTTGTTTGTTGTTGGCTGGAGGCCCTGGTGTGCCCATTTTCTCCCCCTTTCTCTGTCAAATAAATGAATAAATAAATTAATTAAAATTAAAATAAAAAAGACAATCTCACCAGTAGAATGGATGAAGAAGAGGACAGAATATGTAAACTAGAAGACTAGGTGAGATCTAATACAGTCCAACAAAGAGACAAACTAATAGGAAAGTATGAATGGGAATTTCAAGATATTTGGGACACTATGAAAAGATCAAACATAAGAATGTGGGATGCTGGGCATGGTGGTGCATGCCTTTAATCCCAGCACTTGGGAGGCAGGTAGAAGTAGGAGGATCACCATGAGTTCAAGGCCACCTGAGACTACATAGTGAACTCCAGGTCAGCCTGAGCTAGAGTGAGACCCTACCTTAAAAAACAAAAACAAAAAAACAAACAAACAAAAAGAATTCAGGGTTTAGTAGAAGGAGAAGAATTTCACTCCAAAGGCACAGTAGGTATTTTCAACAAAATCATAGAAGAAAACTTCCCCCAAATTGGGAAAGACATGCCAATGCAGATACAGGAAGCCTTTAGAACAGCAAACAGACAAAACCTGGAAGGAACCTCTCCTTGCCACATTATAATTAAACTACCAAACATACAAACTAAAGAAAATATATTAAAAGCAGTCAGAGAGAAAAATCAAGTCACATACAAAGGCAAGTCCATCAGGATCACAGCAGATTACTCAACACAAACTTTAAAGGCCAGAAGGACTTGGAATAAACTTCTAAGTTCTGAAAGATAACAACTGTCAACCAAGATTACTTTATCCTGCAAAGCTATCCATTCAAATAGATGGAGAAATAAGGACATTCCACAACAAAAGCAGGCTAAAGGAACATTTGAAGACAAAACCAGCTCTACAGAAAATACTTGAAAGGAAACTCCATGCTGAAGAAAAGAAAAACACATATAAGGAACCTGGGCATGGGGAGGGGGGGAGAAGGACCATACACACATACTAGTTAATAGAAGAGAGCAAAGGTAAAACCAGAACTACAAAACATGAAAAATGGCAAAACTAAATAGTCAATTTTCAATAATAACTCTTTTTTTTTTTTCAAAGATTTTATTTTTATTTATTTGAGACAGAGACAGGGAGAGACAGAGTGAGAATGGGCACTCCAGGGCCTCTAGCCACTGCAAACGAACTCCAGATGCATGTGCCACCATATGCACCTGGCTTACGTGGGACCTGGAGAATTGAACCTGGGTCCTTGGTCTTCACAAGCAAGTGCCTTAACTGCTAAGCCCCTCCAGCCCATTAATAACTCATAATATCAACAGCCTCAATGTCTTAACCAAAAGACATAGGTTTGCAGATTGGGTTAAGAAGCAGGATCCTTCACTTTGATGCCTCCAAGAAACTCACCTTTCTACAAAGGATGAACACTATCTTAGGGTGAAAGGTTGGAAAACAGTGTCTCAAGCAAATGGGCCTTGAAAATAAGCAGGGGTCACCATCCTAATTTCTGACAGGGTAGACTTCATACCAACATTAGTTAGGAAAGATAAGGAAGGTCACTTTATATTGATTAAAGGCATACTCCAACATGAGGACATTAGAATCCTAAACATATGTGCACCTAACATGGGGGCTCCCAAATTAAACAAACACTATTAGAACAAAGGTCACAGATAACACCAAATAAGGTTATAGTGGGTGACTTCAACGCCCCACTCTCATCAATTGCCAGGTCATCCAGGCAAAAAATAAACAGAGAGGCATCTGGATTAAATGAGGTCATAGAACAAATGGACCTAACAGATGTATACAGGACATTTCATCCAAATGCTGCAGAATATACATTCTTTTTAGCAGCACATGGAACATTCTCTAAAATAGACCATATATTAGGACACAAAGCAAATCTTAACAAATACAGGAAAACTGAAATAATTCCTTGCACTCTATCTGATCACAGAGGGATCAAACTACAAATCAATAGGAAAAAAAGCTATAGAGCATACACAAAATCATGGAAACTAAACAATACACTACTAAATGATGAATGCATCAACGAAGAAAACAAGAGGAAATAAAAAAATTCATAGGGTCAAATGACAATGAGAACACAACATACTAAAACCTTGGGACACAATGAAGGCAGTCCTAAGGGTAAATTTATAGCTTTAAGTGCCTATATTAAGAAATTAGGCCGGGCGTGGTGGCGCACGCCTTTAATCCCAGCACTTGGGAGGCAGAGGTAGGAGGATCGCTGTGAGTTCAAGGCCACCCTGAGACTCCATAGTGAATTCCAGGTCAGCCTGGGCTAGAGTGAGACCCTATCTCGAAAAACCAAAAAAAAAAAAAAAACAGAAATTAGAAAGGTCACAAGTAAACAACATCATGCTTTACCTTAAGGCCTTAGAAAAAGAAGAACAAGGCAAACTGAAAATCAGTAGACAGGAAGAAATAATAAATTATAGGGCAGAAATTAGTTACGTATGAAACAAACAAACAAACAAAAATCCAAAGAATCAAGAGAACAAAGAGATGGTTCTTTGAAAGGACAAACAAGATGGATAAACCCTTAGCAAATATGACCAAAAGAAAGAGAGAAGAGACACAAATTAATAAAATTAGAGATGAAAAAGACACCATCACAAGAGATACCAGAGAAAATAAAAAAAAATCATAGGTACATACTATATAAAAACATATACTCTGAAAGAAATGGATGATTTCCTTGATTTATATGACCTAACAAAATTAAATCAAGATAATATTAACCACTTAAATAGACCTATAACAAGTATGGAGATCCAAGCAGTTATAAAAAAAATCTCCCAACTAAAAAAGGTCCAGGCCCAGATGGATTCAATGGTGAATTTTACCAGACCTTCATGAAAGATACTTCTCAAACTTTTCCATAAAATAGAAAAAAGAGGAATCCTACCAAATTCCTCTACGAAGACAACATCACCCTGATACCTAAATCAGACAAAGATAAAAAAAAGAAAGAAAGAAAATTCCAGACCAGTCTCCCTCATAAAGATAGATGAAAAATTCCCAACAAAATATTGGCAAACAGAATACAAGAATATATCAGAAAGATCATTCACCCCGATGGTAAAGGACACTGTGACTAGAGCTAAGAGGCAACCTATAGAATGGGAAAAAAATCTTTCCAGCTATATATCTGATAGAGGATTAATATCTAGGATACATAAAGAACTCAAAAAATTAAATAATAAGGGCTGGAGGGATGGCTTAGCGGCTAAGGTGTTTGCCTGCAAAGCCAGAGGACCCAGGTTTAATGCCTCAGGACCCATGTAAGCCAGATGCACAAGGGGCACATGCATCTGGAGTTCATTTGCAGTGGCTGGAGGCCCTGGTGTGCCCATTCTCTCTCCCTCTCTCTCTCTCTCTCTCTCTCTCTCTCTCTCTCTCTCTCTCTCTCTCTCTCTGCCATTCTTCTATCTCTATCTGCTTGAAAATAAGTAAATAAAATAAAAAAATAAATAATAAGAAATCAAACAACCCAATTAAAAAATTAGCTATGAAGCTGGGCGTGGTGGTGCACACCTTTAATCCCAGCCCTCAGGAGGCAGAGGCAGGAGCATGGCCGAGAGTTCAAGGTCACCCTGAGACTACATAGTGAATTCCAGGTCAGCCTGGACTAGAGTGAGACCCTACCTTGAAACACCAAAAAAAAGGGGGAAGGCTATGGAACTAAATAGAGAGTTCTCAAAAGAAGAAATACAAAGCCAGGAATGGTGGTGCATGCCTTTAATCCCAGCACTCGGAAGGCAGAGGTAGGAGGATTGCTGTGAGTTTGAGGCCACCCTGAGACTACCTAGTGAATTCCAGGTCAGCCTGGGGTAGAGCAAGACTCTGCCTTGAAAAAACAAACCAAAAAAAAAAAAAAAAAAGGAGAAATACAGATGGCATACAAACATCTAAAAAAAATGTTCTACGTCCCTACTCGTCAGGGAAATGCAGATTAAAACTACGCTGCAATTCCGTTTCACTCCTGCCAGATTGGCTACCATCATGAAACACATGACCATAAATGCTGGCGGGGATGCGGAAAAAGAGGAACCCTTCTACACTGTTGGTGGGAATGCAATCTGGTCCAGCCATTGTGGACATCAGGGTGTGGAGGTTCCTGAGACAGCTAAAAAATAGATCTACCTTATGACCCAGCTATATCACTCCTAGGCACTCACTACCTTAGAGATACTTGCTCAGCCATGTTTATTGCTCTCTTCACAATAGTTAGGAAGTAGAACCAGCTTAGATGTCCCTCAACTGATGAGCAGATAATGAAGATGTGGCACATTTATACAATGGAGTTCTACTCAGCAGTAAAGAAAAATGCACTTAAGAAACTTGCCGTAAGGTGGATGGATCTGTAAAGTATTATACTTAGTGAGGTAACCCAGGCCCAGAAAGCCAAGCGTCACATGTTCTCTCTCATGTGTGGATCCTAGCTACAAATGATTGGACCTCTATGTGAGTAGGAATAAAACTCAGTAGAAAGGGCCAGAAGCTAGAAAGGAGATATAAGGGGAATAAAAAGGGAGGGAAGGAGGGACTTGATATGATATGTAAGTAGAAGAACAGATTAATGGGGGTGAAAAGGCCTAAGTGAGGTCAGGGGAAGAGATTGGGTAAAGGAAAGGTGGAGGGAGGGCTAATCAAAATCTAAGAGGATATAAATAAGTCATATGGAAATCTACTTTTTTGAACAATGGAACACTCAGAAGCCATAGGTTGTTATTAGAAAATTTCCAGTGCTAGGATGGGATACCTTCCAGTGAGTTGTTGGCCAGGGAGGTTCCCGATGCCCCCAAAATATTACAGGCCATTGCTGAGGCCCTTGGTTTCCCACCAGGAATAGTTGGTAAGACCCTATTGCTGAAGACTCCACACACTAGGGCTGCAAGGCCACTGAGAAATCCTACTGGAGCTGAACTGAAAACCTCCTCCATTTAGACTAGCTGACAGAAAGCTGGAAGAAGCTATGCTGCATGCAGCTCAATGGGAGAGAGAGGAATCACCAGTGACAATACTCAATAGTGGACACTGCAAGCCTTATATTTGGCCAGCCAGGCCAAATGAGCCAACAGGTCCAATAGTGTGGCATGTCTGTTATGGGGGAAACCAACTGCTCTCTAACTGGACTGGAGGCCCGCTCCATGGGAGGGAATATATCCCTGATACTGAAAACCTACAACAGGGTAGTCATGAGCCCTAGGGATGTAACATCTGTTGGTGTCTGGCTAAATGTATATTCTATGCTCACCAAACTTCCTAGTAAGCACTTCTCTTAATGTTCATACCCTTATATTAATGCTACTCTCACTTTTGGTTAGAGAAGCTTCTCTTTTCAGATGGCAATGACCTTGGGATGACTCAGAAGGCACCATGGTGCTGAGAAGAAGTGACAGAGGAGTGCTCAGCACTGCAATATCTCTATCACACCTTCCATTGCAGAAGAGGTGGCAGAGAGAATGTAAGAGCCAAAGGAAGGGTAGGACTCCTTACAACGTGTTCCTCCAGACACCAAATGGCCTAGATATCCATGTCCTTACAGTGCCTGACACTACCAACACAAGACCATCAAAATAGGAAGAAAAGATCATGATATCAAAATAAAAGAGAGACAGATTGAGAGGGGGAGGATATATGATGGAGAGTGGAGTTTCAAAGGGGAAGGTGGGGGGTTGGGAGGGAGTTACCATGGAATATTGTTTACAATTATGGAAGTTGTCAATAAAAAAAATAAATAAAGAGATTGCTGACAACAGATTCCTAGGCCTAATACATTTCATCCTTTCCTAGTATCTTCACAGGACATCCTCAGCTCGCTGTCTTCCGTCAGTCTCCAAGCTTGAGCTCTCCATTAAGGCTCCCCTGAATGCCTCACTCCAGCTACAGTGCTGATCCATTCAGGCAAGGACTGATACTTAAGGACTGGACCCCTGTGGAGGGGTCCAACGTAGGGAGGTGGGGAATGGCAGCTACTCCTTTTTGTTTGTTTGTTTGTTTTTCTAGGTAGGCCCTCCCTTTAGTCCAGGCTGATCTGGAATTCACTATACATTCTCATGGTGGCCTCAAACCCACAGTGTTCGTCCTACCTCTGCCTCCCAAGTGCAGGGACTAAAGATATGCGTCAACCCCACCCAATTTAGGCAGCTAGTTCTTCACACTTTAAACCTGACTTCTAAGAACTTGAAGTCATTACTCCAGGCCTCAGAAATCCAACAACCACCCAGCAACTTTATTCTGGGAAGGAAATCCAGAACGTGCAGGTCAAAGGGGAAGTAAGATTTGAAACAGGAGTCAGGCTCCACATTCTTGGAGAGTCAGGGGCTCTTACAAACAACAGAGAAGGCCATTGCCACTATCCACCAAGTGTGAGACCAGACAAGGTTGACCACTTCCCTAACATGTCCTGGGAGCAGACAAACACCACACAGCTCCCCAGCAGCTAGCCAGACATGCTCTCTACCCGCAAAGTAGGCCTGCAGTCTAGCCAGGTACTTCCAGGCAAAGAGGGGAATTTGATTAGGACAGTGGAAGCCTGCAGAGAGAAAGCATCCTCTCCAGTCCCTGAGGCAGCATGGGAAGTGAGATGAGCTCTGAGCAGGGAAGTAGCCCTTCATCATCCGCTGCATAGTATGCACTGTAACTGTGGCTCTGAACCTTGGAGAGAAGTGACAATCAGTAACCCCTGAAAAGCACTGTTCCTGGGCTGGAGAGATGGCTTTGTGGTTAAGGCACTTGCCTGCAAAACCAAAGGACCCAGGTTTGATTCCCCAGGACCCACATAAAGCCAGATGCATAAGGTGGCACATGTGTCTGGAGTTGGTATGCAGTGGCTAAGGGCCCTGTTGTGCCCATTCTCTTCTTTCTAAATAAATAAAAATTGTGTGTGTGTGTATAAAATACTATTCCCTAAGAAGGGCAGGGTCCCAAGTATGCCAAAGCATAAGAGATTCATCTTTAGATCTAGCCCCAGTTCTTAAAGAGAGAAACCAGTATTCAAGGTGATTCATTTATCTTTAAATAGTTCACAGAGCAAATTTCTCAATATTAAGGACAGAGATACAGATACACTGGCTTAGCATCATGCCAGAAAGTAACTGGGCCTCTTGTCCTTCCGTACACTATTTCTAGAGTCACTAACCTTTCAATTCTATAGTAGAGTCAAAAAGGGGAAGTCAGGTGTGGTGGTAACTGCCTTTAATCCCAGGCATAGGTAAGAGGATCACCAAGACTTCAAGGCCACCCTGAGATCTCCTATATAGTGAATTCCAGGTCAGCCTGGGCTACAGTGAGACCCTACCTTGAGAACCCCCTCCCCCACCAAAAGGAGGGGCTATCCTTTAACTTGGGGTAGTGGGCAACCTGGTGAGTGAGGTCCTCTGACTTGAAGGAAGCATTTTTACTAAAGTAAATGTGTCTAGGAGCCTGGCTCTCTCACTAGCTATTAACCTCACAATTTATCAAGGCGGAGGGGTGGGTGGGACAGAAAAAAAATGACCACGAACACAAGGATCAACAGATGCAACCAGCTGTCACTGGGGAGCACAGATAAGAATGAGGTACCAAAGAATCCATAGAAGATAGAGCGTTGGCTAAGAGGGGAAGCCTGAATGAGGACCCAATGACCCTGGGATACTAGTACTGGCTCTGAAGATGGCATATCCAGACCTGGCACACTCATGAGCAGGAAGCTGGTTGCAATGGTATTTGCCCCTTCACGGTGAATTCCCCTTACTGCATTCCCCCAGTTCTGTGGAAAGGCAGTAAGGAATTTTCTCGTGGTTTCTAACCACCTGGGGAAGCATTAAGGGACTGGTTACTGATACTAATACTGCCACTGCCCCAACCACAGCAGCAGCCACCTGGGTCAAAGACTTCCTCCAGAAACACCCTTGTTCGGTAGAGAATTAACCAGACTGAGCTGCTAACCAGCTGTTGGACCTTGGTCAAAACATCAAGCCTCCCTGTGATTTTTAGCTTTCTCATATACAAAATGTGCAGGCTTCACAAGATGCCTGCTAATTTTGTGGGTTTTTTTTTTTTCTTTCTCCAGTTCTAAAACTGAACATTTGATAGAAGCCCAAACTTCAATTTTTTTTTTTTTCCCCCAAGAGTACGATGACTGAGAGTGAGCTGTCATCACCACCCTCTGGGATTTCTCTCATTTGTCCCAACAGGCTAGCACTTAGGAAGTGTGTGTCTGCATGTCACACCACCACCCCGGTGAAACCTTTGCAGCAGCTGCCTTAGATGTCTGGTCTGGTCTGGTCTGGTCTTTCTCCTAGGAAGCTTTTGTTTTTTTTTTTAGACACACCATTCCTCCCTCCTGTAAATCTGAACTATTGGTCTGAGGCTGAGAGGTTGGGAAGGATTACAGAGCTCCTAGGTATGCTAGAAACTGCCAGACATGGGGAAATAGGGAAGGACTTCCCCGTGCTCTCAAATCCCGAGGGGCACAGACACTCTCTAGCCACGAACCAGGATGGAGTTAGCATTTCATGATGCACTCTAGCTGAGTTCTCAGCTCCCGTGAAGTTATTTCTGCCAGCTCTGATCACACTAGATTTGATTTGTGGGGGGAGGAGGGGAGGAAGGCTTGCAGAATTGAAGGTATCTGTCCAGGTCGGTCAACCGTGGTGGTAGACTTGGGGGGTGGGTATGGAAATCAGGTGCCTGGAGTTCCAGGTCAGTATTTTGCACCCCTAACAGAAGACTCTTAAGAGGATCCAGCCCGACACAGGGTTCTAGAAAAACAAACTGAAGACCCGACACGCACCAGGGGAGGAAGCTGGTCCTGGGGAAGGTAGAGCAAAGTTTGGGGTAGTGCTTGGATGCACAGTATAAGCATCTGACCTGGAAGCCATTCCTGACCCTTCTCATCCCTGGGAGGAAGGGAGCACTGAGGCCTGCAAAAAGGAGAGATGCAACCCCTAGACCCATCCCCCCCCCCCAGGGACAGGGGAGTAGTGATAGTGTGTGTGTGTGTGTGTGTGTGTGTGTGTATCTGACGGGTCAATAGGAGACAGTAATAACTTCCAGCCCTCAGGCCTGAAAGTCCCCAACCACGAATGTACCAATGGGGCTGCTCTAACCCGGCTGGAAAACCCGCTCTTACCCCCCCCCCACAAACCCTCCTGTTTTGGGGCCTGACAAGAGATCCTCATCCCTCGCAGGAAGGATGCTCTCTGTCCAACGCCCCCTCCCGACACAACGCCACCGTGGGGACCCTTCCCAGGAGAAATCCCCCAAAGTGTCGCCAGCCCCGAAAACAACTAGGCAGCAGCGCTCACCGCGCTGGCTGGCTGGCACCGGGCTGGTTGGGGGCGGGGAGGTGGGCAGCGCAGGCCGTCCCTCCACCCTGGCGGGGTAGGTACCCTGCAGCGCAGGTGCCCTCCCCGTCTCCGGGCCTCCCCCTTCCACGACCCCCGCCCCCCCGAGACTCACCCAGAAGAGCATGTTGAAGAAGAACAGCAGGTATTTCACCAGCGGGCTGACGAAGGAGAACTCCTCCCCGTAGGCGGCTGGCGCTCCGGGTCTCCGCGCCATGGTCGTCCGCTGCCCCCGGCGGGGGGGGGGGGGGAGGCTTATCTCCCGCCGGCGGCCGGCCCACCCGCGCGCCCCGAACCCGGGGACATGAGCCGCGCCGCCGTCACGGGAGCCCGGGCGCCGGGGGAGCTTGCACCGCGGCGGAAGCCGCCCGAGCCGTGCGTCCCGGAGCCGCGCGCCCAGGGAACGGCGTCGCCGCCGGAGCCCGAGCCGGAGCCGATGCAGGAGCCGCCGCCGCGGGCAGCGCGAGCCGCCGACACTCCGCCGCGGCCGCAGGACCAGCTTGGCCCGCCCGGCTCCCAGGAAACCGGGCCCGCCCCCCTAGGCCGCCCATTGGTGCGGATGCCGAAGCCTGACTTCTCATTGGTCGGCTGCTGATGTCACTAAGTATCCAGCCATCCCTCTCCTCCGAGAGGCGGGGGAGACACCTGTTCGGTGAGGGACAACTTGTTAAAGGGTCAGTGGTTCTTGCCTCCTCCCCCCCTGAGACGGAAAGCCTCTGGCTGCAGCTGCCTTAAGGGAAGAGGAATGAGGAAAAGGAATGCGTATTGCATCTCACACCCACGTCCCCTACCCAGCTGCTGGCATGTGTGCACACGTACGTTAAAATCAACAAGTACGCACTCCCGGGGGGGGGGGGGGCGTTGAGCAATTCGCTCAAAGCTGTGGGAACACAAAAGAATGAAAATAAACCCGGGGGGGGGGGTGGGAGGTGGCAATAAAATCGGAGAGACAAAACAGCACATTCACAACTGGACAGGGTAGATGCAATCCTGTTTAGTAACCATACAACTATGTATTTTAAATACTCATTTTTCAAACCCTCTAAACCCAAGAGGAGAAACTTGGAAC
This sequence comes from Jaculus jaculus, assembly GCF_020740685.1. Lineage (NCBI taxonomy): Eukaryota > Metazoa > Chordata > Mammalia > Rodentia > Dipodidae > Jaculus > Jaculus jaculus. The sequence goes on along the minus strand of NC_059111.1, from coordinate 89,998,964 downwards.
CATCTTCATCAGTCATGCCTTCTTAACTCATTACTGTCCCAATCTCCTATCCCAGACGCCTTAGAGTTTTAGCCTACATGCAATCCAAGTTTTTTTCAGCATGCTGATAATGACGTCGTCAGAGTCTAGTGTAAGTGGTGAGTATTGTGCTGGCTAAAATAACTAATACAAGCATGGACCTCAGAGAGGCATCTGAATTCTCTATTATTAACACGAGCTCCCCAAGTCTGTTTTTAATTTTCTTTTTTTTAAAATTATTTATTTATTTATTTGAGAGCGACAGACACAGAGAGAAAGACAGATAGAGGGAGAGAGAGAGAATGGGCGCGCCAGGGCCTCCAGCCTCTGCAAACGAACTCCAGACACGTGCGCCCCCTTGTGCATCTGGCTAACGTGGGACCTGGGGAACCGAGCCTCGAACCGGGGTCCTTAGGCTTCACAGGCAAGTGCTTAACCGTTAAGCCATCTCTCCGGCCCCCAATTTTCATTTTTTAAGATAGCTTTTTGTTTTATATTATTGACTTATTTGAGAGAGAGAATGGGCGCTCCAAGGCCTCCAGCCGCTGCAAAGGAACTCGTAGACGCATGTGCCACCTTGTGCATCTGGGTCCCGTGGGTTCTGGAGAATTGAAAGTGGATCCTGTGGCTTTGCAGGCAAGTGCCTTAATTGCTAAGCCATCCCTCCAGCCTGCCTGTTATTTAGTTAGTTAGTTAGTTTTATTTTATTTTTGAGGTACAGTCTCACTCTAGCCCCGGCTGACCTGGAATTCACTCTGTCGTCTCAGGGTGCCATCACACCTGGTCTTTTTTTTTTTAATGTTAAATGAAAGAGCCTCAAGCGGGGTGTGGTGACGCACGACTTTAATTCCAGCACTCGGGAGGCAGAGGTAGGAGGATCTCCATAAATTCAAGGCCACCTGAGACGACAGAGTGAATTCCAGGTCAGCCTGGGTTAGAGTGAGACCCTACTTCAAAAAACCAAAAACAAAAAAAGAAAAAAGAAAGAAAGAGCGTCAGTCTAATCGTGCTGATATGAGAATTGAGACAGTGCATGTAAAGCATTTATGCATGAATGCTTACTAAATCCAGTACTTTGTTTTCATAGAATTTAGAATCCATTATGGAAATGTGATATGCGTACATAATTAACTATCACGTATATGATGGAAATTGAGCATTAAGAAGAAATATATCGTGGTGAGGCTGAAGAGATGGCTCAGTGGTTAAGATGTTTGCTTGCAAAGCATAATAGCCTAGGTTCTATTCCCCAGTGCCCACTTAAAGCCAGATGCACAAAGTGGCACATGCATCTGGAGTTGTTTTGCACTGGCTAGAGAACCTGGTATGCCCATTCTTGTTCTCATTTTCTCTCTCTCTCCTTGCAAATAAATAAAAATATTTACAAAAAAAGAAGATACCAGCTGGGCATGGTGGTACACACCTTTAATCCCAGCACTGGGGAGGCAGAGGTAGGAGGATCGCTGTGAGTTTGAGGTGAGCCTGAGACTACATAGTGTCCAGGTCATCTTACCTCAAAAACCCAAAAAGAAGAAGAAGGATGAGGAGGAGAAACTATGGCAAAAGAAACTAGGGGCACTATGTGATTTAGGTGTGGTTTTTTTGTTTGTTTGTTTGTTTGAGGTAGGATATTGCTCTAGCCCAGAGTGACCTGATTCAGACTGGCCTTCAAGTCACAGCGATCCTTCTACCTCTACCTCCTAAATGCTGGGATTCAAGGCATGTGCCACCATTTTTGTTCTTATTGTAAATCACATATTCCACCAGGTGTGGTGGCACATGCCTTGAATCCCAGCATTTAGGAGGTAGAGGTAGAAGGATCGCTGTGAGTTGGAGGTCGCCCTGAGACTAATTCCAGGTTAGCCTGGACTAGAGCAAAACCCTACCTTGAAAAAAAAAAAAAAAAAAGAGTGAAAGAGATGAAGGGGACAGGTGATCTAGGTGAACAAAGGATGTGCCCAAACTCAGAGGTACAAAAGCACACTACATGTGGAGCAAAACCTAAACAGTTCACTTTGGCTAGCTATGTGTGGCAGTGGAAGACAGCACTGACTGATGCCAACATGTGTTTGCTTGAATTAAAATTGCAGAAGGAGGGCTGGAGAGATGGCTTAGTGGTTAAATGCTTGCCTATGAAGCCTAAGGACCCCGGTTCAAGGCTTGGTTTCCCAGGTCCCACAAGGGGGCGCACGCGTCTGGAGTTCGTTTGCAGTGGCTGGAAGCCCTGGCGCGCCCATCCTCTCTCTCTCCCTCTATCTGTCTTTCTCCCTGTGTCTGTCACTCTCAAATAAATAAATAAATAAACGAACAAAAAAATATTTAAAATTGCAGAAGGAGCCAGGTTGCAGTGGCGCACGCCTTTAATCCCAGCACTGGGGAGGCAGAGGTAGGAGAAGCGCCATGAGTTCAAGGCTACCCTGAGACTACATAGTGAATTCCAGGTCAGTCTGGGCTAGAGCAAGACCCTACCTTGAAAAACAAACAAACAAACAAACAAAAACTGTGGAAGGGAGCCTCTCATGGTGGCACATGCCTTTAATCCCAGCACTGGGGAGGCAGAGGTAGGAGGATCACTGTTTGAGGCCACTCTGAGACTACCTAGTGAATTCCAGGTCAGCCTGGGCCAGAGGAAGACCCTACCTCAGGAAAAAACAAAAAAAAACAAACACAAAACAAACAAAAAAAAGAGTGTGTTGTTTCACTCTTGTAATCCAGCACTCAAGAGGCTGAGACAGGAGGATCACCTCAAGTTCAAAGGAAGCCTGGGCTGCATAGTGAGTTCTAGGCCAGCCTGGGCTGGCTGTAAATAAAGCAAGTCCTGTCTCAAAAAACACCATCATCATCATAACTAATTATAATTATAATAATAAAACGGAGTCCAAGCAAAATAAAGCAACAAAGCCAGACATAAAGAAAATGCAAAAGTAAAATCAGTTGTATTGATGTAGTGGGCTGTGTAGCAATTTATAACTAAAATTATATTCAATGTTATTGCACGTGATGATGAAAAGACTTAGAATACTTGACAAGCAGGAGCCACACTGTTGGGCCCCAACATCATCCAGATGGAAGGCAGATGAATAAAGGCTTGTGCCAAGTGTAGGCTGAGAATTTTAGGAAGGCAGAATTTAAGGCAGAACAGTGCAAGAGACCAGAAGCCTACTTGAGTGGATGCCGACACGCAAGGTTACGTAGGACACATGACTCAAACCACCGTACCAGACAGGTCATATTCAAATTTCCCTAATTGTCCCTAAAATGCCTCTTAGAGCAGGTTTATTTGAATTAGGATTTAAATCAAGAACTAGTCTTTGCATCTGGCTCATAAGGGGCTGCTTTTGAGAAAACCGAGTTCTCAAATGGAGCTTGTTGAAGCCATGTTTCGCAAAGCTGAGACTTGAAATCTAGGTGCTGGAAGATATAGCAGAATTGACCTGGGGAGAGAAGCGAGGGGGTCATTTCAGGAGCAGGGATCAAAGTGAGCAAAATGTAAGGAAGCCTGAGAGGTGGCAGAGGTGTTTGATGAGTTGCAAGAAACCATTTGCTTTAGATCAAAGGGAGACGGTGGGGGATAAAATGAGCAAACCCCACTGCATTGTACTTTGAAGCAATTTCCACTTTGCTCTGTGGACAGCTGGAGAATTCGAGAAACTCCAGTTATGGGTAGCCAGTCAGTCCACCATGCCTTATAGGATAGTGTGTGGTTTGAATTATCTCCTCGATGAACTCATGTGTTCTGAATGCTAGGTCCCTAGCTCATGCCAGTTTGGGAATTGGAACCTTGCTGGAGGAGTGTGTTGCTGGGGGCAAGCTTATGGGTATTATAACCAGTTCCCCTTGCCAGTGTTTGGACGGTCTCCTGCTTCTGTAGGACAGGAGGTGACGTCCAGCCCTTTCTTCCTACAAGCTGCTTTCAGTCAGGTGCTTTATCTCAACAATGAGGTCACTGCAATAGACAGTGACTATATTTTGCTCACTGTGTACCCATGACACCTAGCAGAGAGAGTATCATGTGGGACACTAGGGATGTTCAGAATCAATGCATTGCTGATGAAAACAGATTACTGCTGAAGAATCTTTTTTTTTTTTTTTTTCTTTTTTCCTTGAGGTGCTGAGGATCAAACCCAGGGTCTTGTACATGCAAGGCAAGCTCTGCATCACTGAGTTACATTACTAGCCTTGAAGAGTCTTTGGAAGTTGAGAAGCCAAAATCTCTTTTAGCTGGGCTTGGTGACATGTGCCTTTATTTATTTATTTATTTTAAATTTATTTATGAGAGAGAGAGAGAGAGAGTGAGCAAAAGAATGGGTGCACCAGGGCCCTTACCTCGAATGAGGCCTTACCTCGAAAAGCAAAGACCAAAACAATTTTTTTTTTTTCTTTTTTTCGAGGTAGGGTTTCTCTCTAGCCCAGGCTGACTTAGAATTCACTATGTGGTCTCAGGCTGGCCTTGAATTCATGGTGATCCTCCAACCTCTCTGCCTCCCCAGTGCTGAGATTAAGGTGTGCACTACCACACCTGGCCAAGAATTTTTTTTCTTCAAATTTTATTTTGTTTTGTTTTGTTTTTGAGGTAGGGTCTCACTCTGGCCTAGGCTGACCTGGAATTAACTATGTAGTCTCAGGGTGGCCTTGAACTCATAGCAATCCTCCTACCTCTGCCTCCCGATGCTGGGATTAAAGGTGTGCACCACTACACCCGGCTTTTTTCAAATTTTTATTAACAACTTCCATGATTATTAAAAATATCTCATGGTAATTCTCTCCCTCCCCCCACTTTCCCCTTTGAAACTCCATTATCTATCATATCCCCTCCCCATCTCAATCAGTCTCTCTTTTATTTTCATGTCATCATCTTTTCCTCCTCTTATGATGGTCTTGTGTAGGTAGTGTCAGGCACTGTGAGGTCATGGATATCCAGGCCATTTTGTGTCTGGAAGGAGCACGTTGTAAGGAGTCCTACCCTTCCATTGGCTCTTACATTCTTTCTGCCACCTCTTCCACATTAGACCCTGAGCCTTGGAAGGTGTGATAGAGATATTGCAGTACTGAGCACTGCGGTCACTTCTTTCCAGCACCATGATACCTTCTGAGTCATCCCAAGGTCACTGCCATCTGAAAAAAGAAGATTCTCTACCAAAAGTGAGAGTAGCATTAATGTAAGGGTATTAACATTAAGAAAAGTGCTTACTGGGCAGTTTGATAAGCATAGTATATACATTTAGCCACACAGCAGCAGATATTACACCCCTAGGGCTCATGACTACCCCTGTTTTAAGTTTTCAGTATCAGGGATGTATTCCCTCCCATGGAGCGGGCCTCCAGTCCAATTCGAGGGCAGTTGGTTTCCACCATGACAGACGTGCCACTATTGCATGCATTGGCTCATTTGGCCTGGCTGCTGGCTAAGAATTTTTAAAAGAGAGTTAGCAAGATAGATTGGAGTGATTGAAGAAGACTTTGTAGAGTTGGTGGTGTCTGAGTAACTCAGGCAGCAACAGAAGTAAAGTTGAGAAGTTAGGAAGAAGTTGGGGATAAGCACAATTGTGACTGAGAAGGTATTTTGAGGTTTTTGTTTTGTTATGTTTTTAATATGAGCAAGAGCAGGGAGAGATAGAGAGAGAGAATTGGCATGCCAGGGTCTCCAGTCACTGCAGTCAAACTCCAGATGCATGCACCCCTGGTGCCCATGTGCAACGTTGCATACTTGTATCATTGTGCATCTGGGATACATGAGACCTGGGGAATTGACCATGAGTCCTTAGGCTTTGCAAGCAAGTGCCTTAACTGCTAAGCCATCTCTCCAGCCCTATTTTGAGTTTAAAAAATTTTTTTAAAAATTTTATTTATTATATTTTATATAATATATATAAAATATATAATATTCTATTTATTAGGGAGAGAGAGAATGGGCATGCCAGGGCCTTCTAGCCACTGCAAACGAACTCCAGATGCATGTGCCACCACGTGCATCAGGCTTACATGGGATCTGGAGAATTGAACCTGGGTCCTTAGACTTTGCTGGCAAGCACCTTACAGCTCTCTAGCCTCCCTATTTTTGAATTTTAATAAATGAGATTCTAAATGGTATCCAAATGGCAGGGTCAAGATACTCTCAGGGATCTCTTCTTGTTCAAATAATCTGGTATTACTTGGTAAATAATCTCTAATTATACTCAAACACAAGCTTTGGGCTTTAAATATTCCATTTTTTATATATGAATAACAGTCTAATAAGAAAGACCAAATTGAATGGAATATTTTGAGACTGAAAACAACTAATAACTCAAGAAAGCCTTAAACTAAGGGCATATTAAATCACAATTATATTGGATTTTGCTCATTTCAAATTTATTAGACAATTGCAATAGATTCTGAGTACAACTGCATATTTGAAATGGAAATATGATTGGCAATATTCAGGAAAGGAAGCAAGTAGAGATGGTATGACATTTAGAAGAAGCTGAGCAAATTTAGTTAAAAATAAACTTCATAAAGAAACCAGAACATTTGCTGACTCCCCATAGGAAACTGTGCACATTTATTGAAGTATAACAGTTTATCCCCTTCCAGAAGGAAGGTGGACCTTCTTTGATTAATTCTGAGAAGAGATCAGTGGATCTGGGGATAGGGATGCAGAACTGAGGGGGGACAAACAAGAAACCACCAAGGGCTGGAGAGATGGCTTAGTGGTTAAGGTGCTCACCTGCAAAACCTAAGGACCCAGGTTCACTTCTCTAGGACCCATGTAAGCCAACTGCATATGCTTCTGGAGTTCCTTGAAGGTCCAGCATCTAGCTGACAGGGCATGGTTGCACATGCCTTTTTTTTTTTTTTTTTTGAGGTAGGGTCTCACTGTAGCCCAGGCTGACCTGGAATTCACTATGGAGTCTCAGGGTGGCCTTGAACTCACAGCGATCCTCCTGCCTCTGCCTTCCGAGTGCTGGGATTAAAGGCGTGTGCAACCAGCCGGGCGTGGTGGCGCACGCCTTTAATCCCAGCACTCGGGAGGCAGAGATAGGAGGATCGCTGTGAGTTCAAGGCCAGCCTTAGATTATATAGTAAATTCCAAGTCAGCATGAGCTAGAGTGAAACCCTATCTTGAAAAAGTAAGAAAAAAAAAAAAGGCCCTAGCTATGTATACCTGGATTCCTAGCAAATGAAAAAGATTTCAAAAGGGCTGGAGAGATGGATCCTTGGTTAAGACACTTCTCTGCAAGTCCTAAGGACCGGAGTTCAGTTCCCCAGTGCCCATAAAGCCAGATGCACAAGGTGGTTCATGTGTCTGGAGTTTGTTTGCAGTGACCAGAGGCCCTGACATGACTATTCTCTATATCCACCTCTTCTTTCTTTCTCTTTCAAATAAATATAAACAAACAAACACACACACACACACACACACACACACACACACACACACACACACATATATATATGTATGTATGTATGTATGTATGTATGTATTTCAAAAGGGCTGGAGATATGGCTTAGTGGTTAAGATGCTTGCCTACGAAGCCTAAGGACCCAAATTCAATTCCCGAGTACCCACGTAAGCCAGATGCACATGGTGGAGCATACATCTGGAGTTTGTTTGCAGTGGGCTAGAGGCCCTGGTATGCCCATATTCACTCTCTTTATCTGCCTCATTCTCTCTCTCTCTCAAATAAATAAAATACTTAAAAATTTTTTTTGACAGTTAATGTTTGTTTTTTTTTTTTTGTTTTTTGTTTTTTGAGGTAGGGTTTCACTCTAGTACAGGCTGACCTGGAATTTACTATGTAGTCTCAGGCTGGTATTGAATTTACAGCGAACCTCCTATCTCTGCCTCCCAAGTGCTGGGATTAGAGGCATGCACCACCCCACCCTGCGATGGTTAACATTAGCTTAAAGTAACAGGAAATAGTCACAGGCAAGCACCTTCACTGCTTAGCCACCTCTCCAGCCCCCCTCCTTCTATTCTTGTGGTACCCCAACTTACGGAGCAACCTTCATTCTCATGGTCCCAAGATGACTGCTATACAACCAAGCATCATGACTATACTCCACATAGGGGGAAATGAAGCGAAAGGTACAAGCTAGATTTATTAGTCCTTTTACAATGTGCCCACAAGAGCTTCACCAGTAACTTGTGCTGGTGCCTCGTGGACTAGAATTGGGTCCCATTTCCTCCTCTGGGAAAGTAATAAACACAGCTACTTCTTCAGCCAAGTGTGCCCATGCCTATAGTCCTAGCTTCTTGATAGGTTAAAGCAGGAGGGTCAGTCTGAGCAACATAGCAAAACCCCATCTCAAAAAACAAATAGGGTCGGGCGTGGTGGCACACACCTTTAATCACAGTGCTCGGGAGGCAGATGTAGGAGAATCGCTGTGAGTTCAAGGCCACCCTGAGACTACATAGTGAATTCCAGGTCAGCCTGGGCTAGAGTGAGAGAGAACAAGAGAGAGAAAGGTGTGGGCATGCCAGGGCCTCTTGCCACTGCAAATGAACTCCAGACCCATGCACTGCTTTATGCATCTGGCTTTATGTAGGTACTGGGGAATATAACCTGGCTCATCAGACTTGAAAGCAAGTGACTTTAACTGCTTAGCTATCTCCTCAACCCTTGTTATTCTTTTTTTTTTCCCCCGAGGTAGGGTCTTTCTTTATTTGAGAGAGGGAGGGAGGGAGGGAGGGAGGGAGGGAGAGAGAGAGAGATAGAGAGAGAGAGATAGAGAGGGGAAGAGAGAAAGAGGTTGTGGAGGTTGGAGAGATGGCTCAGCAGTTAAGGCGCTTGCCTGCAAAACCAAAGGACCCAGGTTCAACTCACCAGGACCCACGTAAGCCAGAGGCACAAGGTGGCACATGCATCTGGAGTTCATTTAGAAAAAAGAGAGAGTGATAATGAGACGCCAGGGCCTCTAGCCACTACAAACAAATTCCAGACCCATGCACCACCTTTGTGTTTAGCTTATGTGGGTACAGGGAAGTTGAACCTGGGTCCTTAGGCTTTGTAGACAAGTGCCTTAACCTCTAAGCCATCTCTCTAGCCCCTTGTTATAATTCTTTTTTAAAAAATTTTTTTTAAATTTTTATTTATTTATTTGAGAGCGACAGAGAAAGAGGAAGAGGAGAGAGAGAGTGAGAGAGAATTGGCGTGCCAGAGCTTCCAGCCACTGCAAAGGAACACCAGACACATGCACCCCCTTGTGCATCTGGCTAACGTGGGTCCTGGGGAATCGAGCCTCGAACCTGGGTCCTTAGGTTTCACAGGCAAGCGCTTAACCACTAAGCCATCTCTCCAGCCCTGTTATTCTTTTAATAGTACTCCTGTTAAGCTAGTTTTTCTTCTGCCAGCCAAGTGGCCCTTATCAATACAGCCATATCTATATGGTACAATAAATATAATGAAATTATTATAAGCCAAGCTCTATTGAAGCAAGAGGAAAGGAACTTGACATTGCTAGAAAGGAAATGGGGTGAAAAGACAGGGAGGAGCTAGAGAAAGAACAGAGGTGGCATCTGAGCTGGGCGAAAAGGAATGCATGGCTCTAATTTCAGGAGTGTGGCATTAGTCTACCTGCCTTTTTCTTTCTTTTTTTCTTTTTTTTTTTTTAATTTTTATTTATTTATTTATTTGAGAGCGACAGACACAGAGAGAAAGACAGAGAGAGGGAGAGAGAGAGAATGGGCGCGCCAGGGCCTCCAGCCTCTGCAAACGAACTCCAGACGTGTGCGCCCCCTTGTGCATCTGATCTGACTAACGTGGGACCTGGGGAACCGAGCCTCGAACCGGGGTCCTTAGGCTTCACAGGCAAGCGCTTAACCGCTAAGCCATCTCTCCAGCCCTTTTTCTTTTTTTGAGGTAGGGTCTCACTCTAGTCCAGGCTGACCTGGAATTCACTATGTACTCTCAGGCTGGCTTCAAACTCATAGCAATCCTACCTCTGTCTCCTGAGTACTGGGATTAAAGGTGCGCATTGCCATAACCAGGTAATTTATGTGCTTAATGGGGAGAAACAGAATTTTTTGTTTTGTATTTCGAGGTAAGGGATAGGGTTTTACTCACGCTCAGGCTGACTTGGAGCTTTCTGTGTAGTCTCAGGGTGGCCTCGAACTCATGGCTATCCTCCTACCTCTGCGTCCTGAGTGCTGGGATTAAAGGCGTGCGCCACTACGCTGGGCTGCAAGTCCTTTTATACTACCATAATCTTCAGTCTGCAAATGCAGAATCCAGCGAGGAAATCTGCTCATTGCTGAGCCTGGTCTGTGCCAATTATGGAGCAGGGAAACAAATGTGAAATAAACCTGAGGCAGAGCTTCATGGCTGTTGTATGGCAAATTTCCTTCACATTGAAAGGTATAAAGTCACTACTGACAATTGTATCAAAAGCAGCTGGGGGCCCGGGCGTGGTGGCGCATGCCTTTAATCCCAGCACTCGGGAGACAGAGGTAGGAGGATCACCATGAGTTCAAGGCCACCCTGAGACTACAGAGTGAATTCCAGGTCAGCCTGGGCTAGAGCGAGACCCTACCTCAAAAAGCAAAAAAAGGAGCTGGGAGTTGGAGGGATGGCTTAAGGTGATTGCCTGCAAAGCCAAAGGATCCAGGTTAGATTCCCCAGGACCCATATAGGCCAGATGCACAAGGTGGCGCATGCGTCTGGAGTTCCTCTGCAGCAGCCGAAAGCACTGGCATGCCCATTCTTTCATCAGACTCCACGCTTGAGATTTAGGCTCCCCTGCGCCAGCCAGCTGTATATAATAACACACGCGATCTCTTGAAGGCAGGGGGAAGTCGAATATATAGAAAGGAAAAGAGCTACAATGATCTCTATTGAAGTGGTGTCTCCATGCTCTATGAGTAAGCCCTCACCTCACCCTGGGGATGGAGGGGGGATAATCTGCTCCACGGATCCCCATATAGTGAGCCCCAGTGAAGTGCTGCTTTGGGGTGTCATGTTCTGTAAATAAACCCTCACCCTGAGCCTGAGGTACAAGCATAAAATTAGCCCCACTGAGGTGTTGTCTCTGGAGTCATCATGCTCTGTAAGTAAGTCCTCACCCAAGGCTGAGGGAGGAACATCTGCAGGGGTGATCGCAACATAGTGACCCCCCCCAAGTGCTGCTTTAGGGTCTCACATTCCTGGACATGGACAAGGAGCTTCTAAAAGGGCCACAGGAAGCTGGGCATGGCTCATGCCTTTAATCCCAGCACTCGGGAGGCAGAGGTAGGAGATTCCCTGGGAGTTCAAGGCCACCCTGAGACTACTTAGTAAATTCCAGGTCAGCCTGGGCTAGAGTGAAACCCTACCTCAAAAAAAAAAAAAAAACCAAGATAGGGCTGGAGAGATGGCTTAGCGGTTAAGCGCTTGCCTGTGAAGCCTAAGGACCCCAGTTCGAGGCTCGGTTCCCCAGGTCCCACATTTAGCCAGATACACAAGGGGGCGCACGCATCTGGAGTTCGTTTGCAGAGGCTGGAAGCCCTGGCGCGCCCATTCTCTCTCTCTCCCTCTATCTGTCTTTCTCTCTGTGTCTGTCGCTCTCAAATAAATAAATAAATAATTTTTAAAAAAACCAAGATAAATAAAATAAATAAAAAACAAAAGGGCCAAAGGAAAGTTGTCATTCAGGGTGGGAAAAGCTTCTTGTTGGTGCCGTGGCTCTATAATTAAGCCCTCATTCTGAGACTGAGGGAGGAGCATCTGAGGAGTAATTTTGACACATAAATCTCTATGAAAGTGGCTATTTAAGAGCTCCACGTTTCTATATTGGTTTAATCATACTTTGGTCTGCGTTCTGAACCCTACTTGGGATGATGATCCTCCCACCTCTTAGTATCTATCTCCACACATATTCCCTCAGGTTAAAAGAGAGTGGTGGTTATAGGCGGGGGGTGGTGATGCACACTTTTAATCCCAGCACTCGGGAGGCAGAGGTAGGAGCATGGCCATGAGTTCAAGGCCAGCCTGAGGCTACATAGTGAATTCCAGATTAGCCTGGGTTAGAGCAAGACTCTACCTCTTAAAAAGAAAAGCAAAGAAAAGAAGCCGGGGGGAGGCAGAGGTAGGAGGATCACCATGAGTTCGAGGCCACCCTGAGATTACCTAGTGAATTCCAGGTCAGCCTGGGCTAGAGTGAGACCCTACCTTAAAAAACAAAAATGAAAAACAAAACAAAAGAAAGGAAAAGAAAAGAAAAAAAGCTGGCCTTGGTGGTGCACACCTTTAATCCCAGCACTTGGGAGACAGAGGTAGGAGGATCACAATGAATTCAAGGCCATCCTGAGATTACTGAGTGAATTTCAGGTCAGCTTGGGCTAGATCTAGACCATACCTCAAAAAAAAAAAAAAAGAAAAAAAAAGGCTGGAGAGATGGCTTAACAGTTAAGGTGTTTGCCTGCAAAGCCAAAGGACCCAGGTTCAATTCCCCAGGACCCACATAAACCTGATACACAAGGTAGTGCATGTGTCTAGAGTTCATTTGCAGGAGCTGAAGGCCCAGGCGTGCCCATTCTCTCTCCCTATTTGCCTCTTTTGCTGTCTCTCCCTTTCAAACAAATAAATATATAAATAATTTTTTTTTTTTCCAAAAAGAAAACAAAAAAAAGAAAGAAAGAAATTGGTTGTATTAAGGTCAGGGAGATGGTTCAGTGCATGCAAGCATGAATGCCTGAGTTCGGATCCCAGAACCCACGTAAAAAAGTCAGAAGTTGAGGCTGGAGGGATGGCTCAGCACTTAAGGCACTTGCCTGCAAAGCCAAAGGACCTAGGTTTGATTCCCCAGGACCCACGTAAAGCCAGATGCACAAGGTGGCACATCCATCTGGAGTTTGTTTGCAGTGGCTGGAGGCCTTAGAGTGTCCATTCTCTCTCTCTCTTAAATAAATAAATAAAAATTAGGGGGAAAAAAAGTCAGAGGCAGGCTAGAGAGATGGCTTAGTGGTTAAGATGCTTGCCTGAGAATCCTAGAGACCCAGGTTTGATTCCCTAATACCCACGTAAAGCCAGATGCACAAAGTGGTGCATCCATCTGGAGTTCATTTGAAGTGGCCGGACATCTTGGTGCGCCCATTCTGTCTGTCTCTCTTCTCTCTATCTCTCTCTCTGCTTCCATATAAATAAAAATATATAGGGCTGGAGAGATGGCTTAGCGGTTAAGCGCTTCCCTGTGAAGCCTAAGGACCCCGGTTCGAGGCTCGGTTCCCCAGGTCCCACGTTAGCCAGATGCACAAGGGGGCGCACGTGTCTGGAGTTCGTTTGCAGAGGCTGGAAGCCCTGGCGCGCTCATTCTCTCTCTCTCCCTCTATCTGTCTTTCTCTCTGTGTCTGTCGCTCTCAAATAAATAAATAAAAATGCTTTTAAAAAAATAAATAAATAAATAAAAATATATAAAGGGCCTAATAAAGATGGCTTAACAGTTAAGGCACTTGCCTGCAAAGCCTAAGGACCTGGGTTCAATGACCCAGGATGCATCTAAATCCAGATGCACAAGGTGATGCATGAGTGTGTAGCTCATTTGCAGTGGCTAGAGGCCCTGGCATGCCCATTCTGTCTGCTTCTTTGTCTCTCTGTGTTAAGTAAATAAATGTTTAAATTACATATACATGTCAGAGCCTATGACACTGTTTTTTTTTTTTTTTTTTTGAGGCAGAGTCTAGGTGTAGCCCAGGCTGGCCTGAAATTCACTATGTATTCTGAGGGTGGCCTCAATCTTCCTACCTCTGCCTCCTAAGTGCTGGTATTAAAGGCATGTGCCACCACACCCAGCTAGTGTTAAAATTTAACTTCAGCACACCTATGGCAAGATGGGAGGCTGAGATAAGTGGATCTCCTGTAATCTTGCAGGCCAGCTAGGCTGGTGATACAGCATTGAGTGAGAGACCCTTCTTCCAACATGGAGAAGATGAGAATTGGCATCTGAGGTTGTTCTCTGACCTCCACATATGTGTACACACACATGCACACACAGTAAGAAATTACTTATTACAAATTGTGAACTTGCTTCAGTCTGAAAACTAAACGATACAAATTGGTAAAATGGGGTCTCGCCCTAGCCCAGGCTGGTCTAGAACTCATGGCAATCTTCCTACCTCAGCCTCCCAATTGCTGGCATTAAAGGCATGTGCCACCACACCTGGCTAAGATAATGCCATTCTTCACTATGTATCTTTTTTTCTTTTATTTGATTTTATTTTATTTGACAGAGAAAGAGGTAGATAGAGAGAATAAGGATGGGCACACCAGCCACTACTGTAAAAGATCTCCAGACACATGCACCACCTTGTGCACCTGGTTGACGTGGGTCCTGGGGAATCGAACCTGAGTCCTTTGGCTTTGCAGGCAAGCACCTTAACTGCTAACTTGTTCATCCAACCCATGTACTATGTGTCTTACCTTTCAGGGGGTTATACCTCATTCTGTGGGGCCTGTTTTAACTTAGAACTTAACAATCTAAGAGCGTTTAGGAGTAGAGGGAGCAAGTCCTTGGAAGAGCTGCAGTTCTTTGCAAATTGTCTACCTTGAGGGAAGACCTAATTTCTTCAGGCAAGGAGAGTCTGTCACAAATCCTTAACAGACTGATATGAGGAGAATAAATAAAAATATTGAAGTATGATTACATTTTACATCTCAAGCATGTTCCATTCTTTACAGATATGATTTCATTATACAAAAATAGAAGGGATTTGTCTGTTTTTAAAAGAAAGGGCTGGATATAAATTGGGTTTTATGGATTACATTAACTCTCTTATGAAATCCAGATATTTGTGGTAGCAATTGCTGGAGTTTTTTTGCCACCTGACTGTGGGGGAATTAGTGACTCACAGTTTCAAGGTGAGGTATTTGTAATAGGACATTGTTCTCTGGTGCTTTTTGCGGGCACTTACCATGAATTCAAATCTGTGATAATAGGTTTAAACTATTTAATCCATGCAAAGAGTTTGGACCTTTGCACCCATAATGGAAGTACTGTTATATAAATGTTCAAATTTGGAAAAGCAAGCCTGTTGTGAATGTTCATTATATGTCTGACACAGTGCTAAGTGTTAGGGCACAAATATGAAGTGTAAGTTTAGCCATATACTTAGAAGCACACAATCTAGCTGCCAGCTCAGTTAAATTGTTTAGATTTAAAATAGAAAAGCCAGACGTGGTGGCACAAGCCTTTAATCCCAGCACTTGGGAAGCAAAGGTAGGAGGCCACCCTGAGACAACATAGTAAATTTCAGGTCAGCCAGTGCTAGAGTGAGACCCTACCTTGAAAAAACAAAAATGAGCAAACAACAAACAAACAAACAAACAAAAAAGCCAGACGTGGTGACACATGCCTTTAATCCCAGCCCTCAGAAGGCAGAGGTAGGAGGATCGCTATGAGTTTGAGATCACCCTGAGACTACATAGTGAATTCCAGGTCAGCCTGAGCTAAAGTAAGACTCTACCTTGAAAAAACAAAATAAATAAATAATAAAATAAATAGAAATTTGGTCTGGCTTTACCAATGATTAAAGAAAGTAAATTTATTGCAAATAAATAATGTTTTTCTGGTTTTTTTGAGGTAGGGTCTCACTCTAGCCCAGGCTGACCCGCAATTCACTATGTAGTCTCAGGCTGTCCTTGAACTCACAGTGATCCTCCTACCTTTGCTTCCTGAGTGCTGGGATTAAAGGTATGTGCCACCATGCCTGGCAATAAATACTTTTCAAAAAATGGAAAGATGGCTTAGTGGTTAAGGTGCATGCCTGCGAAGCCTAAGGACCCAGGTTCAATTCTCCAGATCCCACATAAACCAGATACACATGGTGGCACATGTATCTGGAGTTCATTTGCAGTGGCTAGAGCCCTGGTGTGCCCAGTCTCACTCTCTCTGTCTCTAATAAATAATAAATAAATAAAAATAAAATATTTTAAAATACCAAAAATATGTCACCTTAGATGTAGTAGTTCATGTCTATAATCCCAATACTTGGGAGGCTAACGGAGGAAAAATTCTATCAAGTTTAGAGCCAGCCTGGGCTACATAGTGAGTTCTAGGACAGCCCGGAATGCAAAGTGAGACCTTCTCTCTCAAAAAATAAGACAGGTGTGGTGGCATACGCCTTTAATGCCAGCACTCGGGAGGTTGAGGTAGGAAGATTGCTATGAGTTCAAGGCCACCCTGAGACTACATCATGAATTTCATCCATGTCTACCTGGCTAGAGTGAGATCCTACCTCGAAAAACCAACATAATAATAATAATAATAATAATAATAATAATAATGACTTGTTGTTGTTGTTGTTTTTCGAGGTAGGGTCTCACTCTAGCTCAGGCTGACCTGGAATTCACTATGTAGTCTCAGGGCGGCTTTGAACTCATGGCGATCCTCCTACCTCTGCCTCCTGAGTGCTGGGATTAAAGACGTGCACCACCACACCTGGCTCAAAGTAATAATTATTATAATGGTAATAATAACAGCTAAGGAGATGGCTCAGTGGACAAAAGTGCTTACAATTCAAGCCTGACAACCAGAGTTCTGATTCCCAGAACTCACATAAAGGTGTGATACATGTGTCTGTAATACCAATGCGCCTACAGCAATAGGTAGTAGGTTCAGGAGAATTCCAAGACCCATTCACAACAACAAAGAGCAGGAGAGACCCTGTCTCCAACAAGGTGGAAGGCGAGCTAGCCGCAGGTTGGCACCCTGTTGCATGACCCTTTTTCCCTGGGGAGTCTCAAACACAGGTCTATGCACCCCAAGTAGGGCGCGGATGAGAGCTAAGTACAATTGCACCAACAGCAATTTTGGTGAATCTGAGTTTAGTGGGTTACTTATAGAATAGGGTAAGGGGCTACTTTATAGAAATGGGGAGCCCCGAAGCAGCTGTAGCACGGAGAGGTTTCACCCAGCACAGATGACAGTGTGCCCATGGCTGCTTGGGTGGGGTGCACCATCCCTTGACCTGTTACCTTCTATAGACTGTATCTCTCCCTGACACCCAAGACCTTGGGCGTTGTTGCAAGAGCCGCAATAGCTCAGGTGTGGGAAGCTCTCCGCTCCCTTCCTTCTATGGGGAAATGTCAACAGGCCCAATCTTGAGTCTCTCCTGAGTGTCTCAGCTATTTTTTAAAAAATATTTTTTGACAACTTCCATAATTATAAACAATATCCCATGGTAATTCTTCCCACACTCCCCCCACTTTCCCCTTTGAAACTCCACTTTCCATCATATCCCCTCCCCTTCTCAATCAGACTTTCTTTTATTTTGATGGCATGATCTTTTCCTCCTCTTATGATGGTCTTGTGTAGGTAGTGTCAGGCACTGTGAGGTCATGGATATCCAGGCCATTTGGTGTCTGGAGGAGCACGTTGTAAGGAGTCCTACCCTTCCTTTGGCTCTTACATTCTTTTTGCCAGCTCTTCCACAATGGACCCTGAGCCATGGAAGATGTGATTGAGATATTTCAGTTTAGCCATAGTTTTTAAATTCCATTTTAAAATATTTTATTTTTCTTTCTTTATTTGAGAGAGAGAGATAATGGTCATGCCAGGGCCTCCAGCCGCTGCAAACAAACTCCAGATGCATGGGCCCTCTTGTGCATCTGGCTTACATGGGTCCTGGGGAATTGAACCTGGGTTCTTTGGCTTTGCAGGCAATCAACTTAACCACTGAGCCATTTCTCCAGCCCTAAATTCTATTTTTATTTGAGAGAAAGAGGCAGATAGAGAGAGAGAAATGGGCTTGCCAGGGCCTTCAGCCACTGCATACAAACTCCAGACACATGTGACACCTTGTGCATCTGGCCTTATGCGGACACTGGGGAATCGAACCTGGGTCCCTAAGCTTCACAGGCAAGTGCCTTAACCACTAAGCAATCTCTCCAGCCCGTCTTAGTTGCTTTTGACAAAGTTGGCAACAGTTGTTGGCTGCTTTCAATTTAGCAGAATTTGCCTTAAAACCCACCCCAAGGTCGTCCTCTGATCCCATACATGAGCTATGACATCCAGACACACACCCCCCCCAAAACAAACAAAGGATATAGGGTCTGGGGAGAATGCTTGATGGATTAAGTGCACCCTACCCCAGATGGAGTACCAGAGTTCAAACACCAGACCCAAACCAATGTAGCGGCGCACGCCTTTAATCCTAGCACTCGAGAGGCAGAGGTAGGAGGATTGCTGTGAGTTTGAGGCCACCCTGAGAACTACATAGTGAATTCCAGGTCAGCCTGAGCCAGAGTGAGACCTTACCTCAAAAAAATAAAAATAAAAATAAAACACCAGACCCACATAAAAAAGCTCGAAGCCGTAGTCGGCTTCTGTAATCCCAGCCTACTGACCCTGACAACTAGGTGGCGGTAGAGATCCAAACGTGCATGTGTATGTCCATAGGTGCACATACACATGCACGTCAATAAAAAATAATTTTTAACTTTTTTTGGAGAGACAGAGAGAGAGAGAGAATTGGAGCATCAGGGCCTCTGGCCACTGCAATCAAACTCCAGATGTGGGTGCCACCTTGTTCGGCTGTCCAATCTTACCTGCTTGTGTCATTTTCTATATCTGGCTTATGTTGGATCTGGAGAGCTGAACATGGGTCCTTAGGCTTCACACACAAGCACCTTAATAACTAAGCAAGCACCATAACTGCTAAGACATCCCTCCAGCCTTCCTCCCAACCCTTATTTTTATTATTTTTATTTTTACTTTTTAGTTTTCTTCAAGGTAGGGTCTCATGCTAGCCCAGGCTGACCTGGAATTCACTATGTAGTCTCAAGCCGGCCTTGAACTCATGGCGATCCTCCTACCTCTGCCTCCCAAGTGCTGCGATTAAAGGCGTGAACCACCACATCCAGCTCTTTCTTCTCCCTTTTTTAGTTTATTTATTTATTTATTTATTTTTGAGGTATGGTCTTGCTCTAGCCCAGGCTGACCTGGACTTCACTATGTAATCTCAGGGTGACCTGGAACTCACAGCAATCCTCCTACCTCTGCCTCCTCTGCTGGGATTAAAGGCGTGTGCCACCATGCCCTGCTCTTCTTTATTATTATTATTATTTTCAGTCAGAGAGAGAAAGACAGAAAGAGAGAATGGGCATGCCAGGGCCTTCAGCCACTGTAAACAAACTCCAGATGCATGTGCCACCTGTGCATCTTGCTTTTCATGTGTATCAGGGAATCAAACCTGGATCCTTTGGCTTTGCTGGCAAGCACTTTAACCACTAAACCATCTCTCCAGCCCAGATTAGTGTCTTTATAAGAAAGAGACAGAGAAAGGCTCAGCCCAAATATTCTTTGTTTAAAGGTATTTTTTAAAAAAGATTTATTTAAGTGTGGGGGTGGGGAGGGAGGGAATTACCATGGGATATATTTTATAATCATGAAAAATGTTAATAAAAATTTTAAAAAATAAAATAAAATAAAAAAGATTTATTTACGTATTTATTAGAGACACAGAGAGAGAGACAGAAAGAATTGGCACTCCAGGGCCTCCAGCCACTGCAAACAAACTCCAGACGCATGTGCCCCCATATGCATCTGGCTTATGTGGGACCTGGAAAACCGAACCTGAGTCCTTGGGCTTAACTGCTAAGTCATCTCTTCAGCCTTTAAGCTATTTTTTAAATTTTATTTTATTTTATTTTTTGAAGAGACAGAGCGAAAGAGGGGGACAGAGAGAGAGAGAGAGAGAGAGAGAGAGAGGGAGAGAGAGAGAATGGGAGCTCTAGGGCTTCTAGCCAATGCAAACAAACTCCAGACACATGTGCCACCTTGTGCATCTGGTTTTACATGGATACTGGGGAATCAAACTCGGGTCCTTAGGATTTGCAAATACCTTAGCTGCTAAGCCATCTCTTCAGTCTCCCAAATATTCATTCTTTTTTTTTTTTTTATGACAGAGAGAGAGAGAATTGGTATATCAGGGTCTCCAGCCACTGCAATCAAACTCCAGACACGTGTGCCATCTTGTGCGCTTGTACAACCTTGTGCATTTGTTGCTTTGTGTGTCTGCCTTACTTGGGATCTAGGGAGTTGGACATGGGTTGTTAGGCTTCACAGGCAAGTACCTTAACCACTAAGCCATCTCTACAGCCCCCAGATATGACTCCAAATATTCTTTTTGCTTGTTTGTTTGTTCATTTTGAGGTAGGGTCTCACTCTAGCTCAGGCTGACTTGGAATTCACTCTGTAGTCTCAGGGTGGCTTTGAACTCCTGGCGATCCTCCTACCTCTGGCTCCTGAGTGCTGGGACTAAAGGCATGCACCACCATGCTCAGCTTGATCTTTTCAGTAAAATTCCGGGTTGGTATTATTGTTACCCTCACTCCACAAATCAGGAAGCAGAGGCAAGTGGAATTTGGCTAACTTGTTTAGTAGTGCTTGTATAGACGCAGCAGGGAGATTAGCATCAGGTTCCAACCCAAAGAGACTAGTTCTGGATCTGTGGTCATAACCACTGCAACACTACCACCTCGCACAGGGGAAGCAAGATGAGGGCGGTAGAGATGGCTTAGCGGTTAAGGCACATGCCTGTGAAACTGAAGGACCCAGGTTCAATTCTCCAGGTCCCATGTAAGCCAGATGCATATGGTGGCACACGCATCTGGAGTTTGTTTGTAGTGGCTACAGGCCCTGGTGTGCCCATTCTCTCTCTCTCTGTCTCTAATAAATAAATAAATGAAAATAAATCTTAAAAAAAAAAAAAAGAAAGAAAAGCAAGATGAGAAAGAAGGACTCAGACCTCAGCACATCTAAAAAGCACTCAGAGCTGGGCATGGTGGTGCATGCCTTTAATCCCAACACTCGGGAGGCAGAGGTAGGAGGGTCGCCAGGAGTTCGAGGCCATCTTGAGAATACATAGTGAATTCCAGGTCAGCCTGAGAAAGAGTGAGACCCTACTTTAAAAAAACAAAAATAAATAAATAAATAATTAGCCTTCCAGTAATTTGCCAAGATGACAAACACAAAGGGAAAGAGGAGAGGCACCCAGTGCATGTTCTCTAGGCCTTTCAGAAAGCATGGAGTTGTTCCATTGGCCACGTATATGCGAATCTACAAGAAGGGTGACATTGTAGACATCAAGGGAATGGGTACTGTCATAAATGTTACCATGGGAAGACTGGAAGAGTCTACAACGTCACTCAGCATGCTGTTGGCATTGTTGTGAACAAGCAAGTCAAGGGCAAGATTCTTGCCAAAAGAATTAGTGTGCGTTTCGAGCATATTAAGCACTCTTAAGAGCCGAGACAGCTTCCTGAAATGGGTGAAGGAAAATGACCAGAAGAGGAAGGAGGCCAAAGAGAAGGGAACCTGGGTGCAGCTGAAGCGGCAGCCTGCTCCACCCAGAGACGTGCACTTTGTGAGGACTAATGGAAAAGAGCCGGAGCTGCTGGAGAATATTCCCTATGAGTTCATGGCTTAATAGATGTCCTAAATGAATCAGACCTAGATTGTCAAAATGCTTTTCTTCATTAAAGTATGGTGTCCTCACTTACTCAAAAAATAATTAATTAATTAATTTTTTAAAAAGCGCTCAAAGATGGATTGTTGGGAAAGGAAAGGAGATTGGTATTAAATACCCCAGTCATTGGCCAGCTCACTTGTGATTACAGAGCACACTGCTTAATGAAAAGGGCTAAAGAAAAGACATTCTAATATTAGCACAAACCCTCCTCCTGTGTCTCCACTTTAATTACTGCCATTTTTCTGGAGGAGTTTTAAAGTGTAGGTTTAGGTCTACTATATGACAAGGAAATATACTACCTAGGCAGAATTTTGCAAACCAGAAACACTTTTAACACAGGCTAATAAGAGGAGGAAAAGATCATGACATCAAAATAAAAGAGAGACTGATTGAGATGGGGAGGGGATATGATGGGGAGTGGAATTTCAAAGGGGAAAGTGAAGGAGGGAGGGAGGGTATTAGCATGGGATATTTTGTATAATCATGGAAAATATTAATAAAAATTGAGAAAAATAAATAAATAAATAAGAAAAAATAAAAAAAAGACAGGCTAGTGCCAGGCGTGGTGGTGTGCAGCTTTAATCCCAGCATTTGGGAGGCAGAGATAGGAGAACTGCCATGAGTTCGAGGCCACCCTGAGACTACATAGTGATTTCCAGGTCAGCCTGGGCTACAGTGAGACTCTACCTCAAAAAGACAAACAAGGGCTGGAGAGATGGCTTAGCGGTTAAGCACTTGCCTGTGAAGCCTAAGGACCCCAATTCGAGGCTCGGTTCCCCAGGTCCCACGTGAGCCAGATGCACAAGGGGGTGAACGTGTCTGAAGTTTGTTTGCAGTGGGTGGAAGCCCTGGCACGCCCATTCTCTCTCTCTCCCTCTATCTGTCTTTCTCTCTGTGTCTGTTGCTCTCAAATAATAAATAAATAAAAAATGGACAAAAAAATATTTAAAAAAAGACAAACAAGCAAACAAACAAACAAAAAGACATTCATTTGCTTTATGGTCCTGGAGGCTGGGAAGTCCAAGATCAAGTGCCCATAGGATCATCTTTTTTTTTTAAGCATCTTTATATTAATTTATTCAAGAGAGAGAAAGAACATGGACACTCCAGGATCTCTTTCAACTGCAAACAAACTCCAGACAAGGTCATCCTCAGCTACAATTTAATTTGGAGGACAGCCTGGGCTACATGAAACACTATCTAAAGACAAGCAATCTTCATGGGCTACAAGGGTGTGCCCACTTTAAAATATTTTTTAAATATTTAAATTTTATTTATTTGAGAAAAAAGAGGTAGATAAAAAGGGAGAATAGGGGCTGGAGAGGTGACTTAGCAGGCAAGGCGCTTGCCTGCAAAGCCTAAGGACCCTGGTTCAATTCCCCAGTACCCACATAAGCCAAATACACATGGAGACGCATGTATCTGGAGTTCGTTTGTAGTGGGTAGAGGCCCTAGTATGCCCATTCTCTCTCTCTCTCTCTCTGACTCTTTCTCTCAAGTAAATAAATACATAGATAAACTATTGGGGGGAAAAAAAAAGAGGGAGAATGAGCATGCCAGGGCCTCCAGCTGCTGCAAATGAACTCCAGACATATGCTCCACCTTGTACATCCGGCTTATGTGCATCCTGGGGAATCGAATCTGGGTCCTGTACAGGCAAGTGCCTTAATCACTACAACAACTCCCAGTCCCATTAAATATATAGAGAAAGAGAAATTGGCACGTAGAGAGAATGGGCACACCAGGGCCTCTAGCAACTGCAAATGAATTCCTGATGAATATGCTGCCTTGTGTACCTCACTCTCGCTTACATGGGCCTGGGGAATCAAACTTGGGTCCTTTGACTTTGGCTTTGTAAGCAAGTGCCTCAACTGCTTAGCCAGACCTCTGGTGGAGATTTCTTTTTTTGAGGTAGGGTCTACCATGCATCTCCTTCCTTCCTTCCTTCCTTTCTTCCTTCCTTCCTTCCTTCCTCCTTCCTTCCTTCTTTCCTCCACTCCTTCCTTCCTTTTTTCCTCCCTTCCTTATTTTGGTTTTTTGAGGTATGGTCTCACTTTAGCCCAGGCTGACCTGGAATCCACTATGTAGTCTCAGGGTGGCCTCGAACTTACTGCGATCCCCCTACCTCCGCCTCCCAAGTGCTGGGATTAAAGGGGTGCATCACTACGCCCAACTCTATTTATTTATTTTTATTTTTTCCCTGGTAAAGATCTTTATAATTTTTTGTTATTTTTATTTGGAAGAGAGAGAGAGAATGGGCAGGGCAACCACTGCAAATGAACTCCAGATGCATTGTGTCACCTTGTGTATCTGGCTTACGTGGGTCCTGGGGAATTGAACCTGGTTCCTTTGGCTTTGCAGGCAAGTGCCTTAATCACTAAGCCATCCCTCTAGCCTTATTAAAGAGCTTTAAAGGAACTTTAATAGCTGAACTTGTGGGTGTTTTTAGAGCTTAGTTTTTGTTTAATTAGTTGAACAGGAGGCAGAATTCCAGGTGGAACAATAAGGAAGAAATTTCCCTTCATCTTAGAAGTCATTTACAATTCCATTAAACAGTCTGGAATATATGGAATCAGAGAACAAGATTGGGAGCCAGGTGTGGTGGCACATGTCTTTAATCCCAGCACTCAGGATCACTGTAAATTCAAGGCCACCCTGAAATTACATAGCACTCTAGCCCAGGCTGACCTGAAATTCACTAAGTTCTCAGGGTGGCCTTGAACTCATAGTGATCCTCTTACCTCTGCCTCCCAAGTGCTAGATTAAAGGCATGAGCCACCATGCCCAGCGCGACTTCTTTGTTTTTTTTTTAAATTAATTAATTTATTTATTTGAGAGCGACAGACAGAGAGAAAGACAGATAGAGGGAGAGAGAGAGAATGGGCACGCCAGGGCTTCCAGTCTCTGCAAACGAACTCCAGACGTGTGCGCCCCCTTGTGCATCTGGCTAACGTGGGTCCTGGGGAACCGAGCCTCGAACCGGGGTCCTTAGGCTTCACAGGCAAGCGCTTAACCACTAAGCCATCTCTCCAGCCCTTCTTTGTTTTTTTGAGGTAGGATCTCACTCTAGCCCAGGCTGACCTGGAATTCCTGGAATTCACTCTGTATTCTCTGGTTGGCCTCCAACTAATGGTGATCCTCCTACCTCTGCCTCCTAAGTGCTGAGATGAAAGGTGTGTACCACCATGCCCAGTTTTTTTTTTTTAATCATTTTTTTGAGGCAAGCCCAACAGACTACCTTTTTTTAAAGAAAGATTTTATTTTATTTAAGAGTGACGACAGAGAAAGAGGCAGAGAAAAAGAAAGAGAGAGACAGAGAGACAGAGAGACAGACAGAGAATGGACACACCAGAGCTTCCAGCCAGTGCAAATGAACTCCAGATGCATGTGCCACCTTGTACATCTGGCTTACATGGGTACTGGGGAATCAAGCCTCGAACCAGGATCCTTAGGCTTCACAGGTAAGAGCTTAACCGCCAAGCCATCTCTCTAGCCCCTACATTTTTTATTTTTTATTTTTTTTATTTATTTATTTGAGAGAGACAGACACACAGAGAGAAAGACAGATAGAGGGAGAGAGAGAGAATGGGCGCGCCAGGGCTTCTAGCCTCTGCAAACGAACTCCAGACGCGTGCACCCCCTTGTGCATCTGGCTAACGTGGGACCTGGGGAACCGAGCCTTGAACCGGGGTCCTTAGGCTTCACAGGCAAGCGCTTAACCGCTAAGCCATCTCTCCAGCCCACCTTTTTTTTTTTTTTAATATGAGAGAGCAAGAGAGAATTGGCATGCCAGGGCCTCCAGCTACTGCAGTAGAGTTTGAGATGCATGTACCACCTTGCATGCTTGGGTCACCTTGTGTGTCTGGTTTATGTGGGGCCTGGAGAGTTAAACATGAGTCCTTGGGCTTCGCAGGCAAGTGCTTTAACCACTAACCCATCTCTCCAACCCACTATTTATTTATTTTTTGAGGAAAGCCCAATAGACTGGCCTTTTTTAAAAAAAAATATTTTTACTTATTTATTTGACAGAGAAAGAGGGAGAGAGAGAGAGAGAATGGGCATGCCAGGGTCTCCAGCCACTGGAAACAAACTCAAGATGCATGTGCCCCCTTGTGCATCTGGCTAGCATGGGTCCTGGGGAATTGAACCTGGGCCCTTTGGCTTTGCAGGCAAATGCCTTAACTGCTCGACTATCAGCCTTCTTCTTTTTTTTTTTTTAATGTGAGAGAGCAAGAATGAGAGTTTAGCCATGCATGGTGATGCACGCCTTTAATCCCAGCACTGGGGAGGCAGAGGTAGGAGGATCACTGTAAGTGTGAGGCCACCCTGAGATTACTGAATGAATTCCAGGTCAGTCTGAGCTACAGTGAGACCCTACTTCAAACCCTCCGCCACCAAAAAAAAAAAAAAAAAAAAATGAAGTTAAGAGAGAGAGAGAGAATTGGCATGCCAGGACCTCAGCCACTGTAATCTACTCCAGACATATGCATTATCTTGTGCTTATGTGTGACCCTGTGTGCTTGCATTATCTTTTGTGCTTCTGGCTTACGTGAGACCTGGAGAGTCAAACATGGGTCCTTAGGCTTTGCAGGCAAAGGCCTTAACTGCTAAGCCATCTCTAGCCCCTATTTTTATTATTTATTTATTTATTTATTTATTTATTTTGGTTTTTGGAGGTAAGATTTCACTCTAGCCCAGGCTGACCTGGAATTCACTATGTAGTCTCAGGGTGGCCTCGAACTCATGGCAATCCTCCTACCTCTGCTGCCCAAGTCCATTTTTATTTATTTATTTTTCTAAATTTATTTTTATTTATTTAAGAGAGAGAGAGAGGGAGAGAGAGAATGGGCATGCCAGGGCCTCTAGCCACTGCAACAAACTCCAGACTCATGTTCCCCTTTGTGCATCTGGCTTACGTGGGTCCTGGGGAATAGAACCAAGGTACTTTGGCTTTGCAGGCAAATGCCTTGACCACTAAGCAATCTCTCCAGCTCCATTTTTATTTATTTATTTTTATATTTCTTTTATTTTAGTTTTTTCAAATTTTTATTAAGATCTTATATAATTATAAAAAATATCCCATGTTAATACCCTCCCTCCCCCCATTTTCCCCTTTGAAACTCCATCATGTCCCCTCCCCATCTCAATCAGTCTCTCTTTTATTTTGATGTCATGATCTTTTCCTCCTATTATGATGGTCTTGTGTAGGTAGTGTCAGGCACTGTGAGGTCATGGATATCCAGGCCATTTTGTGTCTGGAGGAGCACATTGTAAGGAGTCCTACCCTTCTTTTGGCTCTTACATTCTTTCTGCCACCTCTTCTGCAATGGACCCTGAGCCTTGGAAGGTGTGATAGAGATATTGCAGTGCTGAACACTCCTCTGTCACTTCTTCCCAGCACCATGATGCCTTTGGAGTCATCCCAAGGTCACTACCATCTGAAAAGAGAAAGTTCTCTAATGAAAAAGTGTGAGTGGGGCTGGAGAGATGGCTTAGCGGTTAAGCGCTTGCCTGTGAAGCCTAAGGACCCTGGTTCGAGGCTCGGTTCCCCAGGTCCCACGTTAGCCAGATGCACAAGGGGGCGCACACATCTGGAGTTTGTTTGCAGAGGCTGGAAGCCCTGGCGCGCCCATTCTCTCTCTCCCTCTATCTGTCTTTCTCTCTGTGTCTGTCGCTCTCAAATAAATACATTTAAAAAAATTTAAAAAAAAGAAAAAGAAAAAGTGTGAGTGGCATTAATATAAGGGTATGAACATTAAGAGAAGTACTTACTGGGCAGTTTGATGAGCATAATATATACATTTAGCCAGATAGCAGCAGATGTTACACCCCTACAGCTCATGACCACCCCTGTTTTAAGTTTTCAGTATCAAGGATGTATTCCCTCCCATGGACCAGGCCTCCAGTCAAATTAGAGGGCAGTTGGATTCCCCCATAATAGACGTACCTCTATTGTACCCGTTGGCTCACTTGGCCTGGCTGGCCAAATATAAGGCTTGTAGTGTCCACTGTGGAGTATCTTCACTGGTGATTTCTCTCTCGCCCATTGAACTACATGCAGCATGGCTTTTTCCAACTTTCTGTCAGCTGGTCTACATGGAGGAGGTTATCAGTTCAGCTCAACTCAAGCAGGATTTCTCAGTGGTCTTGCAGCCCAAGTATATGGAGTCTTTAGCAATAGGGTCTTACCATCTCTTCCTTGTAGGAAACCAAGACCCTCAGCAATGGCCTATAATGTTTTGGGGAGCATCAGAGACATCCCTGGCCAACAACTCTCTGGAAGGCATCCCATCTCTGGCACTGAAATTTTTCTAGTAACAATCTATAGCTCCCGAGTGTTCCATTGTCCAAAAAAGTAGGTTTCCATATGATTTATTTATATCCTCTTAGATTTTGATTAGCCCTCCCTCCGCCTTTCCTTTACTCAATCTCTTCCACTGACCTCATCTAGGCCTTTTCACCCCATTACCCATTTTTATTTTTATTTTTATTTTTTATTTTTTAAAATTTTTAAAATTTTTAATTTTTATTAGCATTTTCCATGATTATAAAAAATATCCCATGGTAATTCCCTCCCTCCCCCCCAACACTTTCCCCTTTGAAATTCCATTCTCCATCATATTACCTTCCCATCTCAATCATTGTACTTACATATATACAATATCAACCTACTAAGTACCCTCCTCCCTTCCTTTCTCTTCCCTTTATATCTCCTTTTTAACTTACTGGCCTCTGCTACTAAGTATTTTCCTTCTCACACAGAAGCCCAATCATCTGTAGCTAGGATCCACATATGAGGGAGAACATGTGGTGCTTGGCTTTCTGGGCCTGGGTTACCTCACTTAGTATAATCCTTTCCAGGTCCATCCATTTTTCTGCAAATTTCATAACTTCATTTTTCTTTACCACTGAGTAAAACTCCATTGTATAAATGTGCCACATCTTCATTATCCACCCATCAGTTGAGGGACATCTAGGCTGGTTCCATTTCCCAGCTATTATGAATTGAGCAGCAATAAACACGGTTGAGCACGTACTTCTAAGGAAATGAGATGAGTCCTTTGGATATATGCCTAGGAGTGCTATAGCTGGGTCATATGGCAGATCAATCTTTAGCTGTTTTAGGAACCTCCACACTGATTTCCACAATGGCTGGACCAGACCATTTTTATTTTTTAAAATACAGTTTTACTCTAGCCCAGACAAACCTGGAACTCTACCCCAGACTGACCTTGAACTCATGGCAACTCTAACCTCGGCCTCCTAAATACTAGGATCATAGGCTTGTGCCCCACAACAGGCCTCAGCTACTTTTTTAAGGAGCCTCACTGTGCTGCTCCTTTCTGGAGCTGTTGAAAGGAGGTCATCTCTCATTACCAGAGCAGAGAAAAAGTCAATAGTAAAGCTATAAAAATAATCATCCTAGGTCTGGCTATTCTACATGAGCCCAGTTCTACAGCTCCACCACTTCCCAACAATCTATTTAAAATTTGAATCCGGGTTGGAGAGATGGCTTAGCAGTTAAGCGCTTGCCTGTGATGCCTAAGGACCCCAGTTTGAGGCTCCATTCCCCAGGACCCACGTTAGCCAGATGCACAAGGGGGTGCATGCGTCTGGAGTTCGTTTGCAGTGGCTGGAGGCCCTGGCGCGCCCATTCTCTCCCTTCCTCCCTCCCCCCTCCCCTCTCTGCCTTTCTCTCTCCATCTGTCGCTCTCAAATAAATAAATAAAAATAAACAAAATTAAAATAAAATTTGAATCCATCAGTGAATTAGCCTTTCATTAGGCTAGGGCCCTATAATCTAGCAGTCTCTGGAAGTTCCCTCACAGACATGCCTAGGAGTAGGCTTTACTGATCTCCCAGACACTTCTCAATGCCAATCAATTGTCAGTCAGGTTGACAATAAGATTAACCATCGCAGAGAGAGAAGGAAGTGGGCCTTTCAGGAATAGTGTCTGGTCAGAAGGAAAACTGGCCATGATAACTGTGACCCCTGGGATAACATACGGATTTGGTGGAGTTGGCTATAGAGTTATAGACTGCAAATGAAGGAATTCAAACATTCTTTCCAGAGAAGAGTAAAACTCACATATGGAACAGCTCACTTTTCTGTCACTTAAGGGACTTCATAAATTTCTGCTATTCTCTAATTCTTATTAGTAAGAGTGAGGTGCATGCATATGTAGGATTGAACCTAGATCTTTTTTAAAAAAATTGTGAGTGACAGAGAAAGAGGGAAAGAGAGAATGGGTGCGCCAGGGCCTCCAGATGCATGCGCCACCTTATGTGGGTCCTGGGGAATCGAGCTTTGAACCTGGGTCCTTAGGCTTCACCGGCAAGTGCTTAACCACTAAGCCATTTTTCCAGCCCTGAACCTAGATCTTTAGCTCACTCCACTGTTGAGCCATACCCCAGCCCCCTATCAAGTAGTTTTTTCTTTTTTCTTTTCCAAGGTATGGTCTTCCTATGGCCCAGGCTGACCTGGAATTCCCTATGTAGCCGCAGGGTGGCCTCGAACTCTCTGCAATTCTACCACTGCCTCTGGAGAGCTAAGATTAAAGGCATGCACCTGGTGGGGAGGAGGGGAGAAAATTTAATCTAACCTCAGACTTTTCAGTTATGTGAGTCAAGGAAATCACTGTGGGTTGGTTGGTTGGTTTAGAGATGGGGTCGCGCTCTAGATCAGGCTGACCTGGAATTCACTATGCACTGTCAGAATGGTCTAGAACGCATAGCGATGCTCCTACCTCTGCCTCCTGGTAGTAAAGGCTCATGACACCATGCTTGGTAAATTTTATACATTTCAACCCCTCTGATGTGTAGATTGGACTGATGTGGAACTTGCTTTGTAGCTTGAGTGGCTGTGAAGTGGGGGGGGGGGGAGGTGGAGAACACCCCGAGGCTGGGTTGGAGGGCAGCTCCTTTATTTGTCAGGGGAATGGGTTTATAAGCATGTGTGGAAGAGCTGGCCGAGGTACAGGGTCATAAGAGGATTGGTAAGTACAGAGGTCCTGCTGATGCCTAATTAGCATGTAGTGACATCACCGGTGAGCAGGGAAGGGTCACAAGGTCTAAGTAGTGGCAGGAAAAGGTACAGGGGTTTGTAAGGGGATTGGCTGTCAGAAGGCTGCTGGCTGATACCTCATTAACATATGGGGATAAATGGCAAGGAGCCACAAGGCTCTGGGGAAAGGGGAAACTAAGTCTTACCCGGAAGTCCAGGTGTCCAGGGCTGGAGGAGGGAGTGGCCTCACCCTTGCTGGCTTCAGGGCCGAGGTTATGGGGACCAGGCTCACTGCATCCTCGGAGAGGGAGCGGCCCCCCTCCTGCCGGCTTGGGGACCCAAAGTTATGGAGGTCTAGACCAGCTGCGACCTACTGTGGCCCAGAAGCCCTTAGCTGTGCCCCACACAGTACCACGTTTTTTCTTTCTTCTTTTTTTTCTGAGGTAGGGTTTTACTGTACTCCAGGTTTACCTGGAATTCACTATATAGTCTCTGGGTGGCCTCGAACTCACAACGATCCTCCTACCTCTGCTTCCCGAGTGCTGGGAGTAAAGGCATGCGCCATCATGCCCAGCTCTTTTTGTTTTTTTGAGGTAAGAGTCTCATTCTAGCCCAGACTAACCTAGAATTCACTATATAGTCTCAAGCTGGGGTGAACTTGCAGCAATCCTCCTACCTCTGCCTCCTAGAGAGTGGGTTTTTTTTTGTTTGTTTGTTTATTTATCAAGCTACCATCAATCATGGGCAACAAGAGGGCCTACACCTATTAAATTCTCTCTAAAAAAAAAAAAAGTAAGGGTTATCTCATTTGTCCTGGTGCTAACTTACTCTCCATTGGAGAATCGGCTTCTCTTTTTCAGATGGATGCAGATCCTAAGGAGAGAGCCACCCCATCATACCTCAAAAGAGCCCCAGCTGAAACTAAGAAAAATTGGCGAAACAAGCAAGGGTGCTGTTTTCCTGGTGAACCAGATACCAGCACAAAGGGGAAGGAGACCAACACAGAGAAAAATCAACTCCTACCAAATCAGAGAGCCAGAGCCTCAGAGGCCCCCAACACCTCATCACTGAGGCAGACCAAAAATGAACCCAACATGGCTCAGGGAAATTTTGCGGAAGAGGGGGCGGAAAGAATGTCAGAGCCACATGTTGGGTCAGGATATGCAGAGACATTTATCTTACCCATAACTGTGGGCTAACTCCACAATGCAAGACCCATTTACTTCAACAAGGAGGAGCCAAGGGGAGGGGGCAGGTCACGGATGAGCCTAATAATGGTACCAAACTGACTGTATTTGCTGAATACAAAACTAATTAATAAGAAAATTAAAAAAATATTTTTTTTATTAACAACTTCCATGATTATAAAAAAAAAAATCCCATGGTAATGCCCTCCCTCCTCCCCACTTACCTCTTTGAAAATCCATTCTCCACCATATCCCCTCCCCATCTCAATCAGTCTCTCTTTTATTTTGATGTCATGATCTTTTCCTCCTATTATGATGGCCTTGTGTAGGTAGTGTCAGGCACTGTGAGGTCATGGGTATCCAGGCCATTTTGTGTCTGGGGGGAGCACGTTGTAAGGAGTCCTACCCTTCCTTTGGCTCTTACATTCTTTCCGCCACCTCTTCCGCATTAGACCCTGAGCCATGGAAGGTGTGATAGAGACATTGCAGTGCTGAGCACCCCTGTCACTTCTTCCCAGCACCATGATGTCTTCTGAGTCATCCCAAGGTCACTGCCATCTGAAAAGAGAAGGTTCTCTAACCGAAAGTGAGAGTAGCATTAATATAAAGGTATGAACATTAAGAGAGGTGCTTACTGGGCAGTTTGATAAGCATAGTATATACATTTAGCCAGGCAGCAGCAGGCGTTACACCCCTAGGGCTCATGACTATCTCTGTTTTAAGTTTTCAGTATCAGGGATGTGTTCCCTCCCATGGAGCAGGCCTCCAGTCCAATTAGAGGGCAGTTGGTTTCCCCATAACAGACATGCGAAAGTGGGTCTTTTTATTGATGATTCATTACACACACACACACACACACACACACACACACACACACACACACACGGGGGGAGGCAGGCAGATAGAGAGAATGGGTGCACCAGGGCTTCTTCTAGCCACCACAAGGAACTCCAGACACATGCGCCACCTTGGTGCATATGGCTCTAAGTGAGTATTGAAGAATCAAACCAGGGTCCTTAGTCTCTGCAGACAAGCGCCTTGCAGCTGAGCCACTTCTCCAGCCCCCCTTCCTCACCGTGGTTCTTATTTATTGGTTTTTTTTGTTGTTGTTGTTTTTGTTGTTACTTAAGTCAGATAGAAATAGATTTTTCAGTCACCTTGCAACTGTAAAAGGTACTGACCCTCACACATCATTACTTTGGTTGTGTGCTGTGAACATTAATAGGGTTCTCCTCCACTTAGTTCATGCAAAAAGGCTATGAGGCAGTGAGATCTAGGACGTCTGTTTTTATAGCTCAGCTATTGACTTTGCCTTTACCTCCGCCCATGGCCTCCTTTCAGCAGCTCCAGCGGGGGGCTACTCCAGATCAGCAAGGCCAGTGAGGCCCACCGCTGCCCACCCTAACAGCTGGGCCAGGGCAGTCATGGGACGGATGCCAACCAACCTGCTGTGAGCATTTCCTCCTGCAGAGCTGAACAGCAGGAAAAACTCCCCCCCCCCCCACTGCCCCCAGCAGCCCCTGACTGAAGTGTGAAATAGCCCCAAGTAATTTGGCTCTGGGAGCTTGGCCCAGCTAAGGGATGAGTCAGCTTTCTGGAGAGAACCCTCCTTCCCACAGTCTTTGATTCACCCTCTCTGCCAGGCCTCTGCCCAGCCCCCACACCTGTTAGGCCGCTGCATTTCTTGCCGGAGCATAATAATACCTTATATCCAAAGTACGTGTGCATTCATTATCTCATTAGGGTAGCAGAGTAGCTATTTCCCCCCCGCCTTTTAGATTCTTTTTTTTTTTTTAAATTCAAATCCAGCAGAGAAATTTTTTTTATTTGGCTTTCAATAAGCTTTGAGGAGAGAAAAAAAAAGAAAGAAATCAGAATTCAATCCAAGAGCAAAGCTTTCCTAGAGACACAGATATACTCTTTCCCTCTTATGCCAAAAATAACAAGGGGACAGAGGCTAGATCCTACCAGAAAGAAGACTGAGTAGGAGTTGAAACCCAGGTGGCTTTAGTTCTAAATCTGCCACAAAGTAACTGTGCTGTCTTGGACCAGCCCCTTGGTCTCTCTGTACCACTTTCTTCCTTTGTCGAGTGGGGACATTGAGGCTTCCTGGGGATGTTGGCTTTGATATTTTCTTGTTTTTTTTTTTTTTTTAATTTAATTAATTTATTTATTTGGGAGAGAAAGAGGCAGGTAGAGAGAATGGGTACGCCAGGGCCTCCAGCCGCTGCAAAACAAACTCCAGACCCATGCACTAGCTTGTGCAGCTGGCTTACACGGTCACTGGGGAATCAAACCTGGGTCCTCAGGCTTCCCAGGCAAGCACCTTAACCACTAAACCATCTCTCCAGCCCTGGCTTTGATATTTTCTGAAGGCCTCAGAGTTCTGAGTTTTTATGGCTTGGTTCCAATTGTAGAATATGAAGGGACTGTTTCAAGCCCCAGTACAGTGGGATGTCAAGCTGAGCTGTCCTCTTCCTTGGTGGCTCTGCTGCCCTCTTAGATCTACCTCTGATGGTGGTGGTTGGTTAATTAAATGAAGGGTGAATGTCTGATCACTCACAGAGTACCGCCCCTGGAAAGACAAGAAAACTTTGCTGCCTGCGGGAAGAGGCCATACAGAAGTCATGTTGTTTCTTGGAGTGGAAGTGTAACCTTCCTAGCAAGGGTGAAGATCTTCTACAGAGAAACATGCCTGCCCCTTCTCCTGACCATCAGACTACTGAAAGATGCAATTCCCCCAGGAGCCTCACGCTGGAGGAAGAGCAAGGGTGAAGGCTTGGCACCAGCCAGGAGGAGATTTCACACAGTTCTAACAAGTCACCAGTCACCTTGGCTGGACCAAGCTTAGTTATGCCTAGTGTCCTCTAATTCTAAACCTTGTCTTCGGACACAGAAGATGGACTTTGTGTGTGCTAGGGATGGGGTTACTGGACCTCTTTGTTCCTCTTCCCAATATGGCCACATTGAATAAAGCTCTTTTCTCTGCTTCTCACTGTTACTTTTTTTGTTTTTGGTTGGGTGGGCAATTCAAGGTCGAGACTCACTCCAGCCCAGGCTGACCTGGAACTCTGTAGTTCCAGGCTGGCTTTGATCTCACAGTGATCCTCCTACCTCTGCCTCCCCAACGCTGAGATTAAAGGCATGTACCAGCACGCCTAGATGATTATTTTATTTATTTATTTATTATTGTTGTTTTTGGATTTTTGAGGTAGGGTCTCACTCTCATCCAGACTGACCTAGAATTAACTATGTAGTCTCAGGGTGGCCTAGAACTCATGGAGATCCTCCTACATCTGCCTCCCGAGTGCTGGGATTAAAGGCGTGAGCTACCATGTCTGACTATTTTGTTTATTTTTAAAAAATATTTTATTGGGCTGGAGAGATGGCTTAGTGGTTAAGGCGCTTGCCTGCGAAGCCAAAGGACCCTGGTTCAACTCCCCAGGACTCACGTAAGCCAGACATGCAAGGTGGCGCGTGCGTCTGGAGTTCATTTGCAGTGGCTGGAGGCCCTGGCGTGCCCACCCTCTCTCTCTGCGTGCCTCTCACTCTCTCAAGTAAATAAATAAATAAAAATAATTAGGGCTGGAGAGATGGCTTAGTGGTTAAGGCACTAAGGACCCAGGTTTGATTCTCCAGGTCCCATGTAAAGCAGATACACACGTTGGCACATGCATCTGGAGTTTGTTTGCAGTGGCTGGAGGCCCTGGCGTACCCATTCTCTCTCTCTGCTGCCAATAAATACATAACTAAAAATAAATCAGAAAGAAAAAAGTTTTTAAAAAGAAAACAAAGTCAGGCGTGGTGGTGCATGCCTTTAATCCCAATACTCCGGAGGCAGAGGTAGGAGTATCACTGTGAATTCGAGGCCACCCTGAGACTACATAGTGAATTCCAGGTCAGCCTGGGTTAGAATGAGACCCTACCTCAAAAAAAAAAAAAAGAAAAGAAAAGAAAGAGAACCAATAGATCCTCACCTGGTATACAAGGTCTCTTAAAAAAAATTACTTATTTGCAAGCAGAGAGACAGAGATAGGAGAGAATATTGGCACGCCAGGGCCTTTTGCCACTACAAACGAACTCCAGATGCATGTGCCACTGTGCATCAGGCTTTACACGCATACCAGGGAATTGAACCCAGATTGTTGAGCCATCTCTCCAGCTCCTATTCTTTATTTTAGAGAGTGAATGGGTGCGCAAGGATTGCCAGCCACTGCAAATGAACTCCAGATGTGCTCCCCATTGCGCACTTGGCTTTACATGGGTTCTGGGGAACTGAACCTGAGTCCTTTGGCTTTGTAGGCAAGAGCTTTAACCCCTAAGCCATTTCTCCAGCCCTGCTTTTTCATTTTTTTAAGACAGAGTCTCATGCAGCCCAGGTTGGCTTCAAACTTGCCATATAGCCATTGTCACTACATCTGGATTCCACTACATTTTTCTTGCTGAGTCCAAGTCTCTCTTTACAACCCTTTCCTTTAGCAAGTCCCTTCGATACAATATTTCTCTCCTATTTTTTTCAAGGTAGGGCCTCACTCTAGCCCAGGCTGACCTGGAATTGACTATGGAGTTTCAGGGTGGCCTCGAACTCATGGCGATCCTTCTACCTCTGCTTCCCCAGTGCTGGGATTAAAGGCGTGTGCCACTATGCCTGGCTTTACTCTCCAGTTTATCCTGGCTCTTCCTTCCCTTTCTGTTGACTGCTTTGAAAAAGTAGGTCATCACAGGTTCCTATTATCTTGCTAGCTCCTGAATGATGTATTCTTTGAGAGAAGGGCTCTGGTAAGTCAGTCTGTCCCCATCTTACTTAGTACTGTTTGGGTTTTGGACCTTCCTTCAACCTGTCTTTAATCTCCTAGCACCCTCCCGGTAACATACACCCAAACACAAAATTAGTCAGGTGTGATGGCGCACGCCTTTAATCCCAGCACTGGGGAAGCAGAGGTAGAAGGATCGCCATGAGTTCGAGGCCACCCTGAAACTCCATAGTCAATTCCAGGTCAGCCAGGGCTAGAGTGAGGCCCTACCTTGAAAAACCCTTTTCCTTTAATTACTATCTTCACTTTTGGTCTTCTCAAAAGCACACATTGTTTTTAAAATTCCCTCTCACAATTTTTTTTTTCTGAAATCCCTATCTGGTCACATGAACTCCTGGGCCACACGAGGCATACTTCTCCCCACTTTATCTCCCCTTGCCTCCCCCCACCTTCCCCTTTCTGCACACCTTTTTAAAATCTAAATAAAATGTGGTATTTTAAAAATCATTCTCTTGAATCTGGGATTATCAATTCTTTGGTCAGTTTGCAGATATGAACTCAGGGTTTGGAGCCCTAGGAAATACCCTAGAACTCCAATTTCCCCATTGCAAGGTCATGTTTTCTTTGTTTCTAAACAAATTCATACTGAAGTGGTTGTTAAGGCCAATTACTTGCCCACTTGCTATCCTGTACTCAGAATACACATTCACATTTTAAGAGGATGTCTAGTCTAATTTAGCAAAACACCATCCCATGAAAGGAATGAACTTATTTCATAGTCTAGTATACATCACCTATAATGGAAGAGGTTTTTTTCTTTTTCTTTTACTCTTTTTTTTTTTCGAGGTAGGGTCTCATTCTAGTTCACACTGACCTGGAATTCGCTATGTATTTTCAGGGTGGCCTCGAACTCATTGCGATCCTCCTACCTCTGCCTCCCAAGTGCTGGGGTTAAAAGCATGTGCCATCATGAAAAGCTTGGCCTTTTGAATTTTTAAGTGCAAGCCTTTTTAAATTCAGTCTGTGAATATCACTATCCACAGATTATTATTTTTTATTTTTATTTTTTGTTTATTTATTTATTTATTTGAGAGTGACAGAGAGGAGGAGGAGCGACTGAGAGAGAGAGAGAAAGAGAGAGAGAATGGGCATGCCAGGGCTTCCAGCCACTGCTAACGAACTCCAGACGCATGCATCCCCTTGTGCATCTGGCTAACGTGGGTCCTGGGGAATCGAGCCTCGAACCGAGGTCCTCAGGCTTCACAGGCAAGCACTTAACCGCTAAGCCATCTCTCCAGCCCAAGTGCAAGCCTTTTTTAGAGAATCCCCTTTTGTGTTTCTCCCTGGGCCTATGTTCAGCTCTCACATGAACTCCCAGACCCACTGGGTACATCCGTTTTTCCTTGGTTCCTGGACACCCCCTCGTTCCCCTGAATAAATGTAATAGTTTATAAACTATCCTTTGAAGTCTGTTTATTTCAATTCTTTGTTAAAAACAGATAAAAATTCAGGGTTTGGAGTTCAAGGACTTGCTCTAAACCCCATTACACCCAATGTGGCCATGTTGGGGGCCTAAGAGGTAGTTGAAGGTAATTTGGTTATTGGAGGCATCATCCTTGGAAGAGTTAATGCTGGTCTGTGAAGTGAGTTTTCATGACAGTTGTTATAAAAACATCAAGATGGGCTGGAGAGATGGGCTTAGTGGTTAAGGCACTTGCTGTGAAGCCTAAGGACCCAGGTTCAACTCTCTAGATCCCATGTAATCCAGATGCTCAAACATTAGGCAAGTGCAAGGTTGCAATGCCCACTAAGTGGTGCAAGCACTGAGTTTAATTTCAGTGGCTGAGGACCTGGCACACCAATTCTTGCTCCCTTTCTAAAAAAGAAAAACTCAAGACTAGCCACTCCCCACTTCCTGACTTCTTTTTTCCCCCCCGTGATCTTGTCACTCCCATAACAAGGATGCCATCAGCCATGAAAGCCTCACCAGGGCCCAGCAGAAGTCAGCACCATGCTTTAAAAAAAAAAAAAATTACTCATTATTTATTTATTTGAGAGAGAGAATGGGTGTGCCAGGACCTCTAGCCATTGCAAATGATCTGCAGACACATGCACCACCTGTGCATATGGCTTTACCTGGATACTGGGGAATCAATTGAACCCGGGTCCTTTGGCTTTGCAGGCAAGCGTCTTAACTGCTGAGCCAGCTCTCCAGCCTAGCACGATGTTTTTGATCCACCAGAACTGTTAGCTACCTACACCTCTTTTTCTTTATAAATACCCTGCGTAGTGCATGTCTTTAATCCCAGTACATGGGAGGGAGAGGCAGAGGAAAGAGGATTGCTGTGAGTTCAAGGTCACCGTGAGACTACATAGTGAATTCCAGATCACAGCCTGGTTTAGAGTGAGATTCTACCTTGAAAAACAAAACAAAACAAAACCAACTGATGGGAGGGAAGGAGTTCAGTTTAAAGCATGTCGACTGAGTTAACAAGCAGGCATTAAGGTAGATGCCAGACTGGTGATTGGAAGAAAAACAGTTCTAAATCCAACAGCATATGTAAAGAGCAAGATGATAGATTGTGTTCATGATGTACCTACGCAGTGCTCTTGCCATTCATGGACCTTGTACATATGTGTGGATGGCAGTAGTCAAGAAGCTAATGGAATACAGTCACTTGCCTATAAGGAGTTATTGATCCTTCCAAACACCTGTGTGTAGCCAGTAGCTTGGGATGTCTGGTGAAGATGAGGGTGAGTTAGAAAGTGAGGGGTGTGGTGATGCACGCCTTTAATCCCAGCACTCAGGAGGCAGAGGTAGAAGGATCGCCATGAGTTCGAGGCCACCCTGAGACTACACATAGTGAATTCCAGGTCAGCCTGGGCTGGAGCAAGATAAAATGTAAGCGGCAGCCAGCACACGCCTTTAAACCTAGCACTCAGGAGGCAGAGGTAGGAGGATCGTTGTGGGTTCGAGGCCACCCTGAGACTACATAGTGAATTCCAGGTCAGCCTGGCCTAGAGTGAGACCCTACCTTGAAAAACCAAAAACAAAGAAAGAAAGAAAAAAAGAAAGAAAGAAAGAAAGGAAGGAAGGAAGGAAGGAAGGAAGGAAGGAAGGAAGGAAGGAAGGAAGAAAGGAAGGAAGGAAGGAAGAGTCAAAGGGGAATGTATAAATAGGATTGGAGCTGATAGGTTATTTAGGCAAGCCCCACACTATGGCACAAAGGAGCCTCGTCTTCCTGGCCATTACTCATCCTCATCCCCATGGGATTCTGTGCTGTAGAGAATCAGGACCTGGACAGACTGGGGAGCAAGTATAAACAGGTGGCCCAACCTACCTTTTGACCACACCCTCAGGTTGGAATTTCTCCTCAGGCATCTAAACTGGTTTATGGCATCATTATACTTAATGTTTTCTGGGAGATTAAACACAGGTCAAATCTGAAGCCGGAAAGTGAAATTCCATGAAAGAGAAGAAAGTCTTTAGAGGAACTGGCAGGTGACCAATGCCTACCGATTTTTAAACAGAATGTTATTTATTTATTTGAAAGAGGGAGAGAGAGAGAAACAGAGAATGGGCATGCCAAGGCTTCTAGCCACTGCAAATGAACTCCAGACACGTGCATCACCTTGTGCATCTGGCTCACTGGGTCCTGGGGAATTGAACCTGGGTCCTTTAGCTTTGCAGGCACGTGTCTAAACTGCTAAACCATCTCTCCAGCCCACTTGCAAATTTTTATAATTTCCAATGGATCTTTCTGGCTTCATGAGGGCACAAACCATTCCAGAGTTTCCTTTTAGGGCAGATAAACAGAAACTATTGTATGATTTTTCCTTACCCCCAAAGCATGGGACTTAACGGGTACAAAAAAACAAAAACAAAAAGCAAGCCAGGCCTGGTGGCGCACGCCTTTAATCCCAGCACTCGGGAGGTAGAGGTAGGAGGATCACCATGAGTTCGAGGCCACCCTGAGACTCCATAGTGAATTCCAGGTCAGCCTGGGGTAGAGTGAGACCCTACCTACCAAACAAACAAAAAAGAAATATCTAAATCAGGTGTCATAAAACTACAGAGGTTTTGGTGTAATGCTATGGAGGATGGGGAAGACACTGAATTTAGCCTGCATTGCAGGGTGGGGATGGGAACGGAGCTCACCAGTCAGCTCTAGCTGTTGGCTCTGCTGGCTGTCCACCCTGGAATTCACCTCTGGAAGGAGAGAGACTTGCTTTCCGATGCCAAGTTAGCCAAGCGGAGCGAATACAGAGTGCCTGTAAGCGCTTCCTTCTCGCCTGACTGGGAATCTCAGAGTTAGTTACTGAGTAACTGATGGAGCAATTGATGTGCCTCTAAGGCCTTTCATGGAGTCAGCAGTTTAAAAGCCTTGCTAGACAGTGAGTCCAAGGTCAAAAGTTGGGAGAAGCCGGATAGGACTGAAATCCACAGCTGCAGGTCAGAGAAA